>NC_065443.1:264834273-267334273 GCF_917563875.1 Diabrotica virgifera virgifera
CTTAGCATAAACTTAGCAGATAAGCAAAAAGGTTTCCGTAAGTAAAGGTCATATACAGATGCAATATTCATCATAAGACAAATTGCAGAGAAAACATAAGAATACAATAGATCCGGATTCCTATGTTTAATCAACTTGAAGAAGGCATTTGACAGATTAAGACATAAAAATGTATTACATCTCATGTATAATAAAGAGATCCCGCTGAATATTATAAAACAATTGAAAACGTCTATAAAGACAACAAGATGGAACTTTCATCATGGAAGTCAGAATAGAATAGAATAAGACGATTCACAAGCCCTATACTATTCAATCTAATCATGGATGAAGTCATAAAGAACGTCCATAAAGGAAGAGGATACAGAATGTAGAACAATCAATTTAAAATTCCCTGTTACGCAGATAATTCAATATTGATATAGGTCTGGATGCCGCGTACCACAAAAATTTTATTAATAGCAAGCTGAAATTTGTTAATAGCTTAACGGTGTCTAGTCGGACAAACTTTGATGTACAGGAACACTGGAACAATGGAATTTTTAATTGTGGAACAGGTTATAGGTTTCGAAAGTCAGACTACGACAACGTCCCTTGTATTTTGTCGGACAGAACTTCCAATTGATTTGTTACTCTTTCATTAAACTCTCTTGCAAAAATCAGACTGGTATTTATCACCAACATAATTCCTGGATTTATATATTATGGGCTGGATTTATATATGGGCTGAATGGGCTATAGCCCAGGGCGGCTGAATTCAGGGAGCGGCAAAATTCAGGGGGCGGCAAATTTTAGTAAAAAAGTAAAAAATGGCGGGGGGAGGGAGGCAAATTATGGATAGCCCGGGGGCGCCAAATCTTCAAATCCGTCTCTGGTCACAATTATAAGTACAGTAGGAAAAATGAAAGAATACCCATAAACGAACATATAAAACACGCTGCATTTTCCTGTCACCGTGTCACACAAAAAATTAGCCAGCGCAAGTACGTGTAATAATTATTATTACATGTACTTGCGCTGGGCAATTTTCTTTGTGATACGGTGACAGGAAAATACAGTGTGTTTTATATGTCCGTTCATGGGAATTCTTTCATTTTTCCGACTGTAAGGAAGACGAAGGAAAAGAAATAAAAAAGAGTAGAAGCAATGTAGTACCTACCGACATTTACTTTAATTTATACTTTCAATACTGATGCCATTTCTAGCAGAAACAACGCCTATAGTCCTGTCGCCAGGGGGGGTACAACGGCCTCCTGTATTCAGATGGACTTACCCAAGTTTTTATTATGTATTTTGGCCCGTAGAACACGAATTTTTTGGGTAACAGTTGATCCGGATGTCGATAAGATTGTTATAAACAAAGAAGTTGAGGAATTACATAACAGCGATTTCTCGCAAAACAAAACTTTTTTTGTATTTTTTGGGTCATTCTAACCAAAAAATGTTCTTACAAGTTTTTTCGTAGGATGCATAGTTTTCGAGATAAACGCGGTTGAACTTTCAAAAAATCGAAAAATTGCAATTTTTGAACCCGAATAACTTTTGATTAAAAAATAAAATAACAATTCTGCTTACCGCATTTGAAAGTTCAAGTCAAATTCTATCGGCTTCGAATATATACATTGCTAAAAATTTATGTGTTTATTGCTAAAAAAGCTATAAACACATAGTGTTTCCCGTGCCTAATACATGCGTTTACATGCATGCTACGTAGAAATAGCCTCGCTTGCACTTGTACCTACTCTACCTACTCGTTCGATTTTAAATGAGAAATCATTGAAAACATCACTCCAGCACTAGGTGTTTATACTTTTGTTTAACAATAAAATAATAAATTTTTAGCAATGCAAATAACTAAAACCGATATACTTTGACTTGAACTTTCAAATGCGGTAAACAGAATTGCTATTTTATTTTTTAATCAAAAGTTATTCGGGTACAAACATTGCAATTTTTCGATTTTTTGAAAGTTCCACCGCGTTTATCTCGAAAACTATGCAGCCTACGAAAAAATTTGTAGGAACACTTTTTGGTTAGAATGGCCCAAAAAATACAAAAACATGTTTTGTTTTGCGAGAAATCGCTGTTATGTAATTCCTCAACTTCTTTGTTTATAACAATCTTATCGACATCCGGATCAACTGTTACCCAAAAGATTCGTGTTCTACGGGTCAAAATACATAAAAAAAACTTAAGTAAGTCCATCTGAATACAGAAGGCCGTTGTAGCCCCCCTGGCGACAGAACTACTATGGGAGATTTAATTTTTAAAGTTATCAATAAAAAAATTTCTGGCTACCACGAGGTTCAAGAATTTTTGCCAGACAAATTTTAAAACTGTTATTCGAGGTTATTTATAAAAGACGTGTGGGTGCTGTCAGCTGTACACCACATTGTTGCCTATTTATGTGAATGCATGTTGATGGTTTTGAAAAACCAAAGGAAAACATATTAGAAAAATACAATTTAGGTATACTATAGCACAAAAAAATCGCTTATTGGTTCATATTTTTAATTTGAAAACTAATAATCATACCCTACTACAGTGTAGATAATAATATATGTAGATAACATTAAAGATATCGTTTTTAAGGTTATTTCATGTTGGTTTTTATTATTCATAAATTATATTTAAAATTTTATTGATCAACCATGTAGATCTAGAATCTAGAACATATACACAATAAAATTTTTACTTCAAAATTGTCACAAATATTTATGAATATGTGGTTAAATACCGGGAAAATCAACCGGTCCAGATGAAATTCCCAGCGAAATAATCAAACTACTCGAGTTCTTCTTCTTCTTCTTCGTGCGACTAGGATTACTCCTGATTGTCTGCCCCTTATTCTGTTTCAGTCGTTGTTGACTGTACATTGTCTTTCCACCTTTTCGGCGGCCTTCCAACGGGTCTTCTGCTATACGGCTTGTTGTTTTTACAGATGTTCGCTTATCTATCTGGTCCCATTCGGTTTACATGTTTGTTCCAGTTTTTTCCTTGTTTTTATTCACCTGTTAATGTTTTGAATTTTGCATTGTTCGCTTATACTTCTGTTGTTTTGTCTGTCTCTAAATGATATGCCCGCTGTTGATCTTAATGCTTTCATTTAGATATTGTTGATTTGTTGTTTCGTCTTTCTTGTATTGGTCCTTGTCTCCGCTGCATATGTTAGGATTGGTCTTAGTGTTGTTTTGTTTACTTTTATTTTGCTTTCCGTGGTCAGATATTTATTTCTACATATGGTTTCTCGGAGGCACGAAGGCAACCTACTCTTGCTGCTTTTGCTGCTTGCCTTGTGGTCTCTGTTCTTATATTCCTATCACTAGTGATCTCTACTCCTAGGTAATTGAATTTCATTACTTGTTCTATAATTTTGCCGTCTATTTCTAATTTGCATCTACGCGGCTCTTTACTTTACATTTAGTTCTATTCTACTGATATTCTCATATTGTTTGTTTGCTGTGATATCGAAGGTGTGGAGCTGCCTTTGTAGGTCATCCTCGTTATCAGCCATTAGTATGTCTCCCATGTGGTATCCATGTCGTTTTCTAACTTCGTGAATTATTTAATTCATCAGCATATTGAATAACAATGAGCTGAGCGAGTCTTCTTGGCGCATTCCTCCTTTTAGTTCTATGTATTATGTTTCTCCTGTTGACATCATACCTCTGGTCTTGTTGTTCTTGTTAATTTCATTAATTATCCTTACTATCTGATGGTCTATTTGTTCAGCTTGTAATAAATGTTAGATGTCTTTTTGCCTCACCCTGTCAAAAGCACTTTTTAAATTTACAAAGCGCATGTTTGCTGGTTTTCCATATTTAATAGACTTTTCTATTATTTGTCTGATACTAAAAATTGCGTCTATTATTGTGCTGCGGTTCTTCCATGCCATGTTCGCTTTTTCCTCGATTTTATCTTTTATAACTGCCCTCAACAATTTTGATGTACTATTCATCAGACTAATGCCTCTATAGTTTTCAGGATTTTTCGAGTCTTTTTCTAAGTATCGGTAGCAGGAGACTTTCCTTCCATTCCGCTGGTATTAGGGCACCTTTGAGTTCACTCCCGTCTTGAGCAGGAGAGCAGGTAGTTATTTTATTAGTCGAGTTCACTCCCGACACTACTCGAATTCACTCCCGAGCGATTTTACAATAAAGATGATTAAATGATATTATTTTTCTGAAATTTAAACATTGTTGCCAAATAGTACTTTTATCCATAAAATAAAGATGTTCTTAACAGACAAACTTTAAATAATTTAGTAAAAATTAAAGCAGTTGAAAATATCTCGGCAAAACCGAGTTGTTTGTGAATACCCAGTTGTTTGCGTTGAAATTTAGTTGAAACCTATATTGAAGAAACGTCAACATTTCCTCCTCACATTTGGGCTGAAAATTCTTCGTCTTTACAAAGGACAAGAAATGCATGTGACTCTTTTCACTCTCGCTATAATGCTTTATTTTACAATACACATCCAAATTTTAACCAGTTGATTCATGTTCGAGATTTTCAATTAGATACTTATATCAAACTTCAAAGTATAGATACCGTTGTGAAAATGTACGATAGAAAAGTGATTTTGAGAAAAAACTTTATAGATTTGAAAGAACTGCAAAATGACCTACTTACCAATTTTTAATTTAAAAAAAAATTCCTGTTAAATGTAGAATTTAATTATTAAATAGAAATTTTACGTATAAATGTAATTTTCATAAATCAATTTTATTTTAATTTCGAATTTTTTTAATTTTTATATCATGTTTTTTTTTATTTATTTAAATTTTTATATAAAATGTTTTTAGAATTTCTTAAAATAAAAATAAAATAATTTCCATCTTTCCTCTAATGTATTCAATGAAACTTAGTGACCAAATATTAAAAAGAACATAACAATGAAACTTGTTTTCTTGAATTATCACAAAGTTGCGTTTTTAAAAATCATCCCAATTAGATGTAGATCTGAAGATGTAGAACGTCCAATAAGACTTTTACTTTTAAACGAATAATTTGTCAACAGTGTCCAGATTTTAAGGCATAATAATTATTTTTACTAATGGCGGCTTAAAATCACCTGGGAGTGAATTCAAACATTACCTTTTACGGAATCATATTTTGGGAGTGAACTCAACTCGTCCCGGTATTATACTACTCCGATATTTATTATATCGACGAATAATTTTAGGAGCCATTTAAGTAGTGTTGTTCCTCCATATTTTAGCAGTTCATTGTTTATTTTATCAGGACCAGATGCTTTTCTATTTTTTAATTTTTTGAAGTTATACTTCTTTACGGGCGTAATGACGGTGAAATTTTATATGGGAAAACCTAGCGACCGGGCGCATGCGCATTATAACTTTGTTCTGATTGGATGTTCAAATGACATGACAAAAATTATCCGATATGGCAGCTGTGACACAGCTGTGGGACTGTGCATGGTTTGGTTATAATGTATGCTTGTTGCGTTTTAAAATTTGTAGGAAGAGAAACAACAAACAAAAAGTTAGTTAATGGTTATACTGCCTTTTTAAATAGTTTTCATATTATATTTTTGGACTTATTTACATAGAAGAGATGATTGTTGCATGCCAATGTGAAAGCTCATCAAACTGTGCCTAGTATGAGTGCCGCAGATCTCGCTTATTCAAAGCTAAATAATCTTTCACTGGTAAGTGTTTTATAAATAGTTGATCAAATTTTGTTATGATATTTGAACATAGCCACTTCGCACGACGCAATTGATTGCGAAATTTATTAGTCGTTATACGGGCTCCGATACCTACCTTGAACCTACCAAAATACATAAGTAGTATGTAATACTTTTATTTTACACCTTAATATTCACCTAATATATTGTCTTCTTACCCTATGTTTTGTTGTATTTTTTCAATTCTAAATCATTTCAATTCAAAATCAAAATAATTTGATTTACATAAGTTAAAAATGTCAAAAGGTTAATCTGTTTAGTTAGACGATCTTCGCACATAATGACAAGCTGTGTCTGTAGCGCAGTTTTAATGCGGGTGAATCCCAATACAACGCAAATACCAGCCGCGTGGTAAGTTGGTTCGAATCCCAATAGAAACTTTTATTTTTTTATTTTTTTTATACATTTTATGATTGTAAGTATATTTATTATATAATTTTATTTTCAGAAAATACGTATTTAGTTAAAAAAATTTCCGACAATTAATGTTCAGAAATCATTTGTGGCATTTTTAATGTGTTTGTGTGTGTTTTATTTTTTTATTATTTTAATTTTTGGCACTGTTTTAATAAAAATGTTTGAGAAGTATTAAGTATAAATTAATTTAATATTTAAATAAAATATAAATAAAAAGTATATTAATTTCGTTTATAATCATATAATCATATAATCATATAATAGAAGTATAACTTCTTACGTGCGTACAAAGTACACACACATTCTTTTTTTTATTCGTTCTTGTAGCTCTTCCTCTGATATTCGTACTCTATCTTGAATTTCGTTAATGTTTCTTTCTCTGTTCTCTTCTTCTCCTTCTCCATATAATTTCGTGAAATGCTCAGTCTATTGTTCCTCCGTAATGTTATCCATCCGTACAAATTCATTTATTTCTGTTTTTTGTTTCCTTATCATCTTCCACACCTTTTTCTGGGATCCATAGATATCGTATTTTACATTTTTGGTAAATTTCTCCCAGTGTTCTTTTTGATGTTATCTATTTCTTGGTTTACTCTATTCCTGATTCTCACATAGTCTTGTCTCACATAGTCTCAAAGCTTGTTTCTTTTGATTTGCTAGTGATTTCCTTTCACCCTTTCATAATACCATGAAGTTTTATATTCCCGTTTATTTCTGTTGACTTTTCTTTTACCTAAAGCTTCTTCTGCTGCTTTTACAGGTTTCTAATAATCTTACAGGTTTCCTCTATATCTTTTTTAGTCTCTAGGTTATGGCTGTTGAGCTTTTCTGTTAGTCTGTTTGTATACAAGTTTTGTGTCCCTTCTTCTTCTAAGCTTTCTATGTTTAACTTTTTTGACTTTTGTATTTCGCTTGCCTTGAGTGTTAATTGCTATATTTATTTTCCAAGTACCAGGCCATGGTCGGATCCTACATTGGCGGATGATAGAGTGCGCACATCTATTATATTCCTGCGGTGTATTTGTCTGTTTGTTATAATGTAGTCAATCATAGAGTTACATCCTCTTGTATCGGTCCAGGTGATCTTATGTTGTATTGGATGGACAAAGTATGTGTTGTTAATTCGGAGGTTATTCATCGACTATAAGGGTAAACGACTTATCGAATGAAAAAGAGTACAAAAATAACAAAAACAATAAAAATTCGAAAGTTACCAGAGAGGTATAACCATCCAGAGAGGTATAACCTACACCTCATAATACAAGGGAAGATCACCTGAAGAAGAGGTCCAGACCCAAGGACATCCTGGCTCCGAAATCTCCGAGAGAAGTATCAAAAGACAACCGCTAATTTGTTTCGAACTGCCGTAAACAAAGCTATTATTGCCAATATGATCGCCAACGTTAGATAATCGAAAAAGGGTACTGAAATATGAACAAGGTTAACTATACCAGCCTCATGAACTACTATTTTTTTTTACAATCAATGTTTTACCTTCCAGCGAAGGAATGGTCCCTGTGAGTACAAAGTGCATACAAACGTATCAGTATTAGTACAAAAAGATATTTTATTCTTTTTTTATTTATTTAACGGAAAATCTCCTTTTTACAATATAAAGATATATAGACATTTTTAACACTAACCTACTAACAAGTAAATATATCACAATAACATATTACCTACATAAAATACTTAAAATATATAAAATACATAAATTACATAAATACTCCCTCAGTTGGTTCCTAACAAATAAATATATCACAATAACATATTACATTAAATACTCCCTCAGTTGGTTCTTAAATCTGGTTTGACTAACTCCCAGCAGATCTGTAGTTTTATTAATTTCATTACCCAGTCTATGAAATCTAGGTATAGGACTATTATATCCGTAGTTAGTATAATGAAAACTAATTGAGAATAATGGTTTATCTCTAATATTTATAGTGTTAAATTTAAAGTTGATTAGCTCCAACAAATCCGGCAAGTTATATTACCCTCCAAGATTTTATGAAGACATAAAAGATCATTAATAATTAAAGTTTTTTTCAATAGACAACAACTTTAAATGATTATTTATTCTCTGATAAGAAGAAAATTGAGGCATATGTAATCTCCACCGACAAGTTCTCAAAAACCTATTCTGGACTGCTTCCAAAGATAAAATATGTGATCGATAATGAGGTGACCACACTGGTGAAACATATAATAGGATGCTGCGTACTAAAGATAAATACAAAGTCCTGAATGTAGAAACAGAAAATTCTCTAGAGTTTCTAGTTATAAATCCTAAAGTTTTCACAGCTCTACTAGTAATAGATCTTAAGTGTGAGACAAATGTCAAAGAACTGTCAAAAATTACTCCTAGATCCTTGATTTCACTAATTTTCTCTAAAGGAACAGAATTAATATTATAATCAAAATTTACAGGATTTGTTGATCTCGAGAAAGTTATTGTAAAACATTTGCGTGGATTTAAAGACATGGCATTATTGGTAGCCCAATTAATAAAGTAATTTTAATCATCTTGTAACCTGAAACAGGTAATTCAGAAATTTCCATAAATAATTTCAGATCATCAGCAAATAATAAAAACTTACAATATTTAAAACATGAAGCTACATCGTTAATGAAGATATTAAATAGTAAGGGTCCCAAATGTGATCCCTGTGGGACGCCAGAACTTGCGTTTATAGGAATCGAAGTAAAAATTTTATTTTCACATACTGAATCCTAATTGTAGGTAACTTTCCAACCAATTCACTAAATAGTGTGGAAATCCGATTTTAACGAGTTTTTCTAAGAGTAAATCGTGGTTCACTGTATCAAATACCTTCGAAAAGTCAGTGTAAATCGAATCAACTTGGCACCTCCTTTCAAAGGCAGAAGTGATACAATGTTGATAAAGCAGTAAGTTTGTGTTGGTAGACTTACCACTCGTAAAACCATGCTGTTGTTCAATCAGAATATTTTTATCTACGACTGATACATAATATATGTATTATACTTGTGGTGTTTGCAATATACTTTACTTTACTTAATCAGTAGACCCATTAATACCTTTCGGTGTAGGGCCATTTATAATACAATTCATTAAATTACAATTCAATAAATTACAATATTTTACAATCTTCTGAATTGTCCTAGCTCTTAACGAACTTTCTCCATTCCTTCCTATTGGATGCCATCTGTGTTGCTTCCTGCCAAGTCTTACCCTTACTCTGCAGTATCTGCGAAATGTCACTGTTCCATTCTTTGATGGGCCTTCCTCTTCTATTCTTACCTATTGGTTTGGCTTCCCACACTCTTTTCACTTGTCTATCATTGTCCATCCGGGTTAGATGTCCGAACCATGCCAATTTTTTCTTCTTGATTGAGTCGAGTATCGGCTTGATTTTGAGTCTTTCTCTTATTTCTTCATTTCTGATTCTATCTGTTCTTTTTACTCCTATCGTTCTTCTGAGGTATTTCATCTCTGCTGCCTGTATTCTGCTCTGGTGTCTTTTGTTTAATATCCAATTTTCTGCTCCATATGTCACCGTAGGTCTATATATTGTTTTGTATATTGTCATCTTGGTCTTTGTTGATATTTCTTTGTTATTAAGGAATCCTCTATTTAGTGCTTGGAATAGTTTTCCTGTGTTTTCCATTCTGTTGTTAAGATCGTCCTCTATGTCTCCTTTGTTGTTGATTACTGTTCCTAAGTATTTGTATGAATTTGTCTGTATTAATTGATGTTGGTCTATCATTATTTCTATTTGATCTTCCGTCCCTTGTTTCCTTGATATTTTCATTATCTGAGTCTTCTCTTTGTTTACGTTTAAGTTGTATTTGCTTGCTTCTAGGTTCCATTTCTCTAAGTTGTATTTCAGTTTTTCTGCTGTTTCCGCAATTAGTACTATGTCGTCTGCAAATATACACATCTCAGCGTTTATCATTTGCATTCTGTTCCAACCGATGCAGTATTTCTTGAAAGTTTTCTTACATTCTTTCACTATCTCATCTATTACATTTATGAATAGCACTGGGCTGAGACTTCCCCCTTGTCTAACTCCTTGAGTTGTTTCAAATGGTTCTGACTGTATATTTAACATTCTTACTGTATTTGTTGTTTTCATGTATATACTCTTTGTTGTTTGCAATATAATGCCATATAATAATCCCTTAGGGATTAATAATGCGGGATTAATAGCTATTAATCCCTCTGGCACAACAATGACAAAATTCACCACGGAAACAAAATAATCAACCTCAAAAAGTGTCACTGTCAAACGAATAGTATATTTGACAGTTTGTGTTGAGATGGACGAAAATGAAGAATCTTTTAATTGTACACCACCAGAAATTGTAGAACTAGCTACAGCAACAGCATCTACCTTAATACCTGAAACATCGAAATCCATTTATAATAAAACGTACGCAACTACAGCAGATACTATCGCTAAAGAGATAAACAGTAATGTACCATCTTCTTGTTCTACAGCAATCGAGATCCCAAATATTTGTATTAAAAACTCTACTAAAGTTAATGATGATTCTCAACCAATTCAGTTTATTAATTGTACTATTACTAATTTTAATGTTTTTAACAAATAAAGTTGTTCATTAAAAATCTTAAGTTAATTAATTTGTCGTAGATAAAGTAGAGTATACTACTCGCAATAATGGCTCTCATTCCCTCGGAATGTTACTCCCTCGCCGCTAACGCGGCTCGGTTCGTAAATATTCCTCGGGAATAATAGCAATCATTATTGACTCGTGGTATAATCTACTATTACAATACCATGACAAGGGATTATATAACAACAGTTCAAATAATTTAGGTATTGCAGAAAGTAATACTACGGGACGATAATAATTAGCAATATCATTTTTCAGACCATTTTTGAATACAGGGGTAATAAAACTATCCCGCCATTTAACAGGAAATTGTTGTAATTTTAACGAAGAATTAAATAAATAATTTAGTGGTTTGAAAAGACTATATTTACAATGTATCAAAAAATACGCAGGGATACCATCCGGACCACTAACCAGTTTACCTTTTAAAAAGCTAATTCCTTCATAAACTTCGCTTAGGAAAAATTGTATAAATGGAATGTCAGGCTGCCTAAAAATATCGTACATATTGCATATTTGACACATTTATATTATCATTTTTATAAACACTAGAGAAATGAGTAGCAAATAAATTACTAATGTCTGTACCACTTTCAGCAATTGTACCATTATAATGCATTTTATTGGGGATACCGTGATCTTGTTTCAATGAGTTAATGTGATTCCAGAAGTAGGTATTTTGTATTTTCACTAACCTTCAGATCAATACTAGAAATACAGGGTGTAACGAAAATACAGGTCATAAATTTGTTCACATATTCTGGGACCAAAAATAGTTTGATTGAACCTGACTTACCTTAGTACAAATGTGCACATAAAAAAAGTTACAGTCCTTTGAAGTTACACAATGAAAATCGATTTTTTCCAATATATCGAAAACTATTAGCGATCTTTTATTGAAAATAGACATTTGGCATTCTTATGGTAGTATTATCTTAAGAAAAAATTATAGTGAAATTTGGACACCCCATAAAAATTTTATGGGGGTTTAGTTCCTTTAAACCCCCCCAAACTTTTGTGTACGTTCCAATTAAATTATTATTGTAGTACCATTACTTAAAAGAAATATTTTTAAAACTTTTTTGGCTCTTGGTACTTTTTCGAAAAGTCAGTTTTTATCGAGATATTTTGAATATTTGTCAAATCCATCACATATTTGTATATGGTTAAGTACGATTATGGAGACTTGGTAATAATATGAAAATTTATGTATGATTTACATTTTTAGGTATATTTTGAACCGTATTAAAAAAGAAGCCATATCTCGATAAAAGTTGCCTTCTCGAAAAAATGCAGAGGCAAAAAAGTTTTAAAAATATTTTGTTTAACTAATGGTATCGCAGTAATAGTTTAATTGGAGCATACACAAACATTTGGGGGGTTTAAAGGAACAAAACCCCCATAAAATTTTTATGTAAACATATTAAAAAAGAAGCCGCAACTCGATAAAAACTGCCTTATCGAAAAAATATTAAGAGCCAAAAAAGTTTTAAAAATATTGACTTTAACTAATGGTACCACAATAATAATTTAATTGGAACGTACAGAAAAGTTTGGGGGGTTTAAGGGAACAAAACCCCCACAAAATTTTTATGGGGAGCACAAATTTCACTATAATTTTTATTTAAGATGCTCCTGCCATAAGGATGCCACATATCCATTTTCAATAAAAAATCTTTAATAGTTTTCAATATATTCGAAAAAATCGATTTTCATTTTGTAACTTCAAAGAGCTATAACTTTTTTTATGTGCATATTTGGACTAAGGTAAGTTAGGTTCATTCAAACTATTTTTGGTCCCAGAATATGTGATTTAATTTATGACCTGTATTTTTGTTACACCCTGTATAATTATCATAACATGTTCTTGTCAAAGTTTTACACTGAGCTCGAAGATTAGAAAAGTTTGAATAATCACCAGCTGAGTTAGTATTTTTAAACTTAGCATGAGCTGCCTTCTTACAAGATATCAACTTTTTAAGTTCCGATGAGAACCAACGAGGATATACAGATGGTTCGTATCTTCTAATAGGAACAAACAAATCTAATGCTATTTTTAGAATCTGATAAAAATTTCAATGCTAATGTTAATATCATCATTAGCTAAGAAATACTCCCAATTAATTGGAGCAAAATAATCATTTAAAGCTATATAATCAGCATTCTTAAAATCATAATACAGAATATCGCAAGACAAAGATTAATATCACTAACAATTAATTCACATGAAAGTGCAACATGGTGGTAATTGTTTGACAATAAAGTGTCCTCCGCTGTGTCAACAGTAATTGATTCCAGAGCATCATCATTACAAAAACATAAGTCAAGTAATACTCCATGCTGATTTGCAACTACATTGGCCTGCCTTAAATTCAAATATGAAAAACTATTCTAGTAGTAAAAAATTCTAGTCCGTAATTCCGGAATGTCAGACGGTGGATCTGTCTGCCTCCTTCAGCATTCCCCATATGTGCACATCAGGTAGCGTTAGGTCTGGTGAGCAGGAATCTTTTAAAATGATCGTGCAGTATTCGAAGAGACTCCCGGGCCGTGTGACAGGTTGCCCAATCCTGCTGGAACCATTGTTGATTTTAAGCTTGGACCGATTTCGCGACCTTTGCGACCTCAGGAAAACTGAGAACCATCCTGAAGCGCTTAACGTTAAAACGGTATTCACAAACGTTATATAGACATTTAGTGGAGTCACTGAAGGTGGATATGAGCTATTACCTCCGATTTCGTTGAACCTCCATCGATTTGCATGAAAATTGGTGAGTGGTTAGAGGATATGTCAAGGAACAAAGGTGACATGGTCCCAACTTGCGCTTTTACCCTGGGGGTGGATGCCACCCCTTCTCGGGGGTGAAAATTATTTTATTAAAAATAACCCCATAACTCAGTAGAGGGACAAATTTCAAACAAAATTTGTTATGTAAAGTTATTAAAATAAATCAAAACTTTTTGAGTTATTAAAGATCAAAGATTTTATTTTTCTTGAGAAAAATGCATGTTTTTAACCAATTTTTCATCAATAACTCAAAAAGTGTAAGTTTTACAAAAAAGTTATTGAAGCTAATAAAAAATTAAATAAACCCCTTACTACAAAAACCTTTTAATGTTAACTAAAAGTGAGTTATAGGTAATTGAATGTATATTTTTTTCGGCGAGTAAAAAACTCGTAAGTATTCAAGCTGAAATAACGGGAAATTGATGCATTTTATAGCATAAACTTATTAAACATTTGTCAAAGTACTTAAAAATATCTATTGAATGAGCCCCCGAACATGTTGATAGCGTTAAAATTTATGCTCCAAAATTTTTTCAAAATTTATCTTTTAAAAATTTTTCCAAAAAATGTTATTGTTTTTTTTTTAATAACTCCGTTCGTGTTTACGATATCAGGTTCGTCTAAAAACTGTTTGAAAGTTAATTCCAAGTGCTATTTAAACATGTTGAACCTAATGTTTTAAACCCCTTACTTTTTTAAAAATTAAAGGTTAAATGACCCCGCTTGCATGGTTCCCACAGCAAAATTTAAGATTTAAACGTTTCTATCTCGGTTATTTTTTACCCTATAGAAATAGTATAACAGGTAAAATATTTGGCACAGAAAAAACTAAAATTTGGTTAAATATAATTTTTTACGTATATTGAGTATTTTTGGAGTTATTATCAAAAGAATATGAGAATTACAATAATTTTAAAAATTATGATTTTTTTAAATTATATCTTTTTTTCAAAAATATGCATTCCAAACCGGTCAAAATTATCGAACACATTACTTATGCTAATATAAAGAAGTTCTTGTAAGGATTACTATAAATTTTAATTTTTGTGGAAATGGCGTATGTTTTATTTTTCACTTTTTCCTAAAAAATTCGAAACGGTTCTTTTATTTTCATTATAACTTGCTTAATTTTGACGCTATTACCTTGTTCTGAAGCTCATTTTATAGGAATTCCGAAGTACTTTGGCAAATGTTTAACAGGAATATTTTATACATTGCATCGATTTCCCGTTATGCATCGTTCTCACGCTTGAATACTTAGATTTGAGTACTCGTCGAAAAAAATACACATTCAATTGCCAATAACTCACTTTGAACTAACATTAGTTTAGTTCTTTATGTGAGGAATGTATTCAATTTTTTATTATCTTCAATTTCAGTAATAATAACTTTTTTGTAAAAGCTTATAGTTTTTGATTTATACGTGAAAAACCGATTTAAAACATGCATTTTTTTACGAAAAAATAAAATCTTTGGTCTTTAATAACTCAAAAAGTGTTGATTTATTTTAATAACTTTATATAACAAATTTTGCTTATAATTTGTCCCTCTATCGACTTACGGTATTATTTTTAATAAAATAATTTTCACCCCCGAGAAGGGGTGGCATCCACCCCCAGGGTAAAAGCGCAAGTTCGCATCATGTCACCTTTGTTCCTTGAGGTATCCTCTAATTACTCACCAATTTTCATGAAAATCGATGGAGGTTCAACGAAATCGGAGGTGAAAACCTTCAGCGACTGCACTAATTCGGAAACCAAACAGTACATTTCAGTGCATGACATAATAAACAAAATATACATATTTGGGGCATACTCATTTCAGTGCTGTTTATTTTGCCGCATACCGTACTTATGTTTTGAAAATGTTGACGTATTTATATAATATAATATCTTCACGTTATATGCATAATCGATCATATACCGTTCGGTGTTGAGATTTTAAAAATAAATAGCAACTTACCTAATAAATTCAAACACTCAACTAATTACATAAATTCCTCCAGGCAATAGAGAATTACGCTAAATCCACATCAAACGCAACTATCGCACTCACCTCAAACCGTCAGTTAACTAGAGGAAAACAAATAGGTCTAGTAAGTTCGCTAATCACCGCTAATGTCGATGCAACACTTTCACACTTGAACCAGGATACAGGACCAGGAACCTGATAATAGATACAGGAGCAGTCCTGTATCTATTATATACCTACTAGTGATGTGCCTGAATTAGATCATAACATTTGCTACATTTGCTGACGATACTGCCGTCTTGGCCGTAGGTGAAAATCATGAAGAAGGAGCAAGAAAACTACAAGCCTCTTTTAACAACTGGAGTGAATTTTGGCCAATTAAATTAAACGAAATGAAGTCGTAAACATTAATTTTACAAACAAGAACAAATAACACAGTTCTATTAATGTAAATAATACTCAAATGCCATATTATGCCGATACTGTAAAAATTTGGGTATTACATTAAACGCTAGGTTACGCTGGAGGATCCGTGTTAAAAGCAAAGAGAACAGCTTAGCATCAAGTATAAAAAAATGTATTCGCTATTGGGAAGACAATCCACTCTGTCAATCCACAACAAAATACTTTTGTATAAACAAACTTTAAACAAACCTATATGGGCATCCAGCATCCAGCTATGGGGTTGTTCTAGTAAGAGTAATTAAATTACTTTGGACGTCATCCGACGATTCCAAAACAAAGTGCTAAGGAGCATTGTCAACGCTCCGTACATAGGGTCCTAGAAATGGATACAGTTAACAACACCATTGGAAAATTTGCCAAGGGTCAAAAACAACGACTCCTTCAACACGTCAATATTGAGGCCATCGAGCTCCTCGACAACACGGAACTGGCTAGAAGGTTCAAGAGGAAGAAACCCTCCGAATTAGTTAAGTGAAATGCAAGTATAGTGTAAGTGATGGTACAGGTTAATATTTGCACAATAAATTAACAGGTCTAAGGTCTAAGGGATACTAGTGAGTTTTTCCTTCCTTGGTCTTAAGTTTTTAGTAGTAATTTAGGGTAGAAAAAAGTTGCTCATTGATAGTATTGTTTGATCAGATTGTAATGTTCTTAAGCATCTTATTGGTGTTTATTAAAAAAAAATGTTTGAGAAAACATAGTACCTATGTTTTGAAAGTGTTTAAACGTATTTATATAATATCTCAACACGCCAACATCGATAATCATCTATCTACCTTTCGGTGTCTAGATTTTAGATAACAAAATAAATAGCAATTTTACCTAATAAATTCAAACACTCAACTAATTACTTAAATTCCTCCAGGCAATAGAGAATTACGCTAAATCCACATCAAACGCAACTATCGCACTCACCTCAAACCGTCAGATAACTAGAGGAAAACAAATAGGTCTAGTAAGTTCGCTATCACCGCTAATGTCGATGCAACACTTTCACACTTGAACCAGAGCCAAAGCCATCGGAATTAATTTGTTCTAATAAACGTAACGACACCAACAGCAGTTCCCGTTCCCGTTCTGATTACACAAGAAGCCTCTCTGCTTCCATAACTAGAACGCGACCACCACACCAGATCACACAACTACTAAAACTAATTTTCGCGAATCTAACAAGTTTCTCTAATAGCACTGTTTTTTGATATTTGTCTTGGCAACAGGCTCTGCACCTGGACGCGTTTGTTTTCGAAACGTGAGGTTTTTATTTTTGTATTCTGGTTCAAACAGGGGCGTAACAGGGACAGAAATATACAAGAAAACAGATTACACGTGTCTGCATAAAGAATATTGGAAAACTGTGTTGATACAGATACAGTGGCGGATCTACGGGCGAAAACAGGGGAATTCCCCCAACAAGGTCCAAAAATAAAGAAAAAAAAAAAAGAATGTGTGTGTACCCGGTACGCACGTAAGAAGTTATACTTCTATTACAGCGGTGGCCAAACTGTGGCTTGCGAGCCACATGTGGCTCTTTGAAGGATTATTTGTAGCTCTCAATACATGTACCTGAATTACTTTTGATTTTTGTGTTTTAAAATTACTTAAATGATTGATAACAAAAAATATAAAAGACAAGGAGACCCCTTTTAGAATAGGTAATATAAGTAAAATATCATCTAAGCTGACAGGGGGATTTGAAAATTGAGGATCAAAACTATTGTTGGCCTTTGCTGATGATCTAGGTGCAGTCGCTCATTCTACAAGGGACGTGAGAGAGGTGTTTTCACAACTCGAGGAAGAAACAGGTAGTCTGGGCCTTCGAATAAATGAAGAGAAGACGAAAAACATGAAGGTAATTAAAAATCCAAGACCAAGAGTTAGGCAGAACATAACTATTAATGACCACAACTTCGGAGTAGTAAAAGAGTTTAAATATCTAGGGGCAGTAATCACAGATGACAACCACATATAAAAAGGGATCTCGGAAAGAATAACTGCGTGGAACAGAGCATCATACTCCCTATCATCATTATTAAGATACTAAAAACTCAATCTAAATTAAGACTGTATGTTAATTATTCGCCCAATTGTTACATATAGTAGTGAAACATAGACTCTACATCAGCGGGAAAAAAATAATCTGCTGGTGTTTGAAAGGAAAGTTCCCAGAATGATATTTGGCCCTCAAAGAGATGAATTGACAGAAGAGTGGAGAAGGCGCCGCAAAGCTGAATTGATGACTGTATGGTACTGAAAACATCGTAAGAGATATAAAAGCTAAGATAAGATGGGCAGGTCATGTGGTAAGATCAGAGGAAGACAGGGTGTTAAAGACAGTTTTTTTTGAGAGACGGTAGTAGATCAGTTGGCCGTCCCAGAAAAATATGGAAGGATGATAAGGAATTGAAGTATTCTGATCTGAATTAGTAAAGTCTGCTTGTAGATTTATTTGCATATTAAAACAACGATTTGAACCATTTTATTTCACTTTAAAGTTCGTGTAGTCCAAACAGTATGAGAAAAATTAAATACGTTTTTTACACTTTTTAAATAATTGTTTAATTGCGGCTCACGAAAAATTTCAAATTTTGAAAAATGGCTTGATTATCAAGGAGCTTGGCCACCATTGTTCTATTATACAGGGTGTTTTATTAATAATTGTCCATATAGTAACTGGAGAAACCTTAGCACAAAATACGAAGATTTAACCTAAAATATTTAAATATAATGTGGTTCCTTACTGAGTTACAGGGTGTTTTATCTAAAAATTTAAAAACTATTTTTTCTCAGCATTTTAAAACTATTCGACTTATCCTTTTCATGCTTGGCAGAAAGTGCGACTACTATACCCCCTACCAAATTATGATAAACAAACGTTTCTAGCTACTACGAGAGGCGTACGGCAGGGGATAGTAATTGATTGACCCTTCTCAAATTCTACGCCACTGGAGGAATTTTTAGGAGTTTTTAGATTCTCCAATACTTTTTACGTAAATAATATGCTCCTCATTCGTAACGATAAAGTCATTAGTTTTCGAGATACTTGAAGTTAAATATGAAACGGTAGTTATTTTAATTAATTTATGGTATGATTCATATGATTAAAATTTAAAAATTATTTGTACCCAGTACTTTAAAACTATTTGGCGTATCCTTATCATACTTGGCAGAAAGTGTAGGTACTGTACACCCTACTAAATTAAGATAAATAAACGTTTCTAGATACTACCAGAGGCGTACGACAGGGGATAGTGGCAGGTTGACCCTTCTTAAATTCTACGCCACTGACGAAATTGCTATTTTAGTCTAATTTTTTTATTTTTCTTTTTTACGTAAATAATATACTCTTGATTCGTAACGATAAAATAATTAGTTTTCGAGATATTTGAAATGAAATTTTAAGTGACACAATACATTAATCAAAATAACCGTGTCGTTTCATTTTTAACTTCAAAGATCTCGAAAACTAATGACTTTATCGCTACGAATGAAGAGTATATTATTTTCATGGAAAGTATTGGAGAATCTAAAAATTGAACTAAAATAGCAATTTAGCCAGTGGCGTAGAATTTGGAAAGGTTCAACCATTCACTTTCCCCCGTTGTACGCCTCTGGTAATAGACAGAAACGTCTGTTTAACATAATTTAGTAGTTTGTATAGTACCTATACTTTCTGCCACGTAGGAAAAGGATACGTCGAATAGTTTTAAAATGCTGAGCAAAACTAGTTTTTAAATTTTTAGATAAAACACCCTGTAACTCAGTAAGGAACCACATTTTATTTAAGAGTTTTAGGTTGAATCTTCGTATTTTGTGCTAAGGTTTATCCGGTTACTATATGGACAATTATTCATGAAACACCCTGTATGATTTCAGCGAAATAAAATATTTTTAACAGTTTATGTTTATTTTATTAAATATAAAACTGAGTTCTGAGTTTAATAGTTACTTACCACTATCCAAACATCCAAAAGTTAAAAAAAAAGACAGCAATTGTCCGCATTTGAACCAGGGACCTCTCGATTCGTAGTCGAATGCTGTACCAACGAGGCTACGAAGGCATTGTTTTGACGGTTTCTCGGACATTATGACAAACCACGGTAACAAATTGACGAAGTGAAGTATTAAATAAAAATGTTTTAATAATAGGTATTACCTTACTCCCGAGGAAGACAAATCCAAAGACACAAAAATTATAATAAATATATTTACTAAGGTAAGTTGACCAAATAAGGCCCACTTAATGTTTGTTAGTTGTTTTTTGATAAATAAAATCACGATATATATCTGAAAACCACAGAGAAGATAAATCATATATTTAAATTTAATATGAGATTGTTAAATTTTGTCAAATGTTTTATGAGTTGTTACTTTTTAGTCTTTAAAAAATGGTTGCTTCTGGGCCTAATTAGGAACACCATGTTCTTAATAAGGCCCACTTCATGTTCTTAATAAGGCCCACTTTTTAAATGTGACAATTATGCCTGGTTGCACCAACAGATCTTCAGCTCCAGTTTAGCCCAGTTCAGCTTATGTCGCATTGACGTTTCCACGTCTTAAGCTTAAGGTCTATTGGTGCAACTATACATTAATCAAATTAAACAAAGGTGACATGTAGGACATTTATTTTGTAAAAAATAATAGGTACTTAAAATAATTATTCCAAACAGTCTGGACATATGAAAACTAAGTCTTTATCATCTGCTGAAAGTTCTACACACTCTTCATGAATATAGCTGTCACAAAGTCTCATAATATCCTTAACGACATCCTCATTGCAGACGAAACAATACCAACTATATTTTCGTTCTTCTTTGTTTTTTGAGGTTTCAAGTGAGCAGTGTTTATTTTTCTCTTCTCCTTTTTTTAGTTGTTTTTTGACTATTTTTCCGTTTGCCAAGTTTTTTCCTTTTCTTGATTGGTTTTTAGGGTCATTTAAACCAGTTTCATCAAACAATGATTTTGTGACTTCCTGTGCTTGATAGTTCAGGGATTTCTTTCTAGCACCTTTGCGTTTTCCAGTTTCCAATTCTGGTGTTATTAACACCGCGTTGAAACTTACTGACATTTCGTTTTGTTCTTCTGAGCTGTCATGTACTGAAAATTCATTGTCAGAACCGTCAGAACTCTCAGAGCTATCTTGCGTATTTTTCTCCTTTAGAGCTTTTATTTTCTTTTTTCTGTCTGGAGTGGAGCTGCCAATAGGATTATTCGTTGCGGAAGTCGAAGTTGATGGAATAGCAGAATCTTCTGAGTCTAATTTATTTTCTGTTATTTCTGATGGGCAAAAAGCTATGTCAGGAATGACACTCGGATCATACGGGTATATTCCCATAGCACGAAAACCTGAAATAACATTTGATGCTGCAGTTGCTTTTGGCCATACTTTTGAGAAAATTGTGCCAAACGAAAATTTATTGATCGTTCGATCTGGTTTATTTGTCCAGTAGGTGATAACTTCGTCGTCCCAGTAAGATTCGAAGGCTTTAAATACCGCCTTGTCCATAGGTTGCAGTTCATGTGTGCAATTACTTGGCAGGCAAAAAAGCGTAATTTCATGCGACTCGGCTTCATCAACAATACCTGCATCCAAATGGGACGATGCTCCATCAAAAATAAGCAGTACTCTTCCTATTGGCTTGTACTTAGCAAAATGTTGTACCCACTTAATGAAAACTGGCGTAGTCATACTTCCTTTCTCGGTCATTTCAATAACTGTTCCAGCAGGAAGATTGTCATACCATTCATTCTTCTTTCTTTTTCCTTTGAACAAGATCATAGGTGGAATTATTTGTCCTATAGAATTTCCACAACCGACGATTGACACATTCTCAGCGTGCTCTTGCGAAATCAAATGAACTCGTTTGACACCTTTACGAGCATATACCTGTTGTGATTTATGAAGGTTTAGACGGCAACCTTTCTCATCAATATTAAAAATGCGTTGAGGGCTTTGCAGGATATCAAGCTTCAACATAACTCCGCGTAGCTTTTCAAAATAGTCATTGACCATGAATCTGTTTAATTTGGCGGCTCTAGCTGGATTCATGAATTGAGATTTTCTTTTAACTACTTCGGGATGTCGATTTAAAAAAAGTTTGAGCCATTTTCGACCAGCTAAGTTTTTATCGATAGAAAGTGCAGATATGCCATTTCTTTGGCAATATTCATGGACAGAACGTCTTATCACTGTTGATGTCAGAGGCATTCCAACGTCAGCTAGCCTAAAAATTCTTCCACACAACTCAGATTATTAAATTCTTTGGCGACTGTTCTTACTGATATCCCATTTTTAACTGCTTGCATGGCCAAAGCCATTTGTTCTTCAGTCCATAAAGCTCTAGGCATCTTAAGCTTTTTAGTATTCTTTCTGAAAAAACAAAGTTAAAAACTTATAAAACGTGTTATTGTAGTGGTCTTAACAAGGCCCACCCGTAGTCTTAATAAGGCCCACCCGGGCCTTATTAGGAATACTGTAGGTGATCAATGTTTTTTAGACATTACCATTATTTACATTTTAATAAACATAAGATAATTCAGGTACTATGAAAGTACAACTAATAAGTACACAAATGTCATGCAGAATAAAAAAAATCGCACTCATAATCGTATTAAATTACAAAAGCATACTAACCTCAATATTAGATTGGATATTTACCATATATTTACCCATTGACCACTGTAAACGAATGATCATATAAAAGCGACAGTTCGCGTCGCTGCTCAACTTAGTGTAACAATTTGCACCTAGATGGCTCTACTGCGTCTGTACATTGCAGCATACTGCCATTATTTGTCCATCCTGAGGAATAAGGGCGAGTGGTTATTAGGAACCGGGCTTTATTTGGCAAACCTACCTTATAAACATTAATATATTTTTTCCACACCTTTTTTGGACTGATACATATTATAACTTCAAAGATTTAGCAACAAACAACATACTGTCTCTGTGCGCATGCGCGCAGAATAATAAGAATTCACTCCCTATCGCGCCTAAAGAAGTATAACTTCAAAAATTGTTGAAACTAAAAATATTAGTATCTCTACCCACCTGGGGTAATGTTCCATTTGTTTTTGTGATGCGACATGTTTATTGAAAAGGGTTTTTTTACTTTAAAACGCGACGTTTGTCAGATGGGTTAGTGAGTTTTTCCGCCCATTCTAGATCAGACGCTGTTTGCGGCCGCTCATTCTGAGTCAGACGCTGCGCTGTTTGGCTAGTTTTGGTCAGCCCCGGATATTTCATTTCCCCGGTACCACCCATATCTGGAAGACATTACTCTATCCGCCACTTGAGAAGGCGCCCAGTAGAAGACTAGCAACCCCCTTGGGTTCCCTGTCCTCATATATGGCTCTCAGACCTGGACGTTTACAAACGAAAATATGGAAAAAAAATAGCAAAGAAAGAAAGATCCATAGAAAGACAAATGCTGAACATAAATCTAACAGACAGGAAAAGAAACGAATGGATCCGTAACAAAACAAAAGTGAGAGATGTCTCAACCAAAGTAGCAAAGCTTAAATGGAAGTTCGCTGGACATACCCTAAGGCAGAGGCATGCAGTGATTAATACATTGGAGACCGTGAAACCAAAAACTAAAAAGGGGAAGGCCACAAATGCGATAATCAGATAACCTGAAGAAACACGCCGGGTCAAAATGGATGCAAAATGCTCAAGACAGAGAGGCATGGAAGATGAGGCCTATGTCCAAAAATAAATGTTTAGGGCTGATAAGATAGCTAGACAGAAAAATATATTAGCTGACTTGAAACTTAAACCTAAACCATAGGCAGACAAATTCAACCCGCTAGTTAATAGGAAAATTAAGGGAATTTAATTTAAGTTATTATTTGTCTTTTATGTAGATTGGCTTTATAGGCCTGGATCCCGCGTACCAAAAAAAAGTTTATTAATAGCAAGCTGAAAATTTGTTAATAGTTGGACAAGCTTTGATGTACGGGAACACTGGAACAGGGGAAGTTTCAATTGTGGAACAGGTTACAGGTTTCGAACGTCAGACTACGAAAACGTCCCATGTATCCCGTGTCCAGGATGACGCGTTCCACAATTAAAATCACGTTCCACAATTAAAACTTCCCCTGTTCCAGTGTTCTCATAGGTACATCAAAGTTTGTCCGACTAGACACCGTTAAGCTATTAACAAGTTGTCAGCTTGCTATTGATCATTTTTCTAAAAGTAACGTCGAGATAAGAGCAATTATTATTCATATACGCGTTATGGTTACGATGTATCTTCTGCACATTTCTTTAAATACTAGTACCTATGTTGAAACGACTAAAGTGTTAAAAGGGGGGCGGCAAATATTAAGTTGCACACGAGCGGCTAACACTTTAGCGGCGGCCCTGCATTTGAGTGGGACCCGGTGTCTGATGAGGCTCAAATGACGTCATAACACGGTGTTGTTTTCCAATTCAAAAGCCGAGACTCACAAATTGTGCTTCTACTACATAGACTTCCTTAAATACATCAATTTATTTCAATGCTCTGTAAAAGGTGGAGGTGGAAAAATACATTTTGCACGAGGCGCCTTTTGCAAAGGTGAGGCCTTTTGAAGGATAATTTGACTTTTGATAGTCAAATAATAAAAAGTCAACATTTGACTTAATATTTTACATTATTTACTTTTTAACATCTCTAGTATCTAACATCTCTTATATTAATATATGTTTTCTCCATTGCCACATTTGAAATTATCTGCTTCTATTTATTTTTCCGTATGTTATGAAGGCCAAAGGTAATAATACAAACTATTAAGAACGTATTAAAAAATATATTTAAAATTAAATTATAAAAAGTATGGTGTGATATTTCTACTGGGTATAACTCTTTCAGCATCCGGCACAGCCTTGAACAGTGTTGCATTTCCCTTGTTGGCAGTGGTGAATTCCAATATGCTAGCTACATTGCCACATCTATAACAATAATTGGGAGCAGACCAAACTGTCACCAGCTGGTCCTCAAACATATATTTATACCCTAGAACATAAATAAAAGATTAGATAACAAAATACAACGACATGAAAATATACACCTAACAGCAAAAGTTTTGCACCACCAAAAATTAAGCTCAGGCGGTGGTCTCCAATAGATGCCGTAGGCTGCGTACAGCGTCCCGCCCCAGGTCGCGTCTGTATGTTTAATACAATAAATGATAGTTGCGGTCTGTTATCGTATGCCGAACACCGCATGAAATGCTGTACGTGTGTAATAGGATTTATCTACTTATTAAGATCTTTCAAAATCCTTAAATTGACTAAGGTAATCGTTAGATATTTATTTATACAACAATAAACATCAGGCATTTTTTTTTTAATTGCATAAGTAGAAAACCTTAGGCAAAGTCAGGGCCGTAACTACGATGTTGGTGGCCCCGGGCCAAATGTGATCTGGGGCCCCCTACCGAGAGGTCTGGTAATTTACCCCCAGCGCAAGGGGGGTCCGAAAAAATGTTTGATATTTAACCCCTTGAAAGCGCATTTTCCCTCATATGTGAACACCACACTTTCTTCTTTCTTTTTTTTTTCAGCATGTCCTGCAATAACTATAAAATTACAGCTTCATCTGTATCTGACATTGTGGATGGATTATCAACGAATGCGTTCGTTCGTTACAATGTAAATGGTCTTACTTTGTACCGAACGAATAACCAAGCGAACACCTACGAATTCGTTTCTTCGTTCGTGTTCACTTTGATTTAAAAGCACCTTAAGGTGCCTTAAGCTACTGCAGTGTGAGCCAAGCACACTCAGTGAAGCTGGTCAGTATACTGGTGGGACTGATCCTAATGTGCTTAATTTATCTTATGTATACCTTTCTTTCCAATATGTGGTTCCTTTCACGTACCAAGATGTGGTCTGGGGTAAATTGATTAAGACAAAGTAGCTGGGACCTGGGATCCCTATTCCAGTTGCATTTTAGTTTTTATTTCGCCAAAATAACTAATTTCCTCAGTCAAAATGTATATGTTTACTAAAGGTCTCGGGGCCTCAGCTTAGCCCGGGACCCCCTCTTCCAATGCCATTTTAGGTTTTATTACGCCAAAATAGCTAATTTCTTAAGTAATAATTTAAATTTTTATGTTAAGGTCTCGGGGCCCCAGCTAACTCATGCCTCAGGGGCCCTGTTCTGTTCCAATTGCATTTTAGTCTAAAAGACTAATTTCCCCAGTGAAAAATTAAAACTATGTTGCGGTCTTTTTAAAATTGTGTCATTTGAAAATATTTCGTCGGCTTTTAAAATACATATTTTTATTTTCCTCGTTAAAATCTATGGTTGGGATCCCCCAATGGTAGTTACGGCCATGGACAAAGTGCACGTGTTGTTTACATCAACAAGGCTGTTTAATAAACTGACACAGTAATGAAAAACTATAGACAAATATATTTACACTTGAGTCCACGAATCTTTACCCGTGCATCATTAATACCTGGCGAGATAAAACATATACTTTTTATCTAACATCATTATCTTCCACGCATAAAACTAATGACAAACCATGCTGTAATTATGCACCAGAATTTTAAAGCAAAACCTACATTTGACATTCTATTTGAGGCCCTTAGAGCACAAGGGGTCTAAGCGCCAAGTTTTGAGGAAACTTTGTAAAAAGTTCTAGACGAATTCAAAAAATCTAGGTAGGTACTCTGCCGTCCTCAGATAAAACGCGATATGTGCAGCCAACTTAAAACTGAGAAATCGGCTCTCAAAGTTTTTTTCTCAGGATTCTGTATGCACATACGGCCGATTCCAATTTGTTTATTTTGGTAATAAATAAAATTATACCGCTTTCAGACATGGAAAAAGCATAAATAAGGTCACAAGGAAACCAAACATAGCTAAAAGTCGATTTTCAATTTTTTGCAGATAGGTACCGCGTTTTAATTGAGGACGGCAGTACTACTTAGCATGTTTTCAATGACATGTCATTTTTGATCATTTTATTGTTAGTTTATGTAGAAAGTTTGAAACCACCATGTTTTCTATCAGTGGCGAAGCGTCCATGTAACCACTGTTACCATTGGTAACAGTTACAAATCTTGCAAATAAATATTTTATGACTACTACGAAATAATTCCATTTATATTTTTTACCAACAGAAATACTTGTTAATAGTACCTAATTCAGTTAATAGCCAACTAGGCGCACGAAAATATTGGCGAGATATGTGAATCCATGGCACGTTATCATATGCTGTTACCAATACTGGCACTGGTAAAATAACGCAGGAGAAACTTCGCTGTCGCTCGGGACTAGCTCTGAAAATTTTGAAGGAGCGACGGGTCTAGAGACGGCGCGCGGGCACGCTGTGCATATCAGTATTGTAACCATTTTGAAGATTGGTAACGTTGGTTTAGTTAGTTTAGTACCTATTACAGATTACAGTGTGCGTGCATTTAAACATGGAAGAGTGTTGCTACGTATTGCGTAATTGATCAACTACTTGAAGTCATTCTACTTGTATATTTTTTTTATATATTATTTTAAAGAAAAAAAAATGATATTATTGAAAAGAGACGAATTAAAATATAAACAATAGTTTTCAAAATCTGTTCTTTTTCCTACTGGTTCATTTTTATGTTAATTTTATGGTAGAATAATATGTTTAGTTTGTTTATTATTTATTGTTATACCTGTTACATATACATAATTACATACATATAATTTGGGAATAGTGATTTGTTTTATTTTATTCCACAGGATTGAAAACAAAAACTTAAATTTGGTAAGTTCAAAATATTTTTTTGAAGAGGATTTTTTTACATCTGGTTTTGGTAACACTTTAGAAAAAGTCACGCGTCGCCACTGTTTTCTATGTGTTTGGAAGTCCATTTTTGTATTTAAAACATAATTTTCTAAAATTGTCACTTATACCCCTTGTGTTCTAAGGGCCTCATTTATTTGATAACGTCAAATTTTATACTATACAACCCGTGATCGGAGCATTAGCTACTTACTGTCACTTGCTGTTGCATTTAATAAATTTCCGACTTATTTCGTATGCTTTAAATGATGACGCATGGGTAAAGAACCCGGGACTCATCTGTACATAGCGATGTATTGATAAATAAAGGTAACACGTTGAGATTCAGTTCAGATTTGAGTCATTAGTGGGTCAGTCGAGTTAGTTAGTTAATTTTGGAGGTTTGCTACCGTTAGAGCAGATTAATGTAATCACCAATCAACTGAATAAAGTAGTTATGAGTACATAGTGTCTTCCAGTTAATCAACCCCATCACCAGGGTAGTTCACCCCTATATTTTATTATACATGACTTCAGATGCGGTGGTACAAGGGTGGATATACAGTAGAACCCCGATTATCCGTATCCGTGCTCCTCGGGACCGGACGTTGGCACGGATAATTGAAATGCACGGATAATCCAAACATTTATTTCTCATATATAATACATATGTACGTATATACATACATATGTACCTGCCATAAATGTATAACAGCAAAAATAAATCTTTCATTATGAGTCTCCTTCTCGGCGTATAGGGTTTAAGTCGAGTGATATACGGTCACGCTACTTTGATAAAACCTCAAAAATTCAATTTGAGTAATAGAAACTCATAACACGGATAATCCGCAGCCCGGATAATCCGCACACGGATAACCGGGGTTCTACTGTACATCGAAATTTTTATTTTATTTATTTTTATTTTATTTATTTATTAATCATACGGGAAAACCTCATTAAAAGTGTAGTATAAAGTAAATAATAATAATAATAACTAGCATCAACACAAAAAAGTAGTACACATAAGAAGATACAATGCAATAATACAAACAATCACAACATACCTAAAATATAAGATGTAACAAATATACCTCACATATTATAACACTAAATTTAACAAGACGTATTAACAATAATGAAACAGACATTTTTGCAACAATGAACATCATAAAGCCAGAGATTTCTTCAGTTGATCCAATGAAATATTGAAAACATCGACATTACTAATATTCCATAATCCCATATACCTATCGACTGGGCTATGAAAACCATAGGATGTTCTGTGGTAAGAGACATTGAATGTTTTATGATAGCGAAGGGCTCGATTGGGAATATTAAAATCAATTTGGCGCAAGAGACTTGGGGCCGGTTGTTCGAACGCTAATCAACATTGATCACTATCAAATACTTAATTACTGTCACAACTGTCAATGTCAACTTTGGTTGGGTTGCTGAAAACATAGTTAATTATCATACAGAAGTAAAAACTTCTTTTGTATATTGGTATAAAAAGTTTTATTAAAAACATAAAAGTCCTCCAAAAGGATTTGCAAAACGTTTTCAATCTGAATCAGATCATCCTCAGTGCGTTCTGCTTCGTAAAAGAAACTAGCAACTTTTTGAAAAAGGTTACATCGATATTTATGGTTTACATAATAATTAAGTGGTATTTGTAGCGACTCCAAGTCGATGTTACAAGATGAAATGTGTTAGGAGTGCTCAAAGGGCAACATGGTTCCCGGCTCGTTAAGAACTCGTGGTTCTTCGTGGTAACATCGACTTGGAGTCGCTAGAAATACCACTTAATTATTATGTAAACCATAAATATCGATGTAACCTTTTTCAAAAAGTTGCTAGTTTCTTTTACGAAGCAGAACGCACTGAGGATGATCTGATTCAGATTGAAAACGTTTTGCAAATCCTTTTGGAGGACTTTTATGTTTTTTAATAAAACTTTTTATACCAATATACAAAAGAAGTTTTTATTTCTGTATGGTTTTTTAACTATGGTATACAGCCAGCTACGGGGACTTTCCCATTGATTTTATAGTTAATTATAATTATAAGATTAGTTAGTCAATTAACATAACAATTATTAACATAATTGACTAACTAATTTCATAATTGTCATCAATAGTTATGTTTTCAGCAACCCAACCAAAGTTAACATTGACAGTTGTGACAGTAATTAAATATTTGATAGTGATCAATGTTGATTAGCGTTCGAACAACCGGCCCTTGGACAAACAATTTGTGCGTTAATCAACTTATGCAGAAAGACCGCACCAGAGATGTCACGACGTAATCTGAGAGGAAGTAGAGAGAGATGGGACTCTACAATTGAGTAATCATGGTTAACTATAGTTAGATAAGATTTGAATGCGCAGTAACGTAAAAATGTATGCTGGATCCTCTCGACCGTATCGATATGGTTTTGATAGTAAGGGGACCAAACTACCGAACAGTACTCCAACAAGGATTTAACAATTGAGCAATAAACCAATCTCGTTGCTACCACAGAAAAACACTTACAATTTCTCATAACAAAACCTAGACACTTAGATGCCTTTACAGAAATAGTATTAATGTGATCTACAAAAGAAAGTTTTTCATCCATAAGGACACGTAAGTCTTTAATAGAAGAAACGCGATTGAGTGGTTGGTTACATATAATATAACTCGTTTCAACCCTCCCAACCTTATGTGTACAACTTATGAAAGAGCACTTATTGGTATTTAAATTAAGTATATTTTGAACACACCAAACATGTAGACAGTCTAAATCCTCCTGTAGCAAATCTTGGTCTCTAATCGTTTCTATAACTCTCCAGAATTTTAAATCATCAGCAAACATTAGACACTTACTATTACGAAAGCAGTCAATTATATCATTAAAAAAGATGTTAAAAAGGAGAGGTGAAGTATGACCACCCTGAGGACCTCCAGAACTTACTTTTATTTCATCGGAGGGATGACTACCAATATTCACCCTTTGACTGCGATCCGTTAAGTAATTTTTTATCCACTCCACAAATCCAGCATGAAAACCAAACAAGACCAACTTACACAAAAGAACTTGATGATCCACACGATCAAAGGCCTTAGAGAAATCTGTGTATATTGCATCGATTTGCTTACGATCCTCGATCTGAGTAAGGTCAGACTGATAGCATACCAAATTTGTCGCAGTGGACTTATTTTTGCAAAAACTATGTTGTGACTCAGATAGTAAATTTCGACAAGACCAAGAAAGCTGCTTAGCCACAAGGCAGTCAAACAGCTTAGGAATAGCAGATTGGATGCAGATACCACGGTAATTTTCAACATTATCCTTCAGACCACTCTTAAATACAGGTACAATATAACTTTCCTTCCAGGTCATCGGAAACGTCGAAGTCTCCAAGGATTATTAAATAATAAAAATAATGGCACAACAATCGTACAAACACACTTTTTCAGCAGGAAATTTGGGACGCCATCTGGACCAGTAGTGAGCTTATTGGGAATCGAGCTAATACAATTAAAAATATCAGAAACAGAAATAGGATGCGTATGAATGCTTACATTTGAGTTTTTAATTTTGGAAATTGTAGGCAATTGAGAGTGATTGTTGTTAGGTATGTACACTGTCTGAAAGAAATTCATAAACAACTTGGCTATATCTAGACCATTACAAACTGTATGTTCCTGGTAAAATAAGGAATTAGGTAAATGATGACCTGACCTTTTGGCATTAAGATACTGCAAATCATGCTGCAGTCTCCTATTTTGTGAACATTTCCCTTATAGCGATATGCTTTATTTATTATTTTTTTAATTGCTAATTTTAAATATTAACTTGCTTTTCTAACCGAAAATAATATGGGTCATTTAAAATTCACATGTGTTTCGCTCCTAAAATACAAAACCAGATTGTATAAAATTAATGTTTTTTTCTGGGAAACACATTCCCCATTAAACAGTTACCTTATCAGACCTTAATAAATCACTTTTGAAATGCATTCGAAGACGCTTCTAAAGGGTTAGCCTCTTTATGTCAATAAATTAGTCTTTCTTAAAACCACAGACATGTGTTTTCAGTCAGTCGATCCACAACAACGAGTCGATACACAAGCCAGCATGCATCGGTCGGTGATACAACCCTCGCTGGTCTCAAACAATAACATTCCCTCTTACGAGATATAAGACCACACACCATTTTTAACCAAAAATAAATAAATATTACTGTTCGTTGTTTTTACACTTATTTTAATTCCATTTAACACCCACCACGGAACACCGTGATATCTTTAAAAACAAAAATACACGGCTTTATTCTTTGACATTTTCTTTTACTGATACAACATAATACAAAGAAAGATAACGAAACTAATATCCCATGTTTCCCCCTTCTCTGTGATGTTTTGTAGTTGAATTTCCTTAACAGCAAGAACCGTTTTTGTGTCTTTACTTGGAGGCTCTTTACAAAATAATGAAAGGTAAATTACACAAATGTTGTTTCTTTGGATATGTTGTTCCTTTTGCACATTAAAATGACATGCTATTACTGACTATTTAAGTGAGGTAAATATTCAGAAAATGACTTGGTCCCGTCATAGTTCTGACACAAATCTTATTAAATACTTATGGGACATTGTCGGTACACAATTAAGACTTTGTCAGTTCTTTTTTACTTCCCTGCAAGATATAGAAACTATGGTAATGATTGATAGGTGAAACTCCATAGATCTACATTGTTAATTTAGTATTGTTTCAGATAAAACTCATTCTAAGAATAAAGATATTTATTTAGGGAAATTAAAATAAGAAAATGTTCACAAAACATAAGACTACATGATTTTTCGATGTACCTATATAGCCTGATCAAATAATAATCTGACCGCAAAAAAAAATAAAGGAAGAATGAAAATTTGGGAATAGGTAGTTTAAATTGTCTATTATTATATAAGAAAACTCTACAATTCTACATCCCCTCCATTTACAAAAATTGGGAAATACGGGGTGAAAAATATTTGCTCGAGAGTGAAAAAATATACATTCAAAACATGTCCGGAGTTGGATAAAATGACTAATTCCAAGCAACTAATTAGCATCTCAAATAAAATTAATTGTTACCGCTTCACAAGTTACTTTGCTTATGTATTCTTTATATTATGATCTATAAGTTTCATTGGTTCAAAGTGTTCATTATTGAAAAAAATTGGTTTTAAAATAAAAAAAGATTTTAAAAAAATCCATTTTTTTTCAAAATAATTTAAAAATTACTAGTAATAGCAAAAATAATAAGAGTAATTAAATGTACGTTTTGGTTTTGCTTTTCTGAATATTTTGGATTTTTTGTTTTCCTGGTAGACAAAAATTGGTTATGCTATGGCTGTTCAAAATTTGCATACACTCGTGATTAGTGACTCGTTCAAGCCATTTTAACTATAGCCTTTTCAAAAACAAGTACTTTGAACCGATGAAACTTACAGGTCAAAATAAAGAATATAATATAATCAAAGTAATGGTAGGGGAGCAAAGTATGCTAAATGTGCAGTCACTCGAGCGCTTTGGGGACCTATTGGGTTGTGAAGAGTATGTCCTCAAACCAAAATAAGTTAAGTAAAGTTTTCCATTTTAGTGGGACTTTCTATCCATAATTCGAAAAAATGTCTCGAATAAAAGATACTTATTATTACGTACGGAATCCAAATCTGCAAAAAAAAGTAATGGAGGGCTCCCATTTAAGATTTTAAAGTAACCTCCGTGGGAGGTCGTGTTTGGTGCCATTCGATACATTTTTCAAAAATATTGAATAAGTGTATTTTTCAGTTTTTCGATCTGATGTTCATTTCGCGAAATATCGCGGGGTTCGTATTTAAAATATTAAATTTACTCCCCATCCCTTTCCGAGGGTAGTCGTGTTTGGTATCATTCGATAGATTTTTGAAAAATATCGAGTATGTATTTTTTAGTTTTTCGATCGTCATTCATTTCGCGAAATATTCGCTTTTTTCCTGTGAAACTTTGGGACTCATCCATTTCCTTACGCTCAAATCGTCAGATTATTTAAATATACACTCTTTATCATGTACGTAACTTACCTTATCTTAATCTAACGATTTCGAGTTTTTCTAAGGATAGATTTTTTTTTCGGCCCCCCTTAACGAACTCCCCTGCATTAAAAGCCAATATATGGTAGAGGTACTTTTTCAGGGTACAAGGTTTCTCCCCATGTAATAATCTGACGCGCTCGAGTAACTACAAAAATCCCCGCTTGGGCTACCCTACCATAATTTGTGAGGCGGTAACGCTTAATTTTATTTGGGATGCTCATTAAGGGGTGATTTTCGCGATTCTTTTTACCAAAAAATAAAAGGGACCAACAATATTTTGAGCGTAGCTCACTTACTTTTAATGTTAGAGGTTTTTTTTTAATAAAAATAAACCTTTTTTTAATGCTTAAAAAAAGTTGTATGAGTTTTCCCCAAAAAGTGCTCCGTTTTTTGGTTATTTCACGTTGAAATATTCGATTTGAAATTTGACGAATAAGAACCTACCTACAAATCTGCTTCTACTGGGTCAAAAGACTTCATGCATACACCATTTGTTTCACTTTTTTATAAGCTATATTTTTGCTACGAATCTTTTTTTCGATAAAGTACTTACTTTTTGAGTTATTTACGAAAAACCGTCCAAAAACATGTTTTTTTAATGATCATATTCACTCGCAAATAACTCGAAAAGTATTGACTTAGTGAAAAAACTCTATAGAACAAAAGTTACTTAGAATTAGTCATTTTATCCAATTCCGGACTTATTTTGAATGTATATTTTTCACCCCCAAAGAAGGAGGTATTTCAATCCATTTTGTAAAATGGAGGGGATGTGGAATTGTAAACTTTTTTTATATAATAATAGACAATTTTAACTGCCTATTCCCAAATTTTCATCCTTCCTTTATTTTTTTTTAGACTTTCGTAAAGTTTTGTGTTCCTTGATCGGGCTAATACCCACCCTTGTACCTTATCTTCCCTACAGGGTGTCTCAAACTTAAGATAAGAAAATCATTTGCTTTTTTCCACCCAGTATAAGCTCAAAAGAGAAGTTTGAGTAAACATTTGCTCAACAATGTAAATGCCAAATAAAAAATCTAAAATAAAAAAAATTAGTAGAATCAATTAATCCATGCATGATAAAATCAACTATCAAAATAATTTTTGGTGGTGTCAAATTTTTGCAGTTAAGCTTAAAAAAAGATAAGTTATTTAAATGTGTAATAGTCTCTCACGTCATGATAAAAAAATATATACCAAGTAAATGCAATTTATGCACAAGCAAGTAAAACAAGTAACATTTTTGCACAAAACAGTTTTTAAAATGACAGTGCACAAAAAATATATAAAATAAAACCAATAAAAGATCATATCTTTAAGCAGACAAAAATCATGTGAAGGCTTTAGCAATAATAAAAAAAAAAGTATATTAAAGAAAATAGGAAACTCAGACAGATATTCTTCTACACCTATCTATTACATATCGAGGGGTTTGAGCGAAAACCCGATAAGTACCAAAATTATGAAATCCGGTATTTTTATTTCTGCGGTATTAAAAACACGTCTCCTACCACTGATAAATGTTATTATTTGATATTAACATTTTTAAGCACAATAACTAATAAAAATCAAACATGGTAAAAACCGTTAACTGCTATTTTTAAATAACAGCCAACCGATATATAACTTTACTAATAAAAATACTTTGTTGTAGATATATTTATAATATAAGATTCCGGTAAAATCATTTATTTTCTTTTTCCTGTGTAAAGTTACTAATTTTATTAGAAATATTTCTGAGTTAAAAACTGATAATTAATTTTATCGGGGATGAAGATTACAAAATTGTTAATTTTGACAAACTATATTCATGCGAAAATCCTATAAAGAATTTTAGACTATGATAGTTTATTAAATTTCAGTAAACTTTTTTCCTGCGAAAACCCAATAGAACTTGGTAAATTAGAAATTGAATATTACGAAAAAAAAGACGGTTAGAATGGGGTCCATATTTATTTGTTTAAAAACAAAATCAGAGCTTCCAAGGTACCACAGCAAATCAATTGTAGTAAATTTAAATTTAAGTGTACTGAAAAGTTGTCTGAATACTATGAAGGACATGAAACAAACTCTGTAGAAATTACTGGAGTCTAGTAGTAGTAGTAGTCTAGTCTAGACAAATTTTTATTTTGTACAGTATAACTGTCAAACTAATTAGGACTAACTTTGTCCCTAAAACTTCCCAAAGAAAGAAAGGAACATTTAGTAAGAAATGTTTCTTTCCACAAGCTTACCATGAATGAATTCCTGTGAATATAATTATGCTGTAGCTACAGTCTGTTCGCTAAACTCAGACACAATTGGCTAGTGATTTTAGTAAGTAATCTTGCCAAAAATAATTACTAAATAATTAGTAATTTTGCCAATTTTGGCAAAATTGGCCAAAAACAAAAAAATTATCAAAAATCACTAGCCTGTTGTGTCAGAGTTTAGCGAACCGACTATAACAGTGATTCTACTGGAAGATATTCTAAAGAAGACAATCGCGAAAAACGGTAACCAGTTAATAAAATATCAGAAGATATTGGTTTGAATTAAAAAAAAACTACTCTATGCCATAAAAGGCAAAAACAAATTTCATCCCAAACAGCAACCATAGACTTATCAACTCAGGGCAATTTACCAAAGTTATATAAAAGTACCCTTCAAATAAGGGAAGCAAAGATAACAAATTTAAAAACCGGTAATAAGATCGTAGATCGAATTCCAGACGTAATGATGGGAGAACAATTGGAAGAAGAAGACATTTTACCTTTTAATTTTTTAAAAAGAATGTAGATTAATTTTTTTGAGTAATACACAGTTAAATCTTATTTTATAATTAAAAAAATTAAAAACAAAAACCAATAAAACCAAATGTTATACTCATTTAACGAGGTAAAACCCAATAAATATCACTTTTTTTGTAAATACGCTGTTATAAATTAAACTTGAAATAAATTATTCTAACTAAATATTAAATTTTCTACCATTTGGCTATAACAAATGTTTTATTAAACTTCCTATGACGATTTGAAATCTTCTTCAAACTTCCTAAAATCTTTAATCGCGATTATCTCGAAACAATGTTTTTGTTAGTTATCGGGTTTTCACTCAAACCCCTCGATATACAAATTGTGAGACTTCTCAAATTATACAATTTTATCAATGTTTTACCTTCATGTACTAACTGATGAGCCCTGCATATTAAAGTTAGAGCATTAATTCTCATGAAATCATTAGTGACTTTGGCTCCAAATAGGAAACCTGCTCCTCTGGGACTAGTAGCCCTGCAAATGAAAAAAGTATTACTAAATTAACATTTGTTATTTGTTACACAAGGCAAAAGTGTATTGATAACTAGATTGATTTTAATATGTATTTATATCGTCGCCTCAAAGCAACAGTAGGATATGTCATATCCTACTGTTGCACAAGTGCACCGATCAACCAGTTAAGTGATATTGGACTGATGCGATGTGTTTGTATATACGCATATACGGTGCACTCGTGCAACAGTAGGATATGACATATCCTACTGTTGCTTTGAGGCGACGATATTATTTATTTAGCATTGGTTCGGGTTGCCATATCCATTGTCCTCAATTGAATAAATTCAAATCATCTTGAATGTTTTTCCACTTATGTCCCTCCATAAATATTTTTATTCAAATTCTTAGAGTTGACATGATCTACTCACATTGCTGTTTAATCTGGCCTTACAATATGTCAAGCAAGAAATGTATGCAAAAATCAAACAGACTACCAGATATAGCTGCTCAGGAAGCAAAGACTCTTGTTGCCATTGTTGCCAAGAAGCTGCATTAAATATCAGTCTAAAAGTAAATGAAGACAAAACAAAATATATGGTCGCTTTAAAACAAAAATGTTGCTGAATAGGGAAATATCTTACTATAAATGGTCATAACTTTGAAATGGTTCAAGAAATTAAATATCTAGCAGCAGCAACCATCAATGAGATCAAAATTTCACTCACAATATGCAAAAATCCAGATATACAAAACCATAATTTGACCAGCAGCCTTGGATGGAAACAAAACATAGATGCTAACAACAAAAGAAATAGCTGGGGAGGGAATGTAAAACCCTTAGAATAATAAATGGCCCTATGGCAGAGATAGTCTGACAAACAACTGGATGTGCAGACACAACAGAAGTGTTAGAGTATCTCTTAGGAAAGAAAAATTTAGTGAGATATATAAAGGTCAATAGACTAAGATTGGCAGGACATGAGATATGCATTAACTGTCTTATAAGCAATGTGTTTTGGGAAAGACCAGATGGGAAGTGTGTAGGAAGAGTGGAAAGATGCAGTCAGAGAGGACTTTCCGAAGAAAATGGGAGTGAGATAATGGGAATTAGTGGCACAGGACCAACAAACATGGAAGGTACCTTATGGTAAAGGTAAATGCACAGATAGTTGTAATGCCATTGATGATGATGATGACACTGATATACTAGTACCTTCTGTAGATACCTTTTTGCCTTTTATTATTCCTTTTTAAATGGAAAAACGACAAGGAGAAAATGTAATTAGAGAATCTAAATTATTATTTTTGATGTGTTTTATTTCTCTTTCTATGTTAACTTTGTAAGAAGATCCTCCTTATGGCGCCTTTTCTTAATTACACAAAAGCCCTGTCTTCTAATTCTTAGTTTCATAAAAAAAACTTCTTTTGTCCTTTAATTCGTCCAATTTTGAACATAGGCTTCCCCCAGTTTCCTCCATTACCTTTTGTTTGGAGCTTTCTGTTTCCTGTGCGTTCCTCCTATCTTTTTAAGGTACTAGTACACTTTAAAAGACCAAAAATAATCATTTCTTTCAAGAATTTTTTTCTGAGAACCTTTATTAAAAATGAAAATAAAACTTTTTATATATTAATATCTAACTTTTAGAGAGTACAACAAATATATCTTTTTTCATTTATGCACGGACACTAATATTGTAGAGGGCACCAAAGTCAAGGCCTCGAAAAATGATGGCGGACAGTTAATCTCAGGATTGGGATATCTGAAACAAAAAAATCGTGCTGCATTTGCAAGAGGAAGGTTTCTTACATGACAATTTACCACAATTTGACCAAAAAATACAAAATAAATATTTTTTAACCATGAAAAACTAAAGAAAAACGGGCGATTTTTCACAAAATTTTTTCAAATTTCCGTAATATCTTTTTTTTGCAGAATTTTTCACTAATGGTGGTAAATTGTCACATAAGAGACCATCCTTTTTCAAACGCCGTAAAATTTTTTTGTTTCAGAGATCCCAATCCTGAGATTAACTGTCCGCTATCGGAACTACGTTTTTCGAGGCCTCGACTTTAGCGCCTTCTACAATATTAGTATACATGCATAAATGAAAAGGAATATATTTTTTGTATTCTCTTAGAGTTAGATATTAAGGGGTCATATACGTTTCTCGAGCTTAAAAAGTAGTCTAAATGTAATGATAAATTGTAAGAAAACTATTGGGCTAATTGATTTCATTTTTTTTTATTTTTATTTAAAAGGTGGACAAAAAACATGTTAAAAGTTAAAAAACAATTAAAAACATGGCGGCTGCGTCCAGTTGCGTAGAACGTGTTATCTTTTTCAGGTCATACAGTGGGCATGATAACTGCTTAACCGTTAGTCCGATTAACTTCATTTTTGGCATACATATTCTAAATTAGATTCACTATCGTGTGACCAAAGCTTTTTTAAATAAAATTAACCATTTTCGAATAGCAATAAAAAAATAGACTATTTTTTTGGTGAGAATTACGACTTTTTTTTAAATTTCGACCATTTCTGTAAATATTTTTTTTTCTTAAATTCCTCTCGTCACACGAGAACTATTACTCTAAAAAATCATAACAAATAAACAATTTTTGTTTCAGATAAACATTACGAGCTGAATCATGCCCACCATTTGGCCTGAAAAAAAAACAAGTTCTATGCCACTGAACGCAGCCGCCATGCTTTTAATTATTTTTTAACTTTTAACATATGCTTTATGCTCCTTAAGAGTCCACCTTTAACATTTAAAAAAAATGAAATCAATTAGCCCAATAGTTTTCGTACAATTTATCATTACATTTAGACTACTTTTTAAGCTCGAGAAACGTATATGACCCCTTAATATGTAAACAGTTTTATATTCATTTTTAATAAAAGTTCTAATAAAAGTTTTAATAAAAGAAAAACAATCTTGAAAAGATGCTTATTTTTGGTCTTCTAAAGTGTACTAGTACCTTAATGTCATCTCCCCATCTCCTCTGGGCAGGCACGTAGCCAGGAAATGTTCTTGAGGGGGGTCCAAACACAACTCAAATTTTTTGTTAGTTTAGACGGTAAGGTATTAAAAAATATATTTAGACTAAATTTTAGATCCGTATGCAAAATAAAATTTGAAAAAACTATTTTGTTCTACAACCGTGTTAAAAATGCAATTTTTAGCATTCCATATGAGCGTTAAAAATGCTACTTTAAGGCACTAGTGCTTTAAAATATTTTTAAGGCACTGCAGTTCGTATTGACCATATAGCCAATTTTGATGTAATGTCAAAAAAATATAAAAATTGAATGTCAGTCAAGTTCAAGTAAAAGTTTTTGTAGATATTGTCCTGTAATTATGTTTGTAGAAAAAATATTGTATGATATGCGTGTTAAAAAGTACATTTTTAAGGCACTCATGTGAATTGCAGAATGAGCGATAGCGAGTTTCACATGCGTGCCTTAAATGTGTACTTTTAACACTTATATCATAAATATTTATTAATATTTTAAAATTACAATAAGAACTGTTTACTACTTTACTAAGAAATATGACGAGTCTCACCCTAATAAAGTAAGTTGTTTTTAATAGCTTATTTCACCATTGTATGTTTAATATCATTTTAGGGTCCCTGATGATGTTAGTACACTTGATCTTCTATTCAGCTGTCCACCCAAAAATTTTTGCTTATTTGATATATCATCATCATCATCATCCAGCCTTATGCATCCAAAGTTGAACATAGGCCTCCCCTAATTTCTTCCAGTTGGTCTTGGGCTTCCAGCAACCAATTCCCAGCAACCCTTTTGACATTGTCCATCGTGTAGGTGGTCTACCTCTATTTATTCTGTCTGTTTGTGGTCTCCACACTGTATTTTTTTGGATCCACCCCCGTTCTTCAGTCTAGCTACATGGCCCGCCCAATTCCACTTCAGCTATGCTATTCGCTGTAAGACATCTGTGAGGATGATTTGATATCTGTATATCTGGCTTTCGACGTCCAATGAACGGAACAAATAGCCAATAAACTGAGTCTTTCGTTTCCCATCTTGTTTCTGGATAAAGTTTTTACTCGCTTCATTGTTGAGAATGAAGGTTCTACACTGGCCGTTGTGACAGGTATAGTTTCCAAAATTGTAAGGAATTTGTAAATGTTTGGAAAAAATATTTATTACAATGTTCCATTACGTGGAGAACTTCGGTATTTGGTTCCAAAGATGATATTGTATTAGTTACTCCATACATATATTCAGCTTTTATTGCTGTAAGGAGAATGTCGTGGAAATAATAGTAAGCCAAATTTTCTAGCAATTTTACTTTCTCTGTAGAGACAAATGCAGGTAAAAGAATTTGAAATGCTGATAGAATACTTTCGTTTTTGCTAAATCTGATTTTTAAATTGGATATAAGTTGATCCGTACACTGAATAAAAACAGAAATAATCATAGTAAAAATAATAATAATTACGTTCACTTTTTCAAAAATATTAAAAATAACTTGGGGATAAACTCGCTGCCTTGGCACAAAAGCTGAGGCAGTTTTGGGAGGGGTCCGGATCCCATGGACCCCTCCCTTGGCTACGTGCCTGCCTCTGGGGTCATCACTTGCTCTCTTTCCTGCAGGTATCTATATAATCATAATAATATATAAGAGCATAACAATGCATGTCAAATAATAAGATAAAATAGTAAATAATCTTACCAGGTATCTATATAGTCAGGGTCAGACCATACCAAATCACAGAATGCTCCTTTGTGAGGGATTTCTTGATTCCTTTCTAATATTCTAATTTGATCTAAAGTTTTAATTTCTGGACTTAGTCCTCCATGAACACACAAAATTTTCTCATCTATTATCTAAAAACACAAACAAATTCTAGAAAATAAATATTAGAGTAACATTTGGAAATTAGAGCTTATAATAAGAACAAATAGTTTGGATATAGTTTAGATATAAAAACCAGAAGTATATATTTGTTCTTGTCTTACAAAGGAGTGTTGAAGAATATATTGCTTGTACTGTTTTAGCGACTGTAATAAACCAATGTACAGCTGGTTCCTAAAAAAACTGATACGACTCTTAGTAAGATTTGTTCATTTTGGGCAGTGTATGATTGGTCTGACATTATATTATATTTATTATGACAGACAAATAATAATATAAACAAACAAACAACCATTTTTTGAGGTTGAAGTTATCTGACAAATTTTAAGATTTGGCAGTGACAGTGGCAGTATGTAAATAATAAGCATTTATCCTTCAAAATATAATAAATTAAATATAATTAAACTCATATTCTTTATATCAGACCTCATTAAAAGCTTTTTACAAGAACATAGTCAGCGATTTTGATATGGCTTAGAGCCAGACTACATCAAGATCGCCAATAAATCGTGCTGGTTATTGCATTGCAGCGAGACCAAAAACAAAAAGAAGAAGAAGAAGAAAGTACACTGCTCAATTTTCTACAAAATACGCTTTAAGAGTCGTATCAGTTTTTTTTGGAACCAGCTGTACAATTTGAATATAATATAAGTTTCGAAATGATTTAAATGCCATGTGTCCATTTCTTCTCGATCGATGATGATAAATAAATGTTGAAGTCGTAAGTAAAGAAATGGGTTTATTGACAGCTACTAATAATAATTACACTACAGTTGTTGGTGAGGTAAAATGGCAATACAGACTGAACTCAAAAGAGTCTGAAACCCCTAATTTATAATGCTCACAATTAATGTACACCTCATCACAAAGGTTATTGGCTTTAACATAGTAACAAAAATTTGAACCTTCATACTTGCACAAATATCATTTAAACGAGGACGCTATTGCAACATTATTTGGCAATTTATTCAATTTGCAGGAAGTTGAATAAACTCATAATCATTGATAATTAAACTATTAATTGATATCTCTCACAATTATACACAGTGAAACTATAATAAATTAGAAAGTTAAAATTAATATGAGATTGCAAATTAAGGGACTAATTTGTGATTAAACAGCGACTTTAAAACTACTTCCAGTTGCTACTGTGAAGCCGGAAGTTTGAGGTCAAATTTCTCACCTTTAATACCAACTTTGGTTTATAAGCTCTCATTCCTCACCTCATTTGTTATTGTTTCTGTTCTACCAACAAATATAAACATAAATAACCTTCTTATTCGTTGTATAGAAGCATAACCTTCTATATATATATATATATATATATATATATATATATATATATATATATATATATATATATATATATATATATATATATATAAGAAATAAGCATAGAAGCAATAAGAAATAAGCATAGAAGCATAACCTATATTCGTTGGTTCTAATATCAGAGGAGTTTTGTCTACGGATGGACAGATATGGATAATGAAAGGTTTTCACATTTTATTATTGTAAAACGGGTGAAAACAACATGTACGAATTATTACTAAATAAATGAAACACTTACCGCAGCAATAGTCAACAAATCGAATACACCACAGCAATACTTCCAAGCGTTAACATTTCCATACTTAGTCATACATTCATCATAAAAGCCATAAACCTGCGTGATCTGCCTACTTTCGTGATTGCCCCTTAATAATGTGATTTTGTTTGGATACTTCGCTTTGAGCGTTAGAAGTCTTGTGAATGTTTCTAAACTGTAGTAGCCCCTATCGACGAAATCCCCTAAAAATACGTAATTGGTATCGGGAACTTGTCCGCCTTTCCGAAATAACTCTTCGAGATCATAAAACTGAAACATAAGAGATGTAATTTAATACAGAACTAGGCAGGAAGTGGTAAATTCAGTCTCTAACCTGACCATGTATATCACCGCATACAGTAACGGGAGTAGATACAGGTTGAACGTTTGATTCTTCTAATAAAATACTGCACACTATATCACATAACTTTTTAAGATCATTTTCCGGTAAATATTTGCATTGTTTTGCAATTTCTATCCAATTATCAAGCTCAGAAGACATTGTTTCTGGTCAATGATAAAAGCTAAAATGAAAATGACAGAAGACATTGACATTACACTGCTAGCCTGTCAAATTTCAAACCGTTTTAATAGCTCTGTTCGAGTATTTTACATCGTTACCCTGTTCATTTCACTTTGATCAATATAAAGTTTCTTCTCAAACAGTGACGGATATACTGGGAGGGAAACTGAGGAGATTTCTCCCCTAACAATGTCAAAAATTAAGAAGAAAGTTGTTGGAACATAAAAATATATTAGCTCACATGAAACTTAAACCACACACAGACAAATTCAACTCAATAAACACGCTAGCTAGGAAAATTAAGGGAACTTAATGCATTTTGTTTATTATACAGTATATGGTGCAAATCTCTGGAATAAATTCGATATTTCGCAAACCTGCGACTTTAAGGAAAAATCCCCAAATAGGTTGATTTTTATTTTTAAATTACGATATTTTGGCATATATTTCATAAGAGTGACGTCATCCATATGGACGTGAGGACGTAATCGATGATTTTTGTAAATGAGACTAGAGGTCGTGTGGTAGCTCATTTGAAAGAGTATTTAATTCTGTATTCAGTAATATAAATATTGACATAATTGTTTATGTACAGTGTCCAAAAACAATTTTTTTAATTTAAATTAATTGCCAAAAAAAGAAGAATATATTTAATTTATTTAATTTAAAATACATTTTACTATATATTGTCAGAAAAAAGAAAAAAATATTTATTTGACAAATATGAATTGTTTTTTGCTTAAATTCAGTGTTCAAACCAGCTCCCGCGAACCACATGCATCTTGGAAGTTTGAACATTTAATTTAAGCGAAAAACAATGCTGATTTGTCAAATAAACATTTTTTTCTGTTTTCTGACAGCAGCGAAATATATTTTGAATTAAATAAATTACATACATTCTTCTTTTTTTGTCAATTAATTTAATTTAATTTTTTTTGACACTGTGTATAAGCAATTATGTTAATATTTATACTGCTGAATATAGAATTCAATACCCTTTCAAATGAGCTATCACACGACCCCTAGTCTCTTTTAAAAAAATCATCGATTACGTCATCACGTCCATATGGATGACGTCATTCGTATGAAATATATGGCAATTTAAAAATAAAAATAGACCTATTTGAGCTGGCAGCTGGGAGCTAGCTTAAACATTGAATTTAAGCGAAGAGCAATGTTTATTTGTGAAATAAACATTTTTTTCTGTTTTCTGACAATAAAATGCATTTTGAATTAACTAATTTTTTTTCTGTCAGCAATAGAGTGTATTTTCAGTTTAATAAATTATTTTTTTGTCAATTAATTTAATTTAAAAAAAACATTTTTGGACACCTTGTATAAATAATTATATTAATGTTTATATCACTTAATAGAGAATTGAATAACATTTCAAGCAAGCTAGCACACGACCCCTATTCTCTTTTAAGAAAATTATCGATTACGTCATCGCGCCTAGATGGATGACGTCACTCGTATAACATGTATGCCAAAATATCATAATTTAAAAATAAAATTGACCTGTTTCGGTATTTTTTTTAAAGTTGTCGGTTTACGAATTTATTCCTTTCATTTGCACCATACTGTACCTGAGCCCAGAGCATGCCAAATAGAATTCTATTTTGCTGACGTCACAAAATAGAAATTCATAATGGGAGAATCGACGGTTGCTAGGCAACGTGACGTCACTAAAATAGAATTCTATTTGGCGTGCTCTGGGCTGTGTACTGTATATGTCTTTTTGTTCGAAATATTTATACTTCCGTTTTTTAAATCAGAAGAAATGCTGTTCAAAATAATACTATTATACTATCGACATTCTCGGAAGCCAATGAGGTTGAACTTTCATTAATGGCACTCCCAATAATGTTTGAAACATTCTTCGGTAATACTCTCTTCAACGCGTATAGTGGCGTAACCATAGTCGCCACAGCTGCCGATTTCTCTCCTACTTGTCGTTGGATTTGATTTATTGTCATGCCACTGTCGGACGTAGTATGGACACAGAATACACGTAGTACATCGAAACGCATGTCCCGTATATTTCTCCGGATCGTCCAATTTTAGTAGATAACGTGCAATTTGCAAGGGACATTATCCAAATGTATTATGCCAACTACTTGATTAGTGCACTTCCCTTTATCATTGTACCGTAAAGGACGCGTCTCACCATCAAATATTTTGATCAAACAGTTTGAGCAAACTCCGGAAGTACGTCAAAGTGACGTCACAATTGCAGTTTTTTGAAATTCTAAAAATCTGTGCTCTCACTATCAGTCTAGTTTGATCAAATTTTTTGTACTGAGTTGTCCAACTTGTTTGTACTTTATTTAAAATTAAAATTTTTCATTATTATCCACAATGAACACTCAGGATGTGACGTCACTAACTGTCACTTTCAGTTTGCTCAAACCAGTTTGATCAAATTATTTGATGGTGGGACGCGGCCTTAATACTTCCAGTCCTCTTCCGTTTTGCTATTGTATAATAACTCGAGGTAGTTGCTAGATTGTTTTTAACCACTGTAGAATTTTTTTTTTTGTATTTGACGTTGGCTTCATAGTAAGATAGTTTTTCTGAGTTAATTATATTTGTAATATCTTTTTGCTTTTCCCTTTCTGGACAACGTGCCGTCATATCTGTTGCCATATGATTCCCGCTACAAAGTGCAAATTTTATATCTTTTTTGTCGGTACAATTATTACTCTCATGTTCTTCACTACAATATTTACATCTATCTTTTCCTCTACACTGGGAACTTATATGTCCAAATCTCAAACATTTCAAACACTGAACTAATCTGGGGATATATGCTTCGACTTCATATATAATTTTTTCTATAATTACCTGCTGAGGTATCGTTTGACCCTTAAAAGATACTATTATGGTAGATGTAGAGATATACTCTATATCAGCGGTTCTCAATCTGTGGTACATGTACCACTGGTGGTACATTTCATTATTTGAGGTGGTACAAAAAACTCAAAACAGCCAAAATATCAGCACCACTATGGGCACAATTATAGGTAATTAGATCACCTAGCTAGATAGGTATTCTAGTTAGGTGGTACAAAAAATAATAAAAAGTATTTGGTGGTACCTGACTCAAAAAGATTGAGAACCGCTGCTCTATATTTCCATCTGAATTCTTAACTCTTCTATTAATTCTTTTTACATTAACTACCTCAAATTTATATCCATATCTAGGTTGAATTATATTAATTAATTCTTTCTCATCCAGGTCTTTATCAACTAACTTAATTACTCCCTTTTTTTGTTATTAATTATTAATTTATTATATTATTATAAATTATATTATTATTATAAATTATAGTTATATTATTAATTATTAATTTATTTGCACTTTCAAAAGAATTAAGTTCGACTTTTACTTTATTCCTACCAGTTACTCTTATTAATGTAATATTATTTTGTACCTCCGGCACTGTCTTTAATATTATTCTGGCTGTCCCGATTCAGTGCATTTTCCAAAATTACCGTTTTTATTTCCGATATATACGTAAAAAGTTCCGTTATCATTATTTGTGTACAGATTTTTTATGACCTTATTATTTTCATTTGTTGACATCATAGAATTTTTTCGCCTGTCAGGTGGTTCTGGCGGAATATTGACTTGCATTTTAGTTTTATCAGCTATTATTTTATTATTATACCGTAAGAAGTAACGCCCACCTCTACAGTTCCAAAATGTTTACTCCTATCTCTAGCCAAATGTTTTTATTTGATAGTTGTTACATAAATATTATAGGTTGTCAGTTTTTAATATTATTTAATTTTCAAAATTTTTTACTTACAGCCTCTTCCGCTTGTAATTTTTTATTCTTATTTTCACTTTATACCATAATTTACACTAATATCACACTTTAAGTAAGTTCAAAAGGCAGTTCATACAAAACTAAAATTGAAATATAACACTGAGCTACTTTCAAACGTCTGTACTAATTGACAGTGACATAGCCACCTTTACTTAACGTGATGAAGTAAAGTGTTTTTTTATTATTATTGAGTAATAAATGAATAAACAATTTATAAAAAAATTGATTAACATATTTTATTTTTGTTATTTTATTCACTTTGACGGAAACCTAAACACAATCATTTCTTTACTGTGTGAGTGTGAATGACGTTAGCTTTGTATGTTAAAATACTAATTGCCAAAATATAACTACTAGGTATAGTATTTTTACTACAAAAGCGATATTACGTAGGTCAAAATTTTTGACGTAAGAGAACTGTCAAAACATTAGAATGTGACTTTCATTATTGCCATGTTTATAATAAACATGGCAATAATGAAAAGTCACATTCTAATGTTTTGACAGTTCTCTTACGTCAAAAATTTTGACCTACGTAATATCGCTTTTGTAGTAAAAATACTATACCTTAACCTTAAAATTTCAAAGTCCAATATAAAATTAGGTGTGAAAACAACTGTTTGTGTAATATAAAGAAACTTCAAAACGCAAAAATTCGACAAAAACCGCAAAAAATTCAACTGTTAGTTGAATCGGCGAGTCACATAAACTCGCCAATATTTTCGTGTCTACTAGTAGTTGGCTATTTACTGAGTTAGGTACTATTACCACATAATATAATAATATATTTCTATTGGTAAAAATATTGGTAAATAGAATTATTCATCGTCATAAAATATTTATTTGCAAGATTTTTAACTGTTACCAATGGTAACAGTGGTTACATGGACGCTTCGCCAGTGAAATGTATTATGCCAACTACTTGATTAGTGCACTTCCCTTTATCATACCGTAAAAAACTAGATCTGTATTTACATTGAACTTACAAAAATCTCAAGTGTTTCACAGACCTCAATATCCACTTAAACTTTAATATACTCTTATTTCAATATACTCTTATTTCAATATACAGACCTCAATATCCACTTAAACTTTAATATACTATTATTTTATGTCTTTTGATTGGTTATTGGAAGTTGCTCCTCCACAAGGTAAATGTCTAGATCCGCCACTGTCTGAAAAATTGTTTAAATGTGATCAACTATTATTATGTTATTTTAAACAACAACATCGTTCTTTTGGGAATTTATTTCAATTAAAATTTATAGATGGAACAGTTAACGGTTTTGTTAATTAAATAAAAATATTCCTCTTTGTTTTTTTTTTCATAAACAGAAAGTAGAGTATGCGATTGTGTTCGGAACAGGGGTTCGGAACAAATGCACAGAACGTAATCCAGTCCCACGTTTCATCAGTTCATGCTTAAATAAAATGACGTCAGTAGCCTTTGTTTTTTTAATTTTTTAAGACAGAAAACTTGCTTTGACATTTGCATTTGGATATAATGAAAATTTTGGTAAAACATTGTAACAAGTGGAGGATTGTATACTAAATATAAATTAATATTATTGTAAGTATCTACTACTGTGATTCTTTTTATTATTTCTTCTGACTGATAATTTCTGTATAGGAAGTAAATGGAAGGTTAATATTTTGTGGACATTGTCAGTAAAACTGCGAGGTCATTGTCGATTTCTAAATGATTTTAGGGCCGATTCATCTTCAATTTCTAAATATGGACATAGACAATGGACCAGAGGTGCCTGTACCAGTCAGTGGTACAGGTGTGGATATTGAACAGTCCTTCTTGCAACAGTTCAGTTGTATGGGGACAACAGACAAAGATGAATTGATTCAACAACTGCAAAAGCTTGTTGGCAGCCAACTTAATTACTCCACAGCTGCTTTTTTCTTGGATATGAACAACTGGTAAGAGGACAATGTTATTGTTTAGGTCAGGTCAGCTGATGTAACATTTTTATGTGAGAGTTTGATAAAAGCTGCACTTAGTAACTAAAAAAACAGGTTCCAATTATGATATCTAACAATAAAGATAATTGATAAATGTAATTAATATTCACTCATTTCTAAATGCAATTTTCTGGGAATGTTTTACCATTCAAAAATAAATCCCTAATATTTTACAAACAAAAATTTGACATATTCTGAACTTCTAGTCTAGAAGTGAATGAAAGGTAATAAGCGAATAAGGAATAGGTTTTAAAGTCTTATAAAGGTAATAAAAAGAAAACTACAACAATGGAAAAATACAACAATTACCTAAGATAAATGTACAGCTGGTTTCTAAAAAAACTGAGTGTATTTGATTGGTTTGACATTATTTTATATTTATTATGACAGACAAATAATAAAATAAACAAACAACTATCTCATTTTTTTTTTCGAAAATGACATTTTGGTGGTTTTAGTTTGAAAACCTTGTATCTCACTATTTGCAACTGTTAGAAAAAATTCAAATACACCAGACTATTTTCTACAGCCGAAAAAAGAAACCACGTATATCAGTTGCTCTCTTGATTTAGTGTGAATACCACGTATATTTATAACTAAGAATTTGGTACTTAATTTGGAGTGTTTGTTTATGAAATTCGACTTGGAGAAATGTTTTTTTGTGAACAACAAAAGGTAGTCCGGCATATAGAAACATTTGGTGAACCTTAAGTCAAAAGATTTGTACTGTATCAACCTAGTATTTGGAGGTGTGCAATAAGCTATGAAAAATGAAAACCTCGTAAATAATCATAAACACAACCTCATTTTAGGTGAAAAACACGTATATCAAGATATACGAGGTTATCATAGTTACTTGGACAAAGGCTCTATATACTGCAAGGATATTTACGTGTTTTTCATAGTTAATATTTGTATTTTCAATTTAATAGCAACATTTAACACTTTCAGCTATGCGTCAAGATCAGATATTTGTCTCAATGTGCTCAAATTAAAATGTGTAACAGTAGTTTTTGTTTTTAGATTATATTATGCAGAAAATCAGTTTTTTGCCTCTCCTGTAAAATTGTAATTTATTGAGATACGAGGTTTTCACACTAAGTCGTCGATATGTTAATTCATAAAAATTGTTATAATTATTAAGGTCTAAATATTAATATTATTTTGAATTCTTGCAGTTTTCGCGTCTTCAAAAGGATTCTCTTCTAATCTCTCCTAAAAGCGTACTATCTTCATGAGCGGTAGATATTTTTGGTCTTCCAGAACCTTATGGTTCTTTACAGCAGATAGTGACCAACCATCTTCCAATTTCGTTACAATTATTGCTTTTAGTATAGATATTTATTTATTTATCATAATAGATAATACACAAAACAAAAACATTGCACTCCACACCTGTACAAATTACATAAGAATTGACAAGGCAAGGAGCGCTGTATAATTATCATAAAGTATTACAAAAATTTAATATACAGAAACATTTAATATATAAGTAAAAATAGAAAAAATAAAATAAAAATAAAAATAAAAACACTGGAAGTACAACAAACATTGCCAATTGGTTTCTAGGTCTTAGTTTTAATATAATGGACTAATAATCTCTTAAAGATAGTTGCATTATGGCTATTTTTAATGTGATAAGGTATATTATTGAACTGTACAATTCCTTTATGAAACAAGCTTTTCATTGAACTGGACTTGTTGGTTGTTCTAACATAAAAATTTATTGAATTTGCAGCTCTAGTGCTATGCTCATGAACATTTGCTATCGGGACCAACTGACTGTTCAAATACTCGGGCAATAAATGGTTTACCATCTTAAATAAGAATGTCATAGATTGGACATACATAAAATGTTCAACTTTTAACCAATTTAAAGTTTTCAGCATATCTTGAATTCGAGTATATCGATTGCATCTCAATATTACTCGCATAGCCTTATTTTGGAGAATTTGAAGCCTGTCATAATTAGAACATCCTGTATAAATCAATGAACAACAATATAAAAAGTGAGGTAATATTAACGAATTATAAATTGTTAATTTAGTTTGAAATGTCAAAAATGGTGATACTCTTCGAAAAAAACCTATTTTTTTCCCTATCTTTCTGCAAATGTAATCAACATGTTTACTAAAAGTTAGTTCCCTATCCAATATGAATCCCAAATACTTTATTTCCTGAACCATTTCAATTTTTTCATTATTTAATTTAATGTGAACATCCAAACTTAAGAATTTCCCGAAACGAGTATTATTACCAATAAACATGTATTTGGATTTTAACTCATTGACTTTCAATCTGTTTAACTTAAATCTTTCAGTTAATAAATGCAATTCACGATTCATCGTGTCCACTACATCAACAAAATCTTCCCCATAAAAATATATTAATGTGTCATCAGCAAAAAGATGAATTTTACATTTGCTTAATACGTTTCCCAAATCATTAATGTATAATATGAAAAGTAGAGGTCCAAGTACACTGCCTTGCGGCACACCAATATCATTTAAATGTGGATTTGACATTTCACTATTTAATTTAGTCCTTTGGTACCTATTTGACAGATAATTTTCCAGCCAATTAAAAACTGTCCCGTTAAAACCATATTTCTTTAATTTCAAAAGAAGTATATGACGATCTATTGTTTCAAATGCTCTTTTGAGATCTATAAAAACTGCGCATATACCGACCCCTGTCGTATCTAAAATACTTTTCATATCTGAGACAACTAACTGTAATGCGGTCTCACATGAATGAGAATTTCTAAATCCAGACTGGTAATTATACAGGATATTATTTGAAGTAATAAATTTAATCAGCTGATTGTACACCACAATTTCTAAAACTTTTTCACAAAATGGGAGCATATTTATTGGACGTAATTGATCAAGTTTATTAGTATTAGGAACTTTTGGAACAGGAACTATAGTTGATATTTTAAATTGCTTGGGCACCAGGCCCTTCTCTAAACTCATATTAATTAAATTTAATAAAGGATAACCTAACACATGAAATAGATTTTTGATAATATCAAGACCTACTTCATCCGTACTATTTTTTTTATATTGTAATTTGATTATATCATATAGTTGGTTTAGTGATATGCTCTCAAAAGTTTCAAAATTTACATCAGATGAAACAACTGTCTGCAAATTTAAATTAATATCACTATTTTGGTCAAAACTTACAATAATATCTTTAATACTATCAACATAATATTGATTTAATATGTTTGCCAAATTTACACTATATGTTACACCTTCATGTTCAAGACTTTGAAATTGTGATATAGTTTTATTAGTTCCTACTAACTGTTTGAGATGTTTCCACATTTGTTTAGAATTACCCCTATTCCTATCAATATTTGACTCATAAAATCTAATTTTAACTTGTTTTAAAATTCTAACACAGTTATTTCTTTCAATTTTATAGTTATTCCAATCTACGCAATCGTTTGTAAACAAAAATCTTTTATAAGCAAGATTTTTATTCTTAACTGCCAATTTACAAGTGCTGTCAAACCATTTATTACCAAAGTTCTTAACTCCCACAGTTTTAACTGGTGACACTCTATTCAAAACATCTACGATATTATTGATGAAAGTATCAGTAACTTCATCGATGTTTAACGAAGAATATGCCCAATCTTTTTCAATCAACATGTTTACCATATTATCATATATTATTTTAGAACGAATTTGTTTTGTTTCAATGACTTCACTTTTAGTTACTTTATTATTGAGCACATGGACAATACAGTGATCAGATATTATGTAATTTTTTTTCTACATGAGCAGTTAACGTATAGTCATTACTTATGACAAGATCAATCATAGATTTTGAATCTTTAAAAATTCTTGTATATTCATTTACAAGTTGCTGCATTCCATTATTTTCTATATATTCTTTCAATTTACTTTTACCCTTACAATTTTTATCATAATGTATGTTGAAATCTCCAGCAATGACTATACTACAACTACTATGTGATTCATAATAATCATCCATCCACTTAAAAAATACATCAATGAATTCACTTATACTACCACTTGGCGATCTATAAATACCCACTATTCCATAATATGATCCATTAATTACAACATCCAAAGACAAAACCCACAAACTCTTGTCAATAATAAATGTTTTGATATTATTGACTTTTATGTATTCTTTCGTATAAATTAGAACTCCTCCTGTATGACGACTACTAGAATCACAACGCGCCATTACATATTCAGGGATCTGTAGCTCAGAATCTGAAAAATCGCTAGTGATACAAGTTTCTGTTAAACATAAAATGTGTGGGTCATATACCTGAACATAAAGTTTGATTTTATCGCAATATTTATAGTAACTTTCAGCATTAATACAAGAAAGAAGAAGATTATCTGTACACTTTTTATTTGTGCGTGTAATATTTGAAGGCGTCTTTGATGGCTAGATATTATACCTGTGCGATCTTTGATGTTAGGATCTCAAATAGGGGCTGATTCTTTGTTTTCTAAAGGAGCTCTGACACCGGTTCAATAAAAAACTTAAACATGAGCAAAAAAGGAATAGAATAATGAATTAAATGAGGCGCAAAGAGGTCCACTTACCAATTCAATCCCTGCATTTGGTCTTCAAGAGGGCCCTCACCTGCATTTAACACTGCACCAAGTCCGTACACAAAAAAAGCCTTACAAGCTAGGCTTTTACACCGGCAAACTAGCGAGCCGTTGGTTGAGTAGCAACTTACGAGCTGTTGATTGTAGAACAACTTGCGAGCCATTGATTGTAGAGGCACTAGCTTCTCTTACTTTTGACGAACACTACTAGGCTCCAGTTTTTGCACTCATTAAAGCAAACCTCTTTTCTATCGCGATAAAAGCAAAATAACTAGAGTTGGGACTATTTGCCTTCCTCGTGTAAATAAGTTAATTCAAATTTAAATGAAAATACAACATTCTCCCCCACCAAAATGCAGCTTTGAATGGTGCATTTTAAAACTATTACAAGCTAATAAACAAAAAAAAATAACTTAAATCATGGCACTTTGGAATAAATCCAAAAAAAATTAAACAATATCATACTAATAACAAGATCAACAAAAAAACTAAGGAATTATTTAGATAGGCAGAGGACACAGCTTGACCAGGGGGCGTCGAAGAATTCCCTTTGTGGTCTTAACATCCGCAACTCTTATAATTCCATCCTGTCCCGGAAATACTTGGGATATTCGTCCCAAACGCCATTGCGACGGAGGGATATTATCATCCTTTATAAGGACCATCGTTCCTAGTTCGATAGGTTTTAAATTATCGGATGAAGTCCATTTACTGCGCTGATGCAAAGTATGCAAATATTCTTTGCTCCAGCGTTCCCAAAAAGTTTTATGCATTTGATTTATTAACTTCCATCTCATCAAATGAGATGCAGGAATATACGCTCCATCAAGAGGTTCAAACACAGCCGAAAGAGGTTCTAGATTTAAAAAATTACCCGGCGTTAGAACTGACAAATCATTAGGATCAGAACTTATAGGGGTCAAGGGCCTAGAATTAAGATACGATTCAATCTGAATTACGACCGTGTTTAGTTCCTCATATGACAAGATCTGATCGCCTATAACGCGAGCTAGGTGCGTCTTTACTGACTTTATTCCCGCCTCCCATAAACCGCCAAAGTGGGCAGCAGATGCAGCATTAGAATGGAAGGAAATATTTTCATTTGAAGCAGCATTTTTCATGAGGTTAAGGTATTTAGCAGCGCCAACAAAATTACTGCCACGATCAGAATATAAATTATCAACCCTACCACGACGAGCTATGAAACGCTGCAAAGCAGAGAGAAAAGTCTCACTCGATAAATCACTAGCTAACTCTAAATGAAGAGCTTTGGTGGCATGCAAACAAAGAGGCAAAGATACACCTTACAAGATTTAGCTCCTCGATACCGATTCATCACAACATAAAACGGTCCACCAAAATCCATACCTGAATTCAGAAAGGGTTTAACCTGGGAAATTCTAACTAGGGGTAAGTTACCCATTGGAGGTTGGTAATTTCTAGGATTGGGCCTCCAACACTGTATACATTTTGACAAAACCGAGCGTATAGCACGCGTAGGAGACAAAATCCAAAATGACTGGGCAAGCAAAAAACTAACTGTACGCAGCCCAGCATGACAGTATCGTTTATGGTAATAATCAATCAGCAAATAAGTTAATCGACTTTCGCGAGGTAGGATGCAAGGAAATTTCTTATCAATCGAAACAGACAAATATCTAAGACGACTGCCAACCCGTAATACTCCTTGATCATCGATAAAGCAGGACAACTTTCGAAAAGGTTTGGAAAAAACATTTCCCTCGAACTCCCTTTCAAAATATCGATGTTGAGTATATTTAACTAGCATAATCAACGACTCATAAAGTTCCTTTGAACTTAAGGGACCTTCTCTCTTATCATTGGGGAATTTTAAATTCCAAGCAAACCTTAAGATCCAAGCTATAAGTCGTCGTATAAACGAGAAATCGGAAAGGTCATTCAATAGATTCTCAAGAAAATTATCATCATTAACACAAGCCAAAGTTACCGTACGCTCTTCATCAAGCATTTCAGCACACTCAGAAAAGCAATAGGAAGCGTCTGGAATGGAAAGCGTCTAAAACACCTCTGGAAGCCAAATCAGCGGCATTCTGAGCAGAAGGAACATAAAACCAACTATTAGGAGAAAGGCGTTCCTGTATATATGAAACCCGGTTAGAAACAAAAGTTTTCCAACGATGAGGAGAGGATTTTATCCAACTTAGAGCTACCTGAGAATCGGACCAAGCTACCAATTTTTCGATTTTAAGTTTAGGATCTAATACTCTGACTACAAACTGCATGAGTTTAGATAGTAGAACTGCAGCGGACAGCTCCAAACGTGGAATGCTTACAGTTCTTATGGGAGCCACTTTTGACTTCGCGCAAACAAAAAAGACACAAACCTGACCATCTGGTAGAACAAAACGCAAATAAATAACAGCGGCATAACCCTTTTCACTACTGTCACAAAACCCATGTACCTGACAACAAATATACCTGGACACGAACATGCACCTAGGTATTTCAAGCTGTGCAAGGGATAACAGTTGTTCCTTATAATGGTTCCAAACTTTACAAATTGAGTCTGGAGGAGATTCATCCCAGTCGATTCCGGACAACCATAAACGTTGGATAAGGTGCTTCGTGAACAAAGTCATGGGAGCTAGAAACCCTACAGGATCAAACACTCGGGCCAATTCAGACAACATACTTCTCTTAGTACAAGATTTGTCCAGAGCTGTCACTTCAAAAGAAAAACAATCCAACTGTGCATTCCATACAAGTCCAAGGATTTTTAGAGGTGACGAACAACTATTATCATCAAAGGAAATAGGTTTCTTACCAATATGCGACTCCGGTAGACCTTCTAATAATCGCATATCATTGCTCGACCACTTACGCAATTCAAACTGACCTCGAGATAACAAGGATATTAACTCATTCCGAAGATCTAGCGCAATTTCTAAGGTATCACCACCACAAACTATATCGTCAACATAAGTACTCGTACGCAAAACTTCAGCGGCAAGGGGAAACTCTCTACCTTCATCTTCACTCAGCTGCAACAAAGTCCTTAAAGCAAGAAAAGGAGCAGACAATACACCATAAGTTACTGTTAATAGCCGAAATTCTTGTAACTCTTCATCAGGAGAGAATCTAAAAACAATCCTCTGATAATCACAATGACTTTTCTCAACTCGTATCTGCCTATACATCTGCTTAATATCCGTGGATAAGACATATTTATGAAGTCGAAAACCCAATAAAATAGTTAAAATATCTTGTTGTAGTTTCTTTCCAGTAAACAAGCACTGATTAAGAGAATTCTGATTTCCAATTCGAGCAGAAGCATTAAATACAACTCGCAACTTGGTAGTCAAACTATCAGGTTTTAATACAGCATGGTGAGGAATATAGTAACAAGATAATGGACGAGAAGTTTCTGACACAAGCTCCATATGATGCAAATCCAAATAATCTTTCATAAAGGTACAATATTCCTGATAAACACTAGGATTTTTCAAAAGCCTTTTTTCTAAGGAAAGAAAACGATTTACAGCTAACTCAAACATTCCTGGAAAAACAGGAGATAATTCCCTGAAAGGTAGAGCAACGGTATAACGACCAGAGCCGTCTCGACAAACATTCTCAACAAAATTTTTCTCACAAAGAATATCTTCAGGAGCTGAACATTCTACTTCAGGAACAGTTTCTAAACTCCAAAACTGCTTTACAGACTCCTCCAACGAAACCATTTGATCCACGTGACAAAACAACGAGGTGGCAGATGTCATAGGAACCGAACTACAGGGACCCATAAGGACATAGCCAAAAACGGTATTAAGAGCATCAGGCATATTTACCTCTAGGAGTTTGAACTTTACCTTCTAATAATAACTGAGAAAAGATATCAGCTCCAAGCAATAAGTCCACCTTACCATATAGATGAAACCGAGGATCTGCCAACTTTAAATTAGCAATATAAGACCAATGCCCAACATCCAAACTAACAACGGGTAGGTCCTCACAAATTTTTGGCAACACAAACGCCTCACAATTAAAAATAGGATCCACTCTATCCACAGGTTTTATCTGAAGATCAACTCGACCAACCACTGTACTTTTTATAGCACCAATACCTTGTACCGATAAGGTAGCAGAAGAATGTCTAATACCTAACTGACGAATACAAGACTGAGATACAAAAGAGGTCAAGCTGCCCCCATCAATTAAAGCTCGGACAGGTTGATACAATCCACAACCATCCATAATTTCTACCACAGCAGTAGCTAACAAAACGCTCGAGTTTTTTGAGGCAACACTACCTAATGATGCAGCGTGTGAGCTCAATGTTCCATTATTAACCTGAGCATCAGAAGAAGCAGTAGTCGGAGCGGCAGCAACAAAAGTAGCGCCGGGAGTGGCATTTTCAGAACTGTTAAAATGTAAAAGACTATGGTGGGATGAATTACAATGACCACAACGAGAGGTGACACTACAACTACGAGAATCGTGTTTTTCTAAACATTTAAAACAAAGACGCATTCTCTTACAAGCGTTGTACCGTTCATAAGGAGATTTATTTAAAAATAAAGAACAATCTTTTAAATGGTGATCGGCAGAACATAACAAACAAGTCGTCGCATTAGGCTTCGAAAAAAAACTATAGCGATTATTGACTTTAGAACCATTTTTATTTGCATTGTGTTTAGAAGGCGATTTATTTTTTCTATTAGAATCCTTGGGAGAACAAGGCGACAACAAGGATGAGTCAAACGAAATGCATTGACTTTCTAGGAAATCAGATAATTGAATAAAAGTAGGCATTTCACTAGACCCATGTAATAATTCAAAACGTTGGTGAGTCTCCTCGTCAAGCTTGGTGAGAATTTTGTAAGCTAACACAAAATCCGAAATTTTATAACCCAAATTTTCTAAAGCTGATAAATTTTCCGAAAAGGTATCAATTAAATTACTATAACTATCAGAATTCTTAAACATAGTTGCGGGAGCTTCTTCAATTTTGCACCAATGTGCCATTGCACGCAAACGTTTATTTAAATACCTATTTTTTAATTTATCATAAATCCTAACATAATTTTCTCTAGCTAAAGGCAGGGATTTAGCTAACTTTAAAGGAGGCCCTTCTAAACTTTGAATCAAATACGTTAATTTTTCCGTATCATCAACGTTAGGTCTACGGTGCACAAGCGCATCGAACAAGTCAAAAAAAGTAATTGCTGACGTAAAATCACCGGAAAATTTAACTAATTCTAACTGGGGCAAGCGAACATTACTAGGAGGTTGTACTGCATTCGAAGCGGCGATATTTTCCTCATTCTTTTGACTATTATCATCATCTTCAAAGAGATCCGCGAAATTAGCCTTGATCTGATAATAATCATTCAAAAATTGGGAACGAATAATGTCCTCAGAATCTAATTGAGCATCCGTAGGTTCAGAGTTCAAAAGATTTGTAACGATGTTTTGATGATTTTTATTAAAACTCTCCAAAACATCGTCTAATTCTGAGTACCGAACACGAAAAAGCGACTGCTTATGAACCTCTGTAAGAGCAGAATTGGATAAAGACAATAACGTTTCTAAATCGTTCATTGCCATTCTCCTTTGAAAGGTATATTTTTTCAATTTGTCAGCCATTGTGGAGAAAAAAGAATAAAAATTTATTTAACGTAATCAACGATAAAATTAAAAATACAAATAATCAACGATCCCCTGGTCAAGCTGCCACTGGCATAAAGAGAACGCAATTTTAACTATAAATAAATTCAAATAGCTAATATTTTACAAGTTTAATGACCTAAACAATTAAATTTAATAATTTATCAAAAAACAAGAATTTTTATCAAGCGGCCGCAAACTGACTTTAAAATTAGAAACTTACAAAATTCTATGTACCTATTGAATACCTGTAAATTCATTCAAGGTTAACCAATTGACATTACCTGCTACACAAGAAAAGAAGCAAAAACTGTACGCAATGTTTTTTGGGCGTTATTTCAAAATGCAAATTTTATTATATTATTCAAAATTAATTGTTAACAAGCAATATTGTATACAAGCGAGGAAAAACAAGCCACCCCAACAATAATTGAACAATTAATTATAAAAGCAATAAAGTTTAAATTCTTTAAAAACCGACTATCAAAACACCTCAAAAAAACAATATCCACGTTCGAAGTGACCAAAATGTGCGATCTTTGATGTTAGGATCTCAAATAGGGGCTGATTCTTTGTTTTCTAAAGGAGTTCTGACACCGGTTCAATAAAAAACCCAAACTCAAGCAAAAAAGAATAAAACGATGAATTAAATGAGGCGCAAAGAGGTCCTGCTTGGTCCTGTTGGGACTATTTGCCTTCCTCGTGTAAATAAGTTAATTCAAATTTAAATGAAAATACAACAATACCCTATTCTTTCTTTGGCTTTTAATAACTGTCTTTGATAACTACTACAATTTCTATCAAATAAATTATGGTTATAATTAACCTGTTTAAGTTTAAGAGTTTCATTTGCATATTTACAGTTAACACAAGTAAAATTATCGTTAGTAATTCTGCACTCATCTTTTTTGTGTTGACCTCCACATAATGGACAAACATCCTGTGAAGTACATTTATCTGCAAAATGTCCAAACTTCCAGCACCGAAAACAACGAATAATATTTACGTGTTCAAAAAATCTGTAGCTATTCCATCCTATATGTATTTTTTCCTTTTCATTAATTAGATTATTAAATATATCTGCTGAAATTTCCACTATTACATTAAGTGCATTACGGCTATTAGTTTTCGATTTATATTTACGTAATATTTTAATGTAAGTTTCTATACCATCAGTCAAATTTTGTTTTTTAAAACTATCAACAAAGCTGTCAATATCTTCAATGTCTTTTTCGTGGACATTTATGATCTTGATCTTAGGTTTAGATATACTTGCAATTTTTATCTCATAATCTGCTCCAAGAACTTTTTCAGCATTAATTTTCAAATTATCCAAAGACTCCTTATTATTACAATGAATTGCAATCGACCCTTTAGCACAAGATTTAACATTTTCAACCGACACATTTATATCAACTGGACTAAATTTTTGTGCTAATACAGTTTTTGTTGTTAAACAATTTTGATTTTGATTTTTTGGTTTTATAAGTGGTTCGGTTTTTTTCGTTTTTACAACATCGCTCCATTGACGCTGACAGTTTGTTAGTGTACCATTATTTTCAATAAGATCAATTAACTATTCTGTTCAACCTCAAAAAAATGACTCCACATGCTAGCAAAGAACTTTAAGTAATCATGCTACTTTAAGTAGAACATGCTACTTTAAGTAGTCAAAGATGGCGCCGGGCATACAGACGTGTGTCCAATGTGCTGATAATTTTATTGTAAATAATAAGTATATCGTTTGCGATTTGTGTATTAAACCATATCATTTGCATTGTGCTAAAGTGAAAGATCAAGTGTTAAAAATTAAACAAGATTGTGTTAATTTAAAGTGGTTTTGTGGCAATTGTTTTACGATAGCTGAAAATAGACTTAACAAAAACGAGTCTGAATATCAATTTAATGAAAAGAAAACAAAAGAAGTATTGGAAAAAGCTTGTAAGTTTTTATCCTTCAAAATACACTGCTTAATTTTCTACAAAATACGCTTTAAGAGTTGTATCAGTTTTTTTAGGAGCCAGCTGTACTCGTAGTTGACATAGGTATAAAAAAATATTTTTTAGCCCAAATCAACAGTGTTGAACTTAATTATAAAATATATTATTTATATTCAGGTAATCTAATCCGTAATCCTTTATGAATATTCAACAAATAAATTATCGGAAAATTGCATTCTAAAATATTTTTTATAAAATTTACAAAAAGTGTTGCAAAAGTGTCAGTAGTCAATAAGAAATAGGTACAGTAGAGCGTCGATTATCCGAACGTCGATCAACCGAACAACCGCTTATTCGAACTATCGACTCCGATCAAGCCGAACCAAGCAAGCGTTAGTAATTGACGCTTAAAATATCTTCAATTTTCTTCAATATTGTATCCAAAAATAATTATGTTGTTGCAAAGACTGCACTTTTTTGTTTAGTTGCTAGTTGTCATTATCAAGATATAAATAAATATGTAGGTATATAAATATGGCTTTTATTCAATTGTGGATAAATATGTATGACTATAAATATGTATCAATATATTGTAGTTCGATTATCCGAACAAATCGGTTTTCCGAACACCTATGTCCCCCAATTAGTTCGGATAATCGATGCTCTACTGTATACTGAAAAAATGTACTGATAAAATGAAAAGGATTGGTATACTGAATTCTCTCAGCTGAGGCACAGCTGTCTGTACATTGGTAATTTATTTTTTGGGAAGTTAGGTTGCTAGACTAGACTGGAAATTGCTCCACAACCAAACATACCTGCTCACAACCAGTATTATTAATAGTAAACAGACATAAATAACATAAACCTTACGCTAATCAATAAGTATTGAGAAAAAATGAGAAAATTATTTATTGTTCAAAATAAAAAGATATTGTAGAAATAAATTCTTCAAAATATTATGGGTAAAGTATACACCCTCACTTCTTTTAAAGGTGCCTATCTTCTGGAGATGTTGGCGACCACATTGACCCATCTTATTCTATTTACGGCAGCTCGAAATAGATCAGTTGACGTTAGACCAGTCCACTTTCTAAGATTGGCCAGCTAGGATATACGTCTACGTCCAGGGCCTCTCCTGCCCTCAACATTGCCTTGTAGAATCAACTGTAGCAGTCGGTATTTTTCATTACACATAATGTGGCCGAATTACACCCTCACTATTTCCAATAATTCTTCTTTTTTTAACCGCTTAACGTGCTTACCCGAGTTAACTCGGGTTTAAACTACGTTTCTATTTTCGCTTAACCGAGTTAACTCGTGTTTAAAATATTTGTACGATATATAAGGCGTCTACGCGTTTTAACTCCTCTAGCGCTAAATAACGGTATCCCAACTTGCGTGGGCACCCATACCTATGGCAGGGGGGCCGTGCCCCCCTAGCTTTTCGGTTGCTTTAAACTATATATGGTTATCCAAAGTATACGAAATGTAATCTGCAATATCTTCACGTCTGGCCCCCCCTAAAAATTTTTATATGGGCGCCCGTGCCCTCTTGTTTTCTCGTTTCTAATTTTAAACTTTCTACGATCGACTGCCGACTGGGGTGGGAGCACGATGAGTAGAATTCTATTTTGCTGACGTCACGTTCTACCTTTACTGTGACGTACCTCTGTGTATAACCCCTTGTTTTAGAGTGTATCACACTGTTAGCAATATTTAAAAGTATTATACTTGAATAATTGCGATTTTCTTCTCTTACTTGTAGTATTTTGTATGTAAAAAGTTACGACCGAGTTAACTCGGGTGAGCGCATGAGGGTATTTGTTATTTTATATTTTTCTAATAAAATATGCGTTTTTTTTCTTTAGATTATATCTAGTGACAATAGTCTTGTTCGTAGTTTATTTTACTGTAATAAAATAAATGGTAATTTTTTGACGTATTTTTGCAAATAAATGTGTGCGTTAAGCGGTTAATGGAAGATTAAGTTGATTTGAGCAGTTAATAGTATGAGGTAGGAATTTTTGTGCTGTATGTTTCCTATTCCGAATGTGTCAAAATGAATCTCGGCTGAGCGAATTCTGTATAGTTGACATATTCGCTCAGCCGAAATTCATTTTGACACATTCGGAATGGGAAACATACAACACAAAAATTCTGAAATTTCTTCTTTGTAATTTCTTTTTCTTCAATTTTTTACAAAACTTCCTACCCCATACTATTAACTGCTCAAATCAACTTAATCTTTCATTAAAAAAGAATTATTGGAAATAGTGGGAGTGTATACTAAACTCATAAAATTTTGTGGAATTTATTTCTACAAAATATTTTTATTTTGTACAATAAATAATTTTCTCATTTATTATCAATACGTTATAATGGTGTAAATGTAAATAAATAATTATTAATTGGCGTAACATTTATGTTATTTCTGTCTGTTTACTATTAATAATATTGGTTATGAGCAGGCATGTTTGGTTGTGTAGTAATTTCCAGTCACGTCTAGCAACCTAACTTCCCAAAAAATAAATTACCAATGTCACTAGACAGTTGTGTCTCAGATTAGCGAACTGACTTTACTGGGAATGTTATTAATAATATGGATGCTACTATCCACTGTGTGGGTTAACATGGAGGGGATATGCCATGTTGACAGTGCTCCCCATGGTGGCATAATTTGTAAGCCGTCCCCCATGGGCGATAAATTCAGTTCTTTTTCTTCTCTATATTTTCATAGCTTAGTAATGAAATCACCTCTTCTTTTCAACCAGATTCTTTGGAAAAACAAAGAATCTACCTATCCCCCTTTCACTATAAATAGTGTTTACAATCCGGGACAAAGCACATTATCATTTTTATTATACAAAATACAATGGTTAACTAAAGTTCCTAACCTTTGCTTGGTGAATATCATTAAAAAACTTTAGTTCATATAAATTTAAGACTGAATTATGGTGGTATTATCTTAAGAACACTACAATTAAGCAGAAAAAGCAACAGAGGAAGCAAAATTTCAACTTTATAGGAATTAAATAGGTTCGCGATTAGGCAAATCTTTGGCAAATCTCTGGCTTTTCAACCTTGGTTTACAAAGTGATAAATAATAATAATACGAAAGTTGTGACGTCACACTTGGGCTACCAGCCTTAAAATCTCTTTGTATTTCCTATATTTAAACTGAGATTTTGTATTACATCATCAGACATTTTATACCATATAAAGTATGTATAGCCAATCTGTGCTAATGTACATTAGCACAAAATTAACAGTAAAATTTTAAATAATCTCTTGTTTTTGTAAATCACATATAAAACATACACATAAAATTGTTCCACTTGATGTCAGAATGTACCTACCATATGACCTATAATCATAGTTAACACTTCCAGTGGATACTATGCCATCTACCCCGAGGATGCGTTCTACCTGTGCATATCTATTATAGTATGCAAGAACATAGCGCCATATAAAAATTTTCATTGGGGCCAGACATGAAGATTTTGCACACTACATTTTGTACACATAACAATGTAACACATAACAATGTACTGTAACAATATATAGTTTAAAGCACCCGAAAAGATAGGGGGGCCAAGGCCCCCCATGCCCATGGGTATGGGCGCCTATGTGCAAGAATAACCCAATTTTATGGCTTATTCTCAACAAATTAAAATAATAATTTTTGTGATTTATGAGTTTTATTTACTTTGTAAAGATTTTTTTGTGGGCACTGAATACTTGTGCAGCTAAACGACACAATACTCTTTTCTCAGACGGGTTTGCACACAAAAATGAAAATCTTTTCAAAGTGGATAAAACATATAAATCAGAACAATTATTATTTTAATTACTAATTTTAATTAATTTTACTATTTTAGTTGAGAATAAGCCACAAAATTTGTAAGGTTTAAAAGTTTCAATTGCCCATTTGACCTTCTGTGAACCAAAGATCTCTTCAGAGGTCAAAGAGTCCCAACGTTGGCTTAATAATTATTACTATAGTCGGTTCGCTAAACTCAGACACAATTATTTGGTAAAATTGGCAAAAAAAATTACTAAATAGTTAGTAATTTTGCCAATTTTGGCAAAATTGGCTAAAAACAAAAAAAATACCTACTAAAATCACTAGCCAGTTGTGTCTGAGTTTAGCGAACCGACTATACCAGCCAATTGCATCGACCCTGTGAAGTGAACACCTAAAATATGCTCTCTAGGGCCTTCTTTTCTGTGTCTGTCTGTATACTTCCCATTGGCCAATTTAATCGACTTAGGTTTTTTAATAGTCCAGGAACCGAAGCTTTTCGCCTCGCAATTTTTACACTGGGTAGAGATTTTTTATTATATTTTGACCACAAAAGTTGAAAAAAACATTCATTCTAAGCAAAAAAACGTTTTATACGTTTTTTTATTAAATTAATAGTTTTCGATTTATTCGCTATCGAAAGTGTTAGTTTTACATCTAAAAAATAAATGTTTTCGATGGTATACTCATTTACGATTCACTCAATTCTTGCTGTAGAAAAAGTTTTTGCAGACCAAGTTTTTGGGAATTAAATAAGCTACAATTTCATATTTAAATATTTTTTCGTATCTCCGATGCTAATCTTTCTATTCTGAAGAAAAGTGCATTTTTTACCAATCTACAAAAACTCGTTAGGTATTCGATTTTAACTCCATTTTTTTAAAAACTAATCATTCTAAGCCGATCAAACTTCTAGAACCTATTAACAATACATAAATAAAGAAGACCAAATCAGGTCAATGACTCATTTTAATTAGGGTGGTGGTTAGGGGGTTGTTTCCGATTACTTTTTGCTGAAAAAAAATAGGGACTGACATTCTTTTCATTATAAGTTTCTTAATTTTTGAGCTAGAGACTTTTTTACTTCTGGAGATAGATATTTTTAAATACTTTAAATTAGTTTGAACAAGTTATCCTCTAAAAATGCATAGTTTTCCCGTCTTTTGACTTTGAAACATCAATATTTAGCATTTGACGAAGAAGAGCTAACATATAATAAAGTATAGCTCGATTACTATTGGTCTTAAATAAAATTAAAAAAACGGTTTTGTTTATTTTTTTAAAAGGTACATTTTTGTTAAGTAAAGTTGTTTTGATAAAACGAAAACATTTTGAGTTATTAGCAGAAAACTGATTAAAAACGTTGATCTTTTCGATATAAAACTAACACTTTCGATAGCGAATAAATCGAAAACTATTAATTTTACTAAAAAAAATGTGTAGAACGTTTTTTGCTTATAATGAACGTTTTTACCAACTTATGCGGTCAAAATATAATAAAAAAATTTCCACGCCCGAGTTGGGGTGGCAACCACCCACATGGTAAAAGCGCCTTTCGGCATCATATAGATTTTGATCCTTGGACTATCCACTACTTATTCTCAAAATTTCACGCAAATCGATCCATTCTGTAAAAATTGCGAGGTTTTGTCCTATTTTAAGTCATTACTTGGACTATAAAGTCATCTTAATGTTGTTCTGAAGCTATTTCCTTGGGCATTTTTGACAATCAACTATTTTTAATGGGAAATAAGCCACAATTTTACCAAAAAAAGATTTTATTAACGTTTCGAAGCCCAAATCGGGTTTCGTTGTCAAAATACAAAATACTACTAAAATAAACAAAAATGTTGTTGCTAGGTAAAACAATTCTTCTAATAGGTAATTTATTTAATCTGACTCATTTATATTGGCAATTTAGACGTATATTATACATTTTAAAGTAGAAAACTTTAAAATTATATCGCCAATATTTATGAGTTGCATATGAATGAACTATCTTTTAGTAAAGTCGTCCCAGGAACGCAACTCATAAATCGTCGTCGTTGATGTCAAGAGAGCTAACCCACATTTGCATACAAATAAGCTAACTGCAGTATCTCAATCAGAAAGAAATATTTCATATTGTAGTGAAGAGCTCTAAGTGAATATGAAACTTATTCACTTAGATCTCTTCACTACAATATGAAATATTTCTTTCTGATTGCGATACTGCAGTTAGCTTATTTGTATGCAAATGTGGGTTATCTCTCTTGACATCCATGACGACGAAATATTGGCGATATCATCTTAAAGTCTTCTACCTTAAATGTATAATATACGTCTGAATTGCCAATATAAATGAGTTAGATTAAATAAATTATTAGAAGAATTTTTTTACCTAGCAATAACATTTTTGTTTATTTTAGTAGTATTTTGTATTTTGACAACGAAACCCGATTTGGGCTTCGAAACGTTAATAAAATCATTTTTTTGGTAAAATTGTGACTTATTTCCCTAAAAAATAGTTGATTATAAAGTCATCTCTTTTGAGGATTCTGTTAACCCTGGCATTTTCAGGTTCACTTTCAATGTTTTCACATAATTCTCTCCAGGATCTTTCCTTAACGGATATGATTGCCTTATTATAGGTTTTTATTTTAGCCTGATATGCTGCCCAATCGCCTGATTTCTTCGCCCTATTAAAGAGCCGTCTTGTCTCCTTTTTGAGATCAGACAGCTCCTTATTATACAAGCTACTTTTCTAGGAGGACAACTTTCTTTTAACAGACAATTTTCCTCACATGAGACGACTATTGCATATAGCTATTGGGAAATGCGGTTGCCCACAATAGCTATCTCTATAGTTTCTTCTGTATATCAGAACATTTGTCCCTTTATACGGGGAATGTTTTTAACAGAAAATTAAAAGTTTCAATATTTGACATAGTGTCAACTACTAGATAAAGAAAATATATTTACGTGATGTTGAAAATGTAGGAATACACACGATATACGACGAAAGTACCTAACAATAAAATATGTTTTTATAGTTTCAGTTTAAAATGGTAGTACGTGACATCTATATCAATTATTAGTATTTTTTTTGTATCTGTGTGTTACTGTTCGACGCTAAGCCTATATTTAGATTTAAGGTTGGAACAAACTTTAACATTAACAAGATTTTACCCAGAGCCGCGCGGTACATATTTTAAATATGATGCAAGTCTTAGAAATGCCGCCCCTTAAATTAGTATTATTGAAACTTAACTATTATTATTATTAAACGAAACTACACAAAATGAACGACAAATCTTATTTTAAAAACAAAACATACTTTCTTTAAGGGCACAAAATTTCGGTCTAATACTTTTTAAATGTATTCATTTTTTTTTCGAATCTTGAAAAAGTAATAAGTATTTTTTAAAAAATTAATCGTAGAATGAAAGATTACATTATTACTGAGGGCCGAAAGTCCCTGAAAACTTCTATAATGTTTATTTCAATAATATTTTTCAAGGGCTGCAAAAGAGAAAATTGAGTGTGATTTTTAATTTCAAATATCTCATTCAAAAGAAACTTTTTGTTTATTCTAAGGGACTTTCACTTGTGTTTATTGTAATGTAATCTTTCACTCTGCGTTTAAATTTTTGAAAACCATTTATTAGTTTTTTTCAGGATTCGAAAATAATGAATGAATTTAAAAAGCATTGGACAGAAATTTTGCGCCTACGCTCCTAAATTAAATATATTAATATTACATTAAATAACATTTACAAAAATTGCAATATATTACCCTTCCGACTTTAATTTTGGCAAACTCATCTTAATCAGATTGGTGTAGTCTAAAGTAGCAGCTATTACTTAGGACTCTATGAAATGAGTGTTAAATTTTTTAGTTGTGTCTTATCTGATAGTCTTCGTTAATAGTTTTTAATAATTTTTGATTTTAAAAAACTTCTTTCCCCACTAGCTACCGAGACAGGCAGTGTTAATAAAATTCTTACGCTCGATTTCATAATAAAGTAAAAGTGGACTTTAAATTTAAGTTGGTAGCTTTACAATGCAATTCCTATGGGTAAATGTCAACGTTAAAGTGAACTTTAGTTAATGTTCACTTAAATTGATTATGAAACCGGGCGTTTGTGATACCAATACATTTGTGTATAAAGAAATTAGGTTATTTTGGCACAAGTTCAAAATCTCTAAAGCTTTCATGGAGTATGGTATTTATCATAATTTGGCATAAATCAATTATTCTAGAAGACCATTTGCCTCTATATAGATTCTTTTTCTTTTTATATTTAAAGTATTGAATGAAGATTCATACAATATTTTTCTAGTGTTTTATAATATATTTCCCTCAATTTAAAAATATCATATAAAAATTTAAAATTTTTATATTAAGTTTCTACAAACGAAAATCGATGAATCAAAGAATTAACGGCAATGTCTAAAATATAGATGAAAAAAATTTTTATTATAAATTTAGCTTCCTTAAGAGCTCGTCCACAGATTTTTCGTAATCAAATAAACTTTTTTTTTCTCCTGGCTCGAATTTTATTTTTGGCTGGAAGTTCGGAACTTATATCAAGGTTTTCTGCAATATTCATTAGCAGTAATTTTCATTTGGTCATAGCCAGATTGTCTGTAACTTTTCATTTTTTCTATTGTTTCTGACAACATTTTAACACAATCTGACAATTTTTTTTTGATATTACTGATTATGCCGTCCCCCTTGTGATGCCGCCTGATGCGATTGCCTCGCCGCATCATAGCACGGCACGGCCCTGATTTACCTTAATTTTCATATAGTGCTATAACTATAATCACAATAATTCACAATTCAATCAATAAATAATTTTATCTACTCTATCTCATATTATGTATAAGTTTTTAGTTTGTGAAAACTGTCATTATAGATAGCAGTGCGTGAAGTAACAATGTATTTTAAATGGGATTTACTTTTTCGCACTGTTTTTTGGCACAGTTTCGTATAATCAAATATCCTTAACTTTCGCGTTGTCATGGTGATGACATGTGAGCAATAAATTACAACAAAAGTTTTGACAGTTTTGTGGTTTGAAGGAAGTTAGAATTTTTAAATGTCAAAGTTCTAAAAATTGTAGAATAGAAATAAATTCCAGTGGCGAAGAGTTGCAGTTTATTTATTTGTTTATCGTAGATAAAATATTATATGAAACTGTGCGTGAAGTACTTTTTGCGAACTTACGCGATGTATATCGCGTGCGTTTGCAAAAAGCATACTTCACGAACTGTTTCATAAATAACTATTTTTAAACTTACCTTCTTTTTACATACTTTTATTTAGAAAACTTCTTGCAACTGATGTACACTCAAATCTCTGACTAAAATTTGGCGGAAATTTTCATTTTTAACTCTCTAGTGCCCAAATTTTTTCAGTACCACTACCAAATTTTACACTAAACTGAAAATTACAGCGTAAAAATTAGTCTGGCCAAATTTTTAACAGCTGGTGCTTATCGGATCTAGTCCAGAGGCTGGTTTGGGCATGCAGCCATAAAATATTTCAATAGTAAGGAAAAAGTTACTTAGATAATAAGAAACTTTTATTACGGTCCGCCTTGAGGCGGACTAGGGCACTAGAGCAGCGGTTCTCAACCACCGTGTCGCGACACACTGGTGTGCCGCAAGAACCTATCAGGTGTGTCGCGAGATTTACGAATACGATATTTTTTTTTATATTTTTCACTTGTTATAATATACCAATCATGCATTCAACCATTTTTTTTAACTATTAGGTATATACCACGTTATACCACGTTATAGGAAAAATACTAAACAGAATTTTAGAACTTAAAGACGAACTACTCGAATTTTTTAAAACAGAAGATGGCCAAAGTGATTTTTGTAAAAATCTTAAAAAACCTCTTTGGTGTGCTAAGTTGGCTTACCTTTCTGACATTTTTAATAAGCTAAATTCTTTGAATGCAACGATGCATGGACGAAAGGAAACCATAATATCATCAACTGATAAAATAAGTGCCTGCTCCAAAAAACTTACATTCTGGAACTAGGTTATAGAAAAAAACGATTTGACTGCTTTTCCCGAAACCTCTATAACTATAATTAATTTGAAATCTGAAGAACAGACTCTACTAAAGGAGAGCATGAAAGAGCACTTATGTAAGTTGCAAGAAGGGATAAGTAAATACTTTCCCTCTGTCTTGAGTGCTAACTGTGAATGGTTGATTGCACTTGACGAGAACAACGTAAACAAGGCAGAATTAACCTATTCTGAAAAGGAACAACTTATTGAAGTGTATTCTGACACAGTTTTAAAATCAAAATTTAGTGAAGTAGCTCCGGATGTTTTTTGGATTTCAGTTAAGAATGAATACCCAAAATTAGCAAAGATCCCTTTTAGCAAGTATCCCTTTTACTGCCGTTTTCGACCTCGTACTTATGTGAATCTGCATTTTCTGCGATAAATAATATAAAATCTAGCTACTGGTCTCGACTACTTGATGTGGACAGCGAGCTGAGAGTGTGTCTGTCTACAATTCGTCCTCGCCTAGATATACTTTGCAAAAGTCATCAGGGTCAAATTTCACACTCATTTTATGTATTCTTTCTGTTTTGTTTTTTGCTTGTTATGTTCTTACGAAATAAAAAATAATATGCTTAATATATTCATCTGTACTTACCTACCACTAGCAAAAATTTGTACATATAAGGGTGTCGCGAATCTGTAAGGAGTACGTTAGTGCGTCGCTGAGCAAAAAAGGTTGAGAACCGCTGCACTAGAGGGTTACGTTAAAAGATTCTATAGTTCCAGAGAAGATGTATACATGATACTAGTTAACTATGATGGTATTAATTAAATTAAAAGTAATTTGAAAAGTGTATTATTTATGATTAAAATGGAATATATCAACTACTGGTACGGTGGCAATTTTTAGCGCATTTACATTATGTGAATTAAAATTTATTGTACTTAGAATCGTTTCACATTGTGATGATTTTTTTTGTGTATTTTAAGGAATTTACAAGCAGCAATTTGCTCATATTTTGATATAGAGTCTCCATGCCCTCTTCCATCCATGAAATTGATCTCAGATCCTGTAGCAAGTGAACACACAGATGTAGAACCAAATGTCAGGTATGTGGCAAGATAAATAATTATTATCTAGTAATTATGATAGTACTCATACAAAATCCATGTCAGATTTTTAATATTTGTTTATTTTATTTTTTAGGTTTACAAAATCCTGGAACCTAGTTAATAGTGGTACAGAGAAGTGGCCTGCAAACTGTTATGCTCAATGTTCAGATGGTGATAATTTCGGAGCTGATCGAGTCCCTGTCCCTTGTTTAGATCCAGAAGAGGGATATCATTTGGCTGTAGATATGGTTAGTCCCACAGTACCTGGCATATATCAAAGTAAATGGAGAATGTGTACAGACATAGGAACTTATTTTGGTGGTAAGTGTAACTATTATAATGATTAAAATTCTAATTTTTTTTTTCAATTTCACATTATTTTGCTATACAGTGAGGACGTGTGAGTTGGAATAAATTCATTATCTCGAGAAGAGGCGAATTTGGAGAGAAATCCTGAGACAGGTCGATTTTTGTTTTTAAATTATGACTTTTTGGCATATATATCATATTAGTGACGTCATCCATCTGGGCGTGATTACGTAATTGATGATTTTTTTAAATGAGGGTAGGGGTCGTGTGATAGCTCATTTAAAAGGTTTATTAATTCTCTATTCAGTAATATAAACGTTAACATAATTGTTTATACAGGGTGTCCAAAAATTATTTTTTAAATTAAATTAATTGAGAAAAAAGAAGAATGTAAGTAATCCATTTATTTCAAAATACATTTGAGTGCTGTCAGAAAACAGAAAGAAATGTTTATTTAACAAATAAACATGGTTTTTCGCTTAAATTCAATGTTAAAACTGCCACCCACCTGTCTTTTATCAGTTTGAACATTGAATTTAAGTGAAAAGCAATGTTTATTTGCGAAATAAATATTATTACCTGTTTTCCTAACAGAAGTAAAACGTATTTTGAATTAAATAGATTACTTACATTCTTTTTTTTTTTTGTGTAAATTAATTTAATTCAAAAAATGTGTTTTGTACACCTTGTATAAATAATTGTGTTAATGTTTATATTACTAGATAGAGAATTAAATAACCTTTCAAACGAGCTATCACACAACCTTTAGTCTGATTTAAAAAAATTATTACGTCATCACGCCCAGATGGATGACGTCACTAGTATGATATACATATATGCCAAAAAGTCATAATTTAAAAACAAAAATCGACCTGTCTCGGGATTTTTCTCCAAATTCGCTTATTCGTGTCGGTATAAGGTCATCATCATCAACTCGTACGCTTCCACTGCTGGACATAGGTCTCCCTCAGCTCTTTCCATATGTCTCTGTTTTGTGCGGCTTGCATCCAGTTACCGATAACATACTTCACATCATTGGACCATCTGGTTGGTGGGTGGGCGTCCTCTGCTCCGTAGTGCTTCTTCTCGTGGCCTCCACTCGACAATACGTTTTGTTCATCTGACAATCTGGCGACGTGTCCTGCCCAGTTTCACTTTAGCGACACGTTTTTTTCGACAGCGTCTGTTGTTTTTGTTCTACAGCGCATTTCTTCGTTTGGGATTTGCTCTCTCAGGGAGACACTCAACATATGGCGCTTCATAGTCCGAATTGGCGAATATGGCGCTCCATAGTTACGCGAATCTTGCTCACTACCTTTTTTGTGAGTGTTAATGTTTCGGCTCCATAAGTTAGTACAGGAAACACACACTGGTCAAAGATTTTCCTTTTGAGGCATATGGGCAATCCGGTATAAGGTAGTTTAAAGGAAATGTTAAATTGTTTATTAAACGCTGTGTCTAGGTACACGCTAACGTGTACGCAAATAAAAAAGTTAGGTACACGCTTAAACGTCATCAAGTCAGTGAGTGTTAATGTTTCGGCTCCATAAGTGAGTACAGGAAACACACACTGGTCAAAGATTTTCCTTTTGAGGCATATGGGCATCCGGTATAAGGTAATTTAAAGGAAATGTAAAATAGTTTATTAAACGCTGTGTCTAGGTACACGCTAACGTGTACGCAAATAAAAAAGTTAGGTACACGCTTAAACGTCATCAAGTCAGTGACGTCATTATTTAGCGTGTACTATGACTGGGTTTTTTGGTACACGCTAATTTGAGCCGCGTGTATGCTGTGGTAATTAAGTATCTGTAAGTATCGCGAGTGTCAGAGTGTGGTTAGAATTTGTCTAATCATGTTATGTTTACACTTTAATATTGATTTGTAAAGAGTTTCCTTATATTTTACTTTTTTAGTGTTTTTTTTTAATTAACTATATGGTGTGTGGACAATTATTCAGTTCTTTTAATGAGTTTAACAACATTCTAAAACAGTATGAAAAAGATAAGAGACAAAAATTCGTGATTAACGGTAGCAGAAGTAATAAGATAAAATATACGGGGCGATTGATTAGTGTGATAAAGCTCAGTAGATCCGCTATAGTAATAGATAGCAATAAAAGTTAGTATCAAAAATTTTAGTAAACTTTGAGCTTTATATTACAAAATTACTAAAATTAGTTAGAGTGTTACAGGGCGTTCGATAATATACTGGCGGACCAAACTTATGTTTTTTAAATGGAACACCCTATATTTTATTTTATGTTCGAAATCTTCTTAACTTCCATATCACAAAAATATAAAGGTTTATTATGTTATACAGGGTATTTACAAAGTTATAACCAATTTTCTATGAAAATCGTAACAAGTTCAACTCCCTGTATAAATAAAAATAAACACCAATATAAACTGGTATAATTAACTTACGTATAAAAATTATTTTAGCAGTATTTTGTATATGTCATGTCACGTCATGTTAACTAATATTTATTTTGCTAACCTGAATATATACTTTTATATGCATATTGTTTTATTACAATTAAGTTTGAAACATCTGAATAGTTTTGCTTCCCTTCCCCTTCCCTTAATAATAGTACATTGTTTACCGGGTAGGAAAAGCTTAACATTCCTGGACGACTGTGAAGATTGCTAAGTCGAGGCGCAAGCCGAGACTTAGCAACACAGAGTCCAGGAATGTGGCTTTTCCTACGAGGTAAACATACTATTTTTCCGCAAATCGTTTAAAATTCGACAGATATTGATTGATTTAAAAAAACGCGATAATTTTATTCCCAAATAAGTGGTGCTTTGAAATTCCTAATAAAATTACTTGGGTTACTATGGAAACGTATTGAGGTTGAATTGTCAAACTTGACGCTTATAAATTTAATTGCTGGTGTTCTCGAAAGTAAAATGATAAGTGATGATGAAATTTCCATTCCTGGGACTCCTCCAGAGCTGGTTGAGGCAGTGAATACTGCTTCATTAGAATTATTGCCAAAGAAATCAAGAGAACAGTACGAAAATGCATACAGACGTTTTATGGATTTATGTAGAACACTAACAACTGTACGGAAATATCATTTCCTTACAGTAAGGAAATGACATTTCCTTACAGTAAGGAAGTCCTGACTTTTTCTTCAAGAAATTTTGACAGGAATGTCAAAATTTCCTGGCGATTTGCGGAAAAAATACACTAAAAATATCAAAATAGCGTGTATCAAAATATAAAGTCACCGCGCACGCTAAATAATGACGTCAATGGCTTGATGAAGTTTAATTCGCGTGTACCTAACTTTTTTATTTGCGTACACGTTAGCGTGTACCTAGACACAGCGTTTATTAAACACATCATTAAAAACGATAATATTCTTTGTACTCCATAATCAGTTTTATATATATTGATCATTGTTGATTAGCGTTCGAACAACCGGCCCTTAATCTCTTATTTACTGCCTATAACTAATCAAACTTAATTAGTTGCTTAATTAATTTTGATACTGTGTGTATAATTTGGGCTTATTGTTTTTGTTGCTAAAAAAGATAAATTTTGAAAAGAGATTTAGAAATAAACAAATATCATTTTTGAAGAATTCCATATGATTAAAAATAAAAATCTGGCCACATGTGTTTACATATATAGTGATGAGCGCGCTAATAACCGGCAAAATAACGCAAAAGATGGAAAACATAATACATAGCGAAACAAAAAGAGATGCAACTAGTGGAGGTGGAAATTATCATTATAAACGTATAAATAATTAACATTACATTACATTACATACTTTCCCACCTTTAGACGTCTGTGACAGGAGTATTTTATAAATTCTACTGTCACAGAGACAGTTGTCATACTCCTCTGATACGTCTAAAGGTGGGCAACTATGTAATGTAATGTTAATTTATACGTTTATAACGATCATTTCCACCTCCACTAGTTTCATCTCTTTTTGTTCCGCAATGTATTATGTTTTCCATCTTTTGCGTTATTTTTCCGGTTATTAGCGCGCTCATCACTGTATATGATATCAAGCTCATGGTACCTTAACCAAAATGGTTTTAACTATTAGATTTACTGAAGAATTATATAAGGTAAAACAGGACCCAGCTCTTGTATAAATTCTCTCATAGTATTTTTATGAAAAGGAAACCATAAGATAAATTCGTTATTATCAAATTTTTCCAAATAAATTTTGTTTTCACCAATTTTGAAAAAATGTGAAAACGTTGAATTATTTACGTCCGTCTGTCTGTCCGTAAGCACAACTCCACAACTCCTCCGTCATTATACCAGGTAGAATGACAAATGAGGTCTCGAATGAAAGCTTATAATCCAAGGATGGTACTAAAGGTAAGAAATTTGACCTAGGCTGTCTGTCCGTCCGACCACGGATATAACTTCTTCATCATTATACCAAGTAGAATGACAAATGAGGTGTCAAATGAAAGCTTATAATCCAAGGATGGTACTAAAGGGGAGAAATTTGACATAGGCTGTCTGTCCGTCCGATCGCGAATATAACTCCTCCGTCACTATACCACGTAGAATGACAAGGTGATCAAAGGATGATACTTAAGGTGAATAATTCCTTCCTTAATAATAAGGACTTCCGGTTTTAGAATTGCGACCAGAAGTACTGTTTTAAAGCCACCGGAATAGTACAAGTGATATTATTCGACGCGCCTTCGCAAGACGAGAACAAAAATATACTTCCGGTTTCATGATTGTCTGTTCGTCCGTCCGCGAATACAATTCCTCCTAAATACAGATAGAATAACAAATTAGGTGTCGAATGAAACCTTATAACCCAAGGATGGTATAAAGATGGTAATTACTGCTTTAAAGCCTCCGAAATAATATAAGCAATACATCATTCGACGTGCCTTAGCAAGATGAGAACAAATGTAAAATTTTGTTTTTCTGGTTAAAAAGTTCTAACCAGAAGTGCCATATTATAGTCGCAGAAATAGTACATGTAACACATCAATCGAAGCCTATTGAAAAGTCGAGTTTGAATCTTTAGTTCCGGTTTTGAAGTCATTTCTGTTTAAAAAAATGATGAAAGTTTAGTAAAAGTAACTCAAAATTAGTAAAATCGTATATCAATCGACGCAAAGTTACATGAAGAGTTCAGATATGGACTTCTAGTTCTACTCTCGATTATTTTGGGTGAAAACCTAGAACTTACGAAGTCCAATTACTTGTTTTCGTTATATTATTCTTTCATCATCACCAACTAAAAATAGTTCAAATACAAAAAACAATAATTTATTTTATAAATTTAAACTTAGAATGCTTTGGTTATCCTCTAAATCAGCGGTTCCCAACCTTTTTTCACTGCCGTACCCCTTGAGATAAATTTATTTCAAATTGTACCCCCAAGAAAAAAAAGTTGCAAGAACATTAATCATGGAAAGTAAATATTTACGCAAGAGTTTTTTTTTATCTTTTATTTGACAATAAAGTTATTGTTCCAAAATTAGGCCTATATATGTTTCTAGTAAACTTAGTAAATTTTAAATACCAACTGTAAAAAATAATAACAAAGTAAATACAATATTTCTTATCACAAAAATATACTAGAATTAGCAAATAAGTTTATTGAAAAAAAAAGAAATCAAAATTATTCTTAAAACAAGCCAAAACTGTTTTAGTGTGACCCTTGGGCCTGTTTTGTTGCACATAATATTTTGAAATCAATATCAAAGTTTGATAAATACACTCTTAAGTCAGGACTTGCATTTAGCTTATTCCTATACTTATTCTTAATGAAATCATAGGAAGAGAACGATCTCTCAACTAGTTCTGTGTTTGTAAAAGGAAGTAAAACCAGAAGGGCTTTTGTGGCTAAGGGTCCATATTCATCCCTAATGCTCACCCAGAATTGTCCAAGGGGTTTCTTCTTGAACTCGGATTTCAAGGAGTCACTTAAAAGTTCTAGGAGCTTTTCCATCTCATGAACGGTCAATCTAGCAGTCTTGACGTTTTCTTCATTGAAAGGATCTGCAATCCAGTTCTCTCCGTCACCTCGTTTAGGAAAATACTTTCTAAAAGAGTCCTTCAGGTTTGTCAAATGTGTCACTATTTGATGTTTCACTTTGTCAGATATGGGCAGATTATTGTCACTCAAGAAATCATGAAGCGTGCCAAAAACTTCAGCTTGATTGTTTTGAATACAGGTTTTCCAAAAATCAATTTTCTTCAGCATGGATTCAATTTTGTCAGCAACTTTGAATACTGTAATTGAGCTGTTCTGTAACTCTAAGTTGAGTTTATTGATCTGAGAAAAAATGTCAGCTAAATAAGCAAGCTTTTGAAGCCAGTCACTATCATGAAACTTGGAGGCTAAATAAAAAGGATGCTCTTCAAAAAATACTTGCAGTTCATGTCTGAGCTCAAAAAGTCTTGTAAGAACCTTCCCGCGAGATAGCCACCTTACTTCCTTGTGCAAAAGCAACGTGGAGTGAATGCCACCCATACTTTCACAAAGCACTTTGAACAGTCTGGAGTTTGTTGCATTGGCTTTAACAAAGTTGACTACTTTAACTGCTTCATTGAGAACATCATTCAAAGAAGACGGAAACTTTTTGGCTGCAAGACTCTGTCTGTGGATGCAACAATGGCTCCATGCTACGTGGGGGGCCACTTCTTTTACGCGCCCTTGAAGATCGATATATGCCAGACATTGATTTTCCTCCGTCAGTGCATATACCACACAATTTACCCCAGTCTATTTCTTTTTCACAGAAGTAGCTATAAATCACATTGAACACATCTTCCCCTGTAGTACGCTCAGTTAATGCATGGCACAGCAACAGATTTTCTTCAAACTCCTTGTTGGGATTTACATACCTTGCATTAACAAGTAAGATTGTTAGGGCAGCAATGTCCGTACTTTCATCAACTTGGATGGAAAAAAAATCACTGTCTTTTAATTGCTGAACCACTTTTTGTTCAATGTACTTAGAAATGTCTTGAATTCGCCGTGAAACTGTGTTGTTTGACAGCGGGATGGAGTTCACCTTACGAACAAAGTCCTGACCAAACATACACTGAACAGCATCTTTTATACAAGGGGCTATCAAATCCTCACCTATTGTGTGGCTTTTACCACTTTTTGCAATATGGTAGCTAATTTTGAAAGAGGTTTCCACAGCATTTTCATTATCTCTGTTAACTGATGCGAAATAAGAAGAAACCACGCCATCTTTCCCATAATTTTTTGAAAGTCGTTCAAAATAGGTAATTTCTTTATTTTGTGTGGGCGTGTTTGGATTCAAGGTGGCGCAAAAGTAAGGAAGGTTTCATGCTACCATTACCTAAAACTTCTCCACAAACAACACATAGTGGGTTTTTACTTTCCTCCTCTCCAGTAAACGAAAAGCCATATTTCAAGTACTCATTTGAATATTTTCGTTTCTTTGAGGAAGTTCCAGTACTAGTACTAGATTTCTGAGGTTTACTATCACTGGTACTCACACAAGAAGAATGTTCTGCTGCTGAGTCCCGGGACGTACTAAGCTTGCTAAGCACCTGACTTGCCGTATCAGTCTGATTTGTTTTAAACGATCCAGTTTTTAACCACTTTTCCATCTTCTTGATTACAATTAAATCGTTTACAAATCAGTCAAAAACTAACACGCACAATAAGCAAGTAAAAAGTAAACTGAACATAAAATCACGTAATGATTTATCACGTAACGTACGACAAACACATAAAGTCCGCCATTACCAAATATTTTCGGCGTACCCCCAACCAGGTCGTTGCGTACCCCAAGGGGTACGCGTACCCCAGGTTGGGAACCGCTGCTCTAAATGGATAATAATCACACTACTTTTTGCTGGTTAAAGTTATTCAACCATTAACTCTTGATAAAGTCTAGTCGGGTGTGAAAGTATAGTAGAAACGGAAATTGGTCAGAATGCAAAGGGGCGGTATGAATGTTTGGTATAAATGTTTAAGATATTCGAGTAGCGGCTTTAGAGATAACACTTGCCAGTATTTTAACAGCCCATTAATCACTGTAAATTAGTCAATCTACAGTAAACACTTGCATATTAGTAGTTAAAATAATTAGACGATAAATATTAAGCTAGAGAAATTATTAAACTTTTTTTTCTACTTTTTAGGACAAAAAAGCAAGTTACTTAGCGGAACCGAATTCAAAATTATTTTGCCATCATATTTGAAATAATATTTGGTTAAAACATCTCATTTTTGTTGGAAAAAGTATATTAATTTGTCTGGACTAAATTACGGTTCTGTTGATATCCGAGAAGACTTGGTATTCACACAATGTTGCCAAGGTATATTCGGTTTAAGAGCGTAGGCACAAAATTTCGAGACAATGCTTTTTAAATACATTCCTTTTTTGTTTTGAGAAGAATAATAAATATTTTTTAAAAATTTAAACGCAGAATGAAAGATTACATTATTACCGAGGTTCGAAAGTCCCTGACAACTTCTATAATGTTTATTTTAATAAGTTACAGGGGTGAAAAAGAAGAGAAAATTGAGTGTGATTTTTAATTTCAAATATCTCATTCAAAAGATTTTTTTTGTTTATTCTAAGGGACTTTCGGCCCTCGGTAATAATGTAATCTTTCATTCTGCTTTTAAATTTTTCAAAAATTCCAAAAAATAAATGGATTTAAAAAGCATTGTCACGAAATTTTGCGCCTCCGCTCTTAAATTTTCTAGCCGATTTCCGAGCCTACTATACCGACTAGCGCTGATTAAAATTAATTGCCTTACAAAATTTTTCCGGCGTAGCTCAGACTCGAGTGCTGGTAGGCCAAGGTTCAAATCCTACCGCCGCGCCGGCAAGAACAACTAGACATTTTTAAAAAGTCTATAGGCCCCAGGTCGACTCAGCATGAATAAAATGAGTACCTTGGGTAAAACCAGGGGTATTAATAGGCGGTTGAAACGTAGCACTGGCCCTGTTACCTTCCTTGTATACCGTAGGCCCTAGATATAGCAGACTACCCTGCTATAATCTCAAAGCCACGAAAGCGGTATAAAACGGGAGACTATTATTATTATTACAAAATTTTTCTAATCGGAGTTTAGTCAGAACAGAAAGCACCGGCCCTCAAGTTTTAATTTTATATATAGTTCGGCACATTTTTTTTATACATAGTGTTCCGGAAAATAGTGCGTTCTTTTAAGGTATTAATAGAATACACAATTTAGTACAAAAAAGTTAAATACCATTTTTTTTTTCTAAAGTTAACCGTTTCCAAAAAAAAAGATTACATTGTTTTACTATGTGTATAAATTTGAATAGCCTGGCAACATCGTAAACACTACGGAATAATAACAGATAATAAGAACTCGTTTGTGATTTTTTACAGTGCATATTTAAAAGAATCCAACCTAATAGTATTTATGTATTTACTATTATTTGTTTTTTTTTTGTTATTTGTTTACTATAATTATTTTTACTTTATCGTACTACATACGCAGTATGAGTATAATAGATAAAGTTATAGGATCGTGCAAAAAAATTTTTTCAGATTTCACTTTTTTTCGACGTTTTGAGTCCCTCTGAGTCTAAAAAGCAAATAAAAAAAACATGTCGGAAGTATGTACGTATGTACGTACGTACGTATGTACGTACGTACGTATGTCGCCACCGCCCAGCAAAAACTACTGGACCGATTTCGATGAAATTCGGTATGAGTAAGTTTAAGAGAATTTTGTCGAGAAACTAAGCTTTTGAAAAAAACCTCTCAAAGGGGGGCCGAATAGGGGGGTTATTGGGGCCCATTTTTGCAAATTTTGACCGAAACGAATGAAATTTAACTTAAAGTTAGCTCATCGATAGGTAAATAGAAATACGGAATTTGACATTTCCAAATCCAAAATGGCGGCCAGCATGGCCGACCGCCCACCCGATACATTTCCCTACCAATCTAAAAACTTGTTTAAGATAAATTTAATTTGAAAAAACATTTATATAGCCTAAAGATGGGGCTATAACAAGAATATTATCGTTTTTCAGAAAAAGTTATGGGTTGCCTATATTTAAGGGGTCAAAATTTGACATAAATTTAAACTAGATTTTCTCAAAAATGACTCCAAGGAATTTGTTTATTTTTTGATATATTTTTGATATCCTATCGGTAAATTGAATAACATTGGTCAGATTTCTTAACTCCTCATAGGAGGGGAGTTATGAATTTTTTATAAAAAAATATTCGAGTGCCCGTAACTACCTCTGTAATAGAAACTAAAATTTGAAATTTGGCAGACATATATAGTACTTTGTTATCTATTAGCACAATAAATTTTACCCACAATATGGCTTCCGGTTTAACCGGAAATGAAAAAAAATCTTAATTTTTTACATACGCCCTATATATTTTTTACATATTTTGAAAGAATGTAAAATTATCTTTCCAATGACATAAAACTCGTTGCTGTAACTCAAAAACTCGAAAAGTTACAGAAAATTGAAATTTTGCTAGAATCTTGTGTGTGTCCCCTCTCACGCGATCATAGCAGAGCATTATTATAGGGCAGTCAATGAGGGTATTTGACTCCGAATTCCATCCTATTACATCGGTGTACTTGATATTTTCACAGTAAGTAGGGAATAGCTCAAGAAACAAAATCTACCCTATATACTATGGCGCTTTTATCTTGGGGCAATTCCCACCCCTTCAAGGGGGTGGAAAATTTATTGGTCAAAATAAGTATGGAAGTGGCTAGAGAACCTATTTTTAAGCAAAAACTGATCTATACTTTTTTTTGAGAACTCAATACTTTTTGAGTTATGCTTAGTTGAAAATTGGCCATTTTCATTTAAAAATGACACGTTTTCGGACGGTTTTTTGTGAATACCTTAAAAACTATGCATCAAACTAAAAACACTATATAAAATTTTTTTTTAATTATAAATAACAAAGAGATTCGTTCCTTCGTAAATTTTCTATTTATAATACAAAAAGAGATATGGTAGGTAAAAAGAGTTTGTTTTTTGGTGCATGCTCAATGTGCTCATGCTTTTGTAGTGTTTGAAAAGGCCTTTAAAACGAGCACCGTTAAATGTCGGTTACATTCAAACTAAGCGAGATATGGTGCAAAAAATATATGACTAATGTACTTTAAGGAAAAATGAGAAGTACATACATTTAACCCCTCATTCACCAGAATTTAAATGCATTGTTTTTCTTTTGCAATACCTCTTAATATAGTGTTATTTCTACTTTCAAAAAGTTGGACGGGTGAAAAAAATAAGATCAAATTATGGAGCGCATTTTTAAATTTTCTTAAAATTCTTCCTTTTGCTCCATGCAATTCGAAAATAAAAATGTTCTATCCCCGAGAAGTGGTGAGAACCGCCCCCATGATAAAAGCGCCATAGTATATAGGATAGACTTTGAATTAGGAGATTGGGCTTTGGGCTACTCCCAAAATTTCATTACAATCCATGCAGTAAAATGCAAATATTGTAAACTATTAATTTCTCAGAAAAATGGACTAATTTGAAATGAAAGTATGACTAATATTCTATTGATTTATGCAATAATCTATAGTGTGTCCCCGAACATTTTCTCAAATGCGGGAATTAATGATGCGTAGAACCATAAAATATTTTCAAGTATACAAGGTGTTTCTTCTTCTTCTTCTTCTTCTTCCTCTTTATAAGCAATTCTGCTTGTTCATTGGCGGATTGATACCTCTATGGAAGGTTGTCGCTCCATCTTTTGCGCGGTCGGCCGATACTTCTTCTGCCGATTGGTGATTTATCTCGTGCTATTTTGACCACACGTGTCTCCCCCATTCTGGTTATATGGTTATATGGTTGTTTCTAAAATATCAAAATAACGAGTAACTTTGTTATTTTTATAGAATGCCAGTATCTAGTACGATAACGATAATAGATCGGTACGATAAAGTTCTCGGGCGGCCCTTCCGTCCAGCGTTTTTTACTTATTGCATAATTTTAAACGAATTATACATCTTTAACATAAAAACACATCTTTTAACTGAACTAGTATTATGTATTTGGTAAGCTTTAAATGTGTTAAATGCTAAAGGCTTTAACATAGCTTACAGTGGAAATTAAATACATCAGATTAAGTTGCACTTACTTGAAAATAATTATTATACCCAATAAATGTTCAAAGTAGCTCACTTTCACAAACACATACATTCATATGACGAGAAATAACGATAAAACATTTTGAAAGAAATTATAGTAAGTATGTCTCTAGTGATCTGCCATAAATAATCAACATAATAACATAATAGGTAATGAACTCACGATTCGAAAACATTTTAGGCATTCACTACACAGGATTCTTCCAAAGTATCTGTTTACTAAACATGGGACTGTCTACGTTTAAATTTTCCCACCTCACATAGTTGCCAGATTTTAATTTGCATACCAAAATTTATTTTAATTTTTTGGTCAAACGGTACCATTTAGAAAAAAATGTTTTAAGAGTTTTTTGTTTTACATGATACCTATCCCTTTAAGGAACGCACTATTTTCCGGGGCGGGATATTTGTTACATTTGTATACAGTGTATACACAGTGATATTTGTTACAATTTGTTAGTATACTTTTTTAGCTCATTTCTTTTATTTGTTTATACTTTTTGCAAATTAATACAATGACATTCTATATGTCCACTTTTGTCTGGTTTTTAGATCCAATGTGGGTGATAGTAACTGTAGTAGAAGAAGGCACAGTTGCTTTGACAAATCAACTATCTCATTTTAATGAATTAGGCGCACTACCTCCCCCTACTAGTAACTATAATCCCTTTTCACCACATCAGATCCATATAGGACACAACCCGGTAGGTTTGTATAACACGTCAGTCAGTAAGTTCCGGGCCTAACTAGTAAAACAACACTTTTTTGAAAAAATTATTCTTTATTCATCAAAATAGCGGCCGAGTTTGAATTCAGTAAACCATCGTTTAACTGTTGTAATAGATATAGTAGTCTCAGTAATACTTTTTGAGCCATTGCTCAGTTTGGGCGGTGTTTTTCCCATCAAATAACAGTGATAAATCAAAACATGAAATTGCTTTGAATTCATTGTTTATAAAAATCACAAAAAGTAGCCTCACTTCAAGCACGGTAACTCGATAAATAAGAATCCGAATGACATGAACATTTTGACAGTATGCTTTTGAAGATTAGGACTAGCGAAATGTAAAATGGAAAATTCATTAGAATCGCTATCTCATGATGAGGCCCCGTACTTATTGACTGTAGGCTATTTTTCATGTACTTTTGTTAACTAACAACGTTAACGGGGTTTTATTATTTCATATGGTCAATGGACCTCTAAATATGCAAACCGCGGAGTACTGCCATTTAAAGGGGTGCGTTTTTTAGAAAGAGGTAAATTAGTCCCTAGGCACAGGGTGCATTAGGGTGAGTTCTATGCACTTTTGGTACAAACACGTCTAGATAAAAATTGTTTCAGAATAAATTTAATATAGAAATATCACCTTTTAAAGTCAGAAATATTTTTTTTACAATATATTCAAAAAAACACGAACGAAAGCCATTTTGTTTTTTTGCCCCAAAAGTTTTTTCCACGGGGATATAGGTATAGGCATCAGAGAAAAAAACTTACATCCTTCCTCTTTATAATAGCGTCTGGTAGAAGTCTCTAGGATTTATAGTTTCCGAAATAATATTTTTCAAAGTTCGCCGCTTAAAGCATTTTTGGGCCATTTTCCCCATTATTTCGCAAACATTGTTCTGTAACTTTTTTCTACGCATTTCTAGGTATATGCAACGGCACATTTAGTAGGAAGAGAAGTCAATTACCATTAAAATGGTCTATTGCATAAGGTTGTAAGACTATTTTAAAGCAAGTTATGATTTTTCAAAGTTTTATAATTTTAACGATTTTTTATTATTTTACGATTATTTTTTAAATTTCTCATTATAACTTTTTTTCTTGTACATTTAGGTATATACATTGTGGAATAAAAAGAAAGATTCTTTTCTTTACTTTAAAATGGTGTACATATTGTAAAAAATTTAGGGACTATTTTTAAACAAGATATCCGTAGGATATCCAAGAGTAAGAGTATCCGTAATTTGAGAAAAATTAAAAAAAATTAAGTAAATATAATTGCATATTAGAACATAATTTTTAATTCCAAATAACTTTTCTTAATAACACTTTTCCATATTGTGAAATATAAAAGGTACTTTACTCTTGAGCAAAATTCATATTTTTTAACATACCTCGTATACTATTGATAAAATTTGATCTGATGATTGCATCTCAGGTATTAGGCTATGCAAAGCATTTTGAGAAGAATATTTTTTTTTCATAAAATTAATAATAAAAAAGTTTTCCATATGGTTCCAACTTAGTGGGATATATTGCATTTGTATATGTCACACTTTGAAAAAGCATATCTTGTTTAAAAATAGTCCTAGAATTTTTTACAATACACCATTTTAAAGTAAAGAAAATAAGCTTTCTTTTGTATTCAGCCATGTATATACCTAAATCTAGAAGAAAAAAAGTTATAGTGAGAAATTTAAAAATAATCGTAAAACATGTCAAAAATCGTTAAAAGTATAAAATTTTGAAAAACCATATCTGGCTTAAAAATAGTCATTATATCTTCCATATTAGACCATTTTAAAGGCAATTGACTTCTCTTCATATTAAGTGTTATTGAATATACCCAAAACTGCGTAGAAAAAAGTTACAGAACAATGTTTGCGAAATAACAGGGAAAATGACCCAAAAATGCTGCGAGTATCGAACTTTTAAAAATCATATTTCGAAAATTATAAATCCTAAAGACTTCTACCAAACGTCATTTTAAAGAGGAAGGGTAGAAGTTTGTTTGTGTGAAGCAATGCCTATACCTATAACCCCGAGGAGAAAAAGTTATGGGGCAAAAAACAAAATTGCTTCCTTTCGTTTTCGTGTTTTTTTGCTTTTTTTGAATATATGTATTTTTGTAAAAGAAAAATATTTTTGACTTTAAAAGTGGTGTTGTTCTGAAGCTATTTCCTTGTGGCATTTTTATGATTAATTATTTATATGGGAAATAAGCCACAATTAAAATGAAAAAAATAATTTTATTAACGTTTCGACGCCCAAATCGGGTGCCGTTGTCAAAATCGAGTAGTATTTTGTATTTTGACAACGGCACCCGGATTTGGGCGTCGAAACGTTAATAAAATTATTTTTTTCATTTTAATTGTGGCTTATTTCCCATATAAATAATTAATTTTAAAAGTGGTATTTCGGTAGTAAATTTAACCTGGAGCAATTTTTCTGTAGACGTGTTTGTACCAAAAGTACATGGAACTCACCCTAATGCACCCTGTGCCTACGGACTAATTCACCCCTTTCTCAAACACGCACCCCGTTAAATGGCTTTTTCTCAATTAGATGTCTATTGACCGTATGAAACAATAAAACCCAGTTAACATTGTAGTTCCTTTTAGCTCTCTTATTTTGAACATAATCAATAGCCTGTAGTAGATTGAATCCATTTTATTGCGATTAATTTATCTTGTTATTATCATTTTTAGGATACGGCCCCTCCAGATGGGAAAGACACATCCATGTTTTAGTACCTGCTTAAACTATTTTACAGTGCCACACTTTAAGGAGGGAGAATGCATTTATGTGAATGAATAAATGATTAAATATATTATAGTTAAAATACATATTTTGCAAAAAGTATAAGAGTTTGCTGAAAGAAGAGTGATTAGATATAGGTTATTCATTTAGAGTTAGTGATTTTATATATTTAACTGATATCAAGAGGCAATTATAGAGATATTGAATTTGTTTTGAAGAGGAACTTGTCTTTGAATTAATCAAATCTTTGTAAATATTTTCGTAATTCATTGTTTAGCTTCCTAATCATATTTATACAATTCTATTAGCTATATTATCACATTTTTATTATCTTTCCTTTCAACATTTTCCAATATTGCGAAAAATACACTAAGCATCAACATTAACGCACCACCTTAAAATGGGACATTTTGATGTCTCTTGTTTCCTAAATCTGTTGTCCGATTTTAATGATTTTTTTAGTATTTTATAGCTTTATTCTTCAAGAATGTCAATGTAATAATGTTATTGCTAAACAGGTAAGTGCCATTGTATACGAGGCATTGTATATATCATTGTATACACAATGATAGTGTGTTTTTTTCTCAAAGTTTGGAACACCCCGTGAAATATTCTAGCGCATATAAAATATTGAAATTAAAACTCGACTGTAGCCTTATAGTCGAGGAAATGAAGCATTTTGGCTCGCAATTTTTTCGTCCAGCATGGATTTACTTGAAATTTTCACACAAGGTAGGGAATAGTCCAGGGATCATTTTCTATATCAAGCCGCTGTACGCTAAAACCTTGGGGGTGGTTTCCACCCCATCTCGGGGGCGGGAATTCTTTATTACATTTTAACTATGTAAATCGATGTAAAAATTTATTATAAGAAAAAATGTTATTTACATTTTCTTCGTAAAACTAATATTTTTCGAGTTATTCGCGCTTGAAAGTAACAGTTTTTCGATGAAAAAATCGACCTTTTTAAGTGGTTTTTTGAGAATACCTCGAAAAATATGCATTTAATCAAAAAAACTGTAGATATCAAAATTGTATCTTTTAGTAACACAAACCAAATTATTTTTCTGTAATATCGCTAAGACCAATACAAACCGAGATACGGCATGTTAAAAGTTAGCTTTTTTCGTCAAATGCATAATTTGAAATATTCAAAGTAAAATAACAGAAAAACTTTGCATTTTTCGAGGAAAATTTAAATAATCTTTTTTCAAGTATATAGTTAGGCCTTTAAAAAAATAATAAAAAGTTTCTAGTCGGAAAAGTAAGCGACTTATGATCAAAAAAAAGGTCGGTACCTGCTTTTCTCTATGAAAAAATCAGTGAAAACAACCCCCTAACTACCCTCCTGATTAAAAATTGGTCTTCGCCTTTCTGTAATTCCTTTTATATTTGTATTATCAATACACCCAAGAAGTTTGACCTATCTAAAAGGTCTAATTTTAGAAAAATTGGAGTTTAAAGAAAAATTAATTTTTTGGAATTTCCCATTTTTTACCTTTTACTTCAAAATATCTCCGAAAATACTAGAGATACGAAAAAAATAATAAATTACCAAATTGTAGCTTCTTTAATTACTAAAATTTCCTTGTGCGTAGATTTTCATTACAGTGAACAGTTAGCGAGATATAGCTGTTTAAAAGCTCTATTTACGAGCAAACACCCACTTATTCGAGCCCTTTAAACCCACGCTAATTAAAAACTGAGGGATCTTACGGAATTTAGTTGACACAGTCTTATACCTCTTCAAAAATCCTACAAAGTTATTTTTGAAAAATCTTTTCACCGCCAAAAATGAAGGAGGTATGTCTATAAAACGAATTTTTTTTTTCGAAAAATTCGGATAGTCCGCTTATGGATAATTTTCAATGTATGTATAATACCACAGAACCGGTTCGTATACTGGAAGTGACTAAAAAACTATTTCTATTTTGTATTTGTACATATTTGTAAATTCGTATCTTTGTGTAAGTAAATAAATGTGTAAATAAAATTTTGGTGTAAATAAATGTTTTTGTAATTCTTTAATTCTACTTTTTTTTTCTGTATAGACCTATTAAAATATCTACTTATAAAAACTGTAATGTTATTAAGGGTGGTTTTTAAGGGTTGAAGTATTATGATATTATATCCTAAAGTATAAAACAATCATTATTTAACCAATCAAAACCAAATTTTACCCATATTAAAGTATACAATGTTTTACTATAATTTTTGACAATAAGGGGTTGCTTACACCCCTAAAAATAATCAACGCCCTTAAGCATGATATAGAATATGAAGTACAGGGTGAGATGATCCTAATCCCAAATTTCTATGTAAATCGATGCAAGCCGAAATTATTCTTTTAGGATAAGTAAATTATTTATATATAGCTCCAACAAGGGTGGTTTTAAGGGTTGAAATATTATGATAGTATATCTTAAAGCATAAAACATTCATTATGTAACTAATAAGAACCAAATGTTGACAGGATTAAAGTTTAAAATGTTATTTTATAATTTTTTACAACTAGGGGTAGTTTTCACCCTTACAAAACCAAAAGCGTACAACGGCTCAATATAGAAAATGAACTAGAGGGTGTAATGAGCCTAATCCCAAATGTTTGTACAAATCGATGCTGGACGAAAAAATTGCGAGGTTTTGCCATTTTTCAGCTTCATTTCCTCGACTATTAGGCTTTCTTAACATTTTACTTTTTGATTCATTTGCTTATGATGGATAATAAAAAAGTTAGGTACTTTAACAACTAGCAATGTTATTCACCAATACAGGGTGTTTCTAAATAAGTGCGACAAACTTTAAGGGGTAATTCTGCATGAAAAAATAATGACCGTTTGTTTTATGAACATATGTCCGCAAATGCTTTGTTTCCGAAATAGGGGATGTTGAATTTTTTCTTACAAACTGACGATTTATTTATCTCTCTAAAACTGGTTGAGATATGCAAATGAAAATTGTTAGATTTTAAGAGGTAGTTATTGCGCATTTTTTGACATACAAGTAAGAATTTTATATTCACCATTGGCGTACATACGGGATGTATCTAAAATGTTTATACCCATATGCACGCCAATGGTGAATATAAAATTCCTAATTTTATGTCAAAAAATGCGCAATAACTACCTCTTAAAACCTACCAATTTTCATTTGCATATCTCAACCGGTTTTAGAGAGATAAATAAATCGTCAGTTTGTAAGAAAAAATTCAACATCCCATATTTCACAAACAAAGCATTTGCGGACATATGTTCATAAAACAAACGGTCATTTATTTAGAAACGCCCTGTATTGATAAATAACATTGCTAGTTGTTAAAGTACCTAACTTTTTTATTATCCATCATAAGCAAATGAATCAAACAACAAAATGTTGAGAAAGCCTAAGGCTACAGTTGAGTTTTAATTTCAATATTTTATATACGCTAAAATATTCCACAGGGTGCTCCAAACTTGGAGGAAAAAACAACACCCGGTATACAATGACACTTACCTCTTTAGCAATAATATTATTACATCGATATTCTTGAAGAATAAAACTATAATATACTAAAAAAATCACTCAAATCGGACAACAGGTTTAGGAAATACGAGACATCAAAAATGTCCCATTTTTAAGGTGGTGCGTTAATTTTAATGCTTAGTGTATTATCAAAAAATAGGCTTCATAGAAAAACAAAATTAAGGATATTAAGGCAGAGTTTTCTTATTCATTTTTTTGTCACATCATCATCATCAATCTTCGCGTATTCACTGTTGGGCATAGATCTACCCGATAATTTTATATCTATTTCGGTCTTGTGCCTCTGGCATCCAATCCCTGTGGCAATGTTTTAGATCGTCAGTCCAACGTGTTGGTGGATGACCTTTGCTTCGGTAGGCATCATCTCTTGGTCTCCATTCCAGTATCCGTATTGTCCATCTGTTATACAGGGTGATTCATTAAGAATGTCCAATCTCTAAGTTGCAGATTCTAGACATCACAATATTACCATTTAACTTACCATTTAACTTACCATTTCATTAATCAAAATATCGGTGCCGTTATACAGTGTGTCCACGGATGGGGTGCCCAAGAGGAAAAACTTTCTTATTCTCAGTTTTAGCGAAAAATGTCATTCTTGATAAAAATTTTTGCTTGTTCTAAAACCCCATAAAACGAAATAAAATTTAAGTTTTTCAAAACCTGCTTAATTTTATGCAAATCCCTATAAATTTTTGCACAAAGTTCGAAATCATAACAATAATCTAGTGTTGCTAAGCTACAATGTAGCTTAGTAACTGTCAACTCCGATAAATAATTTGCGAATTGTCATTTTTTTGACAAGAAAATGTTAAGCATCCAATCATAAATTTTTTTTGAACGCTTAACATTGTCGAAAAAATGACAATTCACAAATTATTTATCGAAGTTTACAGTTACTAAGCTAGGTACATTGTAGCTTAGGCAACATTGTAGCTTAGCAACACTAGATTATTGTTACGATTTGGAACTTAGTGCAAAAATGTATAGGAAATTTACATAAAATAGGCTACAAAATTAAGCAGGTTTTGAAAAACTTGAATTTGATTTCATTTCATGGGGTTTTAGAACAAGCAAAACTTTTTATTAAGAATGACATTTTTCGCTAAAATTCAAAATAAGAAAGTTTTTCCTCTTGGGCACCCTATCCGTAGACACACTGTATGTTTAATTTCAAATATCTCGAAAACTAATGACTTTATCGTTACGAGTGAAGAGTACATCATTTACATAGAGAATATTGGAGAATCGAAAGATTGTGCTAACAATAGCAATTCCGCCAGTGGCGTAGAATTTGGTAAGGGTCAACCATCCACTGTCTCCTGTCGTACGCCTCTGGTAGTAGCCAGAAACGTTTATTTACCATCATTTAGTAGAATGCATAGTACCTACACTTTCTGCCAAGTATGGCAAGGATATGTCAAATAGTTTTAAGGTACTGAGTATAAATAGTTTTTAAATTTGTAAATAAAACACCCTGTAACTCAGTAAGGAGTCACATTTTATTTAGGTGATTGGGGTTAAATCTTATTATTTTGAGGTCTAGAACCTACAACTCAGAGATTGGAAATTCTTAATGAATCACCCTGTATATCATTCGAGCCACGTCACTTGCTCATAGACGGAGAGGCAGCGTCGAAAAATCTCTCTGAATTTACTAAAGCTAGTTATTTCACAGTTCATTACTGTGATTGTGTAGAGAAACATACTGCGGTCGGTCAAGCGAAACGTAGAACAGGTGGTACTGACAGCTTGTCGAAGTTGCTTACCTGCGGAGGTAATTAAATCCATTTACTAAGGCTGAAAATCAGTACACACATTCTAAATTGAATATAAATAAAAGTTATTAGTTATATTCGGTCAGCTGTATGACGGGACAGAGCCGGTCGGTCGGCCCCAATGAATGTACAGGGTTATTCACTATATTTTGACCCCCTCTAAACTGCTTTATTTACAGAATTAGAAAAAATGTAAAATACGAAACTTGTTCAATTTTAAATTATGATTTTTTGATATATATATCGTACTAGTGACGTCATCCATCTGGGCGTGATGACGTAATCGACTATTTTTTTAAAATGAGAATAGGGGTCGTGTGCTAGCTCATTTGAAAGGTTATTCAATTCCCTATTCATTAATATAAACATTAACATGATTGTTTATACAGGGTGTCCAAAAATGTTTTTTTTGAATTATCAATTAAACAATTAATTTAATTAAAAAAAAATTTGGACACCCTGTATAAACAATCATGTTAATGTTTACATTACTGAATAGGGAATTGAATAACCTTTCAAATGAGCTAGCACACGACCCCTATTCTCATTTAAAAAAATAGTCGATTACGTCATCACGCCCAGATGGATGACGTCACTAGTACGATATATATGTCAAAAAATCATAATTTAAAATTGAATAGGTTTCGTATTTTACATTTTTTCTAATTCTGTAAATAAAGCAGTTTAGAGGGGGTCAAAATATAGTGAATAACCCTGTACATTCATTGGGGCCGATCGACCGGCTCTGTCCCGTCATACAGCTGACCGACTATAATAACTTTTATTTATATTCAATTTAGAATGTGTCTACTGATTTTCAGCCTTAGTAAATGGATTTAATTACCTCCGCAGGTAAGCAACTTTGACAAGCTGTCAGTACCACCTGTTCCACGTTTCGCTTGACCGGCCGCAGTATGTTTCTCTACACAATCACAGTAATCAACTGTGAAATAACTAGCTTTAGTAAATTCACAGAAATTTTTCAGCGCTGCCTCTTGGACTATCAGTTCTACTTCAGTCAGCCCAGCCGCTCCTGATATTCGTTGTAGTTGGCGGTTTGGAATCTTGTCTCACAGTGAAACACCCAACATAGCAAGCTCCATCGTCCTTTGAGCCAGACGGATCTTTTGAGTTGTTCTCCTTGTCATGGTCCTTTTTGGTTTGGTCATGGTCCTTTTTGGTCACAAGTTGTATAATTATACGCATACATTCTTTTTATTTTCTTATTTTTCTTTGTGTATGTTATCTACACTTTATTTGGTGTATAGAGTATAAGCTCACTCCAAATGTTTATACAGAACACTTACAAAGTGGATAAAATATTTTAATTTATAGTTTTTATAAACATTTATATTGAAATTGGACCCAAGCTTTCTTTATTGAACATCGCTTTTTAAAATTTCAATCACAAATTGTCAAAAGGTTGTTAATTACCATTATACATTAAGTGGAATATTAAAAGGATAGGATTAATAAAATTGTTATTTTGGATACAAAACAGGAAGAAGGCCAAATGATTAATAAACAACTTTGTTTTATTTTTTATTAGCATTTTACGTATACTACGTGACATAGAAATCCGATCACCCATTATTAGTTATTACACAGAGTAGCAAAATCTCAGGTATCAGGATGCCCTTATTAACTTCTCCTGAAGTGCCTCTAAAGTCTTCGGAGGATGCTCTAAATTAAGAAGTGTTTAATTCATCATGCCCCACATGTGTTCAATTGGTGATAAATTTGGGGATGTGGGGGGCCAGGGCAAAAAATTGACTCTATCCATTGTGCAGCCTTGCATTATCCTGCTGAAAAATTTGTATGTTTAAGAATCTGAAGGTAGAGTATGAGATGACGTTCCAAAATTTCTTCTACTTGTCGCTGAACTGTCATGTTCTCTCTGACAAAGATTAGAAGTGACCTTAACCCTTTATGCCGCAGATCTCATTTTTTCTCTTTAAGACGAATATTTTTGAAAATTGTGAAATCAAATAGAAGTTAGTAAGTTAACTGAGTAAAAAAACGAAATTAGCTTCAAATATTTCTTTTATGGGGTGGTAAATGTTGCTACCAATGGGCCTCTGATCATTTACCATCACCTACAAATTACTGGTAAAATTTGCTCTTACTACATCTACACACTAAAACAAAGGTTGTAAAACAGGAAACCATTAATTTCAAACTTCATTTCTAATGATAGAAGTATAAAAAAACATTCATTGCATAATGCTACATCGCATTTTTGGCAAATGAGATTGGTCCTCTTCTGTTTCTTATTTGAACTGCAGTTAGCACATCTAGGGTAAGTATCTTACCTTTGATTTTGAATCTTCCTTTATGTCGCGGTTGCCATCGTCATCGGTGGTATTTTCGCTCAATGGATAACAACGTGTCTACAAGATATCTTATTCTCATACAGGGTGTTTGGTAAAGAATGGGCCATAGCTTAACCTTAGATTCCTGAGGTTAAAATAGGTCGATTTAAGCTAACTTACCTCAGTACGAAAGTTGATAATAACCGAAATAGAGGGTGTCAAAGTTAAACTTTTATTTTATTTATTTTTGAATATTTCCTGACGGGCATGGGACAACAACACGAAATTTGGTAACTGGTGCTGGCACTGTACACCCTGCTAAATTATGTTAAACAAACGTTTCTGGCTACTACCAGAGGCGTACGACGGGGGAACGTGAATGGTTGACTCTTCCAAAATTCTACACCACTGGCGGAATTTCTATTTTAGTTCAATTTTTTTATTCTTCCATACTGTCTACGTATATATCATACTCTTTATTCGTAACAATAAAGCCATTAGTTTTCGAAATATTTGAAGCTAAAAACGAAGGACCATAATACATTAATCAAAATAAGTGTGCCTTTTCATTTTTAACTTCAAATATCTCGAAAACTAATTACTTTATCGTTACAAATGAAAAGTATATTATTTGCCTAGAAAGTATTGGATAATCTAAAAATTATGCTAAAATAGCAGTTTCATCAGTAGCGTAGAATTTGGGAAGGATCAACCATACACTTTCCCCTGTCGTACCCCTCTGTTATTAACCACAAACGTTATTTAACATAATTTAGTAGGGTGTACAGTACCTATACTTTCTGCCAAGTACCATAAGGATATGGTAAATACTTTTATAATACCGGACACACATAGTTCTTAAAGTTTTAAATATAGAATAAATTATTAAAAAAAAGAATACTTTAAAATAATTTGACATATCCGTGTGGTACTTGGCAGAATGTGTAGGCACTGTACAAGCTACTAAATTATGTTAAATAATCGTTTCTGGCTACTACCAGAGGCGTACGACAGGGAAAAGTGAATGGTTGACCCTTCCCAAATTTTACGCCACGGATGAAACTGCTATTTTAGTATAGTTTTTAGATTCTCCAATACTTTCTATGCAAATAATATACTCTTCATTCGTAACGATAAAGTCATTAGTTTTCGAGATATTTGAAGTTAAAAATGAAAAGGCACACTTATTTTGATTAATGTATTATGCTCCTTCGTTTTTAGCTTCAAATATCTCGAAAACTAATGGCTTAATCGTTACGAATGAAGAGTATGTTTTTTACATAGAAAGTATTGCAGAATCAAAAAATTGCACTAAAATAGTAATTCCGCCAGTGGCGTAGAATTTGGGAAGGGTCAACCATTCACGTTCCCCCGTCGTACGCCTCTGGTGGTAGTCAGGAATTTAAGGTTATGCTATGGCCCATTCTTTACCAAACACCCTGTATAAAAGACTAGAAGGCATACTAACATTCATACAGCATGCAATTTGTCAATTTGTTTTTGTATTCATGAAAAATAATTGTCAAGTTTGTAAAAAAATGTCAGATATGTATATTGAATAGAATGAAATAACTTCTAGAAATCAATAATACTTACTTTTTTTATCTCATATTTTAATGAGTAAACTAATGAAAAACTAGAATAATTTACTGTAGCAATAACACCGGTAAAGTAACCTATACAAATGCTCACTGGTACTTATCTTTACCGCTCAACGACCTTCAGATTGGTGCAGATATACGTGAGTCATGTGGTCCAATTTAACCAAAGATCCTTTGTAACAGTAGTGTTTGTACTTACGATCTACTACTCATTTCTATAATTTAGAAATGTTACTTTTAACTACAGTGGTGAATATAGCTACCACTGACATTTAAAGAGTTAAACCATAAGCAATGGCACCCCGCATCATAACCTCAACAGTGTGGTCTACATGCTATTCGACAAAAAACTGTGAATTTAATCGTTGCTTGGCCATAATGCATCCCTAAACAGAATTGAGATTCATTACTGAAGACAACCCCATTGCGTTCCTGGTCCCAAGCTAATCGCTCTTTACATTATTCAAGATGATTATATCAATGTTCAGGGTTAATAGGTAGCACTCAGTGTGGTCGAAATGAAAAAATATAAGCCCTTATACTACATTTTATTAAAATAAAATAATTTATAATCGTGTTCGGATATCTATGTTAGTTAAGGCGCGTTCTCATGAATCAAGTTTAGTTGACCAACAAAAGTAGAAATCAACTTGAATGAATTGTTTTTCACGACGAGCCAATCTAATAATGACGTCGTTGTGCATGAATGTGAACAAATTGTTGCAGTTAAAAAAAAAAAGAATTGAAAAAAATTGTTAATAATACGAACAAAAGTCGTAAGGGCCGTTGTTTTTGGGTGAGACAGTGGGTTCTTAGAAGTAGACTGGGAGCATTCGAAACATTGCTCAAGAGGCAAGCATTAGAGGATAAAGAAGAGTATAGAAACCATTTAAGAATATCAGAAGAAAAGTCAAGGAGCTGCTGTCAAAAGTGTAGGATGCCATAAAAAAGTGATGCGACCAGCAATATCGCCAAAATTAAAGAAAGCTGCAAGTTGCTTTAAGATATTTAGCTATGACATACTCATTTGCAACGCTCAGTTCCGTATACCGAGTGTCTAAAAATACCATTTCTATGGAAGAAGTATTTACAGCAATGTGCGGTGTGTTATTAGATTTTATTTATATAAAACTTTTTTAACAAAAGTATGTTATAAAAGAGTATATTCTAAGTCTTTGAAATCTGCTATAGCTGTAGTAATTATACAGCTGTAGTATTTACAGCAATGTACGGTGTGTTATTAGATTTTATTTATATAAAACTTTTTTTAACAAAAGTATGTTATAAAAGAGTCTGTTCTAAGTCTGTGAGATCTGCTACAGCTGTAGTAATCATATCAGATGACTTCTGCGAATTCTCCCTGCATTGTTGTCTGTAGTGTGAATAATTTGAAATGAAATATTATCAATATTCTCCTTCCATGTTGTTTGAAATTGCTGGAAATTTATAACAGAAGTCTGAAATAACAGAAACCACATGTGCACCACGGCAGCTTTCAAAGTCAACCAATGTTGATTGCCCAGTTCACACATTTCAAGATAAGCATCAACTTGAAAACAATTCATCACTTGAAGGATATAAATTTGACTGAGTCACCTTAAAAATTAATCAATTCTGTTGAAAGACAGGTTCTCACTAGAGTTTTCTTTCAACTTTTGTTGATCAACTAAACTTGACTCATGAGAACGCGCCTTTAGCATCCAATAGATAGTCTAATATCTAAATGACTATACTTTGTTCATAAACCAGGAGGAGTAAACTAAAAAGACAGATTCAAACCCAAGAAAGTCACTAGAAAAATCACCAAATACATCTTTTTTGGTTGATCATATCAGCTTTCAACGGTAATCCATAAATATTTTATTATAGGTACTAATACGTCGCTAAAGAGTTTTAAAAACAACTGTTTTATATGTAAAAGCAGACTAAAAATCTAAAAATTAAAGGAATAACGCAGAAAACACAAAAATCGCTGATATAACTTAATTAACCTATAAAATGCCAATAGTATCAAAATTTCATAACAGTGGAGTAAACTTGCCTGAGGTTGGATCGATTACAAACAAGTTCTCCTGGTTTAAAAACAGAGTATAGTACATTAAAATTTATGTTAATGAGTGTTTTTAGGTTCATTCAGTACCATTTGTTAGTTGAAATAATAGCAAGTGTATAATAATCTTAAAGGATCAGTTTCCTCAGGTTTAAAAAGTCAAGTAATTATCTCTTTAATTGTCCTTATTATTTCTAATGAAAAATGGACTTTCTAGTTATAATTAAACGAAGGTGCAAACTTAATTTAACAAAATTACATTTTGGAAGTTGCTTAACCTGGATACTTTTCAGACTTTCACAAAAATTTTTGATAATCAACACTGTTTATTTTTCTTAAAAAATGTTTTGTCTCATAGTTTGAACAAATAAAGATTTTGGAATAAACTCTAGTGTTTTTTTAATGTTTGCATAAAAAACAGGAAGTAAAATTGGCAGAATATTCAGAATAGGCGCAAGCAAAGTTAAGATAGCCATGCTGATCGCCAACATCCGGAACGGATAGACACCGTAAGAAGAAAAGGAACATTGGTGATGAGGGATATCGATACGAAGGTTGACAGAGGAAATGTGAAAGGCAGAGGTCGTGGAAAACTTCCTAGAGGATATATCCTATCGCCTCTATAGAGGCGATACACTTATATTATGCTTCTGCCAAAACATGTATACCTAATAGCGGAAAAATCCCAGAGGACTGGTTGCAGTCGACATTAATTACAATAATAATAAGCTTGATAAATCACTAAGGGTCGGTTGTTCGAACGCTAATCAACATTGATTACTATCAAATATTTAATTACTGTCACAACTGTCAATGTCAACTTTGGTTGGGTTGCTGAAAACGTAGTTAATTATAATTATGAGATTAGTTAGTCAATTAACATAACAATTATTAACATAATTGATTAACTAATTTCATAATTGTCATCAATAATTATGTTTTCGGCAACCCAACCGAAGTTGACATTGACAGTTGTGACAGTAATTAAGTATTTGATAGTGATCAATGTTGATTAACGTTCGAACAACCGGCCCAATCGTTTACTAAAAGCTAAAAGCGGGTTGACACGATCCAAGTTGCATCCGAGTGTACTTAGTTTAAGTCAACTTAGACGCTGCGCGCGCTACTTGGAAGCTACTTTGATCGTGTAAATTACTTGGATGTCAAATAAAATAACCATTGCAAACATGGCGAAAGTGATTATGGAGGGTATTTAAGTGGTTGCTGACTGCTGATATGTTAATACATGAGCTTGAGATCCAGAAAAAAATTGGATACGTGAGGTATTTGGAGCTTCGTCTAATTTTCTAAGTGAAGTAGTAAAAATGAAGATTAAGATACATTTAAAAATAACTACCGAATAATTTGAACAACTATTGCAAATGTCCAATCCAAAAATTAAAAAAGTTGATACAAATATGAGAGAGAAAAAATTTGTAAGAACATGTGCATAAATCATTAAATTATCATGTAGTGTAACTCACATAATGTAACGGATATTTGTACATAATATATTATATAACAATACCCTAAGTATAAATATCGATTCCTTGTCAGAAATGCTCCTTACTTTTGGTGTACAGAGTAAAAGAAGTCTGAATAAAACAATAAACCCATTTATATAGCGAAATAACCAGATGTCCGTAATACCGAACCAAACATAATTGGTATGTAGGTGTCTGTGAAAAGATGAAAAATGGCCTGCCAAAAGGTGTGGGTTTACGGTTGTTTTGATATTGCACTATTTATGGATTTATTACTGTACCTGTACTACAACTGTATGTAATAAAAAGAGAAATTTGTTTGCTTTGAGTGGATTAGGTACTCTATCTTTTAAGTCGGTACCAAAAATAACGAGTATAAAGTACCGGTTATTGATATAGAAATAATCAAAATATGTAAATATAAGTAATATTTTTAATAACAGAAAAATGATAAAATGGAAAAAGAAAAATGATACCATATACCACAATCTGAATCTATTGAGATGTTACTTCAACAAAAAGAAAACATTAAAAAGATTATCCTCGTGCCAAAAAAAAATAACAATTTGGTCGCGTTTACGCACTTTTGCCACAAATGGGTTTTAACACACTGATAATGAAAAAATATTATTACACGTAATTACTTAGCAGATTAAAGAATCTTTTTCTGATCTTTTTTTTTTTTTTACAGCATATAAAAATCGATCTGCGATATCAAACCACGCTATAGTATAGTTGATGCTTTTATTTTTTCGGCTTCCAGTTGATACGTAGTTCTCATGACATTAATTTTTTTTAATACGTCGTTTTCTGTGAAATCGGGAATATTCATGTGAATTTTTATTCGTTTTAGGGCCGCACTTCTAGCATCCTTATTTTTATATTCATTTATTTTTATATTCCATAATGCTTCCTCAGCTTCTTAGTATGGTAGAAATTTTGTTGGTGATCAAATTATGTAAATCAAAGCATTTAGTACGTCCTTTAACGGTAAAATATTGCAAACCTCTAAATTCTAAAGAACCGGTCCGATTTATCTTGCCCTCCTCTTCAAAAGTGATATGACTACAATGTGTGCTTTTTATTTTTAAGGGGTGAAAACTACCCTTTTTTACCAAAAAATAAAAACATATATATATATATATATATATATATATATATATATATATATATATATATATATATATATATATATATATATATATATATATATAGTGGTTTGAAGTTTCAGCAATTCGGTCATGTGAAATAAAAGTCTATTTGTTATTTCTCAATATTTCGTCACACTTTTGTGACTTCTTCAGGAGAAAAATAATTCAATTCTTCACAAAAGTGTGACGAAATATTGAGAAATAACAAATAGACTTTTATTTCACATGACCGAATTGCTGAAACTTCAAACCACTATAACACAGTACGGTCGAAAATATTTGTACAAATATATATATATATATATATATATATATATATATAGCAAGCCAAGAAAGAAACACTAGCCCAACAATCGACACCTTAGTACCAACAACACCACAAACATTTGGATCTTTACCTTATATTCCATTCTTAACACCAAAACTTCTCAAATTATTTAAAGGACTCGAAAACATAAAAATTGCTACCAGAAACGTTAAAACTATAGCACATTTATACACCAAAACTAAAGATCCACTTACGACTAAGGAAAGTTCAAAAGTTGTGTATCAAATACCTTGCTCAGACTGCGATAAGGTTTATATAGGAGAAACATCTCGGACATTACACAGCAGAATAATTTCCCACAGAAGTGATATTAATACAAAAAAATCGCAAGCTTGTGCATTAGCAGATCACTCAATTAATCTAAATCATACATTTAATTTTTCACAAGCGTCAATCTTAGAGAGGGTGAAAAATGAACAGAAAAGGTTATTTGTAGAAATGACACACATCCAGAAAAATAGAAAATGTATAAATAGAAAGTCAGATATAGACAAATTAAGTAACATTTATTGTTACATATTAGCATATCAAGAAACATTTGACACAACATCATAATCTGATTTTCTATCGTACATTCCACCATTAAAAATTCATTTTATGCTGGTAGACACATTGACTGGACTAATTTACTTTACATCAATCAAATTAATAACTGTAATTATAAAAAAAACTATTGTTACTGGTTTTGCTTTCCTTCTAAAGAAATGGTATACACTTCATACATGTTGAACAACGAACCATGGACACAACATAATGTAATAGATTGACTAAAATTATTTAAATATTTTAATATGTGTGTGATTGTCCTTCTAGTAAAGTTTCAACTTTTTCAACCAATCTCAACGACTAGTGAGTAAACAAAATATACATTGTAATTACTTAATTTTTATATTTATAAATTTTGTAGATGTCTTGAAAAAGAATGAAATATAATTCGAAAGCTTGACAGTAAGTCAAAGAGTTTTCTTTGTCTTGTGGGCCAAATAAACTGACTGCATCCTCAAGAGTCACTACTTGATATATAAATCTACAGTCAAGAATACCACCATCTTATATATATATATATATATATATATATATATATATATATATGTGTGATTGACAAAGATCATATCATGGATTTTGACAACATAAAAATTTTGTGCAATGAAGGTAATAAATTCAAAAGGACTTTTTTGGAAATGGTATCTATTAGTAGAAGTGATCATAGTTTAAATAAAAGATCAGAAATTCAAAATTTAAGCAAAATTTATAATTACATCATTTCCTTATAATTTTAAATAATATTCAGAGCACCATAAATATTTCACTTTTTTCACATCCTTATTACATTTCTTTTGTACTTCTGTAAACTACTAAAATATTTTTTTCTCTACTTATTTATTTCTTCTTTCTTTTTTTTAACAAATCATCACGTTATAATATATTTAAATAAATTACTTTTAGCTACTTGTCGATGTAGGCTGATTTTTTCACTGACATTGACTTTTTGTATTAAAATTTTTTTCCAATTTACCGATCATTCAAATTCAAAATTCATTTCAAAAATTTAAATCTTTTGGCCATTAATTTATATTATGCAGTCTGGGAAGAATTCATTTTATGGATATTAATAGTTTTCCTCTTATTTATATGTATTAATGTTAGCAAGTTTTAATAACCAATCTAGATTTATCTGGTGAGTTATATTTTTACATGATCTTTGTTTCCACTTTATCAGTTACTTTTTAGCTCTTGAAAATGAATGTAAACACATTCGAAAGCTCGAGTAATAAAAAATAGTATTCTAACAGCCCCTTTTTATTGACTCCAACCCACCGAAACTCAAAAGTGTTTTTATATATATACATATATATATATATATATATATATATATATATATATATATATATATATATATATATATATATATATATATATATACAGATATATTCTGTCAATCTGGCACCATTTTTAAGCAAAACATGTCAATGTCGCACCCAATTTGACGATGTGGCACCCGATTTTGGGTGCCAGTACGACAGCGTGTATGTTTTCGTCCTAGGAGAGTACAAGTGTTCCTAATGCAGAATATGTAAAAAACGTAATGGTGCCAGATTGAGACTTTTTCTAAACGGACATATTGATTTGTTCAGGCATTTTTCGATAGAGGGCGCTCTACTATATACAACTGTATGTAACTATATAATTTTAGTCAATTTGGCACCAATAAAAAAAGTGGCATAGTGGCACCATAAATCTGACAACCCCGCATTTCCCTAATATAACCTAACTCATGTTACTTCGCGCCGATTTGTTATACCTAAATCAAAGTGAGTGCAATAAACTTTAAATTGGATGTTAATATGAGAGACAGAACGAAAAGAATACTTAAATTATTAGACGACAAAGTACAAGATAACTAACCTAACCTAATTATAATAATAGTAATAAAGTATTAACCCTTTAACGTTTAGTGTTTATATTGGAAGCCACTAATGGTAGGCGAGCCCAAGCGGGGATTTTTGCAGTTACTCGAGCGAGTCAGATTATCATATGGGGAGAAACCTGGTACCCTGCAGATGTACGTCTACCATATATTGGCTCTTACAGGGGAGTTCGTTAAGGGGGGCCCGAAAAAAATCTATCCTTAAAAAAACTCCAAATTGTTAGATTAAGATAAGGCAAGTTAAATAAATGAAAAAGAGTGTATATTTCAAAAATCTGACGATTTGAACCTGGGGCGTAAGGAAATGGGCGAGTCCCAAAGTTTCACAAGAAAAAGCGAATATGTCGCGAAATAAATGACAGATCGAAAAACTAAAAAATTTGTGCTCAATATTTTTTAAAAATCTATCGAATGATACTATACACGACTTCTTACGGATGGGAATGGGGGGTAAATTTAATATTTTAAATACGAATCCCGCGATATTTCGCGAAATGAACATCAGATCGAAAAACTGTAAAATTCACTTATTCAATATTTTTGAAAAATCTGTAGAATGGCACCACACACGACCTCCCACGGAGGTGGGGTGGGGGGTTACTTTAAAATCCTAAATTGGAGCCCATTTTTTTTTATTGCAGATTTGGATTCCATACGTAAAAATAAGTAACTTTTATGCAGAAACATTTTGTTGAATTATGGATAGATGGCGTTATAATGGGAAAAAACGATTGTTGGAAATGAAAAATTAAATTAAAAAATGGCAAGCGTCTACTAAAATTGAAAACTTTACTCAACTTTTTTTTGGTTTTGGGACCTACTCTTCACAACCCAATAGGTCCCCAAAGCGCTCGAGTGACTGCAAATTTAGCATACTTTGCTCCCCTACCACAAAGAATACTCTAAAAGCATTAATTTTTTTCTTGTAAGAACTGAGTCATTCTATTGTGGAATAAAGTGGAGAAACTAACGAGGTTTTTTATCTAATGAATTTTTTTATTTATTTGATGAAATAGAATCGCCAAGATAAATGTACAGTGTACAGGTTTAAAATCCATATACAAAGAGATTCTAAATTATAGAATAAATTCATTTTATGGCTACTTTGGAGAAGAATCCCGAGAGAGGTCGATTTTTAATTTTAAAGTATGATTTTTTGACATATATGCCATAATAGTAACGTCATCCATTAGGGCGTGATGACGTAATCGATGATTTTTTTAAATGGGAATATGATTCGTGTAGTAGCTCATTTGAAAGGTTATTTAACTTTCCATTTGGTAATATAAACATAATCTTTATTTATAAAGGGTGGCCAAAAAAATTATTTTTGAATTAAATTATTTGCTGCAAAAAGAAGAATGTATGTATTTTTAACTCAAAATACATTCTACTACAGTGAGAAATGAGAAAAATATGTTTATTTGATAAATAAACATTGCTTTTCGCTTAAATTACAGGTTCAAACTGCCAACAAGTAGGTGAGTTGAGTGACTGTTTGACATTTAATTTATGCGAAAAGCAGTGTTTATGTATGAAATAATAATATTATATTCTTCTTTTTGCGCCAATTAATTTATTGCAAAAAAATATATTTTGGCCACCCTGTATAAATAATAATGTTATTGTTTATATTACTGACTAGAGAATTGACTAACCTTTCAAATGAGCTACCACACGACCTCCGTTTAAATTTTAAAAAAATCATCGATTACATCAAACACCCGAATGAATGAAGTCACTATTATAGTACTATATAATATGTAAAAAAATCATAATTTAGAAATAAAAATCGACCTGTCTCGGGATTTTTCTCCAAAGTGGACTGTTTTCGATAAATTGAATTTATTCCATTATTTTAAACATCTCTATACAGGTGAGTCCACGAGTATTTACCCGTGCGTCATCCTTTAAAGTTAAAGCATATGAAATAAGTCGGAAATTTATTAAACGCAACAGCAAGTGACAGTAAGTAGCTACTGTTCCAATCACGGGTTAAAATTTGACGTTATCAAATAAATATAATGGCAAATGTAGGTTTTGCTTTAAAATTTTGGTGCAGAATTACAGCTACATTTGAAGTAGCTTAATAAATTCTTTTATTATCATTGATTAATAAATAAATAAACAATTTATAAAAAAATTTAATAACATATTTTCTTTTTGATATTTTATTCACTTTGGCGGAACAGTGAACACAAGCATTCCTTAACTGTATCATTGAGGTTTGTTGTCAAAATTAATCGTAAAATAACAGAAACTTATCATAAAATTTCAAACTCCAATATAAAATTAGTTAAGAAAAGAACTGTTTGTATACTATAAAAAACTTCAACAAACTGACAGCCATAAATGTAAACAAACCAAAACGTCAGAAATTGTACTTAAAATATGTGAAAACATCCCCAATCGTCTTTTTTGTACCTATATATTTTCGTTGTACTGAGCGTAGATCGTTCATAAAAATAACATGTGTTTTTACTTAATAAGAGACGGTAACTGCATGGTTTGTCATTAGTTTCATGCGTGGAACAGAATGATGCTAGATAAAAAGTAAGTGTTTTATCTCGCCAGGTATTAATAAGGCATGGGTAAAGACTCGTGGACTCAAGTGTATATATACTATATACAGTGCTGAGCGCGCTAATAACCGGCAAAATCACGTAAAAGATGGAAAACATATTAAGTTATTGGATAAAAAAAAATGAAACTAGTAGATGTGGGGAGTTTAGCGACAAAAACCTATAAATTTAAATTATATTTACTGTCTCCCACCTTTAGACGTATCGCACGAGTTTATCAATGCCACTGTGAGAGTGACTGTTTTAGCTGACATTCTCCTCTGATACGTCTAAAGGTGGAAAACAATAAATTTAATTTAAATATATACGTTTTTATCGCTAAATTTCCCAACTCTACTAGTTTCATTTCACTCTATCTCACAACGTAATATGTTTTCCATCTTTTGCGTTATTTTGCCGATTATTAGCGCGCTCATCAATGTATACAAAAGTTACTACATATTAGGTACAGTTATTATTGTTGGGGTGGAAATGATAGCTTTTTTATTTAGCTTTGAATTTTACAAGACGTCAAAAAGTTGTCCTGTGGATAAGATCAGTATATCAAAAAAATATAGTTTTTATACACTTGGAAAGCAAAAATTCTATAGAAAATCATATAAAAAATAAAATGTTTGTCTTCAAAGAAAAACAAACACCAGCGCAATAAGAAACAACAAACCATGGTTTTGTCAAGAAGTCAAAGAACTCGCAGAGCAAAAAAGAAAATGCTATATGTGTTACAAAAGCACCGGAATGCAGGAACAACGCGCCATCTATATAGAAAAAACAAACAGAATAAATTCGCTAATAAGTACAACAAAAAGAGAGCATTGGATCAAGTTCACAAGTGACATGGATCACTACATCTATGGCGCACTGAGGAAAGTTTGGAAAATGCTAAAAAACAGAAAAAAACCAATAAATGAATTTGTACAGACCACAGCGATACCAACTGAGACATGGGAAAATATTTCAAAGAACCCTACGAAGGTGAAGAAGCCAATGACGAACACGATTACAAAACAGAAGACAGGTATATCACTAAAGAAACTGAAGGAGAAGCGAAAATGAAGATTTTAAAGAATAGACGATCGTCAGGTACTGATGGAATACCGAACGAACTGCTGAAATACAGCAGTCAGAAAGTCACTAATTATTGTCTCACAACATTGTTTAACAAAATTTTAGACAGAACAGAGATACCACAAGATTGGCACACCAGTATCACAATACCCATTTTTAAGAAAGGACAAAGATCATATCCGGATAACTACAGAGGAATAGCTCTCTTAAATACGACAATGAAGTTATTCACAGGCATATTCAAGGATAAATTGGATTCACAGACAAAGACCAGAGAAGAACAGGAAGGATTCAGAAAACACAGGTCGACGACTGATGCAATATTTTTCATGAAACAAGTGAAAGAGAAGTAGATAAAATATAACACACCCGCATATATTTGTTTCGTAAACCTAACGAAAGCATTTGACAGTCATAAAACAAATGAACAATAACAGCACGACAAAAATTAAAACAGACGACACCACTACGGCCAACATACCAACACCAGGGGAAATCAGACAGGGATTTAACACCTCAGTCCATTTCTATTCAATATACTAATGGATGAAATAATAGAAGATGTGGAATTGCTACAACTAGGATACATACAAAATGAAGACACTAAGAGCAATAGCAGGGAAGACAACAAGATATATAATACGAAACAACTTCATCAGGGAACAATATGGTGTGCAAGATGTAGTCAGATGGGGTAGGCAAAAATGAAGAGAATGGTTCAGTCATGTATAAAGAATGGAGGAGCACAGACTACAAAGAATTGCACTAGAAGGAAAGCCGGCAGGCAAGCGTCCACCGGAGAGAGCACCAAAAAGATGGAGTGATAGCTGGTAGTCTACCTCTCAAGAAATACTTCAACGTCGGAATTAAGAAATCGACAGATCTACAACAAGTATAAGAAGAAGATATTGCGTAGTTTATTATTATTTATTTTGTCTTTAGTGTATATTTTGTTTGTTGAGCAAGTATGTCTTTCTGTTATGCAATTTTGATAGTTTATTTTTGATGAACATATTATATACGCACAAATTTAAAATAAAATAAAGTTTAATGAGTTTGAGGTCTTTCTTTATTCGAATAAAATTGCATATTTTTTTATTACGATAATTAGTGGCACCCACTTTTACATACATATTTTATGAACACGTAAAATCAGTGTCGAGTTTAAATAACTAATATACACTTTAATCAGAAAAACAGTCAATATGACCCCCATAAATGTGGCAATGCTGCGTGGTGCTTGTTTGTAATATATTATCAAAATTTTATACAGATTGGGTGCCTATTTATCAAATAGTTTCTGGGTGCCTAAATATCAATATTTACTATATACAATATACACCGGGAGCTATATTGACGTCGGTTTACTGGGTGCCTGTAGCTACAGTTAATATATATATATATATATATATATATATATATATATATATATATATATATATATATATATATATATGATATGTAGTCGCCAAATAATTAATTGAATGCATTTTAAGTACAACTCTCTCTTAAGCCGGGAAGAAGGGGTGGTTTTCTTGCGAAGGGGTTGCAGCTCAATAATCGAAATGCGCGTGATGTAAAAGTTTATTCTTAGAATATAAAACCTATACAAATTATATCCGCGATTCGATATATTTTAATTTTTCTCATAAGTTAAATCAATTAAAGGGTTGTTTCGGGGTGAAGGGGATGAGCTCAAAAATCGAAACTATATGATTTCAAGAGCTCATAAATAGCTCGTAATTCTGCCGCAAAAACCGATTCAATATCCCGATTTTTAAGTAAGGGGGGGGGGCTGACTCGGCCCCCCACTAAAATATTAAATTCCTGCTCAGTGTAACGAGCTCAAAAATTTTAATTTGCGGAATATGAAAGCTCATAAATCAGGGCTATCTTTTTTTAATTTTTGCAAGTGGGGGGGGGGCAGCTCAATACGGGTCATTTAAGGCTTAGGGTGTAGGTGCTGAACTAATGGTGGCTTTCAGAAAGTTCTCAAGATTTTTGTCAGGTTTTAGCTTCGACTTGCCAAAAACAGTTGTCATCAAGGTAGGCGTATACCCTTCCGAGGCTTTGAGTATGTATAAGTCAGTCGATTGTTCTTTGGAAACTGGCAACACCATTGGTAATACCAAAAGGAATAAAATGAAATTGGTACTGTTTCCCAACGGCCTCAAATGGAATTGACTTTCTTCAATAATGTTTATTGTTCATCGTTTAAAAGCTTCTTCACCTCATTTTGGTGCGTTCACCCTCAGCACTGTGTCTGCGTGATTTTACTGTGATCGGTTTACCGTTCTGTTACGGAATGAAACACAATGGAGCTGTATATGGTTTATATTAATAAAAGAACAATGTCTTGTTAATTTTTTATTTGCTTGAATGAATTCCAAGTAAAAGGCAGATTAAATTACAGTGTATCCTTACAAAACAAACTCATTGAGGACAAAATAGAATTTCATCTAAATGAAAAATTAAATATTCATCATGCATTTATACAAAAAATTCCAGTTAATCTTTCCCAAACTAGATTTTTCACAGAATTTCTAATATGAAAGTAGTTATAGGTACAATATTAATATAAACTATCTATTTGTTTACATTAAATTCTGAATATATAAAAAAAAATACTAATCAGATTCCTAGTTTCTTACTTGACAGAATTCATATCTGCCTCGGTCTTGAACTGCTTACCACCATCACCTGAAACAAAAATGTGTAAACAATTAGTATAGCCTTGCAAACATTATTCACGCCGACACACAGTGGTCCAAAATCCCGAAAAGCTGGCCAAAAGTCAAAAAAAAAATTCAACGTTTCGAGAATATTATTATATTTTCTAAAAGAGAATTAAATTCCCTATTCAATGTTGGCAACTCTAGAGCTATATCTCGTATATCTGAATTTCCAGTTCAGTTCAAAGTTGACCCTTTTACTGAACAGAAGCGCAGTTAAGAATAACGAATATTTTATACGCACAGTCTTGTGCGTGTATCTCGAAAACGAAGTGCGCAAATTCAATTCTGCAAAATGGAAGATATTCGTGGATCCATCTTTAATAAAAGCCGATAATATCAAAATATTTATATATGTTATATTTAGTATATTTTAAGTGGAAATTAAGTAATAAGAGAGTATATATTTTAAAAAAATTAAATTTTCAGATAGGCAAATAGTTATATATTCCACTGAATTCCAAGATGTTACTACAATCATCTTTTAACTTATATTTCTCTCTTTAAGATTAAAAAAAATTAGCTGCCACTATCTGCCCCTTTGGTTTTGCGAGAATTATTTGTACAAGCGCTCTGCGCTATGAGTTTCAATATGAATCGTTAACAACGCAGAATAAACAGATCATATCGCAGCATTCAGGTAGTTGTTATGACTTTAGATCTTTATTTATTTCAGTTTAATAGGGTAAAATCAGAGATAAAAGGGTCAGGTACAGTATTGTTGAAAAATAAAATTAAAATTAGTTTTGACTTTCATATGATTAATAATCGAATTTAACGTTGGAATAAAAAATCCGCCATTGCATCCGCCATTTTGTTTTTTGAAATTTCGATTTCGGATTCGTAATTAGCAACGTCAAAAACCCCCGGATATCAAATTTCGAAGGTATTACATATATTTAAAATACATAAACCCGCCATATTACATCCGCCATTTTGTTTTTTGCAATTTAGACTTCGGATTCGTAATTAGCGACCTCAAAAACCCATAGATGCCTAATTTCATGCAAATCAAAAAAAGCTTTCATATTTTGGCCGTCTTTTCGGGTTTTTGGACCACTGTGCGACAGTCCCGATAAAGCAAATATTAATGATGCCCTCAGGCACGAAAAAATCTTTAACACTTCCCGGTTATTTAGATGGAAGGCAGTAACTTCTGTCTTTGTGGGATTTGGCTGAAGGCCCCATTTTTTAAAATATGTGTTAATAGTATTTAGGTCGCTTTCTAGGATAGCTTGGGCGTTCTCGATGTTTCTTTCTTGTATGCATAAAGCCATGTCATCTGCATAAATAAATTTGCGTGAGATTATAGTGGGTGCGTCTGAGGTGTAAATGTTGAACAGGAGCGGCGATAGAACCGATCCTTGGGGTAACCCATTCTGTAAACTTCTGTATTTACTAGTTTTCCCATTAACCTAACTTGGAATAATCTGTCACACTGCATTTGATTTATTAGCTTATTAAATGATTGGCATGGTACCATCTGGTACAGTTTAAGTAGTAGTTTAAGTCAGATCAATGAATGCTACTGCCGTTTTGATTTTGACACTCACGTAGTCTTCTTTCAAGTAGTTCCCATAAAGTGAAATCTTTTAAAATCGAACTCGTATCGCATCATTTTTAACATTTAATAAGTTCAATATGGAACCTACAACTACACCTTATTATCTGGTTAATTTCCATTACTAATGATGTTTTCACTGATGATGGTCTGATAAGATCGAAAACATCGTTTGGATAATTATTGGTCATTATACATTTTGTCTGCCGCCTCAACTCCATCCAGATGGTTGGGTGCTTGCACCCGTGCCATGATCAAAACTTTTTTCTGTTTTTTTGTGAAGTCTTTAATGCTCTGTTGGCTAGATGTTTTTTCTAACAATTATCAAGCTATTTTTGACTTCTGAGGAAGAATTTGTAAATTTTTCACCAATGGGACCCGTCTTTAGTAGTGGTACTTTTTAATTCTTGACCATAGCTCCGAAGATGGAAGACCTTTGTAAGCCGAAAGCGCTACACACATTTAAGATACTTTTCTTTTCCCATGTATCATAAGTGTGTACAAAACATCACTCTTTTTCAATCATTATAATCTAGTCGCAACATAGGGGGTCCCGTGGGCACTTTTAGCTCGCCGTGATTTGATGGTAGTATTATAGGTTTTATTTTTGGGTCGCTGAATCCAATGGAAGTGGTCCGGAAGCCCAAATGTGGTGCGTTTAATTTCATTAACAAATTATGGTACAGTTCATCAAGAATAGCTGAAAGTCTGAAAATAACCACGCCCATGATGCGCATTCGTCATCCGACGGATCTCGCACTGACCGTTCACTTAATATCTACCGTTTGTAATGTGAACAAGTCGGTACAGTCTGCGAAATATTTTTTGTAAGTACAAACCGCAAAGGAGAATCAATTTAAAATTTGCAAATTTTGTTTAAATCGAATCTGAAGGGAAAAGTTTTAAATAATCAGACATGGGAAGTGATAGCAAACGTGATTCATTTTATGATAAATGAAGCGAACAACAATGAACCGTGTAGAAATTTGAAAAAAGTGCAGGAACGTGTGGTATTGGCAACAGGTGTTAGTTTAAGCAGCGTTCAAAAAATTGCTCGGGAAATGCAATTAATTGAAGATGGCGAATATTCCTCATTTGTAACTCCAAACAAAAAGAGAAAAAAAAAGCGCTTCAAAAACGTGCTTGGACGATTTTGATATAGGGCGTCTTCGACGTTATATAATGGAATTTTGTATAACACAGAAACAAGTCCCAACTGTGAAACGCATACACAGAACATTTGCAGAGGAGTACAACTACTCAGGTTCCATAGAAAGCCTACGAACAGTAATTAGAAAGATGGGATTTCGTTGGCGAAAAACCAGAACTAATAGAAAATTATTAATGAAAAAGCCCAATATTCAACATCTTAGACTGAATTTCTTACGTAGTATGAAACGTTACAGGAACGCAAATCGCCCAATTATATACATGGATGAAACATACGTCCATTCATCTCATACCTACCAAAAGAGCTGGTCTGATAGTTCAAACAAGGGCATACAAAAACCAGTATCTAAAGGACATATGCTTGTGATAGTGCATGCTGGAGGTGAAAGTGGTTTTGTTAAAAACTCTTATCTGCGCTACAAAGCTACTAGAAAAACAGGAGATTATTATGATGCAATGAACTACGACAATTACAAAAAGTGGCTTCAGGATAAACTGATACCAAATTTGCCCCCTAACAGCGTTTTAGTGATTGATAATGCACCGTATCACAACGTACAAACTGAGAAATGTCCAACTATATCTTCCAGGAAAGCAGAAATGCAGCAGTGGCTGACAACGCGAAATATTTCCTTTACAGATGACATGTTGAAATTTGAATTATACGACATTATAAAATTACACAAACCTCTGTTTAAAACCTATGAAATTGACAAAATACTCGAGGATAAAGGACATTCAGTTTTACGGTTACCCAAGATATTATTCGGATTTGAATCCTATAGAGTTAGTATGGGCTTCTATGAAGCAATATGTCGCTGAAAAAAATGTCAGTTTTGATTTTAAATTAGTGAAAAGTTTGTGTGGACTGAATAAAACGATGACGACAAATGCTATGGAAATGGATACGAGAAAGAGAAAGGTTATAAATATCTCTTTTAACAAAAGGTACTGGTATTTACAAAGACACCATATTTATGCTTCACCGGGACCGAACATCTAATTTCTATTTAGTATTGCAATAGACGATTTTATTACTACTTTATTACCCTACTGCTTACGCCCTTTTTCTCCGAAACCTTTTGGTCAATATAATGGTAATATAAAGTATAAATAGTCAATATAAAAATATAATTTTTGGTTTATAATGCCATAATTTATAGCAACACAAGCGGTTTTTGTTGGATCTATTTTATTACATCTCACTTTGTAAAAAAATACTACAAATATACTGAAGAAAAGTAATGACAGTAATAATAATTGTGTACGGGACCTATTAGAAACTATTCAAACTTTACGTTTCTATATTTTTGTCTCCGATTGTACCTATATTTTAAAGTTCACCCGCGCGTACAGGCTATCTTTTTCCTTCCGAGTGCGTTCTCACTTCATTGTTCGCGCAGGCAGTTAGAAGTTCAGACTTTCAGCTATTCTTGGTGAACTGCAAAATTGGTGTTTTCAGGAATTTTTAGAAGCCCAGTAAATAAATTGATAGTGTTAATTAAGGTCTTCTCTGGTGTATTTTTGGTCGCTGAATCGAATGCGACTAGTCGCGATTTCTAAAAATGTGTTTTGACATTTGACATTTTTTATCCGATAAAAAAAACTCCTAGTGGATGGTATAGAAAATAACTTATATTTCAATAATAACTTTGAATTTTTTTGTTTTAGGATCTCTATTAGTCCCAATCACTGAAGCAGTGAAGCAAGGTTCATAGATACTAGCAAGGTTGTCTCGTAACTATGTGGGCGGAAGTGAGGGGGAGGGGAATGCCCGTACGATAGTCAAATTTGACAGTTATTTGTGGTTATATTTCCGCATATTTTTGTGGAAGTTTCTCATAATATCGTTTATTTGTTTAATATTTGTTGAGTTTTAAGCATATGCGGACAATATTACTAAAAATACTTATTTGGGTACTACACAAAGACAATAATGACTTGTGAAGTGTGTTTTCGTAGCTGTGATATAAAGGTTAGTTTAACAATTATAATCTGTAGTTTTGTATGTTATAATTATAATAATGAAATATTTTTTAGATGAGTGGCGGTAATATTTGTAAAATCGCTATATGTAAAAGCAATTCCAAAATTCCTGAACCAGATGGAAACAAAATGATGTTTTTACATTGCTCAAATACCTTAACATTATCAAACAATGGGTAATAAAATGTTGCCATAAAGATAAATGGGCCTCTAAACATAAGAAAATATGTAGCAAACACTTTCTCGTGTCTGATTATGTTAATATTATGTTGTGTTTTTTTTTGTATTTTACCTAATAATAAATTATTTATATTAGTTTTTTTGTTGTTGCATACCACTAGAAATGATAAAAATGCTGTACATTCCACGAAAAACATAATAGGTAAAACCTGCATATTAGTATTTTTGCTTTTAAACTTTTTCTTTTATTTTTTTTTGGTTTTTGTGCGATTTAAACTGTTTTCTCCATTTAAAACACATATAAAAAGTGTTAAATCAGTTCTAGTTTTTTGTCAACAAGCTATTGATTTTTAAGGGAAAACTGATATATTTACCGATATAAGAACCACTTAATATACCTATACCCAATAAAATCCCAAAATATAAGTTTTTGAACCTTTTATTAGCATTGAAACTTATGACAACTTTAAAATTGTCGTACGGATGACGTGTTCCCGCCTTTAAAAAGCGAGCATTAGTACCGGCGCAAATTGATCCTAAGCAGACACAACCTGGCATCGGCGAGTTGCGTAGACCGTTCTGCGCATCCTACTATCAGTTCATGCGTTCGCAGGTCGAGCTTGGGAAGGTTTGTCATCGACGTACAGTGTTCCCAGACCTACTAAAAAATCAGTAGACCTACTGATCTCGATCCTCGTCTACTGTTGGCATCCTTAAACCCACTGAAATACTAAAAATTATTAAAATACTTTATTTTAATAGAGGGATTCGGTAAATTTAACGAAAAATCGGTTGAATCCACCGATTTTTTGAAGCATCTGGTTGCCTTCCCCCATAATTCTACTGATTTTTCGGGGCGACATCTAGTTGTCTACCTATAAACTGATAGATTTTTGAGGCAACTTGATACTACTGAAATCTACTGATCTTTTGAAGCGACACCTACTGATTATCAAAAAAGTCATCTGGGAACACTGTCGACGTACAGTTTTCTTGGGCTTGGGACGGGTGACTCAGCGCCAGATGTTAATTTTTACGTGTTTTTGTTTTGCGAGATGGAAATATCTGAAATGAATAAGCGGCGATATATTTTACACTATCTTGAATGAATAACATTTTATTGCTCTGTTTTATCAATCAGCACTACTCTACAAGTTTTCGTTTATTTGTTTTAATATGTATTTTATTATATAGTAGGCGCAATAGTAGGGAATATAATATATCTGATTAAAACAGTGAATTTTTTACATGTTAAGTATTTTTAATTTCTTGTGAAGTATCTAGTTAGTGTGGCTTTAGCCAATAAATCAAAGTTATGCGTTTACAAGAGCATATTATTTGAAAAATAAGGAGTACCATAATGTGTCATAATTATAATCTCCTTTATACAGATCAAAAAATTGTTTAGTATGTATTTCTAAATCCACACAATCATTGGAAAATGATTCATGGTAAAAAATATTTATTAATGACACTGTTATCGACTCAATTTTAAACTTACCATATATTTATTAGACTTTTGTTTATCGTTAAAAATTAAATGATGGTTGGGAATTGTATTTTTTGTGTGATTTAATATTTTATCAAAAACATAATCAGCAAAAATCTTATTTAAAACATGCGAACCGTTTTTGCAATCACAATCAATGCAGTGTTTAACTTATGCTTGTTATTATAAAGGTACGTAGAAATAGAATACTCAGTGTAAGATATCTTTTTATGCACCCGCTTATGATCAAATTCGATGTTTTCGAAAGTCATACCGCTACGACTACTAGGAACATGTAAGATATTTTTAAAACGTTACTAGTTACATGTATGGAACTACCGTTTTTTAGTTGCCTACTCAATTCAGTACAAGGATCAGATACATCAGTATTTTGTAATCAGTATTTGTACTCAGTATCACTGAGAACCGGTATCAATAGTAACCGTTACACGTTAGCACTTATTTTGCCCGTCTCTATTCGTTACGGCGACAGCCGATGGTCGGGTTAGCTTGTGTTTAATATGCGGCACGCTAGAAAAATAACTGCACAGGTCACCCGTCCCACCGGCGCAGGTTGTGACTCGCTTAGGTTCAATATGCGCCGGGGCTTAGATTGGTCTATAGTTACGAGACAACCTACCGAATATCTACCAACCTTGGCAGTGGAGCTATGTTTTTATTTTCACGGTGCTAGTTAGTAGATGGTGCATAAATCGTTTAATTTAATATTTTTTATGAATTTTTTTTTGCATGTACGTCTTTTTATTTTAGAAATTCCCAAAAAAGTATATGAATTTCGTACTTTTACACTAGGATAGCTCCTTCAACTTGGATGTACAGTACTGTGCGAATTAATGTGAACAAACAGAATTAATTTATAAATATGATTTATTTACGCCAAAGGTAAATTTAGGTACACTTACATGAGATTTTTTCATTAATTAGTATTTAATATGTCCCCCTTTTACTTTTATGACTTCCTGGAGTCTTCTAGGCATGGAATCCACAAGTTTTTTGCAATTGTTTGTGATTGCTTCCTCTCTAAACCACACCTTAATCACTACTTCCACCATTTTTGTTTTTGTCGTACAGTCAAATTTTTGCAGTTTAGCCTTACATATTGCCCACAAATTTTCAATAGGATTAAGGTCAGGTGAATTCCCAGGCCAATCAAGGGTAATATTATTATCCTTGAAGCATTTCATCCTAACCTTCGATACATGACACGGAGCTGAATCTTGTTGAAAAATTGGAGTCCCTTTGGCCTGTACTTTGTCAAGCTCTATAGCTAAGCTTTGCCCTAGCATGGCTTTGTACTTTTCACTGTTCATCATACCTTCAATAGGAATAAGAGTGCCAGTTCCTGAATATAAAAAACAGCCCCAGAACATTTTTTTGGTGGGATGTTTTAACTGTTTGGTTGATATGGCTAGCTGAAAGTGACTCATTGGCTGCCTTTCGTACGAATTTTGATCGCTGGTTCTGCACTAAGAAGTGGGTCTCATCAGAAAATAACACTTTTCTCCAATCTTCTGCACTCCAATGAGCGTATTTTTTGCCCAATTTAGTCTTTTTTTCATGATGGGCGCTGTCAGAAGATGTTTCTTCTGCGGTCTCACGGCTCTTCTCCCTCCTTTAAGAGACGTCTGCGTACCGTTGAGTCGTGAATTTTTATTCCAGCCTTTTCTAAATCTTGCTGGAGATCATAACTTGTTTTCTGGGATGAAGTTTGCTATCGCGCAAAAGAAAGGCTTCATCTCGAGGAGCAGTCTTCCGTTTTCTTCCACATTTTCCTTTTCACTGCACTTCAACTGACCCTGTTTCCTTTTTTTGTTTAATTATTTTGTTTACTGCACCCAAACTTACACAACACTCCTTTGCAATGTCCCTCTGAGTCATTGGTGTATGCTCACTAAGTGTTATGATCCTTTCTCTTTTCCTAGGACTGATATCCATATTAAAAAGTTAAACCTGATTACACAGTTTTCACAAAATCAATGAAAATAACACCAACTTGCACATAAACTGAGATACAACAAAATATAATAATGATATAAAACACAAAGCACGTGTTTTGAACAATATACTAATAACGTTTTGAGGTTATGTTGTTTTTTGGACAAAACAGTTGACAGAATAGGCACAGCAGCAGGTGAGCCAACTTATGAAAAGGGACCGATCAAGTATTACGTAACGCAAAAAGTATTACGTATCAAAAATCTTCAAAAATTGCGTTACGTAACACGTGAACGCCCCATTAAGGTGCGTTACGTAGGGGGGAGGGGGGTCAAAAATCTTTAAAAACCGCGTTACGTAATACTTGAACGCTCCCAACGCTACACAATACTGTATATTAAATCGCTCTTTCTCACTTTCCCCAAGCCCATCCATCATGATATTTGAGTTTATGAAGTCGCCCCCTTCAGGAGTATTTTGAAGTATAATAACCGTGACCAAATCTTCCATTTGAAACGTGCTGCTATATGCGTCTATATTCGTTGGCATTATACTCACAATGAGTTAAAAAACATATATGGAAGAAAAGTTCTATACTCATTATAATAACTGACAATATTTGTCATTTTTTCATACCTTCTTGTTCTTCAGCACGACGTTTACGCCCAAATCTTTCTTTGTTATATATGTTCTTAGGTGGTGGTATTGGTTCCACTCCCAAAACCTGTAAATTAAAGCATTATTATAGTTTTTCATTCAAGTTTTCCTCTTTTGAACATTATCACCTTATGAATTTGTCTAAATGCAATCAATCTCAGAGCATGTTGAGCAGAGCAAGTGAGATCTTCGCGTTGTTGTGCCGTCAATGTTATACAGGCGTCTGGTGAGTCCTTCTCACAGGGATCAGCTAACCCTACACCTCCGGGCAGAAGAATACCGCTGGCAACGGCTTCCATAACTCGACGTAGGGCGTCTCCAGGAGACAAATGCGACATGCCGGGCACCGAAGAAATAACTTTTTCTGTTAGTAGTTCCATAGCCTAAAAGTAAATTTATAAAATGATTAATCAAAACGAACAAGATCGGGGCTGAACTCATAAATAAAGCAATATTACAACAGTCACATAACCACAGCTACGCTACTGAGAGACTGCATTTTTTTTATTTAAAATCAAATGTAAAGAAGAAAAAGAAAAATAGAGACAACATTTTTTAAATATTTATTTAGCGTATCACAGTTATTGTAAATATAAATAAAGATAACAATACATTATAATAATAAAAATTAATTTTTATAAAGAAAAATTTAGTTGGTAAACTGAAAGTCAATCAATTAGGCAGGGCCGCCGCTAAAGTGTTGGCCGCCCGTGTGCAACTTAATATTTGCCGCCCCCCTTTTAACACTTTAGTCGTTTCAACATAGGTATGTACTAGTATTTAAAGAAATGTGCAGGAGATTCATCGTAACCGTAACGGGTATATGAAAAATAATTGCTCTGACCCCGACTTTAATTTTAGACCTGGATCCCGCGTACCAAAAAAAAGTTGAATAATAGCAAGCTGAAAATTTGTTAATAGCTTAACGGTGTCTAGTCTTACAAACTTTGATGTATGGACAACTGGAACAGGGGAAGTTTTAATTGTGGAACAGGTTAAAAATTTGGAACGTCAGACTACGAAAACGTTCCATGTATTTTGTCGGACATAACTTCCAATTGATTTGTTACCATTTCATTAAACTCTCATTCAAAAATCAGACTGGTGTCTATGACCAACTGGACATTTTAATGAGTGAAACACGAAGAACATGTCAAATGACAGGAATCATGTTGGTTAGTAATAGCAGTATGATTTTGCATGAGAGTTTAATGAAAGGGTAACAAATCAATTGGAAGTTCTGTCCTACAAAATACATGGGACATTTTCGTAATCTGACCTTCTAAATTTTTAAACTGTTCCACAATTAAAACTTTCCCTGTTCCAGTGTTCCCGTACATCAAAGTTTGCACGACTAGACACCGTTACGCTATTAACAAATTTTCAGCTTGCTATTAATCAACTTTTTTTTGGCACGCGGGATCCAGGCCTATTTGAAATACAGTAAAAAAAAACTACTGCAAAAGAAACGGACACACTACTATACAGTGATGAGCGCGCTAATAACCGGCAAAATAGCACAAAAGATGGAAAACGTATTAAGTGGAGAGATAAAAAGAAATGAAACTAGTCGAGCTGGGAAATTTAGCGATATTAACTTATAAATTTACATTATATTGATTGTTTCCCACGTTTACACGTATCGGAGGAGTATGTCAACTAAAACTTTCACTGTGACAGTGGCAGTTGCCAAGCTCGTCCGATACGTCTAAAGGTGAGAAACAATTAGTCCTGTCGCCAGGGGGGGGGGGTACAACGGCCTCCTTAATTCAGATGGACTTACACAAGTTTTTTTTATGTATTTTGACCCGTAGAACACGAATTTTTTGGGTAACAGGTGATCCGGATGTCGATAAGTTTGTTATAAACAAAGAACTTGAGGAATTACATAACAGCGATTTTTGGCAAAACAAAATATTTTTTTGTATTTTTTGGATGATTTTCAGCAAAAAATGGTTTTACAAGTTTTTTCGTAGGATGCATAGTTTTAGAGATAATCGCGGTTGAACTTTCAAAAAATCGAAAAAGTGCAATTTTTGAACCCGAATAACTTTTGATTAAAAAATAACATAGCAATTCTGCTTACTGCATTTGAAAGTTCAAGTCAAATTCTATGGGTTTTGATTATTTGCGTTGCTAAAAATTAAGTTTTTATTTGTTAAACAAAGCCATAAACACATAGTGTTTCCCGTGCCCAATGCATGCGTTTTAATGTACGTAATCTACGTAGAAATTGTATGTATGCGCGCCTACTCGTTCGATTTCAAATGGGAAATGCATTGAAAACATCATTCAATCACTATGTGTTTATAGCTTTGTTTAACAATAAAAAAATTATTTTTTAGCAATGAAAGTAATCAAAACCGATAGAATTTGACTTGAACTTTCAAATGCAGTAAGCAGAATTGATATGTTATTTTTTAATCAAAAGTTATTCGGGTTCAAAAATTGCACTTTTTCGATTTTTTGAAAGTTCAACCGCGTTTATCTCTAAAACTATGCATCCTACGAAAAAACTTGTAAAACCATTTTTTGCTGAAAATCATCCAAAAAATACAAAAAAATATTTTGTTTTGCAAAAAATCGCTGTTATGTGATTCCTCAAGTTCTTTGTTTATAACAATCTTATCGACATCCGTATCGACTGTTACCCAAAAAATTCGTGTTCTACGGGTCAAAATACATAAAAAAATCTTGGGTAAGTCCATCTGAATTAAGGAGGCCGTTGTGCCTCCACTGGCGACAGGACTAAATCAATATAATGTAAATATAATATCGGTAAATTTCCCAGCTCGACTTGTTTCATTTCTTTTTAACTCACAACTTAATACGTTCTTCATCTTTTGTGCTATTTTGCCGGTTATTAGCGCGCTCATCACTGTATATCTATTACAAACAAAATCGTTTATCAAAAGCGTGTCTAAAATCATCAAATTCTCAACTTAGACTGAACTATAACCCATCTATAACCATACATAAGCATAAAGGAACAATATTATAACAGAGCAACCATCGAGTAATAAAAAATATTTTTTTAGACCATAGAGTAATAAAAAATGAGAGTCAATGAGAGTCAATAAGTCAATGAGAGCAGCTTAACAAGCACTTATCTAAATTCTCTCGGAAAGTATCCTATTGTCGTGTCGTACTCTCTTAACAAATCGTAAATGTTCAGAATTTGAAAAATTCGCATATGGACCACGTAGATAAAAATATCCTTCTAAAGTCCGAAAACCGCCAGCCACTTTGAATTAAAAAGCATGCCCGGAACTACAGCTGCAAAAGGGCAGTTCATATAATAAATAACATTTTCCGGAATTTTTTTTTAGATTTTTTGGAATATTAGAGTTTATAGAAATATCTGAATCATTACTATTTGTTTTTTGAATTTATTTTCGTTTAAAAAAAATTATCGTCAGTGGACTGCTTTTGGCCGCCCCTATAATCGGCCGCCCGTGTGCGATACACACTTTGCACACATGGTAGCGGCGGCCCTGCAATTAGGAATGCACGTCATAGATTTAATGGCATCATAATCCATCAGTACAAACTTGAAGAGAAATAAATTAAACAATTTTTTATTGCCGCTAGGTTTAGTAGGACAGCGCTGTTGCTGAATAAAAAACATGCATATTTACCAAAACAACTACCGGCTACACTGTTTCTCGTTTTCTTTAAGAGTGTGAAACAAAGATAAATATTCACTGTAATATAAGTGTCAAAGTCATGTTGTAATAAAGGTTATGTAAGATTTTTGTTTGTTTATTTTTCTTTTCTTTTATGGCCTTTGGAAGCTATGTCTTAAGCAGCAGCAGCATTTCTTAAAATTAACGCTTAACTAAACCTACCATACAACAAAACTATTATGAACGGGTTAAAAAATAAACTGTCGTTAAAATAAACTAAATAAATAAAATATACATAATTTGAAAACAATTTGACATTATATTTAACCTCCAATATTATGACAGACGTCAGCTACCATTTACAATCTCTCCAAATATAATAATGACGTCATATAAACTCCGTCACTAATTCTACAAAATTAAGTTCTCGCTGTAATAGGAATGGAATGCCAGACATGTCAAAAAAATCTGATTATTCCCTATATATTTTTCAAATTTAGAATATGGCAATAAGTGGAAAATTACGTGAATTCCTTATCGTTTGACTTTTCCTATACGCTGTGAGCTCGTAGGTAGAGGGGATAATTAAAATTTCCTGAGGGCCAGTAGTGACAAATCAGTGAACGTTCGGTGGAAATTCGACATAAATGTCAAAGTGATTAATTTAAAACATTGAAATTAAAAACATTAATAGGAAAACATATTAGTTGGTCAAAGCTGTGGTGTATATTTTTACCTTAAATATACTTACGTTTTAAATACTGAATTTAAGTTTTTTTAATATTTCGTAATATGTAATTATAAATTAATCTAAGCGCCATCTACACGATAATTGTGAAAGTATCCGAAGTAAGAAATTAATATTTCATTAACAGAACGTTAAAATGATTAGCAAAATCTTTAAAAAATCGATACAATTTAATTACTTTTTTGGGTTGTAAATATTAAGCGATAACAATTAAATAATAAATTTAAAAATTACCGGTGAAAGTTGCATTAGTAATCCGCTAGGAGCGACACCAGTGAAGCTCAGAGCCTATAGTACAGATAAATCTTTGTTTCACACTCTTAAAGACAAAGAGAAACAGTGTAGCCGGTAGCTGATTTCGTATGTTTTTTATTTGGCAACAGCGCTTTCCTGTTAAACTTGACAGTAACGAAAAAACTCATATGTGAGAAAAATTTGTTGAATTTGTTTGCCGTCAAGTTTGTACCGGTGGGATATGATGTCAATAAATCTATGACGTGCATTCCTAATAGGCAACTTGTACAATTTTTTTATTAAATAGGTAATAATGTTCAGCTTTTTTTAAAAATAAGATTTCCAAAAGTTCACGCTTCAAAAACTTATAATAACTTAGAAGTACAAATTTAAAATCTTCTGTGATTTAAAATAGTTCAAACAACCCCTGACTTCACATAGTTGAACTTTATTTAAGTTTATATTTAGGTATATTCTTCTTCTTTAGTTTAATGGCCTCCACCTACTTGGGTATTTGGCCAGCTCATCGTCGCGGAATAAGGGAAAATATTTATATTCTAATGACATTTATCGTATGCCATTGTTATAATATAGGACTTTTCATTCACAGTCATTTGTTTCTAGCTTTTGTCATATGTCGTATAATCCGTGTATATTAATATTATACACAGATTATACAACATATTATGACAGAAGCTCGAAACAAATGACAATCGATGAAAAGCCCTATATAGTAGGAAAAATGAAAGAATACCCATTAACGAACATATTTATAAAACACGCTGTATTTTCCTGTCACCGTGTCACAAAAAAAATTGGCCAGCGCAAGTACATATAATAATGATTATTACAACTTGCACTGGGCAATTTTCTTTGTGACACGGTGATAGGAAAATACAGCGTGTTTTATATGTTCGTTCATGGGTATTCTTTCATTTTTCCGACTGTATACCAGTTTATTGTGACTGGAGTTTGATACAGTTTTTGAATGAAAGGAAAGTAGGTTTACTATGGAAAATAAAACACCTGAAGTGTTGTTTAGTGCCATTTTGTAAAAGTACAAGTTTTCTATGTGTTTAAAATAGTTCAAACGATCAAAAACACTTGTGACGTCACATAGGTGTATTTTCTACTGACGTTTATAATGTCCAATTTAAAATTTTATACAATTTTGTTAACTTTGTTGGTGTAGAAAGTAAACACACAACCATATGACGTCACGAGTTTTGGGCTAGCTGCAATAATTTGAATTTAGAATCGTCTTTAGGGGCCAAACGGAACACAAAAACAACTTTTTTATCTTTGGTAAGTACATGTTTTAAATTATGTTCTGAAGTTAAATTTTATGCAAGTTCCTTATTGTTTGACTTTTAGTTTACATCTGTTTTCTGCCTGAATTCTCAACTTTCTGTGATATCGTTATCTGCGGTGATTAACGCTCCGAGATACTAGATATATGGGTCTTTTGTCTTTTAATGTACATGTATTTAGTTTTCTCTTAATTATTGACCGCTATTTTGTTAAAAGTTTTGTTGACAGTGGTGTTTCAAACAATGCTAATGTCGAATGCGTATGCTAATAGTAGTGCTGGCCCTCCTGCCGAAAAACTAGTCCATTATGCGAGGCCGGGATGGAGGCATCGGGGTCCGGACAAATACTCCCGGACAAAAAATCATCGGACAAATAATCCCCACAAATTTTTTTGGACAAAATATTTCCTAATATTTGGACAAAAACAAATATTGGCTGCCGTATAGTTCTCTAAAAGTTTTCCCGAAATTTTACCAAATTTCGAATTCCAATTCCATGCCGAAAACTTCAAATTTTACATGACAAAAAAAATGTGAGTTTTTTCAAAAATCTTTCATAGCTACTCGGGGAGAGGCCAGATCGAAGGTCTGTAGGACGGACTAGAAAAAGGTGGAAAGATGCAGACAGAGAAGATCTAGAATCAATGGGACATGACCGACAAACATGGAAGGGAATAGTAAACGCGGCAAAGAATCTCGAATGATGATGACTAAATATTTTTGACGTTAAATTTATAAAAAGGGACAGGTTTTTTTGCATTACAATCAAGATTATCGTTTTCAGTGCCAGCGGAAAAGGAACAGGATTTTTTTGCATTACAATCAAGAATATCGTCTTTTGATATACTCTTTTGTCATGTAAAATTTGAAGTTTTCACATGGAATTGGAATACGAAATTTGGCAATCAAAATTACAAATCATGTTTAATCTTAATTGCTATTCAATATTTTCGTACCGAAACGCGGTTTCATGGCGATTGCTATCTATAACTCTCATGCACTGAGGCTGAAAAACATTTGCGTCGATTGCATTTACGGGATTATTTCATTCATGAGATTCTGACCAATAGAAAGCTACAGAAATAAAAATTAAACTGATAATTTTTGATAATATCCCGTCGTAAAGTATATTACGTCAGATGCCCTTCGTTGCTACGAAAAAATACATTCAGTGACATTAATGACAATTAATGTTTTAAAAATTATAAAAGTGATGACTTTCAACCGTCAAATATTTATAACAACTGTGTGTTTAATTGTACTAATTGTACTTACATAAATAAATTACAATAAAATTTTGGTTTTGAACAGTTTTATTCATGAAATAATCGCAACAAATTGCACTCGATCTCTAAAATTATTATCGAATTTTTGCCCTCGTGACACTTTGACATAATTTCACTACCCTTCGGGTCGTGAAATTAAAACTGTCAAAGTGTCACTCGGGAAAAATTCGATAATTTTAGAGCTCTTGTGCTTACTACTGAAAACTTTTAGAGAATTGTTCGGCAGCAAATATTTCTTGGAGATATTTTGTCCGGGATTTTTTGTGGGGATATTTTGTCCAAAAAACTTTGTGGGGATTATTTGTCCGGGATTTTTTGTCTGGGGATTCTTTATGGGGATTTTTTGTCCGTGATTATTTGTCCGGGGATTATTTGTCCTAGCTTCGGAGGCATCATATCGTCTGCAGAATATTATCACAGTATAGTAAACATAATTATGATTAGATAATTATGATAATTAGATTTTATTATATTGTGATATCACACTGGATTTAAAAACGGCTGTCTGCCTCCACGGCATTCAGTGGGATTCTCGAAACAGGAGCGTAGCGTATAAATAGACAAATAACGCAGTAACATTGGTTCAACTACTGTCAATAGTTCTGTTCTAATTTGTACTGCTCTTACTACCTTTTCCAGCATTTTAAAGAGGAGAGGTGACATAACCTGGACCTCGGAGGTAAACTACTCATTTCGAGCAACTGTGTTTAGTCTGTGTTTGCAACAAAGTTTAGAGCACTTAGGATGTTAATAAAAATCTGCTATATTCCCTAACATTGGTTGAAAGACAATATGCCATATTTTAATGACAATATATAACCAATTTGTATAACCCAACTAATAAAATAAGCGGATTAAAGGAACTTGTTCAAAATAACATCATATCGACATAGTGTAGTTGTAGTTTACCTCTGAGGTCCAGAAATGTACAGTGAATTTATTATCACAAAACGAAAAAGCACACAGCAACATTTTCCACAGCAACATTTTATTAAAAAATATTTTGGTATATTCTATACAAGCAATACTAAATATACTTACCCATGATGTTAACGGGGCCCATGTGGGAACTCTTTCGCATAAGTCTCTCAAGATTCTTATAATGATCACACAGGAGTGTAGACCCAGAGCCCTAGCCTAAAAATATGACGAACTTGACATTAATATCTTTATTAGTTCATGGTTTTTAAGGAGAAGTCGTAAGTATGATGCGATATGTGATTTCGCGATTTTTATTTTATTTAACCTTAGTAATTATTGTTATAATTTTTTTATCATACGTGAGATTTGAATCTGCCTTATGTTATCAAAAAATTCTGGTTGTTCGGTCCCGGTTGCGAATTTGCAAAAGCTATACTAATTCAGTCATGGGGGCGACTGAATTCGAGTAGGTTTTGTATGCAGAATATTAGTTGTGTATTTATTATATCATAAAATTTAGATATATTTTGAAAATTAAAATGAATAATAGATATTTGGATATGATTAAAAATTAAAAACAAATGAATAACTACTAATGTACAAGTATATATGTACAGTATGTCCCTGTAAGTTCGAACCATATGGAAAACTTTTTTATTATTGATTTTACGAAAAAAAGTTATTCTTCACAAAAAGTTCTGCGTGGTCTAAAACCTAAGATGTAATCATCTGATATCAAATTTTATCAATAGGATACGAGGAATGTCAAAAAATATTAATTTATCTCAAAAGTAAAGTACCTTTATATATTTCACAAGATTGAAAATTGTTATTACGAAAATTTGTTTGGACTTAAAAATAATGTTCTAATATACAATTACATTCTTCAAATTGAAAGAAAAATTGAAATTTTTTCTCAAATTACCGAGACCCAACATCATTTTATTTATGGTAACTCCGATATTAGTTTTACGAAAAAAAAGTTATTCTTTATAAAAAGTTTTGTATGGTCTGGAAACTAAGATACAACCATAATTTATCAAATTTTATCAATTTTATGTGAGGTTTGTCAAAAATATGAATTTCGTTCAAGAGTAAAGTACCTTTATAGTTCACAATATTTCAATTTAAAAGATGAAATTGTATTCTCATATATGTTTTCTAATTCTGAACAACTTTTTATAATAAAATATTTCAATATTGTGCAAAATAAAGGTACTTTACTCTTGAGCGAAATTCATATTTTGACATACCCCGTATAAAATTGATAAAATGTGAAATATGATGATTGACGCTTATTTTGTAGAATGTACAAAACTTTTTATAAAGAATAACTTTTTTTGGTAAAATTAATAATTTCGGAATTATCATACTTAAATAAAAATGATGCTTAGTATCTTCAAAAATTTGTTTTTCAATTAGAAGAATGTAATTGCGCATTAGAACATAATTTTTAATTCCAAACAACTTTCGATAATAACAATTTTCAATATTGTGGAATATAAAGGTGTTTTACTCTCGAGAGAAAATCATATTTTTTACATACCTCGTATACTATTATTAAAATTTGATATCTGATGCTTGTATCTTTATATAAACGTATAAATCTTTATTTATACGTCCAAGACTGAAACAGTATAGACATTTACTCAATAATAATCAAAAATTTCGCTTACAAATCATACACCAATACAGTTAATTTGTGGACCGTAATAGCATAGAATATGTAACTAATATTCTGCATACAAAACCCACTCGAATTCAGTCGACCCTATGACTGAATTAGTATAGCTTTTGTAAATTCGCGTCCCGGTTTGGTTATGGTATATTGCTTTCGGTGTTAATAGGCAGTGGTCTGGAATTATTTCTTTCTGTCGTTTCGTTTACAACTGGGTCAAACAATATCAAAAAGTGATACGGTAAGAGTTGTATCTGTCTTTCCATTACTGCTGTCCCTAGAATGTCTCCCCTATTTATCATCCGTTTGCCAACGAGGCTTTGTTGGTTATTCCGAATCGGAATTAAATTGTGGGTGCGCCTGAGGGGAGGTTTCATATTTCTTAACTCAGCTATACATACATCTGTCAGATGCAGACCTTCTTCTTTATGACTGAAGTTGATCGGATGGTTTAAGATTTCGATAGTCTCTCCAAACATCCGTGAATACTCATTTGACTGAACACGGTAGAAACTATTACCTTCATTATGCGAAATATTAGCAGCTGCAGAACACACAGAATGTGAATCTATGACATGAGAAACCTCTCTCGATAAAGTGAATTTTACGAGTCGATTCATTACTATGGAGTAGTTTTTTTAGGTTTTTTGGATCATTCCAAACAGAAAAGGTCTTTAGTGACTTTTCTCTAAAAATGATAGTTTTTGACATATAAGCGATTAAAAATTGAAAAATTGCGAAATCGGCCATTTTTAACCCTCAAAAACTATGTAAAAAACTGAAAATGTGAATGTTGCCAAGGTAGGTAGATATTCTTTAAACATCGATTGATGAAATCCCGAAGAGTTTTTGCAATACAATATTCATAACTCCTTTGTTTTTTAATTGCTAATCAAGCGTGCGCGACACTATTTTCCACCGACAGTATGGTGCAAATGAAAGGAATAAATTCGTTATTTCGTAAACCGGCGACTTTAAGGAAAAATCACGAAACAGGTCGATTTTTATTTTTAAGTTATGATATTGTGGCATATATGGTATACTAGTGACGTCATCCATCTGGGCGTGATGACGTAGTCGATGATTTTTTTAAATGAGAATAGGGGTCGCGTGCTAGCTCATTTGAAAGGTTCTTCAATTCTCTATTCAGTAATATAAACATTTACATAACTATTTATACAGGGTGTCCAAAAATTTTTTAATAAATTAAATTATTTGACAAAAAAAGAAGTAGAAGGACACCCTGTATAAATAATTATGTAAATGTTTACATTACTGAATAGAGAATTGAAGACCCTTTCAAATGAGCTACAACACGACCCCTATTCTCATTTAAAAAAATCATCGATTACGTCATCACGCCCAGACGGATGACGTCACTAGTATACCATATATGCCACAATATCATAACTTAAAAATAAAAATCGACCTGTTTCGGGATTTTTCCTTAAAGTCGCCGGTTTACGAAATAACGAATTTATTCCTTTCATTTGCACCATACTGTCGGTGGAAAATAGTGTCGCGCATGCTTGATTAGCAATTAAAAAACAAAGGAGTTTTGAATATTGTGTTGCAAAAAACTCTTCGGGATTTCATCAATCGATGTTTAGAGAATATCTACCTATCTTGGCAACATTCAAATTTTCAGTTTTTCACATAGTTTTGAGGGTTAAAAAAGGCCGATTTCGCAATTTTTCAATTTTTAATCGCTTATATGTCAAAAACTATCATTTTTAGAGAAAAGTCGCTAAAGACCTTTTCTGTTTGGAATGATCCAAAAAACCTAAAAAAACTTTTTTCCATGCAAAAAAAAAATAATTTTAGGAAAAAAACAAAAAAAAAAAACGTTTAAATATTTTTTGACCACCTTTTGGTCCTGGCAACATGCAAATTTGTTAAAAGGAGTCCTTTTTGAGTAAGATTGTGTAAAAAATCCGAATTAGAATATTTTTCCTAGCGGATGCGCAGTGGCTTTCTGGACTAATATTGGTATCAGTTTTTTGGAATGCGAAAGGAATTTTGTTTATTGTATGTTTTATGGATTACTTGCAAACTGGTAAAACAATAAATTCTAACTAACCTTTTAGACCAGCTGAAGGAAAAATTCGCGAAAAAAGCCGGTTTGCAGAAGCAAGAAAATCCCTTTTTATTAAGGGTCACAAGGATCACAGTGCCATAGCCTTTTGGCAATGGCTAAAATCCATGAATTAAAGTTCGAATTGTTGGAACATCCACCATATTCACCAGATTTGGCCCCTAGCGACTTCCATCTGTTGCAATACCTAAAAAGTTCATGCTTGGAAACCGTTTTTCATCAAATGATGAGGTCATGATGAGGTATTTTGCAGCCCTTCCACATTCTCACTTCAGGGACGGAATATCGTTGGAACAAGTGTATTGATATTCAGGGAGACTATACTGAATAATAAAGTGTATTTCAAACCATAAAATTGTGTTTTTCTTATCGAACTACAAAACTTGAGCAGCCTATTATAAATAGCGCAGTGAGCTCCCATTGGCGTACCGCCCTTGATAATGCCAGACTCATGTGCCGACATTTATTTAGGGAAGCAATAATCCCAGACCATGGACTATGAACCCCGAAAACATTTATATTATAAAAAACTTATATCATACTTATAACTTCTCATAGACAAATACAAGAGACGTTTGCTTGGAAAAAATATATTAACTGAATAAGGGAGCATCCATAAACTACGTCGTAAAAAATTTGAACTTTTTAATACCCTCCTCCTCCCTCTCCGTCGTAATTCGTCGTTGCAACTCACGACCCCCCTTTCATTGTTTCAAATATTATTTCTGTTTTTTTTTTATCAAATATGAGGGGGTAGGCGTAAAATCTTGGTCCAATGCTATTTAAATGCATTAATTTTTTTCGAATCCTGAGGAAACTTATAAATATTTGAAAAATTTAAACGCTGAATAAAAGATTACATTATTACCGAGGGTTGAAAGTCTCTTAGAATAAACAAAAGGTTTCTTATGAATGAAATATTTGAAATGAAAAATCAGACAAAATTTTCTCTTTTTTTTTTCACCCCTGTAACTTATTAAAATAAACATTAGAGGTTTTCAGGAACTTTTGGCCCTCGGCAATAATGCAGTCTTTCAATCTGCGTTTAAATTTTTCAAAAATCTTTATTAGTTTTCTTAGTATTAAAAAAAAAATGAATGCATTTAAATAGCATTGGACCAAGATTTTGCGGGGATGCTTTCTTAACTGCATCATATAAATCTTTATATTTATTTTGTTTTGATTTCGATGCCATTTCTTCTAAAGTATAAATACGACTTACTAACTAAATAGAAAACAATATTTTATTTCTATTCGTTCTTTCAGAACTGTTGTTTCACACACAGTATGCAGCACATAAATGAACTAACAATTTAATATTTTTTTGCTTCCACACGTTGTTCTGTCTATAGAAGCGATTGCTTAAACCTAAAGAACAATGTCTTATTGTTTGTTGTCCTGTACAAAAGTGCTACCTAATATTATTTTAACGCCGTGACTGATAAAAACGAAATGAAAAGTATGCGATAAAAGTATCTATAACAGAATTATTCTTTTTAATTTTAACAAAGGTATATTTATTCGTAAACGTTTTGTTTTATTTTCAATTTCATATCAAAAACTATACGTTTTTATATGAATATCTGATACTTTAATGCTGGTAGAAGCTAGTAAAAAATTATTTTTATAGACACAATAGCGACAAATTTAAATATACCAATATATTAAGGGCCGGTTGTTCGAACGCTAATCAACAATGATCACTATCAAATATTTAATTACTGTCACCAACTGTCAATGTCAACTTTTATTGGGTTGCTGAAAGCATAATTAATTATAATTATGAGATTAGTTGATCAATTAACGTAACAATTATTAACATAATTGATTAAGTAATTTCATAATTGTAATCAATAATTATGATTTCAGCAACCCAATCAAAGTTGACATTGACAGTTGGTGACAGTAATTAAATATTTGATAATGATCATTGTTGATTAGCGTTCGAACAACCGGCCCTAAATGACGTCGAATGGGCACTCATCCCCCCTCCCCCTGTCGTACTCCATCGTAATAATCAAGCCCCCCCTCTTCTCAACGACGTAGTTTATGGATGACCCCTAAAAGGTAACATATAATTAAAAACAATTTGATTTGAGAATGGCAAAAAATTATAATAGTTCCATATTTTTTTCAATCAAACATCATTGTTACTAAGACAGATGGTGAGAAAAAAGTATTTATTCGCGGTTACATTTTGTGATCAATTATCTTTTACATTTCAATGAGTATAAACGATTATTTCATACTTTGCTTATATGGTACGTCTGCATTACAGATTTAAACTAAATAAACTATATAGGTTTGTTCGCTTACCTTGTGAAGAGAAATGTATTAGTGCCTTAGAACATTCTCATAATGCGCAGTGAAGTCACATTACTGTACTGCGCAGTATCAGAACATTTTCCTAGTACAATGTTCTCGTGATAAACAAACATAACTTATAGCTTATTGGTAACTGTTCGCATATTTATATAATCACGGATTGCTGACTATAAATCCGTTATGTTCTCGTAACTCACTATAGTAAAATTCACGAAACGAATTCATCGTTGGCATGGACAATGTACATCAAGTAGCAGATGATGCTACAATGTTACGCGATTTCGTACTCCAAACTTGACGTGCCAGAGCCGACTTGTGATGCGATTAATTAAAAAGACAATAGATACAAATGAAGAAAGTGTGGCATTTTCGGTATTTAACATTATCCAATTAGAAACAGATTAATAAATTTGTGAATCGAAATAAAATAAATTTGCTGTTATTTTAACAGCTTGTCATCGATTAGTAAATATTGGAAATAAAAATAAGCAGCCAATTGATCAAAAACTTTTTTATTATTGTAATTGTTTCGACTTTGTGGGACGGTTTCCAAATTTATGATTTTGAAAAATGCGATTAAAAACAGACACTTTGAAGTCCTGAGTACTTTTGATCAGTAGTAGTACTTTTGCGTTACTGAGTACTTTTGATCAGCATGACCAAAGCTACCTATCCTCAAAAGTTTCAGTCAATTTAACTGAGTACTTTGTAAATAAGAAATAAACCAGTAATATCTGCGCGAATATGACAACCACTGAGGCTAAGCGTTGAATCTTGGGTCACGTTTCAGGGGGTTATTGCTATTGTTGTGGTTTAATGTTCTTGTATTAGTGAATATGTTTTATTTCTTTTTGCATAAAAACAGCACCTCATATCATAAAAAACTGTCATAAGCTTAACGCTGAATTGTTTACGTGAATGTTACTATAGGTAACAGTTTATTACTAATTGTTCGAAACCTTTTTTGTCGACATTACTGAATAATTAATCTCCTCAAAAAGGCTTGTCGATGCAAAAAGGGACGAAAGGATTTTTTTTTATTATTTCGAGATAAGTCTTTAACCTTGGCTTCTTTACATTACCACGAAATAAAAGACTATGCAATGCATCTATACTAATTAATTGTATTGTTGACATTTTTCATTAAGAATATACTGGAGAACAAAATCAGTGTTTTTCTTTGTTAAAAGAACCATGACATTTAGATTCAATACATTTACATAGTATGCTATGCCCGGAAATCTTAATATGACAAATTTTGAATTGCAGCAGTAGTCTAGGCGCCAAATAGAGGTCACCGTGTCCTTTTCAATTCTGATGGACAAACTCAACGGTTTCTTATGGATTTTTGGCTGCTGATTACGAATTACGAGGGTGGATTTCGATCCGAGTGGTCAAAAAATTGTTATAAACAATTTAATTGTTTATAAGGCTCTGGCTCATAAACTAAAGAAGATACAAAAGAATGTTTCAAATAAAATTTGTTCGTTAATAAAAAACGAAGAAAAAACGTTTACTTAACTTAAATCCAACAATTAGAACTCAAGATATTGTAAAATTAGTGCACAAAGCAAATTGCAAAATAAGTATTTTTCGAAGCTTTATCGATCGCAACTCGGCTTCTACGCATGCAAATGAGCCTTAAAAGATCTCATTTTAAAGTTTAATGAATATGCTTCCAAACAAAGTTTGTTAAATTACCTTGTCTTCATTTGTTTTAAAGTTATATCCGTTTGAAGTTACAATTTTCTTAAAAAAATTGTACATTAATTTGTTTATAAGGGTTTCAAGCAAATTTGAGCTATAAACATTTATACTTTAATTAACAATAATGTTAGAAGAACTCAAAAGGAACATTTTGAGCTTAAGAAAATGTTCGTATGTTTATTTTTGGCCAAGATATCGATATTTTAATAGCGCGCTCTGAGGCGCGAGATTGGCTCATCGCGTAAAGGTTCACGCGCTAACTTCTCAATGCAAATTATAATTTCTATGTATACATACGCTATCTTCATTTTTCATTTTTGAAGATACTAATAAAATTTTATCATATAATTCTTATAATTAAATCATCATACTGTACCTCGTATCACCTTTCATTCTATTTACTTTTTCTTCTATTTTTTGTACTAAATGAGCAAAAAAACATTAAAAACTAATATTTCAGAAATATAACTAAAAAGTAAGTTGATATTATTTATTAATACTATTTTTACAAACATTATCTTTCATGCATCTGCATCGAGATATACAGAGAATCTCAGCTTTTTACATCTGCATAAGTTCTTAGAGCAATTTTTATAGTTACATGGTGGTACTAAGTCTGTTCTTGTAGGCAGTAAAACTAAAACTTTCTGGGGCTTCAGAGTCTAATTATCTAATCTATATGATATCCATATAAACTGGATCTAGCTCTTTTGCAACATCATCAAGGCACGTCAATTGTGTGTATGCCGCCACAACATAAATGCTCATATTATATGCAATGATGATGCTGTAAAAGAACTCGATCCATTTTTATATGGATATCACATATTGGCTCATTTGCATGCGTAGAAGCGGAGTTACGATCGATAAAGCGTCAAAAACTACTTACATACTTGACTGTGAGCCGATTTTGCGCCTCATAGTGCGCCATTAAAATATCGATATCTTGACCAAAAATAAACTTACGAACATTTTAAAAAGCTCAAAATGTTCCTTTTGAGTTCTTCTATCATTATTGTTTATTAAAGTATAAATGTTTATAGCTGAAATTTACTTGAAACCCTTAAAAACAAATTAATGTACAATTTTTTTAAGAAAATTATAACTTCAAACGGGTATAACTTTAAAACAAATAAAGATAAAGTAATTCAACAAACTCTGTTCGGAAGCCTATTAATAAAGCTTTAAAATGAGACCTAAGGCTCATTAACATGCGTAGAAGCTGAGTTACGATCGATCAAGCTTCGAAAAATACTTATTTTGCAATTTGCATTGTGCACTAATTCTTCAATATCTTGAGTTCTAACTGTTGGATTTAAGTTTAGTAAACGTTTTTTCTTCGTTTTTTTATTAACGAACACATTTTTTTTAAAACATTCTTTTTTATCTCTTTTAGTTTATGAGCCAGAGCCTTATAAACAATTTATAAACAATTAAATTGTTTATAACAATTTTTTGACCACTCGGATCGAAATCCACCCTCGAAATCAGCAGCCAAAAATTCATAAGAAACCGTTGAGTTTGTCCATCAGAAGTAAAAAGGACACGGTGACCCCTTTGGCGCCTAGACTACAGTATCTGTTGCTTAGAAGGGACAATGTTTAACATAGTGCGCTAATAAAAAAAAAATGTTACCATTCCATGAGAAAAAATTAAAAGGGATGGAGTACGCGGAAATTTGTAAAATATGTTGTCTTTGCAGAACAACGCCGCTGAGCACACATCGAACATTGCAACGCAAACAATTCATTAGGGTCTCAATTAATCGAAGGCCCTCTTTATTCACTAGGTTTGATTTCTTCCGACTATCATGTCTTTCCTCAACTAAAGAAAAGTATAAAGATAATAATACATTTTTTTATGATTGAAAAAGATCTTATACAAGTGAAAAGGTGATAGAAGTTATGATTGCCTGGTTTGAAGAGCAAAATAATTTTTTTAATAAGCTTTATTAAACCAACCAAAATTTCTAGAAGATGATGAGATTTTGACGAAAGACCTAGAAGTTATGGGAAGTCACTTTCAAAAATGGAGACTCTGACCCATCGACTCTAAAACCGAAGTAACCTTACTTAACTACAATATATTATATCCAAAATAATTAGCCGTAACTTTCGACAGAACGTTGAGCTTTAGGGCTTGTCCATATAAGAGCGGTTTGCCAACGTCGACGCCGCGATTTACCAATTTAAACGCTGGTAAACTGGCGGTTGCATATGTACGATACTGAGCGGTTGCATTTGTTTCTATGTTAACTTGAACCGCGGCGGTTGGGGTTTTCAGGTAAACCGCGACGTCAACGTTGGCAAACCGCCTTTATATGAAAGAGGCCTTAGAGAACATTTCAGTACCAGTGTTGAGCAGCGAAATAATATATACAGGGTGTCCCGAAACTCTAGCGACAAACGAAGACGGGAGATTCCTCAGATAATTTTAAGATATTTTAGCCCAATTCACCTAGGAGAGCTAGAGCTCTTTGAAGATGGCGTCTTTTAATTAGTTTTTCTTAAATAACTCCATAATGCTTCTATTTAGAAAAACGAAAATTGGTACACATAATATTTATCTTCCAGAGATAAATCGATTCCATGCATTGCGAATTTCTAGTACCGGTCATAGGCGTCCGTTTTGGGTAGGGCAACAGTTATATTATCGCATGACTTTTTATCTTTAATTTTTAAGCATTTTTGACTCTGGATTATTAAATTGTGAGGTATTCTACAACTAAAAGGTACTCTTGTTTAAAGTCTTATAGGATACACCGTTTTCTAGAAAAAGTGAATTTCTAGTACGTGTCATATGCGTCCGTTTTGGGTAGGTCTGTTATTTTATCGCATAACATTTTTGTATTTAATTTTTAAGCATTTTTGACTCTAGATTATTAAGTTATGCGGTATTCTAGTACCAAAAGATACTCTTGCTTTAAGTTGGTAAAATACTGTAACGTTTCAATCAGCCGATTGAACGCTACACCAAGTTCCGCTTGGTCTTTGTCTCTCGTACTATATATTTCTACAAGCGACCCTACTATCGTCAAATTAATTTCTTCAATTCTTTTAAGGTATTTGAACCGATACAAATTTGTACTGGCTCATTTTCCATTACCACGTAAATGAGAGACAATATCTGATAAATTATTATGTATTGTGTTCGTGTGTAGGCCGTTAGATATACGGGTAAGTTTGACTATTTAGTTTTAAGCCTAAGTTTTTTACTGATTTCTTTTGCACAGCAGATACCTACTTTTGTATACTCAGCTTTATTTCTGATCAGGTTTTTCTTTTGGGAGAAAACTAATCTTTGTGAATTTTTCTAGCTCCTACCTTGGGAATAAAGCTGCAGGCGAATCCTTCCTTGGGTATAAAGCTGCAGGAGAACTCTACATGGGGAAGCAACTGTAGCTGGAGAAAACTATCTTGGAGAGGAGAACGCGACAGCGACATCTCGCAACAGCCCACAGTATCCTGAATCCAACTACTGATCTACTGATGCATCAGAAGAATGGCTTCAAGAAGATAGTCTTAGAATTCCCACAAATACCGACAGCAACAGAAAGTTCTACAGAGATTGGAGACCTCCCATAAGAACTGTGTGACTCCGACAAGAGGACTTAAAGCTGAGTACCTTTTTTAACTTTATAATTTTTATAACGGTGACCAGCAGGGTCTTGGTCACAGCTTCAGAAAATTAATTTAGTTGCCTGTACATAATATAATGATTTTTGTTAATTTTTTTATCTGAATAAATAGTGTATATAAAATGATTTGGTAAACTTTTTATTTCCTGTACCTTTCTGGGATGGGTGTGAGGGAAGAATGAACAGGAAACGAACCCAGGGCTGAGCAGTCGGGCATAGCACCATTCTGATGGATGGAACGGTGGACGTTTTTCTTTTGAATATCCTAAGGGATATTCGAGGAATTCCTCCCCTCGTTCCTCCCAGCAGTGTGGTGTTGCTTAACGCCCTGGTCTTGCTACGATCAGGATACACCGTTTGTTTTTTGAATTTTTTTAAAATTTATTTTTGAAATTTAAAAGGCAAAAATTTTCAAATAGATTTTTCTAGAAAACCGTGTGTCCGACTTAAAGCAAGAGTACCTTTTAGTACTACAATACCTCAAAATTTAATAATCCAGTGTCAAAAATGCTTAAAAGTTAAAGACAAAAAAGTTATGTGATAAAATAACCGTTGCCCTACCCAAAACCGACGCTTATGATCGGCACTAGAAATTCGCAATTAATGGAATCGATTAATCCTTGAAAGATAAATATATACGTACCGATTTTCGTTTTTCTTATTGAAGCGTTCTGGAGGTATTTAAGACAAACTAATTACAAGACGCCATTTTCAAAGAGCTCTAGCTTCCTCGGGAAGCATTTTCGGACTAGGTGAATTGAGCTAAATTGTCTTAAAATTATCTGAAGAACCTCCTGTCTTCGTTTGTCGGTAGAGTTTCTGAACACCCTGTATATATATAACCATAAATAATATCATTCAGAAGCACTGCAGCACAACATGGGGGCGTCGGCATCCACACTCACGTCTTCAGGCTGGGCTCTTGTTTATTCTGTAGCTAAATACTGCGCACCAATATGGATTAACAGTGCTCAAAATGTTAAATCTTCAAAAGATTGATGGGCAACTAAATAACATCATGAGAATGATCGTCAGAGTAATCTAATCCACGCCAATTCATTGGTTACAAGTGCTAAACAACATTACACCACCCCCCTCGCCGACTCAATCTTAACCAAATAATATAATTCTACCCTCCAGAAAATCTCCCATACAAACAGTAGAAACAGCCGCAGCCACCGGGTTTAACATAATCACCAATGGACCTATGAATGGTCGGAAGCTCAACAAAATACAATTATAGCTTGCATCACAGAGACACCTACTGGATTTGGCCTATCAAGTAGTGATGTTGATTATAGTTACTTTTGAGTATTCGTTACAAATCGTTACTTTTGTATGGGCCATTCCACGAACATACGCCTGTTTTGGATTACTTCGACAACGAATATTTTACTGTGCAAAATAAGAAGAACGAAAGTAAATGGCAAATTACATTGTTGTTTATTGGAATAATTATTAGCGCCATTTACTTTCGTACTTCTTATGTTGCACAGTAAAATATTCGTTGTCGAAGTAATCCAAAACAGGCGTATGTTCGTGGAATGGCCCATATAAAGTAATCTTTACAGTATTCGTTACTTTGATTACTATGATTACTTTTGTTTCTTTTGTATTTGAGTACCGGTAATCATAAGAATCGTATTTCTCAGTAGGTAGGTATTTTGTATAAAGTAATAATTTACAGTATTCGTTACTTTGATTACTATGATTACTTTTGTTTCTTTTGTATTTGAGTACCGGTAATCATATCGAGAATCGTATTTCTCAGTGGGTAGGTATTTTGTATAGGTATTCCGATATAACAACGACCTTCACCGATCTGTTTAAGGGATAAAAATGATTTGATTACTATGATTACTTTTGTATTTAAGTACCGGTAATCATATCGAGAATCGTATTTCTCAGTGGGTAGTTATTTTGTATAGGTATTCCGATATAACAACGACCTTCACCGATCTGTTTAAGGGATAAAAATGGTTTGATTACTATGATTACTTTTGTATTTGAGTACCGGTAATCATATCGATAATCGTATTTCTCAGTAGGTAGGTATTTTGTATAGGTATTCCGTCACACCCTTAAAACGCTTCATACCGATAACGATATTCGATAACACTCGTAAAATACCGGTCCCGTCCGTTACTCGCTGGGATACGATTGCTATTTTCTTTATAGAAAGTAATCAAGTGCACTGGTTGTAGATACAATAGTCGTTACTCGCTCTAATACGATTGGTCCGAAGTAATCAAAGTAGATACAATAGTCGTTACTCGCTCTGATGCGATTGGTACGAAGTAATCAGAGTAATCAAAGTAATGATTTGTCTCTCTGTATAGTAATCGTTGCTTTCGGTATTCATAAGTAACGAGTACTTATTTATTATAACGAGTAACAATTAGTTACTTTTTCAACATCACTACTATCAAGTAAGATCTGGTGAACATTTAACCTCATCAGAAATTAACATAGTCTAGGTGCATATATGCGCACAGGAGGTGGGGTCAGTCCAACCCATCAAGCATAAAACGGAGGAGCGCCACCAGCGGGACTACGAGGACAGTCCCCAAGATTTCCTGTTTGCGATGCTGATTCAATTAACTACATAAACAATCTCGATGTTTGCCTATAAATTAGATCCGATTAAATATTTTTATAGTCAATTTTAGTATAACTTGTTTATTACATTCTCATAAATGTGTCGAAATGCCATATGCTAAATAAAAAATAAATAATATCCAAATAAGAGGAGAGAATGTTGAATAATAAAGCACTTTGACAAGATTGCCCATTCAAGTGACTGTTTTTTCGACAGTTGTAATGATTTTAGATGAATAATAAAAAATAAACTAAATAGAAAGTAGAAACATAGTTTAAAAATGCTAATAACCGCAGATATACTTGATTTTTCCAGTATACTGGATATACATTTATTTACAACAAAATTTCTATATATAATGGTTCTCTTAACACAGTACCTTTTGAACTTTTTGCACAGTACCTTTTGAACTGCAATTTTGTGAGATCCATATATTTTACCAACAAAAGCTTTTGTTAATTCTTGTAACAGTTAATTGTTTCAAAATGAACAAGCAAGACACAAAATATAATAATATTGCTATTTTTTCTGTTAAAATATGCGTTTACGGTGAGAGACAACGGTGTGAGAGAAGACACAAACCTGGAACCATTTGGTATGTCTGAGGGCTGCCAGCGCCTGGAGACACTTGCCGCGTGACAGAACATCCCGGTCGAACCCACCGCTTGCAGCTTCTAGACATCAAGAAAAAGGGTGTTTGACCATCACAAGTTCACCATCGCCATCAAAGACAATACAGTACGGCTCACGACTCCGCAGAACAAAAAGTCTATTAGGCAAGTCAATGAAGCAATGAAAAGTCAAAACTTGCCAAATTTTTGCAGTTGGATGAATCTCAATGAAACTTTTTGCATTCGATTCGTAAGAGCCTTAGGAAACTTTGTGAACAAAAATTGCATTATTGAACAAGGAAATGCATTTTGAAGTGATGAAAAATGACGAAAATTTGTATTTCGAAAAGAAACTCATTACTTGTGGTTTTTTGGGTCGCGGAACACTAATATCACGTCGGCGATAGTCTCTGGGGTACATGGTGCCCAAGATGGCCATCGTCTCGTGGGGTTTTATGGAAATTTGATAAAAAATAAATACAAACTATTTACTCATACTGGTGCCCATAATGGGTATCATAAGGAGTTTTATGAAAATTCGATACATCAATGCAAACTCATTATTCGGTATGCTATCAGAAATATGATTGTGGCGATGGTCACCGAGGCAACTGATGCGTAGGACGGGCCTCACCTTTTGGAGTTTTGTGAAAATTTGATACAAAATCAGTGTAAACTCGTTATTCCATGGTTCTTGGGGTTGATTAACACTAAAATCATGTCGGCGATAGCCTCATAGGAACCTGGTGCTTAAGATGGACTTCGTCTTTTGGAGTTTTATGTAAATTTGATACAAAATCAATACAAACTCGTAGCTCGGGGATTTTTGGGGTCGCTGATTACAAATATCATGACAGCGATAGTCTTTAAGGCAGTTGATAAGCAGGAACAACTGATTTTGTATCGAATTTCCATAAAACTCAAGAAACCCATTATGGACACCACCCTATGTCTAGGATTCCTTTGCCGTCATGATATTCGTGTTCGCGAAACCAAAAACTCCGGAATAATAATATTGAACTCATTTCCTTCAAATATTTCTGAATTACAAATTTATCGTTTTTCATCACTTCCTGCCTTTGGAAAATGCATTTTCCTTGTTTAATAAAGCAATTTTCATTTATTCATCATCATTTTTGTTCACAATACTTTCCTAAAGCTCTTACGAATCGAATGCAAAAAGTTTTATTGGTGCAACTGCAAAAATTTGGTAGATATATTGCTTCATTTCTTCGCCTATATGGGCCTGCCCAGATAACTGTTTGATTGGCGGTGAGAGGGGGCCCACAGACTGATATACGGAGTCCTGAACCGCATGGCGACGATGAACCGGTTGGTCAAAAATCCTTCAGTCCCACACCACCTAAAATTGCTTCTTTGGAATGCGATATAGTACAGTTATCGTTACATAAGTATTGGACTGGAATGTATAACTAAACATTAATTTTATTTAAATTGTTTCTACCCCAAGATTTGATATAAATAATAATCTTCATTTAATTGCATTTGATGTATTAATTTGAAATGAATGCGTTTTTCATTGTAATTGAATAATCTTTGTTACTTCTTTGACCGGGTCACAAATGAGAACGTCCTCAGAAGAATGAAGAAGAACTGAGAGGCACTGACCACCATCAAATCTCGAAAGTTATAATACTTCCAACATATTATGCGACATTACTTATAAACTTATAATTGAGGGTAAAATTGAACGTAAGAGTGGAATGGGACGCAAGAAAATGTCTTGGCTCCGAAACATAATGCAATGGACAGGGATTAACGACATAAAATCTCTGATACATCTTGCAAGAAACAGAGTTAATGTAAAATGTGATCGATAACATCCATTAGCGGATTTGTATCTGAAGAAGATGCGAAATGAAGCCAGATATGAACTCCCATAAGCCATCCTGCAAGGAAAAATATTTGGAAAGCGAGGTTCAGGAACAAGAAGAACATTCTGGTTGAATAATTTAAGAACATGGTTCAACACAACATTTGTGCAGCTTTTCCACGCTATTGCAGATAAGATAAAGATTACCATGATGATCGCCAACATTCGCCAAAGAATAGGCACATCAAGAAGAAGTCAATATACAAAATTATTGTACGTTTATATTGACACATTTGAGAAATGCCTATACCAGAAAAAACGTAGGAATTTCATAATAAACTTAACACGTATGACAACAGAAAAAGAACTAAAATATCAAAATTAAAAAATTATGATTTGGGTATGTAATCAAAGTACAAAAGAAATTCCTCGCCACGGATATTGCATAGAAAATCCAACAAAGTCATAGCGTAGAATAGAGAATATAGTAAGAAATAGGTCGATGTTGAAAGTGCCTTAAAGTTAGAACATACTGTACATAGACTTAAAACAAGCATCGGAGAGAGTAGGACTAACAATGAATATTGATAAATCTAAGGTAATGTTAGATGAAGAAGTAGATATCACTCTTGACAATAAGAAGATTTAAAATGTATAAGAATATGTGTGTACTTGGGACATAAAATAAAACAAAGCAAAGAAAATCAAACTGCAGAAATAACTAGAAGAATAAGAATAGCTTTGTTAGCAGTAGGCAAAATATATTATAAAAGATCTAAAAAATCCCAGTTAACTTAAAACGAAAGGTTTTTGACACATGTATCCTTCCTGTCATGACTTATGGAATGGAGACCATGACCACTTACTAACCAGACTTACACCAACAAGAGTTATTGAGAGACTTGTGGTAAATGTAATCTTAAGATATCATGTGAGAAACTACATGTGAAACTAAACTAATGTGTGAAGATCTAAGAAGAAGAAATAAAGCAAAAGATGTTATCGAAGCTATGGCAAAATCTAAATAGAAATGGACATGTGGCAAGAGAAAGTGAAGAGAAGTGGGCAAAGAGAATAATACAATGGTGACCAAGAGCACATAACGAGGCATAGGAAAACCGCAAAAAATGAATCGACGACATTAAAGAAAAGGCAGGAAGAACCTGGCATCAGATAGCTCAAGATAATCGAATATGAGAAATACAAGGAGAGGCCTGTGTCCAGAACTGGACTATAAGAAACTGTTAAAGAAGACAGGAAAAAGACTGCACCCTACTCGAAACAAGGACTACATAATGGCCAGGAAAGATACCAGTCAACTGATGGCTGAATAATTTGATAATTTTTGTATGTGCAAAGAATTAAATCGAATTTGGTGTGAAGGAGTTTCTGGAAAAAATAGTTAAAAGATGATGGCTGCGTATTTGAGTTATGATTTGTACTTTTTGTCCTATTTATAAGACGCAGATGCAAAGAAACGCATAGGTGCTCAATGCTCCACAGGGAGACATGGAACTAGAGAGATAAGATGCAGTATTACTGAAAACCATAATTTTCAAGTCAAATTTAAGAAAAATAGTATTTCATTCTCACAAATCAAATAATACATTTTAACACATACATTTAAGTATTAATAAAAATTTAGTAACAAATCTCTTTAAAATCTTGGAATAAAAACTAAAATCGTAAAATAATCATGAAATAAAACATTTGAAGACACTTCTGAATACTGCAACTTGTCCAATATTTATCACTTCGTCTTTTCAAGGTTTAAGCTGCATAAGAAAAGAAAATGTATAATCTATAATGAAGTAAAATCAAGGGAGTACTTTATGTTTGCCACCATTTTCTTTTCGAAGTACATAATTTTGGAATTGTCCAAAGTTGTCAATTCGTAATAGGAGTTCAAAAAATAAAAATTAAAACATTTTCTTGAAGTATATAAAATTCAACGGCGACTGTGAAAATGGTGACAAATTTAAAGTACTAACAGTTAATAAACTCGGCAATAACACAAACAATAACAATCTTTATGAACCAACAATTTAAGGTTATTTACATATTGTAAGCCTCTTTTTTTATTGAAAATAAAGCGATTCCTTACTGTTTGCTTTTCAACAAACATTTTCATTTGTTTTATAATACTCTAATATATTTTGTGCTGAACCCGTTAGGAATGGCGAATCTTTCATTATCACTGTCGCAATTAAGAGAGCCCTTTCTGTTTATTACTCTCCTTTCCCGACACTACGACCTGGAAAATTTTTTATGTATACCTATGTATACACCAAATCAGTGGTTCTCAACCTTTTACATCTGACGACCCACCTGATGCTTTTTCATATTCGCGACCCATGCCTCACAAGGAACACGGTCACTGTACGCTACACAGCTACTGTAAGAGCCACGCCGCGACCCACCTGAAATCCGCCCGCGACCCACTAGTGGGTCGCGACCCACCGGTTGGAAAACGCTGCACCAAATGCATGATTTATAGCTCTATCCTTTCTTCAGCCTTCAGATTGTGATGGTACACGACAACCCTCACGGAATTTTCCTAATTTATTTGTTATAAAAATAAGGTCATAATATTATAATTGCAATTTGTATAATTTATTACGATATGTAGTAGCAAAGTTCAAAGTATTGAACTCATTTGAAAGACTGCAAAGAAAGCACACGTCTTCTTAATGTACGTATAGTACCTCACCATATATGGTCATACATATTGGCACTGTTTTTACCTATAACAGATATAAATAGGAAGGTCGAGTACCTGAGACATCGTTGTTGCACTCTCTAGCGCGTAGTCAGGGGATATAGTTAGCGAGAAATGGGTTATCCCCGACCTATCTCAAGGTCAACGTAATGTAATTGTTCATTTAATTATATAAGAATAAAGTTTCTGTAAAAAGTAGCACACTTAATCTAACATTGTTTTCTATTAGGTGTTAATAATTTGTATGGCTCTCTCCATGCTTCTGAACTCTTTGTGCCTTCTAGATGGTTGTCTCTTTCCACAGAAGGTATGTATATAATTCCTATTCTTCTTCTTTAAGTGCCGTCTCCGAATCGGAGGTTGGATATCATCCTCACTATATTTACTGTACCTACCGCTGATCTGAAGAGTTCTATAGAACTGCATTTAAACCAGTCCCTTAAATTCTTCAAGCATTACACTCTCCTTCTTCCTATACTACTTCCTCCTCTTATATTTCCCTGTATTCTCAGTCTTAGCCTTTCATATCGCTGTCCCCTCATTACGTGTCCCAGATATTGTAACTTTCTTATTTTTATTGTGTTTATTATTTCGAATTCTTTGCCCATTCTTCGCAATACTTCCGTGTTTATTTTCTTCTGTGGTCATGCTATTCTAAGCATCCTTCTGTAACACCACAGCATTCCTATTACTAGGTGGTAATGTGAGCCACACTCTGCTCCTCTGTTTACCTTTACATCTTGCACTCTAAAGTTTAATATGTGGTCTTGTTATTGTGTAGCCTATGCAAAAAATCGATTTTAAGTCTTTAAATCACACTGTTGGCACATATTTATAAGACTTTCGCCATTGTTATTCATTGTTCATCATATATTCCGACCAGTTTACTATAGGCCTGTTTTCCTACTCTAGCCTTAAAGTGTCCTACATATATTATTTTGCTTTTATTCCCTGGAAGCCATCTGTTATGAACCAGTTGGTACTGCAGCCAATTGGCTTATTCTACATTGATATTTTGATTGCATTTGGTCATGAATATTTTCGACCAGTAAATACGAATATTGTACTTTTGACGGATGTAGTCCTTCAAGTGTATCGACCCATGAATTAGGGCATTTTCACTATTCCGTTATGTGTCAACTTACAATCGATTTTGAAGATATTTAGAATTATATATTAAAATATTGAGAATTAAATCTTCTCTTGAAGTCATAATGCCTATGGACGTCTCCATTAATTGCATTGTTCCAAATCTTAGAAATTAAGTCAAGTCGCCAGATTTTATATACTCAGCATGTGCTAGCCTAAATACACTTTGGGTGATTCTCTTTACATGTGTATGTAAAGATCTAGCATTACTTTTAAGGCTGCAATGTATCCCTCTTACTAGGTACTTACAATAACATTAAGTTTTAGTTTGAAACATTAAAATTTAGCTATCGCCGAGTTTAAGAAAATGCAAATTGTTATTTAACAGGATGTGGTTAGACATTTATAAATAGGCTATTAAATAAAGTTTTTTATTTACTACTTTTCTTTTAATGGAAACTCATAAACACAAGATAAACTTCTCATGTAACATATTACCTTTTAAAAATCCTATTGAAACCCAATTGCTATGCAAGAAAGTTAGAAGAGGCAATTTTTCTAATACAAAAAAAGTGATTAACTTTATCTTATGGACAGTATTCTGTTATTCTTCATCTGAATGCAGCATCTTGGTCATCTCCATCATATAATTTGGTTCATTTGGTAAAATTTTTTTTAACAGGAAAAATTTTATACAGTACAACCTGCCATATCCGGACGGTTCTGCGCCGTCCGGATCTACCGAAATCTACCGAGAAAGGCAGTCCTGCTGTTGGACAACGCACTAAAAGAAGAACTAAAAGATGGCGAAATAATGTATTATAGAATCTATAAAACGTGTCTATCGACGAAAGTTATTGACGGCGTTGATTACTGGAATGTATGAAGGAGAAAACGTTTCAGAGACTATAAAAGAAGTAGTGGTCTTGATATCCGGATTTTTTCATATCCGGATCGGTCTGTCGCCACATTGATCCGGATATGGCAGGTTTTACTGTATTCGAAAACAATCCAAATGATACAACAGTCCTTTGTGTAAGAATATACAGTGGACTCTCTCTATAACGAACACGGATATTACGAGGTACAATAGATGTCCCATGAAATTCCTATTGAACTATAACACCTCTATAACGAGGCATATTTGGTGTTAACGAGGAAAAATGAAATCTAAGAATATGTTTCTTTACCTGTTTTTAGCGCAGTAATGGCTATAAATAAATACTCCAACTGTATGTATATAGAAATGCCCAACATCTGTGTTATTATCGAGGCCAGTGATGTAATAAACTTCACCCCCTGTCATAAAATCCTTTCTGTTTATCTATCGACCGATATTGAATAGTGTAGGAAATTTACGATGAAGTCTCATTGTTCAGGTCGACCATCGACACCTAATAAACTACGTAAGAGGCGTCAAAACATTTCAATATTATTATTGTCTGATATAACGAGATCCGCTTATAACGAGGTAATTAGTCCGCCATTTCAGTTCTCGTTATAGAGGGAGTCTACTGTACAAGCAAAACACAGATAATGGTTCCATCATTTAAAAATGGCCGCGTGTCATACTGGAAACCTTTGTGGAGAACCTTCTAAGATAAAGTATGAGACTTGCGATTGCAAAACACCATTGTTTGACAGTGCACGAACTAGAAAATGATTTTGAAATTACAAAAATATTTTGAGAACTTGGGAATGATTCGCGTGTGTGCCAAATTAATTTTAAAATTGGTACCATTGATGGCAGAACAGAAAAATATTCACTTGAAACGGGTCTGGACGACCTTGGAAATAGTCGCTAAATAATCGTGGATTTACATTTATAATACAGAAACAGTCTTCGTTATGGAAGCTCCATCCTAGCGTCCGTGTTTGTTGTTTTCGATTATGAAGGTGTTCACCATGGATATTCTCCAAGAAATTAGACAGTCAAAAAATTATTTTATATTCACGTTAAGAAGATTGCGTGAAACAGCGACGACTAGTTTCTTTATGACGATAATAAGCCAACAGTTTCGAACCTTGTGCAACAGATTTTGGCAAAATATAAGGTTAACTCCCAGTCTTCGTACAGTCCCGAGATAACACAGAAACTGTTTCGTGTTTTAGAATTGAAAATTGCGCTTAAATGACAGTGATTCGAAGATAATTCAAACGAAAGTGACAAAGTCACAAAAGATCATATTAACCCTTTCGCTCATGGTGTAAAGTATATTGTACATCACTTTACTGGTATCAAAATAACGTGATCAGATGTTTCTATCCGCTTTATTCACAATGTAAATGGTAGTGTATACATATTAATTTTAATTTTATACGGTTGGATCCACCTAGCGTTGATTTAGTTGTAAGTAAAAAAAAATGAAATTCAAAGAAGTAGGTTGTTGTGATGGTCTTGATGTATGGTGGCGTTTAATAATTTACAGATTGGTTTTAAACATTAGATATATTTTTGATGATGTTAAGAAACACTTGTATTTGCTACATTTACGGTCCAATTTCCGTTAATTTTGTTTGTTTTTTCTATATTTGAGTAAACATTACTGTACAGTGTACAGTATACTGTACACTGTGAATAAACGGAGGTCGACAGGTATGGTACAAAACCACATGTTATTTACAATTATTGTTTATACTTCTTTTATTTTGCAGTATTAAAATACATATAAAAATGAGTAAAAGAAAGCCGTTAAATGAAAAACAACTAATAGAGCTAATTGAGGCGGGCTTATCAGATATTGACGGGCTTAATGATGATGACAATGACGATTATGGCTGGGGAGATGGGGAGGAAGATAGCAGTAATGATGATAATGAGTTGAAGGAAAGCAGTACAGACAACGGGGAAGTTATTCGTTCTGCTGTTGATAATAAGGGAGAGTAGGGATGTAGAGTAACATTTTTGGATGTTGTTTTATGTCCTATTAGATTGAAAACTTAGAATTTTACAAAGTGAAAGGCAGATATCGATCGGCAATAAATAATTAGTTGCAGATATACGACTTTTAATTGAATTGTATTTTATTTTCCGTAAGTTGCAAGAACCACTACAATTTACTCACAATGTGCAGTATAGTGTACAGGTCGTATATACCGTTTGTTCATAATGTACAATATACTATACAATTCACATCCCTTAAAAGGGATAACAGGGAATTTTGAATACGCCAAAAAGTTTAAAAAAATCAAAGGAATATGTCTACCTAATTTCAAATAAATCTTAAAAAACAAAAATGCATGAGCGAAAGGGCTAAAAATTAAATTCCAGAACTATTTCAGCAACTCAAACACCGATGGGAGCGTTAAGCAAAATGGGAATTACCTCGAAGGATGCTTCCTGGATTGAAAATAAAGAATAATTGTAAAGTTTGGATATTTTTGGTACAGACCTCATACTTCCCAACAAAATGTTTTGACTATCTATTTAAGAAAAGCAGAAGATGTAAAAATCATTGAATTGTAGTACAACGATACAGTAAGAAATGTAGTAATTTTTAAAAACACATTCAGAAACGAGAAATACTTATCATTTTTTTTATATAATTGTCATTATTATTGTTAGTATCTAACCAATTCCTGAAGCATTTAAAAAAATATTTGTAACCATATTAAAACCATGTTGTAAAATATTTTCTTTATAAAAATATGCGTACCTTCATTAAATTTCACATCAGAAGGGCCATTCTTATAATTTAACAAGATTCAGGTATACTTTCACTCTCTTGTTTTTAATACTTCCTATGAAGGAATCACCTTCGAAACATTAATTTTGAAAGAATACTCGTATTACCTTTGAGAATACGACCAGTTGAACAAGACATATTTGTAAGTATTTTTTGTAAATAACTTTTTTTAACAAAACAGAAATCCACAAAGAAAAAATATGTTTATGAGTAAAAGAATCGTTGAAATCGTAAAAATGTGATAGAAGAAAAAGGCAAGAAAGTTAACTGCATCAAAGATGAAACAAATCCAGAAGTACAAAATTAAATGAGGATAAATTGCTGCTGATTTAACTAATGAAAAGAGATAAAAGATTTAAGTACAATAATTTAAAAATAAATAAATCTGGAACACACTAAAAAAGAAAATGTTTACCCAGGTTATACGTAAAAGTAAACGTCTCCAATTTTATCTTGAATCTTCAGAAAGAATCAATGCATACTGTACATAATTTCAAACAAAATCGTAAGAATAGCTCCTTCGGTAGCGAACAATTTTGATTACAAAAATTTCTTTACGGGAACCACGGCGTCCTTCTCAAACTTAACCTTTGACAGCTTGAACCAGCTTAAACCCTGCACAGTACTGTACACCCCCACGTCCCTCTTAGTGCAGCCAGTGAGGGTATTTGGCTCCGAATTCCATCCTACTGCATGGATTTTAGTGAAATTTTGGAAATAGCCTCTACTTATCACCTAATTCAAAGTCTACCCTATGCCAATGTGCGCTATTATCTTGGGAGTGGTTCCCACCCATTGCAAGGGGTGGACAATTTTTTGGTCAAAATAACTACGGAAGTGGCTAGAGACTAAATCTAACCAAAAACTGTTCTATAATTTTTTTTTGAAAACTCAATACTTTTTGAGTTATTCGTGGTTGAAAATTTGCCGTTTTCGTTGAAAAATGTCACGTTTTTGTCGGTTTTTTGCGAATACCTTAAAAATTATGCATCTAACGAAAATTATTAAAAATCAAAGAGACTCGTTTCTTCATAAATCTTCTAGTTATAATACAAAAAGCGATATGGTAGGTGAAGAGATTTTTTTGGTGCCTGCTCAAATCGGTTTATTAACTTAAAATAACAGAAATAGTCGATTTTAGGGGTATAATGCTAAAAATACCTTTTGTAGTGGTTTAAAAGACCTTTAAAATGAGTACCGTTAAATGACGATTAAGTTCAAACTAAGCGACATATGGTAAAAAAAAAATTGATCACTAATGTATTTTAAGGAAAAATGAGAAGTGTTTTTAACCCCTTATTCACCAGAATTTAAATGCATCGTTTTCCTTCTACAATACCTTTTATTATAGCGTCAGTTCTATGTTCAAAAAGTTGAACGGGTTTAACATGAATGGTTTTTGAAAAAAAAATAGTATCAAATTATACAGCGCATTTTTAATTTTTTTTTTAAATCTTCCTTTTTCTCCATGTAACTCGAAACTGGTAAGAGATACGAATAAAAGATACAGTACAAAAATGTAGGGTTTTTTCAAATAACAATTTTGTTTTTTCTTTCATTACAGTATCTCTTCGAGTTTATCATTTTCTATTAATCAATTTCAAGTTACATGGAGAAAAATGAAGATTTTTAAGAAAATCTAAAAATGCGCTCTACAATTTAATCTTATTTAAAAAAAACATGCATTTTATGCCTGGTTGCACCAACAGATCTTAAGCTCCAGCTTAGCTAAGCTCTACTTATTAATAGGGTCTCCTTGAGTATCACTTACGTTGCACCATAATTTTAGATTCTTACCTTATTATCAATTATATCCAGTGCTGTTTTTGTAATAATATAGGTTCCGGTACGCAATGTTCTGGAGGGTCTTGGAAGTGTTCATAAGGGGGGTCCGCCCCCGGAAAAACTTTTTAAATTTAGCATCAATAAGGGCGTTTTAAAGTTATTTGGGAGCAAGGAAAAAATTCAGGAATTTGTCTATAATTTTGTTGTTTTTTTTTTATTTTTCCCAAAAGGTACCGGTACGGCGTACCGGCGCGTACCGTCACAAAAACAGCACTGATTATATCTATTATTATATTATGGTATTCTTGTTGTAATACATTATAATTATATTATATTAATTCTTATGATATTCTCGACTTAAGCTTAAGATCTGTTGGTGCAACCGGGCATTTTAAAACCTTCCAACTTTTTGAACATAGAAATAACACTATAATAAAAGGTATGTAGAATATATATACTTCGGATTTTATAATTAGTCATAAATTTTTTTTCACCTAATCTCGCTTAGTTAAAAAAATCTCTTTTCACCTACCATATCCCTTTTTGTGTTAAGCCGGACTCAAACGACTCGTGTACTTGGCGAATAATCGTCACTTGCGTATACTTGCCATGTCGTCTGAGTGAGTTACTCGTACAATTATTTGTCACTCGTTGCCACTCGTTCGTCTTCCAACTGTTGTCGGTAAAAATGACCCGAGTCAAAGAGATCACGATTACTTGCACACTTGCGAAGTACATACTTGTCTATACTTGCAGAGGCGGTCAAACGAAATGTATAAATAATTGGCATTTACTGCGACTATTCATTTAGACCAGTGCATTTAGCACTAAAAACACCGGATTAAATTGATTTTTAAATACACCACCTAGAGACTTGCCAGTTTTGCATTGTGTTCAGGATGATGTCAGGAAAAAAGTCTACAATAGAAAAATGCATTAACATGCATTAAAAAGTGCATAAACATGTCAAAATAACCATATTAAGGGTCAAAATAACCATATTAAGGGCCAAAATTTGTTACTCGCGGATTTTTTGAGGTCACTGAACATAACTACGCTATCAGAAACTACCCCCGGAGAACCTGGTGCCCAGGGTCACTGCTAAGGGCACGTCATCTGGAGGTTCGAGGGCTAATGGCCCTAAATTGATGCAAACAGTTTACTTGGAGGTTTGTGGAGTCGCTGAATACGAATATGCCATCAGAACCGACCCCCTTACCCCCCGGTACCCAGTGTCACTGCTGTAGCACGTCATCATCTGGAGTTTCGAGGGATTTTGGTACTAAATTAATGCAAACGGATTATACCGGGATTTGGGTGCTGCTGAACACGAATACTCCATCAGAACCGACCCCCGTAGCACCTTGTGCCCGTGGTCACTTCTAAGGCAAGTCATCTTCTGGGGTTTTTAAGGTTTTTGGCACTGAATGTATGCAAATAGATTAACTAGGTGGTTTTTGGGGTCGCTGAATACGAATACGCCATCAGAACCGACCCCCCAACTACCTGGTACACAATGCTAAGGCATGTTATTTTCAGGAGTTTGGAGGGTTTTTGGGCATCAAGTGCAACGGGGGTCGGTTTTGATGGCGTATTTTTGCTCGGCTACCCCAAAAACTCCCGATTAATCTGTTTGCAAAAATTTAGTGCCGAAAACCCTCTAAATTTTAGATGACGTGCCTTAGCACTGAACCTGGACACCAGGTGCCCCGATAGTCAGTTCTGATGGCGTATTCATCCTCAGCGACCCAAAAACCCCCCGAGTAACAAATTCTGGCCCTAATACACTTATTTTGACATGTTTATGCACTTTTGGATGCATATCATGCATTTTAAAATGCAACTATGCATTTCTAGCCATTTTTCTATTGTTGACTTTTTTACTAGTGTCATCCTGAACACAATGAAAAAAGTTGTAACTTTCTACGTGCTGCATTTAAATATCGATTTATTTTTTCCTAAATGTCCTGGTCTATTTATTAGTAATCATACCACTGATTCATTTGTCAAGGTCGTAAGCCAAATGTTTACGCTCGCGTACTTGTAAATTGTACACCTCGTGTGAGTGCCCTGTTTGTCATTGCAATCGCAAACTCGTATACTTTCCAAGTGGGCGAATAATTCTGTACTTGCGAAGTACACGAGTCCTTTGAGGCCGGCTTTATAACTAGAAGATTTATGAAGAAATGAATCTCATTGATTTTTAATAAGCTACAAAAATGTATAGTCGGTTCCCTAAACTTACTGGCTAGTGATTTTAGTAAGTAATTTTTCCAATTTGGAAAAATTGTTAAAAAATAATTACTAAATAGTTAATAATTACTAAATAGTTAGTAATTTTTCTAATGTTGGCAAAATTGGCAAAAAACAAAAAATTACCTATTAAAATCACTAGCCAGTTGTGTCTGAGTTTAGCGAACCGACTATACATAGTTTTTTTCGTTAGATGCATAATTTTTAAAGTATTCGCACAAAACCGTCCGAAAAGGTGACATTTTTCAATGAAAATGGCAAATTTTCACACGAATAACTCAAAAAGTATTGAGTTTTCAAAAAAAAAAATATAAAACAGTTTTTGCTTAGAATTAGAAGATAAGTAGAGACTGTTCTCAAAGTTTCATTAAAATCCATGCAGTAGGATAGAATTCAGAGGTAATATCCTGTTTTTCATCTCATTGACTGGCGTATCTACACATCGCAATTTCCGTGAATTTACCTTGCTGTTCTCTGATGACAGGACTCGTGAACTGTACCAAAACGTTGCCATCCTTGCCGGTCACGTTCAAACCTGCTTCGGGAGCGTTGATGGCCACTCTGTAGGCCTCTTCAGGAGCGATCTGTTTCAAAGCGGGAGGCAGCAGTTCCACCACCTTCTTTAAGAGGGTTAAGGTAGGTTTGTCGGCGCAGAGGACGACCAGCTGGACGTTGATTTCGCCGCGGAGAATCAGTCCCTTTGAGAGATGTCCTACGCGCATCACGCCCTTGAGAATTCTGGTGTTGTCGCCTTGTTGGAAAGTGAATCTAAAAATACCATTATATGCTATACAGATACGCAAAAAGTTTATCGTTAGTATTACAAAATTAGCCAGAGATACCAACAAAGCTACTCGAATTATATTCCCACTTAATAGAGAGTGATCAAAATTATATTTCCTCCTAGTCTGCTGATTGAAACCTGAATGTTTTCTATCGAATTTAACACTGCTTAAAATAACGCCCTGCGTTGCCAGGTGTACGATAATTCTATCGTACAATGTATTAAGAGTATAAGTCAAAAATGAAAAATTTTCAATAGGTACATACTGCTTTTTTAAGTATTTATTACCACTGCTAAAATATATTTTACAAATAAATATCAAAATGGTAATGAAATATGATTAATAACTGTAATAATTAACTATTTTACTTTCTATTTTGATAATACCTTATTAATTATAAAATTCAAAATATAGAAGAACGTAGAAAAATCTCTTTATGGCTTATCATCATCAATAGTGCTACAGCCCTATGAAAGAGCCTCGACCTTCCCAAGTCTATTACGCCAGTCAGTCCTATCCATTGCCAACCGTTGCCAGTTTGCTGCGCCTATTTTTCTCCCATCCTCATCTACACCATCTTTCCATCTAAGTTTTGGCCTACCCCTATTTCTACTTCCCACAGGTTGTGACATAAGGATTCTTCTAGGAGGGTTGTTATGCTGTGATCTTGCTAGATGTCCTGCATATCTTAGTCGTCCTATTCTTATAAGAGATACTACGTCTTTTCCACCAAATATATGTTTATCTGTGGTATACCTCGTAGTTGTAACTCCTCCTCCAATTACCATTTTCACAGATGCCACCGAATATGCCTCTCAGGATCCTTCGTTCAAATATAAGCAGAAGGTTTTCATCTGCCTTGGAGATGGTCCATGTCTCCGATCCATATGTCAACACTGGTTGTATAAGGGTTTTGTATATAGTTATTTTTGTTTTTTGGCTTAAGTTTCTGCTTCTCATATGTCTACTCAGTCCAAAATAGCATTTGTTCGCTAGGATTATCCTTCGCTTGATTTCTTCTGTCATGACGTTTTCCTTGGGGATCAGGGAGCCTAAGTATGTGAATTTGTCCACCACTTCAAAGGTAGAGTTATCAACAGAGAATTGGTGACCGATGTTTCTGGCTCTATTGTTGGGTGTTGAAGCCACCATCTTAGTTTTCTCCTCGTTTACTGTCAGGCCCATATTTTTTGAGGCATTTGAGAAGGTGGTATACATTTCTTCTAGTTTGCGTGTTGTGCGGGCAACTAGGTCCACGTCATCGGCATATGCCAAAATTTGGGATGATTTATTAAAAATATTTCCTCTGTTGTCTATTCGGGCATCTCTGACCGCCTTTTCCAGAGCTATGTTGAAGAGGAGACACGCCAGCGCATCTCCCTGTCGCAGCCCAATATTCGTTTCAAACGCCTGTGATTGTTCGCCCTGTATTTCGACTTTGCAAACGACTTTACGCATTGTAGCCTTAACCAATCTTATCAGTTTGTCAGGGATGTGGAATTCATCCATGGCTTCATACAATTTATTTCTTAGGACACTATCATAGGCCGATTTAAAATCTACGAAAAGATGGTATGTGTCGATATTGAATTCATTGGTTTTTTCCAGTATTTGTCTTAGCACAAAGATCTGGTCTGTTGTTGATCGACCAGGCCTAAAACCACTTTGATATTCTCCAAGAAGCTCCTCTGAATATGCACTTAGGCGACCATATAAGATGCTCGAAAATATTTTGTAAGCTGTATTAAGGAGGGTTATTCCCCTATAGTTTCTACATTCCAATTGATCACCCTTTTTGTGTAGCGGGCAAACGATTCCAAGACACCACTCTTCCGGGATTTGTTCCTCATTCCAGGCTCTTAGTATTATTTTATATATTTGATTAGTCAGGGTAGCACCTCCATATTTAATAAGAGTATAAGATTTAATAAGTATTAAGAGTATAAGTCAAAAATGAAAAATTTTCAATAGGTACATACTGCTTTTTTAAGTATTTATTACCACTGCTAAAATATATTTTACAAATAAATATCAAAATGGTAATGAAATATGATTAATAACTGTAATAATTAACTATTTTACTTTCTATTTTGATAATACCTTATTAATTATAAAATTCAAAATATAGAAGAACGTAGAAAAATCTCTTTATGGCTTATACTCTTAGTATATAGCACGTTAGAATTATCGTTTTATGTATATGATAATTTTAACGTTGTCCGTAACATACGATGATAAGATATTACAAAATTTGTCAACATTAGCAAAATGTATTTAGGAAATGGGGTGACGCAAAATACACTCACGGACAAAAATAATGCATATTTTGAAATTAACGTGTGAAATAAAACTTTTTGTGTTGCCTAGGTACCTACATTTCTGGTGTCAAAAACCTTAAAATCACACCTCAAATAGTAAATAAACAAGGGGTTCCAAATTTCTAAAGTCGTTTCAAATTTCTAAAGTCACGAATGAGTTCTTGTACGACGATACCAGATTATTTAATTTTATGAAAATAAAAGTTCACTTATATGGAGAACAATGTAATTTCTTTGGAAGCGGTTAACTTTTCATAAGAAGGATCCCACTCACCCCCACCTGCTATTTGCAAAGGTAGACCTGAGTCAAAAAGTTTCACAAAAAAGCGAATATTTCACAAAATGAACGTCATATCCAAAAACTAAAAAATAGGTGTTAAATATTTTTCAAAAATCTATCGAATGATGGAAAACATGACCCCCCACGAAGAGGGGTGGGAGGTAAATTTAAAATTTTAAATACGAATCCCTCAATATTTCGCGAAATGAACATCAGATTGAAAAACTGCAAAATACATGTATTCAATATTTTTGAAAAATCTATCGAATGGCACCCAACACGACCCCCCACGGAGGTGGGATGGGGGGTTACTTTAAAATCTTAAATACGAGGGATATAAACAGATTATTATTGCAGATCTGGATTCTTTACGTAAAAATTAGCAACTTTCATTAGATATATTTTTTCGAATTATGTATAGATGGCGCTATAATCGGAAAAAGGATTGTTGGAATTGGAAAATGAAATTAAAAAATGTTAAGTCCCCACTAAAATGGAAAACTTAACTTTTTTTGGTTTTAGGACCTAATCTTTACAACCTAATAGGTCCCCATAATGCTCGAGTAACTGAAAATTTAGCATACTTTCCTCCCCTACGATCAAGTTTCTCTCACTTTCTAGCATTCAAACTGCATACTCAAGTTAAATTTTTCCTACTCTGTATATCGACGATATAAGCAACAATTATTATTAATATTGTACTTACAGTTGGTTATCACGTCCGTCTTCCTTCTGCGGAGTATCTGACTGTTTGGCCTCTGCTTCAGCTTTGGCTGCAGCTGCCGCAGCGGCTGCTGCAGCAGGATCCAACTTCTTGACGGGATTCTTGGCGTCTGCTATTTGATCTGATACAATCTTCAGAGCCCGTTCAGTGTTGGAAACTATGGATTCGATAGATTGAATTTCGTCCTCTTTAGGATATATTTCAGCATGGCGAGCCATCACGTGTTTATCATCGCTAGATTCTGTTCTGCGAGGCATACCAACGAAGAACTAGAAATACAATTATTAAATCACTCAGTAGAAAAAACAAAATGTGTATATTTTTACAATCATAGCAATAGGGAACTTGCACATATTTTTTATTACATAACGATGTTCAGTTTTTTAACCTTCATCGGACGGGCCTCAAAATATTACACAAAAGACGGGCCGGGATCTGAACGGACCCCATTTTTATGATGCGTGAACGATGCCTATACGAACAAAAATTGTAACAATAACAAAATACTTTTATAGTATTGAACATTTATTAGACTAAAGCATATCTACATAATATACTCCATCTAATTTACTTACCGTTGCACGTCATCCGCGTCATAGCCCGAGGCGTCACATGATACCAACACGAAATATTTAGGCGGTAGGTGTGTTCTTTTTTAAAATCACTTTGCCGAGTACATTGGCGTTACAGCCACTAGGCATATTTTATTATATACGCGTAGAAATAATATTTAAAGATTTCTATCAATGTTAACTTAAAGAAATACACATATGTTTCATTTAATTTGTATAAATGGATTATAAAGCGATTTTATGAAGCACATTTGTTTGGAATACACTGTAACTATAATCGAACGAAGGTGATATTTTGGAATAAATTGGTAACATTTATTTTACAGTTGCGGTGATGACACTTCATATTGGTTTATATTCTTTACTATAAGTATTTGTTTCATTATATTTACTGTTTTTATTATGTACTTTAACGTAAGATTATAACTTAACTCTTCTTCCTATTTCTAAAGTTTTTATTTATTTACATTGAATATTAATTTGTTTTGCTGTATTGTATAATCCACTTTCGCAAAAATTGTGTGATGTATTTGATTTAAAATGAATTCAAGAATTTTTTGTAATTGGGCAACAATGTCAACTTGGATCTCTAACGTAAATAATGACGTGCAACGGTAAGTATGTAAATTAGACGGACCATACACATTACTACAATATACATTCTACTAATTGATCCCACAGAGTAAAAAAACAACTACATCCTATTTGTACAATGTACACAAACACTTTTAATGAGACCCCAGGTTATAAAACTGAAGTTTAAATTTAATCTAACCGTTAAATGTTCTTGTAACATAAAAGTAAAACAATTAGGAATGCACGTCATATTTAATGACATCATAACCCATCAGTACAAACTTGACGATAAACAAAATCAACAAATTTTTCCTCATATATGTATTATGTAGTTTTTTTGCTACCGTTGGGTTTAGCAGGAAACCGCTGTTGCCGAATAAAAAACATGTGTATTTACCAAAACAGTTACCGGCTACATTGTTTAAGAGTGTGAAACAAAGATCTGTAATACAAGTGTCAAAGTCATGTTGTAATATATAGAAGGTTATGTAAGATTTATGTTTATTTATTTTTTTTTCTTCTTCTTTTATGGCCTTTGAGAGCTGTGTCCATTTAGCCAACAACATTTCTTAAAATTAACGCCTAACTACCATACAACAAAATTATTACGAACCTAATCGACCAATCAAAGATAGGAAAGGGTTAAAAAATAGACTGTCGTTAAAATATAAACTAAATAAATAAAATATAATTTGAAAACAATCATTTGACATTCAGTTACCTTTTAGAAACTCTTCAAATATAATAATGACGTCATATAAACTCGTCACTAATTCTACCGAATGAAATGCTCACTGTAAAAGGAATGGCGTCAGGCATGTCAAAAAAATCTAATTATTTCCTATATATTTTTTCAAAAATTTAGAATGATATGGCAACAAAGGGGAAAATTACGTGCATTCCTTATTGTTTGACATTTTTCCTATACAGGGTGAGTCATGAGGAACTGTACATACTCCTACCTCGTACAGAGGCCCCTTTGGGGAATAACAAATGACCATTAAAAAGTGTCTGCTCCCATTGAGTTTCGCATTTTGACAGAAATTTTGTATTCGTCATAATTTTTGAACGGTCAGATCGATGTGTCTCTTCTTTTGGTCAATCGTTACACTATTACCACCTAATCAACTGATTTATTCAAACTAGAAAAAAATCAGGTCCGGCTTTTAAAAAAATTAGTTCGTTTGGGTCTTAGAAAAAATTTCACACTGTATACGCTTTTTGAAAACTCTTTACAAATTAGACAAATAGGCAATTAAAATGGCATATTTATTTTTTTCCGCACACGATTACTTAATTTTTTATAAAAAAATCAAATTTGACTATGAATTAAAAGTTTGGTAAAGTGAACCATAGATTTAAAAAAAAAATTAACTTTTATTACAAAAATTAATTTTTTTGAACAAATATTTAATTTATGTTACCACCCAATCAACTGATTTATTCAAACTAGAAAAAAATCAGGCCCGGATTTAAAAAATAAGTTCGTTTTGGTCTTAGAAAAAATTTCACCCTGTATACGCTTTTTGATTACTTAATTTTTTATAAAAAAACCAAATTTGACTATGAATTAAAAGTTTGGTAAAGTGAACCATAGATTTAAAAAAATTAACTTTTATTACAAAAATTAATTTTTTTAACAAATATTTAATTTATGTTACCACCCAATCAACTGATTTGTTCAAACTAGAAAAAAATCAGGTGCGGCTTTAAAAAATTAGTTCGTTTGGGCCTTAGAAAAAATTTCACCCTGTATACGCTTTTTAAAAAGTCTCATATGAATTTTACAAATTAGACAAATAGGTAATTAAAATGGCATATTTATTTTTCCCCACACGATTACTTAATTTTTTATTAAAAAATCAAATTTGACTATGCATAAAAAGTTTTTGCGTAGATTTAAACAATTAACTTTTTTTACAAAAATTAATTTACAAAAACAACGGTTTTCTTAAAATTAAAAGTTTTACTATTTTTTTTTTTGTATAAAACGTCTAGATCTAAAACTCCTCATAACACTTCTTTTGGACTCTATAGTTTAACATAGACGTGATCAAATAGATAAATTTTAAATTTTTTCACGTAATTTTTGCGATTTAACTTTGCAATTCAAGAATCTGCACCTTTTATTTTTAAAAATTCATAACTTTTACGAGAAGAAGACTGAAAGTCTACAACAATTTTCATCAATGGTAAGAGATATGTGCTGTAAAAATTTCAGAAAAAAAAATATTAAAATGGAACAAAGTTGTAGTGAGTTAAACCGTGATTTCATTTTTTTTTTCATTTTTAAGTTAAAATTCCGATTTTGACAAATTTGATTTTTTAATAAAAAATTAACTAATCGTGTGAGGAAAAAATAAATATGCCATTTTAATTGCCTATTTGTCTAATTTGTAAAATTCATATTAGAGTTTTCAAAAAGCGTATACAGGGTGAAATTTTTTCTAAGACCAAAACGAACTTATTTTTTAAATCCGGGCCTGATTTTTTTCTAGTTTGAATAAATCAGTTGATTGGGTGGTAACATAAATTAAATATTTGTTTAAAAAAAATTAATTTTTGTAATAAAAGTTATTTTTTTTAAATCTATGGTTCACTTTACCAAACTTTTAATTCATAGTCAAATTTGATTTTTTTTATAAAAAATAAAGTACATAATCGTTTGCGGAAAAAAATAAATATGCCATTTTAATTGCCTATCTGTCTAATTTGTAAAATTCATATTAGAGTTTTCAAAAAGGGTATACAGTGTGAAATTTTTTCTAAGACCCAAACGAACTAATTTTTTTAAAGCCGGACCTGATTTTTTTCTAGTTTGAATAAATCAGTTGATTAGGTGGAAATAGTGTAACGATTTACCAAAATAAGAGACACATCGATCTGACCGTTCAAAAATTATGACGAATACAAATTTCATCAAAATGCGAAACTCGCCCTGTATATTATTAAAAAATGGGAGCAGACACTTTTTAATGGTCATTTGTTATTCTCCATAGGGGCCTCTATACGAGGTAGGAGTATGTACAGTTCCTCATGACTGACCCTGTATGCATAATCTTTTATCAATAATTACTATCTCCCAATTTTAAAATCTTATGAGTACTTAAACCATTTCAAACGACCCAAAAACGCGCGCGATCACTTGTGACGTCACACCATTATATTGTATAATGACATTTATCGTATGTCATTGTAATAATATATATGTCTTAAGAAAAACAATCATAATATAATAGTCAGAAATAGCAACTATCAAAATATTTATAAAATTGAGTGTTATAACGAATACCAAATCTAATGGGTTAATGGCGAGGACAACAAATACTATAATGATATGACGTCACGACCAATGAGGGCGCGTTTTGGGCCGCCTGCTATAATTTGAATTTTCTCTCCATTTTAATCGTCTTTAGGGGCCAAACGAAAAAAAAAAAAAATTATAAACTGCGCGTCATAGAAAACGGGCACCCTAAAAAATGGGTCATTTTTGATGTCGCGTATCTCCTAAACCTGTTGTCCGATTTAAATGATTTTTTGAATATGTTATAACCCAGTGGTTCCCAAAGTTTATTAGTTCGCGGCGCACTTAATAAACTAGAATTTTTCCGCGGCTCCCTGAGTCAAAATATTGATTTAACGTCTAACTTTAACTGTAGTTAATACGGTTTCTGTTGCAGTTGATATGGTTAGGTTAATTTAATAATAATGAAACATACTTTAAATTCACAAACAATTTATTGAAAAAATAATTACAGTAATTAATGGGATAAATGAGCTTGTTCTTGTTCATTACACAACTTTTCAAATCTCGGAATCAAACTGGACACAGCTACCCTCATTTCTTGTTCCACGCTAATTTTTGCACGGTATTTACTTTTTATTACAGCGACCGCCCAAAACCCAGCTTCGCACAAATAGGATGTTGCAAATGGAATTAAGATGCGCAGAGCTTTACCACTCAGCAGCGGATATTCATCTTTTACTGATATCCAAAAATCAGTTAGTTCCGTGCAGCCAAACTTTGTCTTCAACGTATTGTCGCAAGCCAAATCAATGAGATTTTCTTCTTCTAAAGAAGTAAATTCAGAAGGAGCTTCCGCTCTAAATGGATCTTGAATCCATGCAAACTGGTCGATATTATCAGTTTAACAGTATTTTTCGAACCATTTGATAAGCTCTGATAAGTAATCCGCAAAAATAGATTTAATATTGCAAGAGATATTAACTTCATTGGAGATAATAAACTCCTGCAACAAGGGACAACAATCATTGATATTATTATCATTAATTTTTCTCTTCCATACTTCTAATTTTTTTCTGAAAGCTGAAATCTTCTCCGCCAATTTTAAAATGTGCGTGTTGCGGCCTTGCAGGGAGAGATTCAACGCATTTAACTTTTCAAAGATATCACATAAGTATGCTAGTTGAATCAAAAAATCCGTTTCTACAAAGTACTTGGCATACTGGTGTTTTTCTTCTTCAAGAAAAATGTACATTTCTTGCCGTAATTGGAACATACGAGACAAAACATTACCACACGAGAGAGCCATCGTGAGTGGCAGTAGTATAACAGAGACGTGTGTTCTGCACCCATATCCTCACACATTTTTTTGAAAAACCTTGCTTTCACCGGCCTAGTTTTTATATAATTTACCACAGTTACCACACGTTCTAAGACCAAATTTAGTGAAGGACTCAGATTCTTTGATGCAAGCGCTTCTCTATGAATGATGCAATGGGTCCATACTGAATCCGGAGCTTTGTTTCGAACAAGCGCCTGTAATCCTCCATAACGGCCAGACATTGAACGACCACCATCAGTGCAAACACCAACGCACTTTGTCCACTCCAAATTGTTTTCAACCACAAATGTATTCAGGATCTCGAACAAGTCTTGTGCCTTTGTACTTGCAGTGATTTTTTTACAAAACAGAAGATCCTCCACAATGGTATTATCATCCAAGAACCTTATGTAACAAATCAAGTGTGCATCTTTACTAGAATCTGTTGCCTCATCCAACTGTAACGCAAATTCACTTTCTTTTATTTTTTCAATTATTTGATCATTAAGATCCTCCGCCACACGCTGAATTTTGCGACTGATGGTGTTGTTAGATAAAGGCACCGCAGAAAGAAGTTTTCCCGCAGATTCTCCGATCATATTAAGTGCGTTCGCGGGTGCCTGTCGACGACTAATCGGCGACAAATTATCAGCAAAACGCATGCGCACTTTAAAATGATATAAATAATATCGTTAATAGATAAATATAAAAGGTATATTTACCTAGTATAATTATGCACCTAATGTTTACCAAATCTACAGCAGCCGGTAGAATTAATTGTTCTGCGATTGTGTGGGGCTTTTTACACTTTGCAACTTTATACGCAACCTTGTATGATGCCAGCAAAGCATTTTTAGGTATCGACAAATGCTTGGAAAAGTTACCTTTTTGTTGCTTCAAATCATTTAACTTCCTGGTAAAAAAGCTACGAGGTTTGTCAGCAAAGTTTGGATGATTGGCTTCCAAATGGCGTTTTAACTTACTTGGAAGCATGCATTCTGGAGCCAAAAGTTTCAGGCACAATACACATTCTGGTCTCTCTTCATCATTGACGTTTGTTGATGTAAAGCCAAAATCCAAATAGCTGTCATCATATTTACGGTATTTTCGTTTCTTCACGACTCTACCACTAGTTTGTGGTGCATCCACTTTATTTTTAGAACCAGCTTGTTTATTTAAATTCAAAAACTTTTCCATTTTTACAGCAACTTTTGTACACAAGTAGGTGAAACAACCCTGTTTATATTCACACTGATAAATGAAACTATGAAACTACAAATTCAACTAACTAAAATTTAGATAAGTAAAAATTCATAGTTTTAAAATGTGCACGTGCAAGGAGACGATTGTATTTGCCGACCGGCAGTGATTTATGGCCTGTCGGTCCGAAGTCAATTTACAGTAGTAAGAGAATTATTGTTTCGTGGAATTTAAAATATCGAGGATATATTGTCGGCATCAAATAAAATTACTAATAACTGAACTCGTTTATCATGGGAAACATTTTTATATAGGTATATTTTAAAAGTTAAAAAGTTGTCATAACAACTTTAGTTTAATGTTTAATACTTGAAGGTAATTATGTGATTATGTCTAATATTGGAAGAAAACTTTCGCGGCGCCCCTGTAGTCGAGCCACGGCGCCCCAGGGCGCCGCGGCGCACAGTTTGGGAAGCACTGTTATAACCCTATTCTTTGTCAATATCCCTGTAATAATATTTTTGCTAAACAGGTAAATTTTCATTGTATACCGGGTGTACGAATCAAACTGTGTTTTTTTCTCATAGTTCGCAACACCCTGTGGAATATTCTAGCATTTATAAAATACTGAAATTAAAACCCAACTATAGCCTCAGGTTTTCTTAACATTCTGTTTTTTGATTCATTCGCTTATGTTGGATAATACAAAAGTTATGTACTTTAACAACTAACCATGTTCTTCATCAGTACAGGGTGTTATAAGTCTAATGGATTTTAGGGACTAAATAAGTTCGACAAACTTTAAGGGGTAATTCTGCATAAAAAATAATGACAGTTTGCTTTATAATCATATATCCGCAAAAGCTTCATTTCCGAGATACGGGATGTTAAATTTTTTCTTGCAAACTGATGATTTATTTATTGCTTTAAAACCGGTTGAGATATGCAAATGAAATTTGGTAGGTTTTAAGAGATGGTTATTGCGCATTTTTTGACATTCAACTAAGAATTTTATATTCACTATTGGAGCGCATACGGGTAATATGACCGATCATATTATTCGTATGCACGCCAATGGTGAATAAAAAATTCTTCATTGCATGTCAAAAAAATGTTCAAAAATTACGTCTTAAATAAATAAATCGTCAGTTTGTAAGAAAAAATTCAACATCCTGTATGTCGGAAACGAAGCATTTGCGGACATATGTTTATAAAGCAACCGGTCATTATGTTTTCATGCAGAATTACCCCTTAAAGTTTGTCGTACTTCTTTAGAAACACCCTGTACTGATAAAGAGCATGCCTAGTTGTTAAAGTACATAACTTTTGTATTATCCAACATAAGCGAATAAATAAAAAAACAGAATGTTAAGAAAACCTGAGGCTATAGTTGGGTTTTAATTTCAGTATTTTATAAATGCTAGAATATTTCACAGGGTGTTGCGAACTTTGAGAAAAAAACACAGTTTGGTTCGTACACCCGGTATACAATGAAAATTTACCTGTTTTGCAAAAATATTATTACAGGGATATTAATAAAGAATAGGGCTATAACATACTCAAAAAATCACTTAAATCGGACAACAGGTTTAGGAGATACGCGACATCAAAAATGACCCATTTTTTAGGGTGCCCGTTTTCTATGACGCGCAGTGTACTTCTTTAGGCGCGATTGAGAGTAAAATTTCATAATTCTGCGCGCTTGCGCACACAGACAGTATGGTATAAACTTTATACGGGATCTGATTGGGTGTTAAAATCATCTGTCCATAGTTGTTCAATATGGATTTGGATAAACAAATTAATGTTGTGTATATTAGTTTTTATTGTTGTGATGGCAGAGAAAAATGTTTATGATATTGTAGTGACTTTTTGAATAGCGACAGGTACGTAATAATTGTAAATGTTTCAGTATCCTAATAATAAAAAATTTCATAGGTAGGACCTACCTATTTGGAAAATTTAAAAAGAACCTACTAAAATAGTATGTAATGCTTTGATTTACATACTTTGATTACCATCAAAATTTCTATCAATATTCACCTAATATATTGTTTTCTTACTCTATGTTTTGTTGTATTCTAATATTTCTTTCAATTCTAGATAATTTCAATTCAAAATCAAAATAATTTGGTTAAATTCAGAACCGTTAAAAGTTTAATCCGTTTAGTTAGTTGATCTTCGCACATGATGACACATGGTCTCCGTGGGTAAAAGTTTAAGGTGAATGAATTTCAATACTAACTGCGCCGATAAGCGGGTTCGAACCCCAATGGAAACTTTTATTTTTTTTATAGATTTTATGATTGTGAGTTTATTATATAATTTTTGTGGCAGAATAATTATATAATTTTTTAGAAATCATTTGTGGCATTTTTCAATGTGTTTTATTCTTTGAATTTTTGGCAATGTTTTAATAAAAATTTTTGAGAAGTAGTAAGTATTAAAATTAGTTTAATATTTAAATAAAATATAAATAAACTGTTTAAAGTATATTAATTTCGTTGAAATCATATAATAGAAGTAAAACTTCTTACGTGCGTACAAAGTACACACACATTCTTTTTTTTTTTCTTTGATATGTTTTAAATTATGTTGTGTTGTGATTTATAGCATTTTTTTCGAATTTAAAATTTTATGCAAGTTCCCTATTTAAAAAAAACGAGTAAACTTACTGGACCACTTTGATAGGGTCTTCCTCTGTGGAAGGGACCTATGCCCATATATTCATCGTCATATCTCCTATTATCCCAGTATCCTTCTTCATTTCTCCTGGCCCAAAACTCTTCACGCATAGCCTAAACAAGGATAAAAATTATTACACAACATACACTGATATGTATACAATAAGGAGCTTAAATTAAAACATAGTGGTTGTTTAGTGCTCAGAAAAAATTGGCCTGTAAGTAGACCAGGGCGGATCTGTTTTCAGGTGGATGTGAGAGGTGGCATTCGGATTTTTGCAGATAAAGTTAGGAGACCCCTTCAGTAATAATAATTGACTTAAGCTCCTTCTCAAAATATGCCTGGAACATTAAAAAATTAAAATATTTAAAAATTTCGAAAAACATTGATTTTTTTCTACTTTTTTTTTGCTTATAACTTTAAAACGATTCGTTTTGGAACGAAGTCGTAAAGAAATAAAATAATGATAATTGTATTTTGTATAATATACGACTGGTTAAAAATGTCTTAAACTATTACCTTTTCTGCAATGTAGCAATAAATACAAAATAAGGGAAAATAAGGCGGCAAAATAAGCCTGTTGTTATTCGATGTTTTTTACCCACTTTGGTGGTACTTAGAACCTTAGTAATTCGCTTAAAGGGGTGATACACACGCGAGTAAGTACGCGAACTTATGGCTCGCGACCTTTTTCGCGCGTGTATCACCGCAAGTACGCGTACTTTAAGTCCGCCGAGTAAGTACGCCGTCGATCCAACAAGTTTGAAATCTTACTCGTAACCCGTACGTGTATCACTGCCACGAGCCTCGAGCCATCATGTTATTGCGTTTAAAGTTACACTTATATTTTCACTAATTAAGCAAATTGCCTAGAAATAATTCAATCGTTTATTGTTGAAAGGAGACAAGTTAAATTTTAATGTCTATTAAGCCAGATCATCCATTTCCTAAGTCCATATTTGGAATAGTTTCATATTTTTTTGCTAATTTTTTGCTAATTTATTACCACAAAAACAAATTTTTTGCTCCACCCCTAACCGAGAAACAATGGTTGATGTAGCTTAATATTATGTCACATCATCGATAGCCATATCTCGCGAACCTAAAGAGCTAGAAAATCGTACGACGCGGCATATTTTTTTGCTAATTTATTGCTGTCGATCTGCATATGCAACATACCCCAAAACTACCCCTGCTTCCCTTACAGCTAAACAACACCCCCAAAAAACAACGAAAAATCTTGAAAAATGATTTTTGTGATATAGTTGACGGTTGATATTTAATTGCTAATTTTTTGCTGTCATTAGCCGTAAAAAACAAATTTTTTGCTTCACCCCTAACCGAGAAACAATGGTTTTGATGTAGCTTAATATTATGTCACATCATCGATAGCCATATCTCGCGAACCTAAAGAGCTAGAAAATCGTACGACGCGGCATATTTTTTTGCTAATTTATTGCTGTCGATCTGCATATGCAACATACCCCAAAACCACCCCTGCTTCCCTTACAGCTAAACAACACCCCCAAAAAACAACGAAAAATCTTGAAAAATGATTTTTGTGATATAGTTGACGGTTGATATTTAATTGCTAATTTTTTGCTGTCATTAGCCGTAAAAAACAAATTTTTTGCTCCACCCCTAACCGAGAAACAATGGTTGATGTAGCTTAATATTATGTCACATCATCGATAGCCATATCTCGCGAACCTAAAGAGCTAGAAAATCGTACGACGCGGCATATTTTTTTGCTAATTTATTGCTGTCGATCTGCATATGCAACATACCCCAAAACCACCCCTGCTTCCCTTACAGCTAAACAACATCCCCAAAAAACAACGAAAAATCCTAAAAAATGATTCTCATGATATGGTTGACAGTTGATGTTCAATAACAAATTTTTTTCTATGATAAGTTCTATCGATCCAAAGCTTATTTTAAATGTTTTTTAATGATACTTATGCACGTATTATAAAAATTGAGTTATCCATCGCATTTTTTCGGTATGTCAAAAAAAAGTGTTTCATTTTTTGTTTATTACATTTTCTGTTATATGTATCTCTCGAAAACTGCTCGATGGATTTTAATGATGCTCATCTCTTTTTATTTTGTTAAACGTGCAAAAATATGAATTTTTCATTTTACCATATCAATGTATATCGAACCATATCTCCGAGATTTATCGATCGATTTTTGACTATTATTAAATATAAGTCACTTCGATACCACGCCGGCTACACTCATAAAAAAAGTAGTTACCGATCTTAGAAAAAGCGTTCTTGAACGAAGAAAGGCTGTTTTCTAGAGCCAAGAGTAAAATAAATTACAACCAAGAATTTTTTTTCAATACATTCTTATGAAGAATAAGTTCTTGGCTATAGTTTATTTTACTCTTTGCTGTAGAAAACAGCCTTTCTTCGTTCAAGAACGCTTTTTCTAAGATCGGTAACTACTTTTTTTATGAGTGTAGCCGGAGTGGTATCGAAGTGACTTATATTTAATAATAGTCAAAAATCGATCGATAAATCTCGGAGATATGGTTCGATATACATTGATATGGTAAAATGAAAAATTCATATTTTTGCACGTTTAACAAAATAAAAAGAGATGAGGATCATTAAAATCCATCGAGCAGTTTTCGAGATATAACAGAAAATGTAATAAACAAAAAATGAAACTTTTTTTTTGACATACCGAAAAAAATGCGATGGATAACTCAATTTTTATAATACGTGCATAAGTATCATTAAAAAACATTTAAAATAAGCTTTGGATCGATAGAACTTATCATAGAAAAAAATTTGTTATTGAACATCAACTGTCAATCATATCATGAGAATCATTTTTTAGGATTTTCCGTTGTTTTTTGGGGGTGTTGTTTAGCTGTAAGGGAAGCAGGGGTGGTTTTGGGGTATGTTGCATATGCAGATCGACCGCAATAAATTAGCAAAAAAATATGCCGCGTCGTACGATTTTCTAGCTCTTTAGGTTCGCGAGATATGGCTATCGATGATGTGACATAATATTAAGCTACATCAACCATTGTTTCTCGGTTAGGGGTGGAGCAAAAAATTTGTTTTTACGGCTAATGACAGCAAAAAATTAGCAATTAAATATCAACCGTCAACTATATCATAAAAATCATTTTTCAAGATTTTTCGTTGTTTTTTGGGGGCGTTGTTTAGCTGTAAGGGAAGCAGGGGTGGTTTTGGGATATGTTGCATATGCAGATCGACAGCAATAAATTAGCAAAAAAATATGCCGCGTCGTACGATTTTCTAGCTCTTTAGGTTCGCGAGATATGGCTATCGATGATGTGACATAATATTAAGCTACATCAACCATTGTTTCTCGGTTAGGGGTGGAGCAAAAAATTTGTTTTTTACGGCTAATGACAGCAAAAAATTAGCAATTAAATATCAACCGTCAACTATATCACAAAAATCATTTTTCAAGATTTTTCGTTGTTTTTTGGGGGTGTTGTTTAGCTGTAAGGAAAGCAGGGGTGGTTTTGGGGTATGTTGAATATGCAGATCGACAGCAATAAATTAGCAAAAAAATATGCCGCGTCGTACGATTTTCTAGCTCTTTAGGTTCGCGAGATATGGCTATCGATGATGTGACATAATATTAAGCTACATCAACCATTGTGTCTCGGTTAGGGGTGGAGTAAAAAATTTGTTTTTTTGGTAATAAATTAGCAAAAAATTAGCAAAAAAATATGAAACTATTCCAAATATGGACTTATGAAATGGATGATCTGGCTTAATAGACATTAAATTTTATAAGTTTTGAGAAAACCGTAAAACACTATTTTAAACTATACTAAATTATTTTGATTATTTGTTTTTGAGTAAACCTAATTATTTATAGGCTGTTTTATCCTCCTGATGAAAATATTACCATCTTCTATGATATTTTGTTTGTTTATGCCTACCTTGTATTAAATTAAAATATATCAAAAACAAGTGTTATACTTCACATCATGATTTTGACAGCTTACCACACTTATAAAAAATCAAATTACTCTTCTTTTTAACAAAACCTGATCAAAAAAATAATCAAAATCTACTAAAAAACCTAAGATTTCAGCAAAATTAGGCACACAGAAAATAAAAAATTTAACCACGAGGACACTTTTTAAATTTTTTGCTACCGACGGCGACCGCTATCTATAAAACCGCGTACTTTAAGTCTGCCGTGTATCACCGACGGCGAGCCGAGTAAGTTCGCGATCTTTAAACCCGCGTACTTAAAGATTGCGTGTGTATCACGCGCTTTAGAAAATTCTTATAGCATACTTAAACCGTCTACCAAATTTGATTAAAATCGACCTAATAGATTTTGCATAATAATTTTGCAAAGTAGACCATTTAAAAGTTTGCTACTTTTTTACATATAAACAGGAGCTCTACGCTGTCGCCAGGAGGGACGCCTCCTTTATTTAGATGGACTTAACCAAGTTTTTTTTATGTATTTTGACCCGTAGAACACGCATTTTTTGGGTAACAGTTGATCCGGATGTCGATAAGATTGTTATAAACAAAGAACTTGAGGAATTACATGTCATAACATCGATGCTTCGCAAAATAAAACATTTTCTTGTATTTCTTGGGCAATTCTAAGCAAAAAAATGTCCTTACAAGTTTTTTTCGTAGGATGCATAGTTTTCGAGATAAACGCGGTTGAACTTTAAAAAAATCGAAAAATTGCAATATTTGAACCCGAATAACCTTTGAACAAAAAATAAAATAGCAATTCTGCTGACAGCATTTGACAGTTAAGTCCAATAATATCGGTTTTGATTATATGCATTGCTAAAAATTAATTTTTTTATTTTTAAACATAGCTGTTTGTTTATAAGCCAAAAAATTGTTTATAATTTTAAAACATTGCTGAGGCCCCTTAAATAATCTGATTTTAATTCTGTAAAGTGTATTAGATAGGCAGAGCGTCTCTTTATATGTAAAAAATTTAGCCAACTTCTAAGTGGTCTACTTTTTGTTCAGAGTTTTTAAAAAATTTGAACTTAAAAAAAATTAGATTGCAAATTTATTATGCAAAATCTATTAGGTCGATTTTAATCAAATTTGGTAGACGTTTTAAGTAAGTTATAAGAATTTTCTAAGCGAATTACTAAAGTTCTAAGTGCCACCAAAGTGGTTAAAAACATTGAACAACAGCAGGCTTATTTTGCGCCCTTATTTTGTATTTAATGCTATATTGCAAAGGGTAATACTTTAAGACATTTTTAACCAGTCGTATACCATACAAAATTCAATTATCTTTATTTTATTTATTTACGACTTTGTTCCAAAACGAATCGTTTTAAAGTTATCAGCAAAGAAAGTAGAAAAAATCGATGTTTTTCGAAATTTTTAAATATTTTAATTTTTTTATTATTGTTCCGGGCATATTTGAGAAGAAACATAAATTAATTATTATTACTGAAGGTGTCACCTAACTTTATCTGCAAAAATCCGAATGCCACCTCTCACATCCAAAAATAGACGTTTTTTCACAGATCAGCCCTGGTCTACTGTCTATAAAATCAAATCCAACTGATCCAAGTTCAAAAAAGCAAAGATGTTTACATACGAAATACATCCAAAATTAAATCAATCATTAATCGAATTAAGAGGCCACATTATCGCGTCATTACTATTACTTCGGGAGATAGTAGCATACCCTTTTTGAAAGTTCTGCGAAACTCTGGCAACAGTGCGTCGGCAGTATTTGACACTAGCTCAATATTGTGACAATATACTCATAGGCGCGCTAAATGGAAATATGTAATTGAAAGCAATTTTATTATTAGTATGTAAATAAAAAAATAGACCAAAATAGGCGAAAATTTTATTAAAGCATGTATTTTGGTTTTTTACTTAAATTTAAATTTTAAACTATTGATGATATTTCTAGAATAAAAAATCCTCCTAAAACTTTATATACTCGCATTAGAATTCGAAATATTTTTACGTAAAATATACTTACCTATAAAACTCACAATTAATAGTAATCTATTTTTTCAAATAGTCCGACAACTTAGCTCTATTACATAAAAATATAATAACTCAATAATTATAAACAAACACTACTCCCCTATGGATCAACATTAACGAATGCCAATATCTTAGAAAATAATACACTACTGCACTGAACATATATATCGATACCACAACAGATAAGAAACACATCAAGACAAGAAACAGATCTGATAACACAACAGATAAGAAAATCGTGCTATTACACTTAGAAAAACGACGCAGGTTTGTCAAAATGACAGTGACTATTTTGCTATGTTGCCTAATCAGTTATTAGTTATAATATTTTCGATTTCTTGTTATAGATAATCAATTTTAGTAGTTCCAATGTGACACAAAATCTAGGCATGGGATAAAAAAGTTTATTTGAAAAAAGTTTATTTGAAAAAAGTGTATTTTTTGTTCGTCTTAATGACGGTACAGGCTCGCTTTTGTAATATTTTATTTAGTTACAGAGTAATTTCCACATACTAACATATTTCTTATGGACCAAGAGCTAGCAACGTCGAAAAAAAAATGATTTTAAGACAACTGGTTCTTTAATATATTATTCCTTATGCTTCCTCGAACACCGTACCGGCCATCTGGCTACTGATACAGGTTGCGTTCATTACTGCGCAGCACACTTGTACAGGTAAATATATCGAATTTAAAATTATTGTAAGACGAAAAATTATTTTGTCATTACTTTTTAAACAATAATAGAAATATGAACTATAATTGCCAGACATTTTTGTGGTTTAAAAAGTAATGACAAAAAAATGTTTCGTCCTAAAATAATTTAAATTCAATATACAGGGTGATTGATGAGTGTCATAAAGCTCAGTAGATCCGCTATAGTAATAGATAGCAATAAAAGTTGAAAACAAAAATTGTAGCCAACTTTAAGCTTTATTCAATAACATAGTGGCAGACCAAATTTATGTTTTTTTAAATGGAACACCCTATATTTTATTTTAGATTCGAAATTCTCTTAACTTTCCCATCACAAAAATATAAAGGTATGTTATGTTACATAGGGTGAGGCAGATAAAGGGCCTAATAGAAATATCTCGAGAACTAAAGGCAACATAATCATGAAAATTGAAAAGAAGGGGTTTTGAAGAGTGATCTATTTAATGAAAATATTTTCATCTATTTTCTACTTCCGGTTATACCGGAAGTTCCTTATAACTTCTTTTTTTTAATGGGACATATATTTTTACATTCTTGGATTTTCCTCGATGTCTCCTTTCTTAATATATGAGGTTTTATATTATTATACAGGCTAGTTTAAAAGATAATTACGTGTTTTTATTAATTTCGTAGCAACTTTCACACCCTGTAGAAGTGTAGTACTTTGACATCAAAAACTCTATTTACGTTCAAATGATTTTTAATATAGTCTGCTATCGTTAAACATTATTAATATAGCTAGAGCTATATATTGAATTTTAGTATACAGGGTTGGTCAAAACACGGAATGAATATTTTCTGAGTTTTCTTAAATGGCACACCCTGTATTTTAGTATTGTAATGAAGTGATATTTTATGGTACTTTTTTATTTTATAAGCATTTCCTATACCTAACTGCTTTAATTTGTGAGTTATTGGTGATTCAAGCCAAACATTAATTGCAACAAAAAATACGTGAAATTGAATTAGGTTGGCCTTGAAAATATCCAGTCACAAATAATTTTTCGGAAATAAATACATATTAATCTAGACTGCTCGGTAAAATTCCCAATAATGGTTGAGCTATCAAAATACTTACGTAGTTAAGATTGTTGGTGCGATTAAGAATTAAGCACAAATTAAAGCAGTTAGGTATAGGGAATGCTTAAGAAATAAAAAATTAATATAAATATCATTTCATTACAATACTAAAATGTAGGGTGTTCCATTTAAGAAAACTCAGAAAATACTCATTCCGAGTTTCGACCAACCCTGTATACTAAAATTCAACGATTAGCTATACTAATACTTTCTGACAATAGTAGACTATATTAAAAATCATTTGAACATAAATAAAGTTTTTGATGTCAAACTACTCCAATTCTACAGGGTGTGAAAGTTGCTACGAAATTAATAAAAAAACGTTATTATCTTTTAAACTACCCTGTATAACAATACAAAACCTGATATTTTAAGAGAGAAGACTTCGAGGAGAATCCAAAAATGTAAAAATACACAGGGTGTCCCATTTAAAAAAACGAAGTTATAAGCAACTTCCGGTATAACCGGAAGTACCAAATAGATGAAAATATTTTCATTAAATAGATCACTCTTCAAAACCCCTACATGCCAATTTTCAGGAGTCTGTTGCCTTTAGTTCTCGAGCTATTTCTAATAGGCGCTTTATCTGCCTCACCCTGTATAGAGCTTTTACAAAGTTATAATTTTTTTTTATGAAAATCGTAACAAGTTCAGCTCCCTGTATAAATAAAAATAAGCACAACAGCAATGGTTTGTTGGTGCTATATTTTTTGGTTGATTATAAAAATTTTTAAGAATTGTTGATATTTCTAATTTTCCTTATATCAAATACAGGATGAGTCAAAAGGCAAGTATATTCTTTTCCCAGAAGTTTTAAATGGAACACCCTGTATTTTATATCACCATAGAAACGTATCATTACAGTACTTTAATTTTTGTATAATATTCCCTATGCCTAAATTTGTTAGTTTTCGAGATATTTTCATTTCTTAGAGCAAGTTATTAATTAAGGTGTTATATTTAAAATTACTGAGAAAATAATGTACTTGTGTTTAGCTTTGTGATATAAAGAAAATTAGAATATCAACCATTTTTATAAATTTTGACAATCAACAAAAAAATTTGGCACCAATAAACCTTGTGCTTATTTTTATTTATACAGCGAGCAGAACTTATTACGATTTTCATAGAACATTGGTTATAACTTTGTAAATACCCTGTATAACATAACAAACCTTAATATTTTTGTAATGGGGGAAGTTAAGAACATTTAGAATATAAAATAAAATATGGGGTGTTCCATTTAAAAAAACAAAAGTTTGGTCTGCCACTATGTTATCGAACACCCTGTAACATTCTAACTAATTTTGTAATGTGACGCTCAAAGTTGACTACAATTTTTATTAACTTTTATTGCTATATATTACTATAGCGGATCTATTAAGCTTTATCATACTAATCAATCACCCTGATTTTGTATTTACCTGTACAAATGTGCTGCGCAGTAATGAACGCAAGCTGAATCAGCAGCCAGATGGCCGGTACGGTGTTTGAGCAAGCATAGGGAACAATATATAAATTAAATTAATATTTATTGACGGAAAACTCCATTTTATAATTAAAATTAAAAGTCAAAATTAAACATTGAACACAAGTTAACTTACATTACTTACAATTAAACTAACGACATCAAAAAATTAAAATCAAATTAAAATAATTCACGTGAAATAGTCCTTTTAAAAGCATTTAGTGTGACTCCCATAAAGTCTATATTTGGAAACTTATTTACACTAGAAACAATTCTATTTAAAGGTATATTTTCTGCATGACGTGTATTGCATGATCTAGCGGATAGCAAGGGACATCTTCTCAAATTCCTAGCTGGAACATAAAAATCTATTCGACTCAGAATGCTAGGTGCAACAATAGTACCATTTAACACCTTAAATACGAAATTAAGGTCAAAGTATCGCCTGCGATCCTCTAGACGGTGCAAATGAAACATCTGCATGATCTGACTGGAATTCAATTGCATTCCTCTAGTACCTAATCTATACCGCAGATATCTAACGAATTTATTTTGAATCGATTCAATTCGATATTTGTTAACTTGGACTCCAAATCACTGAACAATACTCTAGTAATGAACGAACATAACTCAAAAACAATCTCACAATTACAAACAAATTATTAAAAGAAGCTGTCTTAAAATAGTTTCTCGAAAACGTTGCTAGCTCTTAGACCATTAAATTGGGCTCTGTACCGCCATTCTTTACTACACCTTATACCACGAATCTGTGTGCCAAATATCTCAACAAAATATTCAAAATTAAAGCTGCAATCTTGGAACGCCTTTTCCGTTTTAATGACGCGCTGATGTAGCCTCTTAATCTTATGATTTTAATGATTATAATAAAGTAGAGGGAATATATATACTTACGGCTCTTCTCATTTTTTCTTCTTGTATCTTCCTTTGTCTGAGCGATGGCTTTACATCCACTACTAGATTGGGATCGACCTTTTTCTTATATTGTAGCCGATGTCGTCTACCCTTCATGTGCATTTCCTTTGCATTTGGATCACTGAATCTGCATTCACATAATTTACAATTGAAACTGATAACCTGAAACAAATTTCGGAACCATTAATATGGACTATTAAAAACCGGCGAAGATTGTGTAGTTACTGATGCAATCAAAACCGGAGGCACTTGCCTACTTAAGAAAATAAAAAACCTTTTTAACATGTGCCTTTTCGACAGTAATAATAACCGACAAATGGTACAATGCTAAGGTAATTCTAATGTACAAAAAAGGAGATCCCCATGAATTAGAAAACTACAGACCTATAAGCCTTCTTAGTCACCTATACAAACTCCTTACAAGAATAGTAACGAATCGTCTTGAGAAAAAACTTAATTTCTACCAGTCAATAGAGCAAGCGGGATTTCTTACCGGATTTGGAACAAATGATCATCTGCAGAGCATTAAAACAGTAACAGAAAATACTATCGAATACAATCGACCACTCGTTCTGGCTTTTGTAGATTTCCATAAAGCCTTTGACACTACATAACTACATACTGAAACTACATAAAAACACGGATCATATCCCAATCGGCAGAGGAGTCCAACAGGGCGATACCTACTGCCCAAACTGTTTACCGCAGTACTAGAATATGCTTGTAAAAAACTTAACTGAGAAGAGAGAGGCCTGAACATTGACGGTAGAAGATTAACAAATTTGAAATTACATTTGCACATAGTTATGGGTAGACATACAATATTATGGGTAGACAAAATTAGCAATTATCATGGGACAGGGTTAGTAATAGGGAAGAAATTATACCGCCAATTAAAAGGAGAAAGCTGGAATATTTCGGGTATACAGTAAGAGGTGCTCAGAGGTGCTACAGAGATTATAGAGGGCAAAATAAAAGAAGAAGAACCACCTGGTTATGAAATCAAAGGCAATGGTTTAGTCAGCTCTAAAGAACTATTTAGAACTGCTGGAAGTAAAATAATAATTACGATGTTGATATCCACCCTCCAATAGAAGATGGAACCTTAAGAAGAAGAATGATTATAGTTTCCATTGTTATCTATTGATATTCTGACTGTTGCATACTATTTTTTGTGAAGTTAGCACACATTACATGTTTGTTATACCAGTGTGACCAACTCCAATTGAGTCGAATCCGGACATTTCAATGAAAATCGGGCCATTTTTTTTCACAAGACAATTAAAATACAGAAACGAAAAAAAGTCCACTGTTTTAGTTTTCGTAGAACTATAATACCACGATATAAAACGCATGCGTTTTCGATGTGGTATTAGTATTACACTCTAGATTTCAAAGAGATTCTAGAGTTAGTCCAGAAAGCCACTGCGCATCCGCTAGGAAAAATATTCTAATTCGGATTTTTTGCACAATCTTACTCAAAAAGGACGCCTTTTAACAAATTTGCATGTTGCCAGGACCAAAAGTTGGTCAAAAATTTTTTAAACGTTTTTTTTTTGTTTTTTTCCTAAAATTATTTTTTTTTGCATGGAACAATTTTTTTTTAGGTTTTTTGGATCATTCCAAACAGAAAAGGTATTTAATGACTTTTCTCTAAAGTTGATAGTTTTTCACATATAAGCGATTAAAAATTGCCAAATCGACCATTTTTAACCCTCAAAAACTATGTGAAAAACTGAAAATTTGAATGTTGCCAAGGTAAGTAGATATTCTTTAAACATCGACTGATGAAATGCCGAAGAGTTTTTTGCAATACAATATTCAAAACTCCTTTGTTTTTTAATTGCTAATCAAGCGTGCGCGACACTATTTTCCACCGTTGCATGTGTATACAGTTATGGCGCAAATGAAAGAAATAAATTAGTATTAGTTATTTCGTAAACCGGCGACTTTAAGGAAAAATCCCGAAACAGGTCGATTTTTATTTTTAAGTTATGATATTGTGGCATATATGGTATGGTATACTAGTGACGTCATCCATCTGGGCGTGATGACGTAATCGATGATTTTTTTAAATGAGAATAGGGGTCGTGTGCTAGCTCATTTGAAAGGTTTTTCAATTCTCTATTCAGTAATATAAACATTTACATAATTATTTATACAGGGTGTACAATAATTTAATTTTTTGTCAATTTGTCAAATAATTTAATTTAATAAAAACTTTTTGGACACCCTGTATAAGTAATTATGTAAATGTTTATATTACTGAATAGAGAATTGAAAAACCTTTCAAATGAGCTGTCACACGACCCCTATTCTCATTTAAAAAAATCATCGATTACGTCATCACGCCCAGATGGATGACGTCACTAGTATACCATATATGCCACAATATCATAACTTAAAAATAAAAATCGACCTGTTTCGGGATTTTTCCTTAAAGTCGCCGGTTTACGAAATAACTAATTTATTTCTTTCATTTGCACCATAACTGTATACACATGCAACGGTGGAAAATAGTGTCACGCACGCTTGATAGCAATTAAAAAACAAAGGAGTTTTGAATATTGTATTGCAAAAAACTCTTCGGCATTTCATCAATCGATGTTTAAAGAATATCTACTTACCTTGGCAACATTCAAATTTTCAGATTTTCACATAGTTTTTGAGGGTTAAAAATGGTCGATTTGGCAATTTTTCAATTTTTAATCGCTTATATGTGAAAAACTATCAACTTTAGAGAAAAGTCATTAAAGACCTTTTCTGTTTGGAATGATCCAAAAAAACCTAAAAAAATTTTGTTCCATGCAAAAAAAATAATTTTAGGAAAAAAAAAGTTTAAGAAATTTTTGACCAACTTTTGGTCCTGGCAACATGCAAATTTGTTAAAAGGCGTCCTTTTTGAGTAAGATTGTGCAAAAAATCCGAATTAGAATATTTTTCCTAGCGGATGCGCAGTGGCTTTCTGGACTAAGTATTCAAAATTTCAAAATAGAATTTTACTACAACGTTGACAATTCGGATGACCCGAAAGGGTCCAAGACGCCGGGACATGACTTCGTAATTCGGGCCATGTCCCGGATTTTTCGGGCTAGTTGGTCACACTAGTTATACCAAGTGTACTAGAACTGTAACTTCTCACCAAGTAAGAAAGCAGAAATCAGAACTTATTTGTCTTAATATTGAACACTAATCACTCCAACAGAAATATAGCACCAGTTTCTAAAGTATCAGGGGCAACCATGGACTGCATCAGAAAAAAAACTTTACAACAGCACAGGACAAAAGAAAAATTCTCAATATTGTTTTGCCAAATGGAGAACAACCTCGCAAGATTGTAATGAAAATGATGCAGGAGTCTGGCTTACAAATTTCACCAAATAAAGAATCTGGGACTTTCAACCTGTTGCCCTACAAAAAGGCAGCTGCTTATACCAGTCAGTCATGTAGAAAAAAGTGAGCTGAAAACCACAAAGATTGGACAATTCATGATTGGAAGCAGGTAAATAACGAGTGGACAACAATCTGAAAAAACGCAAAAGCACTATAACTAAGAACTAAGAAATAAAAATAACTTCACTCATAACTAGCGTTACCAGGTGTCCCGATTTGCGCGGGACGTCCCAATTTTCAGGGGTCTGGGGACGCGTACCGATTTGTACCTGATCGGGACACTAAATGTCCCGATTTTCACCCAAGAAAACCAAATTCAGGAGGACTTGCAGTGAACTTTACAACTATGTTATAAAAATAAGGCACTCCAAAAGGGGCAAAATCGAATGCAAAAAATATGATTTTATTAAAAAATAAATAATTTACTTAATCTACGATTTTTTTTTGTAATTCCGTCTGATTATTATTATTATTAAGTAGGATTAAATACAGATTATAGAAACACCTTGTAGTCCAGTAAATGAACAGGAAATACGGCGATACCATGTAATTTTCAGGATCAACTCCGAATTGCATGAAAATTTGGACGGCTTGTGCCGTTGGTTGCTTTTACTCGGGGGGTGACAGTCACCCCTAAGTCCGGAGATGGACAAATTGACCAATTCTAAGCAATTTTAGTTCTATAGAATTTTAACTTGCTTAATACTTTTCGAGTTATTTACGAATGAAAATGTTTATTTTTCAACAAAAAATCATGTTTTCAGGCGATTTTCACAAATAACTCAAAAAGTAAGTATTTGATCGAAAAAATATTCTTAACAAAAATGTAGTATAATATAAAAAAAAATGAAAAAATTGTTAACTCGTAAAGTCTATAGACCCAGCAAAAGCAAAGTTGTAGCTCATGAAAAATACGTTTTTATTCGCCAAATTCCAAATCAAATATTTCAACGTGAAATAACCAAGAAATGAAGCACTTTTCGGGAAAAAACAATTAAAACTTTTTTAATAAAGCTTTATTTTTATGTTTTAAAAAAGTTTCTAGCATCAAAACTAAGCGAGTTGTGCTCAAAATCAAGTTGGCTCCTTTTTAACGGAAAAACAAAATGAATCATAAAAGCAAAACCTACCTACTTTTTACTCCTTGAGATTTTTAGTATCCTTAATACTTTTGAAGTTATTTTGAAAAAAGGGCATTTTCCAATATTTTAGGATTTTTTTTACTATAAAACCAACTTTTCTCAAAACTAAGCACTCCCAATCGGTAAACCTTACAGATCGTATAAACAAGACACATATAAAGTAAATGGTAAAGCAGTAACGATTAATTTTATTTACGGTGCTAAATAGGGGGAGATTTTCAGGATTTTATTTTACAAAAAAAAGGACCCAACTTTATTTTAAGCGTAACCCGCTCAGTTTTAATGCTAGAGACTTTTATTTACTACTGGGCTATTGTTGTTTATCTGTCCCGGTCTACAACCCTAAATCCCGATTTGTTTTTGCTTATGTACCTATTAAAAACAAATCGGACCTGGCAATACTACTCATGACCTACAGGTTTGACATAACCCAGGAATAAATACATAATTTCAAATAAAAAAATCTACCTTTCCATCATCACTCTTTATCTCTTCAATATAATCTTGTCCAACCGGCTGCACATCAGCTTCCGGAGTGTCATCATCGTCATCTTTGGAAGCGTCTCCATTGCCTTGTGGTGTGGAACCTAGACCACCCCCTGCCACGAAATTGATCTTTGAATCACCTGAAATCGACTTCTTACTACCGCCTAAAACTTCCGGTTCTTGTGGAGGAATCGGCTTGCCCAGTTTTGTGTGAAGCAAAAGTACTTTTTGATGTTTGGCGCCACGGATATGGGCAGCATATGCATCATTACCTAGACAATAGGATAATAAAAATTACAAGAAAATTCGTTAAAATCAAAAGTTTTTAGAGTGATTCCATTTCAAATCACTCAATTTTGGATCAAAAAAACTTTTGGATCTCCGATTTGTCTGGACATTGGTATACAGCATCTGCGGGATGTAGAAATAAAACATTTAAGGTCGAATTGTCTTCTTCTTTTTGTTTTCTCAAAATGGTATTTTAAGCGATTTTACAGTGATTTGGTATTTATTTAAACAAATTTGCATTTTCTATCGTAAAGTATGAATGGAAAACATAATATTTTAATAGAATGGACTCAAAAGTCATTAAATGGCATTATAACAAGTTATTTTGATTCAAAACAAGTTTTTGATCAAATTTTATAGTGTAGAAAACGTTAAAATACCGTTTTTTTTACAATTTCCTCCATTCCCAAAATACATCATAATCGATTTGGCTGAAAATTTGCCCACAGATAGCCAAAACATACGACTTTAAGTAGTTGTTAGAAGGATTTGAATTATATTACAATACCAAAAAAGTTACATGCAATATCATAGTAAAAAATATAGGCGTCTACTGTAAGTACAATTAACGCGGCAAACATTGACGTCACGACAAAAATTGTTAAAAAGAAATAGTAATAATTGTAAATACAAAATAATTGTAATAGTAATAACTGATTTATTTGGAACAATTTCAGTTCCTACAATTTTTGTCGAAAAGTTAAAAATGGCGGAGATATTGAGCAAAAACGGTTCTCCTTTAAAATCAAGATGGCGGCTAACGTAACGGAGGAATTCATTCGCGATTTGTAATTTAGGCGACTATTGACTCCCCTAAAGATTAGAAAAATAAAATTTTGGGCAGCTCGGCATGCAAGGTCAAATGCTATTCCGACTGGACTAATATACTTTTGAGTCTGATATTATTGCATGTAACTTTTTTGGTATTGTAATATAATTCAAATCCTTCTAACCATTTGTTTTGTCAAAGTCATATGTTTTGGCTATCTGTGGTCAAATTTTTAACCAAATCGATTATGATGTATTTTGGGAATAGAGGAAAATGTAAAAATCGGTATTTTAACGTTGTCTAAACTATAAAATTTGATCAAAAACTCGTTTTGAATCAAAATAACTTGTTATAATGCCATATAATGACATTTTTGAGTCCCTTCTATTAAAATATTATTTTTTCCAATGATACTTTACGATAGAAAATGCAAATTTGTTTAAATAAACACCAAACCACTGTAAAATCACATAAAATATCATCATCACCATAAGTGGCTCGACAATCCGTTGTGGATCTTGGCCTGCTCACAAAGAAGTCGCCACTCCTGTCGATTCCTGGCAACTTCCCTCCATCTTCTGACCCCTAGAATCTTTAGGTCTTCTTCCACATCATCAATCCATCTTCTTGGTGGTCGTCCTCTACTTCTTGTACCCTCTGGTTTTGAAAATGTTAATCTCTTAGTGTATTCGTGATCTGACATCCTAGCAATGTGTCCAGCCCATCTAAGTCTCTGCACTTTAACGAATTTCACAATATCTGGATCGATGTGTAACTGATACAGTTCAAAGTTGTATCTTCGACGCCATAGCCCATTTTCATTTACTGCCCCAAAAATCTTTCTAAGAATTTTTCTCTCAAAAATATCATTTTGAAAAAAAAAAAAAAAAAGAATATTTTTTGACCTCAAATATCTTATTTTTACGTCCCGCAGAAGCTATACACCAAGTTTCAGAAAATCGGAGATCCAAAAGTTTTTGCCTAAGTGATTTGACATGGAATGTACCTTTAACGTTTATTGATTTTTTGCATACCTGTGCAAGTCACATCACATAGTTGACATCTGAGTGAGTTTCCAGATCTGTTTTGACTTGTGACTGTGACAGCTGCTGCCATTTTTGAGGCTGCTTCTCGTTTCTTGTGTTTTTGGCCTTCCAAATGTTCTTGATATGTTTGTGGACCAGCACAGCTAAAAATGATTACAACAATGTTTCTCTAGACAATCAAAATATTTACATAATGTGTAATTTTGTTGTTTCTTATATGTAATAATATTCAAACTACATCCAAAATACAAAATAGAAAACCATCACATGATCATTTTAATAATATCTGTAGTGGAACCTGGCTAACTTAAATATCATTCCCATTGAAAAGAAAGGAAGAAAAAAATAAGTCCCGTCCGTTGAAGCCCTAAATACACGATATTACCTCGAATTATTTTGATTGTCAAATTCCCCCATCTTCCTTAGTCTCAGCATCCGTTATGGCTTGCAAATTTTAGAAGCCTCGTATTAGTCCAGAGTAATAAGGATTTTCTCGGGACACTCAAAGATCCAGGTATCTAACTACTCTTTTAGTTATTGTATATCTATAGGAAGAAAACGTACCTGTTTCCTGCCTAGAGTTCGCGCCCGTTTTTTAATTACAGTAAAACCTCGATATAAAAGACCTCTATTTAACGGATTTCGGATATAACGGTCAAAAAATAAGGTCAAATGTAAAGAAATTAAAAACGTTCTGTTAATATTATACATACTTAACCCTGCCTTTACTAACATACATTGCATAACAACGGGGTCCCCGTGGATCCCAAACGTTGTATTTTACAAAGAATTTCAATACACTTTTTATTATAGCAAAATGAGGACACATTTTTAAATGGTCTGACTTATTTTAAACCTATTTTTATATAACAGACTTTCGGCTTTAACGGACACCCCGTCCCCCCAATTAGTCCGTTGTATCGAGGTTTTACTGTATTAACAATTTATTGCAAAAATCGCGATTTTTTCGATTTTTTGCACTCCATTCAAAAGCTAAATAGTTGGCATAAAATTACAAAATTCAGTTTTTTAGAACATTAAAAAACCTTCAAAATGCCGATTTTTGAAAGTTAAAAAGTTAATTTGTTGCTACGCAAACTGCAAAATAAGTGAAAATCGTTATTTATTAATAACTTTTACTAAAACTACTTTAGAACTTTAGTGTTTCACCCAAAGTTGGGTATTGGGGTACTTAACAAACGTTCAAAATTTGAGGTCGATCCATTAATTAGTTTAAGAGTTATTCTATTTGTTTATCCCAGAGACCTTTATTTTGCAATAAGATAAGACAGAAAATAATGAAGATAGGGCAATTCTGAGTAGGCCAAATGAAAGTAGAAGAGTGATAGTATCAAAATGTATTAAAAAAAGATAAAAAAAAAATAATTAATATACTAGTCTAAAATCCTAATGCCAAATTTTTGAAATTTTGTAGTTTATTAACATTTAGAATAACTAAAAATGTTGTCAGTAGAAACAATCTTTTTATATATTCGAAAAGATAATATTTTAACACGAATTATCAAATAAAAAAATTTAGCCTGGGTTCATTTGGGACAAAGTTAGCCATATGTTTTCTTTAATTCACAGCTAATTTGTTTATAATAATTAAGGAATCTCATTAATGCCATTTTAAAGAATGGGATTTGTATTTTTTCTTAAACAACTTGCACGAAAATTGTACCTTTACAGCACCTTCTACGATTTTTCAAAAATGTAGTTGCAGGATTACTAGGGGGAACCTACAAATCTACTAAGTTAAAATACCGAAAAAGCAATTTCAAACGAATATAATTTTGTGTATCTCTGGATCAACTCAATGGATTTCAATCTTTATTTTTTTTAATTTGTATGTAATTTCTACGTACATTACAAATATGCAATTAGTTTATAAATTTATTGATTAATAAACAGTCTAATTTGTTTAAACAATTCTTGAAAAAATATTTTTTCTACAAAAATCTATTTTTTTAATCATAGTATCATTAATGATCATAGAAAAAGTTAAAGTACACTTTAATAAATAAATGATTTTTATTAGATAATTATTTATTGCAAATAATTTATTTATTAAAGTATACCTTAATTTTTCTGATTAATAACGATAGTATGATTAAAATCATGGATTTTTGGGAAAAAATTATTTTTTCAAAAATTGTTTAAACAAATTAGACTGTTTATTAATTAATAAATGTCTAGACAAATTGCACATTTGTAATGTACAGAAAAATTACATACGAATTAAAAAAAGAACGATCAAAATATATTCAGTAGATCCCGAGATATAGAAAATGATAGTAGTTTTAAGTTGCCTTTTTTAGTTTTTGAACTCGTGCATTTATCGGCTCCCAGCTCCCCCTTCACTTACCACGACTAGTCACCAATTGAACTACATTTTTAAAAATTCGTATAAAATACCAGCTTTTCTAATATGTAAAATGATTTTTTCTACGGACAATATTTTTAAAAAGACTAAGTTTTCACTCTAATGGCATATAAAACAACATAATGCTATTCTATACCCCACCAGAATGAAAACAATGGGAACCTTCTCTGGTTACACCTCCGAGGCTTCTACAATATGCAAGCCATACGGATGCTGAGACTAAGGAAGATGAGGGAATTCTACAATTTACAATTCACGTCCCATCTGCTCAGCGCGGTAAAGTTCCAACGAGAATGGTTCCCTTCGTAATCCAATCAGAGTAAATGTAAATCAAAAATGAATAACCATTTTCAATTTCGTTGCAAAACGAAAATACAGCCGAACCATATTCTAGTCCAATCAGAGAGTGCAGCAAGCACCTCTACCGGTTTCGAAACTTATTAGTCTCTCATCAGGAGGCACATATGCTGAGAAGGTTCCCATTGTTTTCATTCTGGTGGGGTGTAGAATAGCATTATGTTGTTTTATATGCCAATAGAGTGAAAACTTAGTCTTGTTGTAGCAGTTGCCGCTAGAGCATCTATGCCATTTCGCTCGTTGCAATCCGGGACTGCACGCTGGGGTTTGTTTTGGTTGGAACGGGGAGAACAGCATGTGCCTCCTGATGAGAGACTAATAAGTTTCGAAACCGGTAGAGGTGCTTGCTGCACTCTCTGATTGGACTAGAATATGGTTCGGCTGTATTTTCGTTTTGCAACGAAATTGAAAATGGTTATTCAATTTTGATTTACATTTACTCTGATTGGAGTATGAAGGGATCCATTCTCGTTGGAACTTTACCGCGCTGAGCAGATGGGACGTGAATTGTAAATTGTAGAATTCCCTCATCTTCCTTAGTCTCAGCATCCGTATGGCTTGCATATTGTAGAAGCCTCGTAGGTGTAACCAGAGAAGGTTCCCATTGTTTTCATTCTGGTGGGGTGTAGAATAGCATTATGTTGTTTTATATGCCATTAGAGTGAAAACTTACAGCCGGTTTCCGAAACGTTATTCAAATCTTCGATCATCTAATCGAGCTGTTAGATTTGATCAACTGTTAACCAGTGACCAGTTTCTCAAACGTCGATCATCTTAAAATTATATGATCGTAGAAAATCGATTATCTGACATACGATTTGGTATCGATACTGTCACAATCGGCTGTCATCCTTCAAAATTTCATTTTATAACCAAAAAATTTCAATCCATAGTCCATAGTAAATAACTACATAATTTATAAAATTAAAAAATATATTAAAAATGAGCAATACCAACGGAAATCCTCAACGCATAAATTATACTGAGAGAGAGAAATGTTTGCTGTTGGAAATATGTAATTGGAAAGTAAGTACGAAACTGTCTAACTTATAGAACAAATTTCTAATTGTATTTTTGTTTTCAGATACAACCATATTATAATTGAAAACAAATAATGTACCAATGCTATGTCCACCAACCAAAACAATGAAACCTGGGAAAAAATAGCACTGGAATTTAATGCCAGCGCTGAATTTCCCAGAACTCCCAAGTAGCTGAACACTGAAAAGTAGAAGAGGAAAATGTAAGTGTATAAAACTTTCGGTTGATTTAGAGCTATATGGATTAATTACATTGCAGATTCAAAAATATAATGAGCAGAAGGTTTTGGACCATTTGAAGAGAGACCAAACTGCGGACAAAGTAGGTATACTTAAATTTAAAGCTCTTAACACCAGGTCAGTCGAATTACACTATTTCTGAGTGGAATATTTTTATAAAAATATAATCGAATGAAACTAATTTCATGATTGGAACTAACCTAGTGTTGAGACAATAGAAGTTTAGTATTTGAGGGTGTTACCGCCAAAGAGGTGTAACTCATATTTGTGAAATGATGGAAGTTTTGCTTTATAACTTTGATAAACAGACATTTTTTCATCAGGAAAAGTGGTGTAAGTATTTACAGTAAAAACTTACACACCACTTTTTCTCTGAAGAGGTCTATGTATATAATATCAAGATTATAAAATAGGGCTTACATCATTTCAAGAATATGACTTACACCACTTTGATTTTAACCCATTCATTTCTTAATCAGTAATGAACTAATGAATTGTTTTCAGAAAGACATACTTGCACAGATGTAGGGGCACAAATGTTGAGTTTGATTGGCATGGCAATCAAATCCAACCTTTACCCAACAGTTGTGACAGTGCATCTGGTTTCTTCACATCTGGTGAGTCCTTATTTTATTAATTTATTTAAATAAAGGTAACTAATTTTAAATTTATTTATATATAAAGCCTGATCAATATTTCCAATATTATCTGAACAATAACCTGTATATGGTCTTGATCTGTACAAAACTTCTGAATTAGAACATTTTTTTGTTCAGCACGTTATTCACAAATGTAGTAGAGTGACCATTAGTTTAACTATTTAAAACTATTATCGGATAATGCTATTATGTATTCTATGGATGTAGCAATAGAAAGAAGCCACCTTCTGTTAAAAAGGATGATTAGAAGAGGGAGGTATGGTATAGCCGGTTTTCTAAAGATAAACTTAAGTTTGTCCATTGTTTCCAAAGTATGTACATCAGGATGTAAGTTTTTGAGTGAATCTAGAATGTTTTTGGCATCTGAAAGATTTCCATCTAAAATGGATATTGCATCCTACAGTTCTAAGCCAATTTAAGATTTTTTGAAAGGTATTATTGTTTAAAGTTTGATTGTTAAAGATATTATTTCTATGTTGATCAATAATAAATCTGATAACAAGGGTTACCCATAGCCAGACATAGGCCTATCTATAGACATCATTAAACAAAAAAAGATCTTTTGTAAACCAAATTTAAGCAAACTCAAAATATGAGAATTAATATCTATAAATATTATTAATATGAATTAATTATTATAATTATTTATTCCAATTATAAATTAAGGTAGATTATTAACTTAGCTATTAAGATAGCTAAAGTAGATAAATAAAAGTAACTACCTACCTAATTCGAGAAAGATTTTTTATAAAGAAAAAACTATCTGGTACATCTAAAACAATTGAATTTTTTTTATTTTTATAGTTGCACAAGATAGTCAAGTGGAAGTAGATTACCTACAATTGGAAGACACATAGCAGACGTCCAATGTACCCTCTACTTCCACTGTGCTGCTCAGTACACCCACGACAACTGCTGTCCTGCCCAAGAAGACAGCCAAGATGTCTCAGGCTCGTTCAAAAAATAAAAAATTAAAAGATGTAGGGAGCGAAACCCTTAATGTATCTTTTACAAAAAAAAATTGAAACAGCAAGACTAGAGAAAAGAAGTAAGATAGTATTTTTTTCAACAAGAAAAAGAGAAATTTTAGAAGTAGAGCTTCAAATAAAAAAATTCGAACTCAATAAATTATTAGGTAATAGTGGTTAGGTATGTCCCTACTAAAGTAATTTTAAATAAAAATTGTAATTTCTTTAAATAATAAAATTAATAAAAAATGTATTTTTCAAAGTTTATTTACCCACCTGTTAGAATGAGTTATTACCTACTAGCTTCGTCCTCTGCTTCTTTGTCTTAATGCATTCCACAATTCTTCATTTGTTATGGTGTTGGGCCAATACATCTTCAGAATATTTTGTGGGAATCTATTTACAAAAACTTTTCCTTGCATTTCCTTCTGATATTGTTCATGTCTCACTCCCATATTCCCATATACACTGTGTCCGTAAAGTATGGAACAAATTCTTTTTTAGCTAAACAGAGCATTTTTAGAAATAATCCTGAAACACGTCGATTTTTGATTTTAATTTACGGTGTTTTAAAATAATATTCTGATATACACGGTGAATTACTTTCGAGTAATGACATCACCATCATTTTTTTTAAATGGAACACCCCCATTTTGTCTCAATTTTCGGATTACTCTAGCTGAGCTGATTCCAAAAATGTATCACATATTGATTCAAATTGGTACAGGGTGGACAAAAATACAATAGTTTTGTGTATGCTCATATTATTAAAGTTTAATTAATTTTTGATATTAAATTAAAATATTCAACTAAACAATATCAAAAATTAATTAAAATTAAAATATCAAAAATAAAATAAGTATTTTTGAAAATATTGTTAATTTAACTAACGCGTTACTGTATGAACACACACAAATCTATTGTATTTTTGTCCACCCTGTACCAATTTGAATCAACATGTGATACATTTTTGGAATCAGCTCAGCTAGAGTAATCCGAAAATTGAGACAAAATGGGGGTGTTCCATTTAAAAAAAATGACGGTGACGTCATTACTCGAAAGTAATTCACCCTGTATATTAGAATATTGTTTTAAAATACGGTAAATTAAAATCAAAAATCGACGTGTTTCAGGATTATTTCTTAAAATGCTCTGTTTAGCTAAAAAAGAATTTGTTCCATACTTTACGGACACAGTGTATGTAGTAGTATTGATTTGATGATACTATTAAATGTGTTTTGGCTAATTTATGTTGAGATATGATATGAGAGGATTTCAAAGGTCTGTTGTCTGTTGTTCTTTTTCCTATTCTATGTTTAATGTTTGCCTGGACTCCAACTTTTGTACTATTATACTATCAAGGTAGCAGAATTCTTTAACCTGTTTTATTTCTTCTTGATTGATGTATCGTTTACCATGCTCATTTATTCCTATTCTCATCTCTACTATCTTATTAGTGATGATTTTAAGATCAACCTCATCTGCCTTTCCTTCCAGCTTCCTTATCACGTTCTTCATATCATCTATTGTATGTGATATCAAGCAGATATCATATTGCATATCCCAATGTTGGATTTAATTGGCAACCAAATCTAATCTTTATACAACAGTTGCAGATGGTGCATCTGCTTACTTGCCATGTAGTGAGTCCTTATTTTATTTAATTATTTAACAAAAGGTAAGTAGTAATTCTAAATTAAATATTTAAAATTAAACATTATTTTTTTATTTTCACACTAACACAATATGTTGAAGTAGAGCTAAACTAATGCTCCCCTGTAGCACCATCTACATGTGTGTGCAGTGTGCAGCCCAATATACAGTGAGCATGTAAAGGTTGGAATAAATTCATTTTCTCGAGAATGGACGATTTTGGGAAAAAATCCCGAAACAGGTCAATTTTTATTTTTAAATTACGACTTTTTGGCATTATTATCATACTAGTGACGTCACCCATCTGGGCGTGATTACGTCATCGATGATTTTTCTAAATTAGAATAGGGGTCGTGTGGTCGCTCATTTGAAAGGTAATTGAATTCTCTAATCAGTAATATAAACATTAACATAATTACTTATACAGACTGCCCAAAAAAATTTTTTTGATTAAATTTATTGACATAAAAAGAAGAATGTATGTCATTTATTTAATTCAAAGTACACTTTACTGCTCTTAGAAAACAGAAAGAAATGTTTATTTGAAAAATATTCTTTGCTTTTCGCTTAAATTAAATGTCAAAGTGTCAAGAGGTAGGTGGGTACCTGCTTTAATATTGAATTTAAGCAAAAAACAATATTTATTTGTCAAATAAACATTTTTTCCTGTATTCTGATAGCAGTAAAATGTATTTTGAATTAAATAAATTACACACATTCTTCTTTTTATGTTAATAAATTTAATTAAAATTTTTTTTGGACAGCCTCTATAAAGAATTATGTTATTGTTTATATTACTGAATAGATAATTGAATTACCTTTCAAATGAGCTATCACAAGGCCCCTATTCTCGTTTAAAAAAATCATGGATGACGTCATTACGCCCAGATGGGTGACGTCACTAGTATGACATATATGCCAAAAAGTCGTAATTTAAAAATAAAAATTGACCTGTTTCGGGATTTATTTCCAAAATTGCCCATTCATGAAAAAATGAATTTATTCCAACCTTTACCTGCTCACTGCATAATTACACTATATTATATTTAATTTTAAAAATTAAATTATAACTAAATAACTAATAATTTTAATTAAACACTAAAATACCCTTTATTTAATAACTATTTAACCCATATAATAACTAAAAAACTCTATTTAATAACTAAAAACAACTATTTATAAACATTAACAGCCCTTTAATCAACCAATAACCTCAAATTAGGTGACAGTTCCTTTTGGTCGCCGTGTGACATGCGAAATTGGTTAATCAGCCTTTCGGAAACTCAAAACACTTATGATCGGCTGTTAACTAACGATTAATCGTTTGTTAAATCATATGATCGACTGTTATTGAACTCCCGTTTAACTGGTGTTATTGAAACTCAAAATGCATTTGATCAACGATTAACCATCGATTACATAATTTTTGAGATGATCATCCTTTCGGAAACCGGCTGTTAGTCTTGTTGTAGCAGTTGCCGCTAGGCCATCTATGCCATTTCGTTCGTTTCAAACCGGGACTGCACGCTGGGGTTTGTTTTGGTTGGATCAGGGAGAGCAGCATATGTGTCTCCTGATGAGAGACTAATAAGTTTCGAAACCGGTAGATGTGCTTGCAGCACTCTCTGATTGGACTAGAATATGGTTCGGCTGTATTTTCGTTTTGCAACGAAATTGAAAATGGTTATTTATTTTTGATTTACATTTACTCTGTGTGGAGTATGAAGGGAACCATTCTCGTTGGAACTTTACCGCGCTGAGCAGATGGGGAGTGAATTGTAAATTGTAGAATTCCCTCATCTTCCTTAGTCTCAGCATCCGTATGGCTTGCAAATTGTAGAAGCCTCGGAGGTGTAACCAGAGAAGGTTCCCATTGTTTTCATTCTGGTGGGATGTAGAGTAATATTTTTAGTATTATTTTATGTGCTATTAGATTTAAAACTTCCTTACAATTTACAACATAGTTTTAATTATACCAGTGACAAGATATCTCATAACTATACATATTCGTAACGGTACAACTTGTAACGGTACAATTCGTAACGTCAAAATTGAATTATTCTGTATTTTTGTTAACGTGAAAACTGACTCTTCAATTTAACGAACCAGCGTCACGATAAACATGACTTATTTCATATTTTGTGGAGAAATAAATTTTTAAAATTAAGTATGTCTTAAAATAAAAATAGTAATGTAAATTGTATTAATTATTATAGTATATAAATACATTATTACTAAACTGGTTTTGTTTCATTATTTTTCACAATTATTAGTTTTACCACTTTAGAGTGATAATTTAAGACACGATATTTAAAAAAAATTCTTTAGTTGTCATATTAACAAAAATATGTGTACAATACACTTCTCTAAGAAATGAATGCACCACCTAAAAATAGGTAATTTTTTAAACCTGCTGTCCAATTTAAGTGATTTACATGTTATAGCCTTATAGGGCTTTTCATCGATTGTCATTTGTTTCGAGCTTCTGCCATGTGTCATCTAATATTAATATATCTACGTCATATGTTATTGGTACATACCCATGATACAAACCAAAGACGTTTTGTACACATGACACAATAATAAAATATACTAATTTTAGATGACACATGTCGGAAGCTCGAAACAAATTACTGTGAATGAAAAGCCCTATTCTTTAACAATATCGCTGTAATAATATTGTTGCTAGACATGTAAATTGTCGTTGTATACCGGGTGTACCAATCAAACTGTGATTTTTTTCTCGAAGTTCGCGTGACCCTGTGGAATATTCTAGCATTTATAAAATACTGAAAATAAAACCCAACTATAACCTCATGTTTTCTTAATATTTTGTTTTTTGATTAATTTGCTTATATTGGATAGTAAAAAAGTTAGGTACTTTAACAACTAGTCTTTTTCTTCGTCAATACAGGGTGTTTTTAAATAATTATGGCAAACTTTCAAGGGGTAATTCTACATGAAAAAATAATGACAATTTGCTTTATAAAATGTTCGCAAATGCTTCGGTTCCGAGATAGGGAGTGTTGAAATTTTTCTTACAAACTGGCAATTTATTTATTGCTCTAAAACCGGTTAAAATATGCAAATGAAATTTGGTGGGTTTTAAGAGGTAGTTATTGCGCATTTCTTGATATACCTACAAGTAGGAATTTAATATTCATTATTGGCGCGCATACGGGTAATATGATCCTCATGTGCGCCAATGGTGAAAATAAAATTCTTAATTATTGTATGTCAAAAAATGCACAATAACTAACTCTTAAGGTACTAGTACACTTTAGAAGACCAAAAATAATCATTTTTTCCAAGATTTTTTTTCTCAGAACGTTTATTAAAAATGAACATAAACTTTTTTTTACATCTTAATACCTAACTCTTATAAAATACAAATAATAATACATCTTTTTTCATTTATGCACGTACACTAATATTGTAGAGGGCGCAAAAGTCGAGGCCTCGAAAAATGATGGCGGACAGTTAATTTCAGGATTGGGATATATGAATCAAAAAAATCGTACTGCATTTGAAAAAAGAAGGTTTCTTACGTGACAATTTACGACAACTTGATCAAAAAATAAAAAATATATATTTTTTAAACATGAAAAACTGAAGAAAAACGAGAGATTTTTTCACAAAAATTTTACAAATTTCCGTAAAATCTTATTTCTTGAGGAATTTTTCACTGGCGGTGGTAAATTGTCACGTAAGAAACCTTCCTTTTTAAAATGCCATATGATTTTTTCAGATTTTTTAAAAACAGAATGTTAAGAAAACATGAGGCTATAGTTGGGTTTTAATTTCAATATTTTATAAATGTTAGAATATTCCACAGGATGACGCGAACTTTGAGAAAAAATCACAGTTGGATTGGTACACCCGGTATACAATGACAATTTACCTGTCTAGCAACAATATTACTACAGCGAATTTATTAAAGAATAAAGCTAGAACATGTTAAAAAAATCCACTTAAGTGGGAGAACAGGTTTAGGAAATTAGAGACATTAAAAATGATCAATTTTTAAGGTGGTGCGTTAATTTCTTGGAGAAGTGTATTTAAAAAGAAGTAGTCTTAATGGGAAGAATATGGAATCATCATTAACGGCCACTACTTAAATCACCTAAGATACAATACAATACAAAAAGTTTATTTTGCCAAAAAAACAGAATATTACAATATACAACAGAGAATATACAAAACGTTTTTAGACAAAAAAGGATCTTCTCACGATTATAAAACCGATTACAAAAAGTCCACCACAAAGGTAGACCTTTGCGAAAAGACCGCAATGAGAAGTAATATTTAATATAAGACAAAAGAAAAAATTAATAAACTAAACCAAAACTGAACTGTGTTGAAGGAGAAGGGCATTAACAAATCAAATACGATAATATTTATAATATAACTTCTAGACCCAACGAAAAAGTGACAAGGACGAGAAGCCGGACAGTGTGCAGATTCTCGACAGCTGGATAGATGGTAGAAAAATAGTTGTTAATAATTTAATTTAGTTAAGTTGTTCTTGTAATAACATGTTTCTTATATACTTTCTAAATTTAACCAGAGACAAGTTTTTTGTTCTTTTTGACAGCCCGTTCCACATTTTGACAGCTAGATAAAAAAATGATTTTTGGAAAGCCGCAGTTCTGTGACGCGGAAGAAGAAATGTTCCAGTGTTCCGTGTAGTATGTATTCTAGACAAATCTGAAAATTTTTCATTTAAATACGCTGACGATATCGTCATTATCGCTACAGACAAGGAACAACTACAAATAATGATACAATAACTAGACCACGAAGCCAGTAAAGTTGGATTAAATATGAATTACAGCAAAACAAAAGTGATAACCAAGAGGATGAGTTAAGAATCGTAGTTAAACAAAACCAAATAGAGGAAGTGAATGAATACGTACACTTGGGACAAATAATAAAATTGAATAGAGACAACCAAACAGCAGAAATAAAGAGACGAACGAAGTTAGCGTGGGCCTCGTTTGGTAAGCTCAGCTTCATATTGAAGAATAAAAAATACCCTAATATCTAAAAACGAAAATCTACGACCAATGTATTCCTCCGGTCCTTACATATGGATGTCAAACATGGACGTTCACAAAAGCGAATATGGACAGAATTGCGAAAACACAAAGAGCAATGAAAAGACAAATGATCAACGTAAGACTGTCAGATAGAAAAAGGAATTCCTGGGTAAGAAATATCACAAAAGTTAAAGATGCTACTCGTCAAAGAGCTAAACTAAAATGGAAATTCGCCGGTCATGTGATTAGACAAAAAGACGAAAGATGGAATAAAATTATTACAGAGTGAAGACCATGGACATATAAACGAAAGAGAGGAAGACCACAGATGAGATGGGTAGATGACATAAAACACCGAGCAGGCTTAAAATGGATGCACATGGCTCAGGATAGAGAAAGATGGAGGTGCGCAGGGGAGGCCTATGTCCAATATTGGATGTCGCAAGGCTAATAGATAGATAGATAGTCTTAAGAAATCAGAACCATTTAATACAAAATAATGTGAAACAACAAATCGACTCATCCAACGAAGACTGTACAACTCAATTTTTGGCGCTTTTGAGTTACACCCCTGAAAGATTAGATAACTGTGATGCCTTTCAACGAACAAAGTTCTAAGTTAATTTGTTCACGTTTAGGCAACCAATTTTGCACTTAAATATTGTACTAACTTGTATATCTTTACATTATCCAACGAAAACTATCCTATCTCAAAGTTAGTATAGTCTTCCTCGGCATTCCGAACGGAAGCGTCGTTGTCTCATGAGTTAGTATAGTTTTCGCATTTTAAGGTTAAGTAAAGTACGCCTACATGAACAACATTGTTTACGTTATAAAAGTTGTACAGCGTATAAATTTCTATTAAAAATAATACATGTGAATAGAAGGTGTATTTTATAAGTATAAATAAGTATCCAGGATGTACTATCCAGGATTTTCCCGATTTTTTCCAGCGAATACTGTACTAACTCATTCAAAAACCATATAAAGAAAAAAAATTGACATGTTCAAAAGCACAAGTGGAACAATACGGTAAACACAATGGATAAATATAAAAACAATTTAGTAAATAAGAACCCCTGATTTTTTGCATTAATCAAAACTTTATCTTGCTTTATTCGAAAACTTCGCTGCATGAGTCGAAATATTTGCTATTAATAGTTACCTGATTTTGCACACTTCGCAGTAATGCAATTGCTGTGGTTTCGGAGGGGCTTTAGTTCTGCTGACGCCCTTCACACCTACTCCAGCTTTTCTGAAGTTCTGCCAACCTCCTGCTGGTTTTGGAGTAGCATGTTGTGGAACATACATTGTGGCTGGAGAATATAAAACTTATATATTGCTTAATTTAAACTGACATATAAAAGGTGATTCAATGAGAATATATACAGGGTTGGAAATTAAAAAAATGAATATATACAGGGTGTAACAAAAATACAGGTAATAAATTAAATCGCATATTCTGAGACCAAAAATAGTCCGATTGAACCTAACTTATCTTAGTACAAATGTGCACATAAAAAAAGTTACAGCTCTTTGAAGTTAACAAATGAAAATCGATTTTTTTCAATAATCGAAAACCATTAGAGATTTTTTATTGAAAATTGACTTGAAGCATTCTTATGACAGGAACATCTTAAAAAATAATAACAGTGAAATTTGTAGACCCCATAAAAATTTTATGGGGTTTGGTTCTCTTAAACCCCCCCAAACTTTTGTGTATGTTCCAATTAAATTATTATTGTGGTACCATTACTTAAACGCAATGTTTTTAAAACTTTTTTGCCTCTTAGTACTTTTTTGATAAGCCAGTTTTTATCGAGATATTTTGAATATTTGTCAAATCTACCACATATTTGTATATGGTTAAATACGATTAGGGAGACCTGGTAATATGAAAATTTATTTATAATTTACATTTTTAGGCATATTTTGAAACATATTACAAAAGAAGCCACATCTCGATAAAAGATGGCTTAACGAAAAAATACTAAGAGGCAAAAAAGTTTTAACACTATGTTTAACTAATGGTACCACAATAATAGTTTAATTGGAACGTACACTAGCATTTGGGGGGTTTAAAGGAACAAAACCCCCATAAAAATTTTATGTAAACATATTAAAAAAGAAGTCGTACTTCGAGAAAAACTGGCTTATCAAAAAAATACTTTTAGAGGCAAAAGTTTTAGAAACATTGTGTGTAACTAATGGTGCTACCATGATTATTTAACATACACAAAGGCTGAGGGGGGGGGGGGGTGCGCAACCGGGTGTACAAATTTCAGTTATTATTTTAGGGTGTCCTGCCATAAAAATTACACATATCAATTTTCACTAAAAAAATCTCCTAATAGTTTTCGATATATTGAAAGAAATCGATTTTCATTTGGTAACTTCAAAGGGCTGTAACTTTTTTTATGGGTAGATTGGTACTATTAGCATGTAAACAAGTGAAAAAAATTACATCAGTTTCATGTGACAAATATTTTCTTCAAATTAACTTTTAATATAGATATAAATATTAACCCTTTCGTTCAGCGTGTCCTCAATTGAGGACAACATAATATTTAGTGGCATTAATTCTTATTTGTTTGAATCACCCTTTCAGTACATGCAATTACTAGTACATATTTGTGTAAGTATAAAGCATATTAACTAAATACATAAAAGAGTTTAGCAAAAATATTCATTGTATAATGATGAAAAATAATAAATATAAACATAACTTAGATATCAAAATTTTTCAGAGCCACTAACCAAATTTGAAAAACAAATTTTTTTTTTATTTATATTGGCTAAAGATTACAATGTCAACGAAGAAATTAAAAGAAGAATAGTGCTTGCCAATATGCCAAAAGTGTTACTATGGCTTCAGAAGATAGGTGAGTACAAAACTACCTACTAAAGTGCCCGTCTATACATAACTACACAAATTAAAGTGCCTGTCTATAAATCACTAATAAGACCATATTATGTCTGGATCCCGCATAAGAAAAAAAAAGTTGATTAATAGCAAGCTGAAAATTTGTTAATAGCTTAACGGTGTCTAGTCGGACAAACTTTGATATATGGGAACACCGGAACAGGGAAAGTTTTAATGGTGGAACAGGTTAAAAATTTGGAACGTCAGACTACGAAAACATCAGATGTATTTTGTCCGACAGAACTTCCAATTGATTTGTTGCCCTTTCAATAAACTCTCATGTAAAAATCAGACTGGTGTCTATCACCAACTGGGCATTTTAATGAGTGGAACACGAAGAACATGTCAAATGACAGTAATCATGTTGGTTAGTAATAGCAGTCCGATTTTTGCATGATAGTTTAATGAAAGCGTAACAAATCAATTGGAAGTTCTGTCGGACAAAATAGATCTGATGTTTTCGTAGTCTGACGTTCCAAATTTTTAACATGTTCCACAATTATTAAAGCTTCCCCTGTTCCAGTGTTCCAATATATCAAAGTTTGTCCGACTAGACACCCTTAAGCTATTAACAAATTTTCAGCTTGCTATTAATCAACTTTTTTTTGGTACGCGGGATCCAGACCTACCAGTGAGTGCCGTTTAAGAAACCAATTATACAAACTAGCTATGGAGAATGAACCATGGTGCAAAAAGTGCGAAATGGAAGAAGAGACTGTCATACACATATTATGCCATTGCAGTGTGCTAATTGATGTGAGGCAGGAGATCACTGGTCAACTGATGTTTAAATCAGAAGAGATCATAAAACTACCAATAAGAAAACTATTGGCCTTCGTTAAGGACAAAGAACTTATTAGAGTCTAAGGAAAAATCAGGGTATGGTACAAAGGACTTATGACCAAGTGCCAGAAACTAACGAGTCTCACCTGATCTTATAAGAAGAAGAGAAGAAGACCTGGGAGTGCTAGCATATGAAGCAGAAACGTGGTCACTTACACAGAAGGACCAAGAACGGCTTAAACGTTTAGAGTGAAAAATCTTAAATACAGTTGAGTCCCGGGTTCTTTACCCTACTCTGGGCTAATTAGCAAAATACAAGGAAAAGTTATTTACCAGCAATTTTATTGCTGGAATCGAATCTTATTATTGTATGTATTAATAATATAGATATGCAAAGTCCGCAGATAGTGTGCTACTTTTTTTATAAACAAAATGGCGCCCGAAAATCGTGTTTTTTTCAATTTTTGCTCTATAACTCCAAAGATTTTAACTTTAGACCAAAAACACCCAAATAAAAATTCACCGCAATTAAATTCTGCATAGAGACGTGTTTTTTTCGATTTACTTCGACGAAAACTTTCCCCGGAAAAAGCGGGTTTTTCCAACAAAATCTTTAATTTTCAACTAAACTTTTAGATAAGCAGTTGTTAATAAATAATTAAATAACTTGGTAACGTAAAAGCCCTTTCCGTATATATTATAATTCCAGAAGTCTACGGAAATTGAATGAACAGTTTAGCAACAATTAAAATGTTAATTAAAAATTTACGGTCGCTATAATAACGACAATAATTACGATGCATAATAACTATGATTTTTTCATAAAAAGACACTATACCTATCTAATGTACTTTACAGAATTGAAATTGGACTATTTAAGCGGCCTCAGGAATATTTTAAAATTATAAACAATTTTTTGGTTTATAAACAAATAGAATATCTCGAGAAATATTAAACTAAATTAAATTGTGAAAACGGTCTTCGAAAGACAGCGGCAGGACGCTTCTTTTAAAAGAAAAAAAGTTTAATTATGAGGAGTGGTTCCTGAGATACAACCGGTCAAAGTTGACCGGAATTTACGGCACAGATATAAACAATAGGATCATAATTTTCAAACCATCACTTTTTTATTTTTGTCCTCTTTTTCCACACCAATTTTCATATCTTTAAAATCCTCATAACATATATTATTATAATAAAAACTATCGATAATACGTGTGAAAATTGCCAAAAATAGCAAAATTCCAATCAAAAATTAGGTTGGAGAAAATGTAACCCTCAAAGTTCAAAATCGGTATACGTTAACAAAAGGCATTTTCTCGGCTTCCCATGGAGCAATTTCCTTCATTCTTTTTTTGTCCCCTAATAACTCGAGTAGAGCCATCGAACTAATGCATTATTAAATGTCAAACTTGCTTTTGTTTTGTTATAATAGATTAATTTATTTATAAGAACAGAAAATTACATATTTTTTCCAGTTGTAGGCTTTTTTTTAGATAAACTTACTACAAGTGTACCTTTTAAAGTTAAAAACATAAATATTCTCATTTGAAAGCTGTATAATTATTTAAACAATTTTTATTTAAACAAATTAAAATATTGTGTTATAATAAATAAATTAATTTATTATAACAAAACAAAAGCAAGTTTGACATTTAATAATACGTTAGTTCGATGGCTCTACTCGAGTTACTTGGGAACAAAAAAAGAATGAAGGAAATTGCTCCATGGGAAGCCGAGAAAATGCATTTTTTTTAACGTAAACCGATTTTGAATTTGAGGGTTACATTTTCTCCAACCTAATTTTTGATTGGAATTTTGCTATTTTTGGCAATTTTCACACGTATTATCGATAGTTTTTATTATAATAATATATGTTATGAGGATTTTAAATATATAAAAATTGGTCTGGAGAAAGAGGACAAAAATAAAAAGGTGATGGTTTGAAAATTATGATCCTATTGTTTATATCTTTGCCGTAAATTTAGGTAAAGTTTGACCGGTTGTATCTCAGGAACCACTCGTCATAATTAAACGTTTTTTCTTTTAAAAGAAGCGTCCTGCCGCTGTCTTTCGAATACCGTTTTCACAATTTAATTTAGTTTAATATTTCGTGAGATATTCTATTTGTTTATAAGACAAAAAATTGTTTATAATTTTAAAATATTCCTGAGGCCGCTTAAATAGTCCAATTTCAATTCTGTAAAGTACATTAGATAGGTATAGTGTCTTTTTATGAAAAAATCATAGTTATTCTTATGCATCATAATTATCGTCGTTATTATAGCATATTTTTAATTAACATTTCAATTGTTGCTAAACTGTTTATTCAATTTCCATCGGCTTCTGGAATTATAATATATATGGAAAGGGCTTTTACGTTACCAAGTTATTTAATTGAATGGTGGGCTACAACAACGTTGTAAGCGACAGATTGGGTCAAAGTGAGGTTTTAATGCAATATTATTGTATATCCAATGACCAATGCGAGCATCTTTCAATCAGGCTAAAAACATTTTACCTTCCCCGAGTTTTTCGTACCGCAATATTGGTATCCGTATTGTCATAAATGACTTGGTCAATAAGTTTTTTCCATCTCCTGCATAATCTTAATTCTGTTGCTTACAACATTGTTGTAGCCCACCATTCAATTATTGATTAACAACTACTTATCTAAAAGTTTAGTTGAAAATTAAAGATTTTGTTGGAAAAAAACCGCTTTTGCCGGGGAAAGTTTTCGTCGAAGTAAATCGGAAAAAACACGTCTCTATGCAGAATTTAATTGCGGTGAATCTTTATTTGAGTATTTTTGGTCTAAAGTTAAAATCTTTGGAGTTATAGAGCAAAAATTGAAAAAACACGATTTTCGGGCGCCATTTTGTTTATAAAAAAAGTAGCACACTATCTGCGGACTTTGCAAATCTATATTATTAATATATACAATCATAAGATTCGATTCCAGCAATAAAATTGCTGGTAAATAACTTTTCCCAAAAATGGCCTATTCTCCGATAATCAGCCCAGACTACCCGTGCATCATCATTTAAAGCATACGAAATAAGTCGGAAATTTACTAAATGCAACAGTAAGTGACAGAAAGTGGGTATCATTCCGATCACGGATTATAGTATAAAATTTGACGTTATCAAATAAATAGAATGTCAAATTTAAGTTTTGCTTTAACATTTTGGTGCATAATTACTTACAGCTACATTTGAAGTAGCTTAATAAATTCTTTTATTATCATTGATTAATAAATAAATAAACAATTTATAAAAAAAATCGAAAACGTATTTTTTTTTGTTTTTTTATTCTCTTTGGCGGAACATTAAACACAAGCATTCCTTAAATGTGTCAACAATGAAGTTATTTGTACGTTGTCAAAATTTATCGTAAAATAACATAAACTTATCATAAAATTTCTAACTCCAATATAAAATTAGTTGTGAAAACAACTGTTTGTATACTATGAAAAAGTTCAAAATGCAAAAATTCGACAAAATAACAGCAAAAAATTCAACAAACTGACAGCCACAAAAGTAAACAAATCAAAACGTCAGAAATTGTACTTAAAATATGTGAAAACATCCCCAATCGTCTTTCTTTGTACCTATCTATTTTCAATGCACTGAGTCTAGATTGTTCATAAAAATAAATATACAGGGTGTCCAGAAACTCTACCGACAAACGAAGACGGGAGATTCCTCAGATAATTTTAAGACAATTTAACCCAATTCACCTAGTCCGAAAATGCTTCCTAAGGGAGCTAGAGCTCTTTAAAGATGGCGCCATGTAATTAGTTTTTCTTAAATACCTCCAGAACGCTTTTATTTAGAAAAACGAAAATTTGTATACGTATTTACTTTCCTGAAATGAATCGATTCCATCCATTGCGAATTTCTAGTACCGGTCATAGGCGTCCGTTTTGGGTAGAGTAACGATTATTTTATCGCATAACTTTTTTGTCTTCAAGTTTTAAGCATTTTGAAAAAAAAAAGTTAAAAAAAACCGATGTATTTTACCAACTTAAAGCAAGAGTAACTTTTAGTACTCGAATATCTCATAATTGAATAATCTAGTGTCAAAAATACTTAAAAATTAAAGACAATAAAGTTATGCTATAAAATAACTGTTGACCTACCCAAAACGGACGCCTATGACCGATACTAGAAATTAGCCACTAATGAAATCGATTAATCTCTGGAATATAAATAAATGTACCAGTTTTCATCTTTCTAAATAGTTTTTTTTTATTTTTTTTTTTAAATTCAAGGAACGAAAAATTTTCAAATCGATTTTTCTAGAAAACGGTGTATCCTATCGACTTAAACTAAGAGTACCTTTTAGTACTAGAATAACTCACAATTTAATAATTCAGAGTCAAAAATGCTTAAAAATTAAAGACAAAAAGTTAGGCGATAAAATATCCGTTGCTCTACCCAAAACGGACGCCTATGACCTGTACTAGAAATTCGCAATGGATGGAATCGATTCATTTCTGGAAAGTAAATATGTATACCAATTTTCGTTTTTCTAAATAGAACCGTTCTGGAGGTATTTAAGAAAAACTAATTACATGACGCCATCTTCAAAGAGCTCTAGCTCCCTTAGGAAGCATTTTCGGACTAGGTGAATTGGGTTAAATTGTCTTAAAATTATCTGAGGAATCTCCCGTCTTTGTTTGTCGGTAGAGTTTCTGGACACCCTGTATATATATAATCCGGTGCTCTTCTACCGTGAGGTGTCATAAAAATAACATATGTGTTTTTTCTTAATAACAGGCGGCAGCTGGTTTGTCATTACTTTCATGCGTGGAAGAGAATGATGCTAGATAAAAAGTATGTGTTTTATCTCGCCAGGTATTAATGAAGAACGGGTAAAGATTCGCGGACTCAACTGTATATGGAAGAATAAATTAGCAAGATTTGTACCATAGCCGTTGCAAATTTAAGTTGTATAGAATATTCAGGGAATCTGACGTAAAATTCATTTAGGTAGCACGCCCTAGGGTAAGAACAGAAAAAGTATGTCGCGGTCGATATCCATGTAAAACAAACACATTGTAGTGAATGGAAGAGAACAGAGCAGTTAAGTCGCGGTGGAGGTTTAGCGCGATGCCATCCAGGAGGTTTACGTCGATGCTTTTGAAAATAAAATGAGTTTGTTTTACATGGATGTCTACTGCGCGGCCTACAAGGATGCTTCCCTGTGATTGGTCCGTTCGAAGCCAAGTTGTCATTACCTGCGCTATCTGAGTTGATACTTTGTATATAATCCCTTTTTGTATTCAGTTAATTTTTGAATTTCAAAAGTAATTAAATTCAGTAAATTTTTGAAATATGAAGGAGCATCCGATTATTTACAGCTGACATTTCATCACTATCATCACTTGACTGACACAACATCGCAAAAGCACAGTCTTTTGTCATTCAAATTTCATTAAACTACTTCACTAGATAGTGGTTCTAGCTCGACTGACAGCGCAGGTGATCTCCTTGCTATGTGCTGTCGACATCGACCGCGACTTAACTAGTGGCATCCACCGCGACCTACACCTCCACCTCGACCCACTTGTTCTGTTCTTACCCTTAATTAGATAGATAGGCCATGTAATCAGCTGAAATGAAGGTGCAACAGTCAGAAAAGGTTTTGATTGAAGAGGGCCGATGCATGGGCCAGAGGAAGACTGAGATTCATGTATCAAGACAACTTAGACAATGATTTAAAATCTATTAGAGCTAGATCATGGAGAAGAGTTGCCAGAGACAGGGGCGAATGAATGCTTGTTCTGAAAAAGGCTTTGGCTCACAATGAGTTGTGATGTCTCTAATGATGATGACTAAGTTTATATTAAGAATCAAGTTGATAAATAAAAAAATTGCAAAAAAAATTAGTTAAAATAATTAAAAACATTTAATAACATTTTGTTATTCCAAACCACAATTCTAAAAAAATTGGTATCACAATTAAGAAAAATTAATCAAGTAATGAATATTTTTAATAGTACATATAAACAGAAAGTGTGTCCAAATGTATCCAAATATTTAAATTTGTACAAAAGCTATAACCTACAATAAAACTTATACACATGCTCATTCCTTTATCTAACTTCCCATCGTTAAATAATATTACCATTACCAAGTGATTATTCATTGACCCCTGCTAATTTTTTCGTAAAGCATTAAAATAACATTCTAAATAAAAATTAAGATACTACAACATTAAAAGTTACAATTTATATACACAATATGCATGCCTAAAATTGAATTCTACATCAAATAAGGTACTGTAGTACAGTGAAAGTGAATCAAACAAACATTTTTTTAATGTTGCTTAAATGCCTCAACAAACAAGGTCATTGGCATGGTGTAAATTGTTATTAATTGTTGTTATTTAGTAAAGTCGACTTTACAAAGACTTCATTGACTTTACAATGGGACGCTAATTGTATCCGAACATCCACAGTCCCTCCAGTAAGTACCAATGCAATACATTTAATATGGAAAGATTAATAAGAAATTGATAATATGAAAAATATGGAAATAATATTACATAAATAGATAATTCAAATTACAATAATTATAAATTATGACATTGAAAGTTATTGTTAAAATTGTAATTGTAAAAAAAAATGTAGAAAAGTGCAAAATTTTGCTGATATTCAATGATTATTTGTATACTAGTGATGTTGAAAAAGTAACTATTCGTTACAAATTACCGTTACTTACGAATACCGAAAGTAACGATTACTATTCAGAGAGGTAAATCGTTACTTTGATTACTCTGATTACTTCGTACCAATCGTATCAGAGCGAGTAACTATTTTGAGTATTGTATCTGCAATCAGTTGATATCGGAGTCAGACTGGTATTCCACGAGTGTTCGGTATCAGTACAGTTAACTGCAATTTTATCTATCAAGGGCGAAAGCTATGACGAGTTTTACAGGATTACAGGGCGCTGAGAAGTAGCTGAAATAGAGGGAGGTATTGTCCAAGTAAAAAATACTGTAGAATAGCTTTAAGCCGGTGAAATATGATATTCTTCAAATATAGATGTTAGGTCAAACGTTTAAGAAGCGGCCCTTTGTGAAAGCATCTGTGTTTTTACGGCCAGACCTCCCGCATATCTATTCACAAGTTTCGTGCAAAACATTAGTTTTAGTTCGGTAGCCTAGCAGTGTATTAGTACTGGAGTGTACGTGTGTTAAGTGATACGAGTGTTTTGTTTGCTGTAATTATTTTGAATATTGGTTTAGTATTTCGTTTAGAGAGTGTCAAGTGTTGATTATTGTAATTTAATTAATGTGAATAGTGATGTGGCGCCCGTGGGATAATGTAAATATCGCGTACGATAACGCTGATATTGTAGAAATTGCCAGTGCTAGTGTGAATGTAATTACTAAAAAAAGAGATCGTAAAGAAGATTCGAATGCATTTAAATGCAGAAACACAGCAAGTATGTTTGAATGTATACAAAAATCTACGTACGAAATTCGGCTTCGATGAAACACTATTGGCACAAGCCACCTCTGATTTAACAGAAATTCCACTTTCTACTGTATATAAAATAGTTAAAAATGAACCCTATCATCGCAAGAAACGATGTGACTACAAATTTTCAAGACCTTTAAATCCTTCACTTGTAAAACTATTGAAAACCACAATATACGACTGCTACAAAAGCAATGAAATACCTACAATAGAAATAATAAGAAAGAAATTGGAAACATCCGGTCGAAATATGAACTGCTGTGAGAAAACTCTTCAAAATTGGATAAAAAAAATGGGCTTTAAGTTCAAAAAAATAAATAAACGTCAAGCAATTATGGAAAGACAAAGAATAGTCAACAGACGTAATATGTACCTAGAAGAAATTACTAAATATAGGCAAGAAAATAGGAGAATTTATTATTTAGATGAAACTTGGTATAATACCCACGATACAGTAAAGAAAGGATGGACAGATGGTTCAAGCATGTGCATACCAGAAATGCCTGCAAATAAAGGCTCGCGACTAATTATTGTACATTGCGGAGGAAGTGAGGGATGGGTTCCGAATGCTTTAAAATTATGTGGGAAGAAAATGGAAGATTGTAACGTTGACTACCACAAGAATATGGAAGCTGACATTTTTGAAGATTGTTTGAAAACTCGCTGATTCCAAACTTGGAGAAAAACAGCGTAATAGTGCTTGACAACGCTTCCTATCATTCCCGACAACTCACTAAAATACCAAATACATCTTCAAAGAAAGCTGACCTGCAAAATTTTTTAATGGAAAATGATTTGTATTTCGAAGATTTTTACACAAAAAAACAACTTATTGAAGTTCTACACACGAAGCAATTTAGAAAATATACGCTCTAGAGAGTATTGCCAAAAAGCATGGACACACTATATTGAGACTTCCCCCCTATTTTGTGTTTTCAATCCTATTGAGTTAATTTGGGGACAATTAAAACCAAGTATAAGGCGTTCAAATAAATTTCCTAAATTTGACAAAAAGGTAATTGAGATAATTAAAAAAGAAGTAGCCAATATTACCAAAGTAGACTGGCAGAAAAGAATCGCCAAAGTGATCAAAGTGGAAGAATATTATAAGAAGATTGGGCACTTCCACATTAATGGTGGAAATAAATTTATTATTGAATTGGGCGATGATAGTGACGAAGAAAATACGGACAAAGGAAAAAATGAGTTAAGTGTATTATCAGTATTTTAATTGTTGTGTTGTGCAATTCATTTTCCAAGCATAAGTGTGCTAATGAAAAGACTCGGTTAAAAAAATATTTTTAGATTTTGTATTTTTAATAAAAAAAAAGAGCGGGGACATGCTTGCATTTTGTGCTGAATTTTAAAAGTTTTGAACTGTATACCTAAAGTAATTTTAGATCTAACTGTGTTTTTATAAAGTTCTTTTAGTATCAGTAATTCTAACAATAACAAGATTAATTATAAAAGCTATTCTACATCAGTTATTAATGCAAGCACGCGGTAAGAGGGAGGTCCCTGTGAGGTTAAATGTTATTAAAAAATTGATAAAATTAATTTTAACACATACAATATTATGTCCTGCTTTAACGGTATTTACCTAAGTATAAATAAATATTTTTAACTACATATTTAATTACCAGAAAACACCAGCTGCCGGCCTAATATTAAAGAAGAACAACCCAAAGAAAGCTACAAATCTTACCTATTACACTATATAGATTGCTTGAACTATATATCATTTAACAAAGCTTGCACTCAGAACAGATGTCTATAAGATTTGTCGAGGAAGATAATTCATAGAATTTTACAGATGTTAGTTCCTTTGAAAATAAAAATGCACACACATTAGATTTTAATAATAAATACACACTATTCTTATCAGGCCTAGAAAAAGAAATAGCTTAGATTGACAGGAAAATATGTAGAAATGATAATATTTCTAGACTATGATCATCAACTTTAATTTTACATGTAGGTATGGCATTGTTTTTATTAGACCAGGGCATTTAACACTAAAAACACAGGAATAAATCTATTTTTAAATATAGTAGGTACATAGAGACTTGCAACTTTTTGCATTGTATTTAGGAATAGGATTATGTCTGGAAAAAAGTCTACAATAGAAAAATAGGTGAAAATGCATTATTACATTTTAAAGAGTAGAAAATGCATCAAAAAAAGCATAAACATGTTAAAATCAGTATATTAAGGCCAGATTTTCTTATTTCGGGGTATTTGGGGTTACTGAACACGAATATTCAATCAGAACCGACCTCCTGGGTGCCCAGGGTTACTGCTAAAGTATGTCATCTAGAGTTTCGAGGGTTTGTTTTTGGCACTTAATTGATGCAAACAGATTACTCGAGATTACTGATATTGTGGAGCAGCAATGACAGAACAATTACATATCATTTAATTTTTATCCATTAAATAGATTGGTGAAGGTTGTTGTTATATCGGATCTTATACTTATACGAAATACTGAGAAATGCGATTCTCGATATGATTACCGCTCCTCAAATACAAAGGTAATCAAAGTAACGAATACTGTAAATGATTACTTTATACAAAAGTAACAATTTGTAACGAATACTCGAAAGTAACTATAATCAACATCACTATTGTATATAATGCATGTTTGATTCACTAAAATACCAAATGTGTGACTCCTTTACACTGATTTTATTGAAAAAAGCATAAATACAAAAGCTTAACATTGTGGTAATTCTTACTTTTCGGTTGAGTCGTCACTTGAGGAGCTGCTACTACTGTTGTCTGTGTTACTGGCTGAACATAGGAGGTAGCCTGACAATCAACAAATTAAAATTTATTTAGATCTAGAAAGAAATCGTGTATTTAAGAAATGTTAAAACAATCATTTATGGGGGCTTTACTTTGCTGATAGTTCTACTTTGTCTTCTAGTTTTTACCTATCAATTATCTGCTGTTTGCAGATAATTCCTTCCAGGTGACTTCCCTATGAAATTCTGTATCATTTGCGTTTTCACTCCAATTCTTTGTTCTAATGTGCCTACAGATTTTTTTTTCCTTTGTTATCAGTCAGATCCAGTGTTGTTTGCCCCGGCGGGCGAACTTTCGACACCAAATTGTGTTTGTACCTGAGTAATCGAAGGGTCAAATTTTATTTCAGGAAATTTCGACACCGCAGAGCAGGTAATATAAGCAGGTAACCTGTTGCAATGAAAATTTTGTGTTTTTAAACCATTCTGAATTTAACATAATTGTATTTTCATGGGAAACAAATATTCGTTTGTTGTATAAATTAAAAAAACTTTGTATATGGATGGTATATTTTTATACAGTACCCACCAACATTTTTCTCCAATTATTTACTATACATGGCTTGGAAAACGGACATTATTTTCCTTTAGCATACTGTTTGTTAAATGACAAATTGTCAATGACATAGAAACATTTATTCTCTTTATTAAAGTCTAAGATTTTTGAAACATTTCAATTATTAGTCGAGCCAACTGAAACATTTGTGGACTTTGAAAAAGCAATTCATGGTGTTCTATTATATGTATATGTGGCTCAATGTAAAAATTAGCCGATGCCGTTTTCACTTACATCAAAACTGGTTTAAAAAATTTCAATCTTTGGGTTTGGTACAAAAATAAGGATACAAATTCAGAAATTGGAAAATGGTTAAGGCATACGTTTGGTTTAATTTATTTAAGTCCAGTGCAAGTTGAAGAATGCTGGAATGCTATTTACTGGAAAATTACATAATCGATAGCACTCTATTTAAACCACAGATATGGTCTAATCAGAATTCATCTATTGCGAGGACCCCGAATGCCTGTGAATACTTTCATTAGAGATTGAATTCGTCTTTTTATTCAACGCATCCTTCTATTTTTATTGAAAAGTTAAAAGAATTTCAAGTAGATACTTAGGTATGTCAAAATAAATAGTTTACAAATACCAGCAAAAATTAAAGATGCTACAGTTAAGGCTAAATTGGAATTTTTGGAGAAAATAGTGGACAAATTAGGATCCCAACAAATACGTAGGTTAGATTTTATAAAAGCTATATCTTATCATTCTTATAATAGCAAATAAATCATTTTATACATAACACTAAAATGTACAAAAATTACTAGTTGTATTATACTCAGATATTATTACAGTTGCAAAGAAATAAAATGTGTATTATTTTTATTAAAATAAATAAATAAATTAATTATGGTATTTTATTTCTGCCGCAGCTATATTTATTTGGTGTCGAATATTCCTGTAAGATAAATCCGACCTTTGGGGCTGGTGTAGAAAATTGCCATTAAATTTTAGTCGCTACCTGCTTGGTGTCGAAAGTTCCTACCCCGTTTGCCCCTGTGTTAATTTAATAACTTAAATGAAAAGTACTAAATGTTCACATACTATGTTGCATTTAAAGCCGGCTTTACATTTACCAGTACTCGGATCTGAGTTTTTGCTGAGGATTTGCTAGTTACGGATACAAGTAACGATCAAAGTAGAATGCAAACTGAGTAGCAATACGAAAGAACGTGTAAATTACAAATAGAAAATGGAGGAACTCAGATTTTCTGGAGAACAGATGGAACAGTTTATTGATCTTTACCATTTGAATGTTGGTGGAATGTTGAACTCATGAAGTATTCTGATATCAACAAAAGAAATAATGCATATTATGAAGCTATGAATATGGCATATCCACAGATCAAGTAAAGAAAGAGTAAAATTTTTAAAATCATTTCTACAAGGCTTCATTGCCAAATATATGATGCTCTTCTAAATATTACTTTACTCAAATGTTTCTCTTTTTCTTCATTCTTTTATCTTTATTTTTCTCCTTTAAAATGTTAATACGACAACAGCTCGTTTCTTTCTTGAAGGAGAAATTTTTGGATTGTCCAAACTACTTTAATCCCTCGTAGTCAATGTAATGTAAACGTTCACAGCTCTACTCATAACTCAGATCTGAGTACTCGTAAATGTAAAGCCGGCTTAACAATACAAGAAATAATTATTATATAGTCATCTAATGGTTTATTTGTATCTCACATCTATTAAGTTGGTTAACAGTTCAAAATTTACTCTATATTATCTACAGATTTGTTAAATTAAATTAAAGTAAAAAACTGGATGTCTACTAAATGCATGAGAACTTACCGAAACTTGGACAGTTTGTGGTTGTGTAGTTCTTTGAGTGCTGTATGTTGTGGCATATGTAGCAGGCTTGGCAGCTGCTGCTGCAGCTACAGCAGCACTTTGATCATATCCAGTAGTATAGCCTGCGGCAGCTGTCTGACCTGATTAACAAGTTTTGTAAAGTAAAAACAGTTACTTTTACAATTATGTCATTATACTACAATATAAGAGTACACAATAGTTTATGGAAAAAAATTAGCAGGGTGCAAGCTAATAGTAATATAACCAGAAAATATGTATAATTGTGCTGTTTAAAGATTAGAGATCTGTAGAAAGATACATTTTATTTTATGTTAATTAAAGGTATACAGGGTGTCACAAAAGTAGCGGAACAGTCGAATATTTCGTGAAATGAACATTGGATCGAAAAACTGAAAAGTACAGGGTTATTCACTATATTTTGACCCCCCTGTAAACTGCTTTATTTACAGAATTAGAAAAAAATGTAGTTATTCGATTTTTAAATTATGATTTTTTGACATATACAGTGATGAGCGCACTAATAACCGGCAAAATAGCGCAAAAGATGGAAAACATATTAAATTGTGAGATAAAAAGAAATAAAACTAGTAGAGGTGTTAAAATTACAGATAGTAACAGATACATTGACATTATATTGATTGTTTCCCACCTTTAGACCTTTCAGAAGAGTAGTCAACTAAAACTGTCACTGTGACAGTGGCATTTCTCAAACTCGTCCGATACGTCTAAAGGTGGGAAACAATCAATATAATGTCAATTTTTAAGTTACTATCGCTAAATTTAACGCCTCTACCGACTTCATCCCTTTTTATCTCACAACTTAATATGTTTTCGATCTTTTGCGTTATATGGCCGGTTATTAGTGCACTTATCACTGTATATTATACTAGTGACATCCATCCAGGCGTGATGACGTATTCGACTATTTTTTTTTAATGAGAATAGGGGTCATGTAATACCTCATTCCAAAGGTTATTAAATTCTCTATTCAGTAATATAAACATTAAGATAATTATTTATACAGTAATTGACACAAAAAGAAGAATGTATGTAATTTATTTAATTCAAAATTTAATATATTTGTGAACGATATATCAGAATGTTTTAGAAATTGCGATTTCCTGATGTTTGCAGATGATTTGAAATTATTTAAATCCGTAGATTCAAATGTTGATGTAACATTAATTCAAGAAGATTTAGACTGGTTGAGCATTTGGTGTGAGAATAATATTTTGCATTTAAATGTTGCTAAATGCTGTTATATAAGCTTTTTTAGGGGTAATAAAAATATGATACTTCTTACACAATTAATGAAAATGAATTGTCTTATGTTACAACAATAAAAGACTTAGGAGTCACATTTGATGAGCAGTTGCGTTTTGTGCAACATATAAATACTGTAACAGTAAATGCATCAAAATCTTTGGGCGTTATCATTCGCAACTGTCTGAGACTATCTGTGGGGGCTTTAAGAACGGTATATTATGCTTTGGTTGTATCTAAAGTGGAATATGCATCTATTGTATGGTCTCCACAATACCAAGTTCATTCTACTACGTTGGAGAGATTGCAGAATAAATTTTTGAGATATTGTGCATACAAATTAAACATACGCATTACTAATCATGATTATACCTATATTTTAAAAACACTCAACATGAATTTATTAAAAACTCGATGAGATAACTCTGATTTGGTATTTGTGTTTAAATTAATAAATGGTTTAATTTGTTGTTCTGAACTTCTCTCCAATCTATTAATTTATATGTTCCCTCCAGGAGTCTCGGACATGTTGATTTGTTTTATATACCTTTTCATCGAACAAACTATGGTATGCATTCGCCCATTGAGCGAACACTAAAAATTATAAACGAGAATAACTTGGAAATGTTTGGTGTCTCCTTGGCTGCTTTTAAGAATCGGATTAAATAGCTTGACAGGTACTTTTTGTTTATTTGAACTGATTTGTGTAATAGATGTAATATGTGTAATGGATAACTATTAATATTTCGTTTTTGTTTAATATGTAATTAAGATTTATTTTACTCTAGTTAAGTAGATATTACATAGATTGATTTTATACTGTATGTGTTGTAATGGGGGTAATCCCGTATATAAATAAATAAATAAATAAAATATCTTCTGCTGCTGTTAGTATACAGAAATAAAAGTTTATTCCACAAATAAACATTGTTTTTTGCTTAAATTCAATGTTCAAACTGCCAAGAGGCAGATGGGTGGTAGCTGTAATATTGAATTTAAGTAATGTTTATTTGTTCAATAAACATTTATTTCTGTTTTCTGACAGCAGTAGAATGTATTTTGAAATAAATAAATTACATACATTCTTCTTTTTGTGTCAATTACTTTAACTTAAAAAAATTTTTTGGACACCCTGTATAAATAATTATCTTAATGTTTATATTACTGAATAGAGAATTGAATAACCTTTCAAATGAGCTAGCTCACGACCCCTATTCTCATTTAAAAAATAGTCGATTGCGTCATCACGCCCAGATGGATGACATCACTAGTATGATATATATGTCAAAAAATCATAATTTAAAAATCAAATAACTTGTATTTTACATTTTTTTCTAATTCTGTAAATAAAGCAGTTTACAGGGGGGTCAAAATATAGTGAATAACCCTGTACATGTTCAATATGTAATTTTTAAAAATCATTCGAATGACACCAAACATGACCCCCCACTCCAACCCCTGGAGGTGGGATGGGGGGTAACTTTAAAATCTTAAATGGAAACCTTCAGTTTTTATTGCAGATTTGGATTCCTTACGTAAAAGTAAGGAACTTTTATTCAAAATATTTTTTCGAATTATGGATAAATGGCGCTATAATCGGAAAAAAAAAACAATTTATCATGATACCATAGGTATATTATAGAAACGATGTAATATCTCAAGAAATATACTTCCAAATGAAAAACCAAAAAACACGGGTTTAATATTTTTCAAAAACTTATCTAATAACACCAAACATAAGCCCACCCCACCCGCTGGAGGTGGGGTGGGGGTAACTTTAAAATCTTAAATAAGAACCCCCGTTTTCTATTGCAGATTTGGATTCCTCGTAAAAAGATAAGTAACATTTTTAGAATTGCTGATACATGACGCTATAACCGGAAAGATAAGATTTATTAGCGCCATCTGTAAACAATTCTAAAAAATGTTTCGAATAAATGCTATTTGGTCTTTCATGAGGAATCCAAAACGTGGATTCCTATTTAAGATTTTAGAGTTACACCCCACTTCACCTCCAGGGTGTGGAGTAGGGGGTAGTGTTTGGTGTCATTCGATAGGTTTTTGAAAAATATTAAACACATCGGCTGCCCCAAGTAGAAACACTGTATATCCATTTTTTTCAAAATCACTTTTATTGCATTTTTGGATTTAGGGTGCTGTTATCTACCATTTACCAAGGAAAAAAAAATAAAAAATGAGTAGAACCACAATTTAACATTGCTATGAAACACATTATATCACATTCCATCTTCACTTCACCACTTTACGTTTTCTACTCTGGTGAACATTTTTCGAATTGGCGCTTACAGTGTTTCTACTTGGGACAGCCGACATGTTTTTTGGTTTTTCATTTGGAAGTGTATTTCTCGAGATATTAGACTGTTTCTATGATTTACCTATGGTATCACGATAAATCGTTATTTCCGATATAGCGTCATCTATCCATAATTCGGAAAAATGTCTCAAATAAAAGTTGCTTACTTTTACGTAAGGAACCCAAATCTGCAATAGAAACTGGGGTTTTCCATTTAAGATTTTAAAGTTACCCCCTCCCCCACTTCCCGGGGTTTGAGTGGGCAGTTGTGTTTGGTGCTATTCTATAGATTTTTGAAAATTATGGAACACATATTTTTCAGTATTTCGATCGGATGTGTATTTCACGAAATATTCAACCGTTCTGCTACTTTTGGGACACTCTATATAAAAGTAACAAAATTTAAGTATTTGAGATGACCTTTTGACATCATTCCTTAGTAGTTACAAACATTTCTTCATAATAGAACAACACATAGACCATTGTGGCAAATAACAAGTCAGATTCCGTAAAGCCAGATCATATCTAGATAATATATTTATTAATCAACTATTCTAAATGGGAAATAAGCCACAATTAAACTAAAAAATGATTTTATTAACGTTTGGACGTCCAAATCGGATGTAGTTGTCAAAATACCTTATTTTGACAACAACATCCGATTTGGATGTCGAAACATTAATAAAATTATTTTTTTTAATTCAATTGTGGCTTATTTCCCATTTAGAATAATGCCACAAGGAAATAGCTTCAAAACAATATATTTATTCATCACGGGACAAGTAATGGAAAAGAACAAATAGAAAAATATTGAAACACAGGACCTGTTGTAGAAATTTTTTATAAATCTTCGTTTCATCTTCAGCAACAATAATCTGTAAGTTAGAAACTCATAGGATGTACAGGGCCGGCTTCAGTTCTAAATGTTTATAACGAAATTTGCCCCCTTATTTTCAAACGTGAAAGAAGAGGTTGAAAAATCTTATACGCATTTATTTACATCAGAATATGAAAATATGTCTTTAGAAGGAGAGTGGATTGTGGATTAACTATCTACGATTTTTTTTTTCAAAAAGTATATTTATATAGCTTTGGACATTTGACTTCTTGGGATAAACAAGTTATAATATCTAAGCAACAAGTTCACCAATCGGGCACTACAAATTTTTTTATGTTTAGTATTGAAAGATTTTCATTTTAAAGCTTTAAAAAATACATAAAAGTTATTTTTACAATAAATAAGGCAATTGTAAAAAACGGCCATTTTGGACTTTTTGCAGGCTGTTTTGCATTAACGTATTAAAGAAATTAAACTTGCCATAGCTCAAATTGTAGGTTTTTTTAATTTACTACAATTTTCTATTTAAAAGTTTTTCTCTAAAATGAATATCCTAACCAGCAAAATTAAAAATCTTGAAAAATTGAAAATTTAACAAATGAAAATTGTCATAAATAAAAAACCGCACAAAATTTTTGGTTACATTTTAGTATAAGTTATTCCTGATATCATCCTTTACAACACCTGATAGGTTTCAAAAATTCCTGAATTATATCCTGAAATCAACCTATTTTTCACTCACAGCTTGGAGTAATAAGCATAGCAATTAGGTACCTATGGATCATTCCACGAATATACGACTCTCTTGGATTATCGCAACAACGAATATTTTAGTGTACAACATAGAAAGTACGAAAGTAAATGGCTCTAATAATTATTCCAATAAACAGCAATGTAATTTTAAATTTACTTTCATTCTTATTTTACACAGCAAAATATTCGTTTTCAAGATAATCCAAGAGGGCCGTATATTCGTGGAATAGGATATACCCATGTGTCTAGTACGGTGGCTCTTACTGTATAACCAAACTTGTACAATCCAGCTAATAAAATAAGTGGATTAAAGTAACTTATTCAAAACAACAGCATGTCGATGTAATGTAGTTTACCTCCAAGGTCCAGATACACCATTTTAGGTAAGCAGATGTCAGTGTACTTATAGAATAATGTACATAAGCTAGTAGAAATAAATCCAAAAGGGAAGATTCATATAAACTACAAAAAACATGATAAGGCATATTTAAGGGCGGGGGGGGGGGGGGTATAGTTAATTCGGAGTTTTTTTGAATAATTTTAAAACGTTTTCCCTTGAAAGTGGTGGAGTTAAATTAAATGGGTAAAAAGATATTTTAAATAACAACACTTGAAGATTATTCAGTTAAATCTTTATTGACAAATATTAAAAAATGAAGCAGTGGCGTCATTTTTAAGTAGACAATCCAAAAAAGAAGATGATTTGCAGTGTACACTATATCTTCGGACAGAATCATTTGAAACATATAAACCAAAAAGATTATTTGAGTTTAAGAGTTTCTTGAGGTAGTGACGTCGAGTTTTTATGATTATATTGATTTCTAATTTCATGAACTTTAGTGAAAAATCGAAAAAAACAAAAAAAAGTGTGTTTGGTAAAGAGAAAAATGGTAATATAAACAAAAAAATTGTTAAAATAAGCAAAAACTCGACGTCACTACCTAGTAAAATATCTAAAAAAGAAGTGTGCAAAATTTCAGAAAGATCAGTGCATTATTTTTTGAGTTAGGATGTACACCGCCTCAAAAAAACATGTTTTTCAGAAAACGCGTTTAAAAAAAATGTAGTTTTGTCAACAATACTAACAAAATTTTTGTATATACAGTCAAACCCGCTTATTAGAATACCTCTTAATGGAATATCCCGTTTAAGGAATACAAATTTGAGGTCCTGACACGTTTCTACTAGGGACCAATGATCGGTTATTAGAATATCCCTGTTATAGGAATACTTTTGATTGGCACGAAGGCTATTACAATAAGCGGGTTCGACTGTATACATATCTCCATATCTCCGTCAATTTTGCTCGGATTAACTTGAAATTTTAATGGTATACTCTTGAAAATATTTACAATCGAATAAGCCAATAAAAAAAAATCGAAAAAAATAATCAAAAATACTATACCCCCCTTAAATGCAAAAAATTAACTTTTACTGTGAATGAAAAGCTACAACCCCCACACATAAGGAACAAAAAATAGGAAAGGCATTCATTAGAGGGGATTATAATGGTAATGTTGATTGAAAATTCTTCATTCCAGTTGGAACATAAAAAGAAAAAAAACAACAAAAGAGTGACATCACAATTACCACAATTTTGGTAATTTTACTTTTATAGAGAAATAATTATATTTAATTGAAAGGAACGAAATAAATAATTAAAAAAATATCAAATTACTTACACAAAAATTGAACTAACTGATTGAAATCCATTTTAAAAATCATTCAAATTTACGTAATAGATCTTAATACAAATGAAATATACTTAAAATTAAGACAGAAACAAAAGTATTACGTATAAAATGGAACTAAAAGACTAATTATACTTTCAAAAAAATATAGTAGAAATTTAAAACTGAAGTTTCAAAACTTTTAACACTTGATACAAGACTTGTTTTTGGCACATCATTTCTTAAATAATTTTATTTAAAAAGAAAAGAAGGGTGATACCTAATTGTATTTTGTTTAAAGAAAAATGTTTGATGACTGTAAGTTGATACTAAATATAAAAACACTGTAGGTATCTAAAGTTTTTTCAGACTGTCAGTACTAGTGGTAAAAACTAATACTCTGGGCTAATTAGCAAAATACAAGGAAAAGTTATTTACCAGCAATTTTATTGCTGGGATCGAATCTTATGGTTGTATATATTAATAATATAGGTATGCAAAGTCTGCAGATAGTGTGCTACTTTTTTTATAAACAAAATGGCACCCGAAAATCGTGTTTTTTCAATTTTTGCACTATAACTCCAAAGATTTTAACTTTAACCAAAAACACCCAAATAAACATTCACCATAATTAAATTCTGCATAGAGACATGTTTTCCCGATTTACTTCTTTCCCCGGAAAATGCGGGTTTTTCCAACAAAATCTTTAATTTTCAATTAAAATTTTAGATAAGTAATTGTTTATCAATAATTAAATAAATTGGTAATATAAAAGCTCCTTTCTTATAGATTATAATTCCAGAAGCCGAAGGAAATTGAATGGACAGTTTAGCAACAATTGAACTGTTAATTAAAAATTTACAGTCTCTATAATAACCACAATAATTATGATACATAAGAATAACTATGATTTTTGTATAAAAAGACACTGTACCTATCTAATGTACTTTACAAAATTGAAATTGGACTATTTAAGCAGCCTCAGGAATATTTTAAAATTATAAACAATTTTTTGGCTTATAACAAATAGAATATCACGGGAAATATTAAATTAAATTAAATCATGAAAACGGTATTGGACAAAAATAAAAGGGTGATGGTTTGAAAATTATGATCCTATTGTTTACATCTTTGCTGTAAATGCCGGTCAACTTTGACCGGTTGTATTTCAGGAACCACTCATCACAATTAAACGTTTTTTTCTTTTAAAAGAAGTGTCCTGCCGCTTTTTTTCCAATACCTTTTTCATGATTTAATTTAATATTTCCCGAGCTATTCTATTTGTTTATAAGTCAAAAAATTGTTTATGATTTTAAAATATTCCTGAGGCCACTTCATAGTCCAATTTCAATTCTGTAAGTACATTAGATAGGTACAGAGTCCTTTTATACAAAAATCATAATTATTCTTATGTATCATAATTACTGTGGTTATTATAGCGACCGTAAATTTTTAATTAACAATTTAATTGTTGCTAAACTGTCCATTCAATTTCCATCGGCTTCTGGAATTATAATCTATATGAAAAGAGCTTTTATATTACCAAGTTATTTAATTATTGATAAACAATTACTTTCTAAAATTTTAGTTGAAAATTAAAGATTTTGTTGGAAAAACCCGCATTTTCCAGAGAAAATTTTCGTTGAAGTAAATCAGGAAAAACATGTCTCTATGCAGAATTTAATTACTGTGAATTTTTATTTGGGTGTTTTTGGTGTAAAGTTAAAATCTTTGGAGTTATAGAGCAAAAATTGTAAAAAAGTAGCACACTATCTGCGGACTTTGCATACCTATATTATTAATATATACAATCATAAGATTCGATTCCAGCAATAAAATTGCTGGTAAATAACTTTTCCCAAAAATGGTCTTATCTCTGATAATCTGCCCAGACTATATATATACAAAACTATTTATGAACTGTATAAACACTCTCTACAAATCTATAATTAACATATGCCATTTAAAATGGCTAATATATTTTAACAGTCCAACAAACCAGTGTTTCCTAGCTTTGATGAAACTGTCAAAATATATTATCAAAATGAATAATATGGTTAGATAAAGATTACAAAATGTTTAGTGACCGTTAAAAATAGACAGAAAACTAAAAAAAGTCAAGAATAGTTACCATAACCATAGTCATAGGAAGTGGCCCCCGGAGTACCCACAGTGGCATAAGCGGTTGGTTGAGCCTGGTAGGTTGTCTCGTAGCCAGTAGCCCTTGTTCCATACGTAGCAGCGGCACTCGCAGGAGTTGCTACAGCATACCCTGCTTGCCCGGCCTGATACGCAGCACCGGTGGCAGCAGCCCTAAAATCGGAAATATTTTGATGTAACCAAACAGTTCCCTTAGATTTAAAAGCCCAACTATGTGTTCTCACATGGAGAAAGTTATTTTCGGTGACTAGAGTACATATACTTTGAGAATGCAGAATATTGACGACCTAGCCAGTATTGATCGAATATAGCAAACTAAAATGCCGGATATTCAACAACCAAGGACGCCGGTAATCAAACCAAACAAATGTGATTCTCGCGCCGTTAATGCAGTTTTGCAGACAATGAATGGATATATTAGAAATAAAGCCCTTATTTTAAATTTGAAAACTAGATCTACTTACGTATACTGCGTTCCTCCATGAGTAAATCCGAAATAATTATTTGTAGCCATTTTTGCAATCACGTTTGATTGACTTGGATTTGACACCTGACACCTCTCCTCTACTGCTGACAACTGACTTTTGACATTAGAATTAGACAAAATTTCGCGTTAAATTTGATGACGTCAGAATTTTAATTAATGCAAAAATTCAAAACTTTTGAAGAATTTATTTTTACAAATATTTTTAATTTGAATTCGTAAGAAAGATAGGTAAATAGGAAATAATACTCTGGGCTAATTAGCAAAATTCATGGAAAAGTTATTTACCAGTAATTTTATTCCTGGAATTATAAGATCCTATATATTAATAATATAGGTATGCAAAGTCCGCAGATAGTGTGCTATTTTTTTTTATAAACAAAATGGCGCCGACAAATCGTATTTTTTTCAATTATTGCTCTATAACTCCGAAGATTTTGACTTTACAACAAAAACACCCAAATAAAAATTCACCGCAATTAAATTCTGCATAGAGATTTGTTTTTCCCGATTTGCTCCGACGAAAATTTTCCTCGGAAAATGTGGGTTTTCCCAACAAAATCTCTAATTTTCAAATAAAGTTTTAGGTAGGTAATTATTAATCAATAATTAAATAAGCTTTCTTGGTATAGTTTGTAATTTCAGAAGCCGGTGAAAATTAAACGAATATTTTAGCAACAATTCAATTGTTAATTAACAATTTACGATCGCAATAATAACCAAAATAATCATGATACATTGATCAAACTTATTAAGATTATAAAGATGAGATGCTTATTTAATATTTTATCGACAAAATATAAATTTTTCGTTTTTTACATAATCTTTAAATTTTGAAAAAAAAAATAGTTATACGCTGGTCTAATTAGTAAAGTACAAAGAAAGGTTATTTACCAGCAATTTTATTGCTGGAATCGAATATTATGATCCTATAGATTAATAATATAGGTATGCAAAGTCCGCAGATAGTCTGCTACTTTTTTTATTAACAAAATGGCGCCCCCAAATCGTGTTTTTTCAATTATTGGTCTATAACTCCGAAGATTTTAACTTTACACCAAAAACACTCAAATAAAAATTCAGCCCAATTTAATTCTACATAAAGGCATGTTTTTCCCGATTTGCTCTGACAAAAATTTTCCTCAGAAAATGTGGGTTTTCCCAAAAAAATCTCGAATTTTCAAATAAATTTTTTGGGCAAGTAATTATTTATGAATAATTAAATAACTTGGTGAAATAAAAGCTTTCTTGGTATAGATTATAACTGCAGAAGCCGGTGAAAATTAAATCAATATTTTAGCAACAATTTAATTGTTAATTAACAATTTACAGTCGCAATAACAACCAAAATAATCATGAGACATTGATCAAACTTAGATAGATTATAAAGATGTGATGTCTATTTAATATTTTGTCGACAAAATATAAATTTTTCATTGTTTTTGCATAATCTTTAAAGGTTTAAAAAAAATAGTTATAAACAAATTAACATTTCTCAGAAATTCTTTATTATATTATAATTTAAAAAAATACTTAATATGCGTATTTCAAAGGTCTTGAAAATGAATGCTTTAAAAATTTTTTACAACCATTCCCAAAAAAGTTATGAAACAGCAGAATAAACATACGATTACTCCGTTGTTTAAACTTTGTTTTAATTGTTTCAAAGCTTAAAAGTGAGTTTGTGGTACAAACTAATTACTCTCAAAAATACCAAACGACATTAGTTCAATGGTTATATTTAAATTAAAGATTAAAAATGTTTTTTTTTGTAACTTTAGCGCGAAAGTAGGCTTGATACAGAGCCGTGGAAGGGTTATAATACATAATTTTATTTATTAACTAGTGCACGTCGCGCGGCGGTCGTCGTTTCGAGTGAAAATTTTAGCTACGGTACTGTATTAGTCTACTTTCACGCGTGTAAATTACAAAAAAATATTTATTATCTTTAATTAAAATATAAATATTAAACTAATAATCGTTATTTTCTGTAAGTAATTAGCTTGTACTTTAAACTCACTTTTACGCTTTGAAAGAATTAAAAAATATTACAAACAACGTAGGAATCGTATGTTTACTTTGCTGTTTCATAATTTTTTTACAAAAAAGTTTTAAAGCATTCATTTTCATGATCTTTGAAATACGCATTTTACCTATTTATTAAAATTAGAATATAATAAAAACTTTCTGAGAAACGTTAATTTGTTTATAACTATTTTTTTTTTTAACATTTAAAGATTATTCAAAAAAATTAAAAATTTATATTTTGTCGAAAAAATATTAAATAGGCATCTCATTTTTATAAGATTTCAAAGTTTGATCAGTGTATCATAATTATTTTGGTTATTATTGCGACCGTAAATTATTAATTAACAATTGAATTGTTGCTAAAATATTCGATTAATTTTCACCGGCTTCTGGAACTATAATCTAAACCAAGAAAGCTTTTATGTCACTGAGTTATTTAATTATTGGTAGATAATTATTTATCTAAAACTTATTTGAAATTTAAAGATTTTGTTGGGAAAACCCGCATTTTCCGAGGAAAGTTTTCGTCGGAGCAGGTCGGGAGAAAAACATGTCTTTATGCAAAATTTAATTTCGTTGAATTTTTATTAGAGTGTTTTTGGTGTAAAGTTCAAATGTTCGGAGTTATGGAGCAAAAATTGAAAAAAAAACACGATTGGGGGCGGCATTTTGTTAATAAAAAAAGTAGCACACTATCTGCGGACTTTGCATACCTATATTATTATATATTGTTGTGATCTGCTTTCTATTACTTTTATATTAATTATTATTTACTTGATCAATTATTTAATTAACGCAAATCATACATAAAAATTAAGAAAGAATCTCAGGGTGCCTTTTTATAATATAAAAAAATGTCTAAATTATCTTATGTTATACTTATCTTCTCTCGTGGTTTCAGTATCTCTTAGTTGATCCTTATCGGGATAAAATAGGAAAAGGAAATAAATAGAAAAATCATAAATAAAAACATACAATTACCTTTATTATCAAAAGCAATGTTCTGTAAATTTATCAATTAAATTCTGTGGGCATAACTGTCCAAAAGAAACTTTTACCATATAAATTAATCTAATTCAAACAAATATTTATCGCTTTGTTCTTGATACCATTAATAAACCCAGCTAAACAAACAAATTTGGTATTCGCAAAATTACTTATACTTCCTATTAAATTTTTGAAATGTTGGAATCTTAAATTCATATGCTTTTACGTAAAAAAATTAACTTCTGATTATAAAAAAAATCTATCACATAGGTTATTGACTGACCTTTTTGATTCACACACAATGATGTCTCCTCTTGACCCAAACAGCTCCTCCTTGATTATGTTAGGCTACCAATCAAAGCCCTCTCCGTTCTCAGCAAACAATCCAGCAGGATACCAGCAACTATTTCTCCAAAACACAAGCCAGGCTTCTTTTAACCAGGACTCGTCCAATAAACTCCAAATCTCTCTCCTCTCTTTCTCTCAACAATAATCTCCTGAGACCCAAGTATCTTTTTTACTTGGTGTCACAAATAATTTTAATAACGATAATTCTTGTAACTTACTCTCTTGGACTTTACAGAATCAAAGAGGTATTTCTTCTCGATTTGATTTGTCTCTCGTTCCACTTTTCAGCTACTCTCACTTATCAAACACAACCACTAGTACTTGCTTCTGAACTACTCACGAAAACTTTTGACTGCTCCTCTCGGCTGCCGACACCACAATGAATTCCTCTTTCCAAAACTATCTCAACATTCAAAACAAAACTTTCCCCATTCCAAATTTCCAAGCCAATCAGAAACATTTCTCTCCCCCATTCTTTTTTTCATTCGAAAATCCACTCATACTTTCCAAAAATATTCCTACCATCATAATAAATTACTTTCGGGAAATTCTACAAAATTTACTCGGGGTCTAACAAAAATAGCTTAAAATTCCAAACTTTCTTTACCTTAATTTTCTAAGAACTAATAATTACATCTACCTGTGGTTTTACATTTCCCGTAAACAATCTGTTTCAAATAATATTCCTAAATAACTTTCACTTCACTTTTATTTACAAATGTTTTTAATATTCTTCATGGAAAGATTCATTAAGGAGAAACCACCTTGCGTGATAGCTAACTTCTAATAAATATTTACAAATCAATACACAGGGTGTATCAAATTTATGTGCCCACGTTATATTAAAAAAATTAAAATTTTTGTTCTATCTTTGATTGATAAATTGAAACACAATAATAGGGCTTTTCATTCACAGTCATTTGTTTCGAGCTTCTGTCATGTGTCACATAATATTAATATATCTACGTCATACGTTATTGGTATTTACAATGATACAAACCAAAGACGTATGACGTAGATATATTAATATTATGTGACACATGACAGAAGCTCGAAACAAATGACAATCGATGAAAAGCCCTATATATAATCATAAGCTTCGATTCCATCAATAAAATTGCTGGTAAATAACTTTTCCCAAAAATGGCCTATTCTCCGATAATCAGCCCAGACTATAATAGATAATTATAGGATTAGTTAAAAAACTACTTTAAGGTTGTTGTATACTTCGAAATTAAAGGAAATAATAAAATAATATTGAAAAAACATATATTTTTATTTAATACATTGAAATAAATCAATTATTTCTGTACACAGGTTCAGTCTTTTCGTTTTTCAAATTGGTCCAAGGGATAATGCTCTTTGTAATTCTTTACGTGTTCAATCTGAGCAGCTTTTTGTTTTCTGAAATAGAAAGAATCAATTACAAATATGTATATAGGTACATAGATACAATAAATATAAGTTAAGTTGTATTTGAAGCTATAATAATTATGATAGGAATATGAATGGTTGAGGACATATAATTGCTTGGAAAAAACTCTGACGAGTAGGAGAATTTAAACACCCTGGTTCATCATCATTATCAATCAACCCTTTGCATCTACTGCTGGATGTAGGCCTTCCGTATTTCCGTCCACTGTCTTCTGTCCTGCTTTGAATCCAATTTGTGGTCATTATCTTTATATCGTCCGTCCATCGCGTGAGTGGTCTTCCTCTACTTCTTTTTTCGACTTTTGGTCTCCACTCGAGCAACCTCTTTGTCCATCTCCCATCTATAGACGGGCCACATGACTGGCCTAGTTCTATTTAAGTTTAGCCACCTGACATGTATTTGTGACTCTTGTTCTCAATCGTAGTTCTTCGTTTGTTATATGGTCCCGCAATGACACATCAATCATCGACATTTCCATCTTACGTTGAGCAATTCTTAGCTTCTTAGTAGATGTGGTTGTTAATGTTCGAGTTTCATCAGCGTAGGTCATAACCGGCAAAACGCGCATTGGTTAAAGACTCTTCGTTTCAAGCAGATTGGAAGATCACTTTTGAATAGGTCTCTGAGTTTACCATAATATGCGGTCCAGGAGGGGATAATTCTTCGTTTCAATTCGCATGTTTGATTGTCTCTCGTAATTCTTATTTGATGGCCAAGATACGTGTAGAGGAAAGTAACCAAATATGGAATAGTGCCCTAATATGGAATTCCTTGATTTCTCCGAAAATATAAGTTGGAAGCGCACTACAAGACCATCCTCTATTTCAGTCGCTCTCTTTATTATCGTATTCACACCTCTGTGTCAGATGCGTGAACGATACGTGTCTGACAGGCGCGTTTTGTTTTCTCGTCTCGCAGAAAATTTCAAACGTAAATATATTCAGTATAGTATTATTGGTTATTATGCATGAATACAGACTTGTTATGTTATTGCGTATATCAATAGTACCTTTATTTTGATATTTTATGACCTTCTGTAATTAAAACATTACGACTTGAAAACATGTTGATACTAGTTTGAACTAATGTACAAATCCAAATATGGACAGTCGTTGGTGCCTAATTATGGAATAGCGGATTCAGTGTAAGTGGGCTCATTATGATTGTGCTGGTCCAGAGTTTGATACATGGATCTGTGATTTTTGCAAGTGAATTAAGTATTCTTTTATTTTTCACAACGTTTTTATTTAAATTTATTTGATCTCATATACGTTATGTTTGTTTCTGTTATTGATATATGTTGATTTATGCTTGTATTCCATATATGGGTACCTATTCCATATTTGGATACTAAAATGTGATTTTGTTTTTTTGCTTATTTTTTTTTGTTAATTAAGATATTTCATAGAATTCTTTTAATTACGATATGTAAATGTTTGACTGATTTGTCATAACATTAAACTGTTTTCATTTCTATATAGTTATTTTTTTATGTCCCCAAAACAAAATGGTATTCCATAATTGGCGCCTTTCCTCTACTTTTTCGCAAACTCCATTTCGCAGTCGTTAATGACAATGTTTTCACTGGGGACCAGATTTGTCATTAGCTTTGTCTTGGATACAGGGCAGTCGAGAGGGATGAACGGGCCCCGGTAAAAAGTGAAGGGCGGGCCCCCGGCAAAAACTGAAGAGCGAAAAAAATTGTTTAATTTTTATAGAAATAAAATTATTAATAATAAATAATAAACATTTCAAATAGATATACATTTTATTAAATTTTGATTATATTTATAATAAAATCCATAAGGAAAAGAAAAATTTCCTGTAGTTGGATCAATCACAAAAATTGGAAAAAAAAATGGAAAAAAAATTATAATTATAATAGTGAAAATATTCATAATACAGGTGTTTTTCGAGTTTTCTGATTGACAAAAATGTCTCTAATTTTTGAAGAATCGCATGATTTTACCAAATTATTCTCAATTCACAAAGTTGATAGGCAGCTAACCGATCCTGTTTCATCATTACCTAATAGTATTTTTTATGCGAAAAAGAAAACTAAAGGATCTTTCTTCTTCTGCGACTGTCACCGTTGAGGTTCAAAATATTCTTAACGCAATATAACGATTAAAATTTGAGATGTTTAATTTTATTAACCAAATCTATTGGAGAAAGTTGAGATTCACCAATATTGTCCTTGTATATCGCTCTCAAATGAAAAATTTCATTTATCAATTCTTCACTGATGTCTTCTTTATAAAACTCGCGCAATACATATAAGTATCAATTTTTTTCTTAATATTGTCGTCATCTTCATCTCGGAATATCCATAAAATGTTAAATAGCGAATGAATTTTATTTTCCACATTAAATCTTCTGGTTAAATTGCGTAAGGGAAAGTGGGGGGAATGGTGCGCACTTAAGCAGAAATCGATTCTGTTGTAAATTCTTTCAATCTATCATAACATCCAGTACGTTAGAGTAAGCCCTAACTATTTTACTTTGCATATGTAAAATAAGTTTTAGAGAAATACAAAGTGCAAAAGCATAATATTAAAAAAAGGAAAGAAGTGCCTTTGCGCACGATTCCCCACCCTTGAGGGTAATCATGCGCACATATTGGGAAATGGTGCGCACTAAATTAATGTTACAAAAAAAAAACATTAATTTAAAATTAATGTAATAAAAACACTTCTTTCAAAAGTATAAAAATATTATGAAGAAATAAGAATTGTATGGTATACTTAAATGTCATATTTTTAACGTAAACAAAAGTTGCATTTATAATTTTTTGGGGTATTTACAGCTGTACATTCTGCATGATTCCCCGAGGCACATAACACACATGTATATCATAATCCTTTTTTCCCTCTTTCCCCACAAATAGAGCATGTCTCGTTACGTGCAGCTGGTTTTTCTAATGGTGGTGGAATGAAGCTTCATTCAACATCATCTAATTCATTTTCATCGATAATATCTGACAAATAACCATCTGTTACATCAGACGACTCAGGTGTTAGCTCTTTCTGCACTGTCTTCTTTTTTTGTTTGAATTTTTTTTGTTTTTCTTTCTTTTCTCTGTCTGGTTCGTGGCATCTGGCAATAAAAATTGTAATGTTTATATTTACCATTTCATTGTTTGTGGGGTAATCGTGCGCACTCCTGTGCACTATTACCCCTTTGTGCCCTAAATACTAATCATCATCACAAACGGAAAACTACTGAACCATATCAACCAACAGATGCACCAAAATACACGTTAAACAACATGATTTAAATCAATAATAAGTCCAAAGCAATTGAATAAAGCCTAAGGACTTACCGTCCTATTTTTTGGAGCAGAAAGACTAGAAGAATTCTTGCAATTTTCAATAATCGGATCTGACTTATTAGTCCACGTGCAATGGTCCACTGAAGATAATGGCGTAAACCGTTCATGAGATCGGTTGAAAGGTGTAGGATTGGTTGAGTTCGTAAAAGCTTCCACGGAATTTGAAATACAATGCAGCGCACGATTACCCGCCGCGCACCATTCCCCCACTTTCCTTTATTATATGACAATATTAAATATTTCCCAGCGAAATATTGCGTCGGGCCGTTTGATGTAAATTCTGGATTTATCCCATAATTGCTGGTAACTAATTTAGATTCTTCAAAATAGATTCATCTAATTTTTTGTAAATCTTCTAGAAGCCCTGATATATTTGTAATCTCCATATCCATAACATAGTTTTATCTGACTGCACTGTATAGTATTTGACTCCTGTGATTTATTGCTGTTAAAATTTTAAAACAAAAAAATCGATAAAAGGTCATAATATTAAATATAGCCCAGTATTAAAGCATTATGAACATACAGTGAAGAGCAAAAAGACGGGAAAAATTACGTCTTTGGTCTGGTCGACGTCGTACATCGCCGGGCCCCGGTAAAATGTACCGGCTGTACCGCCCTATCGGCGGCCCTGCTTGGTTATGTTAATTTTTAACCCAACCTGACAGCACACTTCTTGAAAGTCTTGCAACATTATTCTAATATCCTTTAAATTATCTGCCAGTAGAGCTACATACGATATCGTCTGCGAAACGCAAATTTGTTAGATTTTGTCCATCTACATTTAAACCTTTCCCTTTCCAATCAAGCATTTTAAAGGCATATTCCAGAACGGTGATAAACAGCTTAGGAGCCATAGTATCGCCCTGCCGTACTCCTCTGCCAATTCTTATGGCATTGGTAATCTCATGCAGCTTCACTCCCATGTAGATGTTGTATATTAGCTTAGTATATCTGTTATAGTCAAAGCCCGAATTTCAGGCACTCCTAGGTTTGACTAGGCAATCCTCAGGTCTGACTGACGGTCTTAGTCAAAGCCCGAAATAAATTACAGTTTCGGCCTTTGACTAGTCAAACCTAGGAGAGACTAAGTTGGTCAGGCAAAGGTCGAAATTTAATTTTATGAAATCGGGGTTTGACAAGTCAAACCCCGATCAGCTATTAAAATGTCGTAATTTGTTAGATTAGGTTTAATAAAAAATTTTAATTTTAATTTTTATTATTTTTAGATTGTCGTAATTAAAATAAAAAAAATTAGTGTGTATTCTCACATGTTGAGGCATCATGGCATTTTGAGTTGCACAGTACGTTAGACCTTTTACACTTATATAATTTTGAAGAGCATTTCTTACTGCTGTAGCATTGTATAAAGCCTTGTCCTCCAAATTTAGAATCTTTTGTACTAATTTCTCTTAGAGACAGCTTAACGTCTGGAACATCTTCGAAACTAAAAAAATTCTCTTTGCATTCTCTTATTTGATTTCTTGAAAAAAGTGTGTTTATTGTTTCGTATTTCATACGAACTCTATATAAATCGTCAATTGTTTTATCTTGTGTGATACCCAAAATATTTCGATCATCTCCTTTGGCTCTATCAAAGCATTCAATGCTGGGGATAGGTATTGTTACACAGACAGAAAAGATTAAAATAAATAAAGGAAATGCGCTTAAGGACTTCACGCCCAGGCTAATGTTATGAAACAATTAAGTGAAAAAAAATTTCCTCCAATTTCGATCGGAAAAACTGTAACAATACCTATACCCAGCTTTGATAGAGCCAAAGCAGATGCTCGAAATATTTTGGGTTGCATACAAGATAAAACAATTGACGGTTTTTACAGAGTTGGTACAAAATAAGGAACAATAAACATACTTTTTTCAGAATAAAAGAATCCTAACAGAATTTTCTTGATTTCGAAGATTTTCCAGGCGTTAAGCTGTCTCTAAGAGAAATTAGTATAAAAGATTCTATATTTGGAGGAAAAGGCTTTATAAAATGCTACTGCAATAAGAAATTCTCTTCAAAATTATGTACGTGTAAAAGATCTACCGTATTGTGCAACTCTAAATGCCATAATGCCTCAACATGCGAGAATAAACAATATTTTTTAAATTTAATTACGGCAATATAATAGTTATTTATGATATGTGTTAAAAGTACAATTTTAATGCACGCATGTGAAAGTTTGCAGAATGAGCGAAGCAAATTCTGCAATTCACATGAGTGCCTTAAAAATGTACTTTCTAACACGTATATCATACAATATATCATATATCAATATCAATATATCATTATAAAATACAATATTTTTGTTAATTGCTGAAACCATAAAACCTATGACCCGTAAAAGGTAGAACTGGTTGTCTACACTCGAGGGGAATGTCAAAAAATTCTTAGCGAAAATATTATACCGTTACATAAACTTGTTTTTTTCTACAAATGTGTTAAAAATGCAATAATATAGTTTAGATTAAATTTTAAAAAACCTTTTAAACCACCTTTTTCAAATTGCGCAAGTTGTACTATTAATATTAATGTTATTAAATGAAATATAAATATTTTGACGTTTCACAATTTGACAATTCACTTTTAACTGCAGTGCCTTAAAATTTTTAAATCACTAGTGCCTTAAAGTAGCATTTTTAACGCTGCTATGGAGTGCTAAAAATTGCATTATTAACACGGTTGTAGAAAAAAAATAATTAACATTAAAATTAAAAAATGTTATTAAACCTAATCTAACAAACTACGATATTTTAATAGCTGATCGGGGTTTGACTGGTCAAACCCCGATTTCATAAAATTAAATTTCGACCTTTGCCTGACCAACTTAGTCTCTCCTAGGTTCGACTAGTCAAAGGCCGAAACTGTAATTTATTTCGGGCTTTGACTAAGACCGTCAGTCAGACCTGAGGATTGCCTAGTCAAACCTAGGAGTGCCTGAAATTCGGGCTTTGACTATAACATATCGATAATATAATCGATACGGCATATATGTAAAGCACTCTCAAGACTGATGCGTCCAGCTCAACGGTATCAAAGGCCTCATGGAAGTCCACAAAAGCAAGTCCTTTTCTTTGTGGACCTTGCAGGATACAGGCTGGTTGGTTTAATTGGAAGCGAATGAGCGGGACTGACTCTATGATTGAAGAATCGGTGAAGGTCTGAAAGGCAGAGGCGGCTCTACCCCATGTGGCGCCCGTGTGCAGTTGATGCCGTGGCGCCCTTTTAGTCCTTGGGCCCACATATAAAATTATTATTAATGACCACACCGTCGAAACTTTTTGTACTTGTTATTTGGGTGGAGTCGGACAATTTTGGAGCTTGGCGCATTATGGTAGTGGGGCGTTTGTCAAGCAGTCACGAAGTTATCAATTTTATGCAAGAAAAAAGTTTATAACCACATTGGTCATTTTATTTTAATCAATGGTTTTTATCATATAAACAGCGAAAACAATTTTGTCGGACAAAAGTATTGGGCCATATGACGCTTCAGACACGCTAAAGATGTCAAAGTTATGAAAATAATAAATTTGGTAACATTGTCGGACAATTTTCACGGGGCTTATGCGCAGTCGGATGCGCCGAGGATGTCAATTTCCTGGAAATTTTTTATTTAGTACTGTTTTTTTTACTGTCATTTTGTCTGTCTTGTGCTGTCATTTTTATTTTGTACTGTTTTTTACATGTGTAATGCATATTGGATCACTTGTCGGACAAAAATAATGGGTCCAAAATTTTCAAAAAATTTTCCGAAATTTTCCCTCTTGTCGGATTTTTTTTTTTGAAAATTCGAGAAAAGAAACTACAGAACGATGTTCGTCATTGTTCAAGGAGTATGTACACAAATTTTCAGATCAAAATTTTTCCAAAATTTTCCCTCTTGTCGGAAATTTTTTTGGAAAATTTTGGGTACAACTCTACGTCGCGTTCTTTTAAATGTTGTACTTGTGTGTGTACCAATTTTCAGCTAAATCGATTCAAAAGTAACCGAGAAAATCTGTTTTAAATTTTTTTTGACAATGTCTCCTCTTATGGGCGTCGATAACCTAAAAGAATTAAGTTTTCTGTTCGTTTGCCCCAACATTTTTATCAGACATTTACATTTTTTGTTTAAGAATATAATTACTTGTAACCTACTACTTTTGTCGGAAAAATGGTTGTGAAGATAACGGATGCACGAACCCAGCATAGTTTAAAAGTATAGTTTACTAATAAAAATTAAATTTTTTGTCTGACTGTCGATTTGCCCAAATATTTTTGTCGGACACTTAGATTTTTTGATTCAGAATATAAATACTTATAACCTCTTATTTTTGTCGGGAAAATGGTTGTAAATAAAAACAATCCAGGAAATTGACATCTTCGGCGCCTCCGACTGCACATAAGCCCAGTAGAAATTGTCCGACAAGGTTACCACATTATTGTAAAAATGTTTTATGGCAGATTCTGTTAAAATTAGCCATGTGGTAATAAATTTATTATTTTCATAAATTTGACATATTTAGCGTGTCCGAAGCGTCATATGGCCCAATATTTTGTCCGACAAAATTGTTTTCGCTGTTTATATGATAAATATCATTGATTAAAATAAAATGACCAATGTGGTTATAAATTTTTTTCTTGCATTAAAATTGACAACTTCGTGACAACTTGACAGACAAACGCCCCACTACCATAATGCGCCAAGCTCCAAATTTGTCCGACTCCACCCAAATAACAAGTACAAAAAGTTTCGACGGTGTGGTCATAAATAATAATGTTATATGTGGGCCCGAGGACTATTTAGTAGACGCGCAGTCAAAATGGAATAGTCGAATAGGTACCTACCTAGTACTAGTACTTAGGGTACAGAGGGTGTTATGTACGCTTATAATGTACACAGAAATCCAGATGCAAATAGTGCAATATAAATGATGTAGGGAGCGAATAGATATTCACAGCGTCAGAACAACCTACCCGAATCTAATCTAGGATGAACTACGTATTTTCAGTATTACTAAAAAACCAACAACAAATTGTTAATACGGATAATTTTTGAGAAGCTCTGACTCAGCTGAAAGTCGCAATAATTGTGGTAGTAATAAAAGAAAATCTTCATTTTAAATAATTTTAATCAAAAGAAAAGCCGTTTTACTTTATATTTATATAACTTAAATATAATACATAATCCATTCCGTCAACGCTTATTTCGCAAAATTACCCCGCGACACGTGTACAAACGCCTTTGAAAATGCCCGGCAAGTCCCAAGCAATTTGACCTTTATAGGTTCCACAACCTATTTCGAAATCAATTTCAATATGTCTTCAAACGAATCAAAAGATTGACGCCCGTCCATTGGAGCGTTGGACGGACAGACGGGCGGGCGGCAATCTATAAATCGCTCCTAATTGTCAATGTAATTTTTCATTAATCGTTTTTAAGCCTATTTTATGTTGAAACATAGTAAAGGACCCGCTCTTTGGCGCTCGGCGCCCCCAACATGCCGGCGCCCGTGTGCACCGCACACCCTGCACAATAGGTAAAGCCGCCTCTGCAGTGAAAGGAAAGATATACAAGAGTGTGGTGAGACATGCGTTGGTTTACGGCGGTGAAGTGTGGTCTATAAAGAAGATTCAGGAAAAAAGATGAAGGTAGCTGAAATGAAAATGTTACCGTGGATGCTGGATAATGAATGAACACAATGAATAAGCTAGAGGCATTTGAGATGTGGATTTATCGACGAATCCTTAAAGTTCCCTGGACCGCACGAATAACAAATGAAGAAATCCTGAGAAGAATTGGTCATCATCCAGCCTCAAACGTCCACTGCTGAACATAGGCCTCCTCCCCTCGTTTCCAATCCCATCTATCCTACGCCGCTCTCATCCAGTTTTTATTTACCTTTCTTAAGTCGTCAGTCCATCTTGTAGGCGGTCGACCGACGCTTCTCCTGTCTTCTCTTGGCCTCCATTCCAATAACCTCTTCGTCCATCGCCCATCTGTCATTCTGGCTATGTGTCCTGCCCATCTCCACTTCAACCTGGCTATCCTCTCGATGACGTCAGTCACCTTTGTTCTTCTTCTGATTTCTTCGTTTCTGATTTTGTCTCGCAGAGTTATTCCTAACATTGACCGCTCCATTCTTTGCGTGCCTCTTAGTTTGGTAGCCGAGGCTTTAGTTAAGGTAAGTGTTTCTGATCCGTACGTCAATACTGGGAGGACGCACTGATCAAATACCTTTCTCTTTAGGCACGTGGGCAACTCACTTTTAAAAGTTTCTCTCAGTTTTCCAAATGCTGCCCACCCAAGACCTATTCTTCTCTTCAGTTCATGAGTCTGATTATCCCTGCCAATCGTAATTTCATGTCCCAGGTATTTATATCTATCTACGAGTTCTATTTCCTTCCCACCAATACTGATGTTCTGATTGGGTACCAAATTTGTCATTATTTTTGTTTTCGAGATGTTTATATTTAAACCTACATTTTCTGTAGCCAGAACGAGTTCCTGTACCATCTCTCTTGCCATACCTAGATCCTCAGCTACTATGACTATATCATCGGCGAAACGTAAGTTGTTTAGGTATTCTCCATCTATTTTTATTCCCTTTGTCATCCAATCAAAACTCTTGAAAGCATGTTCTAAGACCGTATTAAAAAGTTTAGGTGACATTGGGTCTCCTTGTCTAACCCCCCGTTCTATTTTTATGCGATTACTGTTAGTATATAATTTAACAGTGGTTGTTGCCTGTAAGTATATTTTGTGTAATAATTTTGTATACCTATAATCTAGCCTGCATTCTTTAAGCGCCTGTAATCAGAGGTATAACCAGGATGATCCTAAGGGGGGGGATTACATCTACTTGAAGCTCTCTGGGGGGTATGGAATAATAATGATGTTAAGCGTATAGAGCTCAAAGTGCATCCAAGGGGGGGGATTATAACCCCCAAAACTACCCCCTGGTTACGCCTATGCCTGTAATATTTTGCTAAGCTCAACTGTGTCAAAGGCTTTATGAAAATCGATAAAAACTAGAACTAGAGGTTTATTGTATTCCAGTACTTTCTCTATTAGGGTTTTTATACTTTGTAGATGGTCATTTGTTCCGTAACTTTTTCGGAATCCTGCCTGTTCTCTTGGTTGATAAGTCTCTAATTTTCTTTCCATTCTCTTAACTATTATTCGCGTAAATAACTTATATAAATGGCTGAGGGGGCTAATCGTAATTCTCTAAATTGGCTTTGTCTCCTGCTTTGTGTAATAGAATCATAGTAGCGTTGTTCCAGTCTGTTGGAATATTGGCGTTGTGAAGGCAGATATTGAAAAGTAGTTTAATTTTTTCAAGTAGTATATTTCCTCCAATTTTTAGTGCTTCTGATACTATTCCATCTTAGCCTGGAGTTCGATTATTTTTCATTTTCTTCAGAGCCTCTTTGATTTCTGTTTTTGTTATATCGGGAATTAAATCTGATCCTTGATTTAATACCCCAGCTTTTACTGTAATTGGGGGTTGCGTATTGTCATATTTTTTTCTCGATTTATATAACTCTGTGTAAAACTCTTCGACTATTGTTAATATTTCATCTCTGTTTGTAGTTTCTTTTCCAGTTCTGTTTCTAAGAATTATTACAGAACGACAACTGCTGTGCGCAACTAAACAGAGAAAACGGCATACCTGGGCCGACTAATTAGAAACGAAAGATACGAGTTTCTGCAAACCTTAATTGAAGGAAAGATCGAAGGAAGAAGGGGAGTGGGCAGGAAGAAAATGTCATGGCTCCGTAATGTCAAACAATGGACAGAACTAAGAAACATAGGAGACCTAATACATACGGCAAAGGATAGAGAAAAATTGTCAAACGTGATCGCGAACATCCATTAGTGGATTGCATAAGAAGAAGAAAAAGAAAAAGATGCTGGATAAGACTAAAACAGGACTGAGACGGAATACCTAATAGGAACGACTTGGTTAGAAAAAGAGCCGGGATGACTACAGGCTCAAAAAGATTCCAGAACAAAGACTGCAATGGTTGGGTCACGTTAGACGTGCCTAGAAATGAAAGCTAGGTGGGGCGAAGAATAGAGAGGATAGAGACGTTAGAAGTTGACGGAAGGAGAGGTAGAGGAAAATCGAGGAGAAAATCGATGGAAGGACTACGTGGCAGAGGACTTGAGAGAGAAAGGCTTAGGCGAGGAAGACACGATGGACAGAAATAGACGGAGAGGCAGCGCTGAAAAATCTCTTTGAATTTACTAAAGTTAGATTTTTCACAGTTGATTACTGTGAGTGTGTAGAGAAACATACTGCGGTCGGTCAAGTAAAACGTAGAACAGGGGTTACTGAGAGGGTATCAAAGTTGCATTCCTACGAAAGTAATTATTTCCATTTACTAAGGCTGAAAATAAGTACACACATTCTAAATTAAATATAAATAAAAGTTATTAGGTATAGTCGGTCAGCTGTATGACGGGACAGAGCCGGTGGGTCGGCCCCAATAGTCGATTGAGGAAATGAAGCATTTTAGCTCGCAATTTTTTCGTCCAGCATGGATTTACTTGAAATTTTTACAAAAGGTAGGGAATAGTCCAAGGATCATTTTTTATATCATGCAGCTATCATACGCTAAAACCTTGGTGGTGGTTACCACCCCATCTCGGGGGTGGGAAGTTTTTATTACATTTTAACCATGTAAATCGATGAAAAGAGTGATTCTAAGAAAAAAATGTGTTTTACATTTTCTTCGTAAAACTAATATTTTTCGAGTTATTAGCGCTTGAAAATAACAGTTTTTCGACGAAAAAAATCGACTTTTTTAGAGGGTTTTTTGAGAATACCTCGAAAAATATTCTATATATTTTTGGCGATAAAAAGTTTCTTCAAAAATGATTTTGTAGGATTATTAAAGAGCTGTAAGATTGTGTAAATTAAATTCCGTAAGATCCCTTAGTTTTTAATTGGGGCGGGTTTAAAGGGCTCAAATAAGGGGATGTTTGCTGGTAAATAGAGGTTTTAAACAGCTATATCTGGCTAACTATTCACTGTAATGAAAATTTATGCACAGGGTAATTTTAGTCATTAAAAAGCTACAATTTAGTAGTTTATAATTTTTTTCGTATTGTGGTATATTATGAACCCTCTGTATAAATCATAATTTAAATATGATGTTATTAACCTTTAGGGTATTGAACATACATAAAAACAATAGCTTATAGTTTGTATCACATGTTTATTACGAGTGAACTTGAACTATATTTGTTATGGTTCAGATAGGTATAAAAACACGCTGAGCAATCAGTATGGATATAGATATACAAATAATTATTAGAAGTTAGTATGTAGTAAGGCGAGGCGCTATGAATCATTAATGTTATTGTTTAGATATTGGATACCAGTGAATAAAATATAATGTATAGTAAAACGTGTTTAGTCTTTTTAATTAATTAGAACCAGAAGGCAGTAACAACACACTATTTAATACATGGCTGATCCTGCAGATTAGAGGAGGTCTTCTGAAAGGAGCAGAGATGGCGGCAACAAATTGGAAACGGAGACGGCGAAGATGGACAGGAAACCCAGTGAGCGACAGTGTAAAGACAAAGTGGAAATAAAATGTAAGTAAGAATGTCTATCTTTATTAAAAATGCTTCCCTCGTTTTTATATTATTATTGAACATTGAATATTTATCTTTGCTGATTTTTGAATAATTTATGAAGTATCGATTTTGTTTTATCTATGAATTTTGAAACATGAAGTGATTTTTTGAATTGAATATTTTTTATCAAAGTTTATTATATATGCTATTCTTGAATTTTTATTGAATTTTGAATCTTTATTGAATTTATTTGAAAAATCTCTATCCGATTTCGATTTTTAGTACGGTTATTTTTGAATATTTTATGGAATATCGAATTTTTTTCCAAAAATTTCTATCGAAGTTTGAGATATAAACTTATTTTGAATATTTTTATCTAACTTTTGCATATGCTATTTTTTTTATTGACGAATATGTATACTATTATTGAATTTTTATTAGCCAGTTGATTTTATTATTGATATTTATTGATTATATAGATACATTTTCATCGATTTTGTGTTAAATTTTGTATGATATGAACCTGAATTAATAATTTTGTGTGATAAATGATATATAAATGATTTTTTTAATAAACAATGATTAGGGATGACATACAACAAACATTGCTATAAGCAAGAGATATATTTTTAACGAACCGACCTGATGAGTCGAGATAAGGAATTTGAAGAAGAACTATATAGATTAGAAGAAGAACTAACAATATTATAAGCTAAATATTACGAGTCAATTTGAGATAATAAGAAACCCACTGCTCTTGTCAAATTAGGAAGGTACTAATGATTTAGTACCTTCATTGAACGCTTGAGAACGCTCAGAAGCTTGAACGCTTATTAGAGACCCACTCTGTGTTTTGAAGGGTACCTATTTTATTCATGATTATTCGTGAATAAACAACGGCCTCAAAGCAAGGGATTGAGGTTGTGATATTTTTAGAAGAATTTGAACCGCATAAAATACCTATTTCGTGTTTTGAGTTAACTATACCACCTTAATGGTGCGTACAGATCAGGGCGAAAATTCGGGTTAATATTGGCGGAGAACTAAGACATCCGAGTGAAACCTCTTTTATTAAGGTAAAACGAAGGTATCGGAGCTAGTATATGAAGTGATGATTATGATGTTATATGAAATGATATATGAGATAAATGATATATGATTGTTATATGAAATATGTATATGAAGATGAATTATGTACACTGTATAAGTGTTATTATGTGGAGAAAAATGAAGAAATATATAGTTGTAGTACCAGACAAGAAGAAGAATAGAAAAAAAAAGAGAATTTTTAGTAAAATATATGGGAAAAATGAAAGAAGACACATAAAAATTGCAAGAAAAGAAGCAAAATTAAGAAGATACTAAGCAAATAAGTAGCTAATCATTGAATTATGTCTAAGAATTAAGTTGTAAATTTTTTTTCTAAAGTAACGTAAATTATAAATAACTTATTTTTAAATGTAGATAATGAATTCAGGTTAAATTTTCGCGGAAAATGGAAGTGTTTGAATTAAGGATAGACAATATCTTACAATAAGTGTTAGTAGATAGTAAGCAAAGGGACACAAAAAGTGAAATTTTTAGACATTCAGCAACAGAGATTAAATCTTTATTATAGCTACAAAAGAGTTATTAGAAGTTTAGAGAAATATTAGAAATGTTTAGAGAGATTACATTTTTATTATAGGTACATTATTTTAAAGTTAGTAAGACATATATAAATAAATCAAAAGAAGACTGAAATAGGAATTATTAATAGAGTAAAGGATACATTTTTTTACTTATTCGAGTAATATTAGCTTAGCTTAGGACTTTTAGGTAGATACGAGATTTTTAGTTAGGTAGATTAGATTATTCCCCTGCTTTTAGGAGATGCATATAGGCACTAAAAGACTATATTAAAAATCCCGATAGGTTTAGTCACTGTTTTTATGTAGACACTGTTTTGTGAATGGAGAAAATACTAAAAAGCAAGACGGAACAGAAAGTGAATTAGTGATAATAATAAACAATTTTTAGGATTAAAAAAAAAACTCTGAAACGTACCATGTTACAGTTAGTTAGCATAGTTAGGAAATTTAATTTTTGAAAATAGTATTAGATAACCATAAACATTTTGTAAAAGGGAAAGAGGAGAAAGAGGTCAGATATTCTTCTTCTCTTCTTAGGACTTTCTTTTTTAAAAACGGCGGAGATGTGGTATATTATGAACCCTCTGTATAAATCATAATTTAAATATGATGTTATTAACCTTTAGGGTATTGAACATACATAAAAACAATAGCTTATAGTTTGTATCACATGTTTATTACGAGTGAACTTGAACTATATTTGTTATGGTTCAGATAGGTATAAAAACACGCTGAGCAATCAGTATGGATATAGATATACAAATAATTATTAGAAGTTAGTATGCAGTAAGGCGAGGCGCTATGAATCATTAATGTTATTGTTTAGATATTGGATACCAGTGAATAAAATATAATGTATAGTAAGACGTGTTTAGTCTTTTTAATTAATTAGAACCAGAAGGCAGTAACAACACACTATTTAATACAGTATCTTCAGTATTTTGGAGATATTTTGAAGTAAAAATTGAAAAATACCAAATTGCAAAAAATCAATTTTTCTTTAAACTCCAATTTTTCCAAAATTAGGCATTGTAATAGGTCAAACTCCTTGAGTGTATTGATAATATAAATATAAAAGGAACTACAGAAAGGTGAAGACCAATTTTGAATTAGGAAGGTAGTTAGGGGGTTGTTTTTACTGATTTTTTCGTAGAGAAAAGCAGGTACCGACATTTTTTTGATTATAAGTCGCTTAATTTTCATGCTAGAAACTTTTTATTATTTTTTTTAAAGGTCTAATTGTATACTTGAAAAAATATTATTAAAGTTTTCCTCGAAAAATGCAAATATTTGCCATTATTTGGCTTTGAATATTTCATTATGCATTTGACGAAAAAAGCTAACCTTTAACATGCCGTATCTCGGTTTGTATTGATATTAAAGATATTATTGGAAAAGAATTTGGTTTGTGTTACTAAAATATACAATTTTGATATCTACAGTTTTTTTGATTAAATGCATATTTTTCGAAGTATTCTCAAAAAACCCTATAAAAAGTCGATTTTTTAAAAACTGTTATTTTTAAGCGCGAATAATTCGAAAAATATTAGTTTTACGAAGAAAACGTAAAAAATATTTTTTTTTCGAATCACTTTTTCCATCGAATTACATGGTTAACATATAATAAAAAATTCCCACCTCCGAGATGGGGTGGCAACCACCCCCAAGGTTTTAGCGTATGATAACGGCATGATATAGAAAATTATCCTTGGACTATTCCCTACCTTCTGTGAAAATTTCAAGTAAATCCATGCTGGACGAAAGAATTGCGAGCCAAAATACTTCATTTCCTCAATCGACTATTGGGGCCGACCGACCGGCTCTGTCCCGTCATACAGCTGACCGACTATAATAACTTTTATTTATATTTAATTTAGAATGTGTGTACTGATTTTCAGCCTTAGTAAATGGATTTAATTACCTTCGTAGGAAAGTAACTTTGATACCCTCTCAGTAACCCCTGTTCTACGTTTCGCTTGACCGACCGCAGTATGTTTCTCTACACACTGACAGTAATCAACTGTGAAAAATCTAGCTTTAGTAATTTCAAAGAGATTTTTCAGCGCTGCCTCTTGGTCTAAAATGGGTGGTGAAGAAGAGTAATGAACAGCGACCTCTGAAAAGGAAAAAACTGAGGAAGAAGGAGAAGATGTAACATATAATAATTATCGTATCAGTAAGTAAAATAATTGGGTAAAAAAATGAAAATGAATAAGGTGTTTGTATATTGTTTGATGTATAATTAAATATGATGATGTGCAACTGTACTTACTGCAAATGCTGGGGCAGAAATTTATATACATCATCAAACATTGCATCCCAATTTAACTTGAGTTTCTTTTCTCCTGCCATAAAGGCTTTCATCACGTCACCTTTAGCTTCTTCCATCCACAATTTTTCTTTAGTATCATTCCAAATATTTCTTTGTTCCAAATAATACCTCAATTTGTGAGTGGGGTAATCGTTGCTCTTCCAGTGATTGATTTCTTCTGATGATCTATAGGCAGAACTATCATCTGAAGTGGAATGATCTCCAACCCTTTAAGAAAAAATATATAATATTATTATAAATAGGTTGTTCTTATCAAATAGGAAATCTTACAATTTTTTTGTATCGGTAGATTTGCCCTTTTTTAAAAACGTTATACATAATCCATATATTTTTTAAAAATTTACTTTTTTGCGTATTTATCTTGTGCACGGAACGTGAATTAGCATGCCCGTGGACAGTCACATCTGTAGTGAATAGTACTAAAAGTCTGTTTTTAAACAACATATTAGAAATAAAAAACGAATTGTGTAAAATTAATTTAGTTAGATCAGCTAATAATTTATATAGGTTTAAAGCTTGTCACAAAATATTTGTCATGTCCGTGGACATTCTTAATAAATTTAAAAATTAGCGCACAAATTATCACAAATGTTTACCATAGGCGAGGCAAGCATAAAACCAAACAAATTGTTAAACGCGTTAATGAAGTTATTTCAACAGGCATTTTGCGTATAAACAGCGATTTGTTTGGTGAAACCTTGTTTCGTCAATACCTTTTGTCACATCTGTGGACCCCTAAAAAAGTAAGTGTAATTTTAAACTTAGATCTTAGGAGCACACTGTAACTAAAATATACAAAGCTAATTATATTCCACAGTCAAAACATTTTCTAATCTTAAAAATGTGATTTTTGTCACGTCCTTGGATTCTTGTTTTCCACGGACGTGGCAGAATATCCACGGATGTAATTTATTGTACAAGTAAAATTATATTTTATTTTAAAACAGGACCACACGGTCTACTAAAATTTACAAAGCTGCTTATATTCCACAGTCAAAACATTTTCTAACCTCAAAAATGTGATTTGTGGATTGTTAGTAACGTGTTTTTCGTCACGTCTGTAGATTCTTGTTTTCCATGGACGTAGCAGAATATCCACGGACGTGATTTATTTTACAAGAAACATTATATCTATTTGATTAAAACAAAATGGAAATGTTTAACTTAGTTTATTGCTAACTTAATATAAAATTATTTTTTATGTACCCTACGTATGTACATAGACATCAAAAATAAAAATACTTTGTCAAGTCCGTGGTCACATCATGTCCGTTGACTATACAAATTATTTTTTTGAATTTACGGAAAAATTACTTTCTATTTAGCTTGACCTCTAGATTAACAAGTGGCTATAATATCTCAATCCAGTTACGAAAAAAAAAACATATTTAATGAATCTTAATTATTTTAAACCTTAGTGGTAAAATATGCCAATTTATTAAGAATGACCAAAATACATCACCAGTAGAACAAATAAAATCTGGTCATATTGAAAATAAGTATAAAACGTTCTAGTGTGAGAGTTCTAAAGATAATGGACAGATAGGTCCACAATGCAGTCTTTAAAATTACCTGTAGCTCATAGCTTCTATTAAAACAGGTTTGTTTTCTTTTAAAGCAAATTCCTTAGCCATCTTCGTAGCATTGTAGACAGCGAAGACATCATTACCGTCTACTCTTAAAGTATTAATACCATAACCAGGACCTCTAGCAGCAATTCCGTCACCTTGGTACTGTTCCTCAGCAGGGGTAGAGATGGCGTAACCGTTATTTCTACAAAACAGTATAACTGGGCAGTTTAGGGTTGCCGCAAAGTTTAGAGCTGCGTGAGCATCACCCTCGGAGGCTGTGCCTTCTCCAAAATAGCAAATAACGACGCGGTTTTTACCTTTTAAGACATAGGCAGATCCTAAAACCGAAAAAATATTAAGATTCTCTATTCTGCTGAGCCCACAGGAAACGATGCATTTAAAAATCGAAAAATTACTGGGCGCTATTTTTCAACTGGAGTATATGGGGCAAGTCAATAAAAAAGGCGTACCATCTCGTTTGTGTTGCCCAAATGCAAGAACAAGACAAGACTTAGACAGTCTTGGTCTTGGTCTAGCGCCAATACACCTGGTCTTGGTCTTAGTACTGCGCTCCCGGTTTTGGTCTTGGTCTTACAGCAAGAGTCTTGCAGGTCGCGCAGTTACGTAACAGAGTAGGTACATTTTAAGCTTGAATTATAATTATCATAGACATAGTAAAGACCAAGCAAATTAATAAATATCTAAACATATGACACCGGGTGGGGTTTGAACCTTTCTATGTTGGCACAATTTAGGTACACAGAGCAAAACTCCTCAAATTTGCTTTTAGGTCTTTTAGATCTATGACTCCAACTCTCATGACTCCGACTAGAATTATTCGAATCTTCGTCATTCTTGTCAAATTGTGAACTTTCCGAGAACAAGGATTAGATGAAAAACAATTATTACATTCTTCTTCTTTAAGTGCCATCTCCGCGACGGAGATCGGCAATCATTACAGCTATTCGAACTTTAGAGACGGCTGCTCTGAAAAGTTCATTTGATGTACATAACGTACCATTCTCTCAGGTTGTACAGCCACGATATTCTGTGTCTCCCCTATGCTTCTTTTTCCTTGAATCTTTCCCTGTATAATCAATTGGAGTAAGTTGTATCTCTCTCCACGTGCAATATCCCTGAGATATTATAATTTTCTTGCTTTGATGGTATTTAATATTTCCATTTCGTTATGCATCTTTCTCAGAACCTCTTTGTTTGTGACGTGTTCTGTCCACGATATTTTCAGAATTCCTCTGTACACCCACAGCCCGAATGATTCTAGTTTTTTCATTGATACCGCATTCAAGGTTCAAGCTTCCATTCCATAAAACAAAGTCGAGAAAACGTACCACCTAGCCAACCTAACTCTTAGCTCCATCTTCAAATCTCTTGTGCAGAGCACTTTTCCCATTTTTTTAAATTTTGCTCTAGCCTTTTCTATTCTGATTTTTCTTTCCTGGAAGTAATCATTTGTGAAGTTGATCATTGTTCCAAGACAATTTCAATTATGTATTACATTACAGTCAAAAGAAAGCTCAATTGGGAATAATTTTTAGCGATGTTGTAAATGTAATTACTCGTTACTTTATACTCGTTACTATCCAATACTCTAAACTCTAAGTTACCGAATACCAAACCGAGAATTACACATATTATCGTTACTTCGTTACTTTAAATATTTCGGTATTTTGTTCACACGGTGGCTGACATTAGGTATCTGTTATTAATTTATTAACCGCGCTCTTTCAGCGAATTTTGTTTAACCGAATGATCCCATCGCACACTCAGCAGAAAGGATATTTAGGCTTAGGCCGATGAAAGTTGTGGTATTTAGATTCCTACTAATATTGATTGTAGCCAATTTTTCAGGGCAGTCCATTTCGGATCATCTGTCCATCTCATAGAAGGTCTGCCTCTGGGTCTTTTGTGTTGATATGTTCTCCAGGTTAGAATTGTTCTGTGCCATATGTTTAGATCGCTTCTTGCTACATGCCCAGGGTATTCCCATTTCAATTTTAATGATTTTTGTACCACATTTAATGATGTTATGATTAGATGGCGGCTATTCTCAAAATCTGGACAATTAATTTCAGAGTGAAGAAGTCGTCTGTTGGGAAAGATTGTACGAAATATTTTATTTTTACATTGTAACTATTATGACCTCTTAGTAAATATCAAATGTGTCAAGTGCTCTTTTAATGGATATTTTGATTCGCTGTATATGTTTATGGTATTGTTCATAATGCGCATAACCAATTTTCCACATTTTTTGTTACATATTTTTTGCGTCTCATAGAGTCTCTAAGCATATATTCGAACACAAAAACAAGACCAAGACTGCAAGAATAAAATGAAAATATTATGTAGGTACTGTTGTATGTACTAACTTACCAACTGCTTGTGGCAACTGCGTCGCCAAAGGACTCGATATTGTAAGAAAATTAATGTCCTTACTACCATAATGGACTGGCATAGATTTTCCCTTCTCCAAGTTATCCTTATTACCATAACATTGATCTACAAATTGTTGCAAGGTAAAACCTCTCCACAATAATACACCTGCTTCTCGATATTGACCGTAGCAAACATCTTCGTTAGTTAATGCAGCAGCACTACCTATGTGAGAAGCTTCTTCGCCGTAGTTTGTCATATAGAAAGATATTCTACCTGAAAAATCAAACAATTATGAGAAAGGGGATCAAAAATGTCGGACGAAATATAAATTATTCAGGGTGTAAGATAGGCCTGTATATTGTCACCACTGCTGTTTAATATACAGGGTGTTTCATTAATAATTGTCCATATAGTAACTGGAGCAACCTTAGCACAAAATACGAAGATTTAACCTAAAACACTTAAATAAAATGTGGTTCCTTACTGAGTTACGGGATGTTTTATCTAAAAATTTAAAAACTATTTTTGCCCAGCATTTCAAAACTATTCGACTTATCCTTTTCATACTTGGCAGGAAGTATAGGTATTGTAGAAACTACTAAATTATGTTAAAAAATCATTTCTGGCTGTTACCAGAGGCGTACGATGGGGGAAAGTGAATGATTGACCCTTTCCAAATTCTACGCCACTGACGCATGTGCAATTTTAGTGTAATTTTTGGATTCCCCAATATTTTCTATGAAAATAATATGCTCTTCATTCGTAACGATAAAGTCATTAGTTTTCGAGATCTTTGAAGTTAAAAATGAAACGACACGGTTATTTTGATTAATGTAGTGTGTCGCTTCATTTTTAATTTCAAATATCTCGAAAACTAATCATTTTATCGTTACGAATGAACAGTATATTATTTACGTAAAAGTATTGGAAAATCAAAAAATTACACTAAAATAGCAATTTCTTCAGTGGCGTAGAATTTGAGAAGGGTCAACCAGCCACTATCCCCTGTCGTACGCCTCTGGTAGTAGCTAGAAACGTTTATTTATCTTAATTTAGTAGGTTGTACAGTACCTACACTGTCTGCCAAGTATGATATGGATACGCCAAACAGTTTTAAAGTATTGGCTACAAATATTTTTTAAATTTTAATCATATGAATTATATGATCAATTAATCAAAATAACTGTGCCGTTTCATATTTAACTTCAAATATCTCGAAAACTAATGACTTTATCGTTATCAATCAAGAGTACATTATTTACGTAGAAAGTATTGGAGAATCTAAAAATGGAACCAAAATAGTAATTACTCCAGTGGCGTAGAATTTGAGAAGGGTCAACCATTCACTATCCCCTGTCGTACGCCTCTGTTAGTAGCTAGAAACTTTTGTGTATCATAATTTAGTAGGGTGTATAGTAGTCGCACTTTCTGTTAAGTATGAAAATGATATGTCTAAATAGTCTTAAAATGGTGAGCAAAAATAGTTTTTAAATTTTTAGATAAAACACCCTGTAACTCCGTAAGCAACCACATTTTATTTAAGTGTTTTATGTTAAATCTTCGTATTTTGTGCTAAAGTTTCTCCAGTTACTATATGGACAATTATTAATGAAACACCCTGTATACAGCGAAGCCGTCTTCAAATTCAATTCAAATTCAAAGTATCATTTATTAAAAAAAAATGTAAACAACACACTTATAGCAAATTGCCACAGTTGAATAATAAGTGTCTTATACATACAAAATTACAATTACAACTACTATGAGTTAAAAGCTAAAATGTGTGATTTAAAAACTTATACACAGAATATGGTTCTAAATCCAATAAAATGCTTTTTATTTCAGTTCTAAATATATTAAAATTCTATTGCAATTTATTTCTAACAGGTAATTTGTTAAATAGTTATTTTAGACTGCCGTTGACCCGAACGACGCGATAGCGGAGTTCGGGCAAGCAGTCGAGTGCGGGGAAGACACTTTCCGCATGAGTTAGAAACAATATTTTTCTAGGGCCGTACGTTTTTAAAAAAGCCACAAAAAATGGAGATATCAATTTTTATTTAGAAGTGAAAATACACAAATTAATTCTTTGGCAAGGTTGTCAAAACCAAACTTTCAATATAATGGGTTACCACGACGACGATATTGGTTTCCATGACGACGATTCAAAACCATTGTAATTTTCTACTGATCTGACTTTTAAATATTATGTCAAAATAATTTTATTTCATCGAATTATCAGTAGTAATTGCACAAGAGCTCTAAAATTATTGAATTTTTCCCGAGTGCCACTTTGACAGTTTTAATTTCACGAGCCGAAGGCGAGTGAAATTATTTCAAAGTGTCACGAGCGCAAAAATTCTATATATTTTAGAGATCGAGTGCAATTTGTTGCGATTATTTCATGAATAAAAGTGTTGGAAACCAAAATTTTATTGTAACTTATTTATGTAAGTACAAATAAGTACAATTAAATACACAGTTGTTATAAATATTTCACAAATTATTTCAAAGTGTCACGAGCGCAAAAATTCTATATATTTTAGAGATCGAGTGCAATTTGTTGCGATTATTTCATGAATAAAAGTGTTCAAAACCAAAATTTTATTGTAACTTATTTATGTAAGTACAAATAAGTACAATTAAACACACAGTTGTTATAAATATTTCACGGTTGAAAGTCATCACTTTTATAAATTTTAAAACATTAATTGTCGTTAATGTCACTGAATGTATTTTTTCGTAGCAACTAAGGGCATCTGACGTAATATACTTGACGACGGGAAATTATCAAAAATTATCGATTTAATTTAGATTTATGTAGCTTTCTATTGGTCAGAATCTCCTATGAATGAAATAATCGCGCTAATTTCATTAAAACATGAATACAATAAGGTAAATTTGAAATAAATTAGTAAATAATATCTAAATATTACTTTATTGCATGTATTATAATATATTATAATGCCATATTACAAAGTATTTTATTTTCCCGCACGCCGTGCGGGAAAATTTACATTCACGCACGCCGTGCGGGAAAGTGCAACATTCGGAAACGAAATGCGTGCGTGAAAGTGGCTCTTTTAACACGGCCGTAGAAAAAAAATTTATACACGAATATGTAGGTCCCCTCTCTGTTGCGACTAGCCTATGTATAGGGAAATTGAGCCCTAGATACCTAGTGGGTAGAATCTAGTGGGTATGCTGTGTTTTGGATCAGAATGTGTAAACCTATCCCTATTCTCGAACAGGAACAGTAAACACTCATATATATAAAGCCCTGCCACCGTTAATGATCCTAACTCCTTCAATTTCCCCTACAGGTCCTTCGACCTTTTATCTTGAGCATTGTTCTTATTGCCCTCTTCTGAGCAATGAATACTCTATCAACATCAGTTCCTCCGCCCCAAAAAATAATACCATATCTGAGCACTGAGTAGATGTTCGCAAAATACACTGTCTTAAGGTGTTGTAAATTCAAATACATACTTAGACATTACTCGTAATGAATAACATGCCGTGTTGATTCTTTTGCGAACAACACACAGATGCTCTGACCAATTCAGATGTTGATCTATGTAAATACCCAAGAATTTTGTATTTGTTGATAATACAACAGTTTGATCATCCAACTCAATCTCCTCTGGAATTATCTCATTATTTTGCTTTGTGTGAAAACAAACACAGTTAGTCTTCTCGGTATTTAAAACCAATTTATTTTTTAAGAACCAATTCTGAGCTGTTTTTAAGTGATCTGAAGAAATACTCAGAAGATCCTCAAACGTTGATGCTACTGTTAATAAGTTTGCATTATCTGCAAAATTTACAAGGTGAGACTCACTTCTCAGTATTTCGCTACCAAGATTGTTAATGTAGAAAACAAAAAGAAGTGGTCCCATGACACTGCCCTGAGCAATACCAAGTTGCAAATTCCCTTCTTCTGAAGAAAACTGCTGTCCTTCTCGAGTTATAATAATTTTTTGTCGTCTGTTGGTGAGGTAATCTCTTATCCAGTCTCGAGCAGGGCCACGAATTCCATATCTTTCTAGTTTCTCGATCAAAATATGATGATCTATAATCTATGCTGTCAAACGCTTTTGATAAGTCCAGCAACATTCCCAAGGAAATCTCCCCGTTCTCCCATCCATTAAAAATCTTATCCACGAATTCGTATGTAGCTGTTTCAACAGACCTTCCCTTGAGATACCCATGTTGTGACTCAGCAATTAGGTGGTCATTATTGAAAAACGTTATAAGTCTTGTGCACACAGTCGAAACTTTTTGAAAATGTCGGTAGTAAACTGATGGGTCTATAATTTTCTAATTTGGTTTTATCTCCCTTTTTATGTAAAGGTTTCACTAGGGCTAACTTTAGTTGGTTAGGGAAAATACCATACTTAAAATAGCCCAGTCGGGATAGCATTTGACCTTGCATTTGGAGCTGCCCCAAATTTTATTTTTCTAATCTTTAGGGAGGGTCAATATTAGTAAAAATTTAAAATCTCGACTGAATTCCACCGTTGCGTTAGCCGCCATCTTGATTTTAAACGAGAACCGTTTTTGCTCAATATCTCCGCCATTTTCAATTTTTTGACAAAAAGTGTAGAAACTGAAATTGTTGAAAATGCGATTTTCTATAATTTAATTTATTATAATTTTTTTCGTGCGGTCGATATTTTCCGAGTTATGAGAGGAAAATAGTGACAGTTGTAGCATAACTATTGAATTATTAAATTATCTCGTTTATTATTAGTTTACAACAAATATATACCTATACAAAAATGAAGAGAATTAAATTTTATACAATTTTGATGCCGTTCATTTTTTTTGATAAAATCAATATTTAAGGTAGTACGTATGTGGTAAATGTGCGAGCGTAAGACCTGATTGATTTTGTAGCAATTGTTTTTGTTCAATATCTCCGCCATTTTCAACTTTTCGACAAAAAGTGTAAGAACTGAAATTGTTGCAATTACGATTTACTATAATTTTTCGGGAGAACCAGTGGCGGGTCTACAAGGGGGGAAATGGGAAAATTCCCCCCCAACAGGGTCCAAAATTAAAAAAAAAATGTTGAAACATCACGATATTTTAGCTGACATAAAACTTAAAATATCGACAGACAAATTCAACCAATAAAACCCGCTAGTTAATAAAATTAAGTGAACTTAATGCATATAATGTCTTTTTATGTCTTTTATATACTTAGTTTGGTTGATGTTTCATTGGAAGTCTCAAAAATTGTATAAAATATAATTCTCTTTATTTTTGTTTATGTACAATTATGTCGTAAAGGTAATAATAAATGAGACAATTCAATAATTATGCTTCCCCTCCGCTTCAATTATTGTCCCCCTTAACTCGGAGAATATTGATCGTATAAAAAAATTGTGCCAAAGAAATTGTAGGAAATTGCATTTCCAACAATTTTCTTTCCCACTATTTATGTCGAAAAGTTGAAAATGGCGGAGATATTAAGCAACAACAGTTCTCATTTAAAATCAATATGGCGGCTAATGCAACCGCGGAATTCAGTCGAGATTTTAAATTTAAACTACTATTGATCTCTCCTAAAGGATAGGATTATAAAAATTGGGGCAGCTCGCAAACGAAATTCAATTCAATAATTATGCTCCCCCCACCACTTTTTACTATTTTCCCATGTAACTCGGAAAATATCAACCGCATGACAAAAATTGTTAAAAAGAAATTGTAGGAAATTATATTTTGAACAATTTTAGTTGAAAATGGCGTAGATATTGAACAAAAACATTTGCTATAAAATCAATCCGGTTTTACGCTCGCGCCATTAACGCATACGTACTACCTTAAATATTAATTTTAGCAAAAAAATGAAAGAAATAAAAATTGTGTAGAATTTAATTCTCTTCATTTTTACATAGGTACATATTTGTTGTAAAACTAACAATAAACGAGATAATTCAATAATACAATAATTATGCTCCAACTGTCACTATTTTCCCCTCATAACTCGGAAAATATCGACCGCACGAAAAAATTATAATAAATGAAATTATAGAAAATCGCATTTCCAACAATTTTAGTTTCTACACTTTTTGTCAAAAAATTGAAAATGGCGGAGATATTGAGCAAAAACGGTTCTCGTTTAAAATCAAGATGGTGGAATTTAGACGAGATTTTAAATTTGGACTAATATTGACCCTCTCTAAAGATTAAAAAAATAAAATTTGGGGCAGCTCCTAATGCAAGGTTAGGCCTGTTATTCGTCTAACCCGACTGGACTAAAAGAGTTATTAATAATGTGGCACAATGGTTCTGCAATCTCTTCTGCGCAATGTTTCAACAGATTCGCTGAGATCCCATCATAACCTGCATTTTTTTATTTTTTAGCTTTGATATGATATTAAGAATTTCAGAAATAGTTACTGGTATAAGAGAAAAATATTTGTTGTTATATGGAATATTGCATGAAAAAGTGGCTTGAGGTTGAGTTTTTATTAAATTAGGACCTGCATGAAGTACAAATTTGTTAAAGTTATTACAAATAGTTATTCCAAGAAGCTTTAGAAGAGTGTAAGGATGGGATGATCATAAATGGTGAAATGCTTAATAATATAAGACATGCCGATGACACCGTCATATTTACTTCAACTCTAAAAAGTCTGACAAATATACTGGAGCCACTCAATATTAATAATATACAGATAGAAGGGTAGACACATACAAAAATCAATGGAGTAACATTGGTTAGTCAAAACGCAGAACAAACACAAGAGATTAAAAGCCATATAGAAATAGCAAGGGTAAAATTTAAGGTTCTTGTGCTGCTACGTTCTTACAACTTTGCTCTACGGATCTGAGGCTTGGACATTGAAGCAATTAGAGATTAAGAAATTGAAAGCTTTAAGCGTTGGTGTTATCTAAGAATGCTAAGAATATCATGGGTAGAGAAGATTAGCCATATTGAGGTCCATGTTAGAGTTAATAAGAAGGAAGAAATTTTGCTGCCTTTGATTATGGAGGGTAAAATACAAGGTAAAAGAAATCTAGGAAGAGGACGATCTTCCTGGTTACGAAATCTAAGGCAATGGTTTATTCTGAGCTCTAAGTAAAATAAGAATTGCCATGTTGATATCCAACCTTCGATAGAAGATGGAACCTTAAGGAGAATAATGAGAATGAAGGGAAAAAATAAAATCAAATGAAATACCTTGTCTTTGAGCATCGTATAAGATTTTATCCATTACACCGAGAAGTGTCATGTCTTTGTACATCTTGACTAATATGTCTTCCGATAAATTCGGATCATCTTTTGTGTTTATGATGTTTCCTTGTCGATCTAATACTCTGTAAACTGGAATGGGCGCATACGTGTGAGGTCCGGTAAACTCCAATTTTTCTGTCCATGTTGTTCTGGCTCCTGGAAACAGTGGAGCCGAAGAATATTTCTGGAAAATGTACACTTTAATAAATACATGCTTCGAGATTATCTCTAAAGTATTAATATTTGATTATCTGGACTCTGGACATAACAATAAGAGGCGAAGGGAAGTAAGATTTAGAAATAGCAACTATAGTCAGAAAAGGTAACGCCTATACTAAAATATATGCAAGGTAGATCAACAACAGATGCAATTTTCATTACAAGGCAGTTGATGGAAAAATACAGGAACTAAAGAAACAAATGCTCATATGGTATTCATTGATGTTAAGAAAGCATTTTAAAGAGTTTCTCGAGAGATTCTGTGGTGGGCACTCAATAAGAAAGGAGCCCCCGGTGAATATGTAAAAGTTATAAGAGATATGTATGATGGAGTAACAACTAGTGTTAGGACAGGTATGAGAAAGACTGATAAATTTCTTGTGAAAGTAGGATTCTACCAAAGTTCGATGCGTAGTCCTTATTTATTCTCTTTAGTTTTGGATCAGATAACAGCGAAACAACAGGATAACATTTCCTGGTGCTTAGTGTACGATGAGGATGTGGTGTTGGTAGGAATTAGTGAAGACGACTTAGAAGAAAAACTGGAACAGTGGAGACAAGCTCTTGAGAATTAATGTTTAAAGCTTAGCGGCACAAAGACAGAGTATTTGGATGTTCATTTAAATATGGAGTTGCTACAAATAAAATGATATTTTTGGATATGATTATGAAAAGTGAAAGTTTTAAGTACCTACCTAGGATCGGTACAGAGTAATTAGGAGATAGATGGAGATGCATGCAATAGAATTAGGGTTGGATGGATGAAATGGAAGAAAGCGAGTGGTGTGTTGTGTGACAGAAAAATTCCAATGAAGTGAAATGAAAATTCTATAAAACAGCCATAAGATTGGTTATGACGTATGGAATTGAATTTGGCAAGTTAAAAAGAAAGAGGAATAACGAATGCATGAGGCAGACATGGGAATGCTAATATGAATGAGTAGAGTAACAAATAAAAGAATGTGTGTGTACTTTGTACGCACGTAAGAAGTTATACTTTTATTATTATGATTTCAACGAAATTAATATACTTAACAGGTTATTTGTATTTTATTTAAATATTAAACTAACTTTCTTTACCTACCACTTTTAAAAAAAATTTATGAAAACGATACCAAAAATATATATAAAAAAAGTATGAATCGTCCGGGATTTGAACCCGGGACCTCTTGATCTCCGGTCACACGCTCTACCACTGAGCTATATTACTTTTGCTTTGACAGGTTACAAGATTTCTCATACATACTGACAAATTTAATGACCAAGTGAAGTATACAAAAATACTTTAAATATACTTACTATTATTATAAAATATCTTATTCCCGATGAAGACAAATCCAAAGACACAAAAATTATAATAAATAATACATTTACTAAGAACACTAATATATCCTTTTATATGATATAATATGACTTATTTGCGCTGACAGCGCTGATACATAAATATTTTGAAAGATTAGCAACGAAATACATACTGTCTGTGTGCGCATGCGCCCGGCATTAGAAAATTTCACTCTCTACCGTAAAGAAGTATAACTTCAAAAAGGATAAAATTAGAAATGAGTACATTAGGGGAAGTCTAAGGGTGACACCAATTTATGCCAAATAAGGAAGCATATGTTAAGATAGTTTGGTCATGTTCAACGTCGAGATGTTAATCACCCAATATGAAGAATTGCTGAATTGCGGGTTCCTGGAAGGAGTAGGAGAGGAAGACCAAAGAAGACCTGAGGGGAGATGCTTAGACATGTCGGTATACAAAGAAGGATAAAATTAGAAATGAGTACATTAGGGGAAGTCTATGGGTGACACCAATTGATGCCAAATAAGGAAGCATGTTAAGATAGTTTGGTCATGTTCAACGTCGAGACTTTAATCACCCAATACGAAGAATTGCTGAATTGGGGATCCTGGAAGGAGTAAGAGAGGAAGACGAAAGAAGACCTGAGGGGAGATGCTTAGACATGTCGGTAAATGGGAGAGATGTTGATATGATCCAAGATAGAAACTTATGGAGAAATGCATAAGACCTTGACCTCCTCCAACGAGGATGTCCAACGAGAAGGTATTACGCCGGATAGGTAAGAAGAGAGTGGTAGCAATAACTGTAAAGAAAATAAAGTTGGAATACTTGGGTCACGTCATGAGGCACAATAAATATAGACTGCTACAGCTAATCATCCAAGGGAAAATAGACAGCAGAAGGGGTCCAGGGGGAGAAGACACACCAGGGGGTGGCTCCAAAACTTGCGTGCCATCTGCCGAACTATTCAGATCTGCTGTAAACAAAGTCATAATAGCCATGTTAATTGTGGCGTTCGGAACGGTCAAGGCACGTAAAGAGAAATGCAGTTAGGGAAGCCGACCCCACATAGGAATAAAGGCAAAGAGAGAGTCGGAAAAAATGAAATATTATATAAATAAAAAAAAAATACAAGTATCGTATATATAATATACAAACCACACGACAAATAAAACCTTATTAAGAAACATTGTTTTCTTACATAAATAAAAGCGAAACTCAGACATTTAATTAAAAATTTCGCCAGCTAATGGAAACTCAAAAACAATTATTAAAATCAATTAACTTTTTCTTACCTTGACAAAACTTCTGGTCAGGTTAGATTTTCTGGTAAAGGTGCGCAACAATACACAGACAGAATTGTGTAAAGTCATTTTGAAAATCCACAAAACTCTTCTATTTTTCTTCTAATATACAAGATAATCACACTAACCTTTGACACAAAGGTTCTAATCTGTATTACTAAATATAATACCACCACAATTAGAGACGTCAAGAGTACTTGTCCATGTAATAAACAAATATATAATGTTCTTTTTTAATACGGCATAATTAAACTGATTTTTTGTGCCTTCATATTCTACATTCACACAATTACCGGATGTTAATGAATCTAAGCTGCATAAATTACAAAATAATTACCGTTTATGTTATCAGTTTTATGTTTAGAGGTGGGAAAATTCAGATAGTAATATACTTTTACAGATCATTCATAAACAAATATTTTTTTCTAAAAATATCTTTTCGTTCAAAATTATCATATCACTTGGTTTTATATCACATTTATCTATTTTTAACGGACAAAAAGAAAATTTATTTTAAATATACCTTTAATTGTATTAGACCAGGGCATTTAGGAAAAAATAAATTGATTTTTAAGTACAGCACCTATCGACTTGAAACTTTTTACATTGTGTTCGAGATGATACCAGAAAAACAAATTGAAGAAAAAAATCTTCTGTGTAAAAGGTATATTTATTTGAAAACCCTAATAAAGGGCTACATTAAAAACAGGACGTTTTCGCTCTAAAGAGAGCATCATCAGTGTTCTTTGCAAGCTCTACATGCTAAGCCAACAAAAATACATGGGTTAAAACCCTTAAAATGTCGACTAAAAGTCTTACATTGACATGTGTAATGGATAAAATTTAGAGAGATACCTCACAGCATTATATGACTATTCCACGAAGCATGTGGGTGGTTGAGTCGATTTCTCTGTCTTCACAAAGAGAAAGGTGAAAGCCAAAGAAAAAAGTCTACAGTAGACAATCGGGTGGAAATGCATAATTGCATTTATAATATACATATAATATACATATAATATACATATAATATACACATATACTTTTTGTCGACCTAACGAAAGCATATGACACAGTGCCCGTGAAAAAACTGTGGGAGGTTTTGGACAATACACACATATCTGCAACTGTCATCAAAGCCATACAATGCCTCTATAAAGATTCTATGTCAAGAGTAAAGAGAGGTAACCATCTGTCATCTAGCTTCCAAGTAACAAAAGGTCTTAAACAAGGGTGCTGCTTATCTCCCATTCTTTTCAATATAAATACCGACGGTGCTCTCAGACTTTGGAAACAGAAATGCAGTGGTATGGGTATACCAATCGGAGACATAACATTATACACTTTGAACTACGCAGACGACCAGGTGGTAGTTGCCCAAGATAAGGAAGACTTAGAATATATGACCAGAAAATTGATGGAAGAATACAGGAAATGGGGTTTAGAGGTAAACATAAGGAAAACACAATATCTACACATCGGTAACCAAATACAACAGGAGGACCTAGATCTTGACGGAAGTGACTACATCAGGGGTTGTACAGAGTATATATATCTAGGGATTAAATTAACAAATAGTGGAAGAACGGAACCCAGTATAGATGATAGAGTGACGAAGGCTAGAAAGGTTACTAGAGCCCTAAACCCTGTCTTATGGCAACATAACATAAATTTAAATACAAAAATGAGGATGTACGACGCTATTCTGAAACCAATTTTAACGTATGGCTCCGAAGTGTGGCAAATGACAAAAAAATCCGAAAATAAGCTGCTTACCACTGAAATGGATTTTTTTAGAAGATCTGCCAGAATATCGAGATGGGGATGGGACCATGTTCGAAATGAACAGATCAGAGAAAAAGTAGGTAAGCAGAAAACAATAGTGGACGAGGTACAACGAAACCAACTTACCTGGTATGGACACGTCCAACGAATGGGAGATGAAAGATTACCAAAAATTACAATGAGATGGATACCGCCAGAAAAACGGAAAAGAGGAAGGCCACCGACCTCCTGGAAACAAGGAATTACAAAAGCCATATCAGAAAGAAATCTTCAAGAAAATGACTGGCTAGATCGACAGGCTTAGCGATTGGGTACCGGAAGGCGTAGAACGCTATATAACCGGTTATATATATATATATATATATATATATATATATATATATATATATATATATATATATATAAATCATCCGAATGGTCATAAACATGTCAAAATCAAGAGTCAAGAGTTGAGTACGAAAGCAATAGAGTTGGTCTTAAAATCAATAAAACTAAGACAAAAATAATGGTGATCGACAGATTCCACACTATTCAACTGACATAACATGTTAGGTACAGGAATACCAGATAGTAAACAGTTTTGTCTATCTCGGGTCTAGTATAACTAACGATGGTAACTGTGAAGCAGAAGTTCGGAGAAGTATTGGTATGGCAAAAAATGCGATAAGTCGCCTAACTAAAGTTTGGAAAGACAAATCTATATCTCAAAATATCAAGATGAGACTGGAGAATGACCTTGTATTCTCAATATTTCTATATGAGGCAGAGAATTGGACTCTTCTCGCATGCGAGTGCCAAAAAATTGATGCCTTTGAGATGTGGTGCTGGAGTAGAATGCTGCGCATACCTTGGACAGCTCATAGGACAAACGTTTCCATTCTAAACCAACTCGAGATTAAAAAGAAGCTGTCCACAATATCGTCGGCCTCATATGAAAAGTGCCAAAGTCAAAATTAACAAATTTTACAGGAGACGAAAAAAACTGATTTAAAGAATGATTTTGACTAAAAACTTTATCTTATTTGACACAGTTACTTAGAATAGTGTCCGTCAGCTCTCATAAAGATAGATCTATATTTAAAATATTATTACTTTAAAAACGGAATTAGACAACTTTCATTTTTGAAATAAGAAAAAATTTTGGAGTTAGGCACATTTAATAACGAAAATTATGAAGAAATATGCGTAAAGACTAAGTTTTCACTCTAATGGCATATAAAACAACATAATGCTATTCTACATCCCACCAGAATGAAAACAATGGGAACCTTCTCTGGTTACACCTCCGAGGCTTCTACAATTTGCAAGCCATACGGATGCTGAGACTAAGGAAGATGAGGGAATTCTTCAATTTCGTTGCAAAACGAAAATACAGCCGAACCATATTCTAGTCGAATCAGAGAATGCTGCAAGCACCTCTACCGGTTTCGAAACTTATTAGTCTCTCATAAGGAGGCACATATGCTGCTCTCCCTGATCCAACCAAAACAAACCCCAGCGTGCAGTCCCGGATTGCAACGAACGAAACGGGACTGCACGCTGGGGTTTGTTTTGGTTGGATCATTGAGAGCAGTATATGTGCCTCCTGATGAGAGACTAATAAGTTTCGAAACCGGTAGAGGTGCTTGCAGCATTCTCTGATTGGACTAGAATATGGTTCGGCTGTATTTTCGTTTTGCAACGAAATTGAAAATGGTTATTCATTTTTAAATATGCGTAACTTTCATAAAAAGGCGCCAAAAATAATCTTTGAAAAATGGTGAAGTCCCACAAGAAAAACAAATGTGGGGTTTTGAGGATAATAATGCTAGGTACTTAAATGTAGTTAACAAAAAAACTGATCAAATTGAACTTACCTTCAATAAGTTTACACTATTTCCATGGAGATATGTTAGCACATACTTTTCTTGAAGATATAACACAGCAGCGCAGCAAAAGTACATTTAACCTCAATGACAATGATGGACTTTGGCAAGTTTCATGTGATTCACCCAACGCCGTGGAGTTGGGTAGAATTCTTTTTTGTGGTTCTAGCGACATCTATTGGCTTTTTTTTAACATTTTTGATTACTTTGGGACTAAGGCACTTTTCATATGAGGCCGACGATATGTCTGCAACGAATTCTGCAATTCTTCGGTCCCGTGGTTCGCAGAGGTGACGATAGTTTGGAGAGATTAATTGTTTCTGGAAACGTTTCGGGGAGAGGATCAAAAGGACGGTCATCAACTAGATGGTCCGACCAACTCGGACACTCATTCTGCTAAGCTCTTAGAGGAGCTTAAGATAGAGCCAATGGAAAAAAAAATTTAGGAATATTGGAAGAAATCACGATTCTGATTAATGAGAAACGACAAGACACAGAGGAGTTTTTGGGATCGGTGAACATGGCTACGCCATCAGAAGCGATTTTCGGAGCACCTGGTACACAAGGTTACTGCTAAGGCACGTTATCTGGAGTTTCGAAGGTTTTCGGCACAAATTGATGCAAACAGATTACTCGGATATTTTTGGGGTTGCTGAACACGAATGCGTCATTAGAATCGACCCCCGGAGTCCGGATCACCTGGTGCCCAGGGTTAATACTAGATAAGGAACTTTATATGGAGTTTCAGGGTTTTCGACACTTAATTGTTGGAAACAGATTACTCAGGGGTTTTTGGGGTTGCTGAACCGAATATGACATCATCTCTCTGCTTCATCTACATCAGAATTGATCCCAGTGTTTAAGATGACTACTATGCACGTCCTGGGAACCAGGTGCTCCGAGAGTCGTTTCTGATGGCGTATTTATCTACAGCAACCTCAAAATGCTCAGAGTATTCTGCTTGCATCAATTCTGGTGCCGAAAACCCTCAAAACTCCAGAAGATGGCATGTCTTAGCAGTGACCTTGAGCACCAGGTGTTTTTGGCATCAATTTAGTGCCCAAAAACCTCGAAACACCATATGACGTGCCTTAGCAGCAATCCTGGGCACAAATTGCTCCCGATGTCGGTTCTGATGGAGTATTCATATTTAGCGACCCAAAAACCCCGAATAACAAAACTTTGCCCTTAATATACTGATTTTTTACACGTTTATGAACTTTTGGATGCATTAATACACTGTAAATGCAATTAAGCATTTTCACCCATTTTTCTATTGTAGACATTTTCCTGGCGTCATCTCGGTCCCGATCCCGAACACAATGCAAGATGTTGAAGTTATATTTAAAAACAAGTAATTGGACTTCGTAAGTCCTAGGTTTTCACTTAAAGTAATCGAAAGTAGAACTGGAAGTCGATATTTGAACTCTTCAATGCGCTTCGATTGATGTGTTACATGTACTATTTCTGCGACGATAATGGCACTTCTGGTTAGAACTTTTTAACCGGAAATAGTATTGAAACCAAAATTTTACATTTTTCTCATCTTGCTAAGGCACGTCAAATGATATATCGCTTATACTATTTCGGTGACTTTAAAACAGTAAACTCTAAAACCGGAGATCTGATGTCAAATTTCTTATCTTTAATACCATCCTTGGGTTATAAGCTTACATTCGACACCTCATTTGTCATTCTATCTGTATTAATAACGGAGGAGTTGTATTCGCCGACGCGACGGACATATATGACAGTCATGAAACCGAAAGTATATTTATTCTCGTCTTTCGAAGGCGCGTCGAATAATATATCACTTTTACTATTCCGGTGACTTTAACACGGCACTTATGGTTGCTTTTCTAAAGCCAGAAGTCATAGATTAAATTTCTCACCTTTAGTACCATTCTTGGATTATAAGCTTTCATTCGACACCGCATTTGTCAATAGTGAATATACCTAGTATAATGAAGGAGGAGTTTATATTCGCGGTCGGATGGACAGACGGACCGACAGCCTAGGTCAAATTTATCACGTTTAGTTTATATTCTTGGATTATAAGCTTTCATTTGACACCTCATATTTGTCGTTCTACCTGGTATAATGACGGAGGAGTTATATTTGCGCTCGGACAGACAGACGGACAGACAGCCTATGTCAAATTTTTCACCTTTATTGGATTGTAAACTTTCATTTGACACCTCATTTGTCATTCTACGTGGTATAATGACGGAAGAGTTATATTCGCGGTCAGACTGACAGACGGACAGACAGCCTAGGTCAAATTTCTCACCTTTAGTGCCATCCTTGGATTATCAGCTTTCATTTGACACCTCATTTGTCATTCTACCACGTATAATGACGGAGGAGTTGTGATCACAGACAGACAGACGGACGGACAGACGGACGTGGATAATTCAAAGTTTTCACATTTTTTCAAAATTGGGTGAAAACAATATATTTATTCCAGTGTATTTTTTGAACTGTTCTGTTCTATATATGATTTACTAACAAAACCGAATTAAAGTAATATGGACAAACTATATGGGGATATTGGGGATATGTTGAATCAGTTGTGTATTTACATGGCTTTCCCTTATGGACGGAAACCAGAGTGGGGGACGGGACGAGGCTAGTTATAAGGGGTCACAGTCGCGGTTTTAATTATTTTTTTTTGTGACGCTCATGATCGAGATAGTGCACCAAAATTTGGGAATAAGTAGATCATGACATAACTAAGCAAAATCTCCAGGGGTGGAACGCTGCGTGAAGGACAAATGGGTTGTGGGCAGGGGTGAATATAACAATAATAAGGGGTTTTTGTGACGCTCTTGATCGAGATAGTTCACACAAAGTTGAAATTAAGTAGACCATGAAACTAAGCAAAATATCTAGAGACGGAAAGCTGCGTAGGGGACAAAGGGGTGGTGGGCAGTGATGAATATAAAAATTATACGGGGTTTTTTTGTGACGTTCGTCCTTATATGTAATTGTTACATTCACCTCTGCCCACCACCCCTTTGTTCCCCACGCAACGTTCCACCTCTGGAGATTTTGCTTAGTTACGTCATGATCTACTTATTCCCAAATTTTGTTGCAATATCTCGATCATGAGTGTCACATAAAACCCCTTATAATTTTTATATTCATCCCTGCCGATCACCCCTTTGTCACCCAGGCAACGTTCCACCCCTGGAGATTTTGCTTAGTTACGTCATAACTTACGTGTTTCCAAATTTTGGTGCCCTATCTCGATCATGAGCGACACAAAAAAAAATAATAAAAACCGCGATTTTGACCCCTTATAACTACCCTCGTCCCCCACTCCGGTTTTCACCCGTAGGGGTAAGTCATGTACACAACTAATTCAATATATCCCCGTATAGTTTGTCCATATTACTTATTACGAGCAAAATCCGCTCCCATCTCTTGGACTATAAGCTTTTAATTACGGAAAAATTTTATGTTTTGAACACCCCCGATTCGATATTCACGGGCCAAGCACACATTTTTATTTGTCTCCAAATATTATCAAATTTGAGCGGGTTTTATTGGTTAAAGTGTTAAGTATTAATGGTATAGTGTTTAGTACCTACCAAGAAGCAATGGAATTGCGAACTTCATTAGTCTGTAAATGATCTTTTATTTTTATAATAATAATTGCATTTAAATTTAAATACTTTTGAAGTATTCACTTTTCTAATTCAATTTTCTAATCTTCACTAATCTAATTTCTTTAATTATATTTTTAACACAGGCCAGCAAATGACCTTATTTTAAATAATTTCATGTGATTAAAAAATAAGAAATACTTATATAAATAAAAAAATAATACCGATTATTTCATTCATAGGAGATTCTGACCAATAGAAAGCTACAGAAATTAAAATTAAATGATTTTAACTTCCAATCGTATAGTAAGATATTTGATCACGTGTTAAATTCTGTCCAATCAGATTAAAATTATACTGAGAATTATCTACTGTAGAAAATTACCGATAGAATTTTTTTAAGTAGATTGTTTCTGTTTAATGGCAACCAGTTTCCTAGTTTTGACAACTGTCACATTTAAGAAAATATCCATAATATACGTATTAAAAAAATAATCTTACGAATATCACACGACAGTAAGAATAAATAAGAAAATAATGCTTCATTTTTACTCAAATTTGTTGTCATTGGGCAATAGCCACTCGAGCCCTGCGGGCTCTTGTGTCTATTGCCAGACCACAAATTTTCGAAAAACTGTCGCATTATTTTCAATTTATTCTCACTTTCTGGTGATATTATACCCGATAATTTTTGATAATATCCCGTCGTCAAGTATATTACGTCAGATGCCCTTCGTTGCTACGAAAAAATACATTCAGTGACATCACGGGCGCCCATATAAAAATTTTCAGGGGGGGCCAGACGTGAAGATGTTGCACATTATATTTTGTATACTTTGGATAATCATATATAGTTAACAGCACCGGAAAAGCTAGGGGGCCACGGCCCCCCCCTGCCCATGGGTAAAATTATAAAAGTGATGACTTTCATTCAACCCTCAAAACTGTGTGTTTAATTGTACTAATTTGTACTTACATAAATAAATTACAATAAAATTTTGGTTTTGAACAGTTTTATTCATGAAATAATCGCAGCAAATTGCACTCGATCTCTAAAATTATTATCGAAATTTTGCCCTCGTGACATTTTGACATAATTTCTCTCCCCTTCGGGTCGTGAAATTAAAGCTGTCAAAGTGTCACTCGGGAAAATTCAATAATTTTAGAGCTCTTGTGCAATTACTGCTGATAATTAACTAATAAAAGAAAGAAAAATTGATATCACAAGAGAAAATAATTGAATAGTTGGAAAAGAAAATTAGGAAAAAAAATATTATAATTCGTGGAAGAGAAGAAAACAATAACGAAAATAGCAAACTCCTAAAGAGCAAAGTAACGAAAATAATTAATAGATCTATAATAATAGATAACTAATAGAAAATCTAAAATAAACCTGAAAATAAATGGAGATAAACATACAACTGAAATATAAAGGATTGCAAACCAGCAAAATTCGAGGAACAGACCTGTAAAGGTTGAATTCAAAAACGAAACAATAAAAGGGGAAATTATCAAATAAGCAAGAAATTAGAGGGTGCGAACATATTTATAAATGAAGACTTCTCAAAAGAAATAATAGATTAAAGAAAATATATATGACAGGACCTGAAAAAGGCAAGAGAGAAAGTCAAACCACCTACATCATGGTATACTTCAGAAATATTAGGATATGGAAAAGAAGTAAATGTACCAACGTCAGAGACACAACAACAAATTATACAAAATCGGAAAGGAAGAACAGACAGCCAAATTGGTCACATTCTGTGTAGCCCAGTGCATGTATCAGAAATAATACCATAGAGCATCAACAAAAAGAATGTGCTAAGAGTTCCATTGACTGCAAAGAACAACTCATAGAGAACTCATTTCTGGTCAAGCATATGCCAATAAAATAATCTTTATACTACCTATGTTAATTATAGGAAGGTATTTGATTAAGTTCTGCTAAATATAATAAGAATATATTGTAACCTCGGAAACATTTTTTGGATGGTGCTAGAAAGGTCACCAATGGAGAAAGCGAGTCGTGGGTTCGAAACTAGCTTTTGGAACGTGGAATGGGGCCAATAGAAGAAACAGGTAAAGATAAGACAAGAGAAGGTAGGTTAGAGCAGAGAGAAACAGATAAAAAGATAGGTAGGTAAAATTACCATAGAAAAGAAAAGAGATACAGGGCGCCACTTATAATTAGGTTCTGAGACCAAATATGAGAAAAGATATGAACAGTTAATTAGTAAAAAAATAAATGTTGTCAACACACTACATAAAGAAATAATAAATATATTCGGTGACAGTCGTCCACCTACTCAGTGGCGTGCTGGCCATATAAACGAATCGGTGCAATCACCGAGAGGCCGGTCAAATAAGTTTTTTTCACAAAAAAATTTTAGATGCAACAATTTTTTTTAATTTCTAATTGAATGATACTAAAACATTTCAAAAATATTTTATTTCCATACATAGTGTTCGAGCCATTTGAAAAATATTGCATTAATTCCAGTTTTCTGTTTTATACACACCCTGTATTTCAAAACGGTTAAAATATTAAGACGTTCAATTGAGTCATGAATAGGCATTAATCGGAGGATAATATAAACACAAACTTTTACACAAAATACGACTCAGCAATTGTATATATTTTGTTCAGATATGTGTTTCTGGGAAAAGTTCGTTAAGTATTTTTGGATGTTTTCGGTTTTGCTGAGTGGACAGAACCAGACGGTGTATAACGGTTATCTTGAAATAGGCGAGGATAGATCCATTAAAAATATATATGTATAATATAGATTTTATAATATTTTTTATAAATGGAAAAACAACTTAAATAAATTTGCTATCCAGACGATGCAATACTAATGTCTCAAAGTAAAGATGATTTACAACATATTTCTCTCGCTTGTCGTTTCCCCATTACTTAGGATCGTGATTTCCACCAATATTCCTAACAATTTTATTCCATTGCTCTCTATATTTAGCTGCTCTAAGAGCTTCGCAGAATGACTTTCCAGCTGAATTCTTAATTTGATCGGACCATCTAGTTGGTGATCGTCCTTTAGATCTTCTCCCCGGAGCGTTTCCAGAAACAATTAATATCTCCAAACTATCGTCACCTATGCGAACCACGTAACCGAAGAATTGCAGAATTCGTTGCAGATATATTGTGGAGAGCCTTTTTTTTTAATTTTGAGTTGGTTTAGAATGGAAACGTTTATCCTATGAGCTGTCCAAGGTATGCGCAGCATTCTTCTCCAGCAACACATCTCAAAGGCATCCGCTCTCAAAAGCACCACACTTGGACTCAAAGAGTCCAAGTATCTGCCCCGTATTGAAATATTGAGAATACAAGGGCATTCACCAGTCTCATCTTGATATTTTGAGAAATAAATCTGTCTTTCCAAACTTTAGTTAGGCGATTCATCGCATTTTTTGCCATACCAATACGTCTACGAACTCCTACTTCACAGTTACCATCGTCAGTTATACTAGACCCGAGATAGGCAAAGATGTTTACTATCTGGTATTTCTGTAACATGTTAATCAGTTGAATAGTGTCGAATCTGTCGAACATCATTATTTTTGTCTTAGCTTTATTGATTTTCACATCACACCAACTTTATTGCTTTCGTACTCAACTCTTCGCAGGATCAAACATTTCTAACAACGTATGCTGCACCAATTTAACATAACCGCCAGAATATTTAACATGTTAATTTCCCCCAAAAAGACAAAATATATGGTTATAACAGCAAATCCAATAAGATGTAAATTGGAGCTGGAGGGCTAATAGAACAAGGGATGGAGTTTTAATATCTAGGCATCACATCATCTAGCTACGGAAGGCTCGAAACAGAAGTGGAAGATCAAGTGAAAAAAATATTGGAAAAGAAATGAAAGGCAGAATTTACAAAGTAGTCATCAGACCAATGCAGAAACACGACCCGACACGGAGAGGGAAAAAATTGCTCGAAACAGCGGAGATGAAAACCCTTCGAAACATCGATGGTAAGACTCTATGGGACACAGAGCTAGAAGTACAGATGTACAATGGAGATTCAAGTTGGACAGTATTAATAACTGAATAAGAAACAGAAGAATAGAATGGAATGACCTCATACCCCAAATGACAACAAATAGAGTAGTAAGGATAGCGAGAGACAGGTTCCCAATAGGAAGACGATCAGTGGGAAGACCATGAAAACGATGGAACGACAACCTACTAGAGGCACATTTAAAAAACAGATAGTCATATTTATACAAATATAAGAAGAAGAAGAAGGAGTATTTTTATTTTATAAATAGGAAACAAAAATTCTGATAATAGAAGGTAAAATAAGGATCGGAGGCCGCTTTTCTATAAAATCACCGGGCCGCTTGAAAAGTTCCAGCACGCCACTGCACCTACTTACCTACAAAACTTATTCTGCGTGATCTTTCTCCTGGTCGAAGATAATATAGTGAGTGAGAGGTTACGTTACTTAGCAAATATTTAGAGGTAATCTCTTATCAGGAAACTTATTAGGAGTAGATAAATAAAAATCGTGAAATAAACAAAAAACAATATATTGAACAAATGGTTCACCAGAAGGGTGAATCTCACAAAACAAGTAATAAACATGAAACTATATACACAAGTCAAAACTGCACCAACAATTAATGTCTAGTTGGGTACCTGTAGAAATAAACAATAAATATGATAAAATAAATACAGGTATCATATGATAAAATCATGCACAATTAAAAGCACAGTAAAGAGAGCCATTAATTAAAAAAAGAAAATTCAATCAAGCATCTATCATAAAAGATACTCTCTTTGATTAGGGCTTATCTCGAGATAACTGATATGGTAAATTTATTGATGGATAAAAAATATAAAGAGCAAATATAATAAAATTAAATTCAAAACATACAAATTGTTTACCAAAAGTTTATAGTTCACACATCAAAAACCACCCGCACTCGGTTTTATAAATAAGCCAGTCGCACAGCTTTTAATTCAATAGTGAATGTTTGTAATTAATATTTGATAATGAAAAGTTCTTATTTAATGATTAAAAAGTTCTATTAATGAAATCGCTGTCCTTTAGTGAACTAGATTACATTGGTGGTTAGCCTTAACCTCAGATGAAGAAAGGTTTAAGGTAGGTAACCCGTAGATTGGCTCTACTTTTGGAGATAGTTGTAGGTAGTATAATTAAGACACTTACAGTAATTCCGATGATGTTGCCTCTTAAATTGCACTGAATCTAACTTTACTTTAACTAGTAATCAAGCACTGAAGTTACTTATATTGTGATTTGGATCTAATCGGATGTTAGATCTAAATCAGGAAGATGATAGAGTGAATTCACACTCAGATAAGATAATAGAATGACTTCTCACTTCCAAGATATATTGCAGATAAGATATTAGATACGAGACGGACACGTCTGCACTCGAAGATACTCAGCCACCAAGTCCCTTCCTATTCGCAATCTTTTCGATGCTTTTTCTTTAAAAAAGGTGGGGATATATCCCCTCTCAAGAAATTTAAAACTTTGCTTTCGCACAAACCAGGCTGTTTCTCGGTAATCTAAACAATATAACGGAACAAAAAAAATGCCGAAAAAGCATTTTTCCTGCTTACGGTTTCCTTTGAAATCGAAAGTAAACTGAAAATAGTTATAAAATATTGCAATAAAAATCCCCGTTTTGAATAGGGTACTTAACGGGATTTTAGTAGTGAACTTGTTGAGCGGTTTTTAACAGTTATTTCGCTACGTCCGAAAAATGTTAACAGTAGCCAAGTGCTCTGATCTATTTTCAAAACTCCTTGTTTTGACAAAGCTGCAATAAGAAAACGGCAACGTTTACAACTCTGACCACCCAGGCCCGTTATTATCCCATGAACTAATTTCGATTGCCATTCCGACAGAGAAATAACCACGGCAGTTAGGCAATGGGCGTAACATTGTTGCTTGTAAAGGGATTTATAATTAATCTAAAAGGTATACTAATTATTTACTAATCTTATTATAAAAAAAATGTTACAATATAAAGTCAATGATAATAATTATGTGCTGCCTAGCAATAAACCCTCTCCCCCAACCTCTGGCGTCCAGTATTTGTACAAAGTTGGAAGACAAGTACTTAATTGGTTGATACTGACTCTGATCAAGAAAGGCTTTAGTTCAAGATGAACAATGTTTTGGATACTTAGCACATAAGGTTCCTGGAATAAGAACAGAAAAACTGAAATCCAGAATATTCTATGATCCTCAAATAAGACAGGTTCAGGTTATTAAAAATCTACAATACACAGCATTAATGAACAAAGTTGAATTGAATGCTTGGTGTTGATTTGTAGAAGTACCTAATACAAAATTTATTTGGATCATAAGGCAGGTACGGAAATAGGCACTAGAAAATATGTTTTCCAATTTTAATATTCTTGCTTGTAACACGAGCATTAAAGTTTACTACATCTAGTTCGATTCTCAAGAAACATTTCTTCAAAGATATTAAAACTATGAAAACTTGTCATCAAGGAAGGTGTGATGTGATCGCTATATGATGACAGGCTATTGTTGGAGCCGTAAACAGATTGTCTGGACGGAAACATGCTAGCTGAGTAACAGATATATCTTTTTTGTTATGGTGTGTTTTCTCCAAATTTTTTCTTAACTAAAATAAATATCGAGGGTTGCGTTTTGGTTCAATTCAAGTCTTTGACCATTCTCTTACACATGTTTCTGGGTCTATCCATTATTAGAGAAACTTGCAAGAACACTGAACTGAATCAAAACGTAGGTACCAGCTAGTTGGCAATTATAGGAAAATAATATACCAAAGTAGATATGCATATAGCGACCTCTAATGAAAAAAGATGAGGTGAAGGTTTCTTAATTGTTCAGACTTGTGAGATTATTTTTATTAAAACTGCATAATGTTATTTCAATATGTAATAAAAAACATCAAAATATTGATTATACACTATCAACTACAATTGCTATCTTATGATTTTAAATATAAGTCCACCAATATGAATATTACAAGGATATAGAGCACATATAGCTAAAATACCATTGAAGATCTTTTATAAAACACAGCATTGATATTCCAAGTTAATAAAGAAAAATATCACATTCATAAACAATTTACAAACTATACACAAGTGATAATCTTAAGATAAATAAAAACAAACCAAAACAAAAAAGATTTCATAAATCGATATGAAAACTTAATCCATAAATAAGGCCTGGATTCCGCGTACAACAAAAAGTTGATTAATAGCAAGCTAAAAATTTGTTAACACGTTGACGGACAGTGAGTCAGATGTATAAGCAAGTGTTGTGACACTATATTTATGTATTTTGCAAAGTAGAATAGGGAAAAATGCAACTTCTTTAGACGTTGTGTCACATTACATCAATGAAAATTAGACGTCTATAGACGTTCTGTCCGTCAACGTGTTAATAACTTAACGGTGTCTCGTCGGACAAACTTTGATGCATGGGAACACTGGAACAGGGAAAGTTTTAATTGTGAAACAGGTTAAAAATTTGGAATGTCAGACTACGAAAACGTCCCATGTATTTTGTCGAACAGAAATTCCAATTGATTTGTTACCCTTTCGTTAAACCCTTATGCAAAAATCAGACTGCTATTTATCACCAACTGGGCACTTTAATAAGTCCGACACGTAGAAATGTCAAATGACAGGAATTATGTTGGTGATAAATGACAGTCTGATTTTTGATTTGAGAGTTTAATGACAGGGTAGTCCTGTCGCCAGAGGGGGTACATCTGCCTCCTTAATTCATATGGACTTACCCAAATTTTTTTATGTATTTTGACCCGTAGGACACGAATTTTTTGGGTAACAGTTGATCCGGATGTCGATAAGTTTGTTATAAACAAAGAACTTGAGGAATTACATAACAGCGATTTTTCGCAAAATAACATTTTTTTGTATTTTTTGGGTGATTCTCAGCAAAAAATGATCTTACAAGTTTTTTGGTAGGATGCATAGTTTTAGAGATAAACGCGGTTGAACTTTCAAAAAGTCGAAAAAGTGCAATTTTTGAACCCGAATAACTTTTGATTAAAGATAAAATAGCAATTCTGCTTAGTGCATTTGAAAGTTCAAGTCAAATTCTATCGGTTTTGATTATTTGCATTGCTAAAAATTAAGTTTTTATTTGTTAAACAAAGCCATAAACACATAGTGTTTCCCGTGCCCAATGCATGCGTTTTAATGTACGTAATCTACGTAGAAATTGTCTGTATGCGCGCCTACTCGTTCGATTTGAAATGGGAAATCCATTGAAAACATCATTCAATCACTATGTGATTATAGCTTTGTTTAACAATAAAAAAATTAATTTTTAGCAATGAAAGTAATCAAAACCGATAGAATTTGACTTGAACTTTCAAATGCGGTAAGCAGAATTGCTATTTTATTTTTCAATCAAAAGTTATTCGGGTTCAAAAATTGCAACTTTTCGATTTTTTGAAAGTTCATCAGCGTTTATGTCGAAAACTATGCATCCTACGAAAAAAGCTGTAAAAACATTTTTTGCTTAGAATGGCCCAAAAAATACAAAACAATGTTTTGTTTTGCGAAAAATCGCTGTTATGTGATTCCTCAAGTTCTTTGTTTATAACAATCTTATCGATATCTGGATCGACTGTTACCCAAAAAATTCGTGTTCTACGGGTCAAAATACATAAAATAAACTTGGGTATGTCCATCTGAATTAAGGAGGCCGTTGTACCCCCACTGGCGACAGGACTAAGGGTAACAAATCAATTGGAAGTTCTGTCCGACAAAATACATGGAACTTTTTCGTAGTCTGACGTTTCATATTTTTAACCTGTTCCACAATTAAAACTTCCTTTGTTCCAGTGTTCCCGTACATCAAAGTATGTCCGACTAGACACCGTTAAGCTATTAACAAATTTTCAACTTGCTAGTAATCAACTTTTTTTGGTACGCTGGATCTAGGCCTATAATAACTACATGAAATATACCGTAGGGTACATGAAGGTACGCCATGAATTAATTCACATATTCAGATACCAGAATGGTATCTAAATATGTTATTTATGTGAATGGTATCTGGTTTTTTATTTTGGTCACCAAAATAACAAACGAGGAAGTGGCTCAAGCGCTTCAAAAAATAAAGAAAGGAAAAGCGGTAGGACCAGATGATATTCCTGGGGAAGTATGGAGAGCATTTGGAGAGGCGGGAACAATGTGGCTAGCAGGTTTATTTAATAGAATTATGGAAGTTGGACAAATGCCAGACGAATGGAGAAGCAGTATACTACTACCTGTCTACAAAAACAAGGGAGATATATAACAATGTACAAACTACAGGGCTATAAAACTGCTTAGCCACACCATGAAAATATGGGAAAGAGTAACTGATAGACGGATATGTGAAGAGACCGAAATATCCGAGAATCAATTTGGCTTTATGCAAGGCAGATCAACAACAGATGCAATTTTCATTATAAGGCAGTTGAAGGAAAAATACAGGAGTAAAGAAACAAACGCTCATATGGTATTCATTGATCTTGAGAAAGCATATGATAGAGTTCCTCGAGAGATTCTGTGGTGGGCACTCAATAAGAAAGGAGTCCCTGGTAAATATGTAAATATTGTGAGGGATACCTATGTATGAGGGAGTAACGACTAGTGTTAGGACAGGTGTGGGAGAGACTGATAAATTTCATGTGAAAGTAGGATTGCACCAAGGCTCGGTGCTTAGTCCGTATTTATTCTCATTAGTTTTGGACCAGATAACAGCGAAACTACAGGGTAACATTCCATGGTGCTTAATGTATGCTGATGATGTCGTGTTACTAGGAAATAGTGAAAGAGACTTAGAACAAAAACTGGAACAGTGGAGACAAGTTCTCGAGGAAAAAGGTTTAAAACTTAGTAGGACACAGACAGAGTATTTGGAATGCTCATTTAAAGATGGAGTTACTACAAATAAAATGGTATCTTTGGATGGTAAACTGATTGTAAAAAGCAATAGTTTTAAGTACCTGAGATCGGTATTACAGAGTAATGGAGAAATAGATGGAGATGCATGCAGTAGAATTGGGGCTGGATGGATGAAGTGGAAGGAAGCGAGTGGTGTGCTGTGTGACAAGGAAAATTCCAATGAAGTTAAAGGGAAAATTCTATAAAACAGCCATTAGGCCGGCTATGATGTACGGAACTGAATGTTGGACAGTGAAAAAGAAAGAAGAACAACGAATGCATGTGGCGGAAATGAGAATGCTTAGATGGATGAGTGGAGTGACAAAAAAGGATAAAATTAAAAATGAGTATATTAGGGGAAGTCTAGGTGTGGCACCAATTGATGCCAAAATGAGACGATTAGGCAGGACATGTTGGTAAAGGGGATTAATATTGATATGACCCAAGATAGAATTGTGTAGAGAAAAGCAATTAGGGAAGCCGACCCCGCATAGGGACAAGGCAAAGAGAATGATGATGATGATTCCGGTACCAAAAATAGTTCGATGGAACCTAACTTACATTATTCGTACAAAATGTGCTCATAGAAAAGGTTACAGCCCTTCGAAGTTACAAAATGAAAATCGATGTTTTTCAATACATTGAAAACTGTTAGAGATTTTATGTTAAAAATGAAAATGTAGCCTTTTTATAACATAACAGGAATATCTTTTAAAGAATGGTAGTGAAATTTGAGCACCCCAAAAAGATTTTATGGGGTTTTGTTCCATTAAACCTTAACCAAATGTTTGTGTATGTTCCAATTAAATTTCACATTAAAACAGTAAGTCAGTTTTTATTGATATATTTTGAACATTTGTAAAATCCACCATATAAAAAAGACTATATTATTTGTAAATAGTTAAGGAAGTTAATAATAATAATATGAGAATTTATTTATAAGTAACATGTAGTTAGGTACTCAGAAATTTTGAAATAAAAAGCTGTATCTCGATAAAAACTGGCTTATCGAAAAAATACTAAGACGCAAAAAAGTTTTAAAACTAAAGTTTTTAACGAATAGTATCACAATAATAATTTAATTGGAACGTACACAAACATTTGGGGGGCTTTAACGGAACAAAACCCCATACAATTTTTATGAGGAGCACAAATTTCACTATTATTTTTTTAAGATGATCCTGCCATAAGAAAGCCACATGTCCATTTTACTAAAAATAAAATATCTAACACTTTTGGATATATTAGAAAAAATTGCTTTTCATCTTGTAACTCCAAAGGACTGTAATTTTTTATGTGCACATTTGTACTAAGGTAAAATTAAGTTACATTTAACCGAACTATTTTTGGTTCCAGATATGTGATTAAATTTATGAGCTACCTTTTTGTTACACCCTATATAATGGACCATTAAAATACACCTTACCTATACCTTATTATGAATTTAAAACAAACTGAATATGATAACACCAAGTATAATTTTTGGTGAATAAAAGAAGATTTTTTTTAGTTGCTTGTCTTTTAAACCTCCTCCACAGGTGTTTGACATTGGGAAGATGTAGCTGTAGCTGTATCATATGTGGTTTCCTTTATCCACAGTTGATATGCAGCATATGTAGTAAACCACATGAAGCAGACAAAAGCTGAAATATGAAAAAATCAATCAACAAAACAACACACAAGAGTGTGATAAAATGGTAATGTTTTGAAAGTTATAAGCAATACATGAGGCAATCAGAATCAAAACCTGCTAAATCCTAAATTTTTCGTTTTCCCTTTTTTTACATAGTTTCAAAGTTCAAGTATCTATTAATCTACAGGCACAAGGTTTCGCCTCAAAACTATCTAAATCCTCTTCAAAATACTACTGAAATTTTAACGTAGAATCAAACCCTGCTATGTCCATAGTTCTATGAACAATAAAATACTTAATTGAAGAGTCTCAGATGCAGAATCCACCAATTTAATAAAAATTAAAATGGTAAATAGTAATTTAAACCTGAGACTTTTCGCGTTGAAAGTTCTTACTGGTACAACCTTAATCTGCGACTTTTTCAATTAATAAGACAGCAGACGACGAATATAGAAAACGAAAGGGAAACGATCACATTCCGCCTTCATTCGTCTCGGAAAAGGACAGCAGAGGAACTTTCAGTACTCAAACCGAGTAAAGGAAATAAAATAATAAATGATGGTTTTGCTTGTTTTCGATTCAGAGGGTTGCACACCCGCTAGACAGGCTGTTTCTACCATTTCAGGCGTCATCAGTAGCTTTTGTTAGCGTGCAGATTAAGGATGTACCAGTAAGAACTTTCAACGCGAAAAGTCTCAGGTTTAAATTACTATTTACCATTTTAATTTTTATTAAATTGGTGGATTCTGCATCTGAGACTCTTCAATTTGTTATGAGATGTCGCTGTATCGCGTCTAATAAGAAATTTGAATTATTTTTCAGATTCCCTTTAAAATTATGGTGGACCTATGTTTCGATTCAGAGGTGTGCACGCTAACAAAAGCTACTGATGACGCCTGAAATGGTAGAAACAGCCTGTCTAGCGGGTGTGCAACCCTCTGAATCGAAAACAAGCAAAACCATCATTTATTATTTTATTTTCTTTACTCGGTTTGAGAACTAAAAGTTCCTCTGCTGTCCTTTTCCGAGACGAATGAAGGCGGAATGTGATCGTTTCCCTTTCGTTTTCTATATTCGTCGTCTGCTGTCTTATTAATTGAAAAAGTCGCAGATTAAGGATGTACCAGTAAGAACTTTCAACGCGAAAAGTCTCAGGTTTAAATTACTATTTACCATTTTAATTTTTATTAAATTGGTGGATTCTGCATCTGAGACTCTTCAATTTGTTATGAGATGTCGCTGTATCGCGTCTAATAAGAAATTTGAATTATTTTTCAGATTCCCTTTAAAATTATGGTGGACCTATGTTTCGATTCAGAGGTGTGCACGCTAACAAAAGCTACTGATGACGCCTGAAATGGTAGAAACAGCCTGTCTAGCGGGTGTGCAACCCTCTGAATCGAAAACAAGCAAAACCATCATTTATTATTTTATTTTCTTTACTCGGTTTGAGAACTAAAAGTTCCTCTGCTGTCCTTTTCCGAGACGAATGAAGGCGGAATGTGATCGTTTCCCTTTCGTTTTCTATATTCGTCGTCTGCTGTCTTATTAATTGAAAAAGTCGCAGATTAAGGATGTACCAGTAAGAACTTTCAACGCGAAAAGTCTCAGGTTTAAATTACTATTTACCATTTTAATTTTTATTAAATTGGTGGATTCTGCATCTGAGACTCTTCAATTTGTTATGAGATGTCGCTGTATCGCGTCTAATGGGAAATTTGAATTATTTTTCAGATTCCCTTTAAAATGATGGTGGAGCTATTTTTCGATTCAGAGGTGTGCACGCTAACAAAAGCTACTGATGACGCCTGAAATGGTAGAAACAGCCTGTCTAGCGGGTGTGCAACCCTCTGAGGGTGTGCAACCCTCTAGCGGGTCAAAATCATCATTTATTATATTAATAAAATACTTCTCGTGTATATTTTGTATGTTTTCCTATCAAAATGGTTCAATACACACTTTTAGTGCATTAATTGCGCCTAAAGGCAGTTGAAAATGAGCAATATTATGTGAACTTAGAATCAAAATCTGCTACATACTTTCTGAAGATGTAAGGGACATGCAGAAAATGACTATACCAAATTATTGTGTCATTTTATGACATTTATTGATGCCACTTTGATTAAGAAATGCTGGATACTTTTTGGGAAATTTACATTTTTAATGGTTTTTTAGTCTCTTAAGTTCCCTTATAAGTTTTAGAATACAAGAGAATTATTATTAAGAAGTTGCTTATAATGTAGTAACATTATAAGCGCAACAACCATAGGATCGAAGTTTCCACGTCCGCAGAAGTAGAAATTAGGAGGGGAGTTAGACAACGGCGGATCCAGCAACGTTCCAAGGAGGGGGCAATGAAATAAACATTTCCTCGTCACTTGCGTACGCAGGATTCTTTTTCGGTATGGGTTGTTACTTTAATTTTCTTCATGTACCATGTCCTTTCAGAACGTTGGTTACTATCATAGCTATCTTAATTTTATTCACTGCCACCCTAAATCGCAACCACGAAGTGCTTTTTCGTCCTGGACTGCGTTTGCCTTCTATTTTCACTTGCATAATATTTTGTAGCAGCCTATATTTAAAAATCCACAAGGAAAAAGTTTTCCTGTAGTTGGCTGTATACCATGTAATACAAAAAATAGTAAATCCTTTATAAAAGGTATATATTTAAAATTCCTGAAAAGGGCTACATCACAATCACATAACTAGTTTTCGACTGGTTTACCAGTCATCATCAGTGCTTACGTGAAGTTTACATGCTAACCACCAAGATATATAGTTTAACAAAAATATGTGGGTCAAAGCCCTGTATAAGTGGTCCGTTAAGGAAACATCAGTTAAAAATGCCGATTACAGCATGGATGTTTAAATTATTTTAATTATAAAATACCAAAAGTCATTTGCTACCAGACCTTCACCATGTAATCTAGTCACACCACATCTCAGATGTTACTTGGGGCATTATTTTTAAAATAATTTAAACATCCATGCTCTAATTGGCATTTTTAACTGATGTTTCCTTAACGGACCACTTATACAGGGCTTTGACCCACATATTTTTGTTAAACTATATCTTGGTGGTTAGCATGTAAACTTCACGTAAGCACTGATGATGACTGGTAAACTAGTCGAAAACTAGTTATGTGATTGTGATGTAGCCCTTTTCAGGGATTTTAAATATATATACCTTTTATAAAGGATTTACTATTTTTTTTTCTATATTTAAAACTTCTCATTACATGTCCAAAATACTCCACTTTTCTATTCTTGATGCCTTCTATAATCTTAGTAGTCTTGCTGAGACGTTCTAGTATTGTGGACTTTCGAATCTTCGTCACCAAAGATACTTTTAAAATTCTTCTATAGAACCACATTTCGAAAGCCTCAAGGCGATTTAGGTAAGTAGATCGATTTTATTCACAGTCCAAGACTCAACACCATACAGTAAGACCGAGAACACGTACTTTGGAGAAGGAATTCTGTTTTATGTTTCATTCCGTTATTCAGTTATCAACGGGACACAAAACTCACTATTTATTTTCAATCGTAATTATCTCTTTCTTAAAAAAAGGCGACACCAGGCGAAGTCTCAAGGAGGGGCAATTGACCCCATTGACCCCCCCTTGGATCCGCGCCTGGAGTTAGACAATTATGTGTTTTGTCACCCCTGCTATTTAATATTTATTCCGAGCCTCTATTTAAACAGGCATTGGAGGATTCCAAATGTCGTAAGTATCAACAGCATCAGATACGCTAATGATATACGGTCTTGATTTAGAATTCCTTGAGAGACTTGGGTCTACAACGATTTATCGACAGGACCAATTCGATCTGTGAGTAATTAGATATAAAAATCAATATTAAGAAAACCAAAGTGATGTAAATACAAAAAACCAGTATGTACCTCAACCTCGCACAAGAAACGGGCACATTTTCTGTGTGAAAAATACTTCCATGTGATTCTCGAATAAAACTCGAACTTCGACTACGTTTATCAGAATTCTAGGTCTGGACGGCTCAGTCCCGGATTAAGAGTCATGAGGCCCCTAGGCAACTCAAGCTATGAGGCCCCTAGGCAACTCAAGCTTTGAGGCCCCTTAAGAAGCCTGAGCCTTCTCTTTCTAAAACCACGGATAATCTCACCATCTTCGAGCGGTATCCCTTAGATATAAGACGTAACGGTGACAGTTTTTAAAAATTTTCATTTTTGAAAATCACCGTTCGCCTGTTTAGTCCGGGCTGATTATCGGAGAATAGGCCATTTTTGGGAAAAGTTATTTACCAGCAATTTTATTGCTGGAATCGAATTATAAGATCCTATATATTAATAATATAGGTATGCAAAGTCCTCAGATAGCGTGCTACTTTTTTTATAAACAAAATGGCGCCCGAAAATCGTGTTTTTTTCAATTATTGCTCTAGAACTCCGAAGATTTTAACTTTACAACAAAAACACTCAAATAAAAATTCACCGTGATTAAATTCTGCATAGAGACGTGTTTTTCCTGATCTGCTCCGACGAAAATTTTCCCCGGAAAATGCGGGTTTTCCCAACAAAATCTTTAATTTTCAAATAAAGTTTTAGATAAGTAATTATTTACCAATAATTAAATAATTTGGTGACTTAAAAGCCTTCTTGGTTTAGATTATAGTTCCAGTAGCTAGTGAAAATTAAACGAATATTTTAGCAACAATTCAATTGTTAATTAATAAGATAAAAAAGGGTTCAATTAATAATTAATAATTTACGGTCGCAATAATAACCAAAATAATTATGATACATTGATCAAACTTTGAAATCTTATAAAGATGAGATGCCTATTTAACATTTTGTCGACAAAATATAAATTTTTTATTTTTTTGCATAAGATTATGCAAAAAAAAGAAAAATTTATATTTTGTCGATAAAATATTAAAGAAGCGTCTCATCTTTATAAGTTTGATCAATGTATCATGATTATTTTGGTTATTATTGCGATCGTAAATTGTTAATTAACAATTGAATTGTTGCTAAAATATTCGTTTAATTTTCACCAGCTTCTGGAATTACAATCTATACCAAGAAATCTTTGATGTCACTAAGTTATTTAATTATTGATTAATAATTACTTACCTAAAACTTTATTTGAAAATTATAGTTTTTGTTAGGAAAACCCGCATTTTCCGAGGAAAATATTCGTCGGAGCAAATCGTGAAAAACATACCTCTATGCAGAATTTAATTGCGGTGAATTTTTATTTGAGTGTTTTTGTTGTAAAGTTAAAATCTTCGGAGTTATAGAGCAATAATTGAAAAAAATACGATTTGTCGGCGCCATTTTGTTTATAAAAAAAATAGCACACTATCTGCGGACTTTGCATACCTATATTATTAATATATAGGATCTTATAATTCGATTCCAGCAATAAAATTGCTGGTAAATGACTTTTCCATGAATTTTGCTAATTAGCCCAGAGTAGTTGCATTTATAATCATTAGCGTAAGATAAGTCTTAAAAGCTACAGCACGACCAAAATTCACTTTTAATTTGAGATTTAGATGTGTACTGTTCGGTTTTTCCACATTTTCTGAATTTTATTTTGGTACCGTGCAGGTATTATACTTGGCGAGACTTTACCAAAATACAATTCAAGAAATTTGGAAAAACCGAACGTCAACACCAGTGCGCATCCAAATCAGACAACAACGACCACAAATGAATCGTTTATTTCAGAAAGGGGTCAAGTCACAAAAACCTGCTTTTGAGAAAAACAAAAAAAACGTGTTTACATTCAACAAACATTTTATTTATATAAAATAAAAATTCTCACTAATAACCTGTAGTGTTTGTCAAAAAGTATGGTATTTTTCAAAAAGTTATCTTGTTAATTTGTTTAAGAAAAAAATAAATAATTTTTTGCACTTGGCCCCTTTCTGAAATAAAGTTGGTGTTTACTTTCAACAAAAATTTTATTTATATATAATAAAAATTCTCACTAATAGCCTGTAGTGTTTGTCAAAAAATATTGTATTTTTCAAAAATTTACCTTGTTAATTTGTTTAAGAAAAAAATAAATAATATTTTGCAGTTGGCCCCTTTATGAAATAAAGTTGGTGGTTACACAATTTTTAAGCAAGGAGTCATGCGTTGTTGCATGGCCCCTTTCTGCACTATGACAGCAATTGATTCCTTTCTGCAACAAAAGCTGTATTTACATTTAAATTAAAAAATTCCACCAAAAACTCATTTTGTCAAAATTAGTCACTTGACCCCTTTCTGAAATAAACGATTCAAATGTGGTCGTTGGTCTCTGTCCAAATCTCAAATATAAAGTAAACTTGGTCGTCCTGTACCTACAGACACATTTGGAAACGTGGATTCGAGTTTGTTCTCATAAATAACCCAAAATTATTGTGAAGCAGGAATAAATTGTTTTCCCTTCAAGTCTTGGAGCTGGGCTATAAAATATTTAAACTGCACTAGTTCATCTTCAATTTCAGAATAAGTATCATCAGATAGTTTTCATTTAGATTTAAAGCACCCTCCTTTATTTGAGTATCACTCAGTTTTGGAAAAACGCGCAAAACACCAAAACACTGAGTTCAGTGACTTGTACGCTGTCAACCGGCGACTCAGCTCAGTAGTTAGCTTATTTAAAATTGGTAGATGGGTCTAGGACGTTTCATCGCCGCCAGTTCATCGCCGCCGTTTCGATGCCGCCAGTTCATCGTCGGCCGATTCATCGCCGGCCGTTTCGATGCCGCCGGTTCATCGCCAGTCAGTTAATCGCTAACTGATATATTTCCGAATTTTTGACCAATTTTCGACAGTTACATTTATTATTTATTTTTAGTATAAATTAGGAATTCTAGGAAATTCGAGACATGACCATTCCCGTTGCCATACTTAATCTTTTAATAGACTTTTAAACTTTTATAATATAAAATATAATTTAACACTACAAATTTAATACTGTTTAGTATCAAAGGGCCTAGCCGGGTAAGATGGTGAAAAGTGCCCCCAACTCAATTTAAATTCCATATAGGTCACTTTTTAGCACATATAGAGGAACTCACTTTCTAAAATTTTTAGCCACCTAGATGGTCACGTGACCCCCCTAGAGCCTAATTAGGCTTTTTATGTTTTTATTTTTTTTCTCAGCCGCGTCAAGAGCTAGCCAAAAACTTTATTTAAAAAAGTTGTAAGTTTCAAAAAGATCTATATGAAAATTTTTTTTTTATTTTTTGGCGAAAAATTCGAATTTTTAGAACAATTTTAAACTTTTAAATAACTCTGAAAAAAAACTAAGACACTCGTTTTTACTAAAATCAATTATAATGTGTATTTTTGCACAATATTTCACCCTGAATTTTTTCAGGTTTTTAAAATTGGTGAAACGTACCTTTAAAAATAAAAAACCGCATAGTCACTAGAATAGTTAAAAAAATAAAAAATAATTGGGGTTTGTTTAATAAAATTTTTTTGTAACGCCATCCATTTTTACGATTTTGCCGAAACTGCTGGCAACATTGCAATAAAATTTGGCAGGTTTTAAGAGATAGTTATTGTGCATTTTTTGACATACAATTAAGAATTTTATATTCATCATTGGCGCGCGTACGGGTAATGGTCTGAAATTTTTAAAGAAAAAAAGATGGTACGCCACTGACATATTCCAAATTAACAATCATTTTTGAATTCCTCGTTCCATTTGTGACAAAAAATCTATCTTCCCATTTTTTCATACGACGCGCCGTTTTGTTGCAAAAAATAAAATATCTTAAAGCTTCCAAAGTATTCGAATTAATTTTTATAATGGATGTACGAGTTTATGTGAGGAGCTTTTTTGCAAAACTGCATAAATCCACTTTTCAAAAATTTTCAGGAGACGTAAAAACGTGCTGCAGCTGTTGTACTAAAACTTTCGAAATTTCTGAGAACGTAATCAATTGAGGTTAGATTTGGAGAAATAAAACGTTAATTAACATTAAGTATTGTTATTGATTTGCATTAACAAAATATAGCCATGTGTCTGTTGGAGATATCGCGTTTTGTAAAAAAAGATGGGCACAGCGTGACATAGCGTGGCTACGCTACACACTATCAGTGCGAGCCGTGAATAGTTTTAGACTAACGAATATTATATTTTGTTTCACGAATCAACATCTAATTCTAGAGGATACTTTTAAAACCAAACAAAAATAGTAGAGGGATAGCTCTGCAGACCGGAGGATTTATGCAGTTTTGTAACACAAAAACTAATTTTAATGGTTAGCTAAAGAAGGAGATGTTAAATTTTGTATAAAAAAAGAGTGGACATGGGGTAAAGGTTTTTGAGTGGATTAATTAAGTTTTGTGGAAGAAACGTGATTGTTAGTCTCATTTTAAATGGAAAATATTAACTTTTAACACATGAGACTTATACACAAGATCTAAGGCAGACCAAACTCTCGAAATTCAACAAAACATGTATTTTAGCCGGAAATGGATTTATGCAGTTTTGTAAAAAAGCTCCTCATGTATGTAGATGTAGAAACTACTAGAAGTTCGAACGATTTGTAAGGGTTAAGATCTTTTATTTTTTGAATAAAAATGGCGCGTCGTATGAAAAAAAAAGAAGATAGATTTTTTGTCACAAATTGAACGAGGAATTCAAAAACGATTGTTAATTTGAAATATGTCAGTGGCGTACTATCTTTATTCTTTAAAAAGTTCAGACCATTACCCCTATGCGCGCCAATGATGAATATCAAATCCTTAATTGTATGTCAAAATATGCACAATAACGACCTCTTAAAACCCGCCAAGCTTTATTACAATGTTGCCAGTAGTTTCAGCAAAATCGTAAAAAATGTGTAAAATTTTGTTTTCTTCAACGCCCTGTATCTTGAAAATGGATGGCGTTACAAAAAAATTTTATAAAACAAACCCCAATTATTTTTCAGTTTTTTACCTATTCTAGTGACGGTGTTACCTTTTTTGAAAAATATGTATAAAATTATATCAAAACGAAAAAAAAACCGAAAAAATGCGGTTTTTAATTTTTAAAGGTACGTTTCACCAATTTTAAAAATCTGAAAAAACTCAGAGTGAAAGATTGTGCAAAAATACACGTTATAATTGATTTTCGTAAAAACGAGTGTCTTAGTTTTTTTTTCAGAGTTATTTAAAAGTTTAAAATTGTTCTAAAAATTCGAATTTCCCGCCAAAAAATAAAAAAAAAAATTTTTTTCATATAGATCTTTTTAAAACTTACAACTTTTTAAATAAAGTTTTTGGCTAGCTCTTGATACGGCTGAGATAAAAAATAAAAACATAAAAAGCCTAATTAGGCTCTAGGGGGGTCACGTGACCACATAGGGGGCTAAAAATTTCATAAAGTGAGTTCCTCTATATGTGCTAAAAAGTGGCCTATATGTAATTTAAATCGAGTTGGGGGCACTTTTTACCATCTTACCCGGCTAGGCCCTTTAGGGGAAGTAGAAATAGAACAGTAAATTAATATAATAATATTTTTTATCTATTTATTTGTTATAAGTTTTGAACTGAATTTAACGTCGTGTCGTGTCATCTCCCATAATACAAGATCAACTGACTAACTGGCGATTAAACGGCCGGCGATGAAACGGCCGGCGATGAAATGGACTGGCGATGAACCAGCGGCATCGAAACGGCGGTGATGAACCGGCGGCGATGAAACGTCCCATTCCGTTGGTAGATACGTCCTGTAGAGAAACTTCACTGGAATTAGCATTATCAAAATGTAGTTTTCTTGCTGGCTTTCGTTTATTTCGTTGGAATATTAAGAGGCAGGCCTTCTGCTCGTAATAACAAAAATTATCCCTTTGGGGATTTTAAGAACTCTAAACTGGGGCTGAACCAATCTCTTTTGTTTGTGTGTAATGATTTACTGATAGCGTTGATGCGTTCTAAAATTTGCTGTACAAAACTCATTCAATATGAATGTTTCTTTTTTTGACAATAACTTTAACAAACACTTAGCCTCATGAACTGTTTCAGTTGTCTGATTAGTGTTATCAGCAAGAGTATGAAGGGCAGATTTGAAGGTATTGTAACCCTTAGACAAAGCTGTTGTTGCATCAGCCCTTGCACGCCATCTAGTGCTGCTTGTTCTTTTAAGGACTAGATCGTGGCGAATGAGATCGCTTAGTGGAGTTTAACTTAAGCATTTGATCAGAACTTCCCAACGGTGGGTACCTTACTTACTATTTGATCAACTACTGCATCTACATCTAACTACACGACAGTATTCATTCTCTTCCCAAGAACAAAACCAAACTAAGAATAAATAAGAGGCTGAATGATACATTTCGCGGAAACTAGAGCGAAAGGCATGGGTAGAAGTGGAGAAGGTAGGGAGAGAAACCCTGCAGACTGGCAGGCAGTACTGTTCCTTCTACCAAACGGTTTCTATATTAGCGACTAATTCTCACAACATAGGCTTTCTATGTGAACAAAGGTATGCATTGTAATGTAGTTTGACTTCGTCCACTATCACTTCTATGGTATTGCGTGATATTTGAACTTCTTAACATAAAATGATTTACGAAGTAGTTTTCAATCCTAATAGTAAATTATTAATAGACTAAGTTTTCACTCTAATGGCATATAACATATCCCACCAGAATGAAAACAATGGGAACCTTCTCTGGTTACACCTCCGAGGCTTCTACAATTTGCAAGCCATACGAAATTGAAAATGGTTATTCATTTTTAAATTATTAATATTGAAATTATTAAAAATATTACTAAAAGATTTTTAAATTGAAAACTTATTGGTACACTTTCCTGGTGACACCTCCAAGACTTCTACAATTTGCAAGTCAAATGGATGCTGCAGTGAAGACGAGAGGGAAGGAATTCTACACTATGCAATTCACATCCCCCGTCTGCAGCTGGTAAAGTTCCAACGGAAAAATGCACCTAGTTACTCTACGGAGTAATACGACTATAAAATAAAAATGTTTGTTTTGCCTTCGCATTGCAACTGAATAAAAATGGTATACATTTTTATTTTATAGTCGTATTACTCCGTAGAGTAACTAGGTGCATTTTTCCGTTGGAACTTTACCAGCTGCAGACGGGGGATGTGAATTGCATAGTGTAGAATTCCTTCCCTCTCGTCTTCACTGCAGCATCCATTTGACTTGCAAATTGTAGAAGTCTTGGAGGTGTCACCAGGAAAGTGTACCAATAAGTTTTCAATTTAAAAATCTTTTAGTAATATTTTTAATATTTTCAATATTAATAATTTACTATTAGGATTGAAAACTACTTCGTCTTTCAATGCCAGATGGCGCTAGCCACCTACTATTATCACTTCGGTTGCAATGGGTGGAAAAGGCTCTCGATGCGAATCAGTTAAAATATGGAGAACAGCGCCTACGTTCTTTCCGATGAGGCTCCAATAAGAGCCGAAAATCGCGATTCAAGGGACTGGACTGCACTCCGTATTCTAATTGAAAAGTAAGATTGTTTTGCCTTCGCATTGCAACTGAATAAAAATGGTATACATTTTTATTTTATAGTCGTATTACTCCGTAGAGTAACTAGGTGCAGTTTTCCGTTGGAACTTTACCAGCTGCAGACGGGGGATGTGAATTGCATAGTGTAGAATTCCTTCCCTCTCGTCTTCACTGCAGCATCCATTTGACTTGCAAATTGTAGAAGTCTTGGAGGTGTCACCAGGAAAGTGTACCAATAAGTTTTCATTAAAAAAAAAAATTTAAAATCTTTTAGTAATATTTTTAATATTTTCAATATTAATAATTTACTATTAGGATTGAAAACTACTTCGTCTTTCAATGCCAGATGGCGCCAGCCACCTACTATCATCACTTCGGTTGCAATGGGTGGGAAAGGCTCTCGATGCGAATCAGTTAAAATATGGATAACAGTGCCTACGTTCTTTCCGATGAGGCTCCAATAAGAGCCGAAAATCGCGATTCAAGGGACTGGACTGCACTCCGTATTCTAATTGAAAAGTAAGATTGTTTTGCCTTCGCATTGCAACTGAATAAAAATGGTACACATTTTTATTTTATAAAATGATTTGTTTTAAGTTTTATTTAATTCTAATTATTACTTTTTCGTTTTGAGCTCTGCGAGGCCCCTAGGCAACTGCCTACTTTGCCTAATGGTTAATCCGGCACTGGGTCGGCTCTTCTCTATGAATTTGAAACGTGGACCCTTAAAACATAAACCGTAAATAAATTGGAGCTGCGAGGCCTCGGATGATGAGCTTCGCGATCCGGATGGCACCCGGCGCATCTTCTCGTCCGGGGAGGAATGTGTGAAATCAGTTACCGGGCATGTAGACGTGACTCATCAGGCTTTACATGCGAAATGTGCTACTGGTGAAAAACAAAAACTTAATAACCGCAAACCATACAACATAGCTACATGGAATGTCCGTGGTCTTTTACAACCGGGCAAACAAGCTATTCTGGAGAAGGAACTGGAACGAACCAATATATCTGTGGCCGGGCTCTCTGAACTTCACTTCCGTAACGAGGGGCACTACATAACTAGTTTGGGACATTTCATGTGCTTTTCCGGCAACACTAACAAAAGTATCAATGGTGTTGGCTTTTGGGTTTCAAAATCTCTTTCTCCTTATATACTGGGATATCAAGCTATCAGTGATCGTATAATTTCCTTAAAACTAAATGGATCTCCCTCTATTATCCATTTGATTCAGGTCTATGCGCCTACCTCAACTGCTGATGATGATACAACTGAATCTTTTTTCAACGAACTGGAATCATATCTGCAAAATATCCCAAATAAAGAAATCGCTATCATCATGGGTGATTTAAACTCAAAAATCGGAGTTACTATGGCTGACGAACATATACGAAATATTGTGGGTAGATATGGAATAGGTGAACGTAATTCAAGGGAAGACCGCCTTATCCAGTTCTGCGTTGACAATGACTTGACAATAATGAACTCTATGTATAAGCACCACCCCAGAAGATTGTACACTTGGATCTCACCTAGCGGACGACACCGAAATCAAATCGATTACATAATGATTAAACATCGCTGGAAAACATCTATTAGCCAATGTAAAACACGACCTAGCGCTGACTGCGGCTCTGACCACCAACTTCTTTTTGCAACGCTAAAGCAAAAATTCAAGGCATGTGCTAGGATCCGAAACAAGAGGATATCAAAAATAAAAGATACACAACAATTTAAAAGCCAATGTAATGAAAGATTCGAAAATATTTTACCAACTATCATCACACATGATTCCGAAAAGATTTGGTTATCTTTTAAAAATACCTTGATACAGACCTTGACTGACTGCGAGGCACAGTCTAATGCATTCTCAACCGGACCAAAAAAAGTGTGGATGTCTGCAGATACTTTTCACCTCGTTGAAGAACGTAGAAAACTTAAAATTGCTGGAATCGAGAACCCTCTCAGGAATTCCCAGTACCGACAGCTATCTAGAGCTATTCAGGCTGCTTGTAGACGAGACAAAAACAAACATATAGAGAAAATCTGCAGAGAAATTCAACTACATGCCGACACAAATAACACCAAAGAACTCTTTGATAAAGTCAGACTACTCACACGTAAATTCAAGCAGAAATCTTGGTCTATCAAAGATGATGAAGGTAATGTACAGACGGATCTGGACAAGGTTATTGATGTTTGGAGGGCGTATTGTAAGTCTTTATACGCCAATACGGACCAGATGCCAGCGGGAACCCCGTTTGTACCTGACTGCCAGACCTCCACTTTCCATTCTCCTTCAACAGAGACACACCACACTAGTTTTGAATCTGAACCTGACATACTTTTTTCCGAGGTGGAATTCGCTTTAAGACTTAAGTTAAACAAAGCAGCAGGATATGATCTCATTACTGCAGACGTCTTGAAGCATCTTCCGGAATGTGGAGTGAAAATATTACATCGATTGTGTAATGAAATATGGCACACAGGCGTCTGGCCTGAGGATTGGAGAAAGACCATAATCATAGCTCTTCATAAGAAAGGTTCAACAAATAATTGTAACAACTACAGGCTATTAGCTCTAATATCACACGCCAGTAAGGTGATCCTCTACATATTGCAACGGCGTCTAGAAAACTTCATAAGTTGGCAAATAGCACCTGAGCAGGCTGGATTTGTAAAGGGCAGAGGTACTAGAGAACAAATCCTTAATGTAAGAAACATCATAGAAAAAGCCAGAGAATACCAGATCCCGATATTTATATGTTTCGTCAATTATACAAAGGCCTTTGATAATTTAGTTAGATGGGACAAACTATGGAACATATTGACGACAATGGGTGTACCTAAACACTTGACTCACCTTATTAGCAAACTGTACCAAGATAACCTGGCATATATTCGAATGGACGGATACCTGTCTGACAAATGCACTTTGGAGAATGGAGTACGCCAAGGATGCGTTTTATCTCCCTTATTATTTAACATCTATTCGGAGTTCATAATGCGCAGAGTCTTGGATGGTTGGGAGGGAGGAGTAAACCTAGGTGGTGTTTAGATATCTAACTTGCGTTTCGCAGACGACACTACACTTCTAGCCTCTACTCCAGAAGAAATTACTGAATTATTAAAAAAACTCGAGGTAGAAAGTGCTAAATTTGGACTCATGGTTAACTACAACAAAACCAAAATCATGGTTATTGATCGCCAACAACAGTTTCCTGAAACCCAAACTATATCGGGATGCGAGGTAGTCTCATCTATGATATATCTTGGAGCTCTAGTTAACAACAAGGGCAGTTGTGAACCCGAAATTAGAAGACGCATTCAACTAGCAAGAGCAGCAATGAGTGAACTAAACGGGGTCTGGCGTGATCGTCACATTACTATGACAAACAAAAAGAGACTCGTTTCAACTCTGGTCTTTTCCATATTTTACTATGCATGCGAGACATGGACAGTCAAAGAATCAGATAGACGACGTATAGACGCCTTTGAAATGTGGACATGGAGACGCCTGCTTCGAATTCCATGGACGGCTCGCCGTACAAACATCTCGGTTCTGGATGAAATTAAGCCGGATCAGCGTCTGTGCAGTACCGTTTACTCTAGAATTTTAAAGTTCTTTGGTCATGTCCATCGAAGTGATCACAAAATGGAGCGGTTGGTGGTCCAAGGAAGGCCTCAGACTCAACGCCAACGCGGAAGATCTCCACAGCGATGGGCGGACATTACTAAAAAGCTTCTCAACAAACAGTATACTGAGGCAATACATGTAACTGATGACCGCGACCAGTGGAGAAATATTATCAATCAAACTGTCCGAGCTGCTGAAGCCCAATTATGAACCACAACACATCTACTAAGATGTTAATGACTATGATGATAATGCTCAACTAATAGCAAAAGGAAAGATCGAGTGAAAGAGAGGACTGGAAGGAAAAGAAGATCATGACTAAGAAACATCTGACAATGGACAGGACTAAATTTTGAACACCTAATAAGAACAGCTGAAGACAGACGAGTGTTTGCCAATTGTAGTAGCCAACCCTCTTTCACCCCCTAATCACTCTAAGAAAAAGAAGCTTATAATGTAAAAAATTATAAAACATAGTAAATGATCCTATATGTCAATATTTGTGTTTACTTATTTTTGATATACTTACCAAAAACGGCAAATATGATGAGATAGGTAAAGTCATGGCTAGTATGACTTTCTATATGCATTGTAGCTGCAAATAGACTTATGAATATTAATAAGGCATACAGGAATGCATACTTTTGGTCTTTCTAAAAGCAGAAAACAAATTTAATGTCTTATGTAATGTAACGTAATGCAGTCTTAAATGCATTGAAATGATATAGTGATCTTGTTTTTTTTTTTTAGTTTAACTAAACTCTATCTTAGTTCACTTACTTTCAGAACCGCTACTAGTAGTAAAACACTAAGAATAAGATTAGATGCTGCGAACAACATGGACAACTTGAAGAATCCGGCTTGAACCTCTTCGTCATCGGAATGTTTTAACTTAAGGCTACAGATTATTACACCAGTTACTCCAAAGATCTAGAATATAACAATTATTGTTATTATATATGTAGATATATCATATCTTATTGTATTTTTATTAATTAGTCCAGAAAGCCACTGCGCATCCGCTAGGAAAAATATTCCGATTCGGATTTTCTGCACAATCTTACTCAAAAAGAACCCCTTTTAACAAATTTGCATGTTGCCAGGACCAAAAGTGGGTAAAAAATTTTTTAAACGTTTTAATTTGTTTTTTTCCTAAAATTATTTTTTTTGCATGGAACAAAGTTTTTTAGGTTTTTTGGACCATTCCAAACAGAAAAGGTCTTTAGTGACTTTTCTCTAAAGTTGATAGTTTTTGACATATAAGCGATAAAAAATTGAAAAATTGCGAAATCGGCCATTTTTAACCTTCAAAACCTATGTGAAAAACTTAAAATTTGAATGTTGCCAAGGAAGGTAGATATTCTTTAAACATCGATTGAGGAAATCCCGAAGAGTTTTTTGCAATACAGTATTCAAAACTCCTTTGTTTTTTAATTTCTAATCACACGTGCGCGACACTATTTTCCACCGTTTTGTTGCATGTGTATACAGTATGGACAGTATGGTGCAAATGAAAGGAATAAATTCGTTATTTCGTAAACCGGCGACTTTAAGGAAAAAATCCGAAACAGGTTGATTTTTATTTTTAAGTTATGTTATTGTGGCATATATCGGATACTAGTGACGTCACCCGTCTGGGCGTGATGACGTAATCGATGATTTTTTTAAATGAGAATAGGGGTCGTGTGGTAGCTCATTTGAAAGGTTTTTCAATTATCTATTCAGTAATGTAAACATTTACATAATTATTTATACAGGGTGTCCAAAAAATTTTTATTAAATTAAATTATTTGACAAAAAAAGAAGTAGAAGGACACCTTGTATAAATAATTATATAAATGTTTATATTACTAAATAGAGAATTGAAGAACCTTTCAAATGAGCTAGCACACGACCCCTATTCTTATTTAAAAATATCATCGATTACGTCATCACGCCCAGATGGATGACGTCACTAGTATACCATATATGCCACAATATCATAACTTAAAAATAAAAATCGACCTGTTTCGGGATTTTTCCTTAAAGTCGCCGGTTTACGAAATAACGAATTTATTAAACCATACTGAAGCTACGGGGACTTTCCCATTGATTTTGTTTTAACGAATTTATTCTTTTCATTTGCACCATACTGTCGGTGGAAAATAGTGTCGCGCACGCTTGATTATCAATTAAAAAACAAAGGAGTTTTGAATATTGTATTGCAAAAAACTCTTCGGGATTTCATTAACCGATGTTTAAAGAATATCTACCTACCTTGGCAACATTCAAATTTTCAGTTTTTCACATAGTTTTTGAGGGTTAAAAATAGCCGATTTCGCAATTTTTCAATATTTAATCGCTTATATGTCAAAAACTATCAACTTTAGAGAAATGTCACTAAAGACCTTTTCTATTTGGAATGATCCAAAAAACCTAAAAAAACTTTGTTCCATGCAAAAAAAAATAATTTTAGGAAAAAAACAAAAAAAAACGTTTAAACAATTTTTGACCCGCTTTTGGTCCTGGCAACATGCAAATTTGTTAAAAGGGGTCCTTTTTGAGTAAGATTGTGCAAAAAATCCGAATCGGAATATTTTTCCTAGCGGATGCGCAGTGGCTCTCTGGACTAAGTCAATATAATTTTTTAAGAATTTGTATCCAGGCGAAGGACCAGGATTGTCCGCACGCCACTGGACAAAAATAAGGAGTGTTAGCAGTTTTTTGGTGCACTATTAAATTAATAACTTAATATAGATTAATATTATATTGAGATTATAGACCAATAATTGCTAGAATTCTACTAAGAATCTCCTAAGTAGTTTTTAGATAACATAAGAATTAAACCTTTATTGGTGTTTATCTCAATATGTATAAAATGTGACATTCCTTGTTTTTCCCCTGTACTCTTCAAATATTCCTTCTAAGACAAGCTTTGGAAAAAACAATAATAGTATGGAATTGATTCTCATCATTTGTTTGTGGATTTGAGATGTGCCTATGACAGTGTAAACAGAAACTCACTATACAAAGCAATGATAGAATTTAATATCCCAATATACACTTAGTGAGATTGCTGAAAGCAACCCTCTTAACAGTCGAGTGTAAGGTTAGAGTGCAGAATGAAATATCAGGGAGATAGCTTATCGTGCCTTCTATTCAGCATTGCTTTAGAGAAAGCTATTAAAGAATCTAACATAACAACAAGAGGGACCATTATTAATAGGAGTGTACAAATATTATCGTATGCAGATGACATCGATATAATAGGTGGTAAAGTCAATGACTTCACGGCATTGGAAGCAGCAAATAGAGCGTAGGTACTATGGATTGAAGAAACTTTTAACATCAAACATCGTCACAAAAAGAACAAAAATATTGATATACAGAACTCTAATCAAGCCCGCCCTCACTTACGCTTCAGAAACGTGGACGATAACCAAAAGTGATGAAGAACGGTTAGGCTGTTTTGAAGGTAAAATCCTCAGACATATCTATAAAGGCGTGGAGGAAAACGGGTAATGGCGTAGACGATATAATTTTGGACTTTACCACCTTTATAGTGAGCCTAGTATTGGTAGATCTATCAAAATAAACAGGCTGCGGTGGCTAGGTCACTTGGAGAGAATGAATGAGGTGGAGCCGTCGAAACATATTTATAGTCAGAGACCGGATGGAATGAGGAGAAGAGGCAGGTGGAAGACGACTTGAGAGTGTTAGTAGTGCGAAATTGGAAAACCAAGACGAGGGATAGGAAGAAGTGGAAGAAGTGATGATTATTTTTGTCAGTCATAAGTATAAGTTTTAAGATACTCGCACACAATATGTTAAACAATATGAGATCCCTGACCCACATAACAATGATGTTCGCGTCATGTTCAAAGCATATACCACCAACATTGGCTGGAGTATATTATTTTTAGTATATGCGCAGTACAAGCATAGCATGTACCTTAAAAAGCATTCTAAATTTCATATTCTTTGCAGATAGGTACTTCAAAGAATATTCTCGTACCGAATATACTGAGCACATTCGTGTACGTAGTATCAGGGCCGCGCCAAGGCTTTCAAGCGCCCTGGGGCAAGTAATTTTAGGCGCCCCTTTCCTCCTTCCTTTGTAAGTAGATTTTTGTAGCTTAGTGAATCGTTATACGGTATACCTACAAACTATTTTTTATGTGATAGGAAAGTATCATCATCATCATCATCATAACCTAATCGTTATCGTCCACTGCTGAACATAGGAATCCTCTAAGTTTCTCCATGTCTCCCAATCTTGAGCTACCAGCTATCCAGTTGCCGACAGTTCTCTTTACATCGTCACTCCAGCGCGTTGGTGGTCGATATCTGCTTCGTTTATGCGATTGTCCGCCGGCGGTCGCTATTCCAATATTCTTCTAGTCTAGCTGTTGATCGATGTTCTTGCCATTGACCTGCACATCTCCATTTCTTCTTTTCTACATGTTCTACTATGTCTTTGATTTTTGTCCTTTGCCTGATATTATTTTGTATTCTGTCTCCTTGTGATTCTTAGCATGGCCCTCGCTGGGCAACCCTTATTTTCTGCTCTTAGATTTTCAGCAGCAGTAAAGTAATATTATACTGGTAAGTTATTATGAATACTATAAATATTTACAAAAAACAACGATTACATTATCAGAGAAGAAATAAATATATAATTATTATTACCATAGTGCTCATTTGCTCATGGTTTTTGCCCTGTATATTAAAGAACCGCTTGGATTGACATGAAATTTGACATAGGTACGCATAGCTATTTATAACAAAGAAAACAATTGATATTGCGTCGTCGGGGATGAAAAAATATACGTTAAAATTAATTCCGGAAGTGGATAAACTGACCAACTCTAAGCAACTTTTGTTCCAGATACAGTTTTTTCAATAAGTCAATATTTTTCGAGTTATTTGCGAGTGAATATGTTCATTTTTCAACATAAAACCACGGTTTTAGACGGTTTTTCGCAAATAACACAAAAAGTGTATATTTTATTAAAAAAATGTTCTTAGCAATATATAGGTTACAAAAAAATTAAAAAAACTTATGCACGCATGAACTCGGTAGATCTAGTAGAGGAAGAGTTGTAGCTCGAGAAAAGTGGGTTCGTATTCGTCAAATTTCAAATCGAACATTTCAACGTGAAATAACCAAAAACTTTTCGGGCAAAACTCGTTATAATTTTTTTTAAAGTCTTTAGAAAAAGCTTTATTTTTGTTTATTAAAAAAGTTTCTAGTAGCAAAAGTAAGCCAGTAACGCTGAAAATAAAGTTGGTCCTTTTTTTTTCGTCAAAAACATCGTAAAAAGCTCCGCTTAATTAGCATCTCCAATGAAATTAATCGTTACAGCTTTAAAATTTACTTTACTTATGTATATTTATATGATCTGGAAGTTTCACCATTTCAAAGGGCTTATTTTAAAAAAAAAATTGGTTTTAAATTAATAAAAATAACTTGAAATTTTGAAGGAAGTGCCTTTTTTTCAAAATTTTTCCCAAGAATATATTTTTGATAAAATACTTACTTTTTGAGTTATTTGCGAAAAACCGTCTAAAAACGTGTTTTTTTTGTTGAAAAATAAACATTATTCACTCGCAAATAACTCGAAAAGTAGATATTGACTTAGGAACGTACGTGGTACTCCCTAGGGCAAAAGCACACGTCGACACAATAATCATTTTCTTCTTTGACATGTTGGCTATGTATATGCTAAATTTCATGTTAATCCAAGCTGTTCTTTAAAATTCAGAAGTTTTGCAATATTTTATTGTGAGTGAATGGAGTAATAATAGTTCAGTTTAATGAGAGAAATAACGGTTCGTACACTTAGGGGATCAAAGTAATAATAACTGCTATTTTTATATCTACCTACGATTGGTAAATTTTCAATTTTACATATTTTTCAATATTTCTGGTAACTTCAGTATTGGTCATTTTTTTTTTTCGACACCTACCGGCGCCTTTTTGGTCTGGCGCCGGAGGGCACTGTCCCTCTCCGCCCTTATGGATGGCGCGGCTCTGCGTAGTATCTCGGAATATTCGTAAAAGTTTATTCTTAGAATATACCTTTATCGAATATTCTTTAAAAGTATATTTGAGCATATTCTTAACACATACTTATCAGTACTTTTAAAATATCTTAAAAATATTATATAATAATTTTAGCTTTATAGATTATTAACTTCGTTATTTTTAGGGCCGGTTGTTCGAACGCTAATCAACATTGATCACTATCAAATATTTAATTACTGTCACAACTGTCAATGTCAACTTTGGTTGGGTTGCTGAAAACATAGTTAATTATAATTATGAGATTAGTTAGTCAATTAACATAACAATTATTAACATAATTGATTAACTAATTTCATAATTGTCATCAATAATTATGTTTTCGGCAACCCAACCAAAGTTGACATTGACAGTTGTGACAGTAATTAAGTATTTTGATAGTGATCAATGTTGATTAGCGTTCGAACAACCGGCCCTAAGAATACTTAATAAAATTTATGTATGTAGTTAGTATTGGACGAACTAATTTCTTAAAATTGTTTTAATTATTGTATGGTAAAACAGTTTAAACATTAATTGTATTAACGAAGCAAAAATGTTCGTTTTCATAATTGAAATGAATTTACCATTTCGAGTTCACCATGAGTAATTTTTACATCGTTGGATTAGGTACATTCAGTTACAAAGAATTGAAAGAATACACCATCTACCATTTTATCACCAGATCGTAAAAGCAAGTATTTATAAAAGATCGGAGCGGAATTATACCGACGTGATATGGGCCATTCCAACATCAAAACGTGCCAAAACCCACAACCAACCAAACGGCCAGTCTCATTCTGACAATTTCCTACTTGGATAAGGATTAAGGAAACAACGGTAAAATATGAAAACGAAAACAGACATTATTTGTGTCTAATTATGCAGTGTTAAGGATGAATGCGAACGATAAAGTACTAAAAGGACTAGGACTATGAACATACATAATCTCTTTATTTTGTTTGCGTTGCTTCAAAATATGCTTCATTTTGGTAACTCAATATTACTTAAATAGTAGGTAAGTACATATACTTAAGTATATAAATTTTAGTTACTTATAGGTTAGTTTAGATAAATATTGTATAATATTTATATAAATAACAAATTTATATATACTTACTTTTTAAGTAATATTGTAGAATGTACTAACTACATTCTCATATGCAATTAGAATAGGTATGTAACAACTAGGTACTTGGTAGAACCAGTAAAACCTAAGATGAGATTAGGTGATGCTGAAAACATACTTCTGAGCAATATAGCACTTCCTTGGAATATTCTTAAAAGTATATTCTTCCCAGATACTAATAATATGTGCGGTAGTACGTTCTAAGTATATAAATAGAAAGTTTATTATAGCACCTCCTTGGAATATTCTAAAAAGTATATACTGAAAAGAAGTGCGGTAGTACATTCTAAGTACAGTAGAACCCCGCAAATCCGAACTAATTGGGGGGACAGCCTGTTCGGATTCCGAAAAGTTCGGATTATCCGAAAGTTAGCCTAAGAAGCTAACGAAGATGATTTTTAAAAGATTTGAACTGCGCCCGATCCCTTTATGAAACTTTATCCGCACGTTTATGCCTCCAATATTCTAAAGCTGAAAAATATTTACATCACTGAAATATTAAATCGCTAACGCCAGTAGTTTTGTTTAGTCACGGGACATGGGAATTCGGTTATGTAAAGGATTAATTTAATTTGTAATCTGGATATTGATTACACTATGTTTCTCATGTTTCTTATCTTTTTCAATATTTTCGTTCATAGTATACCATGGGAAATGTGTATTATGCACATTCCTTTATTGATTGTGTTTTTTATAAGTATGTACTACCTGTATTTATTTTTAATAAATTTCACATGTCCAAATTCCTATTAATTTTACATTGCTAAATTTTCTGGTTCTCTGTACATATAAGTTTTTTAAATTTTTATTTTGAATTTTTAAAAAATTTTTCACTTTCCGTTGGTTCGGATTTGCCGAAAGTTCGGATTTGAGGGGTTCGGATTTGCGGGGTTCTACTGTATATACACGTTTAAACGTATAGAACGTTTAAATACTGTAATTTAGTATATACTCAGTATCTGCTGTGCACATTTGCAATGGTAATTACGCATATTCTCAGCATATATATACTTATGTTCTATGAATCTACTAAGAACATGAAATTGTTATGTGGAGAGGAACTCCTGATGTCACAGATACTCGCTGAGATAAACAATTTTCATATTGTCCGTACTGACATCTACCAGACACATAACTACCTATCCACTCAAGTATTTTACCTGCATATCCATAACACTGTAATCTAGCAATAACCAGATCATGGTTAACTCGACTATCGAAGGCTTTAGAGAAGTCTATGTATATAGCGTCAACATGACCCCTATGTTCAACTGAATTAGCAATGAAGATATAGAAATCTTCAGAATCCCATGTTAAAAATGATTTACAAGACACTCAAATAATTTGGGTACCTAATACAGATTTGTTACAAACAACTCAATAATTTTCAATATCATTTTTGTCAGACTTAAAAATTGGTTTTAAATAACTAAGAGTTTTCCAAAAATCAGGAAAGCTACCAGTACAAAATGATGAATTAAAAGTAGCGGATAGGCTTTACAAGAATAAAAATGCAATGCTTGAGTACATAAGCTGGCAAATAATCTGGTCCAAGCGATAATTTCCAAGGCATCCAAAAAAAACTAGCAATTATGTCAGAGAGCTCAATATTTTAATAATTATTCACATTGACACTGCTGATATTTAAAAATTTCGAGTTAATTATTAATTTTAGAATTAAAATTATGTAGGTAGTTGACAAAAAACTACCCAAATAAATTAACTGTGTCTTGAGCTTCAGCATTATCACTTATACTATCACCAAAGAAAATACTATAATAGATGGCAGGTAGATTGTAACTTTTTCGTTTGTTTTTTTTTTATATTTCCAAAAATGTCGAGGATTAGTTAGAACCCCATTCTAAATATTATTCAAATATTACTATAACATTGAGGGGGGTTACTATTTTACTATAACAATAGTTACATTAATAAGGAACTACGATCATATTATAATAGTGCACAAAATATTTGAACCTGTTGTATATTTTGCTATTTATGAGTCATACTACTCGTAGGTCAAAATATTTTCAATATTAATAAATGTAAAAAAAAACTACTTACAAAATTGAAAAACATCACAACAAACCAAAACAATCGCATTCTCCGACTTTTCTCCATATTTTCCACGATATTCAACGAAAAACTATTAAAAATCCGTACTGTTTCTTTCTTGGTCACCGCATTTTCCGCAAAAGGGCCTTTGGGAATGGTAAATTTAGTCTGGGATTGGTGAATGCGCCGGATTTGAATCAGACGAGAAGGAAAGGTCGCTGGACGTCTTGGCGCCATCCTGCAGGATCTATCGCTCCGTGCGCTGTGTAACAGGATGCTGCTGTCTGTGAGTTTGTCCTAATTCCGACAGTTTATTCTTATACTGACAGTTTTATGTGAATAAATTAGATGCGTGGCAATTGGGTTTGAGTAATATTAGGTGCATTTACTCCTGGACGAAAATAATGCATTTATTTATATGTATAAATAAATAAATATACGTCACTGTACGGAAAATAACATAATATTCAATAGTTCTTTCTTCATACAATATACAGGGCCGTTTATCTCTACGATTTAAAAATTATTGTGAATTCTTCAGCGCTCCAAAAAAGGAAGGTACCTATATGAAAGTTATATAATATGTTTTCTTATGAAACATACTATATTTGATGACATTTTTGCTAATACATATAATAGTGTTTTTGATTTATTTCGATATTTCTGAAAATGTAAAGTTTTAGAAAATATTAAAAATCTGCGAATCTAACATTTGGGGATAAATTTTTCTTGGGCTTTAATAAAAAACTACCATAACAGACTAATAAATACAATGGTAAGGGAGCCCAAGCGGGGATTTTTGTAGTTACTCGAGCGCGTCACATTATCACATGGGGAGAAACCTTGCACACTGTAAATGTACCTCTACCATATATTGTCTTTTAATACCCAGGAGTTCGTTAAGGCGGTCCGAAAAATAATATATCCTTAAATAAACTAGAAATTGTCAGATTAAGATAAGATAAGAAGTACATGCAAATTAGTGTATATTTCAAAAGTCTGACGATTTGAGCGGGGCGTAAGGAAATGGGCGAGTCACAAAGTTTCACAAAAAAAAGAGAATATTTCGCGAAATGAACGTCAGATCTAAAGACTAAAAAATACGTGTTCAATATTTTTCAAAAATCTATCGAATGATACCAAACACGACACCCCACGGAAAGTGGGGGTAAATTTAAAATATTAAATACGAACCCCGCGATATTTCGCGAAATGAACATCAAATCGAAAAACTGCAAAATACACATACTTATTCAATATTTTTGAAAAATATATCTAATGGTACCAAACACGACCCCCACGGAGGTTGGGAGGGGGATTACATTAAAATCTTAAATAAAGGCCCCCAATTTTAATTGCAGATTTGGATTCTTTACGTAAAAATAAGAAACTTTTATTCGAGATATTTTTTTCAAATTATGGATAGATGGCGCTATAATCGGAAAAACTATTGTTGGAAATAGAAAATTAAATTAAAAAATGGAAACTTCCCCACTTTATGGAAAACTTAACTTAACTTTTTTTGGTTTTATGACCTACTCTTCACAACCCAATAGGTTCCCATAACGCTCGAGTAACTGTAAATTTAGCATACTTCCCTCCCCTACTACAAGGTATTACGTTTTAAATAAGTACATTATTACAGCCTGAATGTGGCAATAGAACAATATAATACTTTGACCACCCTGTAAAAAAATTTGTTATAATAAATATCCATTTAGATTAATTGTTTTTTGGAAACGTTCCGGGGGAGAAGACCACGAAAACAGTCACCAACCAGAAGTTTCGACCAAATTCAGAGTTCAACGCGCCACTCGTTCTGCGAAAGCCTTAGAGCAGCGCTGAAGATAGAGAAAAATTGAGAAAATTTGTTAGAAGTATTGTAGGAAATCATAATCCTCAGTAATGGGGAAAATACGAGAGAGAGAGAGAGAGAGAGAGCACACGACCCCTATTCTCATTTAAAAAAAAATTGTCGATTACGTCATCACACCCAGATGGATGACGTCACTAGTACGATATATATGTCAAAAAATCATATAATTAAAAAATCGAATAACTTTTGTATTTTACATTTTTTTTCTAATTCTGTAAATAAAGCAGTTTACAAGGGGGTCAAAATATAGTGAATAACCCTGTACATTCACTGGGGCCGACCGACTATAATATCTTTTATTTATACTCAATTTAGAATGTGTGTACTGATTTTCAGCCTTAGTAAATGGATTTAATTACCTCCGCAGGTAAGCAATTTTGACAAGCTGTCACAGTACCACCTGTTCTACGTTTCGCTTGACCGACCGCAGTATGTTTCTCTACACAATCACGGTAATAAACTGTGAAAAAACTTCTTCTTAACGTGCCCTATCAAGTCCCCTTGACGTTGGCGATTAACATGGCAAAACTGTCTCTGTCTCGAACTATTCTATACATATATAGTTGCTCTGCTTTCTTTATTCCTGTCCACTCTCTGATATTCTTCAACCAAAGAGGCCTGTTTTCTACCAATTCCTCTGCATCCTTCGATTTTACCCATCATAATAAGTTGAAGAATATTATACCGGTCTCCCCTTACTACGTGTCCAAAATAGGCCATCTTTCTATACTTAATGTTATCAAGCAGCTCGCGGGCAGCATTTGCTCTCTTAAGGACTGCCACATTTGTCAGCATAGCCGTCCATGGTATTTTCAGTATACGTCTGTGCAGCCACATTTCAAAGGCCTCCAAACGATTAATGGTGGATATTTTTAATGTCCATGCTTCGACACCATACAAGAGGACTGACCAAATGTAACATTTAATCATGCGCTTTCGAAGTTGAAGTTGCAAGTTATCATTACAGAAGAATGACCTCATTTTTAAAAATGTCGTGCGGACTATCCCGATTCTACATTTTATCTCTTTATCTGGATCTAGTTGTTCAGTAATATGGCAACCAAGATATTTAAAACTGGGCACTCTTTGAATTATATGACCATCAACATATAACCTTGAATCTTGATGGACCAAACGGCTAAATATCATGTATTTTGTTTTTGAACAGTTTATGTTTAGGCCAAACTCTCTTCCCACTGTGTCAATGGCATTTAAAAGGTGTTATAATCCATTCATATCATCACTTAAAATAACTGTATCGTCTGCATATCTGAGTGTATTTATCAGAATTCCATTAACTTTCACACCACATTCCAAATTATGCAGCGCTTCCTTAAATATTTTATCTGAATATAAATTGAATAACAGTGGGGACAGTATACAACCTTGTCTGACACCTCTTTGTATTTTGCATATTTCTGTTGATTTTCCATTTATGCAAGCTGTCGCTGTTTGACGCCAGTATAATTTTTCTATGATTCGTACATCTTGACTATCAACTCCTTTATCCTTTATTATTTTAATTAATTTGTGATGTTTTACTCGATTAAAGGCCTTCTCATAGTCAATAAATACAGCAAAGACGTCTTTCCTTTGATCTCGGCATTTCTGCAATAATACATTTTAGTACATTTTCCCGAGTTCCCAGTCCATTTCTGAAGCCAAATTGTGTTTCATCCTTGTCTTCCTCACATTTATCTTTGATTCTACTGTGGATGATACGTAGAAAGATTTTCAAAGTGTGGCTCATAAGGCTTATCATTCTATGTCTAAGGACGTTGTTTTTTGGTAGGGTTATGAATTCGGACTTTAACCAATCTTCAGGGATATCACCAGTCGAATAAACATCATTGAAAAGTTTGACTAGTATTCCAATGTTTTCCTCATTTATGAGCTTTAACATTTCTTTAGGTATGTTGTCAGGACCAACAGCTTTCTTGTTTTTTGCCAATTTTATAGCATGTAGTATTTCTGGTCCTTCACCTTCATCTAAAGTCTCCAGTTCTTCGGGTCTATCATTATTATACAGTTCATTTATATAATTATACCAGGTAGTTCAAGCTTCGTGTTCGTCTATTATCATTTTTCCCGACGAATCGGTTATAGTTTGTGGAGTTTTCTTATGATAAAGACCAGCTACTTCTCAACTTTTTTAAACATATTAAACGTATCATGTTTTTCATTCAACTTTTCTAATTCCTTGCATTTATCCTCCATCCATTTTTCTTTAGTTACTTTTATTTTTTGTTTAATTAGTTTCTGCTTTTCTGTGTGAAAAAACTAGCTTTAGTAAATTCAGATAGATTTTTCGACGCTGCCTCTACGTCTATTAGTACAAAACCAAACATACCTGCTCTTACCAATATTATTAATAATAAACAAGATTAAATAACAAACCTTATGCCAATCAATAACTATTTATTTTCATCATAATGAGAAAATTATTTATTGTCCAAAATAAAAATATTTTGTAGAAATAAACTCCACAAAATTTTATAAGATTAATAGACACTCCCACTATTTCTTATAATTCTTCTTTTTTTAATGAAAGATTAAGTTGATTTTAGCAGTTAATAGTGTGAGGTAGGAATTTTTGTGTTGTGTTTCCTATAGGGCTTTTCATCGATTGTCATTTGTTTCGAGCTTTTGTCATGTGTCACATAATATTAATATATCTACGTCATACGTCTTTGGTTTGTATTATTGTATATACCAATAACGTATGTCGTAGATATATTAATATTATGTGACACATGACAGAAGCTCGAAACAAATGACTGTGAATGAAAAGCCCTATTTGGACCGTGCAAGTTCGGCAATGCGACCTCTATTTCTACGCTCTGTACTTTTATTCGCACTTTTAATTATATTGGCCAATTATATTAGTCCTGGTTGCTGGATAATTGTCAAGGCCATAGTCCAAAAAAATAATAAGAAGAAAGAATAAGATGCAGGTTATATTATGCAAACGTAAACAATTGTATGTAGTAAATAAAATTAGTTATTAAAATGCAGTACTGCAAGCAAAATACAATTAATTAAATTTACCTTTATATAATAATTGCATATCATATCAATATTGTGGAGCAATATATAATTTTTCTGCTTCAATGACAGAAGGTATGAAATATACGTCAATTTGACAATTTCAATTGACAATAAATTATTTAAGATAGTTGCAATATTTCTCCGCGACTCGCGCACGGTCGTTTCTCGTTTCCCTTCCAAGTACTTGCACACCGCGAATTCCGAATGTCAAAGTTAATTTCGGCAGACCGAATTCAGTACAACATAACATTGACTTCTGTTGTGTTTTTCGTTGGTTGGACTATGTATATTTATGTATGTATGTTTTCATTATGTAAGATTTCTAGAGTGTGCCGTTCGCAGAATTAGATGAACTGTTTATTTTTGTACCATACCCACGGTTATTAGACTTTATTAATGTCTTAGTAATGTTTAAGAACCGTGTACCATACCCCACTTTAATTTCGTTGTCCTCTTCATTTCCTTAGACTCTTACATTAGTGTTTTCATGTCCAAGCATTAAAATCTCCTAACAGCACAATTTCTTTGTGGCAATTTATATTTTCAATAAGTTCTAATAGGGTTCACAGAAAGAAATGCGCCACATTTTAAGGTTTTTCTTCTAAGTATTCTTATTATTTTTAACTTTTCCTTCACCTTGGTTTTCCAATTCTTTACTCTTAACACTCGTAAGTCGTCCTCCACCTCCAATTTTATATTTACTTATACTTTAATCCAATTGTTTGAAATATAATTTATATTTTGTCCTCGTAAACTTCTTTTATGCATTAGGATTAAGTACATAGAGCCCAGTGCATAGTTTATGACCACTTTTAACTTTATTTAACCCTTAAATTAATGCATCGTGTTGCCGTTCGGCAACATAGGTAAACGATTCAATAAAATATCTATTCTGATTCGAATTTGAAGTAACTGCATGGCGTTGCCTGTAGTCTACATAGTGTAAATATTAAATAGTTTGGCACTTTTTGCACAGATGGCATAAACATGCACTTCGACCCATTGAATTGTTTGGCTGATATGCCTGTCCTGTAACGTCGTGTATTATTTGATGAAGTTTGTGAGTCGTATCTAGTTAGAATATTTAGTGATTTATGATTTATTATTGAAAAAATATCCTAGTTAGTAGGTAAGGTATCTACTTTTTACTTTTATTATGCTCCCTTGTTATTTTTACCGCATTTATGAGAAAATTAAAAAACATTTTTTGTTGCTGTTTTGCTACAGTGAATCCTGTTTGCACTCAAGAATCCCTGACACAGAATATTTACATCTGATTCTTTATTACAGAATCATCGTCAGAATTATTTGTCGGACAAGGATCTGCAGGAATATTGGGCAAATTTCACTGGCCTGAGTAGTGAAGGTGAAAGTGATTTCTCCGACAAAGGTAGTATTGCAGACCGTGAATTTGAACCTACTATGGCGACGAATCTGATGAAGAAACGTGCAATGGGGCTAAAGATAGACACAACAGAAAATGTGGAAATGCTAGAAAGTGAGCAAATCATCCAGGAGAATGAAAGCTTGCCATCTACCGATCTTGGAGCATCCGCTAATGTAGTTGTTTGTTTGGCTCGCATTATTCCAGAGCATCAAAATTTACTTCTTCATCATGATATTATTATACAGGTGTACCGCTGCTTATACATAATGCCAAAAGGGGAATATTATCATTGGAAACAGTTCAAAGGCAACGGATACCATATTGCAAATTACCAACACATACGGATATGAAGAATTTCCTCGTGGTGACAGTCATGAATATACTACATCGGTTGACGGCGTAGATATCTCATCTACAAAGATAATAAAAAACGCTTTGATAATACTGCGAAAAAAGCAGTTGCCAATACTAGATACTCTATAAAAGAGCAACGGTTGCTAAGAACCAATAGGCAAAGCTTTTAACACGAGCAGCTTTTCGCAGAGAACTTGCAGAGTGTCTGTGCAAAATGAGCACAACCACAGCAAAAAGAGGGAGACCAAGTATACATTGGAAGCTGACATCTAAGACAAGAAAAAGAGAGGACTAGCTCAGTACATTTCCCCCAAAGATATTAGTGGGGACCAATATGCGCACTGGCCGGCTATAGAAGATAACAAACAACGGTGTAAATATCCCAATTTTAAGGGGTTTACACAATACAAAATGTCAGAAATGTGGTGCGACACTGTTTCAATAAAAATAATAATTGTTTTTATAATTTTCATGTAAATTAACAATGCAGATTTTATATCCTAACTTGACCTTGTATGCACAATGTAGCATTTTGGTAACAAACCTATTATTGTCAAAAACAAAGTGTTTAAAATTAAACTTAATTTTTTTGATTATTTTTTCATCATTTCTAAGCTTCCGCTAATAGTCCATTCTTTCACGGTTTTGCTCTAAATTTTAAAGAACCGCTTGGATTGACATGAAATTTGGCATACGTATAGCTTACATGTCAAAGAATAAAGTGATATTCTGCCGATGTGTGCTTTTGCCCTGGGGGTGACTTTCACCCCCTCTTGGGGGTAAAAAAATATATGTCCAAAATAAGTCCGGAAATGGGTAAATTGACTAATTTTAAGTAACTTTTGTTCTATAGAGCTTTTTCGCCAAGTCAACACTTTTCGAGTTATTTGCGAGTGAATATGTTCATTTTTCAACAAAATAACCACATTTTTAGACGGTTTTTCGCAAATAACTCAAAAAGTAAGTATTTTGTGAAAAAAAAAACGTTCTTAGAAAAAATATAGCCTATAAAAAAGTAAAAAAATGGTGTACGCGTTAGCTCTGGATCTCGTAGAACCAGAGTTATAGCCAATGAAAAATAGATTCATATTCACCAAGTTTCAAATAGAATATTTCGACGTGAAATATCCAAAAAATTAAGCACTTTTTGGGAAAAACCCAATATAACTTTTTTAAATGTTTAAAAAAGCTTTATTTTTGTTTTTACAAAAAGTTTCTAGCATTAAATTTAAGCAAGTTACGCTCAAAATAAAGTTGGTCCCTTTTGTTTTTGCAAAAAAAAAAAAATCGGGAAGACCACCCCCTAATTACCAACTTAAATGAAATTAATCGTTACCGCTCCACAAATTATTTTACTTATGTTGTGTTTATATGATCTGTAAGTTTCATCGATTTAAAGTGCTTATTTTTGAAAAAATTTGGTTTCAAAATAAAATTTTTAAAAATTTAAATTTTGAAAAATATGCTTTTTTTCAAAATAACTTAAAAATTGTGAGAGATACCAAAAATCTCGAAAAACAAAAAAAAGTCAGATTTGCTTTTCTGAATATCATGTATTTTTTTGTTTTCCTGTTAGACAAAAATTGATTGAGATTTGGTGTTTCTAAATTTGCATACATTCGTGATCAGTGACTCGTTCAACCCCTTTTAACTACAGCCCGTTCAATAATAAGGACTTGAACCGATGAAACTTACAGATCATACAGTGTGTCTGCGTAACTTTGCACCATATGGGAAACTTTTTTAATATCAATTTTACGAAAAAAAGTCATTCTTTATAAAGTGCTCTGCATAGTCTAAAACCTAAGGTGCAATCATCAGATATCAAATTTTGTCAACAGTATACGAGGTATGTCAAAAAATATTAATTTCGCTCAAGAGCAAACTACCTTTATATTTCAAAATATCAAAAAAATTTATTATGAAAAGTTATTTGTAATTAAAAACCATATTCAAATATGCAATAACAGCCATCTACGAGAAAAAAAATTTCTGAGATTTTCCTAAATTACTGATTCCGAACATCATTTTTATTTATTAGACCTGTAATAACTCCTTTATTAATAATTTTAGGAAAAAAAGGTATTCTTCATAAAAATCTGTGCATGGTCTAAACCTCAAGATGCAACCATCAGTTATCCAAGTTTGTTAATTTTATACGAGGTGTATCAAATAATATGAATTTAGAAAGAATTCTTTCTATATTCTTTCTAAATTCATATTATTTGACACACCTCGTATAAAATTAACAAACTTGGAAAACTGATGATTTTATCTTGAGGTTTAGACCATGCACAGATTTTTATGAAGAATAAGTTTTTTTCCTAAAATTATTAATAAAAGAGTTATTACATGTCTAATAAATAAAAATGATGTTCGGAATCGGTAATTTAGGAAAATCTCAGAATTTTTTTTTTCACGTAGAAAGCTGTTATTGCTTATTTGAATATGGTTTTTAATTACAAATAACTTTTCATAATAAAATTTTTTGATATTTTGAAGTATAAAGGTAGTTTGCTCTTGAGCGAAATTAATATTTTTTGACATACCTCGTATACTGTTGACAAAATTTGATATCTGATGATTGCATCTTAGGTTTTAGACTATGCAGAGCACTTTATAAAGAATGACTTTTTTTCGTAAAATTGATATTAAAAAAGTTTCCCATATGGTGCAAAGTTACGCAGACACCCTGTATAAACAATATATACACGAGTCAAGAAACTTGTGAAGTCGTAACTATTAAGTTCATTTAAGATACTAATTAGGGGGTGATTTTCTCGATTTTTTTACCAAAACCAAAAGGGACTAACTTTATTTTGAGCGTAACTTGTTTAATTTTGCCTAAAAATGATTTTATTAACGTTTCGACGCCCAAGTCGGGTGTCGTTGTCAAAATACAAAATAATACTAAATAAACAAAAATGTTGTTGCTTAGTAAAAAATTATTCTAATAATTTATTTTATTTATTTATTTAACAATCCTACCAGCGGATAAAGGAAATGCAACTGTAATAATGGATAAAGTACAATATGAGGACAAAATTAGAGATCTAATTACAAATGGACCTTATACCAAATTAACGAAGGATCCAACGAAGACACTGGAAAACAAAATCTATAGAACTTTATTCAAATTTAAAAATGACCTAACGTACTATCAAAGAAAATTAATGACACCTCATTACAGTAAGACACCACATTTTTATGGAGTACCGAAAATTCACAAAGCAAATATTCCACTTAGACCTATTTGTAGTACCATCAATTCTCCTTGTAGTGAACTATCAAAATTTTTATTAAATATTATAAAACCATTTGCAAATAATAATGACACATTTATAAAAAATACACAACATTTTTTAAACAAATTATCAAATATTGAATTTAATCCAAATAATATTTTAGTAAGTTTTGACATAAACAGTTTATTTACAAATGTGCCATTAGATAAAACTTTAAACATAATCAAAACGAAATTAGAAAATGATAATACATTAACAACTAGGACAAGACTAAATGTATCAGCTATAATGGAGTTATTGACATTATGTACTAATAATACCTATTTTCAACTAAATAATGAATTCTATAAACAAAATTTTGGTCTCTCAATGGGCTCTTCTTTATCTCCATTATTGGCTAATATATTTATGGAGGATTTCGAAACTAATATCATTTCTAAACAAAATTTAAAACCCACAGTATGGTGGAGATATGTAGATGATGTGTTTTCCATATGGCCTCATAGATCGGAATTGTTGGATACGTTCCTGAATATTATAAACGATCAAGAAGAAACAATAAAGTTTACAATGGAAAAGGAATACAATAACACCCTACCTTTCCTCGATGTTTTGGTCTCAAAGAAGGATACTGGATATGAGACTCAAGTGTATAGAAAACCAACACACACCAACAGATATCTCAATTACAAATCAAATCATAACATCAACGTTACAAAAGGGAATCATTAAATCCTTATATGATAGAGCCAAAATTACTTGTTCTAACGAAAATTCATTTTTAGAAGAAAAACAATTGTTAACATCTGTTTTATTAAAAAATGATTATCCCATATCGTTTATAAATAAGGAATTGTCAAGATTGGATCGAATGGAACAGAACAACTTAGAACGGGATCCTACAACATTCACAAGAAATAATACGAGGAAAATATCAATACCATATGTAAAAGGACTATCCGAGAAACTTAAAACAATAGGAAATAAATTCAACATATCAACAACATTCAAAACAACAAACACATTGAGATATATTCTATCTAAAACTAAACCTAACAGTGAACAAGAAAGAACAAAGAATTGTATTTATAAAATACCTTGTGAATGCGAACAGTTTTATATAGGTGAAACGTCAAGACCATTAGACGTTAGAGTAAATGAACATCAGTCTTATATAAAAAATAGAGAATTTGATAGATCTCAAATATGTCAACACGCATGGGATAATGAACATAGAGTTCAGTGGAGAGATTCAAGTATAGTCCTAAAAGAAGCAGATAGTAAAAAGAGAAAAATCAAAGAAGCGGCTCTAATTATGCTAAATGAAACCAATTGTGTCGCAAATTCCTCGGTAGAATGCAGTAGGATGTGGTTACCCATATTAAAGGAGGAAGTCAATAGAAAGAAAATACCACAATTAGTAAATCAGTAACATATCGAGTTAGTACATATTTAGTATTTTAGTATTATTTAAAATTTAAAATATCAAGTCAGAATTTGGTATTAGTTTTGAGAGTAAACTAAATGTAAACCCAAATACTTACGATGTCGGGATAGTATCACGAGGTTTTTCCTGGTTTTCCCTCGTGATTTACTATGGAATCTCTAACGCGAGAATTTCATTGTCACCGTTACATTTGGTTGTCTTTTTAAAGACAGATCACATGCTATGATTTTTTGTGGCGGATATTCTTGAGTTGGGATTGATTTCATGTAATCGAATGAACTGTCTTTTAGTAAAGTCGTCCCAGGAACGCAACTCATCAATATTGGCAATATCATTTTAAAGTCGTCTACTTTAAAATGTATAATACGTGTCTGAATTGCCGATATAAATGAGTCAGATTAAATAAATTATTAGAATAATTTTTTACTAAGCAACAACATTTTTGTTTATTTAGTATTATTTTGTATTTTGACAACGACACCCGACTTGGGCGTCGAAACGTTAATAAAATCATTTTTAGGTAAAATTGTGGCTTATTTCCCATTTGAATATACTTGATTATACAAATGCCACAAGAAAATAGCTTCAGAACAACATTGTTTAATTTTGATGCTAGAATTTTTTTATGATGACACAAAAATGAAGCTTTTTTTAAACACTTAAATAAGTTGTAATGAGTTTTTCCCGAAATGTGCTTCATTTTTGGTTAATTTCACGTTAAATTATTCCATTTGGAATTTGACGAATATGAACCTATTTTTCATTAGCTATAACTCTGCTTCTACTAGGTGTAGAGACGTGATATATACACCATTTTTTTAAATTTTTTACACGCTATATTTTTGCTAAGAATGTTTTTTCGACAAAATACTTACTATTTGAGGTATTTGCGAAAAACCGTCTAAAAGCGTGTTTATTTTGTTGAAAAAATGAACATATTCACTGCAAAATAACTCGAAAAATATTGACTTGGTGAAAAAACTCTATAGAACAAAAGTTACTTAAAATTAGCCAGTTTATCCATTTCCTGACTTTCTTTGGACGAATATTTTTTCACCCCCAAGAGGGGGCAAAAGCACATATCGGCACAATATCACTTTTTTTCTTTGACTTGTTAGCTATGTGTATGCCAAATTTCATGTCAATCTAAGCGGTTCTTTAAAATATAGAGGTTTTGCAATATTTTACCGTTAAAGAACGGACTATAAAGGCCTTTTTTGATATTTGACATCAATAAAAAAAATCATTCATTTAAGGGTTAAATGAAACACAAATATTTATTTTTTCAAGTAATTTTATTGAAAAATTACAGGAAAATTGAGAATAGTCAAATACAGGTGTACAATATACAAAAACAATGCATTTACTACTTAATACAAAAAATATATATCACAATCATACGCCTGTACCTAACACGCAAAATAATAAATAAATAAGTTCACCCATTCAATGAGCAAACCGGAAAATTTACAAAAAAGTCTATTACAAAAAAAGGGATAACAGTCACGGAAATTAAATAACACACGATCGTCCGCATTCTCACGCATCCACACAAGTTTTTTCAGTCTTTTTGGCCTACAATTCACCTCACAATTCATCTTTAAGTTCATCATCATCCTCACTTGAGGGTGGAGGTGGGGCGCCACCTGTGCTCTGGTACAATTTAGCGATGATGGGCTGCACGACATCTTCCAATTCCTTCTTCTGTTTCTTGTAGTCTTCTGAATCAGTATCTTGATTGTCTTCCAACCATTTGATCTTCTCATCGATTGCTTCTTCCATTTTGGTCTTTTCGTCATCTGACAACTTAGCTCCCAACTTGTCTTTGTCGTTAATTTGGTTCTTGAGCGAGTATGCGTAGCTTTCCAATTCGTTTCTGGCTTCTACTCTTTCTTTAAGTTTCTTGTCTTCATCAGCGAATTTCTCGGCATCGTTGATCATACGGTCAATGTCTTCAGGTGTCAATCTGTTCTGATCGTTGGTGATAACAATCTTCTCCCTGTTTCCAGTTCCTGAAACAAAAACAGATATTTAATAAATGTTCAATATACAAGGCGAGGCAGATAAAAGTCCTATTAGAAATATCTCAAGAACTAAATCCAACAGAATCATGAAAATTGGAATGAAGGGGTTTTGAAGAGTGATCTATTTAATGAAAATATTTTCATCGATTTGCTACTTCCCATTATAGCGGAAGTGGCTTATAATTTTGTTTTTTTAAATGGAACACCCTGTATATTTTTACATTTTTGGATTCTCCTCATGTCTTCTTTCTTAAAATATGAGGTTTTGTAATGTGATACAGGGTAATTTCAAAGATAATTACATATTTTTTATTAATTTCCTAGCAACATTCACACCCTGTAGAATTGTAGTAAGTAGTTTGACATCAAAAACTCTATTTATGATCAAATGATTTTTAATATAGTCTACTAATGTTAAAAATTGTTAGTATAGCTAAATGTTGAATTTTACTATACAGGTTTGGTCAAAACTCGGAAAAAGTATTTTCTGAGTTTTCTTAAATGGAACACCCTGTATTTTAGTATTACAGCGAAATGACATTTTATGGTACTTTTTTATTTCTTAAGCATTCCCTATACCTAACTGCTTTAATTTGTGAGCTATTGGTGATTCAAGCTAAACATTAATTTCAACAAAAAATATGTGAAATTTTATTAGGTTGGCCGTGAAAATATTCAATAACAAATAATTTTTCTGAAATAAATACATATTAATCTAGACCAGAGGTTCTCAATCTGTGGTACATGTACCACTGGTGGTACATATCATTATTGGCGGTGGTACACAAAACACAGAAAAAATTAAAATAGTAGTACTTAGTAAGTATTGATAATACAATTTAAAAATATAGGTGGTACCAAAAATAATAAAAATAACTGTAGGTGGTACATCACTCAAAAATGTTGAGAACCGCTGATCTAGACTGATATTTAAAATTACCAATAATGGTTGAGCTATCAAAATACTACGTAGTTAACATTGTTGGCGCGATTAACAATTAAGCACAAATTAAAGCAGTTAGGTATAGGGAATGCTTAAGAAATAAAAAAGTACCACAAAATGTCATTTCACTGCAATACTAAAATACAGGGTGTTCCATTTAAGAAACCTCAGAAAATACGAACTTCGAGTTTCGACCAACCCTGTATACTAAAATATAACATTTAGCTGTACTGATAATTTTTAACAATAGTAGACTATATTAAAAATCATTTGAACACAAATAGAGTTTTGATATCCAATTATTACAATTCTACAGGGTGTGAAAGTTGCTACGAAATTAATAAACAAAGGTAATTACCTTTTAAACTACTCTGTATAGCATTACAAAACCGCATATTTTAAGAAAGAAGACATCAAGTAGAATCTAAAGATGTAAAAATATACAGGGTATCCCATTTAAAAAAAACCAAGTTTTAAGCAACTTCCGGTATAACCGGAAGTGGCAAATTGATGAAAATATTTTCATTAAATAGATCACTCTTCAAAACCCCTTCATTCCAGTTTTCATAATTCTGTTACCTTTAGTTCTCGAGAGATTTCTAAGTTGTTTATCTGCCTCACCCTATATACAAAAATTATTATAACTATGAAAATAATAACAAAAACAGTTTTTCATCAAGTACCTCTAGGAATAATTATTAAAACGATCGAAAATATCTACCAGAAAACACAATAAAAGTAAAAGTAGCAGAAGAACTGACTCGATTGAAGCTGGCAATAGGATAAGACAAGGAGACCCCCTGACTCCTTTATTGTTCAACTCGATGAAATAATAAAAAAGTAAGAACTAAAAAAGGATAGTAAATCTCTCAAAGTGAAGATGATTTACAACGTTGCTGCACCAATTTAATATAACTGCTCGAAAATTTAACATGTTAATTTCCCCAAAAAGAGCAAATGCATGGTTATACAGCAAATCTAATAAGATGTAAATTAGAGTAGGAGGGTCAGTTCATAGAACAAGTCATGGAGTTTAAATATCTAGGCATCACACTATCTAGCTACAGAAAGCTTGAAACCAAAGTGGAAGATCAAGTGAATAAAGCAAACAGAGTCGCGGGTTTCCTAAATGAAACAATATGTAGAAATAAAAATATCAGAAAAGAAGTGAAAGGCAGAATTTACAAAACAGTCATCAGGCCAATAGTAACATATGCGTTGGCTGAAAGACTTCAGTCGATGGTCTTTTGGAACAACCACATAAGCCGAATGTCAACAAATAAAGTAGTAAAGACAGCAAAAGACGGTTCCCCAATAGGAAGACGATCAATGGGTAGACCATGAAAACGATGGAATGACAACTTACTGGAGGCACATTGAAAAACAGACAGTCACATCTACACAAAAAGAAGAAGGATTTTCATTTTTAACTTTGTTCTCTCTGCTCGTGCTTTCAATAAAGTTTCATAATATCCATTAATCTCTATGTCTCTTTTTAATGTTTTTAAGGTTTTAAGGTTTTTTGTACAATTTTTATTTCTGGAATGCTGATAAAAAAAATTTATTTGCGTTGCTAATCTGAATAATCCCACCATTTTTACTACCACACTTTATAAAACTATTTAAAAACAGCAATAGCTTACCTTTGTCTTCAGCAGAAACTTGCAAGATACCGTTGGCATCAATTTCGAAAGTAACTTCAATCTGTGGTACTCCTCTAGGTGCTGGTGGGATACCGGTCAAGTCAAATTTACCCAACAAGTGATTGTCCTTGGTCATAGGACGTTCTCCTTCGTATACTTGGATGGTGACAGTGTGTTGGTTATCAGATGCAGTAGAGAAGATCTGAGATTTCTTTGTGGGTATGACAGTGTTTCTTGGGATCAACTTGGTCATGACACCTCCTACAGTTTCAATACCCATGGTCAAAGGATTGACATCCAATAGTACAATGGCATCAGTATCTTGTTCTCCAGAGAGGACACCAGCTTGAACGGCAGCACCATAAGCAACAGCTTCATCAGGGTTGATACCTCTTGAAGGTTCTTTGCCTCCAAAGAATTCTTTGACCAATTGTTGTACTTTGGGAATACGAGTTGAACCACCTACAAGTACAATTTCATCTACATCTTTCTTGTTCATGTCAGCATCTTCTAATACTTTCTGTACTGGTTTCATGGTAGAACGGAAAAGATCCTAAAAAAAAAACAAAAAAAAACTGTTAGTAATGTTGTATTTTCCTATATTTTATTAGTGAAATAAAATATAATGATCAGATAATTCAATGGTGGGCTGCAACAATGTTGTAAGCGATAGATTGGGTCAAAGTGCGATATTATTGTATATCCAAAGGCCAATGCAAGCATCTTTCAATCAGGCTAAAAACATTTTGCCTTCCCCGAGTTTTTTGTACCGCAATATTGGTATCCGTATTGTCATAAAAATGACTTGTCAAAAAGTTTTTTCCATCTCTTGCATAATCTTAATTATGTCGCTTACAACATTGTTGCAGCCAACCACTCAATTTACTGATAAAGAAATAATAACTTACCATGTTTAATTCTTCAAATTTGGCTCTGGTGAGAGTTTCAGAGAAATCATCACCTTCAAAGAAGGATTCAATTTCAATCCTGTTTTGGTGACTGGAAGACAAAGCTCTCTTGGCCTTTTCAACTTCTCTTCTCAATTTCTGGACGGCTCTGTTGTCTTTTCTGATATCCTTGCCCTTCTTCTTCTTGTACAACTTGATGAAATGATCCATAACTCTTTGATCGAAATCTTCACCACCCAAGTGAGTGTCTCCATTGGTAGCAACTACTTCAAATACTCCATTGTCAATAGTCAAAAGGGACACATCAAAAGTACCACCACCCAAATCAAATACTAATACATTCTTTTCTCCTTCCTTCTTATCAAGACCATAGGCAATAGCTGCGGCAGTAGGTTCATTGATGATTCTCATGACATTAAGACCAGCAATGGTACCAGCATCTTTGGTGGCTTGACGTTGGGCATCATTGAAATAAGCAGGTACTGTTACAACAGCATGGGTAACCTTCTTGCCTGTAAAAAAGAAAAGTTTTGATTAACTTCTTATATTTTATGCCGAATTTCTTAGTAGCATGTCTTGAGTCTGTGATTTAAGATCTTTTTCATTTTTGAAATTCAACTTACCTAAATAAGCTTCTGCTGTTTCCTTCATCTTTCCCAAAACCATAGCAGAAATTTCTTCAGGGGCAAAGACCTTAGTTCCCTGGCTGGTTTCTACTTGAATATGTGGCTTCTGGTTCTTTTCAATGACTTTGAAGGGGAAGAGCTTCAAGTCATGTTGAACTGTATGGTCTGTGAAGTCACGACCAATGAGACGCTTGGCATCAAAAACAGTGTTTTCAGGGTTTGTTGTAAGTTGATTCTTGGCAGCATCTCCGATGAGACGCTCACCATCGGCAGTGAAGGCAACATACGAGGGGGTGATACGGTTACCTTGGTCATTGGCGATGATTTCTACTCTACCATTTTTATATACACCCACACTGGAAAAGAAAATAACATTGTTAAATTTGTGAAAGAAAGAATAGATAAATAAGATATTAAAAATGTTATGACTAAATTTAATATCAGCTGGTGAAATCTAATATCAAAATTAATAATTTTATGTCTAATAGATCAAATATAGGACTAATGAAGTGTTGACTGATAATAACTTCTGCCCAAAACAAGGCACGTGTGTAAAAAGATACACTTGGAGAAGACTTCAAATTCTAAGAAGAATTTGATGAAATATTAAATTCATAATGCAATAAAAATATGTATCCTTTTATAAATGAGAAGCTAGAACTATCTTGGGAGCAAAGAAAATCATAATGACACCTAACATGTGAAATCTCAGTCACAACACTACAGCAATGACTTAAAAAAATATTTGTCAAGATGAAGACATTATTAATGTAGATAAGTGTAAAGATGGGCAGGATATAATATATTAAATGATGAAATACTACTAAATACAACCTTCTGCAAAAGACTCGATGGCAGAAGGTGAGTTGGTTACCCAAGGAAAGGATGGAAGGATGCAGTAAGGAATGATCTATATAAGATTGGGGTGCAACAATATGAGATTGTTGAGTAAACCAGCAAGAGTGGTGGAAAATAGTAAATGCAGCCAAGACTTATAGAGACAAGAAAGAAGAACAATGTGACCTTATGTGATGCAGCAAGATTCCCAAGTGATGTAGACTCAAAAGTCATATAATAACAATACTAATATTAGTTTATAAAAAAACAGTGCTCAAAATATACCATAATGAAAACAGATAGCAAGAAAAGTTTACGTATCACAACTGATGCTAAATAAATAGTGAATAAAGTTTTAGTCGATTCTACAAATTTTGTGATGGATGATGATTATATTGTAATGCACTGTTGGCATAATTTTTAATCGGTACTTGACTTACTACCTGATAACATCTAGCCACATGGTGCCACACCACATGAACAAACACCTACAATTTTATGAAATTGTTAGACGACAACACAGAAACAAGGTACTTCCACATAGGATGTTAATCTAAATTGTAATTAATAAGGAGAATTAAAAAAAAACAAAAAGAAGCAAGTGAAAGAATACTTTTAGAATGTAAACAGTATTAGAAGAAATAATTGAAAGGAGCTGAAATAAAGGTAAAATAGGTATGTTTTTTATTAAGTAAGGAACAAAACTATACTGCATGTCAGACATGCGATTCAGTGTACTGAGAATAGAGCCACTGCAAACTAAATGAAAATTTTGTTGACAATGTTGCTGCTCTCAACGGCAGTGGCTGTAAAAGATAGTATTAGGCAGGTACTTGTAGAGGATTATCGTTGTTAACTGCTGTGGAATACTAAAGGAGGATTTATTTATGATAATTCAAAGAATGGTAATCCTGCTTGCAATATACAACCATACTGATTCTAACGTTTGAAATGGAGAATATAATCATAATAATTGGCAGAGCTAACAACAGTCAAAATCATCTAAAGATGATAAACAATCAGTCGTGTGATGGATGACCGAAGTTAACTTTAACATTTGAGTTAACTCTCAGGAATAACGATGCCCATAACTATTTAGGTAAAATTCGGTGTGATGTATGGGAGTTATGAGATAGTTATTTGATCAACGTTATTTTAGAAATAGGGTTTGAGGAAAAAAGGTTGAAGTAACAAAGAGAACCTTGTGTAGAAATAGTACAAGTTAGAGTGAGCACAAGAGATAGTTCGGAACATACTACAGGATGGGTAGCTGACCGTAAAAGTAAATCCCCATCATCGGCCACTGTCGATGACTGAGCAGTGCCGAACAGCAAACAGCTGTTCAGGTTCGGTGGTGTTTCAAATAGTAGATAGAAACAGGGTTGCCAGATTGGTGTATTTTCTCACAATTTTGGGGTAATTTGAAAGCGTGGAAATTTTTGTAAGCAGAAATTGTACTGGGATTTTTTGGGGGCCGAAAATTGTGGAGTATTTTAAGGGGTCATGGTAAATTAAATTTGCGAATGTACATAGAATTGTGTATATTATACTGGTGATTATACTCCCATAAAATGAAGACCATAGGAACTATTAATTATTTCCAGGGCCCTCGTTGATATGTAGTATAATTTTGTTGTGCTGTTCTCTTCATTTGACAACTAATTTATTATAATGCGGCAAAATTTAAATGTGGGGTATTTGAGCTTCAATTTGAGGGAATTTCAGTTTCTAAGTGGGGGATTTATAAAATATCATCTGGCAACTCTGGATAGAAAGCTCAGTAGATTCTTAAAATAAAATTTCAACTTATATCTCTCGATTTGATTTTTGTATCATTTTTAAAATTGTATTACACTTCTATTCTTATTTATTAAATTATTAGCTTCTAAATTCACTTGATTTCTGTCTAAAAACAAGTCAAAAGATGAACTTAACCTTACATATCCTTACATAACTACAAAGTTATCTCATAACTTGAGGTTTAACGTCGCGTTATAAAGTGACAGTTGATTTACCAGATAACTCAAGAACTGTCGAGAAATAATGCAAGTAGTTAAGTTAAGTATGATACATCACACCAATTCTACAGGATAACTTTATGTTAACGATAACTTCGGTCATCCACCACACTGCTGAATACTGCTGTTGTAGATAAATTTGTGTTTTTGGACTCTTTAATAACTAAGAAGGGGGCTGTACTGAAGAAATATAAAGCACTGGTTAACAATTGCAAAAAATTTCTATGGCAAAATTAACAAAAATTTGGAAAAGCCATGAAATACCTATATCTACAAAAATGAGACTGGCAAGAAGTCCAGTTTTTGCAGATTTGCATTTTTCACTTATGCATCAAAATGCTGGACTTTTATGAGAATATAGAAAAATATTGTAGATGTATTTGAGATGTGCTGAAGACAAATGCTGAGAATACCATGGGTGGCCCGAAGAACAAATGAATCTATGTTGAAGCAGCTAAACATAAAGAAAATACGAAGACCACAAATATCAGAACAATAAATATCAGGCAATTTTGGACACATGCTTGTAGAAGGCAAAAGAAGTCAAGGTACATCTTCCACACAATATACTGACCACATTGTTGCTCCATTGTCAGAATGTGCTAGAATAGTAGAAGATAGAGAGAAATGCAGGAACATTGGAAAAAGTAGCTAACAGCTTCATGATATCCTACTACCATTAGGTTAAGGAATAAGAGGAAAAAGAAGGCAACAATAATGAAATCACATATTCAAAATAGATATTCCTAGAAGAAAGAGATTGTAAAATCCAAATTTCTTGATGCAAAAATGTTTTAAAAGTATCATTGTTAAAATGAAATGAATACAAAAAAAATCATGGTATCATTATGCCATCTGGTAAGAATTTTTCAATGAAACTTGTCACTTACCATGAATACGTTGTTCCCAAATCAATTCCGATGACTGTTCCAACATCTTCTTTATCCTTTTTCTCTTCTTTAGCTCCCAAAACGGCAGCTAAAAGAAGCAGCACTCCAAATCCCAAATATAACCTCATTTTGGGCGTTAGTCTGACACACTTATCTGAAAAGAATAAAAAAACTGTTAATTGTAAGTGTCTATGAACTGTAAATTGTAACGGTAAATTGACGATTTGGTTGTTCAAGTTCAATAATGGGTGTATGGTCATACGGATTGAATAACTGTACCATAGACACGTCATTTTAATTAACTTTAAAAATGTGTTAAACTTTAGGTAGAAAGGCATCTACAAAACACAATATTTAACCAAAAGGTCGTCTATTACACAGAAAAACATGCAAGATGAATTAATTAAACAATCTTGTCTGGAGCATTCTGGAATACCGGCTGACCAAGTATTAAAAATCATTAAGTTAGTAATATTAAATTATAGTTTAAAATGTACAATAGTAACCTAAGAATGTGTTTATTCTACTTACATTTAATTTAATTCAGCCTAAACCACAATAAATATCACTTTTCACTCCTAATTCCAATTCTCATGTGTTTCCTTTATCGACTTCTTTGACAAACTGAATAAAATTCTGAGCATGACAGAAATATAGCATATAGAAATATTCGTGTTGCTTTCTTATTGGTTGTTATCCGGACGAGGCAAACAGTGATTGGTGGAAATTTCACGTGTTGGCGTGTCGTCATTGGTCCAGCGAAGTATATTCGAAATCGAAAGCGTTCTAGATCATACGTCCGTCCTAATGTACGTGTCTTTTTTACTGGAATCTGATGCAACGTACCGTAGGTATTATTTCGATGAGTGTGTGGTGAAGCGCGAAGATTTGAATTCAAAATTGTCCGCCGACAATGTGTCAATAAAGTTTATGGAGTTAATATTTAAATAATTAATTTTGTTGTAATAAATAGGAGCATTTTAAAACTTAATAGTTCACGATGTAGTTTATTCCTAGTTTATTAGATGCAATATTTTTAACTTTGTCAAGTTCAAATCTGTTTGTTGTTTTTTAAGATGTTTGTAAGTATTATTTTCTGGAAATTACCTTTAATAAAAAGATATCAGCTTCTGTAAGTTCCCGTGTTCCCGTTTTATTTACTGTTTAGTTTAGGATTATTCAATAAAATTACTTTGCGGTATTTTAAGAGCGTAGAAGCAACATTTCGGGCCAATGGTTTTAAATGCATTAATTTTTTTCGAATCCTGAAAAAACTAATAAATAATTTTGAAAAATTTAAACGCAGAATGAAAGACTACATTATTATCGAGGCCCGAAAGTCCCTTAGAATAAACAGAAAGTTGCTTTTGAATGAGATATTTGAAATTAAAAATCACACTCAATCTTCTCTACTTTTTCACCCCTGTAACTGTAACTTATTAAAATAAACATAGAAGTTTTCAGGACCTTCCGGCCCTCGGTAATAATGTAATCTTTCATTCTGCGTTTAAATAAAAAAATACTTACTTATTACCATTGGCTTATTAGTTTTCTCATAGGCGAGCGGCAGGCACCCCCAAAATGACCAGGTACTGACTACGGAGAGGTGAATGACCAATTTGAGTCATATTGTATGTTTTTGATGGTGCTGAAAACGAAAATGAGGTTTATTTTGAATTTTATGTGGGGGAACATTGTCAAAATCGCAATTTTAGTCTAAAAATAAAAAAAAGGAAATCACGTTTTTTGCGTTTACCTAGCTACAACTCTGACTACAACAAAAATTTTTCAAGTTTTTACAGCATATAGTTCTAACATAACATTTCTGAAGACAACGATACCTGTTTCAACCTTTCAGTCTTATTCTGATAAAGGTTATGAATTTTTTAAAGTAAAATGTGCAGATTTGCGCATTGCAAAGTTTAATCGCAAAAGTTGAGTGACGAAATTTGAAACTTGACTTTTTAATCACGATTGTGTTAAAATATAGAGTACAAAGAAGTTTTCTGGAAAGTTTTAGATCAAAATGTTTTATAGAAAAAAAAATAGTGCCACTTTTAATATCCACCTTAGAAATCCCCAAAATAACGCTTAGTTTTCAAGATATTGACCATGGGTGGTGAATGGTTAATTTTGGTCTTAGCGAACGGCTCCACGGGCGAGAAATTAACGCTAGCAGTAGCCGTAAAACTAACTTAAGGTTTCGCGGAACGAAATAGGAACAGTGCCGGATTTAGGGTATTTGCGGCCCTAGGCCAAATTACCCCGAGCAGCCCCCGATAACTACACGATTATGTAATTAAAGCATAAAGACTTAATAATAATAATAATAATTAAAACGTTTATTTTAACTTTACTTTTTAAAATTCGTAATACAAAGTATAACGTAAATGAATAGAAATGCCTTTAATGTTCTATTTGAATACGGACATAAATAGGTTGAAATGTGTTTACTAATTAAATAATCTTGGTTTGAAAATTTGGCTAAAACCCCAAAACAGCTCTAACAATTTCTATATTTATAGAAATTTCGAAAAAGAAAATTTACAGACAGAATTCTATATTTATAGAAGCCTTTGAGATGTTGGTTTTTCGAAGGATGCTGACGATCTCTTGGACACAGAGGCGTAGCTACCGCCGTATCAGCCGTATCAATTATACGGGGCCCCCGATATTCAGGGGCCCCAGCGCGGCATGTCGAAACAAAATTCCATTCAAAAAGTTGAACAAAATATTCTACAATTATTTCACTATTACAACTCTTTGAACAGTGTACAGTGTATATTGTTTGAAATGGATACTTTATCTATATATAAAATATATTTATGTACAGGTAGCTATCTATTTTCTGCCTCTCGCCTTTCTATAACTACAGTTTTTGTTTTCAAGCTAATTTTTATTGTCTATTCACCGTTGGTTGTATGTGACAAATTGCATAATGTATAATGCTAAATTGCAATATTTGTAATCACTTTACCTTTGAATATTTAAAACATTGAAACACTGTGTATTGTTTGCCTATATTTTCGTGTAATCTGTTCTTTATCTATAAATTTTATTTAGGCATATCTATGTATTTGCCGGTCGGTCGTCGTTAAAGTATAGATCTTCTTTGTTTACGTTCATTTTCTATGTCCATTTACCCGTGGCTTGAAAAACCTGAATATTATGTTTTAAAACGACGAGTCTCAACAATTCAATATATTTTTCGACTTTGGTGCATTCGAGTTTATTAGGTTTATTATTATTATCTATATTTGGGTTTTATACGCAGAACTTATACTTAGTTTTTAAGGTTGTATTATGCAATTTGCAATTTATTTAAATTTTTCAATATACAGGGTGTACATTGATAACTGGAAATAATTTAACTGTAGATTCCCGGGCTCAAAATATGTATTAAGATTTAACCGAAAAACAAAAAACGAAAACTGGTACGTTAATTTCAGAGATGAATCGATTTCATCAATTGCAAATTTCTAGTACCGATCATATCCATCCGTTTTGGGTAGGTCAACGGATATTTTTTCGTATTATTTTTTATGTGTTTAATTTTGAAGCATTTTTGACACTAGAATATTAAATTGTGAGGTATTCTGGTACTAAAAGTTACTCTTGCTTTAGGTCGGTAAAATACACCGTTTTTTTGGAATTTTTTTCCAAATTTTGTTCAAATTCAAAAAACGAAACATTTGCAAATTGATTTTTCTAGAAGACGGTGTATCCTACCGACTTAAAGTAAGAGTAACTTTTAGGAGTAGAATACCTCATGATTTAATAATTCAGTGTCAAAAATGCTTAAAAGTCAAAGACAAAAAAGTTATGCAATAAAATAACCGTTGCCCTACCCAAAGAGGACGCATATGATCGGTATTAGAAATTCACAATTTATGAAATCGATTTATCTCTGGAAGATAAATAAACGTACTATTTTTCGTTTTTCTAAATAGAAGTGTTCTAGAGGTATTTAAAAAAAAACTGATTAAAAGTCGACATTTTCAAAGAACTCCAGCTCCCTTAGGAAGCATTTTCGGAGTAGGTGATTTCGGCTATTCCTTAAAATTTTATTAATGAAACACACTGTATTGTTTTGTTTTATTTCAGTATCTTTTATTTTGTAATAATATTGACGATTTTTGTTAATTTCAGTAAACTGTATTTGTTATTGTTTTTTCTCTAACCTTTGTACCTAAGCTTTGTCCATAAAATTGTAAAACTTTCAGTGACAAGAAAGCATATTTCTATTCTATATAAGCGTTTTTGCTTCTTTTGTTGAACATTTTTTTAGCACTAAGCCATGTCAGTTGTGGAAAAGGGCCCCGCGACAAACTTTGATATGGGGCCCCTGTGGGGCTAGCTACGCCACTGCTTGGACAGATCACGTGACCAACAACGAGGTGCTGAGAAGAATAGAGACTGAGAGAGAATTCTTAAATATTGTAAAAAACAGAAAAACGAGTTATCTAGGAAATAATTTACATAGGAGAAAGATACAACTTTTTACGACTCATAATGGAAGGGAAAGTGGAAGGAAGAAGCGGTTCAGGAAGAAGCAAATGCTCCTGGCTGAAGAATGTGAGAGACTGGACAGGCACGGACACACATTCGATACTAAGAACCCCTCAAGATAGAAAACAATTTGCTCTAGTTATAGCCAACCTTCAGTAATGGAGAAGGTATCTTAAGAAGAAGATAGAAAATATATAATTCAAAATGTTAGCAAACAGCAGTTATTTGTAAAATTATTAATATTGCTAAAATGATTATATTATAAATAATTAATATTGTAGTTAATTGTTAAAATTAAATACCATTTGTTTCATTCGGAGAGAAAAGTACAGATGACAACAGAAAACTAAAAAAATCCGAGTTGAAAAGACATAAGTAAAAGAACAAGCAAAATAATATGAACTGTACTAGTAATAGGCTACGAACGGTACTGAAAAATAAAAATATTAATGCCTGGTTGCGCCAACAAATCTTAAGCTCCAGCTTACACCAGCTCAGCTTATAGATAGGGCCGATTTAAGTGTCACATCGTTGCACTATAATTTTCAATTCTTATCAATGCAATCCACATGACAATCCATTGTGGCAAGCTGAAAATTGATCTAAGATCTGTTGGTGCAACTAGGCATAAGAATACAACAAATAAACTTCTAGATCAGCGGTTCTCAACCTTTTTGAGTGGTGTACCACCTACAGTTATTTTTATTATTTTTGGTACCACCTATATTTTTAAATTGTATTATCAATACTTACTAAGTACCACTATTTTAATTTTTTCTGTGTTTTGTGTACCACCGCCAATAATGATATGTACCACCAGTGGTACATGTACCACAAATTAAGAACTTCTGTTCTAGATCATTCAATTCATTATTCTCTTATAATAAATATCATATCTAAACTCTAAAAACTCACTTTTCTAGCTTTTTGGCTGCAAAATCTTTAATCAAATTTTTAAAGTCTAAGGCTTGAAAAAGCTCAGCATTTGAAACAAAACTGGCCGAACTAGACAATCTAGAATCTTCGTCAGAAGTCGAGTTACTCAAGTAGTTTTTGATTCTTTTCAACACGCTGAATGATCGTTCTCCTGATGCAATAGATGTCATCATGCGTAGTAGAATGCGCAAAGCCGTGTCCATATTCGGAAATAATGTTGTTAACTGTTTTTCATGAATGATTTTCAGATACTCCAAAAGTGTATTTCTCGGAGGTTTGGTAATCTTGTTGTGATGAGGTTCTCTTTCTTCATCAAATATACCTTCAACAAAGCCTTTGACTGTACACAATCTAGTCCAAAGTCGCCATCTATGTCGATTCGATACTTTTTAGTCAAAATAGAAACGCTTACCCCGATTTCTTCATTGGAAATTGATGATAAGTTGTTTTAAATCCATATTCTTCATTAAGACTGAAATAAACATCGGGCCTTTCATTCAATTCTGAATAAAGCGTGTCAATTACAGCATTGTATCTTTAAGTTTTCTTTGCCATTAAAGTGGGGTTCAGTGGATTTATCTTCTTTGTCTTGGCCCTGGAGAGCTTTTTTTTCGGACGTCTTTTTATTTTAAGAATATAGGTTTCATTTTTAGACAACTCTTTTCGTCTTTTTTCATAGGAATCAAAGTTGTCTCTCAGGCTCAAGGCTCAATGCATCTCCTTTAGAGATTTGTATGTTTCAAGTCACATTCACATTCAAGTCTGTAGCAGTTAATGTTTTGCTACTCTTGTCAAAACGTTGTAAAATACCGTACGTGTTTAGTAGAATAGACAAAAATTGTTTACTGATTTCAATTCAATTAGTAAAATTTTTTTACCAAAAAAGTTTTTACAAAACGCTGCGGCCCCCTTTTGCTTGCGGCCAGAGCCGCGTTTAGGTCAATTGACGCCCTAGGCAATTCTCTAGTAGCCGCCCTTTAAACATGTACTATTTTTGCAAAAAAAATGCAGAAATTTTTATTTAAATAAGAATACACTAAAAATGGAATCAAACTACGATGTTTGTATGCCTATAATAGAAAAAATTGCCATTCTTCATTGAAAAAACTTCTTTTCAAAAAAAAAATTGTTCTGGACAAAATCGACAAATTGTCAACACGTTTTTGCGTCATACTTAATGGGAAAATATTTTTAATTCTTGACATTTTCGAAAATGACCTTTCAGCGGACACGTTGGCAACTGGGAAGCACAAATAAATGTGCAAAGCAATGTCAAAATTAGGGAAAATATCTTTCAATCCACTTAGTGCAGTCATTGAAGGTTTTCACCTCCGATTTCGTTGAACCTCCATCGATTTTCATGAAAATTGGTCAGTAGTAAGAGGATACCTCAAGCAACAAAGGTAACATGATGCCAACTTGCGCTTTTACCGTGGTGGTAAAAACTACCACTTTAAGTGGGGGGTGAAAGAAATAATACCATAAATCGATAGAGAGACAAATTCTAAGCGAAATTTGTTATATAAAGTTATTAATATAAATCAATACTTTTTGAGTTATTAAAAATCAAAGATTATTTTTTTCGTAAAAAATGCATATTTTAAAGCGGTTTTTCACGTATAACTCGAAAACTGTAAGCTTTTACAAAAAAGTTATTATTACTAAAAATGAAGACAATAAAAAGCTGAAGACATTCCTCACTTAAAGAACTAAACTTATGTTAATTCAAAGTGAGTTATGGGTAATTAAATGTATATTTTTTCGATGAGTATTCAAATCTAAGTATTCAAGCTTAAATAATGGGAAAACGATGCGTTTTATAAAATATATCTCTTAAGCACTTGTCAAAGTACTTCGGAGTACCTATCAAATGAGCTCCAGTAGAAGTTAATAGCATCACAATTAAGCAAGTTATGATGAAATTAAGAGAACCCTTTAGAACTTTTTATTAATAAGTGAAAAATAAAACATACGCCATTTTCACAAAAATCAAAATTTATAGTAATCCTTAGGATTTTTTTATATTAGCATAAATAATGATTTCAACAATTTTGACCGGTTTAGAATGCATTTGCGGTTGCAATGCGGTTTTTGAAAAAAATGATTTAATATAAAAAAATCAGAATTTTTAAAATTATCGTAATTTTTATTTTCTTTTGATAATACTTCATTCCAAAAATACTCAATATATGTAAAAAGTGATATATGTATAACCAAATTTTAGTTTTTTCTGAATCAAATATTTTACCTTTTTACTATTCCTGCAGGGTAAAAAATAACCGAGATAGAAACGTTTAAAGCTTAAATTTTGCTGCGAGAACCATGTAACCGGGACCATTTTTAACATTTTATTTTTAAAAAAGTAAGGCATTTAAAAGATTAATTTCAACGTTGTTTAATAGCCATTAAAATAGCATAACTTTCAGATGGTTCTTAGACAAACCTGATATCGTAAAAACTAACGGAGTTAAAATTAAATTTAAAAAAAAAACAATAACTTTTTTGAAAAAAAATTTAAAAGATAAATTTAAAAAAATATTTTGTGCATAAATTTTAATGCTATCAACTTGTTCGGGGGCTCATTTGATAGATATTTCTAAGTACTTTCACAAATGTTTAATAAGGTTATGTTATAAAATGCATCATTTCCCGTTATTTAAGCTTGAATACTTATATTATTTGGGTAACTGCCGAAAAAATACACATTCAGTTACCTATAACTCACTTTTAGTTAACATTAAAAGGTTTTTCCAGTACCGAGTTTATTTCGTTTTCTATTAGCTTTAATTTTGGTAATAATAACTTTTATGTAAAGTCTTATAATTTTTGAGTTATTTATGAAAAATCTGTAAAAAACATGCATTATTTATTTTAGTAACTTTATGTAACAAATTTTGATCGAATTTCTAATAAAATTTCTAATTTCAGGGGATATTTCTAAAAAAATAGTTTTCAGTCCCGAGAAGGGGTGGCATCCACCCCCGGGTAAAAGCGCAAGTTGACAGCATGTCACCTTTGTTCCTTGAGATATCCTCTAATCACTCACCAATTTTCATGCAAATCGATGGAGGTTCAATGAAATCGGAGGTAATAGCTCATATCCACCTTCAGAGACTGCCGTTTCGATGCCACCGGTTCATCGCCAGTCCATTTCATCGCCGGCCGTTTCATCGCCAGTTAGTCAGTTGATCTTGTATTATGGGAAATGACACGACACAATGTTAAATTCAGTTCAAAACTTATGACAAATAAATAGATAAAAAATATTGTCATATTAATTTACTGTTCTATTTCTACTTCCCCTAAATTTGATACTAAATAGTATTAAATTTGTAGTATTAAATTATATTTTATATTATAAAAGTTTAAAAGTCTATTAAAAGATTAAGTATGGCAACGGGAATGGTCATATCTCGCATTTCCTAGAATTCCTCTTCTTTAAATATTAAGATATGTCAATTGGTGATTTTATTGTGGTATCCAAATGACCCTTTAAGTGAATGCATTCATGTATAAATGGTTTATTTTGGTCGTCTTTATTTTGTATCAGACTTTTAGCTTCTTTAGTAATTTCTTCATTGCTTAATTTTGGCAAATCTGTTAATAACACGAACACGTTGATAAATAAGTCGATAAGATTCCAAACGTCTATTCAGGTCTCTTATCAGAGTGTCGATTATAACATAGAATGTGTGGATTTTCATCTCTTCACTAGCTGAAAAGTTTAGTTCATCATCGGCCCCCTCGTCAAATTGAATTTCTCTTTCTTTTATTTCTTTATATGTTTTATTTGGGCACAATTTTTTGGCTTCCTTGCGGTAAAGTTGAAAGAGATGATACTCTTTAACGACAGAACCTAGATTCATAATTTTTATATACAAATATTTTTTGTACAGTATTTTTGCCGCCCTCTCATAATGTGCCGCTCTAGGCAACTGCCTATATTGCCTAATGGATAAAGCAGCCCTGCTTGCAGCCCTAGGCCGCGGCCTAGTCGGCCTAGTGGTAAAACCGGCACTGAATAGGAATAGCCGAACTGTACCGACTACAGGACTTGTATTGTGCGTAGTCAGTTCAGTTCGGCTATTCCTATTCCGTTCCGTGGAACCTTAAAGTTCGTTTTACGGCTACTGCTAGCGTAAATTTGTCGCCCAAGGAGCCGTTCGCTTATTATGTTTTTGACGGTGTTGAAAACGAAAATGAAATTTAATTTAAATTTTAGGTGGGGGAATATTGTCAAAATCGCATAATAAATTATCCATATTTTTAAGATTAATTTGAAAAAAAAAAGAATTAATAATTATTTAAACGAAAATCAATATTCACAGATACTAGTAGCGTGGATTGTGGATTATTTTGAATGAATCATCAGTTGATCTCATAGCAGTGACCAGTAAAAATGAAAACAATCCTAACTGCGCAAGTCAGTACAAATAGTTTCCGCTTGAAGGCATGTATCAAAAGGACCGTTCAGTTACCAATTTCGAAACGGTACATGGATCGCTTGGAACAACACAGTGTACGATACGAATCATCGTTCATGTTCGCTTGGAACGTATTTTTTATAATGCGCATGACGAGGGCAGTACGAAGGACGGTTTTCATTTTTCATGTCACTTGGAACGCGCCTACAGATCATATAAACAATACATACACGAGTAAAGAAACTTGTGAAGTGGTGACGATTAAGTTCATTTGAGATGCTAATTAGGGGGTGATTTTCCTGATTTTTTAACAAAAAAAGTGGACCAACTTTATTTTGAGCGTTTGTTTACTTTTCATGGTATAATTTTTTTTGTAAAACAAAAATAAAGTTTTTTTAAACACTTTTCAAAAAGTGCTTTTTGATATTTCACGTTAAAATATTCGATTTGGAATTTGACGAATATGAACCAATTTTCATCAGCTAGTAACTCTGCTTTTACTACGTATAGAGACCTAAGGGGGCATCCATAAACTACGTCGTAAAAAATTTGGACTTTTTAATACCCTCCCCTCCTCCGTCGTAATTCGTCGTTTACAGACGAAACCCCCCCCCCCCATGTCGACGTCGTCATTGCAGTTCACGACCCCCCTTTCAGTGATTTAAAAAAGTTCAATGGGGTTTCTGTTTTTTTTAATCAACCTTGAAACTTTATTTGCGAATGTATCATAACAAGAACAATTAAGGGGGTAGGCGCAAAATCTTGGTCCAATGCTATTTAAATGCATTCTTTTTTGAAATCCTGAGAAAACTAATAAATATATTTGAAAAATATAAACGCAGAATGAAAGATTACATTATTACCGAGAGCTGAAAGTCCCTTAGGATAAACAAAAGGTTTCTTTTGAATGAAATTTTTGAACTTAAAAATCACACTAAATATTCTCTTTTTTTATCCCTGTAACTTATTAAAATAAACATTATAGATGTTTTCAGAAACTTTTGGCCCTCGGTAATAAAGTAATCTCTCAATCTGCGTTTAAAATTTTCAAAAAATTTTATTAGTTTTCTGAGTATTCGAAAAAAATGAATGCATTTAAATAGCATTGAACCAAGATTTTGCGTATAAATCTTCTCTAAGTATAAATACGACTTATTAACTAAATAGAACACAATATTTTATTTCCATTCATTCTTTCAGAACTATTTTTTCACACACAGTATGTAGCACGTAAATGAACTAACAATTTAATATTGTTTGCTTCCAGACGTTGTTCTGTATATTATATAGAAGTGCTTGTTTAAACCCAAAGAACAATGTCTTATTGTTTGTTGTTCTGTACAAAAGTGCTACCTAATATTATTTTAAGGCTGTGACTGATAAAAACGAAATGTATGCGATAAAAGTATCTATAAGAGAATTCTTTTTAATTTTAACAAAGGTGTATTTATTCGCAAACGTTTTGCTTTATTTTCAATTTCATTTCAAAAACTACTTATACGTTTTTATATGAACATCTGATACTTTAATGCTGGTAAAAGCTAGTAAAAAATTATATCTATAGAGGCAATAATGACAAATTTAAATATACCAATATATTAAACGACGGCGAATGTGCACTCATACCCCCCACCCCCCTGTCGTATTATGTCGAAATAAGCAAGCCCCCCCTCCCTCTTCTCAACGACATAGTTTATGGATGTCCCCTAATATATACATCGCCTTTTTCACTTTTTTACAGGCTATATTTTACAGGCTAATCATTACAGAAGAAGAAAAACAGAACGATAAATGAATTTTGATGGAATCTCACATTTGTAAAAAAAACAAGCCAACAGTCGGATTAGATAGGGTCGATATAAAGAGGCAATCATCTACCTCAAGAAGTAACTGCTAACATAATGTCATCTGGTAGAATTCTGGCTTATACATTGATGGTGATCGATAATAAAGCCATAGTTTTTGAGGTGCCACCAGGGCCGCCGCTACCATATGTGCAAAGTGTGCAATGCACACGGGCGCCATCTTTTAGAGGCGCCAAAATCCAGGATAAAAAATTGCAAAACAATTTACAAAAAAAAAACAAAAAACAAAAATTTATGTTAAAATAAAAGTTGAGAAATTAAATAGGATTCAGATAAATACACATAGACCAGGGCGCCTCTGTAAAAATATTACCTATATCATCAAAATCGGCTGCAGAAAACATAATAGGTTATTAATATAGATGTCCATAGTCCATACTATTCCAAAAAATTTGGTTTCGGCCTGGAGGGGGATGTGTCACAAGAAAAATCTTATTTCTCTGGACTGTTTTGAAAAATATTGAGCACATATTTTTTAGTTTTTCGATCTGTTATTCATTTCGCGAAATATTCGCTTTTTTCTTGTGAAACTTTGGGACTCACCCATTTCCTTACGCCCCGCTCAAATCGTCAGATTTTTGAAATATAAATATACACTGTTTTGCATGTACCATGTACCTACTTAACTTATCTTATGTTAATCTGACGATTTCGAGTTTTTCTAAGGATATATTTTTTTTCGGTCCCCCCTTAACGAACTCCCCTGTGTTAAGAGCTAATATATGGTAGAGGTACATTTTCAGGCCACAAGGTTTCTCCTTATGTAATAATCTGACGCGCTCGAGTAACTGCAAAAATCCCCGCTTGGACGCCCCTACCATAAGCATTAGTTCTCTTGCTCAACTATAATTAATGCTAGGGGAAATAAATAGAAGTTAGATATTATGAAAAATAAACTAAAAACTCAATAGTTCTTTGTAGAATAATTTCTGTCATTCTTTCTATTTTAATTTTCAATTAAATGAGTTTGCACCATTTTTGGAATATTGTAAAATTTTTAGATAATACTCACTCCTGAGTATATTGTGTTAAAAATAATATATGTTATTTCAAGATTATGAGATTACCTATTCATGTAGGACGTGAAACTTTGATAGATATTTTTTATTTTTTATTCATGGATTTGCAAGGTTTTTCTAAAGGTAAATATTTTTAAGCAAAAAAATCACGTTGTTGCCTACCAAAAAATCACGTAGGTGGTTACTGGGTCAGCAAAATCATTCGAATTTATTTTCCATTTCGTTAGATACAATATACAACAATAATTTTAACAATACAATTCAAGGTTAATATAAGTATCAAGTTCAATATCATATTTACTGATAAAACAAAAATGTATATAAAACTATTTTATTGTTATCTTTGTCGATTTTTCTCGAGATATATTTTCCCTATATTAGGAGTAGGTACCTATATAAAAATATATTATCTACTTAACTTTTAAGATCTTTTGATATCCATGAAATAAAAAGGAGCTTCTGTAGAGCTTAGTGAATCCTGCTGCTTATTAGGTAATACATTACATTGCCTGTATTTAAATATGTATAGGTTGCGTAAAGTGTTCTTCTATTCTGACTTTCATCTTATTCCTTTGATAGACGTTTTCAGTTGTTGTTTAGTAGATATAGAAGAGATTTATTACATCTTTAACTCTTACTTTGACAAATGCCTTCGTTAAATGGATCAAACGTAGGAATGCGGGTTTATTGCGCTCTAATGCCTTCTTTGTAATCTCTTTTGTGACGAATATTGTATGTGGTTAAGTTTCCGGCACAGATAGAAAGTAATAAATGTTAACCTATTATGAATGTTTACCTCTCGAAATTTAACGACACCACTCACATACAAATGACTTTGTAATAGATATGGTGTGCTTCAATAATTTGTTGGCAACTATACACGACCTTCCCTCGCGAAAACCTTGTTTCTTATCTGCTAAGTTTATGAGCTGATTTAGGTACTTTTGTTATATATAACTTGTTATATTTATTTCAGAATTTTCATTGATAATTTAGATTTTATACCTCTTTTTCTGTTAAGTTATTCTGCAGACGTTTGGAAAAAGGCATAATTTATATAAAATAAAACAAAACATTATTCAGAACATGAGTATTTTATTTAAATACTTAAAATCCATAGAACATTTTTCTTGCACCAGGACAGCGACGCAGTGGTCTTACCATATATCTTAATCCATCAACTACTTCACCTCCTTCAGCTGAGAAGATTGCGTAATCAGTCTCGTTTTCGTTGACGATTTTCAAAGACGATCCATTTACGTCTTTAAGAAGAAGCTCTTCGGTTTCGTTGGGTTGGACAACTTGACTGCGTACTATCTCCTGCTTTCCTCCTTTAACGTGAACGATCTGTAAAAGAGAAAGACCATTAGTAAAGAAAACTTAAAAGAGAATAAAAGTAACAAATACAGTTGTAGAAATACACCTAGCCATTATTTTAAAATATATTGTTAGATTAACTTACCTGAGCGGTAAAAGCATGAGTTCCATGATTAGCAACTGTGTATCTATCATGAGCAACGGGTTTACGTTGGGCAGCGGGGCGCATAACAATTCTTGGTCTGCGCGCTGGTCTGCATTGTCGAGCTTGAGGACCTTGTTGGTGCTGTTGTTGAGCTTGGTGGTGCTGTTGTTGAGCTTGGTGGTGCTCTTGTTGCGCTGGATGTTGACCACCTTGACCTGAAAGATGGGCTGGTCGTATCATTGGCCTGCAAGATGGACGACGGAATGGACGACGTCCTAAACCTGCTGGGCTACCTGATTGTTTACGAGGACGGGATACTGCTGGTTTACGTGCAAAACGTCCTGATGTAAGTCCAGGATGGTGTTTAAGTCTACGAACTACAACATGTTGGAGTTTGCGATGTCCAGCTGGGTACACGGGTCTTCGGTTATATCTACCAACTTGATGCATGACAACTACAGATGATGCAGGTGCCAGATGGAAATCATTCACCATCATTATTGATTTTTCATCAGACACAAGTTGTTTGATTTTTCTTTCAATGTCTCGAACTACTCTTCCACCCTTGGCTACAACAAAATAAAATATTAATTCATTGCTAGATATTATCCTACCTAATATTTTCAATTTACGAGAAGACTTTCCATAAGGCTTTTGTTTAACAGTTCAATTAGTGTGAATAAATAATTATAAACAAAAAATTTACCGGTGATAATAGCAGCGTCTGTGTAATGTCTGTTCAATATATTTAACAGAGCTACTCCAGCGTCTTTCTTATGTTCAAGTTTTACAGTTTCATTTGGTTTGACTACCTTGTATTGATCATTGGCACGGTCATCGCTGTCAGTGTATGTAACCTGAAATTAACGATCAGCTATAAATAGTAAATAAAATTTGTTTGGATCTATAAGTTTGTACTGCCTTGATTTTATAAACTGTGTAGTAAGTAATCAAAAAAACTTACCTCAACTTCTATATCAGATTTTCCGTGGTTGGTAACAGTGAAGTTATGATGTTCGGAAATGGTATCATCCTTAGGATCATACATCAAAGCAGGGACGGATGAACGTGAGTTCAAATGCAAGCTCTCTAAATTTGTTAGAATATTAGTAACACCAGTTTCTTCTTTCTCATCAATATTTCTAATCAAATCCTCAATATCTTCAATAACATCTCCTCCTTCAGCTCTAAAAACTGCATCTTCAGTCTGGCTTGTGTTGATAACTTCCAAAACGGTAGATTGGAATTGAGCTGTGAGTTCAAAAGACTCAGATGTATTAGGCTGAACGGTTTTGCGATGGAGCTCTAGAGTTTGAACGGGTGAGGTACGCTTCAACTAAGAAAAAAATTACTTTAGTATCAAGAATAAAAGAAAACATTTTAATACGGCTAATTTACAGTGAAATGGACAAAAAGCAACGAGAAAATGAGTGACTTTCAATATTGTCTACACCTTAGCTTCACGTGACAAACCATGAGGTTATGAGAAAGATGAATAAAGAAATGGAAATCTTCTTCTTCTTCAGCTGCCATCTCCGCTACGGAGGTTGGCAATCATCATAGCTATTTTAATTTTTGAGGCAGTAGCTCTAAATAATTGTTTTGAGCTGCATCCAAACCATTCTCTCAGGTTCTTCAGCCATGAAATTCGATGGAAATCTTAAATACCGTCAAAACAAGAAAATTCGAATATCTCACACATATTACACGTGCAGAGAGATGCAACCTGCTCCAATTGATTATGCAGGGAAAGATTCAATGAAAAGAAGCATAGGGAGACGCAGAATATCGTGTGCGCAACCTGAGAGAATGGTACAGATGTACATTGTTACTGCAAATATTAATTGGGATAACGTTAGATCACGGAAGAATCCAAACCCGATTTTTTAAGTAGAAAAATTAACTTTAATCGTTTATGGGATAATAGAACTTCAGAACTTTGGAAGAAAATGACATGAAGAGAAAATGGGACACTGCAATAAAAGAAGAAGATTATATCCATCACATTGAAAAGAGATTAAATACTTATATATTAGAAAACGTAAATATGGTCAACTGGATAAGTGAACTATCTGAGTATATGGCATAGATGACAAAAAAGAAATCAGAGAAACTCATTATAGTCTAAGAGCTAGTGAACCCTCCGACTAACGGTCGTGATCGGTGATAATTCATATCACACTAAGGCTAAAAACCATGACCTGGCAGGCCTCAGCGGTGCACGTGTGAATCGTGTGCACCAGGTGAATCGAAAAGTGCAAATTTAGGGGGTAAAATAAACTTTCTCCTGTAAGGTTTAAATTTAAGTATGTGTTTGAAGAGTCATTTAGAAGAAATGTGTACAATGACAGGCGATTCTGAAGATCATAAGACCTTGCCAGGCGAGGGGAAAGATTAGGGGTTTTTCCTAAAATTATTCCTTTTGCATCGAACAAATTTTTTTTTAGGTTTTTTGAATCATTCCAAACAGAAAAGGTCATTAGTGATTTTTCTCTTAAGTTAATAGTTTTTGTTATATAAGCGATTGAAAATTTTGAAAATTACGAAATCGGCCATTTTTAACCCTAAATCGGACATTTATCTAAAAATTCCAATATTGGCAAGGTACGTAGATATTCCTTAAACATTGATTGATGAAATCCCGAAGAGTTTTTTGCAATAAAATATCGAAAACCCCTTTGTTTTTTTAATTGCTAATCAAGCGGGCGCTACACTGTAGTATAAGTGAGGACGTTTGAGTTTGCATAAATTCATTATCTCGAGAATGGGCACATTTCAAGAGAAATCCTCAGACAGGTCGATTTTTATTTTTGAATTAGGACTTTTTGGTATATATATAATACTAGTGACGTCATCCATCTGGGCGTGATGACGTAATCGATGCTTTTTTAAATAAGAGTAGGTGTTGTGTGATAGCTCATTTGAAAGGTTATTTAATTCTCTATTCAGTAATATAAACATTAACATAATTATTTATACAGGGTGTACAAAAAATTTTTTTTCTTCTATTTGCCAAATTTAATCAAAGTTAATTTAATAAAAAAATTTTTTTTGTACACCCTGTATAAATAATTATGTTAATGTTTATATTATTGAATAGAGAATTAAATAACCTTTTAAATGAGCTATCACACAACCCCTACTCTCATTTAAAAAAATCATCGATTACGTCATCACGCTCAGATGGATGACGTCACTAGTATTATATATATATGCCAAAAAGTCCTAATTTAAAAATAAAAATCGACCTGTCTGAGGATTCCTCTTGAAATTTGCCCATTCTCGAGATAATGAATTTATGCCAACTCAAACGTCCTCACTTATACTACAGTGTCGCGTCCGCTTGACTAGCAATTAAAAAACAAAGGGGTTTCCGATATTGTATTGCAAAAACTCTTTGGGTTTCATCAATCAATGTTTAAAGAATATCTACCTACCTTGGTAACTTTGAAATTTTTAGACAAATGTCCGATTTAGGGTTAAAAATGGTCGATTTCGCAATTTTCAAAATTTTCAATCGCTTATATAACAAAAACTATTAACTTAAGAGAAAAATCACTAAAGACCTTTTCTGTTTGGAATGATTCAGAAAACTTAAAAAAAATTGTTCGATGCAAAAAAAATAAATTTAGGAAAAACCCCTAAACTTTCCTCTCGCCTGGCAAGGTCTTATGCTCTTCAGAATCGCCTGTCATTGTACACATTTCTTTTAAATGACTTACTTAAACACATACTTAAATTTAAACCTTACAGGAGAAAGTTTATTTTACCCCTTAAATTTGCACTTTTCGATTCACCTGGTAGATACACGTGCACCGCTGAGGCCTGCCAGGTCATGGTTTTTAGCCTTGGTGTGCTATGAATTATCACTAGAAAAATTTCTAGCCCTTCAGGACGACCGTTAGTCGAAGGGTTCACTAGCTCTTAGACTATAACTGTAGGACTAAAACACTGTTGGTGAGTACATAAATTAGGGTATTGAAGGATAAAGTGTGATGTGAATCTCTCAAAATAAATCACTAGAAGAACAGAAGGGTCGTCAATTCGTCAAGCCGAAAAATGTTCTAAATTAATTTGACTAAAATAAAAAAAGCAACAAACAAGAAAACAGGCAAATAGTTTGCCTAAAATAAAAGAAAAGAGAGGAAAAACTTACCTCAATATCGAAAGCAGCTTTACCAAGGTTAGTTACAGTATACTTTCCAGGATGTTCATTGCTTCCTTCAACATTTTGACTCAAAACAGTGACAGCAGTTCTTGGGCTTAAAGAAAAGTTTTCCAGAACGACCATTTCAGTTTCTGTTTCGTTTGAGTCAAGAAGTTCTTCCATGTTGTTTTCCAAGTCGTCAATAACGTGACCACCTTTAGCAGAAAATGATACTTCCTGTTCGTAACTGTTGTTGCTTACTTTCAACACGCTTTGTTCAAGATTGTCCTCAATATCTATCTCAGTGGTTTGGTCTGGCTGGACTACAAACCATTGTGGAGCATCATCTTGGTTATTGAGATGTATTACCTAAAAAACAATATATTTAAACATTTTTCTAAAATGTATCCCACACATAAAACAACAGAAATTGAGGATTGTAAAAATATTCGAGAAAATATATTACAAAAGATAAAAAATTACGAAATCAATGTGCAGATACAAACCTCAACAAAAAGATCAGCTTTTCCGTGATTCTTGACGACATACTTTTTGTCTTCTTCCTTGTCTCCTCCGTTCTGAGATAATGCTAAGATAGTAGTTCTAGGAGGTAAAACGAAATTCTCCAGTTTCGATAACTGCGAAGTGGAGAAAACGGTTTCATATTTGTATTCTTTATAATACATCTTTTCCACTGAATATCCTGGGGTGGTTTCAGTGACGGTAACTTGCTGGGCTAAAAAAAGGAAACAATAAAGTGACAGATATATATCAACATTATATTGAACTTATTGGACAAGTAAACAAAGACATATTTGTATTCTTTATAAATATGTCGTTTCCACTGAATATCCTGGGGTAGTTTCAGTGACGGTAACTTGCTGGGCTAAAATAAGGAAATAATAAAGTGAAAGAACCAACATTACTTATTGAACTTATTAGACAAGTAAACAACGAACCAAAAACCGTAAATGAATAACAGAAAATCTCAAATATACCTCAAAACTGATGGAACTCAAACTTAAAATGAGAGAGGATGAAGTTAATCAGTTGAGCAAACCTTTCAATGATGATGAACTTAGATCCGTCATCCACATAATAAAAAATAATTAGACCCTGGGCATTGGTAATCTGCGCGTAAACCAAATTAAGAAGTTTGGATCAAAACCAGTACAAAGGTTCCTTCAGATGATGAACAGCTAAGAAGAATATATGACCCAACAGTTGATGAGATAACCAAACATCATCAAAGAGATAAAAATCCAGAAACTGAAATAGGCAGAACATATACGTAGAGCCAATGAAGAATGTCTTTTCAAATAGATATGGAAGCCGAACGGTAGGAGACCCTTATATAGGTACTCAAACCTATACTAGGATGGTGGGATAACATTCTAAAATATTTGCATAAAATGAGCATACACAACTGGCGAGAAGATATGATTGTCCAAATAGGTGAAGGCAAGTCGTACAGGCACGAAGACTTACGAAACGTTATGAACAGAGAAAAAGAATATCAGTGACACTGACCACGGTTAACAATTTCAAAATTGAGATTTCCCTATAAGTATTATATTCAACACCCAAGATATAAAGAAGGAGGAACGCCAAGTAGAAAATGAAGGGAAAGAAGAAAAAATGAATTTTAATATACATTTACTCCAAGACGAATCTATAAGGGATCTTTACCAGAGGAGACTTAACCAGAAATTACGCTAATTCGGTTTCAGAAACGTCAAAGAAACGAACGAGCACGTAAAATACAGTATAAAATAATCTATATAAAGTAAAAATAAACTAAGAAACCAAAAAAACGTTTTGAAGAAAAACATTCCAGGTATATATGAAAAGTATGAACACCTACTTCTCAGAATGGATACAGAAGTTCAAAGAGAAAAACAGAGAAGCAAAACGAAGGACCGCAAAAGAAAATAAAGAAGAATGGGAAGGAAGAAGGAACGTGTGCATAAATTGAACAATTTATAGGAGGAACAAGGAAATTTGATTCTTGGAAAATATTGAAATATTTTAGGAAAAATACCTACAAAAAAGTCGAAATACAATACGTATCTGACGAAAAGTGGGAAAAATACTGTAAACAACTAAACACAGAAAACCGCTCAGATTTCATAGAGACAGACACAGAACATGAAGAACACAAAATAAAAATGAAGATATGATGGAGCTAACATTAAGGAAAGTAAATAATACCATAGGAATTTCAATAAAAACACAACAAATCAGGAGAACCAGGTCGAATCTTAGATCAACTAACAAAATACGGAACAGAAAAACTAATAATAATAATAATATGTAAGCACTACGAGCCTAGTAGGCCCATGGCTTGATGTACTATTTATTCTTTTCCATTCCCTTTTGTCAGTCGCTTCTCTTTCCCAGTTCCTTACGTTAAGTCTTCTCATATCTTCTTTAACTCCATTACTCCATCGTGGCCTTGGTCTTCCTCTTCGCCTTTTCCCTGCCAATGCACTAGATAGTACCATTCTGGGAATTCTAGATGGAATCATCCCTTGCACATGGCCCAACCATCTAAGTCTTTGCGCCTTAATTACTGCTAATATGTTAGGATCTTAATAGAGCTCAGTTAGTTCCTTATTTGTTCTTCTTACCCATTGTCCATTTAAGTTTTTCCCACCGAAGATTTTGCGCAGTATTTTCCTCTCCCAAACTATTAACAACTCTTGGTGATTTTTTGTTGTGACCCATGTTTTAGAAGCATACGTTACTATCGGCCTTATTACGGTCTTGTAAGTTCTTATAGTTTTGCTCTTCGTGATATATTTTTACTTCTTAACAACCCACTAAGAGCAAATATAGCGCGGTTGCCCGACATAGTTCTTTTTTGTATTTCTCCTTCACAGTTAGGATCTCTTGTAAAGACAGTTCCTAAGTACTCAAATCTCTCAACTTCTTCGAATTTATACTGTGTTCCCTTCGCTGTTGTCATTGTTATGTATTGCCCCCGAACGAATTGCTTATTTGTTCATTCTATATACTTTGTTTTTGCTTCATTTATATACAATCCTTTGGTTTCTGCCCTCTCCTCTAGGGCAGCACTGCTGTTTTTTGTGGTAGATCAGACCTGTTCTATTAACGTTTGCTTCCTATATAACCTTTTCTAGTAATATGCTAAACATTATAGACGATAATGGATCACCCTGCCGCACTCCTGGTTTGACCTCAAAGCTTTCTGTTATAGTATTATTTATCTTGACTTTATTCATTGTTCTTTGGAGAGTTAATTTTATAATTCTAATAAGCTTTGAACAAACGTCCATGTCTTGCAATGCTGTGAATAATTCGCTTCTTTTGACTCTACTGTCTTTGACAGAAAAACTACAAATAGGTAATCTTACTCGAAATTTTCAGTAAAGCTATAAATCTAAACCATTTCTAAACGAAATAGACACCAGTGCACATCGCATTCATTGACTTAAAAAAAAGGCGTATGACACTGTACCCAGGAAACCACTATGGAAAATGATGAAGAAGGTGAGAATGTGACAGGGCACACTATAAGATACCGCAGAAGTTAATAGAAGCCATAAAAAACCTATACAACAACAATAGGGTAAGAGTTAATAGCGGCACTAAATACTCGAACGAATTTAAGACCACAAAAGGCTTACTACAGGGACCTTCTACATCTCCTACGCTGTTTAAGATATTCTAGAACAAATATTAAAGCCATGAAAAAGGAAATCTGAAGGTATGGGAATACCAATTCGAGATGACTTCTTGTACACACTAATTTGTAGATGACTAAGTGGTAACGGCTCAAGGTGAAGAAGATCTACTCTGTATGCTCCAAAAACTAGAACAGGAATACACAAAAAATAAACCGGAAATAAAAATAAAAGACTTAATACTTAAGAGAGGCTCTGGACGTAGACCTGGCTGGCCAATCTTAGGAAGTTGACTAGTCTAACGTCAAATGATCTATATCGAGCTGTTGTGAATAGAATAAGATGGGTCAATGTGGTCGCCAACATCTCCAGAAGATAGGCACCTTTAGAAGAATACTTAAGAACACAACAAGAACCAGTAAGAAACTTGGAAAAGACGAAGATGGGGAAATTAACGACATTGAAAAATTTAAATACTTAGGATTCACAGTCTCAAAGAATTGAACAACTGAGCAAGAGATAACCAGCAGATTAGTATAGAGAAGAACATGTATCAAACAAATAAAAGTGTACTATGGGATAGGCAGATTACCAGAAATATAAAGAAAAAAATATAGAATAACTTGATTCGTAGCGTAATGATGTACAGAGCAAAGAATTGGGTATTAAACAAACGAAACAGGTTCAAAATTACAGCAAACCGAAATGGAGTTCATGAGAAAAAGTTGTAGATTAACAAGGCTGGACCTTAAGATCGGTCAAGGTGTATATAAAAGGTCGAGCCCACAATAGACAAGACCTTGCCATACTTGTTGCCAACCAACCTCATTAGGGATGGTACATAAGAAAAGGACACTACTTCCAAATTAACAACTCCAAATACAGTAGTACAAGTACCAGCTGAAAGAGTTCAACAAATTAATCAATATTTGGGAACTACCATAACGGACCAACTTGATTCAAACATAGAAATAAAAGGCAGACTTGCAATAGGTAACTAAAAAGAAAATTTCTCATTTTGACCATGATAGAACCAGTTTGATAACCAACATCGGATAATTTCAATACAGCACATAAAGACGAACGAATAAGATAAACATTTACTTACATCGTTTCATGTTGAAGGCGGTGTTTGTTGGGTTTAGTCAAAACAAAGTGATGCATACTGATGATGGGACTTATTTTATAGGTACCAAAGTATAGACGATAACGTCCCGAAATATGCATTCAAAAATAACAGTTTATCAGATTATTAGATTATGAAACAAACAACGCCTTCGCAGTCTACTGTTATGTGGAATGTTTTTGGCAAAAGTAGATAACTATAATTATTCATAGATTTTCCAAATTTATCCAAAAAATAAAATTGACGTTGACATTGATTTTAGCCAAAAAGAAAGAAAGAGACCAAAATTTTAGAAAATATAATTTGCTTCATTTTTGTTTATATATATATTTGTATCGTAAAGTTAATCATGAGTGAGATAATTGAATAATTATAATTGTCACTATTTTCCCCATAAATGGAAAAATATTGACACAAAATAAGTTGTAAAAAGAAACTGTAGGAAATCGCATTTGCAACAATTTCAGTCCTTACGATTTTTGTCGAAAAGTTGAAAATGGCGGTGATATTGACCGAAAAGGGTTCTCATTAAAATTCAAGAGGGTGTCTAATGAAGCGACGGAATTAAATCGAAATTTTAAGTTTAAACTACAATTGACTAAAGTTTAGAATAATAAAATTTGGGGTGCACGCCGTGCATGAGGTTAAGCTTTTTTTTGTCTAACCCGACTAGATTATTGGTGCTTAAATATTCATAAATTAAAATATTTTGTGAATATAATTTTCAAGGAACCAGTACTATTTTTTGTTTTGTTTTCCAGATCTAAAAAAATTGACAACTTTAATATACTTTTTAGACGATAAGCATTCAACCTAGGAATTTTGTGCAGTAAAACGAATTGTCATGCAACTTTTTGCATTCGATTCGGGAGAGCGTCAGGAAATTTTGTCAACCAAATTGATCTCCGGGAGATAAAAATTGCATTTTGGGCATAAGAAAAATTCATTTTCAATGTGCATTTCGAAGAGATGGAAAATTAAAAATTTAGAACCCGGAAAATATTGACGGAAATGAGTTCAATTTATATACTCGGCGGTTTTGGGCGTCGCTGAATACGAATTTTATGTCGGCGATAATGTCCAAGGTACCTGGTGCTCAGAATGGAACTCGTCGCCAGAAGTTTTATATTATAATCATTCAAAATCATTCAATAACCATAACTCGGGGGGTTTTGGGGTCGCTGAGCACGAATTTCGTGACTACGATCGATGGTCTCCGAAGTACCTGGTGTCCAGGGTGAAACTCATCGCGTAGAGTTTTATGTTATAATCATTAAAAATCAGTCAATAACTATTACTCGGGGTCTGTGTGCATGTCAGTCATGTAATTAATAAAATTTGTAATTCAAAATGCCATGGTTTACCATCTTATCAAAATAAAAATGATTAATCTTCAAAAGTTGTTTTAAATAAAAAATCATGGATAATTTTTTTTATATATGAACATTGGTCATTTGATTCTGACCACTGTCGTTATTGACCGGTTATTGATGAAAACTCTAATTTTACAACATTGGCCAATTGGTCTCCATGAAATTCGTACTCAGAGACCCCTAAAACCTCCCGAATAATGATTATTGACTGATTTTGAATGATTATAACATAAAACTTCAGGTGACGAGTTTCACCCTGGGCACCAGGTACGTTGGAGTCCATCGTCGTCATGAAATTCGCACTCAACGGTGTCCACAAAACCCCCGAATAATGGTTATGGACTGATTTTGAATGATTATAACATAGAAATCTAGATGCCGAGTTCCACCCTGGTCACCAGGTACGTCGGAGACCATCGCCATCATGAAATTCGTGCTCAGCGATCCCAAATCCTTCGAGTATAAAAATTGAACTCATTTCCGTCAATATTTCCCTAAATTTTCATTTTCAATCTCTTCGAGATGTACTTTGAAAATTTATTTTTCTTATGCACAAAATACAATTTTCATCTCCCGGAGAACAGTGTAGTTCACAAAATTTCCTAACACTCTCTCGAATCGAATGCAAAAAGTTGCATGACGATTCATCTTACTGAACAAAAATTCCTAGGTCTTGGGCTTTTTAGTGCTTCGTTGATCCGCCTATTTAAGTAGTCTTCTTGACAATTGAGGTCACAGTAACTAAATCATCTACTACTATCATTGTTTGATTTGCGTGTATAGATATAATGCTATGTGGAAATGCGATCAATGATTGTCCCCGTTTAGGATTTTGTCCTCTTCAGGGTTTTAAATCATCTGAGGCTGCGTTTCTTTTATTCACAGGCTCCGTTAGATTATGAATAATTAAGTTCTTCATTCTGTTTTGTCTTACAAACACCTAATTAAGAATATCTTGTCGCTTTTTAGAATTATATAATTTCATATCATTAACTTCGTTTTGCAGTTTTTCAATTAATTTGATCAGTTTTGGAACAGTTTGAAACAGTTTTGGAACAAAATTCATGTCATATACTATTGGAAAGGTTATGGAACAAATGACAACCTACAAGCACTTAAAATACTAATTTTTTTTTCGTGGAATTTATGGCTTTGGTGAGAATCAATTAGCCAGACTATGTTAGATTGAATAATTAATTTGTGTAAATTGTTTCATAGTATCAAACTTGAGCATGATGTATTCATTTGTTTTGTTAGTAATATGTAGCATTAGTAAGGTGTTTAATGTTTTTTTTCTTCACAGCGCTAGGGCATCAACCCTGTTGAACACCTCGGAGGTTTCAGCCCTCTTTGTGTGTGTGTTTTTTTATTTCTTTTTTGGTTTTTTTTTATTTTAATTGGTTATTATTTTTTTTTGTTTTTTTGTAATCACCTTTTTTTTCCTTTAATGCTTTATATTTAGTTTCTTTCGCAGAATTGCTTACAAAATTGGTTATTAATTTTACAATTTTAGTTTACAGTTTATGATGTGTTGATGAAGTACATAAAGTATATCATTATTTCCTGAAAAAATAATACAATTTAGGTCTATTGGAAGGTTTGTCTTGTAGTGAATTAAGTTTCTATATAGTTTGTTAATGTTTACATTATTTATTGGACATTCAAGTAAAACATGTACTATGTACTCGTACCAATGTACCCATTTTACCACAACTACAAAGTGGATCGTCTGTAATTTTCATTTTGTGCTTATAATAAGCTGTTAGTCCATGGTTAGCACGTATTCGATTTATTGTGGCGACAAAGTTTCTGTTTGGTATTTTGTGAAACCATGGTTTTCTGGGGATTCTTTGCTGGTGTTTACAAAAGTTTGTTTTGGTTGTTGATGCACTGTCTAGGTTTTGCCACATCTCATTTATTTTGTTTCTTTGATTTAAGTATAAATCGGACGGGGGTAGTTTAAGATTTTGTTGTTCTCCTGATGTTGGGCTGTTTTTGCTAAGGCATCCACCATTTCATTACCTGTTATACCTGCGTGTCCCTTTACCCATAGATATATGACGACTTTATTCTTGATGTGTATCTCATTATGTAAATACAGGATTTTTGCTTCAATTCAATATGATTAACTGATCTATTTATTTTAAACATTTTTAAGTTTATCTACTGCACTTTTGCTGTCCGTACATATTATGAATTTGTCGTGGTTAGAGTCGAGTATGTATTTCATAGCTTGCACTATTGCTGTTAATTCTGCAGTGTATATAGAAGCTTTCTTTGGTAAAATAAATTTTTTGTCGGCATTTTCCTCAAAATGGTAAAAAGCACAACTGGTATATTCTTTTAACTTTGATCCATCAGTGAATATAGAATCATAGTTTGGTCAGTATTTGTTTTTTGTTTCGTTGAACTTTGTTTGATTAATACTTGCTACTTCTTGACTTTCAAAATCTTCCGCGACGGAGGTTGGCAATCATCATGGCTATTCTGATCTTAGATGCTGCTTCTCTAAATAGTTCGGTTGATGTGCATCCGTACCATTCCCTCAAGTTAAGCAACCACGAGATTCGCCTCCTTCCTACACTTCTCTTGCCCTGGATTTTCCCTTGTATAATCAACTGAAGTATGTTGTATCTCTCATTACGCATAACATGCCACAGGTACTGCAGCTTTCGTGTCTTGATGGTTTCCAATATTTCCAGTCTTTTGTTGACTCTTCTCATGACTTCGTTGTTTGTTATATGCTCGGCCCATGATATCTGCAGGATTCTTCTATACACCCACAGTTCAAATGCTTCCAACTGTTTAGTAGTCAATGCGTTAAGTGCCCATGCTTCTATCCCGTAAAGCAGAGTTGAGAAAATATAACACCTTGCCAGCCTAACTCTCAGTCTAATTTCAGTTCTCTTGCACAAAGTACCTTTCTCATTTTATTGAAGTTTGTTCTTGCTTTCTCTATTCGAACTTTGATTTCTTTGGAGTAATCATTTGTGTGATTAATTATTGTGCCAAGATAGTTGTAGTTTTCTACTTGTTCTAAAGTTTTACCTTTAATTGTCAGACTTTCAAAATAGTAGGTTCTAATTTCACGTGAAAAAATTTGTTCAGGTGAGTAAATTAAAACCGGGGGGAGTTGGTTGGAATAGAGTATATCTGTAATGTCAGCTATTTCTGAGAAAGTTTCTACTATGAGGGGGGTTTTCTTGAAGTGCCAGTATCTATGGGTCCTAACTTGAACTGTTAGTGACTGTATACTAAAATACTAATTGAAAAATGCGTTAAATATGGATAATAAACCACTCACGTTGATTTTCATCGACTTCAAAAAAGCTTTTGATACCGTGGAACTACCGGCGGTATTAAGAGCATTGGAACAAAGCCGAATAGACTATAGAGACACAAGTTTGGTTAAACATATATGCAACAACGCAACAGCATCTGCTAAACTCCATGACTTTACCGATAAATAATATAGAATTGAGCGAGGAATTATACAGGGCGACACCATCTCCTCCCAACTATTTTCTGGAGCTCTGGAATATGCATTTAAAAAACTGGATTGGGCTAAAAGGGGAATAAATATTGATGGTGAATATCTGAGTCACTTGTGCTTTGCAGATGACATTGTCATTATAGCCGAGAGTTTAAATGAAGCTCATAAAATGATGGAAGAACTAAAACACGCAATAGAACAAGTAGGCCTGAACATAAACTTTCAAAAAACAAAATATTTATATGACCAATTTAGTTCCAAATGATATTATGGGAGAAGGCCTAGACATATTTCTTCTTCTTTTTGTATATACATGACTTTGTGTGTTTTTTTTAATGTGCCTCTAGTAAGTTGCCGTTCCATCGTTTTCGTGGTCTTCCCACTGATCGTCTTCCTCTCTCGCTATCCTTACTAGTCTATTTGTTGTCATTCGTCTAATGTGGTCATTCCATTCTATTCTTCTGTTTCTTACCCAGTTATTAATGTTATCCACCTTGCATCTCCGTCGTATATCTGTACTTCTAACTCTGTACGACAGAGTCTTACCATCGATTCTTTGAAGGGTTTTCGTCTCCGCTGTTTCGAGCAATTTTTCGTCCTCTTTGTGTCGGGTCATGTTTCTGCCGCGTATGTCATTATTGGTCTGATATCTGACCCAATTGAACAGGCCCGGCCCCAGGGGTGAGCGAACTGGGCGGCTGATTTAGGGGCGGATAATTTTTTTTTAATATTATAAAAAAACAATATTATAAACATGAGCGGCAAAAATGCAACTGTAAAATATATATATATATATATATATATATATATATATATATATATATATATATATATATATATATATATATATATATATATATATACATCTTTATATCATACCTGAACCATCTGGAAAACCGTACAATCCTGAACCTCCTATATCTAGAGTATTTAGAGTTGCCCACGGCACGCTTATATTCATTAATTCTAGCGGGGATTTCAAAAATGTATATATACAAAAGAAATTTTTAATATTTTTAAAGATATATAAATAGGGATTTTACATAATATTGACATAATCCTGATCCCCTTGTTATTTCAGTCAATTCTGAACCCAAACATATGTGTATATATACAAACCTGAGCCTAATAGATGTTGCCAGTTTTAAGTGAAATGGGATTCTTAAGGAAATTTTCGTATGGCTTCAGTAAGTAGTCAAAATAAAAATTAACAAAAGAAAAGCAAGAATTATCTTTTACATATGCATAAGTTTACACCTTTTTGGAGAGTTACAATTTATCTAGTAAATTATTTGTATTGTTCATTAAGTGAACAAATAGACAAACCCTTCTGTTTATTTATTTTCCGGAGAAGAATAAATTGAATATAACTCTTATAATGTTAGTCTCTTATAATGGTGGTCCCTGGGATTGGGATCTCAGATTACAAGAACACTCGCCTGTGGAGTAATGACAGCAGTTATTTAGTTAGTTAGTTTATTTTTCAAAATAATAAACATCCAGGCTTTAAAAAATTACAAATTATAAATATCTCAAAAACAAACTATTAAACTGATTGTACTAAAATATTATATATAAGAAATTAAAGCAACCTCTTTTATCAAACACAATGATAAACTCGTTGGCGTAAGTTTTGATTGTATCTCAACAACAACAAATGTTTAAAAATGCAAAAATGAAATACATAGTGGATTGCACAGTAACGTTACATAGTATTTAAAAATAATACCTAATATAAAACTCATTAATTAAAAAAGGGTTTTAAACAGTAACAAACTTGTCGGCGAAGGTATCACATTACTGCAAAAGATCGGTCCCACATAATGAATATCATAAAGAAGGCGAACCCATCATAATATTGCAAAACGATATTATGTCCCACCGAATTAACAGCGATGGCATCATATTACTATAAACTATACGTTCCAGGTTCCAGTTCTTATAATGAATGTCAAAAATATGACGTACCTATGTTGACAGCAATTTATGCAAATTAACAAAAAAGGAATAAATCAGGAAAGTATTCGGTACAATAATTTATTATCAAAAGTAGGTAGGTACATTTGTACATTACTTGATTTTATTATTTATTATAGCTTAAGTAATGGCAATTTCAATTGCCTGCAAGCGTAAAAATAATGTGATACAGATCAAAAATAAAAAAAATAATGTCTTTCAAAATAGTGAAAAAAAATTAAACATCAACTAAAAAATATTTGAAAAATAGTGTTTAATATTTAAGTTTTCCTTTATACATATATTATAAACGACAGCTTTGATACTTGTGCATTTTATTTCTATAAATACCTCGAAACTCATATAAGTTGATGCACTTCTACCTTAACGGGAGGCTTTCTGTTTTTAATATGGTCGGAAAAATATTCTGCGATAATGCTTTTTTGTTGCTTTGTCCATGGTTGTCTCCTATCAATAAAGATTTTCTTTTTTAAATGGCCCTTTTTTTGGTGGTTCTTTATTATTATCTAAGTTAGCTGAAGTAGATGGAATCTGGTAATCGGCGTTTAGATTATCATCCAATATATATTTTCCATTTCTTCACCTTGCGTGTCAGAGAGAGGAGGTAAGTTAATGTCAATTTCGTCTAAAGTTTTACCTTTGTATTTTTCAGCTCCTTCCATCATTAAAAGTAAAAGTTTAGAAATTTTAGCAGTTTGTTATACTTTTTCAGACAAAGGATAATAATTGCAATGCGTTTGTAATGTGTGTCCCATGAATTTGCTTAATTGCTCCATATCATTATTGTAAAATTGGAGAAGTTGAGTAATGGTGGCCAAATGCTTTCGAAGTTTTGTTGCTGTTATACTCGCAGGTCTCTCCAACTGGCATTTCTTGGCATATTTATGAATAATTTTAGTTCCATCAACAAATCCTCTTCCAGTGGTGTGAAATACAAAGTCACTTTCAATTACAAAGTTATTTCTACAGTGTAAAATATAATCGAAATGAATTTTCATTGATAGTGATAACAACATGGGTACTCCTCTTCCACGCTTACCTCTTATAACAAAACGACTGTAAGTTTTTAATAAACATTTTTCAGCTTGAGTTAAACATTTTTCGAATTCGGTATCATTTTCACCCCCTAAATTAATCCATTTAAACGTTTTGATCTTTAGCTGAGCCACCTCTGCTGGTCTTCGTCTGTTAAGAAGAATGACTTGCGCATACAGTGTGTCTTTTAATGAATTATAGGTCTTAAAATCATACTCATCTGATTTTAATTTGTCAAATAATTCTTCTGCAGTTGTTTGCAAAAAAATGTTAAGTTTCTTGAGGTCGTTAGTAAGCGGCAAAAGTTCTTCCTTGTTCCATTTATTCTGATTGAAATTGGTACATGCTTGTGCAGACACTTAATTGCACCATTGGGATTCTATAAGATTTTTCAATATTTTAAGGTCTTTTCTCTCATCGCGTGTGTCCTCAATCTGAACAAGATTAATATCTGCTAAGTCGCAAGATTTTTTTTATAAATAAAATTTAATAAAAAACTTTGGTCTTGGTAAAAGGTATATTATTTTAAAAAGCCCTATAGGGCTACAAACATCGAACAGAACGTTTTCGCTCTAAAAAGAGCATCATCAGTGTTGCAAGAACATGGTGAGCCAACCAAAAAATACGAAGGTCAAAGCCTTTCAAAAATGGACTAAAAGTCACATCAAAATGCTAACATAGCAAATTCCAAAGGATGGATATAATCCCTAAGGATATGGCCCTAGGATAACATATGACTCCCACAGGTTGTAAGTGGGTCAAAGGTAACAAATTAGGTCATTGTGTTACAAGAGCTGACAGGCAACTCAATGGTATATACTCAATGGTATACAGCCAGCTACAGGAAATTCTTCCTAGTGGATTTTTTTATAAATGTCCCAAAATTTATGGCCAACGTTGGTGACTCATAATTTTCTGTTTCTGGATTATATTTTGCCAGTTTATTAACTCCAGAAATTATTAGTTGAAAATGCTTTAGGCGAAGAATACCTATAAGTTTCTTAATCTCTGGATTTTGTAGTCTTGCAAAGTGTAAGAGTTTTGCAAGTCTTCGCATATTCTTTCTTACCAAATCCATATTGCCTTTACTTTGACGGCCTTTTATGTACGAATATGTATACTGACAAATTAAGGGATCTTTTTTGGCAATAATATTTATGTCATCTGCGTGCATCCTGAAAAATTTTTTTGATTTTAATAAATCGTCATGTTTAAGAAAATGGTGTAGAAACAAAGTAGTTTGTCCGTCGCTTTGGGTCGTTCGTCTTCTATTATTATCCTTATCATAATTATTAGACGGACAAATTTTGGTATGCCTAAGTAAACATTTTTTCTTATAGTATCCCAAACAATACTTGCACGGTAGATATTTATCTGCACTTGACGACTTATCAGTAAGGTTTGTCCTTTAACAGGTCTTAATGCGGCGTCTGCCCGATTTCCGATAAAATTTACCTTCTTAAGTTTGACAAAGCCAATCGTCTCTCTTTCAAATTAACTTTATGGCATAATATTTAACTACCTCAATTTCTTTTGAGTGCCATTAAGAAATATGTCTAGCAAAATGAGATTGTACATCTTTTTCGCAATAGAAGCAAAAATCCCTTGGATCTTTGTAATTTTTCCTCAACGTTTTTTCAACAAATGGCTAAAAAAATGTACAATGAATCAAACACATTAAAAGAAATAGGAAAGATTTAAGTAAAGTAACATTAAAAAAATAATCATAGTTGATTTTAACTTATTAGACACAAAATCTTGTGTCCAAGTTATTTCGTCATTTACGACTTGTCAGATAGGCTTTTTATACATGTAGCTGAGTTTGGTTTGTTTTGTTGGACACAAAAAACCGTCTTACGAGCCGTAAACGACAAAACAAACTTACCAGGGTATGTCATGTCTAATGGATTAAAATCAATTCTGCTTCTTTCCTTACGTTATAGGCTTTCTCACAGATTGTTAGTTTGATAATTATTGGAGTTTAGGAAAGCGTAAAGTACCAAATTGTTTTGTATGCCATATTATACTGCTTATATCGTAATTTAAAGCCATGGAATGGAGCCTCAATGTTAGGCATTTCTCGTAGGAATCGAATTACGAACAGGGAGATAAGACGGAGAAGAGGAGTGACGGATACCATACTAAAGTGGAACTGGGCTGGACACATAACTAGAATGTCGGATAACAGATGGACACAGCAAATAATACACTGGAGACCAAGACAAGAAGCATATCGAAGTAGAGGTCGTCCGCCAACCAGATGGTCTGAAGAAATAAAACGGATCGACAAAAATTGGATGCAAACAGCACAAAACAGAAATGCATGGAAAATACTGAGGGAGACCTATATCCAACAGTGGATAGATCCGGGTTGAATGATGATCATGATCGTAATTTAATTGAGTTATTACCTTCTCTTCTAGAGCAAGAGATGATATCCTTTTAGCTACAGAACTGCTGCTTGTCTGTTGCCCCTTTTCACTTTCCTTCTCCACTTGATGTTTACTATCAAAATTTAAGAGTTTCTGTATTATTAGGGATTCGTCCTTCTCGCGCTTCTCTCTTTCAACCGGTTTTTTTAAATGATATTGAAGAAACGTTATTCGCGTGATCCGCTCTATCAACCACTTCTTCAAGTATTAACGAATCGTTCTCACGCTGCTTGCTGTCAACCAATTCTTCACATATTTGTGGATGGCTCTTTCTTAGTAGAATACTTAAATTTGAGAACTGCAAGAATAGTCTGGGCAGATTATCGGAGAATAAGCAATTTTTGGGAAAAGTTATTTACCAGCAATTTTATTGCTGGAATCGAATCTTATGATCCTATATATTAATAATATAGGTACGCAAAGTCCACAGATAGTGTGCTACTTTTCTATAAACAAAATGGCGCCCGAAAATCGTGTATTTTCAATCTTTGCACTACAACTCCAAAGATTTTAACTTTACACCAAAAACACCCAAATAAAAATTCACCCTAATGAAATTCTGCATAGAGACAGATTTTTCTCGATTTACTTCGACGAAATTTTTTTTCGGAAAATGCGGGTTTTTTTCAACAAAATTTTTAATTTTCAACTAAAATTTTAGGTTAGTAATTATTTATGAATAATTAAACAACTTAGTGATATAAAAGCTCTTTTGGTATCGATTTTATTTCCAGAAGCCGATGGAAATTTAATAAACAGTTTAGCAACAATTAAATTGTTAATTAAATATTTAGGGTCGCCATAATAACCACAATAATTATAATGCATAAGAATAACTATGATTCTTGTAAAAAATGGCACTATACCTATCTAATGTACTTTACAGAATTGAAATTGGAATATTTGAGCGGCCTTAGGAATATTTTAAAATTATAAACAATTTTTTGCCTTATAAACAAATATAATATCTCGGAAAATATTAAATTAAATTAAATTATGAAAACGGTCTTGGAAAGAAAGCGGCAGGACGCTTATTTTAAAAGAAAAACTGTTTAATTGCAATGAGTGGTTCCTGAGATACAACCGGTATGTAGTTGACCGGCATGTACGGCGAAGATATACATAATAGGATGGTAAATTTTCGAATCATCACCTTTCTATTTCGGTTCTCTTTCTCCGCACAAATTTTCATATCGTCAAAAGACTCATAACATATATTATAATAATAAAAACTATCGGTATTACGAGTGAAAAATACCAAAAATACCAAAATTTCAATAAAACATCAGGTTGGAGAAAATGGAATGTCAACGTTCAAAATCGGTATACGTTAAACAAAAATGCATTTTCTCGGCTTCCCATGGAGCAATTTTCTTCAATTTTTTTTGTTCCCAATTTTGTTCCTTTGACATTAATAAATGTCAAAGTTGTTTTTGTTTTGTTAAATAAGATTTAAATTTTCTGTTATGTTTTCTCTAGAAATTTAATATACATTTAATCCTTAAACCCTTTTTCTCAAAGTGAGAATTTATTTTAATCCCTTCTGTATAACTTAACTTTACCTAACTTATAAACACATATCAACCATCAATTTACAACGTCCTTTATTATTCATATTCACTTTTAAATCGAGCGCACACAGCGACGTTCCTGAACCAAAACAAACGACTGTTGCAAAGTTACAAAACTAAAGAATATAATATATACCTATTAACAAATCTGTCAGGCTAAAAATAGAATTCGCCGAATCTTTACACAAAATAACGACAAAGCAATGTTGCCACATGGTATGGATCAGGATGGTATTAATTGTGATATATACATAAAGATCATGTATATTCGAGAAATTGTTTCCAGCGCCAAAGTGGCAAATGTCTGAACTAAAAGATACAATGCTGAACCATACTACAAACAGGTTTCTCTCGGATTCCAAATGGCATATTGAATTGAAAGTTAATCAGTTTTGTCCGCTGATGACACCACTACTTTAAAAAAATTATTTATATTGTAAGTTTAAAAATATATGTCAGTTATAAAAGGAAAACAATCCTGAACCAATATACAGGTTCAGGATGGTTAACGTGGTTCAGGTTTGTGTTTAAGTTTTACTATCGAAGGCTCAGGATTGTACTATAAATGAATGTATATATATATATATATATATATATATATATATATATATATATATATAATCCTAAACCCATTTACCCTAAGGTGTCGGGTGTAATGTCTTTAGTTAGTTGCATGCACAATTTTTCTCCATTGCTTCTTATTCTTTGCTTGGTTTCTTGCTTGTTCTTTGCTGATTCCTCGTGTTTCTAGGATTGAGGTTACATTATCATCCCATGTCTTCATTGGCCTGCCCCTTGGTCTCTTGGTTTGTCTTCTGGCTTCCCATACTTTTTTAACTGGTCTTTCTTGGTTCATTCTAACCATGTGTCCATACCATCTCAATTGGGCCTCTTCAATTTTTTTAATAATTGGTTGGACCTTAAGATGTTCTCTGACTGCCTCATTTCCAATCCTGTCTAACCTGGTTATACCCATTATTCTTCTAAGAAATTTCATTTCTATGCTCTGTATTTTCGATTTTAACTTATCAGTAAGCGTCCAACTTTCACTACCAAAAGTTAAAATCGGTACAAACACCGTCTTGTATATGGACACTTTGGCTTTTTGGGATACTTCTTTTTTTTGACAGAAACGTACTTTTGATTGCGTGATACATCCGAGCAGCACTTTCTATTCTGGAACTTATTTGTAGTTTCTTCAGTTCCTCTGCTCTCTATTTGTACTCCCAAGTATTTGTAAGTATCGACTTGTTCAAGTGTATTTCCGTTAATTGTTATCTTCGTTTGTTTTCTACTTTTTCCACATACCATTACTTTCGTCTTCTCATTATTGATTCTCAGATTTCGTTTAATTAGTGCAGCGTTCCATACTTGTAAATTTCGATTGAGTGCTTCTTCATTTTTCCCAAATATCACTAGATCGTCTGCGTATGCACACTCTGAGATCCACACTGCTTCTAAATTTCTATGTCCGGCATATAACTTTACTGTTTCTGCTCTAGTTTCTTTAATTATGTCATCCAAGACAATGGTAAACAGTATGGGGCCTAGGACTCCTCCTTGACGTAGCCCTTCATTTACTATGAACTCTTCGGATTCCATATTATCGGTTCTGATTCTGTTCCTTGTATGTCTATATATACTCATAATGGCTTGCCTGAGTTTGATTTTCACACCTTTCTTTTTTAAACATATGTCAATCACCTTCCTTGGAGTACTATCAAATGCCTTTTCTAAGTCTATAAAGGCTTGGTATAACTCGGTGCTTGAGTTCCGTGCATTTTGTATTAATTTCTTGATAGTAAAAATGTGATCTTGGATGCTTCTGCCTTTTCTAAAACCACTCTGTGATTGTTCCATTTTAGAATCAACTTCTTGTAAAATACGTTTTTCTAGTATTCTCTCATATACTTTGGATGGGATGCTCAGTAGTGTTATTCCTCTGTAGTTGCTACATTCGCGTCTGTCACCTTTTTTGAAAATGGGTAGAATAACTCCCACTTCCCAATCTTTTGGTATTTGGCTCTCACTCCATGCCCTATTACACACTTTTGTTAGCAGTTCAATGCCCTTGTCGCCCATGTTTTTAAGCATTTCCGCTGTGATTTTATCAAATCCAGCCGCTTTACCTTTCTTAAGCTTTCGTATGATTTCCTTTGTTTCCGCTATAGTTATTTCGTCTTGAATTTGGTCTTCCTGCTCTACCACTTCTGGTTCTTCTGTGATAATGTCCACATCGTTTTGGATATTCAGTAGATCCTCGAAATATTGCTTCCATCTCTGTAGGATGTGGTCATTGTCATGAAGTAAGTGTCCTTCTTTGTCCCTTATTTGCTTTGGTGTTTGTGGAGCCTTTTCGATTCTTAAATTCTTCAGGGTTTTAAAGAATAACTTTTCGTTAGAGTGGTAGTCTTCTTCCATCTTGTTTTCGAATTCTTCCCAACTTTTCCGTTTCGCTGCTATTACCATATCTTTGACTTTGATTCTTTGCAGTTTGTATATTTGGTAGTTGTCTGCGGTTTCGTTCCTTAAATAATTTTTCCAAGCTATCTTCTTAGACTTCACTTCTGCTTTTATTTCATTGTTCCACCAGTTTGTACACTTTTTGCTTCTGTTATTTCTTGTTATTCCGCATACTTGTTTACCACCGTTTAGGAGTGCTTCTTTCAGTATTTGCCAAGTTTGGTCTAAGTCACCGTCATGTTCAGCGTGCTCTGTTAGGTAGTTATTAATGTAGTTTTTAAACTTGTTTGCTGTCTCCTTGTCTGCTAGCTTATGTGACCTGATTACTTCTATAGTAGGTGTATCATGAGCTTTACTTGTTTTCTTGGTCTCTTTCGTTATTAATTCTTGTCGCACTCCCAAGCTGGTCCTGGCTAGAACTAGATAGTGGTCACTATATAATTCAGCTCCTCGTTTTACTCTTACGTCCTTAATACATTGCCTTGCTGATCTATTTACTAACACATAGTCTATGATGGATCTTTCGCCTCTACTTTTGACTTCTCTTGTATATTTATGTGCATCTTTGTGTTTAAAAAACGTGTTCATTATTATTAAATCATTTTCTCTGCATATATCAATAATACGTTCCCCATTGTCATTTTTTATTTCTTCTCCATATGGTCCTAATACATCTTGGGTATGTTCATCTCTTACACCCACTCGACCATTTAGATCCCCCAGTACTATAGTATTGCCTTCTAAACTGTCTATTATTTCTGAAGCCTTGTCCCAGAATATGTCTTTACTAGCTGCTCTTTCGTCATCATTTATTCCATATATAACGATGATATTGACTAGTTTGTGTTCCTCGGTTACCAGTCTTATCTTTAAAATTCTTTCGGAAATGCATTCCCAATCTTTAATGTTCTTTATTAGGTTGCTGTGTATCAGGCAGCCTACCCCTTCTTTTGCCCTTTCGCCAAGTGACACTCCACTGGTGATGAGGAAGTGTCCATTCTCTAAAAAGTGTGTATTTTTTCCCTTCTTTTTGGTCTCTGTTATACCCAGTAAGTCTATTTGATGTTTCTCGAATTCTTCAGCAAGTTCTACTTCTTTGCCGTTGAGACCTCTGACATTCCATGTTGCTAATGTCCACCCTTTGGGCTTTAGCACTGCTCTTGTGGGTTTTAAATAGTTACTGTTTATATTCTCGCTCGTTGCAGACTGCATTTTTATGGGTTTACTCTTTCTTGTCTCTCGTTGCTCACGTCCTTGGTCATTATTTATGGATCTATCTTTGTCTTTACTGCCTATTCTATAATTGTTCGTGTCCATTGTCATTGCCTCGTTTGTCATAGTATTTCCGGCATATTTGTTTACTAGTTTTTTGACCCCATTTTGACTAGTTTGTCCTCTTTGTTGTCCCATTTGCAGCCGACCTTGTTGATCCATATTTTATTTCCTCCAAGTCTTACATCGCTTCCTTTCTCCTTTTCTTCTTGCGCAAGTTTTCTAATTATTTTCTGAATTTCTCTCTCTTTATTCGTAGTATCATCATTAATGTATACTTTTCCTTCTTCAACATGTCTTAGTTTGGATTTATTTTTCATAACCTTTACCTTCTCTTCATGTTCTGCTAATTCAATCAGACAGGTTTTCTCCCCCAATTTGTATGCATTTTTAATTTTAACATCTATCTTCAAATTGTGTTTAATGAAGTTGCTCATTCCCTCTTTTAAGACGCTTTGATCGTATGTTTCAATTGCTAGTCCACTCATGACTACATTGTTCTTTCTTCTTTGTTTTTCCATGAATTCAATAGTTTCCTTAATTTCATTTAACTCCTTTTTGATTTCCATATTTTCTTTCTTCAGGTCTTTATTTTCTTCTCTTAAAGTCTGGTTATCAGCAATTAGTCTTTCTATTGCTTCATTACTTCTGTTTTGGTTTCTCCTTATTTCTTTGATATCACTTGCCAGAATGTTCATCATGTCTATTAATTTATCCAGTTTTGTCTCATCATGGTTATCTATTGTTTTGGATGAAGTCTTGGAGAGTTTTCGACTCTTCGTTGACCTTTCTTCTTCGTTATCTGAACCCTCATCTCTTGTCCTCCTTTTTGTGCCATCATCCGATGTTCCGTCACTGTCCAGACATTTTTTATTTTCCAGGTATCTGTCCATTTTCGGCGCCAAGCACTGCTTTCCACCTCAACAGTGCAGAGAAAACAATGCCTACCGTTTCGCTGTGATACTTTATTGTTTTTATTCTGTACTCAGAAATTGTTGTCAGTTTGGCAACGTCGCTTTAAAATCGGACAAGATTTAGATGTAATTACCGGTTCAGTTGTTAATACTTCACTAAATTATCAGTTAACCTTGTTTATTTGTTTTTAACTCACTCAAATGTTTTTTAATGTTTTACGGCCAATCCTTATCAGTGTCATTAACATATTATTATAATTATACACTTTGTCTAATTTCACTAAATTATTTCTCGTTGTAACTCTCGAATTTACGGGATAATCACGGACGAAAAATAACAAAGTATTTTACCATACACTCTGCAACTGTAAAAACGAAAATTAAATAAGTCAAACAATAACAATTGCAAGGTTCATTCGACGGGAAATCGACAACACCGCCTTCTTCTTCCCCGCATAAGAATTGTGGGTTCAGAACTACCCCTCCCAGAATATTATTAAGTGTTTAGTGTTATTAAAAATAATTGTGTACGTATGCAGTAATGGATGGTAGAAAACGTCTTTCTGGTAGTTAGTACAGGAAAAAGAGGGCAGAGAAGAAGATTGAAACAAAAAGGCTTAAAATTTTTATTGGTAAATTTTTAAAACCGTTACACACTGATGCTGACAATATTGCTCAACCTAGAGAACATACAGCGGTTGCCGCTTCTTTTGAGTCTGTCAATATTCACCCAGACCTAGGCCTATCATCTTCATCCACGTCTGCTGCCGCCCCCTCTCAGTCCAACGACAGTCATCTAGCTAGGACACTTATCGGCATACACGTCTGCTGCCGCTCCCTCTCAGTCCAACGACAGTCATTTGGGACAATCATCAGCATCTATGTCAGCTACTGATGACACTACTACTGTCACAGATAACAATGTTATTATTGATGTGATGACCATGTGATGCTTTAACTTTTGATGAATCAAAAGACCTAAATTATGCTGATCTAAAAGATGAACTCAAAGTACTTTCCACGATTGTGAAGCTCAAGAGTACACCTCTAGAGACCCTGAAAATGATTAGAGAGTATGATTTTGATTTCGCACCCAACGTTAGTGTTGCTTTGAGGATTTAATTAACCCTACCAGTGACAGTAGCCTCTGGAGAGAGAAGCTTTTCAAACCTAAAACTAATAAAACATTACTTAAGATCAACTATGTCCCAGGAACGTTTGAGTGCTCTAGCGACAATATCTATTAAAGACGAAATAGCTGAGTACTTGGATCTTGGAGAATTATTAAATGATTTTTTCCCGTGCCAAGGAACAGACTTACTTAAAAAAAGTAAGTGTGTAATTATTGATATGGGTAGTGAGTTTTTGGATATTAAAAAATGTTAATTTATAGTAATGTAATAAAATTTCATGAAAATATTGTAAATAGATGTGTTTTTCAGCGTGAATCGTTCAAATAAAGTGCAAAATGGCGTATTAAATAATTTAGCACAAAGCACACATCAATAAAAATACAATCGTGGTTTAAGTTCACGATCACTGAAGGAAGGTGGTGAGTCATGGATCTACCAAGGGGGAGGGAGCGGCGGTCGCCAATCTTGCCCAGGGCGGCAAAATCCCTAGGGCCGGGCCTGCTGAATTGAACCTGACAATGGGATAAACAAGGAGAAATTCTTGAGTTCCTTATTGTTCAGCCTGATCAAGGATGACATAATAAAAAAAGTAAGAACTAAAAAAGGATACCGAATGGGAGAAATCAACTTAAAATAATCTCGTATACAGACGATGCAATACTAATCTCTCAAAGTGAAAATGATTTACAATGTATGCTACACCACTTTAATATAACCGCCAGAAAATTTAACATGTTAATTTCCCCAAAAAAGAAAAATGTATGGTTATAATAGCAAACAAAATAAGACGTAAATTGGAGTTGGAGAGTCAGATAATAGAACAAGTGATATAGTTTAAATATCTAGGCATCACGCTAGTTAGGGAAAAGATACGGAAATATCGAAACAGAAGTGGAAGATCGAGTGAATAGAGCAAACAGAGCAGCAGGTTGCCTGAACGGCACAATATGGAGAAATAAAAATATCGGAAAAAAAATGAAAGGCAGAAAGACATACGCGACAGAAACATTTTTGACACGGACAAGACAAAAAGATTGCTTGAAACAGCGGAGATGAAAACCCTTCGCAAAAACCAATGGTAAGACACTATGGAACATAGCTAGAAGTATATACCTATATACGATGGAGATGCAAGGTGGAGAACATTAGTAACTGGGTAAGAAACAGAAGAGTATGTAGAATGGAATGACCACATAAGTCGAATGACAACAAATAGAGTAGTGAGGACAGCGAGAGACAAGAGGACGATTGGTGGGAAGACCACCAAAACGATTGAGCGACAACTCACTGGAGGCACATTGAAAAAGACAGACAGTCATGTCTATGTAAAAAGAAGAAGAGGTTGCCCTTGCGAACAGTGGTCCTAATTTATTTAAAAATTTTAAAAACACCTTATAAAAATCAATTTGTTCGTCTCGGGCAGATTTTATTTTAGGTTTTTTGAATCATTCGGAACAAAAACTGGTCGTTTTAAATTTTCTCTGAAGTTGATTGTTGTCGAGTTATAAACAACTTAAAAATGAAAAACACGAAAAATGACTATTTTTAGCGCTCAAAAACTCAAGTAATAAATATTATTTATCTACTCTATCTCATAATATGTATAAGTTTTTAGTTTGTGAAAACTGTCATTATAGATAGCAGTGCGTGAAGGATTTAAAGTGTGCGTGAAGTAACAATGTATTTTAAATGGGATTTACTTTTTCGCACTGTTTTTGGCACACTTTTATATAATCAAATATCCTCAACTTTCGCGTTGTCATGGTGATGACATGTGAGCAATAAATTACAACAAAAGTTTGTGGTTTGAAAGAAGTCAGAATTTTTAAATGTCAAAGTTCTAAAAATTGTAGAATAGAAATGAATTACAGTTACAGTTTTTTTATTTGTTAATATTTGTTATATTGTATGAAACTGCGCGTGAAACTCCGCTGTCGCTCGTGCTCTAAACATCGCGTGCGTTTGCAAAAAGCATACTTCACGAACTGTTTCACAAATAACTATTTTGAAATCATTAAGAGCCTAAATTGGAGTTCAAAATTTCTATCAGTTTCCGATAAGAATTTTTGGCATATTACATCTGCATACATTACAATTTTCTTAGACTTATTAAACAATATTTTTTTTGAATTTACGGAAATTTTTCTTGTAACATATTCCACAAATATATTAAACACGGTTGGTGCCAGTCGATCTCCCTTTATTTATCTGCAAGGGATCTGTCAATTGATTTTGAAGTCGTACTTGCCCTTCTGTGTGAGTCATGGTAGATTGAACTAACTTTACCAATTTCTTTAATAACATAATTAAACATATTTTATCTCTATTTATGTTATCATTTGGTAGATTTTTATGTCGTGCTCCCAGTCTTCAGCGAATATTTGTTTTACATTGAATATCCGGTCAATAGTAGACCATCCAGCTCTGAATCCTGCCTGGTCTTCTCCTATTATTTGTTCTGTGAAATGACAACCTCTGGTTTACGATCCAAGTATGGTTTGTTCAACAGTAAATGGTTGAATTCAATTTGTGCGGTCGTAAATATTATTAAATTTATCTGACCTGGCCCATTGTTAAGACCCACCCGGAGCGATAAGCCACCGAGGTAGACAGAGTTGGTCTTTTGCAATTAACACTGACTAGACGGTACTCCCATAATAAAGCCTGAAATAACTTTTACCTGAAACCGGGCCTTTTATACTATTATCGGTTAATCCAGGATGTTTATAGTGGTAACTAATTGAACTCAACCATTTACTGTTAAACATACCATAAACACCTTATCTTATAACTCGCACAGAGTAAGGATCAGGGCCGTAACTACCATTGGGGCAACCGGGCCAGTGCCCCGGGGCCCCCGGCCAAGGGAGGCCCCGCAGATGCCTCTTTTTGACCGTGCATAGATTTTAACGAGGAAAATAAAAATATGTATTTTAAAAGCCGATCCCAACAAAATATTTTCAAATGACACAATTTTAAAAAGACCGTACAGTGGCACCCTAGACCTCAACATAAAATTTTATTTTTTCACTGTAGCCCAGTAAATGAACGGGAAATTCGGCGATACCGTGTAATTTTCAGGGGCAACTCCGAATTGCATGAAAATTTGGATTTAGGTTCTACTTACCCTCCACTTCAAAGTTGAAATTTTGCCGTTGGTTGCTTTTATTTGGGGGGTGACAGTCACCCCTTCTCGGGGGTGAAAAAACATACGTTCAAGATAAGAACGGAAATGGATAAATTGACTGATTTTAAGCAACTTTTGTTCTATAGAGTTTTTTACGTAAGTCAATACTTTTCGAGTTATTTGCCATTGAAAATGTTGATTTTTCGACAAAGAAACTACGTTTTCAGGCGGTCTTTGGCAAATAACTCAAAAAGTAAATATTACTTCGAAAAACATATCCTTAGCAAAAGTGTATCTTATAAAAAACCCAAAAAAGTGGTGTATGAGTAAAGTCTATCAATCAAATAAAATCAAAGTTGTAGTTCATGAAAAATACGTTCTTATTCGTCTAATTCCAAATCGAATATTTCAAGGTGAAATCACCGAAAAATTAAGCACTTTTCGGGAAAAACCCATTTAAACTTTTTTAAAGTGTTTATAAAAAGCTTTGTTTTAATTGTTAACAAAAGTTTTAGCATTAAAAATAAGCGAGTTACGCTCAAGATAAAGTTGGCCCCCCTTTTTTTTGTAAAGACTCGTGAAAATCTCGCCGTGTTTAGCTCCCCAAATGAAATTAATCGCTACCGCTTTACAAACAATTTACTTACCTGTCTATTTTTTATATGATCTGTCAGTCTCACCGGTTTAAAGTGTTTATTTTTGAAAGGGTTATAACTGAGAAAGCTTGAATGGGTCACTAATCAGTGAGCATGTAAATTTTGAACAGCCGTATCTTAACCAATTTTTGTCTTACGGAGAAACAAAATGAAACTAACATATTTATAATAACAAAACCTACATTTTTTTACTCTTTAAGATTTTTCTTATAACTAATACTTTTTAAGTTATTTTTTTTTTTTACTTTTTTTTTTAAAAAATTTTTATAAATTTTTTTTTACTATAAAACCAAATGTTTTTAAAAATAAGCATTTCAAACAAATCAAACTTACAGATCATATAAACAATACACATACAGTTAAAAAAGATGGCAAAGCCGAATGATTAATTTCATTTAGGGTGCTAAATAGGGATAGGTTTTCACGATTTTTTTTTACCAAAAAAAGGGGCCAACATTTTTTTCAGTGTAACTCGTTTATTTTTGATGCTATAAACTTTTGTAAAAAACAAATAATAAGCTTCTTTTCGATACATTAAAAATGTTAATAAGGTTTTCCCGAAAAACGCTTCTTTCTTCAGTGAGTTCGCGTTAAATTATTCGATTTGGAATTAGACGAATAAGAACGTATTTTTCATGAGCTACAACTTTGTTTCTACTCAATTTGTATACTTTACTGGTACACCATTTTTTTCGTTTTTTTATAGGCTACACTTTTGTTGAAAATATTTTTTTCGATAAAATATTTACTTTTTGAGTTATTTGGGGAAAACGGTCTGAAAACGTAGAAAAATCAACATTTTAAATCGCGAATAACTCGAAAAGTATTGACTTACGTAAAAAATTTATAGAACAAAAGGTGCTTAAAATAAGTCAATTTATCCATTTCCGGCCTTATTTTAAACACGCGTTTTTCACCATCCGAGAAGTGGTAAATGTCACCCCCCCAAGTAAAAGCAACCAACGGCACAAATTCAACTTTGAAGTGGAGGGTAAGTAGAACCTAAATCCAAATTTTCATGCAATTCGGAGTTGCCCCTGGAAATTACACTTCAAAACGGTCATTTATTGGGCTACTGGGGAAATTGGTATTTTCGACTAAAATGCAATTGGAACAGAACCCTCAGAAGGGGCCCCTGAGGCCTGAACTAAGCTGGGGCTCCCGAGACCTGAACTAAGCTGGGGCTCCCGAGACCTTAACATAAAAATTTAAATTATTACTTAGAAAATTAGTTATTTCGGCTTAATAAAACCTAAAATGCCATTGGAAGAGGGGCTCGGGCTAAGCTGGGGCCCCCGAAACCTATCGTAAAGATATAAATTATTTACTGAGGAAATTAGTTATTTTGGCGAAATAAAAGCTAAAATGTAACCGGAATACGGGCCGCCGGTCCCAGCTACTTTGTCTTAACCAATTTACCCCACCACATATTGGTACGTGAACGGAACCACATGGTACCACATATTGAAAAGAAAGGTAAGGGTAAGATGGAATGAGCACATTGGAATCAGCCCCACCAGTACTACAGCATAATAAATCTAACAGCATTGACGGTACTCGCCTTCGAGAGTGTCACTGCTGAAGGTACCGGATATCGTTTTCTAATATCCTCGTCAAATAGGACTCAGATCTCATTAGAGCTGTATATAATTACTTCCCGACGGTCTCCTCCTTTTTGACATCTTCCTATTGCCCTCAATTTTTCTTCCACTTTTTCCATATCGAATTTTACCGCATTCTTGAATTTTAGTTTCACCTTTTCAATTTTCTGTATCTCCTCAGCAATCTGGCTTACGTCTTCCTGCATTTTCTCTAAATAAACCTTCATATCTTCATATTTTTCTATTCGGTTTTGAAGTTTCAAGAAATTTTCTTTTTATTGATTCATTATATTATTATCTCATTTTGTTTTACTATCTGTTTATTTTGTTGTTTTTCTTTTAAATTTTTTAAAGCTAGTAAAAAATAATAGTCCATTGAAATGTTACATTTACCTTGCATTTCTTAGAGGAGTCAATTTTATTGTTTTAATGTGTAGGGGGGTTCAGTAGAAGCTTAAGTTCAAGTTTTTGGGGTCGCCACCCTTGTCCCCCGGTCACCATATTGGAAAAAGTGGTGCACAGGGCTTTCGCGCTGTATCTCCTAAACTAGCAACCCTACAGAAAATTTAATTACACTTAAAATGTAGCTAATTAAATTTTCTACAATTTTACGTCTATTACTTTTTATCGTCAAGTGACCAACAAAAAAAGTTATAAACAAAAATACGAGACAATTTTGTAAGAAGTTTCTTCTTGGAGGTTATAACTTTTTTTCCGTTCATTTCACAATAAAATAACATCATAGCGTTTTTGTAGAGGATTTTTCAATGAACAATTTTCACTATAAAGTTGTTTAATTTTATTTATTATCTAGGTTTTACAGCGCTCCAAACTTCACCAGATTCTGTAATTCTCATAGGAATACAATAAAAACAATACTTTAATTAAAATTACGTTATGCCGACCACGAAAATCAAATTTAAGATAAATGACTAATTTTGGTCATTTTTTATGTTTTTGAGGTCGCTGAATCCGAATATGAAGTTTATTTTTATCTAAAGTTGGTGGAACATGTTCAAAAATCAAATTTTATACAAAAACACCAAAAATCAATTTTGATGATTTTTCAAATTTACCTCGCTGTATCTTTGGTCGCTGGAAATATTTCCTTTTGAAAATTTTACTGTGTTATCGTTGAAGTATGTAGATAACAATGAAATTTGTCCAAAATGTTTAAACGCATTATAAAAGGAGTTGTTAATATTTTTAAACATTTTGTCATCATATTCCGTTAGTTTCATGTTTACTTAAAAAAGTTGAATGACAAACTTTTTAATTTATAATTTTAAACAACAACAATAAAATATAATTCATGAAGAAGTTTTTGGAAAATCTTAAGTCAAAATGTACAATAGGAAAAAAGTTATGTTACTTCATAGACAAGCAGCACACCCCAAAAAATGCTTATATCTCGAGATCCTGGTCACGGTGTGGTGGATGGCTAATTTTGATCATAGTTTATGACTTTGATATCAAAAATCGTTTTTCGCTCTTCTTAAGAATTTTGCATTTTGCGGTTGCGTCATTCTTCTTCTGGACGGGCGAATTTGTCCTCAAACAACTTCTTGGGTCTTTTCTATATATGCTTAGGGTTATAAGTTTTATAGTGGGAAGAAAGGTCAAAAATAGATTAATAATAGCATAGATATGTTAAATTATAATAAATTGTTTGAACAAGAAATATATATAGATAGAAAAGTAAGCCTAACGTTTTGTTTTTATTGTATTCCTATGAGCTATTAACCATTTATATGGGAAATAAGCCACAATTAAAATGAAAAAAATAATTTTATTAACGTTTCGACGCCCAAATCGGGTGCCGTTGTCAAAATACAAAATATTACTAAAATAAACTAAAGTGTTGTTGCTAAGCAAAAGAAAAATTCTTCTAATAATTTATTTAATCTCACTCATTTATATTGGCAATTCAGACATATATTATACATTTTAAAGTAGAAGACTTTAAAATGATATTGTCAATATTTATGAGTTGCGTTCCTGGGACGACTTACTGAAAGATAGTTCATTCGATTACATGAAATTAACCCCAATGAGTGAGATTAAATAAATTATTAGAAGAATTTTTCTTTTGCTTAGCAACAACACTTTAGTTTATTTTAGTAATATTTTGTATTTTGACAACGGCACCCGATTTGGGCGTCGAAACGTTAATAAAATTATTTTTTTCATTTTAATTGTGGCTTATTTCCCATATAAATGGTTAATCGTAAAAATGCCACAAGGAAATAGCTTCAGAACAACATTCCTATGAGCATTCGAGCATCTGGTCAAGTTTGGAGCGCTGTAAAACCTATATAAATAAATAGAATTAAACAAACTTATAATGGAAATTGTTCACTGAAAAACTCTCTACAAAATTGATATACTGTTATTTTATTTTAAAATGAACTGAAAAAAAGTTATAACCTCCAAAAGAAAACTTGTTAAAAAATTTGTACTTATTTTTGTTTATATCTTTTTTGTTGGTCACTTCACGATAGAAAGTAATAGAAACAATATTGTAGAAAATTTAATTTGCTACATTTTATGTTAAATTAGATTTTCCGTAGGGTTTGTAGTTTACGAGATATAGCGCGATATCCCTTTGCACCCCATTTCCAAGATGGCGGCCGGGGGACAAGGGTGCCGACCCCAAAAACTTAAACTTAAGCTTCTACTGATCCTCCCTACACATTAAAGAAATAAAATTGACTCCTCTAACAAATGCAAGGTATGGCCTAAAAAATGTAACATTTTAATGGCCTATAAGGTGATTTCAAAATTATTTTGTGTTGGTCAACTAAAATATATCAATATTTTAAAAACTAAAACAATATGTAGATCGTAGGTAGGAAGAAGAGGAAGACCTCAGATGCGATGGAAGGACGATATTGTAAAAGCTGCAGGAACTAACTGGAAAAACGCAGCCAAAGACAGACGGAAATGGAAAGATTTGGGGAAGGCCTATGTCCAAAGTTGGATAGAAATGGGCTAAAAGAACAAGAAGATCGTAGGTACAAGGAAGAATATTCAGTCATGGAATGCATTAAAATACGTTTTCAAGGGGTTAAATATCGAACATTTTTCCGGACCCCGCCTTCCGCTGCGCTGGGGGTAAACCCCCAGACCCCCCGGTTGGGGGCCCCCAGATCACCTTTGCCCCGGGGCCCCTAACATCGTAGTTACGGCCCTGGTGAGGATATGCCGCTATAGTTTTTGTAGTTGAGTTTGTTCTTCTTCTTAGGGATTGGGTATATAATTGATTTTCCCAGTCTCCTGGAATTTCTTCTGGGTTACACACGTCTGTTATTAGTTTATTGAATCTATCTACTAGCGTGTGTCCTCCAATTTTTAGAATTTCATATCTGGTATGTTGTCAATTCTTGGGGATTTATTATTCTTCAGTGCTTCATTGGCATCCAAGATCTCCTGTCTCGTGGGTGGGTATGTTAATTACTTAAATAATAATAAAATACAGTACATTTGATATTCAAATAGCCTTACTTAATGTGATGAATGAAACTTTTTCGATGTTTTCATTATATCCTTTATAATTATGGGAATCTTTGTAAGTTTGACCCTCAAATCCCTTGATGCTTGAAGTTTACTTCTGTATTTGTTTTTAATGTAAGCATATGCAGAGAAAGAAGACTCGCAGAGATAAGTCGATGTGAAACACACAAGTTTTTTTCACTGCAACCTTGCCAACAATATTATTTTCTGAATATACTTGCATCCAGAACTCTTCTTGGCTTCCTTCACGGTATTTGAGTACACAGCTATATAAGTCATCTGAGTAAATGTCAGGAAAATAGTTTACAATACTTTCTTCCAAACCTTGCAAATGAGCAATAACAATTTCAAAGAATTTCGTTTGAGGATTGATTTAATTTGTTATAACAAATTCCTGTAATCGAGAGAAATTTGTGAGGTTCCTCTTTTCAACACATGCTTTGAAAAATGTAACTTTCTTACGCAAGGCTTTGATTTTATCTAATTGTCCTTTTGCTTGAAGCGAAGTGGTGGTTTTATTTATTATTTCGATGTCTGAAAGGTATCCAAAAAAATTAGCAGCCAAATGACATCTTTTAATTCTTGGATGAAAGACTCCTCTGCAAATGTTATAATCAGTGGATCTTTTAGTTCAAATAGTCTCCCTAAAATTGTTCCCCTCGATAGCCACCGGATCTCTGTGTGGAGCAAAAGATTGAAGTGATCCATACCCATATCTTCAGCGGTGAGCTTTAAAAGGCGTGCTTGAAGCGGACGGCTCTTTACATGGTTAATTATTTTCACAGAACCCTCCAAAACATCTTTCAAACCTTGAGGCATCTTCTTAGTTACCAAAGAATGGCGATGTAAGATGTAAGATACAATGACTGCTGGAGTCATTTTCTGCCACTACGTTTATTCTAAACACCGCGCCTCTAATTTTACCAACCATTGCAGCCGCTCCATCACTGCAAATATCCACACATTTACTCCATTCTATATAATTTTTTTCCCATATACTCGTGGATAGCCTTAAAAATTTCTTCACCAGTGGCATAACTTTTAAGCTCTTCACAGATAAGGAGTTCTTCTTATATTTTCATCCCGAATGGAAACCTTACAAACACAAGCAGAAAAGCAAGTCCCGGTCCTTTTACCAAGCTGTAAACTGAAGAATTCACAAGTTTTTAATCTATTTATAAGCTCTCTCTCTCTCTCTACAAAGTCTGAAATAGTGTGAATTCTGTTGCTTATACATAGTGCTGTTTGACATCTGCACATTATCAGTCTTCTTGGTCATATCTGGACCTAACATACATTGTACGACATCCTTCATGCAAGATTTAATCAGTTCCTCGCCAATGGTATAGGGTCTTCCAGCTTTTCCAATGTGCAAACCAACAATAAATGATGCTTCATTGGCGTTTTCGTTTTTATTTTTGCAGACTCTTTCCATCATGTATGACCCTGCCTAAAGAGATGAAGCACGACGTTTGAAGGTTTCTTCGGCCTTATCGGCTAAACCAGAATGGTTATTTTCCAAATGTCTTTTTAATCAGTTGATTCAGATGCTTCAGTGACTTCACTACATTTCCTTTTCAAAGACCCAGATTTCAGCCAATTTTCCATTATTCTGGAATGAAAAAAATGTCCCAAATAAAAGAAAGCAAAACATTGCCAACAATGAAAGGTATTTTTCAACCGTAATAAGGCAAGACATATTTTATGGCAAAAATAACAACAAAAGTACATATTATTATACATATTAATTCCAATGAATATAATTACTTACGTAGTCACTTTTCTTCTGCAGTTATATCTAAAACTTCCACTTTCAAATCTAACTCTAATTTTTACAAAACTCACTTGTCGGCTGCAAGCTGCAAGAATTAAACTGTGGAATGAATGAATGAATGCAGGTAGCAGTCGCGTCGGTCGAATTCGGCTGTTTGTTTCTCGGTCGCCATCGAGAATACACAAGTACAAAATAGTCAACATGTTTCGATTGGACAGTGGCGCAGCGGCCGGTTGTGCGACTTTTCTTAAATGTTCCACGTCACCCTTGGCAAATGCTTGAGGCACCCCAGGGTGCCGCGTCACCCACTTTGAGAACCTCTGCTTTACGCCTTGCTAAATTTAATGATGGCACTTTTTTGCTTAACTTTTGGCCAACATACCACTGATGCATATGTATTTGTGAGTTTTACCACCATGTTATAAATCCAATGTACTATGTCTGGTTTTAAACCTCACATTTTTCCATGAGTGCGTCTGGCTACCATTAACATAGTTACTGCTCTCTTCGTTATTCGTTTTATCTGCTGGTTACAAGCACTTCTTGAGTCTAATAATATTATCCCAAGGTACTTTACTTCACTCATCAGATTTAAATGTGTAACATTTAGACTTAGAGGACTCAATCCCACCAAATTCCTCCCTTTGGTAAATTTCATAATTTTCGACTTTGGAGAACTGATGTTAAGTCCTACATTTGAAGTCCATTCTGCAACTACACGTCAAACGGGATCAATGGTACAATGGTAGTGTGAATTTAAAATCGCGACTCAATGTTGAGCATAAAGGAGAACCCATTTTGCTCAATATTTTCGTCATTTTCAACTTTTCGATAGAAATGGTAAGTACTGAAATTGTTGAAAATGATATTTTCTACAATTTTCTTTTACAAATCTATTCGTGCAATCGATATTTTCCGAGTTAAGAGGGAAAATAGTGACAAAGCATATTTATTCAATTATCTCCTTTATCACTAACATTACAATAATATATAAACAAAAATGGAGGGAATTATATTTTATACAATTTTGGTGTCTTTCATTTTTTGCTAAAATCAATGTCAATGCCAAAGTTATTTTTGATAATCTTGGACAAATTTGGATAATATATGAATAATAAGAGTAATCTACTTTTGCAAAAAACATTCCATACCTATAATAGTCGACTGCGAAGGTGTTGTTTGTTTGATAATCGAATAATCTGATAAATTGTTATTTTTGAATGCATATTTCGGGACCTTATCGTCAAGGCTTTGATACCTATAAAAGAAGTCCCATCAGCTGTATGCATCAGTTTGTTTTGACTAAATCCAGCAAACACCGTCTTCAAGATGAAACGATGTAAGTAAATGTTTATCCTACTCTTTCTTCTTTATGTGCTACATTAAAATTATTCCATGTTGGTTATCAAACTGGTTCTATCATGGTTAAATGAGAAATTTTCTTTATAGTTAATGAAATTCTGCCTTTTATTTGTATGTCTGAATCAAGTTGGTCCCTTACGATAATTCCCAATTATTGGTGAATTGGTTGAACTCTTTCAACTGGTACTTGTACTATATTTCGAATTGTTAGTTTGGAAATGGTGTCCTCTTCCTATTTACCATCACTAAGGAGGTTGGTTGGCAACAAGTATGGCAAGGTCTCATCTATTGTGGGCTCGACCTTTTATATACACCTTGACCGATCTTAAGGTCCAGTTTTGTTACTCTAATACTTTTTCCCATAAACTCCGTTTCGGTTTCCTGTAATTTTGAACCTGTTTCGTTTGTATTTTACCCAATGCTTTGCTCTGTACATCATTACACTACGTATCAAGGTATTCTATATTATTTTCTTTGTATTTCTGGTAATTTACCTTGATACATAATGTCTATACCAATCTGCTGGTTATCTCTTGCTCAGTTGTTCCATTCTTTGAGATTATGAATCATAAGTATTTGAATTTTTTAATGTAGTCAATTTCCCTATTTTCGTCTATTTCCAAGTTTTTTCCTGGTTTTTGTCTTGTTCTTAAGTATTCGGTCTTTTATTTTTATTTCAAGTTCATTTTTTGTGTATTCCTCTTCTAGATTTCGGAGCATATATAATAGATCTTCTTCATCTTGAGGAATTACCACTTCTTCTTCTTCTACGGCACTACAGCCCAAATTGAGCCTTGGCCTCCTTTATTTTTTGCCTCCGCCCTTTTGCTTGTCTGTGGCTGCTCTTCTCCATACACGGACTCCTAAAAGGGCTTGTGCGTCGCTGTTTACTGTGTCTTCCCAGCGCTTTCTTGGCTTTACAACCGGTCTCTTTCCCTGCATTCTAGCATTCAGTGCTCTTTTGGTAGCCTATCCTCTCCCATTCTTATCACATGTCCAGCCCATTGCAATATTTGTATTCTAATGAAGTCTGACAGGGGTGCTTCCTTATAAAGTTGTGAAAGTTCGTTGTTGTATCGACTTCTGAAGATTGCGTTTTCCCTCACAGGTCCTAGTATTCTCCTCAGTACTTTCCTTTCGAATGTGTCGAGTTTGTTTTTAGATGTTTCTTTCAGGACCCAGGCTTCACTGCCACAGCATGTTATTGGTCGAATTAAAGTTTTATAAATTCTCATCTTTGTATTTCGGTGGAAACTTTTAGACCGAAATATATGGGCGATGGCAAAATAATACCCAAAATAATGTTTGCCTGCGTTATTCTCTTCCGTATTTCTCCATATTCTGATCCGTCGGCATATATTTCTACTCCCAGATATGTAAACTTTCCAACAGTTTCAATGTCATCTTCATGTATAATGTTTTGTGGGACTATATTTCTTCTCGTCTGAGTCATTATTTTTGTTTTTTTTTGTGTCAATTTCCAGAGCTAACATTTTGGTTTGTGTTTTTAACTCTGCGTATGTTTCCTGTGCTCCTGTTGATGTTCTACTCATAATATTAATATCATCGGCATAAGCGGCCAGTTGAACCGTTCGGTTTGTCAGTAGGTTTCCTCGTCCAGTTTGCATTTGCCTAACCGCATACTCCAGTGCCAGGTTAAAAAATGTTGGGGCCAGCCCATCTCCCATCTACCACTTGGTAACTGCAAGACTTAGTGTGTACAAGAAGTCATCTCGAATTGGTATTCCCATACCTTCAGATTTCCTTTTTCATGGCTTTAATATTTTTTCTAGAATATTTTAAATAACGTAGTAGATGTAGAGCATCCCTGCAGTAAGCCTTTTGTGGTCTTAAATTCGTTCGAGTATTTATTGCTGGGAATAATTATTACTCTATTACTGTTGTAGGTATAAGTTTTCTTATGGCTTCTATTAACCCGTGCGTTATCCCATAGTACAGTTTGTCAAGGGTAGAAAAGAGTTTGAAAATCTTATACTCGTCATGCGGCGGTATGGCGATTCTGAGATTTCTAAACTTTTTCCTACGTTTGACAAACTGCACCCTGTCACAGTATTACCTTCTTCATCGTTTTCCATAGTGATTGCTCAATGCTTTCTTCATTTTTTATTTTGTATTGTTCGTGTTCTGTATCTGCCTCTATGAAACCTAAGCGGTTTTCTTTGATTAGTTCTTTACATTGTTCTTCCCACTCTTCGTCTGATAAGTATTGTATTTCGACTTTCTCGTTGGTATTTTTCCTAAAAGATTTCAATATTTTCCATAATTCAGATTTCCTTATTCCTCCTAAAAATTGTTCAATTTAGGCACACGTTCCTTCCCATTCTTCATTATTTTCTTTTGCCGTCTTTGGTTTTACTTCTGTTTTTCTCTTTGTACTTCGATATGCCTTCTGGGGAGTGGGTGTTTATACTTTTCATATATAGATAGAATTTTCTTATTCAAAACGATTTTTTGGTTTCTTAGTTTATTTTTATGTTGATTATTTTACACTGTGTTTTACGTGCTCGTTCGTTTCTTTGACGTTTCTGAAACCGAATTCCCTTAATTTCTGGTTAAGTCTCCTATGATACAAGACCAAAGACTTTCGTCTTTGAGTAAATCTATGTTAAAATGAATTTCTTCTTCTTGCCCTTCATTTTCTACTTGGCGTTTCTCTTTCTTTATAACCTTGTGTGTTTAACATGTAGGGAAATCTCATTTTTGAAATTGTTAATCGGGGGTCAGTACCACTGACATTCTCTTTCTCTGTTCCTAACATTTCGTGAGTCTTCCGTGCCTGTACGAATTGCCTTCATCTATTTAGACAATAATATATCCTCCCAGTTGGGTATTCTCATGGCATGCAAATATTTTAGAATGTTATCCCATCATCCTAGTCTAGATTTGCCAAAGGGTCCTCTGCTGATCGGATTCTCCATCCATATCTATTTGAAAAGATTTTCTCCATTAGCTCTGCGTACATGTTCTGCCCACCTCAGTCTGTGGTCTTTTATCTCTTTGATGATGATTGGTTATCCTATCAACTGTCGAACCATACATTTTTCATAACGTATGTCCCTAAAGTTTTCGGAAAAAATATATATGTATTTTTTAATTGTAAATTAATTTTATTTTATTAACCAAATACAAAAAATTAAGTCTACATATTTAAGGTTTATAATGTATTTTTATAGAACAGAAAGAGGTCCGTGATCTTCGATGGCACGTAAATTTGGTCTTGCATTTGCAATAAGTCTTTGTACTGTTTCTAAATCGATCTCACGAAATTTTTGCAAAATTCTTCGCCTTAGCTGATCTTCATTTTGGGTTTCCCAGCCATTATTATACACCATTCGACTCAAAACAGCTAAAAACTCTTCTATAGGCCTCGCCTGAGGCACATTTGGAGGGTTGTCGCGCTTGGGAACAAAATTTATATTTTGAGCAGTTAACCAATCTGTAGTTCTCCTGGCGTAATGGCATGACGCTAAGTCGGGCCAAAATATAATTTCATCATTGGAGTGATGAGTATTTATAAATTGAACAAGCTTTGTAAGACACCTGCCAATGTAAATGTCAGCATTGAGAGCTTCACCGCGAACACGCCCAACAAACGGCTGTGAAACACCAGCTTCTGAGATGGCACAACATACCAAAATTTTATCGGCAAATTTCACTTTTCCCTTAAACCTAACTTCGTCCGGTGCATCTTGTACATTGCGTGTATAAAATCCGTCGTTGCCCTTCATTTCGGAATTGGATAGAGTAAAATACTTTTCATCATCCATAATGAGAATTTTACCAGGAAAATGGATGCGTCTCAATGCACGGCAACATCTAGGAATTTTTTCTAACTGGGTTGGTGTGTACTTAGGAGCTTTTTTCTTTTATATCGTTTTAAATTATTTCTAGAAATTGTTCTTGTTACATTCATTCGTGAAACATTATATCTTCGGCCAACATTTCGCAAAGATTTTCCTAATTGGTTCTCCATACTCTGAATTAATCTCTGTTCTCGAGCAGGAATTAAAACTCTTGGTCTTCCACTTTTGGGCAAATTAAGGCATGGTATACCATTTTCGCACTCTTTAATTGTCTGGTAAATCGTTGACACAGAAATATTTTGAGCACTAAAAATTCTTACAATATTGCGTTTTGGTACATGTCCAACTAAACGATAAATACTTTGACGAATATTAAGTTTGTACGACATCTTAACGGACCGTATTTGTCAAAACTGACATTGTTTATATTGTTTAAGTTGTTTACTAATTTTGGCTTCCAATGGCAACTTGATCCAACGCTTCCTACCAATAATAATTTTAAATCTAAAATTTTCCGAAAACTTTAGTGACATACGTTAGCTGTTCATCATCTGGAGGAGCCACTGTACTGTTTTTGGTTCAAATTTATTAATTTGGTTTATGAGCAGATTGTCAATGCCCGAAGCCGTATTATTTTTCATTATATGGATGGTGGATCTTAGCTAATCATCATTGAAAGGTTCGCTCAGCTGACCAGCTTCTTCCTCTCCCATTTCAAGTTTAAGTTCCATTAGTTTTAAGGTGTATTTGAGGTTTTCTGTTATTCATTTACGGTTTTTGGTTTCTTGTTTACTTCTCTAATAAGTTCAATGTAATGCTAGTATACTGTTTTTGATATGTCCTTAAGTACCTTAACCATTGTTTAATTAATAAGACCACTGTCGATGGAATAATTCAGATTTATTACTAACATGTTATTCAATACATTTTACATTCAGTTTTCTACAACTACTCTTTTTGCCCCGTTGTTGTCTGCCCTGCCTGTCAGTCCGCATGGAACATCATCGCAGAACAGTAAATGCCAGATGGTCATCTCTCTCAGAGCTACCAACTCACTTTAAGCTGTGTTTACACTTAAAACATCCCAACTTATCACCCTCACCCTTAATTTATATCTACCCAAATATGATTAATATGATTATGTAAAACCTAACTGAACAATTTTTTGTTCTTTTTTTTTTGACTTACTCTAGAATGAAATCATTGTATTTACAGTTGACCTCGATCTGCCCCAAACTTGCACGTAACTGCAGCACTTCTTATCCTGGCATACCAGTCAGCTATTTTTTCCTCAGTTTCTTGCCGCAGGTCAAAAAATGTACATCTCTCTCTCCATGTACTCACTTGATCTCCGTAATGGGTAGCTAATAACTTTTTGATAATTCTGCAAATGTTTTGGTTTTGGGAGCTTCTGGAAAACATAGATCTCTCAACAAGGTGTATGTGGGTGCACTCACCGAACTGATTAGGATCGCCACTTTAATAGCTTCCTCTTCAACCCCATTTGCCACAAAATGTTGTTCCAATCTTTCTTCGTAAATATTCCACGGTTGTAAATCTGGAATAAATTCTTCGAACTTTTTGTTCGCCATCTTGATTCACTAACAAAGGTACCGGGCATCGGTTTACATAAAACAATTAGTATTTACTTCGTTACCACTTTTATCCTCGTCGCCATTGATATGTCCTAAGTACCTTAACCATTGTTTAATTAATAAGACCACTGTCGATGGAATAATTCATATTTATTACTAACATGTTATTCAATACATTTTACATTCAGTTTTCTACAACTACTCTTTTTGCCCCGTTGTTGTCTGCCCTGCCTGTCAGTCCGCATGGAACATCATCGCAGAACAGTAAATGCCAGATGGTCATCTCTCTCAGAGCTACCAACTCACTTTAAGCTGTGTTTACACTTAAAACATCCCAACTTATCAGTTTTCACTGTATTGTATCCTTATTGTAGCCCAACAAGTTACCGTCACTAAAACCACTACGACATATGAAGAATACGAATATGAAACCACTTTCTCCGTTTCGAAGTTATCGAAACTTGAGAATTTCGTTTTACCTCCTAGAACTACTATCTTAGCAGTGTCTCAGAGCGGAGGAGACAAGGAAGAAGACAAAAAGTATGTCGTCACGAATCACGGAAAAGCTGATCTTTTTGTTGAGGTATGTATCTTTGTTAATTGATTTCGTACTTTTTTTGTCTTTTGTAATACATTTTCTCAAATATTTTTACAATCCTCAATTTCTGTTGTTTTATGTGTGGGATACATTTTAGAAAAATGTTGAAATATATTGTTTTTTAGGTGATACATCTCAATAACCAAGATGATGCTCCACAATGGTTTGTAGTCCAACCAGACCAAACCACTGAGATAGATATTGAGGACAATCTTGAACAAAGCGTGTTGAAAGTGAGCAACAACAGTTACGAACAGGAAGTGTCATTTTCTGCTAAAGGTGGTCACGTTATTGACGACTTGGAAAACAACATGGAAGAACTTCTTGACTCAGATGAAACAGAAACTGAAATGACCGTTTTGGAAAACTTTTCTTTAAGCCCAAGAACTGCTGTCACTGTTTTGAGTCAAAATGTTGAAGGAAGCAATGAACATCCTGGAAAGTACACTGTAACTAACCTTGGAAAAGCTGCTTTCGATATTGAGGTAAGTTTTCCTCTCTTTTTTTAATTTTAGGCAAACTATTTGCCTGTTGTCTTATTTTGTTGTTTGTTGACTATTTGTTACTTTTCTTTATTTTTGGCAAATTAATTTAGAACATTTGTCGGCTTGATGAATTTACGACACTTCGATTCTTCTAGTCTAGTGATTTATTTTGAGAGATTCACATCACGCTTTATCCTTCAATACCTTACTTTATGTATTCTCCAGAAGTGTTTTAGTTCTACAGTTATCTACACCAATAATTTAGATATTCTTTTAACTACGATATAAGAAGTTTCTCTGATTTCTTTTTTGTCATCTATGCTATATTCTTCTTCTTGATGTGCCTATCCGTGACGAATGTTGGCGATCATCATGGCAATCTTCACTTTATCTGCAGCAACGCGAAAAAGCTCCACACATGCTGTGTTGAACCTTAAACCAGGTTCTGAGGTTCTTTAACCAGGATATTCTTCTTTTTCCATCTTCCTGTGCTATATACCTACTCAGACAGTTTCTAAAGCAGTTTTTAAAGTAGTTAGTTAATCTCTTTTCAATATAATATAATGTAATATTTTCTTTTTCATCATCATTTCTTCTTCATATCATTTTCTTGTAAAGTACTTTTATCCCATAAACGATTCTAAGTTAATTTTTCTACTCAAAAAATCGGGTTTGGATTCTTTCATATCTAACGTTATCCTAATTAATATTTACAGTAAATGAAGACGTCTGGCAGCCAAGGTGTCTTCTTCTTCAAGTGGCATCTCCGGGACGGGAAAGTCGGCAATCATCATAATAGCTATTCGAACTTTAAATACAGCTGCACTGAAAAGTTCATTTGATGTACATTTTTGTACCATTCTCTCCGGTAGCGCAGTCACGATATTCTGCGTCTGCCTATCCTTTACTCTACCGACTAAAGAAGACAGAAGATTCCTCAGTTAATTTTAAGACATTTTAACCCAATTCATTTAGTCCGAAAATGCTTCCTAAGGGAGCTAGAGCTCTTTGAAGATGGCGTCTTGTAATTAGTGTTATATTAGTGTTATGTAATATTTATCTTCCAGAGATAAATATATTCGATCCGTTGCGAATTTATAGTACCGGTCATAGGCGTCCGTTTTGGGTAGGGCATAGGTTATTTTATAGCGTAACTTTTTTTTCTTTAACTTTCAAGCCTTTTTAATACTAGATTATTAAATTATGAGGTATTCTAGTACTAAACGGTACTCTTGATTTAAGTCGGTGGGATGCACCGTTTTCTATAAAAATCGATTTTAAAATTTTTTGTTTTTGAATTTGAAAAAAAATTGAAAAATATTTTCAAAAAGAAAACGGTGTATGTTACCAACTTAAAGCAAGAGTAAATTTTAGTACTGGAATAACTCATAATTTAATAATCTAGAGTCAAAAATGCTTAAAAATTAAAGACAAAAAAGTTATGCGATAAAATAACCGTTGACCTACCCAAAACGGACTCATGTGACCGGTACTAGAAATTCACAATTAACACGTTGACGGACAGAACGTCTATAGACGTCTAATTTCCATTGATGTAATGTGACACAACTTCTATAGACGACATTTTTAAAATAACGAGTTGTGCATGTACAAAATACATCCATAGATGCATATAAAATGTGAAACGACATACATGGTCGTCGTCCACATGTTTACAAAAGATGTTATAGAACTCATTGTTTCCATATACAAAAAGCGCCAAATGAAATTCAGCAATTTCCCTATTCTACTTTACAAAATTCAGATAGTGTCACACACTTGCTTATACATTTGACGTACTGTCCGTCAACTTGTTAATGAACACGATTCGTCTCTGGAATATAAATAAACGTACCAGTTTTCGTTTTTCTAAATAGTTTTTTTTTTATTTTTTTGGAAATTCAAAAAACGAAAAATTTTCAAATCGATTTTTCTAGAAAACGGTTTGTCCTACCGACTTAAAGCGAGAGTACCTTTTGGTACTAGAATACCTCACCATTTAATAATCCAGTATCAAAAATGCGTAACAGTTAAAGAAATAAAAGTTATGCGATAAAATAAGAGGAATCTCCTGTCTTTGTTTGTTTGTAGAGTTTCTGGACACCCTGTATATAATACAGCATGCAAGTTGTATCTCTCTCCACGTCTAATATGTCCGAGATATTCTAATTTTCTTGTTTTGATGGTAATTAAGATTTCCATTTCTTTATTCATCTTTCTCAGAACCTCCTTGTTTGAAATAGGCAGTAGACAATTGAAAGTCACTCACTTGCTCGTTGCTTTTTGTCCAAATTAGCCGTATTAAAATGTTTTCTTTTATTCTTGATACTAAAATAATTTTTTTTCTTAGTTGAAGCGTACCTCACCCGTTCAAACTCTAGAGCTCCATCGCAAAACCGTTCAGCCTAATACATCTGAGTCTTTTGAACTCACAGCTCAGTTCCAATCTACCGTTTTGGAAGTTATCAACACAAGCCAGACTGAAGATGCAGTCTTTAGAGCTGAAGGAGGAGATGTTATTGAAGATCTTGAGGATTTAGTTAGAAATATTGATGAGAAAGCAGAAACTGCTCTTCCTCTTATTCCAACAAGTTTGGACAGGTTCAATTTAGTCTCACGTTCATCCGTCCCTGCTTTGATGTATGATCCTAATGATGTAACCCTTTCCAATTCTCAGAAATTCACTGTTACCAACAACGGAAAATCGGACATAGAAGTTGAGGTGAGATTTTTCATTTACTACTACAGAATTTATGAAATCAAGGCCATAAAAACTTAGAGATCCAAACAAATTTTATCTGAGTTAACTTAGCTGATCGTTCATTTCAGGTGACATACACTGACAGCGATGACCGTGCCAATGATCAATACAAGGTAGTTAAACCAAATGAAACTGTAGAAATTGAGCATAAGAAAGACGCTGGAGTAGCTCTGTTACATATATTGAACAGAGATTACACAGAAGTAGCTATTATCACCGGTAAGTTTTTTGTTTTTAATTTATTTTATATTCACACAAATAAGAACGGTTAACCAAAAGCATCATGGAAAGTCTTTGTCTTCTTCTTCTTCTTCTAAAGGTGCCTATCTTCTAGAGATGTTGGTGACCACATTGACCAATCTTATTCTATTCACAGCAGCTCGAAATAGATCAGTTGACGTTAGACCAGTCCACTTCCTAAGATTAGCCAGCCAGGATATACGTCTACGTCCAGGGCCTCTCTTGCCCTCAATCTTGCCTTATAGAATCAACTGTAGAAGTCGGTATTTTATTCATAAGTTTTATAGTCGGTATTATTACGCATAATGAACACTGAATAATGAATAACGAATTGGCCGATGTAAGCCAATTCTCCGTTTTTTACGATGTTAATAATTTCTTTGTCTTTTCTTAGCCTCTGGAGAATAGTTATGTTATTTGTATGGTGTATATAAGGTGAGGCAGATAACTGGCCTATTAGAAATATCTCGAGAACTAAAGGCAACAGAATCATGAAAATTGGAATGTAGTGGTTTTGAAGGACGATTTATTAAATGAAAATATTTTTATCTCTTTGCAACTTCCGGTTATACCGGAAGTTGCTTATAACTTCGTTTTTTAAATGGGACACCATGTATATTTTTACATTTTTGGATTCTCCTCAATATCTTCTTTCTTAAAATAAGAGGTTTTGTAATATTATGCAGGGTATTTTAAAAGATATTTACGTTTTTTTTATTAATTTCGTAGCAACATTCACACCCTGTAGAATTGTAACAGTTTGACATTAAAAACTCTGCTTACTTTCAAGTGATTTTTAATATAGTCTACTATTGTTAGGAATCATTAGTATAGCTAATTTTGAAATTTTAGTATACAGGGATGGTCGAAACTCGGAATGAATATTTTCTGAGTTTTCTTAAATGGAACACCCTGTATTTTAGTACTGTAATGAAATGATATTTCATGGTACTTTTTTATTTTATAAGTATTCCCTATACCTAATTGCTTTAATTTGTAAGCTATTGGTGATTCAAACTAAACATTAATTGCAACAAAAAATACGTAAAATTTTATTAGGTTGGCCGTGAAAAAATTCAATCACAAATAATTTTTCAGAAATAAATACATATTAATCCAGACTAATCCTTAAAATTACCAATAATGGTTTAGCTATCAAAGTACCTACGTAGTTAAGATTGTTGATGCGATTAACAATGAAGCACAAATTAAAGCAGTTAGGTATAGGGAATGCTTAAGAAATAAAAAAGTACCATAAAATATCATTTCATTACAATACTAAAATACAGGGTGTTCCATTTAAGAAAACTCAGAAAATACTCATTCCGAGTTTCGACCAACCCTGTATACTAAAAATAAAAATTTAGCTATACTAATGATTCTTAACAATAGTAGACCATATTAAAAATCATTTGAACGTAAGTAGGGTTTTATATGTCAAACTACTACATTTCTACAGGGTGTGAATGTTGCTACGAAATTAATACAAAAACGTAATTATCTTTTAAAATACCCTGTATAACATTACAAAACCTCATAATATTTTAAAAAAGAAGACATCGAAGAGAATCCAAAAATGTAAAAATATAGAGGGTGTCCCATTTAAAAAACGAAGTTATAAGCAACTTCCGGTATAACCGGAAGTAGCAAATAGATGAAAATATTTTCATTAAATAGATGACTCTTCAAAACCCCTTAATTCAAATTTTCATGATTCTCTTGCCTTTAGTTCTCGAGATATTTCAATAGGCCCTTTATTTGCCTCACTCTGTATATGAGCCACTTAACATACCTCGCAGCACCACATTTCAAACGCCTCTACTTGTTTTATGGCATCTTCTGTAAGACTCCAGATTTCTACTCCATAGAGGATAACACTAAAGACGTAACATTTATGAATTTTTATGCGTATATTGATTCTTAAAAATAAGTTGCAGATAATCTTCCTAAGACTGTCAAAAGAACTTCTGGCTTTTTCAATATTATGAGTTTTTATTTCGTAGTTATGATCCCAAGTATCCTTAATTTTACAACCCAAATAGCATATTTTCTGTACTCTTTCTAACGGTGTATTGTTTATTGTAATTTGGGAGTTTATGTTGGTGTTCTTACTAACGATCATTATTTTTGTCTTCTTACAATTTAGTCTTGGGTCGTATTTGTTACAGGTTTCTACAACATTATCCATCATCCTTTAGAGCCTCTGCGCACTATGTGCCAGCAATACTGTATCGTCTTCATAACTAATATTGTTTATAAGTTGTCCATTTACTGCAACACCATCTTCTGATTCGTCTAAGTCCTTTCTAAATTCTATTGTAAATTAAAAATATTTTATAAGATATTAAAATAGCAATAAATTAATATTTTATTTTGTTGTAGCCAAGGGTGGAAGAGTAGTACGAGACATTGAGAGAAAAATCAAACAACTTATATCTGATGAAAAATCAGTAATGTTGGTAAACAATTACCATCTAGCACCTGCATCATCCGTAGTTGTCATGCATCAAGTTGGTAGATATAGCCGAAGACCCATGTACCCAGCTGGACATCGCAAACTCCAACATGTTGTAGTGCGTAGACTTAAACACCATCCTGGACTTACATCAGGACGTCTTGCAGGTAAACCAGCAGTATCTCGTCCTTGTAAACAATCAGGTAGCCCGGCAGGTTCAGGACGTCGTCCATTCCGTCGTCCAGCGTGCAGGCCAATGATACGACCAGCCCATCTTTCAGGTCAAGGTGGTCAACATCCAGCGCAACAAGAGCACCACCAAGCTCAACAACAGCAGCGTCCATCTCAACAACAGCACCATCAAGGTCCTCAAGCTGGACAATGCAGACCAGCGCGCAGACCAAGAATTGTCATGCGCCCCGCTGCTCTACGTAAACCCATTTCTCATGATAAATACACCGTCGTTAATCATGGAACTCATGCTTTGACCGCCCAGGTAACTAAGTCCAACAATTTATTTTAAAATAATGCCTAGATGTACTTCTATAACTATATGTGTTACTGTTATTCTCTTTTAAGTTTTCCTTACTAATGGTATTTCTTTTTTACAGATCGTTCACGTTAAAGGAGGAAACCAGGAAGTGGTCCGCAGTCAAGTTGTCCAACCCAACGAAACCCAAGAGCTTCTTCTTCAAGGCGTAAATGGATCATCTTTGAAAATTATCAACGAAAACGAGACTGATTACGCTATCTTCTCAGCTGAAGGAGGTGAAGTAATTGATGGATTCAGATATATGGTAAGACCACTACGTCGCCGTCCCGGTGCAAGAAAAATGTTCTATGGATTTTAAGTATTTAAATAGAATACACATGTTCTGAATAATATTTTGTTTTATTTTATATAAATTATGCCTTTTTCCAAACATTTGGATCCATAACAAATATCAGTATGACAAGAATAAATCAGCACATAAACGTAGCAGATGAGCAATAAAATTTCCATAGGGGAAGGTCGTGTCTTCTTCTTCATGTGCCATCTCTTCTAAGAAGGTCGCATCATGTCAATTCGCACTTTCGATACCGCTGATCTAAAGAGATCAGCAAAAGTGCAGTTAAACCAATCTCTCAAATTGTTTAACCAGAAGATGCGTCTTCTTTCACGACTCCTTCTACCCTGTATTCTTTCTTGTATTTTGTATTATTAATTGCACTAAGTTATAACGCTCCACGCTCATCACATGGCCCAGATGTCGTGAAGGTCGCCAGAAAGTCGTGTACAGATGCAATATTTGTCATAAAACAGATTTCGGAGAAAATATTAGAACTAAAATAAAATATTAGAAAATATCTTTTTCTTCAGGTGCCATCTCCTCTACGGAGGTTGGCAATTATCATAGCTATTTTAATTTTTGAGTCAGTAGCTCTAAATAGTTGTTTTGAGCTGCATCCAAATCATTTTCTTAGGTTTTTCAGCAATGAAATTCGTCTTCTTCCGATGCTTCTCCTTCTTTCCTTAATTGTAAGTTCAACTTCCTTCTCTTTACATATTCTTCTCAGTACTTTATTGTTCTTAGCTCTATCTACCCAGGAAATCCCCATAATTCTTCTATAGGTCCACATTTCAAAGGCGTTAAGTCGTCTTATTTTCTCTAGATTTAACGTCCATGATTCCACTCCATAGTAAAGTACACTGTATGCCTACGTAACATTTTGTTAGCGTTGTAGAACGCTATAGATACTTACTTATTCCTCTTCACTCCATGTGGAGCATGGGGCGTCAACTGTCTGCCTCCATTCTGCCCTATCCTTTGCACTAATCTTTATTTCTGCCCAGGTTTTCCCAATAGCATTAATTTCTTTCTCCACACTTCTTTTCCACGTTTCTACGGGTCTACCTGGTCTTCTCTTGCCATGTGGTGTGTATCCTAGGGCTTGTCTCGCTATGTCTGTGACAGGTCTCCTTAGTGTGTGCCTCATCCAACTCCATTTCCTTTTGCATATTGTCTTCGATAGAGGTTCCTGGTTAGTTTTTGTCCATAACTCTTAGTTTGATATGCGTTTTGGCCAGTAAATGTTAAGAATCTTCCTTAGGCATTTATTTATGAATACTTGCATCTGTCCGATACATTTTCTTGACATTTTCCAAGTTTCTGCTCCGTATAATAACACAGTCTTCACGTTGCTGTTGAATAACCATATCTTGGTTTTACTTGTCATCTGACGTGAAGACCACATTTTCCTTAGCATATTGAATGCGTTTTGAGCTATTCCTATTCTCCGTTTTACGTCCTCCTCCGTCCTCCTTTGTTGTTCAAAATAATGCCCAAGTAGTTAAATTTCTCTACCGTTTCTAATTCCGTGCCTCCCAGTGATATTCCCATTTCTCTTGGTGTATTTATTTTCATTATCTTAGTTTTTCTGACGTTTATGTTAAGTCCGCCCTTCTTCCTTGTCTCTGCTATTTTTCAGTTTTGCGTTGCATGTGTTGTCTTTTTTCTGTTAAAATTCCAAGTCCTCAAGTTGGTTAAAAACCTTCCATCTTATTCCAGTCTTATTACTAGTAGCCTTAGACAAGATCCAGTCGATTATTATCAGGAATAAGGTCGAAGAGAGGACACAGCCTTGCCTTACTCCTGTACCAATATCTATTTGATCTGTTAACTCGCCTTCGTGGACTATGCGTGCTGTGGACCCTTCGTAGAACAGTTTTATAATTCTGATATACATACTTGGGAGCCATTCCATATTTCTTTAGCAATTTCCATAAGGCGTTGCGATATACACGATCAAACGCTTTCTCTAAAGCCTATAAATTTCACATATAGCTTATTCTGCCACTATAATGATTGCTCTATAATCTTTCTCATCGTACAAATGTGGTCAGTGCAGGATCGTCTTGCCCGGATTTTCTCTTATAACTTTATCAAATTTCTTCTTCATTCTTTCAAGCATGATTCGGGTCATTATTTTGCTTGTTGTGATCGGCCTCCAATTTTCACATTTGGATGTGTCGCCCTTCTTAGGAATTTTTACAATTAAACCTTACGTCTATTCTCTGGGTAGCTCGTCTGTTCTCCAAATTTTGTTTAAAAGTGTGTATAGTATAGAGGTCGACGTTTCGATGTCTGCTTTGATTAACTCAGCAGGAATATTGTCTATCCCGGCAGCTTTTCCTCTTTTTAATTGTTGAATTGCATCTTTTATCTCTTCATGGGTGAATTCTTCGGTGTTCATGTTCATTGGTTCTCTGTTAGATTCCTCTTCTATTTCGTTTATTATATTCTGTTCTTCATACATATCTTTGAAATACTCCATCCATCTAGTAAGAATTTGTTGTTCTGTTTTCAGTACGACACCACCTTTATTTTTTATTTTAGAGGTACCATTTCGGCTTGTTCTTGTCAAGGTTCTTGTGATGTCATACAATTTTTTTAGGTCGTTTTCTCTTGCCGCAGTTTCAGCTTTATTAATGAGTCCATTGTGGTATGATCTTTTGTCATTTCTTGCACTTCTTTTGACTTCTTTGTTTTTTCCCAGTATTTCTGTTCTAATCGGTGCTTCTCATCGTCGTCTTTCATTCCTAGTAACTTGACTTTAATTTGTTTACATTCTTGTATCTTGTTCCATGTTGTTTTTGTCATCCAGGGTTTGTTACTGTTTTTCTTGTAGGCAACTGTTTCCGCTGCCGTTTTCTTTAACGTCTCTTTATACTTGTTCCAGAGTTCCTCAACAGTGGCTTCCTCCATGTCGCCGGCCGTTCTCCAATTATTCTGCATTCGTTCTCTGAATTCATTCTGTACATCATTTCCATCTCTGATCCAGTGGACATTGTATTTTTTTCTATTCGGTGTTCTCTTTGCTGCTGCTCGCAGCTTAACTGTAAATTTCGCTCTCACTAATACATGATCGGACCCTACATCTGCCCCTCTCATAGATCTTACATCCAGTAGTGATTTCCTCCATCGTCTATTTATTGTAATGTGGTCTATTTGATTTTGTACTTCACCTCCTGGAGAAATCCACGTTATCTTGTGTATGTTCTTGTGTGGAAAGATACTTCCGCCAATCATTAAGTTGTTTTGCGTACAGAAGTCAGTAAACATTTCGTCATTTTCATTTATTTCTCCTAAGCCTTCCCTGCCCATTACAAACTCTTTTCCCTCATTTTCTCCACCTATTTTGGCGTTCATATTCCCCATCACTATTAAAATATCACTTTTATTATTTGCCTCCATTCTATCATATACAGCTTGCAGTTGCTCATAAAATTCTTCTTTCACTACCTGTTCTTTGTCGTTGGTGGGAGCATAAACATTTATTATTGAGAGGTTGCGAAATCTTGTTTTAAACCTGGCTACTATAATCCTATCTGTAACACCCTCCCAATCTATCAATGGCCTCAAAACAGGAAGAATACACAGATCAAATACACGGGTTTTTGGTACCTACTGTTGTATCTTTGTGCTTTTTAGTATCCATCTTAACTTTCCAAATGCTGCCCACGCCAATCTGATTCTTTCTTGTACTTCATTTTTTTGTTTTTTTTTATTGGCTTTGATTATTTGACCCAGGTATATATATTCATCAACAACCTCAATATTTACGTTTATTTATATTTATTTATTTATTTATTTAAAACAAGGGATAACCCCATTAACAGTTAAATTACAATACAATATCAGTTAGGCTTCAAAACATAAATTACCTATAGTATAGAATCAATAACAAAAAGTTATATTTAAAAAGTTCACTACATACTAAAAACATACAAAACAAAATTCAACAATACCATACATATATATCACAAAGCAAGCGATCTTTTGAACCGAGTTAAAGTTAAATTGAAAATATCATAATCAAATTCATTTAATAGCCCCATGTATCTATCCAATGGATTGTGAATACCATATGTTGTTCTGTGGAAAGGAATGTTGAAAACATTGTGGTAACGTAGAGCTTGGTTTGGAACCTTAAAGTTAATGTGATTTAACAGGTTTGGATAATCAATAAATCCATGTATGATCTTATATATAAATATAGCACCTGATATATCACGACGGTTCTTAGTTCTTAAGTGGGGGTAAAGATAATTGTTGTTCAATAGATGAATAATCATGATTTCTAATGGTAGTGTGAGCATGGTAAGCACAATATCTCAAAAATTTATGTTAGATCCTCTCGACCGTATCGATATGGTTTTGATAGTAAGGGGACCAAACTACCGAACAGCACTCCAACAAGGATCTAACAATTGAGCAATAAACCAATCTCGTTGCTACCACAGAAAAACACTTACAATTTCTCATAACAAAACCTAGAAGCTTAGATGCCTTCACAGAAATAGTATTAATGTGTTCTACAAAAGAAAGTTTTTCATCCATAATGACACCTAAGTCTTTAATGGAAGAAACGCGATTGAGTAGTTGGTTACATATAGAATAACTCGTTTCAACCCTCCCAACCTTATGTGTAAAACTTATGAAAGAGCACTTATTGGTATTTAAATTAAGTCTATTTTGAACGCACCAGGCATGTAGACAGTCTAAATCCTCCTGTAGCAAATCTTGGTCTCTAATCGTTTCTATAACTCTCCAGAATTTTAAATCATCAGCAAACATTAAACACTTACTATTACGAAAGCAGTCAATTATATCATTAACAAATATGTTAAAAAGGAGAGGTGAAGTATGACCACCCTGAAGAAATCCAGAGCTTACTTTTATTTCATCGGAGAGATGACTACCAATCTTCACCCTTTGACTGCGACCCGTTAAGTAATTTTTTATCCACTCCACAAATTCAGCATGAAAACCAAACAAGATTAACTTACACAAAAGAACCTGATGATCCACACGATCAAAGGCCTTACAAAAATCTGTGTATATTGCATCGATTTGCTTACGATTCTCCATCTCAGTAAGAAGGTCAGACAGATAGCACCATATTTGTCGCAGTGGACTTATTTTTGCAAAAACCATGTTGTGACTCAGACAGTAAATTTCGACAAGACCAAGAAAGCTGCTTAGCTACAAGGCAGTCAAATAGCTTAGGAATAGCAGATACCACGGTAATTTTCAACATTTTCCTTCAGACCACTCTTAAATACAGGTACAATATAATTTTCCTTCCAGGCCATCGGAAACGTCTAAGTTTCCAAGGATTTATTAAATAATAAATATAATGGCACATGGCACACCAATCGTACAAACACACTTTTTCAGCAGGAAATTTGGGACGCCATCTGGACCAGTAGTGAGCTTATTGGGAATCGAGTTAATACAATTAAAAATATCAGAAACAGAAATAGGATGTGTAAGAATGCTTACATTTGAGTTTTTAATTTCGGAAATTGTAGGCAATTGAGAGTGATTGTTGTTAGGTATGTACACTGTCTGAAAGAAATTCATAAACAACTTGGCTATATCTAGCTAGACCATTACAAGCTGTATATTCCTGGTAAAATAAGGAATTACGTAAATGATGACCTGACCTTTCGTCATTAACATACTTCCAAAAGGATTTAGGATTATTAATTAGGTCTGACTCAATCCCTCTAATATAGTTGTTAAAACATATTTAAGATAAACGTTTACAGTCCGCTCTAAGACGTGAAAACTTCATATACTCAGTGTCAGAATAATTTTTAAGATAAAGAAGGTGCGCATACCTTTTCTCCCTTGTTAATCTTGTTAGGTCTGAGGAGAACCATTTAGGAAAGGTAGATGTTCTATATTTTTTCAGAGAAATAAAGAGAGAAATCCCTGTTAAAAGGATATCATAGAAGAGACTTGTTGCATCATCAATGTTATTATCTAATAAAAACCCATCCCAATTAATGTCATTTATTCTGTCATTTGTATTTTGTCACGATTTTTTTTAATCATGTTCATTTTTAATCCTATCTTCTCTGATGCTTGTGCTTGTTGAGTCAGCATTGTGGCTAGTTGTTCTTGGTTGGTTGTAATAAGAACAACATCATCGCAATATCTGAGGTGATTTGAGTTACTTTCTTAACTTTTCTGTTGATATCCATGTCTTCCCATTCCAGGCCCTTAGAGACGTCTTCCAGAGCTATTACATCTTCTTGTCTTACGCCTCTACGGATTGCTATGGGATTAGTTTTGTTTTTTTTTTATATTGTTTTATTTTATAGAAAAATCTCTAACCAGTTGTTTCCTATTATCCAAGTAAGATTTGAACCAATTCAAAGAAATACTTCGAACTCCATAGAAATTTAGTTTTTTAATCAAAATGTCGTGATTTACATAATCAAAAGCTTTGGCATAGTCACAGAAAACAGTGGCAGTATAAAGATTATTGTTTAGTGCTTGGTAAACCTCGTGAAGTACAGAAAACATGGCATCAGTAGTACATTTATTAGTTAAAAAACCGAACTGATTTTGTGATAAAATATTGTTATCAAAGAGAAAGGACATACATAAGTCGGGTTTTTATGAGCCTCTCAATAATTCTGGAGAGTACCGGTACGACCGGTAGTAAGGCAATAGGTCTATATTTGCAGACATTAAATATTTCGCCACCTTTATGAAGAGGAATAATAATGGCTGTCTTTAGGCACTCTGGAAATTTACCATTTTCAAAGGAATCATTAATTAGTGAGACGAGGAGTTCTAACACATTATCTGTGATATTTGAGAAGATTTTTATGGATAGTCCATCAGCACTATGGGCCATTCCACGAACATACGCCTGTTTTGGATTACTTCGACAACGAATATTTTACTGTGCAACATAAGAAGTACGAAAGTAAATGGCGCTAATAATTATTACAATAAACAACAATGTAATTTGAAATTTACTTTCGTTCTTCTTATTTTGTACAGTAAAATATTCGTTGTCGAAGTAATCTAAAACAGGCGTATGTTCGTGGAATAGGGTATACAAGATGATTTGCTTTTGATACTATTGATCGTTTGGATCAAATCAGATTTATAAATTGGTCTTATAAAGAATGAATTCGAGACAATTCCTGAATTAGGGAGATAGGGAATGGGATCTTGTTGAGACTGAATAGTTGATGTTATATTTTTACTCACGTTAATGAAGTATTCGTTTAGATTATCAGGGTTTTTGGAAGGAAAAATGTTTGAGCTGCGTGGGTTTTATTTCGAAGATCGTTTATTATGGACCAAGTTTCTTTTGCAGCACTTTTGGAGCTTCCCAGACGATTTTGATAGTAGGCTTTTTTAGCTGATTTGATGAGTTTTGGTAGGTGACTCTGTAATTGGTGATATATTGAGTGACAGAGACGTTGGTAGTAAATTTCTTGATATACAGTAGTGAACGCATATTTTTGGCTGATATGCGGATACATTTGGTAGCCCAGGGTTTGCGATGTTTTGGCTTAATCGTAATTAACGGAAATGCTTTATTGAAGATACAGACAAGCTTCTCTAAGAAATCACTGAAATTATAGTCCACGTCCGTAGAAGGAAAATGCCAGTCAGAAGTTAAACATAAATTTTGGATTACGAGGAAAACAACGAAAAGCCCCAGATACAAAGTTTACTACCTTTTAAACAATTAGAATAATTATAGCCATCGAAAAAGCTCTAGAATGGATCAAAGAGAATAATATTGAAAAAGCTGTGATAATAACAGACTCCAGATCTGCAATATATGCAATTGAAAATACTGATTTTAGTTCATACAAATCAAAAATTTTATGTAATATAAAAAATAATTTGTCTAAAGTGGAAGTAGTATTTATATGGTCAAAAGGGCATGCCGGTATACTGGGTAATGAGAAAGTGGATGAGTTGGCCAAAGATGCAATAAAAAAAGGTGAGATACTAACTCGCATCTTATCGACAGATGCAATAAATGACGTCAAAGTTAGAATAAATAAAATATGGAAAAAAGAATGGAAAAATATTACCAGCATGTCAAAAAATTTATATTTTTCTTTACATCAAGAACTTCCTCCGCCACCTGAATACATATTTAAATATAACCTGCCAAAGCAAGATATTTCTACTATCGTCAGATTAAAAACTCGACACGGGAAATATGAGGCACATCTGCACAAATTAGGAATAATTAATTCATCAGTATGTTTTTGTGATAATGTTTCGATTAGAGATTTAAACCATATTTTCTTGGAATGCAAAATTAACGAGAGATATATAAATCAATTATATTACAATTTACGACAAACACAAGTTCATTTTCCAATTAGTATAGAATATCTACTAAGTTGTCATAAAATGGAAATATTTAAATTACTCATAAACTACTTGAAAGAAACAAATATAATCATTTAAGTGAAATACGTATAAATATAACAAAACTAATAAATTGAGGTAAAAATAAAATAAAAATCTGTGGCTAACGGACTCGCATCCAAGCCATTTTTTCACACACACACATACACAATTAGAATAATTGAAATAAAAATATAATAAACAATATTTTAAATCGACTTTTAAAGACTTTTCGTTAATAAACTGCTTTCTGGCTGCATCCCGTATCTCCGGATTTTACAATATATAATCACAAGAGACGACGAAAGTACGAGAAAGCAAATAGAGGACGCTTAGGCCACGCATTTACCTTCCCTTCGTCAAGGAAAAGGACCGAAAGACAGTTTCTAAATACTCAAACTGAGTAAAAATGAAAAAGATAAAAAAAGATCAAGGCAGGCTTTGTCTATATTTGATTCAGAGTTGGATCACCATCTCCATATAGCTATTTCAGCATCCTTTTGCCTCATTAGTGAAGCTCAGAAGACTCAACTCTTGAGAGTTGAGACTTCCGAGTCTAATATTATCCCAAGGTGCTTTACTTCACCCATCAGATTTAGATGTGTAACATTTAGACTTAGAGGACTCAATCCCTCTAAATTCCTCCTTTTGGGAAATTTCATGATTTTCGACTTTAGAGAAGTGATGTCCAACATTTGAAGTCCATTCTGTAAATGGACGTCAAATGGAATCAGTAGATAGTGTAAATTTAAAATCTCGACTCAATGTTAAGCATAAAGAAGGACCAATTTTGCTCAACAGGTATATTCGCCATTTTCAACTTTTCGACAAAAATGGTAAGTAGATACTGAACTTATTAATAACGATATTTTCGACAATTTCTTTTTTACATATTTTTTCGTAGCCGGCAGCAGCGTGCAGTCGATACTTTACGAGTTAAGGGGGGAAATAGTGACAAAGCATAATAATTGATGCCTAATAATCAAAATCTGCTAGATCCATTTTATGAAATTTTTCAGAAGACTAAAAAACATTAAAAATGTAAATTTCCCAAAAAGTATTCGGCATTTCTTAATCAAAGTGGCATCAATGAATTTTAGCCTAGTCGGGATAGCATTTGACCTTGCATTAGGAGCTGCCCCAAATTTTATTTTTCTAATCTTTAGGGAGGGTCAATATTAGTATAAATTTAAAATCTCGACTGAATTCCGCCGTTGCGTTAGCCGCCATCTTGATTTTAAACGAGAACCGTTTTTGCTCAATATCTCCACCATTTTCAATTTTTTGACAAAAAGTGTAGAAACTGAAATTGTTGAAAATGCGATTTTATATAGTTTCATTTATTATAATTTTTTTCGTGCGGTCGATATTTTCCGAGTTATGAGGGGAAAATAGTGACAGTTTGAGCATAATTATTGAATTATTGAATTATCTCGTTTATTATTAGTTTTACAACAAACATGTACCTGCACAAAAACGAAGAGAATTAAATTTTGTACAATTTTGATTTTTTTAATTTTTTTGATAAAATCAATATTTAAGGTAGTACGTACGCAGTAAAGTTGCGAGGGTAAGACCTGATTGATTTAATAGCAATTGTTTTTGTTCAATATCTCCGCCATTTTCAACTTTTCGACCAAAAGTGTAAGAACTGAAATTGTTGCAATTACGATTTACTACAATTTTTCGAGAGAACCAGTGGCGGGTCTACAAGGGGGGGAAATGGAAAAATTCCCCCAACAGGGTCCAAAATTAAAAAAAAATTGTTGAAACATCACGATATAAGTATTAGCTGACATAAAACTTGAAATATCGACAGACAAATGCAACCAATCAAACCCGCTAGTTAATAAAATTAAGTGAAATTAATGCATATAATGTCTTTTTATGTCTTTTACATACTTAGTTTGGTTGATGTTTCATTGGAAGTTTCAAAAATTGTATAAAATATAATTCTCTTTATTTTTGTTTATGTACAATTATGTCGTAAAGTTAATAATAAATGAGACAATTCAATAATTATGCTTCCCCTCCGCTTCCATTATTTTTCCCCTTAACTCGGAGAATATTGATCGTATAAAAAAATTGTGCCAAAGAAATTGTAGGAAATTGCATTTCCAACAATTTTCTTTCTCACCATTTAGGTTGAAAAGTTGAAAATGGCGGAGATATTAAGCAACAACAGTTCTCATTTAAAATCAATATGGCGGCTAATGCAACCGCGGAATTCAGTCGAGATTTTAAATTTACACTACTATTGATCTCTGCTAAAGGATAGAATTATAAAATTTGGGGCAGCTCGGAAACAAAATTCAATTCAATAATTATGCTTCCCCCACCACTTTTTACTATTTTCCCATGTAACTCGGAAAATATCAACCGTATGAAAAAAATTGTTAAAAAGAAATTGTAGGAAATTTTATTTTCAACAATTTTAGTTGCAAATGGCGTAGATATTGAACAAAAACAATTGCTATAAAATCAATCCGGTCTTACGCTCGCGCCATTACCGCATACGTACTACCTTAAATATTAATTTTAGCAAAAAAATGAAAGAGATCAAAATTGTGTAGAATTTAATTCTCTTCATTTTTGTAAAGGTACATATTTGTTGTAAAACTAATAATAATAATATTAATAATAATAATATCGACCGCACGAAAAAAATTATAATTAATGGAATTATAGAAAATCGCATTTTGAACAGTTTCAGTTTGTACATTTTTTGTCAAAAAATTGAAAATGGCGGAGATATTGAGCAAAAACGGTTCTCGTTTAAAATCATGATGGCGGCTAACGCAACGGTGGAATTCAGTCGAGATTTTAAATTTATACTAATATTGACCCTCCCTAAAGATTAAAAAAATAAAATTTGGGGCAGCTCCTAATGCAAGGTTAGGCCTGTTATTCGTCTAACCCGACTGGACTATTTTATAAAATGGCGGATTTGAGTCGAAAACTTATGACTGTAGATTAATAGATACTTGAACTTTGAAACTGTAAAAACGGGAAAACGAAAAATTTAGGATTTAGCAGGTTTTGATTGTGATGGGCTCAATTATTCAATTGTCTCCTTTATTATTAACAGTACGATATGAATGTATGGTGTATATAAACAAAAATGGAGGGAATTATATTTTACCTATACAATTTTGGTGTTTTTCATTTTTTTTTTAATTGTAAAGATTGATATGTTTTTGTACACACTTTTGACAAGTGAAAGAATGGGAAAGAAAAGTATTTTTTAAGCGTGTAAAGTTTTGTTTAATTTCTACCTTAGCGCTTTCGGCTTACAAAGCAATCATCAGAGCTATGGTCAAAAAGGTTAAAGTACTACTAAAAAGAGAGTGGGATTCCATCTTAAATGGGCAAAAACATTTGCTTTTTTACCATAAAAATCTTTAGCTGTTGGTTGTAGATTTTAATATTGGTCAATAGATGTGAAAAGATTAAAAAACATCCAGGGCATCACACAGGACTTTCACAAAACACTTTAAAATAATTTTTGAGTATGGTAAGGTTTTTTTATAAACCTACCATCTGAACCGGCAGAGTTGGAGGCAGAATAAAGAATCTTATTGGCCATTGAAATTGTTGAAATTGAAATTTTTTTGCTATTCAAATAACTTAACACACTTCAAAAAATACTTATCTTTCCCACTCTTTCACTTTCATTTTTTTGCTAAAATCAATGTCAATGCCAATGTTATTTTTGATAATCTTGCACAAATTTGGATAATCTATGAATAATAAGAGTTATCTACTTTTGCAAAAAACATTCCATACCTATAATAGTAGACTGCGAAGGTGTTGTTTGTTTGATAATCGAATAATCTGATAAACTGTTATTTTTAAATGCATATTTCGGGACCTTATCGTCTAGGCTTTGGTACCTATAAAAGAAGACCCGTCTGCAGTTTGCATCAGTTTGTTTTGACTAAACCCAACAAACACCGCCTTCAAGATGAAACGATGTAAGTAAATGTTTATCCTACTCTTTATGTGCTATATTAAAATTTTCCTATGTTGGTTATCAAACTGGTTGTATCATGGTCAAAATGAGAAATTTTTTTTTAGATATTGCAATTCTGATTTTTATTTCTATGTCTGAATCAAGCAATGCCATTACGATAGTTCCCAAATATTGGCGAATTTGTTGAACTATTTCAACTGGTACTTGTACTGTATTTCGAATTGTTAATTTGGAAGTGGTGTCCTCTTCTTATTTACAATCCCTAATAAGGTTGGAAAACAGTATAGCAAGGTCTCATCTATTGTGGGCTCGACCTTTTATATACCCCTTGACCGATCTTAAGGTCCAGTTTTGTTAATCTCCAACTTTTTCTCATGAACTCCATTTCGGTTTGCTGTTGAACCTGATTGGTTTGTTTATTACCCAATTCTTTCTTCTGTATATCATTACACTCCGTATTAAGGTATACTATAATCTCTTCTTTGTATTTCTGGTAATCTACCTATCCCATAGTAACCTGATCATTTGTTTGATACATATTCTCGTCTATATTAATCTGCTGGATATCTCCTGCTCAATTGTTCCATTCTTAGAGATTATGAATCTTAAGTACATATTTGAATTTTTGAATGTCGTTAATTTCCCTATCTTCGTCCATTTGCTGTTTCGTAAGTTTCTTCCTGGTTGTTGTTCTGTTCTTATGTATTTGGTCTTTTATTTTTATTTCCAGTTCATTTTTTGTGTATTCCTCTTCTAGTTTTTAGAGCATATATAATTTTGATGTCGATAAATATATATAAATATATAATGTTATAAATCACTTCTTCAACTTGAGCCGTTACCACTTTGTCACCTGCAAAACTTAGTGGGTACAAGAAATTATCTCGAATTGGTATTCTCATACCTTCAGATTTCCTTTTCCATGGCTTTAATGTTTTTTCTAGAATATCCTAAATAACCTAGACGTAGGAGATGTAGAACATCTCTGCAGTAAGCCTTTTATGGTCTTAAATTCCTTCGAGTATTTATTGCCGCTATTAACTCTTACCCTATTGTTGTATAGGTTTTTTATGACTTCTATTAACCTCTGCGTTATCCTATAGTACCCTGTCACAGCGTCTTCATCGTTTTCCTCAGTGGTTTTCTGGGTACAGTGTCATAAGCGTTTTTTAAATTGATAAGTGTAATGTGTACCGGTGTCTACTTCTTTTAGATTTATAGCGTTACAGAACATTTCGCGTACGATTATATTTGTAGTTTTTCTGTTCCGTGTTCAATAATTCATCTACGATTCAACCTGGTACTTACTCCTGATTTTTTGTTTTTTTTTTTCGAACTGTTTATGGTATTATTTACTTTCCTTAATGTTAGCTCAATCCTTTTGTCATTTTTATTTTGTGTTCTTCATGTTCTGTGTCTGTCTCTATGAAAGCTGAGCGGATTTGTGTGATTAGTTGTTTACAGTATTTTTCCCACTTTTCGTCCGATGCGTATTGTATTTTGACTTGTTCGTTGGTATTTTTCCTAAAATATTTTCCAGGATTCAGGTTTCCTTATTCCTCCTATAAATCGTTTAATTTATTCACACGTTCCATCCCATTCTTCATTTTTTCTTTTGTCCTTCTTCGTTTTACTTCCCTGCTTTTCTCTTTGTACTTTTGTACTCTTTCTGGGGAGAGGATGTTCAAACTTATCATATATAGAATATTTTTCTTCAAAACGATTATCTGGTTTCTTAGTTTATTTTTATTTTGTGTTTATTATTTTATACTGTATTTTGCGTGCTCGTACATTTCTTTAACGTTTCTGAAACCGAATTTCCGTATTTTCAGGTTAAGTCTCCTCTGGTTAAGGTCCCTTATAGATTCGTCTTGGAGTAAAAGTATCTTAAAATTCATTTCTTCTTCTTTCCCTTCATTTTCTACTTGGCGTTCCTCCTTCTTTATTCCTTGTGTGTTCAACATAGGTATAGTGAAATCTCATTTTTGAAATTGTAAATCGGTGGTCAGTGCCACTGACATTCTCTTTCTCTGTTCATAACTTTTCGTAAGTCTTCGTGCCTGTACGACTTGCCTTTATCTATTTGGACAACAATATCTCCTCGCCAGTGGGGTATTCTCATGGCATGCAAATATTTTAGAATGTTATCCCACCATCCTAGTCTAGATTTGCCAAAGTCTCCTGCTGATCGGATTCTCCCTGCATATCTATTTGAAAAGACATTCTTCATAAGCTCTGCGTACATGTTCTGCCCACCTCAGTCTCTGATGTTTTATCTCTTTGACGATGTTTGTTAATCCTATCAACTGTCGGATCATATATTTTTCGTAGCTATTCATCATCTGGAAGAGCCTCTGTACTGTTTTTGGTCCAAAGGCTATAGCGGGATAAGACGGTCAAAAATGTCCCTTCACCGATCAGCCCCGCTACTTATTTTTTCGATAAAGGATATAAAATTATGCCCTCATGCAAATTTTTAACTTCCCGGAGGTCCTAAAACGTCTTAAATCAAGAAAAGAAGAATTTGTAGATTTTATTTTTTTGTGAGCGCAATTTTACTTCAAAAAATTTGAAAAAATTCAAGAGGTTGTATCTTTTGAATACAAAACAACCTAATTTTTTCAGATTTTTGTAATGAAAAATGAGCCCAGGAAAATTTTTTGAAATTTTCAAACAATTTTTAGGTTATGATAATATGATTTGGCCAACTTTTAAATAGTATTTTTTTGTTTACATTTGCCGTTCTTTTAAATGGCAGACGCAGAATTTTTAATATCTGAGCGGAAAGAACGAAAAAATCGAAAAAACCGTTTTTGGTTGTCTCGAGATGCATCTCGGGACAGCCAATTTTAGGATTTAGGATCTTCACTACAACAACTGAAAAAAAAAACTAAAATTGTGAATTTTGTCATAAAATTTGGTATGTGGGGTTATAATAATATTTGGAACAACTTTCCAAATAACTTTTATCGATATCTGTAACGCGAAGCAAATCGAATCGCATATCGAAAATTCACCGTTTGTAGTACGCCACGTTTAAAATTTAAAGTTCAGTTGACTATTTTAAAAATTGTGAACCATCACCCTGTATGACTGTGCAAAATTTCAAATCTGTATATATTTTTATAGCCGAAACATAGAGGTGTCTTCATCTTAAATGCGACACACTGTATCTTATCAATTTGATAATTAATTGCAACTAATATAGTCGTATTATTTATCGATTCAAAATATACAATCAAGGTACTGACTAATTCACTAATTTTATCATAAAAAGTTCAAATTGATTGCATTGAAGTATTGAACTAATTATTAATGTGTATTAATAAAAAATAATGTTTATATAAGTAATTATGTGTACCTAATAATATAATATAATATACTGAGTAAGTTTTATGTATGGAAACCCTCAATTATCTCGAAAATGGCTTGCACGATTTTTATGGATTGTGGTGGGTTGAGGTTTTCTAATGTGGTCGATATTATAGTAATACTTACATTGTTGTCATATCTTCCGTTTTTCTGAAAATCTAATTAACTTTCTTATTTCAAATAGAACACCCTGTATATTTTTTGCGTTTTGAAGTCCTTAAGAAATACTGATTATTTTCCATGTTATATTCCCTATAATAATTTCGGAGTTTATGCTACATTTTTTTTAAAAATCTTTTTAAACAAATTATAAAAATCAATCTTTTCGGCCTGCGTAGACATTATTTTACGTTCTTTGGACAATTGGGAACAAAAAAGTTCTCTTTTAATTTTTCTATAAAGTTAATCGTTTTCCAGTTATAAATAATTTAAAACTGAAAAGAAATCGAATAATTACGATTTTCAAGGTTAAAAAACACAAATCAAAAATATTATTTTTGAAACCGTCAAGTATAGAAATTCAAGCTTTTAGCCTTATTTTATCAGTTACCAGTAATTATTTGAGCTAGTTTCATTCTAAAATATTGTTTTTTAGTTGTTAATGCAGCCCGATCGCCCGTCCTCTCATATGCGCTTCATTAACATTTAAAAAGCAATGTTTTAGAATAAAACGCGCCAAAAAATTTTACAGCGAGCCCCTGGAAGAAGGGTTTTGGGTACTCCGCAGTTTCAAAAATAATGTTTTTTATTTTTGTTTTTGAACCTTGAAAATCGTCATTATTCGATTTTTTTCAGTTTTAAATTGTTTATAACTCGAAAACGATTAACTTTAGAGAAAAATTACAAAAGACCTTTTTTTGTTCCCAATGATCCAAAGAACGTAAAATAATGTCTACACGGGCCGAAAAAATTGGCTTTTATAATTTCTTTATTTTTTTTTTTTTTTCATAAATGTAGCAATAACTCCGAAACTATGGCATTTAGGTATAGAGAATATAACATAAAAAATAATGAGTATATCAAAGACTTTGAAACGCAAAAAACATATAGGGTGTTCTATTTGAAATAAGAAATTTCATTAGATTTCCAGAAAAACGGAAAATCTGACAACAATGTAATTATCACTGTAATATCGGCTGCATTAGAAAACCCCTACCCACCAAAACCTATGAAAAACGTGCAAGTCGTTTCCGAGATACTTGAGGGTTTTTATACATAAAACTCACTCTATTATAAATATTATAATAATGTTCAATATTTCAATGCAATCAATTTGAACTTTTTATGATAAAATTAGTGAATTAGTCAGTATTCCCATTGTATATTTTGAATCTATAAAAAATACGACCATATTAGTTGCAATAAATTATCGAATTGATAAGATACAGTGTGTCGCATTTAAGATGAAGACACCCCTAAGTTTCGGCTATGAAAATATATACAGATTTGAAATTTTGCACAGTCATACAGGTTGATGGTTCACAATTTTTCAAATAGTCAACTGAACTTTAAATTTTAAACGCGGCCTACTGCGAATCCACAAACAGGGTGAATTTTCGATATGCGATTCGATTTGCTTCGCGTTACAGATATCGATAAAACTTATTTAGAAAAGTCGTTCAAAATATTATTATAACCCCACATACCAAATTTTATGATAAAATTCACAATTTTAGTTTTTTTTTCAGTTGTTGTAGTCAGGATCCTAAATCCTAAAATTGGCTGTCGCGAGATGCATCTCGAGACAGCTGTTTTTTCGATTTTTTCGTTCTTTCCGCTCAGATATTAAAAATTTCGCCTCTGCTATTTAAAAGAACGGCAAAAAGTACACAAAAAATACCATTTAAAAGTTGGCCAAATCATAATATCATAACCTAAAATTTTTTTGAAAATTTCAATAATTTTTCCTGGGCTCATTTTTCATTACAAAAATCTTAAAAAAATTAGGTTGTTTTGTATTCAAAAGATACAACTTCTTGAATTTTTTTAGTTTTTTTAAAGTAAAATTGCGCTCACAAAAAAATAAAACGTAAAAATTCTTCTTTTCTCGATTTAAGACGTTTTAGGACCTCTGAGAAGCTAAAAATTTGCATGAGGGCATAATTTTATGTCCTTTATCGAAAACATAAGTAGCGGGGCTGATCGGTGCAGGGCATTTTTGACCATCTTATCCCGCTATAGCCTTTATTAATTTGGTTTATGCGCAGATTGTCAATGCCCGAAGCCTTATTATTTTTCATTATGTGGATGGAGGATCTTAGCTAATCATCATTGAAAGGTTCGCTCAGCTGACTAGACCTGACCTTTCCCATTTTTAAGTTTAATATCCATCAGTTTTCAGGTATATTTAAGGTTTTCTGTTATTCATTTACGGTTTTTGGTTCCTTATTTACTTGTCTAATAAATTCAATGTAATGCTGGTATACCATTTTCACTGTATTGTCTCCTTATTTTAGCCAAGCAAGTTACCGTCACTAAAACCACTACGACATATGAAGAATACGAATATGAAACCACTTTCTCCGTTTCGAAGTTATCGAAACTTGAGAATTTCGTTTTACCTCCTAGAACTACTATCTTAGCATTGTCTCAGAGCGGAGGAGACAAGGAAGAAGACAAAAAGTATGTCGTCACCAATCACGGAAAAGCTGATCTTTTTGTTGAGGTATGTATCTTTGTCCATTGATTTCATACTTTCTTTATCTTTTGTAATAAAGGACCCCGCACAAACCTTATGGAAAATAGGTCCCAGTGGATTTCGTTCATACTTTGGGAAAATACTCTTTGAAGCATCCTGATAAAAAGTTCTCATGGGCACAACTCAACCGTATGAAGGATTTTCAAGATATAGAGAGGCCCAAACTCGGGAAATTATAAGATTTACGGGGTATTCTAATTCCGTGAGTTACTGGTTATTTGGCAACATGTAGAAGTTTGGATCAAGGAAAAGTACTAGTAGTCTAGGATTTTTTCCTGGCTATCCAATGGCGACCGTTACTTTGACCTTGACCTTCAACGGACGTCATCTTCTAGAGTTTCGAGGGTTTTCGGCATTCAATTGATATAAACAGATTACTCGTGGGTTTTTGGGATCGCTAAACACGAATATGCCATCAGAATTGCCCTCCGGATGACGTGGTGGCCAGGGCCTCTGCAAGGGACGTCATTTTCTAGAATTTCGATGGCTTTCGGCATTTAATTGATGCAAATAAATTACTGGTGGGTTTTTTGAGGTCGCTAAACGGGAGTATGCCACCAGAACCGACTCCCGGAGCACCTGATTTCCAAGGTCAATGAAAGGGACTCCTGGAGTTTCGAGGGTCTTTGGTACTACATTAATGCAAACGGATTAGTTATAGGTTTTTGGGGCTGCTGAACACGAATACGTGATCAGCACAGACACAGGAGCACCTGGTGCCTAAGACAGGTTATCTTCTGGAGTTTCGAAGGAATCAAATGGATGGCTCTTAGGTTTTTGGGGTTGCTCTTTTGGATTACTCTTGGGTGTGCGTACTCACTAAGTGATTAACTTAATTACTCAATTATTGTTTTAATTATTTATAAAAAATTTAAACTCAATTTATATCTGACAATGTTTTCCTTCATTTATTTTAATATCGATTTACTACATTCTCAGGGGCGTCATTTGATAGGGGGCAGGGGGGCATTTGCCCCCCCCCCGAACCTGAAAATTACTGAAATTTACAAAAAATAGATCAATTTTGTATTATGTTTGCATATAAATGTATTGTATATATAATTCTTGCCACCCCCTATCAAAATTTCAAATGACGCTCCTGTACATTCTGTTTTGATAGTGGTATTCATCGTGGCCATTAGATACTCCAGAGTCTTTTATAATATAATAATAATAATATAATAATAATGGAGTTTATTCGTAGCAAATAAATTGTACATAACAAAATAAACTCAGTTTCTCACTGAAGTTGTAGGTACAACTTGTGCGTGAGAGTTAAATTTTGATTGTATTAAACACTAATTAATTTCAAAATTTACAAAAAGGAATCAAATAAATAAAGTCTTTTTCGCTCATTGGTCTCCAAATTTGGGCTCCTCTTCTTACTAATTTAGTTACTTTTATGTTGTTTATCGAACCTATGAAAATATCTCATACAATTCAGAAAAGTATGGCAAAACATTTCCTATGGGACTCTTCTGGCGGGACTTCGTGTTCTAACTGAATTATCATTAATCATTACTTTTTGAATATTTTTATCCATTTTTACAATAATTTTTACAGTTTAAATACTTATATGTGACATTTCAAATAAGTCATTTTTGACCTATTTATGATTATCTAAGTCATATTCGTGTTCAGCAAGCCTAAAAACACAAGAGTAATCCGCTTGCATCAATTTAGTACCGAAAACTCTCGAAACCCCAGAAGATGACGTGTCTTAGGCACCAAGTACCCCGGTGTCTGTTCTGATGGCGTATTTGTGTTTGGCAGCCCCAAAAACTAATGAGTAATACCCATCTGCATCAATTTAATACCGAAACCTGTCGAAACTCCAGAAGAAGACCTGCCTTAGGCACCAGGTGCTCCGTGGATCGGATATGATATTGAATTCACTTTCAGCAGCCCCAAAAAGCTGTGAGTAATCCGTTTGCATCAAGGTAGTACCAAAGACCCTCGAAACTCCAGGAGCCCCTTTCATTGACATTGAAAACCAGGTGCTCCGGGAGTCGGTTCTGGTGGCATATTCGTGTTTAGCGACCTCAAAAACCCTCCAGTAATTCATTTGCATCAATTAAATGCCGAAAACCATCGAAACTCTAGAAGATGACGTCACTTGCAGTAGCCTTGGCCATCACGTCCCCCGGAGGTCAATTCTGATGGCATATTCGTGTTTAGCGGTCCCAATAACCCATGAGTCATCTGTTTATATCAATTGAATGCCTAAAACCCTCGAAACTCTAGAATATGACGTCCGTTGAAGGTCAAGGTCAAAGTAAAGGTCGCCATTGGATAGTCAGGAAAAATCCTAGATTACTAGTACTTTTCCTTGATCCAAACTTCAACATGTTGCCAAATAACCAGTAACTCACGGAATTGGAATACCCAGTAAATCTTATAATTTTCCGAGTTTGGGCCTCTATAAATTGAAAATCCTTCATACGATTGAGTTGCGCCCATGAGAACTTTTTATCAGGATGCTTCAAAGAGTATTTTCCCAAAGTATAAACGAAATCCACTGGGACCTATTTTCCATAAGGTTTGTGCGGGGTCCTTTTCTCGAATATTTTTACAATCAATTTTTGTTGTTTTATGTATGGGATACATTTTAGAAAAATGTTTAAATATATTTTTTAGGTAATTCATCTCAAAAACCAAGATGATGCTCCACAATGGTTTGTAGTCCAGCCAGACCAAACCACTGAGATAGATATTGAGGACAATCTTGAACAAAGCGTATTGAAAGTGAGCAACAACAGTTACGAACAGGAAGTGTCATTTTCTGCTAAAGGTGGTCACGTTATTGACGATTTGGAAAACAACATGGAAGAACTTCTTGATTCAGACGAAACAGAAACTGAAATGACCGTTCTGGAAAACTTTTCCTTAAGCCCAAGAACTGCTGTTACTGTTTTGAGTCAAAATGTTGAAGGAAACAATGAACATCCTGGAAAGTACACTGTAACTAACCTTGGAAAAGTTGCTTTCGATATTGAGGTAAGTTTTTCCCCTCTTTTCTTTATTTTAGGCAAACTATTTTTCAGTTGTCTTGTTAGTTGCCTGTTTGTTGCTTTTTTATTTTAGTTAAATTAATTTCGAACACTTGTCGCCTTGATGAATTGACAACTCTTCTATTTATTTTGAGAGATTCACATCACGCTTTATCCTTCAATACCCTACCTTGGAGTGTTTTAGTTCTACAGTTATTTTTTTCATCGATACACCGATAATTTCGATATTTTTTTATCTACGCTACGATATAAGGAGTTTTTATGTCATCCATGCTATATACTAAGATAGTTTCTAAAACAGATCCTAAAGTACCTATGTAGTTACTTAATCTCTTCTAAATGTGATCGATATAATCTTCTTTTTTATCGTATTGTCCCATATTTTCTTTACGTCAATTTCTTGTAAAGTACTTTTATACCATAAACGATTCTGAGTTAATTTTTCTACTTAAAAAATCTTCCGTGATCTAACGTTATCCTAATTAATAATTCAGTAAATGAAGACGTCTGGCAGCCAAGGTGTCTTCTGCTTCAAGTGCCATCTTCGCGAAGGGAAGGTCCGCAATCATCATAATAGCTATTCGAACTTTAGATGCGGCTGCGCTGAAAAGTAACATTCTCTCAGATTGTGAATCAGATTCTCATTCTCTTCAATCAGATTCTCTCAGATTCTCCTTCTTTTCTTTTTCCGTGAATATTTTAAGTTGTATGTACATATAATACAACCTGCAAGTTGTTTCTCTCTCCACATATAAGATGTCCGAGATATTCTAATTTTCTTGTTTTGATGGTATTTAAGATTTCCATTTCTTTATTCATCTTTCTCAGAACCTCTTTGTTTGAAAGAGGCAGTAGACAATTAAAACTCATTCATTTGCTCTTTGCTTTTGTCCATTTCACTATAAATTAGCCATATTTATTCTTGATACTAAAATAATTTTTTTTTCTTAGTTGAAGCGTACCTCACCCGTTCAAACTCTAGAGCTCCATCGCAAAACCGTTCAGCCTAATACATCTGAGTCTTTTGAACTCACAGCTCAATTCCAATCTACCGTTTTGGAAGTTATCAACACAAGCAAGACTGAAGATGCAGTTTTTAAAGCTGAAGGAGGAGATGTTATTGAAGATCTTGAGGATTTAGTTAGAAATATTGATGAAAAACAAGAAACTGCTCTTCCTCTTATTCCAACAAATTTGGAGAGCTTCAATTTAGCCTCACGTTCATCCGTCACTGCTTTGATGTATGATCCTAATGATGTTACCCTTTCCAAATCTCTTAAATTCACTGTTACCAACAACGGAAAATCTGACATAGAAGTTGAGGTGAGTTTTTTCAACTACTTACTATAGAATTTATGAAATCAAGGCCATAAAAATTTATAGATCCAAACAGATTTTATCTGAGTTAACTTAGCTGATCGTTCATTTCAGGTGATATACACTGACAGCGATGACCGTGCCAATGATCAATACAAGGTAGTTAAACCAAATGAAACTGTAGAAATTGAGCATAAGAAAGACGCTGGGGTAACTCTGTTAAATGTATTGAACAGAGATTACACAGAAGTCGCTATTATCACCGGTAAGTTTTTTGTTTTTAATTTACTTTTATATTCACACAAATAAGAACTATTAACCAAAAGCATCGTGAAAAGTCTTTATCTTCTTCTTCTTCTAAAGGTGCCTATCTTCTAGAGATGGTGGCGACCACATTGACCCATCATATTCTATTCACAGCAGCTTTAAATATATCAGTTGACGTTAGACCAGTCCACTTCCTAAGATTGGCCAGCCAGGATATACATCTTCTTCCAGGGCCTCTCTTGCCCTCAATCTTGCCTTGTAGAATCAACTGTAGGAGTCGGTATTGACGTGATTATTACGCTCAATGTGGCCGAAGTAAGCCAATTTTCTGTTCGTTACGTGTTGATAATTTCTTTGTCTTTTCTTAGCCTCTGGAGAATAGTTGTTATGTTAGTTGTGTGGTGTATATATGAGACCCTCAACATTTTATGGCATCTTCTGTAAGACTTTAGCTTTCTACTCCATTAGATCCCAGAGCAGGACACTAAATACGTAACATCTATGAATTCTTATGCGTATATTGATACTTAAAGATAGGTTGCAGAGAATCTTCCTAAGACTGTTAAAATAACTTCTGGCTTTTTCAATACGAGTTGTCATTTCGTAGCTATGATCCCAAGTATCTTTAATTTTACAGCCCAAATAGCATATTTTCTATACTCTTTCTAACTGTGTATTGTTTATTGTAATTTGGGAGTTTAGGTTGGTGTTCTTACTAACGATAATTATTTTTGTCTTCTTTCAATTTAGTCTTAGGTCGTATTTGTTACATGTTTTTACAACATTATCCATCATCCTTTAGTGCTCCTGCGCACTATCTGCCAGCAATACTGTATCGTCTGCAAACCTAATATTGTTTATAAGTTGTCCATTTACTGCAGTACCATCTTCTGATTCATCCCAAGTCCTTTCTAAATTCTGTTGTAAATTGAAAATATTTTATAAGATATTAAAATAGCAATAAATTAATATATTTTTTGTTGCAGCCAAGGGTGGAAGAGTAGTTAGAGACATTGAAAGAAAAATCAAACAACTTATATCTGATGAAAAATCAATAATGTTGGTAAACAATTACCATCTAGCACCTGCATCATCCGTAGTTGTCATGCATCAAGTTGGTAGTTATAGCCGAAGACCCATGTACCCAGCTGGACATCGCAAACTCCAACATGTTGTAGTTCGTAGACTTAAACACCACCCTGGACATACATCAGGACGTCTTGCAGGTAAACCAGCAGCACCCCGTCCTTCTAAACAATCAGGTAGCCCAGCAGGTTCAGGACGTCGTCCATTCCGTCGTCCATCTTGCAGGCCAATGATACGGCCAGCCCATCTTTCTAGTCAAGGTGGTCAACATCCAGCACAACAAACTCAAGAACAGCACCGTCCAGCTCAACAACAGCACCATCAAGGTCCTCAAGTTGGACAATGCAGACCAGCGCGCAGACCAAGAATCGTCATGCGCCCTGCTGCTCTACGTAAACCCATTGCTCATGATAAATACACCGTCGTTAATCATGGAACTCAAGCTTTGACCGCTCAGGTAACTAAGTCCAACAATTTATTTTAAAATAATGCCTAGATGTACTTTTACAACTGTATTTGTTACTTTTATTCTCGTTTGAGTTTTCATTACTATATGTCTTTCTTTTTTACAGATCGTTCACGTTAAAGGAGGAAACCAGGAAGTGGTCCGCAGTCAAGTTGTCCAACCCAACGAAACCCAAGAGCTTCTTCTTCAAGGCGTAAATGGATCGTCTTTGAAAATTATCAACGAAAACGAGACTGATTACGCTATCTTCTCAGCTGAAGGAGGTGAAGTAGTTGATGGATTCAGATATATGGTAAGACCACTACGTCGCCGTCCCGGTGCAAGAAAAATGTTCTATGGATTTTAAGTATTTAAATAAAATACACATGCTCTGAATAATATTTTGTTTTATTTTATATAAATTATGCCTTTTCCAAACATTTTGGATACATAACTAAATATCAGTATGACAAGAATAAATCAGCTCATAAACTTAGCAAATGTGCAATAAGATTTACATATGGGAAGATCGTGTACAGATGCAATATTTGTCATAAAACAGATTACAGAGAATGTATTAGAACACTCTAGTATACGCAATGTAATAAACAGGGGATTCAACTTTATTATGGATATACAGCATCCATAAAGAAAGATGGTACAGAATGAGAAGCAATGAAATTAAAATCCCCTGTTACGCAGATGATACAATTTTGATAGAGCAAAACTAAGATATCTTTTATGATTTAATACAAGAGCATAAGAATTTCACATGACGATTTTAACTCAGAAAACTAGAACAATAGTAATCAATGAGATGAAAACTTAAAGTCGGTTAAAGAGATCAAGTACAAAGCGTAAATAGATTAGCAGATTATGCCTTAATAACACTATATGACGTAACCGAAACATTAACTGTGAGATGAAGTATCTACATATAAGACCAGTGTATGACCAATAATGACGTACGCATCAAAAACAAGACCCGACACAGCCAAAACAAAGAAGAAGCTAGAAACAGCAGAAATGAGAATACCAAAAGGAGTTATAGACGGAGAGGCAGCGCCGAAAAATCTCTCTGAATTTACTAAAGCTAGTTTTTTCACAGTTGATTACTGTGATTTTCAGTAGCGTACTGATAGATCAGCGGGCCCTGGTTCCAGTTGGGATGCGGGCCCGGCCCAATAAAAACACACATTGTATATCAAAAGTTTTTAATAAACATTAAATATAAATCATCATACATATATCATAAAATATATCATATATTTATAAAAACTCAAGCTAATTTATAGTTCATTTACTCACGGTTTTTGCTCCAAATTTTAAAGAACCGTTTGGAATGACATGAAATATGGCATACACATAGTTAACATGTCAAAGAAAAAAAAAGTGATATTGTGCCGATGTGTACTTGGCCCGGGGATGAGTTTCACAACTTCTCGGGGGTGAAAAAACACAAGTTCAAGATAAGTCCGGAATGTGATAACCTAACTAATTCTAAGCATCTTTAGTTTCAGTTTACTAAGTCAATACTTTTTCAGTTATTTGTGAGTTGAATATGTTCATTTTTCAACAAAAAAACTACGTTTTTCGCAAACAACTCAAAAAGTATTTATCGAAAATATTCTTAGTAAAAATATAGCTTATAAAAAAGTGAAAAAAAATGGTGTATATACGAAGTATGTAGATCCAGTAGGAGCAGAGTCGTAGATAATGAAAAGTACACCCTTATTCGTCAAATTGCAAATCGAATATTTCAACGTGAAAAACCCAAAAAATGAAGTACTTTTCGAGAAAAACTCAGTACCTTTTTTAAAGTGTATAAAAAAAACTTAATTTATGTTTTTTTAAAAAAATTTCTAGCATCAAAAGTAAGCAAGGTATGACCAAAATAAAGTTGGTCCCTTTTTTTTTGGTAAAAAAATTGTAAAAATCACCATCTAATTAGCATCCCAAATGAAATTAACCGTTATCGCTTTATAAGTTACGTGACTTTGTTTTGTTTATATGATCTGTAAGTTTTATCGGTTCAAAGTGGTCGTTTTGAAAAAAAAATTGGATTTTAAAGTAATTTTTTTTTAATTTTGAAAAATAATTTTTTTAAATAACTTAAAAAATATTGTTGATTCCAAAGATCTCAAGTAGTAAAACAATATAGGTTTTGCTATTGTAACTATTTTGGAGTTTTTGTTTTCCTGAAAACAAAAATTGGTTAAGATATGGCTGTTCAAAGTTTGCATACACTCGGATTAGTGACTCATTTAAGCCCATTTAACTACAGCCTTTTCAAAAATAAGCACTCTGAACCAATGAATCTTAGAGATCCCACATACAATAACATAAGTAAAGTATTTTAGTATATAGAAGAAGCGGCAACGATTAATTTTATTTCGGATTCTAATTAGGGGGTGATTTTCACGATTACTTTTACCAGCAAAAAAAGGGACCAACATTATTTTGATCTTAACTTACACACTTTTTTAAAAAAGAAAAATAAAGCTTTTCTTAAATACTTAGCTCAGAATTAGTCAGTTCCTCCAATTCAGGACTTATTTCGAACGTATATTTTTTCAGCCCTGAGAAGGGGTGAAAGTTAACCCCAGGGCAAAAGCATACATCGGCACAATACCACTTTTTTTGACATATTAGCTATGTGTATGATAAATTTCATGTGTAAATCCAAGCCGTTCTTGAAAATTTTTTGGTTTGCAGGTTTTGCAATATTTTACCGTGAGTGAATGGACTATTAAAACGGTAAACTAATCATTAATCCTATCGTTTTTCATACTGACATGACTGATCACTTTACGCCAGCCTTTTTTTTTAGAAAATAATGAAACTCAAAAATTTTCTACATCTCCAGTCATAATAAATTAAAAACCAATATCGGAAAACTACTACAGCTTTTAAAAAATGAACATCAGAATGAAATTTATATCAACAAAATATATTCTCAAATTGCATATGATACACTAATTAATAAGTTAAATAATTACATACAAAAAAAAAATAAAAAAAAACCTTGGATCGGTGGGGTTGATCTTTATCCAACGACGAGATTTTCTTAAAAAGAAATTAGTGTCTATATTTATCCTTATTATCCTTATCACTATTGAGGATGAGGGTACAATAAATACGAACAAAAGGACAATCGAGCGTATTGGGATTATTTTTATGACCCACCGTATAAAACTTGCATTGAGTTTAGTAATTTCTGCAACTTTGCAGTTTACAACTTATTCATTGGTCGTGCTAATATAAAAAATACAAGTGCTTGTGTTAGCACGTGTTTGGGCAGCCGCCGGTGGTTATTTTTACAAGAAGTGTTGAAATAAGGGTTTCAGTTTAAAGCAGGTAAAACGAGTAAGGAACCAGGAACACAGGAAAAGCGTTTCCTGTGTTTCTTTAAATTTTGTTTTCAAATTTTTTTATGAATAGGTATATTTGTTTTTATTTTTAAAGTACCTACACAAAAATTAAAATTTATTTAGCAGTTACATTTCCTAATGTGTACTTGTCTAGTTCAAAATGTTCCCATAAAATTAGAAACAAAAGAAGCAAAAATCCATTTACTAAAGCTGAAAATCAGTAGACAGATTCTAAATTAAATATAAATAAGAGCTATTATAGTCGATCAGCTGTATGACGGAAGAGAGCCGGTCGGTCGGCCCCAATGAATGTGCAAGGTTATTCACTATATTTTGACCCCCTTGTAAACTGCTTTATTTACAGAATTAGAAAAAAATGTAAAATACAAAAGTTACTCGATTTTTTAATTATGATTTTTTGACATATATATCGTACTAGTGGCGTCATCCATCTGAGCGTGATGACGTAATCGACTATTTTTTAAATGAGAATAGGGGTCGCGTGCTAGCTCATTTGAAAGGTTATTTAATTCTCTATGCAGTAATATAAACATTAATATTATTATTTATACAGGGTGTCGAAAAAAAATTTTTGAATTAATAATTAAACAATTAATTTAAATAAAAAAAAATTTTTTGGACACCCTGTATAAACAATCATGTTAATGTTTATGTTACTGAATAGGAAATTAATAGCCTTTCAAATGAGCTGCACACGACCCCTATTCTCATTTAAAAAAATAGTCGATTACGTCATCACGCCCAGATGGATGCCGTCACTAGTACAATATATATGTTTAAAAATCATAATTTAAAAATTGAATAAGTTTTGTATTTTACATTTTTTTCTAATTCTGTAAATAAAGCAGTTTAGAGCGGGGTCAAAATATAGTGAATAACCCTGTACATTCATTGGGGCCGACCGACCGGCTTTGTCATGTCATACAGCTGACCGACTATAATAACTTTTATTTATATTCAATTTAGAATGTGTGTACTGATTTTCAGCCTTAGTAAATGGATTTAAATACCTCCGCAGATAAGCAACTTTGACAAGCTGTCAGTACCACCTATTCTACGTTTCGCTTGACCCACCGCAGTATGTTTCTCTACACAATCACAGTAATCAACTGTGAAATAATTAGCTTTAGTAAATTCAGAGAAATTTTTCAGCGCTGCCTCTTGGACTATTACAGGAAACATCCGTTCTGACGTCAACCAATAGTTCGACGCTGTATTGTCGACATATTCTTATCTGATCTGGTGAGATGCCGGTTTTTGCGCACTCATCCACGTGCGCATTTTTGTCTTGCTTGGAAAAGTGGTTTATGGTCATTGCTTGTTCCATAAGTTTAAGCGGCGTTGTTTCATGTACTGCGTAAGTACATGTCTTGGCCTGCGTCTAAAAATGGGATATGTTCAACTCTCTAACCGTTATGACCGTCTGTAGACGGTGTTAATTTTTCTAGTTAAATTCAGAATTATCAATAAATATAGCCTTAAATGATATTATTTGTTTTTAAAATTTAAATTAAAAAATGAAAATATAAAAACAAACAGTATCATTTGGGCTATATTTATTGACAATTCTGAATTTAACTAAAAAAATGAACACCGTCTACAGACGGTCATAACGGTTAAATGGTTGTTTACTGTTATCAGTATTCCCTTGATCTTCAAGGTAGAACAACGCAAGTAGAAATCTAAAACATGTCTGGACGTGGTAAAGGAAAGTTAAGGGAAAAGCAAAGTCCCGATCAAATCGTGCTGGTTTACAATTTCCTGTAGGTCGTATTCATCGTTTATTGAGAAAAGGAAATTATGCCGAAAGAGTTGGTGCTGGAGCTCCTGTATACTTGGCAGCTGTTATGGAATATTTAGCTGCTGAAGTTTTGGAATTGGCAGGAAATGCAGCTAGAGATAACAAGAACACCCGTATAATTCCTAGACATTTACAATTGGCCATAAGAAATGACGAGGAATTGAACAAATTACTGTCAGGAGTTACCATCGCCCAAGGTGGAGTATTGCCTAATATACAAGCAGTACTTTTGCCTAAGAAGACCGAAAAGAAAGCTTAAGATATTACTTCTTTTTATACAACCTGTTGTTGTTGTTGTAAACATATATGTTGTTTACAACCTGTTTATCCAGTGGCTCACCTATGTCCATAAGTCCTCTTCCCCCTAGATACATGTTTTCTTGTATATCCGTTTTTGACCAAATAATAAATATTAAAAGAGTAGTTAAGCGCGGAACAGGCATTATTAGTAAATCCGTACGGCTCACTTCCTCTAAGTGGAAAATTTACTCATCATGGATATTTACGGTGTCAAAATAATTGACCTCTGGTGCAGCTCTTTCTGTATTATCAAGTCCTAGGTGGTCCTATCAACATTCTTGGCGATACCTAAGAAGGCTAAGAGTAAATACTGCAAATAACACATAACAATTATTAGTTTAATGAGCCATGTAGGTACTACAGTTATTTCTGAAAATCATTCACTCCAGAAAAGATACAAGATACATTGGCAAATCTCAGTTTGGCTTCAAGAATAGTTTTGGTACATTATGGGCGTTTTACGGCATCCACGTTCTTATACAAAGATGTTGAGATGTAGATGTTGATATATACATCTTCTTGATGGACTAAGAGAAAGTATTTGACACTGTTAAATACAAGACGTTAACTGGTATTTTGAATGAGATAGTTCTGGGTGGACAGGGCATTCAAAGATTAGAAGGTTTGTACTGGACTCAGGTAAAGAACTTCTACCTCACCCAAACTTTCCGATGCGTATGCCATTATTGGTATTATACTGGCTTTATAGATTCTTGACTTCATCTCACAGTTAATGTGACAATATATAATAATGTGCCATATACCTCTAGTGTTAATCCTGTGATTAGCAACCTGCTAATCTATTATTTGCTCTTTGTACCTGATCTCTTACTTCTTTTTCAACGTCTATGTCCATAGCTGGACAGTATAATCCTTTGGTACTTTATTTCCATTACTTATTCAATGCTATGAAATGCCATGAAAGGCGTAGGTACAAGAGATGCACTGTTTAGTCTACAGGTTTTATTTCAAAGATGCAGAGATATGACTTGCGATATTTACACCTGCTTTGTGGACTACCAAAAAGCATTTGATACAGTTCAACACCGAAAAATGATGGATTTTCTAACAAATGCCCAAATGGATGATAAAGACCGACGTATAATACAAAATTTATATTGGAACCAATCAGACACATTAAGAACGAATCTTGGAGGTGAACCAACGGAAGCGATCCAGATTCTACGAGGCGTTAGACAAGGATGTACCTATACGTTCACCTATATTATTTCACCTATATTCAAAGGAAATATTTAGTGAAGCCTTGGACAGGGCCCCCGCTACCATATGTGCAAAGTGTGCAATGCACACGGGCATAGGCGCCCATACACACGGGCAGGGGGGGGCCGTGGCCCCCCCTAGCTTTTCGGGAAAGAAAAAAATTAAATTTATATTACATAAACGCATTTTTTTCAAAACATTATTGGATAATTTTGAGAGATAAATTGGAAACAACATATTTATTAATAAAAAAAATTCACATATTGGGTAGTTATTAATAGTTTAACAGAAAATCTTTGTGTCTGCGACAGTGCTCTGTATGGAATGTGCATAATACACATTTCCCACAATCACGGTATGCTACTAACGAAAACATTGACAGAGATTAGAGGCGTGGGAAACATATACACTGTAATCGACACCCAAAATTACAAATTAAATGAATCATTTATACTGCAAAAAAACCATATCAGCAAGAATTCCGATCTCTGATCGATAATCACTAATGAGCCATTTGTCTTTAACAACTGGTATAAACTAATTATATTTTATATTTTGAAAAAATTCATACTGAAAAATAATTTTTAAAATTTATTGAACATAGTCAAATTTTAGTTTGCAAAAGTACTTTTTTAGTAAGTAGATTATTTTTAAAGTGTGCATTATGATGAACAGAACAATTTTATTTTAATGAAAAACAGGTGATCTTTCATGATGAATGAGTGTTATATACAGGGTGTCCCAAAAGTAGCGGAAAGGCCGAATAATTCGCGAAATGAACATCGGATCGAAAAACTGAAAAATACGTGTTCAATAATTTTCAAAAATCTATGCGATGACACTAAACAAGTCCACCACTTCAACCCCTGGGTGTGGAGCGGGGGGTAACTTTAAAATCTTAAATGGGCCCCCCATATCGTGATACCACAGCAAAATTATAGAAACGGTCTAATATATCGAGAAATATATGTACTTCCAAATAAAACTAAAAAACACGTGTTTAATATTTTTCAAAAATCTATAGAATGACACCAAACAGGATTTTTCATTCCACACTCTGGAGGTGGGGTGAGAGTTAACTTTAAAATCTTAAATAGGAACCCCCGTTTTTTCTTGCAGATTGAGTTTCCTCCTCAAAAAATAAGTAACATTTATTCGAACTTTTTTAGAATTGTTGACGGATGGCGCTATATTCGGAAAATGCGATTTATTTGCGCCATCTATCAACAATTCTAAAAATGTGTGCCTTATTTTTCATAAGGATTCTATATCTGCAAAAATAAAGGGGGCTCCTTTTTAAGATTTTAAAGTAAAAACTTGGTTCGACACATACTCTTGGTTAGTCTGCTCGCCAAAGTTGAAGGGAAGGCTTTGCAAGCATTGTATTCTTTTCAAACGGGTGTTAAAGAGAGGCTCAATTTTTGTGGTACCCATGACATTTCCATTTAAAAACTTGGTCTAGTGTTTAAATGTATGAATAATTCCTCACAATAGGGTTCAAACTAGGTTTTTTAGGTGGTTTAAACTACAGTATACTCCCTCTATAACGAGAACTTAAATGGTGAATTAATTATCTCGTTATAAGCGGATCTCGTTATATAATATTGAAATCTTTTGATGCCTCTTACGTAGTTTATTATGTGTCGATGGTCAACCTGAACAGTGAACAATGAGACTTCGTCGCCATAAATTGTAAATTTCCTATAGTATTCAATATCGGTCGATAAACAGGCAGATGTTTATTACAGGTGGCCGAGTTTATTATAGCACTGGCCTCGATAATAGGATAGATGTTGGGCATTTCTATGTACAGGTAGTTGGGGTATTTATTTATTTATGACCATTACAACGCTAAAAACAGGTAAAGACAAGTATTGTTCGATTTAAATTTTCCTCGTTATAACCAAATATGCCTCGTTATAGAGCGTTATAGTTCAATAGGAATTTCATGGGACACCTAATGTACCTCGTTATAAGCGAAACCTCGTTATATCCGTGTTCGTTATAGAGAGAGTCTACTGTATATATTGTCATCCGAAATATACAAAATGTAATGTGCAACATCTTCACGTTTGGCCCCCCCCTAAAGATTTTTATATGGGCGCCCTTGCACACGGGCGCCATCCTTTAGGGGTGCCAAAACCCAGGGTAAAAAATTGCAAAAAATTTAAAAAAAAACAAACAAAAAACAAAAATTAATTTTAAAATAAAAGTTTGGAAAGTAAATATGATTACGTATAAATATAAGAAAAACATGAAAAAAACAGAATACTTCGGCCATATAATAATTAGAGGACCTAGATTCCATCTACTTGGCCTTATAATGCAAGAAAAAGTGGAGGGAAAGAGATGAATTGGTCGAAATTAACTTTCATGGTTGTGAAATATTAGATAAAGAAGACCAAGGTATAATAAATACACACAAAATTTTATTAGTAGGTATATCATCCAGTTACTGCCGATTCCTATATGCAAGACCATGTCGGAAGTCAGGCATTTTAATTTATTTTGCTATGATTTTATTATGTTTGTTTCATTTTGATATTTTAGTCTACAAATAATAGTCCATTTACTCACGGTTTTTGCTGTGAATTTTAAAGAACCGCTTGCATTGAAATGAAATATACATAATACACATAGCTAACAAGTCAAAGAAAAAAAGTGATATTGTGCCGATGTGTGCTTTTGCGCTGGGGCTGGTTTCAACCCCTTCTAGGGGTGAAAAACACACGTTCAAAATAAGCCTGGAATTGGATAAACTGAGTAATTCTAAGGAACTTTGTTTCTATAGAATTTTTTCACTAAGTTAATACTTTTCGAGGTATTTGCGAGTGAATATGTTAATTTTTTAACAAAAACTCTGTTTTAGACGGTTTTTCCCAAATAACTCAAAAAGTAAGTATTTTATCGAAAAAAATGCTCTTATCAAAAAAATAGCTTACAAAAAGTTTTAAAAATGGCTGGCATATGAAGTCTGTAAACCCAGTAGAAGCACAGTTGTAGCTAATGAAAAGTAGGTTCTTATTCTTCAAATTCCAAATCGAATATTTCAACGTGAAATAGCCAAAACAAATGAAGCACTTTTCGGGGAAACTCATTAAAACTTCTTTAAAATGTTTAAAACAAGCTTTATATTTGTTCTTTAAAAAAGTTTCTAGCATCAAAAGTAATAAGTTATGCTCAAAATAAAGTTGGTCCCTTTTTTTTTGTAAAAGAAATCTTTTGGACAAAATTTTCTTTATCTTGAAAAAAATTGCTTTTTTTTAAATAGCTTAAAAATTATTGGTGATACCAAAAATATCAAGCAGTAAAAAATGTAGGTATTTCTATTCTGAATATTTTGGCTTTTTTGTTTTCCTGTAAAACAAAAATTTGTTAAGATATGGCTGTTCAAAATTTGCATACACCCGTGATTAACGACTCGTTCAAGCCCTCTTAACTAGAACAGCCTTTTCAAAAAAAGCACTTTGATTGAACCGATGAAACTTCAGATCATATAAACAATACATAAGTAACTTGTAGTGAACCGGTAACGATTAATTTCATTTAAGACGCTAATTAGGGTATTATTGGGCGATTTTCAAGATTTTTTTTATCAAAAAAGGGACTATCATCATTTTTAGCAACTTACTGAACTTACTGAAAAAACTCTATGGAACAAAAGTTTCTTAAAATTAGTCATTTTATCCAATTCCTTTTTTGAACGTTTCTATGTTTTTTTTTACCCACGAGAAGGGGTGAAACTCACTTCCAGGGCAAAAGCACACATTCGCACAATATCACTTTTTTTATTTGACAATTCTTTAAAATTCGGAGGTTTTGCAATATTCTACCGTGAGTGACTGGACTATAAATATGACTTCTAAAGTTCAGTTTTTTGCTTTATTTCAAGCACCTACCTACCTATACCTACCTTCAAAAATAAATAGAAAAACATTATCCAAAATGCCTTAAGGGGCGCCAAAATCCTTTTTTGCACACAGGCGCCAGTTACCCTTAAGGGGGCCCTGGCCTTGGAAAATTGCGAACATGGAATACTTCTAAATGGAGAACGCCTAAACAACATCCGCTGTGCAAACGACACCGTTATTTTTGCAGACAGTTTGAACAGTTTACAGCAACTAATAAACAAAGTAAATGAAGTAAGTGAAAGATTTGGACTTCAAGTAAATATATCAAAAACTAAATTTATGATCATTAGCAAAAATAAAACTAGAGACGCCCAACTACTTATCAATAATACACCAGTGGACCGAGTACAACAGTATAACTATCTTGGGACAATAGTAAACGAACAATGGGATCACTCACAAGAAATAAAACGTAGAATAGAGAAGGCTAGGAGTGCATTCAATAACATGGCCACCACTCTTTAAAAGCCACAACCTTAATCTGGAGATAAAAATAAGGCTCCTACGATGTTATGTATTCTCAATATTGTATTACGGAGTTGAATCCTGGACACTCACTGAAGCAATGGAGAAAAAACTTGAAGCCTTCGAGATGTGGCCATACAGGCGAATCCTAAGGATATCATGGACGGACAAGATAACCAACGAGACCGTATTACGAAGAGTTAGCAAAGAAAGAGAGGTGATGTATACCATTAAAAGAAGAAAGTTAGAATATCTCGGACACATAATGAGAAACGGCACTAAATACAGATTACTGAAGGTAATCCTTCAAGGTAAATTATTCGGAAAACGAGGAATTGGGAGAAGAAGAATATCATGGTTAAAGAACCTGAGGAAATGGTTCTCCACAACAACTAATCTATTTAAAGTATCAGAATGATCGCCAATATTCGAAACGAATAAGCACTAAAAGAAGAAGAAGAATTCAATGCTAACTCAATCAACGCCGACGTTTGCATACATTGGTTCTTTACTGATTACTATTGTTCTATCTTTCTGTTAAAATATTCCTGTCAAATTCTTTTGCTCTCATATTAAATCTCCGAACTACTGTTTGAAGGCTATCTTCATTTTGTGTTATCAAAATTTTATTGTCTGCGTAAGAGAGAATTTTAATAGCATTGCTCTCCATTCTATATCCTTTTTCTTTATAGATGCTCTTTATAACTTCATCTATGATTGCTTAGTGAAACCCTCCGTTTTTTACATTGCCTGTATCTATAGTGTTCTAACGCTTTCTCTGTAATATGTTTTATGACGAATACTGCATCTGTACACGACCTTACGGTACGGAAACCTTATTGCTTATCTGCTAAGTTTATGAGCTGATTTCTTCTTGTTATTCTATCTCTTGTTATAGATCCAAATGTTTGGAAAATGGCATAATTTATATAAAATAAAACAAAACATTATTCAGAGCATTTATATTTTACTTAAATACTTAAAATCCCCAGAACATTCTTCTTGCACCAGGACGGCGACGTAGTGGTCTTACCATATATCTGAATCCATAAACTACTTCACCTCCTTCAACTGAGAAGATAGCGTAGTCAGTCTCGTTTTCGTTGACGATTTTCAAAGATGATCCATTTATGCCTTCAAGTAAAAGCACTTGGGTTTCGTTGGGTTGGACGACTTGAGTGCGGACCACCTCTTGGTTTCTTCCATTAACATGAACGATCTGTAAAAGAGAAATACCATTAGTAAGGAAAATTCAAAAGGGAATAAATGAAACAAATCCAGTTATACAGATACATACATACATTATTTTAAAATATATTGTTGGATTTACTTACCTGAGCGGTAAAAGCATGAGTTCCATGATTAACAACGGTGTATCTATCATGAACAATGGGTTTACGTAGCATAGCGGGACGCATAACCACTCTTGGTCTGCGCATTGGTCTACATTGTCCAACTTGAGGTCTATTTTGTTGAGCTGGATGGTGCTGTTGTTGACCTTGATGGTGCTGTTGTTGAGCTGGATGGTGCTGTTGTTGAGCTGGGTGGTGCTGTTGTTGAGCTGGGTGGTGCTGTTGTTGAGCTGGATGGTGCTGTTGTTGAGCTGGGTGGTGCTGTTGTTGAGCTGGGTGGTGTCCTTGTTGAGCTGGATGATGTCCACCTTGGGCTGGACGATGGCCACCTTGAGCAGGATGTCCACCTTGACCAGGATGATAGGCTGGTCGTACCATTGGCCTACAAGCTGGACGACGGAATGGACGACGTCCTGGGCCTGTTAGGCTACCTGCTGGTTTACAAGGACGGGCTACTGCTGGTTTACATGCTGGTCTACGTCCAGGATGGTATTGAGGTCTACGAACCATAACATGTTGAGGTTTGCGATGTCCAGCTGGGTACATGGGTCTTCGGGTATATCTACCAACTTGATGCATGACAACTACGGATGATGCAGGTGCTAGATGGAAATTATTTACCAGCATTACTGAATTTTCATCAGACACTAGTTGTTTGATTTTTCTTTCAATGTCTCGAACTACTCTTCCACCGGTAGCTAGAACAAAATAAAATATTAATTTATTACTATTTTAATATATATATTTTTAATTTACAAGAAGATAAAAATAAAGACTTTCCATAATGTTTTTGGTTAACGGATCTTAGTTTCTAAACGTGAACCGTGAACGTAAATTAAAAAGAAAAAACACACCTGTGATAATAGCGACTTCTGTGTAATTTCTGTTCAATATATTTAATAGAGCTACTCCAGCGTCTTTGTTATGCTCAATTACTACAGTTTCATTTGGTTTAACTACCCTGTATTGATCATTGGCACGGTCATCGCTGTCAGTGTATGTAACCTGAAATGAACGATCAGAAAAGTAAACACAAATAAAATTTTAGGTCTAATAGAAATTTGTATGGCATTGATTTTATAAATAATTATTGTATAGTAAGTAATTATTGAAAAACTTTACCTCAACTTCTATTTCAGATTGTCCTTTGTTGGTAACAGTGAAGTTATGATGTTCGGAAAGGCTAACATCATTAGGATCATACATCAAAGCAGTGACGGATGAACGTGAGACCAAATGGAAGCTCTCCAAAGTTGTTAGAATATGAGTAACAACAGTTTCTTGTTGCTCATCAATATTTCTAACTAAATCCTCAAGATCTTCAATAACATCTCCTCCTTCAGCTCTAAAAACTGCATCTTCAGTGTGGCTTGTGTTGATAACTTCCAAAACGGTAGATTGGAATTGAGCTGTGAGTTCAAAAGACTCAGAGGTATTAGGCTGAACGGTTTTGCGATGGAGCTCTAGAGTTTGAACTGGTGAAGTACGCTTCAACTAAGAAAAAAGATTATTTTAGTAAAATAAAATACATAATGTACCTATATCAAAGACTTAATGAAAAGTAAGTTACTGAATCGCGAGTCTAAGCTTAGAATCTACAAAACAATAATTAGACCAGTGGTCACATATGGATGTGAAACGTGTACCCTCTCAACCGCTGATGAAAATCAACTGAGAATATTTTAGCGCAAAATACTAAGGAAGATATTTGGACCAGCACATTGCAGCGATTGTTCGTGGAGAATTAAAATGAACCACGAGCTGGATAAACTAATGCAGAGGGCAGATATTGTTAGATTTGTAAAGTCTCAAAGACTAAGCTGGCTTGGTCACTTAGAAATAATGTCAGATAATCGAACTGTGAAAGTAATCCAGAGATGAAAGCCCCAAAGAAATAGAACAAGAGAAAGGCCCCGTAAAAGATGTATAGACGACGACGTAGAAAAGGATATTAAAACCATGACCATCGACAGTGGCGCAGGAAAGTGTCCAACAGGGCAGAATGGAAGAACATTGTTAAGCAGGCCAATACTCACAAAGGTACTCACATTGTAGTGCCATTAGAAGAAGAAGAAGAAAAATGTATCTATATGTAATAATAATATATGGGGTATATGTATAATAATAATACAACTGGGTCCGAAGAACATCTTTATAAGATCATGCAGAATGCTGTACCTACTACTCTCAACGGCCAATGTGTACAAACATTTTTGGGAGATACTCCATACCAAGTAACTTAGGACTCGATAACATGTAAAGAGTCACACCAGAGTTCAATCCTTTTGATACCGTAGATATCTGGGATTAGTCAATTTTCCCCTTAGAGGGAGTGAGAGCCGTATGGCTAAATCTGGATAGTTTGATGGGATAAAAGAAAATTATTTCGATATTTCAATCTGTTTTAATGTGGGTAATTTTCAGTAGAATGGACAAAAAGTATCGAGCAAAGGATTGAATTTCAATTGTCTACACCTACACCTTGTCTGCAGAAATCTTCATTTATTGCAAATACCTATTAATTAGGATACTGTCAAGTCACGGAAGAATCCAAACCCGATGGTTTAAGTATAAAAATTAACTTATAATTATTTATGTGATCTCACAATAATAAAAAAGAACTTTAAGAAAAGGACAACAGAAAAACATGGAACAATGCGATAAAAGAAGGTTATATCTATTACAATGGAATGAAATTTACAAATTTTTATTAGAAAATTAAAATATCCATGGAGAACTTTATCAATGAACTACACATTACTTAAGGCGATACAGTAGCGATCAACAGGTGGCAACAAACGCGGTCCAATATTACGAAAGTTCTGCGAACTTTCAAAAGTGAGGCAACAGTGCGTCGGTAATTCGACACTGACAGTTACGTTTATACTATCAAAACTAATAACCGTGATCAAAAACAATAATTTTTATACACATAGGCGTGAAATGTTGCCAAGTCAGTGACGTTCGATTTCTTGTTATAAAAAAATCGATTTTTAGTAGTTCCAAGAATACACAAAATCTAGGCATGGGATAAAAAAGTTTATTTGAAGAAAGTGTATTTTTTTGTCTTTCTTAATGGCGATACAGGCTCCTTTTTTCAATATTTTATTTAGTTGTAGAGTAGTTTCCACATATGTACTAACATATTTCCGAAATTGGGCTCTGTACCGCCATTCTTTATTATATTAAGAATATGTGTGCCAAATGTTTCGACAAAATATTCAAAACTAGAGCCGCAATCTTGGAACGCGTTTGTTGCTACCTGTTGATCGCTACTGTTTCCTCTTAATAAGTATATTAGAGAAAAATTAACTTACAATCGTTTATGGGATAAAGGAACTTTACAAGAAAATTACGTGAAGAAAAAATGGGACAATGCGATAAAAAAAGAGTACCTATATCCATCACATTGAAAAGAGATTAACTAACTACTTTAGAAAAATGAAATGTCCATTGGCAACTGGATAAATGAACTATCTGAGTATATCGCATAGATGACCAAAATAAATTGTTGTTAATGATAAAGGAGCCCAAGCGGGCATTTTTGCAGTTACTCGAGCGCGTCAGATTATTACATGGGGAGAAACCTTGTACCCTGAAAATGTACCTCTACCATATATTGGTTTTTAATACAGGGGAGTTCGTTAAGGGGGAGCCGAAAAAAAATCTATCCTTAGAAAAACTCGAAATCGTCAGATTAAGATAAGGTAAGTTAAGTACATACAAAACAGTGTATATTTCAAAAATCTGTCGATTTGAGCGGGGCGTAAGGGAATGGGTGAGTCCCAAAGTTTCACAAGAAAAAAGCGAATATTTCGGGAAATGGACGACAGATCGAAAAACTAAAAAATACGTGCTCAACATTTTTCAAAAATTTATCGAATGATACCAAACATGACTTCCCACGGACAGGGGTGGGAGGTAAATTTAAAATTTTAAATACGAATCCCGCGATATTTCGCGAAATGAGCATCAGATACAAAAACTGAAAAATACACTTATTCAATTTTTTTTAAAAATCTATCGGATCGCACCAAACACGACCCCCCACGGAGGTGGGGTGGGGGGTTACTTAAAAATATAAAAATACCAAGTTTTTGGTAAAAGGTATATATTAAAATACCCTAAATAAGGGTCACAATACAAAACGTTTTCGGATTAAGGAATACATCATCAGTGTTTAAAAGCCAAAAATTGCATGCCTGAGCAACCAAAATGTATTGGGTAAAAACCCTTTAAATGTAAATGATATGGTTGTTTTACATATTTATATAAAGATCATCTGATGTTAAAGATATGCCTGGATGTTGTTGAAGCAAAAAAGCGTGATGTCGACGAATCTCCCAAAATAAATAACTAGAAGAACATCAAAGTCGGAGTTGTCAAGTCCTCAAGCCGAAAATTGTTCGAAGAACGAACTTTGCCTAAAATAAAGAAAAGAGAGGCAACACTTACCTCAATATCGAAAGCAGCTTTACCATGGTTAGTTACTGTATACTTTCCAGGATGTTCATCGCTTCCTTCAACATTTTGACTCAAAACAGTGACAGCAGTTCTTGGGCTTAATGAAAAGTTTTCTAGAACGACTATTTCAATTTCTGTTTCGTCTGAGTCTAGAAGTTCTTGAATGTTGTTTTCCAAGTCGTCAATAACGTTACCACCTTCAGCAGAAAATGATACTTCCTGTTCGTAACTGTTGTTGCTCACTTTCAACACGCTTTGTTCAAGACTGTCCTCAATAGCTATCTCAGTGGTTTGGTCTGGCTGGACCACAAACCATTGTGGAGCATCATCTTGGTTATTGAGGTGTACTACCTAAAAAACAAATATATCTAAATAAAAATTTTCTAACATGTATCCAACACAAACAACATCAATTGAAGATTGTAAAAATGTTCGGGAAAATGTATTACAAAAGATAAAAAATAACGAAATCAATGAACAAACATAATATATACCTCAACAAAAAGATCAGCTTTTCCGTGATTGGTGACGACATACTTTTTGTCTTCTTCCTTATCTCCGCCTCTCTGAGACAATGCTAAGATCGTAGTTCTAGGGGGTAAAACGAAATGATCTAGTTTCGATGTCTCCGAGACAGAGAAAGTGGTTTCATATTCGTATGTTTCATATGTCGTCGTCTCCACTGAATATTCTTGGGTGCTATCTTGCTGGGCTAAAATACGAAGACAACCAAGTGAAAAAAAAGTATAGAAATATTAGATTGATAAGACAAGTAAAAAATATTAGGTATGATTATATAATATATAGTGATGAGCGCGCTAATAACCGGCAAAATAACGAAAAAGATGGAAAATATAATACGTTGTGAAATATAAAAAAAAGAAGTAGAGGTGTAAAATTATTGATAGAAACCTATAAAAACTTACATTACTTTACATAGTTTCCCACCTTTAGACGTGACAGTGACAATTGTCATACTCCTCAGACACGTCTAAAGGTGGGAAGCTATATAGTGTAATGTAAATTTATAGGTTCATATGGATAATTGTACACCTCTTCTAGTTCCATCTCTTTTTATTGCACAACGTATTATGTTTTCCACCTTTTGCGATATTATGCCGGTTCTTAGCGCACTCATCACTGTATATTGAGTATATTCTTTTAATTGGAACAGGAATTTAATTTTTATTACATTAGTTTGTATTTACTAATACTCTTAATTAATTTAATCACCATAAAACATCAACTAACAACTGAAAGATCCCGAAGAACTTTGGAAAAAATTTGAAATAAAAATCAAATAAATTTGCAATAATGATTATAAAAGCAATCGAATAAAGAAAGAGTAAATGAATAACCTAAAAGCTCAAAACTATTGGAACTTAAACTTAAAATAGGAGAGGACAAAGACGATCAGCTTAGCGAGTCTTTCAATGATAATTAGATTATATCCGCCATCCTCATAATGAAAAAGAATAAGGCTCAGAGCATTGACGATCTGCGTAAAGAGCAAATTAAGAAGTTTGGACCAAACACAGTACAGTGGCTCATTCAGGTGAGCTAAACTATGCAGATGTCCAAAGTCTGGAGACAAGACACAGTTGCAGTCTTACTTAAATATGGCAAAGATCCCAATGACTCCAAAAGCTGCTGAAGAAACCAAAAAATGTATTGAAGAAAAGAAAATTCTATTTATCAAAAGTATGAACAGCCAATCCCTAGAAGATATACAGATGTACAAAAAGAAAAATAGAGAAGTAAAACGATGACGGACAAAAGAAAGGAATGAAGAATGGGAAGTAACATGTGCTGAAATTTAAACGACATATAGGAGGGACAAGAGAATCTGAATAATTGGAAATATTGAATTTTTAAGGAAAAATACAAACGAAAAAGTTCAAATACAATACGTATCAGAAGAAGAGTGGTAAAAATACTGTCAAAAACTACTCACAGAAGACTGCCCAGATTTCATAGAGACGAACACAGAATATGAACAAATAACGAAAATAAAATGAAGAACAGATTGCGCTAAGACTAAGCGAAATAAAGAATGCCATAAATATTCTAAAGAACAAGAAATTAGGGAGATCAGAACGAATCGTAAAATAACTAATTTTATGTACGGAACAGAAAAACTACACAGAATTTTATTCGAAATGTTCAGTAACGCTATAAATCCAAACAAAATACCCAACAGTATATATATGGCGTTCATCTATGTAAAAAGGCGTATGACAAAGAAGATCGGGATAACGCAGTGGTTAATAGGAGCTGTAAAAAATACAACAAAAAGGTAAGAGTTAAAATCAGCAATAAATATTCAAACGAATTTAAGAATACAAAAGGCTTAATACAGGGACACTCTACACATATGGCGATGTTTAAGATATTTCTAGAACACATATTAAGGTCATGGAAAAGGAAATGTATATATGGGAATACTAATATGAGACGACTGCTTGTAGATTAAGTTTTGCAGATGACCAAGTTGTAACGGCTCAAGATGAATATGATCTATTCTATATGCCCCAAAATCCAAAAAAGGAATACACAAAAAATGGACTGGAAATAAACATGTATCCAACGAATTAACGGGGTTTTATGGGATAGACAGATTACCAGGAATACTAAGAAGAGGATATAATACAGGGTGTTTCACTGGTAAAGTAACATACGTTAACTGTAGAAAGAGGATACTTAGGCGGTCTCAAAAATACCATAGTTAATGGGTCTTACTCCATTAATAACAAAGATACTGGGTGTTTTATCTATTTTGCCATTTTCTTAATTGGTTCATAACTTTTTGACCACACTGTATATTAATTTTATATTTGGCACGCAAATATCATGTAATGCGTACAATAAATTAATTTATTTACAATTGTAAAAAATCCAGGTCCGGCTTAAAAAATATTGGAAAATATTCCGACCCCAAAACAACACCCCGTACATTAAATTTTTTAAAATGGATTTTTCAGTTGAAAAGAGGATAAAAAACTAAATTCAGTGGTATACTTTGACACAGATTCAGAGGTATACTCTACACATGAGATTTGAAGTTAGATCTAAGAGTTAGGTTAGCTAGGTTCTACATTTTCTCGACTTTGTTTTATGGAATGGAAGCTTGAACCTTGAATGTGGCATTAGTGAAAAACCTGGAATCATTCAAGTTGTGGGAGTATGGAAGAATTCTGAAAATATCATGGACAGAACACGTCACAAAGAAAGAGGTTATGAGAAAGATGAATAAATTAATGGAAGTCTTAAATACAAGCAAAACCAGAAAATTGGAATGCCTTGGACATATTACATGTGGAGAAAGATACAAATTGCTCCAACTCATTGTGCAGGGAAAGATCCAAGGAAAAAGAAGCATAAAGAGACGTAGAATATCATGGCTGCGCAACTTGAGAGAATGGTACATCAAATGAACTTTTCAGAGAAGCCGTCTTTAAAGTCCGAATCGCTATGATGATTACAGACCTCTTGGTAGCTTCTTGAAGAAGAAGATAAAGAAGAAAGAGTAGAATAAAAATTTACTTACATAGTAGGCGGTACATCTTGAAGGCGGTGTTTACTGGGTTTAATCAGAATAAACGAATGCAAACTGCTGATGGGACTTCTTTTATAGGTACCAAAACATTGACGATAAGGTTCCACGTTTACCTACAATCATAACAGTTTATCAGATTATTAGATTATGAAACAAACAACGCCTTCGCAGTCTGCTATTATGTGATGTGGAATATTTTTGCAATAGTAACTATAACTATAAGTAATCATAGATTATCCAAATTTATCCAAGAATACCAAAAATATAATTGACATTGAAATAACCTTTTAATTAAAAACATTTTGATTTTGTCGATAATGATACATAGTGCAGTTACTGAAGGTGGATATGAACTACATATTACCTCCGATTTCGTTGAACCTTCATCGATTTGCATGAAAATTAGTGAGTTGTTAGAGGATATCTCAAGGAACAAAGGTGACATGGTGCCAACTTGCGCTTTTACAATGGGGGTGGATTCTCAGGAGGATATCTCGGGGGTGAAGATTATTTTATTAAGAATAACCCCATAATTCGATAAAGGGACAAATTCTAAACAAAATTTATCATATAAAGTTATTTAATCAACCAATTAAATCAATTAAATCAAAAGTTTTTGAGTTATTAAAGATCAAAGATTTTTCACAAATAACTCAAAAACAATAGTTTGTACAAAATAAGTTATTTTTACCAGAATTTAAGCTAATAACAAATGAAATAAACTCCTTACTAGAAAAATCTTTTAATGTTAACCTAAAGTGAGTTATAGGTAATTAAATGTATATTTTCTTCGGCGAGTGCCCAAATCTAAGTATTCAAGCTTAAATAACGGGAAAATTATGCATTTTATAACATAAACTTATTAAACATTTGTCAAAGTACTTAGAAATATCTATCAACTGAGTACCCGAACGAGTCAATAGCATTAAAATTTATGCGCCAAAAATTTTTCAAAATTTATCTTTTAAAAAATTTTCCAAAAAATGTTATTGTTTTTTCTTAAATAACTCCGTTAATTTTTATGATACCAGGTTCACCTATTATCCTATTGGATAATAGGTGAACCTGGTATTTTATGATATCATCCTATTTGGAGCTATTATCAAAAAAATATGAGAATTACGATAATTTTAAAAATTCTGATTTTTGAAATTACATATTTTTTTTAATATGCATTCTAAACCGGTCAAAAATATTGAAATAGTTACTTAGGCTAATATAAATAAATTTTTGTAAGGATTACTATAATATTTTTGAGAAAATGGCATATGTTTTATTTTTCACTTTTTCCTAAAAAATTCAAAAGGGTTCTCTTATTTTCATCATAACTTGCTTAATTTTGATGATATTAACTTCCTCTGAAGTTCATTTGATAAGTATGTCGAAGTACTTTGACAAGTGTTTAGAAGGTACCTATATTTTATAGATTGCATCGTTTTCCCGTTATTTAAGCTTGAATACTTAGATTTGAGTACTCGTCAAAAAAAATATACATTCAATTACCCATAACTCACTTTGAGTTAACACTAGTTTAGTTCTTTAAGTTTAGTAGTGTATTCAGTTTTTATTATTTTCAATTTTGGTTATAATAACTTTTTTGTAAAAGCTTATAGTTTTTGATTTATACGTCAAAAACAGCTTTAAACATGCATTTTTTAGGAAAAAATAAAATTTTTGATCATTAATAACTCAAAAAGTATTGATTTATATTAATAACCTTATATAACAAATTTTGCTTAAAATTTATCCCTCTATTGACTTTTGGTATTATTTTTATTAAAGTAATTTTCACCCCCTGGGAAGGGGTGGCATCCTCCCCCAGGGTAAAAGTGCAAGTTGGTATCATGTCACCTTTATTTCTTGTCGTATCCTCTAACTACTCACCAATTTTCATGAAAATCGATGGAGCTTCAACGAAATCGGAGGTGAAAACCTTCAGTGACTGCACGCATTTTTTTCGCATTCGCACGCATTCTTTTTCTTAAAATTTTCAATGTTTAATGCCTAGTTGCACCAACAGATCTTAAGCTCCAGCTTAGCTAAGCTCTACTTATAGATAGGGCCTCCTTGAGTGTCACTTACGTTGCACCATAATTTTCGATTCTTGCCTTATTATCAATTAAGTATATCTATTATTTTATTATGATATTTTTATTATTATATATTATAATTATATTATATGAATTCTTGTGTTATTCTCGTCTTAAGGTTAAGATCTGTTGGTGCAACCGGGCATTAAATACACAAACATGTTTCCATTTTTGATATTTGACAGGTAAAAGTAGGTTACTGGGGTGCATGTTTCACCAACAAATCTTAAGCTCCAGCTTAGCCCACCTCAGCTTATATATCCTCATCTTCGATTTTTATCTAAGCACGTCTTAATTGAGACGACCGACGTTTATGATACAATCCACGTGACAACCCATTGTGGCAAGCTGAAAATTGATCTAAAGCTCAATGGTGCAACGCATATGTTTAGTAAGCTGAGCTTAAGGCACGTCTTAAGCTTAAGATCTGTTGGTGCAACCAGGCATAAATGTATCAGTTTTCCTCACTCTTTCTCTAATTACGGTTACGAAATTATAACGGATATTTTTTTCGGATAATTTACCCTGAAAACAATGTACCATTTCAAAACACCGGCAGCAGTAGGGGTGTATTCCTATTATATTCCTTAATAAAACGCGTGTACAGAGAAGATTTCAGGACCAGTTCGTCACCTAGAGTAACTCCCCAAGAAGAAATCAAAGGACCCCGCACAAACCTTATGGAAAATAGGTCCCAGTGGATGTCGTTCATACTTTGGGAAAATACTCTTTGAAGCATCCTGATAAAAAGTTCTCATGGGCACAACTCAATCGCATGAAGGATTTTTAAGATATAGAGGTCCAAACTCGGAAAATTATAAGATTTACGGGGTATTCCAATTCCGTGAGTTACTGGTTATTTGGCAACATGTAAAAGTTTGGATCAAGGAAAAGTACTAGTAGTCTAGGATTTTTTCCTGGCTATCCAATGGCGACCTTTACTTTGACCTTGAACTTCAATGAACGTCATCTTCTAGAGTTTCGAGGGTTTTAGGCATTAAATTGATATAAACAGATTGCTCATGGGTTTTTGGGGATCGCAAAACACGAATATGCCATCAGAATTTATTGCCCTCAAGATGGATGACGTGGTGGCCAGGGCCACTGCAAGGGACGTCATCTTCTAGAGTTTCGATGGTTTTCGGCATTTGATTGATGCAAATGAATTACTGGAGGGTTTTTTGAGGTCGCTAAACACGAATATGCCACCAGAACCGACTCCCGAAGCACCTGGTTTCCAAGGTCAATGAAAGTCTTTGGCACTACATTGATGCAAATGGATTAATTATAGGTTTCTGGGGTCGCTGAACACGAATACGTGATTCGTGGATCGGATCTGATAGTGTATGCATGTTAAGCAACCCCAAAAACCTAGGAGTAATCCATTTGATTCCTCCGAAACTCCAGAAGATAACCTGTCTTAGGCATCAGGTGCTCCTGTGTCTGTACTGATCATGTATTCGTGTTCAGCAACCCCAAAAGCCTATAACTAATCCGTTTGCATTAATGTAGTACCAAAGACCCTCGAAACTCCAGGAGCCCCTTTCATTGACCTTGGAAATCAGGTGCACCGGGAGTCGTTTCTGGTATCATATTCGTGTATAGCGACCTCAAAAAACCCTCCAGTAATTCATTTGCATCAATTAAATGCCGAAAACCATCGAAACTCTAGAAGATGACGTCCCTTGCAGAGGCCCTGACCACCACGTCATCCGGAGGGCAATTCTGATGGCATATTCGTGTTTAGCGATCCCAAAAACCCACGAGTAATGTGTTTATATCAATTGAATGCCGAAAACCCTCGAAACTCTAGAAGATGACGTTCGTTGAAGGTCAAGGTCAAAGTAAAGGTCGCCATTGGATAGCCAGGAAAAAATCCTAGACTACTAGTACTTTTGCTTGATCCAAACTTCTACATGTTGCCAAATAACCAGTAACTCACGGAATTGGAATACCCCATAAAGCTTATAATTTTCCGAGTTTGGGCCTCTATATCTTGAAAATCCTTCATACGATTGAGTTGTGCCCATGAGAACTTTTTATCAGGATGCTTCAAAGAGTGTTTCCCCAAAGTATGAACGAAATCCACTGGGACCTATTTTCCATAAGGTTTGTGCGGGATCCTTTATTGTGTTGCCTTATATTTTCACTGCGCTGCAGAAAAGGGAATTTGATACAGTAGTTTTTGAAAACCAAAATAACTTTTAACTTAGTGTAAGTGTAAGCTCATCAGTTTTACGAGGCACACCTCAAATTTCATCCTTCTTTCTGTTTAACTGACAAGTCGTAGTGTCGGGCTAGTCTTATGGATGTCTTACAGGAAATTTTCTGCTACACAACACACCATTCGCTTCCTCCCACTTTATCCACTTCTGTCTAATTCTGCTGTATGCATCTCCATATGTCTCCCTAATACTCTGTAATACCGATCCTAGACACTTAAAACTATTACTTTTAACAATCATTTCACCATTCAAAGATATCATTTTATTTGGTGTATGTAACTCCATCTTTAAATAAACATTCCAAATACTCTGTTTTTGACCTACTAAGTTTTGAACTTCTTTCCTCAACAACTTGTCTCCAGTGTTCCAGTTTCTATTCTGTCGCTTTTACTATTTGCTTCTAACACTAAATAATCAGTATACATTAAGTACCAGAGAATGTTACTCTGTAGTTTCGCTGATATCTGATACAGAATTAATGAGAAAAAATAAGGACTAATCACTGAATCTTCATGCAATCTTACATTCACAGGAAATTGATCATTCTCTCCCACACCTGTCCTCACACTAGTTACTACTCCCTCATTTTTATCTCCCACAATCTTTATATGTATATTCGCTGGGAACTCCTTATTAAGTGCTTATATTGAGTCTTTATCTCTCGAGAAACTCTATCCTACGCTTTCTCAAGATCAATGAATATGATCATTACGATATGAGCGTTAGTTTCTATATTTTCTATATTTCTGTTTCATCACATATCCGTATATCAATAATTAGGTCCTTCAAGGTGTGACTAAGAAACTTGATGGCGCTGTAGTATGTTCATTGTGGTATATCTTCCTTGTTTTTGTAAACGTAGGTACTAATATACTACTTTTTCATTCGTCTGGCATTTGTATAACTTCCATAATTCTATTAAATAAACCTTTTAGCCATATTCTTCCTGTCTCTCAATGCAGATCGCCCTTCCTCAAGAATAGTATGTGGTCTAACTATTTTTCCTGTCTCTTTTTTTTTTTTGATTGCTTGAACCTTTGTTATTTTGGTGACACGCTGTTACTACGTCCGTTAACTAAATAGGTTTTCTGTAAAATTTTTCATTTTAGAAACTTTCAAAATTTCAAATTTTTTCATCGCTTTTTGACATCCTTTTCGGGAAATAATATCTGTAGTAAATATTGTATTACATACGCATATCGCATAGATCTGACATACTTAAAATCTTTTGTATTTTTGCTCTATGTATGGCTATTTTATATATCTTAGGCTATTCTCCTTCCGTGGTTGGTATACAATACAGTCTAAAGCCCCTTAGACCCCCCTGCCCTGTACCTGCGCCTGAGCGTAACCGAAACAATGGGTGCGTTCCGTGCGTTCGGACGACCATAGCGGCTGACTGTCAGCAGAAATCGGCTGAGTGGTTGTATCCACCCGTGATAGGGAAAGCTTAGTAAATCTCTCAGCGGCTGACTTCCAGCGGTGACGTCTGACAGCTACTGCTGGCTCAGCTGTCCAGCCGCTGTGGTCGTCCGAACGCACCCATTAACTTTGAGGTGAAATCAAGAATCTATAATGCCCGTAAAAGACCAATTTTATGTCGTACTTATCAGAAACAAGAGCCGACCGATAGCGCGAGAGATGGAGTGACAATATTCAATCCACATCAATCCACCAATGGACAAGCAAAATTGCTTTTATAAAGGAAGAGGAGGAAGAAGAAGAAAAAGAGGAACGCTCTCTGATCCAATAGTAAGAATAGAAGTACAAGTCAAATTGAATTTAAAATTGGATATCATCCAGAAAAATACAAATGAGGATAATTGTGGAGGTAACTGAAAAACAGTTAAAACTTGATAACATACAAATGCTGGATAATCGACAACATGAAAAATATTGGACCTTCGCAGATCATATAAAAATAGCGTTCTTATCAGTAACAAAAAAATACAAAAATAAATCAGATCTAAGATTAGAAAAGCGAAGGAACAATGGTTAACGGATAAATGCAGAGATATAGCACAGCTGGAGGCTAAAAAGGCTAACACTAACAATATAGAATGATAATAGTATTAAAAAATCCACAAGGAAAAAGTTTTCCTGTAGTTGGCTGTATACCATGTAATACAAAAAACAGTAAAATGCTGTATAAAAATTATATATAAAATCCCTCAAAAGGGCCACATCAAAATCACATAACTAGTTTTCAACTGGTTTACCAGTCATCATCAGTGCTTACGTGCAATGTACATGCTAACCACCAAGATAGTATTTAACAAAAATATGTGGGTCAAAGCCCAGTAAAAGTAATCCATCAAGGAAACATTGGTTTAAAATGCTACATTAATCTTGGATTTTTAAAATATTTGTTAATCTGTACCAGGTAACATCTGAGCTGTTCATATGACTTATTCACATGTTGAAAGTATGACGGCAAGTGCCGTCACTGTTAATCTGCCCCAGGTAACATCTGAGCTGTTGATATGACTTGTTCAATGTTACCTGGGGCAGATTAACAAATATTTTAAACATCCAAGCTTAATGTAGCATTTTTAACCAATGTTTCCTTGACGGATTACTTTTACTGGGTTTTGACCCATATATTTTTGTTAAATACTATCTTGGTGGTTAGCATGTACATGGCACGTAAGCACTGATGATGACTGGTAAACCAGTTGAAAACTAGTTATGTGATATTGATGTGGCCCTTTTTGGGGGATTTTAAATATACCTTTTATACAGCATTTTACTGTTTTTTGATAATAGTATTCTTATAAATGAACAATACCGAACTGGCACGATTCCGACATCGACAACAGGCGGCAACCGGCAACTGCAGGGCGGCAGTTGCAGTTGTCGCCAGGACGACGTCATTACTTTGCACTATTAATTTGTATATTTCTTAGCAACTGACGTTCTGCCGAACACCGGTTGCTAATAATTATACAAATTAATAGTGCAAAGTAATGACGTCGTTATGGTGACAACTCTAACTACCGTCTGCAGTTGCCGTCTGCCGTCGATGTCGGAATCGTGAATGTAGTAGCACATAAGAACAGTTACAAGAATACAAAATATAAAATATTGACAATCTTTTTACAGATAATAAATATACCTCTCACAGCATTACTGCCTATTATGACACGGATACCACTAAGGAAGAACTTGTACACCCCATAGCAAGTATAAAAGATGGAAAGATGCCGAGAGCAGATACAGTAAAGATGTTTTTAAAGCACTTAGAGAAGACAGACTTATCTCAGTCCTATTAAATTTGCTCAACTGCGTATACAAGAGCAAAATAATTCCTAAACATTGGCTTAAATCAACATGCGTGGCGATACCTAAGAAGGCTAAGAGTAAATACCGCAAATAATGCAAATAACACATAACAATAATTAGTTTAATGAGCCATGTACTAAAGTTATTTCCGAAAATCATTCACTCCAGAAAAGATATAAGATACATTGGCAAATCTCAGTTTGGCTTCAAGAATAGTTTTGGTACATTATGGGCGTTATTCGGCATCCATGTTCTTATACAAAGATATTGACATGTAGATGTTGATATACGTATTCTTGATGGACTAAGAGAAAGTATTTGACACTGTTAAAATACAAGGCTTTAACTGGTATTTTGAATATGATAGTTCTGGGTGGACAGGACTTTCTAATACTAGAATGTTTATACTGGACTCAGGTAAAGAACTTTAACCTCACCCAAACTTTCGGATGCATATGCCATTATTGGTCTTATACCGGCTTTGTAGACTCTTGACTTCATCTCACAGTTAATGTCACAATGTATAATAATGTGCCATATAGTGTTATTAAGGCATCCTACTAATCTATTATTTGCTCTTTGTACCTGATCTCTTACTTCTTTTTCAACGTCTGTCTCCGTAGCTGGACAGTATAATTCTTTGGTACTTTATTTCCATTACTTATTCAATGCTAACTCAATCGACGTCGACGTTTGCATACTGTAATAAAACGAGCGATTTCGTATTTATATACGACTTTATTTATATAACTGTACAGACGAATTTATATTATACACTGAACTCATTTACAAAAACAGTTCCAATTTATAGCCCATCGTTATTTCTCGAAAATTCTGCCCATCTCTAGTTATCGTCCAGACGTTCTTAGAATTGCTCGTCTTTCCGTCCCGCTACATCGCGTCATATCTAGAAACATCGTCGTGGAATGCCTGCGTGGAGATGGGACCTGTTATACGACGGTCGGTCAAAAGTAATATTTTGTTACACTGCTCCCCTCTTAAGACCTGAGCGTCCCGATCAGCAACCCTAGATGGCCCAGGATGGCGGAACCTACAGGATTCTCCAGCTCTGCATACACCCCTAGAAAAGAAGTAACAGTCTACTGTCTGAAGGGTATGACATCTTCGGGTTCATGCAACACACAGTAATTCGTACGCCAGTTTCTCTGAAGATCACTTCAAGCATGCTTCTCACAATCTTCCAATCCAGATTTTCTACTGCATGGCCTATTTTTGGTAAAGCCAAATCTTTGATGTCATAATTACACACGATTTTCTTCAAATTAGTTAGAGCACGCCATATGTTCTCGTAGCTTGGCGTGTCCGTATAAGACTTCCTGGTCACCATATACAGCAAAGATCGAGGACCATCTTCCAATCGCAATACTCTTCCAATTTTAGGTTGTTGATTCGTTAACTCGTCCAGGCGGCCGAACTTTCTATTGAATACGGACGAGATTCCTTTAGTCATCTCGAGGTCTTGGGCAACACAGTGGGCTAGAGAGACGTTTTCTGGAACACCAAACAGATCTTGCTGAACTTCTGTGGTCACGCCGAATCTAGCACTCTTTCTTTCTGCGTAATTTGACATAAATTCCTTAAAACTTGGCTGTGGTGCATCTTTCATCTCCTGTTGGAGGACTCGGGCTTCCTCTGTTTCATTTGAGCCAGCATATGGTGCAAGACGATTTATGTGAATAACTTTTGGTTTACCGTTTGGTAACTTCTTAATTCTGTATATTACGTCATTTATTTTCTTCTTAACTTCATACGGACCTTCCCATTGTCTTTGCAGTTTAGGACACAGGCCTCGACGACGTTGTGGATTAAAAAGCCAGACAAGATCACCTACTTCGAAGCTTTCATTCTTGCAGCGAGAATCATATTGATCTTTCATTTTTCACTGGCTATCTGGATGTGTTGTCGGGCAAGTTCATGAATGTTGTTCATTCGTAATTTCAGGCGGTCTACGTATTCTTCGCCTGCAACATATTCCTCGGAAGGTCTGCAGCCAAACTCTAGGTCGCAGGGCAAACGAACTTCACGACCCAACATCAGGCAGGTTGGTGTTTGACCTGTAGTTTCATTCACGGCCGAGCGGTAGGCCATCAGGAATAAATGAATGTGTTGGTCCCAATCTCGCTGATGTTCAGATACAACTTTGGACAAGTGTTTACCCATCGTTCGGTTCATCCTCTCGACCATTCCATCTGATTGAGGATGCAGGGGTGTTGTTCTGGTCTTATTGGCACCAATCAATTTACAAACGTTTTGGAAAAGAGCTGACTCAAAGTTTCGCCCTTGGTCGGAGTGGATCTCCAAGGGAACACCAAATCGGCTGAAGAATTCTTTAACAAGTACCTCTGCAACGGTAGCAGCTTCTTGATTCGGTAATGCATAGGCCTCGGTCCATTTCGTAAAATAGTCCATGGCTACCAGAATGTATTTATTTCCAGCATCGGTTTCTGGAAATGGACCTGCAATGTCGATTGCTACTCTTTCCATAGGACTTCCAACATTGTACTGTCTCATGGGTGCTCTCTTTTTACCAACTGGACCATTACCGGATGCACACAGTTCACATTTCCGGCACCATCTTCTTACATCATCTTTACAGTTCACCCAATAGAACCGTTCTCGAACCTTTTGCAGAGTCTTCGTAATACCAAAGTGTCCACCTGATGTACCGTCGTGCAACTGACGCAATACTTCTGACACTTTACTTTTAGGTACAATCAACTGCAGCTTAGATTCTGTACCATCATCGTTCTCAAAGGTTCTGTACAGAAGATCATCTTTTAGTACCAGGCAATTCCATTGGCTCCAGTAGGCCTTGACTTCTGGACTACATGCACTAATGTTCTGCCAACTAGGTCTCTCACCTTGCTGCATCCAATCCAATACTCTTTTTATACATGGATCATCTTCTTGGGCGTTTTGTAACTGTTGGGGCTGCCATTGCGCATTAACTACGGTGGTTCGTCTCACGGGGCAAAATCGTTCCCCTAATTTGGCACAGTGATTACAATTTGCACTGCATGGTCGTCTCGAAAGGGCATCAGCATTTGAATGAACTCTTCCGGCCCTGTGTTCTATCTCATAATCATATTCTTGCAGTCGTTCTAACCATCTTGCCATCTGGCCCTCTGGATTACGGAATTGTATGAGCCATTTTAGAGCAGCGTGATCTGTTCGAAGAAGGAACTTTCTGCCGTACAAGTATTTATGGAAATGTTCGCAAGCCTTCACTACACCCAGCAGTTCTCTTCTGGTAACGCAATAGTTTCTTTCTGGTTTCGACAGGACTTTGCTGAAATAAGCGATGACTTTTTCCTGTCCATCCTGGATTTGTGAGAGAACAGCTCCTATGGCACTGTTGCTAGCATCGGTATCCAAAACAAATTTTCCTGCCTGTCCCGGGTAGCTTAATATCGGTGCACTGATCAGAGCCCTTTGTAGTTGTTCGAAAGCTTTTTGACACTCCTCACTCCATGTATATTCTTTGCCCTCCTCCGTCAACTTTGTTAGGGGCTTGGAGATATTGGCAAATCCTTTGACAAATCGTCGGTAATATGTACATAGGCCAAGGAAACTTCTAATTTCATGTTTATCTTTTGGTACTGGCCAATTTTTAATTGCTTCAATCTTTTCAGGATCAGCTGTTACACCATTACTCGATACAATATGTCCCAAATACTTAACTTCTCGTCGAAACATGTGACATTTCTTCGGACTTAACTTCAAGTTCGGTGTCCTCAATCGTTGAAAGACGTCTATTAGATTCTTGGCATGTTCATCAAAGGACCTTCCAACCACAATTACAGCATCCAAGTAAACCAGGAATGTTTTCCTTGTTAGACCTCTTAAAACTGCCTCCATTAATCTTTCAAATGTAGCAGGGGCATTACATAAACCAAACGGCATAGCCGTAAACTGCCAAAGTTTACTATTTCCTATCGAAAATGCGGTTTTCTCCCGATCGGCTGGCTCCATGTCTACTTGCCAATATCCACTTTTTAAATCGAGTGTGGAAAACCAACGAGAACCGGAGAGAGTATCCAATGTATCGTCTATTCTGGGCAAAGGATAACTATCTTTTTTTGTTACCGCATTGAGCTGGCGGTAGTCGATACAAAAACGCGTTGAACCATCTTTCTTCTTTACCAGAACAACTGGTGATGTCCATGGACTGTTCGATGGTTCAATTACCCCTTGTTTGTCCATATCCTTGATAATCTCTTCGGCTTCATCTCTTTTCGCAAATAGAAGTCGTCTAGGCCGTTGTCTGATTGGCTGAGCGTCTCCGGTATTTATTTTATGCGTTACTATGCTTGTTTTGCCCTTATCCTTCTTATCAATAGCAAAAACATCTTGATACTCTATCAGCATAGACGTCACTTTTTCCGTTCGTTCATGATCAAGATCTTGGCATCTTTCAATGATCATCTCAACAAACTCCTTTGGATACTTCGCCTTCGATGATTTCTCATTGGTATTCACAGAGCAAATTGAAGCCACGGGAACACACTGCCCGATCAAAGCTAATCTACTTAACTTGATAGCATTTTCCCTTAAATTCATAACTCTTACAGGGATGATATCTCGAACTTTTACCAAAGTTTTCGCCGTTAGGAACTCGACATTATCCACATCTTCGACCATCCTTAAACTTCCCTCTCGGCAGTGTCCATCAAGCATGGTCATCAGAATTTTCTCACTATTACCGGGTATGGTTACGTCGCATGTAGTAAGTAAGCGGATGAAATCTTCTTTGTCGTCGTGAAAGGGCAAATCTTCACCATTGATCTTGAGAACTCCATTTTGAATATCCAATATTGCCCCCACTTTCCTTAGTACATCCATCCCCAATATGAATTCGTCGGAGATCTCGGCAATTAATACTTGATGTTCAACTGTGGTCTGGCCAATGGATACTGACATATTAGCCTCGCCATATGTATTAATTAGCTCACCAGTCGCTGTTCTAAGCTTTACTGTTGCAGGTGATAATTTATTATGGTCTCGTACTACATCTGGACGTGCGATAGTTCTCGTTGCACCTGTATCCACCAAAAATGATCTACATCTATTACTGATACGACCTTCGACGTATAAGTTGTGGATTCCACCGGAGGACGTAAGGTTGACAGTTACTATGGGGGCTCTAGTTCTCGAGGTCGGCAGTTGCCCCTTGGTGTCGACCCGCTCTAGTTTTCCGACGGCTGTACGATCTTCTTACAATTACGACGAATGTGGCCTACGTCTCCACAATTCCAACATCTAGGCTCGCGTCTCTTTGGCATCTGATTACTTAATACTCTCCGTATCATGTCCTCCAGACGTTCATCGTTGTGTTCGTCACTTTCTTCAATGGTTCTTACTCTATGGCCTCGTGAAGTTTGACTAGCCGTTTCGTGTTCCAATACAATAGCAAGTGCTTCATCTAAAACTTTCGGCCTTGCTAGTCGTAAAGCTTTCTGTAGTTCATTATCTTTCAGCCCATTGACGAAGGTATCTACTGCAATTTCTTCTAAAACGCTGTCTGGCACCTCTGGATAAGCCAACCGCACCACACGAGCCACATCTGCTTCAAATTCTTGCAGATTCTCACTTGCTCGTTGACTTCTACTTCGCAGTTGTGCTTTGTATACTTGTTGTAGATGGGCATCTCCATAGTGTTTTTCTAGACGAGTGAACAAGGTCTGGTAACAATTTTCTTGACCCTTAGGAATTGATCTTAATATATCTGCAGCATCACCTCGCAAAGCAGCAGTCAAGGAAACAGCCTTTTCCTGTTCGGTCCAATGATTGGCGGTCGCAATAGCTTCGAATTGTCTAAGGTATATGGACCAAGAGGACTTTCCATCAAATGGTGGTAATTTGAATCTCATATTATACGACATTTCGTCTCTCGGTAGTTCATCTTTCACTACAGGATCTAAAGCTACTGCATTAACTGACGGTTGCACTTTTGTATCGGTTATCATGCTTTCTAATTCTTTGATCTTCTCTTCTACGGCCAAAACTACTGCATTAACTGAAGGTAGAACTTTCGTATTGGTTACCATAGTCTCTAGTTGTTTGATCTTCTCTTCTAACATTTCTTTATTGTCGTCTACACTTTTCTGTATCTTCAGAATGTTTTAGAAACTTCTTCAAATTTCTCATTGTTCTGTTTACAAACTTCTTCAAGTTTTTCACTGTTTTGTCTACAGACCTCTTTAAAAGTTTCATCAATCTTTTGAGAAGTCTCGTCGAATCTTTTAGCAACGTTTTCGAATTTCTCGTCGCTTTTTCTACTAACTTCTTCAAGTTTCTCGTCGCTTTTTCTAGAAGTTTCGTCGATCTTTTGAGAAACACTTTCAAATTTCTCGTCGCTTTTTCTAGAAGTTTCATCGATCGTTTCAGAAACAGTTTTTAATTTCGATAAGATTACTTGTTCTGCTGACTGGAAGTGGAACGTCTCTGAGTCATCTCCGTTCTTCGTGAGGACATCCTTGAGTCGTGCTTGTAGGACTATCTTGCACCCACTGCTGTCTAATTTGTACTCTTTTAATTGTTCACGGAGCTGTTTTAGGGTCAGTTCTTGTAGCAACATCTTTGGTCGGCACACACGTACTTTTCAAAATGTCTTAAGTCTTTCCGAATACCGAACAATCAACGCACTTCAATTATTCCCGACGAATAAAGTTCAAAAGTCTTTTAAAATCGTTCCGAATTCTCTTATTTATATCGCACTAAGTTTACTGTATTTTACCGAACACCGACACCATTGTAATAAAACGAGCGATTTCGTATTTATATACGACTTTATTTATATAACTGTACAGACGAATTTATATTATACACTGAACTCATTTACAAAAACAGTTCCAATTTATAGCCCATCGTTATTTCTCGAAAATTCTGCCCATCTCTAGTTATCGTCCAGACGTTCTTAGAATTGCTCGTCTTTCCGTCCCGCTACATCGCGTCATATCAAGAAACATCGTCGTGGAATGCCTGCGTGGAGATGGGACCTGTTATACGACGGTCGGTCAAAAGTAATATTTTGTTACAATACATTGGTTCTTTACTGATTACTATTGTTCTTTTTTTCTGTTAAAATATTCCTGTCAAATTCTTTTGCTCTTATACAGGGTGAGTGATGAGGAACTGTACATACTCCTACCTCGTATAGAGGCTCCTATGGGGAATAACAAATGACCATTAAAAAGTGTCTGCTCCCACTGTTTAATAATATACAGGGCGAGTTTCGCATTTTGACGGAAATTTGTATTCGTCATAATTTTTGAACGGTCAGGTCGATGTGTCTCTTATTTTGGTCAATCGTTACACTATTACCGCCTAATAAACTGATTTATTCAAACTAGAAAAAAATCAGGTCCGGCTTTAAAAATTAGTTTGTTTGGGTCTTAGAAAAAAATTCACCCTGTATATGCTTTTTGAAAACTCTAATATGAATTTTACAAATTAGACAAATAGGCAATAAAAATTGCATATTTATTTTTTCCCCACACGATTAATTAATTTTTTATAAAAAAATAAAATTTGACTATGAATTAAAAGTTTGGTAAAGTGAACCATAGATTTAAAAAAATTAACTTTTATTACAAAAATTAATTTTTTTAAACAAATATTTAATTAATGTTACCACTCAATCAACTGGTTTATTTAAACTAAAAAAACAGGTCCGGCTTTAAAAAATTAGTTCGTTTGGGTCTTAGAAAAAATTTCACCCTGTATACGATTTTTGAAAACTTTAATATGAATATTACAAATTAGACAAATAGGCAATTAAAATGGCATATTTATTTTTTCCCCACACGATTACTTAATTTTTTATAAAAAAATCAAATTTGACTATGAATTAAAAGTTTGGTAAAGTGAACCATAGATTTAAAAAAATTAAATTTTATTACAAAAATTAATTTTTTTAATCAAATATTTAATTATGTTACCACCCAATCAACTGGTTTATTCAAACTAGAAAAAAATCAGGTCCGGCTTTAAAAAATTAGTTCGTTTGGGTCTTAGAAAAAATTTCACCCTGTATACGCTTTTTAAAAACTCTAATATGAATTTTACAAATTAGATAAATAGGCAATTAAAATGGCATATTTATTTTTCCACACACGATTACTTAATTTTTTATAAAAAAAATCAAATTTGACTATGAATAATTAAAAGTTTGGTAAAATGAACCATAGATTTAAAAAAATTAACTTTTATTACAAAAATTAATTTTTTTTGAACAAATATTTAATTAATGTTACCACTCAATCAACTGGTTTATTTAAACTAAAAAAAACAGGTCCGGCTTTAAAAAATTAGTTCGTTTGGGTCTTAGAAAAAATTTCACCCTGTATACGATTTTTGAAAACTTTAATATGAATATTACAAATTAGACAAATAGGCAATTAAAATGGCATATTTATTTTTTCCCCACACGATTACTTAATATTTTATAAAAAAATCAAATTTGACTATGAATTAAAAGTTTGGTAAAGTGAACCATAGATTAAAAAAAATTAAATTGTATTACAAAAATTAATTTTTTTAATCAAATATTTAATTATGTTACCACCCAATCAACTGGTTTATTCAAACTAGAAAAAATCAGGTCCGGCTTTAAAAAATTAGTTCGTTTGGGTCTTAGAAAAAATTTCACCCTGTATACGCTTTTTAAAAACTCTAATATGAATTTTACAAATTAGATAAATAGGCAATTAAAATGGCATATTTATTTTTCCACACACGATTACTTAATTTTTTATAAAAAAAATCAAATTTGACTATGAATAATTAAAAGTTTGGTAAAATGAACCATAGATTTAAAAAAATTAACTTTTATTACAAAAATTAATTTTTTTGAACAAATATTTAATTTATGTTACCACCCAATCAACTGATTTATTCAAACTAGAAAAAATCAGGCCCTGATTTAAAAAATTAGTTCCTTTTGGTCTTAGAAAAAAATTTCACCCTGTATATTCTTTTTGAAAACTCTAATATGAATTTTACAAATTAGGCAAATAAGCAATTAAAATGGCATATTTATTTTTTCCCCACACGATTACTTAATTTTTTAGTAAAAAATCAAATTTGTCAAAATCGGAATTTTAACCTAAAAATGAAAAAAAAAATGGAATCACGGTTTAACTCGCTACAACTCTGTTCCATTTTAATATTTTTTTCTAAAATTTTTACAGCACATATCTCTTACCATTGTGAAGACTATGAAAATTGTTGTAGACTTTCAGTCTTCTTCTCGTAAAAGTTATGAATTTTTAAAAGTAAAAGGTGCAGATTCGTGAATTGCAAAGTTAAATCGCAAAAATTAAGTGAAAAAATTTAAAATTTATTTATTTGATCACGTCTATGTTAAACTCGAGTCCAAAGAGAAGTGTTATGGGGAGTTTTAGATCTAGACTTGCTATAGAAAAAAAAATGCTAAAACATTTAATTTTAAGAAAAACGTTGTTTATTTTTTTTATTTTTATGGTAAATTTGATTTTTTTATAATATTCATATTAGAGTTTTCAAAAAGCGTATACAGGGTGAAATTTTTTCTAAGACCCAAACGAACTAATTTTTTAAAGTCGGACCTGATTTTTTTCTAATTTAAATAAACCAGTTGATTGGGTGGTAACATAAATTAAATATTTGTTTAAAAAAATTAATTTTTGTAATAAAAGTTAATTTTTTTAAATCTATGGTTCACTTTACCAAACTTTTAATTCATAGTCAAATTTGATTTTTTTATAAAAAAATTAAGTAATTGTGTGGGAAAAAAAAATAAATATGCCATTTTAATTGCCTATTTGTCTAATTTGTAAAATTTATATTAGAGTTTTCAAAAAGCGTATACAGGGTGAAATTTTTTCTAAGAACCAAACGAACTAATTTTTTAAAGCAAAACCTGATTTTTTTCTAGTTTGAATAAATCAGTGGATTAGGTGGTAATAGTGTAACGATTGACCAAAATAAGAGACACATCGATCTGACCGTTCAAAAATTATGAAACTATGGGAGCAGACACTTTTTAATGGTCATTTGTTATTCCCCATAGGGGCCTCTAAACGAGGTAGGAGTATGTACAGTAGGGTATGTACAAATCTCTGAACTAGTGTTTGAAGGCTATCTTCATTTTGTGTTATCAACATTTTATTGTCTGCAATTTTAATAGCATTGCTCCCCATTCTATATCCTTTTTTTTATGGATGCTCTCTATAACTTAATCTATGATTGCTTAGTGAAACCCTCCGTTTTTTACATTGCCTGTATCTATAGTGTTCTAACGCTTTCTCTGTAATATGTTTTATGACGAATACTGCATCTGTACACGACCTTACGGTACGGAAACCTTATTGCTTATCTGCTAAGTTTATGAGCTGATTTCTTCTTGTTATTCTATCTCTTGTTATAGATCCAAATGTTTGGAAAATGGCATAATTTTTATAAAATAAAACAAAACATTATTCAGAGCATTTATATTTTACTTAAATACTTAAAATCCCCAGAACATTCTTCTTGCACCAGGACGGCGACGTAGTGGTCTTACCATATATCTGAATCCATAAACTACTTCACCTCCTTCAACTGAGAAGATAGCGTAGTCAGTCTCGTTTTCGTTGACGATTTTCAAAGATGATCCATTTAAGCCTTCAAGTAAAAGCACTTGGGTTTCGTTGGGTTGGACGACTTGAGTGCGGACCACCTCTTGGTTTCTTCCATTAATATGAACGATCTTTAAAAGAGAAAGACCATTAGTAAGGAAAATTCAAAAGGGAATAAATGAAACAAATACAGTTATAGAGGCACATCCAGATATTATTTTAAAATATATTGTTGGATTTACTTACCTGAGCGGTAAAAGCATGAGTTCCATGATTAACAACGGTGTATCTATCATGAACAATGGGTTTACGTAGCATAGCGGGACGCATAACCACTCTTGGTCTGCGCATTGGTCTACATTGTCCAACTTGAGGTCTATTTTGTTGAGCTGGATGGTGCTGTTGTTGACCTTGATGGTGCTGTTGTTGACCTTGATGGTGCTGTTGTTGAGCTGGATGGTGCTGTTGTTGAGCTGGGTGGTGCTGTTGTTGAGCTGGATGATGACCACCTTGGGCTGGACGATGGCCACCTTGAGCAGGATGTCCACCTTGACCAGGAAGATGGCCTGGTCGTATCATTGGCCTACAAGCTGGACGACGGAATGGACGACGTCCTGGGCCTGTTGGGCTACCTGCTGGTTTACAAGGACGGGCTACTGCTGGTTTACATGCTGGTCTACGTCCAGGATGGTATTGAGGTCTACGAACCATAACATGTTGAGGTTTGCGATGTCCAGCAGGGTACATGGGTCTTCGTCTATATCTACCAACTTGATGCATGACAACTACAGATGATGCAGGTGCTAGATGGAAATTATTCACCAGCATTACTGAATGTTCATCAGATACTAGTTGTTTGATTTTTCTTTCAATGTCTCGAACTACTCTTCCACCGGTGGCTACAACAAAATAAAATATTAATTTATTACTATTTTAATATCTTCTAAAATATTTTCAATTTACAAGAAGATAAAGACTTTCCATAATGTTTTTGGTTATAAATTCTTAGTTTCTAAATATGAAAGTAAATTAGAAAGAAAAAACATACCTGTGATAATAGCGACTTCTGTGTAATGTCTGTTCAATATATTTAATAGAGCTACTCCAGCGTCTTTGTTATGCTCAATTACTACAGTTTCATTTGGTTTAACTAACCTGTACTGATCATTGGAACGGTCATCGCTGTCAGTGTATGTAACCTGAAATGAACGATCAGGTAAGTAAACACAAATAAAATTTGTTTAGATCTAGAAGTTTGTATAGCATTGATTTTATAAATAATTATTGTATAGTAAGTAATTGAAAAAAATTACCTCAACTTCTATTTCAGATTGTCCATTGTTGGTAACAGTGAAGTTATGATGTTCGGAAAGGGTAACATCATTAGGATCATACATCAAAGCAGTGACGGACGAACGTGAGACTAAATGGAAGCTCTCCAAAGTTGTTAGAATATGAGTAACAACAGTTTCTTTTTGCTCATCAATATTTCTAACTAAATCCTCAAGATCTTCAATAACATCTCCTCCTTCAGCTCTAAAAACTGCATCTTCAGTGTGGCTTGTGTTGATAACTTCCAAAACGGTAGATTGGAATTGAGCTGTGAGTTCAAAAGACTCAGATGTATTAGGCTCAACGGTTTTGCGGTGGAGTTCTAGAGTTTGAACTGGTGAAGTACGCTTCAACTAAGAAAAAAGATTATTTTAGTAAAATAAAATACATAATGTACCTATATCAAAGACTTAATGAAAAGTAAGTTACTGAATCGTGAGTCTAAGCTTAGAATCTACAAAACAATAATTAGACCAGTGGTCACATATGGATGTGAAACGTGTACCGTCTCAACCACTGATGAAAATCAACTGAGAATATTTGAGCGCAAAATACTAATGAAGATATTGGACCAACATTTTGCAACGATGGTTCGTGGTGAATTAAAATGAACCACGAGATGGATGAACTAATGCAGAGCGGAGATATTATTAGATTTGTAAAATCTCAAAGACTAAACTGGCTTGGTCACTTAGAAAGGATGCCAGAGATGGAAGCCCCAAGGAAATATAACAAGAGGAAGGCCCCGTAAAAGATGGATAGATGACGTAGAGAGGGATATTAGAACCATGAACTTTAGGCAGTGGCGAAGGAAAGTATCCGACAGGGCAGCATGGAAGAACATTGTTAAGCAAGCCAATACGCACAAAGGGTTGTAGAACCATTAGAAGAAGAAGAAGAATGTACCTATATGTAATAATAATACATATATACAAAACTGGGTCCGAAGAACATATTTATAAGATCATGTAGAATGCTGTACATACTACTTTCAACGGCCGGATGTGTACAAAAATTTTTGGGAGATACTCCATACTCAGTCACCCAGGACTCGATAACCTAGAAAGAGTTCCACCAAAGCTCAATCCTTCTGACACCCTAGGTATCTGGGATGAGTCAATTTTCCCCTTAGAGGGAGTGAGAGACGTATGGCTAAATCTGGATAATAGTTTGATAGAATAAAAGAAAACTATTTCGCTATTTCAATCTGTTTTAATGCGGGTAATTTCCAGTAGAATGGACAAAAAGTAACGAGCAAAGGATTGAATTTCAATTGTCTACACCTTGCCTGCAAACATCTTCATTTATTGCAAACACCTATTAGCATACTGTCAAGTCACGGAAGAATCCAAACCCGATGGTTTAAGTATAAAAAAAAAATTAATTTATAATTATTTATGTGATCTCACAGTTATAAAAAAATTAATGAAATTTACTAACTTTTATTAGAAAATTAAAATATCCACGGAGAACTTTATCAATGAACTGCACATTACTTAATAAGTATATTATAGAAAAATTAACTTACAATCGTTTATGGGATAAAAGAACTTTATACAAGAAAATGACGTGAAGAAAAAATGGAACAATGCGATAAAAAAGAGTATATCCATCACATTTAAAAGAGATTAACTAACTAGTTTAGAAAATTAAATGTCCATTGTCAACTGTATAAATGAACTATCTGGTTATATATGTGGCACAGATGACAAAAGAAATTGTTGTTAATGGTAGGGGAGCCCAAGCGGGCATTTTTGCAGTTACTCGAGCACGTCAGATTATTACATGGGGAGAAACCTTGTACCCCGAAAATGTACCTCTACCATAAATTGGCTCTTAATGCAGGGGAGTTCGTTAAGGGGAGGCCGTAAAAAAAATCTATCCTTAGAAAAACTCGAAATCGTCAGATTAAGATAAGGTAAGTTAAGTACATACTAAACAGTGTATATTTCAAAAATCTGACGATTTGAGCGGGACGTAAGGAAATGGGTGAGTCCCAAAATTTCACAAGAAAAAAGCGAATATTTCGCGAAATGAACGACAGATCGAAAAACTAAAAAATACTATAAAATAAAAATGTAAGTATACCATTTTTATTCAGCTGCAATGCGAAGGCAAAACAATCTTACTTTTCAATTAGAATACGGAGTGCAGTCCAGTCCCTTGAATCGCGATTTTCGGCTCTTATTGGAGCCTTCATCGGAAAGAACGTAGGCACTGTTCTCCATATTTTAACTGATTCGTATCGAGAGGTTTTCCCACCCATTGCAACTGAAGTGATGATAGTAGGTGGCTAGCGCCATCTGGCATTGAAAAACGAAATAGTTTTCAATCCTAATAGTAAATTATTAATATTGAAAATATTAAAAATATTACTAAAAGATTTTTAAATTGAAAACTTATTGGTACACTTTCCTGGTGACACCTCCAAGACTTCTACAATTTGCAAGTCAATGGATGCTGCAGTGAAGACGAGAGGGAAGGAATTCTAAACTATGCAATTCACATCCCCCGTCTGCAGCTGGTAAAGTTCCAACGGAAAATGCACCTAGTTACTCGTTTTTTAAAAAATACTAGCTCAACATTTTCCAAAAATCTATCGAATGATACCAAACATGACTTCCCATGGAGAGGGGTGGGGGTAAATTTAAAATTTTAAATACGAATCCCGCGATATTTCGCGAAATGAACATCAGATCGAAAAACTGAAAAATACACTTATTCAATATTTTTGAAAAATCTATCGAATGGCACCAAACACGACCCTGGTTTACTTAAAAATCTTAAATGGGAGTCCATATTGCAGATTTGGATTCCTTACGTAAAAAGGAGTAACGTTTATCCGAGAAATTTTTTCGAATTATGGATAGATGGCGCTATAATCTAAAAAAAAAGATTGTTGGAAATGGAAAAATTAAATCAAAAATGAAAAGTCCCCAGTAAAATGAAAAACATTACTTAACTTTTTTTTGGATTTAGGACCTACTCTTCACAACCCAATAGGTCCCCATAACGCTGGAGTGACTGCACATTTAGCATACTTTGCTCCCCTACCATAATAAATTATCGAAATTAGAAAAAATGTTGAAGCAAAAAAGCGTGATGTCGACGAATCTCCCAAAATAAATCACTAGAAGAACATCAAAGTCGGAGTCGTCAAGTCCTCAAGCCGAAAATTGTTCGAAGAACGAACTTTGCCTAAAATAAAGAAAAGAGAGGCAACACTTACCTCAATATCGAAAGCAGCTTTACCAAGGTTAGTTACAGTGTACTTTCCAGGATGTTCATCGCTTCCTTCAACATTTTGACTCAAAACAGTGACAGCAGTTCTTGGGCTTAAAGAAAAGTTTTCCAGAACGACTATTTCAACTTCTGTTTCGTCTGAGTCTAGAAGTTCTTCAATGTTGTTTTCCAAGTCGTCAATAACGAGACCACCTTCAGCAGAAAATGATACCTCCTGGTCGTAACTGTTGTTGCTCACTTTCAACACGCTTTGTTCAAGACTGTCCTCAATAGCTATCTCAGTGGTTTGGTCTGGCTGGACCACAAACCATTGTGGAGCATCATCTTGGTTATTGAGGTGTACTACCTAAAATAACAAATATATCTAAATAAAAGTTTTCTAACATGTATCCAATACAAACAACAGCAATGGCACGTTGTAAAAATGTTCGAAAAGATGTATTACAAAGATAAAAAGTACGAAATCAATGAACAAACATATATACCTCAACAAAAAGATCAGCTTTTCCGTGATTGGTGACGACATACTTTTTGTCTTCTTCCTTATCTCCTCCGCTCTGAGACAATGCTAAGATCGTAGTTCTAGGAGGTAAAACGAAATGATCTAGTTTCGATGTCTCCGAAACAGAGAAAGTGGTTTCATATTCGTATGTTTCATATGTCGTCGTCTCCACTGAATATTCTTGGGTGCTCTCTTGCATGGCTAAAATAAGAAGACAACCAAGTGAAAAAAAAGTATAGAAATATTACATTGAACTGATAAGACTAGTTAACAATATTAGATATGATGATATTTTTTTTAGTTAGATCAGGGGTTCCCAACCGGTGCGTGGTAGGTGTATCACTGGTGGTACGCGGGAAGATTTCAGGTGGTACGCGTCGCATGGGCGAAACAAGCGATTACGCTGGGCCTCCATTTGCGGAAGAGCCAGTGCGGTCTGTTTGGTAGGGTGCTGCTCGCTCCCCTTGTACCATGCCACTCTTATTTTTCCGCTCTGCTGTCACCAGTTTTCTTCCAGGTGTGTGAGCGTTTACATCTTGTGTTAAGCATCACTAACTGTTGTGTGTAATTTGTTTTGCTTCCATATTAAATTATGAGGTGGTTTTTGGTGAACCCTTGGACTTCAAAGGATAGTGTTAAAAACCTAAACTACAGGCCAATCGGAAATAGCACTTTATAGTACGGTTACAGTACGGTTTTATTGTGAAGTCTGGCACAGAAAATAGTGACAATTCTATTTAACAATGTGTTGCTTGTTTCGAAAGATTATCCCAAATTTGACTAGATTAGAAATCCTTTTGCAGGAACCTCACCAAATGAGTTGGAATTACAGGAAACATTCATCGATCTAACAGAAGACAGTTTTGTCAACGACACTAAAGAGAAATTCTTAATTGACTTCTGGATCGAGTGTAAATCCGAGTATCCAATGCTCTTCCAGCAAACTATGCTGTTGTTTATTCTATTTGTCACTAGTTACTTGTGTGACACTGGTTTTTCTGAACTATTGCGTATAAAAAATAAATATAAAAAAAGAATAACAAGAAGTGTTGAAGAGGACTTAAAAATAAACTTAAGTTCAGTTACTCCTGCAAGTGACACTTTAATCACACGCAAACTGCAACAAGCTTCGCATTAATCGCGATACACGATGACTAAAGTTGATTTTTGTTAATTTGTATCTTTTTTTTTGTTGATAGTTTGTACTAATTGTATAGCATTGAACTATATTTTTTATATATTTTATATATTTTTAAATAAAAATTTAGAAACCATAATTGACAAATAATTATTGGAAAAGTGAATGCATCATTAAATATAAAGTTGTATTATTTATTTAATTAAAATAAAACAAGCCGATGGACATGTTTCTGATAGTAAATAATAAGAATAAAAAAATTAGGATCGGGGGATCCCCGATCCTAATTTTTTTGGATTTTCCATGGAATGGATTTTCCTTACATTCCATGCTCGCATGCTCCCCCACCCCCCAGTGTTTGGTGGTACGCCAAAATCTTTAAAATATTTCAGGTGGTAAGCAATTGCTAAAAGGTTGGGAACCCCTGAGTTAGATGATATTTTTAATGATGATTTTTACTAATAGTTTTAATTAATTTAATTATCATAAATAAAACATCGACTAACAACTGGAAGATCGCAAAGAACTTTGGAAATAATTTAAAATTAAAGTCAAAGAAATTTGCAATAATGATTATAAAAGTAATCGAATAAAAAAAAGTAAATGGATAACAGAAATCTTCAAAACGATTGGAACTTAAACTTAAAATAGGAGAGGACAAAGGCAATCAGCTGAGCGAGTCTTTCAATGATGATGAGATTAGATCTGCCATTCACATAATGAAAGTGAATAAGGTTTAGGGCATTGACAATCTTCGTAAAGAGCAAATTATGAAGTTTGGACCAAATACAGTACAATGGCTTATCCAGATGAGCTAAACTATGCAACTATGTCCAAAGTCTGGAGACAAGACAAAATTATTGCGTTGATTAAACCTGGCCAAGATCCCAATGACCCCAAAAGCTGCTGAAGAAGCCAAAAAAATGTACTGAAGAAATGAAAATTCTATCTATGAAGGGTATGAACAGCCAATCCCTAGAAAACATACGGAAGCACAAAGAGAAAAATTGAGAAGTAAAATGAAGACGGGCAAATTAAAAGAATGAACAATGGGAAGTAACATATGCTGAAATTTGAACGACATATAGGAGGAACAAGGAAATCTGAATAATGAGAAACATTGAACTTTTTAAGGAAAAATACCAACGAAAAAGTCCAAATACAATACGTATCAGAAGAAGAGTGGAAAAAATACTGTCAAAAACTACTCACGGAAGAGTGCCCAGATTTCATAGAGACGAACAAAGAATATGAAAAAATAACGAAAATAAAATGAAGAACGGATTGCGCTAAGACTAAACGAAATAAAGAATGCCATAAGATTTCTAAAGAATAAAAATCAGGTAAATTAACTAATTAATTACGGAACAGAACAACTACAGAGAAATGTATTCGAAATGTTCAGTAACGCTATAAATCCAAACAAAATACACAATGGTATACATTTTACATGGCATTTATCTATTTAAAAAGGCATATGCCACGGTTAACAGAGAACCACTATGGAAAACGATGAAGAAGATCGGGATAACGCAGTGGTTAATAGAAGTTGTAAAAAATACAACAAAATCGGTCAAACTGGCAGAACTTTTGACAAACGGATAGCAGAACACAAAAGGGCTTTCAACAATAGAAAAACAGACACTTCTACATACGCACTTCACCTTCTAGATCATAATCATTCTTTCAATGAAGAGTTTCAAATTCTACATATTCAAAATAAAGGCCTTAAGCTATCACTTTTAGAATCAATGGAAATTAATAAATTGAAAAATACAGATATAATTCTGAATGACCAACTCGAGACAAACAGCTTCCCACTCTTCAATCTCTTCAGTTAAATACTTAAAAAGACAAACACATTGTAAAATATATCACTTGAGAAAGGCACTTTGCCGAAACAGCTGTAGTAATAACATAGTTGTAATAAATTTTGTGGAAGTATAGAAAACAAACGTTTTTCAATGTTTTATTGTGAGATAAAAAGGTAAGAGCTAAAATCAGCAATAAATACTCGAACGAATTTAAGACCACAAAAGGTTTAATACAGGGACACTCTACATCTCTGGCGCTGTTTCTAAAACACATATTAAGGCCACGGAAGAGGAAATGTATATATGGGAATCTGAGACCTGAGACGACTTCTTGTATACTGTATACTAGATGACCAAGTTGTTACGGTTTTAAGATGAAGATGATCCATTCTATATGACTCAAAATCTAGAAAAGGAATACACAAAAAATGGACTGGAAATAACAAGTATCCAACAAATTAACGGGTTATTATGGGATAGGCAGATTGCCAGAAATACCCAGAAGAAAATATATATATAACACTTATAACACGTAATAAATAAACGGAACAGGTCCAAAATTACAGTATGAAGTGAAGTTCATGAGAAGCTGTAGACTAATAAGACTTGATCGTATTACAAATAAAGAGGTAAAAGAAGAATGGCAGTAGATTAAGACATACTGAGGTATAGGAAAGAACAGCATTTAATTTGGAATGGGCAGGTTAGAAGAGAGATCGCACAGGGAGGATATCAAAGATTTTTGAAAGAGGAAAGAGGCAGACCTTGAAGATCGTGGAGAGATAAAGTAGACACGGCCATGGAAAGCCGGGACCTTAGGGATTGGGAATGACAGGATAGAAAGGACTGGACAAGTTGGTATAAATTGAAGAAATTGAATACAATTAATAATTGACGATCATCGACTAGAACAAGTAAGTTATTTCAATTACTTAGAATTATATATACACCGTTCTTAGGCATCAACGCCCTTCGGTATGGATCTATGGAGGAGTATCACCAAGACGCAAGCCCTTATCCCTTGCCGTCCCGCTCCTCCATAGGCCGATCAGACGCCAGTTTATTCCAGACCAAGCCGTAGGCTCTATTGAGTTTTATACTACTGCGTTGGCTTTTATTAATTTCATGACCTAGCTGAGGCTCGAACCAGCGACCGCAAATCGCAAATCCACTAAACTTGTCGATCGACTGCGCCCCAGCTAACTGGACTGTCTAAATCGACTTAGAATTAAACATACTGATATGTTTTGTACACACTGCTGACACGTGAAAGAATGGGAAAGAATAATATTTTTTAAGTCGGTTAAAAACTTTGGTTTTTGGTTGAAGATTTTAAATTTTAATTTTGTGATTTTGTGAATTGTGAGTTCTGAAAAATTAAAAAGCGTCCGGGACATCACATAGGACTTTTACAAAACACGTTAAAATAATTTTTGAACATGGTAAGGTTTTTGCAAACCTTACCAAGAATGAAAAATAAAAAAATATGAAAAAAAAATTTTTTAAGAAACGCTTTTCTTTAGTTACGAGTGACTAAAATTAAAAATATTATAAAAAAATCTACTAAAAAGCAAAAAATAAAAGAAAATTGAAAAAATCTAACACATCCGTCAAAGAAAAGCGTGGCGCGTGTTCATCGAATAAACGGTTTTCGCCCCACGCTTTTCTTTAACAAATGTGTTAGATTTTTTCAATTTTCTTTTATTTTTTGCTTTTTAGTTGATTTTTTTATAATATTTTTAATTTTAGTCACTCGTAACTAAAGAAAACCGTTTCTTAAAAAAATTTTTTTTCATATTTTTTTATTTTTACTTTTTAGTCTTACACTTTTCAAACATTAAAATATATCGTCATGTTTATTAAAATATGTATAAAACATAATATGATGTACTAACATGAAAAGTAGTCGGGCAAAAAATTTGAAACTTTATTGTTTATTAATGAAGCATAACGTAAACAATTAACGTAAAAAGTAAAATTATCTATTGTTCATATCATTAGCTATACATTCCTAAAAGTTTCAAGTTTTTACATTGTAAAAAACAAGAGAATTTAAGCGTTTTCCATTAAAATCGTTTTTTTTTTATTTAAACAATTAATAAACATGAAAAAAATTTTTTATTGATTATTCGTGTATTGTTCCCGCGAATGCATATGTCTGCAAATTTTCATTCATTTGCATTGAAGACAGTCAAATTAACGTCTAAAAATTTGACGCAAACTATTGAACTAAATAAAAGCGTTTAATGAAGATTCATTCTGCCGGTTGTGAAAGTTCTTTGTGATGTACTGGATGTTTTTTTATTTTTCACAACTACATACTGACTAAAAATTAAAATTAAAAATCTTCAACCAACATCCAAAGTTTTTTTATTATAAAAAACAAAAAATTTTTTGGAAGATCAAGATGGAATCCCACTCTCTTTTTAGTGGTACTTTAAACTTTTGACCATAGCTCTGATCATGGCTTTGTAACAAAAACTTACAAACTTAAAAATACTATTCATTCCCATTATCTCAATTACTTATTGCTACTTTATATATGGGGAACAATTCAGAGAACATGAAAAAGGAACTGAACAATGATAAAACTTTATGATGCAATGCCGCAATAATACCTACACCTGTTCTCTTATATAGTTGTGATAGCTGGGTGCAAATGGATGCAAAGGTCTAACTCTAGAATCCAAGCTAGCGAAATGAGAGTTTTTAGAACATTAAAGGCATTAAAAAATAGACAGAAAAGGCAATAGGAACATAGAGAAATGAATATGTAAAACAAGAACAAAATATTTACTTGATTAATAAGAAAATAGAATAAGACAGAACAAAATAGAAACAACATAAAAGTAGAGTGGATAAAATTTGACTTAATTTGATTGAATTCGATTGACCAAAATGGAAACAAGATATAATTAAAAAGAGAACTTAGAAAGGGTTTTATCATAGTTCCCTACAGTAAACAACGTAGAGGTCTTCCGAATTGTACACGAAGTAAAAGAAAAAAAATCAAAAGTAATGAAAACAAAACCAAATTTTTAGTGTCGTACATCACATCATAGATTTGAAGGAAACATCCTTAAACACCAAGAACATACTCCAAAAATAAAAAAGGCTTCCAATCTGGTTGCCAACCTCATTAGGGATGGTACATAGGAGGGCACCACTTCCAAATTAACAACCCGAATTACAGTACAACTAGGTACCAGTTGAAAGAGTTCAATAAATACGGCATCAATGAAAAACCTAGAATCATTCGAGCTGTGGGTGTACAGAAGAATTCTGAAAATATCGTGGGCAGAACACGTCACAAACACAGAGGTTCTGAGAAAGATGAATAAAGAAATGGAAGTCTTGACTACAATCAAAACCAGAAACTTGGAATATCTTGGACATATTACGTATGGAGAAAGATAAAAATTGCTCCAACTCATTGTGCAGGGAAAGATCCAAGGAAAAAGAAGCATACGGAGACGTAGAATATCATGGCTGCGCAACTTGAGAGAATGTACATCAAATGAACTTTTCAGAGCAGCCGTCTCTAAAGTCCGAATAGCTATGATGATTGTCAACCTCCGTCACAGAGATGGCACTCGAAGAATAAGATAAAGAAGAAAGAGTAGGATAAAAATTTTACTTACATCGTGGTCGGTATGCCATCTTGAAGCCGGTGTTTGCTGTGTTTAATCAGAAAAAACTAATTCATAATGCTGACGGGACCTCTTTTATAGGTACCAAAACATTGACGATAAGGTTCCACAAATACCTACAAAAATAAGAATTTATCAGATTATTAGATTATGAAACAAACAACGCCTTCGCAGTATACTATTATATGTAATGTTTTTGCAATAGTAACTACCTATAATTAATCATAGATTATCCAAATTTATCCAAGATTACCAAACATATAATTGACATTGAAATAACCGTTTAATTAAAAACATTTTGATTTATCGATAATGCTATAGGACTTTAAATTGTTTCCTTTTCTTATATTTTTCAAAGCTTTAGTATCCAACTATGTTTCAATTTTTAAACGCTTTTATTTAGTTCAATCGTTTGCGTCAAATCTTTAGACGTTAATTTGACTACCTTTTCTTCAATGCAAATGAATGAAATGTTGTCGACCAAATTTTTTTTGTGTTTATGAATTGTTTAAATAAAAAAAAACGATTTTAATGGAAAAAGCTTAAATTCTCTTGTTCTTTACAATGCAGAAACTTGAAACTTTTACAGATTGTAGCTAATTATATGAACTATATATAATTTCACTTTTTACGATAATTATTTACGTTATGCTTCATACATAAACAATAAAGTTTCAAATTTATCCAGTTTCTGTCTGATTTCTATCCAGTTTTCAGCGAAAAAAAGTTATGACACCGCAGAGAGACGAATGCTCCCCTTAGTATTGTCGTGGGATTCGACTGTCCATAAAACGCAAGGTTTGACTGTTGACTACGCTGTCGTGAACTTGGGCACGAAAGTGTTTGCGTAAGGTCAGGCTTAAAAGTCTGCATTGAGCCTGCAAAGCTTACGTTGCATTGAGCCGAGTGCGATCATTAAGGTACGTATCCATACAAGTATCCATACTCGGTGTAGTTGCTCAAATGGATACGGCATGCGCTCCCCTACATATAAACCGCAAACCCGTTGAATCGAAGAGGGTAAGCGCCGAGCAGCGATCACCGACGACGTATCCACTATGTGGAGCTGCTACACCGAGCGAGGTTTACCCTTGTATGGATACGTACCTTTAGACGGCTTGCGCATCGAAGAACTGCATTGGGAGTAATTAACAGGGTCTACACCGTGCAATAGTAAAGTATTAGAAGAGATGAAAAGACTGCCAAAACTGTAATAGGTGTAAATAATGATTTTGATTCAAGAAATGTATGAAGAAATTACAGAAAATGTACAATGTATGTATCAAAAGTTGAAATAAATGCAAAAAATGTGTCTGTCATATACTTACATCCTTTTCTATACATGACGATACATTTTAATGTTTGAAAGGTGTAAGACTAAAAAGTAAAAAATAAAAAAATATGAAAAAAAATTTTTTAAGAAACGCTTTTCATTAGTTATGAGTGACTAAAATTTAAATATAAAAAATTAACTAAAAAGCAAAAAATAAAAAATCAAACTTGAAGGATTATTAAAAAAAACATTCGTTAAAAAAATGAAAAAATCTAACACATTCGTAAAAGAAAAGCGTGGGGCGCGTCGAGGGTAGCGCTCCACGCTTTTCTTTTACGAATGTGTTAGATTTTTTCATTTTTTTAATATATTTTAAATTTTAATCACTCATAACTACTGAAAAGCGTTTCTTAAAAAATTTTTTTTTCATATTTTTTATTCATATTTGACCTGTATAGGTAGGTTTTTAAATGTATCAGTTTTGTCATTGTGGGTCTTCCTTAGTTTTCTCTAACGGATATTTATTCAGATAATTCACCCTTAAAACAATGTCTCATTTCAAAACACCGGCAGCAGTAAATTATGATTATATTCCTTACTCTCATGGTTAGAGTAGCTGGGCACGAAGTACATCAGGTTTTTAGCTATATCTATTTAGGGCATGAATTTAGAATAGAAAAAGACAATCAAACTTGTGAATTGAGAGATCTAGCGTCATATAGGCTTGGGATGGGCAGCATTTGCAGGGTCTATTTTACCACTAGGCACTTAAGGCACCTGCCTCGGGCCCTTATTTGAATGGGACCCGGAAAAATCAAACAAAACATGTTTATTACAATAACAAAACAAATTTTCAAAATTCTTTCATTTTACGAACAGGCAATGATAAATGATAACCATGTTATAATTAAGTGGATAGGCGCAAATGTTCGGCTTCAATGCTCTTTAAATGCATTCATTTTTTCGAATCCTCAAAAAACTAATAAATATTTTTAAAAAATTTAGACGCAGAATGAAAGATTACATTATTACCGAGGGCCGAATTTCCCTTAGAATAAATAAAAAGTTTCTTTTGAATAAGATACATATTTAAAAATAAAAATCACACTAAATTTTCTCTTTTTTTTCACCCCTGTAACTTATTAATATAAACATTATCGAAGATTTCATTATCGGTGGTAACGTAATATTTCATTCTGCGTTTAAATTAAAAAAAAATACTTATTAGTTTTCTCAGGCTTCGAAAAAAACGAATGAATTTGATGTTTGCGACTATCCCCTTAAACAATGTTTAATCGTTTAAATATAAATTTTATTTATTGTTAATAAAAATTTTATTTTCTTGTGCAATTATATTTCTATTAAATAATTAATACATTTAAAAAAGTTATTATTATTATTAAATTATACAGGGCCGTCTCAACCCGGGGGTGCAAGGGGCGAGGCACCCGGGCGCAAAGTCCAAAGGGCGCAAGCCGAACACTTGCTAGGCTCAAACTTGCGCTTCTTGTTCTTAAAAAAACTACAAATACCAAACATATACGAGTACAAGTGAACTTTCGGTATTTTTTACAAATGATATTAATGCTTACTACTTACTATATCTACGATATGCAAATGAAATATGAAACAAATTTAAATTATTCCGACAATAATTTCCAGAAGGTGACGCTTACACTATTTTGAATGTCGAGTGACGATGAATTTTTTTGTTTTTCTGTAGGACAAAAATTGGTTAAGATATAGCTGTTCAAAATTTGCATATATTCGTGATTAGAGACTCGTTTAAGTCCTTTCAACTAGAGCCCTTTCAAGAATAAGCACTTAGAACCGGCGAAATTTACAGATCTTTTAAAGAATATATAAGTAAGTAAAGTAAAGTAGCAGAGAAATTCAACTACATGCCGACACAAATAACACCAAAGAACTCTTTGATAAAGTCAGACTACTCACACGTAAATTCAAGCAGAAATCTTGGTCTATCAAAGATGATGAAGGTAATGTACAGACGGATTTGGACAAGGTTATTGATGTTTGGAGGGCGTATTGTAAGTCTTTATACGCCAATACGGACCAGATGCCAGCGGACACCCGTACCTGACTGCCAGACCTCCACTTTCCATTCTCCTTCAACAGAGACACACCACACTAGTTTTGAATCTGAACCTGACATACTTTTTTCCGAGGTGGAATTCGCTTTAAAAAGACTTAAGTTAAACAAAGCAGCAGGATATGATCTCATTACTGCAGACGTCTTGAAGCATCTTCCGGAATGTGGAGTGAAAATATTACATCGATTGTGTAATGAAATATGGCACACAGGCGTCTGGCCCGAGGATTGGAGAAAGACCATAATCATACCTCTTCATAAGAAAGGTTCAACAAATAATTGTAACAACTACAGGCTATTAGCTCTAATATCACACGCCAGTAAGGTGATCCTCTACATACTGCAACGGCGTCTAGAAAACTTCATAATTTGGCAAATAGCACCTGAGCAGGCTGGATTTGTAAAGAGCAGAGGTACTAGAGAACAAATCCTTAATGTAAGAAACATCATAGAAAAAGCCAGAGAATACCAGATCCCGATATTTATATGTTTCGTCGATTATACAAAGGCCTTTGATAATGTTAGATGGGACAAACTATGGAACATATTGACGACAATGGGTGTACCTAAACACTTGACTCACCTTATTAGAAAAGTGTACCAAGATAACCTGGCATATATTCGAATGGACGGATACCTGTCTGACAAATGCACTTTGGAGAAGGGAGTACGCCAAGGATGCGTTTTATCTCCCTTATTATTTAACATCTATTCGGAGTTCATAATGCGCAGAGTCTTGTCTGGTTGGGAGGGAGGAGTAAACCTAGGTGGTGTTAAGATATCTAACTTGCGTTTCGCAGACGACACTACACTTCTAACCTCTACTCCAGAAGAAATTACTGAATTATTAAAAAAACTCGAGGTAGAAAGTGCTAAATTTGGACTCATGGTTAACTACAACAAAACCAAAATCATGGTTATTGATCGCCAACAACAGTTTCTTGAAACCCAAACTATTGCGGGATGCGAGGTAGTCTCATCTATGATATATCTTGGAGCTCTTGTTAACAACACAGGCAGTTGTGAAGCCGAAATTAGAAGACGCATTCAACTAGCAAGAGCAGCAATGAGTGAACTAAACGGGGTCTGGCGTGATCGTCACATTACTATGACAAACAAAAAGAGTCATGGAAACATGGACAGTCAAAGAATCAGATAGACGACGTATAGACGCCTTTGAAATGTGGACATGGAGACGCCTGCTTCGAATTCCATGGACGGCTCGCCGTACAAATATCTCGGTTCTGGATGAAATTAAACCGGATCAGCGTCTCTCCAGTACCGTTTACTCTAGAATTTTAAAGTTCTTTGGTCATATCCATCGAAGTGATCACAAAATGGAGCGGTTGGTGGTCCAAGGAAGGCCTCAGACTCAACGCCAACGCGGAAGATCTCCACAGCGATGGGCGGACATTACTAAAAAGCTTCTCAACAAACAGTATACTGAGGCAATACATGTAACTGATGACCGCGACCAGTGGAGAAATATTATCAATCAAACTGTCCGAGCTGCTGAAGCCCAATTATGAACCACAACACATCTACTAAGATGTTAATGACTATGATGATGATGAAAGTAACTTCTGAAGCGGTAATGATTAATTTCATTTAGGATACTAATTAGGTGGTGATTTTTAGCAGGACAAAATTTACCATTAAGAGGAACCAGTACAAGTTTGTATGAATCGGATAACGGTAACTTTTTAAAATTAATCGAATGTATTTCCAATTTTGATAATGCGTTATCAGAACACATTGCACGAATTCAAAGTGTTCAGCATCATATGCCTAATTATCGTGGACATAATCAAAATGAATTGATAAGTGTAATTGGTGAAAAAATTAAATGTACAATTGTTGATCTTTTAAAACAACTTACTATTGTTGTTAGGTTTGTTTATCTCAATTCGCCAACAAAGCTTGCCGAAGTTAGAAAGCATTTTCTAGGTTTTTTATCGGTTACTGATACTACCAGACAAGGGTTAGCATAATTATTATTTGTTAGAATTTTTGAAATTAATGAACATTGATTTAGATAATTTACGAGGCCAAGGGTATGATAATGGAGCAAACACGAGAGGAAAAATATAGGCCTTCAAAAAAAATTTAAACATGAATCCTCGTGAATTGTGTGTTCCTTGTGCGGTTTACAGCCTGAATTTAGTGCTAAATGATGCTGCTAAGTGCTCATAGGAAATAACAATTTTTTTTCGATTGTTCAAGAAATTTATGTTTTCTTTGCGCCTCAATATTACGGTGGAATGTCATAATCATAATGAATGAGATACTCACTATTCTATTACATTAAAACCGCTTTTAAATACGCGATGGAAGAGTAGAATTGGCTGATTAAAAATACTTCGTTTTAATATGGGGAATATTTATAGTGCATTTATACCCATTTTTTGACAACAACAAACACGACAATGGTACAAGAAACATCGCAAGCTCATTGATAACAAAATTAAGAACTTTAAATTTATCTGCTCTGTCGTGACATGGTACAATATTTTAGCAAAGGTTAATATTGTCAGCAAAACTTTGCAAACGAGCGATATTATTTTTTCGGAAGCTGTTAAGGTGCTGGATCAAGTTAGTAAAGATTTATCCAACAACCGTACTGACATTTTATGTACTGTTCGTCAACGCCCCTGAAAAAACATTTCATTTACGAGGCTGCAAAAATGGCTCTTTTAGACCCAAAAACAAATTGTAAAATTAACTTATCTTATTATTTATTAAACATTGCCATTGGAAAATTAAGTAAAAGATTTGAAATGTTAAGGGAACATTATATTTTTTAGGATATTTTTTCTTTCTTGGAAAATGTATTGATTTGGAGAAACTCATAAGAAAACTTAAAAAACACGCAATGTTTAAATTTACAAAAAAAAATTAGCGCATGGAAATAGATCTGATATAGATGGTAAAGATCTATTCCATGAGTTAGAATTGTTACCAATATTTTTTATAAATAAAGACACAACTTCACTCGATATTTTGAGTTATATTTCTAATAAATTACTCTTCGTTTTCCCAAATATTTTTACATGTCTCAGGATATATTAAAAACTTCCAGTAACAGTAGCCGAAGGAACGAAAGTCTTTTTCTAAACTTAAATTGATCAAAAATTATCTGCGCTCAACAATGGGCCAAGACAAATTAACAAACCTGGCTTTAATAAGTACAGAAAAGCAAGTAAAAATAGATATCATCGTAGTAATAAAAACCTTAGCCAGTTTAGCCAATTTAAATGTCCTCTACTGTTCTACTGTGGCTTCTACTGTGGCTTCTTATACTGTCCTCTACGTCTCTAAAAGTTAAGGCAAATAAATCATTCAGTCTTCTTCTTCTTCTTTAGGTGCCGTGTCTGTATTCAGACGTTGGCCGTCATCATGTTTACAATTTCCTGAAATCTCTCTCTATCGGCTGCTGCGCGAAATAATTCTTCTACTGTGCAGCCACACCATTGTCTAATATTACGCAGCCATGAAAGTTTCTTTCGACCAATCCATCTCTTTCCCTCCACTTTTCCTTGTATTATAAGGCGACGCAGATGGTATTTACACAGTATATAGAGGTTCCACAGTAAAACCACTCCTCGGTCGGCGCTTTGATCTTCGGAAGTAAACCGGCAACGTACGAAATTGGTAATTCACCATTGGTGGATGCGGGCGGAGGCCGCACGCTCCTTTGGTTAACCTTACAGAGCCGTACTAAATCTTTCTGGGCCTACTACTATTATTTATTAAAATAAAAAATGCGGCTTCCCATATTTAACTGTCCAGATGTTCTTACTAAATGTTAATATTACAAAACTAAAGGGTTTAATAAATGAAAAACAATATTACAATTCAATGTTTATATTTCAACGGTATTTAAAATATCAACGGTATTGCTCAAGTTTTAAATCTCAATGGTTTTTAATATATTGTACACGTCATATAAACGTCAAATAAAAAGGAGGTTAATCTTGAAGCTCTCACGGCATTACTATACTCTGTTTTAAACCAGGAGGAGTAATTTAAATTTACCGCGTCGTAACGCTTGTTTGTAATTCGTCCAACGGCAGGCAAGTTTACTCCACTGTTATGAAATTTTGACGCAATTGACATTTATGAAATTTTGTCACTATTGGCATTTCATAGGTTAATTTGGTTATATCGGCGATTTTTTGTGTTTTCTGCATTATTTGTTTAGTTTCAGTTGTAGTCTGCAAAAATTAAATTTTGCAATAGTCCTACTTTTCATCAAATCAATCGCGTAATATGCAAGATTATATCAATTAAAATTCAAACTGCTAAAAAGTTAACCATTTATTCTATATATTATGTAAAAGTTTTACATGGTTTTACAGTAAAACCAAATCTTAAAATCACAGTAAATGAACGGAAAAAGTTTTTTAATAGTCTCGAGAAGCCTTTTATAATTTATGGTAATTTTTAGCCACAAATTTAAATAAAAAAAAATTCTCTTCGTATTTCTTATTTTTAACAATTTCAACATTTTTTAAATAAATTAAACGAATATTAACTATTCTAATTGGGAAATAAGCCACAATTTAACCTGAAAAAATAATTTTATTAACGTTTCGACTTCCAATTCCGACGCCGTTGTCAAAATATAAAAATAAATTAATATTTTGTATTTTGACAACGACGTCCGAATTGGAAGTCGAAACGTTAATAAAATTATTTTTTGAAGTTAAATTGTGGCCCTGTAAATTACTTGAGGAGTCAGATCAACAAAGCATCTGCATTGTCAGGATGTCTGCGGGACATAGTCTATTAGTCAAATCCATTTTTAAACCACAAGTAAATCCAGTGACCAAAGGAGAATGGGTTGATGCGTTTTTAAGTAAATTATGCCCAGTGTTATCCACTACACAATATTATCCACTTTCAGTGTCATTTAGTTTGTATGAATTAGAAATACGTCTTAAGAATAAGAAAAATACTTCGCCAGGAATAGGAATATACCTTATATTATGTTGGCAAAATATCAAAATAGAAAAAAAAAACACTATTAATTTTTTTTATTTAAATATGGCTATCAGAAGATATTTCAGATAGTTGGAGAGAGTACCGGGTGATTCCTATTCTCCCCCTAAAAAAATTAGGAACTTGAACAATATATAGCAAAATAGCTCTTGAATTAAGTATAGAGCTGCAGAAAAATTTATTATATAGTATTATAGAAGAAGTAATTATCAAAAAAATACATTATAAAACTAAATTATGAATTACTTAACTAACTAAATTATCAAAAAAATATAAAAAGGATTATTTATTAGAGATTAATGTTAGTATTAGTTTACGGATAAAATTGTATACGAAACATGACTAATAAGTAAAAAAAAAATTAAAATTTGCGAATGGATTTAGTGTCCGCAGTCATATAAACCCAAACAAACAACAAGTTTTAAAGCTAATTATGTTTCCAAATTATTAATTTCCTATGTCCTTTTGTCTGAGATACTTTAAAATTTAAAATGGTTAAATAAGCAAATTCAAAATTATATACGTACCCATCAGCTTCCTTGGGAAATCGGAAAAAACTGTAGTTACAATTTTTTGAATTGTTCGTGCACATTTTCGCTGAACACCGAAACACGCTGAATACCAGTTCGAATTTTACTCTGTTCAACTTCACAATACTAACAATTATTCACAAAACTAACTCAATTTAAGCAAAATACGGCACTGTTAACCCGTACGTTCCTACTCGACTAGCAATGGAAGAATGGTTCTCGGGCGGCCAAGAAATATGCGCAGTCGCCCTGCGCGTTGAAAGATTTTACTTCCAATTTTTCGGAGAGTGGTTCTACTGTGGAACCTCTATACATAGGCGTAACCAGGGGGCGGTTTTGGGGGTTGTAACCCCCCCCCCCATTGGGATGTACTTTGAGCTCTATACGCTTAACACCATAGCCCTCAGAGACCTTCCACTAGTTGTAACCCCCCCTTTCAGGTAGTTGTAACCCCCCCTTAGGATCATCCTGGTTACGCCTATGCCTCTATATACTGTGGTATTTAGGTCCTCTAATTATATGGCCGAAGTATTCTGTTTTTCTCCTCTTTATGATGCTTATGAGCAGACGTTCCGAATTCATCATTTGAAGAACATCTTCATTGGAAGTGTGCGAAACCCACGATATCTTTAGGATTCGTCGATAGCACCACAATTCGAATGCTTCTATTTTGTTTAGCATTGTGGTTTTTAACGTCCATGTCTCACAACCATACAATAGGATACATAACAATAGGATACAATAGGACACATAACATTTCAGCACCTTCTTTCGAATATTCATCGACAGGTTTCTATTACATAAAACTGGTTTCCAGGTGATAAAAGCCTTCCGTGATATTTCGATCCTAGTTATTATCTCTTCATCAGAGTCACAATTTACATTTTAACCAGCTGCCAAGGTACTTGAAATGATTTACCCGTTCTAACTCCTCTCCATCAAGAGAAAGCTGACCTTGATCTATATTAATCTTTCCAACTGCCATCCACTTTATTTTTGAAATGTTGATTTTAAGGCCTCTCCGATAGCTTGCTTCACTGACTAGATTTAGTAGTGTCTGAAGATCTTGTAAATTTTCAGCAAGAATGGCTGTATCGTCAGCGTATCTAATATTGTTGATTACTTCTCCGCCTAGCCTTACTCCCTCTTGTCTGTCATCCAAAGCCTCCCTAAAGATTTCTTCAGAGTACAGATTAAAAAGGGTGGGTGATAAAACACAACCTTGTCGTACTCCACGTTTTATCGGCAGTTTTTCACTACGACTGTCTCCAATTTGGATAGAGGCTACTTGATTGTAATATAAGTATTTCAGCAGTCTTATATCGTAGTGGTCAAGTCCTGCTGCCTGCAGACAATCGAAAAGTGTATCATGTTGTACTCGGTCGAATGCCTTCTCGAAGTCGATGAAACAAACATAAACGTTCTTTCGGAATTCACAACTTTTTTGTAATAGAACGCGCATACAAAATAGTGCTTCTCTAGTTCCTAGACCATTTCTAAATCCAAATTGCTTATTACCCATTCTAGTTTCGCACAGAAGGAATACTCGGTTTTGTATAATACGTAAAAGTATCTTAAGTGTGTGACTCATCAAACTGATTAATCTAAAATCGCTGCATTTGGTGGGCCTGCTTTTCTTTGGTAATGTTATAAACAGTGACTCCAACCAATCATCTGGTATTTTTCCTTCGTTGTAAATTTTGTTAAAGAAAGTAGTCAAGTAAGTAATGTTTTCCTCATCCAAAAGTTTAAGTAGCTCAACAGGGATTTGATCTGGTCCAGGTGCTTTATTGTTTTTGGCTTGTTGTATTGCTTTTATGACTTCTGACTTCAGTATACTGGGACCTCTGTCTAATTGGTTGTCACAGGTAGTATTTGGAGCATTTTCTCGAGAAGCATCGTCAAAAAGGTCACTGATGTGTCTCTCCCATTCTTTGCACTGTTGTTCGTGATCACAAATTTTTCCGTCTGCGGTTTTAAGTACGTGAGCATTTTTCTGTTTTCTAATTCCGGAGGTATATTTAAGTTTCTTGTGGAGGTTGAAACTGTCATGCTTTTTTTGGAGGTCTTCTATTTCTTTACATGAATTCTCGAGCCAGGATTCTTTGGTCTGTTTAATTTTTCTTTTTATGAGTTTGTTAATTTCACGGTATTTGATAATATTTCTATTTTTGTATTTTCGTCGAACTTCCATCAAGTCTAGAATTTCTTGGTTCATCCATTCATTTTTTGCCAACATTGTAGGTGTTTTTAAAGATTCCCTTACGTCCTCTAAAATCGAGTTTTGAATATCGTACCAACATTCGTTAATAGTTCTGTTTTCGTTTGGTATATTTGATATTCTGTGCATTTTACTATTTATCTGCTGTGCTATGTGTTCGCGCGTTTGGGTGTTTTTAAGGGGGTCGAGATATATCTTACTAGGCTTAGTTGGCTTTGTTAGTTTCTTTAATTTAATTTGTATTTTGGAACAGAGTAAATTATGATTTGAGTTTATGTCGGCGCCGGGGTAAGTTCTTACATCTTTAATATTGTTCCGAAATCGATGGTTTATTAGGATGTAGTCTATTTGATTCCGTACTATTTTACCTTGATGTCCATCTTGAGGGGATTTCCACGTGTAGAGACGCCTTTCTGGAAGTTGAAACCAGGTATTTGTAATGACGAAGTCATTTTCTTGGCAGAATTCTATTAGACGCTCACCTCTTTGATTTCTCTCTCCCAAGCCGAACTTTCCGGTGATGTTTTGTGTCATCTTTTGTCCAACTTTAGCGTTAAAGTCTCCCATAATTATTGTTGTTTCGTGTTTCTTTGTTGTTTTTAGCACTTCTTCTATTTGATGGTAGAATTCTTCCATTTTCTGCTCATCTGCATCTGTAGTGGGAGCATAAACTTGGATGATATTTATATTTACAGGTTTAGCATTCAGCTGTATTAAAATTACTCTGTCTGACATTGGGATGAAGTTAGTCACATATTTACTAATATGCTGTTTCATAATTATGCTACTCCGTTTCGATGCATATGGTCTTGATTTCCAGAAAAATAAACGGCGTATCCGTGTGCTATGAAATTCCCTGTATTTGGCCATCTTGTTTCACATACCCCCATGATAGTAATGTTTAGTCTGTCCATTTCAGAGAGTAGATTTCTCAGCTTACCGGCTTCATATAAAGTTGTTACATTCCATGTAGCTATTTTATACGGATTTTTCATTTTCATCTTATGTCTGGTGATGTTTTGCTCACAGGGATTTCGCTGGCTAGCGACCTGGGAAGCCCTGTGGTTTAATTTTGTATTCCTTCCCCTGCCGGATCTTGAGTTCCGCAGCCCATGATCAGTAATGTTATTCGTTTCACTAATTGATTTCATGATAACTTTACTAGGGATTATAATGGGGTGGTTTCCCGTTGCCTTCCCCATCGCAGTGTTTTAGCCGTATCAATCTAATATAGTAATTGTCGCCTAAAAGTGTCCGTATTAAACTGTTCCGAAACTTTTTTTCCACCTTAACACAGTAATGAAAATGCTGCTTCCCATTTCCATGTGATAGATTTTATACTAACCCTAAAATCCGGGGTCGCCACTTCCGCCTTCCTCGCCGTACCGAAGGCTTCCCTCTCCGCCGTGGCTGCCGTTGTGGTCTTCATCTGTAACCCTGGACAAGGGACCCTAAGCAGGTACTAGTTTCCCGGGCCAAGAAACCCCTGGAATCTGTGGGGGGCAGGGATTGATTCAGTTTCCCTGATAGGACTATCCAAGGAGTTCTAAGGAGTTCCTACCCACTACCCATTCAGTCTGCCTGTCGTCATTTTGTTTGATTTTGATCTATTACTCGTAAATAAATCCGTCGTTCTTTTATCTTCCCTATTGTCATCATGATTACTATCGTCGTCGGTGACGTCTTTACCTTGTAATATGATAAACGTCTTTATCACTGTCATCGTCGCTAGCGTCTTCGTCTTCATCGTCATTCTCGTCTTTAAAATTGAAGTCGTTCAAAAATGAACAAATACGTTTAATCACGTCTTCCTCTGAACCAGCGTAGTTCAGATCCAAAACATTGCAAACTGCTACTAAGTCCGGCATACTTAGTTTGTTTTTCACGTCGTCTATTTTTGTGAAATATTCCTCGGACTCTTTATCCCACGAAAAATTTGTAAAATTCCGCAAATTCTTCCTAGTTTGTCGCGGCAACCCTTTATCCCCGTAACATGCAACGCCTTAACAGCGCTTAATGCCGAATTTCTAAGGTTTAAACTAATTTTTGGAAAATCGTTAAGAGTTTGTTTAGACTGCATTTTAAAAAGGTATATAATAATAATAATAAATAAAAAAAAAAACAAAAATAAAAAGATAGATTATCTTTTAACTAAAAAGTTAGATTATTTTTCCCGTGTGCAAATTGTATTTGTGAACTGTAAAATTGTAGTCGCTTTTCCTCCAAAATTATCAATATTTACTACAAATACTAACAAAGTTATGATTTATTAAAATAAATGAACAAAAAAACAATGAAAAAACAAAAAAAAGTTAATCGTTAAATAATTTATGATAGTTCTTCCGCAACATTCACTGTTTATCGTCAAATATACAGTTTACAGTTCCTCGAAAAAATAATCTTTGGTCAGATTTCCAATTTCCAGACCAAAGTGTCTTGACTACTTTTAAAATATTGGAACAAACACACCTGATTTCTCCTTGGTAATACTGCTTGCTATGATTGCCTCTCGTCGTCGTCGTCGTCACTGCCCAAACAGCCGTCGTATTTGTCTAACAGCGTCGTCTACACTGTACTAGCCTGCTACTCCACCAACAGTTCACAAAATCCGGAAGTCACCAATAGTTTAAAAAAGTCCGAAAATCACCAACAGTTTTCACGTTTCCCGAACAGTCATAAACAGTTTCCAAAAATTACGTCACGTCACTTGAGCCGATTTTTTAAATTACACGTCACTTTACGGTATTTCGCGAACTTCATAACGAAATTGTCTTTCTTAGATCCGCGATTGAGCCCCAAGATGTAGGATTCCTTAAAGACAATCGTAATAAAAGTCCTTGTGATATTTAACAGTTTTAATTAATAAAATAGATAACTATGTAACGGGTAGTTCTTTCAGGACGACAGACTCAGTAAAACACAGGTTGAAAACAAAGCAAATCTATTAATTCTAAACTATGTACAATATAAGGCAAAATAATAATTTAATATTCTATTTCGTCCCAGCGAAGTCCTCCTGCGGATGGGCGTCTGTAACAGAAAAACAAAATTAACAGCGGTATTTAAATATATATTTATCGGGGCTCGCTCACTACGCTTGCCTCCGTTGAGTTACGAGTCGCAAATTACCTCACTTCAGTACACCTTGCATCTCGTCTCGAGTTGGCCTGCCTAAGTTTACGAATCACCTCAAAACAGTGCACGTCGCGACTCAGGTCCGCCCGCCTCGCTCACTTCGCTTGGCTGGTTATGGAGCCCAGAACGGTCGTTCAGGACTGACGGATCGTCACTTGCGGTGCTCTTAAATATCCCTCTGGCGGCGTTGGTTCGGAGAGGTGGAACTTAGTGGGGGCACCTGCGCGATTTGAGAGAATCGCTCGGTTCGGAGTGTCGACGCGTGCTTCGCGTATTGATGTATCATTACAACTAAATTATTGATACTATTAAATTGACGAAATGTAAAAATGTTTGTGTAATTGCGACTAAAATTTTACGAGTTCTTGTTCTTACAAAAAGAAATGTATTTAGAGATAAGTAATTGCGTCTAAACAATATTATAACCAGCTTGTCATAATAGGTACGTCTAAAAGCGAATTTTTACGTCTTATCCCCAAGAACACGACTGTCGCCGTTCTCATCTTAAAATCGACTAAATACCTACCTTATCTAAAAATACCACCCCTACGATAAAACAAATTCTCTTAAATACATCTAATCTCTCTTTTCCGTTTTCCAATGAGAACCAACCCATTAAAATTGGTTCAAAGTATGTACCGACCTTTTCCCAATAAACGAAAACTATTAAAATCAGTCAAGGCGGCTACTTATGTTTATCTTGCAACTCCGATTCCCGATCCCCAAGCTAATCCGCACATATGTGTTCTTATGCGTGAGACTCTTATTTCGTTTTCGGAATAATAATTAAGAAAACTTATATATACAGGAGAATTTAAAATTAAGGTAAAATATTTACAATTCTACATTTATGTTTATCTTACTGAATAGAGAATTGAATAACCTTTCAAATGAGCTAGCACACGATTCCTATTCCCTATTTAAAAATAAAGGGTGGGGGAAGTGGAAGGGAGGGGTTGACAAATGACAGATGTATGTACCGTAAAAATGTACCTCTTAGATCAAAAATCAACCTGTTTCGGCATTTCCTTAAAATCTAATAACTACTGCCAAATATCGAGGGGGGCTGTTTTCTTTGGCCCACACTGTATATAGGTTGTGTCAAAATTGGCGGAACAGTCGTTTATTTCGCGAAACAAACATCGGTACAAAAACTGAAAAACACGTGTTCAATATTTTTAAACAATCTGTGGAACACCAAACACGACTCCCCCCAAGGCAACAAGTGATGTCAATAACGTCGAGGAAACGTCAGTTTTTGGTTGTATATATACATGTGTTTGAACAATACGTCATATAGACGTCTTTTGTGGGTGATTTTAAATACTTAAAATTAATGACGTTAAAATACGTTTAAAAAAACGTTTTTTTCAGACAGCCTAATTCTGAAGTCACAAAATTGGGAGGAGCTTATTGACTTTAACTCCAAACGATTTCGTTTATAACGTTAAATGGTCATAAGACATTTTTCATTTATTGTTTACGTGCTTTGTTTGGTTAAATAAGACATTTCATAAAGATATTTAGTTGAAGAAAGGTGTTAATTAAGAGATTTTTATTAATTTTGCTCAGGTGAGTTAGTCCTAGTTATCCTAACAAAATCTGACAGGAAAAATATAAGTCCCTGAGAACGATAAGTCTGATGTTATTGATATCATTCGTATTGAAGACTCTAGAAAAAGCTGATCGATAGGCATATTAGATATGGTGTATTAGATGAAAGTCTGATACATCAGAGGCAGTTTGCATAGCAAGAAAGGCTCTCAACAGAAATGGCACTACACCATCTGCATTTGTCACCTGTACCTAGAAGTCACCAGCCCCATAAGAAGAGTTGACCAATCAAACAGCCCTTAGTCTCTTAAATTGTTAGTTAAGTGTAATTTGGAACCGTACAAGAAATTATTTTATACTGTATTCCCAGTGGTGTGTGTTATTTCTCTTAAACAGTTGTTCTTGTCCAATTTAGCAGTTCTGCTAAATTGGACTGGGAACACAGTATAAAATAATTTCTTGTACGGTTCCAAATTACACTTAACTAACAATTTAAGAGACTAAGGGCTGTTTGATTGGTCAACTCTTCTTATGGGGCTGGTGACTTCCAGGTACATCTTTAGCTGTGGAACAGTTTCTATGGCTGTTATGTAAGTAGATACCGTTTACTAAAGAAATTTTGTATTAATATGTCTTTTGATCGCATACTATCTTACCAGGACTCCATCGACCCTTGACTATTTAGTTAAGGATTGATGGTATTTAGTATATATATCAAATTATATATCAAGCACTTTTCATCAGATTGGTCGCTCCCAATGATATAATGTCTCATTTTACATGATATGGACTGTTGAGTTCAATACTAAACAGTTGCTTGGCTTTATTGAATGTGATTGAAACCAAGACAAAGTTGTTTTTTCATGTTTTATATATATATATATGTATACATGTCTCTCGTTTTGTGTTTTTTTAGCTTGTAGTTTGTATAGAGAAGACTTTTTGTACTGGGCCTGATGATGAGTCATATATTGTAAGACTCGAAACCGGTTGCCCCATGATTACATAACAACTAATAAAAAATACAAACTAAAGATTGCGAGTATTGACTCAATTACCATATCCAATTGAAAAATGTTGTTGCTAAGTAAAATATTCTTCTAATAGTTTATTTAATCTGACTCATTTATATTGGCAATTCAGACATATATTATACATTTTAAAGTAGAAGACTTTAAAAATGATATTGCCAATATTTATGAGTTGCGTTCCTGGGACGACTTTACTGAAAGATAGTTCATTCGATTACATGAAATCAACCCCAACTCAAGAATATTCGTCACAAAAAAATCATAGCATGTGATCTGTCTTTAAAAAGACAACCAAATGCAACGATGACAGTAAAATTCTCGCGTTAGAGATTCCATAGTAAATCACGAGGGAAAACCAGGAAAAAACCTCAGTGATACTATCCCGTTATCGTAAGTATTTGGTCTTACATTTAATTTACTCTCAAGAAACAAAATACTTACGATGACGGGATAGTATCACGAGGTTTTTTCCTGGTTTTCCCTCGTGATTTACTATGGAATCTCTAACGCGAGAATTTTTGCTGTCATCGTTGCATTTGGTTGTCTTTTTAAAGACAGATCACATGCTATGACATTTTTGTGACGGATATTCTTGAGTTGGAGTTGATTTCATGTAATCGAATGAACTATCTTTCAGTAAAGTCGTCCCAGGAACGCAACTCATAAATATTGGCAATATCATTTTAAAGCCTTCTACTTTAAAATGTATAATATATGTATGAATTGCCAATATAAATGAGTCAGATTAAATAAATTATTAAAAGAATATTTTACATAGCAACAACATTTTTGTTTAATTTAGTAGTATTTCGTATTTTGACAACGACACCCGATTTGGACGTCGAAACGTTAATAAAATTATTTTTTTCCATTTAATTGTGGCTTATTTCCCATATAAATAGATAATCATAAAAATGCCATAATGAAATAACTTCAGAACAACATTACGAATAGTAGAATGATACAATTGATCCCAAAAATGGCAAAAACCCAGACATCCAAAGTGAAAGTTATCCTCCAACACCAAATTGTTCTATACGGTCCACACAATGTTCAGAAAAAAGTCACCATTTTAATCATCGGGTTTGGGGAGGAGAGGGGGAGAAATCGGTAAATTCGTACTTTTTTACGTTTTTCGTCAATGTTTCTAAAACTATGCGGTTTAGCATGAACAACCTTCTATACAAAAATGTTCTGCATTAAATTTGAAATAAAAAAGGCCCTATGCATAATCCTTCTAAAATGAACGGTTCCAAAGTTACGGAGGTAGTATAATATAATTGGTCCAAAAAAAAGCCTAACCCAGACATCCAAAGTAGAATTTTTTTTCCAACACCAAATTGTTCTATATGGTCCACATATTGTTCAGTAAAAAGTTACACCATTTTGAGCGTCCGGTTTGGGGGGGAGATGGGGGAGAAATCGGTAAATTAGTAGTTTTTTTACGTTTTCCGTCAATATTTCTAAAACTATGCCATAGCGTAAACAATGTTCTTCTTCTTCTTATGGTGCCTATCCGTTACGGATGTTGGACTCTAACATGGCTATTCTGACTTTGTTGACTGCTGCCCTGAAAAGTCCGGTAGTGGTTAAGTTAAACCATTTTCGCAGGTTATGCAGCCAGGATATCCTTCTTCGTCCTGGACCTCTTTTCCCATGCACTTTACCTTGAAGTATGGTCCGAAGTAGGTTCAATGGAATGGTTCAATAGGTTCAAAGGAACAATGTTCTATAAAAAATTATTCTACATTAAATTTAAAACAAAAAAGGTCTTATACATAATTGTCATAAAATCAACGGTTCCAGAGTTACGGAGGGTGAAAAGTGAAGGTTTTCGATACTTTTAATATTTTTTGGGCGATTGATGATGATTTTGGTTGGTAAGGTTGACGTTTCTTCAAGGGCTTATCACTAAAATACGATCGGCCACTGAAATAGCAAATTTTATTTACAAAAGTCAATCCTGTTGTTAACGAAAATTTCTTTCATCAGTAAGAATATTATAAACTGCCCAAAAAATATAAAAAGTATCGAAAACCTCCACTTTTTATATTTTTTGGGCAATTTATAATATTCTTACTGATGAAAGAAATTTTCGTTAACAGGATTGTCTTTTGTAAATAAAATTTGCTATTTCAGTGACCGATCGTATGTTAGTGATAAGCCCTTGAAGAAACGTCAACCTCACCCCCCAAAATCATCATCAATCACCCAAAAAATATAAAAAGTATCGAAAACCTTCACTTTTCACCCTCCGTAACTCTGGAACCGTTGATTTTATGACAATTATGTATAAGACCTTTTTTGTTTTAAATTTTATATAGAACATTTTTGTATAAAACATTGTTTACGCTAAAGCACAGTTTTAGAAATATTGACGAAAACCGTAAAAAACTACTAATCTACCGACTTCTCCCCCATCCCCCCAAACCGGACGCTCAAAATGGTGTAACTTTTTACTGAACAATATGTGGACCATATAGAACAATTAGGTGTGTTAAAGGAAAACTTTTACTTTGGATGTCTGGGTTAGGACTTTTTTGGACCAATTATACTATACTACCTCCGTAACTTTGGAACCGTTCATTTTAGAAGGATTATGCATAGGGCCTTTTTTATTTAAAATTTAATGTAGAACATTTTTATATAGAAGGTTGTTCATGCTAAACCGCATAGTTTTAGAAATATTGACGTAAAACTTAAAAAACTACGAATTTACCGATTTCTCCCCCCTCTCCCACCCAAACCCGACGCTCAAAATGGTGTGACTTTTTTCTGAACATTATGTGGACCATATAGAACAATTTGGTGTTAGAGGATAACTTTCACTTTGGATGTCTGGGTTTGGGTCTAGGTATACCATACTATAGATAGACGAAACAAGCTGCATATGGATAAACTGGGGGATACAGTGTCAGTACAAGTCTTATCTCCTCTATTGTCGAATCTGGTTGTGATTGGACTTATAGCTAGCCTCAGCAACAGCAGGCATCATATCCTGACGGCGAAATGAATAACAGTCATAGATAGAATGCAACAGAATCTGACTGTTGTTACAGAATGTACTTCAAATGCAGAGCGTAATATAAGCCCCAGAAGTCAAAAATAATGAAAATTACCAGGAGGAATTTAGATAAATTGGGTCCTCTATCTCAAATGGTAGGTATTCATCTAAATATGGTGAGTGAAGTAAAGTAGTAAGTAATATTATACTCGGTGCTTCCTTGGATCAGTATTTAGACCGAATAACCAAGAGACAGGTAATTATGTTGATGGTAGCCAGACGCCCTCATGGAAAAATGTACGGTTCATAATCAGAATCTGATCAGAAAAAATTATTGATAATATGAACTAATATAAACAATTAAGTATTTTCTATGGGAAATAAGCCATAATTTTACAGATTACAGCCAATCCTCGTGGAAAAGCAGCTAATACCCAACCACCAGTTTGGATTTAGACAACAACATGCTACCACCGAGCAAATTCATCGAGTCTGCAATTCCATAAACAAAGCCTTAGAAGAGAAGCAATACTGCTCTGCAGCCTTTTTGGATGTCTCGCAGGCTTTTGATAAAGTCTGGCACACTGGCTTGCTATACAAAATAAGAAAAGTCCTTCCTCTCAACTACTTTCTAATCCTCAAGTCCTATCTCTCCGACCGCCATTTCCTTGTAAAAGTTAAAGATCAGTGCACTAACTTATATCCAATCAACGCTGGAGTACCTCAGGGTAGTGTCCTTGGACCAGTTCTCTACCTACTCTACACAGCAGATCTTCCTACAAGCCAAAACATCATCACAGCCACATATGCAGATGACACAGCAATCATTGCAGCTCACTCAAACCCGTACATCGCCTCGCAACTGCTCCAGACAAATCTCGACAGTATAAATATCTGGTTACAAACATGGCGAATTAAAGTAAACGAAAGCAAGTCAGTACATATAACGTTCACTAATCGAAAAGATACGTGCCCAACCGTCTCAATAAATAATCAAGTACTACAACAAAAGGATGACGTAAAATACCTAGGTATGCACTTGGACCGCAGATTAACGTGGAAGAAACACATATTCACGAAAAGAAAACAGTTGGGTCTGAAACTCAATAAAATGTACTGGCTGATAGGAAAAAGGTCACAACTGAGTTTGTACAATAAAATTTTAGTATACAAGGCAGTGATTAAGCCAATATGGAGCTATGGTATCCAACTGTGGGGATCTGCGTCGAGATCCAATATCGACATCCTGGAGAGATTCCAATCGAAAACCTTGCGCATTATCACAAATGCACCGTGGTACATGCCCAATGAACACATCAATCGTGATCTCCAAATGAAGACTGTCAAAGAAGAAATTGCCAGTTACGCCCAAAAATACGACATCCGACTACAAAACCACCCCAACAGGCTAGCGAAGAACCTAATGAGACCCCAGGCAAACAGAAGGCTAAAGCGCCACACTCCAAGCGATCTACGAACAAGATTTTAAATTTTAAATTTTCAAAAATATTTTATTTATTATAGAGTTTTATTTATAGGGTTTTATTTATTAGTCACAAATAATTTTGTTAAGTACTAAAATTATGATTTTATAGGTTATTGTCACTGGACAGTCTCCTGCAAGTCTCTTTTAATTGTTAAACAATTTACTTATTGTAATCATTATTACAGATTGTAAATAAATGGGATGTTAAAAAAAAAAAAAAAAATAATTTTACTAAAAAATGAATTTTTCGAAAAACGTTTCGAAACTAATATCATTTCTAAACAAAATTTAAAACCCACAGTATGGTGGAGATATGTAGATGATGTGTTTTCAATATGGCCTCATAGATCAGAATTGTTGGATACATTCCTGAATATTATAAACGATCAATAAGAGACAATAAAATTTACAATGGAAAGGAATACAGTAACACTTTGCCTTTCCTCGATGTTTTAGTCTCAAAGAAGGATACTGGATATGAGACTCAAGTGTATAGAAAACCAACACACACCAACAGATATCTCAATTACAAATCAAATCACAACATCAACGTTAAAAAGGGAATCATTAAATCCTTATTATATGTATATATATGATAAAGCCAAAATTACTTGTTCTAACGAAAATTCATTTTTAGAATAAAAACAATTGTTAACATCTGTTTTATTAAAAAATGATTATCCTTTATCGTTTATAAATAAGGAGTTGACAAGATTGGATCGAATGGAACAGAACAACTTAGAATGGGATCCTACAACATTCACAAGAAATAATACGAGGAAAATAACAATACCATATACAGGGTGTCCAGAAACTCTACCGACAAACGAAGACAGGAGATTCCTCAGATAATTTTAAGACAATTTAACCCAATTCACCTAGTCCGAAGATGCTTCTTAAGGGAGCTAGAGCTCTTTAAAGATGGCGCCATGAAATTAGTTTTTCTTAAATACCTCCAGAATACTTCTATTTAGAAAAACGAAAATTGGTATACATATTTACTTTTCAGAGTTGAATCGATTCCATCCATTGCAAATTTCTAGTACCGGTCATAGGCGTCCGTTTTGGGTAGAGCAACGGGTGTTTTATCGCATAACTTTTTTGTCCTTAACTTTTATGCATTTTTGACACCGGATTATTAAATTGTGAGGTATTCTAGTACTAAAAGGTACTCTTGCTTTAAGCCGTTTTCTAGAAAAATCGATTTGAAAGTTTTTCGTTTTTGGAATTTGAAAAAAAATTGAAAGAACTTTTCAACAAAAAACGAAGTATTTTACCAACATAAAGTAAAAGTAACTTTTAGTACTCGAATACCTCATAATTTAATAATCTAGTGTCAAAAATGCTCAAAAATTCAAGACAAAAAAGTTATGCTATAAAATAACTGTTGACCTACCCAAAACGGACGCCTATGATTAATACTAGAAATTCGCAATTAATGAAATCGATTTATCTCTGGAATATAAATAATTGTACCAGTTTTGGTCTTTCTAAACAGTTTTTTTTTAAATTTTTTTTTATTCAAAAAGCGAAAAATTTTAAAATCGATTTTTCTAAAAAACGGTGTGTTCTACCGATTTAAAACAAGAGTACCTTTTAGCACTAGAATACTTCACAATTTAATAATCCAGTGTCACAAATGCATAAAAGTTAAAGATAAAAAAGTTATGCGATAAAATAACCGTTGCCCTACCCAAAACGGACGCCTATGATCGGTACTAGAAATTTTCAATGTATGGATTAGATTTATATCTTGAAAATAAATACGCGTACCAATTTTTGTTTTTCTAAATAGAAGCGTTCTGGAGGTATTTAAGAAAAACTAATTACAAGACGCTATCTTCAACGAGCTCTAGCTCCCTTAGGAAGCATTTTCGGACTAAGTGAATTGGGTTAAATTATCTTAAAATTATCTGAAGAATCTCCTGTCTTCGTTTGTCGGTAGAGTTTCTGGACACCCTGTATAAAAGGACTATCCGAGAAACTTAAAACAATAGGAAATAAATTCAACATTTCAACAACATTCAAAAGAACAAACACATTGAGATCTATTCTATCTAAAACTAAACCTAACAATGAACAAGAAAGAACAAAGAATTGCATTTATAAAATACCTTGTGAATGCGAACAATTTTATTTAGGTGAAACATCAAGACCATTAAACGTTAGAATAAGTGAACATCAGTCTTATATTAAAAATAGAGAATTTGATAGATCTCAAATATGTCAACACGCATAGGATATTGAACATCTAGTTCAGTGGAGAGATTCAAGTATAGTCCTGAAAGTATCAGATAATAAAAAGAGAGAAATCAAAGAAGCGGCTCTAATTATGCTAAATGAAACCAATTGTGTCGCAAATTCCTCGGTAGAATGCAGTAGGATGTGGTTACCCATACTGAAAGAGGAACTCAATAGGAAGAAAATACCACGATTAGTAAGTCAATAACATATCGAGTTAGTACAAATTTTATATTTTAGTATTACTGATTGTATATCTATATATTATTAATATTATTTATAATTTAAACATATTAAAGTCAGAATTTGGTATTAGTTTTTTGAAGGTAAATTAAATGTAAGACCAAATACTTACGATGTCGGGATAGTATCACGAGATTTTTTCCTGGTTTTCCCTCGTGATTTACTATGGAATCTCTAACGCGAGAATTTTACTGTCATCGTTGCATTTGGTTGTCTTTTAAAGACAGATCACATGCTATGATTTTTTTGCGACGGATATTCTTGAGTTGGGATTGATTTCATGTAATCGAATGAACTATCTTTTAGTAAAGTCGTACCAGGAACGCAACTCATAAATATTGGCGATATCGTTTTAAAGTCTTCTACTTTAAAATGTATAATATACGTCTGAATTGCCAATATAAATGAGTCAGATTAAATAAATTATTAGAAGAATTTTTTTACTTAGCAACAACATTTTTGTTTATTTTAATAGTATTTTGTATTTTGACAACGAAACCCGATTTGGGCTTCGAAACGTTAATAAATTCATTTTTAGTAAAATTGTGGCTTATTTCCCATAGAAAATACTTAATTATAAAAATGCCACAAGGAAATAGTTTCAGAACAACATTAATATAAACAAAGAACAACAGTCAAATTGTTTTTAAAAAAATAAAAAATTAGTTGCGTAATGTCCACTTTTTAACGAAGAAAACAATGGATATCAGATATCACCAAGTGCAGGCGTTTAGTCACAATATTATCAGAGAACAACGACCACAGTATTATTCCTGCTTTGTTTTTGTTTATGATTTGTTTTTTGGTACTCTGCTTTTTATTTAAACAGAATAAAACATTTTAGTTAAAAAATTGGTTTTAGCAATAAAATATTTCAGCTTTTACTTGATTTTCTGCTTCCTTTAGTTGTGTTATATCTTCTTACAGACTTTATTACTGAAGGGCCAGGTGTTGGTTGGTCCCCATTTTTTTCTTTTATTTTTTTATTTACCTATCTTTCGCTTCAAGTCCGTAGACGTGCTTTTCACGGTTAGATCATGTGTTGCCTTGTTTTTGTCACTCATTTTTTGTTTACATGGCTTCTTTTCTTGAGGAATTAAAACATAATCTCTTTTGTATCTCGAGACTCGCAGAACTTAGATAAAAATACTATATCTTTATATGTTTCATCAGTTATAGGAATTCAGTTGAAATACGACTGATTGGGCAAATAGAACTCTGATTCTTTAAGACTTTTAGATTTATTTGACTGAGCGGAAGAACGAATTGGATCTTCAAGCCTATGCCCATTATATGCATCTCGATGCAACATAGTGAGGGGGTTAGAACTGATGCACAATATTTCCTTCATCTTTTGTATTGCGAAAGGGCATTCCTTCTTCCTTCAGATATCTATTGGTAAAAAATTTGGTCCACTCTTTAACAAGATCTTTTCCTATTTTCCTCCTTTTCCTATTTTCCTCCGACAAATAATTTTTTAGATTCTTTGGGACATTCTAAATAAAAAAAGTTTCTTGTCATTTTTTTCAAAAGTTAATAGTTTTAAAGTTATAAGGGATTTAAAATCTGAAAATGCGTATTTTTGCATTTTTTGGATTTTAAATCGCTTATAACTTTAAAACTATTAACTTTCGAGAAAAATGACAGGATACCTTTTTATTTAATAAAAATTATTTATTTTACTAACTAAAAAATTTTTTTGAAGGAAAATAGGAGATTGTTGAAATAGATTGCGCCGCACCGGCAAAAAATCGGATAGACACGCATAATTAACAATTAAACAACAACGGTTTAAATTAAGGTTAAACGCAATCACTCTTTAGAATTTTGAATATGAATGTTTAAACTACAATTAAGTACTTGGAAGTCTCAAAAATACTAATTTAAATAGGAATTTTTAAGCCTCGAAAATGCGTATTTTCGCATTTTTCAGATTTTAAATCGCCCATAACTCGAAAACTATAAATTTTTGAGAAAAATCACAAAATACCTTTCTTGTTTAGAATAATCCAAAAAACCTAAAAAAAATATGTTTCTGAGCAGAACAAGGTGATCTTTTGTATTTGTTAAAAAATTGTTTAAACAATTTTTGCCCAAAAATTCCGCCCGGTACCCTTCAGATTTGTTTAAAGGAGACATTTTTGAATAGGAATCCATAAAGAAACCGAATCAGAAATTTTTTCAAACGGAAGCGGTCTCACCACATGGACTATCAGAGTATTTTCCCTTTTTATCTACAGCAAAACCTGTGTTAACGGCCACCTGTCAAAACCGGCCACGTGAACTAGTCGGCCAGTTTCAAAGTTCCCCAAACCAAAATTTGTGGACTACAAAACCTGGTATTAGCGACCACCTTTTTATATCGGCCAATAGTTCTGCATTTTTAGTGACCGTTATTGACAGGTTTTACTGTATTTTGTTACCAAAAAGTTCAACATTAGCTTTAGTCTGGGCTGATTATCGGAGAATAGGCCATTTTTGGGAAAAGTTATTTACCAGCAATTTTATTGCTGGAATCGAATTATAAGATCCTATATATTAATAATATAGGTATGCAAAGTCCTCAGATAGTGTGCTACTTTTTTTATAAACAAAATGGCGCCCGAAAATCGTGTTTTTTTCAATTATTGCTCTAGAACTCCGAAGATTTTAACTTTACAACAAAAACACTTAAATAAAAATTCACCGTGATTAAATTCTGCATAGAGACGTGTTTTTCCCGATCTGCTGCGACGAAAATTTTCCTCGGAAAATGCGGGTTTTCCCAACAAAATCTTTAATTTTGAAATAAAGTTTTAGATAAGTAATTATTTACCAATAATGAAATAATTTGGTGACTTAAAAGCCTTCTTGGTTTAGATTATAGTTCCAGAAGCTGGTGAAAATTAAACGAATATCTTAGCAACAATTCAATTGTTAATTAATAATTTACGGTGGCAATAATAACCAAAATAATTATGATACACTGATCAAACTTTGAAATCTTATAAAGATGAGATGCCTATTTAACATTTTGTCGACAAAATATAAATTTTTTATTTTTTTGCATAATCTTTAAATGTTAAAAAAATAGTTATAAACAAATTAACGTTTCTCAGAAAGTTTTTATTATATAAAAAATAGCTAAAATGCGCATTTCAAATATCTTGAAAATGAATGCTTTAAAATTTTTTGCAACCATTTGCAAAAAAGTTATGAAACAGCAAAGTAAACATACGATTACTACGGTGTTAATAATTTTTTTAAATTTTTTCAAAGCGTAGAAGTGAGTTGAAAGTACAAGCTAATTATTTATTAAACAATATCGATTATCAGCTTAATGGTTATATTTTAATTAAAGATTATAAATATATTTTTTTGTAATTTACACGCGCGGAAGTAGAATAATACAGTACCGTAACTACCCGCCCACATACACAACTCGCGCGAGTTTAAGCGTGTCAGTCGCTTCGAGTGAACATTTTATCTCCGGCTCTGTATCAAGCCTACTTTCGCGCTAAAAATTACAAAAAAAAGTATTTTTAATCTTTGATTAAAATATAACCATTGCACTAATTTTTGACATTCTTTGTGAGTAATTAGATTGTACCATAGACTCACTTTTAAGCTTTGAAACAATTAAAACAAATTATAAACAATGGAGATATCGTATATTTATTTTGCTGTTTCCTAACTTATTTGCAAATGGTTGGAAAAATTTTTTAAAGCATTCATTTTCAAGACCTATGAAATACGCATTTTAAGTATTTTTTAAAATTAGAATATAATAAACAATTTCTAAGAAATGTTAATTTGTTTATAACAATTTTTTTAAACATTTAAAGATTATGCAAAAAAATGAAAAATTTATATTTTGTCGACAAAATATTAAATAGGCATCACACCTTTATAATCTTTCTAGGTTTGATCAATGTCTCATGATTATTTTGGTTGTTATTGCGACTGTAAATTGTTAATTAACAATTGAATTGTTGCTAAAATATTCGTTTCATTTTAACCGGCTTCTGAATTTATAATCTATACCAAGAAAGCTTTTATTTCACCAAGCTATATAATTATTGATAAATAATTACTGGCCCAAAAAATTTATTTGAAAATTCGAGATTTTGTTGGGAAAACCCACATTTTCCGAGGAAAATTTTCGTCGGAGCAAATCGGGAAAAACATGCCTCTATGTAGAATTAAATTGGGGTGAATTTTTATTTGAGTATTTTTGGTGTAAAGTTAAAATCTTCGGAGTTATAGAGCAATAATTGAAAAAAATACGATTTGTCGGCGCCATTTTGTTTATAAAAAAGTAGCACACTATCTGTGGACTTTGCATACCTATATTAATAATATATAGGATCTTATAATTCGATTAAAGCAATAAAATTGCTGGTAAATAACCTTTCTTTGTACTTTACTAATTAGACCAACGTATTATAACTATTTTTTTTTTTCAAAATTTAAAGATTATGCAAAAAAAAGAAAAATTTATATTTTGTCGATAAAATATTAAACAAGCATCTCATCTTTATAATCTTTATAAGTTTGATCAATGTATCATGATTATTTTGGTTATTATTGCGATCGTAAATTGTTAATTAACAATTGAATTGTTGCTAAAATATTCGTTTAATTTTCACCGGCTTCTGGAATTACAATCTATACCAAGAAGTATTTTATGTCACTAAGTTATTTAATTATTGATTAATAATTACTTACCTAAAACTTTATTTGAAAATTATAGTTTTTGTTAGGAAAACCTGCATTTTCCGAGGAAAATTTTCGTCGGAGCAAATCGTGAAAAAACATATCTCTATGCAGAATTTAATTGCGGTGAATTTTTATTTGGGTGTTTTTGTTGTAAAGTTAAAATCTTCGGAGTTATAGAGCAATAATTGAAAAAAATACGATTTGTCGGCGCCATTTTGTTTATAAAAAAAGTAGCACACTATCTGCGGACTTTGCATACCTATATTATTAATATATAGGATCTTATAATTCGATTCCAGCAATAAAATTGCTGGTAAATAACTTTTCCATGAATTTTGCTAATTAGCTCAGAGTACTTCTCTTTTCTCGCTCTCTATCGGAGGATGCGTGATAACAAGAAACTATCAGAATGTTTTTGACTTTATTATTATTTAACATTTCATTTAGGGTTATGTTTTGTAGTTTTTTCTTTCAATGTGACGAACATTTTTAATTGTTTAGAAAATATAAGTATCTTTTTCGTAATTGTCCCCTTTTTCTCAAAGAGATCATAGCTTTTCAAACAAAAAGAGGTTTAGAATTTTAAAATACATTCCACAGTTGTGATTAGTAGGTAATACTTATTATCATATCGTTACCATAATGTATTTTTGTCGAAATTTTTATTATACAGCGATGAGTGCGCTAATAACCGGCAAAATAACGCAAAAGATGGAAAACATTTTAATTTGTGAGATAAAAAGAAATGAAACTAGTGGAGGTGGGAGATTTAGCGATAAAAACCTATAAAGTTACATTCTATTTATAGGGCTTTTCATTCACAGTCATTTGTTTCGAGCTTCTGTCAAGTGTCGTATAATATTAAAATATCTACGTCATACGTCTTTGGTTTGTATCATTGGTATATACAAATAACGTATGACGTAGATATATTAATATTAGACGACACATGACAGAAGCTCGAAACAAATGACAATCGATGAAAAGCCCTATTCGCGATTAAACCTGAATATAGAGGGCAGGTCGAATGCAGGAAAATGGCCGATATAAATGGTATAAACAAACATTTAATTGAGGAACAGAACAATACCGATTTCATTTTAAATATTTTTCCACCTACCTCTACCGAAAGTATACTTTTCCGAACCTGATTGTAGGGAGCAAAGTTGTACTTTTCCTCCCTAGGGAGGAAAAGTAAAAGTGACGTCATGGTATTTCATTCATGCAATATAACTTATTGACGCCCTGTATAATATCTATTTTCTATTACGTAAGTATCTATAAATTTTAACGTTTATTTATAAAACACCCTGTATTTTGCAGAATGGTAAAAACAGTAAATTGTTATTTTGATTTAACAATGTTTACATTAATAATGTGACTTATATTTGACAGTTGACAGTTATATTGTACCGACTTGTTAGTTTTAGTTCTAATAAATTTTGTTGGTTAGTTACCTAATAAAATAATAATAATATAATAATAATAATAATAATAATAATAATAATAATAATAGTTTTAATATAATAATAATAATAATAATAATAATAATAATAATAATAGGTGATATAGGTGAGCAATTAGATAAACAAATTGCTAATTTAAGAACTTATTTTCAGATGCAGGCTGAGACATCTACTCTACACCGCGCAATTTGCGCAGTAGATGACACAACACCGATCAAACTGAGGGAACCAGAAATGCGCTTAAACCACCTTACTAAGGACGAAAAACTGCGCGCCTGGATGGGTAAACCTCTGCACGGGCGACATCCCAATGAGGTCAGCCAAGACTATGTCGACAATACAGCGTCGAACTATTGGTTGACATCAGGAAAGATGTTCCCTGAAACGGAGGGTTCATTACTGGCCATTCAGGATCAGGTTATACCAACCAGAAATTACCTGAAATATATCGTCAAAGACCCTCAGGTTCAAAACGACAGATGCCGATATGGATGTCAAGCCCAAGAAACCATCCAACATATTACAGGGGGCTGCCAGGCATTTGCTGCAACTGAATATAAGGAACGGCATGACGCAGTGGGAAAAATCCTTCATCAAGAGATAGCTAACAAGTTGGGACTTCTCCAAACGGACCATCTCCCATATTATCAATACGTTCCTGAGAGTATGCTTGAGGATGGCAACTACAAGCTATACTGGGACCGCAGTGTGCTCACAGACCAAACAGTGGCACATAATAGACCAGATCTCGTACTAGTTAATAAATTAACAAGACAAACAACACTAATTGATGTGGCGATACCTAACAACAATAATCTACGTAGTAAATTTACTGAAAAGATCGCCAAGTATAGAGATCTGGAAATTCAAATACGGAGACAATGGAGAATGCAAAGTACCCAGACGATACCTATTGTTATATCTACTACTGGAGTCATTCCGAAGACCCTCCTCGAAAGCATAAAAAAGCTGGGTCTCAATGAACATCTTTATAAGACCATGCAGAAAGCTGTACTACTTGCGACGGCCAGAAGTGTACGAAAATTTTTGGGAGATACACCTGCATTCCAAGTCACCTAGGGCTCGATAACACGGAAAGAGTCCCACCAGAGCTCAATCCTTTTGATACCGTAGGTATCTGGGATGAGTCAATTTTCCCCTTAGAGGGAGTGTGAGTCGTATGGCTAAATCTGGAATAATAATAATAATAATAATAATAACCTGTGGGAGTTTTTTGTCAGTTCTTCTATCAGGCGCGGCCCCCTGCGAATGGGGGATACTTTCTGGGTATTCGTAGCGCCAATACCCAGAGAGTAGCAGGGATACTTGCCGTGGAACAAAAACTGACACCTGGCAGTAGGTATAAAATGCACACCCATTAATATGGAGAATTATGGTTTATGTTTAGGATCGCTGCCTGGGGATCGCCAGGGCACGTCTGGAGCCGGCGCTGGACGTGACAGCATGCGGGACGTCGGTGGCAGGGTGTTGAGGAGGCGGGCCCCTGTCACACAAACAGCTACAGCCCAACAACAACAACAACCACAAGCGAGCCAAACAACAGCAAGAGCTCCACTCGCTGAAGGTGCTGCGCTGGAACATCAGCCGGCGCTCACTCAAGCGGGACGACCGAGGCAGCGCATGAAATGGACTGTGTCCATTAACGAAAGCATTTTGCGCTCCAATTATAAGGTGACAAACCTCGGTCAAGAAACGATCGGCTACAGACAACAGCTGTATACCGAATTTTGCAGGGAGTACCCAGATATTCAAGTATCGGAGCAAAGAGTATCAGATCAATACCGGGTAATCATAAGAAACAACCTTATCCCAGAGACTAGACGCAATACGATCAAAAGCGAAGTCGAACGGGAGATTAATAACCAAGAGCTAGTTATAGATCAAGTCCCTGATGCAGGTCTGGATGAGCAGATTCCTGAGATTCCTATAGCAGAAACTCAACCTGACAATACAGAGCAGGAAAACAACGAGTTGCGCGATAGTCTAGCAAACGAAATGGCTCGTGCTGTACAAGAGTTTAATGGAACAAATCCACTTAGCAGACCACCGCTACCACGAATAAACTCTTGTAAGAAACTAGGTGCGCTGTTACAAATTGTAAACACTGAAGTCCTACCCAACTATGTCGTAGAAGCCCACTCATTGGAATATCTGCATATGCTAATCTACTGTGCAGCAACAGCAATTGCTAATGTAATGGGCGTTAAGATCAGAACAAGACGGGGTACTAATAACGGAAGGACTTGTAACAGGACTGCGCCTTGGGAAAAAAGACTTCTCGGAAAAATTGAGTTACTGCGTAGGGATATTGGTCAAGTAACAGAATATATAAGAGGTGTAACAAGTAGAAAAGTCATTAAGAGAGCTGAAGAAATAATGCGGAGCACTGCAAGACACTCGAGATACGATCCGGAAAATAACACAGCCCAACAGTGTCTGGATACATTAAAACAAAAACTCTCCGTCTATTCAGGTCGATTAAGAAGGTATAAAGTTAGTAACAACCGAAAATGTGACAATGCACTTTTTGAGAACTCTGAGAAGGCGTTCTACCGAAAACTCAATTCCACCGTAGAAAGTGTCGACAAGTCTTACCCAAGCCAAGAAGAGATTCATGAGTTTTGGGGAAATCAACTTTCCACACCAGCTGCTCTTAACAACAATGCTGGCTGGATAGAAGATACGACGCAGAACTGTCGCCACTATGTCACAGCTAACTACGAACCATTCACTACCGATGAGGTCTCAAATATCATCAAAGAGCTTCATAACTGGAAATCTCCTGGACCAGACGGAGTTCAGAACTTCTGGCTTAAGAAGTTTTGGAGTATTCATGAGTGCTTGTCAACATTAATTAATCATGTTATTTCTAACCCGCAGGAAATACCATCATTTCTAACTCAGGGAACCACTTATTTAATACCGAAGGACCAAAAGAACACCCAAGATCCAGCCAAGTACCGCCCAATTACTTGTCTTCCAACTTTGTATAAACTGGTCACATCCTGTATAACCCGGCGTATCTACCAACACTGTGCTCTAAACAATATCATAGAGCCTCAACAGAAAGGATGCGCTAAGGCTTCTATGGGTTGCAAAGAACAACTGATCATCGACTCAGTCATTTCTAACCAGGCATTCACCAAAAAAAGGAACCTCTTTACTGCCTTTATTGACTATAAAAAGGCCTTTGATTCAGTGCCGCATGAATGGCTTATAGATATATTGAGAATATACAAAGTCGATGATAACATAGTGACTTTTTTAAGGCATGTAATGACAAGTTGGAAGACTAAAATTCACCTCCAAATACCTGGTGAAAACAATATCGAAACGGAAAATATCGCAATCAACCGGGGCCTGTTTCAAGGAGACTCGCTGAGTCCATTGTGGTTCTGTTTGGCTATGAACCCTCTATCACAGCTATTAAATTCCACTGACTCAGGTTTTAGCATTAAAAACAACAATACTGTAGTAGCGAAGCTTAATCATCTGTTGTATATGGATGATTTGAAATTACTGGCTTCTACTCGAGATAATCTAGAAGAAATGCTAAAAACAGTAGAAACACTCTCTAATGATATTAATATGCACTTTGGACTAGACAAGTGCCGCGTTTTAAATATAGTCAGAGGAAAGATACAGCCCGGTGGATTCGATATGCAAAATGGCCAGAACATCGAGACCATGGGTGAAAATGATATATACAAATATCTTGGAGTAAAGCAGGCGCGGAAAATTGACCATAAGCAAATGAAAACTGAGATAACTACTGAGTTTATACGAAGGATAAAACAGCTGCTTCGTTCACAGCTTAACAGTAAAAATTTGTTTAAGGCACTAAACACCTACGCTTGTTCCGCGCTTAGCTATTCATTTGGCATTGTTAAGTGGACAAAAACAGATATAGAAAATCTTCAGCGAAAAGTACGAACACACCTCACAAAGGCACAAAAACACCATCCTAAAAGTGCAGTAGAAAGAACGACATTACCACGGAATCTAGGAGGAAGAGGACTTATGGATATAGGTGAGCAATTAGATAAACAAATTGCTAATTTAAGATCTTATTTTCAGATGCAAGCTGAGACATCTACTCTACATCGCGCTATTTGCGCAGTAGATGACACAACACCGATCAAACTGAGGGAACCAGAAATGCGCATAAACCACCTCACTAAAGACGAAAAAATGCGCGCCTGGATGGGTAAACCTCTGCACGGGCGACATCCCAATGAGGTCAGCCAAGACTATGTCGACAATACAGCGTCGAACTATTGGTTGACAGCAGGAAAGATGTTGCCTGAAACGGAGGGTTCATTACTGGCCATTCAGGATCAGGTTATACCAACCAGAAATTACCTGAAATATATCATCAAAGACCCTCAGGTTCAAAACGACAGATGCCGATATGGATGTCAAGCCCAAGAAACCATCCAACATCTTACAGGGGGCTGCCAGGCATTTGCTGCAACTGAATACAAGGAACGGCATGACGCAGTTGGAAAAATACTTCATCAAGAGATAGCTATCAAGCTGGGACTTCTCCAAACGGACCATCTCCCGTATTATCAATACGTCCCCGAGAGTATGCTTGAGGATGGCAACTACAAGCTATACTGGGACCGCCCTGTGCTCACAGACCAAACAGTGGCACATAATAGACCAGATCTCGTACTAGTTAATAAATTAACAAGACAAACAACACTAATTGATGTGGCGATACCTAACAACAATAACCTACGTAGTAAATTTACTGAAAAGATCGCCAAGTACAGAGATCTGGAAATTCAAATACGAAGACAATGGAGAATGCAAAGTACCCAGACGATACCTATTATTATGTCTACTACTGGAGTCATTCCGAAGAACCTCCTCGAAAGCATAAAAAGGCTGGGTCTAAATGAACATATTTACAAGACCATGCAGAAAGCTGTACTACTCGCAACGGCCAGATGTGTACGAAAATTTCTGGGAGATACACCTGCATACCAAGTCACCTAGGGCTCGATAACACGGAAAGAGTCCCACCAGAGCTCAATCCTTTTGATACCGTAGGTATCTGGGATGAGTCAATTTTCCCCTTAGAGGGAGTGTGAGCCGTATGGCTAAATCTGGATAATAATAATAATCAATAATAATCAATATAATAATAATAATAATAATAATAAATTAACAAGACAAACAACACTAATTGATGTGGCGATACCTAACAACAATAATCTACGTAGTAAATTTACTGAAAAGATCGCCAAGTATAGAGATCTGGAAATTCAAATACGGAGACAATGGAGAATGCAAAGTACCCAGACGATACCTATTGTTATGTCTACTACTGGAGTCATTCCGAAGACCCTCCTCGAAAGCATAAAAAAGCTGGGTCTCAATGAACATATTTATAAGACCATGCAGAAAGCTGTACTACTTGCGACGGCCAGAAGTGTAAGAAAATTTTTGGGAGATACACCTACATTCCAAGTCACCTAGGGCTCGATAACACGGAAAGAGTCCCACCAGAGCTCAATCCTTTTGATACCGTAGGTATCTGGGATGAGTCAATTTTCCCCTCAGAGGGAGTGTGAGCCGTATGGCTAAATCTGAAATAATAATAATAATAATAATAATAATAATAAGCAGCGATCCTAAACATAAATCATAATTCTCCATATTAATGGGTTTGCATTTTATACCTACTGCCAGGTGTCAGTTTTTGTTCCACGGCAAGTATCCCTGCTACTCTCTGGGTACTGGCGCTACGAATACCCAGAAAGCATCCCCCATTCGCAGGGGGCCGCGCCTGATAGAAGAACTGACCAAAAACTCCCACAGGGGATAATAATAATAATAACCTGTGGGAGTTTTTTGTCAGTTCTTCTATCAGGCGCGGCCCCCTGCGAATGGGGGATGCTTTCTGGGTATTCGTAGCGCCAATACCCAGAGAGTAGCAGGGATACTTGCCGTGGAACAAAAACTGACACCTGGCAGTAGGTATAAAATGCACACCCATGAGAATGGAGAATCATAATTTATGTTTAGGATCGCTGCCTGGGGATCGCCAGGGCACGTCTGGAGCCGGCGCTGGACGTGACAGCATGCGGGACGTCGGTGGCAGGGTGTTGAGGAGGCGGGCCCCTGTCATACAATCAGCTACAGCCCAACCACAACCACAACCACAAGCGAGCCAAACAACAACAAGAGCTCCACCCGCCGAAGGTGCTGCGCTGGATCATCAGCCGGCGCTCACTCAAGCGGGACGACCGAGGCAGCGCATGAAATGGACTGTGTCCATCAATGAGAACATTTTGCGCTTCTACTACAAGGTGACAAACCTCGGTCAAGAAACAATCGGCTACCGACAACAGCTGTATGCCGAATTTTGCAGGACGTACCCAGATATTCAAGTATCGGAGCAACGAGTATCAGACCAATACCGGGTAATTATAAGAAACAACCTTATCCCAGAGACTAGACGCAATATCATCAGAAGCGAAGTCGAACGGGAGATTCATAACGATGTTGTAATTGAAGATCAAGTCCCCAATGAAGTGCATGAGCAGATTCCTGAGCTTGCCATACAAGAAACTCAACCTGACAATACAGAGCAGGAAAACAACGAGCTACATGATAAACTAGTAAGCGAAATGGCACGTGCTGTACAAGAGTTTAATGGAACAAACCCACTTAGCAGACCACCGCTACCACGAATAAACTCTTGTAAGAGACTAGGTGTGCTGTTACAAATTGTGAACACTGAAGTTCTACCCAATTATGTCGTAGAAGCCCACACATTAGAGTATCTGCACATGCTAATCTACTGTGCAGCAACAGCAATTGCTAATGTAATGGGCATTAAGATCAGAACACGACGGGGTTCTAATAACGGAAGGACTGGTAGCAGAATTGCACCCTGGGAAAAAAGACTGCTCGGAAAGATTGAATTGCTGCGTAGGGATATTGGTCGAGTCACAGAATATATACGAGGTGTAAGAAGTACAAGAGTCATCAGGAGAGCTGAAGAAATAATACGGAATACTGCAAGACACTCAAGATACGATCCAGAAAACAACACAGCCCAACAGTACCTGGATACGTTAAAACAAAGACTCTCAGTTTATTCAGGACGACTAAGAAGGTACAAAGTGAGTAACAACCGAAAATCCGACAATGCCCTTTTTGAGACTGCTGAGAAGGCGTTCTATCGAAAACTCAATTCCACCGTAGAAAATCTCGATAAGTCTTATCCAAGCCAAGAAGAAATTCATGAGTTTTGGGGAAATCAACTTTCCACACCAGCTGCTCTTAACAACAATGCTGGATGGATCGAAGATACGGCACAGAACTGCCAACACTACACTACTACTCTCTACGAACCCTTCACCACTGAAGAAGTCTCAAATATCATCAAAGAGCTTCATAACTGGAAATCTCCTGGACCAGACGGAGTTCAAAACTTTTGGCTCAAGAAGTTTTGCAGTGCTCATGAATGCTTATCAACACTAATTAATTATGTTATTTCTAATCCGCAGGATATACCATCATTCCTAACTCAGGGAACCACTTATTTAATACCGAAGGATCAAAATAACACCCAAGATCCAGAAAAATACCGCCCAATTACTTGTCTTCCAACTTTGTATAAATTGGTCACATCCTGTGTAGCCCGGCGTATCTACCAACACTGTGCGCTGAACAATATCATAGAGCCTCAACAGAAAGGATGCGCTAAGGGTTCCATGGGCTGCAAAGAACAACTTATCATCGACTCAGTCATTTCTAATCAAGCATATTCCAAAAAGAGGAACCTATTTACTGCTTTTATTGATTACAAGAAGGCCTTTGATTCAGTGCCGCATGAATGGCTTATAGATATATTGAGAATATATAAAGTCGATGATAATATAGTGACCTTTTTACAACATATAATGACAGAGTGGAAAACTAGAATCCACCTTCAAATACCTGGTGAAAGTAACATCGAAACTGAAAAAATCGCAATCAGCCGGGGCCTGTTTCAAGGAGATTCGTTGAGTCCTCTGTGGTTCTGTCTAGCTATGAACCCACTATCTCAGCTATTGAACTCCACAGATGCAGGTTTTAGCATCAAAAATAACAACAATGTGGTGGCGAAGCTTAATCATTTATTGTACATGGATGATTTGAAATTAATGGCTTCCACTCGAAACCAACTCGACGAGATGCTAAAAACTGTAGAAACTTTTTCTAATGATATTAGTATGCACTTCGGACTAGACAAGTGCCGTATTTTAAATATAGTCAGAGGAAAAGTACAGCCCGGAGGATTCGATATGCAAAATGGCCAGAACATCGAGGCCATGGGTGAAAACGATATGTACAAATATCTTGGAGTAAAGCAAGCGCGGAAAATTGACCATAAACAAATGAAAACAGAGATAACTACTGAGTTTATACGAAGGGTAAAACAGCTGCTTCGCTCACACCTTAACAGTAGAAATTTGTTTAAGGCACTAAACACCTACGCATGTTCCGCGCTTAGCTACTCATTTGGTATTGTTAAGTGGACAAAAACAGATATAGAAGCTCTTCAGCGAAAAGTGCGAACACACCTCACAAAGGCACAAAAACACCATCCTAAGAGTGCAGTAGAAAGAACAACATTACCACGGAATCTAGGAGGAAGAGGACTTATGGATATAGGTGAGCAATTAGATAAACAAATTGCTAATTTAAGAACTTATTTTCAGATGCAGGCTGAGACATCTACTCTACATCGCGCTATCTGCGCAGTAGATGACACAACACCGATCAAACTGAGGGAACCAGAAATGCGCATAAACCACCTTACTAAGGACGAAAAAGTGCGCGCCTGGATGGGTAAACCTCTACACGGGCGACATCCCAATGAGGTCAGCCAAGACTATGTCGACAATATAGCGTCGAACTACTGGTTGACATCAGGAAAGATGTTCCCTGAAACGGAGGGTTCATTACTGGCCATTCAGGATCAGGTTATACCAACCAGAAATTACCTGAAATATATCATCAAAGACCCTCAGGTTCAAAACGACAGATGCCGATATGGATGTCAAGCCCAAGAAACCATCCAACATCTTACAGGGGGCTGCCAGGCATTTGCTGCAACTGAATACAAGGAACGGCATGATGCAGTAGCAAAAATCCTTCATCAAGAGATAGCTATCAAGCTGGGACTTCTCCAAACAGACCATCTCCCGTATTATCAATACGTCCCTGAGAGTATGCTTGAGGATGGCAACTACAAGCTATACTGGGACCGCACTGTGCTCACAGACCAAACAGTGGCACATAATAGACCAGATCTCGTACTAGTTAATAAATTAACAAGACAAACAACACTAATTGATGTGGCGATACCTAACAACAATAATCTACGTAGTAAATTTACTGAAAAGATCGCCAAATACAGAGATCTAGAAATTCAAATACGAAGGCAATGGAGAATGCAAAGTACCCAGACGATACCGATTATTATTTCTACTACTGGAGTCATTCCGAAGACCCTCCTCGAAAGCATAAAAAAGCTGGGTCTGAATGAACATCTTTATAAGACCATGCAGAAAGCTGTACTACTCGCGACGGCCAGATGCGTACGAAAATTTCTGGGAGATACACCTGCATTCCAAGTCACCTAGGGCTCGATAACACGGAAAGAGTCCCACCAGAGCTCAATCCTTTTGATACCGTAGGTATCTGGGATGAGTCAATTTTCCCCTTAGAGGGAGTGTGAGCCGTATGGCTAAAAATAATAATAATAATAATAATAATTTCCTGTGGGAGTTTTATGTCAGTTCTTCTATCAGGCGCGGCCCCCTGCGAATGGGGGATGCTTTCTGGGTATTCGTAGCGCCAATACCCAGAGAGTAGCAGGAATACTTGCCGTGGAACAAAAACTGTCACCTGGCAGTAGGTATAAAATGCACACCCATTAGAATGGAGACTAATAGTTTATGTTTAGGGCCGCTGCCTGGGGATCGCCAGGGCACGTCTGGAGCCGACGCTGGACGTGACAGCATGCGGGACGTCGGTGGCAGGGTGTTGAGGAGGCGGGCCCCTGTCACACAAACAGCTACAGCCCAACAACAAGAACAACAACCACAAGCGAGCCAAACAACAGCAAGAGCTCCACTCGCTGAAGGTGCTGCGCCGGAACATCAGCCGGCGCTCACTCAAGCGGGACGACCGAGGCAGCGCATGAAATGGACTGTGTCCATTAACGAAAGCATTTTGCGCTTCTATTATAAGGTGACAAACCTCGGTCAAGAAACGATCGGCTACAGACAACAGCTGTATGCCGAATTTTGCAGGGAGTACCCAGATATTCAAGTATCGGAGCAAAGAGTATCAGATCAATACCGGGTAATCGTAAGAAACAACCTTATCCCAGAGACTAGACGCAATACGATCAGAAGCGAAGTCGAACGGGAGATTAATAACCAAGAGCTAGTTTTAGATCAAGTCCCTAATGAAATCCTTGATGAGCAGATTCCTGAGATTCCCATACCAGAAACTCAACCTGACAATACACAGCAGGAAAACAACGAGTTGCGCGATAGTCTAGAGAACGAAATGGCTCGTGCCGTACAAGAGTTTAATGGAACAAATCCACTTAGCAGACCACCGCTACCACGAATAAACTCTTGTAAGAAACTAGGTGCCCTGTTACAAATTGTGAATACTGAAGTCCTACCCAATTATGTCGTAGAAGCCCACACATTGGAGTATCTGCATATGCTAATCTACTGTGCAGCTACAGCAATTGCCAATGTAATGGGCGTTAAGATCAGAACACGACGGGGTACTAATAACGGAAGGACTGGTAACAGAATTGCACCCTGGGAAAAAAGACTTCTCGGAAAAATTGAATTACTGCGTAGGGATATTGGTCAAGTCACAGAATATATAAGAGGTGTTACAAGTAGAAAAGTCATTAAAAGAGCTGAAGAAATAATGCGGAGCACTGCAAGACACTCGAGATACGATCCAGAAAATAACACAGCCCAACAGTGTCTGGATACATTAAAACAAAAACTCTCCGTCTATTCAGGACGATTAAGAAGGTATAAAGTTAGTAACAACCGAAAATGTGACAATGCACTTTTTGAGAACTCTGAGAAGGCGTTCTACCGAAAACTCAATTCCACCGTAGAAAGTGTCGACAGGTCTTACCCAAGCCAAGAAGAAATTCATGAGTTTTGGGGAAATCAACTTTCCACACCAGCTGCTTTTAACAACAATGCTGGCTGGATAGAAGATACGACACGCAACTGTCACCACTACGTCACTGCTAACTACGAACCATTCACGACTGAAGAAGTCTCAAATGTCATCAAAGAGCTTCATAACTGGAAATCTCCTGGACCAGACGGAGTTCAGAACTTCTGGCTTAAAAAGTTTTGGAGTATTCATGAGTGCTTATCAACATTAATTAATCATGTTATTTCTAATCCGCAGGAATTACCATCATTTCTAACTCAGGGAACTACTTATTTAATACCCAAGGATCAAAATAACACCCAAGATCCATCCAAGTACCGCCCAATTACTTGTCTTCCAACTTTGTATAAATTGGTCACATCCTGTGTAACCCGGCGTATCTACCAACACTGTGCTCTAAACAATATCATAGAGCCTCAACAGAAAGGATGCGCTAAGGGTTCCATGGGTTGCAAAGAACAGCTTATCATCGACTCAGTCATTTCTAACCAGGCATTCACTAAAAAAAGGAACCTTTTTACTGCATTTATTGACTATAAAAAGGCCTTTGATTCAGTACCGCATGAATGGCTAATAGATATATTAAAAATATACAAAGTAGATGATAACATGGTGACCTTTTTAAGGCATATAATGAGAGATTGGAAGACTAAAATTCACCTCCAAATACCTGGTGAAAACAATATCGAAACCGAAAATATCGCAATCAACCGGGGCCTATTTCAAGGAGACTCGTTGAGTCCATTGTGGTTCTGTTTAGCTTTGAACCCCCTTTCCCAGCTATTAAACTCCACTGACTCAGGTTTTAGCATTAAAAGCAATAATACTGTGGTAGCGAAGCTCAATCATCTGTTGTATATGGATGATTTGAAATTAATGGCTTCCACTCGAGAACACCTAGAAGAGATGCTAAAAACTGTAGAAACATTTTCTAATGATATTAGTATGCAGTTCGGTCTAGACAAGTGCCGTGTTTTGAATATAGTCAGAGGAAAGGTACAGCCCGGTGGATTCGATATGCAAAATGGCCAGAACATCGAGGCCATGGGCGACAACGATATGTACAAATATCTTGGAGTAAAGCAGGCGCGGAAAATTGACCATAAGCAAATGAAAACTGAGATAACTACTGAGTTTATAAGAAGGGTAAAACAGCTGCTTCGTTCACAGCTTAACAGTAAAAATTTGTTTAAGGCACTAAACACCTACGCTTGTTCCGCGCTTAGCTATTCATTTGGTATTGTTAAGTGGACAAAAACGGATATAGAAAATCTTCAGCGAAAAGTACGAACACACCTCACAAAGGCACAAAAACACCACCCTAAAAGTGCAGTAGAACGAACGACATTACCCCGGTATTTAGGAGGAAGAGGACTTATGGATATAGGTGAGCAATTAGATAAACAAATTGCTACTTTAAGAACTTATTTTCAGATGCAGGCTGAGACATCTACTCTACATCGCGCTATCTGCGCAGTAGATGACACAACACCGATCAAACTGAGGGAAGCAGAACTGCGCATAAACCACCTTACTAAGGACGAAAAAGTGCGCGCCTGGATGGGTAAACCTTTGCACGGGCGACATCCCAATGAGGTCAGCCAAGATTATGTCGACAATATAGCGTCGAACTACTGGTTGACATCAGGAAAGATGTTCCCTGAAACGGAGGGTTCATTACTGGCCATTCAGGATCAGGTTATACCAACCAGAAACTACCTGAAATATATCATCAAAGACCCTCAGGTTCAAGACGACAGATGCCGATACGGATGTCAAGCCCAAGAAACCATCCAACATCTTACAGGGGGCTGCCAGGCATTTGCTGCAACTGAATACAAGGAACGGCATGACGCAGTGGGAAAAATCCTTCATCAAGAGATAGCTATCAAGCTGGGACTTCTCCAAACGGACCATCTCCCGTATTATCAATACGTCCCTGAGAGTATGCTTGAGGATGGCAACTACAAGCTATACTGGGACCGCACTGTGCTCACAGATCAAACAGTGGCACATAATAGACCAGATCTCGTACTAGTTAATAAATTAACAAGACAAACAACACTAATTGATGTGGCGATACCTAACAACAATAATCTACGTAGTAAACTCACTGAAAAGATCGCCAAGTACAGAGATCTAGAAATTCAAATACGAAGGCAATGGAGAATGCAAAGTACCCAGACGATACCTATTGTTATATCTACTACTGGAGTCATTCCGAAGAACCTCCTCGAAAGCATAAAAAGGCTAGGTCTAAATGAACATCTTTACAAGACCATGCAGAAAGCTGTACTACTCGCAACGGCCAGATGTGTACGAAAATTTTTGGGAGATACACCTGCATACCAAGTCACCTAGGGCTCGATAACACGGAAAGAGTCCCACCAGAGCTCAATCCTTTTGATACCGTAGGTATCTGGGATGAGTCAATTTTCCCCTTAGAGGGAGTGTGAGCCGTATGGCTAAATCTGGATAATAATAGTTCTAATAAATAAATTAGTAAAAATGAAAAAATGACTTATTATTTGAGGAAGGTGGAAAAATCATATGTATAACATGGGAGTAAAGTGTCTTTTCCTCCCTTGAATGATTACTGCCCTCCGCTACGCGTCGGGCCTCGGGAGGAAAAGTAGCACTTTCCTCCCTTGTTATGCAAATAGCTATTAATGTATTCATAATGCTCAAAACTACTAAACATTTCTTAATAGTGATAAAATTCCATTCAAATCAACAATTTTCTGGTTTGTTTATACCACTTATAGTAGTTTAAATTTATTCCACCAGAGGTCAGATACTTTGTTTTTCATCGTGAATTATTCCCAACTTTAGAAGTATCAGAGGAGTACGTCAACTAAAACTGTCACTGTCACAGTGGTAGTTGCCAAACTCGTCCGATACGTGCAAAGGTGGGAAATAATGGTTTTTACCGCTAAATCTCCCACCTTCACTAGTTTCATTTCTTTTTATCTCACAACTCAATGTGTTTTCCATCTTTTGCGTTATTTTGCCGGTTATTAGCGCGCTCATCACTGTATATGTCGTTACTTTTATTATTAAATCTTTCTTTGTGGTATTCATGGTCGTTTTTTGGCAATTTTATAAATTGGCATTTTGTTATTTTTTTTACTGGGACCGTGCAAGTTTGGCAAAGCGACACCTGGTTTCTACGCTCAGCAACATTATTTGCACTTTAAATTATATTGGCCAATTAGATTAGTGCTGGTTACTGGATAATTGTCAAGGCCATAGTCCAAAAAAAATTAGAATAAAAATAAGATTCAGGTTATGTTATTAAAACGTAAACAATTGTATGTAGTAAATAAAATTAGTTATTAAAATGCAGTACTGCAAGCAAAATACAATTAATTAAATTTACCTTTATATAATAATTGCATATCATTTCAATATTGTGGAGCAATATATAATTTTTCTTCTTCAATGACAGTAGGTATGAAATATACGTCAATTTGACCAATTTCAATTGACAATATGAATTATTTAAGAAAGTTGCAAAATTTCTCCGCTATTCTCGCACGATCGTTTCTCGTATCCCCTTCAAATACTTGCACACCGCGAATATGGTTTTATTACAATTATAGAAAGAAAACAGTTGTATTCTAGAACATTTGATACACTGACGAAAAAAATAACGAGCTGTCTGTAGAGTATTTATTTACTTATAAAAAAAACTTTAATCAAATTATTGTACACATTATTTAAACTCTTCGTTCACGTCTGGAACGCCACAAAACACTTTTCATACATTCTCTTCTCTGCAGTTGTCTAATCAAATGTTCAACTCCGGGAATGACCTCTCCTCCTTCTGCAGAGAAAATAGCAATGTCCTTTGAACTTTCATTGATAACCTTCAGCGAAGACGATTCTATGCCTTCAAGAAGGAGCTCCTGAGTTTCATTAGGTTTGACGACCTGGCTACGAAGCACTTCATCATCGGCGTCTTCTTTTGTTAGGTGAACGATCTGTTAAACAAAAGACATAAATCAAATAAAAGAGTTATATTAGACCGAAGGATAATATTTTGATGCTAGATAGCCTATGGCAGAAAGCTTATAAACACAATTAAAATAAGAAAAACATCGTATCTGGGCCACATACTTCGAAACGATAAATAACCTCTGCTACACGTCATCATGCAAGGAAGAGTAGAGGGGAAAAAAGGCTTATGAAGAAAGACAGGGGCGTAACAGAGGCCCCCGCAGCGTGAAGCTTGCGGGGGGGGGCGCAATCGCTTCGGGGCCAAATCGCTTAGGGGCCTCATCTTGTCATCTGATATTATGTAAAAATCTGTTATTGTTATATATTATTTTACGTTGTGTGTTTAAAATTAAAAACGTAAATTTCTAAATAGACGTATTTGCCAAGTGAATCATCTCATAATATCTAGAAACTTAATCCCTTCCGGCCTACCGAAATTTTATGGTAACGACAATAAACTATAATGCTTTGTACGTGACTATTGAAAGATTTGAGAATTGTAATTTACCGAATTTTAGAACAATATTTCTAAATATAGAAATGTGTTTTCTCTTTAATCTTTACCTACGTTTAGTATTTCGATACAATTATCCAGAGGCGTAACAGAGGCTCCGCAGCATGAAGCTTACGGTGGGCCCCAATATGTCAAGGGCTCCATCTTGTTGTCTAATATATGTAAAAATGTGTTGTTATATTATTTGCACACATACGTTTTTTAAGCAGTTCAGTATTGAAAATGAAGTTGTCCATCCGAATTAATAAAATTGTAGATATATTCGCTGATAGTAGATAGTGCACGAAGAAAGTTGAACATCTCATAGAATAATACTAATGTAATCATTTAGTAATTTTTGTTCTATTTTATTCTATACCAATAAAGATGAAAAATATAAGTCGTCATAAACAATGCATGAATACACCAATAGCTCAGTAAATGACAGTTTTGGAGTGAAATTATCAGCGTCACGACGGATGTATTTGCTTGACAATTTGGATTTAAGTTCTAGTTACACTCCACTTCAAAGTTTGATTTATGCCGTTGGTTGCTTTTACTTCGGGGGGTGACACCCCTACTTGGGGTGAAAAACATACGTTTAAAATAAGTCCGGAACTGTATAAATTGACTAATTATAAGCAACTTTTGTTCTTCTATAGAGTTTATTTATCTATGCTAATACTATTCAAGTCATTTGCGAGTGAAAATGTTTATTTTTCAAAAAAAAACAACGTTTTCAGACGGGTTTTTCGCAAATAACTCAAAAATAAGTATTTATTGAATTAAATATTAGATTTCGAAAAAATATTTGTAGCAAAAATGTAGCTTATAAGATACAGAAAATGGTGTGCTTATTCATGAAGTCTATCTATTCTTATTTGTCCAATTCTAAATCGAATATTTCATCCTGAAATAACCAAAAAATGAAGCAATTTTCGGGAAAAACTCTTAAAACTTTTTTAAATGCTTCAAAAAAAGCCTTTTTTTATTTTTTATAAAAGTTTCTAGCACCAAAACTATACGAGTTACGCTCAAAATAAAGTTGGCCCCTTTTTTTGGTAAAAAAAAGCGTGAAAATCTGCCCCTATTTCGCACCCCAAATAAAATTTATCATTAGCGCTTTACCATTTACTTTAAATATTTATTGTTTATATGTTATTGTTTATATCCCAAAAAATGGGATTAACTGTATTTTGAGCGTTTTTGACTTTTGGCTTAGTTTTGATGCTAGAAACTTTTGTAAAAAATAAAGCTTCTTTTAAACACTTTAAAATAAAAAAGTTCTAATGAGTATCCCCGAACAGTATTTCATTTTTTGGATATTTCACGTTGAATTTGACGAATAAGAAAAACTTTTCATGAGCTACAAGTTTTCTTTTACTGAGTCGATAGACTTCATTTTTGTTTAATTTTTTTTTATAAGCTAGATACATTTTTGCTAACAATATTCTTTTCGATCGAATACTTACTCTTTGAACTATTTGCGAATAATCGCCTAAAAACGTGGTTTTTTTGTTGAACAATAAACATTTTTACTCGTAAATAACCCGAAAAGTCTTGAGTTGACCACTTCGGTGGTGACACTGAAAATTACACGGTATCGCCATATTTTACGTTGATTTACTGGGCTGCAATACATATAGGTATTTGTTACACATGTCGCATTTAGTTATTTTTTAAAGGGGGCCCCATTCCCAATTCTGCGGGTGGGCCCGACGGTGTTTGTTACGCCACTAAAGAAAGAAGAAATCTTGGCTGAGGAATATCAGAGATTGGACTAACCACAGTGTTGAACAGATATTTCACGTTGCAAAAGATAGAGAAGTGCTTAAAGAAGTGATCGCCTTCGTTGGAAGACAGCACAATAACAAGAAGAAGAAGATAGCCTATACAATATATCTAAGGAGATTGCAGTGTATTATTTGTTGCATACATTTTTGTTAATAAGATTAGTGGAGGAGTAAGACAAGGCTGTGTATTTTCACCATTACTATTTAATATATTATACTCGAAAGAGTTATTTATACAAGCACTTGAAAACTGTACAGAAGGGATAAACATAAATGGTGAAAATATAAATAACATTCGTTATGCCGCCGATGCAGTCAATATCGTTGAAAGTGAGAAAAGCTGTAGATGCTGCTGAACACAATTTGTGATACTAGCGAAGAGATTGGGTTAACAATAAATACGAAGAAAACAAAAAATCATGGTTATCAAAGGCATAATAAGGATCCAGATAAAAACTGAAGCTATACAGGGTATTAGTAAATAAGTATGAAACATTTTAAGGGCTAATTCTACATGAAAAAATAATGCCGGTTTGCTCTATAAACATTTGTCCGCAAATGCTTCGTTTCCGATATAAGGGGTGTTGAAATTTTTATGTCAAACTGCCAATTTATTTATTGCTCTAAGACCAGTTGAGCTATGAAAATGAAATATGGTGAGTTTTAGGAGGTAGTTATTGCGCATTTTTTGACATACAATTAAGAATTTTGTATTCATCATTGGCGCGCATACGGGTAATAGTCTGAATTTTTAAAGAAAAAACTAGTATGCCACCGAGATATTTCAAAATAAAAATTATTTTTAAATTCCACATTTAATTTTTAATAAAAACCTTTCTGGCCTTTTTTTCATATGCTGCACCGTTATTATGCAGAAAAATAAAACACCTAAACAACAATAACAGAAAATATTACTAATAAGATTTAAACTAGGTGCAAAGCTGCAAGAATTTTATATTCATGATTGGCGCGCGTACGGGTAATGGTCTTAATAATTTTAAGAAAAAAATAGTACGCCACTGAGATATGTCAAACTAAAAATCATTTTTGAACTCCTCGTTCAATTTACGACAAAAAATCTTTCTTGCCTTTTTTTCATACAAGGTGCCGTTTTTATACAAAAAAATAAAACATCTTAACACTTACAAAGTATTTGAGATAGGTAGTTTCCATATGCATAGAAACTTAGTTTAAATACTTTGTAAACGTTAAGATGTTTAAATTTTTTGCATAAAAACGGCGCCACATATGAAAAAAAGGCAAGAAAGATTTTTTGTCGTAAATTAAACCATAAATTTAAAAATGATTTTTAATTTGACATATCTCAGTGGCGTACTATTTTTCTCTAAAAAAAATTCAGACCATTACCAGTACGCGTGCCAATGATGAATATAAAATTCTTCTGTAACCTCTAAAGGAGGTCATTTTTAACATTTGTTGTAGCTCTGCACCTATAGTTAAAATCTTATTAGTAATATTTTCTGTTATTGCACCGGTTATTAAAACGGTGCACCATATGAACAAAAGGCAAGAAAGGTATTTTATCACAAATTAGACGTGGAATTTAAAAATCATTTTTAATTCGAAATATCTCAGTGGCGTACTATTTTTTCTTTTAAAAAATTCAGACCATTACCCGTAAGCGCGCTAATGATGAATACAAAATTTTTAATTGTATGTCAAAAAATGCGAAATAACTACCTTCTAAAACTCACCAAATTTCATTTTCATAGCTCAACTGGTCTTAGAGCAATAAATGCATTGGCAGTTTGAAATAAAAATGTCAACACCCCGTATCTCGGAAACGAAGCATTTGCGGACATATGTTTATAGAGCAAACCGGCATTATTTTTTCATGTCGAATTAGTCTTTAAAATGTTTCAAACTTATTTACTAACACCCTGTATATTAAACAAGTAGACACAATGAAATACTTAGGAATCTGAATTACTGAAGATCTAAATCCTAAATCAGAAATTCGATCAAGAATAGAGCAATCAAGAGCAGCCTTTTTGAAAATAAAGACATTTCTGACTAATCAAAGACTCGATCTGCAAATCCGATATCGGATGGTAACATGTTATATCCACTATATTCTTCTTTATGGTGCCGAAGCTTGTACTGTTAATGTTGGCTGGAAGCTTTTAAGGTGTGGCATTTTAGGAGAATTTTGAAAATACCATGGACCGCTCATATTACGAACTAAATGTTGTTGTACAGAATGGGAAGAGACAGAGAACTTTTGACCACGATTAAAAGAAGAAAGACAGCATATTTGGAGCACATACTTAGAAATGATAAGTACGAGTTATTGCAGCTGATTATGAAGAGTAAAGATGAATATCAGTAAAATAAATGCTCACCTGAACAGTAATTGGGTTGTATCCATAGTTAGTGATGGTATATCTATCGTGAAGAACTTGTCTACGTTGAATTTGTTTATCCTGTACTCCCACAAATTTGTGGTGTTCATCTTGTTGATGTTCACCTTCCTGTTCCTGATTCTCTCCTTGAGGTTGCTCACCTTCTCCTTCAAGTTTATGATATACCCCTTGGATGGATTTTTGAAGGCCGCCAAGTTTAGATCTAAGTGTTAGACCAAAGTTTTCGAATCTTCGTTTGTATTTACCAATTTGGTGCATAACAACCACCGAAGAGTTAGGTGCCAAGTGGAAACGATCTAATTCTAGGACTACTTCGTTGTCAGATGCCAGTTTCTTTACTTTTCGTTCAAGTTCGTGAATTACTCTGCCTCCCTTGACTAAAAATTAAAAAAATAAGTAAATATTTGAGAAGTCAACGAGACAACAAAGAGTTGGAGAAGTAATATAAGAAAAACTAAGAGACTTTTTACTGAATATAGGATAACATAATGAAATTTTAACGTTATAAACGTCATACGTTTCTTATTTTTATTTATATAATTGTTTTATTACAATTTCTCTTGATTTTATTCATTTGTTAACCTTTTGTTTTGTTTTTCTTCTAAAAATAGTTTTCGCTTAATTCTTTTATCAACTAAAAATTCTGTTTGATCTTTCACTTATTTTCTATCCTTATCTTTTCCAAGTATTCAAACGCAATAACTAACTAAATCATGAGCATATAGGTATAATATTTCTATGGTGTCTGCCCGATCACAAGTTGATATAAAATATTTGTCTATCTGTTTAACTTACACCTGAGTGACTGAGCGAGACAAAACCTTAAATAATCTCCCATAGTTTGTTGGAGTTTTATTGTTATACATTAACTGTTAACTCTTTGTGGTAGTTCGAATGTTACAAAATGCAGCTTTGAACAGCAAATTATATATAAGAAGATCAAGTATTAACATAATTCAATATGTATAACTGCAATAAAAAGTCTTCAATAAAGAATATTTAAAATAAGATAGAAGCAATTTGATTACTCACCAGTAATATTTCCCAATTCCTTGTAACTTCTGTTTAAGATGTTTAATACTGCCTTTCCAGCATCTTTAACGTGCTCAATCAATACAGTTTCATTTGGTTTGATGACTTTAAGTTGATCTTTGTCACGGTCATCTCTGTCGGTATAAACAACCTAAAAGTTACGCATAAGATTGAATTTAGTAAAGGTAAAACGCCATCGAGTCACGAGAGAATGCTCCAATAACGGACTTGGCATAAATACATCAAAGACAAAGTTACTTGTAGTTAGTAAACAAGAAGTTGGCCCTACGCAACTAATTGTCAACAATGGGCCAGAGGCGTGCGGTCCATGGAAGCGAGGGAAGCGCCGCTTCCCTATTTATTCGTCGATATAAGAAAATATATTATTAATTAATATTTAATAATAAAATTCGTTCCCTAATCCAGATAATCTACATATTACCTAGCCAATAGGCATTGAAAAATATTAAAAATTAATCGCGTACGAACGAACTCAATATGCACACAATTCAACTATTTGGTCCACTCCTGGCAGAAGCGCATCTCAAAATCGCCGCTTGTCATGTAGTTGTCCCTTTTAAAATTGGTCAGGGTTCAATGACCGCAGCCACTAGTCGCGCGAATTTTGGTATGCCATGGAAGCGCTCGTCGTATCGCCTTCCCGAAAGTGAGATGCTCCGACTGTTACTGCTGCTAAGGGGTGCTTAGGTATTACATACATTCGCTTAAAGAATATTTCGATTTAAATTTTTTGCAAAGATATTTCCTTTTACTGATCTTTTATTTGACATTTTACAGAAATCAAATGGTATTGCATTTTGTATAAGACAAATTGATGACTTTATTAATACGATAATTAAAAAAACGAGAGCAGTTTAAAAATATTTGGGATAAAACTGAACATATGGGGTTTGAACATGAAAGAAAAATAATGAAGATTGATAATTTCGGAGACAGAGAGACAGAGAAAACAGAGGAAACAAAGAGACCTTTTGATAATATTCTACAACAAATGAATTCTAGCTTTCAAAATTTTAACGATTTAAAATTTGTAGAATTATATATATATCTTGTATTATAATCTTAATATTTCTAATTATAATTCATCAAAATTTCCCACAGAGGAATTTATGTCATTACGATTAAATAATGAAAATTTTTTGATATCCCAGCTTTGCATTCTCAGTTAAGTATCATTTATGAAACAACTGACATGAATGATAAAGAAATACCCAGAAATCTGGGATTTCTTTATAACTACCTACTGGTTTAAACAAGTCGCTGTGTGAAGTGGTCAAGTTGTGTGAATTAGTACTACTAACTATCCCAGCCACAAGTGCATCAGTTGAACGAAGTTTTGCAGTATTAAGATGCATTAAAAGTTTCAAATTAAGAGTTTAAAAGAAATTCAACAAGCGAAGACAGACTTTGAAAGTTAGCCCTATTATCCATTAAAAAAGACTGCATTCAACAATTATCAGAAGTTGATAGGAGAATAGACCTCGAGTATAAATAAGTGTCATTTTAGTGAAAGTTGTGTGTTGTGGAAAATGCCTCGGAGTATATATTTTTTTTAAATATGATTCTTCTTTAGAAAACCAAGCCAGGCGCGAGGACTCAAGGCCCGAGCTGGCAATACAGATCAATGATAGGTCACTAGTCACTAGAAATAGCGGGAATAGAGTGCCTCACGCATTCACGCGTCACGGATTTAGTGTGTGAGTCCTTGTACCCAGGACGTCTCACATAATTAAGTACTTTGCTGATAGAGAGCTCCTGCGCATCAGAGTGTTATCAGGTGGAAAGTTGCTCGACCCTCGACCCTTAAGAAAATATTTTTATATCCTTATTGAATCGCTTCCCCTTTCGAAAAAGTCACCGCACGCCACTGCAATGGGCCTATTACAAAAGTTATCTATTTTAAATATCTACGATATTGGATAAACGTGATACTAAATCGTAATAAAGAAAACTAAGGATCAAGTTCCTAAAATGATATGTGTATTCTCTATTACTACCTATATGGATGTGAAACCTGGATCATGAAGACTAATATGATAAACAAATTAGAAGCCTTCGAGATGTGATCAAATCGTAGAATGCTTAAAATCTCATGGGTTCACCAAATTTCAAATTAGAAGTCATAAACAAAATAGGCCAAGGTGAAGGTAACTTGACAAAAAAAAAGAGAAAACTTTAATACTTGGGGTCTATAATGAGAGGTAGCAGATACTGGATGCTGCAGTTAATACTCAACGGAAAGATCGAGGGAAAAAGAAAAATTGATAGGAAGAAATATTCATGGCTCTGAAACCTTCGTCAATGGACTGGCTTATCAGCAAATGAATCGTTACATGCCACGCACAAGATCGAGAACAGTATCGGCAAAATGTCAAGAAAACTACCCACGCTTAAAATTTGGACACGTACTAAAAGAAGAAGAAAACGCTATTCTCTCTCTTTTATGCAAGACTTACCTCGGCTTCTATGTCGTATTGTCCGTGGTTAGTAATAGTAAAACCTTTTTCTCCTGCTGATGTTATATCTTTGGGATCATATACCAAAGCCAAAACTCGTGAGCGTGCATTTAGTCGAAGGTTTGCTAAGGAATCTATAATTTTGTCCAGTGTACTTTGTTCTTGAACGTCGAGTTTTTTAATTTCATCTTGGAGATCATGCATAACATCCCCTCCTTCGGCTGTAAATACTGCGGTTTCAGTATGGCTGGTATTGATAACTTCCAACACGGTATTTTGGAATTGGGCGGTGAGTTCAAAATATTCAGTTGCATTAGGCTGAACTGTTCTGAGATGAAGGTCAAGTGTTTGAACAGGTGATGTACGTTTCAACTAAAAAAAAGTATTTGGATTAACATTAAAAAGAACTAAGCAGTTCTTTCAACTTACCTCAATATCAAAAGGAGCTTTACCATGGTTAGTTACAGTAAACCTTCCAGGATGTTCGTTGCTTCCTTCAACATTTTGACTCAAAGCAACGATGTGGGTTCTTGGAGGCAACGAGAAGTTCTCTACTTTAGTTAATACAGTTCCTGTGCTATCTGTCATTGAAAGTTGTTCAATGTTTTGCTCAATACCTTGAAGAACGTGACCACCTTCAGCACTGACGACTACTTCGTCTTTGTAACTGTTATTGGTCAATCGTAAAATATTGCGTTGAAGATGCTCGTTTATTGGAATTTCAGTGGTTTCTTCTGGCCTGACGACGTACCAATGAGGAGCATCGTAGATGTGATTCATGTGAACAACCTTTTAAAAAAAGTACAAAGAGTTACACAACTAAAATTCTCGATAACATAATAGCAATAACACTGCTAATGTTTATTGAGAAGGTACTTACTTCAGCAAAAAGATCAGCGGGTCCATGGTTGGTAATTGTGTACTTATTGTTTTCTTCACCTTGAACACCGGTCTGGGATAATGCCAAAACAGTTCTTCTAGGAGGCAAAAGGAAATGATCGAGTTTATGTTGGGGCTTCTCGGATACTACCTTCTGGATGTTATTTAGGAAATCGTGAAGAACGTTTCCTCCTTCGGCGGAGAATGCAGCTTCTTCATCTTCAAGGTTGGATACTTTCAGATGAGCTAGGTGGAACTGATTACCGCTCAGGTCAAAGGTGTGGCTCTCGCCAGGTAGAAGGCTTTTGGTATGTGGTGGTTGAAGATCGTTTTGGACAACCTTCAGATAAAGAAAAGAAGATATTTATAAAATTACATAGATTGAAATTTTTTTTAAGTAAAATATCGAAAATGAGTCAAATGTGAATTCATGAAAAGTTAAAACATAAAACATGCCAAAAAATGCATATGTACATAAAAAAATTAACTAAGTAATTCTTGAACATACCTCAGCATCAATCTTGACATTTCCGTTGTTGCTAACACGGAAATAATCCTTCCTATGGTCATCGTTCTCTTTTTCTGGTTGAGCTAGAACAAGCACGGCTGAGTGAGCTGGTAGACGAACGTTCTGGACTTTGTGTTCAACGTGTTCTAATTTTTGTACATTTTTTTCTAAATTAGGAAGAACGTTGCCACCTTCTGCTGAAAAGACTGCTTCCGCATCCTCATAATTTCTCACCTTTAAGACAGCCATATTAAAGTGAATTCCACTGAGATCGAAAGTGTGGCCCTGGCCAGGCAAAAGAGTTACCACATGACGTGGTTCAAGGTGTAGAATTCTTTGAACGTGAGTAACCTAAAAAAAATGCCCATTTAGAAATACTAATTCAAAATTATAGATGAGGTAATATGAATATCCATATATATTTAAATACTTGCCTCAGCTTCGATCTTGACCTTTCCATTGTTGCTTACAAGGAAATAATCCTTTCTCTCTGCATTTCCTTGTTTGGGAGGTTGAGTCATAACGAGCACTGAGGAGTCAGCTGGGAGGTGGAAGTTCTCAACCTTATGTACAACTTCTGTTTCATGTTCAACTTTCTGTACGTTGTTCTCAAAACCGTTCAGAACATTACCGCCCTCGGCAGAAAAAACGGCTTCCCCATCTTCATGATTTGTAATTTTAAGAACAGCTAATCTGAAGTGAGCACCGCTGAGATCAAAAGTATGACTCTCGCCAGGCAAGAGAGTTTTTTGATGGCTTGGTCCTAAATGGATCATTCTTTCGATATGGATGACCTAAAATATAAATATTACTTTAATGATCTTTACAGTTTGCATGTAGGTATACTGGGTTACCCCAGTACCCTCTAAACTTAACGACTGCGTAACTGGATATAATACTATTGATGACAGGATAATATCCCTTAAAATGAGAATATCCACCAATACCCTACACCTTGTCCAGGTATACGCTCCTATAACACTTGCACAAGAAGAATACATCAACAGGTTCTATGGTCGTCTAGAAGAAACTGTTCGCGCTATTCCGAATCGTGAACTCATCATAATTTTAGGAGATTTTAACGGCAAAGTGGGGTCATCTAATGAAAATATTGAAGGAGTGCTGGGCAAAAATGGACTGGGACAGAGAAATGAGAATGGCGACCGTCTAGTGGAGTTCTCTGTAGAACATCTTACAATTACAAACACGTTATATCAACATCATCCACGGATATTATACACATGGCACAGCCCAGATGGACGAACAAGAAATCAAATAGACTACATCCTAATAAGATCAAGATGGAAGTCGTCGGTTATCAACTGTAAAACATATCCTGGCGCAGACTGTGGAAGCGATCATCAACTCCTGGTATTGAACGTTCGACTTCGTTTTAAAGTCCACAAAAGAAGACCCCAAAGAAAAGTCATGTCTCTAAATCCATCAAAAATCAATTACTTCCAACAAAACCTAGAAGCTCTTTCTTTAGACCGAGTAGATAGTGACTCTGAGAGCACTTGGATCTATCTCAAAGCTAAGGTAATCGAGGCTGCAAAAGACTGTGAGGCATCGGTTTCCACTGGCCGTAAGCCATGGATATCCGATAATACGTAGACTGTGATTCAACGCAGAAAAGATTATAAAACTAGATACGAAAAAAACGATGAATACAGAGCGTTATCGAAAGAAATCAGAAAACAGTGCCGCAAAGACAAAGCTGATTACATCTCTCAAATGTGCAGAGATATAGAGGAACATGGCTGTCGAAATGAACCGAGGGATTTATTCCAGAAAATTAAACTCCTTACCAGAGAATTTAAACCTCAAACGTGGTCTATAATAGATAAAGAAGATAATCTAAAGACCGATACTGACGAAATATTGGAAACATGGCGAAACTACTGTGGCGAGCTATTGGGACCGTGCAAGTTCGGCAAAGCGACCCCTATTTCTACGCTCTGTACTATTATTCGCACTTTTAATTATATTGGCCAATTATATTAGTCCTGGTTACTGGATAATTGTCAAGGCCATAGTCCAAAAAAAATAATAAGAAGAAAAAATAAGATTCAGGTTATGTTATGAAAACATCAACAACTGTATGTAGTAAATAAAATTAGTTATTAAAATGCAGTACTGCAAGCAAAATACAATTAATTAAATTTACCTCTATATAATAATTGCGTATCATATCAATATTGTGGAGCAATATATAATTTTTCTGCTTCATTGACAGAAGGTATGAAATATACGTCAATTTGACAATTTCAATTGACAATATGAATTATTTAAGATAGTTGCAATATTTCTCCGCGACTCGCGCAGGGTCGTTTCTCGTTTCCCTTTCCAAGTACTTGCACACCGCGAATATAAAAATAACGAGGTATCAGCAGAAAATCAGTGGCCCTCTGATTACGCTAGAGAACCTAATGTCTTACTCGCAGAAGTCAAAGGTGCAATTAAATCACTAAAGAGAAATAAATCCCCAGGCATTGATTCAATACCATGTGAAATACTACAGTTACTAGGTGACAAAGGATTACATATCATCCATTCTATCTGTGTCGCTGATTGGAATTCAGGAAAATGGCCATCTGATTGGTGTACCTCAATTTATATCCCGCTACACAAAAAAGGAACTACTACCAGATGTGAAAACTACCGCACACTGTCACTAATAACACATACTAGTAAAATCTTGTTGAATATCATCAAAAACAGATACCTATCTACATTACCAAATACCTCAGGAACAAGCGGGGTTTGTAAAAGGTAAAGGTACAAGGGAACAAATCCCGATCCTGAAACAACTCATTGAAAAGTCTAGAAAATTTCAAGTACCTATGATTATATGCTTCGTTGACTACCAAAAGGCATTTGATTGTGTTAGCTGGATAAATCTCTGGTAAATTTTAATAGAAATGGGCGCACCAATACACCTGGTGACACTTATTAAAAATCTATACCAGTTCAATATAGCAACAGTACGACTAGATCAGAAGTTCTCAAACCAATTCAAGACCGAGAGAGGATCCGTGTTGTCATCTGACTTATTTAACATTTATGGTGAACATGTCATAAGGATGGTTTTAGAAGGATGGGCCGGTGGAGTAACAGTAGCTGGTAGGAAAATCTCCAATTTAAGATTTGCTGATGACACTACACTTATAGCAGCAAATGAGCAAGAAATGTTTGATCTCCTGCGAAGAGTTGAGTACGAAAGCAATAAAGTTGGTCTGAAAATCAATGAAGCTAAGACAAAAATAATGGTGGTCAACAGATTCGACATTATTCAACTGACTAACATGTTACAGGAATACCAGATAGTAAATACCTTTGTCTATCTCGGGTCTAGTATAACTAACGATAATAACTGTGAAGCAGAAGTTCGGAGACGTATTGCTATGGAAAAAAATGCGATGAGTCGCCTAAGTAAAGTTTGGAAAGACATATCTATATCTTAAAATATCAAGGTGAGACTGGTGAATGCCCTTGTATTCTCAATATTTCTATACGGAGCAGAGACTTGGACTCTTCGCGCATGCGAGCACCAAAAAATTGATGCCTTTGAGATGTGGTGCTGGAGAAGAATGCTGCACATACCTTGGACAGCTCATAGGACAAACGTTTCCATTCTAAACCAACTCAAGATTAAAAAAAGGCTGTCCACAATACGTCTGCAACGAATTCTGCAATTCTTTGGTCACGTGGTTCGCAGAGGTGATGATAGTTTGGAGAGATTAATTGTTTCTGGAAACGTTCCGGGGAGAAGATCAAGAGGACGATCACCAACTAGATGGTCCGACCAAATAAAGAATTCAGCTGGAAACTCATTCTGCGAAGCTCTTAGAACAGCTGAAGATAGAGACTAATGGAGAAATATTGTTAGGAATATTGGAAAAAATCATGATCCTCAGTAATGGGGAAACGACAAGAGAGAGGGATACTGGGTTGCACGAGAAAGACAGTAGATGGAACGGACAAATCATTCTCTTGAGACTATGAAAATGCAAGTTTGCATGCAAACCTAAACGAAAAGATCATAAACATAAATAGAGAGCAACTTAGTCACCTCAGATTCGCGAACGACATAGTCCTGATAACAGATCGCATTGATCATGCCATCGAAAAGTGAGAAAGGCTCTACCATGCCTTTACACAAGTGGGTTTATAGATCAATAACTCAAAAACACAAATTATGGCAAACCTCGTTCTGAATGAGAACATTAACATAGCTGGAACAAGTATGGAACAAACATCAGTATACAAATATCTGGTACACGAAATTCGCTTATGTAGAGATAACCAGACCAATGAACTAATACGTAGAAAAGGGTTGACTTGGGCGGATTTTGGAAAGCTAAGAGATGTTTTCAAATCAGCTCTTCCCATCTGCTTAAAGAGAAAAGTATTTGATCAATGTGTGCTGCCGGTTCTAACCAATTGTGCGGAAACGCCAACGCTCACTGAGACGTCTGCAATAAAATTCGAACAACGCAGAGTGCAATAGAACGTTCCATGTTGTGATTAACGCGACACAATCAAAAGAATATCGACCTTAAAATGGAACTGGGCAGGTCATATCGCGAGAACGAAGGACGGCAGATAGACAAAACGTATTCTTGAGTGGAGACCCAGACAAGACGCCTTTCGAAATAGAGGACGACCACCAACAAGATGGGCAGATGACCTGAAGTGGATATACCACAATTGGATGCAAGCGACTCAGGACAGGGATTTGTGGGGTGAACTACGGGAGGCCTACGATCAGCAGTGGACAAGTATAGGCTGAATGATGATGATGATGGAAATACAAAACGGGAAGAGCAAGACCGCATAAAAGTTCAGCAGATTACATCAGAAAACATGTAGTAGCAAGTTGGACGAGCATAGCTCAGAAAAGAGGGAAATATAAACAGGAGGGGTGGATGTTCAGTACTAAATATTAGGATGAACTGTGAAAAGTAAAGGTGGGAATGAATTATTTGACAGTATAAAATGAAATATTTAATATAAATTTGCGATGAATTATTAATGACTTGTTAAAAATATTTTCTTGAGATATAAAATGCAGCAATTTAATAGTAACTGTTAGCAGTAACGTTTTGGGTAATATTATAGAATAATAAAATTCAATATTTACTTCAGCATCAATTTTGACATTTCCGTTATTGGAAACCATAAATTGATCCTTTCTCTCTTCTTCACCTTGTTGTTTGGGGGGTTGAGTCATAACCATGACCGACGAATGACCAGCTAGATGAAAGTTTTCCACTTTGTGTTCTACATGCTCATTTGGAACTTCTTCTGGTTTTACGCTTTCCTCCATTTGGTGCACAACATTTCCACCTTCAGCAGAGAATACCGCTTCTCCATCCTCATGATTTCTCACCTCTAAGATAGCCATCTTAAAGTGAGTTTCACTAAGATCGAAAGTGTGGCTCTGGCCAGGCAAAAGGGTTACGAGATGACGTGGTCCAAGGTGTGCCATCCTTTCAGCATGAGTAACCTTAAAAATAACAAAATTAACAACATACAGGCACGTTGTCAACCACAGAAATACTTACCTCTGCATCAATTTTAACATTTCCATTATTAGTAACTTTGAAGTGTCTTTCTTGTGCACCCTCCTGTTTGGAACTAGTCATAACCAACATCGAAGAGTGACCAGCTAGATGTAAGTTTTCAACTTTTTGCATAACCTGGACTTCATATTCGAATTTTTGTACGGTCTGTTCGAAATCTTCTAGAACATTACCACCTTCAGCTGAAAATACAGCTTGTCCTTGTTCATTATTTGTAACTTTAAGAAGAGCATTGTGGAAGTGTGCATCACTAAGATCAAATGTATGGCTCTCACCAGGCAGAATAGTTACACGATGACTTGGTCCAAGATGTACCATCCTTACGACATGGATAACCTAAAAAATCAATATTCTCTTTAATATGAAGATTTTAAATCAAAACAAAGTACTAGAACAAATATAGATACCAATATAAGAAGTAATCTCGACAAAGAAATCAGAAAGTAATAATTGATTCAATAATTAAACATACCTCAGCATCAATTTTAACAGTTCCTTTGTTAGAAACAAGGAAATGATCTTTCCTTTCTTCTTCACCTTGTTTGGGAGGCTGACTCATAACAAGCATTGAGGAATGACCAGCTAGATGTACATTTTCGACTTTCTGTTGAACTTGCTCACTTGGAACTACTTTTTGTACGCTTTTCTCCATTTCGGGAAGAACTTTTCCACCTTCAGCGGAGAACACAGCCTCTCCATCTTCATTATTATACATCTTTAAAATAGCCATTTTAAAGTGAACATCACTAAGATCGAAAGTGTGGCTCTGGCCAGGCAAAAGAGTTACAAGATGACGTGGTCCAAGATGTACCATCCTTTCAGCATGAGTAACCTTCAAAATATCGAAAGTAGTATTATCTTGGCACGTGTGTACCTCAGTTAATAATTCTTACCTCAGCATCAATTTTCACATTTCCATTATTTGTAACTTGGAAGTGTCTTTCTTTAATTGTCGGACAAGGCATGCTAGTCATAACAAGCATCGAAGAATGACCGGGAAGATGGAAGTTTTCAACTTTTTGTGGTACCTTAACTTCATTTTCGAGTTTCTGTACAGTCGTTTCAAAGGCTTTTAAAACATCACCACCTTCAGCGGAAAATACAGCTTCTCCTTCTTCATGATTTATAACTTTTAGGAGAGTATTACGGTAGTGTAAATCACTAAGATCGAATGTATGGCTCTGGCCAGGTAGAATAGTTACGAGATGGCTTGGTCCAAGATGTACCATCCTTTCGATATGAGTAACCTGAAAATATCAATATTTTCTTTAATACTTATATCGTTCTCAGAAAAATAAAATACTAGAAATATTAGTATTAAATGATTTGCATAATATTTTGGCTCATCACAGAAAAAAAAATGAAAAAAAAATATAATTTAATACTCAGGGGAATCCAAAAATGAAGCACTTGAGTTAAAGTACAGAAGAAATGGATGACAAAATTTTAATTATTATTATTATACAGTGTGTCTGCATAACTTGGAACCATATGGAAAACTTTTTTTATTATCAACTTTACGACAAAAAGTTATTCTTAATAAAGTGCTCCGCATGGTTTAAAACCTAAGATTAAAGCATCAGATATCAAATTTTATCAACAGTATACGAGGTATGTCAAAAAATATTAATTTCGCTCAAAAAGAAAGTACCTTTATATTTCACAATACAGAAAATTGTTAATAAGAAAATATTTTTGTAATTAAAAATTATGTTATAATATGCAATTACATTCTTCTAATCGAAAAAAAAAATTTTTAATTTTATTTCAAAATACGGATACCAACATCATTTTAATTACGCTAACTCCATTATTATCAATTTTACGAAAAAAAGTTATTCTTTATAAAATGGTCTGAACAGTTTAATCACTAATATGCAATTATTATGTGTCAAATTTTATCAATTTTATATGAGGTATGTCAAAAAATATGAATTTCGCTCAAGAGTAAAGAACCTTTATGTTTCAATTAGAAGGATGTAATTGCATATTAAAACAAAGTTTAAAATCCGAACAACTCTGTATAATAACAATTTTCAATATTGTGAAAAATAAAGGTACTCTTTAGCGAAATTCGTATTTTTTTACATACCTCGTATAAAATTAACAAAATATGTTACCTTGTGATTGCATCTTAATTGTAAGGCTGGACAGACCTTTTTATAACGAATAACTTTTTTCGTAAAATTAATAATAATGGAGTTATCGTAATAAAAATGATATTAGATATCTGTAATTTGAAACAAATTTCAAAAAAAAATGTTCGATTAGAAGAATATAATAATTGCATATTATAACATAATTTTTAATTCCAAACAACTTTTACAAATATTTTGAAATATAAAGGTACTTTCCTCTTGAGCGAATTTCATATTTTTTGACATACCTCGTATACTGTTGATAAAACTTGATATCTGATGATTGAATCTTAGGTTTTAGACTATGCAGAGCACTTTATAAAGAATAACTTTTTTTCGCTAAGTTGATAATAAAAAAGTTTCCCATATGTTTCCAAGTTACGCAGACATAGAGGTTCCCAAACTATTTTTTCTCGTAGACCATTTTAAAAAATATACTGGTTTCGGTGGACCCCCTGCTGCTACATTTTTACCATACTTCCAATTAAAAAACATGGGGGGGGTAAAAATAAGATATTGAAGGTCTCTTCTTTTCTCAAAATATCATTTTAAGCGATTTTACAGTGATTTGGAATGTATTTAAACAAATTTGCATTTTTTATCGTAAATTATCAATTGAAAAAATAATGTTTTAATAGAAGGGAGTCCAAAATGGGCTTATTAGGCATTATAACAAGTTTTTTCTTTTAAAAACAAGTTGTTGATCAAACTTTAGCGTAGAAAACGTTAAAATACTGTTTTTTCCACTTTCCTCCATTCCCACAATACGTGTTCTTCTATTTGGCTGAAAATTTGCCCACAGATAGCCAAAACACAGGACTTTAATGGTTAAAAGAATCTGGATAGTTTTACAATACAAGAAAAGTTACATGCAATAAAGAGTCAACATTATATAGTACAGTCGGGTTAGCATTTGATCTTGCATGCCCGAGTTACCCAAGCAAGATTCTATTTTTCTAATCTTAAGGGGGTCAACAGTAGTGTAAATTTAAAATCGCGAATAAAGGAGAACCGTTTTTGCTCAATATCTCCGCCATATTTAACTTTTCGACAACAAGTGTTCGGACTCAAGTTGTGAAAAATATGATTTCCTATAATTTATTATATTATAAATTTTTGAAAGAGTGACAGTTACAGCATAATTATTGAATTATCTCGTTTATTATTAGTTTTATAACAAAAATGTACCTATAAAAAATGGAGAGAATTAAATTTTATACAATTTTGATCTCTTTAATGTTTTTGCTAAAATCAATATTTCAGGTAGTACGTATGCTGTAAAGGCGCAAGCATAAGCCCTGATGGATTTGATAGCAGTGGTTTTTGTTCAGTATCTCCGCAATTCTCAACAATAAATTGTGTTTACAATCATTATTATAATTTTCTCAACCATTTTTTTTTTCGTATGGTCGATATCTTCCGAATTAATTGTACTTATTACAGTAGACGCCTTAATTTTTTTGCCTCTGATATTATTCCACGAATTTTTTTTTGTATTGTAAAACGATACAAATTTTTTTAATCACTTAAAGTCCTGTGTTTTGGCTATCTGTTTGCAAATTTTCAGTCAAATCGAAAGACATGTATGTGTTTTGGGAATGGAGGAAAATGTAAAAAACGATATTTCAATGTTTTCTACCCTAAAATTTGATCAGAAACTTGTTTTTAATCAAAATAACTTGTTATAAAACATTTTGTAAAACATACTACTGTAAAATAACATTTTTGAGTCACTACTATTAAAATATTATTTTTTTCATTGATATTTTACAATAAAAAAATGCAAATTGGTTTAAATAAATACCAAATCGCTATAAAATTTTCGTGGACCCCACTTGCAACTTGTGAACCCCCATTTTTATTTCACGCCAACGTGGACCCCCGTTGAGTCCCTCGTGGACCCCTGGGGGTCCACCTGGACCACTTTGGGAACCACTGCGTAGATGATCATCATTGATGCTACAGGCCTCTAATGGAACCTTCAGAAGTCTATTTCACCAGTTAGCCGCTGCCAGTTTTCTGCGTCTACTTTTCTAGTACAGTCGAACCCGCTTATTAGAATCCCTGTTATAGGAATATCCCGGTTTATGGAATATAAATTCGAGGTCCCGAAACGTTTCTATTTACTCCTTAGTAAATTTATCCGTTTATTGGAATATGTTCTAATTAGATAATACCGCTTATTAGCATATTTTGCAGGTCAACGAATATTTTTTTTACAATTTACTAAAAATTTAAATTATGTTTGGTAGTATTATGGTTTGCCGTCAAGGGCCTGTAGTGCTGGATTACATATTATTAGGGTAATAAATATTTATTACTTTGTTACGAGTACCAATTCGATCTTTAGCCGACAAATGCATGGGTCATAATGGTAGGGGAGCCCAAGCGGGGATTTTTGCAGTTACTCGAGCGCGTCAGATTATTATATGGGGAGAAACCTGGTACCCTGCAGATGTACCTCTACCATATATTGGCTCCTAATACAGGGGAGTTCGTTAAGGGGGTCCGAAAAAAAAATCTATTCTTAAAAATACTCGAAATTGTCAGATTAACATAAAGTAAGTTAAGTACATGCAAAAGAGTGTATATTTCAAAAATCTGATGATTGATTTGATCCGGGCGTAAGGAAATGGGTGAGTCCCAAAGTTTCACAAGGAAAAAGCGAATATTTCGCGAAATAAATGACAGATCGAAAAACTAAAAAATATGTGCTCAATATTTTTTAAAAATCTATCGAATGATACCAAACACGACTTCCCGCGAAGAGGGGTAGGGGGTAGATTTAATATTTTAAATACGAATCCCGCGATATTTCGAGAAATGAACATCAGATCGAAAAACTGTAAAATACACTTATTTATTATTTTTGAAAAATCTATCGAATGGCATCAAACACGACCCCCCACAGAGTTGGGGTGGGGGGATACTTTAAAATCTTAAATAGGAGCCTCCATTTTTAATTGCAGATTTGGATTCCTTACAAAAACATAGGTAACTTTTATTCGCAACATTTTTTCGAATTATGCATAGATGGCGTTATAATATAATCGGAAAAAACGATTGTTGGAAATGAAAAATTAAATTAAAAAATGGCAAGCGCCCACTAAAATGGAAAACTTTACTTAACTTTTTTCGGTTTTAGGACTTACTCTTCACAACCCAATAGGTCCCCGTAACGCTCGAGTGACTGCACATTTAGCATACTTTGCTCCCCTACAAAGTAATTTTTATTTGTCTACAAAGTTCTGTACATATTCTCACCCATTGTTGCCTGTTATAAAATTGTTAGAGAATCAGTTTATTTAGAATTCACCCAGAGAGTACACCTACTTATTTGCAAGATGTGAATTATGGCTTTGTTAAATTCGAAAAGAAAAGATCCTACTTTAACCCGACGTGAGGTTGAATAATGTAATACTCCATTTCTTGACGCCAATAAAACTTCGATTCAACCAATGGATTAAGGCTGACCACACGGATTAACAACAAAAAAGCTATAATTACCGTTAATTTCTCAAGAAAAATAAGTAATTGTGTTATATATGCATTTTAATAAGAAAATATTTAGATATCTACATATTGAATATATTTTATATTAATTACCTACTGTATTCATTCACATACACATAATGTAATTTGGTATTTAACACATAGATAAGTAGTAGTTACACTACTGTATTATTGACATAAAAAGACCTAAAACCATTTACATAAATATACTGATTATGTAGGTACATATAATATGAAATACATATTGGCATAGTATGTAAAACTATACATTGGCATAGTATGTAAATAATATTACGTATATTCGGTACACTTATTTCGACTAGCCACCAATGATCGGTTATTAGAATATCCCGGATATAAGAATATTTTTGCCTGACACAAAGGCTATTCCAATAAGCGGGTTCGACTGTATCATCATCTACACCATCCTAACATTTCAGTTTTGGACTACCTCTTCGTCTACTTCCCACTGACTGTGACATAAGGATTCAACTAGAACTAGGGTGTTGTTTGATGTAGGAAGAATACGAACCTCCTGATTACGAAATCTAAGGGAATGCAAATTTCGATAGAAGATGGAACCGTAAGAATAAGAAGGGTGTTGTTCTGCTGTCGAACCGTATCGAACCCGCTTATTGGAATAGCCTTTGTGCCAGGCAAAAATATTCTTATAACCGGGATATTTTAATAACCGATCATTGGTGGCTAGTCGAAATAAGTGTACCGAATATACGTAATAATATTATTTACATACTATGCCAATGTGTAGTTTTACATACAATGCCAATTAGTCTAGTAAAATAAAATTACACTACATGTAAATCAAAATGTAAATTCGTACAGGTTGAAACAAATTTTATATCAAAGTTTAGGCGGGTACAAAAGATATTTTCAAGAAAGTATCCAAATCATAAAAGGGGATCATTGTTTAAATAATTAAAAAGGGGTCATTTTTGCAAAAAAATTACTTTTTTAACTGCTGAGGTCATTCGATTACTAATGAAGGTATATAGGATTGTTTTCTGCAAAGTTTAAGGGTAAATTTTTCACATAAGACTTACTAAATTAAATTTGACCCCCTATTTATTTAAATAATGATACATAAAACGTTAAAAACAAATTTGCAAAAAAATATTTTTAGCGTTTTAAATAAGCACTATAAAATATCTTATTTTACAGTAGAAGTTGCCCTATGTTATCAGTATTAACAAACAAAAATTGGTCCAAAAATATTTAATATTTTTTGAGATATTGAATTTGTTTATTAAATGTTACTCTATTTTCAATTGCAAAAACGCGGTTGTTGCCAAAGAAATAGTCACCTGTGTTAAATCTTATTATTTTTATTTTTATGCATATTTTCGATAAATGTATTGATAAGTTCAAATTTCAATTAAACTTCCCCCTAAAATGGCATTTGAAAATTATTCAAATTTGTTTATAATTTTTTTTTTTAATAAAGTCGTGGGGATTAATTATTTTGAAATGCCGTTTCGATAATTAGGTTCCTGGGAATTTTGCACTAATTAACAAATTTTTTTGTCTTTTTTTCCTCTTCTTTTTTTTTTCTTGGAGTTATATTAGTACGGGCCCTTTTAGGGTTAAGTTTCATTAAGAACGTCGAGTCTCTAAGTTGTAGATTCTAGACCTAAAGATATTAAGATTGGTCAAAAATCACTTAAATAAAATGTGGCTACTTACTGAGTTATAGGGTGTTTTATTTAAAATTTTAAAACATATTTTTACCAAGTACTTTCAAACTATTTGACGTAGCCTTATCATACTTGGCAGAAAGTGTGGGTACTATACAGTCTACTAAATTGTGATAAATAAAAGTTTATAGCTACTACCAGAGGCGTACGACAGAGTATAGTTAATGGTTGACCCTTCCCAAATTCTACGCCACTGAAGGAATTACTATTTTAGCGAAATTTTTCGATTCTCCCATTGTAAATAATATGCTGTTTACTGGTAACGATTAAGTCATTAGTTTTCGAGATATTGGACGTTAAAAATTAAACGGCATAGTTATTTTGATTCATTCATTCATTCATTTTAAACTTCCACTATCTCTCAAACTGATGACTTTATCGATACCAATAAAGTTATTTACAAACAAAGTATTGGAGAATCCAAAAATTTCGCTAAAATAGTAATTCACTCAGTGGCGTATAATTTGGGAAGGGTCAATCATTCACTATCCCCTGTCGTACGCCTCTGGCACTAGCTAGAAACGTTTATTAATCACAATTTAGTAGGGTGTATAATAGCCACACTTTCTGCCAAGTATGATAAGGATACGTCAAATAGTTTTAAAATACTTGGTAACAATAATTTTTAAATTTTTAAGTAAAACACCCTGTAACTCAGTAAGTAGCCACATTTTATTTAAGATATTTTAGTTAAATTTTAATATTTTTAGGTCTAAAATCTACAAACTCAGAGATTCGACATTCTTAATAAAATTTAACCCTAAAAGGGCCCGTAGTAATATAACTCCAAGAAAAAAAAAGAAGAAGAAAAAACGACAAAAAAATTTTGTAAATTAGTAAAAAATTCCCAGGAACCCAATTAGCGAAACGACATTTCAAAATACTTAATCCCCGCGACGATATTAAAAAAACAAATTATAAACAAATTTGAATAAATTTCAAATGCCATTTTAGGGGGGAGTTTAATTGAAATTTGAATATATCAATACATTTATCGAAAATATACATAAAAATAAAAATAATGAGATCTTAAGCAGGTGAATATTTCTTTGGTAACAACCGCGTTTTTGCAATTGAAAATATAGGAACATTTAATAAACAAATTTAATATCTCAAAAAATATTAAATATTTTTCGACCTTTTTTTTGCTTAATAGTGGTAACGTAGTGCAACTTAGTCTGTAAAATAAGATATTTTATAATGCTTATTTAAAACGCTAAAAATAATTATTTGCAAATTTGCTTTTAAAGTTTTATATACCATTATTTAAATAAATAGGGGGTCAAATTAAATTTAGTAAGTCTTATGTGTCTAACAATAAAACACTGAAAACGTTTGTTTTCTATACTTCCACAAAATTTATTATAACTAAGTGACTACAGCTGTTTCGGCGGAGTGCCTTTCTCAAGTGATATAGTTTACAATGTGTTTGCCTTTTTAAGTCTTCAACTGAAGAGGTTGAGGAGTGGGGAGCTGTTTGTCTCGAGTTGGTCATTCAGAATTATATCTGTATTTTTCAGTTTATTAATTTCCATAGATTCTAAAAAAGATAGCTTAAGGCCTTTATTTTGAATATGTAGAATTTGAAACTCTTCATTGAAAGAATGATTATGATCTAGAAGGTGAAGTGCGTATGTAGAAGTGTCTGTTTTTCTATTGTTGAATGCCCTTTTGTGTTCTGCTATCCGTTTGTCAAAAGTTCTGCCAGTTTGACCGATGTACGTTTTCGGACAGTCACCACAAGTTAGTTTGTACACACCACTCTGTAGTTGCTTTCTCTTTCGGCTTTTATTGTTCTTAATATATTTGCTTAAGTTGTTGTTAGTTCTGAAAGCTGGTGTTATTCCTTTCTTTTTTATGTATCTGGCTATCTTTGTTGTTATCTTGCCAGTATATGTGAGAGAGCAGAAGGTACTGAGTTCTTTCTGTGGTGGTGGATACACTAATTTCAGCTTTCAGATAGCCAGATACATAAAAAAGAAAGGAATAACACCAGCTTTCAGAACTAACAACAACTTAAGCAAATATATTAAGAACAATAAAAGCCGAAAGAGAAAGCAACTACAGAGTGGTGTGTACAAACTAACTTGTGGTGACTGTCCGAAAACGTACATCGGTCAAACTGGCAGAACTTTTGACAAACGGATAGCAGAACACAAAAGAGCATTTAACAATAGAAAAACAGACACTTCTACATACGCACTTCACCTTCTAGATCATAATCATTCTTTCAATGAAGAGTTTCAAATTCTACATATTCAAAATAAAGGCCTTAAGCTATCTTTTTTAGAATCTATGGAAATTAATAAACTGAAAAATACAGATATAATTCTGAATGACCAACTCGAGACAAACAGCTCCCCACTCCTCAACCTCTTCAGTTGAAGACTTAAAAAGGCAAACACATTGTAAACTATATCACTTGAGAAAGGCACTCCGCCGAAACAGCTGTAGTCACTTAGTTATAATAAATTTTGTGGAAGTATAGAAAACAAACGTTTTCAGTGTTTTATTGTTAGATAAAATGAACTTCCATCAAGTAACGGTCGAATCCATCAAGTCTTATGTGAAAGATTTACCCTTCAGCTTTGCAGAAAAAAATCCCATAGACCTTCATTAATAAGTGAATTACCTCAGCAGTTGAAAAAGTATATTTTTTTTCAAAAATGACCCCTTTTTAATTATTTAATCAATGATCCCCTTGTATGATTTGGATACTTTCTTGAAAATATCTTTTGTACCCACCTAAAGTTTGATATAAAATTTGTTTTAATCTGTACGAATTTACATTTTGACTTTTTTTTTATTTTATTAAGCTAAATATGTAGTTTTACATACTATGCCAATATGTATATCATATATGTACCTACATAATCAGTATATGTAAATGGTTTTAGGTCTTTTTACGTCAATAATACAGTAGTGTAACTACTACTTATCTATGTATGTGTTAAATACCAAATTACATTATATGTATGTGAATGAATACAGTAGGTAATTAATATGAAATGTATGCAATATGTAGATATGTAAATATTTTCTTATTAAAATGCATATATAACAAAATTACTTATTTTTTCTTGATAAATTATCGGTAGTTATAGCTTTTTTGTTGTTAATCCCTGTGGTCATCCTTAATCCATTTGTTGAATCGAAGTTTTATTGGCGGCAAGAAATGGATTCTTTTCTTTTCGAATTTAACAAAGCCATAATTCACATCTTGCAAACAAGTAGGTACTCTCTTGGTGAATTCTAAATAAACTGCTTCTAACAATTTTATAACAGGCAACAGTGCCTTCGTGTAGACAAATAAAAATTACTTTATGACCCATGCATTTGTCGGCTAAAGATCGAATTGGTACTCGTAACAAAGTAATAAATATTTATTACCCTAATAATATCTAATCCAGCACTACAGGCTCTTGACGACAACCATAATACCAAACATAATTTAAATTTTTAGTAAATTGTAAAAAAAATATTCCTTGACCTGCAAAATATGCTAATAAGCGGTATTATCTAATTAGAACATATTCCAATAAACGGATAAATGTATTAAGGAGTAAATGGAAACGTTTCGGGAACTTGAATTTATATTCCATAAACTGGGATATTCCTATAACAGGGATTCTAATAAGCGGGTTTGACTGTATATCTCATAGTGGTACCTTCTCCTTAAAATATCCTGCCATAAGAATGCCACATGTCTATTTTCAATAAAAAATCTCTATGTTGATTTTTTTAACCAAGAGGAGTAAGCTAAAAAGACAGATTTACACCCAAGAAAGTTATTAGAAAAGTCTCCAAATTAATCTTCTTTTTTCTTTGATCATATCAGCTTTCGATGATAATCCATACATATTATATTATACTAACACATCGCTAAAGAGTTCTAAAAACAACTGTTTTTTATATAAAAGTAGACTAAAAATCTAAAAATTAAAGGAATAATGCAGAAAACACAAAAAATCGCCGATATACTTAATTAACCTATAAAATGACAGAAGTGCCAAAATTTCATAAATGTCATTAGTGTCAAAATTTAATAACAGTGGAGTAAACTTGCCTGCGGTTGGACCAATTAGAAACAAGCATTACGGCGCGGTAAATTTGAATCACTCCTCTTGGTTAAAAAACAAACAATAATAGTTTTCGATATATTGAAAAAAATCGATTTTCATTTTGTAATTTCAAAGAATTGTAACTTTTTTTGTGCACATTTGTACTAAGGTAAGTTAGGTTCAATCGAACTATTTTTGGTCCCAGAATATGTGATTAAATTTATGACCTCTATTTTCGTTACACCCTGTATATTGGCATTGGCAGTATGAGAGTTTTCTATATTGTTATTTTTGTTTTTTGGCTATTATGCTATTATTATATGTAGAATCAGACATAAAAAGTCTTGATACAGAAGTCAGAAATTAATTGAATTAATAATGATAAACATACCTCAGCATCAATTTTAACATTTCCCTTATTAGTAACAAAGAACTGATCGTGCCTTTGCTCTTCACCATTTCTAGTAGGTTGTCTCATAACAAGCATTGAGGAACGGCCAGGGAGACGAACATTTTCGACTTTGTGTCTAACCTGCTCACTTGGAGGTAGTTTTTGTATGTTTTTCTCCATATCTTCAAGAACATTTCCACCTTCAGCAGAGAATACAGCCTCTCCATCCTCATGATTTCTCACCTTTAAGACAGCCATATTAAAGTGAGTTCCACTAAGATCAAAAGTGTGGCTCTGTCCAGGCAAAAGAGTTACTAGATGACGTGGTCCAAGGTGCAAAATTCTTTCAACGTGCGTAACCTTAAAAAGAACGAAAGTAAGAATATGAAGGCATGCAGTGCATGGTATAAACGCTTACCTCAGCATCAATTGTAACATTTCCGTTATTTGTAACTTGGAAGTGATCTCTTCTTTCTTCTGTTCCCTGTTTGGGAAGTTGAGACATAACGAGCACCGAAGAATGAGCGGGAAGATGGAAGTTTTCAACCTTTTGTGCAGCCTGGACATCGTGGTCCAGTTTTTGTACAGTTTTCTCAAAGTCTTTTAGAACATTACCACCTTGAGCAGAGAATACAGCTTCTCCTTCTTCGTGATTTATAACTTTCAGAAGAGCTCTGCGGAAGTGAACGCCAGTAAGATCGAATGTGTGGCTCTGGCCAGGTAGAATAGTTACAAGATGACTTGGTCCAAGATGTACCATCCTTTCGACATGGATAACCTAAAAATATTGTTTTTTTAATAAATATATTTTCACTAGATTAAGAATCCTAAACTATTGTCTAAAATGAGCTGTATTGGAAATGCGAATGTATAACGAGTTGAATAACATACTTGTTCATTAATGAAACAACTATTTTGAAATTACGTATTCACTACTCAGTATTTATACTACACCACAGCTCACCGAGAAATAATATCAATGGTAGGGGAGCAAAGTATGCTAAATGTGCAGTGACTCGAGCGCTTTGGGGAGCTATTAGGTTGTGAAGAGTAGGTCCTAAACCCAAAAAAAGTTAAATAAAGTTTTCCCTTTTAGTGGTAACTTTCCATTTTTAATTTAGTTTTCCATAATGTCTTAAATAAAAGTTACTTATTTTTACGTAAGGAATCCAAATCTGCAATAAAAAATGGGGGCTCCCATTTAAGATTTTAAAGTAACCCCCCACCCCACCTCCGTGGGGGTCGTGTTTGGTGCCATTCGATATATTTTTTAAAAATATTGAATAAGTTTATTTTTCAGTTTTTCGATCTGATGTTTATTTCGCGAAATATCGCGGGATTCGTATTTAAAATATTAAATTTACCCCCCACCCCTCTCCGTGGGAAGTCGTGTTTGGTATCATTCGATAGATTTTCGAAAAATATTGAGTAAGCATTTTTTAGTTTTTCGATCTGTCATTCATTTCGCGAAATATTCGCTTTTTTCTTGTGAAACGTTGGGATTCATTTCCTTACGCCCCGCACAAATCGTCAGATTTTTGAAATATATACTGTTTTGAATGTACTTAACTTACCTTATCTTAATCTGACGATTTCGAGTTTTTCTAAGGATAAATTTTTTTTCGCCCCCCCCCCCCCCCACACCCCTCTTAACAGACTCCCGTGCATTATGAGCCAATATATGGTAGAGGTACATTTTCAGGGCACAAGGTTTCTCCCATGTAATAAACTGACACGCTCGAGTAACTGCAAAAATCCCCGCTTGGGCTCCCCTACCACAAGATCGTACTAGGAGATAGGAATGCTCAAATAGGAAAAAACCAAACTTTTCTTAGGAACCATTGGTAAACATTCACTCCATCAATAAAAATGACAGTAACTGTCATCACGTGAACAAGTCGAATCAGAGCTCAGATGGTAATTACCTTATAGAGCGTATTTAATGGAATATTTTAAACATTCATGCTTAAATTCGCATTTTTAATCGATATTTCCTTGACGGTTTACTTTTAAAGGGTTTTTACCCTCATATTTTTGCAATATTATATTTTGGTGGTTAGCATGTTAGATCACGTAAGCACTGATGATGATTGGTCAACCAATCGAAAACTAGTTTTTTTATGTAGCCCTTTTTAGTGATTTTAAATATATAACTTTTATAAAGGATTTTATTGTTTTTGTATTATATGGTATACAGCCAACTACAGGAAAACTTTTTCCTTGTGGATTAATAAAAATGTATTATTACTAATCAACTTTGCCAGTAGAAAAAACATCATCACAAGCTCGACTTTTTTCCCACACCCCGATATACACAAATCGACATGGACTACGCCTGGTGGGACAACCACCAATCATGCCTTAAGACAAAAGGGCCGCAATGAGTATACAAAATGTGAAGAGCCCCAGAGGAGAAGGCTCTGAATCTGACCATCTCCTTCTGCTATGCCTATCCGTGACGAATGTTGGCAATCCTTATCTTAACTGCAGGAGCGCACAGATGTGTTGAACCAGGTTCTGAGATTCTTTAACCAGAATGTTCTTCTTTTTCCTGGACCTCGTTTTCCAAATATTATTCCTTGCAGAATAGCTTGTAGGAGGGCATACTGGATTCATTTTACATACTGTATCCGAAGTATTGTAACTTTCGAGATTTGATGGTGGTTAGTACCTCTCGGTTCTTCTTTATTCTTCTGAGGATCTCCTCATTTGTGACTCGGTCAGTCCACGGGATTTTAAGTATTCTCCACTCCGATATAGCAACATTTCAAATGCATCCAACTTTCTGCACATATCTTCGTTCATCTACCATCTCCTAGTACAGATAACATATAGATGCATAATTCAGAGAAACAGGAGGGACCGACATGAACAAACAATGGATTATAAATATCCCCAAAACGTTTTCGAACCGCTCAGATCCAGGTCATCATCAGTGAAACACGAAACGAGAGTAGTTGAAACTAGCCACATTTTGGTTGTAAAAACTTTTAGATTTCATGATAATTGTCTTGAAATATATAATTGTGATGACACGAAGTCGATGTTAAAAGATTCACTTTCGTGACCGAAAAATGGACAGTTAGTCCGACGATTGACAGCAGATAATTGACTAGATCAGGAAGTGAAATTAATTCAAAGTAATAATCACTTAATATAATATTCTGCTTGATAATAAATTTTAGAGGATAAAGTATATTATGCTTTATCCAAAAGAATGAATGAAATTCAATATTACCTTATAATTATATTGTAAATGTAGATGTAATCTCATTGTAGAGTAATATTGAAGTTTATTTTATTTAAGTTAATCAGAAAGTAATTAAATTAATCATTAAACATACCTCAGCATCAATTTTAACATTTCCCTTGTTAGAAACAAGGAAATGATCCTGCCTTCCTTCTTCACCTTCGTTGATAGGTTGACTCATAACAAGCATTGAAGAATGACCAGCCAAATGTACGTTGTCGACTTTATGTTCAACGTGTTCTGGAAGTTCTTCTTGGATGGTTTGCTCCATATCGGGAATAACATTTCCACCTTCAGCAGAGAATACTGCCTCTCCATCCTCATGATTTGTTACCTGTAAGACAGTCATATTATAGTGAGATCCACTAAGATCGAAAGTGTGGCTCTCGCCAGGCAAAACGGTTACGAGATGACGTGGTCCAGGATGTACCATTTTTTCGACATGGATAACCTAAAAATAACGAAGTTAAGAATATGAAGTTATATAGTGGTCTGAAGCTATTTTATTGTGGCATCTTATACAATTTATTATTTTATTCGGGAAATAAACCACAATTATTTAATGTTGTTCTGAAGCTATTTTGTGGCATTTTTATAATCAACTATTTTTAATGGGAATAAGCCACAATTTTACCAAAAAAATGATTTTATTAACGTTTATATCTCAAATATGTCAACACGCATGGGATAATGAACATAGAGTTTAGTGGAGAGATTCAAGTATAGTCCTGAAAGAATCAGATAGTAAAAAGAGAAAAATCAAAGAAGCGGCTCTAATTATGCTAAATGAAACCAGTTGTGTCGCAAATTCCTCGGTAGAATGCAGTAGGATGTGGTTACCCATACTGAAAGAGGAAGTCAATAGAAAGAAAATACCACGATTAGTAAGTCAATAACATATCGAGTTAGTACAAATTTTATATTTTAGTATTACTTATTGTCAGGGCCGGCGATAACGGGCCTGCAAGGGATGCACTGCAGGCCGGCGCCATTGTTTAGAGGGCGCCATAATGAGGTTTTTTTTCTGCTGGTGTTATACAAAATACTAATTTTAAAAACCGAAGGGCGCCTATCCTAGTTTTGCAGGCGGGCACCTTATACCCTAGCACCGGTACTGCTTATTGTATAGTATATATTATTAATATTATTTATAATTTAAACATATTAAAGTCAGAATTTGGTATTAGTTTTTTTGAAAGTAAATTAAATGTAAGACCAAATACTTACGATATCGGGATAGTATCACGAGGTTTTTTCCTGGTTTTCCCTCGTGATTTACTATGGAATCTCTAACGCGAGAATTTTACTGTCATCGTTGCATTTGGTTGTCTTTTTAAAGACAGATCACATGCTATGATTTTTTTGTGACGGATATTCTTGAGTTGGGATTGATTTCACGTACTCGAATGAACTATCTTTTAGTAAAGTCGTCCCAGGAACGCAACTCATAAATATTGGCGATATCATTTTAAAGTCTTCTACTTTAAAATGTATAATATACGTCTGAATTGCCAATATAAATGAGTCAGATTAAATAAATTATTAGAAGAATTTTTTTACTTAGCAACAACGTTTTTGTTTATTTTAGTAATATTTTGTATTTTGACAACGAAACCCGATTTGGGCTTCGAAACGTTAATAAAATCATTTTTTTGGTAAAATTATGGCTTATTCCCATTAAAAATAGTTCATTACAATTATTTAAGGTTGAAATTAAATTTATTTGACGTTTCGATTTTAAAAAATCCACGAGGAAAATAAAATTCCTGTATATCATAAATCCATATCTACACTGTGGGCCAAAATAAAGGGGTACATTTTTTCGTTGAAAATAATTTTTTTGTTTTTTGGGCGATGTAATTTCTTTTTGCAGGGCTAATAGCCTAACATGTCCTCAACATGACTGCAAATTTGGAAGCAAAAATAACGCATAGGATCGGATAAAAAAATGTATGTAACGGTGCATTTGAGCTCGTTACAAATGAAAACTGTCTTAACTAAAATTGAACTGATATGCTCTTTTGGTAGGTTAACTATCCAGAACACTTCAGTAAAAAGGAAATTTTTCAAAATTATCGGATTCGCAAAATATCATTTTTTTTAATTAGGAAAATATAACATTTTAACAAATAACACATTTATGAAAACAGTTCAATAAATTTAAAACTTAGACTAAAATATTATAAATGTGGCCACCATTATTGTTTACCACTTCTTGAAGTCGTCTGCACCATAAATTGATAGCCTCATTTATTACACCCTGTTCAACATTTTTCCAAACAAACTGCATTCTTTCTTTGAGCTATTCGATGGTTTCAAATTGTTGTTCGTCATACAAATTTTGTTCAAAAATTTGTCAACCGGATTTAATTCTGGGCTGTTAGGTGGCCACATTTCGGGCTCAATATAGTCCGGGCAATTTTCACTCAAGAATATCCGTGTATCGTGGGAAGTGTGCGAAGGAGCACCATCCTGCTGGAAAGTGTAATCATAACATACTTCTTCAATTTCAGGTAATAGGTGCTGCAAGGGTTGTTCTTGATATGTTTCTGAATTAAGTTTTACCCCGGCATCAACAAAAATCAGACGAGATTTTCCCAACATGGATACTGCAACAGAGACTATTACACCTTTTGAGAAATGACTTTTTTCAATAATTGATGCTCTAAAAGATGCTCTAGAGAAATTTCTCTCTTAAATTTTACGACGGAATACACCCAATTATTTTGGGTATTTTAGGTGGCCGTAAATAAAACATTTTTTCATCTCAAAACCATATTTTTCTAATGTCTTCACGAGAACGGAATCTTCTTAGTAGCAAATTACATCTTTCCAGTCATTTTTCTCTTACATTGGCAGTAAGTCTTTGACAGTAAACTTTTTTAAATACTTTAAGATGGCAATCTTCTTTAATGATTATTTGAACTGAGGTGCGGGTAATCCTAGTTTCTTTTGCGATTTTCCAACAGGTAGACCAGGTTGCAAATTTAAAATGTCAAACAAATTCCATGGCAACCTAAGCAGTCATGGCTTACTGAGTAAAATTGACATATTTGAGCGTTTGAGAAATTCTTAAAACATTTAATAAAAACTACTGCTAATATGAGGCAAAAACGATGGAAACGATGTAATTTAGCGTCAAGAGGGCTTCGTTCTGGTGAACATATTAGAATAGTACTCGAACAAGATTTTCTAATTTCAGTAAAAAAATGATATTTTACAAATTCGGGATTTTTTAAAATTTCATGGCGAAGGCGTGTTCTGAACATTATTTAAATTTAAAAAAAAATGATATTTTGCGAATCCGGTAATTTTGAAAAAATTACTTTTTACTGAAGTGTTCTGGATAGTTAACCTACCAAAAGAGCATCAGTTCAATTTTAGCTAAGACAGTTTTCACTTGCAACGAGCTCAAATGCATCGTTATATACATTTTTTATAAGTCCGACCCTGTACGTTATTTTTGCTTCCAAATTTGCAGTCATATTGAGGACATATTAGGCTATTAGCCCTGCAAAAAGAAATTAAATCATCCAAAAAACAAAAAAGTTATGTTTAACTAAAAAATGTACTCCTTTATTTCGGCCCACAGTGTATATACCATAAATCACAAAAATACTAGATCCTTTGTAAAAGGTATATTTAAAAGTCCCTAAATAAGGAGTTACAATACATCGCAGAACGTTTTTGGATTAAAAAATCCATCATCAGTGTTAAACACTGATAATTTTTTTAACACTGATGATAGATTTTTAATCCGAAAACATTCTGTAATGTAATCCCTTATTTAGGGACTTTTAAATATACTTTTTATAAAAGATCTAGTATTTTTCGATTTTTACTTCGGGAATCATCATCAAAATACAAAACATTAATAAATGAAACAAATTTTGTTTTTTGTTCCTTGGTAAAAAATTCTTCTAATACATAATTTAATTTTATCTGACTTATTCATATTGACAATTCAGACGTATATTATACATTCTAAGTAGACGACTTTATTCGACTTTATTATAAGATAGTTCATTCGATTACTTACATGAAATCAACGTTATCTTAGGAATATCCGTCAGAAAAATCATAGCGTCTATTGACAGTAAAATTCTCGTGTTATTGATTCCATAGTAGATCATGAGGAAAAAAGCAGGAAAAACCTCATAATATTATCCCGACATGGTAAGTATTTGGTCTTACATTCAGTTTACTCTCAAAACTAACACCAAACTCTGATTTTATATGTATGTTATTTTAAAATATAAATGACGTATTCTCGATATGCTATTGACTTACTAATCATGATATTTTCTTTCTATCGATGTCCTCTTTTAATATGGGTAATCACATCCTACTGCATTCTGCCGAGGAATTTGCGACACAATTGATTTCATTTAACATAATTAGAGCCACTTCTTTGATGTTTCTCTTTTTACCATCTATTTCTTCCAGGATCATAGTTACATCTTTCCTATGCATGTTTACATATTCGAGATGTATCAAATTCTCTATTTTTAATATAAGACTGATGTTCACTTATTCTAACATTTAATGGTATTCATGTTACACCTAAATAAAAATGTTCGCATTCACAAGGTATTTTATAAATACAATTCTTTGCTCTTTCTTGTTCATTGTTATGTTCAGTATTTGATAAAATATATCTCAATGTGTTTATTGTTTTGAATGTTAAATATTGGCAAAATCATTTTAAAGTCATCTAGTTTAAAATGTATAATATATGTCTGAATTGTTAATATGAATGAGGCAGATAAAATTAAATTGTTAAGAATTTGTTTCCCAAGCAACAAAAAACAAAAGTTTAATTTAGGTATTAATGTTTTGTATTTTGATAAAGATTTCCGAAGTGGAAGTCGAAAAGTCAAATAAATTTAATTTCAAGCTTAAATTGTGGCTTATTTCCCAAGTAGAATAGTAAATTCCATGAAGTTATGTAGTGCATTATAAAAACCCTTACCTCAGCATCAATTTTAACATTTCCGTTATTTGTAACTTGGAAGTGATCTTTTCTTTCAGCTGATCCCAATTTAGGGGGTTGAGTCATGACCAGCACCGAAGAATGAGCGGCAAGATGGAAGTTCTCAACTTTTTGTACAACTTGGACTTCGTTTTCGAGTTTCTGTACAGTATTTTCGAAATCTTTTAGAACAGTGCCACCTTGAGCGGAGAATAAAGCTTCTCCTTCTTGATGATTTGTAACTTTAAGAAGACAATTGCGGAAATGAACACCAGTAAGATCTAATGTGGTGGTCTGGCCAGGTAAAACAGTGACAATATGACTTGGTCCAAGATGTACCATCCTTTCAACATGGATAACCTAAAAAAAAATTAATATGTAGATTAGACTACTCAGAATCAGCTATATTCCTTTTAGGGCAGTCAATGAGGGTATGTGGCTCCGAATTCCATCCTGCTACATCGATTTACGTGAAATTTTCACAGTAAGTATTGAATAGCCCAAGAAACAAAGTCTACCCTATGCCGATGTGTGCTTTTGTCTTGGGGGCGGTTCCCACCTCTTCTCGGGGGTGGAAAATTTTTTGCTTAAATAACTACGGAAGTTGCTAGAGAACCTAATACTAAGCAAAAACTGTTCTATAATTTTTTTTCGAAAACTCAATACTTTTTGAGTTATTTCTGGTTGAAAATTGGCTATATTCATGGAAACATAACACCTTTTCAAACGGTTTTTTGCGAATACCTTAAAAACTATGCATCTAACTAAAAAAACCATATAAAACATTTTTGTGGCTTATAAAATAACAAAGAGATTCTTTCCTTTCTGAATCTTTTAGTTATAACATAAAAAGCGATATGGTAAGTGAAAAAAAAACTTGTTTTCTTGGTGCATGCTCAAATCAGTGTATTTAACTTGAAATAACAGAGAAATAGTCGATTTTAAGTGTATATTTGTTGATGTTTAAAAAAATTTTATGACTAACGTATTTTAAGAAAAAAATGAGAAGTATATTTAACCCCTCATCCACAAGAATTTAAATGCATCGTTTTCCTTCTACAATACATTTTACTATAGTGTTCTTTTTATGTTCAAAAAGTTGGGCGGGTTTAAAATGAATGGTTTTTGAAAAAAATAAGATCAAATTATTGAGCGCATTTTTAAATTTTCTTAACAATCTTCCTATTTCTCTATGTAACGCGAAAATGATAAGAGATGCCAAAAAAAAAAGATGCCATACAAAAATGTAGGTTTCTTCTAGATAAACATTTTGATTTTATTTTTTATAACAGTATCTCTTATCAGTTTCAAGTTACGTGGAGAAAAAGGAAGATTTTTAAGAAAATTTAAATATGCGCTCTATAATTTGATCTTTTTTTTTTCAAAAACCATTCATTTTAAGCCCGCTCAACTTTTTTAACATAAAAATAACACTGTAGTAAAATGTATTGTAGAAGGAAAACGATGCATTTAATTTCTTGTGGATGAGGGGTTAAATATACTTCTCAATTTTTTTCTTAAAATTCGTTAGTCATCAATTCTTTGCAGCATATCTCGCTTAGTTTGAATGTAATCGACATTTAATATTGCTTATTTGAAAGGACTTTTCAGGCACAATAAAAGGTATTGGTAGCATTATACATCTAAAATCGACCGTTTCTCTTATTTCAAGTTGAATACACTGATTTGAGCATGCACCAAAAAAATAAACTCTTTTTGCCTACCATATCTCTTTTTGTGTTATAACTAGAACATTGAAGAAGGAACGAATCTCTTTGTTTTTTATGAGCTACAAAAATGTTTTATATAATTTATTTAGTTAGATGCATTGTTTTTAAGGTATTCGTAAAAAACCGTTTGAAAAGATATTTCAATGAAAATGGCCAATTTTCAACCACCAATATCTCAAAAAGTATTGAGTTTTCGAAAAAAAATTATAGAACAGTTTTTGTTAGAATTAGGTTCTCTAGCAACTTCCGTAGTTGTTTAACCAAAAAAGTTTCCACCCCCTAGAAGGGGTAGGAACCGCCCCCAAGACAAAAGCACACATCGGCATAGGGTAGACTTTGAATAAGGGATATTTTCAGGCTACTCCTAAAATTTCATTAAAATCCATGCAGTAGGATAGAATTCGGAGGTAATAACCTGTTCTTGCTCTCATTGACTGCCCTATTTATATTAAAGCAAAAATGGAAAGTGTAACTAAATTATAATTTGAAAAATATAGAAACTGATATATACTGCCCTCCTAAGACAAGAGGTCCTATCTGCAAAATTACAGTTTTGAGATATCACGGTTTTTTTAATAATTGCTTGCCAAAAAAAATTGATAATCACAACATTTTTAAGCTTTTCTGCCTGAGTTAGTTGATAATTATTGGATTTAATAGTACAATATTATTTTCACTTATATCATCACAAAAAAAGATATTTGAATATATCGGTAGTTAGGACTAATTAACTTAGTACAAGGGATCCTATTTATAAAGAAACATTAATTAATAGGTACTAAGTGCATCACCTATTAAATTAATAAATTTAAAATATTAAGAAAATTAATTTATTAGTAAAAAAGAAATCACAATGTATATAAAAAAAACCTTAATCTTCGTCTAGTGTTTTACACAAACCGTCTGGCAAATCTTCCCAGAAAGGCAAACGATTTGAGGGCATATGAGACTTTAATTTTGTTATTAAATTTGTCTTCCTCTCCATAGTAATACCTCGACACTCTTCCTTATGTACTGGTTGAGTTAAGATGGCATTTGTATATTTTTTCAAAAAAAGATTTATAAAATCTGTATATGCAGATTCGAAGTTAGTTTTATACCATATAATTTTTTTACCCCTCTCAAATTTCAAGGATACAATCTCCTTTAAATAAACACGTGGGTTCATATTTTTCAACTTGTGTTTTGATATATAATCAGTGAGTTTAAAAAAGTCTCCGATTTTCATTGAATGTACATTAACTTTAGAAGACTTGGCATTTGAAACTGCTTTTATAAAATCATTGAAATCATAAACTTTCGTCATTCTTTTAAGTGACATTTCTACTTGGTGGTGGAACGAATCTGCCGCCATGAATGTGTGCTCTGATAGGGCACCCTATCACACTTTTGATAGGGTCCAGTATTGTTTATTAATAGATTCCCGTCGAGTTTTTGATATTTTTCTATGGCAGTTCATTGGACATTTACAGACTTCCTTAACATTGTGATTGTCGATATAAATTTTAATTTTTTCCGCTTGTCGTTCACTAGACTTTTCTTCGAATTTTCTCCTCTTTCTAAGCTCTCCCTTTTTCGTGTACAACTTACTTTCTGATGTGTATTATATCTATGTGTCTGATTGCCTTTTTTACAGCATCTTCTAGAATAGTAACAATAAAATTATAATCCAAATTGGTTACAAGTGGTGGCATACTATTTGATAAGAAATCTTCCTGCGCTATTGTTGCTTTCGTTTGCATAGATTCCTTGTTTTCGGTGTTTGCAGGCCTCACTATTATTATGTCTGATATTATGTTGATTTTTGAAGTCGCTTTATTGTTCTTCAATAAGTGTAAATCGGTTGAAAATTACTCGTCTTCTATTTCACTAGTCTCAATCTCTTCAGATTCACCTTCTTCAGGTATATAGTCAGTATCTTTCGTTACACACCTTGGTTTTTTAGTCTTCTGTCTGATTACACTTATTTTTTCTTGTAGGCTTTTATTTAACGCAGCCTGAACCATTCTCTTGGAACGACTAGCAGTTCTGCAATTTCTGAAACAAAAATAAAACATAAAATCTGAAATAAACAAATACATATTTATTTAAAATTTAAAAATAAGTTACACGTATCTATAAATGATATTCACGTAAAAAATCAGTATTTATGTATTTTTCCCGCGCAAATAAACACATGAACTTCTATCACATTTTTCATTCAGAAATATCTAAAGTAGGTAATTGCTTAATAGTATATACTTACTCAGTATCCATTGTAATTCTTCAAACATATTGCCTCTTTCAATTTACTGTTTTTAAAACTAACAATACCAACAATAATTCACACCGATACACGTCAAACGATACACGTCAGAAGTTATTCCTTAGTGGGGTTTGGTGTTTAAGGTTATGTTGTTGAGTCACGTGTTGCAAATGTCATTCTATATTAAGAGACATTGTCCTATCTGCATATATCAGCCAACTTCGGACATACTCGTCTAGCAATATTACTTTAGGACAATTTTATTTGGTATTTGATTAACTTTTGTTGGTTAGGACAAAATAAATACGGCAATTTTGAATCATTGCCTATCAGTTATGGCTTTTTGACGTAGTAAATATGTTAAGTTTTAACCTAGGAGTCCAGTGAGACAAAAACCTGAAAATCTGAATTTTTGCAGATAGGACCTTTTGTCTTAGGAGGGCAGTATAACACAATCTGAACAAAGAAGCCAGCAAGTAATTTAATTGATCATTAAAATTAAACGTACCTCAGCATCAATTTTAACATTTCCTGTGTTAGAAACCATGAAATGATCTTGTCTTCCTTCTTCACTTTGTTGTTTGGGAGGCTGACGCATAACGATCATAGAGGAACGACCAGCGAGACGTACGTTTTCGACTCTCTGTGGAACCTGCTCAGTTGAAGGTATTTTTTGTACAATTCCCTCCATATTTTGAACAACATTTCCACCTTCAGCAGAGAATACAGCCTCTCCATCCTCATGATTTCTCACCTCTAAGACAGCCATATTGAAGTGAACTCCACTGAGATCGAAAGTGTGGCTCTGGCCAGGCAAAAGAGTTACTAGATGACGTGGTCCAAGGTGTACCATCCTTTCAACATGAGTAACCTTAAAAATAACAAAAATAACAACCTGAAATCATGTAATGCATTACAAAAATCCTTACCTCTGCTTCGATTTTAACAGTTCCATTATTTGTAACTTGGAATTGATCTTTTGTTTCTCCCGCTCCCTGTTTAGGAGGTTGAGTCATGACGAGCACTGAAGAATGACCAGCCAAATGGAAGTTTTCAACTTTTTGTAGAACCTGGACTTCATTATCGAGTTTTTGTACATTCTGTTCGAAGTCTTTTAGTACATTACCACCTTCAGCGGAAAATACAGCTTGTCCTTCTTCATGATTTGTAACTTTGAGAAGAGCATTGCGGAAGTGGACACCACTAAGATCGAACGTGTGGCTCTGGCCAGGTAGAATAGTTACAAGATGACTTGGTCCAAGATGTACCATCATTTCCATATGTATAACCTAAAAATAAATGTTTTCTTAATAATATATTTAATATACAAAATAGTATCTGATTTGGAGAGTGGAGAAGGATACCTACCAGTAACTATACAGGAATCATCCTACTGAATATGTAAATATTGACATAGATAAAATCAAAAGACAAAGACTTGCTATTTTATTTGTTACTATGGAGTAGGGGAAGGTTCACATAATAACGATATACAAAAAAGGAGACACAAGGGATACTAGTAAGAATAGAGGAATCATGCTACTGAATACCAAATACAAAATATTGACCAACATCTTGGGAAACAGAATATGTAGATAAATACACCGAAATTTCCCTATACCAATACAGCAAGGCTTCAGAAAAGAAAAATCGACCATAGATGTCAGTCACCTACAACTGATTGAAACATGCTATGAACAGGACATAAATATACACCTACAGTTTACATACTTCCAATAAGTCTTTGACTCTCTAAATAGACACGAAATCTTGAAATCTCGAAATGCAAAACATGAATATACCAGCAAAACTGATTAGATTAACGAAAACTACAGTAGACAACTCGGTAGCAGAAGCTATAAGAGACTAGATAAGTACAGAAACTATCATTATAGAAGTAGGAACGTAACAAAGTAACTTTGATGTGGATGCCAGGTCACAAGGGAATTGTAGGAAATGAAGAATCTGGCAGCCTCGTAAAAGAAGGGGCTAATACCCCATTCCAAGGTCCAGAGCCCTTTTGTGGACTATTGAAAAGCTACATCAGAGAGGAACTGCGGACCTGGGAATGTATCATTTAAAAACTATATCTTTACATTATTTTGGAGTAACAGTGCATTCAATGTATTTTTAATTTACTTATACAGCTAGTTTGATTATTTATTTGTTGTAAAACTTACCTCTGCATCAAGTTTTACATCTCCATGATTGGAAACAAGGAAGTAGTCCTTCTCTCCACCTTGCTTGGGAGGCTGACTCATAACAAGCATCGATGAGTGACCAGGCAGATGTACATTTTCGACTTTGCTAAGTACCTCGCTGGCGTGCTGGCTGGTGAGTACCACGGTACTATTCATGTTTGCGCCAGTCTGGTTGTTGACTATCTGGGTGGTAGTTACGGTGGTGACGTGGACTTCACTCGTACGTTGAAGCGTCATTCCTACTGTGGTGCCTCCGAGTTGAATCATGGTTGTTTGGTGAGCTGTATTTAAAATAATGAATTAAATGAAACATCTAGGTTTTAACACAACACTAATATTAGCAACTAAATTGATAACAAATAAACTGAATGATATTATAACACTAGCAGAACAACAGGGTGTTAGATCATGCATATTTATAACGAGGCAAGTGGAGAGATCACTAGAATACAGCAAACCGGCATAATCTTAAGAATGTACTTGACAGGATTACAGGACATTGTTCACTAACTTATTGTACGTAAGAGAGATAATTCTAGGAATAATAAAAATGATTGAAAAATGTATCGGAACCACATAATAAAAATAAAAGTAGAACAATAATTAACTGACCCAATTGAAACTGGCAATGAGATAAGACACGGGGATACCCTGAACTAGGGATTGAAATCCAGCAGCATTTTCAATCCAGCTGGATTTTTGCAAGATTGGCCTGAATCCAGCTGGATCCAGCGCGGATTCAGCAAAATGTGGAATTCAAAATAAAAACACGATTTTAATGGTTTTTTTTGTCTGTAGGCTAAATTTCTAAACAACAGAAACATTAATTATTTAGTTTTTTGAAAGTGATACCTTAAAAACATAGGCCTTACCTACTTCGCACAGAACTGCACATATAGCTAGTAGCTGAGAAAGCCCTTCCGGCCTCTGTGCTGGTCAGTTTTAAGGTCATTAAAAATAGTCATAGACCATTGACAAACGATCGCCTTTCACTCTTTCGGTCTCATAAACCGCCATTTCCTTTTCCAAAATCTTTTCGTAATCTTTTTGAGAACCAGTTTTATTGGCTATAAATGTTTTCTCTTTCTCGTTTGAATTCAATCTCAAGTTCTTGTTCCAAAGTAAAATTCACGGGCTCCGTATTAGTTAGCCCATCTTCTTCCATTATCTCTTGCACTGGTTCCACAGTTACTTGTTTATTTATACGAATCAACAAATTTTTCATCTCTTGTCGCATTGCATTCTTTTTCGGCATGGGAAGTAACCAGGACGGTTTAGACCTTCGTCATACTTTTTTTGATTTTGTAAATACACTAATGTACTCTCATAGAGGCCTCGTTCCGTGATTCTGTTACGTAGTGCTTCCGATAGATCGGCATTAAGGCTAGAGTCCTGCTAGATGCAAACATTTCAGCTATAGAAACTTTCCAGCATATTGAGCTACTGCCAGCGCGATAGAATGGGAAGTTGCCGACTCACGGCTTTGAATAAAGAAGCTAATGAAGACATTAAGTAACTTATTTCGAATTTGACACGTTTGCGGATCCGCTCTGCTGGATTCAGCACGATTTCCTGGATCCACCATGTAAAAAAAGCGCTGGATTCAGCTGGATTGCTGGATGCTAGATCCAGCAATTGCAATCTCTACCCTGAACCCTCTATTGTTCAACCTAGCCAAGGATGAAATAATAAAATAAAGTAAGAATAAAAAAGAATACTAAATGGGAGAAACACAACTTAAAATAATCTGCTATGCAGTCGACGCAATAATAATCTCTCAAAGTGAAGATGATTTACAACGTATGCTTGTAACATGTTAGTTTCCCCAAAAAAGACAAAATGCGTGGTTCTATCAGCAAATCTACTCAGATCTAAATTGGAGCTGGAGGGTCAGATAATAGGACAAGCAATGAGGTTGAAATATCTAAGCATCACACTATCTAGCTAAGGAAGGCTCAATACAGAAGTGGAAGATCAATTGGGTAGAGCAAACAGAGCCGCAGGATGCCAGAATGAAAAAATATGGAGAAATAAAAATATCGGGAAGGCAGAATTTGCAAAGCAGTCATCAGACCAATAATGACGTACATGGCAGAAACACAACCTCACACAGAAAAAACACCAAGAATGCTAGAAACAGCAGTGATGAAAACCCTTAGAAAAATCGATGGTAAGACATTATGGGATAAAGCTAGAAATACAGATATACGACGGAGGTACAAAGTGGAGAACAGAGTAGTAAATACTGAGAGAGTCGATTCCTAAATAGGAAGACGATCAGTGGGAAGACCATGAAAATGATGGAACGAGAACTTACTGGAGGCACATTGAAAACAGACAGAGTTCTATCAGGTTATAACAGATCTCCAAATAGATCATAGACAATAGTCGATTGCAGGAGTTACAGATACCAGAAGTGACGATATATTAGTGTATTTCCCAATATTTCCAAAACCTGTTTAGAGACGGACTAAATTACCAGAGTGCCTTCAAGAGAAACAGGTAGTAATCAAACTAGCGGAAAAGTGTATTGGAAGGGTGCATATAAAGAGACGTCAAGTCTAGGAATGCTTTGGCAAGAAGAAACAGCACGAAAGTACAAAGAGTCAGAGAAGATACCCAAAATACGATCATGCAGGAGGAAGTAGTATCACAATTGAGATTTTGACGAAATACTGAAAGAAAGAATATTCCGCTTAACTTTAGCAGTTTGGCAAAAGGAAGAAATGCGGAAAAAATTAAATAGCGCTCTATCTACAAAAAATGCGATGAAATGGAATGCGGAAACTATAGAGGTATCTAGTCTATTATCTATTATTAGGTATCTGCGGCTATTAGAAGTATCTAGTCTATAAAATAATTCCAACAATTATTAGGAAGAGACTAATGAAATATGAAAACAAAGTTATCCGAGAATACCAGGGAGGGTTTAGACTAGCAAGAAGACTGATAAAATAAGTATGACAAAATTAATTCAAAATAACCTTAGGATCACATATATGTTATTTATCCATTTTAAACAGACATATTGTAGGATTCCATAAACCGAAAGATGCTATATGGGGCCATGAGAACATTAGAAATGCCAGAAAATCTTAGAAGGCCAGTGAGAATGATGCTTATGAACACGAGAAATAGGATAACAATGGAAGAAAGCTTTTAAGGTTCATAGTGAATAGAGGTTTAAAACAAAAAGGTCCGCTATCAACTAAATTATTTGACCTAGTATTAGAACAAATCATAAGAAGATCAAATATGAGAAAAAACATGACTATTGTCAATAGCAAGAAATAGCGCATAGCGTACTCGGATGATGTGGCGATACTAGCGAGAACGAAAAAAAAAGAAACAAAAAAGCGAAAAGATATGAATTAACAATAATACCGAACAAAAACAAAATATTATATGGAAATAAGAGAAAACAACAAACGATAGCAAGTATATTAAAATGAAAGGAGCCTGTCTATAGTTTTAAAAAAGTGACAGAATTTGAATACTAAAGAGTAACCATACCGCACACGAGAAAAGAAGGAAAAGAGATAGAAAAAAAAGAAACAAAAAAGCGAAAAGATATGAATTAACAATAATACCGAACAAAAACAAAATATTATATGGAAATAAGAGAAAACAACAAACGATAGCAAGTATATTAAAATGAAAGGAGCCTGTCTATAGTTTTAAAAAAGTGACAGAATTTGAATACTAAAGAGTAACCATACCGCACACGAGAAAAGAAGGAAAAGAGATAGACAAAAAATTAATGAAGGGAAGCAGAGAGGTAGGGTCTGCTCACTACTACAACATAAGCTAAAAGTTTTAGTTGTTAATTCTTTACTTACATTGTTCGGCAGACATAATGAATAGTTTGTTTGCAGCGGGTACTCACTACAGACTGGTGAAAATGGCATCGAAAAAGTCTTATATAGACTTCGATATGGAATTCAATGTACGATAAGATGTCGATCGAAAATAAATTTATCAGAACATTTATCGAAATTAACACCCCCGCAAACTAGTAACTTGTGTACCTTTCTATTGTATTTGTTAATACACACAAGCCAGAAATTATCAGATTGGAAAAAACAAACTTCTGTTTTTTTAACACCAAGGCCATTTTTATAACATTCTTTATTTAGCGTCCCTTATTAAGTGTTTTCTTATCGCTGCATACTATCTAAAAAAACTATTTCAAGTTCTTTGCCAAAACATGTACAGAATAATCGTTTTTGGGTTCACTGTACTAGGACTTACTTTCATAGTCCAGCTCATTTCTTCTATTTATTTTTCCCCGAAAATTTATTCCACACCAAAAGAGTAGAAAGGAGTGCTGGAAGATGAAAGAAGTCCTGGTATTGTTTGGAGACAAGCGGCTTCTTCTTCTTATGCAATCCACTAATGGATGTTCGCGATCACGTTTGACCATTTTTCTCTCTGCCTTGCAGTATGTATTAGGTCTCCTATGTTTTTTAGTCCTGTCCATTGTTTGACATTACGGAGCCATGACATTTTCTTCCTGCCCACTCCCCTTCTTCCTTCGATCTTTCCTTCAATTAAGGTTTGCAGAAACTGATATCTTTCATTTCTAATTATGTGTCCCAGGTATGCCGTTTTTCTCTGTTTAATTGTGCACATCAGTTGTCGTTCTGTGCCAATTCTTCTCAGGATTTCTTCATTTGTTATTCTTGCGGTCCAGGGAGCTTTAAGGATTCGTCGATAGATCCACATCTCAAATGCCTCTAGCTTATTCATTGTGTTTATTTTTAAAGTCCATCCTCCCATGCCATATAGGAGCACCGACCATATATAGCATTTTGTGGATCTTAATCTTAGGTTTAGGTCAAAGTCAAAGTTCGTAAAGACGTTTCTGAATTTCATGAGTGCTCTTCTGTCTCTTTCTATCCGACATTTAATTTCCATATCCGACATCCAGTCTTCACATAGCCAGGTTCCCAGGTACTTAAACTTTCTTACGCGCTCTACATCTTGGTTGTTATATGCTAGTCTTGCATTTTGATGTTGACATAATTGACGGCTGATTATAAGGAACTTCGTCTTTTTTATGTTGATGCTAAGTCCCATGTTCTCGCTATGCTCTCCAATTTTATTAAGAAGGTTTTGGAGGTCTTCTATATTGTCTGCTATTAAGACCGAATCATCCGCATATCGTATATTATTGACCCAGGTACCATTCACTTTGATGCCGCTTTCGCATTCCTCAAGAGCTTCCTGGAAGATACTTTCTGAATATAGATTGAACAGTAGTGGGGAGAGAATGCATCCCTGACGACAGCTGTTTGATTCCAGTAAAGAGCCTCTATGCAACGAATGTCTTTTTGATCTATGTCGAGTTGTTTTAGTATATGTACGAGTTTATGATGTTGTACTCGATCGAAGGCTTTTTCATAATCTATAAAGCACATCATTACATCTTTCCTTTGATCGTAGCAGTTCTGAGCTAGCACTTGGGTTGCAACTAGTGCTTCCCTGGTACCCAGGCCTTTTCGAAATCCAAATTGTGAGCAACCAATAACCTTATCGCATTTTGTGGAGATTCTGTAGTGAAGAACTTTGAGGAATATTTTTATATATATAAAATATCTGATGTTATTAGAGATAGGTTAAATTGCAAGTGAAATACTTAAAAAACGTCAAGAAGGAAGTTTGAGCATAACAATACAGTGAACTCTCCCTTGAACGGACAGTAGTCGTTCCTCATAAAGTGTCCGTTGGAGGTGTCCGTTGAAGAGAAAAAAAATATGGTAACTTAAATTTTTTTAAAATAAGTGCATGTATGTATGTATACATAAAAAGAGATACTAGTTTAATGTTACATAACACAAGTTGTAGATCACTCAGCATTGTCTATGAACATTGATTATTGAACTTTTCGATTTTCTCTCTGCATTCTTCTATCAAAATATCATATTGGTACAAAATATAATTGTGATCCTATCTTCAGAAGCCTTGCCTCTAATGCACATTTCTCCTTTCAGGGTATAAGTTTTCTTGGGTAATGCTCTAAACTCTAAAAATAATCCCATCTCATCTGCGTTAATACTAGGTTTGTTTCAACAAAACGAAAACCGTCCATGTAACGATCACCATCCTGCGCAGTAAACAAAATAATCCATGGAACGCACGATATACAGACACAGAGTTCATGGAACATATTATTTTATAGTAACGTGATCGTTACATGATGGTTCTTCGTTGTGTTGGAACAAACCTCAACGCTTAGTTCCCTCGCAACTTCTAATGCCTTTTTTTGAATAATTTTACCAGAAACAAGAATATTTTTAGACCGCACTTCACAAAACCAATCGAAAACAATTATATATATACACTTGAGTCCGCGAGACTACCCGTGCGTCATCATTTAAAGCATACGAAATAAGTCGATGATAAGTCGGAAATTGAAATTTACTAAACGCAACAGCAAGTGACAGTAAGTCACTTGCTGTTGCATTTAGTAAATTTTAATTTCCGACTATCATCGACTTATCGCATGCTTTAAATGATGACGCACGGGTAAAGACTCGCGGACTCAACTGTAGTGTAATGCAGTGCCATCGGTTTTCAAAAATTTTCTTTTCGCTCCCAGGTTTCCGTTCTCTGAAAACTGCTTGATTAAATCATTTTTATGTTTCAAAATTTCACTGGCTTGAGGTTTTCCAATTCCAAATTTTTCAGCTAACTGTCTATCACTTAACTTATGCTTCTCTCCATAATGAACCACATTGACATTTTTTTCAAACTTCTACAAACAAAAAATCTAATAGACACAAATTCTGAAATTTAATCCGAAAATATTTTTTTTAACCTTCGGATGACCAAGGGGGTAAATTTGGACCCCAGCGTATGTTTTTCTTTAATAAATTCAAAAGTATTTTCAATTTTTAACTCATTATTTTTTTATTTGCCTTTAATATCATTCTAGATATCCTCATATTTTGAAATAAAAAAAATTCTCTATATTTTACGAATAAAAAATATATTCTGAAGTTGATGTTTAGTAAAATACCGACTATTATGTGGAATTCCAAGTAGTTTTACACTGCGCGTTATCAAAATCTATTTTTAGCCTGTGGTGCCTGTTATGTACTATGTACGAATCATGACATTCCTGTCTGCTACAATTAGTCATTATTATTATTTCCTGGCGTTTATTATTATAGTTTCTTAGTATTTTGTGTACATATAAGATATGGCCCGCAAATATCTTACTGAGGCTGAGTTACAGGAAATTGTTACTGCTAGCGATTTTTATGATATAGAAGATGAAATAGTATCAGAAAACGAGGATGTATTGTTAAATGAAGATTTAAATGCTGAAAACATTCATTCCACCTCATTTTTGACCTGAGGTCATTTTTTACCTCCGTTGGTCATCCGTGTAACAAAAAAAGGTTGGTCATCGGAAGGTCAAGGAAACACTCATAAAAATACAACGACATAATTATATTGTATATGCTTAATCAGACATTCCGGTTAAAATTCTTAAATACCTGTTTCAGTCAAAGCACAATTAACAATTTCCTGGTGTCGCATTTCTTTCACCGACCACCAAAAACATTAAATTTTTATTACTTATGTAGTGTTGAAAACGTGAACAGTATCAAATATCAGGTCGTGGACATCTATCTTGATTTGAAATAATAAATGTCTTATATACATATAGTTTTATATTGTAAAATATTTGGAAAAAAATGTTAATTTTTTCATCTACTGTCCGCATTTACACATTATTTACTGTCCGCATCCGTTGTTGAGAGTGTCCGTCGAAGGGAGTTAAAGGGTACAGGATCACATAGGGCCGCATAATTTTTGTTTTAAAAATCGTCCGTATAGAGGAGGTGTCCGGCGAAGAGAGGTGTCTGTTAAGAGAGAGTTTACTGTACCTGGTGATATTCAACTGAAATTCCAGAAATAATATAGGAGAAAAGAAATTTTTAGAGGTAACCAACTTTATGGCAGTGAGGGTGAAAAATAAATGTATAAAGTAGCCAAACATAGAGCAAATAAATCAAAAGACTTTAATCAGATATTTTGTATCTGAGACTAATAGTAGTCTCAGAAATAAGAAAATGACAAAATAAAATACTAGTTCACGAAAAGAATGTCAAAAAGCGATGTTTGATAGAAAATCAGGTGAGGTAACGGAGAAGGTAACAGCAATAGTCACCATTAAAATGCTCTATTGTTCTTTAGTCAGGACGCACCTTGACTACTGTTCTCCAGTTTGGTCCCCACATTATTTACACCTCAAGAACAAACTTGATAGTGTTCAACATAATTTTCTTAGATATATTGGGTTCAAAAAACACATCAATTATAATTATACAGATATGGAACGATTTTTGAATATTTCTTCTCTGGATGTCCGTAGGAAGCGTAAAGATCTTACAGTATTTAATATTATCAATGGCATATATTACTGCCCTGAACTCCTTGCTAAAATATTGTTGTTTGTTCCACCACGATCAACAAGACAAATTCAAACCTTTCATATTTCTTTTCATAGATATAATTACTCATATTTTACTTTTGTTCCTAGAACACTAAGACTTGCTAACTCCCTAGGTGACCTTTTACTTTTTGGTAACTTAGTTGATGTTTTTAAGAACCATTTAACCAAATTAAATATTTAGCAATGTCATAACCTTGTTATTTGTTAGTAATTAATGTTTTGTAATTATTTTACTTTGTCATGTCTTTTTAAATGTTTTGTACTCTCTCATTTTATTCTTATATATTCAACACTGTAATTATCAATATCTTATTAATGTATTACCGAATTGGGCTTGCCCGTATAAACAAATAAATATTTAAATAGCAATCTAACAAGTTGATCAATAAATTCAAAAAATAAAGAAAGGTAAATGGTTGGATCACGTGATATATCTGGGGAAGTATGGAAAGCGATAAGAGAGACAGGAATAATAAGTTGGTTGAAAGGTTTGTTTAATAGAATTATGGAAGGGGGATAAGTGCCGGTTGAATGGAGAAGTAATGTATTAGTACTTGTTCACAAAAACAAATGATTTTAACAATGGACAAACTATGTTTACAAACTATGTTAACAATGGATAAACAATGTTACAAAACTATGTAGGTAGTTAGGTACACCACGACAATATGAAAGAGAGTAAGTGATAGACAAATATGTGAATGTCGATGTCAAATTATCTCATAGACCTTAAAATAAGGTTCCAGGGTCTCGATTTTTGACCCTTCGTTTCGTTATCTAACGTATTCGCTTCGGATCTGTTTAGTGTACAGATAGAAAATGATCGATAACGAAGCGAAGGGTCAAAAATCAAGGTTCCAGGGAATTCCGAAATCACACATGCTGTTAAGCGGACTATGTCTGATAGAAGCACTCCCGAGGAGAAATTAACAAAAAAGAGCAGAACTGCTGCTGTCTCTTCCAAAGAGTTCAGCGGCAACTACAAAGCTACTCTTACTGGGATAATGACGGCAGTCATTCCCAAAGAACACCCAGAAAATGTCAGAAAATGACGTTGGGACAATAAGAGAAGCCCTAATTAAACATATCGACGCGGTTCCTTGCGCACCTGGTTACGAAGGTAATCGACTCATGGATGGGTAGGTACTATAGATTAATATGTGCTGACAAGAAGTCCTGCAAAATTACAAAGAATTTTTTGGAAGAGAAGACGGAGTGGCAGGTCGTTAGGGTTGAAGAATTCTCAAAATGCGTGTTCTGATGTACCTTCGAGAGACTAAAAATGAGGATCTGAAGGTACCACTGGCACAAATTGGAAAACAAAATCCTGAACTAAGGACCAATCGTTGAGCGATTTTTGACTCCAAATCAGCAGATGACGAAGGACTGAATGTGAGGAGTCAGAGGAGTTTATAATAAGTCAGAGGAAAAGCTCGAATGAAAGCATTATTACCTTCTCCAGCGAGCAAGCATTATACTGTTGGAAGAGGGCAAAACAAGACAGGTAAGGAACATTGGGGACCGAAAGCCTGCAACCATTACTTCCGAACCGCAGGAGGCCAAAGAAAGAGGAATCTATACAGGTGCAGGAAATTGTAATAGGGTCTGTCTGAGGCCCCAAAAATGAATTAACTACAAAATTAAGATCATAGAGATCAAATTGCGGCAAAAAAAACAGGATTGTGTCAGGAAGTATCCGAAAAGAACATTAATATGGTGCTTATTCAAGAACTGTGGGAGTACTAGACACTAAAATAAGACATTGCACCTTTTGTGGGTCTGATCTTAAGGGGAACGGAGCAAAATGCAAAATTTTGATGCATGTCAAAATTTTCAATGTGTTTTAAATGTATTCATTTTTTCGAATCCTGAGAAAACTAATACGTATTTTTGAAAAACTTAAACGCAGAATGAAAGACTACTTTATTACCGAGAGCCGAAAGTCCATAAGAATAAATAAAAACTTTCTTTTGAGTGAAATATTTGCAAATAAAAATCACACTAAATTTTCTCTTTTATTTTCACCCTTGTAACTTATTAAAATAAACATTATAGAAGTTTTCAGTGACTTTAGGTCCTCGGTAATAATGTAATCTTTCATTCTGCGTTTAACTTTTTCAAAAATATTTATTAGTTTTCTCAGGATTCGAATAATATGAATACATTTAAAACACATCGAAAATTTTGACATGCGTCAAAATTTTGCATTTTACTTCGTTCCCCTTAACCTGGTACCAGTTATTGAGCTCTATAGGGGAGATATGACAGCTGTGATGTGAGAATTAAACTGAACTGCAATGGGTTGTTTACAGAGTTGATCGTTGCGTTTACCTTCTTACTGACTCTAAAGAGCAACTTTCAGGGACTAACTTAGAGAACAGGCTAGAATATACCAAAAATAAGCGTACAGAGCTTATCGTTAAGGTCGACTCTAACGCTCACCATACCATTTGGGGGAGCGGATAGATATAAACAATAGAGGTAAGTTAATTTTTAAGTACCTTTGCACTACTGAACTTGATCTTCTGAACAGGGGTAATAAGCCCATCTTCAGGACATCAAGAGCAGAATCACTTATCGACCTAAGCCTCATCCTCTATGGGGATTGGGGACATAATATCTGACTGGCACGTGTCGAATGCTTTTTACTTATCGGACCATGCATACATATCTTCTTCTTCATGTACCATGTCCTTTCAGAACTTTGGTTACCATCATAGCTATCTTAATTTTATTCACTGCCACCCTAAATAGCATGCTTGTATCAACACCATACCAATCTCGCAAGTTCTTCAACCATGAGGTTCTTCTTCGTCCTGGACTGCGTTTGGCTGCTATTTTTTCTTGCATGATATTTTGTAGCAACCTATATTTGGGACCTCTCATTACATGTCCGAAATACTCCATCTTTCGCTGCTTGATGCTTTTTATAATCTCAGTAGTCTTGCTGAGACGTTCTAGTATTGTGGAGTTTCGAATCTTCTCCACCCGGAAACTTTTAAAATATAGCACCACATTTCGAAAGCCTCAAGGCGATTTAGATCGATCTTATTCACAGTCCAGTACTCGACAGCATAAAGTAAGACCGTGAACACGTAGCAGCGAAGTAGGCGGATCCTCAATGCCAATTTTAGGTCTCTGTTACATAACACCTTGGACATCCTTCTAAAAGCGGCTCTAGCCTGCTCTATCCTAGATTTAATTTCGCCGTGACTTTCTGCGTTACAATTTAATTGCTTTCCAAGGTAAACGATTTTATCAACTTGCTCAAGTTTGGTATTATTTACATATATAGATGGTTTTATATGCTGTTGTTTATTTATTATGAGTATTTTGGTTTTCCGTATGTTCAGATCCAGACCTGCCTCCCTACAACTCTCAACGAGACTATCAAGTAGTGTTTGCAGATCTTCTTGACTAGAAGCTAGACGTACTGTATCGTCCGCACATCGCAAATTATTGATGACTACACCGTTCACACAAGTATATGCATACATAATATACTTTGATATAAACTCAGTCTAACAAGAACAAAGGTTTTATAGTGAGCCTAAGGTGACGATTGGGAATCCTTTAGGAGGGATCTTGGAACAAGGGTACGGAATTATCCTAGCCAAAAAAGGCCAAAAAATAACCTTGAGGTTGAGATGGCAGCAGACTGGTTGCAACATGCAATGGTCGTCTCATATGACGAAAACTTCCCGTTAAAAGAAAGTCGTCCTCCCAGACAAATAGCTTGGTGGAATAAGGAGCTGTCTGATCTCAAAAGAGCAACAAGACGGCTCTTTAGTAGTCCAGAGAAATCAGATGATTGGGAAGCATATAAAGCTAAACTGAAAACCTATAATAAGGCAATTCTATCTGCTAAGGAAATATCTTGGAGAGAATTATATGAAAACATTGAAAGTACACCTGAAAGTCCAAGGGTTAACAGAATCCTCAAAAGAGATAACATTTAAAAACTTAAGTCAATTGAATTGCCCAATGAGAAGTATTCGTACACAGATAAGGAGGCTGTAGACTGTAGAGTGTAGAGTATCGTTTAAGTGTTCACTTCCAGGGGTCGACGCAATTGACTGGTGGTAACAAGGTAACAATTACCAAGCAAACTTTAGCCTAGCCAAAAAGGACTGGCTGACCTCTGTAGAGATGTCTGGTTCTTACAATGTCCGATGGGCTATTGAAATTTTTGAACCTTACAAAATTGCGGAACCAAATGATATATTTCCTAAGCTACTCCAAGAGGGACTGGAATAATTATGGGTCCCCTGATCGCAATATTTAGAGCTAGCAATGCTCTAGGGTACATTCCCAAAGAAGTTTGGAGAAGGTGACACACAAAAAAGAAATTAAAAATAAAAGTTGACAAAACGTTTATCGCGTTTTTCTCAAAACTGCGTTTTTCAAAGACGGTGGACATTGTAACTCAAAAACTACTCGACCGATCCGCCTAAAATTTTGCATATATATTCATTAGACATTTCGTGAGGTAAAGCTGTCGAGATATTTTTTGTTTCATGCTTATTTTTTATTTAACAATAATAAATATGTTGATTTTCACCCTTTTTTGTGCAAAAAAATTCGTTCTGAGTGATACCAAAAAGTAAAAAATCGTTATAACTAAAAAAACTCAACAGAGGTACCTCGATAAACTCATAAGCTAATAAAATCTTTTTGATCTTTTTGTTTCACATGATCCACTGATGAGTTCTGATATCCACCGCAAAATCCATTTTTTTGAGGTGTCTAAAAATTTTGCCAACGTTGGCTTATTTTTCAATATTTTTCCTTGAATTTTTTTTTTAATATTCTTTGAATTATAATGAATATGCTTATTTAATTTAAAAATAAAATAATTATATCATACTTTAAAAAAATTCATTTTCTCCTTCTTCTTGATGTGCCTATCCGTGGCAAATGTTGGCGATCATCATGGCAATCTACATCTCATCTGCAGCAGCGCGAAGAAGCTGCACATATGTGTTGAACCAGGTTCTTAGGTTCTTCAACAAACATGTTCTTTTTCTTCCTGGACCTCGCTTTCAAAATATCTTTCGTTGCAGGATGGCTTGTAAGAGGGCATATCTGGATTCATTTCGCATATGTTCCAAGTATTCTAACTTTCGAGATTTGACGGTGGTCAGTACCTCTCGGTTCTTCTTCATTCTTGTTAGGACCTCCTCATTTGTGACACGATCAGTACTTATTGTCCGATATAGTCACATCTCAAGAATTTTCTGCACATATCATCGTTCAAAGTCCAGGATTGAATCATAAAAAAGGACAGCGAAGACGTAGCATCGCAGCATTGCCAGCATTCTTACTTTTATGCCAATTAGCCCGATCAGAGAACACAAAATTTTACGAAAACCTCCAAAAAAATAAAGGAAGAATGAAAATTTGGGAATAGATAGTTGAAATAATTGTCTATTATTATACCGGGTGTCCACTTATATTTTCCCCCATTTTAACTGCCTATAACTTCTAAACGGCTCAAGATAGAAACATGCGGTTTTTACTGAAATGTTTTATTTTAGTAAAAGTTTTGTCTGAATGGATGGAATTTTTTATATCGCTTTCAAATACGAAATAAAAAATGGAGGATTTTTGAAAAAAACTTTGTTGACTTTTTTTAATGGAACACCCAGTATATTCTTTTGTAAATTAAAAGAAAGGTCATTCGCCTATCTAGCGATATAAAGTTTTTCAAAATCGGTTGTCAAATCACTGAGTAATTAATTTTTAAAATGAGAGGTGCAACGTGGATATCACATACCTAAATACCATAACTAAGCAAGTTATGTTATTTCCACATTGCATCTCTCATTTTAAAAATTAATTGCTCAGTCATTTGACAACCGATTTTAAAAAATTTTATATCGCTGTATAGATAAATGACCGTTTTTTTCAAGTTTTTAGGTAAATGACCATTCTTTATATCGCTTTTCAATAAAAAATGGCGGATTTTTGAACAAAAAGACGTTGTTGACTTTTTTTATTAAAACACTTAGTATATTTTTCTGTATCTTGAAAAAACAGTCATTTACCTATCCAGCGATATAAAATTTTTTAAAATCGGTTGCCAAATGACTGAGCACTTAATTTTTAAAATGAGAGATGCAATGTGGAAATCACGTAACATAATATCATTTTGCTCAGTTATGTTATTTAGGTATGTGATATCCACGTTGCACCCCTCATTTTAAAAATTAATTACTCAGTAATTTGACAACCGATTTTGAAAAACTTTATATCGCTGGATAGGTGAATGACCTTTCTTTCAATTTACAAAAAAATATACTGGGTGTTCAATTAAAAAAAAGTCAACAAAGTTTTTTTCAAAAATCCGCCATTTTTTATTTCGTATTTGAAAGCGATATAAAAAATTCAATCCATTCAGACAAAACTTTTACTAAAATAAAACATTTCAGCGAAAACCCCATATTTCTATCTTGAACCGCTTAGAAGTTATAGGCAGTTAAAATGGGGGAAAATATAAGTGGACACCCGGTATAAGAAAAAGTCTACAATTCTACATCCCCTCCATTTTACAAAAAATGGGAAATACGGGGTGAAAAATATTTTCTCGGGGTGAAAAAATATACGTTCAAAATAAGTCCGAAATTGTATAAAATGACTAATTCTAAGTAACTTTTGTTCTATAGAGTTTATTCACTAAGTTACTACTTTTCGAGTTATTTGCGAGTGAATATGTTCATTTTAACAAAAACAAACATGTTTTGGACGGTTTTTGGCAGATAACTCAAAAAGTAAGTACCTATTTTAGCGAAGAAAATATTCTTAGCAAAAATATAACTTACAAAAACTGAAAAAAAAATGGTGTATGCATGAGGTCTGTAGACTCAGCAGAACCAGAGTTGTAGCTAATGAAAAGTAGGTTCTTCTTCGTCAAATTTCAAATCGAATATTTCAATTTGAAATAACCAAAAACGGAGCTCTTTTCGGGGAAAATTAATTACAACTTTTTTAAAGTGTTTAAAAAAGGTTTATGTTTGTTTGTTAAAAAAACTTCTAACATTAAAAGTAAGTGAGTTACGCTCAAAATATTGCTGGCCTTTTTTATTTTTTGCTAAAAAAATCGCGAAAATCATCCCCTAATTAGCTTCTCAAATAAAATTTATCGTTAAGCTTTTGATTGTGTAAATCACAACATTTTGATAAAAAAACTAAATTTCTACGGAATTCGAGGCATTTCTTTAGATTGGTTCCAATCTTACTTGGATGATAGGAAACAACTTGTTAGAGCAAATGATACAGACTCTAGTCTCAAAAACATTGTATGTGGTTCCTCAAGGTTCAGTATTGGGTCCTCTACTTTTCTTCATCTTTATTAATGACATCACTAATTTAAAAATCGATGGAAAAATCTTTCTTTTTGCTGATGATACCAGTATCACTTGGTGCAACTCAAATATTGCAACTCTTCATGCTACTATAACTTCTGATCTACTTACAATAAAAACCTGGTCTGACTCAAATTTACTCTCGTTTAACGTAGATAAAACAGTAGCATTGTCTTATAAAGGAGCTCTTCAACCCTTACCTCTTAATAACAGCCAGATCAGTACCGTTGATTCTGTAAAATTTCTTGGTATTTTTTTAGACAGCAACCTTAAATGGTCCCTCCATATCGATTTGTTACGGAAGAAACTCTCTTCAGCTTGCTATGCTATAAGATCTGTTTCGAATGAACTCAATTTAGCATCTTCCAAAATAACATATTTTTCTTTGTTCGAGTCACATCTTCGTTATGGTCTTCCTTTTTGCGGTTCTGGTACAGCTGCCCAATTCGATGTTATTTTCAAATTACAAAAAAGAGCAATAAGATATCTGTTTAGCCTCAGAAGAACAACACATTGCAGAAGTTATTTCAAAGATCACGTAATTTTAACCGTTCCATCTTTGTATATTTTAGAAACTGTTTGCTTAATTCGTAAACATCTACATGTCTTTCCACCAAGACCTAATCATGACTACTTCACGAGAAATTCTACGTTTGACGTCTACTTGCCGACCCCGTCCTCGGAGTTAGTAAAGAAATCGATATTATATTCCGCAAAAAAAATGTACAACCATCTCCCCCTACAACTAAAATCGGCACCATCTTTTCACAAATTCCGTAAACTGACAAAAGCCTACTTGTCTGAAAGACCATATTATTCAGTAGAAGATTTTTTTAGTCAATAACTAAGAAATTACAGTACCCTTTGCACAAGTAGTATTTTTATTATTTTTTTATCTATATTTAGGTGTCATATGCAGCAGCTTAACTTTTTAACTTTTTAACTTTTAAACCTTTTTTATTAATTATTAGGTACACTATGCATTTGCAATTTATTTAAATTTTTGCAATTGATTATTTCTGTTTTAACTTCATTATTATTATTATTATTTAAATATATTGACGATTTATGTAATTTTAGTAAATTGGATTGTTACTGTTTTGTTTTTTTTTGACTATTTATAAGCTTTGTCGATAAAATTGTAAAATTTTTCATGGCAATAAAGCATATTTCTATTCTATTCTATTCTTACCGCTTCACAAGTTACTTTACTTATGTATTGTTTATATTATCTATAAGTTTCATTGGTTCAAAGTGCTCATTTTTGAAAAAAATTGGGTTTAAAATAAAACATTTTTTTTATTTTGAAAAAAATGGAAATTTTTATGGAATTAACTTAAAAATTATTAGTAATACCAAAAATCTTAAGGGTAATAAAATGTTTGTTTTGCTTTTCTGAATATTTTTGATTTTTTGTTTTCTTGTTAGACAAAAATTAGTTATGCTATGGCTGTTCAAAATTTGCCTAAACTCGTGATTAGTTACTCGTTCAAGCAATTTTAACTACAGCTTTTTCAAAAATAAGCACTTTGAACCGAGATGAAACTTACAGATCATATAAATATAACAAATAAGCAAAGTAACTTGTCAAGTGGTAATGATAAAATTTATTTGTGATGCTAATTAGGGGGTGATTTTCGCGATTTTTTTACGAAAAATTAAAAGGGACCAACAATATTTTAAGCGTAACTCACTTATTTTTAATGTTAGAAGTTTTTTTAAAAAACAAAAAATAAACTTTTTTTAAACACTTTAAAAAAGTTTAAATGAATTTTCCCCGAAAAGTGCTCCGTTTTTGGGTTATTTCACATTGAAATATTCGATTTGGAATTTGATGAAGAAGAAGCTACTTTTCATTAGCTACACTCTGCTACAGACCTCATGCATACACCATTTTTTTTCAATTTTTTATAAGCTATATTTTTGCTAAGAATATTTTTTTTAATAAAATACTTACTTTTTGAGTTATATTCGAAAAACGGTCCAAAAACATGTTTTTTTTTTGTTAAACATTAACATATTCACTCGCAAATAACTCGAAAAGTATTGACTTAGCGAAAAAACTCTATAGAACAAAAGTTGTTTAGAATTAGTCATTTTATCCAATTCCGGTCTTATTTTGAATGTTTATTTTTCACCTTCGAGAGGGGGGTATTCCCCTCCATTTTTGTAAAATGGAGGGGATGTAGAATTGTAAACTTTTTCTTATATAGATAATAATAGACAATTTTAAATACCTATTCCTAAATTTTCATCCTTCCTTCATTTTTTTGGGTCAGATTGTTCTTTGATCGGGCTAAATAGAGAGGTTGTGGCTAAATAGAGAGAGTTTTGAAGAAAGCTACATCCGGATGAAGGTGGATCTAACTTTTCCGATGCACCCTCTTGTCTCTTGGTTGTGGGTCCATTCCTCATTTATGGTGCCGATGAAACTGTAGTGCGTCACTCTTTCTACGGGGGTTTGGTTGATGTAGAGTTGACCTTCTGTATGATGATAAGCTTTGTCTTCTTTTTTTCTTTCTAAAGCCCTTGATTCGTATTTATGTTTCGCAGTTATCTAATAGTTTAAAAATTATTATATTATTATTCTGTTAAATAATCAACTCATAATAATCAATCCGATTTCCTGTTATTTATATTTAATAATCAGAAAAAAACAACTCTTAATGTGACCTAGACATTTAAAATTATCGATCGACTAATCCTAAAAATCTTTTCCTAACGGTACTACAATCAGGTGAGGTGGACGATAAATTGTTTTGTCTTCTATAAATACCTCATTTCTATTTTAGTCCATGAAAATTGATTAATTTATCGACCACAAAATTCTTGCATATATTATACAATAATATTATACAAAATAAAGAATATCTACATCTACAGGTACTTTATTCACATTCCATTCATATGAATATGCAAATGGTTTGTTCTTCAAAATAATTCCAGAATTCGAGGAAACCTAGGAGTGACAACTACTGTACTATTTAGTATGTTTTATTGTTACACAAATTAGCAAACACGTTAAGATATATTAGTCTGGGCTGATTATCGGAGAATAGGCCATTTTTGGGAAAAGTTATTTACCAGCAATTTTATTGCTGGAATCGAATTATAAGATCCTATATATTAATAATATAGATATGCAAAGTCCTCAGATAGTATGCTACTTTTTTTATAAACAAAATGGCGCCCGAAAATCGTGTTTTTTTCAATTATTGCTCTAGAACTCCGAAGATTTTAACTTTACAACAAAAACACTCAAATAAAAATTCACCGTAATTAAATTCTGCATAGAGACGTGTTTTTCCCGATCTGCTCCGACGAAAATTTTCCTCAGAAAATGCGGGTTTTCCCGTCAAAATCTTTAATTTTCAAATAAAGTTTTAGATAAGTAATTATATACCAATAATTAAATAATTTGGTGACTTAAAAGCCTTCTTGGTTTAGATTATAGTTCCAGAAGCTGGTGAAAATTAAACGAATATTTTAGCAACAATTCAATTGTTAATTAATAATTTACGGTCGCAATAATAACCAAAATAATTATGATACACTGATCAAACTTTGAAATCTTATAAGGATGAGATGCCTATTTAACATTTTGTCGACAAAATATAAATTTTTCATTTTTTGCATAATCTTTAAATGTTTAAAAAAAATAGTTATAAACAAATTAACGTTTCTCAGAAAGTTTTTATTATATTATAATTTTAAAAAATAGCTAAAATGCGCATTTCAAATATCTTGAAAATGAATGCTTTAAAACTTTTTTGCAACCATTTGCAAAAAAGTTATGAAACAGCAAAGTAAACATACGATTACTACGGTGTTAATATTTTTTTTTAATTCTTTCAAAGCGTAGAAGTGAGTTTAAAGTACAAGCTATTTATAAAACAATATCGATTATCAGCTTAATGGTTATATTTTAATTAAAGATTATAAATATATTTTTTTGTAATTTACACGCGCGAAAGTAGAATAATACAGTACCGTAGCTACCCGCCCACATACACAACTCGCGCGAGTTTAAGCGTGTCAGTCGCTTCGAGTGAACATTTTATCTCCGGCTCTGTATCAAGCCTACTTTCGCGCTAAAAATTACAAAAAAAAGTATTTTTAATCTTTGATTAAAATATAACCATTGCACTAATTTTTGACATTCTTTGTGAGTAATTAGATTGTACCATAGACTCACTTTTAAGCTTTGAAACAATTAAAACAAATTATAAACAATGGAGATATCGTATATTTATTTTGCTGTTTCCTAACTTATTTGCAAAGGGTTGGAAAATTTTTTTAAAGTATTCATTTTCAAGACCTATGAAATACGCATTTTAAGTATTTTTTAAAATTAGAATATAATAAACAATTTCTAAGAAATGTTAATTTGTTTATAACTATTTTTTTTAAACATTTAAAGATTATGCAAAAAAAATGAAAAATTTATATTTTGTCGACAATTTATAATCTTTCTAAGTTTGATCAATGTCTCATGATTATTTTGGTTGTTATTGCGACTGTAAATTGTTAATTAACAATTGAATTGTTGCTAAAATATTCATTTCGTTTTAACCGGCTTCTGAATTTATAATCTATACCAAGAAAGCTTTTATTTCACCAAGCTATATAATTATTGATAAATAATTACTGGCCCAAAAAATTTATTTGAAAATTCGAGATTTTGTTGGGAAAACCCACATTTTCCGAGGAAAATTTTCGTCGGAGCAAATCGGGAAAAACATGCCTCTATGTAGAATTAAATTGGGGTGAATTTTTATTTGAGTATTTTTGGTGTAAAGTTAAAATCTTCGGAGTTATAGAGCAATAATTGAAAAAAATACGATTTGTCGGCGCCATTTTGTTTATAAAAAAAGTAGCACACTATCTGTGGACTTTGCATACCTATATTAATAATATATAGGATCTTATAATTCGATTAAAGCAATAAAATTGCTGGTAAATAACCTTTCTTTGTACTTTACTAATTAGACCGACGTATTATAACTATTTTTTTTTTCAAAATTTAAAGATTATGCAAAAAAAAGAAAAATTTATATTTTGTCGATAAAATATTAAACAAGCATCTCATCTTTATAATCTTTATAAGTTTGATCAATGTATCATGATTATTTTGGTTATTATTGCGATCGTAAATTGTTAATTAACAATTGAATTGTTGCTAAAATATTCGTTTATTTTCACCGGCTTCTGGAATTACAATCTATACCAAGAAATCTTTGGTGTCACTAAGTTATTTAATTATTGATTAATAATTACTTACCTAAAACTTTATTTGAAAATTATAGTTTTTGTTAGGAAAACCCGCATTTTCCGAGGAAAATTTTCGTCGGAGCAAATCGTGAAAAACATATCTCTATGCAGAGTTTAATTGCGGTGAATTTTTATTTGAGTGTTTTTGTTGTAAAGTTAAAATCTTCGGAGTTATAGAGCAATAATTGAAAAAAATACGATTTGTCGGCGCCATTTTGTTTATAAAAAAGTAGCACACTATCTGCGGACTTTGCATACCTATATTATTAATATATAGGATTTTATAATTCGATTCCAGCAATAAAATTGCTGGTAAATAACTTTTCCATGAATTTTGCTAATTAGCCCAGAGTATATGTAGTACACACATTAATTGTTAAACAAAAACATTGTTAGACAAAATCCAACACAGAAGGCTTGCAAACATATTACGGAACACAGAAATAGATGATCAGGATGTGAGAATCAATAAAAATTTATACCGATATCAGAAAGCCATAATTCGGGTAGACCGACAAAAATCTAAAGAAATTCCAATAAAAAGAGGAGTACGACAATGATGTGTACTATCCCCCGTTCTTCCTAATAATATGTGCTCAGGAGAAATGTTTAAAGAGGCACTAGAATACATTAATGAAAGCATATGAATCAACAGAACATTAGCAAATAATCTCAGATATGCAGACGATACAACCTCAAAGAGTATTATACTCTTTAAGGATAGCAGAGTTTGGCACTGAACACAAAAAAAACAAAAATCATGATTGTCAGAACAAGATTGAAGATGAAACAGTCTACAAATCGAAGCAATCTAAAGGAAAAGCTTTAGAGAAAGTATCCAGATACAGAAGACTAAGTTCTCAATCTAATAGCACATACAACAACACCAAAAAATGTTGTTCCACATCCTACCAGACTAAAAACAATGGGAACCTTCTCTGGTAACACCTCCGTGGATTCTACAATTTGCAAGCCATACGGATGCTGAGACTAAGGAAGATGAGGGAATTTTACAATTTATAATTCACGTCCCATCTGCTCAGCGCGGTAAAGTTCCAACGAGAATGGTTCCCTTCGTACTCCAATCAGAGTAAACATGTAAATCAAAAATAAATAACCATTTTTATTTTCGTTGCAACACGAAACTATAGCCGCATCATTATTCCAGTTCAATCAGAGAGTGCAGCAAGCACCTCTACCGGTTTCGAAACTTATTAGTCTCTCATCAGGAGGCACATATGCTGCTCTCTCTGACCCAACTAGGACAAACCCCGGCGTGCAGTCACGGATTGCAACGAACGAAATGACAGGGACGCCCTAGCGGCAACTGCTAGCAAAAGACTAAGTTCTCAATCTAATAGCACATAAAACAACACCAAAAAATGTTGTTCCACATCCTACCAGACTGAAAACAATGGGAACATTTTCTGGTAACACCTCCGAGGATTCTACAATTTGCAAGCCATACGGATGCTGAGACTAAGGAAGATGAGGGAATTTTACAATTTATAATTCACGTCCCATCTGCTCAGCGCGGTAAAGTTCCAACGAGAATGGTTCCCTTCGTACTCCCAATCAGAGTAAACATGTAAATCAAAAATAAATAACCATTTTCAATTTCGTTGCAACACGAAACTATAGCCGCATCATTATTCCAGTTCAATCATAGAGTGCAGCAAGCACCTCTACCGGTTTCGAAACTTATTAGTCTCTCATCAGGAGGCACATATGCTGCTCTCTCTGACGCCCTAGCGGCGACTGCTAGCAAAAGACTAAGTTCTCAATCTAATAGCACATAAAACAACACCAAAAAATGTTGTTCCACATCCTACCAGACTGAAAACAATGGGAACCTTCTCTGGTAAAACCTCCGAGGATTCTACAATTTGCAAGCCGAAAGTCCCTTAGAATAAATAAAAAGTTTCTTTTGAATGAAATATTAAAAATTAAATTAAAAATCACACTAAATTTTCTCTTTTATTTTCACCCCTGTAACTTATTAATAAATATTATAGAAGTTTTCAGGGACCCTAAGTGATAATGTATTCTTTCAATCTGCGTTTAAAATTTTCAAAAACATTTATTAGTTTTCTCAGGATTCGAAAAAAATTAATACATTTAAAACACATTGAATTTTTTTTTTTATTTTAGCTAATGCCTCGGCAACTAATGGCCATTGGCATGGTAGGTATGGCGAATTTTTACAGTTAGGTACCTAGTGTCATGTGTAGTGTGTGTGTTGAGTAAGTGTCTTGTTACTTTGCAAAGTCGACGTCATTGTCTTTGCAAAGAGACGCTAATTGTATCCGAACGTCTGCGGTCCCTCCGGTGAGTACCGATCCCACAAGGACAGAAACTATTTTCCTTTATTAATTTATAATAAACGAAAAATCTCTGACCCTGGTGAGATTCGAACTCACGACCATTCGGACCTTTCGATCCAAAGGTAGGCGCACTTACCGCACTGAGCCACAGAGGGGGTTTATTGAAAATTTTGACAGGCGACATTTTGCACCTTTCCCCTTAAACAAATACAACACAGATATTTGCAGAATTTTGGACACATTACCAGAAGAACAAGTAAGATAGAGAAATCGATAATCGCAGGCATAGTTGAAGGAAAAAGAGCTAGAAGATTGCACCAGTACAGAGAAGGGTGCAAGATATTTTGTATCAAGAAGGTACAAAATATAAAAATTTTGGTGTCACATCTCTGGTGGTATAAGGAATTAGGAATGAGGAGGAGAGGGAATATAGTTTGCCAACACAATGATAGATGATAGAGTTGCGATCAAAAATTGTTGTAAGTAATGTGAGGAAGCAACTTTTAGTCCAAGTAATGAAGCTTAAAATAGGACAAAACCTCGCAATTTTTACAGAATGGATATACCTATTTGCTTGAAAATTTGAGAATAAGTAGTGGATAGTCCAAGGATCAAAATGTATATGATGCCGAAAGGCGCTTTTACTATGGGGGTGGTTGCCACCCCATCTCGGGGGTGGAAATTTTTTATTATAGTTTGACCGCAAAAGTTGGTAAAACCATTCATTCTAAGCAAAAAACGTTCAATACATTTTTTTCATAAAATTAATAGTTTTCGATTTATTCGCTATCGAAAATGTTAGTTTTATATCGAAAAAATCAATGTTTTTGATCAGTTTTCTGCTAATAACTCAAAAAGTTTTCGTTTTATCAAAACAACTTTACTTAACAAAAATGTACCATTTGAAAAAATAAACAAAACTGTTTGTTCAAATTTCCTTTGACACCAATAGTAATCGAGCTATACTTTATTGTATGTTAGCTCTTCTTCGTCAAATGTAAAATATTGTAGTTTCAAAGTCAAAAGACGGGAAAACTCTGAAATTTTTGGGGATAAATTGTTCAAACTAATTTAAAGTATTTAAAAGTATCTATCTCCAGAAATAAAAATAGTCCCTAGCTCAAAAATTAAGTGACTTATAATGAAAAGAATGTCAGTACCTACTTTTTTCAACGAAAAAGTGATCCGAAACAACCCCCTAATCACCACCCTAATTTAAATTAGTCATTGATCTTATGTAGTCTTCTTTATTTATGTATTATTAATAGGTCCCAGAAGTTTGACCGGCTTAGAATGATCAGTTTTTAAAAAAATGGAGTTAAAAGCGAATAACGAATTTTTGTAGTTTGTTAAAAAAATTCCCGTTTCTTCAGAATAAAAAGATTAGCATCAGAGTTACGAAAAAATGTTTAAATATGAAATTGTAGCTTATTTAATTCCCAAGAAGTTGGTTTACAAAAATTTTTCTACGGCAAAAATTGAGTGAGCTATTGACAATTAAAACTTGTAATAACATACAAAAACCACTTCTACCAACGCTTTCAAGGTCACCTCTTTTTGCGACTGAAAAAAAGTTACGGTTAAAAAATCAATATATATTTTTTTGGTAAAAAAAAAAGAGAAATCCAATTGGAAGCATAATAATGTAAGTTAGCGGTGTTTTTAGTCATTAGCCTTATTCATTCTTCTTTATTTATGTATTATTAATAGATTCTAGAAGTTTGACTGGTGTAGAATGATTAGTTTTAAAAAAACTGGAGTTAAAAGCGAATAACGAATTTTTGTAGTTTGGTAAAAAATGCCATTTTCTTCAGCAGAATAGGAAGATTATCATCAGAGATACGAAAAAATATTTAAATATGAAATTGTAGATTGTAGGTTATTTAATTCCCAAGAACTTGGTTTGAAAAATTTTTTCTACGGCAAAAATTGAATGAATAATAAATTGAATAATATCGAAAAACATTGATTTTTTCGATATAAAACTAACACTAAAACTAACTAATTTTATCAAAAAATTGTATGGAACAGTTTTTGCTTAGAATGAATGTTTTTATCAACTTTTGCGGTCAAAATATAATAAAAAGTTTCCACCCCCGTGACGGGGTGGCAACCAGCCCCATGGTAAAAGCGTCTTTCGGCATCATATAGATTTTGATCCTTGGATTATGCACTACCTACTTATTCTCAAATTTTCAAGCAAATCGATCCATTCTGTAAAAATTGCGAGGTGAAATGCTTCGGTTCCTGTACTATTTTGTATTAACCGAACCGTAATAGGCACAATTTTCTCAATATTGGTCGCCTCAAAATAATGACCATGATCAATTCGTGAATCCCGAAACCAATATTTAGGGACTCTTAACGTGTAGGTCGACTAAATACTTGTGAGGTCGTTTAATTTAGAAATTTCATTCTGAAATTTCCCAACGTTGATGTTTGATTGCAACAGGATGGAATTCCAGTTCCCTATGCTCCTGAGATGAAAGAATATTTAAAAAACATTTTTATTAGGAGGTAGATTGAATATGTGGTTTTATCAAGTGGCCCCCACGATCACCTGATAGTGTAGGAAACAGAGGTTGAACCTTGCAAAATGGACACAAGTCCGGTTTTATTTTTTTTTTCTCTGGTATATCAAGGGGTGCTTATTATGAGACTAACTTTTTCTTAAAAAATTTTGCCCCGGAACCCCCCTTTTTATCCCTTTAAAGGGGGTAATTTGTGGTTTTTGCGAAACGTAGCCCTTCCTGTACGTTTTGTAAAAAATTTACTTAATAGTAAAATGAAGAGGACTATATTTCCTACTATTTATTTCCCGGCAGCATATGTCTATCACCCACCGTTTAGCGAGGGTGGCGCCCCAAAACTGACAAATTTTTAAAAAAGATGTTTTAAAAAAAATGATTTTTCCCTAACTGTAATGAAAATTAAGAAGAAACCCTGCAGTAATTAATTACAAATAAGTGGCTGATTTTTTGGTATAGCTTTCATTTAAGGGCAATTGCAAATTTTTGAATTACAGAGTGTTACATTTTAAAAAACCCCTGTTTATACCATCTGAACCGCCTATGCTAGAGTAAAAAAACTTTCAGCGATTATCCATGTACTGGTGTTATTTTCAAATTTGTATAATACACCACCATATTTTCCCCGGAACCATCCCAAAAAAGGAGAATTAATAAAGAAAATAATCAAAAATTGATTTTAGGCCACCACTGTGGCTTTAGGGTGCAAAGAAAATAAAATATGCATAGGTCATAATGTGTAGCAAACAGTGTGTTCTTTTATTTTCCATAAGTACGTTATCAATAAAATGAATAGGTGACAGTAGAGAAAATAATGGTCTTTAATTTTGTATAATTTTTGTTTTAAAAAATGCATAGTGTTGAGAAAATCGTAAATACATGCTCTCCAAGGAATATGGGTAGTTTCTGCAGTTTATTTTCAAGGATAGGGGTAGTTTCCGCAGGGATGTTGCAAAAATCATATATATTTATGAAACACCCTATTGATGGAGCATATGTCCATATGGGTCAAAAAGCAAAACAATATTTTTTTTCAACACCCCCTTTATTTATTTTTTTTTGCTACAGGGGTTGCATCAAGAAATCGCTTTTGTTGTCCATGCATGGGTAATAAGAACGTGCAAAAAATGATATATGAAGCATTTTAATAAAGGGTATGGTGTGTGAAGGATTCCAAGAAAATCACTTTATTTATTGATTCTCCTTTTTTGGGGGTGGTTCAGGAAAAAAAATGGGGGTGCGTTATAGAAATTTGTAAATAACACCAGTACCTGAATAATCGCTGAAAGTTTTTTGCTCTAGCATAGGCAGTTCAGATGGTATAAAAAGGGTTTTTTAAAATGTAACACCCTCTAATTAAAAAATGGGCAATTGCCCTTAAATGAAACCTATACCAAAAAATCAGCCACTTATTTGTGATTAATTTCTCCAGAGTTTCTTCTTAATTTTCGTTACAGTTAGGGAAAAATTTTATTTTTTTAAATTTGTCAACTTTGGGGCTCCACCCCCGCTAAATGGTGGGTGATAAACATATGCTGTCGGGAAATAAATAGTAGGAAATATAGTCCTCTTCATTTTACTATTAAATAAATTTTTTGCAAAAGGTACAGGAAGGGCTATGTTTCGCAAAAGCCACAAATTACCCCCTTTAAAGGGATGAAAAGGGGGGTACCGGGGCGAAATTTTTTAAGAAAAAGTTAGTCCCATAATAAGCACCCCTTGATATACTAGAAAAAAAAATAAAACCGGACTTGTGTCCATTTTGCGAGGTTCAACCTGTTTCCTACACTATTATGATACTATGAATTTATTCAGATCATTTTCTAAGGTCAAATAAAAACATGGAATAGCAAAGTGTTGCATGGTCTAAGTACCTACTGTTTGGAAATTAATCAAAATTATTTTAGATGACTTTTTGTCTCAGGAAACTTGAGTTGAAAAATCCTTAACTTGGTTTTTACTAGTAATCCAGCTATTTATTTTTTGTCCAACGGTTTGCTATTCAGCATCTGGGTTTCTATAGAACGCTATGTTATTTTTTGTATGGTGTCCTTGGTGAACGTAAAAAAATTTGAGAGTTGTACCGGGTGTCCCAATAAGAATGGCTCTCGGCCATATCTCAGGAACCGTTTATACTACAGCTTTGGGAAAAAAATTATAACAAAAGTTGCTCCTAGAAAAGCCTGGAAATTATTTTCATAATTGTAAGTCCACCGCTAGAGTGCGTAATTGAATATCAAAAATTAAAAAATCGAAATTTTACAAAATTTGCCTAATGAAAGGGCACTGGAAATCCAATCATCGTATTCTTCATACAATTCTGTGCACATTTTATTTCACAAGTTTAAGTCTACCTGTGCAAATAAGAGGTGGGGGTGAGTGGGAACCTTGTTATGAAAAAATCGAGGTAAGTCCGGTTCTGCTTAATCGATTTTTGCAAACTTGGTCTTGTTGAAAACAGCTCTTTTTCGTCAATGTAATAGTTATAATTTGGAAACAGCCTATTACGTAATATGCCGGCTAGAAGGCGCTATTTATTTTTTTTAGAAATCTAGTTTTCTTTGGAAAATATTAAATACAAGTATGTATTTTTTTCATGTATTACAAAATTAGACCAAATTAGCAACAGAATACCGAAAACCGCATGTCGATACCTTTTTTCTATCTCGAGATATCTTAAGAAACGTGTAAATTTTAAACATAACTGTTGCTGTCATATAAGTGGAAATATATAGAAGCACGTAGTGTGCTATGGAAAAAAACAAAGGAACATTGTCCAGATTTCACCGTATATAATGAATCAAAACAACAATAAAACAAATAACACTATAAAATATAACAAAAAAAGAGTGTGTGTACTTTGTACGCGAGTAAGAAGTTATACTTCTATTATTATGATTTTAACGAAATAAATACATTTTAAACAGTTGAATTTTATTTTTATTTAAATATTACACTAATTTTAATACTTAAAATAATACCAAAAAAATAGCGTTAATATGTAAACTTTTATGAATTGTTGCCTTCGCGCATTTGCTTTTCTCTCGATGAATCGTAGAAAATGTAAAAACGTCAGAGTTTCTACACAAATTTTTAATTTTTATTTTATTATATTTTAATATCAATTATCCTATTCCCAACTAAGATAAATACATAACTGTTATTGTCACCGGTAAACTAAGTTAAGGAAGTCAAAGTGAAAACAAGTAGTGTGCTATGGAAAAAAATAGAACTATTAGTAATATTAACTTCAAGAAGTCATCATGTGTCAAATTATGTGTCAAATCAGTAAAACATAAAAATTTGTTTATTGATGGTTTGTTGCGGTTTGTTTCTATTAAATTTTATATAAAATTTATACAGAGTGAAATTCAAGATGATTCTTACAAACTAAGAAGCATTTTACATGATAGCCACATTCTTTGAATGTATAAGAAATGCAACTGTTGCGGCTAGAATATATGCAATGAAATATCCCCAAAGACGTCACCCCAGTAGTCGAGTTTTTCATATTTTGTTTTGATTTATTATATACGGTAACATCTGGAAAATGTTTCTTTTATGTTAATTTTAAAATTTTTTAGTTATGTTTAAAATTTACACGTTTCTTAAGATATCTCGAGATAGAAAAAAGGTATAGACATGCGGTTTTCGATATTCTGTTGCTAATTTAGTATAATTTTGTAATACAGAAAAAAAATACATACTTGTATTTAATATTTTCCAAAGAAGACTAGATTTCTAAAAAGAAAATAAATAGCGCCTCCTAGCCGGCATATTACGTAATAGGCTGTTTCCAAATTATAACTATTACATTGACGAAAAAGAGCTGTTTTCAACAAGACCAAGTTTGCAAAAATCGATTAAGCAGAACCGGACTTACAGCGATTTTTTCATAACAATGTTCCCACTCACCCCCACCTCTTATTTGGACAGGTAGACTTAAACTTGTGAAATAAAATATGCGCAGAATTTTATGAAGAATACGATAATCGGATTTTCTGTGCCCTTTCATTAGGCAAATTTTGTAAAATTTCGATTTTATAATTTTTGATATTCAATTACGCCCTCTAGCGGTGGACTTACAATTATGAAAATAATTTCCAGGCTTTTCTCGAGGCAACTTTTATTATAAATTTTTTTTCCCAAAGCTGTACTATAAACGGTTAATGAAATATGGTCGAGCGCCATTCTTATTGGGACACCCGGTACGTATGAAATATGAAACAGATATTAGTAATAAGTAGGGGACTGTATTAGAACGAAAACATGCATTGTTTCGGAAAAATTCAAACAAGCTTATATTTTTCTAAAACTTTTTTGTTAGTTTATATACATGTTAAAGTAAAAAGTTCTACTCGCAGATTTGGCCGCTAATTGTTTATTAATTGTTTAAACAGTAACAATTGTTTTGTATAAATAATTTTAAAAATATTGATAAATTAATTATTTTACTTTTATCAAATATGTTTCTATTTTGTTTTTGATTATGCTGAATCCGAATATGGCATTGCAATTTGAAAATTCTTATACATAAGCTCTTATACAGTATGTCTGCGTAGCTAGGAACCACATGGAAAACTTTTTTATTATCAATTTTACGAAAAAAGTTATTCTTAATAAAAAGCTCTGAATAGTCAAAAATCTAAAAATATCAAATTTTATCAATTGTATACGAGTTATGTCAAAAATATGAATTTCGTTAAAGAGTAAAGTACCTTTATATTCCAGATTATCAAAAAATGTTATTATGAAAAGTTGTTTGAAATTAGAAACTATGTCTAAACTAAATATACAATTACATCATTCTAATCGAAATAAAAATTTCAATTTTGTCTCAAATTACTGAAGCTCATCATTTTATTACAATTATGATAACTATTTTATTATCACTTTTACGAAAAAAAGTTATTCTTCAGAAAATGCTCTCTCTGGTCTAAAATCTAAGATACAGTCATCAGATATCAAACTTTTTTAATTTTATACGAGGTATGTAAAAAATATGAATTTTTCTTAAGAGTTAAATGCCTTAATTATTTACAATATTTTAATTAGAAGGATGTAATTGAACACTAAAACAAAATTTTTAATTCCAAGCAACTTTTCTTAATAACAATTTTCGATATTGTGAAATGTAAAGGTACTTTACTCTTGAGTGAAAATCATATTTTTTTACATACCTCGTATAACATTAATTAAATTTGATATTTGATGATTGCATCTTAGATTATATACGATGCAGAGTATTTTATAAAGAATAACTTTTTTTCGTAAAACTGATAATAAAAAAGTTATCAATAGGTTCCAAGTTACGCAGACATACTGTATAAGAGCTAAAAAAAATTTTTTTGCTGAACATTTATTATTGTTGAAGCTTATTATTTAAGGTATTTTAGGTAAGTTTTACAGAAAAAAGTTTTGATCACTTGGTATAAACATTTTTTTAGCTGGTAATTTTCGGTTTTTGTATTACATTTTTGTTATCTTTCTTAATTTTCTAAAAAGGAAATAGTTTATTTCATTTCTAAAGTAAAATAATTTAGTGAATTTTAAAGATTAGATCCTAAGCTTTAAAAAAGCACTTATAAAACTGTAATAGATCTGTTCAAACTTGAGTAGTACCGTCTTAAAATGGTGGTAATTCTATAAAACTACGAAGAATTCAAAAATTACAAGTTTTGAGACGTCATATCATTTGAATTAAATTTTTGAGATTTTTTTTTGAATGAAACATCATTTAGTAAAATGCTTGAAAGGTAAGTTGTGCAAAATTGAGAGTTTTATAAGAAAAATTGTATTAGTTACACATTTTTAAATCATTTTTAAACAAAATTCATGTAAGGCTCACTTTCCGCCCACACCGTACTTATGCCCATACATTTTATTTCTTTCTATTATAACCATAAGATAGCTTAATTATTCTTCTTTCATGGTCAATTTGTAAAATTTTATTTGATAAATTAGTTAAAGAATTACAGTAAAATAACTCAAGCGTGCACTTCGTCGTACGTTAGTTTACAGTGCGCCAATGTTTGCGAGAAGGGTGACTTTAGCGTTATAAATAAAAAATTATAAGATGCAGATTTAATTTTAGAAAATTCTTTATATAAGGGTTTTTTTGTAAAATTTTCTGAATTTTTTAATGGTCAAGTCAGTTTTTTTCTAAAATTTATATTTTCGGAGTTATTTAAAAAGACATCTAATTTCGTAGTTCATTTGTTTAATAAAAAATGAAGCACCCACTTCTCGAGTAGAACTTTTTGATATGTTGTTTATTAAACATTTTTTAATGAAATTACAAAAAGTTCTATCTTGTTTGATTTTTTCCGAAGTGAAAATCTATATGCACTCCCCTAAAGTAGGTACCTACGTGAGGAGAGTCTTATTTTTAGATAGGTACTGGGAGTATTTATTTATAAATGAGAAGAGTGATACAATGTTTAATAAATATGTGATAAAATATGTAAGCTAGTTCTTTAACATTACATTAAAGCACAGTGTCCACATTTTAATTTATACATTAAGTTGACATAAAAAAATCAAACAATTCATTGTCCTTCTCTTATGTGAATGTATTTTTAAACATGATGTCCAAATATAGCTCCAGAGACCAGTTTTTTAGGAATTTCCTAAATTCTCGAGGTATGGTGGGATGTTGATTCATTTATGTACCTGTTATAAACTTTGGGATTTAATGGTACCAGATTACCAGATATACAGAGTGACACACTTAAATTAAATAAGTAAGTACCTACCAACCAACAAAATATGCCTCTTTGTGTTTAGTAGATTGCAAAAAGGATTTAGACAGAATAGAACAGTTGACAAAACGGATTTACTTTTTAGACAAGGTTAGAAGCGAAGAAATAGGTAAAGATATGCGCCATATAGAGACAGACGCAATATTCAGACGACGACAAAAGAATCGTTGGGGACTGGCTACAGGAAGGTCCGACAGATTTGAAAGAAATAGGGGAGACCTACGTTCAACTTTAGACGCAGACGGCTGGATGATGAAAATTCGTCACTGGATTAACCCACGAGATCAGTAGAATTCGTATGTAGCACCACATCCCATAAGCCTCCGGCTTTTTCATAGATACCTCCTATAGAGTTCAAGCACCCACTTCGTGTAGCAAAATCGGATTTCTGTAACACTATGTTGCCGACAATTTGTTGTTCAAACAAGAATATGAACATCTATTTTATAAATTCCTTAATATGTCAAAAACACAATACAGTCACACCAACGTTTAATACATATTGTAATTAGAAGGTATAAAAGAAATAACTGAAGAAGAGTATTTATAATAGTGATTGGCCCAATATTTAAATAAAAATTTTTATGTCCACACTGTCGAAACTTCGTGTATTTATTATTTGGGTGGACTTGGACAAATTTTGAGCTTAACGACGGTAGTGGGACGTTTGTCTCTCAAGCTCAGTTATCAAATTAGCTTATAGAATATGTAATCCTGATTGTTAATAAATGCTTACAAAAAAAAAAAAAGCTCAGTCATAGATTTTATGAGAAAAAAGAGTTATAACCACAATGGTAATTTTTGTTTCAATTGGCAAATTTTACATGTAAAACCGGAAAAAAATTTGTCTTATTTATAACACACTTGTAGTCTGGGCTGATTATCGGAGAATAGGCCATTTTTGGGAAAAGTTATTTACCAGCAATTTTATTGCTGGAATCGAAGCTTATTAATAATATAGGTATGCAAAGTCCGCAGATAGTGTGCTACTTTTTTTATAAACAAAATGGCGCCCGAAAATCGTGTTTTTTTTCAATTATTGCTCTATAATTCCGAAGATTTTAACTTTACCACAAAAACACTCAAATAAAAATTCACCCAATTAAATTCTGTATAGAGATATGTTTTTTCCGATCTGCTCCGACGAAAATTTTCCTCGGAAAATCCGGGTTTTCCCAACAAAATTTTTAATTTTCAAATAAAGTTTTAGATAAGTAATTATCTACCAATAATTAAATAATTTGGTGACTTAAAAGCCTTCTTAGTTTGGTTGGATTATAGTTCCAGAAGCTGGCGAAAATTAAACGAATATTTTAGCAACAATTCAATTGTTAATTAATAATTTACGGTCGCAATAATAACCAAAATAATTATGATGCACTGATCAAACTTTGAAATCTTATAAAGATAAGATGCCTATTTAACATTTTGTCGACAAAATATAAATTTTTTATTTTTTTGCATAATCTTTAAATGTTTAAAAAAAATAATTATAAACAAATTAACGTCTATCAGAAAGTTTTTATTATATTCTAATGTTAAAAAATAGTTAAAATGCGTATTTCAAATATCTTGAAAATGAATGTTTTAAAACCATTTGCAAAAAAGTTATGAAACAGCAAAGTAAACATACGATTCTGCGTTGTTTATAATTTTTTTTTAATTATTTCAAAGCGTAAAAGTGAGTTTAAAGTACAAGCTAATTACTTACAAAAAATATCGATTATGAGTTTAATGGTTATATTTTAATTAAAGATTATAAATATTTTTTTTGTAATTTACACGCGCGAAGGTAGACTAATACAGTACCGTAGCTATGTATTATGTATTATACCCGTCCACATACACAACTCGCGCGAGTTTAAAGCGTGTCAGTCGCTTCGAGTGAACATCTCCGGCTCTGTATCAAGCCTACTTTCGCGCTAAAAATTACAAAAAAAAGTATTTTTATTCTTTGATTAAAATAGAACCATTGAACTAATATTTGATATTCTTTGTGAGTAATTAGATCGTACCACAGACTCACTTTTAAGCTTTGAAACAATTAAAACAAATTATAAACAACGGAGCAATCGTATATTTATTTTGCTGTTTCATAACTTTTTTGCAAATGGTTGGAAAAATTTTTTGAAGCATTCATTTTTAAGACCTTTGAAATACGCATTTTAAGTATTTTTTAAAATTAGAATATAATAAACAATTTCTGAGAAATGTTAATTTGTTTATAACTATTTTTTTAAACATTTAAAGATTATGCAAAAAAAATAAAAAATTTATATTTTGTCGATAAAATATTAAAGAGGCATCACATCTTTATAATCTTTCTAAGTTTGATCAATGTCTCATTATTATTTTGATTTTTATTGCGACTGTAAATTGTTAATTAACAATTGAATTGTTGCTAAAATATTCGTTTAATTTTCACCGGCTTCTGCAGTTATAATCTATACCTAAAAAGCTTTTATTTCACCAAGTTATTTAATTATTGATAAATAATTATTTGCCCAAACAATTTATTTGAAAATTCGATATTTTGTTGGGAAAACCCACATTTTCCGAGGAAAATTTTCGTCGGAGCAAATCAGGAAAAACATGCCTATATGTAGAATTAAATTGTGGTGAATTTGCATTTGAGTGTTTTTGGTGTAAAGTTAAAATCTTCGGAGTTATAGACCAATAATTGAAAAAAACACGATTTGCGAGCGCCATTTTGTTAATAAAAAAAGTAGCACACTGCCTGCGGACTTTGCATACCTATATTATTAATATATAGGGTCATAATATTCGATTCCAGCAATGAAATTGCTGGTCAATAACCTTTCTTTGTACTTTACTAATTAGACCAGCGTATTATAACTATTTTTTTTTTCAAAAATTTATATTTTGTCGATAAAATATTAAATAAGCATCTCATCTTTATAAAGTTTGATCAATGTATCATGATTATTTTGGTTATCATTGTGATCGTAAATTGTTAATTAACAATGGAATTGTTGCTAAAATATTCCTTTAATTTTCACCGGCTTCTGGAATTACAATCTATACCAAGAAAGCTTTGATGTCACTAAGTTATTTAATTATTGATTAATAATTACTTACCTAAAACTTTATTTGAAAATTAGAGGTTTTGTTGGGAAAACCTGCATTTTCCGAGGAAAATTTTCGTCGGAGCAAATCGGGAAAAACATATCTCTATGCAGAATTTAATTGCGGTGAATTTTTATATGGGTGTTTTTGTTGTAATGTTAAAATCTTTGGAGTTATAGAGCAATAATTGAAAAAAATACGATTTGTCGGCGCCATTTTGTTTATAAAAAAAGTAGCACACTATCTGCGGACTTTGCATACCTATATTTATTAATATATAGGATCTTATAATTCGATTCCAGCAATAAAATTGCTGGTAAATAACTTTTCCATGAATTTTGCTAATTAGCCCAGAGTATTGTAAAAAGTATCTCACTATAATACTGAAACTTGGACAGAATGCGAAAAATAATTTTAAGAATTGTGAAAATGGACATAAGGTAAAGATCATGTAGATTGTCCAAATCCAAAAGAGAGAAACGAACGCGTAAAAGAAATCTGCAGAGTAGAAAACACGATAATAGAAAACATGAGAAAGTAACAAATGAAATAGTAGGTATACAGTGATGAACGCGCTAATAGCCGGCAGAATAACGCAAAAGATGGAAAACACATTAAGTTGTGAGATAAAAAAAAATGAAATTAGTGGAGCTGGGAGATTTGGCGATAAAAACCTATAAATTTACATTCTACTTATTGTTACCCAACTTTAGACGTATCGGACGAGTTTGGCAATTGCCACTGTGACAGTTTTAGTTGACATACTCCTTTGATACGTCTAAAGGTGTGAAACAATAAATAGAATGTAAGTTTATAGGTTTTTATCGCTAAATCTCCCACCTCCACTAGTTTAATTTCTTTTTATCTCAGAACTTAATATGTTTTTCATCTTTTGGTTATTTTGCCGGTTATTAACGCGCTTATCACTGTATATAGAAGTCCGAATAGAAAAAAAGCAAATACATACCATGAGCAGTATGGGATTTAGAGGGAGTAGAAAAAAACCAAACCTAGCTGAGAGACTAATATAAAAGATAAGAAAGAGCATGACAAACTTGGATGAATAAATGTGCGATTGTGATATAGAAAAAGTATAAGAATAGACACCATAACATACACTAGGAAACCGTTTGTACATGTTTTAAGGCAAAGAAAATATAATTATTTTTCACGTACCAGCGTGCCGCGTATGGAGTTTCTGTTGGCACATTCTTGATTTCAGTAGCCTTCCTCTCTGATTATATTTTCAGGATGTCTTCAAACTGCTATCTCTTCATGAATTTTTCTAGTATATGCATAATGTCTGGTTTCTTGGCATAGCTCGACTACTGCAAAATGAGATAAACAACCATATCCATGCATCTTTGACGCTACTGGATTTCAAATTTTATGGTTCGATCCGCTTTGCCAATAATATACTCGATAAAGTGTAATAATAAAAGAAATGGTAGATCTCTGAGAGCGACAATAAATGTAATTATTGGTATAACTTCTATATTTACACAATCTTACACAATAGATGCCATGTAGAACATGATAAGGAAGCTGGAGGAAAAGTCGGCTGAAGTTGGCCTTAAAATCAACACTAATAAGACAGCAGAGATGAGAGTAGGACTAAGTGAGTCTATATCCAGGGGTGGCCAAACTGTGGCTCGCGAGACGCATGTGGCTCTTTGAAAAATTATTTGTGGCCCTCAATAAATGCACCTGAATTACTTTTAATTTTTGTGTTTCAAAATGTCTTAAATTACTGATAACAAATATAAAAGACTAAGTGTAACATCAGGACTTATCCTGAACACCAGACAAGGATACCCCTTATTACAGCTGCTATTCAATTTGGCCTTAGAATATGTAATAAGTAAAATATCATCTGAGCTGACAGGGGGATTTGCGAATCGAGGGTTCAAAACTATTGTTGGCCTTTGCTGATGATCTAAGTGCAGTCGCTCATTTTACAAGAGACGTGGGAGAGGTGTTTTCACAACACGAGGAAGAAACAGGTAGTCTGGGCCTTCGAATAAATAAAAAGAAGACGAAATATATGCTATAAAAAAATAGTAACCAAAAACTAAGACCAAGAGTTAGGCAGAACATGCTAGTAACCAAAATTCAAAGACCGAGAGTTAGGCAGAACATAACTATTAATGACCACAATTTCGAAGTAGTAAAAGAGTTTAAATATATAGGGGCGGTAATCGCAGATGACAACCACATATAAAAAGAGACATTAAACACAGAATACGAAAAGCACAACAGGCCTTTCGAATCCTCAAACATATGGAAATCAACACAGATTAGCCAAAATAAGAATATTAATAGTAACTTCAAATCAATATTATGTACTATTATATGGGAGTGAGACATGGACATATGGACAATGACAGAAGCAAATGCAAGAAAAATTCAAGTTCTTGTAAATAGATGCCTTCGAAAAAATCTGAGAATACATTGGCCCAACACCATAACAAATGAAGAATTATGGAGGAAAACTAAACAAGAACCAATCAGAACAATAATAAAGAGAAAAAGATGGAACTGGTTGGGTCACACATTGAGGAAATAAAATACAGATATAACAAAACAAGCACTCAAATGGAATGCAATATGACAGAAAAGCAGACGTCGACCAACCAAAACATGGAGAATCATTATTGAACATGACTGCAAAAGCATGAAGAAAACCTGGGGGAGATAGCAGCCATTGCCAGATATAAACAGAAATGGAGAAGCTTCGTGGATGACCTATGCTCCTTCACGGAGTAACAATTATTCTATTTTGATCCGCTTTGCCAATTATATACTTCGATAAACTGTAATAATAAGAGAAATGATAGATCTCTGATAGCGGGAATAAATTTAATTGGTTTTGCTTCTATATTTCGATAACTGTTTTGAATCTGCCAGGTACATCCAGTGACTTAAACAAGAAGCATTTAATGTAAATAATAGGATCAATAAAAAATAAAAAGAATGTACAAAAATTTATTTATCAAAATATAAATGTCAACAATACAAAAAATGATACTCTTAACATCTACATCACATATCTCAGACATCTTAATAAAGCATAATAGGTATAATATGTATATTATATATAAAAATTTATTGATCATTACATAATCATATTATATAACAAATAAATATTCGATTTTATTCAATACAAAGAGAAATTTTATGTAAATCAACAATCATTTAAAATGGACGGAATTCTATATAAAAAACGTAATCTAGCTGCTAAAACAGGTTATTCATACATAATTTATTATAAAATATTTTATTTGCTTTTAAAGCAAGTCGACAGTTCCTTGCGTTAGAGTATTATATTAGTAATACTCATACATCATTATGAAAACTAGAAATCCTAAGTATGTACAAAACAGTAGCTACTCATAAAGTACTAAATATATTAGTAAAAGTGGTTACATAAATACTTCTTGTAAAAATTATTTTAACATTTATTTCTGGTATTAATCCTTAACCAGCAGTACCATTGTATGTGTTAAAAAAAAATTAATAAACATCAGATCTTATTTAATATCTTCATGCCTATTATATATACATACTAAAAACATTTTCTCACTATTCTATTCAATATTTGTAGGCTCACAAAAAGAACGAAAATATTGACATACAGATCTTATCAAGCCCGTCCTCACTTATGAGTCAGAAACGTGGACGATGACAAAAAGTGATGAGGAACGTTTAGGCTGTTTGAACGTAAAATCCCCAGACATATTTATAAAAGCGTGCAGGATAAGGAATTATGTATGACTTAAACGCTAGAACTTTAAACTTTACCGCCTTTATAGTGATTCTAGTATTGGTAGGTGTAGGTTCATCAAAATAAACAGACTACGGTGGCTAGGTCACTTAGAGGGAATGAACGAGATGGAGTTATCAAAACACATTTATAACCAAAGACCGGATGGAGTAAGGAAAAAGGCAAGGCCTAGAGCCCTGGAGCACGATTTAAAGACCAGGTGGAAGATCACTTAGAGGTGTTATGAGTATGAAACTGAAAACCAAGATGAAAGATAGGAAGGAATGCAAACAGGTCTAGGCCAGATCTAGAACAGGACAAGACTTACCAGGGGCTGTAGAACCAATGATGATGACGTTTGTAGACTTTCGTGGCCGAGGTTTTGTGAGGCAATATTGAGGGTTTTTAGACTGTGATCTACAATTTCCGTAAACTCCAAAGGTGTTTCTAAACGAGTAATATTTTACTGCAATATGTGACAATGGCCAAGCCATTTATGACAACATTGAATTCAGCAGACAGCTTGGCAATACATATCTCAACAACATTGTCAGTAACAGTATGACCCGTAAATTGGTTCGTAAACAGGAAATTACAATCGGGTAACAATAGACAATAAAGTCATACTTATCGCAGAGGCTTATATTGTGTTAAAAGAATGTAGAAGTAAGTTTTAATAATAACTCATTTAAAAACTTTTAAAGAATGTCAAATAAAAAATAAACGATATTGCATTGAAAGCAAACCGTTTTACTGGTGTTACCACCAGAACTACCACCCACTTCTAATCTTTTTTTCCTCATTTTTTGGGTACGTTCGAAACTTGTGAATTTTTTGTTCAGTACATAACTTGTAATCTCAAATTTTTCAGTGACTTTATAAAGATCATGATTAAACAGTTCAATGTAGAAGGAAAATGTTTAAAGAATCTAAAGTTTATATGTGACATCATTCTTATTGCGGGCAGCTTTGAACAGGTGCAGATAATGCTCCAAGAGAGAGTGTACTGCCACAAAAAGAGTGGGTGGGTCTTAAAATAAATATTTCAAAAAAAAACACCATTTATAACCAATTTAGTCCACAGCACACAGCAAGGATATTTCAGTTGAAGACAAGGATATCTATCCAGTTGATTCCTATAAATATTTGGACAATGAGATCAGAATAAGTGAAGACAACCAAACAATCGTGCTGAAGAGGAGAATAAATCTAGATTGGGCATTTGAAAAGATGAAGAATATTATTTGTAGGTCAAAAATTATAATGTATCTGAAGAGAAAAGTATTTAATTAGTGCATTCTGTAAGTGATAATCTATGGGTTTCTCGACATGATAGAATAACTCATGCTACTATACGCAAAAAATCAGGAGTGGCAGACTTTATTGAAAGAATACATACATACATAATCGATTATCCTCTTATACCGTAAGGTGTCGAGGTGTCTTCTTTAATCGTTATTCTCTGCGAACTTACGCCACTTTTTTCGGTCCCTAGCTAATTCTTTGGCTTCCTGCCACGATTTTCCTCTATCATGCAATATTTCCATCACACTGGTATTCCACGTTTTCCTTGGTCGGCCTCTCCTGTTTTCCCTATCGACCTCCCTTCCCATGTCATTTTAACCTGTATGCCGTCGTTCATTCTGAATAAGTGCCCAGTCCATTTTAATTTCTTTTCATGAATTTTTTCCTTTAATGATTTTACTTTTAATTCTCTTCTAATATCTTCGCTACGTCTTTTATCGGTTCTCCTAGCTCCCGCCACTTTTCTTAAATACCTCATTTCCGCAGCTTGCAATCTCTTTTCTTGTTTGTCGTTCAATACCCAATTCTCTGCTCCATATGTAGTGATAGGTACGTAAATTGTTTTAAATATTATCATTTTGGTTTTCCTTGTTATTTCTTTTTTATTTAAGAAGTTTTTATACAGCAAATGATATGTTCTTGTGGCTGCTTTTATCCTATTTCCAATTTCGTCTTCTTGTGTCCCCTTCTTATTTAAAATTATTCCAAGATATTTAAATAGATCTACCTGTTCTATTGTTTTGCCTTGGATTTCAATATTTAGGTTAACATCTTTCTTCGATATTGCCATTACTTTTGTTTTTTCCATATTAATTATTAGATTGTAATTTTTTAATTCTGCCTCCCAGATTCTTATGTTCTCCTCCGGAGCTCTTTCTGTTCTTGCCACAATAACAATATCATCCGCAAATACACAGGCTTCGATTTTTATTTGTTGTAGGTTTCTGTATCCTATGGTATATTTTTTTGTTTTAGGCCAGCACTTTTTAATTACTTCGTCTATTACACAGATAAACTCAAAAATTCTAATGTATCTGAAGAGAAAAGTATTTAATTAGTGCATTCTGTCGGTGATAATCTATGGGTTTCTCGACATGATAGAATAACTCATGCTACTATACGCAAAAGATCAGGAGTGGCAGACTTTATTGAAAGAATAACAACACTAAAATGGGACTGAAGAGATCATGTAGCACGAGCAGTTGATGTTTTTATAGGGTGTATTCAAAAATAAATAGCATTTATATGTAGGGATACCATACGTCCGGACAGTCCGGATTTGAAAGACATGTCCAGATTGGTGTCCAGATATGAGAAATGCCGGATTTTTTTCTTTACGAAAAAAAAAAATTGAAAACACATGGCCCTATACACGTTGGGAAATTTCATTCTGCTCAGCACCTAGTTAAGTTAATCGCACTGCTTATCATGTTAAAACATAGGTGTATATGTATTTTAAACTGGCAAAGATTTTCGATGTTAGTTGCATATTGTAGCGAAACAGCTGTACTTTTAATTGTGCCATATGCATTTCGCATATAATATGTACAATGTAGAGGTAGCAACACAGTCAAATTCACATTTTACATTTTCTACAACCCTTTGGACTACCCCTGTCCGGATTTGGCCTTAATAGATTATGGTAACCCTATTTATATGCCACAAGACTAACTAAAAATAAAAATATTCTTCTAATTTATGATATCAAATTTATACAGTTCTAATAATGTAAAATTATGGGAGTAAGCCTTACAATTTTAAATTTTTCAACTAGAGAAATCTCAGATCTGAATGGTCGAAAATTGTCTGGTTAAGGATTAAAAAAATATTTCAATATTTATATAGAAAATGCTGTAATAAAGACATTGTATAATAATGTAAAATATATATAAAAATACAATTTTTGTCTTTGTAATATTTTATATGCTGTAATTCTTTTATTGTCTTGCTATCATAATGAGATGTTACGTTAAATGACTTATAAAAAGCCTTACTAAAATGTTAAGTACATCAACTTAAGGTTAATCAGAAATACTTCGGAATATAAATTAAAAAGTACAATATGAGATTCTAGAAAAAAAGAAAAAACCCACAGTTCCTGTGATTATTATTGAACTATTGTAGAATTACATCATGTTGAAACAGAAGTTAGAATAACATTTTATAAAGAAAAAAAAAAGGGTCAAATATAACAATACCCATAAGCAGCTTGCAACGACTGCTTGGAAGGAGCAAGGAAATTTTCACATATGTATAGAATTGACGAATTTCCCTAAAATTTTATAACATTAATAGACTACATATTATTTATACAACCTATAGTAGAATTAAAAAACTAAATAAGTACAACTCATTCAACAATTGCTTCTATTATCTAAAATAATAGATAAAGATAAAACTATCTATTTAATATGAATTCAAGAGATTCAGTAATAATACATGAAATGCTGTAAGTAACAGTGAATCATCTGTTGCAGAAGATGATTAAGAAAGTTTACAGTATCTTAAGTGAATCCCCTCTTGCCCAATGAAGAGAGGAATTTCTTTGAGATAAATATAGTTCCTAAAAAGAATGAGAATCCATTCTTTCATAATATATAAATATACAGTATGACTAACTATAAGTAGTTCCATGTTTTTAGAATATCGAAAATGGGAAGGAACACCTGATTACAGCTCCCAGAGCGAACCATGGCCGGTTAGAGAAACTCTGTCTGTGTAGAGATTAGGTGGGTGTACGACTGATGACAACGTTTGTCACTGGCCATGGTTTGTTCCGGGAGCTGTACACATTTTTCCAAAATTAATCGTTGCAAAGGTCCTATCTCAGTTTTTTATTAAATTTCTCAATAAACATTAAAAATAGCGGAACAACTTCGAAATTAATCAATGAAAAAGGCAGTGGTCAAAGTCTTATGAATTTGAAAATGAAAATTGGAAGAGAATTTTTTAACAACTTAACAATCGAATGATAACTATGTTGAGCACCTAAAGGTAACATTGGACACACTTTGTTATGTCAAAAATATTACAAATGTTATTATAGATTTGTACCAACAAACTCTGAAGACATTTGAACTTATCTTTCAGACATATAGACTAGGCGGAATTGTTTTGAGTTGGACATTTTTCATAGGAGTCTATTATTTTGCTGGAATTGCTTCGCGATGTACCTACCTTGTACCAATAATTACAATATGTGCCAGTTGCAAACTTTGTGTTTAACTTTTCATGTAAGCGACTATGGAAAAAAAAATTGAAAATTTTTGCTTGATATTCGAAAATAGATATTCGATATTGCTCCTATTTATAAGGCAAAAACTTGTTTAACACTAGAAAGTCAGAGGGGCCAATTTGGCCCCTGTTGCGATTTGAAGTTATTGTCGTTTTTTTATTTGAGGCAATAATAATTTCATATTTTATGACTTTTAATATTTTGATACAAAGACTTATTTAGCACAAAAAATATTGTTTACCAAATTTATTAAATGGTTTTTCTAACAAATCTGCCATAGAAGTCTAAAGGGGCCAAATTGGCCCTATGTAAGTTATTATCGTTTTCTGGGAAATTCGACGAGCCTTTCTTTCAAATTCCTGTCGGATGGATAAAATTATATTTATGTATGTTTATTGAAAATGGTTACCCTTATACTGGTACTGATCATCTACGTGATAAAGATAAAATTGTTGGTGAACACAAGTGAACACAAAGATACAATTGTGGGTGTAGAGGGCCAAATGACATGTCTTTATACTACAAAAGTAACTTCAAGACGATGGCCTATGTACCTACGTGTTTTATAATACTCTTGATTTGGAAGCAATAAATGCATGGATTATTTATAAAGAAATAACTGGAAGTAGACTCAGTCCTTGTAAGTTTATTCTTCGGCTGTGTGAAGAATTATGGGCTCCATACCTTGCCTCCCGAAATCTGAAACTACGCCTAGCAACACCAGGTCTACCAACAACTATAACTGTTACTAACCAAAAACGACAAAAATATCAATTGAAAAGATTTTGTAAAGGAAATCATACTTACAATCCTTGCCACGGCTGTAACAAGGCAATGTGTGGCAAATATCAAAAACTGCAAACTGTATGGTGTTCCGAATGTTTTTGATAGGCAGCGAATGTGTTAAACAATGAAAGTAAAAAATAAAATCAGATTCTATCGTCTAGAGTAGATTTAATTTCTTTAAACTGAGTTTTAATTGATTAATGAATGTGGGGCCAAAATGATCCCTTCCGCCTTTCTAGGTAGATAAGCTAAGCCCGACTTTCTAGTGTTAAAAAACTCCCTAGGCTCTCCCAGTTGGGCGATTTCAATTTTTCGAAGTATGTTTGATTAAGCCTTTCTTTATATGAAAAAAACTTCAACCATTTAGTGTTTATTTTGACTCAGCATAATTTTGCAAATTTGCATTTATTTTGTGGAACCCAATTGCAAAATTATTAGGCAAAAACTATTAAACCGATCCTAACGAAATTTAGCATATGTTTTAGTAATAGTATTATAAAGTTTTTCTAGGCGAAATAAGAAGGCTGTAAATTAGATTTAAGGGAGGTCAAAAAAATTTGAAGGAAAAATTCCATTTTTTGCACTTTTTTCCCAATTATTGCAATTTTTAAACAACAAGCATTAAATTTTCAATTTCTACTAGTCAAGTACAGTAAAACCTCAATAGAATGGACCTCTATTTAACAGACTTTGGATATAAAAAAATAAAAAGATAAAAAAATTTGAAAAGTCGAATTTTTTAAAGAAAAATCAGCAAGGTCAATATCTCGGCACTGCTTTATGCTAACGCCGATGGATCGCATGGATTGACTGCTATAACTGTTGGAAAATCTCGTAAACCTAGAGTTGTCAAAGATATAATGCATCATCTGCCCGTTTCATAGTATAGCTCTAATAAGGTATGGTTCAAGAGAAGAAACTGGAAATACTGCTGAAGAGGTGAAATTTATTGATTTTAGACAACTTTCCTACTTATCCCCCTAAAAATATTCAACATTCAGAAGACAGCAACTTTAATTGTATGTTTTTGCCAAGAAATACATTGCTGATTCAACCCATGGTTTAAATAACCCATTTAAATAACCAATTTAAAAAAAAATTTGATTGATTTTAAACCAATTTTTATACAGTCGAACCCGCTTATTGGAATAGCCTTCGTGCCAAGCAAAAATATTCCTATAACCGGGATATTCTAATAACCGATCATTGGTAGCTAGTAGAAACGTTTCGGGACCTTAAAATTTTATTCCTTAAACCAGGATATTTCGTTAACCAGTATTATAATAAGAGGGTTCGACTGTATAACAGACTTTTGGCTTCAACGGACATCCTGTCCTATATATCGAGGTTTTACTGTATTATGTACAATTGAAAAACGAATGATTACCTACCTTGTATAATTTTTTTATATGATCAACATCTTGAGTTATAGATGAAAATATGAGTACAAAAAGCAAAAAATTTTCAATTTTTTTAGACTATGATAACAATATATAAAAAATTATGCATGAGGTTTGCAACTGGTGCATGTCATAATTTTATTATTGATACAAGCTATATCATGAAGCAATCCCAGTAAAAAAATAGACTCCTATGGAACATGTCCATTATGCTCTGCTTTTCGAAAGTTCTCATCTGGACTAATAAATAACTATTATTTGAATTAACAGGTTGACTGCCCATGTATAAATAAAAAAAATTGCCCCATATGCCAAGCACATATTAATATTAAACATGCCTTTCTGAAATAATTACTCTTTATTTAAATAAAAAAAAATTCAGAATAATGAAAATTTTTCAAAAAAACCGTTAGCGGGCGTATGCGCCCGCCCGGGCACAGGCGGCATATTTATGCCCGTGGTGCCAGCGGGCGTCGTACTGGCGGTCGCTTATATTCGAGTCTGAACTTGTCAAACAGAGAAGTGCCACAGTGCCAGACCAGACTACTCAGTATATCTTTGACTGTTGTTTGATGTATGTGTTGTGTAACAATGAGTAAACGAAGCAGAAAAATTGTTGAACTTGCTTTGAGAGATGCTGAAATGTCAGGTAATAACGATATTCATTTTTGAAATAGATATTATTTTTTTGAAATCCACGGATTTTTAATTTTTTTGTTATGGTTCTTTTTATGAGGATTTTTCAGTGCGCCACTAACGATAGAAAAAAAGGTAAGTCCGTGATAATATATATTTTAGTGACATGCCATTTTAGTTAAATCTGACAGTTGTCAAATTTTATTTGCAATTGGGCATAAAAACAAATCAATTGTCTTTATTGCATTTATAATATGGTATTTTCTTTGATTTGTATATTCTTATAAATATAAATTGTACAGATTATATTCGTAGATATATTATATAATTAGTAAATAAATTGTTTTCGATTATAGCGTCATCTATCGACAACTAGAATAATCACAGAACTAGAATAATTACCAAAGTAATCACCGACGTGCCTTTTTTTCTGTCATATACAACTTAATGCGTTAGAAAGTTACCGAAAAACTGTGTCGCACTGAAAAATGCTCATGAGAAAAAGCATAGTTACTATATTTCGTATTTTTTATTATTTCAGGTGACGAATCTGACCCCTTTAGTTCACTTGATTCCGATCTTGATCCCATGTTTTTGCCAACCAGTGATGAAGAAATATTATCCAGTTCAGATTTCTCAGACATAGAAGCATCTTCAGACATGTTTTCTCAGAAAATAACATTGTCCAAACCCAAGTCAAATATTAAACGCAAATTGCAATCATCCAAAATCACTTCAAAGAAATTGTGTACGAGGAATGTTTTGGAACAACCAAGCTGTTCTACATCACTTTTGCCCGATGATGCCTCTGAGGAGGAAGAAGAAGTTGCTGATGCTACAGCCACAATTCCATTTACAGCAACAGACGACAATATGTTATCTAAAAATTTGGAAAGGGAACAGAACAATATTTCATCTGAACAATTGGAAGAATTTTTTGATGTTGAAACTTTAGCTCAAACTCAATTAGCAGATACTGACGATATCCAGGAAAATGAGGTTGGAGCAAATCAAAATGTTCTAGAACATACGTGGACGCAGCCAATTGGAAATCATCACGAATTTGAATACTCTGCGGAAGATGGATTATGTGGCAATTACGCTGCAATCCTTATAAATGATTTATCGCCTTATAAGTGTTTTCGTACTTTCGTTGATGATGAAATAATTGACGAGATTGTAAATCAAACAAACTTATATGCTACTCAAATATTGTGTGATTCCAACGATATTACCAATGATTCAAGACTACAGAGATGGGTTCCGACCGATAAAAAAGAAATGATTAGATTTCTTGGTATAGTTGCTTACATGGGTCTGGTAAAAATGCCTTCTTTGGAAAAGTATTGGAGCAACGACGACCTATATAAAAATGTTATTATACCAAAAACTATGTCCCGAAATAGATTTCAGCTGCTTCTTAGAATGTGGCACTTTTCGGATAATGAAAGATGTCCAGAAGGAGATCGTTTATTCAAGGTGCAGCCATTACTAGAAAAACTTATCAAAAATTTTCAAAAAGTTTATACTCCAGGTCGAACATTTTGTGTAGATGAGTCTATCGTTCCATTTCAAGGAAGATTGATATTCAAACAATATATTCCCCAGAAAACGCACAAATACGGAGTAAAACTTTTTAAATTATGCGGTGGCAATGGATATACATGGAATCTACGCATATATGCTGGAAAGGAAACAAGGGAGGGCAACGCTTCTGTACCAACTAACATTGTCATTAATCTCTCAAAGGACCTACTAAATTCAGGACGAACTATTATTGCTGATAACTATTATACAAGTCTTGAACTAACAAATATTTTGTTGGAAAATAAAACACATTATATTGGTACATTGAGAGCTAACCGGCGTGGAAATCCGAAAGATGTCATACTCAAAAAGTTAAAAAGAGGGGAAGTATTTGGACAGGAAAACGAAAAAGGTGTATGCGTCTTGAAGTGGAAAGATAAGAGGGATGTTCTTCTTCTCACTACTAAGCACACTACAGAAACCGTAGCCATACAGCGACGCAGTGGTGTGGTTCATAAACCGAAGGCAATAATTGAATATAATAAAGGAAAGTCATCTATTGACCAATCTGATCAAATGACCTCTTATAATTCATCGTTAAGAAAATCACTAAAGTGGTATCGAAAACTAGCGATAGAATTCATTCTGGGGACAGCGGTTGTAAATTCTCACATAATATACAACCAACTTGCTAACAAAAAAGTAAAAATTACAGAGTTTCGGGAAGAATTAGTGAGATCCCTGCTAACTTATGATGAGATAAATGATGATGAAAGTGAAACAACACAATCGACGTCAACGAAATCAGCACAAATTCATAAGCTACTTAAAAAAGAAGGGCCTTTTAATAAAGCCAGAAGATATTGTAGAGGCTGTTATGCAAAAAAACTTCGTGGAGAAATATCCAAAAATCGTGTAAAAAAAGTTGTGACCTATTGCGATATTTGCGAGGACAAGCCTCACTTTTGTTTGGATTGTTATAATATACATTCAAAGTAGTTATATTAATTTGTTCATAGTATAATGTAGCCTTTTTTCTTGTGTGTAGTAGATTTACTTTAATTTTTTATTAAAAAATAAAAATAAATAAAAATTGTAGTTTTCTTCAATATTTGTCTAGCAATTCTATAACTCGCATTTATATGCGAGCCTTGTATGCCACAGCGGTCGTATACTGTATCTAAAACCATTCTAAATAAGACCGCTGGCAAATATAGACATACAATTTTGTCGAGTGCATAGCGGGCGTATACGCCCGCCGGGGCATATCGGGAAAATTAGGTAGCGGGCGTATACGCCCGCCCTGGCAGTCAACCTGTTAATAAAGAAATTACATACTTAATAGTTTTGTGGTAATAGAACCATGACAAATGGTATATTACCCACAATAAAAATCTCATTAAACACCATTACTATGCTATAAAGTACTTTATCTACAAAGTTTCTTTTTATTTGGTAATTATATGGGTCATTTAATATCAATTTAGCATAAATTCCTTAACCAAAAATTCTTCCTAAGTGTGTCTTGGACACACACTTATAAAAAAAATGATAACCTCCCTCATGAGACTTTGTTTATTCAAGGTTTGTTCCAACACTACTGAGAACCTTCCATGTAACGATCACCGCCCTGCGCAGTACCATGGAACATATTATTTAGTTCCCATGGAACCCATGGAACATTAATTATATAGTAATGTGATCGTTATATGACGGTTCTCAGTGGTGTTGGAACAAACCTTCAGTAATTCATGTCAGGTTGGACAACTTTTCTAATAAAGATAATTTTAAGGAGATTTTCGTAAATATAGAGATTTCTAAACTTGACGTATGATGGTATGGTGTGTATGACAATATTACTGTTAATTGTAAACATTTTTATCAAACAATCCTGCAAAAATCAGCTGTGAGGGTATAAATTTTATGACTCGTTATGATAGTCATAAACAGTGATTTTTTTGTAGGACTCTTTAATAAAAATACGATGACAACAACATCCGACTTGGGTGTCGAAACGTTAAAAAAGTCATTTTTTGATGAAATTGTGGCTTATTTCCCATTGAAAATAGTTGATAATAAAAATACTGTTTAGATTACTACAGCTGACGGACGCACCAAAGTTTGAAAACCGCTATACAGTGGAACCTCGATAAGGCAGATTAATCGGGACCGCGGCCAGCAAAAATATGGGTTAGCCAGAGAATAATGTAAAAATTAATAAAATACATATAAATAATAAACAAATACATGTTATAATTGCAAAAACCTGAAATACATAATGCACAGTACATCTAAATTACGTACAGTTGTATACAGTATTGTTTATTTCTTGGTAAAAAACTCAGTCAAAGTGAAAAAATGTTTATTTTGTCTGATGAAAATCGGTCCGGGTTAGCCGGACTTCCGGGTTATCGGGGGTCGACTTATCGGGGTTCCACTGTATTTACGAAACACCCCTCTCCTGAAAATTGTCCCTATTAGAAAAGTTGTCTAACTCGACATGAATAACTGAATAAAAAAAGTCTCATGAGAGGTAATAATTTTTTTGTGGGTCCAAGGTCTAGAAGCTTATAATTTTTAGTTGAAGCCATATTGTTTGATATGGTCACAATTCAAATTTTGCGGCTTTTAAAACTGTTATTTCAATATGAAAATCAAATGTCCAAAGTAATTCTTAGTTGGTACAAAAATATATAAAACTTGTTTCTTACTTGGAATGCTGAGATCCTTGACTCACGCTGAACCTCTTCATCGGTACAGACTCCTTTCCTTTGAATTTAGCTACAAAATTGGGCACTCTAGCTCTCATTCCACAATAGTAAGGGTCTTCATACTGCTTACTGTCCTTTGCCTTCTCTTTACCTCTTGAAGAACCAAAAGGTTTCAACCAGCTCTTTGTCACACCTTCATCATAGTCAGGAGATGGTATATCCTGTGGGACAGGATACATATTTTCTCTGGGCGGTAATTTAGGTGGTTTCTCACTCCGTCTTTGGACGAAGTTGGGAAGTCTAGTACGTAAACCACAGTAGTAAGGGTCTTCTTCGAATTTCTTAATTTCTGGAGGCTGTCTTTCTTTATCTCTAGCAGAGGTGACTGTTTTTAGTTGTCTTCCTGACATATAGTCATCATAATCTGGTTGTGGAATATCATGGGGATACATGTTCTCTCTGGGTGGTAACTTTGGAGGTTTATCACTTCTACGCTGACTCTGCATTATGAGGTGTTCTCTTGTAGCAGCTACACCACCTCCCATGAAATTTGAAGGCCCGAAGTGCCCACTATCTGTTGCAGCGATACTATAAGGATCCTCATCTGGAATTGGAATTCTAGGTCGATTTTTGATATCCATAACTCTCTGGACTGGAGGTAATTTTGATTTTAACATGTCCAAAGCTACAATATTTATTATCAACACCCATATAGGACATTCTAACAATTCTGGTTCCACTTTAACAAAAGCTATTGCACTCAGACACTGACATTCTAAACGACGACGATCTGGATAAGCCCTTCTTAACTCTCTATTGACATTTGACTGGAATTTTTTCATATCGAACAACTTTACAGGCTTTTCTGGTTCTAAAGCACAATTAGGTAATTTCAAAACTTCATTTCCTATAGCATTCTCAGTATCTAGGGCTGTGTTTTTTATATATACATTACACTTTGATACTCGTTTTATAAGAATATTACCTGCATCATCCATTTTTATTTTAACACCATGTCCGATGTGTCTCTTATATTCCCCTGTCTTTTGGTCTCTCATAGGGTTCTCAAAACCACATAACCCTATTCTGAAACCATCAAACCCATCGTCTGAGTCATTTACTGTGAGAACTGGGGCCCTTGCATAAGCTTTAGCTACTCTTCTGTTTCTCTCTAATACTATCACTTTAGCCCATATTTCGTCATCGATTTGAGTCCATTTGTTGAGCACTTCTTGTATGTGGTCCCTGTAGAGTTTGTCTTTTTGGTACCAAACGTCTTCTTCATCGTCAGGGGGTTGAAACACAGTGTCCATATGGAGGTCGTCTCGTGACCTTGATAAAATCTTTCGACGGGATACCATTTCTTAAGGCGTATTTGTAACGAAATGCTAACAGGATTTCCGAATTACAAGAAGTGGGTGTCACGAACTGTTGTACTTTTTATGTGTGACAATAAACTTTGTTTCCATTAAAAATATAGGGCACTTGCAACGACACAACACCGAATTTTCACTCTTGGACGACAATACGCTCGAAATCACACACTTCTGTAGTGTAGCAGAGATTAGAAAGTTAGCACTTTCTAATCTTTGGAAGGCCGCCGTCGTTGGTGCTACAAGGCCGCCCTCCTGCATGCCAACGACATAACACTCCCATAACAAGAATGAAGATTTGTATTGGCAATCCTGAAGTAACCAAATAATACCGAAATTTTAAATTTATTTGGTTTCAAAATTTAAATTTAATCACACACATTTTGATTTTTATAATTATCGAAATAAATATAACATAAATTTATTATCATAGTTTTTATCAGCTGTTTAGATTCCAGATTATCAAATTTCAAATCATTTGAAGTGACATATGTCACATTCCCCTGGGATTTAAATTCTCAGCTGACATTTAGATTTTAGATCCTTTATTTTATTATAAAGTCATAAGTTAATCGAAAAATGACTGCTAGTTATATAAAAGGCAAGTAATTAACAGATTTTTTAAAATTATATCAATAAAGGATGAACATTCATAAGTTTTGCTTGAATGCTTGATACTGAATTGTTTGTTGCACCTACGTTAAGGCAACCTTCATTACGAACTGCTATATTGGTGGCTGGCTAACTATCTTATAGCAAATACTAGTCAATAGCACCTCGATAGTATTTGGTCATAGTCATAACTTTTAAACTTTAAACGAAAATGCAAAATGCCTAAAAAGACATTTCAAAGATAGATTCAATCAGGGCCGATGAGGACGGAGATGATCCATAAGAACGGAGAGGAGCGGTGCCCCCCGGCGCCGGACCAAAAAGGCGCCGTAGGTGCCGAAAAAAAATTTGACAATACGAAAATTACCAGAAATATTTAATATATAATTTGTAAAATTGAAAATTTGCCAATCGTAGGTAGATATAAAAATAGCAGTTATTATTACTTTGATCCCCTAAGTGTACGAATCGTTATTTCTCTCATTAAACTGAACTATTTTACTCCATTCACTCACGGTAAAATATTGCAAAGCCTCTGGATTTTAAAGAACAGCTTGGATTAACATAAAATTTGGCATACACATAGCCAACATGTCAAAGAAGAAAATGATTATTGTGTCCACGTGTGCTTTTGCCCTAGGGAGTACCACGTGCCCAAGTCAATATCTACTTTTCGAGTTATTTGCGAGTGAATAATGTTTATTTTTGAACAAAAAAAAAACACGTTTTTAGACGGTTTTGCGCAAATAACTCAAATAGTAAGTATTTTATCGAAAATATATTCTTGGGAAAAATTTTGAAAAAAAGGCATTTCCTTCAAAATTTCAAGTTATTTTTTTTTTTAATTTAAAACCAATTTTTTTTCAAAAATAAGCACTTTGAAATGGTGAAACTTCCAGATCATATAAATATGTATACATAAGTGAAGTAAATTTTAAAGCTGTAACGATTAATTTCATTGGGGATGCTAATTAAGCGGAGATTTTTACGATGTTTTTGACCAAAAAAAAGGACCAACTTTATTTTCAGCGTTACTGACTTACTTTTGCTGCTAGAAACTTTTTAAAAAAACAAAAATAAAGCTTTTTCTAAAGACTTTTAAAAAATTATAACGAGTTTTGCCCGAAAAGTGCTTAATTTTTTGGTTATTTCACGGTGAAATGTTCGATTTGGAATTTGACGAATAAGAACCCACTTTTTAAACCCACAATAAAAACCGTGGTTTTTATGTTCAAAAATGAACATATTCACTCGCAAGTAACTCGAAAAATATTGACTTAGTGAAAAAACTGTATATGGAACAAAAGTTGCTTAGAATCAGTTGGTCAGTTTATCCACTTCCGGAATTAATTTTAACGTATATTTTTTCATCCCCGACGACGCAATATCAATTGTTTTCTTTGTTATAAATAGCTATGCGTATGCCAAATTTCATGTCAATCCAAGCGGTTCTTTAATATACAGAGCAAAAACCATAAGCAAATGAACTATAGTAATAATAACTATATATTTATTTGTTCTCTGATAATGTAATCGTTGTTTTTTGTAAATATTTATAGTATTCATAATAACTTATCAGTATAATATTATTTTACTGCTGCTGAAAATCTAAGAGCAGAAAATAAGGGTTACCCAGAGGGCCATGCTAAGAATCACAAGGAGACAGAATACCAAATAATATCAGGCAAGGGACAAAAATCAAAGACACAGTAGAACATGTAGCAAAGAAGAAATGGAGATGTGCAGGTCATGTGGCAAGAACACCGAACAACAGCTAGACTAGAAGATTACTGGAATAGCGACCGCGGGCGTACAATCGGATAAACGAAGCAGAGATCGACCACCAACGCGCTGGAGTGACGATGTAAAGAGAACTGCCGGGAACTGGATAGCTGTTACCTCAAGATAGGGAGACATGGAGAAATTTAGAGGAGGCATATGTTCAGCAGGGGAATATAACGGTTAGATTATAATGATGATGATACTTTCCTAACACATAAAAAATAGTTTGTAGGTATACCGTATAACGATTCACTAAGCTACAAAAAACTACTTACAAAGGAGGAAATGGGCGCCTAAAATTACTTGCCCCAGGGCGCTTGAAAGCCTCGGCGCGGCCCTGGATTCAATGAGGTGGCTTTTGGTTGGGTATATTCTGCTGTGACCTTTTCAGATCAATTGTGGTCATCTAGCCTGATACTGCATGACTATAGACGCATACCTATATGCGTCTATATTTCTGATACTTTTTAAAATGCCTAATAACTTCGAGCCTGAACCTTCCATGTAGCTCTTTGCCAGCATTTCTTCGCCTAAGGCTAGATTTATGTTAGGAAGGCACGGCACGTTGATGAATAGTCTGATATGAAAAGCATTGGCTAGTTTATCATACTGCAGAACGCGGAGACTCCATAGAGTTATATATTAGCATAGAGAGAGTGTCATTCAGAGCGAAGTGACGACACCATCTTTTTTATTTGGATTAGTGCTGTTTCACTCTTACGCATAGTAAAGCTGCTGCAGTTGTCCTCCTCTTCCGTGCCTATATCCACACTGAATGTCATCATAGATTTTCGATACAATGTGTTAGAAAGAGATGCAGCAAACCAGTCCATGAGATCTTGTCGTCAGGAAGCGCGGAAGGTAGGCTCCCTCTATGTTAATATATATCTCTATGGGAGACTCAGGAAGTGCGCTTTCTATTGTTCTACGGCACGTATCGTGCACGCGCACGCCCCGTCCTAACATAAATCAGCCTTTATGCAAAGACTCCAAGGAACCGCACATTTGCCAGGTTGTCACCGACTCCGACATATCAGCCATCACTGTACCAGGTAGTTTCCGCTTGTAAGGATACACCTTCCTTCTGGTCTTTCTTGTCTGGTACATTAATTTTTAACTGATTTTCAAAGCTATATCTCGTAGCTGTTGCATCGATTAATTTAACTCCTCGATTAGATTTCTATTGTCAGCACTATGCGCCTGTCTTATGTTTTGCTGACTATATATTAATCTGTGCGTCACTGATCTGGCTTTCCTCTGTATAAAAATATGAAGTGGAAAGGAAGTAAAAACAAAGATCCTCAATGTTTTTCGTTAGACACTCCAGTAAAGGAAACATACAGGGTGATTGATTAGTGGAGTAAAGCTCAATAGATCCACTATAGTAATAGATAGCAATAAAAGTTAATAACAAAAATTTTAGCCACCTTTGAGCTTCACAATCATGCCTATTCTGTAACTCATTTCGATGATAGAAGTCAGTAAAATCGAATAGAAGTGACCAAGTCGAATAGAAATAGTCCAAATCCGTATTCCATAACTACTTCGGAATCTGTACAATCGTAATGTGAATAGAAATCACTTCGACAGCATTTATCCTGTCGAAATGAGATTTCGATTATCGGAATTGTGGTTGACGCAAGCGCATTTTGTTTTGTTTTGACGTTTATATTTTATATATAAAAATAATTAATTACATACTACTTATTTATAGTATTTGTACCTTTTTTTAGCTGCTTAATTTTTAGTCTGTGGTGTTATTTGTTTAGAGAACTATATATATTTCATTTAGACATGTTGTACGAGTATGAATAATTGGACCAAACCTTATTTATTTGCTACTTGGCGTCTGAATGTTTCCCATTCACATTGTTGCCATATTTTGTTCCCATATTTCTTGTACAATTGCAATCAATGGTATAATGCAGTGCTTCCCAAACTGTGCGCCGCGGCGCCCTGGGGCGCCGTGGCTCGACTACAGGGGCGCCGCGAAAATTTTCTTCCAGTATTAGACATAATCACATAATTACCTTCAAGTATTAAACATTAAACTAAAGTTGTTATGACAACTTTTTAACTTTTAAAATATACCTATCTAAAAATGTTTCCCATGATAAACGAGTTCAGTTATTAGTAATTTTATTTGTACAATTAATAATTCCACGAAACAATTCTCTTACTACTGTAAATTGACTTCAGACCGACAGGCCATAAATCACTGCCGGTCGGCAAATACAATCGTGTCTTTGCACGTGCACATTTTAAAACTATGAATTTTTACTTATCTAAATTTTAGTTAGTTGAATTTGTAGTTTCATACTGTTCGCATCGTTTCATTTATCAGTGTGAATATAAACAGGGTTGTTTCACCTACTTCTGTACAAAAGTTGCTGTAAAAATGGAAAAGTTTTTGAATTTAAATAAACAAGGTGGTTCTAAAAATAAATTGGATGCACCACAAACTAGTGGTAGAGTCGTGAAGAAACGAAAATACCGTAAATATGATGACAGCTATTTGGATTTTGGCTTTACATCAACAAACGTCAATGATGAAGAGAGACCACAATGTGTATTGTGCCTGAAACTTTTGGCTCCAGAATGCATGCTTCCAAGTAAGTTAAAATGCCACTTGGAAGCCAATCATCCAAACTTTGCTGACAAACCTCGTAGCTTTTTTACCAGGAAGTTAAATGATTTGAAGCAACAAAAAGGTAACTTTTCCAAGCATTTGTCGATACCTAAAAATGCTTTGCTGGCATCATACAAGGTTGCGTATAAAGTTGCAAAGTGTAAAAAGCGCCACACAATCGCAGAACAATTAATTCTACCGGCTGCTGTAGATTTGGTAAACATTATGATCGGAGAATCTGCGGGAAAACTTCTTTCAGCAGTGCCTTTATCTAACAACACCATCAGTCGCAGAATTTAGCGTATGGCGGAGGATCTTAATGATCAAATAATTGAAGAAATAAAAGAAAGTGAATTTGCGCTACAGTTGGATGAGGAAACAGATTCTAGTAAAGATGCACACTTGATTTGTTACATAAGGTTCTTGGATGATAATACCATTGTGGAGGATCTTCTGTTTTGTAAAAAAATCACTGCAAGTACAAAGACTTGTTCGAGATCCTGAATACATTTGTGGTTGAAAACAATTTGGAGTGGACAAAGTGCGTTGGTGTTTGCACTGATGGCGGTCGTTCAATGTCTGGCCGTTATGGAGGATTACATGCGCTTGTTCGAAACAAAGCTCCGGATTCAGTATGGACCCATTGCATCATTCATAGAGAAGCGCTTGCATCAAAGAATCTGAGTCCTTCACTAAATTTGGTCTTAGAACGTGTGGTAACTGTGGTAAATTATATAAAAACTAGGCCGGTGAAAGCAAGGTTTTCAAAAAAATGTGTGAGGATATGGGTGCAGAACACACGTCTCTGTTATACTACTGCCACTCACGATGGCTCTCTCGTGGTAATGTTTTATCTCGTACGTTCAAATTACGGCAAGAAATGTACATTTTTCTTGAAGAAGGAAAACACCAGTATGCCAAGTACTTTGTAGAAACGGATTTTTTGATTCAACTAGCATACTTATGTGATATCTTTGAAAAGTTAAATGCGTTGAATCTCTCCCTGCAAGGCCGCAACACGCACATTTTAAAATTGGCGGAGAAGATTTCAGCTTTCAGAAAAAAATTAGAAGTATGGAAGAGAAAAATTAATGATAATAATATCAATGATTGTTGTCCCTTGTTGCAGGAGTTTATTATCTCCAATGAACTTAATATCTCTTGCAATATTAAATCTATTTTTGCGGATCACTTATCAGAGCTTATCAAATGGTTCGAAAAATACTTTCAAGCTGATAATATCGACCAGTTTGCATGGATTCAAGATCCATTTGGAGCGGAAGCTCCTTCTGAATTTACTTCTTTAGAAGAAGAAAATCTCATTGATTTGGCTTGCGACAATACGTTGAAGACAAAGTTTGGCTGCACGCAACTAACTGATTTTTGGATATCAGTAAAAGATGAATATCCGCTGCTGAGTGGTAAAGCTCTGCGCATCTTAATTCCATTTGCAACATCCTATTTGTGCGAAGCTGGGTTTTCGGCGGTCGCTGTAATAAAAAGTAAATACCGTGCGAAAATTAACGTGGAACAAGAAATGAGAGTAGCTGTGTCCAGTTTGATTCCGAGATTTGAAAAGTGGTGTAATGAACAAGAACAAGCTCATTTATCGCATTAATTAATGTAATTATTTTTTCAATAAATTGTTTGTGAATTTAAAGTATGTTTCATTATTATTAAATTAACCTAACCATATCAACTGCAACAGAAACCGTATTAACTACAGTTAAAGTTAGACGTTAAATCAATATTTTGACTCAGGGCACCGCGGAAAAATTCTAGTTTATTAAGTGCGCCGCGAACTAAAAAACTTTGGGAACCACTGGTATAATGCACAAGAATAGCATACGATAGACTTCTTATGCGTTAATTGATAAATAAATATTATACCAGTATACTTGTATATTTATCAGTCAACGCTCATAGTCTGAGTCTGAACAAATTATAGAAAAGATGCCATTTTTGGGAAAAGCTGTTTAGCAGTTATTTCAACTGGAATCGAATCTTAAAGATTGCATATTATTAGTAATATCAATTTTAAATAATTTATTAATAATAATGAATTAATAACATCAATTTAAATATCTTTGATTTAAAAGCATTTATACTTCTTATCTTCACTTATCTTTTTTATTTATCAGTTTATCTTCTTTTTTATATCAATTTTAATTAACTTTAATTTAAAACCATTTATCCTCTTTTGAGCTTTTTGCATCCAGTATTTACACGAATATTTTATTTACTTCTCAAAACTTTGAGGATAGTATGAAGAAAGTATGAAAACATTGAGGAAATGGCAACGGTGTCATATTTCAAGTAACAAAATAGGTCACAGAACACAATTTCGCTGGTTACTGCGCGGTTGCCACCTCCTCAGAACCGCGTGAAATAGAAGTCAGAGATTTCGATTACGATATGAGTTACAGAATACCGATCCAAACACAAAAATGACGCGATAGATATCAAACATTCCGATTTTGGGTAATTACGATTCGACTTGGTCATTTCTATTCGATTTGTTAAAAGTTACAGAATAGGGCTGATTATAAAATTAGTTAGAATATTACAGGGTGTTCGAATACACAGTGGCAGACAAAACTTATGTTTTTTTAAATGGATTATGTTTATTTTATTTTAAATTCGAAATCCTGCTAACTTCTCCATCCCAAAAATATAAAGGTTTGTTATGTTATATAGGGTATTTACAAAGTTATAACCAATTTTATATGAAAATCGTAACAAGTTCAACTCCCTGTATAAATAAAAATAAGCAAAACAGCAATGGTTTATTAATGCCAATACTTTTGTACGTATTGCTAAAATTTTCAAGAATGATTGATATTGCTAATTTTCTTTATATCATATACAGGGTGAGTAAAAACGCAAGTACATTATTTTCTCAGTAATTTTAAATGGAACACCCTGTATTTTATATCACTATTGAAAAGTACCAGTACCGTACTTTAATTTTTGATAACATTCCCTATTATGTCTAAATTTATTAGTTTTCGAGACATTTTCATTTTTCAATAGACCAGTAGCGTGGCCACCCAAATTACCAGAATTTAATAAACTGGACTGATATTTTTGGGGTTACGTTAATAATGAAGTTTATAAAATACCTCCAACAACAACGGATGAGATGAAAAATATAATACAAAGTGTATTTCGACATGTTAATTTACAAATGCTTCGTAGAGTAAGTAGCTCATTCAATGATCGTTTTTAGGCGTGCATAAATGTGTTACGAGGTAATTTTGAACACCTTATGTAATTAAATATTAAAAAAATATATTTTATTAAAAGTAGCTTCTAATTTTTTCAATCATGATTTTTGGAAAATGTATTACTGATAAATTATGTTTCGTTCTTTATTTGTTACATTGTTACATTTGCATACAAAAATAGTGCTTAATTGTCTTCACAAAATGTTGTACTTTGTGTTTGTGTGTTTTTTTGTAAAATGTATTACTAATTTTCTTTGTTTATTTGTTGCATTTACATTTACATAAAAAAAGAATGTGTGTGTACTTTGTACGCACGTAAGAAGTTATACTTCTATTATATGATTTAAACGAAATTAATATACTTTTTATTTATATTTTGTTTAAATATCAAACTAATTTATACTTACTACTTCTCAAACATTTTTATTAGAACAGTGCCAAAAATTAAAATAATAAAAGAATAAAACACACACAAACACATTAAACAAGCCACAAATGATGTCTGAACATTAATTGTCGAAAATTTTAACTAAATACGTATTTTCTGAAAATACAATTATATAATAAATATACTTACAATCATAAAATGTATTAAAAAAAACAAAAAAGAAAGTTTCTATTGGGACTCGAACCAGCGCTGATAAGAGCGGTTGGTATTGGAATTCATTCGCCTTCTCCGCTTAGCCATGGACACTATGTGTCATTATTTACGAAGATCGACTAACTAAACGGATTAAACTTGTGATATTTTGATATTTTGAAAATTGATCAAATTATTTTAATTTTGAATTGAAATGATTTAGAATTGAAAAAATACAACAAAACATAGAGTAAAAAACAATATATTAGGTGAATATTGATAGAAATTTTGATGGTAATCAAATTATATAAATAAAAGTATTACATACTATGTATTTTGGCAGATCAAATAGGTAGGTTTATACCCATGATACATTAACAATTATTACGTACCTGTTGCTTTTAAAAACTGTTTAAAAGTCACTACAATATTATAAACTTTTTTGTTTCTGTCCTCACAACAATAAAACTAATATATTATACATTTGTTTACCTTTACCTTTACCTCCAAACCACAGCTGCCATATCGGATAATTTTTGACATGTCATTTGAACATCCAATCAGAACAAAGTTATAATGCGCATGCGCCGGGCTGATAGGTTTTAACATATAAAATAATCACCCTCTATCGCCGGTAAAGAAGTATAACTTCAAAAAAGTAGTTTTTAATTAAGTATTTTCTATGGGAAATAAGCCACAATTTTACTAAAAAATGAATTTATTAACGTTTCAAAGCCCAAATCGGGTTTCGTTGTCAAAATACAAAATACTATTAAAATAAACAATAATGTTGTTGCTAAGTAAAAAAATTCTAATAATTTATTTAATCTGACTCATTTATATTGGCAATTCAGATAATTCAGAAACGTTAATAAATTCATTGTTTAGTAAAATGGTGGCTTATTTCCCATAGAAAATACTTAATTATAAAAATGCCACATGGAAATAGCTTCAGAACAACATTAGTTTTTAATTGTTTCAAAAATGTTGCATGTTGTAGTTGTTTTTTTTTTGTAAAATGTATTACATAAAATTATTTTTATTTCTTTATTTGCTACATTGTTACATTGATTACCGGATTGATAATCAGTAATCGTAAATTGTCAATTCAGTCATGGCTTACTAAAATTTAGATAAATTTAGACACCTAAAATAATTTGCTCTGAAAAATGAAAATATCTCGAAAACTAATGAATTTGGACATAGCGAATGTTATGCAAAAATTTAAGTACGGTAATGTTACTTTTCAATAATGATATAAAATACAGGGTGTTAGATTTAACATTACTGAGAAAATAATGTACTTGCGTTTTGACGCACCCTGTATTTGATATAAAGAAAATTGGCAATGTCAATATATCTTAAATATTTTGACAATCAATAAAAAAATATGACATGAATAAACCATTGCTGTTGTGCTTATTTTTATTTATACAGGGAGTTGAACTTGTTACGATTTTCATACAAAATTGGTTATAACTTTGTAAATACCCTGTATAACATAACAAACCTTTATATTTTTGTGATGGAGAAGTTAACAGGATTTCGAACATAAAATAAAATATAGGGTGTTTCATTTAAAAAAAACATAAGTTTGGTCTGCTACTGTGTTATCGAACACCCTGTAATATTCTAACTAATTTTGTAATGTGAAGCTCAAAGTTGGCTAAAATTTTTGTTATTAACTTTTATTGCTATCTATTACTATAGCGGAGCTATTGAGCTTTACCCCACTAATCAATCACTCTGTATATGTAAGTTTATAAATTTGGGAGAAGCTATCCTAAAGAGATTAAAAATTAAAGTCAAGATCACAATTTTTATTCTCTATATTTCCAAAAAAAATTTAATGCTAAAATAAACAAGTGCATCGTCAATATTTTATATCATATTTTTTGTCATATAATGCTATCACCATTTTGCTTTATTTTTAATAACTTCTCTCTATAATTTGCTTTTTAACGTTGTCCATTCCAATACTTGTGGGGTAAAATAAGAAATAATGACATCAGCACCTAAAAAATCAAGAAGTGACTATACAGGGTGAGGCAGATAACTGGCCTATTAGAAATATCTCGAGAACTAAAAGCAATAGAATCATGAAACTTGGAATACTGGGGTTTTGAAGGATGATCTATTAAATGAAAATATTTTCATCTCTTTGCAACTTCCGGTTATACCGGAAGTTGCTTATAACTTCGTTTTTTTTAATGGGACACCCTGTATATTTTTACATTTTTGGATTCTCTTCGATGTCTTCTTTCTTAAAATATGAGGATTTGTGATGTTATACAGGGTATTTTAAAAGATAATTACGTTTGTTTATTAATTTCGTAGCAATATTCACACCCTGTAGAATTGTAGTAGTTTGACAACTAAAACTCTACTTACGTTCAAATGATTTTTAATATAGTCTACTATTGTTAAGAATCATTAGTAAAGCTAAATTTTTAATTTTAGTATACAGGGTTGGTCGAAACTCGGAATGAGTATTTTCTGAGTTTTCTTAAATGGTACACCCTGTATTTTAGTATTGTAATGAAATGATATTTTATGGTACTTTTTTATTTCTTAAGCATTCCCTATACCTAACTGCTTTAATTTGTGCTTAATTGTTAGTCGCACCAACAATCTTAACTACGTATGTAGCTATTTTGATAGCTAAACCGTTACTGGTAATTTTAAGGATCGGTCTGGATTAATATGTATTTATTTCTGAAAAATTGTTTGTGATTGAATATTTTCATGGCCAACCTAATAAAATTTTACGTATTTTTTGTTGCAATTAATGTTTAGCTTGAATCACCAATAACTTACAAACTAAAGCAGTTAGGTATAGGGAATACTTATAAAATAAAAAAGTACTATGAAATATCATTTCATTACAATACTAAAATACAGGGTGTTCTATTTAAGAAAACTCAGAAAATATTCATTCCGAGTTTCGACCAACCCTGTATACTAATATTTCAAAATTAGCTATACTAATGATTCTTAACGATAATAGACTATATTAAAAATCACTTGAACGTAAGCAGAGTTTTTAATGTCAAACTATTACAATTCTACAGGGTGTGAATGTTGCTACGAAATTAATAAAAAAACGTAAATATCTTTTAAAATACCCTGTATAATATTACAAAATCTCATATTTTAAGAAAGAAGATATTGAGGAGAATCCAAAAATGTAAAAATATACAGGGTGTCCCATTTAAAAAAAACCAAGTTATAAGCAACTTCCGGTATAACCGGAAGTTGCAAAGAGATGAAAATATTTTCATTTAATAGATCATCCCTCAAAACCCCTTTATTCCAATTTTCATGATTCTGTTGCCTTTAGTTCTCGAGATATTTCTAATAGACCAGTTATCTGCCTCACCCTATATATATTGTTATATAATTTTTATGGGAAAAATTAAGAAAATTAATTTATGTCAAAGACCACGAGATCATAGATTTTCATCGCCCTGTATATGAACAAAAATTGTAAATAATATAATTTAGTTAGTAAACAGTGTTTCGCGGAAAGAGGAAAAGTTCAGTATTGATGATTCTATGAACGGACTTATTGGGACCGTGCAAGTTCGGAAAACCGACACCTGGTTTCTACGCTCTACACTTTTATTCGCACTTTTAATTATATTGGCCAATCATATGGTCCTGGTTACTGGATAATTGTCAAGGCCATAGTCCAAAAAAAAATAATAAGAAGAAAAAATAAGATTTAGGTTATGTTATTAAAACGTAAACAATTGTATGTAGTGAATAAAATTAGTTATTAAAATGCAGTACTGCAAGCAAAATACAATTAATTAAATTTACCTTTATATAATAATTGCATATCATACCAATATTGTGGAGCAATATATAATTTTTGTCCTTCAATGACAGTAGTTATGAAATGTACGTCAATTTAACAATTTCAATTGACATGAATTATTTAAGAAAGTTGAAATATTTCTCCGCTATTCGCGCACGATCGATTCGCGTATCCCTTCCAAGTACTTGCACACCGCGAATACAATTAATACGGTCGGATTAGAAAGTACATGTATTCGTTTTCAAGTAAACAATAGAACGTTTATAAATGCTTCTTAGAAGGAAAGACGATAAACACAATTGTTGAGTTTTAGAATATATCGGGTTTTTATAGCATGTAGAAACACAAAAGTAATTTTGGCATCTCCTGGAATTTGACAAAATGGAAAAGTTGTATATAAAAATAATTTGTTCTTAAGAAATGAAAGTATGGATGTAATGTGTAGAGAGGATGTTTTGTGATTGGTTAGAGAGACGGTTGGAGAGAGAATAGAGTGTTTGAGTCTGAGTCTTGAGGAGAAAAAAAGTTTCATTGTGTAATGAACATCTGGAGAGAGCAGTCCAGTTTTTGAAAAGTAAGAAGTCGATGTAAAGTGGTGAAGTTGGCGGCCGTGTAAGCAGAATCGTGTTGAAACGAAATCGTTGATCGAGTTGAGAAGTTAAATCTCCTTGTGTCCGAAGAGATTCCTGTTTCTGTCTGGAACGAGTAGCCGGTTGGTATCAATTTGCATAAGATATCGAGCAGAGAGAAAACTGAGGAGATATTTCGAGCGAGTGCTGTTGTTTGTTTGTGAAGCAGTTTGGACGAGAAGGATCGTTCGCAGCATCCTAGGAGCACGTGTGGGAGAATCGAGGACTACACAATCGATGAGAAGAAGTAAAGAAGAGAAAAAAAGGTTAGTCAGATTATTTGTGAAACGGAGAGAGTTGTTTATATCACATATGAAGCGTAAACAACTTGGTCTCAAATTACACAATCTTTACTGGCTGATTGGCCACAAATCATCACTTTCGATGAAAAATAAAGTACTTGTCTACAAAGCAATTTTGAAGCCAATATGGAGTTACGGGATCCAACTTTGGGGGACTGCATCAAACTCCAATATCGAAATCTTGGAGAGGTTCCAGTCGAAGGTTCTTCGAATAATCACAAATGCCCCATGGTATGTTGCAAATAATATTATTAGACGCGATCTAGAAATTGCAACAGTACAAGAAGAAATTACTAACTTCGCACAGAAATACGAAGACAGACTGACACAACATCCAAATGTACTAGCCAGAAACCTGATGAGACAACCAGTCAGACGAAGACTTAGACGAAATACACCTAGTGATTTACCATCGCGATTTTAGTTATATGTGTCGTAATTCCCAGAGACAAACAATTTTATATCTATGTAAAATATTTGTAAAGAAAATGATTAATGAATCATTTTCTCCAAGTCACCTACACTAGTGGTCACAAAATTTACTCATTGTAACTTGTTTTACAGATTGTAAATAAATTGGGAGGTTAAAAAAATATCACATACCATATTTGTTTCTTTTTTATTGAACGGTTCTATATAGGCTATTGATTATATTCAAAATAAGATAGCTAAAAGGAACAACGTTAACGGGGTTTTATTATTTCATATGGTCAATGGACATCTATATATGAAAAAACCGCGGAGTGCTACCATTTAAAGGGGTGCGTTTTTGAGAAATGGGTGAATTAGTCCCTGGGCACAGGGTACATTAGGGTGAGTTCTAAGCACTTTTGGTACAAACATATCTACATAAAAATTGCTCCTGGTTAAATTTCCTATCTAAATATCAATTTTTAAAGTCAATGGTAATTTTTTTTACAAAAATATATTCAAAAGAAAAAGCACAAAGAAACCCAAAAAGAAAGAAATTTTGTTTTTTGTACCATAACTTTTCTCCACGAGGATATAGGTATAGACATTGCTTTACAGAAAAGAAATCTACATACTTCTTCTTTAAAATGTTGTTTAGTAGAGGTAATTAGGATTTATAGTTTTCGAAAAATGATTTTTCAAAGTTCGCCACTCACAGCAATTTTGGGCAATTTTCCTTGTTATTTCGCAAATATTGTTCTGTAAATTTTTTCTACGTAACTTTAGGTATATGCAATGAACACGTAATAGGAATAGAAATCAATTACCTTTAAAATAGTCTACTGTATGACGTTGTTCGACTTTTTTAAAAGAGATTATGGTTTTTCAAGGTTTTATACTTTTAACGATTTTTTATAATATAATATAAAAATAAAATAATATTATTATATAATATATTATATATATATTATATATAGTATATATAATATAATATTATATTATATATTATTATATTATATATATAGTATATATAATATAATATTATATTATATATTATTATATAATACCTAATATAAAAAAATATTATTTTTTTACATTTTTTACGATTATTTTTGAAATTTCTCATTATAACTTTTTTTCTCTTGTACATGAATATACTATATATTGCTCAATAAAGAGGGCTTACTTTCTGTTCTTTAAAATGGTGTATCATCTATATTTAAATATGTAATGGAAACCGAGTGATTCTTTGATATTTTTTACATGCATTATTTAAAATAATTTCTTTTACAAAAATTACATAAACATTAAACTTAGAAAACATCACTTTAGTTAAAATTATTTAAATGTTGACATTTAAAAAATTTTCAAAATCAAAGTCCATCTCTTCGTTAGCATTAGCTTCAATATCTGCCTCTGACATCTCAGTTATCTTAGAATTCCCACAATTAGTACCCATGCACATTGCACATGCACCCTTTGCAGAATATTGAACAACTAATTCCTATCCATAATCCATATTTTGAAGTTTGCCCGGCCGAGTCAAGTGGATCCAAAGTATTACCTATAAAAAATAAGATTCAATCATAACACACAATCACATAAAAAAGTTATAATAAGGAATATAAAAAATAATCCTAAAATCAAAAATCGTTGCAAGTACTTATTACATTTTGAAAAATCATATCTTATTCAAAAATAATCCTAGAATTTTTTATAATACACCATTTTAAAGTAAACAGAATAAGCTTTCTTTTTTATTATATATTTATATTAAAAAGTTATAATGGGAAATTTAAAAAATAATTGTAAAAAATACGAAAACTCGTTAAAAGTATAAAGTTTTGAAAAAGATAACCTCTTTAAAAGAAGTCGTACAACATTACACAGCAGAACATTTTAAAGGTAATTCATTTCTATTCCTCGTACATGTACTATTGCATATGCCTAAAGTTACGTAGAAAAAAGTTACAGAACAATATTTGCGAAATAACAAGGAAAATTGCCCAACATTGCTGTGAGTGGCGAACTTTAAAAGATCATATTTCGAAAACTGTAAATCCTAATGACCTCTGCCAAACATCATTTTAAAGGTAAAATATGTATATTTTTTTTCTATGAAGCAATGTCTATACCTATATCCCCATGGACAAAAGTTATGGGACAAAAAACAAAATTTCTTTCTTTTGGGTTTGTTTGTGCTTTTTCTTTTGAATATATTTTTGTAAAAAAAAGTATCTTTGAGTTTAAAAAGTTATATTTAGATGGGAAATTTAACCAGGAACAATTTTTATGTAGACGTGTTTGTACCAAAAGTGCATAGAACTCACCCTAATGTAACCTGCGCCCAGGGACTAATTCACCCATTTCTCAAAAACGCACCCCTTTAAATGGTAGCACTCCGCGGTTTTTTCATATATAGAGATTCATTGACCATATGAAATAATAAAACCCCATTAACGTTGTAGTTCCTTTCTATAGTACATAATCAATAGCCTATATAGCATAATTTAGTCAATCATAAGTTCAAAGAAGAAAAAATTTTTAGCAATGTAAATAATCAAAACCGATAGAATTTGACTTGAACTTTCAAATGCAGTAAGCAGAATTGCTCTTTTATTTTTTAATCAAAAGTTATTCGGGTTCAAAAATTGCACTTTTTCGATTTTTTGAAAGTTCAACCGCGTTTATCTCGAAAACTATGCATCGTACGAAAAAAATTGTAAGACCATTTTTTGCTGAGAATGACCCAAAAAATACAAAAAAATGTTTTGTTTTGCGAAAAATCGCTGTTATGTAATTCCTCAAGTTCTTTGTTTATAACAATCTTATCGACATCCGGATCAACTGTTACCCAAAAAATTCGTGTTCTACGGGTCAAAATACATAAAAAAAACTTGGATAAGTCCATCTGAATTAAGGATACCGTTGTACCCCCCTGGCGACAGGACTAAGTTGTAAGTATCGAAATATTTAATGTTTGTCCATGTCTAATATTAATTTTGCAGTTTTCTCCTGAAGAAGTCACCAAGTAGTGACGAAATATTGAGACTTAAAACAAATAGAGTTTTCTTTCAACTGACCGAATCGCCGTTATAGGCTATTGATTATGTACTATAGAAAGGAACTACAACGTTAACGGGGTTTTATTATTTCATATGGTCAATGAATCTCTATAGATGAAAAAACCGCGGAGTGCTACCTTTTAAAGTGGTGCGTTTTTGAGAAATGGGTGGATTAGTCCCTGGGCACAGGTTACATTAGGGTGAGTTCTATGCACTTTTGGTACAAACACGTCTACATAAAAATTGTTCCTGGTTAAATTTCCTATCTAAACATAACTTTTTAAAGTCAAAGATACTTTTTTTTACAAAAATATATTCAAAAGAAAAAGCACAAAGAAACCCAAAAGAAAGAAATTGTTTTTTGTCCCATAACTTTTGTCCACCGGGATATAGGTATAGACATTGCTTCACAGAAAAAAAACTTACATATTTTCTCTTTAAAATGTTGTTTGGTAGAGGTCATTAGGATTTACAGTTTTCGAAATATGATTTTTCAAAGTTCGCCACTCACAGCAATTTTGGGCAATTTTCCTTGTTATTTCGCAAATATTGTTCTGTAGTTTTTTTCTACGTAACTTTAGGCATATTCAATGGTACATGTAAGAGAAATAGAAATCAATTACCTTTAAAATGTTCTATGTATAATGTTGTACGACTTCTTTTGAAGAGGTTGTCTTTTTCAAGAATTTATACTTTTAACGAGTTTTTATATTTTTTACGATTATTTTTTAAATTTACCATTATAACTGTTTTTCTACATTTAGGTATATATTATATAATAAAAAAGAAAGCTTATACTGTTTACTTTAAAATGGTGTTTATAAAAAATTCTAGGATTATTTTTGAATAAGATATGCTTTTTCAAAATGTAATAAGTACTTGCAACTATTTTTGATTTTAGGATTATTTTTTAAATTTCTCATTATAACTGTTTTATGTGATTGTGTGTTATGATTGAATCTTATTTTTTATAGGTAATACTTTGGATCCACTTGACTCGGCCGGGCAAACTTCAAAATATGGATTAATTCCAATAATTACTGTCAAAGCTCCTGCACCACAAGCTTTGCTTGAAAAAATAGCATGTAAATGTACCAAAGGATGTACAAAAAACTGCGGTTGTAGGATAGGAATTAGTTGTTCAATATTCTGCAAAGGGTGCATGTGCATGGGTACTAAATGTGGGAACTCTAAGATAACTCAGGTGTCAGAGGAAGATATTGAAGCTAATGCTAACAAAGAGATGGACTTTGATTTTGAAAATTTTTTAAATGTCAACATTTAAATAATTTTAACTAAAGTGATGATGTTTTCTAAGACTAATGTTTATGTAATTTTTGTAAAAGAAATAATTTTAAATAATACAGGTAAAAAAATATCAAAGAATCACTCGGTTTCCATTATTTAAATATAGATGATACACCATTTTAAAGAACAGTAAACAAAATAAGCTTTTTATATAATATAATATATAACATATAATACATAATATATAATATATAATATATAATATATAATATATAATATATATATAATATATAATATATAATATATAATATATAATATATAATATATAATATATAATATATAATATGTAATATATAATATATAATATACAATATACAATATAATATTATATAATATAGTATATAATAATATTATTTTATTTTTATATTATATTATAAAAAATCGTTAAAAGTATAAAACCTTGAAAAACCATAATCTCTTTTAAAAAAGTCGAACAACGTCATACAGTAGACCATTTTAAAGGTAATTGATTTCTATTCCTATTACGTGTACCATTGCATATACCTAAAGTTACGTAGAAAAAAGTTACAGAACAATATTTGCGAAATAACAAGGAAAATTGCCCAAAATTGCTGTGAGTGGCGAACTTTGAAAAATCATATTTCGAAAACTATAAATCCTAATTACCTCTACTAAACAGCATTTTAAAGAAGAAATATGTAGGTTTTTTTCTGTAAAGCAATGTCTATACCTATATCTTCGTGGACAAAAGTTATGGGACAAAAAACAAAATTTCTTTCTGTTGGGTTTCTATATTCTTTTTTTTTTTAATATATTTTTGTAAAAAAAAGTATCCTTGACTTTAAATAGTGATATTTAGATCCGAAATTTAACCAGGAACAATTTTTATGTAGATATGTTTGTACCAAAAGTGCATAGAACTCACCCTAATGTAACCTGTGCCCAGGGACTAATTCACCCATTTCTCAAAAACGCACCCCTTTAAATGGTAGTACCCCGCGGTTTTTTCATATATAGATGTCCATTGACCATATGAAATAATAAAACCCCGTTAACGTTGTAGTTCCTTTTAGCTATCTTATTTTGAATATAATCAATAGCCTATTATTCAAACATTACTATATAATACTTAAATATAGTAAAATATTTCCAATTAATCTGAGTAACATTTGTTTTTACCTGCTCTTCTGATGGATCCTAAAACTTCCATTAAAATAACTTTTAAGTCACAATCTCCCCTCGTAGCAGCATGATGAATCATGGCATATTCTCCAGATACCTGATATGCGAACATGGGATACTCAGGATGTTTGTCCTTGATCTGTCTCAATATATCCATGTAGCTCATGACAGGTTTAACCATCAACATGTCAGCTCCTTCATTTACGTCTCGATCTGCTGCTCTCAAAGCTAAGCCAGTGCTCTGAGGGGGCAGCTGGTAGCATTTTCTGTCCCCAAAGGCTGGTTTTGATTTAGCTGCATCTCTGTAAATAAACATGACGTTTTTAACAGTTTCTAACTGAGAAAGTAATGAATAATTTTGACTAAAATTGGGAAACGTCAATTGGACCTGCAATATTATCATTTGAAATATACTTGAGATCTATGATGTCCTCACAATGAAAATAATTAATGGATTTAATTGGATCCTCACAGCTAATGGGAAAGAAAAAATATATGAGTAAGGTTCAGATTTTAGAAGCAGTCTGAATGTAAAAATTGTATCTGATATAAGCATGTATGATAAATGGATATTTTGGGAGTGCGGTCCTGACAGTAATAACGTAATAATATACATCACGTTGTAAACCGCTGCGAAATTTATCAGTTTTTAAATGATAAAAACACAATTTAAAATTATTTTGTTAGTTCCTCCACATTGTTATAGTGGAAACTCCATGTAAACCTCGCAAACCTGACGTGAGTACCAAAAACCACATCATATTATATTTATATTAATAATAATATAACCTATAAAATATCCAAGAAACATAAATAGGACCAGTTTTGGGCCAAGATCCACACCGGTTTTTGAACCGGCGACAGGGCCGGCCATGCAACGTCTTCAAAATTAATCAAACATGACTTCGAATAACACCATGAACACTACCCAAACTTCATCTCACATCTCATATTCCAGTGTTGCTAACACGTTTAAACAACCAACAAAAGACGAAGCCATAGTTCTTTCTAGTATTGAAGGAACCAAAGTTCAAGAGTACATCATAGCCGTCGGTTCAATAGTTGGTCCACGTAACGTATCTTTCGCTTCCAGAATAGCCAACAATAGAATATGTATATATCTTTCCTCTAAAAATATGGTTGATTCATTGCTGCATTCCCACAAATACGTCAATATAAAAGAAACTCAAGTAGAAATAAGAAGACTTATCACTCCAGCTCAAAGACTGATAATATCAAACGCTGGTCCTTCTGTTCCAACCACGTTAATTGAACAAAAACTACGTAAAATGGGTATAAACACCGTCTCTAAAATGATTTTTCTTAGGGTAGGAATACCTGAAAGCGAATATAGACATGTCTTGAGTTTTAGAAGGCAAATATTTATCACACCTTTAGAAAATATGTCCATTCCCGATTCTTTCATGATCTCTCATGATAATACCACTTACAGACTATACCTTTCTATAGAAGGATTCAACTGTTCAAAATGCAAGACTATTGGTCACCAGGAAACAGAATGTCCTGACAACGCCAATACAATCACTTCTAATGCTACCACTTCTAATACAACCAATCTTGACTCAACCAATTCTAATCCACCCACTTCTAATACAACAAATCCTGACCCAACCAATTCTAATCCAACCTCTTCTAAAGCTCGTCCAGAAACCTCCCAAAACCCACAATATATAACAAATCTACCTTATAACCAAACAGAACAAAAACTTTCTGACAAAGCCTTAATATCCACCTCTAACGATCACCCAGCATCTTCCCAAAACATATTAGATCAGATCCCATACGTACAGGTCTCTAATAACCAATTAGAATCTACCATAGAAACTGACGACATGTCAAGACCTACAAATAATACAAATGAAACAAACACTTTAAAAATCCCAACATCATCAACTTCCAACAAGATCAGCAATCTTACTCCATTAGAAATAATACAACCTAAAATTATTCCAAACGTCACAAAACATCTAAAAGGCTCATCTCATCGTCTCCAGAAATCAACGAAAATACCACACAGTCCGATTCCCATATCTTCACTTCTCCAGTAACAAGGAAATCAAAGAAAAAAACAAAAACGTCTAAAAGAAATTCTCGAGATGAACTTTTACTTTCCCTAGAGACAATTAAAGACAAAATCGCAAACAGATCACCACCATTTGTCCTTAACTTCGACGAAATATGTGACTTTCTCGAAAACACATTAAACGCAAAACATCCCGAAATAACATCAAAAAACTATTCGAACGAAACAGCCGAATTAATTCAGATCCTTAATTTTGTTCACGCCTATACCCACAATTCAAAATTAAAAAATAATATAACTCGATTAAGAAAGAAACTAAGCCCCAATAATTTCTCTTCCACAGAAGAGACCGATGAAACACATTCTCAGTCAGAACTCGAAAATGTCTAACCCCTATATATTACAGTGGAATATCAATGGGTTCTATACCCATTTAGAACAATTAAAACTTCTCTAATAAATGAAACATGCCCTAAGATCTTATGTCTTCAAGAAACTCATTTTAAGCAATCCAATATTAACCTTCAAAACTACCAATGTTTTCCAAAAAACAGAATAGCACAACAGGCAAGTGGCGGAGTAGCCATCTTTGTAAGAACAGACCTAGAAGCTAAGCCAAAGAAGATCCCATAGAATCACAGACGATGACCTCAAGACAATCCTCACCAAAAAAGTTTCATCAGTGTTAACATATTTAAAAGACATCAAATTGTATAACTCTATTTAATGTAATACTTTGTATTGTTATATCCACTAATAACCCTGCGCGGTTGATGTGGTTTTGTGTTTAAATAAAAAAAAATGGATATTTTAATTTTTAAGTCAGGAATAAATAAATTATTAAACCAATAAATTGGATTATACAGTGCGCTGGAATAAGTGTCCCCCCCCCTCCCATATTAACTTATTTATTGTTAGCACATAAGCAAAACGCTCGGACAGGTCGATTTTTAAAATCATAGTATATTACAGCATCAATGTTTCGAATTTTACGCGATACCTCTTCAGATGACAGTCATGACTTTGATTTTTTGAATAGGAAAGATTTAATCATTTAAAAGATTTTGAAATACTGATTACAAAAATGTGGCGACCCGAGACGCCAATTCTTTTATTATAAGCTGATAAAAAAAATTTTATTGAATTTTATGCATCACTGAATTTGTTTAGAAGTATGTTTCCTTCAACATAGTCATGAGCTATTCAAAATATTCATTATCATTTTTGAAATTATTGCATCGAAAGAATTTTGTCACGTATAGGGGCAACACAGGCCCGTCGGACCCTATTTGTATTTATACCTAAAGTCTAAATCTTTGTTACAGAAGTTAATCTGGAAGTCCGGTAATGTTTTTGTGGATTATCTAAACTACTTTTATGATTCCGGAAATCCAATAATAAAGTCTAAACGTGTCACAAACAATGTAAACATCTCTTTGATGTGAACATCAAAGAGATGCTTACAATAGGTGTTATATATATTCTAAATGAATTTTAAAAATTGATAATCAGGAATGCAATAATATTGTTAGGTAGGTACCTATACATATTTTGAAATAAATAATGCATCTGCTATCAAGTTGTTTGATATCGATGTGAGTGTCGACAACTAAGCTCCTAAGAATAAATAAATGACAAATAAATAAAAGAAAAATAAATGACTAATCTATGGTTTTTTTTTATTTTTATTATTTTTTTTTTACCTAATACTTAATAATAATTTAATTTGTCATATCAATTTGCTATTCTATGTGGGAATAAGCTAATCTTGTGGCTTAGTCCCAACTAAAATAGTAAATTGATATGCCAAAGTATTAATTTGTAAAAGTAAAATAATAATACTCTTCTGAATAGATTTTATTCATTTTGTAAATATTGTTTTTGTCGGTACTTTATACATGAGCTGCTAATTGCCATAATCTTTTCTCAGAAGGGTTTTCACACAATAATGAAAGGCAACAACCAGTGGCGACGCGTGACTTTTTCTAAAGTGTTACCAAAACCAGATGTAAAAAAATCTTATTTAAAAAAAATTATTTTGAACCTCCTAAATATAAGTTTTTGTTTTGAATCCTGTGGGATAAAATTAAACAAATCACTATTCCCAAATTATATGTATGTAATTCTTTTTCTTAAAGTGCCTATCCGTTCCGGATGTTGGCGATCATCATGGATATCTTGACTTTGTTTACCGCAGCGCGGAACAGTTCAGTGGTAGTGGTGTTATACCACTTTCGTAAATTTTGAAGCGAGGAAATGCGTCTTCTTCCCGGTCCTCTTTTACCATTTACCTTCCCTTGGAGAATCAGTTGGAGAAGGCCGTAACGTTCTTGATTTCTCATTACATGTCCTAGATATTCTAATTTTTTTGTTTTGATGGTTATGAGAATTTCACACTCTTTCCCCGTTCTACGCAGGACTTCCACATTAGTAATTCGGTCAACCCAGGATATACGTAAGATGCGCCTATAACACCACATTTCGAAATTGCATTGCATCTATGAATCTGCTCGAAGCTTTCGAAATTTGGTGTTATGTATGTAATTAGGTATATGTAATTGATATAACAATAAATAATAAACAGACTAAACATATTATTCTACCATAAACTTAACATAAAAAAGAACAAGTAGGAAAAAGAACAGATTTTGAAAACTATTGTTTATATTTTAATTCTTTCATTTTCAATAATCTCATTTTTTCTTCAAAATTATATATATAAAAAAAACAAGGAGAATGACTTTTCAAGTAGTTGATCAATTACGCAATACGCAGCAACACTCTTCCATGTTTAAATACACGCACACTGTAATCTGTAATAGGTACTAAACCAACGTTACCAAACCAAAAAATGATTACAATACAAAGCGTGCCCCGTGTCCACTGCCCACGCGTCGTCTCTAGAGCCGTCGCGCGTCGCTCCTTCAAAATTTTCAGAAACGAGCTAGTCCAGAGCGATAGCGAGATTCCTCCTGCGTTACCACTGCCAGGAGTGGTAACAACATCATAACGTGCAACGGATTCACATAATCTCGCCAATATTTTCGTGCGTCTAGTTGGCTATTTACTGAATTAGGTACTATGTATTAACAAATATCTCTGTTGGTAAAAAATTTAAATGGAATTATTTCATAGTAGTCATAAAATATTTATTTGCAAGATTTTTAACTGTTACCAATGGTAACAGTGGTTACATGGACGCTTCGCCAGTGGCAACAACACTGTAATCTTTTTCCAGGATATGCGTAAACATCAACCCCTCTTTTTAAATAAAATGGCATGGTAGATTTACAAAAGTTTTTATTTATTTATTAAGCCTTTATTTGGCTCCAAATGTTTATTACCTGTGAATAAATATTTTTTCTACAAAAGTTTTCGTGCATTTCATTATTTTGTGCAAATCCTTCAGGTAGATCGCACCCTCGAGGTAGACCGCATACTATAGTAGCACCTCTTTTTAATCTAGACAATTTAAATTTAACTTTAATAAAAAATCAAAATAGAATATTAGAAATATATGGGTAAATATGAATAGTACATTCAAGAACAGTGGTGGGCCCAACGGACCCGAGTTGCCCCGTTACGTAAGTAAAATGTGTTGCCCGGATAAGGGTTAAATGCAATCATTTTTTTAATCCTGAAAAAACTAATAAGTATTTTTGAAAAATTTAAACGCAGAATGAAAGATTACATTATTACCGGGGGCCGAAAGTCCCTTAAAACTTCTATAATGTTGTTTTAATAAGTTACAGGGGTGAAAACGAAGAGAAAATTTAGTATGATTTTTAATTTCAAATATATTATTCAAAAGAAACTTCTTGTTTATTCTAAGGGACTTTCGGCCCTTCGTATTAATGTAATCTTTCATTCTGCGTTTAAATTTTTCAAAAATACTCATTAGTTTTCCCAGGATTCGAAAAAAAATGAATGCATTTAAAAAGCATTTGACCGAAATTTTGCCCAAGTATTACCTTTATTATTATATTATATTATATAATATTATATTAAAAAGGTATACATTTTTGTAATCAGTGTTTCAAAAGCTTTTAAATGAGGTACCACATGATGTACTTTCCTATTTAAAAAAATCAAAGTTATGACTGTCACCTGAAGAGGGATCTCGTAAAGTTCAAAACATTGATTCTATAATATACTATGATTATTTTAAAAATCGCCCTGTCCGAGCGTTTTACTATGTGCTAAAAATAAATGAGTTAATATGGGGGGGAGGGGGTTAACACTTATTCCAGCGCACTGTATAAATTATGTTTTAGTGTGAATAGTTTAAGTATAAATAAATTTAAAATAAGTGTAATTAATTTAAAATAAAGACTAAATAAACGAAGTGTTAAAATCATTGCAGTATTAAAGGTATGAATAATATTTCCCAATTTTCAGTTACAACTATTCACTACTTTAATTACAGGCTGTTAAAACATCTTGGTATATAATAATATATTTAAATATTAACATAATTACCTAAATGGTCCATAAAAACCTGATGCAAATTTCGCAGTATAAGATAATACTGCTACTCTATTACCTAAACCATTATTAACCAACTTTGTTTTAATGGCTCCAATCCTTCCATCCATCATATCCGACGGTGCAACAATATCTGCTCCTAAAAATATAATACAGTACAACCTGCCATATCCGGACCTGTCATATCCGGACCTCCCCATATCCGGACGGTTCTGCGCCGTCCGGATCTACCCAAATCTACCGAGAAAGGCAGTCCTGCTGTTGGACAACGCACTAAAAGAAGAACTAAAAGATGGCGAAATAATGTATTATAGAATCTATAAAACGTGTCTATCGACGAAAGTTGTTGACGGCGTTGATTACTGGAATGTATGAAGGAGAAAACGTTTCAGAGACTATAAAAGAAGTAGTGGTCTTGATATCCAGATTTTTTCATATCCGGATCAGTCTGTTGCGACATTGATCCGGATATGGCAGGTTTGACTGTATCCATAGTAGTGAAAAAACTTACTTTAAGGTATATTATAACTACGAATATTACGGTTACAATCTAGATGTAACAGGGGTTTCTTTAGCGAGATTTCATATCAACAACCTACTAATTTGACTGTTTTTTGTAAATATCAAATATTTCTATATGTTCTAATTTAACTATTTTTGTATGTTCTATTTCAGTATTTTATGTATGATTGTAAAAAAAAGGTTTTACCGTTTAATAAATATTATAAATATGGTATTGGGTACCTGCTTTGGCATAAGCTAGAGCTACATCTGATATTCTTTGGATACTAGCAGTATTATTTAAACTACCATCATTGTTCAGTATTCCACAATGTCCATGGGAACTGTAAGGGCATAAACAAACATCACAGGCTATTGTCAGATTAGGAAACCATTTTTTTAGTTTAGGAAGTGCCTTGACTACTGGATTTTGTGAGCTATCTGCATGGGTAGCAAAATCATCCTAAAAATTGCATATAATTTATTAATTTATATGTATACAGTGATGAGCGCGCTAATAACCGGCAAAATAGCTCAAAAGATGGAAAACATATTAAGTTGTGATATAAAAAGAAATGAAACTAGTCGAGCTGGGAAATTTAGCGGTATTAACCTTTAAATTTACATTATATTGATTGCTTCCCACCTTTACACTTATCAGAGGAGTATGTCAACTAAAACTGTCTGGCGAATGGATTTAGTGTTTGCAGTCATATAAACCCAAATAAACAACAACTAAAACTGTCACTGTGACAGTGGTAGTTGCGAAACTCGTCTGATACATCTAAAGGTGGGAAACAATCAATATAATAACTAGATAATCAATATAATAACAGATAACAATAACTGTGATATTCCAAGCTTTGATTATAATAAAACGATTAGTTTAAGCAGCTGTAATATTAGTTTAATAGATATTTTTAATAAGTTAGAAAAATTAAATCTAAAACTTAGTAGTGGCCCTCATGCCTTATTTTGTACATAAATGTCGTGTTGCTCTGTCTCCTGTATTACTAAAGATATTTCGTTTATCATTAAGTACTGGCACTTTCCCAGAAGAGTGGAAAAAAAGTTATATTTCTCCTATTTTTAAGAATGATAGTAAAACATGTTTAGAAAATTACAGACCCATTTCCAAAATTTCTATTTTTGCAAAGATTTTTGAGTCAATTATTGCTTCAAAAATATTTTTTTCAATTAAAAATTTAATTATTCCTGAACAACATGGCTTTATGCCGGGTAGGTCTACAACCACAAATCTAGTGATCCTAGAAGAATTCATTTTGGATGCCTTTGGGAAGGGGGCTCAGGTCGATGTGATCTATACCGACTTCTCAAAGGCATTCGATCGTGTTAACATCAAGATTCTTATAAAAAAACTAGAAGCACTAGGAATTCATGGATCCCTACTTGAGTGGTTGGAGAGCTACCTGACAGACAGGCTTCAGGTTGTCAAAGTCAAGAACTGTCTTTCTGAAGAGATTTTGGTTAGGTCTGGCATCCCACAGGGTGGTCATTTATTGACTATTCTTTTTATTTGTTTCATAAATGACATTTTAGAAATCTTTGAAAATTGTGTTATTTTGTTGCATGCTGATGATTTGAAAATTTTTAGAATTATTAAGGATGTTAGACTGTGTAAAAATGCAAAAAGATGTAAACAATTTCTCACAATGGTGTACAAAGAATGACCTTTCACTTAATATTGATAAATGTAAAATAATGCGCTTTTTTAGAAACTGACAACCTATCTGTTTTAATTACTCTATAAATAATATATTTCTGGAACCGACAAACACTTTCAAAGATTTAGGTGTATTTTTTGATCCCACTTTATATTTCAAAAATCACTATAATTTTATTTGTAATAAAGCTTTTAAATTACTTGGATTTTTGAAAAGAAACTTGTCAGAATTTAATAATGTGGATTGTTTTAAAAGTGTGAATTGTTTTATAATTAGATCAGTTCTGGAATATTCCAGTACTATTTGGTCTCCTTTATATAAATGTCATATTGAAAGCATTGAGAAAGTTTAGAAAAAATTTCTACGCTTTGTAGGCTATAAATTAGGGATTTCTTCATAAGATATAGTGTATTGTGACATTTTAAAATTGCTTAATATACCAACATTAGAAAATCGTCGTTTAATGCTAGATTTGGTTTTTCTTTTCAAGATTGTAAACAGAATGATAGATTCGCCTCAAATTTTGCAGTGAGTAGGTCTTAGGGTTCCTCAAAGGTGCACACGATCTAAGGACGTTTTTCACTTAGAATTCCAACAAACAAACTATTGTCTAAATAGACCTATAAGAGGAATGTGTCAATCTGGAAATGGTTTAGATGTAGACTTTTTTTCTAGCTCTCTGAATAGTTTTTGAAAAAAGCTGAAAAAATCTTTTTAAAATACAATGTAGGCTGTCACTGTAAACTGTCATTTAGGTATTTATTCTATTCATTTGTCTTGTGTAAATTGTATGTAATTATTATTGAGTTCTAAAACTGTTAATATGATATGAATTATTTGACGATTGTGATTATTGTAATTGGTAGGTATTGGCTCTGAGCTTCGCTGGTGTCGCTCCTAGCGGTTACTAATTCAACTTTTACCAGTAATTTTTAAATTTATTATTTAATTGTTATCGCTTAATATTTACAACGCAAAAAAGTAATTAAATTGTAATCGATTTTTTAAAGATTTTTCTAATCATTTTGACGTTCTATTGATAAAATATCAATTTCTTACTTTGGATACTTTGACAATAATCGTGTAGATGGCGCTAAGATTATAATAGATTATTTATAATTAGATATTACGGAACATTAAAAAAACTTAAATTCAGTATTTAAAACGTAAGTATATTTAAGATAAAAATATATACCACAGCTTTGACCAACTAATATTGTTTATAATTAATGTTTTTAATTTTAATTTTAAATTAATCACTTTGACATTTATGTCAAATTTCCAGTAAACGTTTACAAACTTGTCACTACTGGCGTTCGCGAATTTGTAAATATCCCCTCTATGTACGAGCTCACAGCGTATAACCGTAAATAAACTATCTATCTATCTATATTAGGTTGAAATGTTTCATATTCTTGGAAGTACCTAGGTAGCTCAGGATTGCTAGGTTGCTATGGAATGAAAGGAGTTGGAAGACACCTATGTCCAAAAATGGACGATAGAAGGCTAAGAAACATCTTTTACATTAGAAATATGTTTGCTACTTACCTTGGACAACTTTTCTACCACTCCAAAAAGTAACACAGATTGTAGTCCATTTTTAACAACATCTTGTAAATGATCACGTAATTTATTTATTCCATACCTTGAAATTCCTGGCATACTACTAATGGGTTGTACGACATCATCATCTTCCCTAAAATTTGTATTTTATTCATGAAAACATAGTGATAAAGAGGGTGAAAAATAAAGAGGATGACATAACCTTACTTACACAATAAAGACTGGGTACATCAAATTTTTCGCTGTGATTTCACATTGGATACTCTGCCAGTCCCTTAAAGTTTGATTAAATATACCACTTTGCAGAATATCTTTATTTTTTACCTGAAAATTAATTTTTGCTGTCATGTTTTACTAATCCAAACGTCAAACTTGGAAATGATTGATAAGCAGATAAGCACTACTGTAGACGTCTATGACCTGTTGTAGTGGTTACTTAAAAATGATAAGGATTCATTCAGAAATATGCTATTATGACGATTTTGCACAACTTCAATTAATTGAAAAATTTACATAACAAAAATTATCTTACCATCACCTAATATGATACGTATAATGTGTTGCATACCTCGAAGTTCGAACTGTTCCAAGTATTTAATAAAATTATTTTAATAGGCCAGTATTCAATGTAAAAGACAGCGACACCGAGTAATTTTCCGTGTCACCACCAAATTTCATGTGAATTGCATGCAAATTTGGATTTAGGTTCCTCTTACCCTTTACTTCACTTTTGGACTTGTGCTGTTGATTATTTTGACTTGGTGGGTGAAAGCCATCCCTTATCGGGGGTGAAAAAACATAGGTACGAAGGTACGTTTAAAATAAGTCAGCAAATGGATCAGCTGAGTAATTCTAAGCAACTTTTGTTATATAGAGTTGTTCACTAACACCAAGTCAATACTTTTTGAGTTATGTCGCTCAAAAGAAAGTTGGTTGCTATTTTTGGTAAAAATAATCGAAAAAATCAACCCCTAATTAGTATCTTAAATGAAATTAATCGTTATCGCTTTACAAATTTACTTTACTTACTATTGTTTATATGATCCGTAAGGTTCACCAGTTCAAAGTACTTATTTTTGAAAGGGTTGTAGTTGAAAGGGCTTGAACGAGTCACTAATCACGAGTGTATGCAAATTTTGCATACACTCGTGTTTACATCGTTTTGCACCAATTTTTGGTCTACCAAAAAACAAAAAATCTTAAATATTCAGTTAAGCAAAACGTATATTTTTTTCAAATCATTAATACTACTTTTTAAGTTATTCTGAAAAAAGGCATTTTTTTCGAAATATCACATTTTTTTATTTAAAACCATTTTTCAAACATTAAGTAAGTAGATACTTTGAACCGGTGAAACTTACAGATAAACAATACATACAGTAGGAAAAATTAAAGAATACTCATGAACGAACATATAAAACACGCTGTATTTTCCTGTCACCGTGTCGCACAAAAAATTGGCCAGCGCAAGTACATGTAATAATTATTATTACATGTACTTGCGCTGGGCAATTTTCTTTGTGACACGGTGACAGGAAAATACAGCGTGTTTTATATGTTCGTTCATGGGTATTCTTTCATTTTTCCGACTGTAAATAAAGTAAACTGTAAAGCGGTAACGATTAATTTTATTTTTGATGCTAACTAGGAGTAATTTTCACGATTTTTTTTACAAAAAAAAGGGACCAACTCTATTTTGACGTAATTTGCTTAGTTTTGGCGCTAGAAACTTTATATACAGGGTGATTCATTAAGAATGTGCAATCTCTGAGTTGTAGATTCTAGACCCCAAAATATTAAATATGCATCGTTACTGAGTTACAGGGTATTTTATTTAAAAATTTAATAACTGTTTTCACCCGGCATTTTAAAACTATTTGACATATCCTTGTCATACTTGGCCGAAAGTGTAAGTATTATATACCCCATGATACTATAAATAACAATAACTTCATTTATAGTTTATAGTATCATGATATACCCTACTAAATTATGATAAATAAACGTTTCTGGCTACTACCAGAGGCTTACGACAGGGGACAGTAAATGGTTTACTCTTCCCAAATTCTACGCCACTGACCGAATTGCTATTTTAGTATATATATATTTCGATTCTCCAATACTTTCTACGTAAATAATACACTCTTCATTCGTAACAATAAAGTAATGAATTTTCGAGATATTTGAAGTTGAAAATGAAATTTTCAGGCACAGCTATTTTGGTATTAATTTATTGTTCTCTTTAATTTTTAACTTCAAATATTTAAAAAACTAATGATTTTATCGTTACGAATATATTGTTTCCATAGAAAGTATTGCAGAATCTAAAAATTGCGCTAAAATAGTAATTACGCCAGTGGCGTAGACTGTGGGAAGGGTCAACCATTCACTTTCCCCTGTTGTACGCCTCTGGTAGTAGCCAGAAATGTTTATTTATCATAAATTAGTAGGATACTTTTTGCCAAGCATGATAAGAACATGTTATACTTCTTAAAGTACTGGATGCAAATAATTTTTAAATCAAATATCCTATAACTCAGTAAGGAGCCACATTTTAATTAAGTGATTTGGGTCAAATATTAACTATTTGTATCCAGTACTTTAAGTATTTGACATATTCTTATCATACTTGGCAGAAAGTGTATAGGTACTGTACACCCCAGTGTATTATGTTAAATAAACGTTTCTGGCTACTACCAGAGGCGTACGATAGCGGAAAGAGAATGGTTGACCATTCCAACATTCTACGCCACTGGCAGAATTACCATTTTAGCGCAATTTTTCGATTCTCCAATACTTTCTATGTAAATAATATACTCTTTATTCGTAACGATGAAATCATTAGTTTTAGAAATATTTGAAGTTAAAAATGAATGGGAACAATACATTAATCGAAATAGCCGTACCGTTTCATTTTCATCTTCAAATATCTCGAAAACTAAGGACTTATCGTTATTAATGAAGAGTGTATTATTTACGTAGGAAGTATTGGAGAGTCGAAATATTGTGGTAAAATGGCAATTCCGTCAGTGGCGTAGAATTTGGGAATGGTAAACCATTCACTGTTCCCTGTCGTACGCCTCTGGTACTAGGTATTATATTATATTGTATTATATTATATTATAGGGTGCACAGTACCCTACCAATTTGGTATGTGGGGTTAAGATAATATTTGGACTTGTTCAAATAACTTTTTCCGATATCTCTAACACGAAGAAAAATATCGGAAAACTTTTACAAATATCAGATTCTTTCACTCAGAAATTAAAACAATTCTATTTTTTTCGCTTCAATTGTAGATGTACACTACAATTTTATTAAAACAAAGGTATGAGCAAAATAAAAATAAAATTACATGCATATCTACTTACAAAGATGCAATTGTTAACAAATAAACGACACAAACATTGGTATTACACTTCACAATTAGACTAAATATTTTTAAAATGATATGATATTATGAAATTATAAACTATGATGATATTATGAAATGTAGATAAAAAATGGTCAAAAATAAATGGGGTCTTTTAAATTACATTTTTTGGACTATTTTTTTGCTAGTGTAAATTTGTCTAGATATTTATAGTTATGGCCTCCCCTATTGTAAAAATCACGAGCAGCCACTGAGAGGAACCTAGAGGAATAGTAGAGGATCAGATATAAGGTCAATTTGCACCAATCTGTTTAATGGTTAAAAATTATCGGATATGTAATTTAGCATGTTAACAATTACAAAAAACAAGGGTTACCCGATCTAATCTTTTTCTAACCTTAATTAATTAATAATTAAAAATAAAAATTTTTTAGGAATTAAAAGAAAATTTCGACCAGAGCAGAATTTTCTTCAGATTTTTTTATTCATTCTAAACCAAAAAAAGTCTTTTGTAATTTTTCTCTAAAGTTGATCGTTTTTGAGTTATAAACAATTTAAAACTGAAAAAGTACGCGAAAGATGACAATTTTCAAGGCTCAAAAACACAAGTAAAAAATATCATTTTTGTAATCATCAAGTACATAAATTTAAGTTCAAACCTTTTTCTATCAGTATAGAATTTTATCTATGTTTTATTCTAAAACATATTTTTGAAGTTATACAGTCGAACCCGCTTATTAGAATCCCTGTTATAGGAATATCACGGTTTATGGAATATAAATTCGAGTTCCCCAAAACGTTTCCATTTACTCCTTAATAAATTTATCCTTTTATTGGAATAGGTTCTAATTAGATAATACCGCTTATTAGCATATTTTGCAGATCAACGAATATTTTTTTACAACTTGGGCGTCGAAACGTTAATAAAATCATTTTTAGGTAAAATTGTGGCTTATTTTCCATTTGAATATACTTGATTATTTTTTTACAATTTACTAAAAATTTAAATTATGTTTGGTATTATGGTCAGTCGTCAAGGCCTGTAGTGCTGAATTAGATATTATTAGGATAATAAATATTTATTACTTTGTTACGAGTACCTACCAATTCGATCTTTAGCCGAAAAATGCATGGGTCATAAAGTAGTTTTTACTTGTCTACACAAAGGCACTGTTGCCTGCTATAAAATTGTTAGAAGCAGTTTATTTTCAAGAAGAATTCACCCAAAGAGTATTTACCTACTTGTTTGCAAGATGTGAATTATGGCTTTGTTAAATTCATCCATTTCTTGCCGCCAATAAAAGTTTTATTCAACCAATGGATTAAGGATGACCACATGGATTAACAATAAAAAACTATAATTACCGATAATTTCTCAAGAAAAAATAAGTAATTTTGTTATATGCATTTTAATAAGAAAATATTTACATATCTACATATTGCATACATTTTATATTAATTACCTACTGCTACTGTATTCATTCACATACATAATATAATGTAATTTGCCATTTTAACACATACATAGATAAGTAGTAGTTACACTACTGTATTATTAACGTAAAAAGACCTAAAAACATTTACATATACTGATTATGTAGGTATATATATGATGTACATATTGGCATAGTATATAAAACTACATATTGGCATAGTATGTAAAACTACACATTGGCATAGTATGTAAATAATATTATTAAGTATATTCGGTACACTTATTTCGACTAGCCACCAATGATCGGTTATTAGAATATCCCGGTTATAAGAATATTTTTGCCTGGTACAAAGGCTATTCCAATAAGCGGGTTCGACTGTACTTCTTTAGGCGCGATTGAGAGTAAAATTTCATAATACTGAGCGCATGCGCATACAGACAGTATGGCGTTTAGTTGCTATCTTTCAAGTTATGTATAAATATATTAGTGCAAGGAAAGGCGTGAAAAGAATTTATTAGTGTTTTTAGTAAATATATTTATTATAATTTTGGTGTCTTTTGATTTGTCTTCCTCATGAGTAAGATGAGTATTATTAAAACATTTTATTGTATATTTATTATACTTCACCTTGCCTGTTTGTTACCGTGAGTTGTCATTAGGTACGTCCGAACCGACACAGTCCTCGTAGCGTATGTGGTATTAGTATAGTATAGTTAATCCAAAAGATGGCATAACCCAGACATCCAAAGTGAAAGTTATCCTTCAACACCAAATTGTTCTATATGGTCCACACAATGTCCAGAAAAAAGTCACACCATTTTGAGCGTCGGGTTTGGGGGAGGAGAGGGGGGAGAAATCTGAATATTCGTAGTTTTTTACGTTTTTCGTCAATATTTCTAAAACTATGCGGTTTAGCATGAACAACCTTCTATACAAAATTGTTCTACATTAAATTTAAAATAAAAAAGGTTCCATGTATAATCTTTCTAAAAAGAATGGTTCCAAAGTTACGGAGGTAGTATAGTATAACTGGTCCAAAAAATGACCTAACCCAAACATCCAAAGTAAAAGTTTTCCTCCAACACCAAATTGGTCTGTATGGTCCACATATTGTTCAGTAAAAAGTTACACCATTTTGAGCGTCCAGTTTGGGGGGTAGATGGGGAAGAAGTTGGTAAATTAGTAGTTTTTTTCGTTTTTCGTCAATATTTCTAAAACTATGCTTTAGCGTAAACAATGTTATATACAGAAATGTTCTACATGAAATTTAAAACAAAAATCTTGTATACATAATTGTTATAACATCAACAGTTCCAGAGTTACGGAGGGTGAAACGTCGAGGTTTTCGATACTTTTTATATTTTTTGGGCAATGTATGGTATAATTATACCAAAAACCCAGACATCCAAAGTGAAAGTTATCCTCCAACACCAAATTGTTCTATATATCGTCCACATAATGTTCAGAAAAAAGTCACACCATTTTGAGCGTCGGGTTTGGGGGGGAGAAATCGGTAATTATAAAAAGTAGTATCGAAAACCTCCACTTTTCACCCTCCGTAACTCTGGAACCGTTGATTTTATAACAATTATGTATAGAACCTTTTTTGTTTTAAATTCTATGTAGAACATTTTTCTATAGAACATCCTTTACGCTAAAAAGCACAGTTGTAGAAATATTGACGAAAAACTTTAAAAATCTACTAATTTACCGACTTCTCCCCCATCTCCCCCCCAAACCGGACGCTCAAAATGGTGTAACTTTTTACTGAACAGTATGTGAACCATATAGAACAATTTGGTGTTGAAGGAAAACTTTTACTTTGGATGTCTGGGTTAGGCCTTTTTTTGGACCAATTATACTATACTACCTCCGTAACTTTGAAACCGTTCATTTTAGAAGGGTTATGCATAGGGCCTTTTTTATTTCAAATTTAATGTAGAACAATTTTGTATAGAGGGTTGTTCATGCTAAAGCGCATAGTCTTAGAAATATTGACGAGAAACGTAAAAAACTACGAATTTACAGATTTCTCCCCCCTCTCCCCCCAAACCCGACGCTCAAAATGGTGTGACTTTTTTCTGAACGTTATGTGGACCATATAGAACAATTTGGTGTTGGAGGATAACTTTCACTTTGGATGTCTGGGTTTGGGTCTAACTATACCATACTATATAGCATTCGGCCAGAGATCGAGAGGTCTTGAGCTTGAGTTCGAATCCGGAGCAATCCTATACTTTTTTTTATTTTTTTTGAAAGCGGTAAGCACAAAATTAATTTGGTGTTTAAAAAAAATTAAAACAAACTCTTTAAAGTATGTTTATTTTTAAGAAATCATAACTTCTTACGTGCGTACAAAGTACACACACATTCTTTTTTTTTTAATTGTTAATGAGGAAGGTTTCTTATGGGGAGACGGGCATTAACGACTAAAAAACACTGTTTCAGAATGAAACAAGTCCAAAAGATTTATCAAGAACTGATAGAATTATGTTTGAACTTGAATTTAGGTACTTCGAAATTTCAAAAATGATATTTTATAGGTTTATGTTTTTGAGCCCTGAAAATCGTCATCTTTTGTTCTGTTTTCAGTTTGAAATTGTTTATAACTAGAAAACGATCAACTTTAGAGAAAAATTACAAAAGACTTTTACTGTTTAGAATGACCTAAAAAATCTAAAATAATATCTGCCAGGGTCGAATTTTTTTTAATTAAAAAAAATAGTTATTTTTTAATTATTAATTATGTAATTAGGTATAGTTAGAACAAGATTAGATTGTTAACATGCTAAACTACATATCCAATAATTTTTATGCATTAAACAGATCGGTGCAAATCGACCTTATATCGTATCTTAGACTAGAGACTAGAACTAAAAATCCAAATTTTCAAGCAAATCCATCCTGACGACAAAAATTACACACCAAACACTTATTTACTGGCCTATAATTGCCATCTGAAAAGTTGGCGGTACTTTTAAGTACTAACAAAACACTGATTTGACAGTCTATTTATTACATTTATTTTTTTAACAAGTGACAATCGCAGGTGGGTTGACTGTTGAGTTGTTTTGCGTATGTGTTTCTGGTGTGTTTACGCGGTGTTTGGCGTTTTATTTTATTTTAGTTAATATTAGTTTTTGTTATTAAAATGTGTGTTAAGTGCTGACAGTGTTAAAAAAATAATGACAAACACCTTCCCTCAATCATATCTTATGATTTTCTTATAAATGATGAAGTGGAAGAAAACAATGGAGTTCATGGATATTGTGAAAAAGAATATTTTTTTGACCGTTGGTAAGTTAAATATTGTATTTTAATGTTGTATCCTATCTTTACCTACCATTATTAATCAAAATGCAGAAAGTGGTTTCCAAGTAACTGATGACTCACTTATTTCTTACACCTAGTTACCTAGTAGATGGAGGTTGATTACCTTATTCTGCATTTTTAAATGAGTCTTATGCTCGTTTATAAGTATCTAAGGCAATATTATTGTATAATAGACCTTAATCCTTTATCTACAGTGTTAAAATGATCCTAAAAATATGGATCATTTAAATTTAACACACAAATTTATATGCTCTAGTTTTTTTTACATTATCACCAAAACAATATTCAAATTTTTAATAAAAAATTGAAATCTTTTGTCAGCCAAACATTATAGTTATAAAATATAATCTTTATTTTTTCCTTTTGATAATTTTTTAACAAATAACATGAAAACATGTCATAAAGTGAAACATACATTTTAAGTAGGTATATACTTTACATAAGATTATTGGGTATTTCCTATCTGTATTATAATGATTTTGTGGTCATTTTTTAGTTACCTATAGTAATCCATAATTCAACAGTACAGTGGCGGCTCGTGACCTCAGTATGCGGGTAGGCTACACATATACTTCGGGTAGGCGACATAAAATATCCTACAATTTGTAATACATTTTGAGCCGTCTTGCAATACTAAATGTAATCTATGAGCGCAACAATGTGTAAAAATTGCTTTTGGAGCATCTACTTTAATTTTGATTGTAATTCTTTATTTTTCAAAAATCATTACAAACGAGTGAATTCCCTCCCGTTTGGAAAGTTAGTTTTATATCACCGATATTCAAGAATGGAGATAGAAGCAGGGTACAGAGCTACAGACCTATTAGTATCCTTAATACTATACCCAAACTATTCGAGAGTTTAATATGTGACAAAATTAAGCCTACTATACAAAATGTAATCATTGAACAACAGTATGGTTTTGTTATGGGGAGATCAACTGAAATGAACTTGTTAAATTATACCTCCTTCTTAAATGAAGCATTGGAAAGTAAACAACAGGTAGATGCGATTTATACAGATTTTTCCAAGGCATTCGATAGAGTCAACCATACGTTATTGTTACATAAGATCGAACAGTTGGGTTTCTCTGATCCTCTGCTTAGTTGGATTCGAAATTATCTATTAGATAGAAGGCAGATAGTTCGTATTAAGAATTATTTCTCTAATGAAATTATAGTTACATCGGGTGTACCTCAAGGCTCCCACTTAGGACCTATCCTTTTTAATTTATTTATAAATGACATAAATAAAAGCTTCAATTTTGCTCAATTTCTTCTATTTGCTGATGACCTTAAATTATTTCACATAATTACCTCTGATTTGGATCACTACAATTTGCAATCAGATCTTAATGGTCTTGTGGAATGGTGCTCACTTAATGGTATGGACTTAAATGCAAACAAATGCCATGCTATAACTTTTACTCGACTAAGACACTTTGAGAATAATTCTTACTTTATATGGGACACTAGGTTACAATTAGTTGACTCAGTTATAGATCTGGGTGTTATTCTTGATACTAACTTGAATTTCAACCTACACATTAATAGCATGGTTTCTAAGTTATTAAAGATGCTTGGCTTTGTTAAAAGATGCAGCTATGGCTTTACGACTGGTCGTTCTTTAAAATTTCTTTATTGTTCTTTGGTTAGACCACATTTAGAGTATGCATCATGTGTTTGGTCACCTCAATATAACTGTCATATTAATAAAATCGAACAAGTTCAGCGTAAATTCTTACGTTATTATGCTTATAAGATGCATCTCACTGGTCAAAGTTATGAGTCTTTACTGCAAATTATTCGACTTGACTCATTACAGAGTCGTCGTCAACATAAAGATCTTTTGGCATTTCTCGAATCATCTATTGGCATTTCTCGAAAGCTGTAGAACGAGCGCTGACATGAACGTGCAATGAGAAATGCATTCCAAACAAAACCACAGATCACCGGTGAACCTGGTTCAACTAAACCATAGATTAACGCAGGTATGAGAAATCGACCCTAAGGCAAGAAATTAAGTGCCATGTACTTATGTCCACTATAGAATACATTAAATAAATACAACAATATGATGATGAATGGAGATGATACTGGGAATTTTGAGTTTCATTTCAATTCTCAATCTTTAAATATAAAATGACAAACTTGCTGCTTATGATTATTAAGTATAAATTTCAAATTCATTGGGTTGAATTGAAGGTACCTATAATTTTTTCAAAGGGAATCAACAAATAACTTAGTGCTTAATTTGGTGAAGTAATGGCATTGATGGCATAGGTACATTTGATTTTTTACATGTTAATTTAATTCATATAAAAAAAAGTTAGATCCAATTCTATTCTGACATTGTGTCTGCCACATTTGTAGACTGAACAATCTGTCTACAAACCTAAGCCTAAGTTTACAATTTTATACATACCATGATTTTTATATTTTATCACATAATATGTAATTTAAAATTTAGTTTGACTTTAATGGATCCGTCAAACTCTAACCTATAACATACTTACAACAAAGAGAATCAACAAATAACTTAGTGCTTGATTTAGTGAAGTAATGGCATTGATGGCATAGGTACATTTGATTTTTTACATGTTAATTTTTTTTTTCTCTGATTCTGGCCTTGGTTTAGAACTAGAACCTTTAGCCACGTAATTGTCTATCTTATCACTAACTCAGGTGTAATGTGTAGTGTGTGTGTTGAGTAAGTGTCTTGTTACTTTGCAAAGTCGACGTCATTACATGTTAATTTAATTCATATAAAAAAAAGTTAGATCGAATTCTATTCTGACATTGTGTCTGCCACAATTGTAGACTGAACAATCTGTCTACAAACCTAAGTTTACAATTTTATACATACAATGATATTTTATTTTATTACATATTCAAACTAAATTTTAAATAATTTAAAATTTAGTTTGACTTTAATGGATCCGTCAAACTCTAACATATACCTATGTATGTTTTGTTGATATGTATAATAATTTGTTATTATTTGAACATGACTAAATAATAAATAAATAATATAATTCCTTTATTCAGTTTTCAAAATATTATTTTGATATAACCTACTCATACATATAATTTGTTTAAAATATAAATAATTATATGAATAGAAATTGATACTACTTTATACCACTCCCATCACAATTTTTAAATGACGCCCCATACGATTTTAGTCCCATCAATATTCCATACCCAGCGATAAGAAGTATTCACTTCAAAAAAATCTTAACCAGATTATCTCATTATTCTAGCTAGATTGTATCTATATCCATCAATAAAACAACATTTTTGGAATTATTGGATGATAACAAAATTTTTTGAGCCAATTCTTATTCTTTAAATCTATAAATAGTTTTCATTTAATCCTATTTATAGTATTTTCAAGTTCCTATCATTATTACAACATAATACAACAAAAAAAGTATCTATTACAATTTTGTATGCCAACATTTTCCAAGGCTACAACTCTGATAGAACAATAATTTGTTCTGCATTTTAAAATAGATAAATATTTAATTTTAGTAAATTGTAGAACCTTGGAAGATGTTTACCTGAATGTTTATGTTTTGAATTATAAATAATTTCAGTCTTTTGAAATGTTAACCATTAAAAGGATTATTTTAACTTCAATGACAGTAAGACAAATTTTGTAAATAAGTATGACCTCTAAACTCCAATCTTCAATAAATTGAGGGAAAATTGAATTAAAGACATTTTGGATTACAGAATATGAAAAATACTGGGTACATAGTAGTCTAGGCCAGCAGTTGTCAATCTTTTTGTATCATGTACCACCAAATACTTTTTATTATTTTTGGTACCACCTAACTGAAATACTATCTAACTAGGTGATCTAATTAACTATAATAGTGGTGCTGATTTTGGCTGTTTTTGCGTTTTGTGTACCACCTCAAAAAATGAAATGTATCACCAGTGGTACATGTACCACAGATTGAGAACCGCTGGTCTAGGCGCCAGAGGGGTCACCGTGGCCTTTTTAATTCTGATGGACAATTTCAACGGTTTCTTATGGATTTTTGGCTGATGATTACGAATTTTCGAGGATGGATTTCGATCCGAGTGGCCAAAAAATTGTTATAAACAATCTAATTGTTTATAAGGCTCTGGTTCATAAACTAAAAGAGATACAACAAAATGTTTCAAATAAAATTTGTTCCTTAGTAAAAAACGAAGAAAACATCGTTTACTAAACTCAAATCCAATAATTAGAACTAAAGATATTGCAAATTAGTGCACAATGCAAATTTCAAATTGCAAAATAAGTATGTTTCGAAGCTTTATCGATCGTAACTCGGCTTCTATGCATGCAAATGAGCACTAGAAGGTCTCATTTTAAAGCTTAATTAATAGGCTTCCCAACAAAGTTTGTTAAATTACTTTATCTTCATTTGTTTTAAAGTTATACCCGTTTGAAGTTATAATTTTCTTAAAAAAATTGTACATTAATTTGTTTATAAGGATTTAAACCAAATTTGAGCCATAAACATTATTTATACTTTGACTAACAATAATGATAGAAGAACTGAAAAGGAACAATTTGAGCTTACGAAAATGTTCGTAAGTTTATTTTTGGCTAAGATATCGATATTTTAATGGCGCGCTATGAGGTGCAAGATCGGTTCACAGTCAAGTAATATCGCGGTAAAGTCGTGTTACATTATTTTGCTCAGGAGGCCTTGCCTATTCTTAATAAAGAATATCAACTGACTTTTTAGTTATATTTCTAAAATATTAGTTTTTAATGTTTTTTTTTCTCATTTAGTACAAAAAATAGAGGACAAAGTAAATAGAATGAAAGGTTATACGAGGTACAGTATGATGATTTAATATAAGAATTATATAAAATTTTATTAGGATCTTCAAAAATGAAAAATAAAGATAACGTATATACACATAGAAATTATAATTTGCATGGAGAAGTTAGCACTGTTAGCATGAGCCGGTCTGGCTCCTTATAGCGCGCCATTAAAATATCGATATCTTGGCCAAAAATAAACTTACGAACATATTCATAAGCTCAAATTGTTCCTTTTGAGTTCTTCTATCATTATTGTTAATTAAAGTATAAATGTAGTATAAATATAAATATAAAATTAAAGTATAAGTATAAAGTATATATTTTCTTTAGACATTCCTTGAGGTAACGCTGCCAAGATATTTTTGTTTTATGCTTATTTTTTGTTTAACAATAATAAAAATGTTGATTTTCATCCTTTTTTGCAAAAAAATTCTTTGTTTAGATTTCTGAGTGATATCAAAAAGTTAAAATTAGATAAAACTAAAAAAAACTTGACAGCGTTACCTCGAGAAACTCATAAGTTAATAAAATCTTCTTTTAATTTTTTGTTTACCATGATTCAATGATGAGTTCTGATGTCCACCGTAAAATTCATTATATTTTGAGGTGTCTTTTAAAAATTTGCCACCGTTGGCTTATTTTTCAGTATTTTTCCTTGAATTTTTTCTTGAGTAATCTATGAATTGTACTGAATATGCCTATTTAATTTAAAAACGAAATAATTCTACCATACTTTAAAAACAAGAATGTGTGTGTACTTTGTACGCACGTAAGAAGTTATACTTCTACTACATATTATGTGATTTTTAAGACTATACCAAAAATTAAAAAAAAATAAAAGAATAAAACGCACACAAACACATTGAAAAATGCCACAAAGAAAAAATGATTTCTGGACGATAATAATTGTTGGCAAAAATTTTAAATACGCATTTGCTGAAAAAAAAAAATTATATAACAAATATACTTACAATCATAATATGCATAAAAAAATAAAACTTGCATCGGGAATTGAACCCTTGAATTTCGTGCCGCTTTGACTCGTAATCGAAGCGTAGACTCACTCGTCCAATCGCACATTATTTATCATGTGGAAAAATATGGTAACTGAACGTTTTACTGTTTGACAATTGTTTTGAAAATTATGTAGTTTAAATTTTGTGGAAGAAAATATAAAAATATAACAAAACAGTAAGAAAACAATATATTAGATGAAGATTGGTAGAACTTTTGTTGGTAATCAAATTAAGTATGTAAATCAAAGCATTACATACCTACTAGATAAATAAATCTACGCCAAAAAATCATAATTTAAAAATAAAAATCGAACCTAATTTGGGATTTCTCTCTAAAATCCGCATTCTTGAGAAAATAAATGTATGTATTTCAACCTAATCCAAATGTATAATTACAATATGATTATAATAAAAACTAGGTACTTACCAAATTAGAATGAGTTTTCCTTTTCCAAAATAGTCCAAAAGTCCAAAAATGTAGGTATATGAAAACTATTTAAAAAGGCAGTATAAGTATTAACTAACTTTTGTTTGTTGTTTCTTTTCACACAAATTTTAAAACGCAACAACCATAAATAATCTAACTACAGCTGTGCCACAGCCGCCATATTGAATAATTTTTGACATGTCATTTGAACATCCAATCAGAACAAAGTTATAATGCGCATGCGTCCGGTCGCTAGGTTTTCCCATACAAAAATTTACCCTTTATCGCCGGTAAAGAAGTATAACTTCAAAAAATGTGTTTGGAATATTGATTTCAACCACTTCGCCCTCCCTTAAGGATAGCTATGACACTATTTTGATAGGCAACCCATGCTAGAAATATTTGTCTATGTATTAAATTTGATAAAAAAGATGTTTCATCAGGCAAGCAGATGGATACATTTTGACCGCCTATTCGGATCTAGTACTAGTAAGACAGTATATGTCAGGGGTGGCCAAGCTCCTTGTTAGTCCGAGCCATTTTTCAAAATTTGAAATTTTTCGTGAGCCGCAATTAAACAAATATTTAAAAAGTGCAAAAAAGGTATTCAGTTTTTCTCTCAGTGTTTGGATTTTATGAATTTTAAAGTAAAATAAAATGGTTCACATCGTTATTTCAACTATGCAAATAATTCTACAAGCAGTCTTTACTATTTGAGGATAATTCGGTTGTTTGTCATTCTTCCATATTTTCCTGCAACGGTCTGCTGATCTTCTATCGTCTCTCAAAAAACACTGTCTGTTTAAGACACTGTCTTCCTCTGATCTTACCACAGGAGCTGCCCATCTTACCTTAGCTTTTATATATCTGACGATGATCAGCTTTGGGGCGCCTTCTCCACTCTCCTGTCAATTCATCTCTTTGAGGGCCAAATATCATTCTGAGAACTTTCGTCTTCTTGAGTATTTCATCTTCTCTTAATTTATTCAAAGTCCTCACGTCTCTTGTAGAATGAGGGACTGCCCTAGATCACCAGCAAAGGCCAACAATAGTTTTGATCCTCAATTCGCAAATCCCCTGTAAGCTCAGATCATATTTTACTTACTACATATTTTATAAGGCCAAATTGAATAACAACGTTGATAAGGGGTCTCCTTTTCTAAGTCCTGATGGTACATTTAGCCTCATCCTCTTATATTTGTTGTCAGTAATTTAAGATATTTTGAAACACAAAAATGAAAAGTAATTCAGGCACATTTATTGAGAGCCACAAATTATCATTTAAAGAGCCACATGTGGCTCGCGAGCCACAGATTGGCCACCCCTGGTATATGTGATTACTTTATTCAAAACAGTGTGCGTATGTGCTCAAGAAAAGTGACACATTTATCACTTATTTATCTTTATTTTTGCAGTATATTTTGTTTAATATTGTTAATTGTATTTAAAGTTACATCATTAAAAAATATAAGCATGTTAACCAGATAATAATAATATTACATTCGGTACTGCAAGAGCCACTTTTCATAAATAATATTTCGTAAATTTTTCGTTATTTTATCTGTACCTATAGTGTCACAACTCATTTTTTTTTTAAATATTTTTAGCAGCAGTAAGTAATACACTATTTTGTAGAGCTTCAAAAACCTTTTTAACTGACTAATAGTTATTATACTAATTTTAACAGTTTTTGAATTAAAGCCGGAAAAATTCTAGCACAAATTTTAAACCTCGTTTTCTCGATACCTTGCTTTTCTGACTTATGACACTGTTTGAGCGCAGGTGCGACTTCTGTAGGGTTAAGTGTAAAGATGTGTTGCCAGCACGAAAAAGGATATTCTTATTTTGAAAATGAAAATTTTGTGAATTGAGTTTTTCATGTAAATTCTCTAAATTGAGTCTTCAATCTACAGTTTTCAAATTCTGAAGAAATGTAAGTCTGCAATGTAATTGACATTTTGTTTATGGATATTTTGAATATTCACTTCTTTCTCCAACTTTGAAGTAGATAACAATTAACCATTTTAAAATTGTTTCGTCTTATAATCGAACTAGTCCAGGGTAATAAGGTTTTTTTCCATGACACTTGAACAGCCAGGGTACTGAAGCGTTTTTTCGACAGGTAATACCTATAAGAGCAAATTGTAACTATTTCCTGCGTAGGATCTGGCGGCCATTTTTATTTATAAACAATTAAGTGTCAAAAAATGGAATTTTTCACTTTTTTTTTCAAATCAATGGAAAACAGGGAAACATGATTTTTTTAGTACAAATATCTTCGAGATTATGGCAAAAGCTTTAAAATGATGTATTACAAAGTTTGATATACTCATTTATTGTTAATATAATTGCGAAAAAAGGTTGGAATTGCAAAAAAATTATTTTCGCAATAACTTGTAAAAATTAGTGTACAGCTTTGAAATTTTTGTCAAATACGGGTTCTTTGGTGCTTAATATGTGATAAAAATTTCAAAGTAATTCATTCAATTGTTTAAATTTTATTTAAATTGTTTATCCCAGAGATAATTTTTTTGCAATAACATAAGTCAGAAGAAAATGACGTTAGAACCATTCCACAGGTGTCAAATGAAAGAGCATGAGCTATATTTTCAACTTGGTTTAAAAAAAGTGAATAAAAAATGCATTTATTATTAATAAATAATTATGCAAAAGTATCGTAAATCTTTCCTTATAAACTTTTTATTTTGTTATATAAGAAATTATACATATTTATTACAATTTTTTATCAATTATGATATAGATAACATTACTTGGTAGTTGTGCACTTAAAACAGGGTAAAAAAGTTACTTTTTTTTTGGAAAAAGTTATTCAAACAGTTTATAAAAGAAAAATTGATGATACTTTTGCATAATTATTTATTACTAATAAATGCATTTTTTATTCACTTTTTTAAACAATGTTGAAAATGTAGCTCATGCTCTTTCATTTGACACCTGTGGAATGGTTCTAAGGTCATTTTTTTCTGACTTATGTTATTGCAAAAAAAATGCTCTCTGAGATAAACAATTTGAATAAAATTTAAACAATTGAATGAATCGCTTTGAAATTTTTATCACATATTAAGCACCAAAGAACCCTCATTTGACAAAAATTTCAAAGCTGTACACTAATTTTTACAACAGTTATTGAGAAAATATTTTTTTTTTCAATTCCGACATTTTTTCGCAATTATATTAACAATAAATGAGGATATCAAACTTTGTAATACGTTATTTTAAAGCTTTTTCCATAATCTCGAAGATATTTGTACTAAAAAAATCATAAGTTTCACTGTTTTCCGTTGATTTGAAAAAAAAGGGGAAAATCCCATTTTTTGACAGTTAATTGTTTATAAATAAAAATGGCCGCCAGATCCTACGCAGGAAATAGTTATAATTTGTTCTTATAGGTATTACCTGTCGGAAAAACGCTTCAGTACCCTGGCTGCTGAAGTGTCACGAACAGGGTATATTTTTGTTTTATTACCCTGGCCTAAACCTAGATTACATTCATAACAATTGAACATGACGATATGGAACACCTTGTATTCAACTTTCCATATATAGGTATATTAAATTTTAATTAGTGGTGTTATTTTATTTAGGTGCTTACATTTTTTTCAATAGATTTTTCATTTTGATATTTCTATTAACCCAATTTATTTCTTTAATTCTTATTTGCTTGATTTTGGTATTTTCTGTTTAAATTAGTTGTTTTAAATTTTAACTAATTTCATTAATTTAGTAAAAGATGATTTTGCTTGTTTTTGATTCAGAGGGATGCACAATCGCTGGACAGCTGTTTCCACCATTTCAGGCTTTTTCAACAGCGCTAGCGTGCACTCCTCTGAACCGAAAAACAGCTCAACTATCAATTTAAGGGGAATTTTAAAGATCATTCAAATTCCCATTGGGACACGATCCAGCGACATCTCTTAATAAATTGAAGAGTCTCAGATGAAGAATTCACCATTATAATAAAATTAAAATGGTAAATAGTTATTTAAATCTGAGACTTTTCGTGTTGAAAGTTCTTTCTGGTACATCCTTAATCTGCGACTTTTACAATTTATAAGACCGCAGACGACGAATATAGAAAACAAAAAGGATTCCTTGCAATCACATTCCGACAGAAGAGGAACTTTCTAGTACTCAAATCTGAGTAAAGATAGAAAAGTAAAAGATGGTTTTCAGATTTAAATAACTATTTACCATTTTAATTTTATTATAATGGTGAATTCTGCATCTGAGACTTCAATTTGTTAAGAGATGTCGTTGGATCGCGTCCCAATGGAAATTTGAATGATCTTTCAAATTCCCCTTAAATTGATGGTTGAGCTGTTTTTCGATTCAGAGGAGTGCACGCTAGCGCTGTTGAAAAAGCCTGAAATGGTGGAAACAGCTGTCCAGCGATTGTGCATCCCTCTGAATCAAAAACCAGCAAAATCATCTTTTACTTTTCTATCTTTACTCAGATTTGAGTACTAGAAAGTTCCTCTTCTGTCCTTTTCCTAGACGAATGAAAACGGAATGTGATTACAAGTAGTCCTTTTTGTTTTCTATATTCGTCGTCTGCTGTCTTATAAATTGTAAAAGTCGCAGATTAAGGATGTACCAGAAAGAACTTTCAACACGAAAAGTCTCAGATTTAAATAACTATTTACCATTTTAATTTTATTATAATGGTGAATTCTGCATCCGAGACTTCAATTTGTTCATTAATTTAATTTGTTTCATTTTGTTAATTCTGCATTAGTTTTTCCTCAGTTAAAGGTACTTAGGGCATTTTGTTAATACACAGTTGAGCCTTGTTTATACACAGGGCCGCCGCTAAAGTGTTGGCCGCCCGTGTGCAACATAATATTTGCCGCCCCCCTTTTAACACTTTTGTTGTTTCAACATAGGTACTAGTATTTAAAGAAATGTACAGGAGATACATTGTAACCGTAACGCGTATATGAATAAAAATTGCTCTGATCTTGACGTTACTTTTAGACCTGGATCCCGCGTACCAGAAAAAGGTAGATTAACAGCAAGTTGAAAATTTGTTAATAGCTTAACGGTGTCTAGTCTGATAAACTTTGATGTATGGGAACACTGAAACAGGGGAAGTTTTAATTGTGGAAAGGTTAAAAATTTGGAACGTCAGACTACGAAAACGTTCCATGTATTTTGTCGGACATAACTTCCAATTGATTTGTTACCATTTCCTTAAACTCTCATGCAACAATCAGACTGGTGTTTATCACCAACTGAGCATTTTAATGAGTGGAACACCAAGAACATGTCAAATGACAGGAATAATGTTGGCTAGTAATAGCAGTCTGATTTTTGCATGAGAGTTTAATGAAAGCGTAACAAATCAGTTGGATGTTCTGTCCGACAAAATACATGAAAGGTTTTCCTAATCTAACGTTCCAAATTTTTAAACTGTTCCACAATTAAAACTTTCCCTGTTCCAGTGTTCCCGTACATCAAAGTTTGTCCGACTAGACACCTTTAAGCTATTAACAAATTTTCAACTTGCTATTGATCTACTTTTTTTTGGTACGCGCGATCCAGGCCTATTTTAAATGAAGTAGTGTCCAAAAAACGGGCACACCACTAATAATTACAAACAAAATCGTTTATCAAAAGCGAGTCTAAAATCATCAAATTTTCAACTTGACTGAACTATAACCCATCTATAACCATATATAAGCATAAAGGAACAATTGTATAACAGAGCAACCATCGAGTAATAAAAATGATTTTTTTAAACCATCGAATAATAAAAAAGACTTTTTTATTACTCAATGAGAGCCACTTAACAAGCACTTACCTAAATTTTTGGAAAGTATCCTATTGTCGTATCATACTCTCTTAACAAATCATAAATGTTCAGAATTTGAAAAAATCGCATATGGACCCGTAGGTCATACGGGCGATAATTTAGGGCGCCGTAAGAGCAGTAAACCCACTGGTTGACTAACTCCTCCACCAATTGTAGATGAAATAGGAGTTAGTCAACCAATGCCTCGTCAGGTTTAAGATTTACTGTTCTTACGGCGCGGCGCCGTAAATTCTCGCTCGTGTGGACTTAGCCTTAGCCACAGTCAGTTCGAAAGCCGCCAGTCACTTTGAATTAAAAAGCATTCCAGGTGCGGGAGCACGCCAAATAGAATTCTATTTTAGTGACGTCACGTTGCCTAGCAACCGTCAATTTTCCCATTATGAAATTCTATTTTGTGACGTCAGAAAAATATAATTCTATTTTAGTGACGTCACGTTGCCTAACAACCGTCGATTCTCCCATTATGAAATTCTATTTTGTGACGTCAGTAAAATAGAATTCTATTTGGCGTGCTCTGGGCCCTACTACTCTGGCTCTGGCGAACTACTTTATGACTACAACTGCAAAGGGGCAGTTCATATAATAAATAACATTTTCTGGCATTTTTGTTTAAATTGTTTGAAATATTACGAGTTTATTGAAATATCTGAATCATTACTGTGTATTTAATTTTTTGAATTTATTTTCGTTTAAAAAATATCATCAGTGGCCTGCTTTTGGACGCCCCTACAATCGGCCGCCCGTGTGCGATGCACACTTTGCACACATGGTAGCGGCGGCCCTGTTTATACAAGAAAAACATTTAAAATTAAAGTAAACAAATAAATTAAATAATGTTTTATTAGGGTTTTTCTTATGAACTCCCGGTCGTTGATTAAATATTTAATATATTCTCAAACTAATTGAAATTTGGCATAACTGTTTAAAACTCTCGAATTTATATTCTTATATCTTAGTACAAGAACCTCATAGTAGACAAAGACATAAATGGCGTGCTGTCACCACCTACATCCTTCCTTTTGTTAGTTGGGTAAAGCTTTTAAAAAACAAAACAATAAACATAGAACAATGATCCCACGATAATGAAAGAAAAGGACAACTGAATTTACTTAAATTAAATAAGGCAATAAAATCACAATAACCTGCCTGTTTTACACTAAATAATTGCCACAACAGGATCGGTTCAAGGTTACTATGCTTTAAACCAGAAGGAGAAAACTAAAAAGACAGATTCACACCCAAGAAAGTTACTAAAAAATCACCAAATACATCTTCTTTTTTGGTTGATCATATCGGCCTTCGACTATTATCCATAAATATTATAATATAGATACTAATACGTCGCTAAAGAGTTCTAAAAACAACTGATTTTATAGTTATGAAAAAAGGGTCGATACTCACAATCTTTTTTGTTCTTAGTAAAGACGACCGGTTTCGAGGCTTACAATTTATGCCTCATCCTCAGGCCCAGTGTTAATAGCCACTTTACACGATGCAAGTAATTGCGAAATTTATTGCACAAGTTCTTGCAGCAAGAACTTCTGCAATAAGTTGCAACTAGCTTTCTGCAATACAGTGATTACACGGTGCAAGTAATTGCATAAACTGACATGAAATGGACAGAAACTTTGACATACCATAAATTTTAGGTTATGTTGTTTTTATAAATTAAAAATGTAATTTTTTGCGTAGAGTTATCAGATATATTAGATTAAAAATGTTAGATTATAATTTGAGAAAATTATAATATGTATTATGTATAACAAAATCAAATAATACCTAATGCAAGTATACCTATAATACATTATTCATTTACAAAAGGAAACAAGTTGTTAAATACAAAAGAAATAAAAATAGAATATAGTTTCTTTAATCCCTATGTTGCATAATTAAAGTTATCCACCAGAATAATATATATCTGTGAAGCGTGAAATTGGTAAAAAGTTCCTCTAGTTTTGTCAAAAATTGTTTAGTTTGAAATTTAGGATGACAAAATGTCAAAACAAACAGTGTAGCCTTAAAAGTTACTAAAAATATAACCAAATTGCAGAAAAAATTTTATGAAAAATAGGACATGTTCTATTTAGCTGCAAGTTCTTGCAGCAAGAAATTGCTGCAAGAAGTTGCAGCTTTTCTGTGCAATTCGCATATGACACGATGCAATTTCTATTGCTGCAAGCAATTGTGCAATTAATTGCGCAATTAGTTGCATCGTGTAAAGTGGCTATAAGAGTTTTAATAAACATAAAAGTTAAAAGTACAAAAATAGATTTACAAATAAATAACATAACAAACCAGGGTCTTATTAAAATTAGAGTTAGGTCATAGAATTAGAATAAAAAATTATAATAAGCCAACATTGGCATGACATGATTTTTTTATCCACAAGGAAAAAGTTTTCCTGTAGTTGGCTGTATACCATGTAATACAAAAAATAGTAAATCCTTTATAAAAGGTATATATTTAAAATCCCTAAAAAGGGCTACATTACAATCACATAACTAGTTTTCGACTGGTTTACCAGTCATCATCAGTGCTTACGTGAAGTTTACATGCTAACCACCAAGATATAGTTTAACAAATAACATGTGGGTCTCTTTAGAGATTTTTAAATATATACTGTTGTGATCTGCTTCTTATTAATTTTATATTGATTATTATTTATTTAATTAATCATTTAATTGTCGCAAATCATACATCAAAATTGAATAAAAAATCTCAGGGTGCTTTTTTATACTATAAAAAAAATCCAAATTATCTCACGTTATACTTATCTTCTCTCGTGGGTTCAGTATCTCTGAGTTGATCCTAATCGGGATAAAATAGGGAAAAGAAATAAAGCAAAATATTATAATAAAAATACAGAATTGTCTTTTATTTATCAAATTAATACTCTGAAAACTATCGAATCTAAAAAACCTGTGGACACAGATGTCCGAATGAAATTTATACCACTTAAAATTATTATCTTTACAAAAAAACAAATTTATCGGTTTGTTCCCGATGACTTTGGTAAAACAAACTAAACCAAACAAATTTATGTCTTCGAAAGGTTACCTATATTTACTATTTATATTTTGAAATGTTGGAACTTTAATTCATATGCTTTTTACTCAAAAATTTATTTCCCGAACATAAAAATCTCTTTCACATAAATTGACTGACCTTTTGCTTCCCTCACTCGGATGTCTTCTCGTGACCCCAAACAGCTCTCCCTCGTTGATTATGGTAAAGGCTACTCATCAAAGCCTCTCTCCGTTGTCCAGCTTCAAAACTGTCAGCATACCAGCATTAATCCTCCAACAAACCGTGTTTCTTTGACACGTTCTCGATTCAAACAAAACTCCAAAAATTCTCTGCTCTCCTTCTCACAATACTACAGAATCAAAGAGGTATTTCGTCTCGATTTGATCTGTCGCTCGTTCCACTTTTCAACACTATTCTCCACTATCAACCAACCACTGATATATGCTAACTATCTCGGCACCTAACACGTCGAAAACCGCTCTTTCTCCCTGCCAAAAATATAATGAATAATTTTTCAATCTCTCTCAATCATCCAATCCATCTTTTCCCCTTCCACATTCCAAGAATCAAAACATTGACTTTTCCATTTGATAAGGGGCCGTCCATTAATCACGTGATGTTTTTTTGTCATTTTTTTAACCCCCCCTCCCCCTTGGTGATACATTTTGAGGTTTAATGCCCTTTACATCACGCGTATTGTTACATTTCGTGATTTTTTCTAGACCCCTCCCCCCCCTTTCGTGCCTCACGTGATTAATGGACGGCCCCTAAACAACAGTCACCCTCAAATTTGTTCCGACAAACCTAATTACTTTCGGAGAAACTCTCCCACATATACTCGTATTGAAATGAAGATATTAAAATTCCAACTTTCTTTTCAATTATCACTTTCGAGAAATATTGATAATTACCTATACAGTAAACAATTTTTTTCCATTTTAAATCTAAATACATAGTTCTTTTCACTTTAATTATTCACAAAAGTCTTTAATGGTTCCGCGGAAAACTCGTTAAAAGAGAAATCTATTTACATCCTAACTAAATTCTAATAAATTTTAAAACAGCTCAATATACAGGGTGTATCAAATTTATGTGCCCGCGTTATTAAAAAAAATTTAATTTAATTTTTATTTTGCTTTTGATTGATAAAATGCAAACACAATAATACCTTTTATAAAGGATTTACTATTTTTTGATTTTTTTATATAAAAACAGACTAACAATCTAAAAATTAAAGGAATAACGTAGAAAACACAAAAATCGCCGTTATAACCTGATTAACCTATGAAGTGCCAATAGTGTCAAAATTTCATAAATGTCAATGGTGTCAAAATTTCATAACATTTGAGTAGTCTTGCCTGAGGTTGGACCAGTTACAAACAAGCATTACGGCGCGATAAATTTGAATCACTCCTCCTGGTTTAAAAACAAACCATAGTAAGATATTTTTCCACTCCACGTTAAAACGGTGGGTTTTTTTTAGTTTGAATGTATTTCTTCCATTCAGCTACTCTTCATACTCAGATATTTCATATTCTAATACATATAGCCTGTAAAACCTTGATGTGATCTATTTTAAAGTCCTTTGGAAATTTGGAGGAAATCCTCAAAAACCCCCTTTATTTTTCACATAAAGAAAATAATAAAAAAAATATTTATATTGTATCGATCTCAAAAAAAAATGTTCACCCCGAAAAACTTGCAAAAATCCTTAAAAACCGGCAAACACATGGTTTTTGGGTGGTTTGAACGTGTTTCGCAAAATTTATGAATGCCCTAAGTCCTAAAGAGCTCAGTTACATAAGTACTTCAAATTACTTATATATAAAAATCTTGATTTGATCTATTTTGAAGTCTATAAAATTAGGAATATCCCCAAAAACCGCCTTACGGAGAAATCCGAAAAGAATTAGAAGTATAGTTTTTCGATAAAATACACGAAATAAAAAAAATTAGACGTATAGCCTATAGCCATTCCAAAAACGTTATACGCGTTTTTCGAAAATAAACACAAAAAAATGCCTTGAGGTTATGTACAGTCAACCTAGGGGTTTATAAAAAATAAACATGTTTTGCAAATAACTTGATTGCATCCCACAAAAAAAAATGAAAAAATAACGTTTTTGGTGGTGGGGTAGGAGAAAGGGGTGTGGAGGGTTAAACTTGAGCCTCATTGAGTCTTACTTTTTAATTACATAGAACGTAAAAAAATGAAAAAATTGAATTCTGGGCGTGAGGGCATTTTGCTTATCTTAACACACTTTGAGGGAGTACACTTTGAGGGTGAAATTTTAATTTTTGCGTAATTGTGTTTGGTGGATTTTTGCGTCGTCTATTTAAATAAATACATACTATGTTCATTTTAAAACTTGTCATTTGTTTCCATAGTTATGAAATTGACACGATGTTACACACTTTTCCAGTTGTATTTATTGTTAATAGTGGATCATCTAACTCGGATTAATTATTTATATGGGAAATAAGCCACAATTAAAATGAAAAAAATAATTTTATTAACGTTTCGACGCCCAAATCGGGTGCCGTTGTCAAAATACAAAATATTACTAAAATAAACTAAAGTGTTGTTGCTAAGCAAAAAAAAATTCTTCTAATAATTTATTTAATCTCACTCATTTATATTGGCAATTCAGACATATATTATACATTTTAAAGTAGAAGACTTTAAAATGATATTGCCAATATTTATGAGTTGCGTTCCTGGGACGACTTACTGAAAGATAGTTCATTCGATTACATGAAATTAACCCCAACTCAAGAATATCCGTCATAAAAAATTATAGCATGTGATATGTCTTTAAAAAGACAACCAAATGCAACGACAGTAAAATTCTCGCGTTAGAGACTTCATAGTAAATCACAAGGGAAAACCAGGAAAAACCCTGTGATACTATCCCGACATCGTAAGTATTTGGTCTTACATTAATTTACTCTCAAAAAATAATACCAAATTCTGACTTGTAACATGTTTAAATTATAAATAATATTAATAATACTAGATATATAAGTAATACTAAAATATAAAATATGTACTAGCTCGATATTATTGACTTACTAATCTTGGTATTTTCTTTCTATTGACTTCCTCTTTCAGTATGGGTAACCACATCCTACTGCATTCTACCGAGGAATTTGCGACACAATTGGTTTCATTTAGCATAATTAGAGCCGCTTCTTTGATTTTTCTCTTTTTACTATCTGATTCTTTCAGGACTATACTTGAATCTCTCCACTGAACTCTATGTTCATTATCTCATGCGTGTTGACATATTTGAGATCTCTCAAATTCTCTATTTTTAATATAAGATTGATGTTCACTTATTCTAACGTCTAATGGTCTTGATGTCTCACCTAAATAAAATTGTTCGCATTCACAAGGTATTTTATAAATGCAATTCTTTGTTCTTTCTTGATCATTGTTAGGTTTAGTTTTAGATAGAATAGATCTCAATGTGTTTGTTGTTTTGAATGTTGTTGAAATGTTGAATTTATTTCCTATTGTTTTAAGTTTCTCGGATAGTCCTTTTATATATGGTATTGATATTTTCCTCGTATTATTTCTGGTGAATGTTGTAGGATCCCGTTCTAAGTTGTTCTGTTCCATTCGATCCAATCTTGACAATTCCTTATTTATAAACGATAAAGGATAATCATTTTTTAATAAAACAGATGTTAACAATTGTTTTTCTGCTAAAAAGGAATTTTCGTTAGAACAAGTAATTTTGGCTCTATCATATAAGGATTTAATGATTCCCTTTTTAACGTTGATGTTGTGATTTGACTTGTAATTGAGATATCTGTTGGTGTGTGTTGGTTTTCTATACACTTGAGTCTCATATCCAATATCCTTCTTTGAGATCAAAACATCGAGGAAAGGTAGGCTGTTATTGTATTCCTTTTCCATTGTAAATTTTATTGTCTCTTCTTGATCGTTTATAATATTCAGGAACGTATCCAACAATTCTGATCTATGAGGCCATATTGAAAACACATCATCTACATATCTCCACCATACTGTGGGTTTTAAATTTTGTTTAGAAATAATATTAGTTTCGAAATCCTCCATAAATATATTAGCCAATAATGGAGATAAAGAAGAGCCCATTGCTAGACCAAAATTTTGTTTATAGAATTCATTGTTTAGTTGAAAATAGGTATTATGGGTACATAATGTCAATAACTCCATTATAGCTGATACATTTAGTCTTGTCCTAGTTGCCAATGTATTATCATTCTCTAATTTCGTTTTGATTATGTTTAAAGTTTTATCTAATGGTACATTTGTAAATAAACTGTTTATGTCAAAACTTACTAAAATATTATTTGGATTAAATTCAATAGTTGATAATTTGTTTAAAAAATGTTTTGTATTTTTTATAAAAGTGTCATCATTATTAGCAAATGGTTTTAGAATGTTTAATAAGAATTTTGATAGTTCACTACAAGGAGAATTGATGGTACTACAAATGGGTCTAAGTGGTATGTTCGCTTTATGAATTTTCGGCACTCCATAAAAATGTGGTGTCTTAGTCATTAATTTTCTTTGATAGTATGTTAGATCATTTTTAAATTTGAATAAAGTTCTATATATTTTGTTTTCCAGTGTCTTCGTTGGATCCTTCGTTAATTTGCTATAAGGTCCATTTGTAATTAGATCTGTAATTTTGTCCTCATATTGTATTTTATTCATTATTACAGTTGCATTGCCTTTATCCGCTGGTAGGATTGTTATGGAGTCATCATTTCTTAAAGTTTTTAAAGCTTTCATTTCCTCTTTGCTGATGTTCTGTTTAATTTGATTAGACTTTTCCAATTCAAGTTTACATAGTACCCTATATTGTTCTTTTTCATGAGTTGGTAGACACTGGGATATTTTCTCCACTGAGCTGATTATGTCTAATTTTGGAATAGATGGATGACGGATTATAATTTTATGACGGATATTCTTGAGTTGGGGTTAATTTCATGTAATCGAATGAACTATCTTTCAGTAAGTCGTCCCAGGAACGCAACTCATAAATATTGGCAATATCATTTTAAAGTCTTCTACTTTAAAATGTATAATATATGTCTGAATTGCCAATATAAATGAGTGAGATTAAATAAATTATTAGAAGAATTTTTTTTTTGCTTAGCAACAACACTTTAGTTTATTTTAGTAATATTTTGTATTTTGACAACGGCACCCGATTTGGGCGTCGAAACGTTAATAAAATTATTTTTTTCATTTTAATTGTGGCTTATTTCCCATATAAATAATTAATCATAAAAATGCCACAAGGAAATAGCTTCAGAACAACATCTAACTCGGAGTCTTGGTTGTTCTTCAGGTTGTTTGCGTTTGATGTCTGTTTCTTTAGGCTCCCTTAATACTCTGGCTGTGGTAGATATTCCTGCTATTTTGTATTTTTTCGAAAAAAATGGTGTGTCATTCTCTGTAGGTATAGATGCGATCTCCATTCTTGTCTTTCCACCAAGACCCAATCATGACTACTTCACGAGAAATTCTACGTTTAACGTCTGTTTGCCGACCCCGTCCTCGGAGTTAGTAAAGAAATCTATATTATACTCCGCAAAAAAACTTTACAACCATCTCCCTCTACAACTTAAATCTGCAGCATCTTTCCCCAAATTCTGTAAACTGACAAAAGCCTACCTATCTGAAAGACCATATTATTCAGTAGAAGATTTTCTTAATCAATAACTAAGAAATTACAGTACCGTTTGCACAAGTAGTAGCTTTTAGTTTATACAGTAGTTTTTATTAGCAGCTCAACTTTTAAAACTTTTTTTATTAATTACTAGGTAGACTATGCATTTGCAATTTATTTTAAATTATGCAATTGATTATTTGTGTTTAACTTCATTATTGTTATTATTATTTTAAATATATTGACGATTTATGTAATTTTAACACAATCAAAAAGCGCAAACTAGAATATCTTGGCCATGTTATGAGGAATGAACAGAGATATGGCTTGTTGCAACTCATTCAAAAATATTTGGAAAGAGAGGACCTGGGAGAAGAAGAATATCTTGGCTTCAAAACCTGAGAAAGTGGTTTAATACATCGACAACCGGACTATTCAGAATAGCAGCAAGCAAAGTTAGGATAGCCATGCTGATCGCCAACATCCGGAACGGATAGGCACCTTAAGAAGAAGATGTAATTTTAGTAAATTGGATGGTTATTGTTTTGTTTTCTTGACTTTTATAAGCTTTGTCGATAAAATTGTACAATTTTTCATGACAATAAAGCCTATTTCTATTCTATTCATTCTCGTGGAATAACTTCTCTATTTAAACTCTGTTCAAATACTGTACGTAGCAACTCAAACAGTTTAGGTGATCCATATCTCTTCCGTTCTGGTTAAAATTTAGGATTATCTATATTCTTGTTGAATAACTTCTCTATTCAATATCTTTTCAAATACTGTACGTAGCAGATCAAATAGCTTAGGTGTTTGGTGTTTATCTCTTCAGTTCTGGTTAAAATTCCCCGGATACTGGATATTTTTAATTTCATGTCTTTAAATCTATTCTGTCCAAAACTAAATAAAAAAACACAGGAGAGATCAAAGAACTGCATCTATAAAATACACTGCGAATGCAACAATTTTTATGTAGGAGAAACCTCAAGACCGCTAAGTGTTAGGATAAACGAGCATTAATCAAATATCAAAAAAGAGACTTCGACAGATCCCATATTATACAAACATGCCTGGGATAAAATGAGCACAGAGTATAATGTAAATATGCACAAATACTAATGACTGTAATACATGCAACTCCCACAGAAGTCTGGAAACACGTTGCCACTAGCGCCACTGTGGCTTGAGTTGAACTACGTTTTGACAACGAAAATTTGACGTAAACAATCAAATTTAATTTTATAAATTTTTGAATAACGAGCTAATTTTGCTAAATTAAATTAAGATAAAAATAGTTCAAACACTTATACAAAAACAATAATAAATCCATTTTATAAATGTAAGGTCAGATTGCTCTGGTTATCCTACTCATACCGCTAGATGGCGCTATTTTTTGCTTCCTCACAATTAATGGAAAATGTCAAGAGTTGTATGTATTACAGTCTATAGTTTTTGATATGCATCATTGGTTATGAAAGAAACGTACTGCAAAAGGAGAAAAATCAAAGATACAATCCTAATTTTACTTAATAATGAAGAAAAATATGTAGCAAACCCATCAACAGAATGTAGATACAGACTCTGGTGACCAATACTAGAAGAAGTCAGCAACAAGAATATATCAAAATATGACTATTTGCCTACAAGATCAAGGTTGACACAAAGCGTCAATTAAAAAACAACTAGGGGTTAAAATAACTCGTTGTTTTACAAGAACCTTTTTTGAAAAAGATTTCAGGATTGGGGATTGAAACGCAAAACGACTAAAATGTAATTTTCATTACAACTGATAATTGTGGTTTAATCCCATAAGTATAAATACATTCAATATTTTTATAAATACAATGTTTAATTAAGTATTTTCTATGGGAAATGTTTAACTTAAATATGCCGCAAGAAAACAGTTCTCTTCCTGCCTTTAATTACTTCTTTTAACTGCTCTATTGGGTACCCTTCCTTGTAACTTCCACCTGTTCCACCTGTTGTTGGCAGAAATTTATCCCTTCTTTGTGCTATTACATACTAGACCAGGACTAATCTGTAAAAAACGTGTATTTTTGGATGTGAGAGGTGGCATTCGGATTTTTGCAGATAAAGTTAGATCACACCTTCAGTAATAATAATTGACTTATGCTCCTTCTCAAATATGCCCGGAACATTAATAAAAAAATTAAAATATTTAAAAATTTCGAAAAACATCGATTTTTTTCTGCTTTCTTTGCCTATAACTTTAAAACAGTTCGTTTTGGAACAAAGTCGTATGATATGTACAAATTTTGTATGATATACGACTGGCCAAAAATGTCTTAAGGTATTACTTTTATTATTGTTGTTATTCAATGTTTCTTAACCACTTTGGTGTCACTTAGAACCTTAGTAATTCGCTTAGAAAATTCTTATAACTTACTTAAATGGTCTACCAAATTTTATTAAAATCGACCTAATAGTTTTTGCATAAAAAATTTGCAATGTAAATGTTTTTAAAAAAGTTCAAATTTTTTAAAATCTTTTCTGAACAAAAAGTAGACCATTTAGAAGTTGGCTAATTTTTTTACATATAAAGAGGTGCTCTACCTATCTAATACACTTTACAGAATTAAAATCGGATTATTTAAGGGGCCTCAGCAATGTTTTAAAATTATAAACAATTTTTTGGCTTATAAACAAATAGCTTTGTTTAATAATAAAAAAAAATAATTTTTAGCAATGCAAATAATTAAAACCGGTATAATTTGACTTAAACTTTCAAATGCTGTCAGCAGAATTGCTATTTTTTTTAATCAAAAGTTATTCTCGTTCAAAAATTGCAATTTTTCGATTTTTTGAATGTTCCACCGCGTTTATCTCGAAAACTATGCATCCTACGAAAAAACTTGTAAGAACATTTTTTGCTTAGAATTACCCAAGAAATACAAAAAAATGTTTTATTTTGCGAAAAATCGATGTTATGTAATTCCTCAAGTTCTTTGTTTATAACAATCTTATCGACATCCGGATCAACTGTTACCCAACAAATTCGTGTTCTACGGGTCAAAATACATAAAAAAACTTGGGTAAGTCCATCTAAATAAAGGAGCCCGTAGCACCCCTTCCTGGACACAGCACTAATTTTGCCAAAAAATTGTTTATAACTTTAAAACATTGCTGAGGCTGCTTAAATAATCCGATTTCAATTCTGCAAAGTGCATTAGATAGGTGGAGTGCTTCTTTATATGTAAAAAAATTGACAAAACTTTGTATGTTCTAGTTTTTGTTGTGCAAGATTTTAAAAAATTTTAATTTAAAAAAAAAAGGTTAGATTGCAAAATTATGATGCAAAATCTAGTAAGTTAATTTTAATGAAATTTGGTGGACGGTTTTAGCACATTACAAAAATTTTCTAAGCGAATTAGGAAGGTTCCAAGTGTAACCTAAGTGATGGAAAAACATTGAATAAGGACAGGTTTGTTTTGCCCCCTATTTTATGTTTATTGCTACTTTGGAGCAAGGGTGTTAAATTAAGATATTTTTAACCAATCGTATCTGATAGAAAAATTAATTATCTTTGTTTTATTCCTATACGACTTTGTTCCAAAATGAATCGTTTTAAAGTTATAAGCAAAGAAAGTAGAAAAAACGAAATTTTTTGAAATTTTTAAATATTTTATTTTTTTTATTAATGTTCCGGGCATATTTGAGAAGGGGCGTAAGTCAATTATTATTAACGAAGTTATCACCTAACTTTATCAGCAAAAATCCGAATGCCACCTCTCACATCCACCTAAAAACATAGCCTTCCTGGTCTATACATTTAATATTTTTACAAAAATACAAAATAAACTATAGTTTTTTTATTTTCTTTTCATCTAGAGATTCATAAATAGCGAAGACGAACCTGGTACCTGAAACCGAATTTAACTTCCCAAATTAATGACGTATCGTCGGAAAAAATAATAATTCTTAATAACGTGAGCTTGTGCACCGTTATTACGTCCGTTATCCTTTAAAAACATTACTTCACGATCCGAGTCCGAGCGTCTAAGAAAACGGAACTAACTGGAGACATGTCTAACTATAGATTAAGAATAATCTCATTAGAAATAAGCAGGATTAATCTACGAGGATTACGATTACGGATAAAATTGGCACTTATAAGTTAGAAAATGAGGATCGAAATGTGTATAAATAGTAACTTCATCCTTCATCCAATATTGCTCTGAAACTATTTTCTTGTGGCATCTTATGCAATTGACTGTTTTAGTTGGAATAAGCCACAATTATTTTAGTTTGAAATTACATATATTTATTTGACGTTTCGACTTCCACTTCGGAAATCGCTATCAAAATAAAAAAACATTAATAAATTAAACAAGTTTTGTTTGTTGCTTGGTAAAAAATTCTTCTAATAATTTAATTTAAATATGACTCATTCATATTGAAAATTCGTTCATAATAGGGCTGGATCCCGTGTATAAAAAAAAGTTGATTAATAGCAAGCTGAAAATACTTCATCCTTCATCCAATATTGCTCTGAAACTATTTTCTTGTGGCATCTTATGCAATTGACTGTTTTAGTTGGAATAAGCCACAATTATTTTAGTTTGAAATTACATATATTTATTTGACGTTTCGACTTCCACTTCGGAAATCGCTATCAAAATAAAAAAACATTAATAAATTAAACAAGTTTTTTTTGTTGCTTGGTAAAAAATTCTTCTAATAATTTAATTTAAATATGACTCATTCATATTGAAAATTCGTTCATAATAGGGCTGGATCCCGTGTATAAAAAAAAGTTGATTAATAGCAAGCTGAAAATTTGTTAATAGCTTAAGGGTGTCTAGGCGGACAAACTTTGATATATGGGAACACTGGAACAGGGGAAGTTTTAATTGTGGAACAGGTTAAAAATTTGGAACGGTCAGGCCACGAAAACGGCACATGTATTTTGTCCGACAGAACAGAATTAAACTCTCCGAACAGAGATTAAACTCTCATGCAAAAATCAGACTGCTATTTATCACCAAATGGGCGTTTTAATGAGTGGAACATGTAGAATATGTCAAATGACAGGAATTATGACAGGTGATAAATAGCAGTCTGATTTTTGCATGAGAGTTTAATCTCTGTTCGAAGAGTTTAAGTCTGTTCTGTCGGACAAAATAAATGTGCCGTTTTCGTGGTCTGACCGTTCCAAATTTTTAACCTGTTCCACAATTAAAACTTCCCCTGTTCCAGTGTTCCCATATATCAAAGTTTATCCGACTAGACACCCTTAATAGTGCAGTCAATGGAGGTGGATATGAGCTATTACCTCCGATTTCGTTGAACCTCCATAGATTTGCATGAAAATTGGTGAGTGGTTAGAGGATATCTCAAGGAACAAAGGTGACACGGTGCCAACTTGCGCTTTTACCCTGGGGGTGGATGCCACCCCTTCTCGAGGGTGAAAATTATTTTATTGAAAATAACCCCATAATTCGATAGAGGGACAAATTCTAAGCAAAATTTGTTATATAAAGTTATTAAAATAAATCAAAACTTTTCGAGTTAAAGATCAAAGATTTTATTTTTTCTTGAGAAAAATGCATGTTTTTAACCGATTTTTCATCTTTAACTCAAAAACTATAAGTTTTTGCAAAAAAGTTAATATTAGCAAAATTGAAGCTAATAAAAAATTAAATAAATCCTTTACTAGAAAAACCTTTTAGTGTTAACTAAAAGTGAGTTATAGGTAATTGAATATATTTTTTTTTTCGGCGAGTAAAAAAATCTAAGTATTCAAGCTGAAATAACGAGAAAATGATGCATTTTATAACATAAACTTATTTAACATTTGTCAAAGTACTTAAAAATATCTATTAAATGATCCCCCTAACATGTTGATAGCATTAAAATTTATGCACCAAACCTTTTTCAAAATTTATTTTGTTAAAATTTTTCCAAAAAATGTTATTGTTTTTTTTAATAACTCCGTTTATTTTTAAGATATCAGGTTTATCTAAAAACCGTTTGGAATTAATTCCAAAGGCTATTTAACCACTTTGAATTTAATCTTTTAGATCCCTCACTTTTTTAAAAATTAAAGGGTAAATGACCCCGGTTGCATGGTTTCCACAGCAAAATTTAAGATTTAAACGTTTCTATCTCGGTTATTTATTACCCTATGGAAATAGTAAAACAGGTAAAATATTTGACACAGAATAAACTAAAATTTGGGTATTTATCATTTTTTACGTATATTGAGTATTTTTGGAGTTGTTATTAAGAGAATATGAAAATTACAATAATTTTAAAAATTATGATTTTTTCAAATTATATCTTTTTTTTTAAAATATGCATTCTAAACCGGTCAAAATTATTGAAATCATTACTTATGCTAATATAAAGAAGTTATTGTAAGGATTATTATAAATTTAAATTTTTGTGGAAATGGCGTATGTTTTATTTTTCACTTTTTCCTAAAAAATTCGAAAGGGTTCTTTTATTTTCATCATAACTTGCTTAATTTTGACGCTATTAACTTGTTCTGAAGCTCATTTAATAGGTATTTTGAAGTACGTTGACAAATAATTAGCAGGTATATTTTATACATTGCATCGTTTTCCCGTTATTTAAGCTTGTGTTACGCGATTGACTCTACTATTTTATTTATTTATATCTTTAGGCACTAAGTTTAATTTAAATAAAGGAAGACTTACTTATATTATTTTATTTACATCACTTATTTATTTTAATAATTACAAATAACACCAACTAACACATCTAATTTATTTACAACTCAAATTTATGATTTAATTAACTAAACATAATAACTTCGATAACTAATATATACATTTCATTAAATCCGATTCGAATACAATTATATCACGCGTCGCGGCTCGTTCATTGACTGACTGGCCTGTGCTCGAATTCCTGTTCTTAAATACTCTGACAGCGGTCGCCTCGAATCGCCGTGGAAGGTCTGGCCTTTACTCGTAACACCGGGAAGCATCGAGAATAATTAGGCCGGGTTGTGAGGCGTCACATTGCCCCCTCCTTAAAAGATGGTTCCTCCTGGAACCTTGTCGTGACTGGAACTGGATGCTGGTATCTGCAACTGGACCCTCTTTTACAACTCCCAGTTGTATAAAAGTGACAGGGGACGGTCTTCTCTCCGCACCAGTAACTATGCGGATTGCAACAGACTAACACCTGGACCTCGGTGTCTTGGAAAATTTCTTCTACCATATTTCGGATAACTCTCCAGTCTAATTGGCTGCATTCTAACTTTGGCATGGCTAACTTTTGCACGTCGGACTCCAACACGTGCTCTCTCAATTGAATTAATGCATCCCATACATCTTGGTAGGTAGGTTGGTCACGGACAGTGTCTTTTGTTACCAGATAGAATAGGTAACGTGATGCATCTTGGACTTTTAATGCTTTGCCAGGAGCTGGCAGTTGGCATTGAAGTTCTGCAACTCGACCAAACTTCCTTCGGAAGGCGGATGCCAACCCTCGTGCGTCTTTGATACTGGCCGGGATGGTATGGGCCAGCGAATAGTCATCGGGAAGTGCGAGAAGATCTCGCTTTTCTTCAGTGGTAACACCATGTCTTGCTTTACCGGTACCTCCGTAGGCACCCATGAACTCTTCAAAGGTAAGGTCAGGTATTCCTCGAATTTAAATCCAATTGAAATCCATGCAAATTCATTACGTCCATTCCTAATATAACATCTTCTTCGATGTCTGCAACTATGACAGTATGGACGAACTTTTCTGCTCCAATCCCTAATTGTATCTGGATTTCTCCATGGGTGTTGGCGTTTTCACCTGTGGCAGTCCGCAGTCGCAACCTCGTTGGTAAGAGTTTCTTACGGCTGTTTAAAACTGACGGTCGTATAATGGTCCTGGTCGCTCCGGTATCCACCAACAATGTATACTTTTTACCATTTATTTCTCCATCCACATATACACTATCTTCACGGCATTTCAAAGAAGCTATTAGTATGAGAGGGTCTTTGGAAAAGTTGCGGGTCGAAGCTGCCCCCCTAAGGCCGACCCGTTCTAGTTTTCCTGCTGGTGAGTCTCTTGATTGTTATTGTACCTAGGGTACTTACATGCACTCCGCACGTGTCCCATTTCACCACAGTTCCAGCACCTTATAGTCTTCGTTTTCTTCGATGCCATGTCTTTCATCATATTAACAAGCTGGTCAAGTTTGTCCTCATCCTGTTCCTCTTTCACAGTCCTCACTTTACTGTACCCACCAGAGGCCTGGGTAGCTGATTCGTATTCGAGGGCGGCAGACAAGACATCGACCAGCGTCTTGTGACGAGCTAATCGCAGTGTTCTTTGCATTTCATGATCACGAAGGCCATCAATAAATGTTTGAACAGCCAGCTTTTCCATCATGTCTTCGGGAGCTGTTTGATATGCATATCGTACCAACCTGGCAATATCGACCTCGTATTCTTGAAGAGCTTCATCTTTCTTTTGTCTTCGATTTTTAAACTGCGACTGATAGACATGCTCTAAATGTTCGTGCCCGTATCGCATATTCAGTCTCTTTTTAAGCTGCTCGAAGTCATCTGTCTCCTCTACGGCTATGGTCTGGAGGACATCCAAAGCGTCGCCTCGAAGAGCAATAGTGAGGTTTACAGCTTTTTCTTTTTCGGACCATCCGTTCGCTCTGGCCGCCGATTCGAACTGTTTCATGTAGTTGTTCCATGATGACTTTCCGTCGAAATTTGGCACCTTAACACGAGCATGACCTACACTCCCTTCAACTATCGACCGTGGCTCCAATTTGTATTTGGTTTCATCATCTTTAATATCTGTTAAGATGGGTTCCACCACTTTGTCCACTTTTTCAGTTTCCTCCAGTTTCTTTTCTATTTCCTTGATCTTTTCTTCAAAAGTAGATTTTATGGACGATATCTTGTCGTCAAAATCCGAAGTGACCTTAGAGATGTTAGCAGAGATCTCGTTAGTCATTTTGCTTTCAAGGGATGAAATATCACCCGAAACTTTCTTCTCTAACGATGCAATGTCTGTCGAAACTTTCAAAACATCCGAGGAAACTTGAGAGATTTCACTAGAAACTTTGCTCTCTAACGATGTAATGTCTGTCGATACTTTGTTCTCTAACGATGTAATGTCTGTCGAAACTTTAGAAACATCGGAGGAAACTTGGGAGATTTCACTAGAAACTTTGTTCTCTAACAATGTAATGTCTGTCGAAACCTTCGAAATCGACGATATCACAGCAGCATGCTTGTCTTCAAACAAATAGGTTTCTGGATCTTGACCCTCTTCTTGAAGAGCGTTTTTTAGACGTTCGACTAGATCAGCCTTTTTTCCAGTAGAACTCAGGTCCCTTTCTTCCAATTCAAGTCTCAGGTCTGCAATTTTTAGCTTACACAAGGTAGACATGATCACACACTTTATTTATTACGATTTATATTAATTTATTTTTAAAGGTTCCACACTGTATTTAAACCGAAAATTTACGTTGATATTTATTTCAAGTATCCCACTTCTGACACCATTTTGTTACGCGATTGACTCTACTATTTTATTTATTTATATCTTTAGGCACTAAGTTTAATTTAAATAAAGGAAGACTTACTTATATTATTTTATTTACATCACTTATTTATTTTAATAATTACAAATAACACCAACTAACACATCTAATTTATTTACAACTCAAATTTATGATTTAATTAACTAAACATAATAACTTCGATAACTAATATATACATTTCATTAAATCCGATTCGAATACAATTATATCACGCGTCGCGGCTCGTTCATTGACTGACTGGCCTGTGCTCGAATTCCTGTTCTTAAATACTCTGACAGCGGTCGCCTCGAATCGCCGTGGAGGGTCTGGCCTTTACTCGTAACCCCGGGAAGCATCGAGAATAATTAGGCCGGGTTGTGAGGCGTCACACTTGAATACTTAGATTTGAGTACTCGTCGAAAAAAATACACATTCAATTGCCAATAACTCACTTTGAACTAACATTAGTTTAGTTCTTTGAGTAAGAAATGTATTCAGTTTTTTATTATCATCAATTTCAGTAATAATAACTATTTTGTAAAAGCTTATAGTTTTTGAGTTATACGTGAAAAACCGATTTAAATCATGCATTTTTTTACGAAAAAATAAAATCTTTGGTCTTTAATAACTCAAAAAGTGTTGATTTATATTAATAACTTGATATAACAAATTTTGCTTATAATTTGTCCCTCTATCGATTTATGGTATTATTTTTAATAAAATAATTTTCATCCCGAGAAGGGGTGGCATCCACCCCCAGGGTAAAAGCGCAAGTTGACATTATGTCACCTTTGTTCCTTGAGGTATCCTCTAATTACTCACCAATTTTCATGAAAATCGATGGAGGTTCAACGAAATCGGAGGTGAAAACCTTCAGTGACTCCACTATAAGCTATTAACAAATTTTCAGCTTGCTGTTAATCAACTTTTTTTTTCATACGCGGGATCCAGACCTATAAATATTATACAGTTTAAAGTAGGTGACTTTAAAATTATATTGCCAATATTTATGAGTTACGTTTCTGGGACGACTTTATTGGAAGAAGTTCATTCGATTACATGAAATCAATTTTAACTTAACAATATCCGTCAGTAAAAAATCCTATCATGTGATTTGTCTTTTTGAAGACAATCACATGCAATTATCGTGTTTGGTCGCAAGTATTTGGTCTTACATAGAATTTAGTGGAAATATTCAAATATAGTCCTGAAAGAAACAAGTGTGGGAAAAAATAGATAAATCAAAGAAGCGGCTAATTATGTTATGAAAAAAATTGTGTCACAAATTCCTCGGCAGAATGCAGTAGGATGTGGTTATCAATATTAAAAGAGGAAATCAATTGAACGAAAATACAACGATTAGTAAGTCAATAACGTATCGACGATACATAATTTTTATATTTTAAAATATGATTATATAAAATTAGAGTGCCATCAGTGTCAATTTTGAGAGTAAACTAAATGTAATACGAAAATACTTAAAATTTGGGGATATTATCATGAGGTTTTTTCCTCGTGATTTACTAGATATGGGATCACTAACATGAGAATTTTACTGTCATCATTGCATGTGTTTGTCTTTTTAAAGACAAATCATATTATGTTATGATTTTTTGGACAGATATTCTTAAGTTAAAGTTGATTTCATGTCATCGAATGAATTATCGTCCAATAAAGTCGTCCCAGGAACGCAACTCGTAAATATTGGCAATATCATTTTAATGTCATCTACTTTAACACTATGTGTTTGCATTATCAATTTTTTTGCGAAGCAACAAAAACAAACTTTGTTTGATTTATTAATGTGTATTTTGATAGTATTTTGATATTTGAGATTTTAACGCCAAAGTGGGGTCATCTAATGAAAATATTGAAGGAGTGCTGGGCAAAAATGGACTGGGACAGAGAAATGAGAATGGCGACCGTCTAGTGGAGTTCTGTGTAGAACAACATCTTACAATTACAAACACGTTATATCAACATCATCCACGGAGATTATACGCATGGCGCAGCCCAGATGGACGAACAAGGAATCAAATAGACTACATCCTAATAAGATCAAGATGGAAGTCGTCGTCCATCAACTGTAAAACATTTCCTGGCGCAGACTGTGGAAGCGATCATCAACTCCTGGTATTGAACGTTCGACTTCGTTTCAAAGTCCCCAAAAGAACACCCCAGAGAAAAGTCATGTCTCTAATGCCCGGTTGCACCAACAGATCTTAAGCTTAAGTCGAGAATATCATAAGAATTAATATAATATAATTATAATATATTCAATTAGAATACCATAATATAATAATAGATATAATTGATAATAAGGTAAGAATATAAAATTATGGTGCAACGTAAGTGATACTCAAGGAGGCCCTATTTATAAGTAGAGCTTAGCTAATCTGGAACTTAAGATCTGTTGGTACAACTAGGCATAAGTCCATCAAAAATCAATGACTTCCAACAAAACCTAGAAGATGCTCTTTCTTTAGACCAAGTAGATAGTGAGCCTGAGAGCACTTGGATCTATCTCAAAGATAAGGTAATCGAGGCTGCAAAAGACTGTGAGGCAGCGGTTTCCACTGGCCGTAAGCCATGGATATCCGATAATACGTGGACTGTGATTCAACGCAGAAAAGAACATAAAACTAGATATGGAACAAACGATGAATACAGAGCGTTATCAAGAGAAATCAGAAAACAGTGCCGCAAAGATAAAGCTGATTACATCTCTCAAATATGCAGAGAGATAGAGGAACATGGCTGTCGAAATGAACCGAGGGACTTATTCCAGAAGATCAAACTCCTTACCAGAGAATTTAAACCTCAAATGTGGTCTGTAATAGATAAGGAAGGTAGTTTAAAGACCGATACTGATGAAATATTGGAAACATGGCGAAACTACTGTGGCGAGCTATATAAAAATAATGAGGTATCAGCAGAAAATCAGTGGCCTTCTGACTACCCTAGAGAACCTACTGTCTTACTCGTTGAAGTCAAAGATGCAATTAAATCACTAAAGAGAAATAAATCCCCAGGCATTGATTCAATACCATGTGAATTACTACAGTTACTAGGTGACAAAGGATTACATATCATCCATTCTATCTGTGTAGCTGTTTGGAATTCAGGTAAATGGCCATCTGATTGGTGTACCTCAATTTATATTCCACTACACAAAAAAGGAACTACTACCAGATGTGAAAACTACCGCACACTGTCACTAATAACACATGCTAGTAAAATCTTGTTGCATATCATCAAAAACAGATTAAAAACCTATCTACATTACCAAATACCTCAGGAACAAGCGGGGTTTGTAAAGGGTAAAGGTACAAGGGAACAAATCCTGAACCTGAGACAACTCATTGAAAAGTCTAGAGAATTTCAAGTACCTATGATTATATGCTTCGTTGACTACCAAAAGGCATTGCTTGTGTAAGCTGGATATATCTGTGGTCAATTTTAATAGAAATGGGCGCACCAATGCACCTGGTGACACTTATTAAAAATCTGTACCAGTCTAATATAGCGACATTACGACTAGATCAGAAGTTCTCAAACCAATTCAAGACCGAGAGAGGTGTTAGACAAGGATGCGTGTTGTCACCTGACTTATTTAACATTTATGGTGAACATGTCATGAGGATGGTTTTAGAAGGATGGGCCGGTAGAGTAACAGTAGCTGGTAGAAAAATCTCCAATGTAAGATTTGCTGATGACACTACACTTATAGCAGCAAATGAGCAAGAAATGTTTGATCTTCTGCGAAAAGTTGAGTACGAAAGCAATAAAGTTGGTCTGAAAATCAATAAAGCTAAGACAAAAATAATGGTGGTTGACAGATTTGACACTATTCAACTGACTAACATATTACAGGAATACCAGATAGTAAACACCTTTGTCTATCTCGGGTCTAGTATAACTAACGATGGTAACTGTGAAGCAGAAGTTCGGAGACGTATTGGTATGGCAAAAAATGCGATGAGTCGCCTAACTAAACTTTGGAAAGACAGATCTCTCTCTCAAAATATCAAGATGAGACTGGTGAATGCCCTTGTATTCTCAATATTTCTATACGGAGCAGAGACTTGGACTCTTCGCGCATGCGAGCGCCAAAAAATTGATGCCTTTGAGATGTGGTGCTGGAGAAGACTGCTGCGCATACCTTGGACAGCTCATAGGCCAAACGTTTCCATTCTAAACCAACTCAATATTAAAAAAAGGCTGTCCACAATATGTCTGCAACGAACTCTGATTCTTTGGTCACGTGGTTCGCAGAGGTGACGACAGTTTGGAGAGATTAATTGTTTCTGGAAACGTTCCGGGGAGAAGATCAAGAGGACGATCACCAACTAGATGGTCTGACCAAATAAAGCATTCAGCTGGAAACTCATTCTGCGAAGCTCCTAGAGCAGCTGAAGATAGAGACCAATGGAGAAACATTGTTAGGAATATTGGAAGAAATCACGATCCTCAATAATGGGGAAACGACAGGAGAGAGAGAGAGAGAGAGAGAGAGAGAGAGAGAGAGAGAGAGAGAGAGATTTGCGAAGTGGAAATCGAAACGTTAAATAAATTTAATTTAAAACTATAATAATTGTGGCTTATTCCCAACTAAAATAGTAAACTTCATCCAATAATAATTAGAATTTCAAATATTTTCTATATTATATTGTAATACGTTGATAATTATTTCAAAATTACTTTTCAGACTTTCTAATTACCATCGGTACTGATAAAATTTGGTACAATTATTGTTAAATACAGTTTTCTTTAAATCGCTCATAAGAGGCAGGCAATATTGTTCCTTTTAATGATTCGATATCTTGGTATTTACTATTTACTCACTTCTGGGTATCATTTATTCATTTCTTTCAAAACCACATACTATTAGTGGTGACCTCACTCTGTTTAGTGTTGTTATGGATTTGTTTTTAACATTTTTTAAATAGTATGTCACAAAGTCATTAAGTTCAAACTCGTTTATTTATACCCTATTCCACGAATATACGACTGTTTTGGATTATCTCGACAACGAATATTTTACAGTGCAAAATATGAAGAACGAAAGTAAATAGCAAATTACCTTGTTGTTTATTGGAATAATTATTAGAGCCATTTACTTTGGTACTTCTTATGTTGGAGACTAAAATATTCATTGTCGCGACAATCCAAAACAGTCGTAGTATATTCGTGGAATGGCCCATAGTAATATTTTACTAGACATTTTTTTATCCTTTGTTGTTCATTAATATCCATCTGATAGAAACCTAAAAACTTATACAATACAAAAATTGCTAACAAACTTTCTCTTTCTCTCTCCCCCTCTCTCTCTTTCTCTAGTACCGTCCCTCCTTGTGGAGTACTGAGTGCATGTGCATCTCTTGGCCAAAAATAGTAAATAAATGGCTGGCTGGTCGATCAGCGCGCGTCTTCTTTCTTGTTCATTCTCTGGTCTTCTGGTCTTGCTGGCCTTCCTCTTTTTCCCCTCAGGTTGGTATTCAAGTGTTTTTGTCGCTATGATGTTCTGATCTTTCCTCAAGGTATCGCCAATCCATTTTCATTTTTTTTCTTGATTGTAGTATATAATTTGTTATATATGTACCTAAATAATATATGATTTGTTTTGTTCTTTCCCATAGTTTTGTACTAGTTACTCTGTTGGCCCAGTATATTGTCAGGATTTTTCAGAAAGATTTGTTTACAAAAGTTTGTAGCTTTTTAGTTGTAGTTTCATCCTGTTCACATGTTTGTATTCCATAAAGTAGTATACTTTTGATGCAGCTGTTAAAGAGTTTAATGTTTGTTTTTTCCAATATTTCACTTGCTTGCCAAATTTTCTTAGCATTAATGCACTTTGGTCCTTTAATAATCTCGTCTGTATATCATTTTACATATCCTCTTCCTTTCCATAATTGATCCCAAATATGCGAACTTGTCTACTTCTTCTACTTCCTTGCTCTTTATCATTAGTTTATTATTTGAGTCCTTATTATTTTTTAATAACAGATAGGAAATATAGCACAAAAAGAATTAACAAATGCAATCAACAAAATCAAGAGGGCAAAGCACCAGGACATGACGATATAACTGCAGAAATGGTCAAATACATGAATGAAGAAAGACAACAAGAACTACTAAACATGATGAACCAAGCTAAAAAAGAAAAGAAAGTACCACTAGATTGGCAGATAGGTATTATAACACCATTGTATAAAAAAGGAGATATCAAAGAATGCTCAAACTAGAGAGGAATAACACTTGGAAGCACAGTAGGAAAACTTTATGCTACTATACTAGAAAACAGGCTAAGAGAAAAACTAGAAAACACCTTTGAGGAGAGCCAGAGTGGTTTTAGAAAAGAAAGAGGGACGAACGATCAAATTTTCATAATGAGACAAATAGCAGAAAAGGCTCTTAAAACAGAAAATGAAATACATGCATGTTTCATAGATATGGAAAAAGCTTTCGACAGAATTAAAAGAGAAGATATTTGGAAAATACTAGAGAAGAGAAAAATTGAACAAGATCTAATAGGATACATCCAGAGTTTATACGAAAAAAACGAAAAGCTATGTAAGGATAAGAAATGAAAAATCAAAAATATTCGACAGCAACATTGGATTAAAACAGGGTTGTGTCCTGAGCCCACCAGCCCACTACTCTTTAACGTAGTACCAGATGACGTAATAAAAGAACGCAAACACAAATGGAGAAAATATAATGTAGGATATTGGAAGTTGAAAATGATACAAATAACAGAACTATGCTACGCAGACGACGTGAGACGCAAGAAAATATAAACATACTGTATGATGAAGAGCTAAAAATCAGAAACATGAATATAAACAAAGAAAAATCAAAAACATGAAAATAAACAAAGAAAAATCAAAAACAATGATAATTGGAAGACAAAAAGGAAATCATAAAATAGAAGTAGATGGCAAGCAACTTGAACAGGTAGCCAGATATAAGCATTTGGGGGTAATCATAAGCCGGGATGGAAAATTAGAAGATGAGATTAATGAAAGAATTGCAAAGACTGGTAAGCTGTACAATAATATCAAGAGTAACTTTTTAAATAGGAAAGAAATACCAAACAATATAAAAACGGAAATAGTAAAAGATATTGTGAAACCCACTCTAACATATGCCTGTGAATCTTGGGCATTAACAAAAAGACAAAAGAATAGACTAATAAGCACAGAAATGAGATTTTTGAAAACAATAGAGGGAAAAACTAGGAAACATAAAATTAGAAATCAAACCTTTAGAGAAAATCTGAAAATACGCCCAGTTACAACAACAATCGAACAAGGACAACTTAGATGACTCGGACATGTACTGAGAAGAGAGGGGAAGAAAACATAGTAAGACAGACATATGAAGCGAACGATATGGGAAGAAAGAAGAGAGGAAGTCCAAGAAAGACGTGGACAGAAGAAGTGAGGGAAGCCGGGGAAGTGAGGAGGCCGACAAAAGAGGGATAAAATGGGACGAAACAAAAGCATTGGCCATGGGTAGAAGGAAATGGAAGAAAACGACGGAGAACCCAACTCCATAATAACTCACACCGAAAGGTAGACGAGTTCTGGATTAAGTAAGCAAGTAAGTATGTATAAACGAATAGACACTAAATAGAAAAAAAAAGAATGGAATAACCATATAAGCAGAATTGGGCAGACACGTGTGGTCAAAACAGCACGAAATAAATCACCAATCGGTAGAAATATTAGCCGACCACGCAAAAGAAGGATTGACAACCTTCCATAGACGTTTCAATCCGCCAATGAACAAGCAGAATTGCTTATAAAGAGGGAGAAGAAGAGTGATGTAATGCATACAATTTATAATGAACGCGTGAAATTAATAAATTCGAGAAAAGTTGATTTGTATGATTCCTAATGTGGTAACGTTCACCGGAAACGAGTCATTCACAACGAACACATCTCTACCTCCCATTACAATAATCAACATCTAAGAAAGTACCATTTTACCGTTGCCTACAAAAAAAACGACCTACCACGCCTTATTACATCTAACGTACCGTTTATTCCATTTAGTCGGTTCTTTTCAAAGACCCATTCCTAATTCATATTAAAATTCTTTAACATTATTATTAACCCGGTCTATATAGACATTTGAAATAACAAAAATTGCCGGAGAGCCAAATTTTGGTGGAGAGCTAGGATATACCATAACAAATAAAGTATTAAAAGTCCCCATCGATCCCATGTGTGCAACAAAAGTTATTCGGGGTCAAAGGTCAAAATTTGAAATTTTTTGGATTTTTTTTCGAAAACGGTAAGTTTTATCAAAATAGAACTTTAAACCAAAGTTGTAGATCTTAAAATTCTCTACAAAAATAGTCTTTACTATTTTTTTCCTAAGAGTTGCCATTCCTGAGATATCGCGATTCTAGAGTCACATTATACATGATATTATGCACGCACACGTTTCCACACCACCTGCACCTGTGAGGTAGTGTACCTACTCGGCGCGTTTTTTTACCTTGGTTTCCCCTGTAGGCCTACTCCACTAACTGTTTTGACAATTTTGGGATAATTTAAGGAAACAATACTGGTCAAGTTCTAGATATTACCTTATTATTGATATTGATTATTGATATTGCTATTGATTATTAGGTTAACTATTGTTTCGATTTCTTTAGATATTTTAATCAGATTCATATTCTTGAAAGTCTACTTCAAGAGTCAAGTCTTCTTCGATTTCATCTTCTTCCTCTTCCTCTTGCTGGATGTTCAAAAATTGTTCAAATGTGACTGAGTCATTGGTCTCTTCATTAAAATCACAGGAGTCTTCCTCTGTTGTACTAAACTGGACATTTGAGCAAGACTGACCTTGGCAGTTGGTACACGCTAGAGAACACAGCAATCCGACTTTTTTACATCCACATTTGGCACTACAACCTTTTTTGCAATTGCAAAAAATGGTGTTAAGGAGTTTTTCTGGAGCAGGTGGGAGTAAGGTTTTAATCGGTTCCAGAGTATTATCTATTAATTTCCAACCCCAGTCTTCTGGATTCAGTTCATTGCCTAGCCATGTTTGAACTTGATAATATACTCGATACAAATGTTGAAAAGCAGATGCTGATGTTGGAGGAAGACATGATAGTTGTACTTGTTTCTTGTTTCGCGTATTTTTTACAAAAGTTAAGTATCGGTATTTATCAAGACAACTAATTTTTTTGGAGCTCCATAAACCGCAAGAAGAAAGTGAATTCCTTCCGTAATTATTGTTTCGGTGTGGAATCAAGTTCTGTAAAAACTTTACAGCAGTCAGTCAAATCTTTTTTTTTTCGAATAATTTAAGTACTGACGTTTTGCCCCTTCTGTACATTGCTGACGTAGTGTCGCAGCCGGTTATCGCATGTAAAAATAAAATGTATTTTTGGCATTTGGGATAAGCCGATAAACTTTTCGAAGAATATATCTCTGTTCGCTGTTGAGCCCTTCCAGGTTTCAGAAAATAAATAACTTTATCTACTGTAGTCCTTGCAGTAAGCAGTACTAACAAATCAACATCTTCACCAACTACAATTGTTGCGTTTGTTGCCTTATATTTTTCAATTGCTGTCTCAATTATAAGGACATCTGCGTCATTTTTAGCTTGTTTCACTTCAATATTCGCAGCTGTTAATTTGTTAGTTAACATGGAAATGAAACGAGATTTATTATTAATGTTAGCGAAAAATTGTTGTTGATTCGCTGGAACTGTTATATTTTCATCAAAGATAATCTCGGAACCTGATGATGTTTTTGTAGTTCGACGACGTTGTTCTCCAGCTTTAATATTCTTTGTCGAGTCACTGTAGCCGTCAAATACCACTGTCACTGTAAGCCCGTAATGTCTGCTAAATGGTAGACGCTTGTAATAAGCACTTATATTCACTTGAACTGAACCTTTAGCACTAAAAGAAACAGATAATATGAACAGGACCTACGGACAATACTGTAGCCATTGTTTACAATAGACAATCTGTTCTTTTTTAAACAATGGTATAGCCAAATGTTTTTTAAGGCCACGTGGATAGAGGAAATTCAGTTTGGGACTGATTATCTTTTGAAGAAATATTTTCAGAATAGTATAATATATTATATAAAAGAGACACAAATAGGCATTTATACTTGTCTTAAGTGCCACATTATGCATATACGTGGCTTATATGTGCATATATAATGTATAAAGTAACTTTTAAAATCACGATATCTCAGGAATGGTAACTCTTAGGAAAAAAATTCTAAGGACTATTTTTGTAGAGAATGTTAAGATCTACAACTTTGGTTTGATGTTTTTTTTTGATAAAACTTACCGTTTTCGAGAAAAATCCAAAAAATCTCAAATTTTGACCTTTGACCCCGAATAACTTTTGTTGCACACATGGGATCGATGGGGACTTTTAAAACTTTATTTGTTATGGTAAACTCTAGTTCTCCACCAAAATTTGGCTCTCCGGCAATTTTTGTTATTTGCCAACTATTTTGATGTCTAAGTTGACCGGATTATATTTTACGAATTGATTTGTCATAGAGAGATTTTTGATATTTAGTTATTTAGCCACCTTTATAATAAGTTTTATTGATCAAATTGCTCGCTTTCTGATATTTCCCACATCAGAAAGCGAGATAAAGCAATGTTACACCATATAGTAGAGTCAAAGTAGATCGAAAACATGCATTGTTCCTGAAAAATAAAAAAAACTCACGTTTTTCTAAAACCTTTTTTCTTTTCACCCAATTTTGAAAAAATCCGAAAACGTTGAATTGTCCACGTCCGTCTGTCCGCCCGTCCTTCCGTAAACACAACCAACACCTCCGTCATTATACCAGGTAGAATCGTAGAATGACAAAATAGGTGTCGAATGAAAGCTTATAATCCAAGGATGGTAATAAATTTGACCTAGGACTTCCGGTTTTAGAAATGCAGCCGGAAGTACTGTTTTAAAGTCACCGAAATAGTACAAGCGATATTCTACGCGCCTTATCAAGATGAGAACAAATATACATATAATTTCAAAATGTTAGGATATAGAAATGAATATGTATTCACAATCTTATTGAAGGTTTTTATTTAAACACTTTTCGGGTGACCGGTTTCGGCGTTTACAGTTTATACGCCATCATCAGGGCCTTTAGAAACTGAACAAGCTAAAATGAATAAGCTGTTAAAATACAGTTGTCCTAGGTTAAGTTATAACAATGAATAAGCTGTTAAAATACAGTTGTCCTAGGTTAAGTTATAACTTAACCTAGGACAACTGTATTGTAACAGCTTATTCATTTTAGCTTGTTCAGTTTCTAAAGGCCCTGATGATGGCGTATAAACTGTAAACGCCGAAACCGGTCGCCCGAAAACTGTTTAAATAAAAACCTTCAATAAGATTGTGAGCATTAGACTTTCTATATCCTAACATTTACACAATGTGCTCATATCAGCAACTTGTTCATCATTTATATAATTTCAGTTTCATGATTGTCCGTCCGTCCGTCCGTGAATATAACTCCTCCATTATGCCAGGTACAATTACAAATGAGGTGTCGAATAAAAGTTTATAATCCAAGGATGGTACTAAAGCTGAGAAATTTGACGTAGGACTTGCGGTTTTAGAAGTGCAACCAGAAGTACTGTTTGAAGCCATAAACACAAACTAGCAAGAGGAGAACAAATTCCGATTTCATGACTGTCTGTCCGTCCGTCCGCGAATATAACTCCTCCAGTATTAATACAGATAGAATGACAACTAAGGTGTCGAACAAAAGCTTATAACCCAAGAGTGGTATTAAGGATGAGAAATTTGACACCGGACTTACGGTTTTAGAGTAATCTACAACCTGAAGTACCGAAGTCACCGAAATAATATAAGCGATACATTATTTGACGTGGCTAAGCAAGATGAGAACAAATGTATACTTTTGGTTTTTATATAATTTCCGGTTAAAACTAACTAAAAATAACTTTTGAGCGACTAAAACCATACTGTCGGTGTGCGCATGCGCCCGGCAAAATAAAAATTCACCCTCGTGCCTAAAGAAATATAACTTCAAAAATGTCTCGAATAAAAGTTACTTATTTTTCCGTAAGAAATACAAATCTACAATAAAAAATGGGGGGTTCTATTTAAGATTTTAAAGTAACCCCCCACCCCACCTCGTTGGGGGGTCGTGTTTGATGTCATTGGATACATTTTTCAAAAATATTGAATAAGTGTATTTTTCAGTTTTTCGATCTGATGGTCATTTCGCGAAATATCGCGGGATTCTTATTTAAAATTTTAAATTTACCCCCCACTTCTCTCCGCGGGGAGTCGTGTTTGGTATCATTCGATAGATTTTTGAAAAATATTGATCACGTATTTTTTAGTTTTTGGATCTGTCGTTCATTTCGCGAAATATTCGCTTTTCTTGTGAAACTTTGTGACTCACCCATTTCCTTACTCCCCGCTCAAATCGTCAGATTTTTGAAATATACACTGTTTTGCATGTACTTAACTTACCTTATCTTAATCTAACGATTTCGAGTTTTTCTAAGGATATATTTTTTTTCGGTCCCCCTTAACGAACTCCCCCATATTGAGAGCCAATATATGGTAGAGGTACATTTACAGGGTACAAGGTTTCTCTCCATGTGATAATCTGACGCGCTCGAGTAACTGCAAAAATCCCCGCTTGAGCTCCCCTACCATTACAATTTCAAAATTCAAAGTGGCGGATTTTTTCCTAAAAACTTAAAATATAGTTCCAACATCCGATTTTTTACAAAATGTATTATATTTATTTTTGAGAAGTTCCTGAGCCTGAATTAAATATTGAGAATTTAAATTTCAAATTGCGGATATTTGAAATGAGAAAAGTACATATAATCGAATAAAAAAATATCGAACTTTATTCTTATATCGAAAAAAAGATAAATGAATAATTTTTACAGTAATATTCAAAATTTAAAATTATTAGAACGAAAAATTTTTTTATTCAAAATCTATATCATTAGCACCACCTCTATCATAGATATCTTCGCATGCTTCAATTTCTTGTTCATTGAAAACTGGACAATTCGAACAGTCTTGTCCAGAACAATGAGAGCAAGCAGTGCAGAACAATCCAGCTTTTCGGCATCTACATACACTGACTCCCACAGCCAGTTTTGATGAACAAAAAATCATGCATGATTTTTTTGCATATACTTGACAACGAATGGGCCATAGCTTAACCATATATTATCTTAAAATAGGTCGATTTATGCTAACTTATTACAAAAGTTGATAATAACCGAAATACAGGGTGTATTTCGCTTATTTCAAATGCATTTATCTCGAAAACGGTTGAATTTAGCGAAGATGGATGTAGTACCTATACCTTTTTTAAGTAAAAATAATAAAGAAATAATTTTTTTTTAATTAAATTAATTGACACAAAAAGAAGATTGTAAGTAATTTATTGAATTCAAAATACATTTTACTGCTGTCAGAAAACAGAAAAACATGTTTATTTGACTTCTTTTTTCTTCAAAATATCTAAAATTTATTAGTGGCACCAAAAATTCCAAAGAGCAAAACAATGTAGGTTCCGCTTTTCTGAATATTTTAATTTTTTTGTTTTTCTGTAAGACAAACATTAGTTAAGATATGACTGTTCAAAGTTTGTATGCACTCATATTAGTGACTTGTTCAAACCCTTTTGACTACAGCCCTTTCAAAAATACGCACTTTGAATGAATAAAACTTACAGATTATATAAACAATACATAAGTAAAGTAAATTAGGGGGTGATTTTACGATTTTTTTTTACAAAAAAAAGGGACCAACTTTATTTTGAGTGTAACTTGCTAGGTTTTAAAATAAAGCTTTTTTTTTATTTAAAAAGGTTGTGATGAGTTTTCCCCGAGAAATGCTTTATTTTTTTATTATTTAACGTTGAAATATTCGATATGGACCTTGACTAATCAGAACTTACTTTTCATCAGCTACAACTCTGCTTTTACGGGTATACAGACTTCATACATACACTATTTCTTTCACATTTTTATAAGCTATATTTTTGCTACGAATATTTTTTTCGACAAAAGACTTACTTTTTGAGTTATTTGCGAAAAACCGTGTTTTTTTTTTGTTGAAAAACGGACATATTACAATTAAAGCAAATAACTAAAAAAGTATTGACTTAGGGAAAAAACTCTATAGAACAAAAGTTGCTTAGAATTAGTCAGTTTATCCATTTCTGGACTTAATTTGAACGTCTGTTCAAATGAGTGAAGGGGTGAAACTCACCCCCAAGAAGGGGTGAAACTCATCCCTAAGGCAAAAGCACACATCGACACAATATCACATAGCTATGTGTATGCCAAATTTCATGTCAATCTAAGCGGTTCATTAAAATTCGGAGTAAAAACCGTGAGTAAATGGACTATAGGTACTTTGTTAGATTTTTTCCGAAGATCATCTTAGTTTTACACAATTCACTTCTTCTATTCATAGTTTAGATTTACACACATCCAATAATGTGAGATCGTCCTCTTTAGCAGGCTTCCTCATAAAACAAATTAATATTATGTAAATGATCGTTCGAACACAATGGCTAATTAATATTTTCTCTGCAGGAAAGAAAGTTGTACAGATTTTTTGTTATAATCATAAGTTTGTGTAATTAAATGTGGTAATAAGCATCATGCCGAATACCGACACTAATCAGGGGGGCGTATCGATCTTTTGGCAAGATATATATTTGTTTCTCGAGGATAATGAGAGAAATGCAAACAAACACTTTAATTAAGGCGGCTTACATCATAAGCCATTAATCCAGAGAAATAAGATTTTTCTCGTGACACATCCCCCTCCAGGCCGAAACAAAATTTTTTGAGTAGTATGGACATCTATAATAATAACCTATATGTTTCCTGCAGCCGATTTTGATGATATACATAGTTATAAACAAATGAAGATCACAAAACGGTAAATTTTCGCTTTTTTCGTCTATTACTAAAAAGTAAAGCATTCTAAACAAATTTGAGAATAAGATACTCATAAATCATATAAAAAAAAAGAATGTGTGTGTACTTTGTACGCACGTAAGAAGTTATACTTCTATTATATGATTATATGATTATAAACGAAATTAATATACTTTTTATTTATATTTTATTTAAATATTAAATTAATTTATACTTAATACTTCTCAAACATTTTTATTAAAACAGTGCCAAAAATTAAAAAAATAAAACACACACAAACACATTAAAAATGCCACAAATGATTTCTGAACATTAATTGTCGGAAAAATTTTTAACTAAATACGTATTTTCTGAAAATAAAATTATATAATAAATATACTTACAATCATAAAATGTATAAAAAAAAATAAAAAAATAAAAGTTTCTATTGGGATTCGAACCAACTTACCACGCGGCTGGTATTTGCGTTGTATTGGAATTCACCCGCATTAAAACTGCACCACAGAGGCAGCTTGTCATTATGTGCGAAGATCGTCTAACTAAACAGATTAACCTTTTGACATTTTTAACTTATGTAAATCAAATTATTTTGATTTTGAATTGAAATGATTTAGAATTGAAAAAATACAACAAAACATAGGGTAAGAAGACAATATATTAGGTGAATATTGATATAAATTTTGATGGTAATCAAATTATGTAAAAAAAAGTATTACATACTACTTATGTATTTTGGTAGGTTCAAGGTAGGTATCGGAGCCCGTATAACGACTAATACATTTCGCAATCACTTGCGTCGTGCAAAGTGGCTATGTTCAAATATCATAACAAAATTTGATCAACTATTTATAAAACACTTACCAGTGAAAGATTCTTTAGCTTTGAATAAGCGAGATCTGCGGCACTCATACTAGGCACAGTTTGATGAGCTTTCACATTGGCATGCAACAATCATCTCTTCTATGTAAATAAGTCCAAAAATATAATATGAAAACTATTTAAAAAGGCAGTATAACCATTAACTAACTTTTTGTTTGTTGTTTCTCTTCCTACAAATTTTAAAACGCAACAAGCATACATTATAACCAAACACAGTCCCACAGCTGTGCCACAGCTGCCATATTGGATAATTTTTGTCATGTCATTTGAACATCCAATCAGAACAAAGTTATAATGCGCATGCGCCCGGTCGCTAGGTTTTCCCATATAAAATTTCACCGTCATTACGCCCGTAAAGAAGTATAACTTCAAAAACTTCAATATGGCGTTCGCTGAATATGTCTATCCTTATTTGTTGCTTAGAAAATTGCAAAATAAGTCATAAATTTTGAGATTTTATAAATGTTCATAACTTATGTAAAAATTAAGTTAGAACCTTCTTATTACACGGAATGCTGAGACTTCTAGTGCTTAAATTATATTTTAAATTTCAAAGCAATTTGTTAAAATAGTTTAAAAGTTATTTAATTTGTTTATCCCAGATTCATTTTTTTTTGCAACACTATAAGTCAGAAAATTATGAGGTTACAGTAATACTTCGGACAGTTTATAAAAGAAGAACATTTATACTATTAACTTAATTAAAAAAAAAATGACAAAAAGTAATTTTAAACAGTGTAAAATTATTTTGCAAAAACATGTCGATTTTTTGCTTACTTATCAACAATTAGAATAACTTTTTAACGGTTACCCGTGGAAATATTATTTTTTCATATTTAGAAAGACTGAATTTTTATACACATTTAGAAAGAAAAACAATTGTCCTAGGACAATTAGGGACGAAGTTAGCCCCCTCCCTTTTTTTTAAATCACATGTTCTTGCAAAATAATTTTGCAATATTTACAATTATTTTTTGTCATTTTTTTTAATTAAATTAATAGTGTAAATCTTCATTTTTCATAAACTATCCAAAGTATTATTGTAACTTCATCATTTTCTGACTTAAGTGTTGCAAAAAAAATTAATTTGGGATAAACAAATTAAATAACTTAAACTATTTGACCAATCGCTTTGAAATTTAGGGTATGATTTAAGCACCAGAAGTCTCAGCAATCCGTGTAATAAAAAGGTTTTAAGTTAATTTTTACATAAGTTATGAATATTTATAAAAACTCAAAATTTATGATTTATTTGCAATTTTCTAAGCAATCAATAAGGATAAACATATTCAGTGAACGCCATATTGAAGTTTTTTATATGATTTATGAGTTTCTTGCTCTCAAATTTGTTTAAAATGCTTAACTTTTTGGTAATAGTCGAAAAAAGCGAAAATTTACCGTTTTTTGATCTTCATTTGTTTATAACTATGTATATCATCAAAATCGGCTACAGGAAATATATGGGTTAATATTATAGATGTCAATACTACTCAAAAAATTTGGTTTCGGGCTAGAGGGGGATGTGTCACCAATAGGATATTTTTTTTCCTTTTTTCTCTGAACTACTTACAAAAATATAAATATGAAAAAATTAGAAGAGAAGATCCTAATATGGACCCCCTTTTTGTTTTTTTTTTCTAAATAATGTTTTCTCTTTCATGATAATTATGTGAAATTTCACACAAATGTTTTATTTAACCAAAAAATCATAGTTTATTCACTTAGTTAGTAAAAGATAAATAGATTGAAACTATTTTCAAAAATCGCAAACGTATGTGTCTTACTCAGCTCCCGAACATAGTTTCTTCACTATTTCGAAAAAAGGCGACACCTCAAAGTGCGAGAACTGTAGACCTATATATAGAGTTACCATACGTCCGGATTTCGTCCGGACAGTCCGGATTTGAAAGACATGTCCGGATTGGCGTCCGGATATGAGAAATGTCCGGATTTTTTCTTTACTAAAAAAAATATTTAAAAAAACATATCTAACAAATTACTCGAAGATCTCAAAGATGCAAATTTTTTTACGGTTACAATGATAGTTCAAACAAAAACTATATCACCCTGACTCCCGTATGTGTTCGTTATTTTAAGCAAAATGAAGGTGTCAACGTGAAACTTTTATTTTTTGATGAACTTCCGGGTGAAACATCTGATCTTTTAGTAGAACATGGTTTAAAATGTATTAAGTACTCTATTGCTTCAAAAGTAGTTTGCCTTTGTGCTGATAATACTAATACTAACTTTGGGAGTGTCAAAAGGCAAGGGCAAGGATATGTTTTTTTCCTTGGACAACCACTGTCCGGATTTGGCCTTAATAAATTATGGTAACCCTACCTATATAACCCTCTTATGTGTTGCGAGTAAAATAATGACCCATAGAATGAAAAATAAAATAGACCAAAAATTAACACCAAATCAAGCTGGCTTCCGAGCAAATAAGTCATGTATAGACGAGATCTGCACGCTCAGAATGATCATTGGAATAGCTAAGTAAACTATATCTAAATTTCATTGACTTTAGAAAGGCGTTCGATATTCTACATAGAGAAAAATTGTGGGAAATAGTAGAAAGTGATGGGATACCCGACAAATTCTTAAGAATTATGAAGTTGTTTTATGAAAACACCACAGCAAAAATATTATACGACGGGAATTTAACAGAACCAATCGACATTAACAGCGGTGTAAAGCAGGGTTGTATACTGTCTTCCACTCTGTTTATTATTCTCATGGACTGGCTTATGAAAAAAAGCAGCAACGGTAAAACTGGGATACACTGGAATACCTTTGAACAATTGGAAGATCTTGAATACGCAGATGATGTATGCCTACTTTCAGCAAAGAGACAGAGCATGCAGAAAAGAAGTGAGAAATTAGCCAGAGTAGGTAAAAAAGTGGGTGTGGAGATAAACATGAATAAAACTGAATTAATGAAGATTAACACACCGAGAGAATTGGGCATACAAATAGAAAACCAAGAACTGAAATCAGTGGAAAAGAGGTAGTTATCTAGGAAGCATATTGAACACGACAGGAGGAGCAAAGGAGGATATTCAAACACGAATTGGCAAAGCACACACAGCATACTATATGTTAAATAATATTATGGAAGTCTAATGAGATACAACTGGACACCAAAGTAAAAAATCTTTAATAGTAATGTAAAGGCAGTACTATGATACGGATCACAAATTTGGAGATTAACAAAACACAACACTGGAAAGATTTAATCCTTCATCAATAAATGCTTACGAAAAATTCTAAGAATATTTTGGCCCAACCGGATCATAAAAGACTTATGAAAAGAAAACACGAAGCAAGAACTAATACATAAAGAAATAAGAAAGACAAGATGGAAATGGGTGGGCCATACTCTGAGGAAACCAGACACAGACATAACAAAACAAGCATTGGAATTTCAACCTCCAGGAAAACGGAAACAGGGGAGACCGATAAATACATGGAAGAAAACAATTATTAAAGAAGCAGAAAACGTCGGCCTAACTTGGAAAGAAGTCAGAGAAAAAGCACAAGATCGGCAAAAATGGAGACAGTAGATGCCCTATGTTCCAGTGGAAACGAAGATAATAAGTAACAAGTAAGTAAGTTAATAAGCATCATGCCGAATACCGACACTAATCAGGGGGGCGTATCGATCTTTTGGCAAGATATTGTATTTGTTTCTCGAGGATAATGAGAGAAATGCAAACAAACACTTTAATTAAGGCGGCTTGATACGTAAATATCAAAAGGCATAGAATGTCTTATAAAAATATAAATATGAAAAAAATATTAAAACTCTATATTAAAACGTAGGTATGAAAATGCTAAGACGAATCGCCGGAAACGAAAAAACAGAAATATAGGCTATTGATTATATTCAAAATAAGATAGCTAAAAGGAACTACAACGTTAACGGGGTTTTATTATTTCATATGGTCAATGGATATCTATATATGAAAAAACCGCGGAGTGCTACCATTTAAAGCGGTGCGTTTTTGAGAAATGGCTGAATTAGTCCCTGGGCACAGGTTACATTAGGGTGAGTTCCATGCACGTTTGGTACAAACCTACCTACATAAAAATTGTTCCTGGTTAAATTTCCTATCTAAATAACACTTTTTAAAGTCAATGAACCTTTTTTTACAAAAATATATTCTAAAGAAAATGCACAAAGAAACCCAAAAGAAAGAAATTTTGTTTTTTGTCCCATAACTTTTGTCCGCGAGGATATAGGTATAGACATTGCTTTACAGAAAAAAACCTACATATTCCTTCTTTAAAATGTTGTTTAGTAGAGGTTATTAGGATTTATAGTTTTCGAAATATGATTTTTCAAAGTTCGCCACTCACAGCAATTTTGGGCAATTTTCCTTGTTATTTCGCAAATATTGTTCTGTAACTTTTTTCTACGTAACTTTAGGTATATGCAATGGTACACGTAATAGAAATAGAAATGAATTACCTTTAAAATGGTCTACTGTATAACGTTCTACTATTTTTTTTTAAAGAGATTACGGGTTTTCAAGGTTTTATACTTTTAACGATTTTTTATAATATAAAGTAAAAATAAAATATTATTATTATATAATATATTATATAATAGTATATTATATATATATTATATATAATATAATATTATATTATATATTATATAATACCTAATATACAAAAAATATTATTTTTTACATTTTTTACGATTATTTTTGAAATTTCTCATTATAACTTTTTTTCTTCTACATTTAGGTATATATTATATCATATAATAAAAAAAGCTTATATTGTTTACTTTAAAATGGTATACTACAAATAATTCTAGGATTATTTTTGAATAAGATATTATTTTTCAAAATGTAATAAGTACTTACAACGATTTTTGATTTTAGGATTATTTTTTAAATTTCTCATTATAACTTCTTTTTTCTTTTCTCTCAATATACTCTATATTCTCTCAATATACTCTATATTCTCTCAATATACTGTATATTGCTTAATAAAAAGGGCTTACTTTCTGTTCTTTAAAATGGTGTATCATCTATATTTAAATAATGGAAACCGAGTGATTCTTTCATATTTTATTACCCGTATGATTTAAAATTATTTCTTTTACAAAACTTACATAAACATTAGCCTTAGAAAACATCACTTTAGTTAAAATTACTTAAACGTTGACATTTAAAAAATTTTCAAAATCAAAGTCCATCTCTTCGTTAGCATTAGCTTCAATATCTTCCTCTGACACCTCCGTTATCTTAGAATTCCCACAATTAGTACCCATGCACATGCACCCTTTGCAGAATATTGAACAACTAATTCCTATCTTCCTACAACCGCAGTTTTTTGTACATCCTTTGGTACATTTACATGCTATTTTTTCAAGCAAAGCTTGTGGTGCAGGAGCTTTGACAGTAAATATTGGAATTAATCCATATTTTAAAGTTTGTCCGGCCGAGTCAAGTGGATCCAAAGTATTACCTATAAAAAATAAGATTCAATCATAGCACACAATCACATAAGAAAGTTATAATGAGAAATTTAAAAAATAATCCTAAAATCATAAATCGTTGCAAGTACTTATTACATTTTGAAAAAACATATCTTATTTAAAAATAATCCTAGAATTTTTTATAATACACCATTTTAAAGTAAACAGAACAAGCTTTCTTTTTATTATATACTTAAATGTAGAAAAAAAAATTATAATGGGAAATTTAAAAAATAATCGTAAAAAATATAAAAACTCGTTAAAAGTATAAAATCTTGAAAAAGATAACCTCTTTAAAAGAAGTCGTACAACATTATATAGTAGAACATTTTAAAGGTAATTGATTTCTATTCCTCTTGCATATACCATTGCATATGCCTAAAGTTGCGTAGAAAAAAGTTACAGAACAATATTTGCGAAATAACACGGAAAATTGCCCAAAATTGCTGTGATTGGCGAACTTTGAAAACTCATATTTCGAAAACTGTAGAACCTAATGACCTCTACCAAACATCGTTTTAAAGAGAAAATATGTAAGTTTTTTTTCTGTGAAGCAATGTCTATACCTATATCCCCGTGGACAAAAGTTATGGGACAAAAAACAAAATTTCTTTTTTTTGGGTTTCTTTGTGCTTTTTCTTTTGAATATATTTTTGTAAAAACAAGTATCTTTGACTTTAAAAAGTTATATTTAGATAGGAAATTTAACCAGGAACAATTTTTATGTAGACGTGTTTGTACCAAAAGTGCATAGAACTCACCCTAATGTAACCTGTGCCCAGGGACTAATTCACCCTTTTCTCAAAAACGCACCCCTTTAAATGGTAGCACTCCGCGGTTTTTTCATATATAGAGATGAGATTCATTAACCATATGAAATAATAAAACCCCGTTAACGTTGTAGTTCCTTTCTATAGTACATAATCAATAGCCTAATAACAGAACAATCGAAAGTTTTACTTTAATAAAATTAAAAATAATATAAAAATAAAACTTTTATTGAGACCAATTTGAGACTTGCGAAAATATAGATTTTATGAAAAAATTATTAAAACTATATACGTAATAAAACAAATGAATGACAGCGCTAAAACGAATCGTCGGAAACGAGAAAACAGAAATAACAAATCAATTGAAAGTTTTATTTTAATAAAATTAAAAATAATATTAAAAGTAAAACGTTTATTGAGACCAATTTTCTGGTAACGTCTTCGTGGTTTCTACAATTTAAATACCACACGAATGCTGGAAACAAAGAAGAATGGGGGAGATCTATAAATTGCATCTCACTTCCTGCCTGTCCAGCGCGGCAAGATTCCAACGAAAAACTGAAATAACAAGAAATAACAAAATTCGAAAGAAAAATCTGGATGTAGCACGGGCGTATACTAGTTCGCTCCGGCGGTCAGATTTTAATACTCCACAGAAAAGGGGCATAGGTAAGTTCGCTCCGGCCATATATTTCTTAGAAAAGATAGTTGAATAATGTCTTTACTGGGTACACAATGAATAATAATGAATAGCCAGGGTCAGCTTAAATAGATAATGTTGCCTTCATAAAGCAGGTACTTTGATACATTTTATTAATAAAAATTTTAATAAATATTTCCCAAACTTTGTATTTTTCTAATACGACAATACTATCATTGTTTAAAAGAATGAGTCTTTTTAAACAATGCTACTATATAACACTACTTCTTACTTAAAAATATATTAAACTTATAACGATAAGATATAACTTACAAGATATTCAAATTGACACTTATGTAAAAATACGAAGTTCGGTGAAACCAAAAAAAGTGTACCGAAAAGTACTTCTAGAGCGCCAAAAATTTGTTGATCACAAAATAGCGGAATTAAAGCAAAACAAAATTAGTAGATTTGATTTTGTCAAATGTATTTCACTTAGATTTGTAGCAAAATAAATGCCTCGTTTTAATTTATATTTGTTTAATTTTGTAATGGTAGAGGATATCCCATACCTATTATGTTAGTTTTTACACTTGTATTGCTTTCTTATTATATCTATATTTTAGAATAAGGAATAAGCACAAAAATTATTTCATTAATTTTTAAAAACAATTCAAAATTTCTAATCTAATTTCTAATTCAATCATTAACATTTTTTAAAATATAGTAATGAGCGCGCTAATAACCGGCAAAATAACGCAAAAGATGGAAATATTAAGTTGTGAGATAAATAGAAATGAAACTAGTGGAGATGGGAAATTTAGCGATAGAACCTATAAATACATTACATTTATTATTTTCCACCTTTAGATGTATCAGACGAGTTTGGCAACTACCGCTGTGACAGTGACAGTTTTAGTTGACATCCTCCTCTAATACGTCTAAAGGTGGGAAACAGTGAATCGAATGTAAATTTATAGGTTTTTATCGCTAAATTTCCCAATTCTTCAGTTCAACGAACGTGAAATCCGGCGATAGGTACCGCGTAATTTTTAGTGTCACCACTGAATTGCATTAACATTTGAATTTACGTTCTACTTACCACCGCGAAGTTGGACTTATGCCGTTGGTTGTTTTACTTGGGGGGTGAAAGTCACCCCTTCTCGGGGGTGAAAAAACATACATTTAAAATATGGCCGGAAATAGATAAATTGACTAATTCTAAGCAACTGTTGTTCTATAGAGTTTTTTAAAGTCAATATTTTTCGAGTTATCTGCGAGTGAAAATGTTTATTTTATTATTGTTCAAAACAACATTTTTGGACGATATTTCGCAAATAACCAGAAAGTAAATATTTTATCAAAAAAAAAATATTCTCAGCAAAAATGTATTTTTGGTACACATTTTTCATAGGAACATATTTTTCATAAGATACCTGACCTGCAACTCTTCTTTTGCTGGGTCTGTACCTACAATTCATGAATAAACTGTTTTTCATTTTATTATAGGCTATATTTTCGCTAAGAATTTTTTTTCTATAACTTATTTTTTCAGTTATTTGAGAAAAACCTTCTGAAAACGTGTTATTTTTTGTTGTTTAAAAATAAACATTTTTGATGTTATTCAAAAGCAAACAAGAAGTTAAACAATAATTATTGACTTCTTTAAAAAACTACATAGAACAAAAGTTACTTAGAAGTAGTCAACTTATCCATTTCTGGACTTATTTGAAACGTATGATTTTTCGCCCTCGAGAAGGGGTTATTTATACCCTCAATTAAATGCAACCAACGGCACAAGTCCAACTTTGAAGTGGAGGATAGGTAGAACCTAAAACCAAATTTTCAACCAAATCCGTAGTAACGCCGAAAATTACACTCCAAAATAGTCATTTATTGGGCTAAATCTAAATTATCTAATTTCACTGTCTCGTTATACAGTTATGAGCGCGCTAATAACCGGCATAATAACGCAAAACGATGAAAACATATTAAGTTGTGAAATAAAAAGGCATGAAACTAGTAGAGGTTGGAAATTTAGCGGTACGAACCTATAAATTTAGATTATATTATTTGTTTCCTACCTTTAGCCGTATCACATGAGTATGTCAACAAAAACTGTCACTGTCACAGTGGTAGTTGCCAAACGTCTAAAGATGAGAAACAATCATTATAATGTAAATTTATAGGTTTCTACCTCTAAATTTCTCATATCTACTAGTTTCATCTCTTGTATCTTACAACTTAATATGTTTTCCATCGTTTGCGTTATTTTGCCGGTTATTAGCGCGCTTATCACTGTATTTATATAAATAGGTAACCACCAATATTTTATATAATTTCTAACATAAAATACAAAAGTCACAGTATTAATTTTCCTGATATTAATTTTCCTGGAATGGAATAGATAAATACTTAATCCGCTTAACCACGGGAGCGAACTAGGTTATGGTTTTCGGAGCGAACTAGTATGCAATTAAGAGGGTTTTTTGGCCATGGGAGCGAACTAGTGTGCTCCGTGTAGCACTACCGAGAAAAAATAATATTGTTCTGAAGCTATTTCCTTGAGGCATCTTATGCAATTTACTGTTTTATTTGGGAAATAAGACACAATTTAAGTTTGGAATTAAATTTATTTGACGTCTCGACTTCCACTTCGGAATTAATTGATAATGATTTCCGAAGTGGAAGTTGAAACGTTAAATTTAAATTTCAAACTTAAATTGTGGCTATTTCCCAAATAAATTGAAAGGCATAGAAAATAGAGAAATTCGAAACTTATACAGGGTGTCCAGAAACTCTACCGACAATCGAAGATAGGAGATTCCTTAGATAATTTTAAGACAATTTTTAATCCAAATCATCTAGTCCGCAAACGCTTCCTAAAGGGGCTAGAGCTATTTGAAGATGGCGTCTGGTAATTAGTTTTTCTTAAATATCTCCAGCACGCTTCTATTTAGAAAAACGAAAATTGATACACATATTTATTTTCCAGAGATAAATCGATTCCATCCATTGCAAATTTCTAGTACCGGTATGGTAGCTCCTAGCTTCTGAGCTACCTCAGATAATTAAGGGTTGGTTACCCCCTACCATAAAGGTTGATGAAATAACTCGTATCACCGTAGATGCATTTATTTTGTAAGTTAGAGTACTAACGGTAAAGAGCTGGTGGTACGTTAGTTCTCAGTAGCTGTGATGTTTTCCCTTTGGGATCTCAAATATTAATGACTTACTCTTCGCAATGGAATTAGAAAATAATAATTAGTCTTCTCCTGTTTATTGTTTTGGTATATAATGAAAGTAAGATTGTTTTGGTTAAAAGCGCTGAGTCGACTAGGTTATAAAAATAATGAATACTATTGTTATTTCAAACCGACCTTGGTCAAACCTAAACTGTTACACCGATATGTGCTAATGTAGGTCGATCGTATGTAGGTCGATCAACAAACGTAGTTGTTTTGCTAAAGACATTTTTAATTATTAAAAGGATTTGTTTTAATAAGAAGATTACTAAGAGATGCCGTGTATCCCAACACACCGGTCATAGGCGTCCTTTTTGGGTAGGGCAACAGTTATATTATCGCATAATTTTTTTGTTTTTAGTTTTTAAGCATTTTTGAGTCTGTATTTTTATTTTTAAAATGTAAGGTATTATAGTACTAAAAGGTACCCTTACTTTAAGTCGATAGGATACACCCTTTTCTAGAAAAATCGATTTAAAAATTTTTCGTTTTTTGAATATAAAAAAAAAATTCAAAAAAACTATTTAGAAAAAATTGCGAATTTCTACTACCAGTCATGTGCGTCCGTTTTGAGTAGGTCAACGGTTATTTTATGGCATAACTTTTTGTCTTTAATTTTTAAGAATTTTTTACACTAGATTATTAAATTATAAGGTATTCTAGTACTAAAAGTAACTCTTGCTTTAAGTTGGTAAAGTACACCGTTTTTTTTAAATTTTTTTTTCAAATTTAGGAAACCAAAAATGTTTAAATCGATTTTTCTAGAAAACGGTGTGTCCTACCCACTTAAAGCAATAGTATTTTTTAGTACTAGAATACCTCACAATTTAATAATCCAGTATCAAAAATGCTTAAAAGTGTAAGACAAAAAAGTTATGCGATAAAAAACCGTTGCCCACCCAAAAACGGACGTTTATGACTGGTACTAGAAATTCACAATGGATCGAGTCGATTTATCTCTGGAAGATAAATATGTGTACCAATTTTCATTTTTCTAACTAGAAGCGTTCTGGAGGTATTTAAGAGAAACTAATTACAAGACGCCATCTTCAAAGAGCTCTAGCTCCCTTAGGAAGCACTTTCGGACTAGGTGAATTTGGTTAAATTGTCTTAAAATTATCTGAGGAATCTCCTGTCTTCGTTTGTCGGTAGAATTTCTGAACACCCTGTATAAAGGGGTGAAAAGTGAGAAAAAGGGGTACCAAAGAAAACCTGTACACTTACTTACTTACTTATCCTCTCCGTTCCCACTGGAATATAGGGCATCTACTATAACTCTCCATTTTTGCCGATCTTGTGCCTTTTCTCTGACTTCTTTCCAGGTTAGGCCGACGTTTTCTGCTTCTCTAATAGTTGTTTTCTTCCATGTATTTATCGGTCTCCCCTGTTTCCGTTTTTCTGGAGGTTGGAATTCCAATGCTTGTTTTGTTATATCTGTCAGGTTTCCGCAGAGTATGGCCCGCCCATTTCCATCTTCTCTTTCTTATTTCTTTATGTATTGGTTCTTGCTTCGTTTTTCCATAAGTTTTCGTTTGTGATCCGGTTGGGAAAAATATTCTTAGAATTTTTCGTAAGCATTTGTTGATGTAGGATTGAGTCTTTTCAGTCTTGTGTTTTGTTATTCTCCAAGTTTGTGATCCGTATAGTATAACCTGTACACTACAAAAGCAAAAATGGAAGAAATTTTGTAAGTGACGAGGAAATACTAAACAGCTGGAAAGAATAGCTGTCGAATGAAAAAGAAATAATAGAGAAATTAAAGAAAAATAAGAGTCCAGGAAACGATGAAAAATTAAATTATAGAGGATTAACTAGACCAGGCTACTACAATTTCACAGATCATAGAAAATTACTAGAACATACAGGGTGTTTCATTAATAATTGTCCATATAGTAACTGGAGAAACCTTAGGATAAAGTACGAAGATTTAACCTAAAACACTTAAATAAAATGTGGTTCCTTACTGAGTTACAGGGTGTTTTATCTAAAAATTTAAAAATTATCTTTGCTCAGAATTTTAAAACTACTCGACGTATCTTTTTCATACTTAGCAGTAAGTATAGGTACTATACAAACTACTAAATTATGTTAAACAAACGTTTCTGGCTATTACCAGAGGCGTACGACGGGGGAAAATGAATGGTTGACCCTTTCGAAATTCTACGCCACTGGTGGAATTGCTATTTTAGTTCAATTTTTAGATTCTCCAATACTTTCTCTGAAAATAATATAGCCTTCATTCGTAACGATATAGTCATTAGTTTTCGAGATATTTAAAGTTAAAAATGAAACGACACGGTTATTTTGATTAATGTATTGCGTCGCTTTATTTTTAATTTCAAATATCTCGAAAACTAATCATTTTATCGTTACGAATTAAGAGTATATTATTTGCATAAAAAGTATTGGAAAATCAAATAATTACACTAAAATAGCAATTTTGTCAGTGGCGTAGAATTTGGGAAGGGTCAACCAGCCACTATCCCCTGTCGTACGCCTCTGGTAGTAGCTAGAAACTTTTGTTTATCTTAATTTAGTAGGGTGTACAGTACCTACACTTTCTGCCAAGTATGATAAGGATATGCCAAATAGTTTTAAAGTACTGGGTACAAATAATCTTTAAATTTTAATCATATGAATCATATCGTAAGTTAATCAAAATAACTGTGCCGTTTCATATTTAACTTCAAATATCTCGAAAACTAATGACTTTATCGTTACCAATGCAGAGTATATGATTTACGTATAAAGTATTGGAGAATCTAAAAATGGCACTAAAATAGTAATTTTTCCAGTGGCGTAGAATTTGAGAAGGGTCAACCATTCACTATCCCCTGTCGTACGCCTCTGGTAGTACCTATAAGCGTTTGTTTATCATAATTTAGTAGGGTGTATAGTAGTTGCACTTTCTGCTAAGTATGAAAAGGATACGTTGAATAGTTTTAAAATGCTGAGCAAAAGTAGTTTTTAAATTTTTAGATAAAACACCCTGTAACTCAGTAAAGAACCACATTTTATTTAAGCGTTTTATGTTAAATCTTCGTATTTTGTATTAAGTTTACTCCAGTTACTATATGGACAATTATTAATGAAACACTCTGTATATTGGAACCTGAACTAAGAGAAGTTGATGCCAGCAATTTTTTAACCAAATTGTGCTTAATATCACGTGTTCAATGTTGTTTACAAGAAAATATGTAGGTTATTGTAAAAGCTAGACTTTATAATGTAGATTATACAACATTGGTATCGTAATCCACATAAATATTATGGTTTCGACATCAGTAAATACCAGAAAACTAAATCACACTTATTGATTTTATGCCAAACGCCTACCATAGTTATAAAGGCTAACAGGTAGCATATTACTATTAAACCATCTAAGTTGTAGTATTTTCTCTTTTTCATTGGTCTATAATAATTAATAAAGAATATTATTTGTTTTAAATTGTCACTTGTGGTCACGTTAATTAGCACAATATTAAATTCAGATAATTACTAAAGTAAAGAACAAAAAAGTTATGTGCACATTTACACGATGTGACTTAAGGACGGATTCTGAAAACGTTAAGAAAGTACAGTGCCGCAAAAGAATCTTTACAAAGTGAATAAAACGCATAAATCAGGATAACTATTATTTTAATTTTACAATTTAATACTATGTAAGGATATTTAATTTTGGGTTCTGTGGCAGTTATGGCAGGGTTCAAGATTACTACATGCCTGGTGATGGTGTCTAGTGTTGCCCAAAATCAGTCTTGGTCTTGCAGTCTTGGTCTTGCTCTTGCATTTTCGCAAGACCAAGACAAGACCGCCTAATTTTAGCAAGACCAAGACCAAGACTGACCCTGCAAGATTTGAGCAAGAACAAGACTAACCCTGCGAGACTCTTGCGTCTTGCAGTTAGAATCGAGTGTCATCTAGGTAGTATAATATTTCGGGTATATGTTTAGATGCATAGAGACTCTTTGAGACGCCAAAAAATATGTAACAAAAATGTGTAAAATTGGACTTATGCGCATTACGAACAATACAATAAGCATACATAGCGAATCAAAATATCGATTAAAAGAACATTTGCACATTTTATACGTACTCAGAGGTCATAAGTACGATGTAAAAATAAAACATTTCGAGCATTCTGCCCCAGCAGAGGATTATTTCTTCACTCTGAAATTTATTGTCCAGATTTTGATAATAGCGGCCAGAACATTTTAAAAATATTATGTCATCTCAGCTTAGCTGACAAAAAATTAAAAAATATAATACATATTACAAATTTTATCGGCCTATAGACTAACATTGTTTGTGCTGAGTGTGCGATATCAGTTACACACCAAAATTTGCTGAAAATGCGCGGCTATTTTCGACTAACTATCAATAACAGTCTATTTCTATTATATTTTAACATAATGAACAATAAACAATAAGTTTCTTTCTTTGATATGCATATCTTTCGGCGTTTATGAATGACGCCAAAACATGTCTAACAGACACATGTCTGCTAATCGCGAAACAGATTATGTTAATACCTTTTCAGTTTTCGGTATGCTTATCTTTGACAGAGAAATTTAAACTCATTATTCTTTTTAACCGCGCAGCAGACTACAAATAAAAAATTAACAGTTTAAAATGAATTTCATTGACACTTTCGCATTTTAAACTTACAGATGAAGTCTCTATTTTCATGCTTTTGTAAATTACTTTAATCATTGTAGTATTTGTTATTCAAAAGTAAGGAGACAAATTATTAACAGATAATTCCGGCTACTCTATAAACAAAATACAGAAATATTTAAAGTAACGAAATAACGGTAGGGTATTGGACTATTGGACTAGGGAAAGTAACAATATCCTACTTAGGGTATTGGATAGTAACGAGTATAAAGAATTGTCATCATCATCAATGGCCTTTACAACTCTTCGTGAGTGTTTGCCGCGTTTACTATTGCCGTCCATGGTTGTCGGTTCTTTGCCACTAATTCCCATTGTCACACTCCCATTTTCTCTAGATCTTCTATAAAGAATTGTATTAAAAAATACTTTGTATTAATTCCTGGTCAAAAAAAATTAATATAAAGGTAAAGTCTTAGCGGTCTTAGTAACAGTAACGTCAAAGCAATTGCGTACTGTTCTGTAATTTAATTTGTATTGTATTTTATTTCTTACTTAAATAAATGGCAAATTGTACAAGTCTTTTATTCCATCTCATACAGGGTGTCTGCGTTACTTGGAACCATATGGGAAACTTTTTTAATATCAATTTTACGAAAAGAAGTCATTCTTTATAAAGTGCTCTGCATAATCTAAAACCTAAGATGCAATCATCAGATATCAAATTTTGTCAACAGTATACGAGGTGTGTCAAAAAATATGAAGAGCAAACTACCTTTATATTTCAAAATATCAAAAAATTTTAGGATATCAAAAAATTTTATGATGAAAAGTTATTTGTAATTAAAAACCATATTCAAATATGCAATAACAGCCTTCTACTTGAAAAAAAAATTTCTGAAATTTTCCTAAATTGCCCATTTCGAACATCATTTTTATTTATTAGACATGTAATAACTCTTTTATTAATAATTTTAGAAAAACAAGTTATTCTTCATAAAAATCTGTGCATGGTCTAAACCTCAAGATGCAACCATCAGTTATCCAAGTTTGTTAATTTTATACGAGGTGTGTCAAATAATATGAATTTAGAAGGAATTTAAAAAGAATTCTTTCTAAATTCATATTATTTGACACACCTCGTATAAAATTAACAAACTTGGATAACTGATGGTTGCATCTTGAGGTTTAGACCATGCACAGATTTTTATGAAGAATAACTTTTTTTTCCTAAAATTATTAAAAAAAGAGTTATTACATGTCTAATAAATAAAAATGATGTTCGGAATCGGTAATTTAGGAAAATTTCAGAATTTTTTTTTTCAAGTAGAAGGCTGTTATTGCATATTTGAATATGGTTTTTGATTACAAATAACTTTTCAAAATAAAATTTTTTGATATTTTGAAATATAAGGGTAGTTTGCTCTTGAGTGAAATTCATATTTTTTGACATACCTCGTATACTGTTGACAATATTGGATATCTGATGATTGCATCTTAGGTTATAGACATAGACTATGCAGAGCACTTTATAAAGAATGACTTTTTTTCGTAAAATTGATATTAAACAAGTTTCCCATATGGTTCCAAGTTACGCAGACACCCTATAAGGTGAGGGTCGATCAATCCCTTTCTAGACAGATAATAGTCTTTGAAATACAGTCAACTTTATGTGATTAATTTGATTTTTTGTATTTTAACCATGTTTTGGCACATGTAAGCTTATTAAATGCAAACGTTTATTAAGAAACTGACTCCCGTGGGCCATGGATAGCTCAATTAGAGCATTGGCATGGATCGCATAGATCGTGCCGATCGTGGGATCACACCTTACCCAATGTCAGTTTAGACATTTATTAATTTTATTGGTCATTACTATGGCTATGTTAATTCAAGATTAAAATGTGCCTACTCTGTTACAGTGTACAGATTCTAAAGGTGCCGGTGGGGGATGGTATCTATGCGTAGTGTTATAGTCGGTGTAAAGAGAGGGCTTATTCGAAATGATGAAATAGCAAATAATATAACATTTGTTATTTCATGATTTCGAATACTTTTTCTATCTTACACCGACTATAATACTGCGAATAAACGCCATCCCCCAGCGGCACTTGTAGAATCTGTGAAATGTACGTTGTAACTGCGAGACTTGCAAGACTCTTGCTGCAAGACCAAGACCAAGACCGAGAGTGCAAGACCAAGACCAAGATCACGAGTATTGGCGCAAGACCAAGACTCTCTAAGTCTCGTCTTGGTCGTGCATTTGGGCAACACTAATGGTGTCAGACTTAGATGATGTTTTTAAGAGCTCCAGAACCAGGTTTTCTTTCCGGAACAGTCTCAGAAGGCTACGACGCATCCGACCGTTATAATTGATAAATTGAATCTCTTGAAACACCAATATCATAATATGATATTGCCATATATCACCATAGCATATTATGCTATGGTAATTACTAATTACAGAGTCCCCTTTCTCAAGTAAAGTTGATGCACGAACGTTCTGTTCATTTGTGAGTTTCTTACGCCCCATAGTTTTTACTTCAGTTTTTCAAGAAGTTTCACATTGACTACTTGTATAAAGCCAACTGAGCCTGTTTAGCGTTTGAGGGGAAAGGTGATGACATACTTGCGTCAGCAGATGCCTGCAGTTTACTGACATCTTATTCTCTTTAGTTTATTATGTGCGTTTGTTCTGTACACACAGTTGGCTTTATACAAGTAGTCAATGTGAAACTTCTTGAAAAACTGAAGTAAAAACTGAGAGGCGAAAGAAACTCACAAATGAACATAAAGTTCGTGCTTCAACGTTAATTATTGAGAAAGGGGACTCTGTAATTACCAGAGCATGTGATATTGGTGTTTCAAGAGATTCAATTTATCAATTGAAAGGGTCGGATGCGTCGTAGCCTTTTGAGATTGTTCCAGAAAGAAAATCTGGTTCTGGAGCTCTTAAAAACATCATCTAAGTCTGATACCATCATCAGGCATGTAGTAATGTTGAACCCTTCCATAACTGCCACAGAACCCAAAATTAAATATCCTTATAAAGTAGTAATTTGCAAAATTAAAATAATAATTATCCTGATTTATGCGTTTTATTCACTTTATAAAGATTTTTTTTTGTCGCCACTGTATTATAAAAGTTATATCACAAATTAAAATTTATAATTTCAGTTGGAAAACCCCGCTCTTTTTTATTACTGATATTTTATTAAAACAAATGTATGTGCAGTTACTAAAACCCACTCTGTATAAGAACATAGAATAATATGCCATTAAACCAACCTATAGGTGATTAAAAGCCAAATCTATCTTATTTTTTAAGTTTAGAAATTTTTCTGCATTAAAAATTACACTTAACCATAATCATAAAATATATATGTTTAAAATACATCTGCCGACATACTAATACTAATTTTAATAAATGATATTCATCCATAAAATATTTTTCATAAATTCCACTTTTTAAAAATATAATATTACTCTTTACCATTCTTTACTAAGGTCGTGTTTAAAAAATTTCCAGCATCTGGGGAATTATTGTGCTATGCACAACTTGCTTTGATATAAATTTTCAGATTATTTTAAATATATGGCAACACTGCATGGCAGTATGTCACGGGTATCCGACGTTGCCGCTTTTTGTTATTTGAAGTGAATTAACGAAATAAAATGGAAAATAATTTTTTCACCTACCTCTACCGAAAGTATACTTTTCCGGACCTGATTGTAGGGAGCAAAGTTGTACTTTTCCTCCCTAGGGAGGAAAATATTTTTCCTCCCTAGGGAGGAAAAGTAAAAGTGACGTCATTCATGAAATATAACTTATTGACGCCCTGTACAATATCTATTTTCTATTACGTAACTATCTATACATTTTAACGTTTATTTATAAAACACCCAGTGTTTTGCAGAATGGTAAAAGACAGTAAATTGTTATTTTGATTTAACAATGTTTACATTAATAATTTGACTTATATTTGACAGTTGACAGTTATATTGTACCTACTTGTTAGTTTTAGTTTTAATAAATTTTGTTGGTTAGTTACATAAATAAAGTAAGTAAAAATGAAAAATAACTTGTTATTAATTTGAGGAAGGTGGAAAAACCATATGTATAACATGGGAGTAAAGTGCCTTTTCCTCCCTTGAATGATTACTGCCCTCCGCTACGCGTCGGGCAGTAAACTTCATTCTCGGGAGGAAAAGTAGCACTTTCCTCCCTTGTTATACAAATAGCTATAATTGGCTGCGCATTTTCATTTTTAACAGAAAATCTATTTAATATAAAGCGATCGTTGGAAATAAAAGAGAAAGAAAATAGTCTTCAGATGAGTGAGTGCTGCTCCCTCTCATCTTTTACAAACTTCTTCTTTGCCGTGTCCGTATTCAGACGTTGGCCGTCATCATGTTTGCAATTTCCTGAAACCGTTCTCTATCGGCTGCTGCGCGAAATATTTCTGCTACTGTGGAACCTCACCATTGTCTAATATTACTCAGCCATGAAGGTTTCTTTCGACGAATCCATCTCTTTCCCTCAACTTTTCCTTGTATATTTTAAGGCGAAGTAGATGGATTTTTTCTAATTATGTGGCCGAAGTATTCAGTGTCCCTTCTCTTTATGATGTTTATGAGCAGACGAAATTCTTCATTTTAAGAACATCTTCTTTGGAAGTGTGTGAAAACCCACGATATTTTTAAGATCCTTCGGTAGCACCACAATTCGACTGCTTTTAATTTTTCGCTGTGTCTAGGTACACGCTAGCGTGTACGCAAATAAAAAAGTTAGGTACACGCGAGTTAAATTTCATCAAGCCAGTGACGTCATTATTTAGCGTGCGCAGTGACTGTATATTAGATACACGCTATTTTGATATGTACGCCCGATTTCATAATAAAGTTAAAGGAGACTTTAAATTAAAGGGGGCTTTAAATAATTGATTATGTATTGATTAAAGCCTCCTTTAAGTTAAAGTCTCCTTTAACTTTATTATGAAATCAGGCGTAAGTGTTTTATAGAAAAATATTTGTTATTAAGGGAAGGGGAAGGGAGTCAGAACTATTCAGATGTTTCAAACTTAATGTGTATATATTTGTAAAAGTATTTTACAATTTGTAAAAGTATATATTCGGCTAGCAAAATAAACATGTATTTAGTTGACATGACATGTACAAAATATTGTTAAAATATTTTTTATACGTAATATAATTGTGAAAGCTGTAGGTCTTCCTTTTATTTTAATTTTGGGCGGTAATAATAATACTATTTCACTTTTAAAAATATATATATATTAATTTATAGTGTCTTATCTTTTTCATACTATTTTAAAATGTTGTTAAACTAATTAAAATAACTAAATAATTGTCCACTCTGCATATATAATTTAAAAACAAACACTAAAAAAATAAAAAATTAAAAATATCTTTACTAATCAATATTAACGTGTAAACACAACGCGATTAGACAAATTCTTACCTCACTCTGACACTCACGGTACTTATCACATCATACACGCGGCTCAAGTTAGCGTGTACACAAAAAACCAGTAACAGTGCACGCTAAATAGTGACGTCACTGACTTGATGACGTTTAGCGTGTACCTAACTTTTTTATTTGCGTACACGTTAGCGTGTACCTAGACACAGCGTTAATTTTTTGAATGCTTTTGGGTAGATTATGTTGTACTCATAGGGGAAGCAATAAACCACTAAAATCGGCCTTACCCCCGAAAAAAAAAACGACAAGACGGATCTTAATAATTCCTTTTGCATTCGTTTCGTGAATGCGCCAGGAAACTTTGTGATCCCTAGTCATGAGATAATATTAAAAAACTACATAAAAAATGCATTCTTAAAATGCATCTCAAACAGACAATAAAAAAAATTCAGAACTTGTCAATTATTGGCTGAAATGAGTTCAATTTTGTTACTCGGGGATTTTTGGGGCCGCTGAAAACGAACATGACGTCGTAAGTGATCTCCGGAGTACCTGGTCCCTAGGGTACCTACTGTTTACCTCGCCTTGTGGAGTTTTCGGCAAATTCATCAAACAATTTGTCAAAAATTATTACTTGGGGTGTTTTTGGGGTCGCTGACGACGAATATGACATCGGAAGTGATCTCCGGAGTACCTCGTGCCCAGGGTACCAACTATTTATCTCGTTTTCTGGAGTTTTCGGAAAATTCATTAAAAAATTTGTCAAAAATCATTAGATACGATATAAACAGTAGGTACCCTGGACACCCCGTACTCCGGAGATCACTTCCGATGTCATATTCATCGTCATCGACCCCAAAATCCCGCAAGTAATGATTTTTGACTAATTTTTTAATGAATTTGCCGAAAACTTCTGAAGACGAGGTAAACAGTAGGTACCCTGCGCATCAGGTACTTCTTAGATCACTTTCGATGTCATATTCGCCGTCAGAGACCCCAAAAACCTCTGAGTAATGATTTTTGAATAATTTTTTAATGAATTTGCAGAACACTCAAGAAGACGAGGTAAACAGTAGGTACCCTGGGTACTATAGGTACTCGGAGATCACTTCCGATATCATATTCGTCGTCAGCGACCCCCAAAACCTCCCGAGTAATGATTTTTGACTATTTTTTTAATGAATTTGCCTAAAACTCCACAGGACGAGGTAAAAAGTAGGTACCCTGGGCACCAGGTACTCCGGAGATCACTTACGACGTCATATTCGTTTTCAGCGACCCCAAAAACTCCCGAGTAACAAAATTTATCTCATTACCGCCAATGATTGACGAGTTCTGAATTTTTTTATTGTCTGTTTGAGATGCACTTTAAGAATGCATTTTTTGTATGAAGTTTTTCAATATTATCTCATGACTAGGGGTCGCAAAGTTTCCTGGCGCATTCACGAATCGAATCCAAAAAGAATTATTAAGATCCATCTTGTCGTTTTTTTTTCGGAGGTTCAGTGCTTTATTGCTTCAAATATCAGTCGAATGCCTTCTCAAAGTCAATGAAACAAACATAAACGTTCTTTCGAAAACAATAATTTTGTAAGAGAACGCGGACCCAAAATAGTGCTTCTCTAGTTCCTAGACCATTCCTAAATTCAAATTACTTATTACCCATTCTACTTTCGCATAGAAGGAATACTCGGTTTTGTGTAATTCGTAAAGGTATTTTAAGTGTGGCTTATCAAACTGATTAATCTAAAATCGCTGCATTTGGTGACTTCTGTCTAACTCATTGTCACAGGTAGTATGTGAATAGTAACATTTTCTCAAGAAGCAGCGTCAAAAAGATCACTGATATATCTCTGCCATTCTTTGCACAGTTGTTCGTGGTTCGTGGTCACAATTTTTTCTATCTACGTTGTCAAGTACATTTTTCAGTTGTCTAATTCCGGAGATATATTTAAGTTTCTTGTGGAGGTTCAAACTGTTGTGTTTTTGAGGTTTTCTATTTCTTTACACGAATTCTCGAGCCAAGATTCTTTGGCTGGTTTATTTTTCTTTTTACGAGTTTGTTGATTTCACGGTATTTGTTTCATATGTATTTTTATGTTTCCATCGAGCTGCTCTTAGAGCAGCTGAAGATAGAGACCAATGGAGAAACATTGTTAGGAATATTGGAAGAAATCACGATCCTCAGTAATGGGGAAACGACAAGAGAGAGAGATCGAACTTCCATCAGGTCTAGGATTTGCTGTGTCATCCACTGATTTTTTACCAACATTACAAACTACATCTCTTAAAACATCCTGACACAAGTGCTGCTTTATTTGTAAGGTTTTTTAAAATCTTTTGAAGCATTTTGTTTACTGGATAGGTCAAATCCTAGATATTTGAACTGTGATACCGTTGAGTTCCTGAATCTTTACCCATGCGTCATCATTTAAAGCATACAAAATAAGTCGGAAATTGAAATTTACTAAACGCAACAGCAAGTGACATTAAGTGACTTGCTGTTGCGTTTAGTAAATTTCAATTTCCGACTTATTTCGTATGCTTTAAATGATGACGCACGGGTAAAGATTCAGGGATACAACTGTACGTGTTTACAGTTTGTTCTTGAATTTTTTATCATTCTCAATTTTCGTTATAATTACCTAGTCATATATAAAGCAGATCATTCTGACTCATGCTACTCAATACCTATTCCATTTTGAGAGGAAAAAAGAGGAAAAAAAACGGAAGAACTGAAATTAATATTAAGTGATATATAAACAGCCAAAATAAAAAAAATAGCTGAAATATATGAAACAGAGTGACAAGAGGTAATTAGTCACTTCCATCATACTTTTTAAATTCATCATTTATCTCTACCATTATTTTCAATACTGATCCTGAACCTATATTATTATTTAGGAAGTTTTTCGAGTAAGACGTGACAACGTCGCGCTTATGTCAAGATCAACTGTACACGTCAGTAGTTGTTGTGGTGAGGTTAAGTGTTTTTTTGACGATCCTCGTTCAAAGTCTGAAATTTCGCTTTTAGTACTTCTTAACAACGAAGTCCAACTTTCATTTTAGTATCATCATTGCTGTTATTTAGTGCATCCTCTTGTGAAAGGTACGTTTTAGCATTTTTATACTTCTCGCTTGTATTTACTTGGTTATTTTTGTAGATTATATACATCAAAATGGGTCGTGTTTTTGTAATTGGTGTTGGAATGACAAAATTCGATAAACCAGGCAAACGGGACGATGACTATCCTGAATGGGGCAAGGAAGCCATTCTCCAAGCCTTAGGTGATGCCAAAATCAACATAAAGGAAGTGCAACTTGCTACTGCTGGATATGTGTATGGAGATTCAACTTCAGGCCAAAGGGTCATCTATGAAGTAGGTATGGAGGGCATTCCAATTTTTAACGTTAACAATAATTGTTCTACCGGATCCAGTGCTTTAATGTTGGCGAAAGAATTGGTAGAATCTGGTAAATGTGACTGTGCTCTCGCTGTAGGTTTTGAAAAAATGGAAAGAGGTAGCTTATCATCTAAATTTAATGATAGAACAAACCCCATGGACAAACATGTTGAAGCTATGTCTGAATTGGCAGATATAGTTAATGCACCGATGACAGCACAACTATTTGGTAATGCTGCAATAGAACACATGAAGAAATATGGAACTAAACCTGAACATTTCGCCAAAATTGCGTATAAAAACCATAAACATTCTGTTAACAATCCAAAAAGCCAGTTTCAAGATGAATATACACTAGACCAAATCCTGCAATCGCCTAAAATTTATGGCCCCATAACCAAGTTACAGTGTTGTCCAACCAGTGATGGCGCTGCAGCAGCTATCGTTGCTTCCGAAAGATTTGTTAAAGCTCACGGATTAGAGTCCAGAGCTGTTGAAATTCTTGGAATGGAGATGGCCACTGATCTACCATCCACATTTGCAGATAAAAGTTTAATGAAAATTGTAGGATATGATATGACAAAATTGGCAGCGGAACGATTGTTTAGAAAAACAAACCGAAGACCCACTGATGTTCAAGTTGTTGAACTTCATGACTGTTTCTCTGCTAACGAACTTATTACTTATGAAGCTTTGGGACTGTGTCCTCCAGGTAAGGCAGGAGAGCTCATAGATCGTGGAGATAATACTTATGGAGGAAAATATGTAGTTAATCCCAGTGGAGGATTGATTTCTAAGGGACATCCTTTGGGCGCAACAGGAATAGCTCAGTGTGCAGAACTTACGTGGCAACTAAGAGGCGAGGCTGGTCCAAGACAAGTCCGAGGGGCTAGATTAGCTCTGCAACAGAATATTGGCTTAGGAGGAGCTGTAGTAGTAGCTCTGTATCAATTAGGTTTCGCTCAAAATCAATCGCAGGTTACTAGTACTACATCTGGTCCAAATTCAGATTTGGTTGGAGGAGATAATTTTGAAGCCTCTAAATATTTAAGGATACTTCAACAGGCAATGAATGAAGATGAAGAAGGATTAGTAGAAAGACATAGAGGAATCTATGGATTGAAAGTAGTGAAAAAATCAGGTGAAACTGGATATTGGGTGATCAATACTAAGGTAGGCAAAGGACAGATAGTATTTAATGGAAAAGACAAGCCAGATGTTACTTTCATTGTTAAGGAAGAGGATGTTTTAGAATTATTGTCTGGCAAAATTCCACCACAGAAGGCATTTTTCCAAGGCAAAGTAAAAATTCAAGGGAATATGGGTGTAGCCATGCGATTAATAGAATTACAGAAAACAGCCGCTGCCAAAATTGAGGTACTTAGGGCTAAGTTATAAATTACGTTTATAGGTAATTTTCTTTATCTTTCTGTATTGTGTACACTAAGGTTTTGTTTTATCTTTTTGGGAGTATATATTATATAAGTGACAAAACATACTTTCTTGTTTTACACATCACTTCCTGTAAAAATATTGTACACGCTGTACAATGAGTCCTTTATGTAAACAAATATGTAAGTATAAATACTTGCTCTGTTATCTCCTTTTTATTACATATTTTTGTTGATAACTTCAGAATCTATTGACCTTTTGTGAAATACTTTCAATATTTTGTTAACAGTTGAAGACCAGTGTAATTTTTCCTGAGATACTAAATTCAAATATTTTTGTTTCAAACAAGTTTGTTCCGTAAATAAACTAGACATGTATATCATTGTATATTATTAATAATATGCAACCTTGATGTCTGTAGGTAAATGTTCTTAATGAATTAATGGTTTTTCATAATCATAGTTCCAAGTTCACCAAAATAGCATTATTACAATATAAATTTTTCGATGTACCTACCTATTTTTTTATAATTTTTTTTTATTTTTCACTACTTGGTGGATTGTACTATTTTTATTTGATGGTAAATAAAAAATTCAGATATGGTATAGGTATGAACCTGGTTCCTTGAAACATATATTTCTGTATGTTAAATTAGTAAAATAAATAGGGGTATTTATTCCCACTCAGAAGAGATACAAATTCATGTTCCACTAGCAAAAACAGGAATAAAACGTTTACAGTCCCTGGCCATATTATTATGACCACCTATGAATTTTTACAAAAATCAACTATTCTACTAGGTATGTTTTGTTTAAAAAATGATTTTTAAATTTAATTTTGTTATGTCATGTTAATGTTATAAATTAACTATATTATCTTTAATAATAAACACCAATAAAACATTTGAAAATAGTACATATTTATATACTTTTTAATACTTTGTTGAACTTTTGACCTTAATCAGATCGAAAATATTTGGGAGCTTTTAAAATGACGCCACAATGACAAATTGAAGCAAAAAAATTTAACTGCATTCAAATATGCCAAGACGTATACAAGTGCTAGTCAAAGTTAAAGGGGGCTCAACAAAATATTGAAAAAATAAAAAGATGTGATATTTTTAAATGTTTTATTGGTATTTATTATCAAATATAATACATTTAATAATAAACAGCAATAAACCATTTGAAAATATCACATATTTGCATTTTTTAAAATATTTTGCTGAGCCCCCTCTAACTTTGATTACTGCTAGTACCCGTCTTGGCATACTTTGAAAGCAGTTAAATTTTTTTTTGCTTCAATGTGTCATTGTGGTTTCAATGATATATTAGTTCTTTAATCAAAACAATTTCGTTAGTGACCTTTTCATTGGAAATTTCTCGTTTTAAAAGCTCCCAAATATTTTCCATCTGATTAAGGTCAGAAGTTCAACAAAATATTAAAAAAATATAAATATGTAATATTTTCAAATATTTTATAATAACAATTAACATTGCATAACAAAACTAAATTTAAAAATCATATTTTAAACAAAACGTACTAGTGGAATAGTTGATTTTTGTAAAAATTCTTAGGTGGTCATAATAATATGACCAGGGACTGTATATAAATGAATTCGAAGAGGGAAATAAATACATAATGTACTGTACACTATATTTTTTCTATGTCCATAAACATGTCTTATGTCACTATAAATTTGTCTTATTCTGTTTTTTATGTACCCTACATAATTTGTCACATTTTTACCAAAGTATTATAAGTCACAATAACCCATTATGTATAAGCCAGCCTATTTATAGATTACTGAAAAAAAATTTTATCAACCCTTGAAATTTAGAAAAAATTTTCCATAGATATTTTAGGCTGAATTACTGAATCATAACTTTTGTTGCATTATATTTTGCAAATTTGCTGACTTCGTTTAGATTAGACTTATTAAAATATACATAATTTCATTATTCAGTTGAATGTGAATCTGTGCACTAGTTGATGAATTTTTTTAAAGTTACATATAACTCATTGAAGCAATTTATAAGTAGCATATAGTATTCGATTCAGCTACACATTTTGGGATTTTGGTGAAAGAATCGGTTACTGTTATAATTTTGACTATATACTGGCAAAATAATTGCTATCACTGACTCCGAATATTTGACATTAGGATCAAGTGTATTATTTGATATGTTAGATTGGCTAAATAAATAATATAAATTTATGGCTTCTCTAAAAATGAGTCAATAAGTCAAACACCACTTTATTAGAATTTCGTCGATGTGTAACTACCTAAACTTGATTTTGAGTACAAGAAGTATAGTAGGAAGTTCAATAACTTCAACATCTGACTAAAGTATTTACGGAAATAAACTTCGGTGGGAAAGAATACTTCATGGAGAAAGGTGAAAAGCAGATGTCCAGGAGAAAATTGTAAAGCCAAACTTATTGTTTGATACAATATCATAAAACATAAACTTATTTTTATTAAACGCAAATAAAAATGTTAATTTCTGTAACTGTTTTTAACTTGTTCATACATAGGTACATACTTGCAATTATGATAACAGCAACGTTAATAAGATGAAATTTGAAAAAAATATTTGATCGTTAATGGGTTAAGTGGATTGTATGTCACAAATTTTTCGTTTTGATTCTATAATATCTATAATTTTCTTTGTATATTTTTTTATTAAAATTTGATACTTAATTATTTCAACAGAAAGTGCATTTAATTATAATACCTACTTTCGATAGACTGACTGATATGAAGAAAAAGCTGACTTATAATACTTTGGTACTTTAAAGATATGTAGATTGAGTCTGTAAATTGAGTCTCATAACTGTGCATAATGCTCATTTTACTATTTTTTCCATAGAAACTACTGAAAAGTAAAATGTAACATAAATGTGGTATAGGATATTCAAAGAAACAATACTTTCTTTATTGTTGGTGGTTATTATTATATATTACTTGTTTTTATGTAGCCAGAAATATTATTTTGTAAAATTTTATATTATTATGTAATATTTTAATAAACTTTTGAAACTATTATTGATCTCTTCTGTTTTTAAACTTTACCTTAAATAATAAAACCTCAAATGTCTTTATTCTACTTAATAGTAGGTACTGTTTTTATTGTGTAATTTGAGCATCTTCTTTTTTATTGTACCAGCCATTTCATTTGTAATAAATATTAAATATTCTCATTTTCTATTGTTTATTATTTTATGGCATAGTTTAAAATATTTTTTATATAAAATAAATTTGTCTTTGAAATTGCTTTTTTAATTACTTTCAACTATATAACCTTTGTGAGTAATTTAATGGATTCTTATCTGGTTTTCGTAACAATAACATTTAAAAGCTTTTTAAAACTGGTTTTTAATAATTGTTCAAATATATACCTAAAAATAACTGGTAACTCAAATTGGTCAACTAACAGTATTAATTTGTATAAACTGTTTAAAAAAGAAGATATTAAATTAATATAAACGAGAGATTCAGCCAAGAAGATCAGAAGTTACTTTTCAACTTTCATGTTAAAAGTAAGAAGGTAATTAGAGTATAGGAAACAAGTTGCATAAAGCAACGCACGACTTAAGAATTATTGTTAATCTCGTAAGATTGATAAAGATGACAATGTCAAAAGTCATAGGTAAAGTAAACATACCTTCCCCTCATTCTTTGAGCCATTGTCAGGGCGTGGTGAACCTATATATTGTTATCTTGTTGCGATTCTGTGCCAGGTATATGCCTTCATGTAAGAATTTTCCCATCAGAGTCTGGTCTCACCATTGTTGGAGCTCTTCTTGGTCTTCGGCCTTCTACCTTTCTTTTTATTGCCCATACTTCCAAAGGCCCCGTTCTTCTCGCCATGTAGCCGAAGTAATTTAAGAATGCCCATTTCACTTTTTTAAGTCTGTCTGTTATATTAGGCTTTTATAGCATTGGCAGATTGGTTCTGTGTTCTGTCCAGGACACGTGTATAATTTCTTCTATAGACCCACATTTCAAAATTCTTTTGATTTTTTGGGAGTCAATTTTTTAGCTGCATAAGAAAAATAAGGGCATTGACCAACGTGAGCATAGTCTTCCTTGATATTGTTCGGTCTTCCCTTATTAATATCCCAAGTATACAAATCTCTCTACTACTTTGAAATTCGCCATTTGATGAATGTGTGGTAGGATATTATTTCTCTACGATCATTATTTTTGTTTTCCCAGTTTTGATTTGAATCCTGAATTTTTTGCTTATCCGTTTTAGCTGCTCAATAATGGTAGTCATTTCGACTTTGTTTGCAGCTATTATAAGTGTGTCGTCTGTGTATCACAGGTTACTGATTTTTCTGCCTCCTATAGTGATTCCTCCATCCCATTCGTGTAGTAATTTCCTCATTATACATTGAGAATGGGTATATGTTGTTTAATAATGGTGAAAGTATGCAGCTCTATCTAGTTCCTTTTTTTATTTTGAACTCAGTTGAATTTATTCCTTGTACTGTCGTTTTGTAGCTTTAGCTGAGGTTTAATAATACAGATTTCTTACTAGGTTAACTAGGTGGTTAGGTACTCCCATAAATCCCATTATATTCCAGAGGAGATCCCACTTCACTTAATCGAAAGTGTTTGTGTAATACACGAAGCAGAACAGCATTAGTAGGTAGGTATTTTGTATAGGGCTTTTCATCGATTGTCATTTATGATGCACAAATTTAATATAACCAACAGAAAATTTAACATTTTAATTTTCCCAAAAAAGCAATGATTATAACAGCAAATCTACTGAGATGTAAATTAAATCTGGATGGTCAGATAATAGAACAAGTGATGGAGTTTAAATAATATGTAAGCATCACACACCACACTATCCGGCTACGGATATCTCGAAACAGAATGAAACAATATGACAGAATAAAAATATCGAGAAAAAATGAAAGACAGAATTACAAAACAGTCGCCAGACAAATAAATGACATACGCGGCAGAAACATGACCTGACAGAGCACGAAAAGAATGATAGAAACAGCAGAGGTGAAAACCAATAGAAAAATTATGAAGGTAAAACACTATGGGACAGAGCTAGAAGTAGGTAAAAATACACGACGGAGATGCAAAGTTGAGAACAGTAAGAATTGGGTATAAAATAGAAGAGTAGAATTTAACGATCATATAATCCAGACGACAGCAAATGTAGTAGTAAAGACAGCAAAGGACGGTTCCCTAATAGGAAGACGATAAGTGAGAAGACCACGAAAACAATGGAACGACAACTTACTGGAGGCACATTGAAAAACAGACAAAGTCATGTCTATACAAAAAGAAAAATAATCAAAACAAATATGCTACTACAGCTTATAGTCTTCAGTGATACGGTTTTTCTCAGGATCTTCTTTCAATCATGACATATTCTTGTGTGTTAGGCATGCCATACAAATGCAGATATTAGGCAAACGTGCCTGACACGACAAACCACAGATATGCAAATATGTCTGGGACAACGAATGTTTTATGAAGCAAAATAAAAAATAATTCATGAAAAATATTCATGAAGCAAAATATAGTTGTTCTTGTTCTATTTTATCTTTGCCCATGCGTCATGATTCATTTTCAAACAAATTATATCAAAACATAAAGTGAAACGTACGTCGATGTGTATATTATAATATACCTAGTATACAGTATACACAATGTGTATAAATATAACGTAAATCCGGCCAATAACGTTAATAACCGGTCAATATCGACAATGGCTTGTTGAACTAGTCATTGTCGACAATTGCCGGATATTAACGTTATTGTCCATAGATACTGGACATTGATGATAATTTTAAATTCTTGATAACATTTCCACCATTGTCCGGTCAATGTCAACAATGCCCGTTGTTAATGGGTCAACGTTGAAATTTAAACTAAAAGATAGGTTATGTTTATTATTTGCTTCATTTTTGTGCTCTTGCTGAAATTACTCGTAGTAAATTTATGTAAAAAGTGTTACAAAATGCCGTGGTTCACTATCTTATGGATCAAAATAAAAATGATTAGCCTTCAGAAGCTATCTTACATAAAAGAAATAATAGGACATCATACCTAACTTTATTTATCAACTTTGGCCACTGCCGTTATTGACCGGTTATTGATGAAAATTCCAATTTTAGGTTGTTTTTTTTTACAACATTGGCCAATAGCTCATGTTATTGTCGTTAATGGCCGGGCATTGTCGCTAATAACCAGGCGAAATGGACATTCACGACAATGCCCGGTCTTTAACGTCAATGGCCAATTTACATCATTGTCCGTAACATATATACACATCGAAGTACGTTTCACTTTATCTTCTTCTTGATGTGCCTATCCGTGACGAATGTTGGCGATCATCATGGCAATCTTCACCTTATTTGCAGCAACGCGGAAAAGCTGCACATATGTTGTGTTGAACCAGGTTCCGAGGTTTTTTAACCAGGATGTTCTTCTTCTTGCTGGACCTCGCTTTCCAAATATTTTTCCTTGCAGGATGGCTTGTAGGAGGGCATATCTGGATTCATTTCGCATAATGTGTCCAAAGTATTCCAACTTTCGAGATTTGATGGTGGTTAGTACTTCTCGGTTCTTCCCCATTCTTCTAAGAACCTCCTCATTTGTGACCCGATCAGTCCATGGGATTTTAAGAACTCTCCGATATAGCCACATCTCAAATGCTTCCAACTTTCGGCACATATCCTCGTTCAAGGTCCATGATTCAACACCATAAAAAAGGACAGAGAAGACGTAACATCTCAGCATTCTTACTTTTATACCAAGAGAAAGGTTGTGGCTCTTGAAAAACGCCCCCATACGGTTGAAGATTGATCTAGCTTTTCCAATGCGCGCTCTTATTTCTTGGTTATTGGTCCATTCTTCATTTATTATGGTGCCGAGGTAGTTGTAGTGCCTCACTCTTTCTACAGGGGTTTGGTTGATATACAGAGTTGACTTTCTGTTATCTTTTTCTTGCTGACGATCATAAGCTTTGTTTTCTTTACGTTTATATTGAGTCCATATTGCTGACTGTAATACGTGATTTTGTCCATGAGTACTTGTAGGTCTTCTAGGTTGTCCGCAAATACTATGGTGTCATCTGCATACCTGATATTATTTAGCCGGTACCCGTTTAGTAGAATACCTTTTTCAGTTTCGTGCAAAGCTTCGATAAATATTCTTTCAGAGTAAATATTGAAAATTAGGGGGGACAAAATTCAGCCTTGCCTCACTCCACGCATGATTTTGACATATTCGGTGAGTTCACCGTCAACTCTGAGGTTTGAAGTCTGATTCCAGTAAAGGTTTCTAATTATTTTCAGATCTTGGTTGTTAATTCCTGCTTCTTTTAGTATTTGCATCATCTTGGCGTGTTGTACTCGATCAAACGCTTTCTCGTAATCAACCAGACATGCGTATACGTCGCAGTTTACGTCTCTGCATCTCTGGAATAAGACTTGTATTGAAAACAAAGCCTCTCTCGTACCAACAGCATTTATGAACCCGAACTGGTTGGGCGAAATTTGACTTTAACATAGCTTGTAAATTCTCGTATGGATTACCTTTAGGAACAATTTTAGAAGATGACTCATCAGGCTTATCGTACGGTAATCTTCGCACTTTTTGGCTCCTGGTTTTTTTTGGAAGTGCAATAAACTCAGACTTCAGCCATTCTGTTGGCATTTGTCCAGAGTTGTATATGTTGTTGAATATCTTTGTGATTATTGCTATTGATTCGTTGTCCATCAGTTTGAGTAGTTCTGCTTGTATATTATCGGGACCTGCTGCTTTGCCATCCTTTAGCTGTGTTATGGCAGAATAAACTTTCTGCTGTAATATTCTTGGTCCATCATTTACCTCTTCTTTTAGCTCAAAGGTGTTATCTCTTTGGTCTTCAAACAGTTTTTCTAGATATTCTTTCCACGTTCTAATTTTACTCTGTTTATCTAAGATGATGTTTCCGTCAGAATCAGTTAGATTTCCTCCCTGTCTCCGTCTTAGTCCACCTGTGAGTTCTTTAACTTTCCTATGTACATTGTGACTATCGTACTTTGATTGTAGAATCTCAATTTCTTGGCATCTCTCCATTGCTTCTTTTTCTTTCGCTTCTCTAGTTTTCCTTCTTATTGATATATTGATTGTTTTGTATGTGTCGGGGTCATTTTTGGCATTTCTTCTTTCGTCCATTAGTTTCAGGATCTTATCTGTCATCCATGATTTCTTCTTGGTTAATTTATCTGCCTTTAAGTGTCTATCCTTTACATTTTGAACTATTTCGGTCATCTGTTTGATCATTTGTTCTTCGTTCGATGCGTCTCTAATTGCAGTCACTTGCTCGTTTAACGTGGCTTGGACCCTCATTTTCGTGTCAGGGTCTTTTAGCATAAGTAGGTCGTATGATTGTGATTTCTTTTCTGCACTATTTTGAGTTTGACGCGAAATACTCCCACCAGTGGAACGTGGTCCGTCTCTAAGTCTGCTCCAGGATAAGTCTTGACAGATGTAAAGCTGTTTCGGAATCTTTTGTTTACTAAAATGTAATCTATTTGATTTCTAATAATTCTCCCGGGTTTGTCTTGAGGGGATTTCCATGTGTACAGCTTTCGAGGTGGTAATTGGAAAAATGTGTTAGTGACAACGAGTTCTGAGTCTTCTGCGAATTTTTCTAGGAGGTCTCCTCTGTCGTTTCTGACTCAAAGTCCATGTGCGCCGATGTACTGCGTCTTATCTCCAGCTCCAATCTTGGCATTAAAGTCTCCCATAATGATAATAACTTCCTGTCGTGGAATTTCACTTTATGTTTTGACTTAATTTGTTTGGAAAAGAATCGTGACGCATGGGCAAAGATAAAATGGAACAACTATATACTATCATTACATACTTCAGATACTTTAGCAGTTACACAATTTTTATCCATGATTCACTCATTTGTTTCGAGCTTCTGTCATATGTCGTATAACCCGTGTATAGCATTAATATACTAGGTCTGGATCCCCCGTATGAAAAAAAAAGTTGATTAATATCAAGCTGAAAATTTGTTAATAGCTTAAGGGTGTCTAGTCGGACAAACTTTGATATATGGGAACACTGGAACAGGGGAAGTTTTAATTGTGGAACAGGTTAAAAATTTAGAACGGTCAGACCACGAAAACGGCACATGTATTTTGTCCGACAGAATAGACTTAAACTCTACGAGCAGAGATTAAACTCTCATGCAAAAAGTCAGACTGCTATTTATCACCAAATGGGCGTTTGAATGAGTGGAACATGTAGAATATGTCAAATGACAGGAATTATGACAGGTGATAAATAGCAGTCTGATTTTTGCATGAGAGTTTAATCTCTGTTCGTAGAGTTTAAGTCTATTCTGTCGGACAAAATAAATGTGCCGTTTTCGTGGTCTGACCGTTCCAAATTTCTAATCTGTTCCACAATTAAAACTGCCCCTGTTCCAGTGTTCCCATATATCAAAGTTTATCCGACTAGACACCCTTAAGCTATCAACAAATTTTCAGCTTGCTATTAATCAACTTTTTTTTCATACGCGGGATCCAGACCTATACGACATATGACAGAAGCTCTAAACAAATGAGAATCGTTGAAAAGCTCTATTAAAAATTTTTCATTTTCATACTCATTACGAGGTGTTAAAATTCTGTAATCAATAACTTCTTATAATCACTGAAATGTGGGGAAACAAATATCAACGTTGCCATATATTAAATCTTTTTTCAATATTTTATAAAAATAAACATGATAAAATGGCAAGTGGTAGAGTGACTGGCTATTTCTTGAGATGTATCTTCAGTTAAAACTCATTAAACATGTCCAACATTCAAGACTAATTAATAAAATAATTTAAAGACATTAACCTTTAAGTTAAATTTGTTCATATAAGATTATAAGGTATACTGAATTCGCTCAGCCGAGATTTATTTTGACACATTCGGAATAGGAAACATATAACACAAAAATTCCTAACTCACACTATTAACTGCTCAAATCAACTTAATCTTTCATTAAAAAAAGAAGAATTATTGGAAATAGTGTGAGTGTATGCTAATTTTATAAAATTTTGTGGAATTAATTTCTTCAACATATTTTGTACAATAAATAGTTTTCTCATTTGTTATCAATACATTATAATGGTGTAAATAAATAATTATTGAAAAGACGAAGTTTTCAATCTAATGGCATATAAAACAACATAATGTTACTCTAAATCCCACCAGATTAGAGAATAAATATTGCTAAGGATAATTTATATAAAAAATGGTCTAAACAATACAAACATTTTATTTTGACAAAAGGCACAAGATATTCATTGCTAGAACCCGATATTCGAAAAAATTACTGGTTTAAAAATTACGATTATCCGAGAAGTTCCATAACAACCATATCTCGGATGAAATTTGGACATGCTTGCTATCCGGCACATTTATACAAAATAAAAACAATTGATTACAATCGTTGTGATATTTGCAATGAAACAGCGGACTTGGATCATATATTTTTTAATTGTAAGAAGTACACACATCAGGCGGACATTCTTACAAAAAATTTAAGAAGTTTAAACGTTTATGGTCCCTATAATGTTATGTATCTTTTGCCACTAAGTGATAAACGTATTTTTGATTTTATTTTGTTTTTCCTATATGACTGTAAAATTAAGTTATAGAATGACTAGATTAGGCTTGTAACCTTAAATGTCTTTCCTTTTGATTGCCTACATGCCTGCCTTACCGTGTGGGGTGGGTATATAGGTAATCAATAATTATTAAGAAAAAAGAAAAACCCTTGAATGAGAAAAGTGTGACCCTTGACCTTATCCCAAAATTTTTATTAAGATTAATTTAGCAAAAATTCACTTTAAATAAAATGTTTATTATATATATTCTTAACAAAAAGGTCGGTCAGACTTAAATAACCTTCACTTAAATAACCTTAATTAGATTACTAATTAGATATTTTAGATAAGATATATTATGTTTATGTATGTACTATTTACTTTGTTTCTGGCCGCATGGTCTAATCCTAAAGCCAATAAAAAAAATCCCACCAGACTGAAAACAATGGGAACTTTCTCTGGTTACACCTCCGAGGCTTCTACAATTTGCAAGCCATAACGGATGCTGAAACTAAGGAAGAAGAGGGAATTTTACAATTTATAATTCACGTTCCATCTGCTCAGCGCGGTAAAGTTCCAACGAGAATGGTTCCCTTCGTACTCCAATCAGAGTAAACATGTAAATCAAAAATGAATAACCATTTTCAATTTCGTTGCAGAACGAAAATACAGCCGTATCATATACTAGTCCAATCAGAGAGTGCAGCAAGCACCTCTACCGGTTTCGAAACTTATTAGTCTCCCATCAGGAGGCACATATTATGCTGCTCTCTCTGATCCAACCAAAACAAACCCCGGCGTGCAGTCACGGATTGCAACGAACGAAATGGCATAGATGCCTTATCGGCAACTGCTAGCAAAAGACTAAGTTTTCAATCTAATGGCATATAAAACAAAATAATGTTACTCTACATCCCACCAGACTGAAAACAATGGGAACTTTCTCTGGATACACCTCCGAGGCTTCTACAATTTGCAAGCCATAACGGATGCTGAGACTAAGGAAGATGAGGGAATTTTACAAATTATAATTCACGTCCCATCTGCTCAGGGCGGTAAAGCTCCAACGAGAATGGTTCCCTTCGTACTCCAATCAGAATAAACATGTAAATCAAAAATGAATAACCATTTTCAATTTCGTTGCAAAGCGAAAATACAGCCGCATCATATTCTAGTCCAATCAGAGAGTGCAGCAAGCACCTCTAGCGGTTTCGAAATTTATTAGTCTCTCATCAGGAGGCACATATGCTGCTCTCTCTGATCCAACCAAAACAAACCCCGGCGTGCAGTGACGGATTGCCGCTAGGGCATCTATGCCATTTCGTTCGTTGCAATCCGTGACTGCACGCCGGGGTTTGTTTTGGTTGGATCAGAGAGAGCAGCATATGTGCCTCCTGATGAGAGACTAATAAGTTTCGAAACCGGTAGAGGTGCTTGCTGCACTCTCTGATTGGACTAGAATATGATGCGGCTGTATTTTCGTTTTGCAACGAAATTGAAAATGGTTATTCATTTTTGAAATAATTATTGATTGGCGTAAGGTTTATGGTATTTATGTCTGTTTACACTATTAATAATATTGGCTAGGAGCAGGTATGTTTGGTTGTGTAGTAATTTCCAGTCACGTCTAGCAAACTTCTCAAAAAAGAAATTACTATCATCACTAGACAGATCAGCGAATCGACTTTACCTATGCATGTAAGTGGCGGATCCAGATTTTTTTGAGGGGGGGGGTCATGGATTTTGAGGGTGATTTAATTACTATTCTCTGATGCAAAGTCACTTAGTCTTACCACCCCTGGAATAAGTGGGTTTTCAATTATTTTTTGGATGGCCCTAATTTTTTTTGTTTTTCTTTATTTTAGGATTAGGTATATTGAATTGATATTTATTTTCGTTTGGGGGGGGGGGGGCTCTGGATCTGCCACTGATGTATCGACAAATAACTTTCAAGAATCCGTAGAATAAAAGAATCTCACGTATTTTTACTGCAAGATCATAATCATTTTATTGTGATTAGTCCGGTCAAAGGCATTCCCAAAGTAGAAAAAACACGTGAAACTGGTTGTTCTACATCAGAGGTTCTGAATCTTTTTGAGTCAGGTACCACCAAATACTTTTTATTATTTTTGGTACCACCTAACTAAAATACCTGTCTAGCTAGGTGATCTAATTAACTATAATTGTGCCAATGGTGGTGCTGATTTTGGCTGTTTTGAGTTTTGCGTACCACCTCAAATAATGAAATGTACCACCAGTGGTACATGTACCAGAGATTGAGAACCGCTGTTCTACATCTTTGAACCATGACCTGCCGACTGACTAATGCGTCATCTTTCTCCAAGGTTGTTAGGTAATGCAAATTGTTTCGCTTAGTTGCTCGTCTATTTTATTGTTAATTCTCCAGTTCAATATTCCTAAAAAAGTATTTCCAATACATGGTTCATTAGAATCTAAGTCTGGTCTAGACTATCTGATAGTCGTTGCATTTTTTAAAGATTTTTGGATTCATCGGATTTCAATAGAAGTTCAGTCACGATTCTGTCCCGTATGTTTTTAAGAGTACTGCAAGATGAGATCAAGGAGAATAAAACTGTGGAGTTTCCTAGGGATATCTGCGTGAAAATTAAATTTTCTGTTGTAAAGAAAATCGCATGTGTTGCGACGATTTTCTCCCTTATGCTATTTTACGAATCGAACAGGAGTTTTGACTCTATTTTTAAAAATTTTGGCCTAAGCCTTACCTTAATTATGTGCTAATTATGCCGTAATTAGTGCCGTAATTATGACCTAAACATGTAATGTTTTTGTAAACTATAATAGGGATGTTCACTAATTTTTAAATATAGTTAAATTCAATAGATTACAAGGTATATAAAAACGTAACAATCATAAAACTGTTTAAAAATGTATATTTTTTAAGATAAATGAGTTCATAATGTTGATTTTCTTGGAGGCTAGAAAAACGGTACCCTGCAGCGAGGCTACGGTCTGTGACGTCAGCAGTCGTAACGTCTCTGATCGACGACTAGTTTTGTATACTTATTTACGAAGTGTATTTGAATGTGCGCAGTTTTTTACGTATTTAATTATTAAAAATAAAGCCAAATAAGTGGTGTTTTGTTCCTGGGTGTGTAAATACATCAAAAAACAGTTCTGACAAGATTTTTATTACCGTTCCAGCCAATTTAAAACAGAAAAAGAAATGGTTTGTTGCAGCTAGAACTTAAAATAACTAACTTAAAGAACTAACTTAATAAAATAAACATTATAGAAGTTTTCCAGAGACTTTCGGCCCTTGGTAATAATGTAATTGTTCTTTCTGCATTTACATTTTTCAAAAATACTTATTATTAGTTTTCTCAGGATTCGAAAAAAAATGAATGAATTTAAATAGCATTGGACCAAGATTTTGCACCTACTAAAGAGTAAATGAAAAAGTTTCGGGACCTCAAATTTGTATTCCTTAAACTGGGATATTCCTAAAAACGGGATTCTAATAATACATAGGTACAGTAAAAGTAAACCTTGAAATAACTACATGTGGATGTAGGTATGACTTTATATTATATTAAAATCATTAATAATTTAGTGAAAAGATTGGTTGAAATGAAAATGTATAATACCCAAGTTCAAAAATATTTTTTACCTTGGAACAGTTGTCAACTCGAAATACGAAACAACCGAAATAAGATCTAGAGTTGAAAAGGACATAGCAACATTTAACATGCATGAGAAATATTTTCACCCATTGCGACATAATATCTCTCCCACTAAAAATGCGGCTGCTAAAATGTTATTATTTCCGGTCTTGCTATATGGCGCAGAGGCCTGGACAATAATGGAAATATTAATGAAAAAGCTAGAGGCATTCGAGATGTGGGTGTACCCACGTATCCTCAAAATATCCTGGGCGACCCACACCAACGTACAGGTATTGCGTCGAATGGGAAAACAAAAAGAAATCTCTTTTACAATTAAGAAACGAAATCTTAAATATTTCGGTCATATCATGAGGCATGATAAATATCGTATACTCCAACTGATAACGCAAGGTAAAATAGAGAGCAAACGCGGACCCGGAAGAAAAGACACTCATGACTTAAAAACTTACGCCAATTATTTGGACAAAAATCGATCGAGTTATTCAGAAACGCCTCAAATGAAATTAAAATTGCCATGATGATAGCCAACGTCCACAACGGACAAGGCACATGAAGAAGAATAAAAATATTTTTAATACACCTAACCAAGGTAAAGTAATAACCAGCCAATGTATGTATACAATATGCATGCGTACAATGCATGCATACAACTTCCTCTATTTTTTTTGTGGAGTATTAAGCATTTATTTTTTTAGCTTAAAGAAGACATGGAAAATTATATGGAATATACACTCAGTAAAGCTGTGGTAGATTTTTTTTTACAAGATGCCAATAAATCATACACCATTGTTACATCTACACTACAGTCGGTAGTTTATACGAATCGGCTTTCTGAAAACCTTCTTCCATTTTATTTGTTTATTTTTGTAAAACCCAAAATATGTCCTTACAAACAGTCTATCCACTTTAAACTAAACAAATTCACTATAAAACTCCACTTTAACCCTGATAAAACAAGAAGAGAACAAAATAAAATGACCTGAAACGTCAAACAGGTAAACAGTAACACTATGAGAATGGCGCGCGCTTGGGGTATGCAACTAGTGACGTCAGGCCAATAGAGAAGCGTTCTTGAAATTTAAAATAATGCTATATTTCTAATAAAGATTTTTTATAGAAAGGCTTTTTCAATTTTGTTGAAATTTTGGACAATTATTCCTAGGGTGTTTCTTAATCGTTTTACATGTTTGAAATGACTTTTTAATTTTTTGTGAACATCCCTATTGTACCCCTAACTATTAGATCTGAATACAGGGGAGTTCGTTAAGGGTGGCCCGAAAAAAAATCTATCATTAAAAAAACTCGAAATCGTCAGATTAAGATAAGGTAAGTTAAGTACATGCGAAAGAGTGTATATTTCAAAAATCTGACGATTTGAGCGGTGCGTAAGGAAATGGGTGAGTCACAAAGTTTCACAAGAAAAAAGCGAATATTTCGCGGAATGAATGACAGATCGAAAAACTAAAAAATACATGCTCAATATTTTTCAAAAATCTATCGAATGATATCGAACACGACTTCCCACGGAGAGAGGTGGGGGGTAAATTTAAAATTTTAAATACGAATCTCGCGATATTTCACGAAATGAACATCAGATCGAAAAACTGAAAATTACATTTATCTATTCAATATTTTTGAAAAATCTGTCGAATGGCACCAAACACGAACCCCCACGGAGGTGGGGCGGGGGTTACTTTAAAATCTTAAATAGCAGCTCCCATTTTTTTATTGCAGATTTGGACTCCTTACGTAAAAATAAGTAACTTTTATTCGAGACATTTTTTCGAATTATGGATAGATGGCGCTATAATCGGAAAAAATGATTCTTGGAAATGGAAAATTAAATTAAAAAATGGAAAGTCCCCCACTTTATGGAAAACTTAACTTTTTTTGGTTTTAGGACCCACTCTTCACAACCCAATAGGTCCCCATAACGCTCGAGTGACTGCACATTTAGCATACTTTCCTTCCCCTACCAAAATAAACTTAAACGCAAAATTGTAGATTGCCTAATTTTAATTTAATCTCTCTAATGATCGATTACAAACCCTTTTTGATAAAATCGGCATCTCCTCGCTAAAAACTCTCATAAGGACTGCATTGCCTATGTTCCTTCTATTGTAAAGTCAAGGTGGGACGGACTATAGGATATCAACAGAATCGTAATTTAGTCCAGACAAATTAATATATTTTTTTACCAACAATAATGAGATGTTTTAACCAAATACTGTTTTCAAGATGATAATTGCATGATGAATTATTGCAATGATAATGTGCAAAATACACTGGAGTGCAAAATTAACCGGACACCTTAAAAATGGGTCATTTTTGATGTCTCGAATTTTCTAAACCTGTTGTCCGATATAAGTGATTTTTTAATATGTTATAGCCTTATTCTTTATCAATATCGCTGTAATAATATTGTGGCTAAACAGGTAAATTTTCATTGCATACCGGGTGTACTAATGAAACTGTGTTTTTTTCTTAAACTTTCGCACCACCCTGTGGAATATTCTAGCATTTATGGAGTACTCAAATTAAAACCCTTATGTTTTCTCAACATTCTGTTTTTTGATTCATTCGCTTAAGTAGGACCATAAAAAAGTTAGGAAATTTAACAACTAGCCATGTTCTTTATCAATAGAGGGTGTTTCTAAATAAGTGCGACAAACTTTAAGGGGTAATTCTACATGAAAAAATAATGACAGTTTGCTTTCTAAACCTATGTCCGCAAATGCTTCATTTCTGAGATAGAGGGTGTTGAAATTTTTCTTACAAACTGACGATTTATTTATTGCTTAAAAACCAGTTGAGATATGCAAATGAAATTTGGTGGGTGTTAAGACGTAGTTATTGTACATTTTTGGACATACAAGTAAGAATTTAATATTCACCATTGGCGCGCATACGGGTAATATAAGCCCTCATATTACTCGTATGCGCGCCAATGGTAAATATTAAATTCTTAATTGTACGTCAAAAAATGTGCAATAACTACTTCTTAAAACCCACCAAATTTCATTTGCATACCTCAACCGGTTTTAAAGCAATAAATAAGTCGTCAGTTTGTAAGAAAACTTTCAACACCCCCTATCTCGGAAACGAAGCATTTGCAGACATATCGTTGATAAAGCAAACTGTCATTATTTTTTCATTCAGAATTACCCCTTAAAGTTTGCCAGTTATTATTTAAAAACACGCTGTATTGATGAAAAACATGGCTAGTTGTTAAAGTACCTAACTTTTTTATTATTTAACATAAGCGAATGAATCAAAAAACAAAATGTTGAGAAAACATGAGGCTATAGTTGGATTTTAATTTCAGTATTTTATAAATGCTAGAATATTCCACAAGGTGATGCGAATTTTGAGAAAAAACACAGTTTGATTGATACACCCGGTATACAATGAAAATTTAACTGTTTAGCAACAGTGCTATTACAGTGATATTGCTAAAGAACAAGGCTATAATATATTAAAACAACCACTTAAATCGGACAACAGGTTTAGGAAATTCGAGACATCAAAAATGACCCATTTTTAAGGTGTCCGGTTAATTTTGCACCACAGTGTAATTTTGAATTCGGTTCCGCAAATGAACTTGCTTTTGTCCTTAAAATAAAAGAAAACGTTGAATTTCTCTTGATAATATTTATTGTCTATTATTTTAACTGTACTAATATTGTAAGTATTTACTGTAAGCTCCAAAATGACTCATTTACAATGATTAATGGGATGTTAAAATACCTCATCTAAATAAGTCGACTTCTCGAATTACTTAAACATTTATGCAGAACATTGATACCGCCATTTAGTTGACCATTCTGACCGATTTCCGTTTCGACTATAAAGCAGCTGGCCTCTACAACTATCCCATTAATAACTTCTTTTCTGTAGTTTCTTATTATGTAGTTTAAGTATTCTGACATTCAACAATATTTTTATTTCAATTTGATATTATCTTATAATGCTATAACTTTTCCTTTTGTTCTAGTATTAGCAATTTGCCATGAAGTTTCAAGTTTTGGCCCTTCGCATCAACCAGAAGCCTACTTCAATGGATCTTCCTATTTAAGACTTCAGACGATTATATCGTTAAAGAAACAGACTGGATTAAGTTTTAGAACATGTTATGGTAAGTGTTACAAATATAGATAATGATATCGTATAGTTTTTAGTATGTAATTTGGTATGAAACTACACTACTCCAAGAAATTAACGCACCACCTTAAAAATAGGTCATTTTTGATGTCTCGAATTTCCTAAACCTGTTGTCCGATTTAAATGATTTTTTTAAGAGGCTACAGTAGCGCGTCATCGAAACGGAAAACGCGTTCCAAGATTGCGGCTTTAATTTTGAATATTTTGTCGAGATATTTGGCACACATATTCGTAATATAGTATAGTATGTGGAAATTATTCTATAACTAAATACAATATTAAAAAACGAGCCTGTACCGCCATTTAGAAGAACAAAAAAATTTCTTCCAATAAACTTTTTTATCCCATGCCTAGATTTTGTGTCATACTGGAACTATTAAAATATTTTATTTCTAACAAGAAATCGAACATATTATAACTAAATAACTGATAAGTCAACATAGAGAAATAGTCACTGTCATTTTGACAAACCTGCTTCAGATTTCTAAGTGTAAATAGCACTATTCTCTTATCTGTTCTAGGCCTGGCTCTAAATAGTCCAACAACTTAGTTCTGTTGTACAAAAATATAATAAATTAATTATAAAATAAACACTACTTCCCTATGGCTCAGCATTAACGAATTCTTAAAATAATACACTACTGCACTGAGCAGATATTGATCCAGATAACAGAATAGGCCTAGATCCCGCGTTAATAGCTTAACAGTGTCTAGTCGGACAAACTTTGATGTATTGGAACAGGGGAAGTTTTAATTGTGGAACAGGTTAAAAATTTTGAACGTCAGACTACGAAAACGTCCCATGTATTTTGTTGGACAGAACTACAATTGATTTGTTACCCTTTCATTAAACTCTCATGCAAAAAATCAGACTGCTATTTATCACCTGTCATAGTTCCTGTCATTTGACATGTTCTACGTGTCGGGCTTATTAAAATGCCCAGTTGGTGATAAATACCCGTATGAACGCCAATGGTGAATATAAAATTTTAATTGTATGTCAAAAAATGCACAATAACTACTTACCTCTTAAAACCCACCAAATTTGATTTGCATATCTCAACCGGTTTTAGAGCAATAAATAAATCGTTAGCTTGTAACAAAAATTTCAACACCCTGTGTCTCGGAAACGAAGCATTTGCGGACATAAGTTTATAAAGCAAACTGTCATTTCTTTTTCATGTAGAATTAGTGAATTACCCTTTAAAGTTTGTCGCACACCCTGTATTGATGAAAAACATTTCTAGTTGTTAAAGTACCTAACTTTTTTATTATTAACATAGCGATTGAATAAAAAAACAGAATGTTAAGAAAATCTGAGGCTATAGTTGGGTTTTAATTTCAGTATTTTTTAAATGCTAGAATATTCCACAGTGTGTAGTGAACTTTGAGAAAAAACACAGTTTGATTGGTACCCTCGGCAAACAATGACAATTTACCTGTCTAGCAACAATTTTATTACAGCGATATTGTTAAAGAATAAGGCTATAACATAATAAAAAAATCGATTAAATCGGACGACAGGTTTAGGAAATTCGAGACATCAAAAATGGCCCATTTTTAAGGTGGAGGCAGAGGTGGAGCCCTAATTTCTTGGAGTAGTGTAGGTACCTAAATACAAGTAGAATTTAGTTAAAATTCATGTGTATGCCTCATTTCTTAATGTCTCCATCACGACATCTTGATTATACAGATACAGTTTTAAGTATGTAACGCTTCAATTACTTCGGAAGTAGCTTGCACGATTTATATAAATTTTAGTTTGTAGGTTTTCTAGTACGGCCGATCTTACGGTAGTATTTACACGGTTGTCACATTTTCCGTTTTTCTGAAAATATAATGAATTTTGATATTTCCAATAGACCACTCTGTATAATACGAGTATTCCCTATAGTAGGGGAGGAAAGTATGCTAAATGTGCAGTCACTCGAGCGTTATGGGGATCTATTGGGTTGCGAAGATTAGGTCCTAAAACCCAAAAAAGTTAAGTTTTCCATAAAGTTGGGGACTTTCCATTTTTTAATTTAATTTCCCATTTCCAAGAATTATTTTTTCCGATTATAGTGCCATCTATCCATAATTCGAAAAACTGTCTCGAATAAAAGTTACTTATTTTTACGTAAGGAATCCAAATCTGCAATAAAAAATGGGAGCTCCTATTTAAGATTTTAAAGTACTCCCTGGTGGTACCACGGAGGTACTACCTCCGTTGGAGGTCGTGTTTGGTGTCATTCGATAGATTTTTCAAAAATATTGAATACGTGTATTTGTCAGTTTTTCGATCTGATGTTAATTTGAGTCTACTGTAATATCTTAGATAGCTGTGATTGAATAAACTCGTTTAAAATTTGAATAATCTTTAATAATTTATATTCTAAAAGAAATCCTATGACAAGCTCTACTATCAGTACATTAGTAAAAAAAATTAACACAACTGGAGCAGAAACTGGTGCAGTTTCTCTGCAACAACTGAATACACATCTTTAGATATTTGTGTTTGTCATGTTAAATGAAGGTTCACATTTAAGTGATAAACAAATAGAATAGGGAACTATAGAAGCCAAAAGTGAAGGCGGTGACAGGAGATGATTAAAATGCTGTCCTTTGCTTCAATACAAGCCATGCGATCTTTAAAACTTACAAAACAATACATTTTGCAACATTCCCGACTCCTCAATTATTCTTATCTATTATCTATACGGCAATCGTATCTATAATTCCTGAATATTGCCAGGTTCTGTTTTATACACGGTGTTTTTTAAGTGATCATAATGAAATAGTCTAAAGGAGTCATATGGGGTGATTGTGGGAACTATTAGATAAAACCCCGCCTTCCAAGCTGAGAAACACAGTACTTACATCTCTCCTAACCTCACGCTCACAGTGAGGTGTGAGGTGGAGCTCCATCATGTCGCATTCAAATACAGTAAAACCTCGATATAACGGACTAATTGGAGGGACGGGGGGTGTCCGTTGAAGCCGAAAGTCCGTTATATAAAAATAGGTTTAAAATAAATAAAAAAACTTCTTTTTTGAAAATATGTACACTGTATTTAAATATAAATAAAAAACACAAACAAAATTCTATTTAATTATCTTCAGAAATTAGTCGTGAAGTGACGTTGTTTGATATCGACAAGCTTGCTTTCGGTAATCCCGATTTGAAAAAGGAATCAAGTTTTGTTTGCACTTTTGAAGTTTGCTGTTTTTTTATAATCAACTCTCTAAAATTACGAAATTGCGTATAATACAGTTGAACTTCGTTGTCCGAATAATCAATAAATGTTATTAGATCGTTAAGATGCGATCTTACCTCTGAGAACTTCATTTTTTGCAGTGTTGTTTTGCCTTCTTTGCTATCTTCACTTCCATCCTCATGTTTTAGGTTCATAACTTCATCTGCTATTTCACTTTCAGTAGTGATATTATACCCAGGGACACCTTCATCTACTTCTAGCCATTGTAAAATAAAACATCTCAGCTACCTACTTTTTCTCCGGCATTATTAGATATGTATTGTCTTACAGAAATCAGGAATTTCCAACCCTTCTAATCTTATGTCTGTATCTTGGCCAACAGACAATTTTTTTTTACTAGATATTCGTTTGGTTTCCAAAATTATTCCCTGATCCATGGATTGAATATGCGATGTTGTATTTTTGGCAAAAACATACAACTAAAGTTTCTAGGTAGGTGTAGCATTTGGGGTCCACGGGGGACCCCGTTGGTATTCAATGTATCTTGGTATGTGACAGGTCAAGCATGTATCATATCAACAGGACGTTTTGAATTTTTTTACATTTGACCGGATTTTTCGTCCGTTATATCCGAAGTCCGTTATATAGAGGTCCGTTATATCGAGGTTTTACGGTACTGTTGTTGTGTTTCTTCGTTAGATATGTAGTTATTGTCTGAAAGTATCAAATAATCTATTTGGGCTATTTAAGTTTCCTTCAATTATTTTGTCGCCGATTATTCCAGCGCATACAGTAAGTTTTTATAGATACTGGGTGGGATATTCACGCATCCAACAAGGGTTGTTACGTGACCATTATCTACAATTACGTTTGTTTAAGTTTTCGGTAATTACATAAGTGTGCTTATCGCAAATCATAACATTCAAAAAATTGGATCGTAACGTTTTCTAATAATTATGTCTGAACTGTATCTTCTATGAGATTATCCAAAAGTCATTCTTTTTACTCTTGGTTAATCGCGTGATTTATAACATCTCTCTAGGTTTCTCTAGTTACTCCTGTAAATGACTTCTTGATAAGTTCATGTTTTATTATTTTTAGATTTTTATTTGTGCCCATATTAATTCCACCTTCTTTGACGTTATGGTCATATGGTAACAAACCAAACAATTTGAGGTTTGTTCCAACACACAATTTTTTTTTCTTCTTCTCCTTTTTTAAAGACATGACTCTGTCTGGTCAGGGTTGCCAGATGATTTTTTTTTAATTCCCTAGAATTTTTGTCAAAATTTCCCTAGATTTCCCTAACAACTTGACAACAATTTTTACCCTAGAATTCCCTATATATTTTCAATATACGCATGCGCATTACAAAACTGGGCATTGAATAAGGTCGACTTTTTCCATCGGAACAGCTAATGCGCAGGCGTACTGCCTCTGTGTAATTTCAGGATGTCCTCCGCGAGTAGACCCAGAATTTTTTTGTATATGTTACGAGCAAAGCCCGAAATTGGAATTGGACAATCCTAGCCCTAGCATTGTACGGAAAATATTGTACACTTCTAGTATTGTACTCCCAAACTGTAAAATGTCCGAAATGGTCAAAATTAAAAATTATCGAAACACTGATCGATTCGAATCGATTATTGTTGACAAGCGACACACCAAATCAAAAATCGAACATTTATGGTTATCTAATAATCTAGTAATATTTTTATGGTTAATGGTAGAGCCCAATCCCAGAGAAATCTCTTCGTGGATTTTATATATTATGGATAATAGATATTTTAATCCTACAATCCAGAAATCAGAAACCCTGATAACATAACCTTATTGATGTTTGTTTGCCCTTGATAACAAATGGGGAATAATCGATAATCGTAAAAATCGATATCTGTCATATTCTCTTCACTTCTAAACTTTGACGCATCGCTGGGATTCCCCGAATTCGCGAATAAAACGATTTTCATATAGATAATATATGTGCAATTTTATAAAGCTTATAAAATCAAACAGATTTTTTAAAATCGTCTTACAAATATTAAGAATTCCCTAGATTTTTCATAGAATTGAATAAAATTCCCTTTTTCCCTAAACTGGCTCAAAATTCCCTAGGTTTAGGGAAAATTCCCTAGGTCTGGTAACCCTGTGTCTGGTCCTTCAATGTGCCTCTAGTAAGTTGTCGTTCCATCGTTTTCGTGGTCGTCCCACTGATCGTCTTCCTATTGGGGAACCGTCTCTCGCCGTCCTGCTTATCTTATTTGTTGTCATTCGACTTATGTGATCATTCCATTCTATTCTTCTGTTTCTTACCCAGCTATTAATGTTGTCCACCTTGCATCTCCGTCGTATATCTGTATTTCTAGCTCTGTCCCATAGAGTCTTGCCATCGATTTTTCGGAGGGTTTTCATTTCGGCTGTTTCGAGTAATCTTTTTGTCCTCTCTGTGTCGGGTCGTGTTTCTGCCGCGTATGTCATTATTGGTCTGATAACTGTTTTGTAAATTCTGCCTGTCATTTCTTTTCCGATATTTTCATTTCTCCATATTGTGTCATTCAGGCAACCTGCGGCTCTGTTTGCTCTATTCACTTGATCTTCCACTTCTGTTTCGAGCATTCCGTAGCTAGATAGTGTGATGCCTAGATATTTAAACTCCATCACTTGCTCTATTATTTGACCCTCCAGCTCCAGTTTACATCTTTTATTAGATTTGCTGTTCGGTATGCCGATTGTCGTCGCTAAATTTGGTTTCGGCCGCGCAGCACGTCACGTGGGAACTAGTGTTGCCAGGTCCTATTTGTTTTTACTCGGTACATAAGCAAAAACAAATCGGGATTTAGGGTTGTAGATCGGGACAACCCTAACTCGGGTTTTAGGTTCTACTTACTGTCTACTTCAAAGATGAACTTGTACCGTTGGTTGCTTTTACTTGGGGGGTGACAGTTACAGTTACCCTTTCTCGGGGGTGAAAAAAAGGGCGTTTAAGGTAAGTCCCAAAATGGATCAACTGACTAACTCTAAAAAACTTTTGTTCTATATAATTTTTAAACTAAGTCAATACTTTTCGAATAATTTTATCGAAAAAATATTCGTAGCAAAAATGTAGCTTTTAAAAAAGCAAAAAAATTGTATGTTCAGAAAGTCTATAAAACCAGTAAAAGCAAAGTTGTAGCTCATCAAAAATACGTTCTTATTCGTCAAATTCCAAATCGAATTTTTCAACTTGAAATAACCAAAAAATTAAGCAATTTTCGGGCAAAACATATTAAACGTTTTTAAAGTGTTTAAAAAAAATCTTTAATTTTGTTTTATATAAAAGTCTCTAACATTAAAACTAAGCGAGTTACGCTCAAAATAAAGTTGGCTCCTTTTTTTAGTAGAAAAAAAATGGTGAAAATCTCCCCCTATTTAGCACCGTAAATAAAATTAATCGTTACCGCTTGACCATTTACTTTATATGTTTATAATTTATACGATCTGTAAGGTTTGCCTCTTGGGAGTGCTTAGTTTTGAAAAAAATTGGTTTTATAGTAAAAAAAGAAATTCTAAAATATTTGAAATGCCCTTTTTTCAAAAATTACTTAAAAAGTATTAGGGATACTAAAAATCTCAAGGAGTAAAAAGTAGGTAGGTTTTCAAAAATTGGTTCAAATATGGCTGTTCATATTTTGCATACACTCGTGATTAGTGACTCGTTCAGGCCCTTTTAATCATGTCAAAAATACATAGGAAAAGTAAATTATTTGTAAAGCGGTAACGATTAATTTCATTTGGGGTGCTAAGTAGAGGGAGATTTTCACAATTTTTTTACCAAAAAAAGAGTCAACTTGATTTTGAGCATAACTCACTTAGTTTTGATGCTAGAAACTTTTTTAAAACAATAAAATAAAAAGCTTGTTTAAAAAAGTTTTAATTGGTTTTTCCCGAAAAGTGCTTCATTTCTTGGTTATTTCACGTTGAAATATTTGATTTGGAATTTGACGAATGGGAACGTATTTTTCATTAGCTACAAATTTGCTTTTGCTGGGTCTATAGACTTTACGAATACACAGCTCTCTTTGTTTTTTCTAAGCTACATTTTTGCTAAAAAATAGTTTTTTCGATAAAATACTTACTTTTTGAGTTATTTGTGAAAATCGACTGAAAACGTGATTTTTTTGTCGAAAAATAAACATTTTCAATCGTAATCGTAACTCGAAAAGTATTAACGTTAAAATTCTATAGAACTAAAATTGCTTAGAATTTAGTCAATTTATGCATCTCCGGATTTATTTTAAACGCGCGGTTTTTCACCCCTAGCTAGGAGTGACTTTCACCCCCCGAGTAAAAGCAACCAACGGCACAAGCCGTCCAAATTTTCATACAATTCGGAGTTGATCCTGAAAATTACACGGTATCGCCATATTTCCCGTTCATTTACTGGACTACAAGGTGTTTCTATAATCTGTATTTAATCCTACATAATAATAATCAGACGAAATTACAAGAAAAAATCGTAGATTAAGTAAATTATTTATATTTTATTAAAATTATATTTTTCATTCGATTTTACCGCTTTTAGGAGTGCCTTGTTTTTATAACATAGTTATAAAATTCACTGCAAGTCCTCCTGAAATTGGTTTTCGTGGGTGAAAATCGGGACATTTAGTGTCCCGATCAGGTACAAATCGGTACGCGTCCCCAGACCCCTGAAAATCGGGACGTCCCGCGCAAATCGGGACACCTGGTAACGCTAGTGGGAACGTAACAGATATTTGCTTATTGTTTGGATGCATTATTTCGTATGTGGTGGCGTTGAAAGTGAATAGATTGAGGCGGTTTTAAAATATTAAGCTGTTAACGATTGAAGCAATTCTATATTCTTTTAATTACAAATTGTTATTTATTAGCATAACTGTGTATTTTTAAAACTATTATAATATAACTATTAGTTTTATAGTAATTTATTAAAACCGAGACTATAATGCCATTCGAGGTGATATTATGCATGTGCAGAACACGAACATATATTAGAATGACGGATATTAACAGAAAAAAGTTTTAAAAACTGCCAGAGGTCACTTGACAAAAAGATATCTAAATTTTCTAATTTTAAAAAATGATTTTATTTATAGATACTAATTCTAATATTATTAATAAAACTTTTCCCGCAAATTTGTTTTTTTAATAATATACATAATATGTATTACAGTACAGATAGTATTAATATACATAATTGATTTAAAGTTAAACCAGGTTAGGAATCTAAAAATTTAAAGTGCGAACATTTTATACATTCATATACAGAGTGGGCCAAAGAAAACAGTCCACCTCAATATTTGGCAGTATTTATTAGATTTTAAGGAAATGAAGAAACAGGTCGATTTTTAATCTAAGGGGCATACATTTTTACGGTACATACATCTGTCATTTGTCAACCCCCTCCCTTCCATTTCCCCCACCCCTTATTTTTAAATAGGGAATACGGGTCGTGTGCTACCTCATTTGAAATGTTATTAAATTCTTTATTCAGTAATAATAACATTGACTTAATTATTTATACAGGCTGTCCAAGAAAAATTATTTTGAATTAAATTAATTGACACAAAAAGAAGAATGTATGCAATTTATTTAAATCAAAATACATTCTACTACTGACAGAAAACAGAGAAAAATGTTTATTTGATAAATAAATATTGTTTTTCGCTTAAATTCAATATTCAACCTACCAAGAGGCAGATGGGTGTATATACACCGTTCTTAGGCGTCAACGCCCTTCGGTAGGGATCTATGGGGGAGTATCACCGAGCCGCAAGCCCTTATCCCTTGCCGTACTGCTCCCTCATAGGTCGATCAGATGCCCGCATATTCCAGTCTAAGCGCCAGATTCATATTTAGAATTTTATACTGACGCGTTAGCCTTTTTGTTTTTCCGATGGCCTGGCTTGGGCTTGAACTCTCGTACCTCACGGCGAAGTGAAGTGCGGGCCAGCCGCTAGTCGCACTGAGCTATCCGATCGACTGGCAGATGGGTGGCAGCTTGAATATTGAAATTAAGCGAAGAGCAATGTTTATTTATCAAAAAACATTTTTTTTTGTTTTGTGACAGCAGTAGAATGTATTTTGAATTAAATAAATTACATACATTCTTCTTCTTGTGTCAATTAATTTAATTAATATATTTTTTCTTGAACACCCTGTATAAATAATTATGTTTATGTTTATATTACTAAATAGAGAATCGAGTAACCTTTTAAATGAGCTAGCACACGACCCCTATTCCCTATTTAAAAATAAGGGGTGAGGGGACTGGAAGGGAGGGGGTTGACAATTGACAAATGTATGTACAGTAAAAATGTGTCTCACTTAGATCAAAAATCGACCTGTTTCGTCATTTCCTTAAAATCTAATAAATACTGCCAAATATCGAGGTGGACTGTTTTCTTTGGCCCACTCTGTACATGTATGTATATTACAGTCTAATAAAATGTTCGCACTTGAAATTTTTAGATTCCTAACCTGGTTTAACTTAAAATCAACATTTTTCTATTTTGTAAATAAAATTTGAAAGTCATCAAGTAATTGGTTCTATTCATCTAAAACTTCAAATTTCTTAATTGATTTGTTTTTATTTTTAGTCAAATATTTTTCAACAATCTAGAATAACAGTAAAGGTAGACTTCCGCACCAAGCGACCGAGACAGGAGACCGCGACAGGCGACAGATAGGTCGCGAATAGAAGATAGTTGGTCGCTGGTCTCGGTCGCGGGCTGCAGAACTACCCTGATATAATTGCATTGAGAGCAGTCGTGGGGAGACCTCGCCTATCTGTCGCCTGTCGCGGTCTCCTGTCTCGGTCGCTTGGTGCGGAAGTCTACCTTAAGTAGACACAATTTTATGTGAAACATTTTTACAGACCCAGTAGTAAAGTGAATGTTTATATTATTTCTGTTTTATTTTTTTAATATACTATGGTGAATGTATATTGGACAACAGATACCTAAAATCTTTATTTTTCAACGGAAATTCATGTTTAAATTAAATGCACATTGGAAAATGACAGTAAAAAGAATATACAATACAATTTCTTATTTAAAAAGCAATGATAGGTACATAATTTTAAAATTCAAACAATATTACCGTTTCATTTAGCATTGCCGGATGAAAATTAAGGTTCCCATATGACGTCACGCGTTCGCCTTCCATGCGTGCGAACATACCGGTTCTCTGTGTACCGTGGTTATAACCATGCATTTAATCTTTTTTGTGGAAATTAACATGTTAAATTTTCTGGCGGTTATGTTAAATTGGTGCAGCATACGTTGTAAATCATCGTCACTGAGAGATTAGTATTGCATCGTCTGCATAGCAGATTATTTAAGTTGTTTTTGTTTTGTTAGAACAAAATTGTTATTGTTTTTGGACACAATTTTTGTACGGCCCAAAAATCGTCACGAAACTGCGTGTATCGTTTTTCTGCGCATGTTCATCATTTGCACCGCCCGGTGACGGTAATTCGAAAAACGATCCTAGTGCGCAGGTCAGCCAAACTAGTACCTACTTCCATTTATCCCGTTATCCGTGTACTGAAATGATCGTCACGAAACTGTCACTGGAAGATCACAATTTTTGTTGGAACTCTCGGAAGGACGATGTGATGAACTATCATCTGTTGGAACGTATTTTTTTACTGCGCAGGAGCGTGAAAACTTTTATCACACGACGTGCACACGACCATAACTACTTCTTGAATAATGTATTTTTTAAATTGTAACTTGTGATTTGAAATACTTTTCAAATTCCATTAAATTCGCGGCGGTCCTTTACAACCTCTAGAATACTGTAAAATGATGTTTTTTTTTTAAATAAAAGCCATCCACTTTTCGTTTATTTTGCATGAGTTCGTCAATGCCTAGCAGTTTTCTTCCAGTTTCCTGTGGTCATAGTTTTAACGCTGCCAAACATTAAGAAATTATTACGTTATAAACATTTTAAAAATATATAAATGTGTTGTTTAACAGTGGTTTACAATTATTATTGTTGTTGAGTTTAAGTACACTAAAGTTCAAGGAACTAATCTTTTAATAAATAATTGTTCGTATGTCAATAATTAGTGCAGTCACTGAAGGTTTTCACCTCCGATTTCGTTGAACCTCCATCGATTTTCATTAAAATTGGTGAGTAATTAGAGGATACCTCAAGGAACAAAGGTGACATGATGCCAACTTGTGCTTTTCCCCTGGGGGCGGATGCCACCCCTTCTCGGGGGTGAAAATTATTTTATTAAAAATAATACCATAAGTTCATGGAGGGACAAATTATAAGCAAAATTTGTTAAATAAAGTTATTAAAATAAATCAACACTTTTTGAGTTATTAAAGACCAAAGATTTTATTTTTTCTTAAAAAAATGCATGTTTTAAATCGGTTTTTCACGTATACATCAAAAACTATAAGCTTTTACAAAAAAGTTATTATTATTGAAATGGAAGATAATAAAAAATTGAATACATTCCTCACATAAAGAACTAAACTAATGTTAGTTCAAAGTGAGTAATGGGCAATTGAATGTGTATTTTTTTTCGACGAGTACTCAAATCTAAGTATTCAAGCTTAAATAACGGGAAAACTGTGCAATGTATTAGTACATTGTTTACCGGGTAGGAAAAGCTTAACATTCCTGGACGACTGTGAAGATTGCTAAGTCGAGGCGCAAGCCGAGACTTAGCAACACAGAGTCCAGGAATGTGGCTTTTCCTACGAGGTAAACATACTATTTTTCCGCAAATCGTTTAAAATTCGACAGATATTGATTGATTTAAAAAAAACGCGATAATTTTATTCCCAAATAAATGGTGCTTTGAAATTCCTAATAAAATTACTTGGGTTACTATGGAAACGTATTGAGGAATATTATGTTACTATATGTAACACTAACAACTGTACGGAAATATCATTTCCTTACAGTAAGGAAATAACATTTCCTTACAGTAAGGAAGTCCTGACTTTTTCTTCAAGAAATTTTGACAGGAATGTCAAAATTTCCTGGCGATTTGCGGAAAAAAATATTTCTGCTTAACATTTGCCAAAGTACTTCGGAATACCTATCAAATGAGCTTCAGAACAAGGTAATAGTGTCAAAATTAAGCAAGTTATAATGAAAATAAAAGAACCGTTTCGATTTTTTTAGTAAAAAATAAAAAATAAAACATACGCCATTTCCACAAAAATAAAATTTATAGTAATCCTTACAAGATCTTCTTTATATTAGCATAAGTAATGTGCTCAATAATTTTGACCGGTTTAGAATGCATATTTTTGAAAAAAAAAATAATTTAATAAAATCATAATTTTTAAAATTTTTGTAATTCTCATGTTCTTTTGATAATAACTCCAAAAATACTCAATATACGTAAAAAATTATATATAACCAAATTTTAGTTTTCCTGTGCCAAATATTTTACCTGTTTTACTATTTCTATAGGGTAAAAAATAACCGAGATAGAAACGTTTAAATCTTAAATTTTGCTGTGGGAACCATGCAACCGGGGTCATTTAACCTTTTATTTTTAAAGAAGTAAGTGGTTTAAAAGATTAGGTTCAACGTGCTTAAATAGCACTTGGAATTAACTTTCAAACAGTTTTTAGATGAAACTGATATCGTAAACGCGAACGGAGTTATTAAAAAAAAACAATAACATTTTTTGAAAAAATTTTTAAAAGATACATTTTGAAAAGTTTTGGAGCATAAATTTTAACGCTATCAACATGTTCGGGGCTCATTTAATAGATATTTTTAAGTACTTTGACATATGTTTAACAAGTTTATGTTACAAAATGCTCCAATTTCTCGTTATTTCAGCTTGAATACTTAAGAGTTTTTTACTCGCCGAAAAAAATATACATTCAATTACCTATAACTCACTTTTAGTTAAAATTAAAAGGTTTTTGTAGTAAGGGGTTTATTTCATTTTTTATTAGCTTCAATTTTGATAATAACTTTTTTGTAAAAAATTACACTTTTTGAGTTATTGATGAAAAATTGGTTAAAAACATGCATTTTTCTCAAAAAAATTAAAATCTTTGATCTTTTATAACTCAAAAAGTTTTGATTTATTTTAATAACTTTATATAACAAATTTTGCTTGAAATTTGTCCCTCTATCGAATTATGGGGCTATTTTTAATAAAATAATTTTCACCCCCGAGAAGGGGTGGCATCCACCCCCAGGGTAAAAGCGCAAGTTGGCACCATGTCACCTTTGTTCCTTGAGATATCCTCTAAGCACTCACCAATTTTCATGCAAATCGATGGAGGTTCAACGAAATCGGAGGTAATAGCTTATATCTACCTTCAGTGACTCCACTAAATAGGCAGATACATTTTATCAGGCATAGAAATACAATGATAATATATTATTTTGAACAAATATTCTACACTAAAGACAGGATAAGAAACATTAAGACCTCGTTAACATGTGTGTTAAAAACATTGCGATAAAAGAGAAAACGGCTTTATTTTTACACTCATGTCAGAACACTGTCAGGTACTCATGTAGGTCATCTACAAATTCCAAGTTCCAATATCGAAAACATAATAATTACATTCGTCCGTCTTAAGTTTCATTATTTTGAGCCTTTTGGCTCTTGGAACTTCAAGGAATATCATTGCCATCTTTAACTAGAAAGTATATAGCTTTAAGCCGGCCACTCACGGTACTGCCGTGTCGTTCGACAAAATCGTCGATGATATTAATTCTGCATTACTGCAGCAGGCAGGTGAGTCCCACTGTGGTAAAATTGTAACGATTTTGTTGGATGCACGGTCACATACGATCAAAATGTTTGTCAATTAGTCGAATTCGACAAAATTAGAGACCTTCAGGCATAATCTCACGGCTGATAGCTTCGCGCCATTATCCACAAGAGTAAGTACGTCAACCAAATGTCCGAACATATATTTCCCCTCCAACTAAGCAGAAATTGCTCAGTTCAAAATCAGCTCATGTTCCCTGTCGATGAGTGAAATATCCAACGCTTCGCTAGTTCTGATTCGCAATGATAGGAAGAGCCGACATCGAAGGATCAAAATTTGACAAGTACTTACTGCACGCAACTTAACATTGTGATAGCATGTGGAGTGCCAAATGTAAACACTTTTGAATAAGTTGCGTACACAAGTATTTCTACGTTTATGCAAAAACCAAAAAATGTTTTATTTGTATATAAAAATGTCATGTTTAATTTTTAAAAGTATAGTGCTCTATGGATGCCAAACATGACAACATACTAAATCCCTGGAACGACGCCTACTTGCATTAGAAATGGACTTCTGGAGAAGCTCGGCTAGAAAATCAAGGCTTGAAAGAATACAAAATGACCAAATCAGAAATATAATGGGAGTCAAGTCAACCATCATCGATGAAATTCAAAGGAGACAACTGATCTAGTATGATCATGTAGAAAGAATGGACAACGCCAGGCGACCAAAACAATTTTAAAATGGATGCCAAGGGAAAGAAAGAAGAGAGAAGGTCCGAAACAATCCTGGCTGGGTGGATTTAGAGAACGCTGTAAAAAACCGAGATAAGAAAAAAATAAAATTTTTATTAGCACCCGGATCAAGGTGATGAAGGTTTAATATCATACGATCTTTTTGAAAAATATGTAGGACTATGCATATTGTTTTCTTGATTTACTAGGTAAATTTCGTATTTATTTGTCTTATACGATTCCAACCACTTCTTCATAACCTTCATCTATTTTTATAACAATATTACTCTTTTAGAACTTTAGATTATGTAATTATCATGATTAATTTTCACGTTAGTTTGTAGAATTACAGTTGCATTAGACCAAATCATAATAACTGTGAGCTCGTAATAATAATTATGGGCACGTTACATACAATGTATAAAACAAGTATTTAAAACATATAATCTCACATAAATGGACTAAACTAGGTCAGTTTAAATATTTATGTTGGTTATCAGCACAAAAAGCTATACTGCGAGGCATAAGTTAGGGATATAGAAATGCTCATATAGGATGCTCATTTTCATAACTCATTTTTTCGTGAACAGATTAACGGATTCCGCTAATTTTTTTTTTATTATTTTAGATATTTCTTTAGTGTTTACACAGTTGTGCAAAGATTTACACAAACTTCTTTTTTGTACTAATACCGGGTGGAAGAAAACTTATGTTAAGTTTGAAACACCCTGTAGGGAGGACGAGGTACAAATCTGAGTATAAATCAAAATCTTATTGCAGTCTTATGTTTTGTGGACATTTTGTTTTGTGAATGTTCCTGATATCTTCAGAAACAAAGAAAACATACGGTTTTTTAGTTTAACATGTGTTTTAATCGACACAAAAGTTTGAGACACCCTGTAGGGAGGAAAAGGTAAAAAGGTGGTTATGCATTGATACTATTGGGTGGTATCATATTTTGTGAACCCTTTATTTTTTTAATTTCTCTGATATCTTTAAAAACAAAAAAACTAGACGGTTTTACTCTTTAAGATGTGTTTTAACTGACGACTGCGATACGTGAGAAGGCCATGTCTTATCATACCACTAAGATGAAATTATTTCTTATATACAGTGCAAAAGGAAAATAGTGTTCAAAGAAAAAGAATATGTGTAATGTACCTCTCGCTACTTAAAGAGCCTCCAGGTAGACACCAAATCCGTATTTATATTATATTTCGGGGAAATTCTACCCCAAATCATCACAGAGCCTCCATTAAATAATCTCATCTCTCTTATGTTGCGCTGTGCATACCGCTTACTTGGTCGACAAATAACTCTTATAGGTGTCGATATACCATCTACACCAGAGAGCTTTTACTTCACGTTAAAAGTTACTTATATATTTTTTCTTTCATATCACTATTAATTTACCCTCCTTAACATCAATGTATTTTTCGATTTTATTCGAAAGCTGTTTGATTTTGTTTGCGCGTTGTTTTTACAAAATAACATTAAATTCTTTTTTTAGGTGGGAATCTGTTTTCCCAACAACTAAACGACGACCTTATTGAACTTTCTGTAAATTCTGACGAGGTGGGTTTCGAGGCAAGGACCGGCGGCAAGAAATATGAACATAAGATTTTAGGCAACTTTCTAAACAACAAATGGCACACGGTGTATCTTCAATATGTGTCAGGAAACTTAACCATTGAAGTGGACGGTAACGTTCAGGTATGTTATGTTAGTTTTAAGAGTTAGATAGGTTTTAAAATTTTTTACATCTATTAAATAGCCCGTGAATGCAACATTGTATCTGGCAGAATCTGCAAGACCAATAAGTCTCAGGATGAACGAGAAAGAAACGGAATATCGATACCATTTAGTATAATATCAGGACTTAGACAAGGAGACCCCTTATCACCGTTACTATTAAACTTGGCCTTAGATATAATAATAGTCTGGGCAGATTATCGGAGAATAGGCCGTTTTTGGGAAAATTTATTTACCAGCAATTTTATTGCTGGAATCGAATCTTATGATTGTATATATTAATAATATAGATATGCAAAGTCCGTAGATAGTGTGCTACTTTTTTATAAACAAAATGGCGCCCGAAAATCGTGTTTTTTTTCAATTTTTGCTCTATAACTACAAAGATTTTAACTTTACACCAAAAACACCCAAATAAAAATTCACCGTAATTAAATTCTGCATAGAGACGTGTTTTTCCCGATCTACTTCGACGAAAATTTTCCCCGGAAAATGCGGGTTTTCCATCAAAATCTTAATTTTCAAATAAAATTTTAGATAAGTAATTGTTTATCAATAATTAAATAACTTGGTAATATAAAAGCTCTTTTCGTATAGACTATAATTCCAGAAGCAGCCGATGGAAATTGAATGAACAGTTTGGCAACAATTGAATTGTTAATTAAAAATTTACGGTCGCTATAATAACCACAATAATTACGATACATAAGAATAACTATGATGTTTGTATAAAAAGACACTATACCTATCGAATGTACTTTACAGAATTGAAATTGGACTATTTAAGCGGCCTTAGGAATATTTTAAAATTATAAACAATTTTTTGGCTTATAAACAAATAGAACATCTCGGGAAACATTAAATTAATTTAAATCATGAAAACGGTATTGGAAAAAAAGCGTCAGGACGCTTCTTTTAAAAGAAGCAACGTTTAATTATGATGAGTTGTTCCTAAGATACAACCGGTCAAAGTTGACCGGTATTTACGGCAAAGATATAAACAATAGGATCATAATTTTCGAACCATCACCTTTTTATTTTTGTCCTCTTTCTCCACACCAATTTTCATATCTTTAAAATACTCATAACATATATTATTAAAATAATAACTATCGATATTATGAGTGAAAATTGCCAAAAATAGCAAAATTCCAATCAAAAATTAGGTTGGAGAAAATGTAATCTCAAAGTTCAAAATCGGTATACGTTAAAAAAATGCATTTTCTCGGCTTCCCATGGAGCAATTTTCTTCATTCTTTTTTTGTTTCCAAGTAACTCGAGTAGAGCCATCTAACTAACGCATTATTAAATGTCAAAGTTGCTTTTGTTTTGTTATAATAAATGAATTTATTTATTATAACAAAAATTTAAAAAAAAAAAAAAAAAAAAAAAAAAAAAAAAACATTAAAAGGGTAAACCCTGTAGTTGGCTGTATACCTTTGTTAAGACAACGTAGAATGAAGTAAACACTTCTGTTGTATATAGGTATATTATAAATTTATTAAAAAATTTTTAAAATTCATCCACAAGGGAGTGGTTGTACAAAACGTTTTCGGTCAAACTGACCATCCTCAGTGTAAACCTGGAAATAAGTGAACCACTTAGATTTTAATTGTTTAAAATATTGTTGATTTTAATTTTAAAAAATTTTTAATTTGTTTAAATAAAGATTGTTTAAATAATTATACAGCTTTCAAATAAGAATATTTGTGTTTTTAACGTTAAAAGGTACACGTGTAGTAAGTTTATCTAAAAAAAGTCTACAACTGGAAAAAATATGTAGTTTTCTTTTCTTATAAATAAATTAATCTATTATAACAAAACAAAAGCAAGTTTGACATTTAATAATGCATTAGTTAGATGGCTCTACTCGAGTTACTTGGGAACAAAAAAGAATGAAGAAAATTGCTCCATGGGAAGCCGAGAAAATGCAGTTTTTAACGAATACCGATTTTTAACTTTGAGATTACATTTTCTCCAGCCTAATTTTCGATTGGAATTTTGCTATTTTTGGCAATTTTCACTCATAATATCGACAGTTTTTATTATATTAATATATGTTATGGGTATTTTAAAGATATGAAAATTGGTGTGGAGAAAAAGGACAAAAATAAAAAGGTGATGGTTTGAAAATTATGATTCTATTGTTTATATATTTGCCGTAAATGCCGGTTAACTTTGACCGGTTTCATACCAGGAACCACTCATCACAATTAAACGTTTTTTCTTTTAAAAGAAGCGTCCTGTCGCTTTTTTTTCCAATACCGTTTTCATGATTTAATTTAATTTAATATTTCCCAAGATATTCGATTTGTTTTCAATTTCAATTCAGTAAAGTACATTAGATAGGTATAGTGTATTTTTATACAAAAATCATAGTTATTCTTATGTATCATAATTATTGTGGTTATTATAGCGACCGTAAATTTTTAATTAACAATTCAATTGTTGCTAAACTGTTCATTAAATTTTCATTGGTTTCTGGAATTATAATCTATACGAAAAGATCTTTTACATTACCAAGTTATTTAATTATTGATAAACAATTACTTATCTAAAATTTTAGTTGAAAGTTAAAGATATTGTTGGAAAAATCCGCATTTTCCGGGGAAAATTTTCGTCGATGTAAATCTAGAAAAACACGTCTCTATGCAGAATTTAATTTCGGTGAATTTTTATTAGGGTGTTTTTGGTGTAAAGTTAAAAATATTTGGAATTATAGAGCAAAAATTGAAAAAAAACACGATTTTCGGGCGTCATTTTGTTTATAAAAAAAGTAGCACACTATCTGCGGACTTTGCATATCTATATTATTAATATATAGAATCATAATTCAAGCAATAAAATTGCTGATAAATAACTTTTCCTTGTATTTTGCTAATTAACCCAGAGTGTAAGTAAAATAGCACGAATCGAGGATCAAAACTATTGTTGGCCTCTGCTGGTGATCTAGATCTAGAGGAAGTCGCTCATTCTACAGGAGACGTGACGGAGGTATTTTCACATCTCGAGCAGAAAACAGGTAGTCTGGATCTGCTAGAGAAGACGAAATACATGCTAGTAACCAAAAATCCAAGACCAAGAGTCAGGCAGAACATAACTATTAATGACCACAACTTCGAAGTAGCAAAAGAGTTTAAATATATGAGGCGGTAATCACAGATGACAACCAGATAGAAAGAGGTCTCATCATTATTAAGATCTAAGCTGCTAAAAAGACAATCTAAATTAAGACTGTATATGTCAATTATTATATTTATATAAAAATCCACAAGGAAGAAATTCCTGTAGCTGGCTGTATACCATTATCATCATCATCATCGGTGCTACAGCCCTTAGAGGGCCTCGACCTTCTCAAGCTTTCTACGCCATTGTGTTCTGTCCCTTGCTTGCATTTTCCAGTTGCCGAATCCGATCTTCTCGGCATCTTGTGTTACCCCGTCCATCCACCTCAACTTTCTACATAACAAAAAATTATACCTTGTGTTACAATCATTGTCCTGGTTCTTTTGGTGGTTGTCCAAGGCGCGATTTCACTTCACTTTAAAGTCACTTTATAAATGATTGATACAGCAACAGTACATAATTGATGAAACCATAGTTCATAGAAAAATCTTTATAGAAAAATTCAGCATTGTATGCATTCGGCATTCTCAAAAGCAAATTAGTTCTACTCGAACAAAAATATTAAAAGTGATTTGTTCATTAAACGGAATCAAAAAATATTAGAATGGAAGCAAATGCTTTAACTAGGGTGTTGAATCTAGTAACACAAAACGAAAACTTCTTCTGCATAATTCCTGGATCTGACTGCATGTAAAAAAATGATACCAAAAGTGGTAAACAAATATCGGCAATAGCCTAACAATAGCTAAAATAATTGCCGGAGTTCACGTATCTGTCCGCCATGTGTCGCCGGGCTGAGTTCTATCAGCCGGCCGAAGAACTTGTAACTACATTTTACTTCACTGGAACCTAACTGGAACTTCACTTCATGACGATTATAACAGAACTGAACTTGAAGACGGCCCAGATGGAACTTCTCTCTTTCCCCAGACTCTAACCAAAACGCCCTATCCAATATCATCACACGATATATCCCATCGATAATCCCTCGACCATCCATCGACCAATTACAGATTCAAAACACTCAATAAATTTAATCTTTGCCAATAAGAAGTTGCAATTTACGCTTCAAGTTGAACCATCTGGCGAACCAAAACAGCTCCACCAATCAATGAAAAGAATACACAAAGAAACCTCAATATTTCACTCTACCCATTCTTCCCATGGAAAGTGTCACAAATCAGCTGCATTCACAACTCAGGCCTGTTCCCATCAAAAATGCTTAAGTCAGCTATAAGAACACTTGTTGGATTACATAAACACACTCAGCGCCTATGGAATTTATTATATCAACATTCTAGCTCTTACATAAATAAAACCCCGACTTTAAGACTACTTACCAAAGAATTATGACCAAAATTCCTTTGTCGGTTGTTAGATAAATTAAAAAACAGAGATACGAACACGCACGAGAATCGAGGAAATAAGAATTTATCGATTCAATACTGTGAAAAACAAAATACGTCACATTCTGCCTAGAAACAGATTATACATTCGACTATTCGTGAGAATCAAGAATAAATCACGTAATACGAAACATTTGTGAGAACTTACGATTCTTCGATAAACAAATATGAATTCAACGATTCTAACATATAGGGTGTAACGAAAGTGTTACAAATGTAAACTGGATCGAAATTTCAAATAACTTTGGTACCGTTACAACAGTAGAAGATCAGTAGGTAGATTCCATCCCAGAAAAAGATGTAAGGATGATGTTGAGCCGATTTATCTAGGATTGGGGTCCAACAATGGGAAACGGAGTCGCAAAATCATAAAATGGTGGGCTATAGTGGATGCACAAAAACTCCGAGTTGTAAATCCAGTCAAGAACAAGAAGATTAATTAAAGTGAAGCAGTGAAGCTCTTGGTGTTGTTATATTAATATTACATTAATTACTAAGTTACGATTAATATAATATTAAAATATATATTAATAACACTTGATTAATAATCGACAATTTTTAAAAACTAATTAATATTAAATGATTTTAGCTTTTGGCAAATTCAACATATCGAAACGAACTTTTGGTTAGTCCAGGACTGTACAACGAAGGAGCTGCTGTTCTACTCATAGGAAAACAGTTCAATGGATGTCTTTTGGAGGGACCAACAGTTATCTTTGATCCAAGTATAATAAAATCCAATCATAATGTTCTTTTTAAACCTTGCCCTATACCATATGATTCATGTAAGTATAAATGATGCACTTTTATGGTTATTATCACTCTTTTTTTCTTATTAAGAGTACAAAAAGAAAAATAAGCTGTTAACCACAGCTTAAAAATAGCCAAACCGCTGCAACTAATTTTACATGGAAAAGTAGAAAATCTACGTACTTGGTTCAACACAACAACCACAAATCGTTTCAGAGCAGCAGCGTGCAAAGTACAGATTGCCATGATGCTCGCCAACATTAAAACGGATAGGCACTACAAGAAGATTAGTCTTCTGGTATTAATTTTAAAAAGGCACAGCTATAAATAAAAGGGAGCGAAATCAATCCATCAAAAATAATTCAGGTTTAAATATAAGAACATGATATAAATAATATATTTTGTTTATATCGTGCATTTCGGTTTCTCTTTTTAGTGGGGTAGCTTTTCGAATTAATACTTTTAATTTTTGACTGATACCGTTAATTGAAATATTGATATGGGAAGATCTCTCATGCTTCACTAAAAATTGAGGCATTCTATCACCGACATTCACCGAGTATCTCTATCCTTCTTTCAAAAACGCGAATACGATCTTCTGTCTCTTACAAACTGGAAAATTATTGAAAAATAGATTCTTCGGTAGGTACTGCCCCAGTGGATTCATCGCAAACTATACTGTTAGCCTGTAGTTTCCTGTTTTATTTCGTTTACCGTTACACCTTAGACAAGGAAAGAGACTCAGCCAGCCTTTTTACACACCAGCTCTGTTGCCACATCTAAGAAATTTCTAGTTAGTCATAAAATTTAAATGATTCTTTCTTTGTAAATATTTATAGGTCTGAAATATAATATTTCAATGAACGGTGGTATTTACGTTGTTTGAAACAACTTTTTTGTAGTTTGATATAATGTAACTACTGTCATTTGATTTTTTTCAATACCTATGTATTGTATTACATGAATTGATCGGATTCCAACTTTGTGTTTATCGTTTTATTCAAGAGTATATTCATTTAAATCCTTGATTGAATTAGAATACATATTGTATAAATAAATATTTCTTGTAATTCTTAACGAATTTCGAAACATAATATGCCCACAATAATTATTATTAGTTGCTTTGTATTACACTTATAGAAGGCTTTTCTTGTTATATGTCGTCATATCTACCTTTATTTAAGGGCATATTTTATATAAGGCTTTGACAATAAAGACGGTTGGGACACCGTTTCTAATTAACATATTATGTATCTGTTAATTAATTTAGTTCAGTTTTTCAATTTTTAGTTAACGTTATTTTTAAGAAGGGCAAGGTTAAATTAACAATAGAAACAAAATACGCATAAAAAAACATGAACGTTGGACAAACACCTGTTTCCGATACATTCACAGTTAGGTCTGGATCCCGCGTATGAAAAAAAAGATTATTAATAGCAAGCTGAAAATTTGTTAAAAGCTTAAGGGTGTCTAGTCGGATAATCTTTGATATATGGAAACACTGTAACAGGGGCAGTTTTAATTGTGGAACAGGTTACAAATTTGGAACGGTCAGACCACGAAAACGGCACATATATTTTGTCCGACAGAACAGACTTAAACTCTCCGAACAGAGATTAAACTCTCATGCAAAAATCAGACTGCTATTTATCACCTGTCATAATTCCTCTCATTTGACATATTCTACATGTTCTACTCATTAAAACGCCCATATTGGTGATAAATAGCAGTCTGATTTTTGCATGAGAGTTTAATCTCTGTTCGGAGAGTTTAAGTCTGTTCTGTCGGACAAAATACATGTGCCGTTTTCGTGGTATGACTGTTCCAAATTTTTAACCTGTTTCACAATTAAAACTTCCTCTGTTCCAGTGTTCCCATATATCAAAGTTTGTCCGACTAGACACTCTTAAGCTATTAACAAATTTTCAGCTTGCTATTAATCAACTTTTTTTTCATACGCGGGATCCAGACCTAAGTGATATTATTGTAAAGCTTTTAGAAGAATATATTAAACTTTATTGCCATTAAACTTTAGTCCAATTTACTGTACCTGGATAATTAGCGTGTATTTTAAATAAAATGTTTTTAGGTGCCATCCTTGATTGAAATATAATATTATACAAAGGAGTTTAAAAGGAGTAAAAAATAAAAGTACTGTACGTGGTTTACATTTAATAAATTTATACCTACGTATTGGATATTGACGTTGATTGAAATAACAACTGAAATTAATGCTTGGTCGAGAACACAATAAAAGAAATGAACTTTGTATGACATTTTAGGATCCAACATCTGTTCGTCTGTTTTTACGTTCGTAAGCGAACAGCCTGCTTTTATTCCGACTCCGTAACTGTGTGGCTGGTTGTAAACTGGGCTCCGCATCATGGTACAATAAAGCTTCAATTAAGCTTGGGAAAGTTATTGTACCATGGCTCCGCATCCAGTTTCTCTACAGTTTCATTGGCTGTAGTAATAACATCATTAAATTTGCTATCTATTCGAAACTAGAGCGAGAATTGTTTTAAGGGCGTAGACGTAAAATTTCGCATCAATGTGTTTTAAATGAATTAACAATTTTTTTCGAATCCTGAGAAAACTAATAAGTATTCTTGAAAAATTTAAACGCTGAGTGAAAGATTACATTATTACCGAGGGCCGAAAGTCCATTAGAATAACCGAAATGTTTCATTTGAATGAGATATTTAAAACTAAAAATCACTTCTATGACGTTTATTAAAATAAACAAATAAACATCATATAAGTTTTTAGGGACTTTCGGCCCTTGGTAATAATGCAATCTTTCATTCTGGGTTTAAATTTTTCAAAAATACCTATTAGTTTTCTCAGGATTTGAAAAAAATTAATGAATTTAAAACACATTGGAGCGAAATTTTACCTACGCCCTTAACTCTTCTAAAGCATTTAGCATATTCATTGTTTTTGATCGTAAACTTTTGCTGACGAAGTTAACTTTCATCAGAACTTCATACCATAAATGTGGACTGAGCATATAAATGTAAATGTTGGTATTTTATCTCCTAAACATCTAGCTTGATATTTTGAATCAAGATCAAAATCCGAATGTGTTATATCACATAAAGCATCATTATTTCTGTCAAATTGTTGTACAATGGCTTTAAAGCATAAATTCTGCTGGACCGGTGGCTGCATGTCTTTACAGGATTTTTCTTAAGGTTGTTCTGAAACTATTTTCTTGTGGCATTTTTGTAATTAACTATTTTTGATGGTAAATAAGCCACAATTTTACTAAAAAAATAATAAAATAAAATATTAATAAAATATATTTTTTAGTAAAATTGTGGCTTATTTCCCGTAAAAAATAGTTAATAATTAGGATTTTTCTTGTTTATGCAGATTGTATACATCAATACGTAATGTAGGCAAACTTCAAAGGCCTACTTTCCTTTGAAGTTGAGATATACGGAGTGGCAAGGTCGGTAAATGGGTAAGTGTTGTTGTGACCTGCGTAAAATTTTTGTACCAACTCTAGTGGCGCCCCTTAATTGCTGGCGCCTGTGTGCGCCGCACACATTGCACACGTGGACGGCGCGGCCCTGGGTATATGTATAGTATATAGTACCCAAAAAAACCATTTGTAACCTGGCTGCTCAAGTGTTCCGAACATGGCATATTTTTGCCTTATTTCCCTGGCGTATAAGTAAAAGATTTGGACTACAAGAAAATATATCAAAAACTAAATTTATGGTCATCAGCAAAAATAAAATTAGAGGCGCCCAACTGGTTATCAAGAATACACCAGGGGACTGAGTTAATATACCAGTATACAGTATAGTATACCTATCTTGGAACAATAGTAAACGAACAATGGGACCACTCACAAGAAATAAAATGTAAAATAGAGAAGGCTCGGAATGCATTAAATAACATGGCAAAACTCTTTAAAATCCACAACCTTAAACTGGAGATAAAAGTAAGGCTCCTACGATGTTATATCTTTTTAATATTATACTACTGAGTTGAATCCTGGACACTCACTAAAGCGATGGAGAAAAAACTTGAAACCTTCGAGATGTGACTATACAGACGAATCATAAGGATATCATGGACGGACAAGATAACCAACGAGACCGTATTACGAAGAATGGGAAAAGAAAGAGAGGTGATGTACACCATTAAAAGGAGAAAGTTAGTATATATCGTTAAAAAGTTCGAAAGTTAGTATAACACATAATGAGAAACGGCACCAAATACAGATTACTGACGGTAATACTTCAAGGCAAAGTATTCGGAAGCGAGAAATTGGAAGAAGAAGAATATCATGGTTAAAGAACCTGAGGAAATGGTTCTCCACAACAACTAATCTATTTAAAGCATCAGTTAATAAAATCATTAGAGCCAGAATGATCGTCAATATTCTAAACGAATAGGCACAAAAAGAAGAAGATTCGTTTCTATAATCTAAGTTTAAATCCATTATTGTGAAAATATAGTACATATTGTATAGGTAAATATTTCCAAAGCAAAGTCTTTCGCACATCTGGTTTTATTTTAATTCTAAAGCGAACCTCAGCCCGGCAATAAATCACCAGCCAGGACCACTACCCTTCATATAACGGTATTTAAGAAAGATGTTTGCTAGGACATAGTCGAGTTTGTATTGTCGCCCCCGTTAGGTAAATTATTCCAATTCGAAATTTTTGCACAAACTTACTCAAAAAGAGGTCCTTATAACAAATCCACAGGGTGAGAGACGGTACCATAATCGAAAAATTGTTTAAACAATAATTTTTGTTAAACAAATTCACAAAAATAATTTTTTAGATCATTTGGGCCATTCTGAGCAAAAAAGGTATAGTTTTGGATCCCGCGTACCAAAAAAAAGTTGATTAATAGCAAGTTGAAATTTGATCATAGCTTAAGAGTGTCTAGTCGGACAAACTTTGATGCATGGGAACACTGGAACAGGGGAAGTTTTAATCGTGGAACAGGTTAAAAATTTGGAGCGTTAGACTACGAAAACATCCCATCTATTTTGTCGGACAGAACTTCCAATTGATTTGTTACCCTTTTATTAAACTCTCATGCAAATATCAGACTGCTATTTATCACCAACTGGGCATTTTAAGTCCGACACGTAGAATATGTCAAATAACAGGAATTACGTTGGTGATAAATAGCAGTCTGATTTTTGCATTAGAGTTCAATGAAAACGTAACAAATCAATTGAAAGTTCTATCCGACAAAATACAGTTTTCGTAGCCTGACGGTCCAAATCTTTAACCTGAACCACTATTAAAACTTCTCCTGTTCCAATGTTCCCATACATCAAAGTTTGTCCGACTAGACACCGTTAAGCTATTCACACATTTTCAGCTTGCTATTAATCAACTTTTTTGGTACGCGGGATCCAGACCTAGTAACTTGTGATTTTTCTCTAAAATTGATTGTTGTCGAGTTATCCGCGATTTAAAATTTGAAAAATGCGAAAATGGCCATTTTCAATGTTTAATAACTCGGTTAAATATAATTATTAGAGAGCGGAATATATGTAACACAACATTACCAAAATATGCGCATATATATGCATTACTTTAACTACAAATATGCAGGTATTTTTTCTAAATTTGTCTAAATATGCAAATGCATATTAAAAATACTCAAAAATAAAACAATATATTAAATATAAACATTTATGTTTAAAAAATTCAACCTACATTTATGTTTAATACATATTTATTTTTCACATAAAAACAAATGAAATGACACAAAAACTGATATTATAATTAAATTAAGAATCTAAATTATAGTATGAATTTATAATCAAATATTTTTCAAAATTTTCAACTAGCAACTTTTGCCTTCTATCACTAAAAACGTGTTTGGACACAGAAAAAGTTCGTTCTACATCTACTGATGTTATAGGACAATATTTAAAAAATGAAATGTGAAAATGAATGTAACTTACGATTTTGGAACAGGCCTTGCAAAATACTTTGTCTCCACTTAACTTTAACTCGGGAAAACACTTTATCCAAGCGCTTTTTTTAATGGTAGACATATTTAAATTTAATATATACCAATCACTTCAAAAACACTAAATACGATACAACGTTTACTTTAAACAAATGTTGGCCGGAAACTGACAAAATAAATATTAGACCCTTAAAAGCAGGTAGGTACCTACGACTTGCTACGCTAATAAAATAATATTTTTCTGGGAACACCCATAATTGTTAAATTCAGGTAGTAATGGGAAAGTCCAGATAGATAATAATGAGCCATAGATAGATAAATAACGAGCTCGTTCATATCGAAGTTATAAAATTCCAACTAAGAGAGGAAAATTTTAAACTTTTATATAATTTATTTTTAAAATATGCAAAATAAATCGTGTTTAGCTTAAATATGCAATGTTGTGTTTGTTGTCTGAAAATAGCATCTATATGCACTTTGCATATATTCCGCTCTCTAATAATTATTATGAAAGTCGGAAAGTGACCTAATCAAAGTTTAAAACCCCCTCTACAAGATCATAAAGAAATTGTTGTCATTATGTTATTACTAAGCTGTCATTTTTAATTATTAACAATGGGCGCTAAGCGCATATTAGGCGGCCTTCAATGGTGATTGCGAAAGAGATGCACCATTCCAGCCGTCCAATGGAGCATCTCACTCGCACTCACATTGACGGCCGCGCCGCCTCAATACACGCTTAAAGCTCATTGTTGATAATTAAAAATAACATCTTAGTAATGAAATAATGACAAACATTTCTTCAGGATCTTGTAGAGGGGACTTTAATCTTTGGGTAATTTGGTCAGTTTCTGACTTTCATAATGATTACTTTTAACCGAGTTATTAACCCTTGAAAATGGTTATTTTAGCTTTTTCAAATTTTAAATCGCGTATAACTCAACAACAATCAATTTTAGAGAAAAATAACAAGACACCTTTTTTGCTGAGAATGACCCAAAGAATCTAAAAAAAATTGTTCGAAGTGAAAAAAAATATTTTTGTGAATTTGTTTAAAAAAAATTTTTAAACAATTTTCCGACCGCGGTACCGCCCGGTACCCTGTGGATTTGTTATAAGGATCTCTTTTTGAGTAAATTTGTGCAAAATAATCGAAAAGGAATAATTTACATAACGGAGGTGACTATACAGCTTGGACTAATAAATATTTTCGATACCGAATATTACCAAAACATTTAGAAATGGCAACGCTGTCGATTGTAGCGTTTTGTGGTCAAATCCAAAAATAATACAAGTAGAATTTTATACAAATTTCTTTGTCGTTCTAAGGGTTAGAGATTCACATATCTGCTCACTAGATGGCTTTTGGCCTGCCATCTATGAGGCGAATATAGCAGAGGTTTCGTTTTCTTTCGTAACATGAGATATCTTCTCCAATACCTCAATCAACGCTGATACTTAGTTTATTATTAAACATTTTTTTTCTGTCTTTGTAGGTGTTCCAAAGGGCCTTGACTGGTGTGAAACAGAACCGTGCATGCGGCACGGAACCTGTCTTAGTAAACAAGACACCTACACATGTTTGTGCAACCCACGATATTCTGGCAAAAATTGTGAAATAGATTTAGGAAATCCATGTGACAAAATCCCGCCAATATGCAAAAACTCTGCAGTCAACTGCACCTCTGACCAATCAGGAGATTTTACGTGCACTTGCAGCCCTGGTTTCACAGGAAAAAGATGCGAAACTAAACTCAAGACACAGCCCTTGTGCAAAAACAAAGCTTGTTTGAACGGCGGTATCTGCGACGTCAATCCTGATACTGAAGAGACTTACTGCCGATGTAAAGAAGGCTTCGAGGGCGAAAATTGCGAAATCGATCAAGACGAATGTCTTTCTAATCCCTGCTTGAACGACGGAATCTGCTTGGACAGTTATAATAATTTTACTTGTGATTGCAATCACACCGGATACGAAGGAAGAATTTGCGACAAAGATGTCAACGAGTGCAAATTGAATCCATGTTCTAGTCAAGGAACGTGCTTTAACACTTATGGTTCGTATTTGTGCCAGTGTTTACCAGGGTTTGGAGGCAGGAATTGTAGAAGTGTAAGTAAAAATGCAATTGTAACAATAAATTTTTGTCTCTATAAGGTTTGACCTATTTATGAACTGTAGAACTGTTTTAATAACGGTATTAATTGGTTTTTACCAATACTATTATCATACACTTTAGGAACTCTAACAAGGGAACATCCAAAATTAACACAAGGTTCAATAGTGTGCTTTCAAATAAGACAGACAAAGACGTCTTTAATTTCGGTAACAGCTCTACACTGCTCGTTTCAAAAACGTTACTTCTCTGTTGAGCCGAGCCGGTTTGCGCTTTTCATTCTACTGAATTTGGTCTATTTTTCTTCAAAATTGTCTTGTATTCTGTTAGCACTCAATCTTTTTCTAGGTCAACTTAAGTTTCCTCTTTTGATTGGTGACTTATCTCGTGCTATTCTATTTTTTGCTATTAAGAGGGATTTAAATTTTATTACTCTGTCTTTAGTATTCTTCTTGTGGTCTGGTGGAAGAATCACCTTGTCCTATTCTCGACCACCTCCCTCAGTGGTGTGTACTGAAGTATTGCTTAGAAGGAGGCCCTTAGAACTAGGTCTTGCCATGTGGATCCTTCAATCAATCTGTAACGTGCCGTTTCTGTTCTCTCGAGTTTCGTCCAGTTGGTCTCTACCGATGACCTCCATACTGGGACTGTATATAACATCACAGCTGTAACGTAGACTTGGTATAATTGAATCTTTGTGGGCTGCGATAGAGGGCTGGTCTTGAAAATATAAGGTTGAATTAGTCTCTCCTCCACTGAAGCTTTTTTCTTGCCTTCTTGGATGTTCCTGGTGAAATTTATTTTTGTGTTGAGGTGGACTCCGAGGTACTTGACGATTTTTTCTGATTGGATTCTGTTTCTCCTCATTGTTAGTTCTACCTCTGGTGGTTTTTGTTGCTGCGTAAAGATAAATTGAGTCTTCTCCGTTGTTTATTTTTATTTTCCATTTTTCCGTGTAGTCTGATATTCTTCATAAGTGGTTTTCTAATCTCTCAACTATTCCTCTGCCTTCTTTGGCCGCGGGATAGATTCGCGTATCATCCGCGTAGAACGTTGTATTTGTTTTGGCATCAATGGGAAAGTGCTGCCTTGACTTCTTGAACTGTTTGCATCCTGGACAGCTTTTGGTCAGCTGAAACCCGAAAAATTCTGTTAGTTAAATATGCGTTACAATTATAGACCAAGTAATGAGGGTCTAGTTCTGTTCATCTTGTTTTAACTGTTATTGCTATGTATGCCACTGTTAAAATTATGTAACATGTTTGAGTTGTCAAATATAAAAAAACATAGATATTGATCTTATGACGAATATCACACTCAGTATATTCTCCAATCGACCAAAAACGTGGTAGAGTATTTTCTGGGAACAAGAAAACACAAGATTATGATCAATTTTTTTCTTCTATTTTATTTACGGATGAAAAATCTTCCTTCCTTAATGCTAAGTAAAATGCAAACAGAGTATATTTGTCTACAGAGAATAAACATTTAAATATAAAGTATGAACAAAATTTTCCCAGAAATGAAATGTTAAATGTAAATTAAATGACAACAGAAATTAATAAAACAGAATAATGTTTTTCCTAGCAGAGTAATAATTGACGATTTAGAACTGGAAGATGTGGACACCTTCTATCTAGTCGCTGTTGGCCAAAGATAACAACGTCAGCGAAGAAATTAAAAGAAGAATAGTGCTTTCTAATAAGTGATACTATGGCTTGAGAAGACAGATTGTTGAAATGAAGACCAGAAGAAGACCCAGAAAAATTAGTGACCGTTTATAATACATTAATTAACAAATGAAGCAGAAACGTGCTCAAGCAAGAACCGCTTAAATGTTTCGAGCGAAAAATCCTAGGTTTGTGGCGCAGCCGTTGCAACTTTGAGTTGCAAGAGGAAGGTGCAACAGCCAGAAAAGTTTTAGACCGAAGAGGACCGATTTGGATCCAGAGGAAGACGGAGACTTAGGTATCAATATAACTTAGAGGACGTTTTAAAATCTATTGCCTTTATTCCATGGAGAAGAGAAAGAGACAGGGGTGAACGGAATTAGAGAACGGAAAATTCTGAAAAAGGCTTTGACTCATATAGAGCTGTGATCTCACTGATGATGATGATAATGTTTTATCTGCCTTCCTAAATTTATAACTACATTTTAGGAATATTTGGTTTCACTACGATGGTTGTCATGCGCATAATTCGGCCCATTGTATTTCTTGTATATTCATTCCTTGAAATTCCAACCCTGTATATTAGGCTGGAACGAAAGGATAGGAAAAAAATTTTTGTTTCAAAGAACTTTCTAATAGCACTCGAAAGTTGCCTTTTTATGTCTACAATAAAACTACAAAATATTTTTATTCTAGGTTTACATCTTGAGGTGCCGCAAAAGCATTGAAAAGATAGGTTTTTAACAAAAAAATACAGAAATTTTCAAATATTTTATATATTTAACTTGGTGCCATAGCTAACATTTCTTAGTCATATTATCTTCATCATCATCTTGGTGCTACAGCCCTTAGAGGGCCTCGACCTTCTCAAGCTTTCTACGCCATTCTGTTTTGTCCCTTGCTTGCATTTTCCAGTTGCCGACTCCGATCTTCTCGGCATCCTGTGTTACCCCGTCCATCCACCTCAGCTTTGGTCTACCCCGTCTTCTCATTCCCACGGGTTGCGCTGTTAGAATCTTTTTTATCATGTTCGATTCAGGGGCCCGGGCTACATGTCCTGCCCACTGCAGGCGGTTTCGCTTAATTATAGTGATAATATCTTTTCCACCAAACGTATGATTGTAGATATTCTGCAGTTCAAAGTTATATCTACGCCTCCATATTCCGTTCTCACAGGCCGCTCCGAATATCTTACGTAGCACCTTTCTTTCAAAAATCGACAGAGCGGATTCATCAGTTTTAGTTAGCGTCCATGCCTCTGATCCATATGTGAGAACGGGGACTATCAATGTTCTATACAGCCTTATACGAGTTTTTTGAGACAGACGTTTGTTAGCTAAGTACTTTGATAGACTATGATAACACCTGTTTGCAATTATTATTCGTCTTTTTATTTCCTCTGATGTGTTATTATTGGGGTTAACCGATGTCCCTAGATATATGAACTCTTTGACCGCTTCGAAGTTTTGGTCATTGATGATTAGATCTGCGTCAATATTTCCAGCTCTTGTGTTTGTGTTAGTCGCCATGAATTTTGTTTTATTTCGATTTATATGTAACCCCACTTGTTCTGCTGCTGCTACTAGCTCGATTAGGATTTCCGCAGTTCTCGCTCTGGTTCTTGTTATAATGTCCACGTCGTCTGCATATGCTAGAATTTGGACAGATCTATTGAATATTGTTCCCCTGCTATCTATATTAGCGTCTCGTACGACTTTTTCTAATGCTACATTAAAAAGTTGACACGCCAGCGCATCTCCCTGCCTTAACCCCCTATGTATTTCAAATGGGGTTGACGAGTCGTTTTGAATTTTTACTGCTGATATCATCTTCGCCATTGTCACTTTTATCATGCATATGCTTTTTTTTTGGAATTCCTAACTCATTCATAGCGTTGTAGAGACTTGGTCTTAATACACTGTCATAAGCAGCTTTAAAATCGACAAAAATATGGTACATATCTGTGTTAAACTCTTGCGCTTTTTCCAGGATCTGTCGTAGTGTAAAGATCTGGTTAATGGTTGAACGTCCACGTCTGAATCCTGCCTGATATTCTCCTAGAAACGTTTCGGTCTAAGGCTTCAATCTCTCGTGCAAAATGTTTGACAATATCTTGTATGCTGTATTTAGGAGAGTTATTCCGCGGTAATTATTGCATTCCAGTTAGTTTCCCTTTTTGTGTAACGGGCATATTAAGCCTAAGCTCCATTCTTCAGGCATTTGCTCCTCAGACCAAATTTTACAAACAATTTCTCGCATCACCTTGGTGAGCTGCTCTCCACCGTGCTTAAATAACTCTGCTGGGATGCCATCGCTGCCTGGGGATTTGTGGTTTCTTAGTTTTTTTATAGATATTTTCACTTCTTCTACCGAGGGGGGTTCCACGAGTTCCTCATTTCGGTATTCCAGCTCTATATTGTTAGTAGGTTCCCCTTCCAGTAACTCTTGAAAGTGCTCTACCCATCGTAACAGGATATCCTCTTTGTTGGTAAGTAAGTTACCTTCCTTATCATTACAATAGTTGATTCTCGGTTTGAATTCTTTTCTAATAATATTTATTTGATGATAGAACTTTCTTGTTTCTCCGTGACTCATATGGCTTTCGAGCCGTTCTAATATGTCATTTTCCGAGTCTCGTTTCTTTTTTTCGGTGTATATTTTTTCTTAGTCATATATTGTTTATAATAACAGTTAACATTGCTATCATTGCTATATGTACACATTGCTATAAGATTTCTTTAGCTACAATATTCCTCTTGAGACTCAAAACATTGTTTTTTGTCTTAAACTTGGGCATAATCTTTTGGAAAGCAATATTTGCTCTAGCAAAGGCATTTCTTGCTTCTAGACTACAGACACTAAGAGATGACTTAGTCACGAGCTTTATGACTCTTTCCACTGCCTGTGTATGACACTGAAAACACTGAAAATCCACATACTGCACCTGACAACTAGGGTCTCTTACTTCACTTATTATATACTTTAAGTCCTCGTCAGTTATATGTTTTGTCATAGGAGGTTCAGTGATTCTTTCTTCCGTCCAGTTAATTATATCAATGTAGTCATTGGCATTAAAGTTAAGCTTCGGGACAACAAAGTTCCTTACACCATTTATGAGTTCCGATCTTGCCTTCAAAAGTTGCCGTAGACCTAGCTCTCTTATGTGTTTTCTTTTGTCACATACCATGGAAAAAAACTATTTTCTGGGCGAGAGAAGTAATCATTCCTTTGAATTACTGGATCAGTTATTTGGAGATGTTCCTCACAAAGATAACGCGAAAATTTGATGAGTCCCCATAGATGTTTTATTCCATTTACACAAGATGGTTTTAGTTTGATATGAGACAAGACTGGGGCATATACCTTCATCACATACATAGTTAAAGTTTTCAGATTATCTGAAGGATTCTCTGTTGCAACATATAACCGAAGAATGTGATTGGCCAACGTAAGCCATCGTGAATGAGCTAATTTCCCAGAGGTTTTTAAAGAAAGATCAGAATGGCATACGCCACTGGAGATTGCTTTGCACATTTCAAGTAAATATTTTCGATCTGTGCTTAGGTCATCCTTAATCTCTAGAATAGGGAGGTTGTTTTGTATGGGAGCGAAATTAACCACAGAAAGCTGGTTACAGATTTTAAGTTCTTTACTTAAACCTCTTCAAATTCATTAGGGTTTTTAGTTATTCCATCCAATGTACAAAACAAATGACGCAAAGGCAATTCATTGGTATGGAACAAACAAATCAGCCACTGCAGCGGCATATTTAGGTTTTTTTCTATTAAATCAATTACACCATTGTTATCACCGGTGATAGTGGCAGTTCCATCACATCCGACAGCTGTTATATTGGAAATGTTCAAAGGATTGTCACCTTGAAAATGCCCTACTATGATATCTTTTATAGCTTCACCTGTTCCGGAAGCAAGAGTTGTATGCCCTAGAAAGGTTGATCCAGGTTCCTCTACTATTGAAATGTGCTCTTCTAGTATAGTCTTTTTGTAAAATGTGTGCCCTCGTTTTTCTTGATTAATTGTTTTGTCTTTTCTTCCATCAAAGAATAACCCCGCGTTTTTCCAATTTAAGTGAAGCTAATTTCTGTGGCTTTTGTACGTTTTTTTAACCGTGCTCGACGTATTTTTATCCTATCAATTACCATAATTTTATTATCTTCCATAATAATGCCAACATCTTGTACAGCACGGGTGATTGCTGCTGCTATTCTGTCTGAGACACCAGTCCTGTCACAGATAGAAGCTACTGTTGGCAGTTTTACTCGCATTTGTTTAGTTATACTTAAAGAACTTGAGGGCTTTTTAGAATTATAAATAAATTCTTGCTCGTAACTTTGATCATAATCATCAGCATGTAACACATGTAATATTCACAGCTGTGTTACCATCAGCTACTGATTATTGTCTGTAATTCAAATGCTGGTGTACTAGTTTTTGCCTCCTTTCCTCCCTCGTTGCCAGAACCTTTGAAATTATCTTGTCATCTCTACCAATACATATTTTTCTCACGTCTTGGCTTTCATCTGCTACTAAGATTGTTAAATTATATTAAGGTATGAAATAAATATTTACTACTAAATATTTCTTTAAATGTGGAATTCTAGTTCAAACTTTGTCAGTTTTAGTAAAAATAAATATTGGATTGTTGTAAGTTAAAACTAAAATTATCTTTAAAGAGTAGTTGTAGAGTGTGTATTTATCATTTAAAATAGGAATTAAGACATTACAATAGCTATTTTTGACCAAAATAAAATCATCAAAATTCGCAAAAAACTAAAAATTCTAATTTTCAACCCTTTTCCGGCACCTCTAAAAATATTTTGTTTTGAAAAATATTTTATTTGTGGCTTAACAATGGCTACAGGCAACTTTTTATCGCTATTACACTTTGAAATTATAAAAACATTTTTTTCGTTCCACCTACTGTATATTTAATATGACATTTTCTGATTTTAGGTAATCGACGAATGTCTATCAAAACCGTGCCTAAACAACGGAATGTGTGTCAGCCACGGCGACAGATACGAATGCAGATGCATCAACGGTTACTTGGGCACCAACTGTGAGATAGAACCCGGCGGCCAGCTACGTCAATGCGATTCAAACTCTTGCCCCTTCTATGCGGAATGCAAAGAAGTACCAGGCGGAGGGTCAGTGTGCGTCTGCAAACCGGAGAATCCAGGAGAATACCCAGACTGCAATACGTCCACTGTATGCTCCAGGAATCCATGTTTGAACGGCGGTACTTGTACGCCCTACAAGGGCTCGTTTAATTGTACTTGCCCCAATGGCTTCTCGGGTGAGTACTTCACTATTTTGTGTCATTTTTGCTTCAGCATTCTGTAAATATTTATATAGAAAGCATTTTATTCTTAGACGCAATATTTCACTGACGAAAACAATTAACCGCCCACCTTGTATTTCTTTCAATTTGCAGAAATTGTCAATCTTGGACACATTTTATGAAAGATAGGGTGAAAATTACCTTTGAGGAAAAGGAAACAATAAAATTATTGAAAATAAGTTGTTTATCAATGGATGGATGCTTAGCAAAAATCCACTATTTAAATATCTTCGAAAGAAAATTCAAACAAAGATAATTTTGAAAATCATAGTCTAATTAAAAAAAATATATGAGTATTTATATTGGGTGTCGCCGCCTCTGGCTCTTATGACTTCTTGGAGCCGGTTCGGCAATCCATGCATGATATTCTGGATATCCGATTGGGGGATATTGTGCCACTTCTCTACCGTAGCCTTCTTGAGCTCTTGGAGGGATGTAGGGGATAGTACTCTTGCTCTTATCGGTTTTTGAGTTGTCTCAAATGTGTTCAATTGTTCAACTTTAAAACAATGTTTAAACTTTTTGTTTCTTATTGCACATTCTTGTTTATCTCCGGCCAAGTTGGTCCATTCTTTTTATAAGAAGTCGATTTTCAAAATTATTTGCATTTTCTTTTATAAACGTCTCTGAATAAGGCTCCACCCTAATAAACTACCAATATTGTATTTAATAAATTCCCACATTCCCACAACAGAAAATGCCAAACTGTGAATCGAAACGCTCCGCCCCGGTCTGTGTGTGCACTGCACAAATCCTCAATGTTTTAAGATAGGAGAATCGTTGTGTCACGGATTAAAGATCTCTCTTTCTTCTATAGGGTTACTGTGTAGTGACTGGGTTCAATTTGAATTCTGCACTTGCCACGTGCATCTAGCGTAGCTGTGTTGTAGTGCAAATAAATTATATGATTAATAAAGTTATATTTTAATGATACTATGATATTTATGAGATTTAAGAAAAAATATTTTAATGATACTATAATATTTGAGATTTTTAAAAATCTGTATTTTAATGAAATTTGATTGGGTGTTCACTGCACAAGTGAACCAATGGAGAAACCGCCCCTGTCCCGACCTCATTATGGTACTCACGTGAATCTTCCGGTATGTGAACGTGCATTGTCATGCATTAATCTAAAGTTTTCACCAACGAACGGTGCGAAAGGCATGACATGGTCTTAACCTTCGGATGACCAAGGGGGGTAAATTTGTATGTTTTTCTTTAATAAATTCAAAAGTATTTTCAATTTTTAACTCATTATTTTTTTATTTGACTTTAATATCATTCTACATATCCTCATATTTTCAAATAAAAAAAATTACCTATATTTTACGAATAAAAAATATATTCTGAAGTGGATGTTTAGTAAAATACCGTCTATTATGTGGAATTCCAAGTAGTTTTACACTGCGCGTTATCAAAATCTATTTTTAGACTGTGGTGCCTCTTATGTACAGTTACGATCATTGAATAGTTTACAGGCTTACGTATCTAGGAGCCGATTTTGTTAAATTTTATCTTGTTTAAACGCACCTTTTACGTCAAAGTGACGTTACCAGTGGTGTGCCTAGAATAGGTTGATTAAAATTAAAAATCAAAATAATATAAATATATTTTATAAAATTTAACAACAATGCCAAGGTCCATTAGTTGTCGAGGCATTAAGCTGAATAAAAAAATTAACAAAATTGAAAGCATACCAAGAAGATTTTTAGAGGAGTTTGATATCGTTTTATTTTATTTTTCAACACGCGAAATTTTTGACAAGTATTGACTTTTTGATATTTTTTGACATTGAAATTTATCAGATCCGTACGACACTGCAATTTTACAATATTACAATATAAAAATTAAGGTGTAAACTATTCAGTGATCGTAACTGTACAAGTCATGACATTCCTGTCTGCTACAATTAGTCATTATTATTATTTCCTGGCGTATATTATTATAGTTTCTTAGTATTTTGTGTACATATAAGATTTGGCCCGCAAATATCTTACTGAGGATGAGTTACAGGAAATTGTTACTGCTAGCGATTTTTATGATGATATAGATCATGAAATAGTATCAGAAAACGAGGATGTAGTGTTAGATGAAGATTTAAATGCTGAAAACATTCATTCCAGGTCATTTTTGACCTGGGGTCATTTTTTACCCCCGTTGGTCATCCGTGTAACATAAAAAGGTTGGTCATCGGAAGGTTAACGAACTTCTTTCACGTATCTTTGAGCATTCACACTGCCTCTATCGAACCCAATAATATCAGTACGAGTTTCGTAGGAGATACTTCCCCAAATCATTATTGATCCTCGGTAAGCCACTGTTTCGGTTGTAATGCATGGAACAAACCTTTAATTGTGACGCCTTTAGACATGCTAACGTCCATCTGGACATCTTAGAGCTATTCTGTCCTCGTCTGAGAACAGTATGTGCTTCCGTCCCGCCATAATCCAGTCAGCATATTCTCGCGCAAAACCAAGTCTAGCTCTACGGTGTTGTGAGAGCAGTTGTGGGGCGCGAGCTGGACGGAAAACCCTCAAATTTCTTTCTGCCAGTCTTCTTATAATGGTACTCAGTCACTCAGACTAACATTTCTCACCACAAAATGATGCGTACGAGCTTCAGGAGTGGTGCAAACGCGATTTCTCAACGCTTTGCTGACAACGAAGTGGTCATCTCGAATTGCAGTGCAGGCCGGCACACAGTCACGATCTTAATTAAATTTTCTTCGAAGATTTCTTAACTGTGGTGGATTTTTGCGAAGCATCTTTTGATAAACGACTTTTTTTTTAATACTTTTATTGTTTTCTTTTCCCCAAAGATAGTTTTCACTGTATGTTTCATGAGATGTGGTACAAGAATGACAGTTTCTGTAAATGGAAGGAAATACAAGGTGGGCGGTTAATTGTGCCAGCGAGTGTAAAAGAATTTGATTTTTAGACACAATATCGTGATAGTTAAAAAAACTTGTGCTTTCGATATGAATATTTACCAATGCACAACAATGTACTGTATGTTTGCATTTCATTCTTAATCATTTGCCGTTCTATTTCCCTTTGCATGCTGCTTCCTACTAACCTAAAGGCCCTGCATGCGATAGGGCCTATCGGTGTAAGCCTGGAATGTGTAAAAATGGTGGAATTTGCATTGACCTGCTTACTCATTTCGTGTGCGTTTGTCCCAAAAGTTGGAAGGGAATTTTTTGTAGCACTCAATCACAATGCATCACACGCCCCTGTTTGCATGGTGTTTCTTGTAAAGATTATGTGAGTATGTTGATTCGTAGAGTGAATATGAACATAAAAAAATATCACAAGTTTCACGGAATATCAGAGTTTTCGTAATACACTAGCGATTATGCTCGTGGGGAACTTGCATAAAATTTTAAATTCGAAAAAAATGTTATAGTTATAAATCACAACAGAACATAATTTAAAACATGTATCAAAGATAAAAAAGTTTTGTTTGTCTTTCGTTTGGCCCCTAAAGACGATTAAAAATTCAAATTATACCAGCCAGCCCAAAACGCGTCGTGACGTCATCGGGTTATATGTTTACATTTTGCACCAACAAAGTAAACAAAATTGTATATAATTTTAAATTAGACATTATAGACGTCAGTAAAAAATACAGTTATGTGACGTTACAAGTGAAGACCTTGGGACCAGAAGGGGACAAGCCACAATTTCGTCAAAAATGAGTTAAAGTAGAAATCGCACACTCTAAGACCATATTAATGTCACAAATAGAAAATTTCAGCTTTTTTCTCATAGATGGCGCCGCTGTAGTAAGTCCCGTTGTGTCACCATTACTTTATATTGCAACAGAAGGAGACAAGCCACAGTAGTAATCAACATGGCGGCGGAACATTCCGGTGCATGTAAACGGAAAATAGATTTTGATGAGTTTGATTCTGAAACAAAGTGACCAAAACCCATTTTTAAATAAAAGCGAAGATGACAAAGACTACAGTTCATTTTTTAGAATATATTTTTTTTGTACAAAAGGGGATAAGCCACATATTTTTTTCAAAAAATGTTAAAAAACTCAAAATCCGTTAAATAAACAATTGTCTTACTTTACTTGTGTATTTAATAACATATTTCCAAACGATTTTGGACCTTACTTCCGAGAGAAAAATGGAAAAATTGGATTTCAGGATCTGAAAATAAGTTTAAAATTGTGTTTTCTCCAAAATAATCTTTTGTGGCATGTCCCCTACTGGTCCCAAGGTCTTCAAGTGTTTGTGATCGTTTGAACTATTCATAGAAAATTTGTACTTTTACAAAATGGTTTTATTTTCCATAGTAAATCTTCTTTCCTTTCCTTCAATAACTATATCAAAGTCCAAACTCAACAAACTAGTATATATTATTACAATAACATACGATAAATGTCATTAGAATATAAATATTTTTCCTTTATTCCGTGACGACGAGCTGGCCAAATACCCAACTAGGTGGAGGCCAATAAACTAAAGAAGAAGAATATACCTAAATATAACCATAAACGGAACCATATAGTTAAACTATGTGACGTCACGGGCCGTTTGAACTATTTTAAAATACAGAAGACTTTAAATTTGTACTTCTAAGTTATTATTAGTTTTTGAAGCGTGAAATTTCGGAAATCTCATTTTTATACAAAACTGAACCTTATTATTATGTAATAAAAAAATGTGCAAGTTCCCTATTGCCATTTGCAGTCACTCCACTCAATATTTTCAAGTTTTTTTCTTAATAAAGTAAACAATATTTTTACTGTCAATTTCGCGAAAAATTTAATTACTGATGAATCATCAAATATTTAGAGTAAGAATGTTTGAATCATCAACGAAAAACCAACGAATATATTGTATATTCGTTGGTAAAACGACACGTAAAGTAGACAAAAGAGTCAATTTACTCCAGTTAAAGGGGAGTCCGTTATAAAAAATGTAAACGTTTCATTTGTAATTATAATAGCAATATATTCTACTAACCTTTTTAAGAGCGAACAGTAGCGATCAACAGGTAGCCACAAACGCGTTCCAAGATTGCGGCTCTAATTTTGAATATTTTGTCGAGATATTTGGCACACATGTTCGTAATATAATAAAGAATGGCGGTACAGAGCCCAATTTCAGAAATATGTTAGTATGTGGAAATTACTCTACAACTAAATAAAATATTGAAAAAAGGAGCCTGTACCGCCATTAAGAAAGACAAAAAAATACACTTTCTTCAAATAAATTTTTTTATCGCATGCCTAGATTTTGTGTAATCTTGGAACTACTAAAAATCGGTTTTTTTATAACAAGAAATCGAACATCACTGACTTGGCAACATTTCGCGCCTATGTGTATAAAAATTATTGTTTTTGATAGTATAAACGTCACTGTCAGTGACGAATTACCGACGCACTGTTGCCACACTTTTGAAAGTTCGCAGAACTTTCGCAATATTGGACCGCGTTTGTTGACACCTGTTGATCGCTACTGTATCACCTTAACGTTAGTTGTTAATAAATTGCTAATATACAGGGTGTCCAGAAACTCTACCGACAAACGAAGACAGGAGATTCTTCAGATAATTTTAAGATAATTTAACCCAATTCACTTAGTCCGAAACAGAAATTCACAGAAACTCTACCGACAAACGAAGACAGGAGATTCTTCAGATAATTTTAAGATAATTTAACCCAATTCACTTAGTCCGAAAATGCTTCCTAAAGGAGCTAGAGCTCTTTGAAGATGGCGTCTTGTAATTAGTTTTTCTTAAATACCTCCAGAACGCTTCTATTTAGAAAAACAAAAATTGGTACGCGTATTTATTTTCAAGATATAAATCTAATCCATCCATTGCAAATTTCTAGTACCGATCATAGGCGTCCGTTTTGGGTAGGGCAACGGTTATTTTATCGCATAACTTTTTTATCCTTAACTTTTATGTATTTCTGACACTGGATTATTAAATTGTAAAGTATTCTAGTGCTAAAAGGTACTCTTGTTTTAAATCGATAGGACACACCGTTTTCTAGAAAAATCGATTTAACCTAATCTAACCTAATCGATTTAAAAAATTTTCGCCTTAAAAAAAACTGTTTAGAAAGACGAAAACTGGTACATTTATTTATATTCCAGAGATAAATCGATTTTATTAATTGCGAATTTCTGGTACTGGTCATAGGCGTCCGTTTTGGGTAGGTCAACAGTTATTTTATAGCATAATTTTTTTGTTTTGAATTTTTGAGCATTTTTGACACTAGATTATTAAATTATGAGGTATTCGAGTACTAAAAGTTACTCTTACTTTATGTTAGTAAAATACTTCGTTTTTTGTTGAAAAGTTCTTTCAATTTTTTTTCAAATTCCAAAAACGAAAAACTTTCAAATCGATTTTTCTAGAAAACGGGGTGTCCTACCGACTTAAAGCAAGAGTACCTTTTAATACTAGAATACCTCACAATTTAATAATTCGGTGTCAAAAATGCATAAAAGTTAAGGACAAAAAGTTATGCGATAAAACACCCGTTTCTCTGCCCAAAACGGACGCCTATGACCGGTACTAGAAATTTGCAATGGATGGAATCGATTCATCTCTGAAAAGTAAATATGCATACCAATTTTTGTTTTTCTAAATAGAAGCGTTCTGGAGGTATTTAAGAAAAACTAATTTCATGACGCCATCTTCAAAGAGCTCTAGCTCCCTTAAGAAGCATTTTCGGACTAGGTGAATTGGGTTAAATTGTCTTAAAATTATCTGAGGAATCTCCTGTCTTCGTTTGTCGGTAGAGTTTCTGGACACCATGTATATTAAAATTATATTTGTTGTATGTATATTGCAATAAATTGTTAATAAATAGATAACCAAAAGATTGGTGTGTTTTATAATTGCGAAAAAACTGATATTCCAGAAGTTTGAAACGACAATGAACAGTGGGCAGTAAGTTTTGTGTTTATGCGGAGCTTTGTTACATCCTACTAACACCCTAAGGTCACTTATTTTGGTATATTCACAGTTAGGTGGCTACCTCTGCACTTGTTTACCTGGTTGGAGTGGTAAAAACTGCGATGTCAAGTTGGGACTCTGTTCAAGCGAGCCCTGTCTCAATTCGGGACAGTGCTCTGAAAATGGGACGCACTTCACTTGCGTTTGCACCTCTGGGTTTCAAGGTAGTAGTTATAGTTCGTAGTTTAGTCAATAACATTTATCTTTTTTCTTTCATTTGTGTTAACCTATTTCTGAAATAAAATAGTTAGCCCGGTTTCACACACTAAGAATTTGAACGTGCGATTGCTAGAACACACGATGACATTCCAAATGGTAGCTCAAGTAATCCCATGGTAACTTTCACATTACACGGCGACTTCACTGAACGTTCCAAATGCTGTGTAATGTGAAAGTTACCATGGGATTGCTCGAGCCATCATTGAAATGCCATCGTGCGTTTTAGCGACCGCACGTTCAAATTCCTAGTGTGTGAAACTGGGGTTACTTATAATGGTGAATTTTTAGTACTAGATGATGCTAAACTAAAATATCTCTATTGTCAACAGTAAAAAATAACAATATTTACGGTATTTTAAGCAATTATTACTAATAACATAAAAACCAGTCTTTTTATGCTCATCTAATTTATCAAAGTTTGTGTCGTTCATTGTAAAAGCAGATACTCCATATTAAAAAAAAATTTAAAGAACTCATGGGAGTGCCGACAGAAGTGAAAACTTCTTATAGTATATAAATTACAAGCTCAATGCTTTTCCACATCCAAAAAGAAGTGCTATACCTATATTATATAAGCGTTGCGTACATTCTATGCCATTTATGTATACTTACACATAATATACAGGGTGTAACGAAAATACAGGTCTTAAATTGAATCACATATTCTGAGACCAAAAATAGTTCGAATGAACCTAATTTACCTTAGTATAAATATGCACATAAAAAAAGTTACAGCCCTTTGAAGTTACAAAATGAAAATAGATTTTTTCGAATATATCGAAAACTATTAGAGATTTTTTATTGAAAATGGACATGTGGCATTCTTATGGCACGAACATCTTAAAAAAGAATTATAGTGAAATTTGTGCACCCCTTAAAAATTTTATGGGGGTTTTGTTCCCTTAAACCCCCCAAACTTTTGTGTACGTTCCAATTAAATTATTATTGTGGTACCATTAGTTAAATTCAATATTTCTAAAACTTTTTTGCCTCCTAGTATTTTTCCGATAAGGCAGTTTTTATCGAGTTGCGGCTTCTTTTTTAATATGTTTACATACAAATTTTATGGGGGTTTTGTTCCTTTAAACCCCCCAAATGTTTGTGTATGTTCCAATTAAACTTTTACTGCGGTACCATTAGTTAAACACAGTGTTTTTAAAACTTTTTTGCCTCTTTGTATTTTTTCGAGAAGGCACTTTTTATCGAGATGTGACTTCTTTCTTAATATGGTTCAAAATATACCTAAAAATGTAAATCATAAATAAATTTTCATATTATTACCAAGTCTCCATAATCGTACTTAGCCATATACAAAATATTTGGTGGATTTGACAAATATTCAAAATATCTCGATAAAAACTGACTTTTCGAAAAACTACTAAGAGGCAAAAAAGTTTCTAGAACATCGGGTTTAACTAATGGTACTACAATAATAATTAAATTGGAACGTACACAAAAGTTTGGGGGGTTTAAAGGAACAAAACCCCCATAAAATTTTTATGGGGTGTCCAAATTTCACTCTGATTTTTTTTTTAAGATACTACTGCCATAAGAATGCCACATGTCTATTTTCAATAAAAGATCTCTAATAGTTTTCGATATATTGGAAAAAATCGATTTTCATTTTGTAACTTCAAAGGGCTGTAACTTTTTTTATGTGCACTTTGTACTAAGTTAAGTTAGGTTCAATCGAACTATTTTTGGTCCCAGAATATGTGATTAAATTTATGACCTGTATTTTTGTTACACCCTGTATATTATGTACGTACGAAATTTATTTCGGCAATGTGATGACCGTCGCAAACTCAATACTTTTTTCCTATCTAAATAGTGCACAACGTCCCTACAGATGTTTTCACTTTAAAAATTTATTTCGTCAAACAATGACGGTCGGTAATTTAATACTTTTTCCCCATCTAAATAGTGCACAACGTCCCTAAGAAGTTTTCATTTGAAAATTTATTTCGCCGAAGCGATGATGGTCGCTAATACAACACTTATTCCCCATCTAAAAAGTGTATAACGTCCCTAAAGAACTTTTCGCTTCAAAAATGTATTTCGAAGCAATGACGGTCGCGATGACGGTCGATAATTCAATACTTTTTCTCCATCTAAAAAGGGCACAACGTACCTAAAGAAGTTTTCACTTCAAAAATTTAGTTCGTCGAAGCAATAACGGTCGCTAATCAATACCTCTTTCCCATCCAAAAAGTGCACTACGTCCCCAAGGAAGTTTTCATTTGAAAAATTTATTTCGCCAAAGCGATGACTGTCGATAATTCAACACTTTTTCTCCATCTAAAAAGTGTATAACGTCCCTAAAAAAGGTTTCGCCTCAAAAATTTATTTCGTCGAAGCAATGACGGTCGCTAATTTAATACTTTTTTCCCATCGAAAAAGTGCAAAACGTCCCTAAAGAAGTTTTCACTTCAAAAAATTATTTCGTCGAACAAATACCGGTCGCTAATTTAATACTTTTTCCCCATCTAAAAACTGCACAACGTCCCTAAAGAACTTTTCACTTCAAAAATTTATTTCGCTGAAGTGATGACGGTCGCTAATTCAATACTTTTTCCCCATCTAAAAAGTGCACAACGTCGTTAAAGAAGTGTTCACTTCAAAAATGTATTTCGTCGAAGCAATGACGGTCGCTAATTCAATACTTTTTCCCCATCTAAAAAGACCAAAACGTCCCTAAAGAAGTTTTCACTTCACAACATTATTTCGTCGAAGCAATGACGGTCGCGATGACGGTCGCTAATTCAATATTTTTGTATATCTAAAAAGTGCACAACGTCGCTAAAGAAGTTTTCACTTCAAAAATTTATTTCGCAGAAGCAATGGCGGTCGCTAATTCAACACTTTTTCCCCATCTAAAAAGTGCACAACGTCCCTAAAAAAGTTTTCACTTCAAAAATTTATTTCGCCAAGGCGATGACGGTCGCTAATTCAATACTTTTTCCCCATCTAAAAAGTGCACAACGTCCCTAAAGAAATTTTCACTTCAATAATATTAGTATTATTATAATAATACACGTACAAAATTTATTTCGTCGAAGCGATGACAGTCGTGAAATCAATCTTTTTTCCGCATCCCAAAATAGATTTTACATTTATTTTAAATTTAAATACTTTTATACAATTTATGTATACATACTCATAATATAGATACGTACAAAATTTATTTCGCCGAAGAGATGACGGTCGCGATGACGGTCGCGAAATAAATCATTTTTCCGCATCCTAAAATAGGTTTTACATTTATTTTAAATTTAAATACTTCTATACAATTTATATATACATACACATAATATACCTATATATGTACAAAATTTATTTCGCCGACGCGATGACGGTCGCGATGATGGTCGCGAAATCAAACCTTTTTCCCCATCCAAAAATAGGTTTTACATTTATTTTAAATTTAAATGCCTCTACACAATTTATATATTCATACACATAATATATAGCATAAGCGATGACGGTCGCAATGACGGTCGCGATGACGACGGTCGCAATGACGATCGCGATGACGGTCGCCAATTCAATGCTTTTCCCCTATCCAAAAATCGCACAACGTCCCTAAAGAAGTTTTCACTTCAAAAATACATTTTTTGCTTATTGGGATTCTATTTAGTTATGACGTCCTTTATAAAAGGGAATCAGGTTTATGGTTGCGCTGGAGATCAGCGCGTGAGTGGTTTTCCATTGATGTGGACTTTAGAAGCACAGAAAAATTCCGAGCCATCCTCTTCGCTTCAGTTGATCTTCTTAACAGTCTCACTAACGTGAAGTTGTTTCCACCCAACGAAAAGAAAATAAATTATGTGTGGTCCATTTGGAAGAACTCTATGAAATAGGCAATAATCACTAACTACTGGAAACTATATTTAACAGCAAACGCATAGAAATAAAAAGCAAAGGTGACAAGAATAATAAATACAAGGAAATAATTAAAATACATAAACTCAGGGAAGAGACAACGAAAATCAGATAATAAGGAGGAGTTAGAGAAGGAAATGGACAAAATAAGAGAAATGACAGAAATAGTAGAGGACGAATAAGGAATATTTAAAAATGCTATGATAAATATAGCAAAACTAGTATGTAGGACCACGAGAAATAACAGGAAAGAGAAACTGACACCATGGCCGAATGAGGAGGTCTTCTTCTTGTGCCACTCCTATCGGAGATTGGAAATCATCAAAGATATCCTGACCTTTTACAGCTGACCTAAAATGTTTATTGGTGGTGCAGCCAAACCACTCTTTCAATGAGGAGGTAATAATCGAAATAAAAGAAAAGAAGAAGTTGTGGAAGGAACCTACAAGACAAAACGCAACAAAAACATGACACATATAAAATACAGATAATAAGCGTTATATAAATAGTCAAAAATTGGCAAAAGAAAAGTTAAGGAACGTTCGGAGAAAAAATAGAAGAAATCAGTAAAGAAAATGTAATATTGTTTTATAGAATACTAAAAAACCTACAAAGAAACAAAGAAATAAAACTAAAATAATTAATGACCAAAAGAAAGAAAGAAGCTATACAGGAAGAAGAACTAGAGGAAGCAATAGGAAAGATAAAGACAGCGAAAGCTTCTAGAAGCAATGCAATTAGTCCAGAGATGTTTAAATAATATTTAATGTAGGAGAGAAAGCAAAGAGAAGATTATTATACATCCTAACCTAAATCTAATATGGAAGAAACAAATAATCAGTTTGGTCAAATGCAATAATTGCACCAGTGCATAAGAAGGTAAACACAAGATATAGTAATATATATCCATTAAACCAAACATTAAGCGTTTAGGCGTTAACAGACTCAATAAAAGGAACAAATAAAAACTATTTTCTAAGGCAGAAATAAGATGTAACTGTTATGTAATAAACAATAAAAAAGATCATATTGAACGAATGCCCCTATTTCTTTTTATACAATAATTTGCAAAATGTTTATTATCTTAAAATCCATTCAGAATAATATTCTATAACTATAAAATTCACTTTTAGAATGAACGATATATATTTCGTTAAATCTCACATTAACAATAACTGATTTTCTGTAGGTAAAATCTGCCAGACCAATGTCGACGAATGTGCATCCTCTCCATGTCAAAATGGTGGAACGTGCTATGACAAAATCAACGGTTTTGTATGTAACTGCACAGAATCCTGGATGGGGTACACATGTGAAAAACCTTACGATATCTGTGAATTGGGACCTTGTAAAAATAACGCCACTTGTATATCATCTTCGAACAAGAGGGAGTTCACTTGCCGATGCCTATCTGGGTTTGAAGGAGAAACGTGCGAAACAAATATCGATGATTGTGTAGGAAATAAGGTAAGGCATCCTTTCTTTTTTGTTACTTACTTACTTTAACGTGCTCGGACATGTCACTTCATATAATTTCGGCCCAGTATCGGGCTACGTCGGTTCCATATTTATTGGCGAGCCATAAATCTTCGAGGGTACCCCTATGAGGACAGTTTCAGCATGTAAGAAGATGTTTCATACACTTTCTTTCTCCAGTCACAGTTCACATCATATTGGTTTATTTTCCCCGTTTTACCATTGTTTTACTGGAGCGACTTCCGTTCTTATACTATTCATAGTTTCCACGTTTAGTCTAGAGATTGACCGGTCATCTTGGGAAGAGGAAAATACTCGGGCGGATCATCCTACATTGTTCCAAGGAAGCTTTTCCTGGATTTTAGTCGCTTTCGTGGCGTTCGAGCTGTGTATAGGGCATGTCGCTCATCCGCGATCTGTGCTTCTCTATGTGCTCTGCAAGGCCTCGGCGTATCGAGGGTTCTACAAAACCAGCTGCTCTATATAGATTTGAGAGTGGCGTCGCTTTCATGCACCCCGTTACTCTCCTGCATTTTTGATTTAGCGCGGTATCAACTTGTTTGGTGTGGGCAGATCTGCCCCAAAGGAGGGACGCGTATTCAGCAGTTGAGAAACACAATGCCTGTGCCGTTGTTCTTAAGACGCCAGAACATGCGCCCTATTTACTTCCCGTTAGCTTTCTGAGTTAAGTATGCTGTTCCTAGTTGTTACTTTCCCTCTCGTTTTTATGCAATGTTATCTGTAGGCGAGGGACCGGTCCAGAGTTACTCTAAGATATTTAGGTTGGTTTGTGTATTCTAATGTATTAACCATTCCACGAAATTTTGGTTTTTTGATTAGCTTCCTTTGCGCGAAGGTGGAAGGCATAGACATGGGTTTTAGAAAGATTGGGTCTTAGCGACTTCTGCAAGTAGTATGCCGTCATTGTTTTAAGGCAGTTTCGAGTTTCTCCTCCACCTCCTCAAAACTTTTTCCTTGAGCACCTATTGCGAGATCGTCAGCATAGAGAAGGTTCTTGGTTTCAATGTGGGTTCGTCGTTTGTATTATCCATATGTAGTTTTACTTATTCTGTGAGTGTCATTGGCTTATAAGTTCTTTCCTATATTGTGAAGATTGGGAAAGATTCCTTTGAAATCCGCAACGTATGTTCCAAAAATCTCAATCTGGATGTCCTAATGTTCTGTTATTTTGAGCATCCATATAATCTACATTAACTCCTGATTAGTTAGTCTTATCGTTTTCTTGTTCTTTGGTCTTATCCATTCTCCTACTCAGTGACGGCTGGTATGATTTTGTTCAGGGGGCTCTCTATAATTTCATAATTTCGTGGGCAAAAACGGGGGCCGTGATCTATAATTTCATAATTTTTCAAAGAATGTTCTACACTTGTTTTTAAATTGGGCATTTCATTGTTTTTACTTCGTCATACTTTTAAAATAAATCTAGATATTATGTCTGGAACCTTTCTTCCATATTCTTTCTTAGTTCTTTTACCTGTAGTGTCGGACCTTTTCTGTCGTCCATTAATGCCTTTTTATTGTTATTAGCCTTATTTGTTCTGAAGAAGTTTTCATATATTTAGTTCATTCCTTTTATTATATTCCTTCTTTATTGATACACAATTTCTAGATTTTTGAAGTTATTCTTCTTTAGGCGCGATTCGATTGAGAGTAAAATTTTTCATAAATCTGCGCGCCTGCGCACACAGACATAGTTCGGTGCTAATCTTTCAAGATAGGTATGTATGTATCTGTATCCGCGCAAATAAGTCATTAAAGGAATATATTAGTGTTTTTAGTAAATGTATTATTTATTATAATTCTTGTATTTTTGGATTTGTGTTCCTCTGTAGTAAAATAATAAAATATTATGTAGGTCTAACATTTTTACACTGTCTATTTGTCGCCGTGTTGTGTAATTATACCCGAAACTTACGTGTCAATTACAAGGACCTCGCTGGAGTAGTTGGTAGGGCGTTAGATCCGAGACGGAAGATCACGAGTTCCAATCCTGGGCGATTCATATTTTTTTTTTATTTTTAGTTGTTTTAATAAAAAAATTTTGAAAGTGGTAGATAAGAAAGTTAGTTTAATATTTAAATAAAATACAAATAACCTGTTAAGTATATTTACTTCGTTGAAATTACCTATATAATAGAAGAATAACTTCTTACGTGAGTACAAAGTACACGCACATTCTTTTTTTGATAGTGCTCTTTCTATTTCTTCTTAAATGTTTTGACTTCTTTGCTTCAATAGTTTTCTAGTATTATTTATTCTAGCCGTTGTTTTCTCTTTTTTGTTGAGTGTTTTTGAATTACTTGTGATGTTTTGTTGTTTCTTTTCATCAATCTTGTGAAATTCCTTGTTTATAAATGACAACGGGTAATCATTTTTGGTTAAGACCTGTGTTAGCACAGATTTTTTTCTTCCTGAAATGCACTTTCATCAAAATTGGTGTTTTAGGCTCTAACACAATGATTTGATCATTCTCTTTTGATATTTACGTTGTAGTTTGAGTGCTAATTTAAATATCTGTTGGTGTGGGTTGGTTTTCTGTAAACCTTGGTAACATATCCTGTATCCTTTTTTTCTTAACAAATCCAGAAAAGTAAATAAAATGTTTTTTCTTTTTCCATTGTGAATTCGATTTGTTCTCCTTTACAATCAATCAGAAATTTTTTCAATACTTCTGGTTCATGAGGTCAAATAGAGAACACATTATATGTACCTACATGACATTGTTTTGCTTTTGTCTTTTTAACATAGTCTGTCCACTCTTTGCCTCTGTTATTTATGATTTTTTTTTTCTATTTTCTGCTTTGTTTCTCTGGTCTAGACCTCTCTTTTTGGTGCTTGATTAGTTTGCTTCTGATTCGTTTAATTGTTTTCATTTTATTTTTTGTTTTGTAAGCAGCATTTATTAGTTTTATAGTAGTATTTAGTATCCATATACATTTTGACTTGAATAATTTCAGTGTCCACCAGCTAAAATATGCATTGATTTGGTCAACGATTATGAATGCAGATGCCCGCCAGGCTTCTCAGGCGATGACTGTAGTATCGGTATAGATCCATGTGCTCAAAAACCCTGTCATAATGGTACATGCGTTATTGACAAGATTACTCATGAAGCAGTCTGTAATTGTAATCCAGGATATACAGGTTAGTATTTCGTCCTTCTTACATATTTTTACTTTTAATTTATATTTGAGTTATAATATATATCTCTATATAGTCTCTAAAAGTTTTGTGCTTTATTTTATATTAGAATTATTTATGGTTCGTACAGTATAAATACCGTTGCACGTCATCCTCGTCATAGTAAGTGACATCATATGATAACAACACAAAATATTTAAGTCCCTAGGTCTATTCCCTTTTAAAAACCATAACTTGTTTGATTTAATTTGTATAAGTGGATTATAAAGCGTTTTTATGAAGCACACGTTTATATGAAGTATTTGTTTTGTTATATATGTATTTATTGTTTGGTTATCTACTTTGACGTAAGATTATCACTTAATTCTTGTTTTCTATTTCTAATGTTTTTATTTATTTACATTAATATTAATTTATTTTGTTGTGTAATTCACTTCTGCAATAATTGTGTGATATATTTGATTTAAAATGAATTCGGAATTTTTTTTGTACTTTGGCATAATGTCAATTTATATCTCTGACGTAGATAATGACGTACAACGGTATTTATACGGAACCAACCATATTTAGTTTAAAAATTCTTCATTTCAAAGAACTTTATTTCTTGTTTACTTGTAGTATTGGTTGCCTACATTTCGACATAGATTTACTTGTGCTGTTAGTCTAGGCAACTAATATTTCATATAAACTGTTTGGGAAACACAAAAATAATAAAAGAAGTGAAAGAAGTATATTAAAGTGTGTAAATGTATTTTAATTTCCTTAGCTAAGCGCTTTCGACATAAAAGTCATCTTCAGAGCTAATGGTCAATATATAAAAAGTACCGGCTACTTAGGAATGTATTTTCTTGCATCGCATTAAGAAATTTTTAATTCTGGTCCACTGTACAACTCCGGCTGATGAAAGCTAGTTTTAATTTTTAATTTTTCAATGGTAAAACAATAAGAACAACCACTGGGACGATACATACATATAAAATTTTTGGCATGGTACAGGTTTTACCCAACCATTTTGAAGTGATATGAGCTGGTAAGCTCATAAGAGTCGCCAGCTCATATCACTTCAAAATGGTTGGGTAAAACCTGTACCATGCCAAAAATTTTATATGTATGTATCGTCCCAGTGGTTGTTCTTATTGTTTTACCATTGAAAAATTAAAAATTAAAACTAGCTTTCATCAGCCGGAGTTGTACAGTGGACCAGAATTAAAAATTTCTTAATGCGATGCAAGAAAATACATTCCTAAGTAGCCGGTACTTTTTATATATTGACCATTAGCTCTGAAGATGACTTTTATGTCGAAAGCGCTTAGCTAAGGAAATTAAAATACATTTACACACTTTAATATACTTCTTTCATTTCTTTCATTCATTTCAAGTGTGTACAAAACCTATCAGTCTTTCAACAAAAATAATAGGGGAAATTTAACATGTTTGTAGGTCCTCTGTGTAAAGATGATATTGATGAATGCAAAGAGTCCGATAACAAGATTTGCAATCACGGAATTTGCGTCAACTTCCCAGGAAGTTTTCAGTGTTACTGTAAACCGGGTTACACAGGGGAACATTGTAACTTGGACTTCGATGAATGTCTGTCGATGCCATGCAAGAATAATGCTACTTGTATTAATCTAGTCAATAATTTCGAATGCCGATGTCCGCCAGGTAAGAAATTTTTATATAACTCATTTTCAGTACACTTTGACCGGTATAGGTATAGACGTAAGCTGCACGCGAACCGGAGAAGGGATGTAGAATTCATTTGGGGCTTAAATTACAAAGTTGTCATGGTTCTTACAAATACGAGGATATATTGATATAAAACTAGCTTTTTATAGATGGCGTTACTTGATACCGAATTGCTCTCGGTTTTGACATTTGCCATTCATGACGTGACGTCGCACAGTGGTGAATTTTGCCTAAAACCTGGCCAAAATGCAAAAATTTAAGTTTATATATTCCGAGAAATTTTATATAAATCTTGCTCTGTAGGTTTCTGAGGATCATAAACGGCTGTTGAGGGTAAAACAATACAAGCATATCACATATCATTTATATTGGTGTAAAGTTGGGATTGAACGAAAGCGGACCGAATAAAATTAAAGTGTGTTTTACAATTGATGCATTGTTAGGTTTTCGTTTAAAACTAGACGTATATTATTTTGTTATTTTACAGTGGAGGTATTTCTGGAGGTAAGTGGAGTATTTTAATATACTTTTTAGATTCTTTTTCCTAACATAAACTTTATTTACAACATATTTACAAAATGATGGCAAGAATGTTCAATCGTTTTCTGTTTACCAAGTTTTAAAATGGGAAAAGTAAAAAAGTCAGCTTTGGCCAGCAAAGATTTTTTGCTTAATAAATAATTCAATATGTATATAAATATTCCTCAAGAAATCATCTGCGACAAGTTGCAAACTTAGCGGAATTCTTCATTTTAAAAAACTGTAACATGCTGGAGAATTTCTACATTAAGAGACTTTAATGTTATGGTCAGTTAATAAAGTAGAAACAAAATATGAAGCATCTGATCCAGTAAATTAACAGTTTTTTTACACAAGAACCGCCGTTTTTTGTTATTTTTTTTTGCTTTCTTCTTCTTTTTTATCTTTAAGTCATTTTACCTTTATGTAGCCCTATCTTTTTGCTTTTTATTTTTATATTATTTAATAATTTTGGTCGGGTGAGTCCAATAATTTTGCCTTTTTTAAAAATAAAATGCATAAACGTTACTTTCCAAAAATAGGTAGGGCAACTCTTAATACATCTTAATTGTTTTGTAAATGGATCCGATTAATTATAATAATTACCTACCAATGTATGGCTTCTTAACACAAAGTTTCGTTAATGCATTTCATTTTTAAAAAATTTAAATTTTTGGCTCACAAAACCTAAATTATTAAAATATATAAAAATAGGGGAGCAAAAACATAGGATTATACATAAGAATAAAAGGACTTAAAGATAAAAAAGAAGAAGAATGCAAAAAATAACAAAAAACGGCGGCTCGTGTGTAAAAAAACTGTAAATTTACTGGATCAAATGCTTCATATTTTGTTCTTACTTTATTAACTGACCACATAGCATTAAAGTCTCTTAATGTAGAAATTCTCCAGCATGTTATATTTTTTTTAAATTATCAATTCCGCTAAGGATGCAACTGGCTCAGATGATTTTTTGAGGATTATTTATATACATTTTGAACTATTTACTAAGCAAAATATCTTTGCTGAGTAGACTTTTTTACTTTTCCCTTTTTAAAACTTGTAAAACTTAAAACGATTGAAAATTCTTGCCAATATTTTGCAAATATGTTGTAAATGAAGTATATTTTACGAAAAAAAAAGTCTAAAAAGTATATTAAAATACTCCACTTACCTCCAGACATAGCATCCACTATAAACTAACAAAATAATACACGTCTATAGTTCTAAATGAAATCCAAACAATGCCCCACTATTATTGTATAACGCACTTAATTTTTATTTAGTCCGCTGTCGTTCAATCACAACTTTACACTAATATAAATATGTATATGATCTCATAGGCGCCCATACCCATGGGCACGGCCACGGCCCCCCTAGCTTTTCTGTTGCTTTAAACTATAGATTGTCATCCAAAGTATACAAAATGTAATGTGCAACATCTTCACGTCTGGCCCCTCCCCTCAAATTTTTTATATGGGCGCCCATGCATGATATGCTTGTATTGTTCTACCCTTAACGGCCGTTTATGATTCTCAGAAACCTACAGAGCAAGGTTGATATCAAATTTCTCGGGGTATACTTATAAACTTAAATTTTTACATTTTGGCCAGGTTTTCGGCGAAATTCACCACTGTGCGTCGGTCAATAATCAGAAGCAAACAACTTTTTTCTACGGCCGTGCTAAAACAGCCACTTTCCCGCACGCCGTGCGGGAAGGTAGAATACCTTGTAATATTGCATTATAATAATATAATAGAATACATGCAATAAACTAATATTTAGATATTATTTACTAATTTATTTCAAATTTATCTTATTGTCTTCATGTTTTAATTAAATTAACTCGATTATTTCATTCATAGGAGATTCTGACCAATAGAAAGCTACAGACCTGCAAATTAAGGTGATAATTTTTGATAATCTCCCGTCGTTAAGCATATTACGTCAGATGCCCTTCGTTGCTACGAAAAAATACATTCAGTGACATTAATGACAAATGTTTTAAAAATTATAAAAGTGATGACTTTCAACCGTCAAATACATATTTATAACAACTGTGTGTTTAATTTCACTAATTGGTACTTACATATATAAATGACAATAACATTTTGGTTTTGAACAGTTTTATTCATGAAATAATCGCAACAAATTGCACTCGAACTCTAAAATTAATATAGAATTTTTGCCCTCGTGACACTTTGACATAATTTCACTCGCCTTCGGCTCGTGAAATTAAAACTGCCAAAGTGACACTCGGGAAAAATTCAATAATTTTAGAGCTCTTGTGCAATTACTACTGATAATTCAATGAAATAAAATTATTTTGACATAATATTCAAAAGTCAAATCAGTAGACAATAACAATGGTTTTAAATCGTCGTCATGGTAACCAATTAGATTGAAAGTTTGGTTTTGACAACCTCGTCAAAGAAATAATTTGTGTATTGTGTATTTTTACTCCTAAAAAAATTGATATAACTCTATTTGTTGTGGCTTTTTTCCAAACGTACGGCCCTAGAAAAAATATTTTTCCTAACTCATGCGGAAAGTGTCTTCGTCGTCGTTCTTGTCAACGGCAGTCTCGTGCGAGAAAGTATTACTTTCCGCACTAGTTTTGTGCGGAAAATAACTATTGTGCTTTCGGAAAAATAGAAAAAATCGAGTATCGTTCGGTGATTAAGTTTCCCCACAAAAAGGAACAAACGAATGTGCAAATCAAAGCCGACTTGGACGAAGTATATGGTGAGGCTGCACCTTCGTTACCGACAGTAAAATTTTGGAAAGCTGAATTTGTTCGTGGTCGTATGAGTCTTTTTGATGATGAGGGTCCCGGGAGGCCAAATGAAGTCACCACGCCAGAAATGATCAGCAAAGTCCATCACATGATTATGGCAGATCGTCGAATCAAGCTCCGCGAGTTAGTAGATGCCCTAAACATTTCCTACGAACGCGTTCACACCATCATTCACCATCATTTGGGCATGAAAAAGCTATCAGCGCGATGGGTGCCGCGTTTGCTGACAATCCACCAAATGCGAAAACGTGTGACCACTTCGGAGACGCTTTTGGCGATGATACGAGGCGATCCGAGTGACTTTTTTCTCCGATTTATCACCGTTGATGAAACCTGGGTGCATTATTGCACACCGAATACCAAAGAAGAGTCGAAACAGTTGGCGCAAACGCAGCGAAGGCCCGCCGAAGAAGGCAAAAAGTGCACATTGTGTACAAAAATGGAGAGTACTACGCAGCATTATTGAATCAATTCGATGCCGAATAGGGAACTTGCACATTTTTTTTATTACATAATAATGTTTAGTTTTGTATAAAAATGAGATTTCCAAAATTTTACGCTTCAAAAACTCATAATAACTTAGAAGTACAAATTTAAAGTCTTCTGTATTTTAAAATAGTTCAAACGACCGTGACGTCACACAATTTAACTATATGGTCCCGTTTATGGTTATAATTAGGTATATTCTTCTTCTTCTTCTTTAGTTTATTGTCCGCCACCTACTTGGGTATACCTCGTCGCGGAATAAAGGAAAAATATTTATATTCTATTAACATTATCGTACCAGTTTGTTGACATTGGAGTTTGATATAGTTATTAAAGGAAAGGAAAGAAGGTTTACTACGGAAAATAAAACTATTTTGTAAAAGTATAAGTTTTCTATGAATAGTTCAAACGATCAAAAACACTTGTAACGTCACATAACTGAATTTTCTACTGACGTTTATAACGTCTAATTTAAAATTCTGTTTACTTTGTTGGAAGAATTTAAACATATAAACGGATGACGTCACGACGCGTTTTGGCCTGGCTGGAATAATTTGAATTTTTAATCGTCTTTAGGGGCCAAACGAAAGCCAAACAAAACTTTTTTATCTTTGATACATGTTTTAAATTTTGTTCTGTTGTGATTTATAACATTTTTTTCGAATTTAAAATTTTATGGAAGTTCCCTATTGCGTCGCAAACGCCCCGGTTTGGCACGCAAAAAGTGCTCTTTCACCAAGACAACGCACCGGCTCACCGATCGGCCGTCGCCATGGCAAAATTACACGAATTGGGCTATGAATTAGTTGAACACCCACCGTATTCCCCAGATCTTGCCGCCAGCGACTTTTTCCTGGTTCCAAACCTAAAGAGGTAACACAGACGGGGCGGCGTACGTCGACTGAACCCCCGCTGAGATGTCGATAGCGACGCATCCCTTATTATACTTTGATGCAGTAACACACACCAGATGCACTTAAAATTTTCTATGCAGCGGCTTTCTGGCGACATATCCTGGAACCCATCCACCGCCAATCGGTTTTATGACTTTGACGGCATATCATAAATGCGTGTATCGTGGTGCAACACAGACGTTTCAGCTGTTTTCTAGCGAATTCTGTAATGAGTGTTGTCAGATCGTGTTTTTGTGATGGGAAATACACATGTAGAAAAATTAATTAATGAAATTCAGATGAGACCAGCTATTTGGGATATGCGCATTGATGCATATTCAAACAAAATAATAAAAAAAACCTTATTTATTATTATTTATTATTTTATTTATTTATTTATTATTTTATTTATTATGCTCTACAGGCCTTGTATTTACAATTTTAGATAATACAGTTTATGCTAATAATTTATATATAATTTTATTTGATGTCTATGTAAAAATTGCTGAACTATGGTTCTCCACTATATCCTATTTTTCAGCTCCTCTTTCCAGTGTGTAATTTCCATCGATACTACACCTTCCTGAAACTTTCTTGCCGTCTTTTTCTTGGTCTACCTCGTCTCCTAGTCCCAACTGGTCTTCTGTGCAGTACCATCTTTGGCATTCTTCCCTTATCCATCCCCTCGACATGACCTGCCCACCTGATTCTTTATGACTTTGTGTATCTTGTTACACATGGTTCCTTGTAAAGCATCCTTAATTCTTGATTGGTGCTTCTATGCCAGCCCTCTTCTCTATCTGTATTCTTTCCCCTGAAAATAGCTCTTAGCACGTTCCGTTCTCAACTCTATATCTTTTTTTCTTCTGTTTTATTTAGCACCCATGTCTCACATCCGTAGGTGGCTGTTGCTCTTATTACGGTTTTGTATATTCTGGTTTTCGTCTTTCTCGATACGTACTTTGGCTTTAATTTGAATAATTTTTTTAATCAATTTAACACCTGTATTTGCTCAGTGGCGTACCATAGAATGGAATGCCTCTTAGCGTTATAAATAGTTTTTCTTAGGTGATATGCTTTCCCTCATAACGGTGTTATTTCTTGAACACGGCTTTTTAATACTCACTAATAACTGCTGAAAAGATTATTTAGACATTCTTGTAAAATTAAAAAACATCTCTGGGCCTTTTATTATATTAATTTCGGTAATATAATGTGTAAAAAATCCCTTATAATTTCGTTCCTTTATGATTGGATGTATCCAATATCTGCGTTTCTTTTTTTCTTTAATCTAAGATAAAATAAACTTGTATTTATTACAAAAGACAAATCGTCATAACTTTCAGACATCGTATCGTACAGCAGCTAACACGCGACTAAATTTGGCAACAACGAAATACAAATACTTTAAATCGTAGCATAGCTGCCGCTGTTATACCGCGCCATGTGTTTTACGCTGCCTCGACGTCGATTCGACGCGCGCCGCCTGGTGTGTCCTTGCTCAAAAAATGACTCGGAGGACGCCGTTTCGCAACAATTGATGAAGTCGTCGCTGAGACTTCGGCCTATTTTGAAGAACTCGAGCAAACATACTATTCAGATGGGATAAAAAAATTGGAACATCGTCTTACTAAGTGTATCGAGCTAGAAGGGGGGTTATGTTGAGAAATAAATCGATTTAATCCCAAAAAGCTTGTTTTTTCTATCAAAGGCTAGTTTTATATAAATCCGCCCGCGTATTGCCTGATTTTTTTTAAATATTGCTTACATGAATCATTGTTTATAACGTGTTGCATGTATTTATTTCAAATTTGTTCAACTAATACTGCCACTATGTCTTGAACGTAAATACGTTTCATCAGTAAACACAATAAATATTTTTTAATTTCTAAATTGTTTAATCTATCTTAAATACTATAACTGTAGGTGTCATATAATGTTTTTTCCATCAACAGTTTTCGATTCCTATCTGTTTTTCTCCCATCGAAACCTGAGATTCCGAATTTCCAAACGCATACTTTCTTTGTCACCTTATAATAAAATTCTTAAACCAATCTCTTATGAACTTTATTTAAAATGGGCACTTGTTTTTTAGTAATATGAAAATTAATATAATTTGCCGACGTAACAGACCTTGTTCAACTGTTTAACCTGCCCCCCCCCCAACCTGCGTTACGTAATACTTGAACGGCCCCCAGGCTGTATCGTCGCCCCCGTTAGGTAAATTATTCTGATTCGTTTTTTTGCACAAACTTACTCAAAAAGAGGTTCTTATAACAAATCCACAGGGTGCCAGGCATTACCGTGGTCGAAAAATTGTTTACACAATTTTTTTTAAACCAATTCACAACAATAATTTCTTCACTTCGAACAAATTTTTTAGATCATTTTGGTCATTCTGAGCAAAAAATATCTCTTGTGATTTTTCTCTAAAATTGATTGTTTTCGAGTTATACGCGATTTAAAATTTGAAAAATGCGAAAATGACCATTTTCAAGGCTTAATAACTCGGTTAAAAATAATTATTATGAAAGTCAGAAAGTGACCAAATCAAAGTTTAAAGTCCCCTTTACAAGATCCTGAAGAAATTTTTGTCATTATTTTATCACTAAGCTGTTATTTTTAATTAGTAACAATGAGCGCCAAGAGCGTATTAGGCGGCCGTGAATGGTGGCGACAGAGATGTACCATTCCGGCCGTCCAATGGTGTATCTCACTGACACTCACATTGACGGCCGCCCAATAACGTTTAGCGCTCATTGTTGACAATTAAAAATAATGTCTTAGTAATAAAATAATGACAAAAAATTCTTCAGGATCGTGTAGAGGGGGCTTTAGACTTTGATTTGCTCACTTTCTGACGTTCATAATTATTTTTAATCGAGTTATTAAGCCTTGAAATTAGTCATTTTTACATTTTTCAAATTTTAAATCGCGTATAACTCGACAGCAATCAATTTTAGAGAAAAATCACAAGCGACCTTTTTTGCTCAGATTGACCCAAATGATCCAAAAAAATGTCCAAAGTAAAAAAATTATTTTTGTGAATTTATTTAAAAAAATTGTTTAAACGATTTTTTGATCACGGTACCGCCTGGCACCCTGTGGATTTGTTATAAGGAGCTATTTTTGAGTAAGTTTGTGCAAAAAAATCGAATCGGAATAATTTACCTGACGGGGGCGACGATATAGCCTGGACTAAAAGAAATTCCTGAAAATGCAACCCACAAATCTTAGATTATTTAGTATTCTCTTTATTACAATATTTATCAAATTATCTGTCATACTAGGCATAATCTCTTGAAATTTTTTAAAGTCAATAATAGGTTTATCAGCAGCTGCTTCTCGCTTCTCGTTGAGCGAATTTTAACACAGAGTGTATTATTTCACGAGCTTGTGCATTCAAAAATTTTGGCTTCACTTTAAACTGTTAACCCATTTTTAGATTAAATGAACAATTAAACAGTTATTAAGAATTGAGATTTTACACAAACCTTTTCAACGTCGCGAATCGGCCTTATAGTAAAACTATCCACATAAACATCTAAGCGGTTGTCGACCAACTGAGCTCTGTCCGCCGTAATTTGAAATTTGCTAGCGCGCACAGTATGTTCACGTCTAGTCCTACTTCGGTTCACCTGTACATTCCAAATTTTACAAATACATTCATAACTTTAGAACAATGTTTTTCGTAGGTTATGATGGGAAGGATTGTTCTTTAAATATAGACGAATGCGAATCGAACCCTTGTATGCACGGCGCTACTTGCATCGACGGCATCAACGAATTCACGTGCGTCTGTCCAGAGGGATTGACAGGAAAACAGTGCGAAATCAACATAGACGATTGCGAATCTTCTCCCTGTCAACATGGTGCTCAATGTATCGACGGCTTGAATAGTTACACTTGTAACTGTACAGACACTGGTTATGAAGGGCTGCATTGTGAGAATAACATCGATGATTGCCAGGGAGATCCGTGCCAGAACGGAGCCCCCTGTATTGATTTAGTGAAAGATTATACCTGTAATTGCTATCCCGGGTATAAAGGTAAGCATATTATTCAATCGTTTGGTACCTTTTTGATATTATTTTTACTTTTTTGCATTAAAAATGTATTTTTACACAGTTTATTGTGCCATTTGTATACTTTGATGTAGTACATATGAAGATCTTTACCTAACTGTTGCTAATTTTAGCAACAGAAGCCGCAAGAGGAGAAATATGAATTGCAGAGGATTTCAATAAAAGGCGAAATGTACGAAAGGAGATGCTAGAATTTTCTACTTTAAAACAGTATGACAATAACTAATACATTTTTTACACAAAGAAATATATTTATATGTATACAAAAGAAGTCAAAAGTCTAAATGAGAAATCCATAATTGACTATACAGGGTGTAACAAAATACAGGTCATAAATTAAAGTACATATTATTCTGGGACCAAAAATAGTTCAAATGAACCTAACTTACCATAGTACAAATATGCACATAAAAAAAGTTACAGCCCTTTGAAGTTACAAAATGAAAATCGATTTTCTCGAATATATCGAAAACTATTAGAGATTTTTTATTGAAAATGGACATGTGGCATTCTTATGGCAGGAACATCTTAAAGAAAAATTATAGTGAAATTTGTGCACCCCATAAAAATTTTATGGGGTTTTGTTCCCTTAAACCCCCCAAACTTTTGTATACGTGCCAATTAAATTATTATTGCGGTACCATTTGTTAAATTCAATATTTTCAAAACTTTTTTGCCTCCTAGTATTTCTTCGATAAGGCGCAGTTTTTATCTAGATGGCTTCTTTTTTAATATGTTTACATAAAAAATTTATGGGGGTTTTGTGCCTTTAAACCCCCCAAATGTTTGTGTACGTTCCAATTAAACTATTACTGCGGTACCATTAGTTAAACACAGTGTTTTTAAAACTTGTTTGCCTCTTTTTTTTTCGATAAGGCACCTTTTATTGAGGTGTGGCTTCTTTTTTAATATGGTTCAAAATATACATAAACGTGTAAATCATAAATAATTTTTCATATTACATTTTTACCAAGTCTCCATGTACTTAATTAACCATATACAAATGTGTGGTGGATTTGACAAAAAATATTCAAAATATCTCGAAAAAAACTGACTTTTCGAAAAAGTACTAAGAGGCAAAAAATATTTTAAAACGTTGTGTTTAACTAATGGTACTACAATAATAATTAAATTGGAACGTACACAAAAGTTTGGGGGGGTTTAAAAGAACCCCATAAAAATTTTAAGGGGTGTCCAAATTTCACTATAATTTTTGTTTAAGATACTACTGCCATGAGAATGCCACATGTCCATTTTCAATAAAAAATCTCTAATACTGTTCGATATATTGGAAAAAATTAATTTTCATTTTGTAACTTCAAAGGGGGCTGTAACTTTTTTTATATGCACATTTGTACTAAGGTAAGTTAGGTTCAGTCGAACCATTTTTGGTCCCAGAATATGTGATTAAATTTATGACCTGAATTTTTGTTGCAACCTGTATACTAGTTGAAAGCAATGCTAGAAGAAAAATAATGGATACAAAAGTATGCGGAGGACCCGAAATAGGCAGCAACCAATACTGGTGAAACAAAGATGCGAGAAGAAATACAAAAGTAGGAAAACCAAGTACGTCAAAGGAGAAACCAATTAAAAAAAGATGATAAAAACGTATAAGCTAAGAAACAAAGAAATGGCAAAAATGTTTGAGAAAAAAGTAAACGAAAAACTTAGAACAATAAAAGAAACAGAAGGCATTAATAATATAAACAACCTATGGAGAATTATAACTATCTACCACTGGAGGCAGCTAAGGAATTATGTGGAACAAGTAAAAAAGTCTCAATAAAGAAACATACAGCGTGGTAGTATTAAGAAATAAAAAAGCAGGTAAAAGTGAAGAAAAAATAATGGAAATACAGAAAACTCAATAAAAGAGGAAGAACTAGAAGAAGCAATAAAGGCGCTGAAGTATGGAAACGCTCCTGGAGTGGATAAAATAACAACAGAAATTATAAATAGCATGAGAAAAAGTGGTGAACAAGTATTACTAAAAATTATGAATAAAATATGGAAAAATGAAAATATCCCGGAAGATTGGAAAGTGTCACTAATAGTCATCATCATCATCATCAATGGTGCTACAGAACTATGAAAGAGCCTCGACCTTCCCAAGTTTATTACGCCATTCAGTCCTATACATTGCCAACCGTTGCCAGTTTCCTGCGCCTATTTTTCTCCCATCCGCATCTACACCATCCTTCCATCTGAGTTTTGGCCTACCCCTATTTCTACTTCCCACAGGTTGTGACATAAGGATTCTTCTAGGAGGGTTGTTGTGCTGTGATCTTGCTAGATGTCCTGCCCATCTTAGTCTTCCCATTCTTGTAAAAGATACTACGTCTTTACCACCAAATATCTGTTTATACATATCTGTGGTATACCTCGTAGTTGTACCTCCTCCTCCAAACACCATGTTCACAGATGCCACCGAATATTCCTCTCAGGATTCTTCGTTCAAATATAAGCAGAAGGTTTTCATCTGTCTTGGAGATGGTCCATGTCTCCGATCCATATGTCAACACTGGTTGTATAAGGGTTTTTTAAAAGGTATGGTCACTAAGTTTCGGTAATCGGTTTTAAAACGTCTTGCGACGTTGTCCGATGCCTAATTTCCATGACACTCTATCATCCCATTGGCCCTCTCTAAGATCTCTTGCGCTCATCGCCTTCGTTACTCCCTCTCTCCAAGATTTCTTGGGTCTTCCTCTCTTTCTGCGGTTTGGTGGTACCCATTGCATAATTATTTTAGGGAGTCTTGAGTTATCCATCCTCTGGACGTGTCCGTACCATATCAGCTGTTTTCTTTCTATGTCTGTTGTTAGAGAGCCGTCAACCCCCATTCGCTGTCTTATCTCATCATTACGTATTCTCTCTCTGCGTGACACTCCTACTGATCTTCTAAAAGCGGCCATTTCTACTGCCTCCAGTTTTCTTCTGTTGTTTTCGGTTATCCGCCAAGTTTCTGCTCCGTACAATAGACTGCTTTTAATAAGAGATTCGTAGATATTGTGTTTTCTTCTTTTTCCTATTTCATGATTCCACAGTACGCTGTTTAGACAACCTATTGTTTTTCTGGATTGTGTTATTCTTCTCTTTATTTCTTCATCATCTTTCCCCGTTGTGTCAAAAACGATTCCTAGATATGTGTAATGGTCGCAGGGCATGATGATTTCATTATTTTCTAATGTGATGTTCGATAGTTCGGTACCTATTGGCAGGTATTTTGTTTTTTCTGTATTAATTTCTAGTCCCCACTTTCTATATTCTTCTTGTAATTTCCTTGCCATGTACTCTAAATCATCTTTATCGTTTGCTATAACAACCTGGTCATCAGCAAACTGCAATGTATATAAGCAAATCTCTCCAAGGTCTACGCCCATGCCTCTGCATTTTCGTTTCCACTCTTTCAATGCTTTTGCAACATATATTTTAAATAAGGTCGGTGATACACAACACCCCTGAGGTAGACCTTTATTAACCAGGAAGCTTTGCGATAATCTGTTTCCAGTTTTTATTTGTGATGTTGACCCTTCATACAAATTTCTTAAGGCTTTTATTAAGGTGACACTAATATTCGTCTGTCGTAACACGTTCCAAAGTTTGTTTACAGGAACTGTATCGTACGCCTTCTGCAAGTCAATAAACATGAGGTGGGTTTCTTGATTTGTGCTTAATTTTTTTTCTATTAGTTGTTTGAGGCAGAAGATATTATCAGTACAGCTTCTTCCTGTTCGAAAACCGGATTGTTCTTCTTCCTCTTGGTCTTTGTACTCCTTCTCAATGCGGTCTCTAATTATTCGTCCATACAAACGGCTGAATGTACTAGTCACTGATATCCCTCTATAGTTTTCACATTTAAGCTTATCTCCTTTCTTATGGATCGACGAAATATAAGCAATTTTCCACTCGTCGGGTACGGGAGAACCATTTATAAATTGATTTATGCATCAAGTGACGGTTTCAAACAATTTTTGTGATCCACATTTTATTAGTTCGGCTGGGATATCCCCTGGTCCTGGAGACCTACCGTTTTTCAGTTCTTTTATAGCTTTTCTAATTTCTGTCACTTGTATTGTTATATCTTCTCCTTCAATGTTAACCTCTATTGGTGATTGAGTTAAGTATTCGTCCCTATTTTCTGTCAGTAGTTCCCCATAGTACTTTTCCCATTTTTGTGTGGATATTAATTGAATGTTTGTGCTCTTCCTTTCGTTAGTTCTTATTTTATTGAGGAACTTCCATGTTTCTGTACATTTTCTGCCTCCCAGGTAGGTATTAATTTCCTGGCACTTCTTATCCCACATTTCTCTTTTTGCTTTTACTGTTGTTCTTCTTGTTATTCTTTTGAGTTCCAGGTATTCATCTCTATCTTTTTGTTGTTTACTGCTCAGCCATCTGATATACGCTTGTTTCACTAAGTATCCATATACAAAAAAGGGGTTTAGGGAGCGTTCAAGTAGGATTTTCGACCCCCCCCCCCAACCTGCGTTACGTAATACTTGAACGGTCCCTTACTGTAAAGAGGCCGAAATCATTAGACCGAAAAGCACTTTACCGAAACCTCACTAGACCGAACAGTAGGAGACCAAAAAGCATTAGGTACATAATACAGGGTGCTCAAACAGGATTGTAATCTGAGCAAAGGTAACATCAACCTTCACCCTTTATCCAGGCTTAGGATTGGCAGCACAAAGTAGTGGCGAGTTTAGAGTTTGTTTTTTTTGCTTTGGTTTTTGTTTATTTTTTATTTATTATGTACAATACTAAAAATTACATACTAACAATAGTTTAAAGGTTGTTTTTTCTTTGTGTTTTGTTTATTTTTTTGTTTTTATTTGTTTTGGGTTTATTTTAATCTATTATGTACAGTGTACAATACTAAAAATTAAATATTAAAAATAATTTAGTGGTGTTTTTTTGCTTTGTTTTTTGTTTATTTTTTTTTGTTTTTAATAATATAATAAACAAAAAGACAGATATACAAAATCTTAGCATAATTTAATGCAATCTTTTTAATTTGTGTACCATTTCGATCTAATGCTGTTCGGTCTAGTGAGGTTTAAGTAAAGAGCTTTTCGGTCCAATGAGTTCGTTCTACTGCTTTCGGTCTAATGCTTTCGGTCTAATTGTTGTGTACCAAAAAAGGAGATATGAGAGAATGTAATAATTACAGAGGATTGACGTTACTATGTACGTGAATGAAACTCTTCGAAAAAATAATAAACAAACGATTAAGAATAATGACAGAAGTCACACTAGACGAAATACAAAGTGGATCTAGAAGTGGTAGAAGTATACAAGATCATATAGCGATCCAAGAAAAAAAAAGAAAATATACGTAGCATTTCTTGACCTAGAAAAAGCCTTCGACAACGTACCAATACAGACACTATGGAAACTACTAAGAGAAAAAGGAATGGACAACAAGCTACTAAAAATTATACAAAAAATATACACTGAGAACAGTGCCGTAACTAGTAATAATTCAACATCAGATATGTTTACAATAAATGGAGGTTTAAGACAGGGAAGAGCACTTAGCCCCATTTTAATACGTTCCTGTAATTTATGTACAGATGTGTTTGGATAGTGTTTATGATCTTATACATTCAAAAGAAGAAGACAGATAAGATAATTAAATTTTTAACGTTTCAGGTAAAAATTGCGAAATCGATATAAACGAATGTGAAAGCAATCCCTGTCAGCACAACGGAACTTGCATCGAACGTTCTAACGTCACCCTGTACTCCACAGAACTATCGTACAACCTTCCCGAACGCTTTTCCAGGCCCTTCAATTACTCGGAAGCTGCAGGATACGAATGTATCTGCGTCCCAGGAGTGACAGGCCAGAACTGCGAGATTAACATCAACGAGTGCGAAAGTAATCCGTGTTTCTACGGTACGTGCACGGACAAAATCGGAGGATACGTGTGCGAGTGCGAAGAAGGCTACGAGGGTGTCCATTGCGAGCTGGATATAGACGAGTGTGAGAAATATAAACCTTGCGTTAATGGTACTTGTATCGATAAGGTAGCTAACTATTTTTGTCAGTGTACCGCAGGATATGGAGGAAAAAATTGCTCGGTTGAACTTACAGGGTAAGTATAATGGGTAAATTTTATTTTATTTATAGTAAGTAGTAATGAGGTGCCGATAAAGTTAAATGGGAGTACAGTGGAACCCCGATAAGTCGGCCCCCGATAACCCGGACCGATTTTCATCAGATAAACATTTTGATTTTCAGTACATATTTTGTATTTTGACAATGACACCCGTTCTGGGCGTCGAAATGTTAATAAAATTATTTTTTCAATATAAGATAAAAAAAAATAAAAAATCAATGGGAAAATCCCAATAGTTGGCTGTATACCATAGTTTAAAAAACCAATACAGAAGTAAAAACTTCGAGATGTATTCTGGTATAAAATCGTTTATTTAAAACTATAAAATGTCATGGATTGCAGAACGTTTTCGTTCTAAACAGAACATCTTCAGTGCATCCTGCCGAGTATTTTGAAACTAGCACACTGTAAATAGAGTTAACATCATCGTATATGGTTTACATAATGTAATATATTAAAATGTTATGACTACAAGTCGATGTTGATAGATAAAGTGGAACACATGCTAAAAGGGTGCCATGGTTCCCTGCTCGAAGATGCTAGGTACTTGCCAATTCAGTGGGCACAGACCAAGTACCTAGCATCTTCGAGCAGGGAACCATGGCACCCTTTTAGCATGTGTTCCACTTTATCTATCAACATCGACTTGTAGTCATAACATTTTAATATATTACATTATGTAAACCATATACGATGATGTTAACACTATTTACAGTGTGCTAGTTTCAAAATACTTGTCAGGATGCACTGAAGATGTTCTGTTTAGAACGAAAACGTTCTGCAATCCATGACATTTTATAGTTTTAAATAAACGATTTTATACCAGAATACATCTCGAAGTTTTTACTTCTGTATTGGTTTAATATAAGATAAGTTTCAGATAAACGTTTCAACAATAAAAATGTATGTATGTAATATAATATTTGAGAGATAAAGTGTATTTGTGTAATTTGAACTATACGATAGTAAAAATGACTCATGGCACAAGCCGGCAGAAACAACAGGCACCTGTCTGTATTATTCCTTTATTTTTTATTTCAAACTGTGTTAGTATTGTTTAAGAAAGACTATTTAAAAAATTATTTTTTAATCAATGGTCTTAGTTTTCACTGTTCTTAACACACAATAACAAAACATCGTTCCGATTGTGACTGTATGAATACACTATTGTGGTATTGTTCGCTTCCGTTTGCTTAGGTTTGTGTTTGCGTGTTTTTAGTAATTAAGATGTGTAGGTACTGTGCATATTTATATACAGGGTGTCCCGAAAAGATACCACACATTCTGGAGTCAAAAATAGTTCGATTGAACTTAGCTTAGTACAAATGTGCTCATAAAAAAAGTTATAGCCCTTTGAATTTACAAAATGAAAATCGATTTTTTTTCAATATATCGAAAACTATTAAAGATTTTTTATTGAAAATGGACATGTATCATTCTTATGGCATGATCATCTTAAAACAAAGTGAGATTTGTCTACCCCATAAAAATTTTATGGGAGTTTTGATCCCTTAAACCCCCCCAAACTTTTGTGTACGTTCCAATTAATTCATTATTGTGGTACCATTAGATAAACACAACGTTTTTAAAACTTTTTTGCTTCTTAGTATTTTTTCGATAAGCGAGTATTTATCGAGACGCGGCTTCTTTTTTAATATAATTACATAAAAATTTTATGGGAGTTTTGTTCCTTTAAACAACCCCCCAAATGTTTGTGTACGTTCCAATTAAACTATTGTTGTGGTACCATTAGTTAAACACAGTGTTTTTAAAACTTTTTTGACTCTTAGTCTTTTTTTGATAAGTCACCTTTTATCGAGATGTGGCTTCTTTTTCAAAATATACCTAAAAATGTAAATTATAAATACATTTTCAGATTATTAACAGGTCTCTATAATCGTATTTAACCATATACAAATATGTGGTGGGTTCGATAAATATTCAAAATATCTCGATAAACACTGGCTTATCGAAAAAGTCCTAAGAGGCAAAAATGTTTTAAAAACAGTGTGTTTAACTAATGGTGCTACAATAATAATTAAATTGGAACGTACACAAAAGTTTGGGGGGTTTAAGGGAACAAACCCCCTATAAAATTTTTATGGGGTACACAAATTTTACTTTAATTTTTATTTAAGATGCTGCTGCCATAAAAATGCCACATGTCCATTTTCAATGAAAAATCTCTATGAGTTTTCGATATATGAAAAAAAATTGATTTTCATTTTGTAACTTTAAAGGGTTGTAACTTTTTTTGTGTGCACTATTGTATATAGGTAAGTGAGGTTCAACCAACCTATTTTTTATCCCAGAATCTGTGGTATAATTTATGACCAATCTTTTCGGGACACCCTGTATATTTCATGTTATTTCAATTCTAACGGAGTTTATCTGTAAGTATACCATATTTTATTAATTTTTACCATATTCTGCGGCTAACCCGGATCGGCCGCGGTCTCGATTAATCCGAGTTATCGAGGTTCCACTGTAATAACAAAATAAAAGTACCTAAAATAAAAAAGCAATAAAAACTTATTTTAGTTTTTTTGTTATATGTAGTTATCAATAAACGAACGATGCATTTTAAAGTACAATAATAAAGGTCGTAGAAAAAGTATAGTATTCTACTCGCATGGGTAGAATACTCGCCTTCGGCTTGTGTCGCAAACTTCATTGTCGTGAGTAATAGCCATCATTACATGTGTATGAATAAGATACTAATAAAATATTAATAGGTACTCAAACCGCAAGCTGCTAAAAAAATGTAAATGATATTGTTGTTGTGATTTTAGGTGTATGGATAATCCTTGTCTAAATGAAGGACAGTGCCGTCCTTACCTTATTAACGAGACCGAGCACAAGTTCAACTGCACTTGCCCCAACGGCTTCCACGGCTACACATGTGAACAAATAACCACGATGTCATTTAGTGCAGTGTCTTCGGTAACCGTTAACACAACAAGAGAAGAAGGTTACGATATACAGTTTAGGTTCAAGACAACACTAGGGGATGGACTGTTGGCTCTTGGGAAAGGTTTAACGTATTACATATTGGAGCTTTCTAAAGGAAGACTGAATCTTCATTCGAGCCTACTGAATAAATGGGAAGGGGTTTTCACTGGATCAAATCTGAACAACAGCGACTGGCAGAAAGTGTTCGTTGCTATCAACTCTTCGCATTTAGTATTGTCAGCTAACGAGGAACAAACTATATATCCTATAAGCTATAACGAGAACAACAACGTTTCTAGTACTAGTTTCCCTGTTACGTATATCGGAGGAATTCCCAACAATCTTCGAAAATTGACGCATGGACAACCGTTTCTAGTAGGGTGTACTGAAGATGTTTTGGTTAATAGCCAGTGGGTATTGCCGCAGCTTAGAAATGCCACTTGGCTTAATTTTCAAAACGTCGAAGAGAAGTGTATTAGAGAACCTCAGTGTACACCGAATCCTTGTGAGTCAGGAGGACATTGTACTGATCGGTAAGTACCCCAATCCATCTGTGAAAAAAATCATCAATGTTACGTGAAAAATCTTATACAGGGTTTTGAAGGTTATAAAAGGTATACGAATGCTAGATGATGATGATCAGCTGCACATCTTTGAAGATGTACAGCTGATTTTGCTTTGTTTTTAAACAATCGTAAAAAGTGAATAATCACTTTTTGCATATAAAATGTTACCTACTTATTCATTTAAGAAAACAATTGTTCAAATAAAAGTTGTATCTCTTAAAAAGTTCTTTAATTTGCCAGTTTCTAAATTAAAATACATAAACAATTGACCGAGATAATTGCGAAAACACTTATTTTTGCAGTAATTTCAACTACTTGAAATATGAAAATTAATGAGTTATTGAAGTGTGCTAAATCTTAGCTAGGTAAATCCAGCCAAATAGTTTGTAAGTTATTCAATTGGTTTATCCCGGAGAGCGATTATTTAACCTTCCGATGACCAACCTTTTTTTGTTACACGGGTGACCAAGGGGAGGAAAAATGACCCCAGGTCAAAAATGACGATTAACAAAAAAATGAAGTTTTTTTTTTAATTTTTTTTTATTGCATGGACTTTTTGTCATTCATTCAGTCACAACATGAGTATTAAGTGTCATGTGTAGTGTGTATGTTGAGTAAGTGTCTTGTTACTTTGCAAAGTGGACGTCATTAGCGTAAAAATTACTTGGAATTACACATAATAGACGGTATGTTACTAAACATCAACTTCAGAATATATTTTTTATTCGTAAAATATAGGGAATTTTTTTTATTTCAAAATATGAGGATATCTAGAATGATATTAAAGTCAAATAAAAAAATAATGAGTTAAAAATTGAAAATACTTTTGAATTTATTAAAGAAAAACATACGCTGGGGTCACAATTTCCCCCGCTTGGTCATCCGAAGGTTAAACAATTTTACTTGCCCAAACAGTGACTATAGAGATATTTATTTAACAGATGGATTCTTTGTGGCTTAATTTAAATAAAAAATTCAAAATTGTTTAAAAAAAAACGTTCTAAAAAGGGCCGACTTTTTAGCTTATAATTATTTATAACACCTTTGGTATTTTTATGTCGCTTGTAAGCATGTTCACCGAAAAGAAGGTGAAAAAACATAATCTTTAAAAAATAGAACCTTCCATGACCAATATAAACCAAGATAGCATTTTTTCTTCTGTTTTCTGTTCTGTTTCTGTTTTCCATTGTTTATTGACATTAGGATCTGAAAATTGAACGTATTATAATACTATTTGAGCAAATTGTAAGGTGCATATATACAAAGGTGTACAAAAATTATAACCCCTTAGACCGATCCTATTCGTAAAATACCGCCACGTTAAAGGGGAGGAGAGACCTTTCCGAGCGCCGTTTTTTTTTAGATGAAACTTCAAATTGAAACGCACTGGAAAATTTGCATTATCTCGCCTTATATGGCCTGCAACACATTCATTTTTTTTTAATGAGCTAGGGTAGCTCGAGAAAATAATAAGAACGGGTCTACTTTCAACTCCCGGAAAAATTAATAAATAAATTTTTTCCATAGAAAAGGTATTGAATTTTACTATTATTTCGTAAGAAATATTTAAATTGTAATAATTAATATACATTATTTATTATACATAATTAATAATAGAAGAATAATTAATAAAAATTATATTTTTATATAAATAATATACGTCAACCAATATTTAAATATCTTGTATAAATTGTAGTAAAATTCGACTTTTTTATTGAAAAATTTTAATTGATATTTCCGGGAGGTGAAAATAGCACAACTCTTATTATTTTATTGATCCAACGCAATTTATAAAATCAATCTTCTGCGTGCCATAGAAACCGAGATATTGCAAATTTTTTCAGCGCGCTCCAATTTGAAGTTCCAGTCTAAAAAAAAACTGAGCTTGGACAGACGGTATTTTACGAGTATCATCACTTTAAGAGATTATACCATTTTATTCTTTTCTGGTATATGCCATTTACAAAATGGATCATGAAATTTAGATCTTACGCTGTAATCTGTTAAATTGTCAGCTCTTAATGTTAACAAACAATAGGGCTTTCCAACGCTTCTCATTTGTTTCGGGAACTTGTCATATGTCGTATAATGTTAATATACCACATATGACAAGTGCCCGAAACAAATGAGAATCGTTGAAAAGCCCTATGGAAAAAAATTGCCATCTTGGTTCCTATTGACCATAGAAAGTGTTTACGTTTAAGGCACGCATGTGAAAGTTTGCAGAATGAGCGAAGCGAGTTCTGCAATTCACAAGAGTGCCTTAAAAATGTACTTTTTAACACGCATAACTACAGGACAATATATACAAAAACTTTTACTTGAACTTGACTGACATTCCATTTTTATATTTTTTTAACATTATATCAAAATTGCCTATACGGTCAATACGAACTGCAGTGCCTTAAAATTTTTTTAAAGCACTAGTGTCTTAAAGTAGCATTTTTAACTCTCGTATAGAGTGCTAAAAATTGCATTTTTAACACGGTTGTAGAAAAAAATTTTAATAAGATGAACACCTTCATTTGAATAATTTTTCTGTAAAATGTAGAAGATATGCAAATAGAAATATGCAAAAATAATTTGTTTTTACTTTTTATGATTGTTAAAAATAGCAACAAAATCAGCTGTACGTCTTCAAGGATTTGTCATTAGCTATCGCTCATAGACCTTTTAGAACCTTCAAAACCCGTATAAGGTTTTTTCAGCTGTTTTTTTTACTGACCTAAAGACTTATCTTTGTTCTCTCATTCACTTTAGCTATTGTCAAATTTTCTCGTTTTTTAGATGGAGAGATTTTAGCTGCACATGTGAACGTCCATATTTAGGTCACACTTGCCAGTACAACTACACAGCTGCCACATTTGGCCACGAGAACATCACAGATTCTTTGGTAACGGTCGACGTCGCAGATTATGCAAGGAGAGCAGTCAGATCTATAGTCGATATCAGCATGTTTATTAGAACAAGACAGTCTAGGGGACAGATTTTTTATTTGGGTATGTTATTGATTTCTCCATTGTATTAAAATATTTTTCTAGTCTACGGTAAAATATTGATAAATTAAATATGAGATTTAGTCTGATCCAATTAGATCTGCCCCACCAATTTTTGTTGTAATCAATTCGTTCATGATAGGGTAATGGATCCAAATATGGGACCCTTTTTTTAAAACTTTTGGTAATCGTAAAGTTTATGGATTAAAGAAGTCTTAAATTAGATACATGTCAGATAATTATGCTATTATATTGAACAGGTTCAAAATTAATTTTAAACTAATATTTTTTTACCAATAAATTAATTTTTAAAAATGTCAAAATTCCCAACTTAAAAAAAGGTGTCTTAATATGAGACCATGTGATATCCTAATATGAGACACCACGTCATATAGGTTAAACAGGTGATACAAATTATTTTAACGCATTGTTCTGGATATAAACTGTATTAGGTACATGCTGTAGACATGATTCTATTGTTCTGAAGCTGTTTCTTTGTGGCATATTATGTAATTTTCTTTTTTTTTAATAAGCCACAATTTAAGTTAAAAATAAAAATTGGAAGTCTAAACGTCAATAAATTTCATTTTTAACTTAAATTACGGCTTATTTCCCAATAAAATAGTAAAAAGACATGATGCTATACTCAAAACATTACAGTACCCTAATATGATATATCATATTATAATATAAGGCACACTTGAGGGTCTCATATTAGGAGCAACCACGTGTGAACTTTTTAGTCCGTGTTTTGAGTTTATGATTGGTTTTTGCGCCACTATAATTGTGTGTTCTGTAACCAATTTAAGTAGCTATCAACTAATTACTAAGGTGATTTTTTTTCTCTCACCTTAAAAATAAAAATTAAGTTTGAGCTACACCGATTAAAAAACTTTTGACTCGCAAAAAACTTAAAAACTTCACTGACTGGTATGTAATACTAAATCACAGAAACTCGATTTATTCACAGCCTACTGGAAACACTACCAGAGCTTAGTTTTTACCCCACTCACCAGGCTGCAGCACTTACAAGGCTCTAGAGACAGGGGTCTCATATTAGGAACGGGTTTCATAATAGGATCCTTAACCCTATAATGAATAGGGAGAAGATAAATATGTATAAAATTCTTTCATCTACTAATATAATTTCGCTGAACCGTCGACAATAATAGATATACTACTATTGATATTATATCGGCCAATAAGTCGTAGGCCTAACGACACTGGGGTGCAAAATTAACAGGACACCTTAAAAATGGGTCACTTTTGATGTCTCCAATTTTCTAAACCTGTTGTCCGATTTAAGTGAGTTTTTAATATGTTATAACCTTATTCTTTAACAATATCACTGTAATAATATTGTTGCTAAACAGGTAAATTTTCATTATACAGGGTGGTGAATCGTAAAACGGGACATAGGAAACTCAATGTAAAATTCTAAACTGTTGAATTCCTGCTTCCCTAATTATTTTACATCAAAAGTCATGAGAGTATATTTGTAGAGAATTGAAATCTGTATTAAAATCAAAAGTTAAAATTGATCTACGATTTAAACGCATTCCAAAATTTTAAATTTTGAAAAATATAAATTTAGGCCACACGTTACTATTTAACTGACAGTGCTCACACCATTGATTGAATAAACAATTTTTATTATTAATACTTTCTCCGCAACTGAGGGTATCTTATCAACGGTATTGTTTTTAAACAATAAATGATAAAATAAAAATATTGACAATTCAAAAATGTGAAAATAATAACTTCATTGTGACACATTATTACACTGCGTGTGGCCTAATTTTGGGCTGAAAAACTGAAAAATGTATTACATTTTTACAAAATTTTGGAATATGCTTATTTCGTAGAAAAATTTTAACAGTTGTTTTTAATACAAATTTCAATCCTCTACAAATAGTTTCTAATGTCTTTTGATGTAAAATAATTAGGGAAGCAGGAATTTAACAGTTTAGAATTTTACATTGAGTTTGGTCCGTTGGCCCGTTTTCCAATTCACCACCCGGTATACCGGGTGTACCAATGAAACTGTGTTTTTTCTCAAACTTCGGATCACCCTGTGGAATATTGTAGCATTTATAATATACTCAAATTAAAACCCAACTATAGTCTCATATTTTCTCAACATTCTGTTTTTTGATTCATTCGCTTATGTTGGACCGTGAAAAACTTAGGTACTTTAACAATTAGCCATGCTTTTCATCAATACAGTTTTTAAATAAGTATGGCAAACTTCAAGGGGTAATTCTACATGAAAAAATAATGTCAGTTTGCTTTATAAACCTATGTTCGCAAATGATTCGTTTCTGAGATAGAGGGTGTTAAAATTTTTCTTACAAACTGACGATTTATTTATTGCTTTAAAACCGGTTGAGATATGCAAATGAAATTTGGTGGGTTTTAAGACGTAGTTATTGTACATTTTTTCACATAGTGAAAAGTAAGTAAGAATTTAATATTCACCATTGGCGCGCATACGGGTAATATGAGCCGTTGAATTCAGCAAACCATCGTTTATTGGTTGTAATCGATGGAGCAGAGTCCTGGTAACACTTATTGAGCCATTGCTTGGATTGGATGGCGTTTTCCCCATCAAGTAACAGTGATAAATCAACAGACGAAATGACTTTGAATCCATTCTTTATAAAAATTACTTCAAGCACTGTAACGCGGTAAATAATCCGAATGACATGCAATTTTGACAGTATGCCTTTTAAGGTAAAAGCCGAATTTATTCTACGACGGGGACCTGGACGGGACGGGGAACGTTGAAGAATCGTCTGATTTGAAAAGCATTGGCTAGTTTATTCTACAACGGAACGGAGCGACAACGGGAAGTGCCGAGGACGTGCGATTTCTATTGTTCTACGCGCCGTGCCGTCCACGTCACGGTGTAAGATAAATCAGCCTTAAAGCTACTGATACCATACGGATATTGATACATAACGTTGTATGGCGACAACACAATTTTAAATAAATACTTGTGTGTTTTATAGGCTCCGGCTTGCTTCCAAATGCAAATGACGAAACTTACATTGCTGCCCAACTTGAAGGAGGAGAATTATTAGTAAGAATACAATTCGAAGGCAACTTAGAAAGTTATACCGTAGGGGGAGTAAAGTTAGATAACGGATGGAACCATTTAATAAAGGTAAGCTCTTTTATATACAATAATCACTACACTAATGATCAGCATTGCTTTCTTGCATTCTTACATGACTACTTTTCCAGTGGTATACTTGCAATCATGTATTTTTATTCTTGTCTGGAGTTTACTCATAGCCAAACTTATATGGAATCATCTGATCTTTTTTGATATTTCAAGCGAATTAAAAACAACAACATACGAAGTCAAACAATATTTTTTATTTTAAAGCAGTCTAATCAAAATCAATCTAATAAAAAATTTCACTGTAAAACGAATAATACTTAAATTATTTTTATTTATTTGTTTTTTTTAGTGGTCATTGTTACCACTCCTGGGCTTATGCAAGCGTTAATTGGCGTGGGCTTGCTCTTAGTCAAACTGTCAACATTTTGTTGTGGTAGGTTGTTCCATTCTTCAAGAGCAGCTTGTACTGGTCGTGTAGTATTTTGTGGATTATTCCGGCGAGGTCCAATTTTTCCTTTAAGCATATCCCACAAATGCTCCGTAGGGTTAAGGTCGGGTGAGCAAGCAGGCCACTCCAAAACAGTGATATCTTCTGCTTCAAGAAAGTGTATAGTCACTCTGCTGGTATATAGAGGTACATTATCATGTATGAAAATTCAATTTTCTCCCATTGCTCCTCTCTAAAACCTAATTATAGGTTCTAGAACTAAATCAACATACCAGCGAGCTGTCAAAGTTGGTTGGATGAAAATTAAATGCGTTTATTTACCGATCCTAATGTCTCAAAATAACATGGCACTTCCTTCTTTATATCTGTGAAAAGATCTGGCATTTTCCGTTCTTTCTGGTCTTCCATCCGTCATCTTATTTTATAAAAATCCTGGGTTGATCTGAAAATAGCAAATTTTCGCAATTTCCAATGTTCCAATTTTGGTGTTTAAGATACCAATTTAGACGATCAATTTGGTGCTGCCAGGATAACTCCGGAACCGTGACTCTTTCCTGCTATATAGTCCTTGGATCGAACTCTTTTTTTACTGTTTTCACTGAAACACACCTGTAGCTTCTAGAAGCTGCCTTTGGAGCTGCAAATGAGAAATTGTTGGGGCTCTTCTAGCTTTTTGGATAATGAAACAATCGTGGCGAGCCATTGTTACTTTTTGGCGACTTTGTCTTGTTCTATTTTGTAATCTTTTCTAATTGCTGATACCTAGCATAGGTTTTTGACACAACACCCTGTGTTTCGCCTACCACTGCAGCTAGGTCCCTCTGAGACGGTCCTTGCTCTACAAGACCAATAATATTTAAAATTAACATGAAGTAAAACTCCCTAGTGTAGTTGGTATATTTAATAAAAATTCTAAAACAATTTTAAAAATCCAAACGAATTACGTTCAAAACGTTTTCGGACTTATCAGTCCATCATCAGTGAACCTAAAAGTAAGTAATCTCACTTAGTAAAATTGAAAAAGGGTGAAATTTTGAATGTTAAAAAATTGAAAAGTGTGGTTACGATTACTTACTCTCTGTCCTTGCTAAATAGCCACAATGCGAAACACTGGTCAAGATGTATGTTCTAACTACATGGTGAAATTTGTTAAATAATTTGGCTTAATTTCACCATGTAGTTAGAACATACATCTTAACCAGTGTTTGGCATTGTGGCTATTTAGCAAGGACAGAGAGTAAGTAATCGTAACCACACTTTTCAATTTTTTAACATTCAAAATTTCACCCTTTTTCAATTTTACTAAGTGAGATTACTTACTTTTAGGTTCACTGATGATGGACTGTTAAGTCCGAAAACGTTTTGAACGTAATCCGTTTGGATTTTTAAAATTTTTTTAGAATTTTTATTAAATATACCAACTACACTAGGGAGTTTTACTTCATGTTAATTTTATTTAACTAGATGGTATACAGCCAACCTTCGGGTATTATCCCGTTTTATTTTTTACCAATAATATTTCTCCTTTGCATGTCCGTTAACCCCACATAAGGCATATTTGCGTTTTTGAACGTAAATGCTAGTTTATTTATTTTCGATCATTTTACAACTAAAGCAAATGAGCCCATCAGAATCAAAACCTGCTAAATCCTAAATTTTTCGTTTTCCCTTTTTTACACAATTTCAAAGTTCAAGTATCTATTAATCTACAGGCTTAAGGTTTCGTCTCAAAACCCTCTAAAACCTCATCAAAATACCACTGAAATGTTAACGTAGAATCAAACCGTGCTATGTCCATAGTTTTATGAACAATAAAATACTCTTTTTTCTTATATATTTGGTTGTTTTCCTATCAAAATGGTTTAATACCTACTTTTAGTGCATTAATTGCGCTAAAAGCAGTTGAAAATGAGCAATATTATGTGGGCTTAGAATCAAAATCTGCTAAATCTAAACTAAAAGTACAAATATCTGAAGATGTAAGGGGCATGCAGAAAAATTACTATACCAAATTAGTGTGCCATTTTATGAAATTTATTGATGTCACTTTGATTAAGAAATGCCGGATACTTTTTGAGAAATTTACATTTTTAATGTTGTTTTAGTCTCCTGAAAAATTTCAAAAAATGAATTTAGCAGGTTTTGAATCTATAGGCCTCAAATAATCTAACTTACAGAGCTGTATTATCTGATTGTTTTATCGGTTTGTTTATTTTCAATAAAAACTTTTATTCTCCTCAACAATAACAAGTTCTTTTCGAAGAAATAAATATTGGTGTGAAATACGTGGTGATTCCATATACGTTTGGTTGTGTATAGTATGTATATTAGTTCGAATATATTTGAATAACTTGATTTCATAGCTTATGAACTTCTCTGCTTTAGGTGATACGTAATGTAACTTTGGTCCAAGTAAAACTTAATAATACAGAATACTTTCGGAAGACCATATCCGCTTCAGGACCTTTAGATGTTCGGGTACTTTACCTTGGAGGTCAACCGCAATCGAGGTCTATTAGACAGGCGAATGAAAACTTGCCTACCGTTACAAAAATTAATATAGCTCCCACAGCCCCAGCAGCTATAAGCTCTCCACTCAGTAACGTACATTTCAAAGGGATCATCCAGGATGTTCAAGTAAGAATATTATTAACTGTTTTTTATATAAACTTTTATAGTATTTCTATATGGTCCGAATAATGGTATAAGCTAACATTTCAATTCAACTTTCAATTAACTTTTCATTTATGTCGTATATATTAATAATTTCATTCCATCGTTTGCGATAAGGTAGTACAAAATTATCAGAGAGAAGGTTAAAATGGGCCTGTGGAATTAAAGGGTTGGAAGTCTACGAATTGAACATGCAACAGATGCATACTGCAGCGCAGCACTTGCAGAATATAGGCTATATCTAGCACAGTCTACTATTTTGTCCCTACAACTAATGCTCAATATATAATACCACAATTTGTTGCTTCTACTTTTTTAAGCATGGCCTCTCTTGTGGACCATGCTTCTGCTCTCTAGAGCAGCGCACAATCACATAACACTTCCTTAGTCTGATCTTCTGATCTGATACAGATATAGTCAATTTTAAATTGTATATGTTCAATTCGCCTTACAACACCATATATACAACGTAATTTTGACTTATATGAAACAACACAATCTTAATTTTAATTTTCAGATAAGCAACGGTTCATCTGTAATGATCGTGGAGTTTTATCCGCTCCAGGCTCAGGACTTAGACGTCCCCGCATCTTTTGGTAACGTAACATTCGATAGATCGACTATATTGAAAGGGGTCTATTCAGACGATCTCTGTAGGACGAATCCTTGTCATAGAGGAGAATGTAAAATAACCTGGAACGATTATATGTAAGTCAAATAAATATTGTCACATGACAAATATTTCTCTCTCCTAATATAGACATATATTTGGTTTTCACTATATTGACGCATTCTTTGTATTCTCGAAACAGCGGGTTTGTCACTAATATTAGATCATCTTTATCCTGGGCAATCACCTCCTGATCGTCAGCAAAATGTAGTATGTTGAGTCGTCGTTTAGCTGTATCGCCGTGCCAGAACATGATTTCCGCCATTTATTTAACACCTCATTTATATAGATTTTATACAGTGTTGGCGATAAGCTGGATCCCTCTCGTAGTCCCTTATTCACCATGAAGCTGTCGGATAATCTGCTGTTGATTTTTATATTTTGCTTGGGTGTTGTTATAGAATTTTTGCACTGCTTTTATTAAAGTTACATTGATAAGGGATTTTTCCAGGACTTGCCATAATTTACACAGTGGTACGGTATCCTATGCCTTAGTTAGATCGACGAATAGTAGATGTATATCTCTGTCTCTGGCTACTTTTTTTTCGTTGAGTTGGTTGAGTGTGAAGATGTGGTCAATGCAGGATCTTCCTGCTCGGAATCCTGCTCGGAATCCTGCTTGTTGTTCGATCTCTAAAGGTGCATATTCATTTTCTATTAGAGTTTTCAAAGTCTTTCTATATAATCTGCTCAAGGTGCTGGTTACAGTAATACAGCGATAGTTCTGGCAGTCTTCTTTGTTGTCCTTTTTGTGTATTGGGGTTATCCAATCTTTTTTCTGGTATGTTTTCTCCGTTTGTGTAATTGTTGAAAATTAAGGTTATTAATTTGATCGATTTTACATAAGTTTTTTACAAGTTCCGCTGGGATTCCTTCTGGACCACACGCTTTTTTATTTGTTAGTGATTTTATTATTCTCTCAACGAATTCGTCATTTAATTTTACTTATTGCCCATTTTACCGGCCAAAACAACCGGCCAAAGACCACTTTTGTCGAAATTGAGTTTATGACCTCTGGCCTTCAAAAATACCTCTGCGGATCAAAAACCGTACACGTGCTGTATAAGAAATTCAATGTAGAACAATGTGGACGGTTATTGCACCAAAAATATTAATAGTATAGTCCTTAGGATCGATATAATATGCACATTTTATGTATTCCTGTCTATTTTCTTGAAGTTCTTCTTTGTAGTGGGTTTTCCATTTTTCTAAACCCATAGTTTGAAGGTTTGTATTATTTCTGTTGCCACTTCTTAGATTTCGAATGAACCTCCAAGCTTCTGAGGATCTGCTTCCACCACGATGACATTCCACTTCCTTACATCTTTGTTCCCAGATTGGGTTTTATCATATGTATCTTGTGATTTCAACCATTTATGATACTTCTGTTGCTTTATCTATCTATAAAAACTAATGATACCGTTAATTTTTCTAGGTGTGTTTGTCCGATTGGTTTCAAAGGTAAAGATTGCAATGAATTAGAATTCTGCAAATTGCAAGGTTGTCCAGCCGGATCCGAATGCAAAAATCTGGAAGATGGCTACGAGTGTATAACGAATAGTACCTTCAACGGTCTACAGAAACCTCTTCAATACCATTTAACGATAGATCCATCAGCCGACAACAACTTCGTGTATGATTCCCTAGAACTGAACTATCGTACCCGTTCATGGGGTACCGTTCTATTCGCAAAACATAAAGAAAGTTATTTCACTGTTTTCATTTACCACAACGAGGTGGTGATAGAATGGAACTTGAACGGAATGCCAGAAACGAAAAGGTTCCGCAAAGACAGGTTCAAGGGCCAGTGGATATCTTTGCTGTTCCTTTACAAAAACCAAAAATTCAGAGGGGGTTTTAAAGAGCATGTTATGGACGAATCATCCGACTTCGAAGTGAAAGAGTTCGACATATATACTTTTACAGAAGTATTCAAAGACGGAGTTGTATACGTTGGTGGTAGTGATGGCCAAACTTTTGATTATCAGACTGTGATAGACAATACAGATACAAATATGACTGGGTATATTCCTGTTAGTGATACCACTACAGCCGAATCTCTCATCAGTAATTCGTTAGAAAGCAACGAGCTATCAGAAGACGTATTACTATATAAAGTGGACCAAGATAAGAAGACTGATAATTTTAAGGTAAAGTAAATATTTTACTAATGAATTATATACACATAGTTTCAAAAGTTATACATCACCCAAAAGTTTAGCTATTATTAACTATTTTTAGCAACTAATGTTATAGAGTATAGATCATTGATAAAAAAATATCGTAACTTTGACAGATATTTTTTGTTTTAAAACAGATGACGTTTTTTAATAAATAAAAAATGAAAAACTAAAACATTTATTTCTAATTAAAATTGCTACCCCCACTCCTCAGCTAAGGCAGAAGAAGGGGTAACAAGGGGTGTGACCGGCCAGCTATTACCTTGTCTGGCAGCGGGATGGGTTGTGGGCCTTAGACGACCAAAAGAAAACCAGAAATCACGGGCGCCAGTCGGATCCTCGACGGTACAACCCCTAGGCAACAGTGATCTTACTTCTGAACCGACAAGAAGAAGAATATACCTAAATGATCGAATGCTACAACTGCTACGCTATTAAACACAACTACATCAAAATAAATAAAACCACAATACACCACAATAATTAAATATATTATTACCTAAAGGAAACAAAAGAATAATTGATTGACTAAGAAAATATATGGGTGACTCTCTTATGCTGCTTTTATCGATGCAAGAAATTATATAACGCAGTCAATTAAATCAAATAAACAGTAAATGAATAATCTAAAAAAATCATTCAAATATACCTGGGCACATGAGTAAGTAGTGGTGTCTTTAAAATCATAAATAATAAATTCGGGATAGACTTTCCATTTACCATTACACATTTTCAAATTATATTTCAGATTATCAAAATTAATTTATACACATAGCTCGCTTTATTACCCTGTATATGTATTATCTGAGCAAGTTACGGCTATTTCAAATTAAAACTTAAAAAGAAATTTATATAAATTGAACAAAATATAAATAATCACCTTTTTTTTACAAGCATAACGTTTTACAAACGATTACCTACTTGTCGATGTTATGATACTTTTTTACATAGATATATGAGATAGTCAGGTCTATCTTGTATGCGTCGACTACAACAAATATTTATCGTGCAAAAATTCAGAATGGCTTGCTCATGATAGTTAGCTTATAAAAATTGAAATAAATGTTTCACTGTATTTCTCCACAAAACAAAAAAAACGTTAAAGACTTACCTCCCAGGTCAATAAGCAATATAAATAAAAATAGTTATTTACACTTCTCCAATTGTCCCCAACTAAGGTCATCACAGTCCCGCGGGACTCCTATAAATCCTATAGAAATAACTGAATGAGTTACCAATCCACCCGTCCCACTGGAAAGGTTCAGCTACCCCGCATGGTTCCCCCAGAACCTTAATGGAACCACGTGCAAGCGAATCCAGGAAACTATCATTCACCAAAACTCCAACACAGTACTACAGCAAAATATGCAATATGTTTGCAAAAATCTGTCATCAGAGATAAAAGTATACGGGAAAACTGTTCCCAAAAAAAAACCCTAAAATAAATAGCCGGTATTACAAAAAGGTGCCACGATCACATGGTCAAATCATGGCGAAAAGTAATAAAAAAAACACTTACTCAAAATAATGCCGCAATTCAGATTATCTCGAGGTTTTTCTATAATTGGTCTCTTTTGATCCAAATAATTGAAGAAGGGTTTGGTCCAACCACATTCACCATCCTTCCAGGTATGCTACGGCCTTTAAAACCACCAACTGGTGAAGAGAACACCTCTTTTCCGAGCGCCGTACACAAAATAAAATGACCATACTTTCCACTTTTTACTTCCAATAAATTCCTTCGCTTTATCGAAAGTGTCAAACGCCCACGACGTTGCCAAGCATCTACGACCACCTAGAATACCCGCAGCACAGCCCATCTACGGCATTCTCACATTACACAGTACTATTCCTATTTATACTAAAATACCCTAAAAGTATTTCCAACATTACTAAGATATGGGAAATTATGGAAAAACACGCTCCGCGAGAATTCTTTCTTACCTTAGAAAGACAATCATCATGAACAATAATGCCAAAAGTCCATCTGTTTTCCAATTAACGAAATAGCTCCACACCAGAGGTAGAAATTATAGTTGACAACACCTGCGTTCTGGGTTTTTGACCTCAAGGTGACACCATAGGTATGAAATAATTAATTATTAATTTACAAATATCAATGTTGTGATGGATATATAGGGTGGAGTGTCGTAGTACGATTTTGAAACGTAACAAAATGTATTTAACAATTATTTGAATATCGTGTATTTCCACCACGGGAATGTGGGCCACAAACAAGCCTGTGTTCGAGCTCTAATACTGCTAACAAGTCGATCAATCATTTCTTACCGCAGATTCTTCCATTCTTCTCTACAGGCATCGTAAGTTCATGGTGGATTCTAGGAGAATACCTTCGGCATAAAAAGCTCTGGAGAGCACATCCCATGCATGTTCAATGGGGTTCATGTTTGGAGACAACAAAGGTCACTCTGTCTCAAGATAGTCATTCACAGCTTGAGTCCTATGTGGGCTATGTTATCATCCATACATACAAAATTTTCACTCACAGCTCCTCGTCATAATCTCACACGAGGTTCCAAAATCCGTGTTATGTACCTTTGATCTGTTCCCGTCAATAACCACCAATTCCGTGCTTCCACCTGCTATAATATGTGCCCAAAATATAACACTGCCACTAGCGAGAGGAAGTATGGGACGGGCATGTGCTAGTTGTACAGCTCTTGTTGGCTCTCGCCAAACACGAAATCACCGGCTATCACTATTTAAACAGATTCTGGTCTTCGTCTGAAAAAAGCACCAAATTCCCAAACTGTTGAGGGAGCTGCATGTGTTCCTGAGCCAACTGGAGGCGGTACAAAACATGTCTAAGTTGTAGCTCACGAACTCTTATTGATCGACGACTACTCAAACCTGACTGTAAAATTCTTCTTTTTATTGTAGCCAACGATACTCTGACTTCTGTAGCATGCCTGAAGTCTATTTGGAAGACTGGTACAGAGATAGAAAAATTTCTCCGAATGAAAATTCTGATATATCTATTGTTGCTCAATGGTAACTCGGGGTCTAAATGAGAGAGCTCTATTCTGTATTGTATTCTGTATTTGTCTAAAGAAACCTATTTCATATATGTGGGACGAGCTGCTGTAAATGGCCTTCTTCAACTAAAACCTTGATTACACGTAACGAGTATTGTAGCGAGCCAGTGTTCTCGGCCGAGTGCTCGTTTGGTATAAACATACTAACGAGTGCTTGGTCGAGCACTCGACCCAGTCATATGGCGAGACAGTCACTCGGATCTTGTTCTATTTACTAGGCCGAGTCTTCGACCTCCCACCCTTCAATCGTATACTCGCCAATCCACTCGGTATGTGTAAACAACACTCGCTGTGTAACTGTGCACATTACTACTTCATCAGAGGAGACGACTTGTGTTAATCAATGTGATTTGTGATTCTCAAAAATAGCTAACAATAAATGGAACTCAGATAGGACAATAAAGTTTAGTTCAATACTATAGATAAGTCACACTCGTGCTTATGAAATTTCAAATCTTTGGAGTATAAAAATAAACAAAAACGTGATGCAACATATGTATCGATTGTAGAAGAAATAAATATTGTTGGTTTTAAAACTCAAGAAGTCAAATAAAATAAAAAATTTAAATTCGACATATAGACAAGAAATAAAAAAATCAATGAATCGAAGAAATCGGGAGCAGCGAGATTTGGTCTTCTTAAAATTCGTTGTCTATAGTCCAAAGCCGCTTATCTCCTTCTCATAATATATCCGTCAATTCTTGTATAAAAAATGGTATAGTATAAGCCGTTTGATATATTTTTAATGTTAGCTTTACGATCCATAAGTACACTACTCCTTGTTTTTGAGAATAGAATGTAACGGTCACGTTACTAACTTAACTCTTTAATTATTTTTATAATTATTTTCCTTCGCTCTCCCATTTAAATTCTCTAATTCCTCGTATAGGACCACTGACGTGACGTCATACCTCGGTGATGGAACATACTCCACCTATCGAGAATTATTTCGCGTTCGGTGAGTTTGACGTCGTACTCTTGGAAGGAGAGACGAATGTTCATCACTTGACCTGTGGCTGTAGGTGAAGTTGGTTGCTACCATAGAATATTAGAATGGCGGTTGGTTTTTTATTTTATAACATCAGTGAAAAGAAAAAAATTACCACAAATGGTTTTCTACAGTAGGGTGGCATGTGGGTAGAACAACCCCTCTTGGAATCGGAATAGAAATCACGCCATTTTGGAGTAACCACATGGTGAACTCATAGCCCTTTGACACCTAGGGAAACCACTACAGCCACAGTCAAGTCGCCAGGGAATACGTCCTTTTGGGAGCAAGCTATGGGAGCGTTCCAGCTCAATTTTCGTCTTGGCACCTGGGCCTACAGGAGCCATGGGGTCGCACCATCCTGGTGCATCATTTTCTAGGATGCAACCGCAACCTCGTTTGGGAACATTTAGTGAGGTGTTTTAGTAACTATTGGTTTTTTTTATATTTCAGACTATCTGTTAAATACACTATGTTTTTTTTCCAGATTTAGGTTACCTCTGGTTTTTTTTGACATATTTGTATATTAGATTATTTGGTTCCCAAACTTTGTATCTACGGTAACTTCTTGTGCACAGGAATAAGCCTAGAGAAAATTAGGTTTTTAATACTTTATTATTGCTTTGATATTGGTTTATGTAATTCGGGTAAATTTATTTTTTTAATATTACTAGCTTGTTTCCCAAATATTTTATTGTTATTCGCTTTATTCCATTTGTTCGGTTAATTTAGGTCATCGTAGGTATTTATCTCAACTTCATTTCTATTTCATTCCTTGTAAATTTAACTTGCTTCCTTCATTATTGTATTTTCCCTTAGTGAGGCTTGGGCCTATTTATTTATATTACTTTTAATATTCATCGGTTTCATTTGGTTGTACGTAGCAGGCGTACTATAACCATTTGGTAGAAGACTTATGTAATTTTGTACCCTATATGTAAGTAAGAGGTATATCTTTTGTACATACATATAGCAGGACTGTTGTTATATGATATATCAGGTTTAACTTAACTTCTGTATAACTTATGTCATTTTAGAGTCACATGATATACACTTTGTGTAACTCAGAGGTTGTCAAAAATCTAGTAGTTATTTTTAATAAATATTTATTTATTTTGTATATCAATTATTTTATTACTCCTTTATGTTCATTATTACAGATTTAATATACTTATTTAATATTTGACAGCAGTGTAAGATACCTGGGAAAATGATCGAAGATCATTTTCATGGCGCCCATGATTAGTTAGTTTTATTTATTTTGTTCGTTTTTAGTCATTATTCATCTCCATTCATTTTCAGTATATTATTCTTATTTTATTATTTCATCTTCTAGTCATCATTACTATCTATATAGAGCTACTGTTCTTCGACAGGCATGCAAACGAGCCGTATCCATCCTTGAGTGTCAAGTTGCTCTCTTGCATCTATAGCTAGCCAACTCTATTCAGTTTGCCTCTATCTCTTCCCACTTCTACTTCTATCCCCTCTAATTCCCCTTTCTTCAGTACTACTGCAAAGTAGTATTTTTTCCTATTGCGGCTTCTCAACGTAGAAGCCACTGCACCCTTTTCTTTACACACACCCCACATACACATTCTCTTCATTTTTATACCAGTTCCTTTTTATTACTTAGTCTTTTCTTTTTCATTACTTCTGTTGGAGTATATCACTCCAACAGAAGTTCATTTTGTTACACTGGCTGCCCAATGCGTGGTGCCAACCGTTTTATGGTTCTAAGACAGTAGTTCTTTTAGTTCAATTTTCTTTTATTGGAATTTTCTGTTTTATTAACTTTTGAATCTTTGTATACATGTTACTTCTGATTTATTTTTGGTCTTTAAAACTTTACGAATACTAAACAGGTAGACTTATGCTGCTTTTGGTTTTGATTAGTTGATTTCGATACCTCATTTTTAGTTTTAGTGGTACAGCTCATATCTTAGTTTGGATTTTGTATTTTTATTGGAAACTTATTTATGTATTTAGATTGAGTATACATAACTGACATTATGTTCTATTAGTTAAATTTTTATTCCTTCTACCAATGGTAGTACGTTTGCGCGTACAATTAATCGTTGAATATATGCATACATTTTTTTCTAGTATGGTTATATTTTATACATAACTAGAAATCATTTTCAGTATTTAGGTATTTTATTTACGCTATTGATTTGATTATTTTTATATATTTGCTGGCATTTTTTATTTGTTGGTGTGTCGCTAATATTTTCTCCATATGTATCTTTGTCTTACAAACTTTAGATTATATTTTATATTTGTTATTTTTGATATTTGGGTTGTTTGGTAAGACAGGCACACACCACAAAGCACAATCAGTCCACAACATTAGCTTCTACACATGATACGTTGAATTCGCATGGTTCGGATGATTACAGATGGTCATCCAAATTATTTTTCTTTAATTGGTAGTGTTAAACATAACAATTATAATTATTTTATAGTAAAGTAGTTCCATTATCCATCTCAGTTTCTAGTTTTATTATTGTTGATAATAATATATCAATGTGGGTACCATAATATAATGCTCATAGAAATCAGATACTTTAGGTTGAGATTTAAATATAAATTCTTTATTAGTTAGGAAACATTGATACTATTTTCCTACTAAGTTATAGAACAGTCTTCAGAAGAAGATTACCTTAACAGTGTTGTTCAAGCTAATCTCTTCTTCTGTTTGTCTTTAGCTTAGCTCAAATATTTTTTTTGTCATCTGATAATGCAGGTACCTACATACATTGCTTGATTTCATCTTTGGCTTTGTTGTTGATGACTTTTAATTTATTACTTATTAATTTAATTATTATGTAGTACTTTATGTATGAGTTTAACTTTTTTTTGGTATTAGGCATGGTGCATTTTAATTATTATTATGAGTCAATATTATTAATTGCTAATCCTGTCAGTAGGATTATCCAATTAATAAAAACTTCACTTGTATTTTTGTCTAGTTTTTGCACACCTAACCCCTAAGTTAGAAGGGTTGTTGACTATTATATATTTATATATTTGGATAGGTGAACTCATACAAGTACCTACTCTTGGTTAATATGGATATTATTATGGAACTATATGTTATGCACTACATATGTCAGATTACCTATGTGTTATATATTTTTGAATATTTGATTACCTACTATTTTTTTTATATTATTTTTATATCTTGTTATTGCATTTGCCATATTGGAAAGATGTGGTTGTTAATTTGTTATTGGGTTACTCTATTGACATTTGTCACAGATATCTTAAGTACATTATAATAATTCAGACCCTTATTTCCTATACATTATGATTCTGGAATTAGTTTGGAATTTTGATGTAAGTATGTGTGAATTCTTAAGTCTTTCATATTATTTCCTCTAAGAATTAGTCTGTGTGTACTAGGATTTAGTGAATACGTGGGTTCGAAGTTGTTGTTCGGTACGTGGCCAGTGCTGTTCGATTAAATTTCGTAATCTATGTCTTTCATGGCTGAGTATGCAGATGTTTATTTATCATAATATTTCTGGTCAGGAAATGCCTGCAGCATGTCCTAACTATTCTTGTCTAATTAGTCCAATTATTCCAGTTACATATTTACAATTTGATAGGGAAGTATTTAGTTTATATTTTATCTCGTACTTCATAGCATGTTTGTTGTTGACTATCCCTATACGCAGTAGGTTTGTTAAGTCAGTATTTGGAGTGTTTAGACAAATGAGTTGTTCATCAGAGTATATTCCCACTTCTTTCCTTAGGCATTAGTTGCTATTCAGATTCTGGAATATTTCCTGAATAATTCCACGTATGTGAGAACGCATGAATTTGCAGTTTTATTTAAAATTGTGCTTGTTCTCGTCAATTTTTTTTCCCTATCACTTATCATATTGTTTTTCTTCCTATTATTTATCATAGTGCCATAGACCTTGTAAGTTCACCATTCATTCTGTTTTCTTTCTTACTTATTCTTATATTAGTACCTTATCTGAGTCTGGTTATTCTCATACATCTGTTGTAGCAACATGCTATAGTTCGCGAATACCAGCACGAATTAAGTTTATGTAGTTTCTATAATATCTTAGTCAATACACTTTAGGTATTTATCTTACTTTTGATTTAGTCAGGTTACATCTCTGTTACTTAGTCTGTTAGTAATTTTTTATTCTGACTTATTTTGATTACTTAGTTTGGATAGGTTCATATTACCGGATGAGGGTGTATGTAGACCTAATTTATTTATTTTGTTCAGTATTAGTTACCATTGGATCCAATAATTTAGTTTATTTAGTATTAGTAAGAATTGGTCCATAAATTTGCCTGATCGTTCTTCTTTGGATATACTCCTATATAAATCTGGTGTCCATTGATAGTCCGATTCTGGATAAGTGTCCGATTCTTCATTTATTTTGTGTATTTGGTTGGATAGGTTCGTATTACCGGATGTGGGTGTACGTAGACCTGATCTGTTTATGTGGATTAGTATTGGTGCAAATTGGTCCATAAATTTGCCTGGTCGTTCTTCTTTGGATATGCCTTTTATGAATCTGGTGTCCACTGATAGTCCGACTTTGGATTAAGTGTCCGATTCCACATTTATTTTGGTTATTGAGTTTTGGATTCCTTTGGTATGTTTATTATTGGTATTATTTGGCATTAGTGAGAGTTGTTCCATAAATCTTCCTGATTGTTCTTCTCTGGATATACTATTATGAATCTGGTGTCCATTGTTAGTTCAATTTTGGATTAAGTGTTCAATTCTTTACTTATTTTAGTTACTGATTTTTTTTTAATCACTTTGATACATTTACTTGTGATATGGTTCGAATTGGCTCACACCTTTTCCTGGTTGTTCCGTCCTTGGATATATCCTTTATAAATCTGATGTCCATGGATAGCTCAATTTTGGTTTTGGTGCCCAGTTCGACACTTAGCATTATTATGAACTTTAGTACAATATTTAGTTTTGTTTTGATTTTTAAGCAATATTATGTTAATATTTGGTAGCAGAGAGTAACATAGTAACCTTCTAATATGAATTTGAGTAATTTATTTATTTTTCCTGATCATCAGTTCATTCTTATTGGTAATCTTGCGAATCAACGTGGATTGTTAGACTATTGTAAATTTAGTTGTTAATATTTTGAGGTTTAAAAAAAAATTTCTTTGATAAATTTTTTTTCCCGAGTAGAAGGGGATTGTAACGGTCACGTTACTAACTTAACTCTTTAATTATTTTTATAATTATTTTCCTTCGCTCTCCCATTTAAATTCTCTAATTCCTCGTATAGGACCACTGACGTGACGTCATACCTCGGTGATGGAACATACTCCACCTATCGAGAATTATTTCGCGTTCGGTGAGTTTGACGTCGTACTCTTGGAAGGAGAGACGAATGTTCATCACTTGACCTGTGGCTGTAGGTGAAGTTGGTTGCTACCATAGAATATTAGAATGGCGGTTGGTTTTTTATTTTATAACATCAGTGAAAAGAAAAAAATTACCACAAATGGTTTTCTACAGTAGGGTGGCATGTGGGTAGAACAACCCCTCTTGGAATCGGAATAGAAATCACGCCATTTTGGAGTAACCACATGGTGAACTCATAGCCCTTTGACACCTAGGGAAACCACTACAGCCACAGTCAAGTCGCCAGGGAATACGTCCTTTTGGGAGCAAGCTATGGGAGCGTTCCAGCTCAATTTTCGTCTTGGCACCTGGGCCTACAGGAGCCATGGGGTCGCACCATCCTGGTGCATCATTTTCTAGGATGCAACCGCAACCTCGTTTGGGAACATTTAGTGAGGTGTTTTAGTAACTATTGGTTTTTTTTATATTTCAGACTATCTGTTAAATACACTATGTTTTTTTTCCAGATTTAGGTTACCTCTGGTTTTTTTTGACATATTTGTATATTAGATTATTTGGTTCCCAAACTTTGTATCTACGGTAACTTCTTGTGCACAGGAATAAGCCTAGAGAAAATTAGGTTTTTAATACTTTATTATTGCTTTGATATTGGTTTATGTAATTCGGGTAAATTTATTTTTTTAATATTACTAGCTTGTTTCCCAAATATTTTATTGTTATTCGCTTTATTCCATTTGTTCGGTTAATTTAGGTCATCGTAGGTATTTATCTCAACTTCATTTCTATTTCATTCCTTGTAAATTTAACTTGCTTCCTTCATTATTGTATTTTCCCTTAGTGAGGCTTGGGCCTATTTATTTATATTACTTTTAATATTCATCGGTTTCATTTGGTTGTACGTAGCAGGCGTACTATAACCATTTGGTAGAAGACTTATGTAATTTTGTACCCTATATGTAAGTAAGAGGTATATCTTTTGTACATACATATAGCAGGACTGTTGTTATATGATATATCAGGTTTAACTTAACTTCTGTATAACTTATGTCATTTTAGAGTCACATGATATACACTTTGTGTAACTCAGAGGTTGTCAAAAATCTAGTAGTTATTTTTAATAAATATTTATTTATTTTGTATATCAATTATTTTATTACTCCTTTATGTTCATTATTACAGATTTAATATACTTATTTAATATTTGACAGCAGTGTAAGATACCTGGGAAAATGATCGAAGATCATTTTCATGGCGCCCATGATTAGTTAGTTTTATTTATTTTGTTCGTTTTTAGTCATTATTCATCTCCATTCATTTTCAGTATATTATTCTTATTTTATTATTTCATCTTCTAGTCATCATTACTATCTATATAGAGCTACTGTTCTTCGACAGGCATGCAAACGAGCCGTATCCATCCTTGAGTGTCAAGTTGCTCTCTTGCATCTATAGCTAGCCAACTCTATTCAGTTTGCCTCTATCTCTTCCCACTTCTACTTCTATCCCCTCTAATTCCCCTTTCTTCAGTACTACTGCAAAGTAGTATTTTTTCCTATTGCGGCTTCTCAACGTAGAAGCCACTGCACCCTTTTCTTTACACACACCCCACATACACATTCTCTTCATTTTTATACCAGTTCCTTTTTATTACTTAGTCTTTTCTTTTTCATTACTTCTGTTGGAGTATATCACTCCAACAGAAGTTCATTTTGTTACAAGAAACTGAACTGACTCGGCTCCAAATTCAAAAATTGTCAAATACGTATAAACAATCTCTCGCCCTCATCACTGTCTCGGTCTAGTAACAGTTTGCTGTCTCGCCACTGTACTCGTTACGTGTAATTAAGCCATATAGCGTTAATTTTTGCACGGTGTAACTCTGAAATTAAATTACGATTCACGTTATAAATCACGTTTTCACAAATTTTACCAGAATAAATTTTTCAAATGTTTACACCTTGGCAAAACCAGATCAATTAAATGGGTATTTAAATAAAATAAAAATACCAAAAAAGGTTTATTTTATATGAAAAAGGTCTATTAAATCTGTGATAAGGATCTTCTTCTTTAAGTTCCATCTTCTATCGAAGGTAGGAAATCATCATGGCAATGCGAACCCTTTTGACTGCCGCTCTAAATAGCTCTGCACTACCTACTGCATTCGAACCATTCCCGTAAGTTCTTAAGCCAGGATGTTCTTCGTCTTCCCATACTTCGCTTTCCTCAGATTTTGCCTTGCATAATAAGTTGTAGTGAGTATTTTTAACCTCTCATCACATGTCCCAAGTACTCAAGTTTTCGTCTTTTGATAGATAGTATTATTTCCGGTTGATTTTCTATCCTTCTAGTTACTTCCACGTTTGACATTCTTTGAATCCATGATTCGTAAGATTGTTCTGTAACACCAAAATTCAAAGGCGGCCAACTTATTCAAATGGACTTGTTTCAATGTCCACGCTTCCAAGCCATAAAGAAGAGTAGAGAACACGTAACATCGAAGCATCCTTAGGCGTAGTTCTAACCTTATATCCCGACAACAAAGAAACTTGTTGAGTTTAATGGATGTATAAAAGTGTAAAAATCTTGAATACGAGGGGCGATGCATAACTTTTGGAACTATATAATATATTTTTTTCCATATTATTTATAACAAACATTTCACATTTTAAATTCACTGTAATTCATAATGAAATAGCTATTTGTATAACGAGGGAGGAAAAGGCACTTTACTCCCATGTTATACATATGATTTTTCCACCTTCCTCAAATATCAACTAATTTTTTCATTTTTAAATAATTTATTTATGTAACTGACAAAATTTATTTGAGCACTAAAATAACAAGTAGGTACAGTATAACTGTCAACTGTCAAATATAAGTCAAATTATTAATGTAAACATTGTTAAATCAAAATAACAATTTACAGTTTTTACTATTCTGTAAAATACAGGGTGCTCTATAAATAAACGTTAAAATGTATAGATACTTACGTAATAGATATTAGAATATTGTATAGGGCGTCAATAAGTTATTTCATCAATGACATACCATGACGTCACTTTTACTTTTCCTCTCTAGGGAGGAAAAGTACGACTTTGCTCCCTACAATCAGGCCAGGAAAAGTATACTTTTGATAGAGGTAGGTGGAAAAGTATCTTTCTAATGTGGTGTGTAAAGTAATAACCATTGTTACTCTCTGAAACCACGAACAGTAAAAACAATGTTTAATAAAATTCAAGAAGCGTTTCCTATCCGCTGGGAGGGTTGACGTGGAGAGGATATGAAATGTCGACAGTGCTTCTCCTGGTAGCATAAATTGTAAACCGTGGGGGACGTTTGTGCGTACATTATATTTGCGTTTATTTTTTAAAAATGCCTTATCATGGTTCTTGTGTCATTGATTGTTTACTTACGTGGGGAAATAGTGGAGTGAAAACCTTTCGTTTTCCTACATGAAAAAATAGGTTGGATCATATAAAAAAATGGATTAAAGCTTTGTTTAATAACAAAGTACGCCACAGTGTTGCAATATTTTTTGTATAATGTATACGAATGTTTAAAATGTAAATATAGACTTTTACGAAATTATATTTTTTTATTGAGAAGCTACAATTTTTGAGTTTATATAAAACAGCATTCATAAATATTATTTTTTTTTTACTTTAAATGCAGCTAAATATTGTAAATTATTTTTGGCATTTCGCCTTTTATTGATACATTAGCAGAATATTTTACCTTGTATATAATATAATATAATTCTTGGATTATGTTGCCCTAAACTAGACATAAGTTAACCTTAATGTGTTCGTGTTTTTCTATATTTACACTAACTATATTTGTGTATTATATCAAAAAAAAATTCTACAATATAGAGTAGAGTATTTATAGCAAATTTCTAATATAGTATTGATACATTAGCACAAAATTAATAGCAAAACTTTAATTAATCTCTTGCTTTTGTAAATTACGTATAAGGAATACACATAAAAACGTCCTCCAAATAGCGAGAGTACCACGTGACCTATAATCATAGTTACCTTTCACAGCGGACACTCCTTAATAACTTGGTAAACGTTGTGATAAGTAACATAAATTGGTCGCTGATTTTTAATGAATTATTATTTTTGAATTTAAGGGCTGCTTAGGCGAATTAAGAATAGGAGGTTTACTTCTTCCCTATTTTCACACTCTAGAAATCTACCCGAACAAAACCAACCTTAAAAGAATGTACGAACTGAAAGAAGAATTTACGGCCGAACAAGGATGCATTTTGTGTTATTCGGTGGACTGTCTCAATAAGGGCGTGTGTCTAAACAGTACCGAAACGTACAAATGCCATTGTCAGCCAGGATACACAGGTGACGATTGCTCCATCGATATCGACGAATGCCAGAACAATCATTGCGAGAATAACGCCACATGTGTCGATCTGATCAACGAATACAAATGCGAGTGTTTGGCTGGGTACGAAGGAGAGTATTGCGAAACTGACATCGACGAATGTCTCAGCAATCCGTGCAGACATGGAGGCACTTGTAATGATTTGATTGGAACGTTCAAATGTGATTGTCCCGAAGGTTTTGTCGGTAAGTAATTTATTTTACTGGTAATTATATAGAATATTTAAATTTTGGCGCACTCTCACATCTTAAGCTAGTCATATCAAACCTTTCTAAACGTCACGTAAAGCCATCCTACCCATAGATATTTTCTCTCCCACTGTAGTCTGTAGTCACCTAATCCATATATAGAACAATCCTACACCTACTAGACATAGAATACCTAGTTTGCGCGCTGCAATCTAAAACTGTTCCCCAGTGCAACGCAGAAAATTGTTTGTAATTAGGGTACGCATCTCTTTTTAATCGGCGGGGTTTATCAAATCTTCGGCAGTTGGAAAGTCACGTAGTCGATAAACCCAACGTCATTGGATAGACCCTGCCAATTAGAAATAGAAAGATGTGCTTACCCTAATTACAAATATTTTTCTTTATCACACTAGGGGAACAGTTTTCCAGTGCGCTGGCTGGATAAGTGTTACCCCCCTTATTAACTTATTTATTTTTAGTACATAAGCAAAACGCTCGAACAAGTCTATTTTTAAAATAAGCATAGTATATTATAGCATCAATGTTTCGAACTTTACGCGATCCCTCTTTAGGTGACAGGCACAACTTTGATTTTTTTAAATGGGAAAGTACGGGATTTTTTTAAATCATGTGACAACTCATTTAAAAGCTTCTTAAATACTGATTACAAAAATACATAACACTTTAATCATCTTTAAGAAAGTAAGCACAAAATTTCGTGAGAATTATTTTTAAACGCATTTATTTTTTTCGGATCCTGAGAAAACTAATAAGTATTTTTGAAAAATTTAAAGGCAAAATGAAAGGTTACATTACTACCGAGGGCTGAAAGTCACTTAGAACAAACAAAAGTGTCTTTTGAATGATTTATTTTAAATTAAAAATCAGACTAAATTTTCTCTTTTTTTCTCCCCTGTGTCTTATTAAAATAATCATTATAGTAGTTTTCAGGGACTTTCGACCCTCGATAATAATACTGTAATATTTCATTCTGCGTTTAAATTTTTAAAAAATACGTATTAGTTTTCGCAGGATTCGAAAAAAATGAATACATTGAAAAATAATTCGACCGACATTTTGTTCCTACGCTTTCAATCAGTATTTTAAAAGCTTTTAAATGAGGTGTCACATGATGTACTTTCCCATGTAAAAAATCCAAAGTTGTGCCTGTCACCTGAAGAGGCATCGCGTAAAGTTCGAAACATTGATGCTATAATATACTATGATTATTTTAAAAATCGACCTGTCCGAGCGTTTTGCTTATGTGCTAAAAATAAATAAGTTAATAAGGGGGGGGGGTAACACTTATTCCAGCGCACTGTATGTCTATGATCTTTTTCTTTTATATAGGCATTACTGCCTATTTTTCTTCAACGGTGCTTTTTATTCTATCCCTAAATTATGGTTCTATCTTTTCCTTGGGCGTTCTATACTTCTTTTGCCCAACGGTGACTTATTCCCGGCTATTCTTACTATCCTTGATTCAGACATTCTGCTTATGTATTGATTTCCCTCTTATTTGCTGTTCTTTACCCAAGTATTTACCAGATATTGTCTACCCTACATATGTAGGGCAATTCTTCTGTCCTGTAGTCCATTTGTAGCAATCCTTCTTAAGAGCTTCATTTCGTTGGTCTCCAGATATCGAGATGTGTTTTACTTGTGTCTGGTCTTGTTTCGACCGTGTAAGTCATAACTAGCCTAATAACTGACATATATTTGGGCCTTTGTTTCCAATCTTAGGTGTTTGTTTTTCCAAATTGTGTCGTTTAGGCATCCGGCCGTTCTACTGGCTTTAATTATTTGGTCTTTTACCTCTTCTTCGATATTGTTGTCGACTGATAGATTAATTCCCAGATATTTGAAAGTCATTACTTGTTGTATAATTTGATTTTCTAACTCCAATTTGCATCTTATTGGTTCTTTGGCTATTACTAAGTTTTTTGTTTTTTGGGCTGATATTTTCATATTCATTTCTTTTGTGTTAATATTGAATTCGTGCTGTAGTCTTTGTAGGTCGTCTTCGCACTCTGCTACTAACACGGTGCCATCATCGTAACAGAGTATTTTTATCTCTCTATCGCCCATTTTTTACCCTCTTTTTTCTTCACTTGTTTTGTTATTGCGTCCAACATTATGTTAAACAGTAGAGGGCTTAGTGAATCTCCTTGCCTGGTTCATGTGTTTGATTCTTATCGAACCGCAAAACTTATTGAACAGCGTAATACATTTCAAGTTTGAAGAGTTTGTGCCACGTAACTCTACTATGTAGTACATTTTTTTGAAACTAGTTTAGGGCACTAACAGGGTACGTGGTACTTTCTCGTACGTTGTACAACATAAACATTTTATATTTTAATCTTATTTATAATTTTTAGGTAAACAGTGCGAAGCTCCTTTACTGATCACCTGCGAGAACAAACCATGTAAAGAGCCTGCTAGTTGTGAAACAGGAGCAAATGAGGTCACTGGTAACAATTTTACCTGTGTTTGCACTGAAGGTAGGCAATTCAGATTACATAATCTTCACTATAATATAATTTTCAAAATTGCATGCACTAAATTCTCAAAAACGTGAAAATATCTAAAGTTACATAATATTATCTTTATAAAATTCAAACATGACAATGTTATGTATCCTTTGGTTATTCTGACAAGTAGAAGAGAACTATAGATCAACGATCAACCGCAACGTAGAAGAAGATATATAAAATACACCGCTTATCTAACCTTTATTAGCGTATCATTCAAATATGTTGTGTGTCACCAAAAGCAACCCGGCGTGACCGAGTGCGGGTGTCATAACTTTCTCCAGTCCTTCTATAGACCTTATTTTGACCATATTTTCCATAAATTGGTATTCTACACTCATCCGTAAACAATACTTTTTTCCAATTGCCGTGTTCACGGTCAAAAGGGAACTTACATAAAATTTTAAATTCGAAAAAAATGTTATAAATCACAACAGAACATAATTTAAAACATGTATCAAAGATAAAAAATTTTGCTTGTTTTTCGTTTGGCACCTAACGACGATTAAAAATTAAAATTATACCAGCCAGCCCAAAACGTGTCGTGGCGTCCTCGGGCTATATGTTTACATTCTGGACCAACAAAGTAAACAAAATTGTATATAATTTTAAATTAAACATTATAAACGTCAGTAGAAAATGCAGCTATGTGACGTTACAAGTGTTTTTGATCGTTTGAACTACTCGTAGAAAATTTGTACAAAATGGTTTTATTTTCCATAGTAAACCTTCTTTCCTTTCCTTCAATAACTATATCAAACTCCAATCTCAACAAACTGGTATATATTATTACAACGACATACGATAAATGTCATTAGAATATAAATATTTTTCCTTTATTCCGCGACGACGAGCTGGCTAAATACCCAAGTAGGTGGAGGCCAGTAATAAACTAAAGAAGAAGCAGAAGAGTATACCTAAATATAACCATAAACGGAACCATATAGTTAAACTATGTGACGTCACGGGTCGTTTGAACTATTTTAAAATACAGAAGACTTTAAATTTGTACTTCTAAGTTATTATGAGTTTTTGAAGCGGGAAATTTTGGAAATCTCATTTTTATACAAAACTGAATATTATTATGTAATAAAAAAAATGTGCAAGTTCCCTAATGCAAGTCTACGTCTTTTGTGAGCAGCAGTAAGTAATGACCCCATTGCTGGATTGTCATAGTTCCCTTAACCTTCGTCGAAACGCTAATTGCCTGTCTTTGGACCTGCTGAAATGACTGAGGCCTTATGTGTCAGGCCTGGCAATGCAGCAATACTGAGAACACGATCTTCTCTGACTGTTCTGTTGTCTTCCTTTTGGCACCCGGTTGACCGGGTGTTTGACCGGGTCGCCGCTGATGAGATCGGTCTCAAGAAATCCTTGGTATGTTCTCTGCACAGTTGTTCGTCACCCGTCTGTGGCTCATTGGTAAGAGAGCCTACCTTTGGAAGGTTGTGAGTTCGAATCTCATCTGGGTAGGAAATTTTTGTTTATCAAAAATATAATAAATTAAAATAATTTTTATCCTATGGAATCAGTACTCTCCTGAGGGACCGAAGACGTTGAATTATCGTCTCTTTGTAAAGACAATGAAGTCGACATTACTAAGTAACAAGACATTTACTCAACACACACACTCCACATTACTCCTCAGAGTTGGTAATAAACTATAACTTGATTGCGACTGGCACAATGATGAATGTTTATGCCATTAAAAAACATAATGTGTGTGTATATTTTGTACGCACATAAGAAGTCATACTCCTATTATATGATTTCAACGAAATAAATATACTTTAAACAGTTTATTTTTATTTTATTTAAATATTAAACTAATTTTAATGCTTACCACTTTCCAAAAATAAAAAAAAATAGGAATGGTCCGGATTTGAACCCAAGACCTCTCGATCTGTAGCCGAATGCTCTACCAATAACGCCACGTCCTCTCCGTTTTTATAGTTTCTCGGACATAATGATAATTCATGGTAACAAACAGACGAAGTGAAGTATAATAAATATAAAAATGTTTTAATAATACTTATCTTACTCTCGAGGAATACAAATCCAAAGACACAAAAAACACTAATATATTCTTTTCGCACCTATTTTTTGCACTGATATATACATAACTTGAAAGATTTAGCAACTAACGCCATATTGTCTGTGTGCGCATGCGCGCAGAATAATAAAATTCACTCTTAATCGCGTCTAAAAAAGTATAACTTCAAAAACGTTCAATTGTTTTTCTATATCGCATTTATTTTCTCAAAATAATGAATTTTGAGAATTTTATAGTTTAATAGGTTTTACGAATTTGTTTATTCTTTTTACAAGCTCAGTCTAGCTTTTCAGTGCACGTGATAAATATAAAACAAATTAAAAGAACATTCTTAATGTTTCTTCTTTTGATTCGCCATTTTGATTTTGGATATTCCCTGGATTGATCAACGGAACTTATTTATACTACGTCCTTAATTTTTTTAACCAGAAAATACCCATTCTTCCAATGCTTCTCTTTTTCTAAACTTTATCTTGTACTATCATCTGCAAAATACTGCTTTGTTTACTGTCCACAAACAAACAAAATTTTACTGAAACAAACTTTCTTTGTTTTAAACGTATTCATTATTTCCTTTTCTTTTTTAACCTTTCTTATCACCTCAACATTTGTTAATCAGATTCTGTTTTCTGTAGATATTATGTGTTTTACATTTCATGTGCATATTGGAATATACTACTCTTACTTTCAGTTGCAATACCATTTTTTGTTGATTTTGTGTATTATATTATTGTGTATTGTATTATTGGTCTTACAAAACTTCATGAACCTGACTTACTCATTGAACGAAACAGTGAAATCCGTCATTACTGAAATCATGTAATTGGCGATGTTAAGTCACAATGACGACCTCTCGTGGATTTCGGCGAAACTAAAATTGCGGGTTTTTCTTTTTATTGGCCTGCTATAATGGGGGTTTTAATGTCAAATCGTTGTGAGTATTTTAGAAAATCAATAAAGTGAAAAAGTTGTAGTCCCATCGATTAATCTATGAGCATCAGTAGAATCAAAAGACCGTGTTCGTCCTAAATTTACTCCAAATATTCTGCAACACAACACACACAAAAGAACACTTTTGAAAAAAGGTTTGTAAGCTTTTAATTAAATCTTTCGTATTAAATTTTATTAATTATATTGATTTTCGAAATTACTGACAACGATTTTAACAACGATTTGACATTAAAAACCCCCATTATAGCAGGCCAATAAAAAGAAAAACGCCCTCAATTTTAGTTCCGCCGAAATCCACGAGAGGTCGTCATTGTGACTTAACATCGCCAATTGTTTGCAGTGTGTTTTTATCACAGGGCAGTCAAAACCTAATTTTTACAGCAGTAAAATCGTTGGAATATTTATTGTTTTGCGTCTAACAGTCGCAACAGTCTAACAGTTTTTATACGTTATTTATTCAATTCAATATTAAGTCTTCTTCTTCTTCTACGGAACTACAGCCCAAATTGAGCCTTGGCCTCCTTTATTTTTTGCCTCCACCCTTGCTTGTCTGTGGCTGTTCTTCATACATGGACTCCTAAAAGGGCTTGTGCGTCGAGCGCTTTCTTGGCTTTCCAACCGGTCTCTTTCGCTGCATTCTAGCATTCAGTGCTCTTTTTGGTAGCCTATCCTCTCCCATTCTTATCACATGTCCGGCCCATTGCAATCTTTGTATTTTAATTAAGTCTGACAGGGGTGTTTCCTTATAAAGTTAATAAAGCTCGTTGTTGTATCGACTTCTGCAGATTCCGTTTTCCCTCACATGTCCTAGTATTCTCCTCAGTACTTTCCTTTCGAATGTGTCGAGTTTGTTTTTGGATGTTTCTTTCAGGACCCATGCTTCACTGCCATAGCATGCTATTGGTCGAATTAAGGTTTTATAGATTCTCATCTTTGTATTTCGGTGGGCATTTTTAGACCGAAATATATGGGAGAGGGTAAAATAAGCTCTGTTTGCCTGCGTTATTCTCTTTCGTATTTCTCCATCTTCTGATCCGTCGGCATATAGTTCTACTACCAGGTATGTAAACTTTCCAACCGTTTCAATGTCATCTTGATGTATAATGTTTTGTGGGACTATATTTCTTCTGTATCATTATTCTTGTTTTTTTTTGTGTTAACTTCCAGACCTAGCCTTTTTGTTTGCGTTTTTAACTCTGCGTATGTTTCCTGTGCTTCTATTGATGTTCTACTCATAATATTAATATCATCGGCATAAGCGACCAGTTGAACCGTTCAGTTGGTCAGTATGTTTCCTCGTCCAGTTTGCATTTGCCTAACCGCATACTCCAGTGCCAGGTTAAACAAAGTTGGGGCCAGCCCATCTCCCTGCTTTAGTCCCTGCGAAATTTTGAAAAAGTGTCCGGTGGTTTTGTATTCCTACACATGTCTCAGTTTCATCCATTGTGGCTTTAATGAGTCTAATTAGCTTGTGTGGTATTGCCAATTCAGCCAATATATTGTAGAGTTTGTTCCTTTTGACTGAGTCGTATGCCTGTTTGAAGTCTACAAACACGTTGTGGATATCAATGTCGTATTCCCATGATTTGCTTAAGATCTGTTTGACTGTAAATATTTGATCCAGTGTCGATCTTCCCCGTCGGAAGCCCGTCTGATACTCTCCAATAATATTTTCTGCTAGTGGTTGCAGCCGCTGGTTTATAATATACGTGAGGACTTTATATGCTGTATATAGTAGAGAAATTCCACGGTACTTTTTGCACTGGAGTTTGTCTCCTTTTTTATAGATCGGGCAAACTATACTTTTCTTCCAGTCGTCGGGTATTTTCTCTTCTTGCCATATGACTTTGATGAGCGCGTGAATGTGACTTGCTAGGTGGTCGCCACCTACTTTATACAATTCTGCTGGTATTTTGTCAACTCCCGGGGCTTTATTGTTTTTCTGGGCCTTAATAGCTTCGAGAACTTCCTCTATGGTTGGAGCTTGTACTCCATTCTCTACTTCATTCTATTCTATGTAGTCCGTACCCATTTCACCATCCATGTCTACGTGTGTCCCAAGTAGGGTCTGAAAATAATGCTTCCAGGTTTCTGTGACTTTCTCTTGGTCACTGATTATTTGCACACTTTCATCTTTACATAGACTTGTTTCAGGTTTATACCCACTTTTTATCTTTTTTAGGTATTGGTAAGCGCCTCTAATTTCGTTGTTTTTGAAATTTTCTTCCATTTTTTCTATTTGTCCATTTTCATAGGCTCTTTTTATTTCTACATATCTTGTCTGCTTTTCGTCTTGCGACGTGATGTTCGTCTTTCCCGTGTTCTTCTTGTTATATACATTTTGTGTGCTTCATTTCTTTCATCTATTGCTTGTCTGCACTCGTCATCAAACCATGCTCCTTTTCTCTCCTTTTTCTTGTTTCCCAGGGTGGACGCTACTGCTGTCAGTACTGCTGTTTTGATATTATTCCATTTGCCCTCTATGGAGTGTAGTTCTAGCGTTCTTAACTCATTTGCGACTTCTTCTTCGAACTTCTCTTTACATTCCTGAATCTTCAGTTTTTCCAGGTTCAATTTGTTTGTTCTTTGTTGTCTTTCGTTTCTTTCTTTGTTAACCCTGCATCTAAATTTGGTTTGTAGTAAAAGATGGTCTGATCCACAGCATGCTCCTCGTCGTGTTCTCACATCTGAGATACTACTGGCTGCCCTTTTGTCTATCAGCACATGGTTGATTTGATTGGTTGTGGATCTGGTGAAATCCATGTCATTTTGTGTATGTCTTTATGTGGGAAGCATGTGGAGCTTATAACCATGTTTTTACTGGTGTCAAAATTTATCAAAACCCTGCCTGTGGTGACAAATGGGTGGATTGAGTAGCTCAGGAGTCAACACTGCCGGTCCTAAGCCCGAGTAAAGGAGGAAGGTTGGACAGTGGGCTGACAACCCACTCCCGGAAAAAACACACTGTTACGAAACCTGAACATTTACCTCGGAATACAGGACAGAACTTTCAATATTAAATAGTTAATGTTTTTAGGATTCATGTTTTTTGTGGCATGCGTATTTCGAAGGTGCGTGTAATTTTTAAACATCCCTACTCTGGAAAATAAAGCTGAAACGTCACCCTCATTTCTGATAAATTAGTGCTTACAATTTTGAAGATATACTTTGACAAACCGAAATGATATAATTGTATTACCATTTTCGTATAGCTTAATATTTTACAATATTTATTTTATATTTTTAGGTATGGAAGGACCACTATGCGATACACCGTTCTGCACGAACACTCACTGTGATCAAGGATTTTGCAACGACAGCTTATTGGTACCGTTCTGTCAGTGCCAAAGAGGATTCGAAGGAAAGTTCTGCGAAATCAACATTAACGAATGTATCTTACCGAATGGTGGCAGTCCCTGTCAGAATCGTGGTGTCTGCATTGACGGAATTAACCGATACATTTGTAACTGTGAAAATACAGGTGAGTAGTGAGTCATCTAATTATTTAGTCATGGTCAAATTTACATTATGCTTTACCTACAACATAAATTCCCAGAATGTGGTGTCGTATATGCTATATCTTATTATATAGTATTCTATATCCTGTATAGTAATATATACAGTAAGCGCCACGGTAGTAGACACACGAGTACCTAATTGTTAGCCTTGGGCTAATCCGGCATGTTCTCACCTGTGACTTTCATGTCTGTCATGTCATGTGACTCTCATGAAACTACATACTCAAAAAATTGTTTCTCGATACAAAAAATACAATAATTTATAGTATTGTTACTCTGCTTTAAAATTACTTTTATCTACTCTATGTCACATTATGTATAAGTTTTTAATTTGTGAAAACTGTCATTATAGATAGCAGTGCGTGAAGCGTTTAAAGTGTGGGTGAAGTAACAATGTATTTTAAATGGGATTTACTTTTTCGCACACTTTCAATCGGTGTTTTGGCACACTTTCATGTAATCAAATATCTTTAACTTTCCCGTTGTCATGGTGATGACAATATGAGCAACGACTTACAACAAAATTTTTGACAGTTTTGTGGTTTGAAAGTAGTTGGGATTTTTAAATGTCAAAGTTCTAAAAATTGTAGAATAGAAATGAATTCCAGTGACGAGGAGTTACAGTTTTTTTATTTGTTTATCGTAGATAAAATATTGTATGAAACTGTGCGTGCAATACTTTTTGCGAACTTACGCGATGTATAGCACTCGCTTCGTGTCGCTCGTGCTCTAAAAATCGCGTGCGTTCGCAAAAAGCATACTTCGCGAACTTGTTACGGTCTTTGCTACCGCTGCGCTGGTTAAATAAAAAAAAAATATAAAAAAAAAATTGAAAATTGAGTTTTGATCATAGGACTCTAAGAACGGTGACCTTAACAGTGGTATTCCGGCTTAGCTCAGAAGAAGGCGATATCGTGAGTCGTACCTAAGTACTTAATGCCTAAATATCTTTTATAGTGTTAACCCGGTTGCGCCAATCGGTTTTCCCCAGATACCACTACGTAAAATTACTTACTTCTAACCGATAAATAGGTAAATATCAGAAGTTAAAAGAAATCCTAATCTCATAAAAAAACATTTTATAATACATAATTATTTAAGTTAATATTATTAAATATTTAAATGTAACCAAGGTTGTATTCATACATGTTACGGTATTAAACTCCTTATAGATCTATATAGGCTCACATTGATATTATACTGTATATATATAAAAAAAGAAAAGGAAAAACAAAATAGAAAATGTTATTAAAGTATGAACAACCTTAAATTAAACGAAAAGTGATAATGTTTCAGTCCACTTAGCCGCACGATATTAACATAACCACTGTGTAGAATTTTCTGCGTTGAAAATCCAATACTCCAAAGAAAAAAAGGAAAAATCCTCCTACCTTTCGATTTCTGCTTTCCCTTACTTACATAGCCAAACTTCAGTCGTTAAGCTTGGTATTTAATCATTGTGACTTCACCTTAGGCAGAACCCTATGCCATGCGAAGACTAATATATTTGGGTAGGTATACCTAGGACCTCACACTTGCACCCTACAAATAGTTCATATTTTAAGCAAAAATTTAATTTGCCGACAACATTCTTATTCAAATTTTGATTTTTGTCTACCCGGCCTAATTAATTAAGTCAGAATTTTATTATTATTCAAAATCATCAACCACCGGTTGTTACTGTAAATTTTAAAGTTCTTAACACCAACAAAAAGTGAAAGATAGTATAGGTAAACTACACGCTCTTTTTACGTTCGAATTCTACCACAAAAACAATTAACAAGTGACAGTAAAGAAATAAAGAAGTAAGATTCAACTTTGAATTGAGGAAAATGAAAAGGGTTAAATTATAACGAGATCTATCTTAACTTACCTCAAAGAGGGCTGTGATTATCCGGGAAAATATAAAATTTCCCTAGCACACCGGCATAGAAAACACGCTTCTAACCCTTGCTTCCGCTCAGCAAAAGTCCGTTACATCGGCCGATTGACAAACAAAACCAAAACCCACCAGACATCAATTCCACAACTATCCGACCCCTCACGCTATTCCTTCCAAACGTTCAAAGGAAAACCCCTAATTTTCCTCACATTGGCACGTGAACTTGACTTCCTGACCTCCAACCAAAAAGTAAAACCTTTCGCGTCGGTGTCAATGACAGACCCTTGTGATAGTGACTATGCCACCCAAAATACTGTTTGATAATTATGCTGTGTTATCAAGGGTACTGTTGGTTGTCTAACTAGTAGTGACCAATTCAGAGTTATTTATTTTCATATTTTCTTGTAGTACGGTAGCTGATCACAGCAAGTTTATAAATATTGACTGACATACGGCTGCAAATTGCAGTCGGCTTTTGCGTGAAAATAGACCATAACATCACCCCCTTCCTAAAAAAAAAACATAAAAAAAAAAAAAAATGGATGGCCTCAAATTTGTGTGGTTGGTTAAACCTTCGCCCCTAAGGAGTATGATATCCATAATATTGCAACACCTAACTGTGAGTGAACACAGAAAGGCGCGTGGACTTGAATATATTGAGCCACTGACGGGAGTAAAAGCATTTTTCTAATTCTATTGTTAGTATCCTTACAAAATAAGACTAAAAACTAGACTATCAGAATCAACTTTGATACTGTTGAAATCGGGACCCTTTACATGGCCTCTGGTAATCACCAGTTACAGCACAAAAAAAAAATCATAGCCAAAATTTTGATCCTATAGGGATCGACAATTTTCCAAATCAATTCACTTTTCCATACTAAAAAAAAACCTGCATGTATACAACTAATACATCATCGGTAACTTGCATTGCCAAAGATACCTCAGTATCTGTAACATTAGAAAAAGTCCTATCTGAGATAAGAATTATACTCAATAACTATAAGGTCTAATACTCTATCACTTACTCAAAAAAAAAAATCTTACCCACAGCTCGTTTTGTAGAGATATCACTCTCTTGGCAATGTATGCAAAAAAAAAAAAAAAAAAAAATCCGTGACAACGAACACCTATAAAGGAAAAGGTCGTTGCAAAATTGCCTAGAACAAAACTATGTGCTCTAAAGTTTCCTGGAGTTCTATTAAAAAAAAAATATATATGTATACTTACTAAAAAAAACCATATCTAGACAAATCAGTATTACAATCTACCATATAAGATGACTTAAGTTGGAGTTGAAACAGCAGTGATATCTGCTTTCAAATCTTTACTGTGCCAAGTTCCTACGCTAGTACCTTTATCGTCTTTTAACTTGTATACCCAAGGACTGACTTTTTCATAAATTGTTAGGGGTCCGCGAAATTTTGGCGCTAATGATGCTGTGAAGTAACTTGCCGCATCGGACTGTACATAGTTTTTAAGCCACACCTTTTGCCCTACTTCATAAATTACATCTCTACGCCTGAGATCATACCGTTTTTTACTAGTCTGGTAGGCCTTATCCAGCCGCTGGCGAATATCTTTAAATAACTTTGACAATTCATTAGGTCGGTTCGCAGGTTCTGCAACCACGGACTCGTTAGAAACGCCTTGTGAATGATCCTTACCATTAACAATTATTTCCCTGCCAAAATTTGCCAGAAAAGGAGTTACCTTCGTAGTCTCGCTGATGGAAGTGCGAATAGCACACGCTACCTTTTGCAGGTACTGATCCCACTGACGGTGGTTGTCTGCTACATAGGAGCGCAGCATCGTCTTTAAAGTCCTATGCTGACGTTCACAAGCGTTAGCTTGCGGGTGATAATTAGCAGTGCGTATAAGATCAACACCATATGAACCTGTAAAATCCACAAACTCCTTGCTAACGAATTGTTTCCCATTATCGGTCAGCAGCTTCTGGGGCACTCCAAAAAGTAAGAATACGTGATCCTCCAAAATCTTGCAGATGGTTTTCGAATTTGCCGTACGCATAGGTTGGAAAATACAGAATTTGGTAAAGTAATCCTGTACACTCAAAATATAAAGATATCCATTGGTTGATTTGGGAAATGGACCTACTATGTCCACCGACACTAATTCCCATGGTTTCGATACGTCAGGTCTTCCACATAATTGACCAGCTGGAGCCTTTTGTTCGGGTTTACTAGCGATGCAAGTATGACAATTCCTTACGTACTTGCCGACATCACTCTTCATTTTAGGCCAATAAAATTTTGAAGATATTCGATGAAAAGTCTTATGTACACCAGTATGACCAGAAGTTGGATCGTCATGCTGTTTCCGAAGAATATCTTTCCGTTTATCTCTTGGAACCACTAACTTCCAATCGTATTCGAATCCTACAAGTTTCGAATAACGATTCGCCACATACTTATATAATCGACCATCGGCCACTCGCCACAACGGATACTTTAAAGGAGATTCTTCCACTAACGTCTTCTGTTTGACATACCATGGATCCTTAACCTCCGGAATATCATCTTGCGACTGCACTAAATCGACAACGTCAATGCTCGGGACGGCCCTACTTAACATGTCTGGAACGACATTTTCAGCTCCCTTGCGATGTACAATCCTAAAATCAAATTGTTGGAGTCTCAGAATCCACCTGGCTAGTCGCCCAGTTGGTTGTGGTAATTTATATAACCACGTCAAAGAATGATGGTCTGTAACGACGGTAAAAGAATAACCTTCCAAATATGCCCTCAGTTTCTCTATGGACCACACAATCGCCAAACATTCTCTCTCAACGGTAGAGTAATTTCTTTCGGTATGTGACAAGGACCTACTCACATATGCAATTACGTGTTCGCCATCATCTGACAGCTGACTTAAAACCGCTCCGATACCATACGCCGAGGCGTCCGTCTGAAGCTGAAACGGCTTAGAGAAGTTTGGACAACTTAGGATGGGAGCAGATACTAAACAGTCCTTAATCTTACGAAAGGAATCCTCACATTCCTCGGTCCAGTTCCATTTTCTGTTCTTTCGAAGCAAACCCGTAATCGGTGCAACTACTGACGAGAACTGAGGTATGAACCTCCTATACCACGAGGCCGTGCCTATTAGGCGACGAATTTCTGTTATGTTTTTGGGTGTTGGTATTTCCAGAATGGCCCTAACCTTATCCTGATCACAGTGGAGACCTAAATCGTCTACCACATATCCTAAATATTTTAACTCCTTCCGACAAAACGTACACTTGTCCTTAGCCAAGGTCAGACCAGCACCTGACAACCGTTTGAAAACTTTTTCCAGAATTTCGAGATGTCTGTCAAATGTGTCCGTGACTATTATAACGTCATCTAAGTAGACGAAAGCATATGGTTCTAATTCGGGGCCTAACACTCGATCCATTAGTCGCTGAAAAGTAGCGGGGCTATTAGATAAACCGAAAGGCATACGCTTGAATTGGTAATGACCACGACCAGGTACCGAAAAAGCTGTATACTCCTTAGAATCTGCGGCAACAGGAACTTGGAAGAAAGCGCTCTTGACATCCACAGAGCTTATGTATCGGGCGTTTCCTAACTTATCAAGTATTCCAGCAATAAAGGGAATGGGATAAGCGTCCTTCTTCGTAACCTTATTCAGCTGCCTATAATCAACACAGAATCGATACGAGCCTTTTTCTTTTTTCGGAACCATGACAACCGGAAAAGAGAACGCTGATTTAGAAGGTTCAATAATATCTTCTTCAAGCATCGACTTCACTTCCTTATCGATCATTTGTTGAATCGCTGGAGAAACTCTATATGGACGTATTTTGATTGGTTCTGAATTAGTAAGGACTATCTTATGCTCAATAAGAGTAGTTTTCCCTAATGATTTTCCCCCTACGGTCTCGAAGTAATTATCGACCAGCCTGTTCAATCGTGCTGACTGCTCATCAGATAACGTCCTGCTGAGCTTAACACTAGCTATGGGACATACTTGTAAACTTGAAGTCGCACCCTCATCTTGTTCAACATTAAAAGACCAACTCTGGTTCTTGAAATCTGGGACTATTTCCATGGCCAACCAAAAGTCCATACCTAACACCAAGTGATGGGGTAAGTCGGGAATGACATACGCTTTTAAGACCCTAATTCGTCCTTCTAATTGAAATGGTATTTCTACCGTACCACTTACCTCGCAAGCTGCTTCATTGGCAACACGACAAGTACTGATCTCTGTAGCTGAAAGTTTACAACCTAAATTCATTAAAATATCCCAACCGGGACTTCCAAAAACTGTTAAATTTGCTCCCGTATCCAGCAAAGCTCTAAGTTTTACACCTAAAACATCTACGATAAGATGAGGCCTATTGTCGTCTGGCAAACTTGCAAATATATAATCCAAAACCAACCGCATCTGAGTCGAGACGACGGACTTTGATAAACAAACCGATTGCACTGACTTATCAACACAATCTACTACCCTAAGATCACTAGAAGGAGGATCGACCGAGTGGGTAGCTACCTGTACACAATTAAACTCATTAGCCACTGAAAAATTGCTCAGGCTACCAGGGTGACTGCCTACTAACCTGCCAACTCGTTTCCCGAGCACTTAGGACAGTTCGTAATCTTCACATTCGGCTCTTTACATCGATAACAGAAAGGACGTGCTGGCTGGGCACACTGTCTTCGGAAATGACCAATCTTACCACAGTTGTAACATTTACCCCTAGTAACTAAAGTCGTGGGAACCGCACTAACATCTACAGATGAAGATGGACTAGTATTGGTAGTTGACGCTGTGACATTTACCTCTGCTCCAGAATTTGAAGTAGTACCCGTAAACGAAGGACCTACTGGACCACTTTGAGAATTCGTATTGCAATATCCGCCGTTGGAACGTCTTGAATTATTAATGGCAGAGACCCTTAAGTTCGGTCGCCTATACTCTAATCCTGGTTCGACAGAATTACGAGGATTAACAGGTGGAGTACGATATTCCTGCGCATTTGCATGTGCCTCCTCAATTTCTCTACCGACATAAATCAGGGTATCTATGGTATTAACCGGTTTTCCAGCCAAACCTAATTGAATATATGGCAACATACGGTTCTTAATGTGTCTGACCCTCGAAATCTCGTCTGGTTTAGTAGCCAATTTGTTATAGAGTCCTTCCATATATGCAACATAGATAACTACGTTTTCTCCCGTAGCCTGGGTACGATGTCTCAAAATCTCTAAAATTTTCTCCTCGTAATTACTAGGCAAGAAGGTGTTCCTCAAAACTTGTTGAAATTCTCTATAGCTCGAAATTTTGCTCCTGGCGAAACGATACCATATATTTACGTCGCCGTTCAGTAATTCCGACACACTATTTAACATTTGAGTTTCAGAAATATTCCTCGAAATTCGCATTTCCTCAAGACGATCAAGGAAGTCTGTTACACTAGAAGTCGCGTCAAAACTTAACTTCCATTTACCCACATCTACAAATTTATCGGGTACCTTTATTTCTGAATTTTTAGCCATACATTTATCGGACACCTCATTTGGATGTGTCGAATAACCTAAATTATTCCTTGAAATATTTTGTCCAAAATGTGATGAATTACCTACGTTAGTAGTGAAAGCTGTGTTAAGATTTGGATAATTATCAGGAGTGTAAAAATTTTTCGGCTGAGTCGTATTACCCCCTAAATTATTATAATTATTATTTAGTTGAGAAACAAAGCCTGAAAAATTATTTAAATCTGAAGGAACGTTACCAGAAGGTGTAAGATAAAAATTGTTACCGCTACTACCGGAATATTGACTTACTAAATTATTATTGGGAAAATTATAATCCGGATTTGTCCTATGCATGTTAGGTACCTCCGCGTAGCTTGTTCTTAACGATTGAGCGATATCCTCCGCAAAAGTAACATGGTTTGTATTATTTGGAATAATGTTTGAAGAAATGGGAGTATTCCCAAAATTTCCAGGAATATTATTTGTACCAAGATACTGATTATTATTTGATTCAAGAATATGATTAGTACTAGGTATAGTCCTATTAGTAAATCTATTAAAAGCTGGCATTGTAGAAACATTGTTACTATCCAACGAAGGATTAATTATCGGACCAGGAATATTAACACTAGGTCTAAAAAAGTCATTATCAGCATTGTGACCGTAATCATTACTTGTAACAACAACGTTATTAATAGTAGGAACCTGCTGAGCTGAACTTGTAGTAGTATTATTTGTATTAGTTTTTAAACTAGGTTTTGAACTAGACGAAATATTTTTAAAAAGAGGGTCAAATTCCTGTAATGTTCGTTTGGGCATCCAATTTCCTGACCAAGTCGCTGAAGGAGTCGTATTACAATTTTGGGTATAATTTAAAGCTAACTTATTAGGATTATTCGTTTCTGTACCATATACTGTTTCTCCTATCGCCGATGATCTATGTAAAAGGTCTGCCAATTCGTCTGTACTCGCATCCAATAAGCTGGAAGATGACGTAGGGTCATCTTGACCGACAGCTTCTAATGTACCACCTGTAACTAGTGTCTCTAAATTAACTACTAAGTCCTTCATTAAATCCATCATGTTCCGTTTCTCATCTCTAAGCTCTAAAGGAGCACAAATATTTTCCACTCTTCTACTAACATGAAGTAACCTGGTGTTAATCCTAGCATATTCAGATCTAACGTTATTAATATCGAATTGTTCTAAGTCCCCTACTATTTCCTGAATTTTACCGGAACAAATACCTAATTCCGATACGGGATCGAATTCCACCGTTCTGGGTTTAATTCTTCCTAAAATCTCTGCTTTTATAGCACTCCGTAGTAAATTGCGCTTAGTCTCTACCTTACCGTCTCCAATGTCATAGCCTCTACTTGTGAGTTCATAAGTTAACTCGTCGCTACGTAACCTATAAATATCCATTTTGGGTAAACAGTCCGAGCCACAAATTACTTTACAACAATAAAAAAATAATAAAAAAAAAAGAAGAAGAAAATTTATTTATATTTCCTCACCCCCTTCAAAAAAATATAAAGGACCAGCAGTAAAAGCAAAATTAGTAAACCCATAAAACTGTTTTTACTGTAGGAAACTGTAAAACTGTAGGGAAATTTAAAATAATTACCCATATAAGTCGTTACTTAAGTCAAAATTGGATTATCAAGCAAAATCAATCAAATTCTAAGTGGAAATGTATAAAGCACAATACCGTACTAAAGAATTCTTACTAACTAATATTTTGACACCACAACAACTAATTTAAGTGTGTAGACTCTTAAATTAAGACTCGATACAATATAAATATGATAATATCACTGTGATATGTAAATAGTGATAAATAATACTGGATTATTTAGAATATATTAATGGTACATACTAAATGAATAAATGAAATATGAATAAAATTAAATTATTTTGGTAAATTCTATGCATAAGTTATGGTGCACACTGTATAAAAAATCACGTTTGGGCGCCACTTGTTACGGTCTTTGCTACCGCTGCGCTGGTTAAATAAAAAAAAAATATAAAAAAAAAATTGAAAATTGAGTTTTGATCATAGGACTCTAAGAACGGTGACCTTAACAGTGGTATTCCGGCTTAGCTCAGAAGAAGGCGATATCGTGAGTCGTACCTAAGTACTTAATGCCTAAATATCTTTTATAGTGTTAACCCGGTTGCGCCAATCGGTTTTCCCCAGATACCACTACGTAAAATTACTTACTTCTAACCGATAAATAGGTAAATATCAGAAGTTAAAAGAAATCCTAATCTCATAAAAAAACATTTTATAATACATAATTATTTAAGTTAATATTATTAAATATTTAAATGTAACCAAGGTTGTATTCATACATGTTACGGTATTAAACTCCTTATAGATCTATATAGGCTCACATTGATATTATACTATATATATATAAAAAAAGAAAAGGAAAAACAAAATAGAAAATGTTATTAAAGTATGAACAACCTTAAATTAAACGAAAAGTGATAATGTTTCAGTCCACTTAGCCGCACGATATTAACATAACCACTGTGTAGAATTTTCTGCGTTGAAAATCCAATACTCCAAAGAAAAAAAGGAAAAATCCTCCTACCTTTCGATTTCTGCTTTCCCTTACTTACATAGCCAAACTTCAGTCGTTAAGCTTGGTATTTAATCATTGTGACTTCACCTTAGGCAGAACCCTATGCCATGCGAAGACTAATATATTTGGGTAGGTATACCTAGGACCTCACACTTGCACCCTACAAATAGTTCATATTTTAAGCAAAAATTTAATTTGCCGACAACATTCTTATTCAAATTTTGATTTTTGTCTACCCGGCCTAATTAATTAAGTCAGAATTTTATTATTATTCAAAATCATCAACCACCGGTTGTTACTGTAAATTTTAAAGTTCTTAACACCAACAAAAAGTGAAAGATAGTATAGGTAAACTACACGCTCTTTTTACGTTCGAATTCTACCACAAAAACAATTAACAAGTGACAGTAAAGAAATAAAGAAGTAAGATTCAACTTTGAATTGAGGAAAATGAAAAGGGTTAAATTATAACGAGATCTATCTTAACTTACCTCAAAGAGGGCTGTGATTATCCGGGAAAATATAAAATTTCCCTAGCACACCGGCATAGAAAACACGCTTCTAACCCTTGCTTCCGCTCAGCAAAAGTCCGTTACATCGGCCGATTGACAAACAAAACCAAAACCCACCAGACATCAATTCCACAACTATCCGACCCCTCACGCTATTCCTTCCAAACGTTCAAAGGAAAACCCCTAATTTTCCTCACATTGGCACGTGAACTTGACTTCCTGACCTCCAACCAAAAAGTAAAACCTTTCGCGTCGGTGTCAATGACAGACCCTTGTGATAGTGACTATGCCACCCAAAATACTGTTTGATAATTATGCTGTGTTATCAAGGGTACTGTTGGTTGTCTAACTAGTAGTGACCAATTCAGAGTTATTTATTTTCATATTTTCTTGTAGTACGGTAGCTGATCACAGCAAGTTTATAAATATTGACTGACATACGGCTGCAAATTGCAGTCGGCTTTTGCGTGAAAATAGACCATAACAAACTGTTTCATAAATAACTATATTCAAACACCAACAATATTACAATAATTTATAACTTTTACAACTTTTAACATAGTGATAACTATAAACTTCAAATACAACTACTGTTCTATAAACTGTCAACTCTGTATATTTATAATACATTTTCTGACTTTCTAGACGTCACTATACATAAAAGTAAACAGTGCAACAAGTGAAGGATCCAGGACTGTATTAGCTCAATGTACCCGTGTGTCTAGTAGCGTGGCGGTGACAACTAATATATCTTATACAGTACGGTGCAAATGTTTGAAATAAATGCGTTATTTCGTAAGCCAGCGACTTTAACGAAAAATCCTGAAACAGGTCGATTTTTATTTTTATTATGATTTTTTGACGTAGTCGATGATTTTTTTAAATGAGAATAGGGGTCGTGCGCCAACTAGTTTGAAACGTTATTCAGTTCTCTATTCAGTAATACAAACATTAACATAATTATTTATACAGGATGTCAAAGAAAAATTTTTGTGAATTAAATTAATTGACACAAAAAGAAGAATGTATGTAATTTATTTAATTCAAAATATGTTCTACTGCTATCAAAAAACAGAAAAAAATGTATCAATAAATATTCTGCCTCTTGGCAGTTAGAACATTGAATTTGAGCTAAATCAATGTTTACTTATGAAACACACATTTCTTTCTGTTTTCTGACAGCAGTAGAATGCATTTTGAATTAAATAGATTACGTACATGCTTCTTTTTGTGTCAGTTAATTTAATTCAAAATAATTTTTCTTAGACACCCTGTACAAATAATTATGTCAGTGTTTATATTACTGAATAGAGAATTGAATAGCCTTTCAAATGAGCTAGCACACAACCCCTGTTCTCATTAAAAAAAAGAATGTGTGTACTTTGTACGCACGTAAGAAGTTATACTTATATTATATGATTTCAACGAAATCATTATACTTTAAACAGTTTATTTATATTTAATTTAACTATTAAACTAATTTTAATACTTATTACTTTCCAAAAATTTTTATTAAAACAATATCAAAAATTAAAAAAATAAAACAATAAAACACACACAAACACATTAAAAAATGCCACAAAGAAATGATTTCTGAACAATAATTGTTGCCAAAAATTTTAACTAAATACGTATTTTCTGAAAAAAAATTATATAATAATATACTTAGAATCATAAAATGTATAAAAAAAATAAAAAAAAAATAGTAACTTGCATTGGGAGATCGAACCCACTCCCCGTCGATCATGCCGATCGAAAATCGAAGTGCTTGCCCATTGCGCCATCTTAGCGTATCTGTCATGTGGGAATATACACTTACTGAACGTTTACACCATAAACTTTTTGACAGTTGTTTATTACTTATATGAATTTAATCAAATTAGTTTGATTTTTGTGGAATTAAAGGAATATTTTGTGGAATAACAATATATTTTTTTGATGGTAATCAAATTATGTAAATCAAAGCATTACATACTATTTTGGTAAATTCATTTTAAATTTTCCAAATAGGTAGGTACCTATGCGATTTTTTATTAGGATACTGAAACATTTACAATTATTACGTACCTGTCGCTTTTAAAAACTATTTAAAAGTCACTAAAATTATAAACTTGCTTTTTTTCTCTGCCATCACAACAATAGAAACTAATATACACATTTGTTTATTCATAATCTCCATATTGAACAATTATTGACAGATGATTTTAACACTCAATCAGATTCCGTATAACGTTTGAGCGACTAATACCATACTGTCGGTGTGCGCATGCGCCCGGGAAAATAAAAATTCACCCTCGTGCCTAAAGAAGTATAACTTTAAAAATTGTCGATTACGTCATCACGCTTAAATGGATGACGCCACTAGTATGATATATACGTCAAGAAGTCATAATTCAAAAATAAAAATCGACCTGATTCAAGATTATTCCTTAAGTCGCTGGCTTACGCAATAACAAATTTATTAGAGACATATTTGCAGCATACTGTATACCAATCCTTGTAGTAAATTTACTAAATGCCAATCATTTTCTAGGTTATACAGGTCTCTTGTGTGAAAATGACATCAATGAATGTCAGAACGGTATGCCTTGTGGTCGAGCTGGCGTTTGCGAAAACATTCCTGGGTCTTACAGGTGTATTTGTGAACAAAAAGGGAAGTGTGGCTATCAATGTGATCTGGACGATCCTTGCGAGTCTATAAAACCATGTGAGAATGGATTATGCCAGCCACAGTGTACAGATAAATCTGATTATGTTTGCCTATGTGAGGAGAATTACGAAGGAAAGAATTGTACCAAATTAAAGGTAATTTCTAAAAATTTTTAGTATACATATTTTTTTTTATATGTAGTGCAGTCATTGAAGCGTAAAATAGGTTTTTACCTCCGAAATTTTTTACTATGAACCGATTTACATGAGATTTTGGAATTAGGCTTATATTACCCTTAACTTCAAAAGTGATATTGACCCGAACTCCGTTTTTTATTTTTAAGGGGTGAAATCAACCCCTTAATGGAAAAAATGACATTGAGCCATTTTATCGCCAGAAAACGTGTCTAATAATAAAGAGTGACATTGTGAAGTGTTTTCTAACACAATAACCTCATGTTAAACTCATTTTCATCCCCTTGAAAACCGTACAACCCTTGAAAACAACTCCTAAATCGAAAAAATTTCCAAAAAAATAATTTAGTATGACATAAAAAGATTAAATACAGAGTAAATGATGTTTTTTCAACCCTTAAAATCAACCCCTGATTAAAAATTGTATAAAAAATTTCTTTTGATAAACTAAAAAGGATTTAAATATCGTTCCACGTTCTCGAAAAAGCTATGCTGGCAAATCATATGCTCAAGTTCTTTAACCCTTAAAACTACCCCTAAATTAAAACATTGAATATGTATGATTATACATTTAAAAATGTTTAGTTTACCAAGTAGAAAAAAATACGATTAGTTTTTGGGCCATAACTACTTCAATTTTGAAGCTATCACAACTTATAAAAAACCATTTTGAAGATAATTAAAAGAGCTACAACTTTTTTCAGTATAATATATAGTGAAAAACCTTTTATTTTGAAACGGCGAAGGGTCAAAGGGCTCGAGAGAGACTGGTTGCGCTACCGCGCTTTTTTTAATCATATCTTCCTCAATTTTTTTGTGATAGGAAAAACAAACCAAAATTTTTGTCAAAAAAAATATTTTTTTATTATTACACCTATTTACGTATCTTTCATTATTTTTGAGATATTATGAAAATAAGGTGGTTTTTTTTAAATTAGAAATTTTTTTTTCTTAAAATCGTGATTTTTTCAAAAAATATGTGTTCCAAAGCAGCGAAACTGCTAGAATCTATCAAACTATATTAAAGTTGATTCTAGACGAAATACGATTAATTTTAATTTTGGTGGAAATGGCACTTATGAAATCCATTGATTAAAAAAAACCATTAGATGTTCCTCTTTTTTTTTTCGTTACAGCTCACTCATTTTACGTACAAAAGACTTTTGACAGTGCCTATTTTAAAGCTTATTTTAAGCACTATAAAATCCTTTCTCATTAGCATGCATACAATTTATTCGCTCTCCGCTAGATGGCATTGAATACATCGATTAAATTTCACACAAAATAAAAAACGGCTTTGATCTTCAATATCTCGCTTAATGTTGCACTTAGAACACTCTTTAAAAAACCAATTTGTTCATTCTTTTACCTGCTACAATTTTGTTCATTATATTATCGTTAAAATGCATATTTTTGGAGATATTTGCAAAAAAATGTTGAAAATCGTGAGAAAATTCCGAATTTTCAATTACCAATAACTTGAAAAGTATTGGGTTTTTGAAAAAACTTTATACAACATTTTTTGCTTAAAATTAGGTCTTCTATCGATATCTAAGGTTATTTTGAAACAAAAAGTTCCACCACCGAAAAGGGGTGGCAACCACCCCAGGGTGAAAACGGAGTTCGGGTCAATATCACTTTTGAAGTTAAGGGTAGGATAAGCCTAATTCCAAAATTTCATGTAAATCGGTTCATAGTAAAAAATTTCTGAGCTAAAAAGCTTATGACTGCACTAATAACAATTTCTGTCCAAATATTTCGCCAAGTGGCCTTCTGATTTGTTTAGGAACATTTTTAAACAGGAATCCGCAAAGAAACCGAATCAGAGTTTTTTTCATACGGGAGTGGCCTCACAATATTGACTAATACTGTTATTCAAAATTATTATATTTTCAGAGGTAAATGATGAAAAATTGCAACTATAAAAAATAATAAATTTTAGTGACGGATTTGTACTAAACTTACGTGCATAGAAATCGGCCTACTTAAAAATTTGGTTATTTTTGATTTCTCGTATTTCCTAAACCTGTTGGCCGATTTAAGTGATTTTTTAATATGCTATAGCCTGATTCTTTAAGAATATCGCTGTAATAATATTGTTGCTAAACAGGTAATTTTTTATTGTATACGGGGTGTACGAATCAAACTGTGTTTTTTTTCTCAAAGTTCGCATCACACTGTGGGATATTGTAGGTTTTATAAAATACTGAAATTAAAACTCAACTAATAGCCTCACGTTTTCTTAACATTCTGATTTTTTATTCATTCTTTTATGTTGGATAATAAAAAAGTTAGGCACTTTAACAACTAGACATGTTCTTCATCAATATACGGTGTTTCCAAATAAGTGGGACAAACTTTAAGGGGTAATTCTGCATGAAAAAATAATGATAGTTTGCTTTATAAACGTATGTTTGCCAATGTTTCGTTTCCGAGATACGGGATGTTGATTTTTTTTACAAACTCACGATTTATTTATTGCTCTAAAACCAGTTGAGATATGCAAATAAAATTTGGTAGGTTTTAAGAGATAGTTTTTGACGATTTTTTGACATAAAATTAAGAATTTTAATTCACCATTAGCGCACATACTGGTGATATGACCGACATATCTCAACTGGTTTTAGAGCAATAAATAAATTGTCAGTTTGTAAGAAAAATTCGACATCCCGTAGCTCGGAAACGAAACATTTGCAAACATATGTTTATAAAGCTAACTGTCCCTAACTTTTCATGCAGAATTACCCCTTAAAGTTTGTCGCACTTATTTAGAAACACCGTGTATTGATGAAGAAAAGGCTCCATAGCTGTGGGTGCCCCTCTCACCAACTATGATGGAGAAATTGCTGCTATACACGAAGCCGCTAAAAGTCTCGAGAATCTCCAACACCCCCAAAAAGTTGCCTTCTTCATCGACTGCCAAGCCGCAATCCTCGCCCTGTCGACAAATCAATATACCGACTGTGCCCAAACAATATCTTGCCGCGTCCAACTATCGAACTTGCTGGAAAAAGGGTGGCTGATTACTTTACAATGGATCCCTAGTCATGTCGGTGTTGAAGGGAATGAAGCGGCGGATGAACTTGCAAAAGAAGGCACTACTCTTCTACAGCCCCCTAGCTTCCAATCGTACACATCAGCAAAGTCCACCATTAAAAGAGGAATCAAAGCGAAGATAAAAGACCAGCAAATGGCCCACCTAATAGAGTCTTGGCCTTGGGCCCACCTAATAGAGTCACCAATCTCTCACAACTTGCCGAGACCCATCAGTGTAGCCGCGTTTAGAACAACTACGGGGCATGACTACCTGGCCTCCCATCTACATCGCATCGGCGTCCGTGAAAATGACAACTGTCCACTATGTAATCAGCCCCAGATGGATGCTGCTCACCTCCCAGAGTGCCCAGCCCTGATAACAGACCCACCCGAGGAGGATGAAAATCGCCTACGAGAAACGGCTCGTCTATACTGGTCAGCGCGCCACCAAATGGCTAACATGCCAAGGGTGGGCGTTGGCTAGTAAGTAAGTAAGTAAGTAAGTGTATTGATGAAGAACATGTCTAGTTGTTAAAATACCTAACTTTTTTATTATCCAACATAAACGAATGAATCAAAAAACAAAATATTAAGAAAACCTGAAGCTGTAGTTGGGTTTTAATTTCAGTATTTTATAAATGATAGTCCACAGGGTGATGCGAACTTTGAGAAAAAAACACAGTTTGATTATTCGTACACCCGGTATAGAATAAAAATTAATCTGTTTAGCAACAATATTATTACAGCGATATTGTTAAAGAATCAGGCTATAACATATTAAAAAATCACTTAAATCGGCCAACAGGTTTAGGAAATACGAGACATCAAAAAGACCAAATTTTTAAGTGGGCCGATTTCTATGCACCTAAGTTTATTATAACAAAGTATTTGTAATGACGTAAAAGTATACTGCTGTGGATGTCTCTTGTCCTCAACATAAGACGACACTTAATTATAAAGACTCAGGTTAATAAATTTTCGTCGAAGCAGGTATCAATTCGATGTCGACGTAATCGTAGATTGTGAGATTAAATAACTTAATTTTATTTGAGCACAGTTACAAACAAAATTTTACAATTTGTGTTAAAATTGCTATTAAACCTGACCACTTTGCTATGTCTTGTACGATAATGCGTGGTGAAAGCGAAATATGTAATTCAACTCTAGCCTGTGATAATAATGGTAGGGGAGCTCAAGCGGGGATTTTTGCAGTTACTCAAGCGCGTCAGATTATCATATGGAGAGAAACTTGGTACCCTGCAGATGTATCTCTACCATATATATTGGCTCTTAACACAGGGGAGTTCGTTAAGGGGGGTCCGAAAAAAAATCTATCCTTAAAAATACTCGAAATTGTCAGATTAAGATAAGGCAAGTTAAGTACATGCAGAAGAGTGTATATTTCAAAAATCTGACGATTTGCGCGGGGCGTAAGGAAATGGGTTAGTCAAAAAGTTACACAAAAAAAAAATAAATATTTCTAGAAATGAACGTCAGATCAAAAAACTAAAAAATACGTCTTCAATATTTTTCAAAAATCTATCGAATGGTACTAAACATGACCTCCCACGGAGAGGGGTGGGGGGTAAATTTAAAATTTTAAATACACACCCCGCAATATTACGCAAAATGAACATCAGATCGAAAAACTGCAAAAGACACTTTCAAAATGTTTTTGAAAAATCTATCGAATGGTACCAAATACGACCCCCCACGGAGGTGGGGTGGGGGTTACTTTAAAATCTTATATGGGACCCCAAATTTTTATTGCAGATTTGGATTATTTACGTAAAAATAAGCAACTTTTATTCGAGACATTTTTTCGAGTTATGGACAGATGGCGCTATAATCGGAAAAAACGATTGTTGCAAATGGAAAATTAAATTAAAAAATGGAAAGTCCTCACTAAATGGAAAATTTTACTTAACTTTTTTTGGTTTTAGGACCTAATAATCACAACCCAATATGTCCCCATAACGCTCGAGTGACTGCAAATTTAGCATACTTTGCTCCCCTACCATAAACTTGCGTGTATGTAAATCGGTCCACTTTAAACTTTTCACTTTCGGCTTTAATATGAGTATAAATTTGTCATGGATTGCTTATCATTTATATGCGTAGCAACCGCTAAACATAAAAAGATGTTTATTTGATGTTTATAACGATAATAAGAAATTTGTCAAACTTTTTATTGCCTTGACAACTAACAATTGCATATTGTTTGCTTTTCATAATTAATTAGTGTTCAGGTATGTGAAAGTTTAACTTATTGCATTAATAGAAAATGCACTTAGCCAGCGAGCTGTTACTGTTCAACCGAATATGACACTAGCCGCGGTTCGCAGAGTGTTCCAACGTTATGAGGAGACTGGATTTTTTCGTAGACGACATGGAACAGGTAGGAAGCGACCTACAATTACTCGTGATGATCGCTTTATTGTGTCAACAATATTAAGGGGTCATTAAACGTTTCTCGAGCTTAAAAAGTAGTCTAAATGTAATGATAAATTGTACGAAAACTATTGGGCTAATTGACTTCATTTTTTTTTAATTTTAAAGGTGGACTCTTAGGGAGCATAAAACATATGTTAAAAGTTAAAAAATAATTAAAAACATGGCGGCTGCGTCCAGTGGCGTAGAACGTGTTTTTTTCAGGTCAAACGGTGGGCATGATTCAGCTCGTAATATTTATCTGAAACAAAAATTGTTTATTTGTTATCATTTTTTAAAGTCATAGTTCTCGTATGACGAGAGGAATTTAAGAAAAAAAAAATTACGGAAATGGCCGGAATTTAAAAAAAAGTCGTAATTTTCACCAAAAAAATTGTCTATTTTTTTTATTGCTATTCGAAAATGGTTAAATTTAATCAAAAAAAGCTCTCGTCACACGATAGTGAATATAATTTAGAATATGTATGCCAAAAATGAATTGGACGAACGGTTAAGCAGTTATCATGCCCACCGTTATGAAAAATGCTATTTCGAGAAAAACGCGTTTAAAGTTTTGCAAGAGTTTTAAACTTCGTCAATAATTCGAATATCGAACTCGTTCTGGTCTTAAAATGTTTCTAAGAGAGGTCCCTTTTAAAATAACAAAATCGATTTTTTGAAGCCCAGAAACGTATATGACCCCTTAAGACCTCAACCTTAATCGTCACCTTAATGTCGTTCAAGTGCAAAACCAGCTCCGTGAAGTAAGAGGAACGGCTATTAGTTATTTGAGAGTAAGACGAAGACTGGAGGAAAATAATCTGACTCCCCCAGTGTCTGCAAGTGGTCAAAAGTTTACTGCAACTCATCGACAAGCAAGCGTGCGTTTGTACAGGATCATCTGAACTGGACGCTGCGCGTTGGAACAATGGGGATCTGTTCTATTCTCAGATGAGACCAGAATATTTCTTTATGGTAACGACCGAAGAACGAAAGTGTACCGAAGACAAAGATATCGATTCGCAAAATGCTGCATTGAAGAGCGGAGTCCTTATGGAAGTGGTTCCTGCATGGTCTGGGGTGCAATTTCTAAGGGGATACGAACTGACCTTGTTTTCATTTGTGGGGTAACCGTCTTCACGAGCGAGGAGGTTTAACGGAGATTTTAGCAATGCATGTGTTACCTTACGGTGACTATATTGGAGACGAATTTATTATTATGCAGGACAATGCAAGGCCGCATACCTCAAAAATCATGCAAGATTATAATACCAAAGTCGGTTTTCGGGTTATGGAATGGCCAGCAACCATTTATGGAATGAGCTAAAACAAAGAATTTGAGCTAGACTTCATACCCCAATTCGATCCCAGAGCTTATTGTCGCAATAGAAGCAGAGTGGCTTAACATCCCACAAGAAACAATAGCGAACTCGATTAGATATATGCCTAATCGTATCGGAGCATTAATAAAGCATTAATTATTAAATTTTTAATTGTCAAATACCCTTTTTGTGTTAACAAGAAAAAAAGTTAATTTGCTTGATATTTGACATTTTTCAATGTTCAACATATGAAGTCGAAATAAATTTTTATAAATGTATGCATGTATATTAAAGGATATTTTCTCCAACCTAATTTTTGATTGGAATTTTGCTAGTTTTGGCAATTTTCACTCGTAATATCGATAGTTTATATTATAATAATATATGTTGTGAGTATTTTAAAGATATGAAAATTGGTGTGGAGAAAGAGGACAAAAATAAAAAGGTGATGGTTAGAAAATTATGATCCTAGTGTTTATATCTTTGCCGTAAAGGCCGGTCAACTTTGACCGGTTATATCTCAGGAACCACTAATCACAATTAAACGTTTTTTCTTTTAAAATAAGCGCCCTACCGCTTTTTTTCCAACACCGTTTTCATGATTTAATTTAGTTTAATATTTCCCGAGATGTTCTATTTGTTTATAAGCCAAAAAATTGTTTATACATTTAAAATATTCCTGAGGCCGCTTAAATTGTCCAATTTCAATTCTGTAAAGTGCATTAGATAGGTACAGTCTTTTTATACAAAAATCATAGTTATTCTTAAGCATCATAAAAGTTATTTAATTACTGATAAACAATTACTTATCTAAAATTTTAGTTGAAAATTAAAGATTTTGTTGGAAAAACCCGCATTTTATGGGGAAAATTTTCGTCGAAGTAAATCGGGAAAAACAAGTCTCTATGCAGAATTTAATAACGGTGAATTTTTATTTGGGTGTTTTTTTGTAAAGTTAAAGTCTTTGGAGTTATAGTGCAAAACTTGAAAAAAAAAACGATTTTTGGGCGCCATTTTGTTTATAAAAAAAGTAGCACACTATCTGCGGACTTTGCATACCTATATTATTAATAAATACAATCAAAATATTCGATTCCAGCAATAAAATTGCTGGTAAATAACTTTTCCCAAAAATGGCCTATTCTCCGATAATCTGCCCAGACTATTGGTATTCACACAAATTTGCCAAACTGAATTTTGTTATATTCGGTTTAAATTTTCTAACGGATTTCCGAGCCGACTATAAAATAGGTTATCTGCAAAGGGGCTTCGGGAATCTCTTAAACATATCGAATTTCATATACCACACATTGATAAAAAGTTTGTTGCGCATTCTGTCCGATTTGCGTTTCGACTATACGTATTTGGATGCTCGTAGTTTTTGTAAATTTGTCAATAATTCTAACCAGCTGATCGTACTGTGACGACGTATAAATCTGATTGATGACGTACTGTATTGTATCTATTCCGTTGGTGGGTGTGTTGACGGAAACAATTATATAAAATAATATTAATTAAAACGCAAACAATTGTCAATAATATACATATTTATTTTTGGGTAAACAAGCGTGCTTCGTTTATTATTTCGTAAGGAAAAAAAAAGCAATTTTAGCGAGGGTGTGTCTGAACCGCGCGCCTGCTATGTCGATACTGCGAGACCACCACACTCTATTATGTCACCATGCTTGCGGTTTTACAATATGGCTAGAAAGGCAATCAATTACTACATCTGTGTTTTAAAAAGATGAGAACCTTTCTGTATTTAAGAAGTTGACATAAAGAGCATGGCAATCTGACAACGAAATCTATTAGTGTTTCCTTGAAAAAAACATTAATTTTATACAATCTGCTTAGGGATACATTTCGTTTCTTAAACTTAACGGCCCTTGTTAGCATATGGTTTGTATATTAAATGTGAATTTTAAATGACTAATGTTATTTCGTTTTGACAAAAGTTATTAAAAATTTAGCAAAAATAGTAATTAAAGCGTATCGCTATATATCAATGCATTGTATTGTTTTTAGGTGGCAGCCAGTCAAGCTGAAGGCGGAATAAACATATTGTACATAGTTCTCCCCATCGCCTTGGCCATTCTCATAGGAGCAGCTGCGGTCCTTGCGGTGTTCTTTAACGTAGCTCGCAGCAAAAGGGCCACCAGAGGTACCTACAGCCCGAGTGCTCAAGAGTTTTGCAATCCACGAGTAGAACTGGATCATGTGTTGAAACCGCCGCCTGAAGAAAGACTTATTTAAATTATTATTTCAATTGTCGTATTATGTCCGTATAAATTGATTTGGATATATACGAGGTATGTTCTGTAAACCACAATGTCTTTGTTTTTCGTAATACTAGAATTAATTTGTATAAAGTAATTTGTCGTTTCAAAACATTGCTCCAAAGATTTTTTGTATTTGAAAATAGAATATACCTCGTATAGGCGTGATTGATTTTAACCGTAAATAGTGATAAAAGACGACACTGTCTAAAAATGGCTGTAAATTTTTTTCTTCAATACTCTTGGTATTAAATACAGTGTGAGGCGAATATATGGAATACACTCATTATTTCAAGACTAAGAGCATAATCAAATTTACTTTTTTTTATTATAGCTGTTTTGTAATATGCCCGATCTTCGTATGGCGTTTGCGTTGTTGTCAGATTGTTGTTGACATATGAAAATATGACAAAATATGAAAATATTGACAAATGAAAAAACATATGAAAATTTAATAGAAATTAGAAATGGTTACATTTAGATATAGTGAGTGTTACAGTAAAAATATTCAGAATTACACAAGTAATGTAATAATTTAAAATCTACAGGATAATCCATTTAATAAAGACGAAGTCCCCTTTATTATTGAAAAAAATGGAAAAATTAACAACAATACTAATACCACATGAACATCGACCATAGTACACAATCCCTAAAAAATAAATTTAATGCTTATCCTATTAATAACTTCTAAAATAACTCAAGTATTCCATACTTGTGCCTCGCATTGTATTTTAGTCGGGTCAAAACGATGAGTGGAAGTAAACATGGTAGTACACCTTCTTTTATCGATTTTATCGAAGCTATAATTATGCTACAACCGTTTTTTCTACCTCTTAAGTGATTCCTCTAAGTCTGTTCGTTTGTTTGATTTTTCTTTTCTTTATTCAGTGATTAAATGAAGTGTCGGAAGCATGTTACAGTATATTCAACTTAATCTTTTATCACTATTTATATTGATTTGAGTGCATCGAATGATATTTGGCAACTTACACTCTCCATTGTTAGTCTGAACTATCGAAATGGCAGCTGCCGAATCGGACTTTGCCTAAGCGAGTGTGGTTTGACTTTAATCTAGGTAAGCAAGAAAACCTACGATTATTAACTTTTTATTTTTAAAACTGTTTCTTCTTCCCTCAATAAGCTTTTTCAATCTTTTATCCCTTCCAAAAAATAATTTTGCTTGCAATTCTCAAAATAGTTCTGCCTCCACGATACCTGCTAATCTTCGTTTCACGGTCACCTTTCAGTACAGACTCTTATGAAGAACAGTGTTGCCAAGAGATATATTATAATTGTCAAGAGAGACAGGCTAATTATAATTAATATTCAAATGCTTTATCGTTAATATCGTATAAATATCATTCATAGTACCTATCTATGAATTAGTTAAAAATAATAAAATACACAGGTTTTCAAATCAAAATTTTTGAACTTCTGGAATATTCTGTTTAGACGGACTTTAAGTTCACCTACTTAAAACCGGCAACACTGAGCTGCAAGGTTCCATAAGATTTATATGGGGATATGCTGCTCGCACTGCAAAGTCACTGCGAAACGCACAATAGAACTGCATTTAGCTCTCGCTCCTTTTCTTTAGTCGAGTACATTTCTCACGTAGTTGTGGATTTTGTTGCTCATCCAACACCATCTTTTCTACCATCTCACTCACCGACTCGAAACACTAGGTAGCTCATTCCTTTCTCTTACCCATCTGATATACTCCAAAACGGTATGTGACACAATGTCCGAAGCACCACAATACAGTAAAATGCCCGATTCGGCCTTTTGAACCTCTGCTAGTAGCAACGGAAGCTCACGTGTCCTGTGAGCACTTGCGTCAGATAGTAGTCTAAGCGCCTGTATCCGCAGTCCAGCCGACTCAGCAGATTCGGTATCAGTGACTTCGTCCACTGTGCCGCATGCCCCGTGGCATCCCACTCGTCCTGCAAAATCCCAATGGATGTGACCCTTTCATGACTTCTCTCTCTCTCGATCTCTCTCTGTCTCTCCCTCTCTCTTTCTTTCTCTGTATGTTTCTCTGTCTCCCACCAACACATGTAAGGGTTCAGGCGCGGATACGGGGGGGAGGGGGCTGGTCAACGGGTCCATGGACCCCCTATTGTATTTAGTCTATAAGTATTTTTTTATTATTTATTATTTTTTTCTGTTAACTCAGTACTTTAAGCCATCAGTACAACACTAAATTACACGACAACCGCTTCCAAAGAATTGAAAGAAGCCATAAAATCTAATAAAACACCCTTCTCTGAAAAATAATGTGCAGGCGCATTTGTTTGGGTACCGGTGGAACCATAAACAACGGAAATATTTTTCTCAATTCAAAGAATAACAACAATGATATTTTAAAATGTAAATACATAAATAATAGCACTGGGTATAAACCTTATCTCATGAAAAGTCACGTTTCAAATTTGCGATACAATAAAGATATACAAATTTGTATTTTACTAGATAATCCATGCGTACCTACCCATTGATGGTAGAAAGGTTAATCTTTATGGAAAATAACGACCAGTGAGATTAATAGTCGTGAATTGTCTATCAATCCTTTTGATACCGTAGGCATCTGGGATTATATAGTGTATTTTATCCTTAGAGTAAGTGTGAGTCGTATTGGTAAATCTGGAAAATATAATATTTGAGCAGTGTTGGACAAAATTTCGGGAGAGAGACTGCTCCTATTTTTTCGGTAGAAATCGTAAAATTTCTGTAGATTTCATTTTTTTGCTTCTTTTGCTATCACATTGCAAAAAAATAATACTTTAGGTACGAATATTCAAAAATAAACTACATTCATCATCATAATGATCAATAATCACCATTCATCATAAAAATCATTCAAAGTTCAAAATCGGTATACCTTAAAAAATGTATTTTCTCGGCTTTCTAGGTATTATAGAGCAATTTTCTTAATTTTTTTTTTAATCCAAAGTATCTCGAATAGTGCCGTCTAACTATCGCAATACTAAATATCAAGGATGCTTTAGTTTTGTTATAAGGAATTAATTAATTTATAATAAAATAAAGCAGCATATTTTTTCCTGTTGTAGACTAAAAAAAAAAAAACTTACCACACGTGTACCTATTAAGGGGAAACAGTAGCGATCAACAGGTAGCGAAAACGCGTTCCAAGATTGCGGCTGTAATTTTGAATATTTATTCGAGATATTTGGCACACGTATTCGTAATGTAATAAAGAATGGCGGTACAGAGCCCAATTTGAAAAATATATTAATATGTGGAAATTACTCTGTAATTAAATACAATATTAAAAAAACGAGCCTGTACCGCCATTAAGAAGAATAAAAAAATACACTTTCTTCAAATAAACTTTTTTATCCAATGGCTAGATTTTGTGTCATTTTGGAACTACTAAAAATTTTTATTTCATTAGTAGTTCCAAAATGACACAAAATCTAGGCATCGGATAAAAAAGTTTATTTGAAGAAAGTGTATTTTTTTGTTCTTTTTAATGGCGGTACAGGCTCGTTTTTTTAATATTGTATTCAATTACAGAGTAATTTCCACATATTAATATATTTTTCAAATTTGGCTCTGTACCGCCATTCTTTATTATATTACGAATATGTGTGCCAAATATCTCGAAAAAATATTCAAAATTACAGCCGCAATCTTGGAACGCGTTTTGGCTACCTGTTGATCGCTACTGTATCACCGTTCAAAATTCAAATATTCTTATTTGAAAGCTGTATAATTGTTTAAACAAGTTAAAAATATTTTTTATAATAAATAATGGTTATAAGTTATTAACATTTATAAATTACTGCAAAAATAAGGGTTTTTTGCAATTATCTCCAATTGTTTATGTGTTTCAAATTAGAAACTATTAAGATCTAGAATATTTATTTAGAACAATTTTCTCTAAAATCTACAATGAATGTTTTATAGGCAAAAACATGATTTTTTATACTTTATAATCGTTTAAAAACAAAATAATGTCGGATATTGAAGCAATTGAGAACGAGAAAAATTTTTAATGTTCTTTAGTTATGTCGAAATACTGTAAGTTAAAAAGGTGCAAAATAAATTTCTTCTGTCTTAAGATTTTAATATAAATACTATTTTTAGTTTGGAATTATCTTCTATATCAAAATAAGCCACAATCCTTCAGTATTCACTATCCAGATTCAGGTAGATACACTTTACTCCCAAAATCATAATATAAAAGGACCAAGGACTGGTCATAAAATTGATATCGGTAAATCCGTATCTGCTGGTTCGCACATTGTGTCACAAGCTAGTAAAAGCAATTCAAGAATTCTTGAAAATTGACTAAACTCTGTTGCCAAATCTATCCGCTAAAAAATTTTTTCTAATAATTTTGATTTTTCGGTAGAAAAAAAAAATCGGCAGATTAATTTGAAAATTAAGAATTTTGATTTTTCGGTAGAAAAATAAGGAGAATTAGGTAGATCGGTAGATTTGACAGGTATTCGGTAGATTACCGAAAAAATCGGTAGCTGTGGCATCACTGTATTTGAGGTAAGTCGGCCCCCCCTATTATGAATTTCTAGATCTGCGCCTGTAAGGAGACACCGCCGGTGATTACCCACAGGAGCTACAGGGCAGCAGCAGGCACAGTCCTGTAAGCACTTGCTATTCGCAGAAGAATAGTTCTGTCATCCATCGTAGGCTGAATTAATATCAAACCACCCTCTGCTTTCGACGAAGCTCCACCGTTTGTACATTGTTACAAACACAAAACAAAAATAAATAACGCTGTTTTATTTAGTACAATGTAACTGCTTCTATAAAATATTTTTATATTATTTTTTATTGTTATAAGATTTTATTTATTAGTTTCATCTTTACTTTCTAGTTCAATTTTATCCGAATCTTAAATATGTAAGTGATATGTATGTTATAAAAACTTGTAATTTTTGTTGAAATAGTATCATCTGTCTGTTATTATTTACAATAAAGCAATAACACGTTAGGAACAATGTAGAATTTTAGAAAATACTAGAATAATACAGGATAAACTTTAATATTTATTTAAAACCTAGTGTGATCAATAATATTGGAGATTCTGGATTATTACTAGCTATTTTAATCCAGCAATTAGTTAAACAACTTTTCCGTCGACTGTGTTTTTAATAAAGTGGAGAAGGTACCTTTATATGTTCAATTAACGCTAAAGAGCAACTATTTTTATGTTGGAATGAATTGTTGTTTTTTCATATTTTTATTTTTAAGTTTTGATTAGCATCCTCTTGATCTTAATGATCCACTCTTTCTTTAGGTATTTCTTCAGGCCCAAACTGTTTTCATTTGTTACCACAAGGGCATTGCTAATCCTAGTTCGTCTTCTACAACCTTTTACCTCAGCTTTTCCTTTCATTTTTTTTTCATACCCCATCATCATCATCAACAGCTATTCCCTCCACCGTCGGATGTAAGCCTCCCTTAGGTGTGTTCATTTATTTGTTTACTATTTTTGCTAATTTTATTTTCTTAATTTTTGATAACTTTTCTCAAAACGAAACGGCATTGGTCACTTAAAATCCACATGTGATATACAAACCATATGCCGTTGATTTCGAGAAACGAAATTATATCCCTAAACAGATTGTGTAAGATTAATGTTTCTTTCAAGGAAACACTAATAGATTGCTATGTCCCCAGAGTGGCACACTCGTTATGTCAATTTCTTGAAATACAGCCTTTAAAAGGCAGATGCAGGATTTATGGCCCTTTCTGCTCATTATCTCAAAACCGCAAAACCAGTTGACATAATAAGTGGTGGTCCAGGGCCAGTCTCTACACAGCGTGCAAACGATGCAGACAAACCCTCGGCTCGCTAACAATCAACCCTCTTTCGAGATATAAGCAAACACACCGCTTGTTCACCCAAAATAAATAAATATATTACTGTTCGTCGTTACACTTATTTTTATTATTTTTTAATTAATGCCTTCAACTCTCACCCAACGGAATACATCCTTTCGTGGCCAGCCATTCGCTTGATGTCATCAGTCCATCTTGTTTGAGGTCTGCCTCTACTTCTTTTGCTTGCCCTTGGTCGCTATTCGAGAATTCGCTTCGTCCAACGGTTGCTTCCATTCTTCCTATGTGTCTTTCCCAGTTCCATTTTAACATGGCAATCTTCTGGATCACGTGTTACTTTTGATTGTTTTCTTATCTCTTTGAGCTACGTTTGATTTAAATACTGTTTGCAATCGACCAAATGCTGCCCATGCTAAGACATCTATTTAATCAGCGTTTAGGTTAAGCTTTGACAGTTCGATATTTTGTCCTAAGTGTATATACGACTTAACCTTTTCTATATTATTATTGTCCAGAGTTATATTCTCAGTTATATCTAGAGATTCGTTGATTAGATATTTAGTTTTTGCTAGATTTATTTTTAATCTTAAGTAACATTTAATAAAAAAATTTTGGCTTGGTAAAAGTTATATTAGTTTAAAAAGCCCCTATAGGGCTACAAACATAGTAACAAAACGTTTTCGCTCTGTAACAAGAACATCATCAGTGTTACCTAAAATAAGTATAACCATATTAATTAAAGCAAAATGTTAAAGTTGAAATTTGTGTTGATGAATCCATCTATATCCTATAAACTCATAAACAAGTTTTGCATTTACAACATTTCTCAGCATTTGATATCACAACCCCTAATTTAGTTGTCTCATCTTTATTTCAGCCAGCTTTATCAGCCATCATTTGTGTTGGGTCACAAATATTAATTATCTACTTCCAATACAAACTGCAAAACTACCTTCTGTATTTTGGTTTGCCTATCTTTGCTTCATCAATTCAAGTACACCTCATTGATGATTGCGGGTTTTCAAATTCGCCTTCTTTTTTACATCTTAGATAATTTATTTTCACTAACTTTTGTATTTTTATAATTCCAACACACTGATGTTAGCTGTTATCATTGCTTGTACCATAAATAACTTTAAATTTAGTGGCTGCGTAACCAACATTTCATAAAACTTCAAGTTTCATTGACAATTGTTGCTCTGACATCAGACAGATTCGCTTTTGAAGTTTCATCTCTTAGTTGCCTGGCACCTCTTGTAACATAATGACCTAATGTTAGCTATTGACCCACTTACCACGTGTGGGAGTCATATGTTGCCCTAGGACCGTAGCCATAGGAATTTTATCCATCCTTTGGATTTTGCCATGTTGGCATCTATATAAGACTTTATAAGACATCTATATAAGACTTTTCTAGTCTGTGTTTGAAAGGCTTTGACCTTTTTTTTTGGTTATCTCACCATGTTCTTGTAAGTATAACCAAACTTTGCGTTTACCTTGGTCATCATTTTAACTTTAACATTTTGCTTTAATTAATATGGTTATACTTATTTTAGGTAACACTGATGATGCTCTTGTTACAAAGCGAAAACGTTTTGTTTCTATGTTTGTAGCCCTATAGGGGCTTTTTAAACTAATATACCTTTTACCAAGCCAAAAATTTTTTATTAAATTTTACTTGTAATTAATGGTATACAGCCAGCTACAGGAAATTTTTCCTTGTGGATTTTTAATCTTATTTCTTTTTGTATTTACATAGGTCCAATAGCATTTCCTGCAATTCTTCTTTGTTTTTTGCTATTAGCCTGACATCATCGACAAATCTCAGATGGTTTAGGTGTTCACCGTCTATTGTCACTCCTTTATTTATCCATTTCAAAGTTCGAAACATATCTTCTAGAGCTAAAGTAGTCAATATCTAAACCCATTCTTATCATATCTTCTAGAGCTAAAGTAGTCAATATCTATACCCATTCAATATCTAAAGTAGATAGTTTGGGTCTGCCCATAGATAATGTTAATTATACTTAATCCTCGATAGTGTCCTCCTTTTTGTATTTATATTTATAAAGCTCCACTGAAATTATGTGTCTGTGAACATGTTTTTTTAAAATACAATTCAATTTTGAAAGCACCTGGCCAAATTTTAGAACCAATAAAATATTCGGATGGATTTATTGTCTATTTTATTTAATACTAAATATATAGTATCTATTAGAATTTCAAATAAATCACAAAAAATGTAATTTAAAATCTTCAATTATTCCCCTTTGGGACGAACTCCTATTAACGGTAACCCAGGTCTTTAATTATGTATTTAAATATTACACACAATGTTCAAATACCTATTCTAAATTGTTTACATCTAGTCTGGCTATCAGACATAGACATAATAGGAATAGACAAGGCATACTGAGCAAAATAGTTAATGCGCGGGCAGCCGATCGGTAGTATATCTCTCTTTTTTTAGATTGATACCACGCATACGACAGACAAAGATGGCTATTCTCCGTTTCAAACGTTAGAATCAGTATGGTTGTATATTACAAGCGGGGTTGCCATTCTGTGAATTATCATAAATAAATCCTCTTTTAGTATTTCACAGCAGTTAACAGCGATAATCCTCTACAAGTACTTGCCTAATACTACCTTTCACAGCCGCTGCTGTTGGGAGCGGCAACATTGTCAAGAAAATTCTCATTTAGTTTGTATAGGGCTTTTCATCGATTGTCATTTGTTTCGAGTTTCTGTCATATGTTGTATAATCTGTGTATAATATTAATATACACGGATTATACGACATATGACAGAAGCTCGAAACCAATGACTGTGAATGAAAAGCCCTATTGGCCCTATCCTCCTTACAGTGAATCGCATATCAGACATGCGGTATAGACCACTCAAAGTGAATATTGGCCAATGACGTCCTTAATATTGGCGTTACACCTCTATTCACAGAGGCGCCCATACCTTTACCTAGTCTATTCTTATTATGTCTATGCTATCAGACTACATGCTGTGGAATATGTATACTTCATCCCAAACCCTTCTTTCTGTGCGTCGACGATAAAATGTCGAAATATACTAACCTAGAATTATTACAATTGTAATTTTACCCCTTGACATTGTGAAAGTAGGCAACTATCCGTCCACGAATACATAATTTTCTGAGTTCTAGGTATATTAATCACGATAGAGAAAATTCGACAAACTATGATGCACTGAAAGAAGGGTTTGGGATGGACTGTATCAGTTGCAACGCTGCAAGATAAATGTATATTTTGTATGCTCTTTTCATGGAGTTCCGAATCATTATATTAAAAAGACTATAGCAGCTGTCAAATTATTGCCCTAGTAGAACTATTGCCCTATGTGAACTTAAAGGACTTTTTTGTAAACAGACTGCTTTTGTTTTAGCTTTTAAAAATGTTATATACTTTTTATTTTGTTTCAAATTGTTTTGTGATCAATTTTAAGTCCCTTATTACGATTTTTAATAGAACAAGACAGATGGTTCACATAATTTATTATATTTAAGCTATTTAAATCTGCACTAATTCAAAATACTTTTTCTTAAACATTGATGAAACGGTTGTTTTACTTGAAACTGATAATATGTAAACAATACCGAGAAAGGAACCGTCCATAAGAAAAAAATGTGATAATTATTTGGATTTTATTACTATGTACTTAATTAATGTAATCCAGTGAATGTCACTCGATTTAGACCAAAGCATTGAATTCGTATACAATGTTTTACTGAATTAATTTGTTGTCAATGTTTTGCCAGTTGTTAAATATAAAAAATATCAGATTATAGAATTTTGCAATAAAACCATACGATTGTTACAACGAATCTTTGCACAAACGTAGATGACTTGTTTGCAAACAAGTTAAATAATGAGACTTACGTCATCATGTACTGTCAATGTCCTGCTCCTCTATCTTTTCTCCTTCGTAAGGATGTAGTGGCGTCATGTAATTTATTTGACTATTTCTGTCCAATAGGGAACTTGCATAAAATTTAAATTCTAAAAAAATGGTATAAATCACAACAGAACATAACTTAGAACCTGTATCAAAAATAAAAAAGTTTTGTTTTTCTTTCGTTTGGCCTCTAAAGACGACTAAAAATTCAACTTATACCAGCTACCCCAAAACGCGTCGTGACGTCACGGGGTTGTATGTTTAAATTCTACATCAATTGTCTATATAATTTCAAATTAGACATTATAAACGTCAGTAGAAAGTACAGTTATGTGACGTTACAAATGTTTTTGATCGTTTGAACTATTCACAGAAAATTTGTACTTTTACAAAATGGTTTTATTTTCAATAATAAACCTTCTTTCCTTTCCTTCAAAAACTGTATCAAACTGCAATCTCAAAAAACTGGTATATTTTATTACAATGACATACGATAAATGTCATTAGAATATAAATATTTTTCCTTTATTCCCCGACGACGATCTGATTAAATACCCAAGTAGGTGGAGGCCAATAAACTAAAGAAGAAGAAGAATATACGTAAATATAACCATAAAGAACTGAACCACATAGTTAAACTCTGTGACGTCACGGGTCATTTGAACTATTTTAACATAAAGAAGACTTTAAATGTGTACTTCTGAATTATTATGAGTTTTTGAAGCGTGAAATTTCGGAAATCTCATTTTTATACAAAACTGAACATTATTATGTAATAAAAAAAATGTGCAAGTTCCCTATTCTCTCTCTCCTGTGCGTGTTGTTTTGCTTTGCTTTGGACCTTAGAATATAAAATAAACCAGGAAGGAGTACAATGCGAAATTACTTTGAGCCAGGAAGGAGGTTGCAAATGACGATCAGCTGTCATATTTGCTTTCTATCTCCAGTGACGTACCTTTGAAAGAAGGAAGAAAATAAATTCTTAACGATTTTATTACATCTTTGATGTTAAACAAACAGCTATAGATCAAGAGAAAATACGTATTAATATAATATTTTGTTGAAAAGTCAGTTAAATAACATTTTTTTATACTAATAACTTCAGTTAATTGATTGCATATACAGTAGCTTTACCAGATGATACGCATATGCACACAGCTGATCCAATACACAAACACCTTCTACCTCGTTGACAAAAACTTATGAGTCATCCACAGACGTTCAAGATGGCCGCTTCCGCTAGAAATTTAAGGTGTTGTTAATATATGACAGACTCCTTCCTGTTTATTTTATATTCTAAGCTTTGGACGTTTAATTTAGCAAAATTAGCTCGTTATTAAAAAATTTATAAAATTAAATTTGAATGATTACGTCAAATTTTACGTTGTCAAAACGTAGTTCAACTCACGCCGAGAGTAGCGCTAGTGGCAACGTGCTTCAAGATTTCTGTGGGAGTTGGATGTATTACAGTCAGTAGTATTTGGTAACCAGTCATGATTCTATAAATAACAATGTTTTTATAGTATCATTCTTTATTTGGTCCGACCATCGTAACTGTCAATGCAATCATTAGGAAGTGGCTATTATTCCGGTGGACCTATTTTATAAAGATATTTTATTGAAGATTTTGTTTCACTATTGAAGGAGATTGATGGACTCGGCATTAAACAGTTTGAACATCATACGGACTATTGATAATATAAAGAAAAACATAGAACGGTTATAAATAAAAAAACAAAACAATAATCTCGAAAAGAAACAAATAAGTTTCCGTTCGACAGAACTACAGCCAGACTCACGTAGTATAATGACAATGTAGGTTAAAAATATTACTTGTCACATTAGCTTAAAAATAAATAATTACCGGAAGTAATCAAATAAGAGGGCAACAGTTAGCCGTTCTTACATTTATGTTTGAAAATAAAAATTACAATGAAATGTACAAACAAAGACTGAAAGTTTAAATAATATGAAAACCCATTTTTAAACATAATACATGCGCCAATGTTACTGAAAATGACAAACGTCAAAATTTTTAGTAAATAATTGTTGCGTTCGCGGGTACAGTGGACAAATTGTCGCCGAAAATTTCTAACCTCACTTACTATAAATAATACCGTTAATAGATAAATATACAAGGTATATTTACTTTTAATTAATATTAATAACTAATTATTAAATTATACTAGGTAATTATACCTTGTATATTTATCTATTAACGATATTATTTATATCATTTTAAAGTGCGCATGCGTTTTGCTGCTAATTTGTCGCCGACAGGCACCCCGAACGCACGTATGTGTTAAAGACATGACATATCGCTTATCCTTGTTTAACGTATTGTGGTTTCTATGGACAAGCGGCTTAATTTTGCGATACTAGTTTTTGTGAGTGATAAAGAAAACTAGTCATCATCATCATTCTCTTTGCCTTATCCCTATGCGGGGTCGGCTTCCCTAATTGCATTTCTCCACACAATTCTGTCTTGGGTCATATCAATGTTAATCCCCTTTACCAACATGTCCTGCCTTATCGCCTCCCCCCAGGTCTTCTTTGGTCTTCCTCTCCTACTCCTTCCAGGAATCTGCACTTCAGCTATTCTTCGTATTGGGTGATTAACGTCTCGACGTTGAACATGACCGAACCATCTTAACCTATGCTCTCTCATTTTGGCATCAATTGGTGCCACACCTAGACTTCCCCTAATATACTCATTTCTAATTTTATCCTTCTTTGTCACTCCACTCATCCATCTAAGCATTCTCATTTCCGCCACATGCATTCGTTGTTCCTCTTTCTTTTTCACTGCCCAACATTCAGTCCCGTACATCATAGCCGGTCTTATGGCTGTTTTATAGAATTTTCCCTTCAGCTTCATTGGAATTTTTCTGTCACACAACACACCACTCGCTTCTTTCCACTTCATCCATCCAGCCCTAATTCTACTGCATGCATCTCCATCTATTTCTCCATTACTCTGTAATACCGATCCTAGGTACTTAAAACTATTGCTTTTCACAATCATTTCACCATCCAAAGATACCATTTTATTTGTAGTAGCTCCATCTTTAAATGAACATTCCAAATACTCTGTTTTTGTCCTACTAAGTTTTAAACCTTTTTCCTCCAGAGCTTGTCTCCACTGTTCCAGTTTTTGTTCTAAGTCTCTTTCACTATTTCCTACTAACACGACATCATCAGCATACATTAAGCACCATGGAATGTTACCCTGTAGTTTCGCTGTTATCTGGTCCAAAACTAATGAGAATAAATACGGACTAAGCACAGAGCCTTGGTGCAATCCTACTTTCACATGAAATTTATCAGTCTCTCCCACACCTGTCCTAACACTAGTCGTTACTCCCTCATACATATCCCTCACAATCTTTACATATTCACCAGGGACTCCTTTCTTATTGAGTGCCCACCACAGAATCTCTCGAGGAACTCTATCATATGCTTTCTCAAGATCAATGAATACCATATGAGCGTTTGTTTCTTTACTCCTGTATTTTTCCATCAACTGCCTTATAATGAAAATTGCATGTGTTGTTGATCTACACTGCATAAAGCCAAATTGATTCTCGGATATTTCGGTCTCTTCACGTATCCGTCTGTCAATTACTCTTTCCCATATTTTCATGGTGTGGCTAAGCAGTTTTATAGCCCTGTAGTTTGTACATTGTTGTATATCTCCCTTGTTTTTGTAAACAGGTACCAGTATACTGCTTCTCCATTCGTCTGGCATTTGTCCGACTTCCATAATTCTATTAAATAGACCTGCTAGCCACCTTGTTCCTGTCTCTCCCAATGCTCTCCATACTTCCCCAGGAATATCATCTGGTCCTACCGCTTTTCCTTTCTTTATTTTTTGAAGCGCTTGAGCCACTTCCTCGTTGGTTATTTTGGTGACCATTGCTGCTACTGTCTCCGTTGACTCTACAGGCTGTCTGTCAAATTCTTCATTTAATAAGCTGTCAAAGTACTTTCTCCATCTCTTTTTGACTTCCCTTTCGTGAACTAGTATTTTATTATTTTCATCTCGGATACATCTAATCTGATTAAAATCTTTTGCTTTCCTTGCTCTCTGTTTGGCTATTTTATATATCTTCGTTTCGCCTTCCCTGGTATCAAGTTGATCATATAGGTTTGAATACGCTTCTGCTTTGGCTTTTGCTACTGCTCCTTTCGCTTCCTTTTTCGCCACCATATAGTTTTGAAGATCTGTGTCGGATCTGGTTTCTTGCCACTTTTTATATAATTTTCTCTTCTCTTTTATTTTTCCTTGTACTTCGTTTGACCACCACCAAGTCTCTTTATCCTCAAACTTTTTTCCTGACGTTTTCCCAAGTATGTCAATAGCAGTCTCTCTTATACTACTGGCCATTTTTCTCCAAATTGTATTAGGGCTTCCTTTCATGTTCCAACATATTTTTTCTACTATTCTTCTCCTGAATAGACCTTCTTTCTCATCTTTCAGCAGCCACCATTTGATTTTTTGTGGTCCTCTCCGATATTTTTTTTTAGTTTCGCTTTTTACTTCGATGTCCAGAACAAGCAGCTTATGTTGTTGGCTTACTGTCTCACTCACTATTACCTTGCAGTCCTTGCATTCACGTATGTCTTCTTTCCTTATCATGAAGTAGTCTATTTGGGATTGATGTTGTCCACTTTTGTAGGTAATAAGTTGAGTTTCTCTCTTTTTAAAGAATGTTTTAACAATCGCCATATCCAATGCTGTTGCTAATTCAAGCATGTCATCTCCAGCTTCATTTCTAGTTCCAAAGCCTAATCCCCCATGTATTGTTTCATATCCTGTCTTGGTTTGGCCCACATGTGCATTGAAATCACCTCCTATTATAACTTTCTCCTCTGCTGGAATATCACTCAGTACGTCTCCTAATTGATCATATAAAGCTCTTTTTTCATTCTCACCCAGACCTGTTTGGGGAGCATACACACAAACAACATTCAATACCTCTTTATCAATTACAAATTTCACTGACATCATTCTATCACTCGTTCTTACAACTTCTACTACGTTATCTTTCATTTCACTATCAGCAATTATACCAACTCCATTTCTAGTGTTACTACTCCCTACATACCACAATTTGTATCCTTCACCTAGTTCTTTCGCCCTTTGTCCTTTCCACCTAGTTTCTTGAATACAAGCAATTGATAAAGAAAACTAGTATAAAAGTCATTCGTGAATAAGTTCATGTATGTGAAAAGATCCTTTGGAATAACTGTATTTACATCTGACAAAATATTGAACAATGATAATAATAATTAGATTTTTTCTAGTGGTTTTTGGGGGTAACTTTTTGGAACCATTGTGTCAGTATTTAGTACTTAAATAATTTCTACTTAAATATATTTTATAACATGCCTTAACATGTATGTGCTCCAAAAATTATCCCTTAAAATTCTTTATATGTAAATAAGACATGTACTTAATAAATCTTCTTAGTTGTTAAATTATACAATATTAAATATAATAGTTATAATAGTTTGTGTTTTACTTAACCCTCCGGAGAGATACCTTCCAACTCGGATGGCCCGCAGCACAGAAACCGAAATCTGAACTTACTTCGGAAGTAACGCCTTCTTCTTCTAGTTCAATAACCGTTATTGGATAATGTTGGCTATCGTAACCACTATCGAAATACTACATACCACCAGGGCTGCTTTATCCATTAGGTAATATAGGCAGTTGCCTAGGGCGGCAAATTGTGAGAGGGCGGCAAAAATACTGTACAAAAAATATTTGTATATAAAAATTAAAATCGAATAACAAATATGCATGTTCATTCATCAATGAAATAGAAGTGGGCATTCATTTCCAAGTAGAATAGAACAAACATAGCATTCTGTTATCTTAACACTATTCATTCAAAAAGCACGGAAGTCATAAATTTAGTGATTATTAGGCCGCCGGCAGCTGGGCAAAGGCGGTGCGCCATTGAACACTTCAATATTGCACATTTTGCAGAAACTAAAGTTTTGACTTGTCTACAGTAGGACATGGAGTTAGAGTTTGGATTTTCAAACTGTATTATTACAAGTAGATAAGGTTCGTGCCGTCGCACAGATATACTCCAGGGAAATAAGCAAGAAATAGACCATGTTCGGGACACTGAAATTTCGAGGTAGCTGAACTTTTTTAGTTATTGTTAACTGTTGACCTATAGGATGAAATCCTACATGTTTCCTGCCTAAGAGTTCGCGCCCGTTTTTTAATTATCAACAATTTAGTGCAATCAACGCGATTTTTTCCATTTTTTGCACTCAATTAAAAAGCTTAATAGTTGACATAAAATTACAAAATTTATTTTTTTAGAACATTGAAAAACCTTCAAAATGACTATTTTTGAAAGTCAAACTTTTACTAAAACTAACTTAGAACTGTAGTGTTTCACTCAAAGTTGGGTATTGGAGTCCCCTCAAAATTTGATAAAAATCCTCAAAATTTGAGACCGATCCATTAATTAGTTAAAAAGTTATTTCATTTGTTTATCCCAGAGACCTATTTGTTTTGCAATAACAAATGACAGAAAATAATGAAGATAGGACAATTCTGCGTAAGCCAAATGAAAGTAGAAAAGTGATACTATCAAAATGTATTAATAAAAGATAAAAAATTATCTAATATAGTAAAAAATCCTAATTTATAAACATTTAGAATAACTGTAAAAATATTGTCCGTATTAAAATGTACAACGGCCTACTTTATTCAGATGGACTTACCCAAGTTTTTTTTATGTATTTTGTCCCGTAGAACACGAATTTTTTGGTTAACAGATGATCCGGATGTCGATAAGATTGTTATAAACAAAGAACTTGAGGAATTACATAACAGCGATTTTTAGCAAAACAAACCTTTTTTTTCTACTTTTTTTGGGTAATTATAAGCAAAAAATGTTGTTACAAGTTTTTTCGTAGGATGCATAGTTTTCGAGATAAACGCGGTTGAACTTTCAAAATATCGAAAACTTGCAATTTTTGAACCCGAATAACTTTTGATTAAAAAATAAAATAGCAATTCTGTTTACCGCGTTTGAAAGCTCATGTCAAATTATACCGGTTTTGATTATTTACATTGCTAAAAATAATTTTTTTTATTGTCAAACAAAGCTATAAACACATAGTGCTTGAGTACCTAATGTTTTCAATGCATCTCTCATTTAAAATCGAAAGAGTAGGTGCGCCTACAAACAGGCAATTTCTACGTATCATGCATTGGGCACAGGTCAAAACGCTCAAACATACTTATAATAGTAATATGTAACATTACGCACGATGTAAAATAAAGAATATTTTTAATACATTTCCAAACATTATTTGAAGAACCTAACATTCTTATTTAAATAAAAAATTCTGATTGCATTTTTTTTTCGCAAAAATGGTACATGTTTGAAGGGCGGCTACTAGAGAATTGCCTAGGGCGGCATTTGACCTAAACGCGGCCCTGCATACCACATTCGCTATCGTAACTTTATAGGGCTTTTCATTCACAGTCATTTGTTTCGAACTTCTGTCATGTGTCACATAATATTAATATATCTACGTCATACGTTATTGGTATACACCAATGATACAAACCAAAGACGTATGACGAAGATATATTTGTTACAAAACTGACTTGACCTTTCTATGATCTTTTAGGCACTAATATTTAATTTTTTAGTTGACTTTATTTATTTTTAATAATTTACAACTTAACAAATGAAAAACACTGAATTTATATCTTTTTATTTTACAAACTACGATATCTAATTTATTTATTACACCAAATCTACTAATTTATCTACATAATTACAAATTCAAAAAATATACCGCGCCCGATACATATCAAAGTACACCGGCGTATTCAAATTCACAACTAACCGCTAATTTCAAAATCCCTCTTATTTATACATTGCTTAATCATCACGAATACAAAAGAATTATCCAGAATAAACGAGTATTTACATAATAACTTAAAGCACGTAAAATCGAATTTACTAGTACCAGAACAAAAGAAAAAGCTATGTAAACAACTCGATCAAGATCTTTCTTTAAATTAGGGTCCCTCAAATCATTGTATAAAAAAAGGTTACTTGGTAAACATCTTCGGCGTCTGTTAGGACGGGAGCTGAAAACAGTCGGGTGACATAATTATGTCACATATTAATATTATGTGACACATGACAGAAGATTGAAACTAATGACAATCGATGAAAAGCCCTATTGTCAACAGTCAATGATAGGAGGAGTACATATGCCTAGGGCAAATAATGAAACAGTAGACATAAAATAGAGAATAAGTCTCGCATGGGTGACATTCGGAAAAATGAGCTATATCCTAAAAAGCCAGAAATATGCCCAATACCTCCGCACAATAGTATATGATTAATGTGTCCTATCAGTACTTACATATGGAGCACAGACTGGACCTTCACAAAAGAAAATATAGAAAAGATGGCCAAGACTCAAAGGGCAATGGAAAGGTAGATGCTGGGTATCAAGCTAAGTAATAAAAAGAAAAATCTATGGACCAGAAATAAAACCAAAGTGAAAGACGTAAACAAAGTAAGTTATCAATCGAAGTAGCATAGAAAACGACAATAAATATCGTTTCCATACCACCAGATTGACAACAGGTGGAATACTTTCTTTGGTTACACCTCCTGAAATTTTCAAAATTTATAAATCATACAGGATGCCGAGGAAATTAAGTAATTCACAACTCATCTGCTCAGCGTGGTAAAAGCTAGAACAAGATAGATTCCTTAATACTCAAACAAAAGTGTAAATGAATTAAAAATGTATAAACATTTTCAATTTCTTTGCAACACGAAAATGCAGCAGCTGCATAATACTCTGGTTAAATCGGAGAGTGCAGGAAGAGTCTATACCGGTTTCGGAGGTCTTTTCCCCCTCATCAGTAGTCCCATATCCTCTTCTCTCCGATTTGGAGATATGAGACTACTGATGAGGGGGAAAAGACCTCCGAAACCGGTATAGACTTCCTGCACTCTCCGATTTAACCAGAGTATTAAGCAGCTGCTGCACTTTCGTGTTGCAAAGAAGTTGAAAATGTTTATACATTTTTAATTCATTTACTCTTTTGTTTGAGTATTAAGGAATCTTTCTTGTTGGAACTTTTACCAGGCTGAGCAGATGAGTTGTGAATTATTTAAAATTGTCTCATCGTAATTTCCTCGGCATCCTGTATGATTTATAAATTTTGAAAATCTCAGGAGGTGTAACCAAAGAAAGTATTCCACCTGTTGTCAATCAGGTAGTATGAAAACGATATTTATTGTCGTTTTATGTGCTACTTCGATTGATAACTTACTTTGTTTTTCGGTAGATGGCCCTAGTTCATCCGTGACATTTCTTTCTTTGCAATTCGGGAAGGCCCAAAGTATGATACCTGGGGAAATCGGAGAGAAGAGGATATGGGACTACTGATGAGGGGGAAAGACCTCCGAAACCGGTATAGACTCTTCCTGAACTCTCCGATTTAACCAGAGTATTATGCAGCTGCTGCATTTTCGTGTTGCAAAGAAATTGAAAATGTTTATACATTTTTGAAAGACGTAAACAAACATGCAGCTGCACTCTCAAATGGAAATTTTCAGGACACAACAGCAGACAAAGAGACGGAAGAATGGAATGAAGCGATAACTCACTGGAGACCTTGGGACTACAAAAGAGGAAGGGGTAGACCACAGATGAGATGGTCGGATGACCTAAAAAGATACGCAGGGACCAGATGGACATGATTAGCACTGAACCGAGAAGAGTGAAAAAATAAGGGGGAGACCTACGTTCAACTTTGGACAAATGAAGGCCAATAGATAGATAGTCGATGACAGCGCTATAGATCCATAATCACTGAATTTTTCTTTCTTGAATGGAATAGCCTTGATGTGGGTGACCTGTGGTCTTAACAAGATGGTACATGTCACACAGCTCATATCACAATCGATTTATCAAAGGATGCCTTTTGGAGACCCGACCAAATTTTTATGGGACTGCTTAACCTACTATTACACAATGTAAGGCATTATACCATTTTTTAATTAAATCTACAAAAGCGTCTAGCTTCATCTCAATGTAGTGACTTCAGATAAATAAGCATAATGAATGACACCTTGTAAACCCCTTTTACTCATTCTGCAGAATCGAATGAATTCGTTCTACAAGGAGAAAACATGTATGTCTGCTTCATAGACTTCGATTTTAAGTTCAGTATGCCCGTCTTTTTGAACATAATTCCATATAAACTGGAGTTAACAGCTATGATCTCAAATTTTTAAAACACCTTTACTAAAATCTCAAATCATGACTATAACACAGTATAAGAGGAATATAACACAGTATAGGAGGAATTCCTCCTATACTGTGACTATAAAACTGAATCGTACACGGGCGCCCATATAAAAATTTTCAGGGGGGGCCAGACGTGAAGATGTTGCACATTATATTTTGTATAGTTTTGAATAACCATATTATATAGTTTACAGCACCCGAAAAGCTACAGGGAGCCATGACCCCCTGCCCATGGGCATGAGCGCCCATGTAATCGTATCAACACTTTATGTGTTATACTTAAATGTTTGAAAATAGGTGGAATAATAATAAATAACAAAATTGACTGACGCATGACGACACACCAATCTTGCCTGAAAACTTGGAAGGCGTTAAGCTCCTGTTAAGCAGTTTATGAAAGAATGATTAACATAAAAAGGAACTGCTAAACACAATAGAAGAAAAATAGTGTACTTTTGTCATACCATCTGAGGGTCTAATTATTAACTAGGCAACTCACTATTCAGCGAATAATGGGTACGTAATATAAGATAATTAAGGGTAAGATACGGTAAGTATCATGAGTTTTTCCTCATGATTTACAACGAGAGAATTTTACTATCATTAATGGGTGTGGTTACCCTTCTAAAGACAAATCACATACATACAAAGACAATCACATACATCTTTCGTTACAGGTAGGTATTCTTAAGTTATCAATATCATTTTAAGTCCTCTACATTAAAATGTATTATAATGTATGTCTGAATTGTTATTATAATTTATTGTCAGTCTTGGCTTTTGGTATTCCTCTCTAAATTTCCTTACCATATATTCCAAGTTATCTTTTTTCTATGTGAGTATTATCTGGTCATTAGCGAATTGTTGAATTCATATTTTATGAACTTATTCACATTGAATATACATTTTAAACAAGGTAGGCGCCATAATTTTCTTAATATGAAGTGGAAATCGAAATGCAAATACAACATATCTTCAACTAAAATTGTGGTTAATTCCCATCTAATATTTTAAATAACATATTATGTCATGTTATTATGTTAAAAATGCCACAAAAAAATTTACACTATGGAATTTTACATACTAGTTTTTTATTGTCTCTGCTGAAAAGTAATATACTTCCATATGGTTTTAGAATATTATTTAGGGAGATCATTTTTCCAATGGTCCTTTAGACACTGATAATAGTAAAGGAAACGTTTATTTCCTATAATGACGTGGGCTATCACATCCAAGCAACTTTTATCCACATATTTTCAGCGTATCACCACAACCATTCAAAGCTCCCATTACCGAAAAATTAAAATTTTCTCCTTGATTTTTTTAAAAGGAGGTCGTCTCAGTATTAATAATAATAAATCTTTGAGTAAGCATCGACTAGAGTTATTACATCAACACTAAATTCTCTTTTATTGAGAATAGAGTTGGCTATTGTTTGGTAATTTTGCTTCCTATCCAAAGTTCCTATACTGTTTGAATAATTCCAATTTTTACAAAAATTTGTAAGTATATTTTGCTTCTGTTTAATTGTTAGTAAAGACATGACAATGGAATGAAATTTTGACCAAACTCTAGCAACTATGTAACTATACAACTGTCATTGTAATAATATTTAGTCGGAGGGATAGAAGCGGATTTTGTGCGTGATAAGTAATATGGAAAAACTATACGGGGATATGTTGAATTAGTTGTGTACATGACTTTCCCCAACGGCCGGAAACCAGATTGGGGGACGAGGGTAGTAATAAGGGGTCAAAGTCGCGGTTTTTACTATTTTTTTTGTGAAGCTCATGATCCATATAATAGTGCACCAAAATTTGGGAATAAGTAGGTCATGACGTAACTAAGTAAAATCTCCAGGGGTGTAACCTGCGTGGCCGACAAAGGGGTGGGGCAGGGGTGAATATAAAAATATAAGGGTTTTTTTCCGACGTTCGTGATTGGGATAGTGCACCAAAATTTGGGAATTAATAGACCATGGCATAACTAAGTAAAATCTCCAGAGCCGTAAACCAGAGTGGAGGACGAGGGTAGTTATAAGGGGTCAAAGTCGCGGTTTTTATTATTTTTTTTGTGACGCTCATGATTGAGATACTGCACCAAAATTTGGTAATAAGTAGGTCATGACGTAACTAAGTAAAACCTCCAGGGGCGGAACACTGCGTGTCCGACAAAGGGGTGGAGGAGGGGTGAATATAAAAGTTATAAGGGATTTTTTGTGACGTTCGTGATCGAGATAGTGAACCAACATTTGGGAGTATAAGTAGATCATGACGTAACTAAGCAAAATCTCCAGGGGCGGAATTCAGAGTTGGGGATGAAGGTAGTTTTAAGGGGTCAAAGTCTCAGTTTGTATTATTTTTTTTTGTGACGCAGCACAACATTTTTCCCCACGCAGCCTTCCGCCCCTGCAGATTTTACTTAGTAATGTCATGATCTACTTGATCCCAAATTTTGGTGCACTATCTAGATCACGAACGGCAAAAAAAACCCTTATATTTTTATACTCACCCCTGCCTACCACCCCTTTGTACCCCAAGCAGCGTTCCGCTCCTGGAGATTTTACTTAGTTACGTCATGACCTACTTATTCCCAAATTTTGGTGCACTATATGTATCATGAGCGTCACAAAAAAAAATAATAAAAACCGCGAATTTGACCCCTTATAACTACCCTCGTCCCCCACTCTGGTTTCCGGGTCTGAAGATTTTACTTAGTTATGTCATGTATTCCGAAATTTTGGTGCACTATCTCAATCACGAACGTCGCAAAAAACCCCTTATATTTTTAATATTCACCCCTACCCCTACCCCTTTGTCGGCCCCGCAGCGCTCCGCCTCTAGAGATTTTACTTAGTTACATCATGACCTACTTATTCCCAAATTTTGGTGCACTATCTCGATCATGAGTGTCACAAAAAAAAAAAAAAAAATAAAAAAAACCGCGACTTTGACCCCTTATAACTACCCTCGTCCCCCACTTTGGTTTCCGGCCGTTGGGAAAAGTCATGTATACAACTAATTCAACATATCCCCGTATAGTTTTTCCATATTACTTATCACGCAGAAAATCCGCTCCCAGTTCTTAGACTAACTCGTGTGCAGTGATCTCAAAAACCCCAATATAATAAATTTCTACTATTTTCATAATAGTCGAGGAAATGAAGCATTTTGGCTCGTAATTTTTTCGTCCAGCATGGATTTACTTGAAATTTTTACAGAAGGTGAGGAATAGTCCAAGGATCATTTTCTATATCATGCCGCTGTACGCTAAAACCTTGGGGGTGGTTGCCACCCAGGCCCGGTCTGGCTCCATTGGAGGCCCTCGGCTAGATGGTGATTTGAGGCCCCCCCCCCCCGGAAATAGAACGAGGACCATGGGGTCCTCTCACGGCAACAATAGTTAGCCTATGTTTGCTGCATGCGGCTAACGTGGTTTTAAATGCTTTTAAATTTTTAATAATTTGGTTGAAATTGAATAATTGCTAAATATTTTACAATGCAATTTGAAGATCTTAGCGATTCTATTTGGTTAGGTAATACTGTACCTCTAAATGACATTGACATTGTATATCAACAATCCAGAGGCTAAAATGATTAAAATATTTTACCTTTACATCAGCACCAAATTTTAATTTATTAATAAATGTAACTACTTCAAAAATCAATTTTAAATGCAGTACTGTTTAAGAATGGTTGACTAAAACAGAACGATAGTTAAATGAAAGGTCAACTACTAACATGACAATAAAAACGCAATGAAAAAACGCTGCATTTTACATTAAACAAAACTTTATTGCAACACTCTAGTGTACATTGATACTAAAATATGGCCTAGTGTCGATAAAAACACAAGGCAAAAAAACGCTCCATTATATTAAACAAAACTTTAATGCAACGCCCTAGTGTACGTTGATACTAAAATATGACCTAGTGTAATAGAAGTATAAGTATAACATAAATAATTATTACATAAAGAAGTTAAAAAAAATGTGTTAACCGTATAAACACGACAAAAATTCCTACCATAGTGATAGTAGCCTTATCAACGATTGCCTAGCCTATCCCATCAGTTTTCTTTTAAGTTCGTCACTACTACTGGCCACGACATTAATGATTTCTTCTTTGTCGATGTCAGAAAACAAGTCTCTCTCTATGTTCATAAAAATAAGGCTAGACATAAGGTCTTGGCCTAAACTAGCCCTAAGACGATTCTTTATTATTTTTAGCTTAGAAAAAACCCGTTCACATATAACCTGTGTACAGGGTATCGTTAGGATAAATTTATAAACTACATATAAGTTAGTGAACAATCCTGATCCAGAGAGTTCAACAAGAACTGAGAAGGCACATGACAAACACTTGAAACATTTTTTGCTGTCATTGCAGAAACCACGAAAATTGTCTTGTTCTGATTCAGGTTCCGAATCGAGTTCACGGTCTTTTAAAATTTCTTCTGCTTTGTTTGATTCTTCGTCTGGGATCTGTTCATCTTAAGTGTTTACAACTTTTATGAAACTTTTGTACTGATCTGCAAATTGTTTAAGTTCTATTAATAATATACTTCTTTCAACATTGTAAAGTTTTGAGATACAAGAGAGGACTCCAGCCGGAAAGTCTTTAATCGTCATTATGTCATTAAATTTTCTTGGATTTAACCAAGAAAGGTCCTCTAAAATTTCTCTGTTTGGGCAAAATCTTTCTTCTATGCTTGTTCTAGCACAGTCTAACATATTGAAAAATACATGCTTGAAATGTTGAGCTGCTGATATTTCAGGAGCATCATCACTTGATTGTTCCCCAGGCATTCGTTTTTTCTTTGAAATTCTTCTTTCCGTAAAGTCCAATTGTAATTCCAAATCAATATTGCTATCTTCCAATTTACTGTTAACAGCAGTCGCATACTCTTTTGTTTTCGTGTACAAAAATTCAAAATATTTGTCATTTCTTTTTTCATTGATCTGTTTAAGTAGTGTTTGAACCAAATCCCAAGCAATAGCGTAGTCCAATGTTTTAGTTTGCAAATATTTCGAAACAGGCGTTATAACAAGAAACATATCTAGTAAAACGAATGAAATAAATAGGTTTTCAAATTTCGCCCATTGACTTGCCAAATTTCTGGCCATATATCTGGATTTGCAATCAAAATTACCATCAGATATTTCTTTGAATAATACGGTAATGACGTTAGTTAATTTGTCCGTGGCAATTTCCCCGCTCCTTAAAACACTTTCATCAGTTATCGATGACAGAGCCTTATGTTTACTCCACCACCTAGTGGCTCCTATTTTTTGCAGTCTATAAAGTTTGTCGTGGGCGGTATGTTGTTTTTTTGTTTCTTTCTCCCACACTGCCATTCGTTTGTAAGATGAACTCAGAAAAACTGCAGATTCCTCTACCAATCCAAATAAGTTTTCTGCTTGAAGCAACTTTACTGTCGAGTCAGCTACTACTAAGTTTAAGACGTGAGCCATACAGTGAGTATAAATCATATTTTCATTTGCCTTTTTGAAGTGAGCATGTAAGCCATTGTAACACCCTTTCATATTACTTGCCCCGTCGAATGAACACGCAACTATATTTGATGCTTGAATTCCGTACTTTGCTAATTCCGATGTTATTCGCTCGTACAATGCTTGTCCACTAGAGTCATCAATAACAGTCATCTCTAGTAGTCTTTCATAAACCTTTCCTTGGACAACGTAGCGTACGCATATAGCTAATTGGTCCATCACTGCCACATCTTGGGTAGAGTCTACCATCACGCTGTAAATAATACTATCTTTGAGGTCTTTCAATATGATATTACGTCCAATTGTAGCAATCGTTTTAATTAGCTTGTTTATAAACGATTTGGACAAAAATGTGATCAAAGAGCCTCGCCCGTACTGTCATTTGGTTGACTTTCCGACAAGTTTTCTTTTCTCAATTGTTTTTTGTTTATGTTTCTTACTCTCCTCAATGCATTGTTTCACATGGTTTTGTAAAATGACGTCATAGTTTGCAACCATCATGGCAAGTTCGAGAAAATTGCCATGATTTTCTACAGAGTCAAGTGAGTAGGCCCCTTCTGCTTTGTCCCCTCTCTAAGCAATGCCTTGTCTACCCAGAAATAAAACTATGTCAATCAAACGTTGAACAACTAATCTTCTTGTGTAAACTTCTCTTTCTCGTTGTTTAGATTGGTTCCCCGCTAGAAGACTCTCAATATCACGACCTTTTGGGCATTGAAAAGCTGCCTTGGCCGCAAGTTCATAATAATGGGAGTTTTCATGAGTTTCTACCGATTTATAAATGTGTTTACACAGTAAAACAAAATAATTTTTTATAATAAAAAAACTTTTGTTTACTTGAATTTTTTGGCTTTTGGAGGCCCCCTTGAGCCGGAGGCCCTCGGCGATCGCCGACCAGCCGCCCTGGCCAGACCGGGCCTGTTGCCACCCCATCTCGGGGGCGGGAATTTTTTATAACATTTTAACTATGTAAATCTATGTAAAGAGTAATTCTAAGAAAAAAATGTTTTTTACATTTTCTTCGTAAAACTAATATTTTTCGAGTTATTCGCGCTTGAAAGTAACAGTTTTTTGATGAAAAAAATCGACTTTTTGAGAGGGTTTTTTGAGAATACCTCGAAAAATATGCATTTAATCAAAAAAACTGTAGGTATTAAAATTGTATCTTTTAGTAACACAAACCAAATTCTTTTTCTGCAATATCTTTAAGACCAATACAAACCGAGATACAACATGTTAAAAGTTAGCTATTTTCGTGAAATGCATAATTTGCAATATTCAAAGTAAAATAACGGAAAAACTTTGCATTTTTCGAGGAAAACCTAAATAACCTTTTTTCAAGCATACAGTTAGGCCTGTCAAAAAATAGTAATAAAAAGTTTCTAGCCTGAATATTAAGCGACTTATGATCAGAAAAATGTCGGTACCTGCTTTTCTCTATGAAAAAATCAGTGAAAACAACCCCCTAACTACCCTCCAAATAAAAATTGGTCTTGACCTTTCTGTAATTCCTTTTATATTTATATTATCAATACAATCAAGAAGTTTGACCTATTTAAAAGGCCTAGTTTTAGAAAAATTTGAGTTTAAAGAAAAATTAATTTTTTGGAATTTCCCATTTTTTACGTTTTACTTCAAAATAGCTCCGAAAATACTGCAGATACGAAAAAAATGATGGATTACTAAATTGTAGCTTTTTTAATAACCAAAATTCTTTTGTACATAGATTTTCATTTTGGTGAACAGTTAGCGAGATATAGTTTTTTAAAACCTCTATTTACGAGCACACACCCCCTTATTCGAGCCCTTTAAACCCACCCTAATTAAAAACTAAGGGATTCTACGAAATTTAGTTTACACAGTCTTATAACTCTTTAAAAATCCTACAAAGTCATTTTTGAAAAAAACTTTTTATCGCCAAAAGTGAAGGAGCTATGTTTAAAAAACGATTTTTTTTTTCGAAAAATTCGGATAGTCCGCTTATGGATAATTTTCAATGTATGTATAATACCACAGAACCGGTTCGTATACTGGAAGATGACGAAAAAACTATTTGTATTTGTATTTGTATATATTTGTAAATTCGTATTTTTGTGTAAATAAATGTTTTTGTAATTCTTTAATTCTACTTTTTTTTTCTGTATTGACCTATTAAAATATCTACTTATAAAAACTGTAATGTTATTAAGGGTGGTTTTTGAGGGTTGAAATATTATGATACTATATCCTAAAGTATAAAACATTCATTATTTAACCAATCAAAACCAAATTTTACCCATATTAAAGTTTACAATGTTTTTATATAATTTTTGACAATAAGGGGGAGTTTACACCCCTAAAAATAATCAACGCCCTTAAGCATGATATAGAATATGAAGTATAGGGTGAGATGATCCTAATCCCAAATTTTTATGTAAATAGATGCAAGCCAAAATTATTCTTTTAATATAAGTAAATTTTTTATATATAGCTCCAACAAGGGTGGTTTTAAGGGTTGAAATATTATGATAGTATATCTTAAAGCATAAAACAATCATTATGTAACTAATATAAAAACCAAATGTTGACAATATATAAGTTTAAAATGTTATTTTATAATTTTTTACAATTAGGTGTAGTTTTTACCCTTAAAAAACCAAAAGCGTACAACGGCTCAATATAGAAAATGAACTAGAGGGTGTAATGAGTCTAATCCCAAATTTTTGTACAAATCGATGCTGGACGAAAAAAATTCGAGGGTTTGCCATTTTTTCAGCTTCATTTCCTCGACTATAACGAATTTCCATGAAACTGTAGGACACGATGCAGATACCATGCACCATGTGCCTCGTACTGCATCTTCGATGCAGTATTCGTGTCAAGCGACCCCATAGGAAGACCCAAAAAACAATGGTACGAGAGCTGGACCTCCGGATCGCAGCAGAGACTGTAACAGAAGAAACAGGACATAGTCCTATTACAAGAAGAAGAAGATTTTGTAAATATCTGAACCATATTATATTTTTATCACTATAAATTCGGACCGATCGAAAGTAGCACAGAATTTTTCATTACTTATTTTGTGACGAATTCGGGGAATTCCTTTTCTTTGAATGATAATATTTTGTAGCGACTGGCAACAACGTCTTGCAACGTCTGACTTGTGGGAACAAGGGAACAATTTACAAACAAGGGGACTTGACATAGGATTGTGCGCTCAGAAAGTAAATGCTTTGCATATGATATTGACAGAGAAAAGAGAGGAATGGGCAAAAGGAGCTATAGGTTATGCAAAAAATATGTGTGAAGGAATTTTCATAAAACCACGGAGGGGCATAACAAGAAAGTATATTTTGATGACGAAACTAGAGATGCTAACTTGTCTTGTGAAAATGAGTTGAGACGAAATCTGTTTTCTTCGTTAGATAGAATTATTGTAGAAATTCGTGAGCGTTTTCAACAGCTACAGAATCTAACAGATATGTAAGTTTGCTTATCTAACGCCGGCTATATTATTAGGTCCAGACGACACTGAATGTAATCTAGACTACGCATCTGGAAAGACTTCGACTGTTGATTTTCGTTGCTGCTACAGGCAACGAAAATAAATTGATTAATGCAGATTAACTTGAATTATTTAAACGTATTGTAAATCCAAGCTGAAAGATACTCTGCCCAATATTTTAATAATGTTCCGAATATTTTTCACAGTTGTTATAAGCAATGTCAGCTGTGAGAGAAGTTTTTCAAAATTGATATTGATTAAAAATTATTTAAGATCGACAATGAGTACTCTAAAGGCCGCGTCCCACCATCAAATAATTTGATCAAACTGGTTTGAGCAAACTGAAAGTGACAGTTAGTGACGTCACATCCTGAGTGTTCATTGTGGATAATAATGAAAAATTTTAATTTTAAATAAAGTACAAACAAGTTAGACAACTCAATACAAAAAATTTGATCAAACTAGACTGATAGTGAGAGCACAGATTTTTAGAATTTCAAAAAAACTGCAATTGTGACGTCACTTTGACGTACTTCCTCAAGTACGTCAAGTTTGCTCAAACTGTTTGATCAAATCATTTGATGGTGAGACGCGGCCTTAAGACCATAGAGGTATATATTGACATAGAGAGAGTGTCATTCAAAGCGAAGTGACGACACCATCTTTTTTCTTTGGATTAGTGCTGTTTCACTCTTACGCATATTAAGCTGAGACAGTTGTCCTCCTCTTCCGTGCCTATACTCACACCTTTATGTCATCTTAGTTTCTCGGTACGATGTGTTAGAAAGAGATAGCGCAAACCAGTCGAAGATGGATCTTGTCGTCAGGACGCGCATAGTGAAGGCTCTCTCTATGCTAATATATAACTCTATGCTTAAGACTAACTAATTTGGATATTTTGTCTATTGAGCAAAAGGTATGTGATGTGATAGACATTGACGGTGCAATAAAAGACTTTTGCTCTTAAAAAAAGTAGACATATAAATTTTGAATTGAAGACGGAAGTTTTGTTTTTAATTCTAACAAATACTCATATTCCTTTTTAATAAAAATATAACATTAAAGGCTCGTTCTAGTTCTAATTAAAAATTGATTTTATTTAATGTTGTCGATCGTCAAGGTGTACCTAATCTTAAGTAATAATAGGTATCTAAGTTATATCAATGTATCTAATTGGTTAAAGTAATAGAATTTTTGTATTAAAAAAGTGATTGTAAAACTCAGATAAACTTTTTTATTTAAAATTTAACCTGTATAATGCAAAATAATGATGACTGCTCTCGCCGAAAAGTACTCTACAATTTAATGTATTTAATGTATAGTACCCAGGTATACATTAAATTAAAATACCACATAAGAGGGCGGTAAAATTGTCTTCCGCCCCCGGGCAGCTGACACTCACGCTACGCCACTGAGACGACGTAGATGCCGAGAATCAGCTTCGCCGACACTACATTCCTATTCAGCGACGTCAAAAGCCCCTCGAGTATGAACATTGAACTTATTTCCATGATTATTTTCCGAGTTGTGAATATTTATTTTTTAACACTTTGATATGCACTTCGGAAAATGCATTTTCCGCCTATAACAATGCAATTTTCTTGTCCCTCATGTCAATAGGTCAACTTTTTTGCTGAAGCTCTCTCGAATCGAATGCAAAAGGTTTCATAACGATTCGTCCTACGTTAAAAAAGTTAGAGGTGTATAATGCTTTATTTTCTAGCTAGCATAATATTACAGTGGTATTGAAATATTATGATTTTTCTCAGCGTCATCTATTAACAAGTAAGCAAAGTTAAGTTTGAACCAACTTCAATCCAAGAATAACTTCTAGATGTCATCGATTTTTGTTTCCCACCAATCGAATCTAATATGTTTTCCCTCCGATAGATGGCAAAAGGAAAAAATATAATTGAGGGGGTCAGACGTAAAACGGTTTAAGTGCAGTTTTTATAGTTCTGAGACAATCAACTGGAAAATTGTTTGAGTGTTGTAAATTCTAAGAGTCATTAATGATAACTAAATGAAAAAATATAAGGGTATATTATTACTGTTACTATCAACAAAAATAATTTTTAGGGCACTCGTGGGAGTGCCGACAGAAGTGAAAACTTCTTATAGTATATCAATTATGAGCTCAATGCTTTTTCCCTATCCAAAAAGAAGTGATATACCTATACATATAATATACGCGTTGCGTACGTCCTATGCTATTTATGTATACATACACAATGTACAAAATTTATTTCGGCGAGGTGATGACCGCCGCAAATTCAATACTTTTTCCCCACATAAAAGTTTCCCCACAAATATAATATTTATTTACTTCAAATTAATCCTGTATTGTGTGTTCTTACAGATTACTATAAAAATAGTTTTGTGGTAAAATGATTCAAGTGCACGTACTTAAACCCGTTTACAACTAGTGCAAACTGCATTTGTTTTCATTACATTAAATGTAATGGCGATAGATGGCGACTGTAGGGCGAAATATGCTTGAATCGTTTTACCACCAAGTTATATAGGTATTACATATTATATACCTAATATACCTAGTTCTTCCACTCTGACTTTTCCCATGCGTCATGATTCATTTTCAAACAAGTTAAATCAAAAAATAAAGTGAAACGTTCACCGATGTGTACATCATAGGGCTTTTCAACGCTTCTCATTTGTTTCGAGCTTTTGCCATATGTAGTATAGTATAATCCGTGTATAATACTAATATATGACATATGACAGAATCTCGAAACAAATGAGAAGCGTTGAAGCGTTTGTTTGAAAGAGTATCGAGTGACATTTGTAGAAAATAAGTGTTTTTTTTGTAATATGAGTAGTATGGTTTTTGTTGAGGAAATGTATTCATTTTTAAACGCTTTTCTTTACTTCAATAGTTTGCATCAAATCTTTAGGCGTTAATTTTACTGACTTTTCTTCAATGCAAATGAATGAAAATTTGCAGACATATGCATTCGCGGGAACAATACACGAATAGTCAATAAAAAAATTTATGTTTATTAATTGTTTAAATAAAAAAAATGATTTTAATGGAAAATGCTTAAATTCTCTTGTTTTTTACAATGTAGAAACTTGAAACTTTTACGGATTGTAGCTAATGATATGAACTATACATAATTTCACTTTTTACGTTAATTGTTTACGTTATGCTTCATAAATAAACAATAAAGTTTCAAATTTTGAACGCTCGTATATTTGTTTATATATAAATCGGCGTTTATTCATGTCACATTTCAATACGATACGAAACAAAACTTCAACCAAAACTCGAATTTAAAAAATTCGTGTTTTTATCGTAGTATTAGAAAAACCACCGGTAGAGACGTTTTGTGCTACAATTAACATTAGAATTCGTTTTGTCGTATTAATTAATTAAACGCTTTTCTTTAGTTCAATCGTTTGGTTCAAATATTTGGACGTCAATTTGACTGCCTTTTCTTCAATGCAAATGACTAAAAATTTGCAGACATATGCATTCGCGGGAACAATACACGAAGAGTCAATAACATTTTTTTTTTATTTATTAATTGTGTAAATAAAAAAACGATATTAACGGAAAATGCTTAAATTCTCTTGTTTTTTACAATGTAGAAACTTGAAACTTTTACAGATTGTAGCTAATTATATGAACTATACATAATTTCACTTTTTACGTTAATTGTTTACGTTACGCTTCATAAATCAACAATAAAGTTTCAATTTTTTTGCCGATTCCGACTACTTTTCATGTTTGTACCTACATCATATGTTTTATACATACAGTCGGAAAAATGAAAGAATACCCATGAACGATCACATCAATCACTTATTTTGTATTTGCTGTCTTTTTCTATAACAAACGTTTGTTATTTAAGTGATTGATGTGATCGTTCATGGGTATTCTTTCATTTTTCAAAATAAGTGATTGATGTGATCGTTCATGGGTATTCTTTCATTTTTCCGACTCTATTTAAATAACAAACGTTTGTTGTAGAAAAAGACAGCAAATACAAAATAAGTGATTGATGTAATCGTTCATGGGTATTTTTTCATTTTCCGACTGTATTTTAATAAACATGACGATATATTTTAATGTTTAAAAAGTGTAAGACTAAAAAGTAAAAAATAAAAAAATAATGAAAAAAATATTTTTAAGAAAGGCGTTTCTTTAGTTACGAGTGACTAAAATTAAACATATAAAAAAATCAACTAAAAAGCAAAAAATAAAAAAAAAATTTAAAAATCTAACACATTTGTTAATGAAAAGCGTGGTGCGAAAACCGTTTATTCAATGAAGACGCGTCACGCTCTTCTTTGACGAATGTGTTAGATTTTTTCAATTTTTTTTTATTTTTTGCTTTTTAGTTGATTTTTTTATATGATTAATTTTAGTCACTCGTAACTAAAGAAAAGCGTTTCTTAAAAATATTTTTCTCATATTTTTTTTATCTATTGGACCAGTTGAATTAGTTGGATTTAGATAGAATTTTATATTTGAATCTACGACTTTACAGCATTTGGGTACTTTATAACCTTTTCAGTTATTTTTACACAAGAGCTCTAAAATTATCGATTTATATCCCGAGTGCCACTAAGAGTTAGAATAATTTATTTATTTATATTATAGTGTCACTAGCGCAATCTTCTCCTTTAAGTTCCATCTCCGCGACGAAGGTGGACAATCATCATGGCTATTCTGACCTTCGAGTTAGCTGCTCTGAACAGTTGCCTTGAGGTGCAACCAAACCATTCTCTCAGGTTATTCAACCAGGAAACGCATCTCATTTCTACGCTTCTCCTATCCGCTATTTTTCCTTAAATGTTTTTCCTTGAGTTACTACGGCAATACAAATATGTACTTTTAAGAGATCGAGTGTAGTTCGGTACTCATACGTCAAAATAATTGTCAAAGTTAATTTAAATTTGGAAATCTCTCCGAAAAATATTAATTTTTGGCGGATTATTTGATTTATACCGTTCTAATTTAGTTTGTTTAGTTTTGTTAAACTTTTCCTTATTTAGTTTACATTTTGAAAGTGTTCATAAGTTAAACGTTACTTGAAAACTCCTCTATGGAGTCATCTAGTGGAGGCGAACCGCCTGATATTGAGAATTCGATGGATAGTAGCTGTGATTTACAAGATTTAAATGGATTTCTACCCAACCAGCCTCAAAATAAGATAAGTAGTAGTATTAATCTTAACAATATTAATGAAAAACAAAATACTTTAGTAAACTCAGATCAACCAGAAAAAACCAGGCCTGTTTATTTATACGAAAAAATTGATTTAGGACCTTTTTACATTTTCATTGAAAACTCCAGTTTAAATTTTACAGGAAAATTAAACGCTGTTAAAATAGGCGAGATCCTATTTACGTTACATCCAGAAATTGACAATTATATAAAAAAAATTGACTCAATCGGACGCAACCGAGTTAGGGTCTCATTTAAAAATTATAGTAGCGCAAATGCTTTAGTTACTTCCAAATTCCTTATTCAGAAAAATCTGACCGCATACATTCCAAAATTTCAATTGTTTAAACTAGGTGTAGTAAGGGATATAGATTCAGATATATCGGAAGAATATCTTAAAAATAGAATAAAGGAATTTGATCACCATTGCAAATTCTCGGTTGAGTATGTGAAACGAATAACAAGAAAAATAGTAGCAGATGACAAAGTAATATTTAATCCAACAAAATCAGTTATTGTGTCTTTTAAATGCCAGAATATACCAAAGTATGTAGTAATTAATCATGTCTTACACACTGTTGAAAAATACCAGCAAAAGGTAATTATCTGTTACCACTGCTATAGGTATGGGCACATGAGTAAGCAGTGTAAAAGTAATCCTCGCTGTTTTAAGTGTCATGAATCTCACCTTTCCGATTCTTGTTCTTTATCATCGTTTAACAAAAAATGTCTATCCTGTGAAGGTGAACACTTCACTAATGAATGGGAGATATGCCCAGAATTTGATCGCCAAAAGAAAATAAAACATTATATGTCTGAAAACAGCTTATCTTTTAAGGAAACAATTAAACTCTTTCCTAAGATAACTTATGCATCTATAGCAGCCAATAATTCCTCAATAAATTCTCATCAAACTCCAAATATAAATGCACCATCCTCTTCATATTCCTTTACTCAATTGTCCACGTCTCAAACATCTTCCAATCAGTTCGCTCTACCTTCAGTTTCAAATAGATATACAATAATAAAACCACCAAAATACAAACGACCTATCTCTTCCTCACCAGACCAAGTAACAATGGAACATCAAAAAATAATAAAGTTAAACCCCATGTCCAACAGACCTGGTGGTATTATCACCTCTTCTTCGTATCAATCTACATTTAATCCAGAACAAGGATCTAAAATACATGAACCATCAAAAGAATTAACAGAATTAATATCAAATATAGTTACAAGTATTATCTCTAATATAAATCACAAAAATTTTGAAATTCCAGAAAAATCAGTTCTAGTAAATTCAATTCAATCAGTTTTAAGTTCTCTCTTATATAATAATGAATCGATTGGTAATTTGTCAATGGAATTGTAGATCGGCTAACTCTAATAGAGAAAACCTTATCCACCTATTAGAAGACCAGAAAGTTGATATCGCATTATTATCAGAAACTAGATTTAAACCAGAAAAGTATTATAACTTTCACGGGTACAATATTGTCAGAGACGACCGCTTTTCAGTAACTGTTGGCGGTGGCTCAGCAATTTTAATAAATTCAAACCTATATTACGAGGAAGTCACCATGAAAGTAGATTTAATAAACGTCAATAAAGTAGCAATAAAAATAAAGTTTAAGTCATATACTGTCACATTTATATCTATGTATGTTCCCCCAGGAACCAAGTTATTGTTACAACAATGGAACAATTTCATAACATCTATAGAAAGACCATTTATAATAGGAGGTGACCTTAATGCTCACCACATTGCCTGGGGCCTAGACAACCAAACAGATATGAAAGGTAAAATCTTGATGGACTGTATAGACGATAATAATTTAATATTCAAAAATGATGGCTCTCCTACTTTCTTTAGGAACTTCTCGAAATCGGCAATAGACCTGACCATTTGTACTCCTGACTTAAACCACCTGATCACTTGGAAAACACTTCAAGACCTATTTGGTTCAGACCATACACCTATAAGAGTAGAGTTAGAGGATCAACCAACTCATACATATAATCCATATTCACAAAAGTGGAATTTAAAGAATGTCGACTGGAAATTATATGAACAGTATTCGGAAGATGTATTCTCTCAATTTAAAGATATAAATTCTTATGAACAAATTTTGCACAATATAAATACAACTGCATCCTACTGCATCACCAAATTTAAAATAAAAAAACCGACTTCCAGAGGAAAATACTGGTGGGATTTAGAATGTGAAGAAGCAGTCAGAAGAAGACAGGAAAGTTTTTGTATATTCAAAGAAAATCCAAACCATGAAAACCTACTTAAGTATAAAAAAGATGATGCACATGTCAAGAAGATCACTAAACAAACTAAAAGAAATAGCTGGAGAGATTATGTCGGATCCCTAAATAGGTCAGTCCCTATTAAAGATGTATGGTCAAAAGTTAACCGAATAAAAAATAGAAAAACAAAGAACAAAGTCCCTGTTATTCTGTCGGAAGCTTCGTGGATAGAAGAGTTCCATCAAAATATCACACCGCCGTCTGCAGAATTAGTAATTCCTGATTTACAACTAAATGCTCTGTACGACTATCCAGAACCAATCCGTTTCCTAGTCAAACCATTTTCTGCCACTGAACTAAACTTTGCGTTGAAGAAAAACTCAAATTCAGCACCAGGTGCCGATAATATCCATTACTCGATGCTATCAAATCTTTCAAGAATTGGTAAGGCTGCACTACTAAATATATATAATGAAATTTGGATGCGCCGCATAAAGATTCCTGACGATTGGCACGTTTACACTATTATCCCGGTTTTAAAACCAGGAAAATCATCAAAGAATTGGGATTCTTACCGTCCAATCGGTCTGGCTTCCTGTATACTAAAAACATATGAGAGACTTATTAAAAACCGTCTGGAATTTTGGCTAGAAAAGAACGACCTATTACCAAGAAGTCAGTTTGGTTTTAGAAAAGGTAAATCCACACAAGATAGCCTCTGCCACTTTTTAATAGACATTTATAGTTCCTTTACTTATAAGAAAGCAGTTAGTGCTTTGTTCTTAGATATAAAAGGGGCTTACGACAACGTTAATCTTCACATACTATACGCGAAAATGTTGGAAATACGAATACCCGAGATAGTAACATGGAACATCATTAACTTATACATTAATCGAGCAGTTCACGTTAGATTAAATGGAGATCAATCTAACTCCCGATACACATCTTTGGGACTACCTCAGGGTAGCATCCTAAGTCCTATATTATATATACTGTATACTGCTGACTTAGAAACTAAACTTCCTCAACACATAAAAATCCTACAGTACGCTGATGATGTTGCGATATATGCAGAAAATAAGTCAATAGATAGATGTAATAACTACCTTAAATCGACATTGAATATTATAAAAAAATGGGCTACCGATAATAACTTAACAATATCAGAGAGTAAATCAACCATTGTTACCTTCACTAAAAAACGATATGTTCCTCAAAGCCATCTACAATTTGATAATACTAGTATTCCTTATAAAACTTCAATAAAATTTCTTGGCGTATTTTTAGACTCCAAATTAAATTGGAAAGAACACACAAATTACATATTACGAAGAATGGAAAATGCAATGAATATCATGAAGACTGTAAGTGTCAGTAACTGGGGAGCTGATCCAAACATATCAATATTACTATACAGAAATTTGATAAGATCAATCTTAGACTATGGATCTATTTTTTATGGCTCAGCATCAAACTCTGTACTCCAAAAAATCGAGAGGATCAAAAATAAGGCACTTAGGTTATGCACTGGTTATCTTCGTAGCACACCTATATTGGTCATGGAATGTGAGCTTAATGAACCTCCACTTTCATTACGCAGGGAATACCTAAGTGAGAAATTTATAGTTAAAACAGCGGTTAACGATAAACTGCTATTAAATAAAATTGTTCATTTAACCACCTCATACCTAACTCATTATTACTGGGAAAAAAAGAAACTGCTTTTAGTTGTGGAAAGCTTCCTCAACGTTTCTAATTCCATTGGCGACATACACCAAATTGAACAAAGCTCGTCTCGAAAGCTAAATTATGAAGATTATTTATCTCCAGTTAACTGTCATTTAAGTAATATTCGTGCGACAGACTTCCTTACTAAAATAGACCACCTTCAGTGTGTACAAAAAAACTGGGGGAGTTATCAGAAATTATATACGGATGGTTCAAAAATGGAAGGAAAAGTTGGATATGCTATATATTACCCACAAAAAAGTATAAAAATAAACAACAGATTACCTGATAAAATGACAATTTTCACAGCTGAACTCATTGCAATCAAAGAAGCATACAAAATATGTATTAATCAAAAAGAACTCAATTATGTTATATTTACAGACTGCCAAAGCATTGTAAAGACATTGAAATACAATGTACATAATTTTGCAGAAAATTATATCATCAGTGACATCATAGCAATGAACAGTGAAGCTTTGAAATCGGGCAAAAATATAATATTGTGTTGGATAAAAGCACACATTGGTATAAAAAACAACGAAATAGTAGATGATCTGGCTAAAAAAGCAACAACGAAGGAATCCACTCTGCATACTTATCAACTTCCTATGGGAGACATAATTTCTATTATGAGATCTATCAAACGGACGAAATGGCAGGAACAATACAATAATTCAGACAAAGGAAATTATTACAAAAAAATCCAGCCTACACTTCCCATCAAGACATGGTTTAATCAAGTTTCCAACAAAGGCTTTATCAAAACTATTTGTCGAATAAGAAGTAATCACTGTCTGACTCCAGTCTACAAAAGAGAAATAGGACTTGTAGATAATGATGAATGTTTATGTGGAGAGCTAGCTGATCTACAACATATGCTATTAGAATGTCCTTTACATTTTATTGAAATATCAAACTTTTTTGCCAATCTAGTTCAAATTAATGTACAATTTCCTTTTAATCTTATATACCTTTTACAATCAAACAATCTAGATGTTTATAAAATTTTGTACAACCATGTTAATTGTTTAAAATTAAAGCTCTGAGAAAAAAAGAAAAAAAAAATAAAAAAAAAAAAAAATAATTAAATAAAATAAAAAGTTACTAAGATCTAAACCTCCGCGAGGTTGAATCGGGTTTAGGTCTTAGCGCGATAAAAAAATATACAAAAAAAAAAAAAAAAACTAAAAAAAAAACTAAAAAAAAAATAAAAAAAAAATAAAAAAAAAATAAAAAATGTAATAAAAAAAATGTTAAAAAATATAATAAAAAAAAATAATAAAAAAAACAGAGTAAAAAAAAACAGTAGTACTAATAGTTTTAAATTTAGATACTAAGCATATATTTTGTAAAAGAGAGAATTCAAAACACATTGACTGGCCAGTTGGTTGCTTAAACCAGTGCCAATAAAACATAAACACACACACAGTGTAGTTCGGTAAGATTAGTTCATGAATAAAACTGTTCAGAACAAAAATTTTATTGTGATTTATTTAGTTGCCTTATTGATCAATGGCGCCCAAAATCGCGATAGCCAAAATCCCGACAGCCAAAATCCCGACGGCCAAAACACCAACACGCCAGAATCCCGACACGCCAGAATCCCGACAGGCCAAAATCCCGACATGCAACAGTCCTCGCATAAGTAAAAATTCCGACCACTACATTTTGAATATTTATTGTTTCCTTTTCAAATGCAATACCAAATCATATTATAGATAGAGTATTGAAATTGAAAAATTATTACTTACTAATAAGTACGGGTACTAAGTATTATCTATCTTAAAAGAAAAAATTATTTAAACACTTCATTTTATAATATACTAGCTGACCCGGCAGACTTCGTACTGCCTCAATAGATAAAAACAAATTGTTGTACACAATAAACTTAAAATGAACAAAAGGATTTCGTAATAATTAATAAACAAAAATGCTCGATGTGAATGAGGTTTTATTATTATTTTTAATTAATTACACATGATGTTTGAAATAATAAAGTTTAATTAGAAGTAACAAAATAAAGTTTGTAGTGCAACAGTTACAATCTTAAATTTGTTTATCTTATAATGAATATAACAGCTTTATTATATCTACATTCAAAACAACCATCTATTTATTATTAGGTTCGGGGAGATTCCAAGTCTATAGTGTTGATTAAATAAAATTAAATTCAATTAAAATTAAATAAAAAAGTAAATGAAGTAAATTAAAATTAAATGAAATTTAATAAACGTAAATAAAAATAAATAATACTGAATAACATTAAATAAAAATAATAAATAAATTAAAAAATAATAATAAAATTAAATAAAAGAAAATATAGTCTAATAAGAATAAATAAAATTTAATAAAATGGAATAAAATAAACGAAAATAAATAAAATACTTAAATTAAATAAAATTAAACAAAATGAATTAAAATTAAATAAAATTTTATAATTTGCTGCTTGTTCTTTTCGTGTGCTCAGAATTTTTCTCCTGCTTACAGTTCCGTTTAGAGATATTTTTTGAAAATTTCGCAAAATTAAAAAATTCATATTTTGCCCAATTTGAGTCCCAAAGTTAAACTGTGCCACTTCTCTTCTATGAAATTTGTCGCTCGTTCTTCTTCTGTCCTCAGAATATTGCTACGGCTTGAGATATTGTATTTCGGACACCAATTGTGCTAGACAAAAATTTTTAGTACGGTTCTGCTCGGAATTCAGCAAGGAGTCTACCTACTTAATTTCATATTTTTCACGTCATTATTGTGAGAGTTACGGCGTCATGGGCAACCCCCTAATAACATATGGGTATGAAATATAGACAGCAACCTACTCCCAGTACAGTCCAATATACCTGCAAAATTTCATAAAAATCGGTTAAGTCGTTTCGGAGGAGTATGGTAACAAACACTGCGACCGGCGACTTTTTATATAGATGTAAAATATTTAAATGGCTATTAAAAAATAACGGTCTGAGATAAAAAATTGAAAGTTTAGGATTGTATGTATCTTTTGCTTCTACATCTCATAAAAATAGTAAAAAACGGTTTTTCCAAAAATTAAAAAAATATATCAGGGAGGGCAACCCCCCTTATGACGTACGAGTATGAAACTCCATATTATCCTATTCCCAGTCCGCTAGAATATACATGTAAAATTTCATAAAAATCTGTTTAGTCGTTCTCGAGTTATAAATGGTGTAACTAACACAACCTCGACTTTCTTTTATATATATATTGTTATATTTCTATTTGATATGAAAATTAAAATTTGATAATTATAGACAAAATTCAATTTAATATAAAATATTTTCAATTTTCTCAACCACGGGCATATAAATTTAGAACAACCTGTATACAACAAATTGTTATATTTAATTTTAAGAAGTGATTAAATAAGACTCAAGTGAAATCGATAATAGGCCATTATCGTTGTTCGCGGAAGGATCGGTCATTAGCCGATGCTAAATAAGACTAAGTGGAAATAGAGAATAGGTCATTAAAATTTGTATATAGTAGAAAGTAATTTTAGAATGGGAATTAACTATTTTCTTTGAAATCCATTAAGCATATTTAGAAAGTTTAAAAATTGGTTTTGAGGAATACTGCGAATGAGAGTTGGTGGTGGAAGTTTGATTTGTGAATCTGGAAGGGATATTTAGAAAGTAGGGGAATGAATGACAAATAGAGATCAGAATGTTTTGAGCTGTCGAGAAGTGAAGTCGAGTAGTAGACGGTAGTGTACGGAGAGTGAGAAAGCCTGTGTAGTTCCGTGAGTGTGGAGTATCTATCGTAGAACGAGAGGTAGGCCAGGTTGAGAGTAAAAGAACCTCCTTGAGCCAAGAGTTCCCGGTAGCTGATTGCAGTTTCGAAAAAGGTAGAGCACAGCATCACGACAGAAGCAGGAAACGAGAGCTATACGAGCTAGTTTCAGAGGAGAACATTACTGGAAGCCAGGACGAGGTTTTGATTGCAGCCAAGGATAGCAGGAAACGGGTCTTATGTGAAGACATTCTCAGTGCACCAGAAAAAGGTCAGTCTCATTTGTTTGGACATGAATGTATGGGTTTTTCGTAGTAAATACCACATTTAAAATTGAAGAAACATAATCAATAATATCAGAAAAGCTTCATCAAACTTAAATAGAATTGTTGCTAATAAATCATAATAGTTAAATGTTAATAAAAACTTTCAATTGGAAATCAAAAGGAAATAAGATTCCCATGTGAAAATGTTATGTTTAAGAATAATAAGATATAGCAAATATTAAGCAGTGATTGCCATTTAAATAAAATAAACAATATTTTGATTACAATTGTAACCCATATGTCGTGTTATTATTTTACTCTTTTCTTTCCTATCCCGATTAGGAACCATTAAGAAATACTTAGAAGCCACGTATGTAAGTAATTAATTTTATAAAAAGCCCTGAGATTGAAAACATATTGATATGTGATCTGGTAAATTAATTAGATTATTAGTAATGCATTGATTAAATTAAATGACATATAAAATTATCATCTCATATCAATAATCAAGATCACAACAACTGTCGTCCAACGTGGAGGGCATTGTAAAGTATTTCTAGTGGTAAATTTGAAGGATAGAAAGAGTAAAGCCGGTATTTGAAAATTTATATGCCTGTGGTAAAAAGTGAGATACTTACATTTGATAACATAAAATTTTAGATCTCTTTAGGTACAAATTTTACATAACTGATTTAATATTTTATTTTACGATATTTACATTTGATATATTTATTGACAATTTATAATATTTGGGTGAGAAAAAGTCGTCTTGGTAACATACTAGTAAAATTTCATATTTGGCGGGGACAGTACTTCTTGAAAACAAATGTCTGTGACAAGAAGCCAAAGCAAAGACAACAAAAAACAAAAAGAACATTCAAATCAAGAGAATAATTCAGACCAAGAAGATATTTTAGACACGACAATCATGGCATCAGAACAGCAAGAATTATCAGGAATAGATAAATTATTACAAATGATGCAACTCCAGTCACAAAGAATAGAACAGAAAATGGATGAAACACAACAAAAAATGGAACAGAAAATGGATAAAGTGGAGAAAAAAATGGATGACAATCAACAGGAAACAAAACAAGCGATAGAAGAGAACAATAAGAAAATAGAGGAACGCATAGAAAAGTATGAAATGAAAATTAAAGATCACATGCAAAAACAAGAAATGAGAATGAAGGAACACATGAAAGAACAAGAAATGAAAATTCAAAATAAAATGAAGGAGTTAACGAATTGCCAGAAAAAAGAAATGGAAAGTTTGGAAAACAAGTTGCAAAACGCTATTCAAGCAGACATAGAAGAAGTGGAAAGAAAGATTGCGGAAATCAATACTCAACAGAATGTCGGAGAAAGAAGAGAAATGGTAATACATAGCACAGATGACGTGAAGATAAGGTTTGGCGGGGATGTAAGAAGATTACACCCAGTGCCGTTCATAAATAGCCTGAAAAAGAAAATACAGCACATCGGAAATTTCGAAACAGCAAAAGAAACTATCAGAAACCATCTAAAATATGAAGCAAGCCTATGGTTCGATTGCAAAGAAGAAGAATTTGACAGTTGGCAACAATTTGAACAAAAATTTTTGAATTATTTCTGGGGAAAAGTCCAACAATTGGAAATTAACAAGGAATTGCAAAATGGGAAATACAATGATAGGATGGGTATATCAGAAAGGACATATGCATTACAAATTTACTATAACGCAAAACATCTACAATATAATTACTCATCGGAACAATTAGTCGAACTGATTGCAAGACATTTCGAAGAAACGCTGGAAGACCATATCACATTGCAAAACTACAAAGACATAGATAGTTTATGCCAATTCCTACAAATAAGAGAATCACGTTTAAGAGAAAGAAAATCAAGAAGGTCGCGAGAAGATTACAGGCTCCGAGAAACACAGGATTACAGAGATAGAAATCAAAATAGGAGGGACTATACAAGACGAGAATTTAATCCCAGAAGGGAAAACGAAAATAGAGACAACGGAAGAGGAAAATATGAACAAAGAAATAGGCAATGGAATGAGGACAGAAATCGAGAAAACCGAAACAGATCCGACAGACCAAGAGAAAATAGAAGAGAAGTAAATAATACCCAGACAGATGAATATGACGGAGAGAGACATTATGACGAAAATATAAACTACGATGAGCAACCGGCGTTTTTTCACGACGGCGCTCACTAAAAACCAAAAATCAAACAGGAATCTTTTGTAACCCCAAGGAGTTTATTAAATTGGCAAGAAACAACGAAAAGAAAAATGGAGTTAATTTAAAATTTGTGGATGGATTTATCAACGAGAAACCAATTAAAATTATGATAGACACTGGATCTGAAATAACATTGGTCAACAGAAAACTAATAGAAGAAGTTAACTTAACAAATTTAATTTACAAAATACCTAGGGTAAATTTAGTGGGCGCAAACAAACGGACATTGGCAACTATAAATGAAGGCATACGAGTAATGGTACGACTGGGTAAGAAGATGTATGCACTACAATGTGTAATAATGCCAAACATGTCACATGACATGATAGTAGGAGTTGACGAATTGGCAGAAAAACATGGAGTGATAGATTTTAAAAATAATACGATGAATCTAACAGAAGAAAAAGAAGAAGAACAGAACAAGGAACAGGAGAAACAAAATACGGACGAATCAGGTAAAGAACAAACAGTGGAAATGAATTTGGCAACGAAGCAAGGACAAAGAAGAAAAGGGAGAAAAAGTCAGAAAAAGACAAAAGAAAATGAAACCTGTGGCTCCTCAAAAGAAGAGTTGAGCCCAGAAGAAGAAAAATTGAGAGTATCAAAAGCAAAAGAAAACTGGGATTCCTCAAAAGAAGAGATGAGCTCAGGAGAAGAAGAAATAAAGCTAACAAATGAAAGCGAAAAAGATATGATCGAAACAGTGGCATTTGAAGAGGAGGCATATGAAAACGAGGATGCAGAATGCACGGTAAAAGTATGTGAAAAATCTGAGGAAAAAGACAGAAGATTGATATGGGAAAAAGGGAAAGACAACATAATAGCCGACACTCTAACACAGGATGAGGACACTGAAAATAATGAAACAATTACTCTACAGGTGGGACTAATTAGAGTAATACAAGAAGAAGGGGTATAAGACGTAGATTAAAGTAAGGAAATATACAGGGAGTTGGTTTTGCCTCGAGAAAATTTATGTAAAAATGCAGATAAATTTTATCGAATACAAGGCGGGGATTTGTTATATTTCTATTTGATATGAAAATTAAAATTTGATAATTATAGACAAAATTCAATTTAATATAAAATATTTTCAATTTTCTCAACCACGGGCATATAAATTTAGAACAACCTGTATACAACAAATTGTTATATTTAATTTTAAGAAGTGATTAAATAAGACTCAAGTGAAATCGATAATAGGCCATTATCGTTGTTCGCGGAAGGATCGGTCATTAGCCGATGCTAAATAAGACTAAGTGGAAATAGAGAATAGGTCATTAAAATTTGTATATAGTAGAAAGTAATTTTAGAATGGGAATTAACTATTTTCTTTGAAATCCATTAAGCATATTTAGAAAGTTTAAAAATTGGTTTTGAGGAATACTGCGAATGAGAGTTGGTGGTGGAAGTTTGATTTGTGAATCTGGAAGGGATATTTAGAAAGTAGGGGAATGAATGACAAATAGAGATCAGAATGTTTTGAGCTGTCGAGAAGTGAAGTCGAGTAGTAGACGGTAGTGTACGGAGAGTGAGAAAGCCTGTGTAGTTCCGTGAGTGTGGAGTATCTATCGTAGAACGAGAGGTAGGCCAGGTTGAGAGTAAAAGAACCTCCTTGAGCCAAGAGTTCCCGGTAGCTGATTGCAGTTTCGAAAAAGGTAGAGCACAGCATCACGACAGAAGCAGGAAACGAGAGCTATACGAGCTAGTTTCAGAGGAGAACATTACTGGAAGCCAGGACGAGGTTTTGATTGCAGCCAAGGATAGCAGGAAACGGGTCTTATGTGAAGACATTCTCAGTGCACCAGAAAAAGGTCAGTCTCATTTGTTTGGACATGAATGTATGGGTTTTTCGTAGTAAATACCACATTTAAAATTGAAGAAACATAATCAATAATATCAGAAAAGCTTCATCAAACTTAAATAGAATTGTTGCTAATAAATCATAATAGTTAAATGTTAATAAAAACTTTCAATTGGAAATCAAAAGGAAATAAGATTCCCATGTGAAAATGTTATGTTTAAGAATAATAAGATATAGCAAATATTAAGCAGTGATTGCCATTTAAATAAAATAAACAATATTTTGATTACAATTGTAACCCATATGTCGTGTTATTATTTTACTCTTTTCTTTCCTATCCCGATTAGGAACCATTAAGAAATACTTAGAAGCCACGTATGTAAGTAATTAATTTTATAAAAAGCCCTGAGATTGAAAACATATTGATATGTGATCTGGTAAATTAATTAGATTATTAGTAATGCATTGATTAAATTAAATGACATATAAAATTATCATCTCATATCAATAATCAAGATCGCAACAATATATAGATGTAAAATATTTAAATGGCTATTAAAAAATAACGGTCTGAGATAAAAAATTGAAAATTTAGGATTGTATGTATCTTTTGCTTCTACATCTCATAAAAATAGTAAAAAACGGTTTTTCCAAAAATTAAAAAAATATATCAGGGGGGCAACCCCCCCTTATGACGTACGGGTATGAAACTCCATATTATCCTATTCCCAGTCCGCTAAAATATACATGAAACATTTCATAAAAATCTGTTCAGTCGTTCTCGAGTTATAAATGGTGTAACTAACACAACCTCGACTTTCTTTTATATATTATATAGATGTAAAATATTTAAATAGCTATTACAAAATAACGGTCTGAGATAAAAAATTGAAAATTTAGGATTGTATGTATCTTTTGCTTCTACATCTCATAAAAATAGTAAAAAACGGTTTTTCCAAAAATTAAAAAAATATATCAGGGGGGCAACCCCCCCTTATGACATACGGGTATGAAACTCCATATTATCCTATTCCCAGTCCGCTAAAATATACATGTAAAATTTCATAAAAATCTGTTCAGTCGTTCTCGAGTTATAAATGGTGTAACTAACACAACCTCGACTTTCTTTTATATATATATAGATGTAAAATATTTAAATAGCTATTAAAAAATAACGGTCTGAGATAAAAAATTTAAAATTTAGGATTGTATGTATCTTTTGCTTCTACATCTCATAAAAATAGTAAAAAACGGTTTTTCCAAAAATTAAAAAAATATATCAGGGGGGGCAACCCCCCTTATGACGTACGGGTATGAAACTCCATATTATCCTATTCCAAGTCCGCTAGAATATACATGTAAAATTTCATAAAAATCTGTTTAGTCGTTCTGGAGTTATAAATGGTGTAACTAACACAACCTCGACTTTCTTTTATATAATATATAGAAAAGCTATACTTACTGAAATGGAAGGTTGTAAGTGACATGATAATATCTATTATATGAAAGTAAACTTGAATTCAGGATTTGATTATACATATATGTATTATTGGACTATATTGTAAATACTTTTGTTTAGTAACACAAAATAAAAACAGATGGCCATAAACAAAAAAAAAAGAAATAAATGGAATTATATGTTAACAAGAAACTTATCAAGCCTGTCGGGATTTTGGCCGTCGGGATTGTGGCTGTCGGGATTTTGGCTGATCCGGCCCTTATTGATATATTCGTCCGAATATTTACTAAACCTGCACTTTAATAAATTGTAAAACATTAATAATAGTCTCCCGTTTTATACCGCTGACGCGTCGTTGGGATTTTAGCAGGGTAGTCTGTTATATCTAGGGCCTACAGTTTACAAGGAAAGTACCAGGGCCAGTGCTACCCTTCAACCGCCTATTATTACCCCTGGTTTACCCAAGGTACTAATTTTATTCTTCTTCTTCAGGTGCCATCTTCGCTACGGAGGTTGGCAATCATCATAGCTATTTTAATTTTTGAGGCAGTAGCTCTAAATAGTTGTTTTGAGCTGCATCCAAACCATTCTCTCAGATTCTTCAGCCATGAAATTCGTCTTCTTCCGATACTTCTTTTGCCATTGTGCCGACTATTTCATCTTCCAGAGTTTCTCGCATTACCTCTTCAGAATAAGCGTTAAATAATAGAGGTGAGAGTATGCAGCCTTGCCTGACTCCTCTCTTTATTTCCATTTCTTTAGATGTTTCCTTTTCAATTCTTACTATTGCTCGCTGATTGTAATAGAGGTGTGTTATTAGTCTTAAATTCCTTTCATCTAGGTTTTTATTTTTTAGGATTTCCATGAGTCGATCATATTTTACTTTATCAAACGCTTTATTGTAGTCTATAAAAAAGACGTAAAGAGGATGGTTAACATCCAAACATCTCTGTGCCAGCACGTTGAAGGAGAATAATGCCTCTCTGGTACCCATACCATTGCGGAACCCATATTGAGTGTCACTAATATCCAGCTCCAGTTTAGAGTGTATTCTGGCGTGGATAGTTTTCAATAGAATTTTCAAGGTATGCGACATTAAGCTTATGGTTCGGTAGTCACTTCATTCTTTGGTATTCACTTTCTTTGGCAAACACACAAATGCTGATGTCAACATTTATCTAGGGATGCTTTCATTTTATTCAGGCTAAGTCAACCTAGCTTTTCTCGCCGGTTCTGCATGGGTTTTGAACCCCGGCCTACCAGCAGGCGAGTCAGACATCCTACCGCCTGAGCTACGCCGGCCTGTAAAACATTAACTGTTTATCTAATTTTAAATTTATGTAACAACGAAGGACATCTGCCACGCTACTTGCAACGGTTAATTATCAAAAATTATTATCAACAATAATATCACAACAGAGTGAGAATAAATTGACAATATTGCGACAATGTGTCGAAAATTTGTTGCCTGGAACTAGACACGAAAGCCCGCCAGGGCTCGAGTAGAATATTATTTGAGAATTTAGAATTTGAGAATTGGACTATTATTCCCTTATTTAATTGATGGATTCGACCGTTATTTGATGGAAGTTCATTTTATCTCACAATAAAACACTGAAAAACGTTTGTTTTCTATACTTCCACAAAATTTATTACAACTATGTTATTCAAATAATCAAATTCAAATATGGATTTAAATATGGAATTCAATAATCAAATTTACACAAACAACAGTGCAGGACTTATTATGAGTAATCCTCTAAGCCCATTACTATCAGATATATTTATGAACCAACTTGAAACAACAATTTCTAAACACCCCGTATTTAAACAGTTCTTATATTGGTGGAGATACGTGGATGACATACTAGTCTGCTTTACAGGAACTAACAGACAACTTGACCAATTTCTATCATACATTAATTCACTTCATAGTAATATTGAGTTCACAATAGAAACAGAACAGAATAATTCCATAAACTTTCTAGATGTAACGATTACCAGACTACACAACAAACATGAGTTCTCCGTATACCATAAACCTACCCATACTGACACAACTATACACAATTCATCATCCCATCCTACACAACACAAATTAGCAGCCTACCATAGCATGATACATAGACTGACAGAAATTCCTATGACAAATATAACTTCGAGTCAGAACTAAATATCATTAGACAAATAGCAGTAAACAATGGCTATAACGAACAAACAGTTAACAACATTTTAAACCAAAAACTCCATAAGAAAGCCTTGAAATTAGTGTATCCACCACCACAGAAAGAACCCAGTACCTTCTGCTCTCTCACATATACTGACAAAATAACAACAAAAATAGCCAGATACATAAAAAACAAAGGAATAACACCAGCTTTCAGAACTAACAACAACTTAAGCAAACATATTAAAAACAATAAAAGCCGAAAGAGAAAGCAACTACAGAGTGGTGTGTACAAACTAACTTGTGGTGACTGTCCGAAAACTTATATCGGTCAAACTGGCAGAACTTTTGACAAACGGATAGCAGAACACAAAAGGGCTTTCAACAATAGAAAAACAGACACTTCTACATACGCACTTCACCTTCTAGATCATAATCATTCTTTCAATAAAGAGTTTCAAATTCTACATGTTCAAAATAAAGGCCTTAAGCTATCACTTTTAGAATCAATGGAAATTAATAAATTGAAAAATACAGATATAATTCTGAATGACCAACTCGAGACAAACAGCTCCCCACTCCTCAACCTCTTCAGTTAAAGACTTAAAAAGGCAAACACATTGTAAAATATATCACTTGAGAAAGGCACTTTGCCGAAACAGCTGTAGTAATAACATAGTTGTAATAAATTTTGTGGAAGTATAGAAAACAAACGTTTTTCAGTGTTTTATTGTGAGATTTCCTTATTTATTCAGTATCGTGTGATATTCAACATATTATTTTTTCTTACTTACATACAAAAAAGTCTGTGTATAAAAACATTCATTAACATTTATCCCAATTAATGTGACAAACATTTTTCAACTTGTTAAAGTGAACAGCACAGTTTAGCAAACATTCAGACGAAAGTATCAATAAAATATTAGTTAAAATTATTTATAAATACAGTTTTATTCATGAAATAATCTTACCGAAGTACACTCGAGCGCTTAAATTTTCCGATTTGTGTTGTCCTCGTGACAATTTGACATTAGATGCAGAACTAAAAGTTTATTATGTTTCATTTTCTTAAATGAGACAGTTGTCAAAACTAGGAAACTCGTAATTAAACAGAAACAAAATACCTAAAAATTATTCCCCGTATAATAATGTAGGTAGAAAATTCCCGGTATAATAATAATCTGATTGGTCAGAATTAAAAATGTGATGAAAAATCTTACTCCACGATTGGAAGTTAAAATCATTAAAAAATAATAGCCGAAATTTTGATTTTTTTTAGCTATTGGTCAAAATCTCTATGAATGAAATAATTATAATAATCGCCCGTACTCATACACTAATAATAAACCGTTACTAATAAACCAAGGATAAAAGTTATACTGAGAATAAATCAGGTATAGGCAAAATCATTACCAATAATCATGGAATAACTTAGGTATAGGTTATACTTGGTATAAAAATTTAGTCCAAGTTTATACCATGTTTATACCGACCCACACCCTTGTTTAAGTCTGGTATAACCTATTTTATGACTGTCAGTGTCATCAGAGGCAAAAATATATTATCTTTTGATTTGCTTTGTGAGTAATTATATAATAAAAAAAATGTGTTTAAGGGGTGTTGCGACTGTCGAAGAAGTTGATAATTTAATTAACATGATAGAAGATACACGAAAAAGTAAACTTCCTCAAAGATAGAATAAATCTCTTTTCACAATATTTAAATATCGGTTTTCTAAAGATGGTGTAAGGTTTTTGGAAAACTTAATAGGTGATTAACTTATTTGAATTTGATATTGCATGAACAGTCGAGTCAAATAGTCCATATAACGCACAAAAAATTTCAAGATGATTCGTTAATTAGTTTAAATTTTATTCAATTTGTTTACCCCTAGGAACTTTTTTTTGCAATGTTATTGTTCAGAAAATAATAATGATACAGCAATTCTGTGGAAACCATATAAAAGAAGAATACTGGTATTTTAAACGTATTTAAAAAAATCAATTAAAACTCATTTTTATCATTCCGAAAACTTTTCAAGTAGGTTAATTTGGTTTGTCAGTTACAAAGAAAAATCAAAATTGACTTATTTGACACAATTATATCGTTGTTCTATGTATTTTTGCAGAAGATTGCAACGTTGCCAAACTATTATTTCGTAATAAAGTGGGAATACTTATATTTAACTTATACCGAGTTTATTAGTAACGAATTATTTTCGTACTATATCTACCTTGTACTTAGGATAACTATTCTAGAGATATAAATACGGAATAACCTTAGAATACGAGTGTTTTATTAGTAACAGTGACAGTCGATATTAAAAAACACTGCTGCTTTTGATGACAATAATAATTATTGTTTTGTTCCCACAGTTGTTTATTATGTTTTATGCTAACTTGAGAGACGTGAGAGAAATACCTCTGTCAAATTAGCATAAAAAATAATAAATATAGCCCACTATGGAAACGAAACAATAATTATAATTGTCAACCAAACAAGAATAAAAAACCGCTAAACAGCGTAAAAATGAGTGGCGCATACAATATTCCAGCTACACAAGAGCTGATATGAATATTACGTGGCGCGAAAATGTATTTTCATTTTGATGGAAAATAAAATTCTAGTTTTATTTTGAAAGATTTTTCCATAATATTTGCTAAATTTAAAGTAGAACGCACCACAAAAGAGCTTAAAAATGCAAACTGTATCAAAGTTACTCTTTTGTGACGCGTTTTACTTCAAATTTAGCAAATATTATGGAAAAATCTTTCAAAATAAAACTAGAATTTTATTTTCCATCAAAATGAAGATACATTTTCGCGCCACGTAATACTCATATCAGCTCTTTTGTAGCTGGAATATTGTATGCGCCACTCATTTTTACGGCGTTTGGCGGTTTTTTATTCTTATATCAGGAGTTTTTCAAAGTTTTTTTTTTTATAAATTTAATGTATGAAGTTGAATGTAATGTTTCTCGATTACACGACAAGCGTTATAAATGGTCGTAAAAGTCGTTACAAATGATCTAGTAGTTACGACACCAGACTTGTGATAAGACAATAAGAGCTCATATCTCAGCCATCCTATTAATTATGGCCGGCAAATGAACTCGGATTGTACGATCAATCTTAGTGTCGTAACCATTACCATTTCGGCGATAATGGTTAAATGAATTATACATTTGGAGCTCGATTACTTCTGAACGGCTTAACCGATTTTGATAATTAAACATGAGTTTGAAGCGTATTGACAATTAATATCTGATGCATCCAAGGTCAAGTATGATAACTCAAGGTAATGCGGAATTATTGAACTTGAAAAACCGTTTTCCCCATAAGAAATAGACTTGATCATATTTATGAAGCCCATAACTTAAAAATTCGAATTTTCCCAGATATAAGGTATACGCCCTTAGATACGCCTAGGGTCCTCCTACAAACGCTCAGTTATTGGCGTAATTCGTAATTTGAAATTTTGAGTAAGTGTCAAAAAATCAAAATTTTCAAAGTTTGGTTTTTCAGTTTTTCGGCTATTATGAGCCGTGTGTATGTCTGATCCTAACCGCTTAGGCACCACTTAAAAGCTTAACTCAACGCTATTGATTTGGTGTATTTGCAGTTTTCCTGCCTTTCCTTGAACCTAAGATATATACGCCCAAAAAATATGTCATTTTGTATCTACCAAGTCCTATAGCTAACGTATGTGTGGTCAATAGTCACAAACTACACCGGTTCTGAATCGGCCCTGACCTCATCTTCAAAAAAAATTAGATCGGTGTATTTTTTCCACACACATACATGTTCCACAAACATTTTCCCCTTTTTAAATAAAAATTGAGTCATATTTCTGAGCTCGGTAACTTTTGAATGATATAACCGATTTTCAAAATTAGAGATGTGTTGGAAAGGTAATGATCAGTACTATCAGAAGCCGTAAAGGCCGGACTTAAATTATTGAAATTTTTGGGAGTTTTTTGGACGAGAACGAAAAACAGACTATAAATGGGAAGGGCCGTAAAATCCACACCCTTGGACCAAAATGGAGAGTTGACATATGGATGGACGAGTCTTCTCCTAAACTTTAAGATGGGATTTGGTCCAATTTTCAATTCAGTCGGATTTAGAAAATCGAAAATTTCGTGTATATACAGGGTGAGGCAAATAAAGGGCCTATTAGAAATATCTCGAGAACTAAAGGCAACAGAATCATGAAAATTGGAATAAAGGGGTTTTGAAGGATGATCTATTAAATGAAAATATTTTCATCTCTTTGCAACTTCCGGTTATACCGGAAGTTACTTATAACTTCGTTTTTTTAAATGGGCCACCCTGTATATTTTTACATTTTTGGATTTTCTTTGATGTCTTCTTTCTTAAAATATCAGGTTTTGTAATATTATACAGGGTATTTTAAAAGATAATTACGTTTTTTTATTAATTTCGTAGCAAAATTAACACCCTGTAGAATTATAGTAGTTTGACATCTAAAACTCTACTTACGTTCAAATGATTTTTAATATACTCTATTATTGTTAAGAATCATTAGTATAGCTAAATTTTTAATTTTAGTATACAGGGTTGGTCAAAACTCGGAATGAGTATTTTCTGAGTTTTCTTAAATGGAACACCCTGTATTTTAGTATTGTAATGAAATGATATTTTATGGTACTTTTTTATTTCTTAAGCATTCCCTATACCTAACTGCTTTAATTTGTGCTTAATTGTTAATCGCACCAACAATCTTAACTACGTAGGTATTTTGATAGCTGAACCATTATTGGTAATTTTAAGGACCAGTCTGGATTAATATGTATTTATTTCTGAAAAATTATTTGGGATTGAGTATTTTCACGGCCAACCTAATAAAATTTTACGTATTTTTTGTTGCAATTAATGTTTAGCTTGAATCACCAATAACTCACAAATTAAAGCAGTTAGGTATAGGGAATGCTTAAGAAATAAAAAAGTACCATAAAATATGATTTCATTACAATACTAAAATACAGGGTGTTCCATTTAAGAAAACTCAGAAAATACTCATTCCGAGTTTCGACCAACCCTGTATACTAAAATTAAAAATTTAGCTATACTAATGACTCTTAACAATAGTAGAGTATACTAAAAATCATTTGAACGTAAGTAGAGTTTTAGATGTCAAACTACTATAATTCTACAGGGTGTTAATTTTGCTACGAAATTAAAAAAAAAACGTAATTATCTTTTAAAATACCCTGTATAATATTACAAAACTTGATATTTTAAGAAAGAAGACATCAAAGAGAATCCAAAAATGTAAAAATATACAGGGTGTCCCATTTAAAAAAACTAAGTTATAAGCAACTTCCGGTATAAACGGAAGTTGCAAAGAGATGAAAATATTTTCATTTAATAGATCATCCTTCAAAACCCCTTTATTCCAATTTTCATGATTCTGTTGCCTTTAGTTCTCGAGATATTTCTAATAGGCCAGTTATCTGCCTCACCCTATATAGTGTCGCATGTAGGGGTAAATATACATTGTGCGCCACTGACGAGAACTGTCATCATCATCATCACGTAGCGCTACAACCCTGGGTGAGCCCTGGCTGACTGTACAACTTTCTTCCAATTTGTTCGGTCTTCCATCAACCTAGGGTCAAACGGGATGTTCACTTTTCGGAGATCTGTTTGGATGTTATCTCTCCATCGCATTCTGGGACGTCCGAGTGGTCTTTTGCCTGTAGGAATCTCCTTCCCATACCAGTCTTACAAGTCTCTCGTTATGAAATCTGTGCACGTGGCCTGCCCATCTTAGTCTCTGTGATTTAATTTCTTGGACAATATCGGTCTCATTGTAGAGTTATTTTATTTCGAAGTTGGTTATGATCCTATACTGGTTTGTGTTAATGTCGTGGTGAGGTCCGAAAACTTTTCTAAGTATGTTTCGTTCAAAACGTCTGAGCTTTTCTTCGTTTGATTTGGTCATGGTCCACGTTTCGCAATCATATGTTAGTACAGGTCTGACAATGGATTTATAGATTTTGATCTTGGGCGAGACGAGAACTGTCGTTCTCTGGTAATTAGTAGTTTCTTTTTAATTTAATAAAACATCTAAAAATGTATTACTTTAAAATTTGGCGAATGTGCCATGTTACCTTTCTAAACTTTGGTGAATTCGCAAGAAAAACTATCAGAATTATTTTTTTGGTAGTATTTATTAACTTCATTTTAATAATAACCTGATTTTACAGTTAAAACAGTATTTAAATGTAATATTCAGTAAGCATGAGAAACTGATCTGAGAAAGAATAGTTAACAACGTATAAGGTGAATATTATATCATAATAATCATCTTCACTACTATCGGTTTCACTTTTAGTTTTCGCCCATTTTACTATTTTTGTTATATTTTTTTGGAGCTCTTCTCTTTTGTAGAAAAAAAGTGTTTTTTTAATCACTGACATAGTTGCCCAGTAAATGAATGGGAAATACGGCGACACCGTGTAATTTTCAGGGGCACCGAATTGCATGACAATTTGGATTTAGGTTCTACTTACCCCCCCACGTCAAAAATGAAATTCCACCGTTGGTTGCTTTTACTTGGGGAGTGACAGTCACCCCTTCTCGGGGTTGAAAAAACGCGTATTTAAAATAAGTCCGGAAATTAATAAATTGACTAATTCTAAGCAACTTTGGTTCTATAGAGTTCTTTAATTAAGTCAATACTTTTTGAGTTATTTGCGATTGAAAATGTTTATTTTTCGACAAAAAGCCACGTTTTTAGGCGGTTTTTCGAAAATAACTCACAAAATACCTAGTATTTTTTGCACGATTGATCATTTTTGACTGTTTACCGTGACAGATTTTACGTCAGTAGGTGACATTTACTAGCAACTCGACGGTAAGTAATCCAACTCGACGGTAAGTACTCCAACTCGACGGTAAGTAATTCACTTACCGTCGAGTTAAAAAATCTCTTAATTTTAATTTATTTTTTGAAAGAATAAAGAAAACTAACAAATTATTTATTAATATTGAAACTTATGGTAAAATTTGTTAATTTTTCTCTTCAAATACGCGATCAAAGTTGAAAATTTGGAAATATCAATGCCATCATAAAGAAAAACGGTGGATTTAATCATTGAATATTCTGCCCAGAGGTTTCCAGGAGCTTTCAACTGCATATGTCTTTGAACGAAATATGCCAATAGAGTCTTTTCTTTGATTCTTAAATTCTTGCCTTCGCACCATTTTTTAAAACTTTGGTAGGTATTTTGATAACGGATTTTGGATTTTTCGGGAATAATTGCGGAACACCCTTCTTTCCAAGCCCGTTCAATTTCTTCAAATTCACTTTCACTCATATTTTAATTTATAATAATCAAAATTGTACTTAAAATTATTGACAACTAAATAAAAACTCAATTCTCCATTGTTGTTATGCACCCTACTTACTACCTAACAACCAAAGTATCTATCTTGATAAAATGAATGAAACTAGTCAATATGACGAAAATGTTTAATTTTATAATTTATAATGGTATCAATTGTGCGTGCAAAAAACGTTATAAGCATGTCGAACGTTAAGGGTAACCGATCTCAGACAATAATTGGAGTCGTCGCTCCGCTCCTCCTCCAAACAATTGTCTTCGATCGGTATAAAACCCTTACCGATTTACATACTTAATATACTATTAATCACTCAATAATAGTATTTTATCGAAAAAATATAGCACAGACGTAGCAATAGCAAAAGACGCGTTTTTGCTGCAATGCAGCAAAAACGTAGCACAGAAATAAACGTAAAGAGTTGTGTATTCGTGAAGTCTATAGACCCAGCAAAAGCAAAGTTGTAACTCATGAAAAAAGTTCTTATTCGGCAAATTCCAATTCGAATATTTCAACGTAAAATAACCAAAAAGTAGCACTTTTCGGGAATAAACCATTAAAACTTTTTAAAAGTTTTTACAAAATGCTTTACATTTATTTTTTATAAAAGTTTCAAGTACCAAAACTCAGCGAGTTACTACGCTCAAATTAAAGCTGGCTCCTTTTTTTGGAAAAAAAATTGTGAAAATCTCCTCCTATTTATTACGCCAAATGAAATTAATCGTTACCGCTTTAAAAAAATTACTTTACTTGTGTATTTTTTATAAGATCTGTAAGTTTCATCGGTTTAAAGTACTTATTTTTGAAAGGATTATAGTTGAAAGGGCTTGAACGAGTGACTAATCATGAGTGTATGCAAACTTTGGACAGTCACATCTTAACCAATTTTTGTCTTACAGAAAAACAAAATGATACATTTGTGTACTAATATTTTTTGTATTAATAGGTATAAGTTATTTTGAAAAAAGAGCATTTTTCCGAAATTTTTAGAAAAACTTTTTTTACTATAAAACCAAATTTTTTCAAAAATAAGCACTTCTATCTCGTCAGACTTACAGATCGTATAAACAATACACATACATATAAAGTAAATTGTAACGATTAATTTTCTTTAGGGTGCTAAATAGGGGGAGATTTCCACAAGTATTTTTACCAAAAAAGGGGCCAAATTTGTTTTAAGCGTAACTCGTTTAATTTTGATGCTAGAAACTTTTATACAAAATAAGAATAAGGTTTTTTTTAAACAACTTAAAAATTTTTAATAAGTTTTCCCGAAAATTGCTCAATTTTTTGGTTATTTTACATTTAAATATTCAATTTGAAATTTGACGAATAGGAACGTACTTTTTATGAGCCTACAACTTTGCTTTTGGTGGATTTATAAACTTCATTAATACACAAATGTTTTTTGGTTTTCTAATAAGCTACATTCTTACTGGGAATATTTTTTCCGCTAAAATATTTACTTTTTAAGTTATTTGCGAAAACCCCCAGAAAACGTGGTTTTGTCGAAAATTAAACATTTTCAATCTCAAATAACTCGAAAAGTACCGACTTAATTAAAAAACTCTATAAGACAAAAGTTGCTTATAATTAATCGATTTATCTATTTCCGCACTTATTTTAAATGTGCATTTTTTCATCATCGAAAAGGGGCGACTTTCACCCCCAAGTAAGAGTAACCAACGGCACAAGTTCAACTTTGAAGTGGAGGGTAAGTAGAATCTAAATCCAAATTATCATGCAACTCGTAGTTGACCCTGAAAATTACACTCCAAGCCTGTCATTTACTGGGCTGTAGGTGGAATAGGGAATTTGCACATTTTTTTATTACATAATAATGTTCAGTTTTGTTTAAAAATGAGATTTCCAAAATTTCACGCTTCAAAAACTCATGATAAGTTAGAAATACAAATTTAAAATCTTCTGCGATAGTCAAATAGTTCAAATGACCCGTGACGTCACATAGTTTAACTTTATGGTTATATTTAGGCATATTCTTCTTCTCCTTCTTTAGTTTATTGGCCTCCACCTACTTGGGTATTTGGACAACTCATCGTCGCGGAATAAGGAAAAAATATTTATATTCTAATGACATTTATCGTATGTCATTGTAATCATATATACCAGTTTGTTGAGATTGGAGTTTGATACAGTTTTTGAAGGAAAGGAAAGAAGGTTTACTATGGAAAATAAAACCATTTTGTAAAAGTACAAGTTTCCTATGAACAGTTCAAACGATCAAAAACACTTGTGACATCACATAACTGTATTTTCTACTGACGTTTATAATGTCTAATTTAAAATTATATACAATTTTGTTTACTTTGTTGGTGCAGAATGGAAACATTAACCGTATGACGTCACGACGCGTTTTGGGCTAGTTGCTTTAATTTGAATTTAGAATCGTCTTTAGGAGCCAAAAAATCGTCTTTAGGGGCTTTGATATCGCCATACAAAAAATTTAGTAGTGGATGGTATACTAACATTCAAGAACTATTATCCCCACACTCAGGAGCTGACAATTGATGAACTCATAGAAATGCGTGAGCAAGATATTGAAGAGCTTGATTGTTTAGATCCAGTTCAAACAGAGGATAAAATGACTGTTGGAAACTTGATTGAAGACCTCAGTTTAATTAAAAATGATTACAGATTTTAAAAAATATGGAGTACAATGAAGAGCGCCTTTCTTCTACAAAAAAAAAAGAAATAAAAAAATTATCAGCCGGCTAAGAAAATTTTGCAAGAGAAAAAAAAACGTTTGTTTCGTCAAACTTTGTTAGATTTTTTTATATCAAAATATCTTCGATTGGCGATTTTATATTTGTATGTATATCCTAATATTTTAATAAACTAAAACTCAAAAACTCTAAAAACTCTCAGAAAACTAAAAAATAGCAATCAGTAAAGAACCAATCAGATGTAAAATAGAAATTGATGGTATCAGTATTGAATAAGTAATGGAAGTAAAATGCCTTGGAATTACATTGTCAAGTTACGGAGACCTGGACAAAGAAGTGAGAAATCAATTACAAAACGCAAATAGACTGGCAGGATGTCTTATGGCGAAACCGATATATTAACACTGAGATGAAGTCAAGAATTTTTAAAGCCAGTGAACGGTCACCAATAATGACATATCGTCTGTCTAATAAGCAAATTGCCTAAGTCCATTTTTTCCGAAAATTGTTTTTTGGTGTCATCTAATAGTAGACGGGAAAAGCTACCGCCTGACAAACCGCCTGACATTAATATTTAATTTCGCTAAACAAATTTTGCTGAAGTCCTTTCTTTCCCATTCATACGAATATTGCCTATGTCAGTGTTTCTGAAGTTGTTTTGATTGAAAACGTTAGAAAATGTAAGTAAATAAATATATTTCAATTATTATTATTAATATGGATATGGTATAATACGTAGAAAGTTTGTGTAAATATTTTGTTTAATTAATTTTGGTCAATTATGTATTGCATGGAGTTAGGCAATTTTCTCTTTTTTACTTTTGTTCAAAAGTTTTTTGTCTCTCCTGTAAAATTTTAAATTTGTGACTTAGGTAATTTGCTTATTAGACCGACGATATGCATCAGAAATAAGACCCGATACAGCCACAACACAAAGACTACTGGAAACGGCAGAGATGAAAGTACTGAGAGGAATTACAGGCAATACGCTGAGAGATCGAAGTAGGAGTGAAGCCTACTACTGCATTTAATTCCCACAATCAATGCGTTCATTGTGACAATAATCGTAGTTGTTGAGACAATAAATGTATTGCTTGACGATTTGAAAGTTAACGGCTTTTCCTTATCGTGATACCCCTAGCTTCTCTGTGTTACCAAAGTGCCGAATAATAATTGCATTTCGTTTTCAAGTGTAGTCCGTAGTAGAAGGAAGTTTTTGTATGTCTATTATCGTGAAATTTCGGTCGAATTCTTTTTAAATGTATTCATTTTTTTCGAATCCTTGGAAAACTAATTATTATTTTTGAAAATTTAAATGCAAAATAAAATATTACAGTATTATCGAGGGTCTGAAGTCCCTGAGAACCTCTATAATGATTATTTTAATAAGTCACAGGGGCGAAAAAGAGAAAATTTAGTATGATTTTTAATTTCAAATAGGCATACCATTCAACAGAAACTTTTTGTTTATTCTAAGGGACTTTCTGCCCTCGGTAATAATGTAATAGTTTTCTCAGAATTCCAAAAAAAAATGAATGCGCTTAAAAAGAATTCGATCTAAATTTTGCACCTGCGGTCTCAAAAAGGATTAAAGTGTTATACATTTTTGGAATCACTATTTCAAACGCTTTTCAATAAGCTGTCACATGACGAACTTTCCCATTAAAAAAATCAAAGTTACGCCTCGCCTGTCACCTGAAAAGGGGTCGTGTAAAGTTCGAAACATTGATGTTATAATATACTTTGATTATTTTAAAAATCGACCTGTCCGAGCGTTTTGCTTATGTGCTAAAAATAAATAAGTTAATAAGGGGGTGGGGTAGTGTAACACTTATTCCAGTACACTGTATAAGTGAAATCATATGAAAAATCACACAGTGTAAAGTCCTTTAGGTTAAGGACAAAAAAGGGGGATTTAAAAAATTATTATTAATCAATTAATATCATACATTGGGCTATTGCATTCAGTAATTATTAATATAAAATACGTTTATAGTAGGAATGAACGGAATTAATTGTAACAATAAACAGAAATAATTGTAGAAATAAACGAAATGCGTTAGGAGAAATAACACTGTTATATTGACACAACGGATAGTCTTCGTCGGTCAATTAACGACGTTGTTGTTTCAATAAATAGTGTTCGTTGACTCAGTGAACAGAGTTCGTAATATCAATAAATAGTGTTCGTTGACTCAGTGAACAGAGTTCGTAATACCAATAAAGTGATATTATGGTATACATAATGAATGTTCATCCATTCAATAAACGTAATACATTGGCTCAACGAACGAAAATAATGAATTGATGAACATCGTTTTGTTGTCCCAATAAAACCAAGAATTGGACAAATTTTAAGTATTGCGTTTGTTGTCTGAATTAAAATTTTTATTGATATTACGTACCTTTTTCGTTGAGTGAAGACAATGTAACGTACAGTGTATGAACCAATGGACACTAAATAGAAAAAAATAATAGAATAACCACATAACTAGAATGGGGGAGACATGTGTGGTCAAAATAGCAAGAGACAAATCACCAATCGGTAGAAGAAGTATCGGCCGACCGCGCAAAAGATGGAGTGACAACCTTCCATAGAGGTATCAATCCGCCAATGAACAAGCAGAATTGCTTAGAAAGAGTAAGAAGAAGAAGAAGAAGAATATTTTAATAAACATTTTTTGTTTAAATAGCTATTTTTTTTAGCTTCCTGTCTCCATTAATAATCCTCGGTAAATTTCGTCAAAGACTGTATATCCTTGTAATCTTCGTCAACTTTTGGTAATAACCTCGTATTAGCCAATTCACACTCTAAGCAGCGAGTATTGATTTTTATCATCTACTCTAGTTTAATTTAACTATGAACCACATATTATATATACTTGTCTAGTTAATAATTTGTTATTCGTAATTTTAAGATAATAGCAAAATATGGTCACCATATATCGCATATTTTGTAGCAATTTGACCCCGATCTCCAGAATGTTGGGTCCAACTCCTGCGTCCTTTTCAGTCCTGCGCCTCCTGCGACGCCCTGCACATTGTTGCCAGATTTGTCGTAAGTTTCGGCAGAATCTCAACGGCGGGTACAGTTGACCTTAGATATTAAACATCATTACATTATAGTAGAAAAAATAATGTTGCTCATTTATCAAAAATCTTACCAGGAAACTGCAAGTCAATTGCTATTCCGCGTAATGTTAAAAATTATCGGGGAAGAAATTAAATGTAAATAGTAAAGGTTTATTACGATTTAAAGTTCGTGTTCGTGATACTTTATTTTTATTCACTAAAATAATAAGATTTCGTTTGTTCTGTCTTTACAAAAATACTATCACGATTTTTTTCGTGCTCTTCCGATATCACTTTTTAATTTTGTTTTGTAGTTATACTGGTATTTTATATTACGTAAATACTTAGCGTATAGTTTTATTCTAAGTAAGTTGCGAATGCAGAGTATAATGAAAAGTATAATGAAAAATACGTCACAAAAAATAATAAATTCTACAAACTAACATTAAAATTATAAATATATTCAGTTGAACTTTTGACGCAGTCAGATATTTTCTTTAGATATTTATTAGTTTCTTTTTCAATTGCAGTTTGCGAAGAGTAAATCGGATAATTTGTCACAGGTCTTTATTATTTTCTTGGGTACTGCTCAGATTCAGTTCTTGATTGGTCGACACTGTCTGACTTGCATGTAACACATGACGTTTTTCGGTTGCATCCACTGCATTGAGAGACTTACTTCTTCTTCTTCTTCTTTTGCCACTCCTATCGGTGATTGGAAATCGTCAAGGCTATCCTGACCTTGTTTACAGCTGACCTAAAGAGTTCATTAGTGGTGCAGCCAAACCACTCTCTCAAATTCCTCAACCATGGCATTCTTCTACGGCCTGGATTCCGTTTTCCTTCTATTCTATTTTTCCTTGCATTATATTTTGAAGCAATGTGTATTTATGTCCTCTCATCAGATGACCCAAATATTTCAGTTTTCTTCGTTTTATCGTTAACAAAATTTCTGAGTCTTTTCCTATCCTTCGTATTACTTCAAAGTTTGTGACCCTTTCAACCCAACTTTCTGCAGCATTCGACGGTAGCACCACATCTCGAAACTTTCATTTTTATTTTTTATGTTGTTCTGTTTGAGAGTCCAGGCCTCTACATAGTATAATAGCGTGTTAAATACGTAGCCTCTTAGCGTTCATAATCGTAGAGGGATGCTTATATCTCTGTTGCAGAATAATTTTCTCATCTTTATGAAGGTGGCCCTGGCAATTTAGATACGTCTTTTTATTTAATTGTTTTGGTCTCCAGTTATCCAAGTAATCGTTGTAATTCTTCTACTGTTCGTACAACTAGTATAGTGTCGTCCGCGTATCGAATATTATTTACAACCTCTCCATTGATTACGATTCCTTCGTTTGATTGCAAAAGGGCGTCCTGGCAGATGCTTTCACTATATACATATACATAGCAGTGATGACAAAATGCATACCTGTCGCACTCCTCTTACTTACATCGCTTTAAATAATTCCAACATAGAACTTGAGCAAAAACACTGCACTGGAATAAGTGTTACCCCCCTTATTAACTTATTTATTTTTAGCATATAAACAAAACGCTCGGACAGGTCGATTTTAAAAATAATTATAGTATATTATAGCATCAATGTTTCGAACTTTACGCGGTCCCTCTTCAGGTGACAGGCATAACTTTGATTTTTTTTTAAATAGGAAAGTACATCATGTGACACATCATTTAAAAGCTTTTGACATACTGATTATAAAAATGTATATTACTTTAATCCTTTTTGAGGGCGTAGGCGCAAAATTTCGGTCGCATTATTTTTAAAAGCATTAATTTTTTTCGAATCCTGAGAAAACTAATAAGTATTTTTAAAAAATTTAAACGCAGAATGAAATATTACAGTATTATCGATGGTCCTGACAACTTCTATAATATTTATTTTAATAAGTTGCAGGGGTGAAAAAATGAGAAAATTTAGACTGATTTTTAATTTCAAATATATCATTCAAAAGAAACTTTGTGTTTATTCTAAGGGAGTTTCTGCCCTCGGTAATAATGTAATCTTTCATTCTGCGTTTAAATTTTTAAAAAATACTTATTAGTTTTCTCAGAATTCGAAAAAAATAAATGCATTTAAAAGAATTCGACCGAAATTTTGCGCCTACGCTCTCAAAAAGGATTAAAATATTATAATGCCGGTCACCTGAAGAGGGATCGCGTAAAGTTCGAAATGTTGATGCTATAATAATTATACTATGATTATTTTAAAAGTCCGAGCGTTTTGCTTATGTGCTAAAAATAAATAACTTAATCAGGGGGGGGGGGGTAACACTTATTTCAGCGCACTGTATAATCAATGAACGGCTAAAGAACTTTCTACTTTCTGAGATAGCCCAAAAACCATGCAGATTCGTACCAGAAAAAGAATGCGTGAGCAGATATTGAACACCAACGAGCCGTATGCGGCGAGTTTCGTATAGAGTATTAGCTTCATAATGATAATTAAATGCAAGTTGTATACACTACTTTTTTTTGATCATTTACAACAAAAAGTATATTCAAATTTATTATTTTTTTTTCTCTGATTCTGGCCTTGGTTTAGAACTAGAACCTTTAGCCACGTAATTGTATAACTTATCACTAACTCAGGTGTAATGTGTAGTGTGTGTGTTGAGTAAGTGTCTTGTTACTTTGCAAAGTCGACGTCATTGTCTTTGCAAAGAGACGCTTATTGTATCCGAACGTCTGCGGTCCCTCCGGTGAGTACCGATCCCACAAGGACAGAAACTATTTTCATTCATTAATTTATAATAAAAGAAAAATCTCTGACCTTGGTGGGATTCGAACTCACTACCATTCGGATTTATTAATTTTTTTTTTTATATTTTATTCTGGCCTTGGTTCAGAACCTTTAGCCACGTAAATACATATTATTATACAATTATTATTCGTTCATAAGTATAAAATTGTCCAGTATACACTTAAAAATAAAAAATAAAAAAAATAAAGCTTACAAATAACAATGCCTACGTACTATGTTAATAAATACAACTATATTATTTTTTTTTCTTTTTCACTACGGTAAGAACTAAAAACATACATAGGTTACAAAATAATATAATTAATTACAGTAAATATCTCATTCATACATTACATAATACAAAAGAAATACCTATTCATTCAAACGATTAGTTTTACATTCACACTTTTAATTTAATTTTTTGAAGAAATGTCATAATTAGTTTAAAAATTTTAATGTTATCCACACTTAATAGCACATTTAAGTCTAGGGGAGTACTTAAACCTGCTTTCAGCAATTCTTGTAGCAGCCACATACTTGCATTGAGATTTAAGGGACAGTTAAAAAATATATGATTTAGATTAGCTATGCTAGTTCCACAGTCACATCTGCCTGTTGGGAGAACTCCGATTTTATGTAGATGCTTCGGGAAACATCCATGATCTACTTTTAATCTTAGGATGGTCGACACTGTATTTCTACTTAGTGCAACAACTTTGTAAAATTGGTTAACAGCTACTGTTGGTTGTAATTTAAACAAATTAGTGCCTGTACTTTCACCGAACTGAATCCAACGTCTATCCCATTTACATTTAATATGCTGTTTAACGTATGCAAAAAGATCACATGTGTTAAGTTCTTCAATCAATATTTGAGGGTACTTTAGTGGATTTTTAGCTATTGAATCCGCAATACTATTACCTAATATGTCTGAATGTCCCTTAACCCACACAAATTTAACACTATATGTTGAAGCTGATAATTTTAGTAATTGTTGCAATATTTTTAATATAAATATATTGCTGTTAATTGTGACTCTAAAGTTTTGTAATGCATTTAATACTGATAGTGAATCACTGCACACAACAATTTTGTTCCATTGTTTCTCACAACACCATTCAAGAGCTTTATATATAGCACATGCTTCGGCGGAAAAGATGCTGGATTGATTATTTAGAGTAAATACTTTTTTTAAATTTATTTTTGGTACAAAGTAAGCACTTGTTGTACAGTTTACTGATATTGACCCATCTGTATAGATCGTGGTGTAATCTGAATAATTACTTAAGATTTCCTTGAGAGTATTATGACAAAATTTAGTTTGGTATTTAGGGATAATAATATTTGTAGATAGAACGCTTGTTAAGTGTGGTATATCCAATGATTCCCAAATAAGGTAGCAAGGAGAGTTTGTTAAATTAAGTTCATGGCAAGTTACAAATGCTGTCACTAGTAGTGGAGAATTCTTTTTTGCAAAATGTGTAGATGTTAAATCAGCTGTATTTAATTGACTAATTATTTTTGCATTATACGTGCAGCGATAATGTTGGATTAGGAGATATTTGCTTGCCAAATATTTTCTACGTAATGGGAGTGGATTTTCAGATGCTAGAACTAGTGTAGCTTCATTTGGAGTGCTTTTCATCAACCCTAACACATTTTTCAAAGCTTTCAATTGGATTCTATCAAGTTTACGTAAATTACTTATGCTCGCTGATCCATACACCAAACACCCATAATCTATAATAGATCTAATATAGGCTCGATAAAAAGTCAATCCAGTAGTTTGATCTGCACCCCACGATCTCTTACAAAGCATTTATTAATTTTGTAACACAAACAAATTAAGAAGTTTGCCAGTTTGACAGTTTGTTTACACATTGAGAACTGTCAAAGCGTATGTATTTGACTGGCCATTGGTCACTCCGCGTGTACCACCTTTATCGCGAATGCCATATCGCAATTCTATTGGTTAAAAATATATATCTTAATGAAAATCTGTATCATAATGAAGTTCATTATGATACAGGTAATGACATCATAATTGGTATATTATAGTATGAGAATAGAAAAGGGGTTTAAGATTTTCTATAACTTACGGAACTTACGCATAAGAATTCTTAGGTGTTACGTCTTTAATGTCCTCCTCCTGCCCCCTAGTGAATACTGGAGTTTTACAGAAGATGCCACAAAACGATTAGAGGCATTTGAAATCTGGTGCCACTGACGTATGTTAAGGGTCTGATAAAAACACCACACAACTAACATAACTATTCTCCAGAGGCTAAGAAAAGACAAAGAAATTATTAACACCTGCTTACTTCGGCCACATCATGCGTAATAATAAATACCGATTTCTACAGTTAATTCTAAAAGGCAAAATTGAGGCCAAGAGACGCCCAGGACGTAGACGTAAGTCCTGGCTGGCCAGTCTTAGGAAATGGACTGGTCTAACCTCAACTGATCTATTAAGAGCTGCTGCGAATAGAATAAGATAACATCACTAGAAGATCTTTAGAAGAGGAAATTCTTTGAGGAGGGTATGGCACGTAATGTTCCAAAATTGGTCGCTTTCTCGCATGACGTAGTAAAAATCCTTCTTCACGCAATATTTGAATGTACATAGTTCAAAAATTAAAAATACTTTTTAATTTTAAAGTTTTAATATAATTTGGCTAATTTAATTATAGTAATTATAAAGAAATGATAAAGTTGTGTTATTATAATATTTAATTATAAAAATATTTTATTTAATTTTGATGATTTTCGGGTAGTTATTTTAGCGAGGTTTTGAAACTGATATTTTAGAAACTTGTTATTTTGTTATCCTTTTTAAAGCATTTTTAATTATTATTTGTTTATTATACATACAGGTTGGTCAAGTGGTACTCCAGAGTTCGATATTTCAGTTGTTTAAAGATACAAAAAAGTAATATCCACTTAAAAATGTGTCGCTACAAATTTTAAAATTATTTTCAAATATACAGGGTATCCCACTTCTTAATTTGTTGATGATCACTTTGTAATATAGGTACTCAAAATTTGTAGCTACACTTGAGTCCAGACTTAAGTACAAACACCAAACACAAAAACAAATACACGAAAGCAAATAAAACTATAAAGACACTAACGAGTAAATATTCTTAAATTAGTCTGTAAGTAGGTATATAAGTATACCAACTGTAACAAATATATATTATCCAAAAAAACTTTAAAAAATCGCTAAAAACGAGTTAATTTTAAGAATTTTGCAAAATAATCCACATAATAGTAACTAGCATTAGAAATAATGGCTCGCAGGGATCTTTGCTACGTCACACGCTTGACCTCAGCTGTCAAATGTCATGCGCAAAATTGTGCCATGAAACTTTACTTTACCATGGGTAGGACCCAATAATTTTAATGTTGAGTTTAGATTTCAACTACATAGTATTTGATTAAAGTCGTTAAAAGCACTTTAAAATTTCTCTAATCTCTTTTTGATATCGCGGGAATTCATTTGACTAATTAATACTTACAATAATCCCGGTGGTGTCATCTGCAAATTGAATATTACAAAATGTGATAACCGTTAACTATTTCGTCTGACTAGACATTCAATAAAACACTTTTTTATTTCTAATTCGTGTGAAGATCTTCATAATGTATTTTCAACAAAGAGTGTTTAATGATCTCGTTTGCTTTTATTATCGTAACCGTAATTTAACTACTCATCATTTTATTTTATGCTTTTTATCGCCCCTAATAGAAAATACTTTTATAGTATTGAAATGATCAGCTACGTCTGCATTCCATATAGGCGAGGAAACGAAGCATTACACCTAAGGATTTTGTGTAGTAAGATGAATCATCATGCAACTTTTTGCATTCGATTCAGGAGAGTGTCAGGAAAGTTTGTGGACTAAATTGATCTTCGGTAGATGAAAATTTCCATACGAAAAATGCATTCAAAGTGCATTTCGAAGAGACGGAAAATGAAAAATTTATGACTCAGGAAATACTGACGCAATGAGTTCAATTTTTATACTCGAGGGTTTTGGAAGTCGTTGAACACGAATTTCATCTCGGCATAACCAAGGTACCTGGTGCCCAGGGTGAAACTCGTCGCCTGGATTTTTATGCTATAATCATTCAAAATCAGTCGATAACCATTACTCGGAGGTTTTGGAGGTCGCTGAGCACAAAATTGATGACGGCGATGGTCTCCAAAGTATCTGGTGCCCAGAGTAGAACTCGCTGCCTGGAGATTTATGTTATAATTATTCAAAATCAGTCAATAACTATTACAAAAGTGGTTTTGGAGGTCGCTGACCACGAATTTCATGTCGACGATGATCTCGAGGTATCTGGTGGAACTAGTTGCCTGGAGTTTTATGTTATAATCAAAATCAGTCAATAACTATTACTCGGGGGGTTTGGAGGTCCATGAGCACGAAATTCTTAACGGTGATGGTCTCCGAGGTACCTGGTGCCCAGAGTAGAATTCGTCACCTGGTGATTTATGTTATAATCAAACTCAGTCAATAACCATTACGCGGTGGTTATGGTGGTCCCTAAACACGAATTTCATGACGATGATGGTCTCCCTGGAACCTTGTGCCCATGGTAGAACTCGTCGCTTGAAGTTTTATGTTATAATCATTCAAAATTAGTCAACAACCATTACTCAATGGTTTTGGTGGTCGCTTAGCACGAATCCCATGACGGCGATGGTCTCCGAGGTACCTGATGCCCATGGTGAAACTTGTCGCTTGGAGTGTTATATTATAATCATTCAAATTCAGTAAATAACTATTAGTCGGTGGCTTTGGGGGCCGCTGAACACGAATTTCATGTTGGCAATTGCCTTCCAAGGTATCTGGTGCCCAGGGTGGAACTTGCCTCCTGGAATTTTATGTTATAAGCATTTAAAATCAGTCAAATTCGTGTTCACTGACCAGCAAAACCCCTAAGCAATTGTTACTGACTGATTTTGAATGAGTTTAACATAAAACTCTAGGAGACGAGTTCCAACCTGGGCATCAGGTACCTCGGAGACCATCGCCGTTATGAAAGTCGTGCTCAGCAACCACCAAAACTCTCCGAGTAATGGTTGTTGACTGATTTTGAATGATTATAACGTAAAACTCTAAGCGACGGGTTCCACCCTGCGCACCAGGTAAGTTGAAGATCATCGTCGACATGAAATTTCGTGATCAGCGATCTCCCAAAATCCCCGAATAATAGTTATTGACTGATTTCGAACGATTATAACATAAAACACCAGGCGACGTGTCCCACCCTGGGCACCAGATTATTTGAAGATCATGGCCGACATGAAATTCGTGCTCAGCGACCCCCAAAAACCCCAAAGTAATGGATACTGACTGATTTTGAATGATTATAACATAAAACTTCATGCGACGACTTCCACCGTGGGCATCGTGTACCTCGGAGACCATCCAGTGGCGTAGCTGAAGATTGAGGGCCCCCCGCGAAAATGTTTGTGGGCCCCCGTATTATAAACATAACGACAACTAATAACACTATAATTACTAAAGTATGTGTAAATGACAATATTTGGCCTTTCTTTAACAAGTTTTCTTCAGTTAGTGTTAATAGATTTTTTGGGAATACACATGAAAACCTATTATACATGTCTCTTATGCTTGGTTGCACCTACAGATCAGCCAACTAACAGATCTAGCTTAGCTAAGCCCAGCTTATACTTTAATACTGAGGCGACACTAGCATCTAATACCGTTAATTATCGCATTATTTGCATTAGAAATATGTCAAATAATGCGATAATGAACGGCATTGGATGCTAGTGTGGCACCAGCATAAGGATTTATATTTATATTTAAGCTTAAGGTACGTCTTAAGCTTAATATCTGTTGGTGCAACCAGGCATTAATCCGACAAACCTATTAGTAAGGTGTTAGAATATTATATCTAAATTTACATTGAAAACTCAAACCTTTTTAGTTTTTTTTTTCGTCGCAGCTGAGCTTATCGTAAAATTTTTTTATACGTTTTATTCGTTTATTATTAAATTCCGGTATAATACCCCACTATTCTGCTATTCCTGGTGCTTCTGCTAAGAGGCTATTGGTTATGTACTATAGAAAGGAACTACAACGTTAACGGGGTTTTATTATTTCATAAGGTCAATGAATCTCTATATATGAAAAAACCGCGGAGTGCTACCATTTAAAGGGGTGCGTTTTTGAGAAATGGGTGAATTAGTCCCTGGGCACAGGTTACATTAGGGCGAGTTCTATGCACTTTTGGTACAAACACGTCTACATAAAAATTGTTCCTGGTTAAATTTCCTATTTAAATATAACTTTTTAAAGTCAAAGATACTTTTTTTTACAAAAATATATTCAAAAGAAAAAGCACAAAGAAACCCAAAAGAAAGAAATTTTGCTTTTTGTCCCATAACTTGTGTCCACAGGGATATAGGTATAGATATTGCTTCACAGAAAAAAAACTTACATATTTTGTCTTTAAAATGATTTTTGGTAGAGGTCATTAGGGTTTAAAGTTTTCGAAATATGATTTTACAAAGTTCTCCACTCACAGCAATTTTGGGCAATTTTCCTTGTTATGTCGCAAATATTGTTCTGTAACTTTTTTCTATGTAACTTTAGGCATGTGCAATGGTACATGTAAGAGGAATAGAAATCAATTACCTTTAAAATTTTCTACTGTATAATGTTGCACGACTTCTTTTAAAGAGGTTATATTTTTCAAAACTTTATACTTTTAACAAGTTTTTATATTTTTCACGATTATTTTTTAAATTTCCCATTATAACTTTTTTTCTACATTTAGGTATACATATATTATTATATAATAAAAAAGAAAGCTTATTCTATTTAATTTAAAATGGTGTATTATAAAAAATTCTAGGATTATTTTTCAATAAGATATGCTTTTTCAAAATGTACTAAGTACTTGCAACAATTTTTGATTTTAGGATTATTTTTAAATTCCTCATTATAACTTTTTATGTAATTGTGTGTTATGATTGAATCTTATTTTTTATAGGTAATACTTTAGATCCACTTGACTCGGCCGTTAAAACTTCAAAATATGGATTAACACAGTTACAGTTTCAATTGCTTGAAAAATAGAATGTAAATGTACCAAGAGATGTACAAAAAACTGCGGTTGTAGGAAGATAGGAATTAGTTGTTCAATATTTTGCAAAGGGTGCATGTGCATGGGTACTAATTGTGAAAACTCTAAGATAACTGAGGTGCCAGAGAAAGATATTGAAGCTAATGCTGCTAACAAAGAGATGGACTTTGATTTTGAAAAATTTTTAAATGTCAACGTTTAAATAATTTTAACTAAAGTGATGTTTTCTAAGACTAATATTTATGTAATTTTTGTAAAAGAAATAATTTTAAATAATACAGGTAAAAAAATATCAAAGAATCACTCTGTTTCCATTAAATATTTAAATATAGATGATACACCATTTTAAAGAACAGAAAGTAAGCTCTCTTTATTGAGCAATATATAGTATATTCATGTACAAGGAACAAAAAAGTTATAATGAGAAATTTCAAAAATAATCGTAAAAAATGTAAATAAATTATTTTTTTATATTAGGTATTATATAATATATAATATTATATTATATATACTATATATAATATAATATTATATAATATATTATATATTATATAATAATATTGTTTTATTTTTATATTATATTATAAAAAATCGTTAAAAGTATAAAACTTTGAAAACCATAATATCTTTAAAAAAAGTCGTACACCGTTAGACAGTAGACCATTTTAAAGCTAATTGATTTCTATTCCTACTACGTGTACCATTGCATATACCTAAAGTTACGTAGAAAAAAGTTACAGAACAATATTTGCGAAATAACAAGGAAAATTGCTCAAAATTGCTGTGAGTGGCGAATTTTGAAAAATTATATTTCGAAAACTATAAATCCTAATTACCTCTACTAAACAACATTTTAAAGAATAAATATGTAGGTTTTTTTCTCTAAAGCAATGTCTATACTTATATCCTCGTGGACAAAAGTTATGTGACAAAAAACAAAATTTCTTTCTTTTGGGTTTTTTTGTGATTTTTCTTTTGAATATATTTTTATAAAAAAAAGTACTATTGACTTTGAAAAGTGATATTTAGATAGGAAATTTAACCAGGAACAATTTTTATGTAGATATGGTTGTACCAAAAGTGCACAGAACTCACCCTAATGTAATCTGTGCCCAGGGACTAATTCACCCATTTCTCAAAAACGCACCCCTTTAAATGGTAGCAATTCGCGGTTTTTTCATATATAGATGTTCATTGACCATATATGAAATAATAAAACCCTGTTAACGTTGTAGTTCCTTTTAGCTATCTTATTTTGAATATAATCAATAGCCTATAACCTTTGGGAAAATGAATTTCTCATTTCTCGCAGATAATCATGAGTTTTTTCAAAAAGGTTAAGCGCGGCCGTTAACTCTGCTATTTGAGAATGCAAAAGTTTGGATGTTATTTAGATTAATAAAGTTAAGTATTTTAGATCGAATAGTAATGTTAAAGGCAAATTCAAAATTTGCCTTTAATCATATGCTCTAATAATGCATTAGTTTCTAATTTTTAATTTTTTTTAGACAGCAATGAAATTTTCGTAAAAAGTTTCATTACTTGTCGGAAAGCTCGACGCAAAGCCATAAGAGTATCATATCTGGATGACCACCGGGTTTCACATAACCTTTCTAGTGTTGGCAAACGCGATGAATCCAAAGTTATAATAGTACATAGTATGTACATACCATCTTTTAATACTTGCACTAAAAACATATAATTTCTTAATTATATCGTAAAAGACCAACCCCTGTATACAAGCAACGGCATCATTCAACACTAGGTTCAGATTATGGGATGCACAATGAACATAGGAAGCTGTTTTTTCAATGTCAGTTATGCCCCTTTGTACGCCTGAATATACACCACCATAACGCTTGCCCATCATATCACTTTCCTCTGAAGTTGTGTACGGAAAGGTTCTTTAATTGTATAAATTTTAAAATTTCATTTACAAGACCTTCTGCACTTTATTTAGCTAAAACAGGAACATATTTATCTAGTAAAAGAACCACCGACAAAAATAACCTTTTTGGATTCACTTTCATCTAAACTACCAACACGAAACACTAAATTGCATCCGGAAGGGTAAGAGTTAAGTCAACTATCCGCTTCATTACTTCCTTCCAAATTACCTATTTTGATGCTTATTCTGAAAATATGTTTTGGTCCCCAAAGTAGAAGTATTATGCTTGAAGGCTTTAAGGGGCCCCTCCTTATGTCGGGCCCCCTCGCCTTGCGGGCCTGTCAGCTACGCCACTGAGACCATCGCAGTCATGGAATTTATTCCCAGCGACCCCAAAACTATTGAGTAATTGTTGTTGACTGATTTTGAATGATTATAACGTAAAACTCCAGACGACAACTTCCACTCTGGGCACCAGGTAAGTTGAAGACCATCGCCGACATAAAATTCGTGCTCAGAGACCTCCAAAACTCCCCGAGTAGTGGTTATTGACTAATTTTGAATGATTATAAGAGAAAACTTCAGAAGACGAGTTCCACCATAGGCACCAGATACCTCCGAGATCATCGCCGACATGAAAGTCGTGCTCGGCGACCCCCAAAACCCCTGAGTAATAGTTATTGACTGATTTTGAATTATTACAATATAAAACTCCAGGCTACCAGTTTCACCCTGGGCAGCAGGTACCTTGGAGTCCATTGCCAAGATGAAATTCGGATTTAACGACATCCAAAACCCTCGAGTATAAAAATTGAACTCATTTACGTCAGTTTTTCCTGAGTTATACATTTTTCATTTTCCATCTCTTCGAGATGCATTTTGAACGCATTTTTCTTAAGGAAATTTTCATCTGCCGGAGATCAATTTAGCTCACAAAAATTTCCTAACACTCTCCTGAATCGAATGCAAAAAGTTGCACGACAATTCATTTTACTGCACAAAATTCCTCGATTTTGGGCTTCGTTGCTTCGCCTAATAAACAAATAAAACGACTCGAAATTAGCTCGCTCGCACATGCGAAGCTACCCCTCTCTCCGTGAAAATTCCTGGTAATCCCGGACCGTTTGGCAACGATGGCCCTGCTACAAAATCACCCCCGACTCCGGGCGACTTCCGACGAAGGGAGCCCGAGGTGCACAGTGCGCTAAACGGGTGCGGATGTCCTCGAGCGAGAAGAGTTCGGCGGCGAAAAATAGCAGGGAAACGATTCCGGGGGACATTTATTCGTACTATGTGTAGTTGTTAATATGAAGTGCCAGTTGTTGGATCCATTGTAATGGCTGGTCGACGCAGCGCGAACGGCAAGTTTCATAAAAAGACGTGTACCTCCACATAGGCGCACAAAATGGAGGCATGTTTTTATGAACTTTCATTGACAGACACGGTAAGTTCTCCACCACTCGCTCCTTCACGCTTTTTGATAGCACTCTCCCCAAACCATGTACAACCTACATCGCTTCGCCTTTCATAATTTGCATTTCTCCAACTCTCCAAAGACCGGGGCTACTTTTCATTGATTAAGATGACTGTAAATAGGTCGTTAGGGAATGGGAGTCCTGACTATGTCTGTACAAGTAAACTGAAGTGTTTTCTTTACAATTGATTACCTGATATAAATAGAGAAAAACACAGACGTTATATTCAAACAGTCAATATACATTTCTATTTTAATTAACTTCCATGCATTCGAATGCTGTTTTGTAAAGCTAAAGGAAATCCTGTCAGAGTATAATGCGACAGATGACCGAGATTTTGTTTAAAAAAATTGATGACGTAAGCAAAATTGTTCTTAATCATTAATAGTATGTTAACTTTGACATTTTTCAATAGGGGTAACGAATCCAAGTGACCTCGTTTTTATTGTCAAGACACTAATTAGACAAAAACACTGAAAATACAGAAGAGAATATACAATTATTTTAATATCGTTTGGAAGATTCCTGTATTCTTGCACGATTTCTTCTTAAAATGTTTATAAAAACAATAATCAGCAATTACCTTCCTTCCTTATTTAATTTTTAATATTTTATATTTGTTCGGATGTTTAATTATTAGCCGACTTTAATTTTATTTCAAAAAATACAAAAATTTGTTTATAAAATGCTTGCCAAATTCAATTAAATTTTAGCATTAGCTGTTGATCAAATAATACTAGCCAGAACCAGAATATAAGTAGAAATACTATGAAGCGACCTGCAAACAAGTAAAAATTAACACAATAACAAATCAAACACAAGCTCTATGAAACTAGCAGTAGAAAAAAAAATAAACGAAGTGTAAACAATTTTATTTTTAATACTTCTTATCAGATCACCTGTGAATATTTATGTTAAAAAATCGAAGGAACTGTTTGGGTCACCAAATTACAATAGAATAGAATAGAAATATGCTTTATTGTCACTGAAAATTTTACAATTTTATGGACAAAGCCAAACAATTTTACAATTTTTTAGAATTTTACACAGTCAAAAATAACAATAAAAAGATGATCCTTAAATGTAATTATAAAAGAAGCTGTATATAGAATAAATAAATTACTAAGATTTGAAAAAATAATCTCAATGAGTTTAAATTATTGTTATAAAAGAGTGATAATATTTTTTAATTTCTTTACGCTTAAAACATAGAAAAAGAAGGAAGCAGTGTAGAGAATTAAAAAATATGAAAAAATATTTTTAAGAAACGCTTTTATTTAGTTACGAGTGACTAAAATTAAATATATATATATTAAAAGAAATCAACTAAAAAGCAAAAAATAAAAAAAATTAAAAATCTAACACATTCGGTAACGTGGCGCATCTTCATCGAATAAACGGTTTTCGCCCCACGATTTTCTTTAACGAATGTGTTAGATTTTTTCAATTTTTTTATTTTTTGCTTTTTAGTTGATTTTTTTATAACATATATTTAATTTTAGTCACTCGTGACTAAAGAAAAGCGTTCCTTAAAAATATTTTTTTATTTTTTATTTTTAGTCTAACACTTTTCGAACATTAAAATATATCGTCATGTTTATTAAAATATGTATAAAACATATGATGTACTAACATGAAAAGTAGTCGAAATCGGCAAAAAATTTGAAACTTTATTGTTTATTTATGAAGCATAACGTAAACAATTAACGTAAAAAGTAAAATTATGTATAGTTCATATAATTAGCTACAATCTGTAAAAGTTTCAATCTTCTTCATTGTAAAAAACAAGAGAATATAAGCATTTTCCATTAAAATCGTTTTTTTTTTAAAACAAGTAATAAACAAAAATTTTTTTAATTGACTATTCGAGTATGGTTCCCGCGAATGCATATGTCTGCTCATTCATTTGCATTGAAGAAAAGTCAGTCAAATTAACGTCCAAAGATTTGATGCAAACTATTGAACTAAAGAAAAGCGTTTAATAAAAATTAAGATATACATAAGAAAAATTTCAGAGAACATGTTTGGTAAAAAATCAGAAAAACTTACGTGGATATATGGAGAACAAATGCAAAGTTGCATAATATATTTTGTGGTGGTACAGTGACCTCAATAATGTATAGTAATATTCCACTATAACAGTATTACTTATATAAATAAGAATGAGGTTGCTAAATATCAGTTTCATAGAAAAACATAAACAAGGGAGGCAAATATAGAACCAGTAGGCGAATTCTATAATTTTCGTTATTACCGCGAAAGCTAAGCTAAACGATAGCGAAGTTGATTTATGTTCATATTCTATAAGGTTAGTTTTCGCTTTCGCTTCGTTATCATAGCGGCATACGATAATATACGAGTTTAAACGATCTATGAATAAATAATTACGGCAACATTGCAAATATATGTGCAGGAAGTAAAAAAAGAAGAAGTAAAGAAAGAAGAAGAGTAACTAGAGAGTTACATGACGTACCTATATAACCTTATAATCACAAGTTTGATTAAATTTTTATTATATTTTAATAAAAATGTTGCCGGTGCAATTTGTTCTATATGGAGAAGGAGAACTCGAGCGAAGAAACCATCTGCGATCTGCGGTTAACGCCAGAGGATAGTAGGTTCCTTCGAGATAGAAGTGACCCATTTGGTTTAACAGATATAAGGTTTATTGATATTTTTCGCTTAAGCAAAGAACTAGTTTGATTCCTTTTTGATGAGCTACAGGAACTTACGGAAGATTGGGAAGGTGGTGTAAGAGCATCACTAATTCATAATTCATTATCAACAAAACAAAGAACACAGAATTCTTGTGAAATCAACACAACGAACAACGAACAACCTGCTTAGCGCCTGCGCTTGTTTACCACGTGAAAATGATCGACCAATCACTATCGAAAGCGAAACGAAACGCAAGTCAAAAGTTATCGCTTTCGCTTTGTAATCGGCTTCGTGATCTGCTTCTCCGATTCTTCCCGAATGAGCTTACAGAATAGCAAACCGTCGGATCACGAACGTAATTGTTTCGCGTTGATCTTATAGAATCGGTCCACAGATGGTCATTAATAATAAAAGAAAACTTAACACACGCAATTGGGAGAGAAGATGGATGAACAACAGAAAGACTAGAAAGAATGAACAACAACATTTTAATAAAGACAAGAGATTGTTAAATTCATCCTCCTCCACCTCTATATTTGCTCCTTCTTAAGGATGTAGTGACGTCATGCAATTCGTTTGATTATTTCTATCCTATTACCTCTCTCATGTGCGTGTTGTTTTGCTTCGAAAAATGAGACATGAGACAGCCATGTCCTTTATTTGGTTTTACCATCATGCTGAAGATCTTCCTCTGTATCTTATAACCACTATATTGCCTTCAACTATCATAGGCGCACGAAATTAAGTCATGTTTTTATTAACTTTCATTGAAAGATACGATAAGTTCTCCACCACTCACTCCTTCACGCTTTTTGATAGCACTCTCCCCAAACCATGTATAACCTACATTGCTTCGCGTTTCATAATTTGCATTTCTCCAACTCTACAAAGACCGGGGCTACTTTTCATTGATTAAGATGATTGTAAATAGGTCGTTAGGGAATGCGAGTCCTGACTATGTCTTTACAAGTAAACTCAAGTGTTTTCTGTACAATTAATTACCTGATATAAATAAAGAAAAACAAAGACGTTATATTCAAACAGTCAATATCCATTTCTATTTTAATTAACTTCTATGCATTCGAATGCTGTTTTGTAAAGCTAAAGGAAATCCTGTCAGAGTATAATGCGACAGATGACCGAGATTTTGTTTAAAAAAATTGATGACGTAAGCAAAATTGTTCTTAATCATTAATAGTATGTTAACTTTGACATTTTTCAATAGGGGTAACGAATCCAAGTGACCTAGTTTTTATTGTCAAGACACTAATTAGACAAAGACACTGAAAATTCAGAAGAGAATATACAATTATTTTAATATCGTTTGGAAGATTCCTGTACTCTTGCACGATTTCTTCTTAAAATGTTTATAAAAACAATAATCAACAATTACCTTCCTTCCTAATTTAATTTTTAATACTTTATATTTGTTTGGGATGTTTAGTTCTTAGTCGACTTTAATTTTATTTCAAAAAATACAAAAACTTGTTTATAAAATGCTTGCCAAATTCGACTAAATTTTAGCATTAGCTGTTGATCAAATAATACTAGCCAGAACTAGAATATAAGTAGAAATACTATGGGGCGACCTGAAAACAAGTAAGAATTAACACAATAACAAATCAAACACAAGCTCTATGAAATTGGCTGTAGAAAAAAAATAAACGAAGTGTAATATTATATTACATACCTAGCGGGAAAGTACTCTATTTCAGCCGAGCGGCAAGGTACAAACTACAGACGCGAGGCTAGAATGAGTTCCCGCGAGGTTTGTATACTATTTTATTCACAATCGGTTAATAGTTTATGGATTTCTAATACTCACAATCTACCAATAATAATTTCGTTTCAAATATCTGTATCCATTTTCATTATGTGATAAGATGAATTATTTTAAGTAATTTTAACCTGTGAGATTGTTGCTAGGTAACAAAACAAGTTTGTTGAATCTGACTTTTAATCGGTACACGACGCCATTAATTGTACATATAATCAAATTGTGTTTATTTTACAAAAATGTCTGATAGTGAATTTGAATGTACGCCACCAGAACTGCGGGTAGCTGCAGAGAGAGCTACTGAAGGAATAATTCCTGACTCCTGAAAAAAGCAGGGAGAGGTATGAAACCACCTATGAACTATACAGTAAATGGTGCGTGGCTAAAGGTGTGCTAATGTAACTATTAATATTTATAATTCCAAATAGTTTTCTTTTTGTTATTGTTGTTGTTGTTTCTTAATTAAATTAATGTTGAGTGGATTCTATTCTTTCTAAACCATCTTTTAATCAAAAATGACATTGACATTTGCAGATAGAAAAGTGACAGATGCTAGCCGGGAAAGTACTTTCCCGGCTAGCTGGGAAAGTAAAGTAAGTAATAAGTCGCTTCCTGATTACTTCAAAGGTTAGAAATCCATAAATTACTAACCGATTCTGAGTAAACAATTTTATTTTTAATACTTCTTAACAGATCACCTGTGAATATTTATCTTAAAAAATCGAAGGAACTGTTTGGGTCATCAAATTACAATAGAATATTTTTACAATAGAAATTTTACAATTTTGTGGACAAAGCCAAACAATTTTACAATTTTATACAGTCAAAAAATAACAATAAAAAGATAATCCTTAAATGTAATTATAATAGAAGCTGTATAAAGAATAAATAAATTACTAAGATTTGAAAACATATCTCAAATCTCAATGAGTTTAAATTATTGTTATAAAAGAGTGATAACATTTTTTAACTTCTATACGCTTAAAACAGAAAAAGAAGGAAGCAGTGTAGAGAAAAATTAACATACGAGTATACATAAGAAAAATTTCAGAGAACATGTTTGGTAAAAAATCAGAAAAATTTACGTGGATATATGGAGTTATATTTTGTGGTGGTACAGTGACCTCAATAATGTATGGTAATATTCCAATATAACAGTATTACTTATATGAATAAGAATGAGGTTGCTAAATATCAGTTCCATAGAAAAACATAAACAAGGGAGGCAGAGGTAGAACCAGATGGTCATTAATAATAAAAGAAGACTTAACACACGCAACTGGGAGAGAAGAAAGACAGAAAGACTAGAAACAATGAACAGCAACATTTTAATAAAGGCAAGAGATTAAGTTCATCCTCCTCCACCTCTATATTTTCTCCTTCGTAAGGATGTAGTGACGTCATGTAATTCGTTTGACTATTTCTGTCCTATTATCTCTCTCATGTGCGTGTTGTTTTGCTTCGGAGAATGAGTCGTCAGTCATGTCCTTTATTTGGTCTTATCATCATGCTGGAGATCTTCCTCTGTATCTTATAACTACTATATTGCCTTCAACTCTCATTGGTTCCGTGCCTACACATAGGCGCACGAAATAAAGTCATATTTTATTAACTTTCATTGAAAGATACGGTAAGTTCTCCATTATTCACTCGTTCACGTTTTTTAATAACACTCTCCCCAAACCATGTACAACCTACATCGCTTCTCGTTTCATAATTTGCATTTCTCCAACTCTCCAAAGACCGGGGCTACTTTTCATTGATTAAGATGACTGTAAATAGGTCGTTAGGGAATGGGAGTATGGGAGTCCTGACTATGTCTATACAAGTAAACTGAAGTGTTTTCTTTACAATTGATTACCTGATATAAATAGAGAAAAACAAAGACGTTATATTCAAACAGTCAATATACATTTCTATTTTAATTAACTTCCATGCATTCGAATGCTGTTTTGTAAAGCATGTTAAAGAATGTTAGGAAATCCTGTCAGAGTATAATGCGGCAGATGACCGAGATTTTGTTTAAGAAAATTGATGACGTAAGCAAACTTGGTCTTAATCATTAATAGAATGTTAACTTTGACATTTTTCAATAGGGGTAACGAATCCAAGTGTCCTCGTTTTTATTGTCAAGACACTAATTAGACAAAAACACTGAAAATACAGAACAGAATATACAATTATTTTAATATCGTTTGGAAGATTAATGTATTCTTGCACGATTTCTTCTGAAAATGTTTATAAAAACAATAATCAACAATTACCTTCCTTCCTAATTTAATTTTTAATACTTTATATTTGTTTGGGATGTTTAATTCTTAGCCGACTTTAATTTCATTTCAAAAAATACAAAAACTTGTTTATGGTAGGGGAGCCCAAGCGGGGATTTTTGCAGTTACTCGAGCGCGTCAGATTATCATATGGGGAGAAACGTGGTACCCTGCAGATGTACCTCTGCCATATAATGGCTCTTAACACAGGGGAGTTCGTTTAGGGGGGCCCGAAAAAAAAAATCTATCCTTAAAAATACTCGAAATTGTCAGATTAAGATAAAGTAAGTTAAGTACATGCAAAACAGTGTATATTTAAAAAATCTGACGATTTGAGCGGGGCGTAAGGGAATTGGTGAGTCACAAAGTTTCACAAGGAAAAGGCGAATATTTCGCGAAATGAACGTCAGATCGAAAAACTAAAAACTACACGTTCAATATTTTTAAAAAATCTATCGATAGATACCAAACACGACACCTCGCAGAGGGGGGTGGGGGGTAAATTTTAAATTTTAAATACAAATCCCGCGATATTTAGCAAAATAAACATCAGATCGAAAAACTGCAAAATACACTTATTTAATATTTTTGAAAAATATATCAAATGGTACCAAACGCGACCCCCCACGGAGGTGGGGTGGGGGGTTACTTTAAAATCTTAAGTGGGAGCCCCCATTTTTTATGGCAGATTTGAATTCTTTGCATAAAAATAAGCAACTTTTATTCGAAACATTTTTTCGAATTATGGATAGATGGCGCTGTATTCGGAAAAAACCATTAATGGAAATGGAAAATTAAATTAAAAAATGGCAAGCGCCCGCTAAAATGGAAAATTTTACTTAAATTTTTTTGGTTTTAGGACCTAATAATCACAACCCAATAGGTCCCCAAAGCGCTCGAGTGACTGCACATTTAGCATACTTTGCTCCCCTACCATTATAAATTGCTTGAAAAATTCGACTAAATTTTAGCATTAGCAGTTGATCAAATGATACTAGCCAGAACTAGAATACAGGGTGTAACAAAAATACAGGTCATAAATTTAATCACATATTCTAGGACCAAAAATAATTCGATTGAACCTAACTTACCTTTGTACAAATGTGCACATAAAAAAAGTTACAGCCCTTTTTAAGTTACAAAATTAAAATCGATTTTTTCGAATGTATCGAAAACTATTGGAGATTTTTTATTGAAGATGGACATGTGCCATTCTTATGGCAGTAGCATCTTAAGAAAAAATTATAGTGAAATTTGGACACCCCATAAAAATTTTATGGGGGTTTTGTTCCTTTAAACCCACCCAAACTTATTGTACGTTCCAATTAAATTATTATTGTAGTACCATTAGTTAAACACAATGTTTTTAAAACTTTTTTGCCTCTTAGTACTTTTTTGAAAAGTCAGTTTTTATCGAGATATTTCGAATATAATTTGTCAAATCCACCACATACTATTTGTATATGGTTAAGTACGATTATGGAGACTTGGTAATAATATTAACATTTAATTATGATTTACATTTTTAGGGATATTTTGAACCATATTAAAAAAGAAGTCACATCTCAATAAAAGGTACCTTTTCGAAAAAATACAAAGAGGCAAAAAAGTTTTAAAAACACTGTGTTTAACTAATGGTACCGCAGTAATATTTTAATTGGAACGTACACAAACATTTGGGGGGTTTAAAAGAACAAAACCCCCATAAAATTTTTATGTAAAAATATTGAAAAATAAGCCTCAACTCGATAAAAACTGCCTTATCAAAAAAATACTAGGAGGCAAAAAAGTTTTAATAATATTGAATTTAACTAATGGTACCACAATAATAATTTAATTGAGACGTACACAAAAGTTTGGGGGGGTTTAAGGGAACAAAATCCCCATAAAATTTTTATGGGGCGCACAAATTTCACTATAATTTTTCTTTAAGATGTTCCTACCAAAAGAATTCCACATGTCCATTTTCAATAAAAAATCTCTAATAGTTTTCGATCTATTCGAAAAAATCGATTTTCATTTTGTAATTTCAAAGGGCTGTAACTTTTTTTATGTGCATATTTGTACTAAGGTAAGTTAGGTTCATTCGAACTATTTTTGGTCCCAGAATATGTGATTTAATTTATGGCCTGTATTTTTGTTACACCCTGTATAAGCAGAAATACTATGAGGCAACCTGAAAACAAGTAAAAATTAACACAATAACAAATCAAACACAAGCTCTATGAAATTGACAGTAGAAAAAATTAACGAAGTGTAAACAATTTTATTTTTAATACTTCTTATCAGATCACATATGAAAATTTATGTTAAACAATCGAAGCAACTGTTTGCGTCACCAAATTACAATAGAATAGAATAGAAATATGCTTTATTGTCACTAGAAATTTTACAATTTTATGGACAAAGCCAAACAATTTTACAATTTTTTACAATTTTATACAGTCAAAAAATAACAATAAAAAATGATCTTTAAATGTAATTATAAAAGAAGCTGTATAAAGAATAAATAAATTACTAAGATTTGAAAACATATCTCAATGAGGGTAAATTATTGTTATAAAAGAGTGATAACATTTTTTAATTTCTATACGCTTAAAACATAGAAAAAGGAGGAAGCAGTGTAGAGAAAAATGAAGATATACACAGGGTGATTGATTAGTAGGGTAAAGCTCAATAGCTCCGCTATAGTAATAGATAGCAATAGAAGTTAACAACAAAAATTTTAGCCACCTTTGAGCTTCACGTTACAAAATTAGTTAGAATGTTACAGGGTGTTCGATAACACAGTGGCAGACCAAACCCATGTTTTTTTTAATGGAACACCCTATATTTTATTTTAAATTCGAAAACCTGTTAACTCCTCCATCACAAAAATATAAAGGTTTGTTATGTTACACAGGGTATTTACAAAGTTATAACCAATTTTATATGAAAATCGTAACAAATTCAACTCTCTGTATAAATAAAAATAAGCAAAACAACAATGGTTTATTAATGCTATATTTTTTAACGTATTGTCAAAATTTTCAAGATTGGTCGATATTGCTAATTTTCTTTATATCAAATACAGGGTGAGTCAAAACTCAAGTACATTATTTTCTCAGTAATTTTAAATGGAACACCCTGTATTTTATATTACTATTGAAAAGTACCATTACCGTACTTTAATTTTTAGATAACATGTCCTATGTCTAAATTTATTAATTTTCGATATATTTTCATTTTTCAATGGACCAGTAGCTTGGCCACCCAAATCACCAGAATTTAATAAACTGGACTGATTTGTTTGGGGTTACGTTAATAATGAAGTTTATAAAATACCTCCAACAACAAGGGATGAGATGAAAAATAGAATACAAAGTGTATTTCGATGTGTTAATTTACAAATGCTCCGTAGAGTAAGTAGCTCATTCCATGATCGTTTTTAGGCGTACATAAATGTGTTAGGAGATAATTTTGAACACCTTATGTAACTTACAGTCGGAAAAATGAAAGAATACCCATGAACGAACATATAAAACACGCTGTATTTTCCTATCACCGTGTCACAAAGAAAATTGCCCAGCGCAAGTACATGTAATAATAATTATTATATGTACTTGCGCTGGCCAATTTTTTGTGTGACACGGTGACAGGAAAATACAGCGTGTTTTATATGTTCGTTCATGGGTATTCTTTCATTTTTCCGACTGTATGTAATTAAATATTAAAAATATTTTATTAAAAGTAGCTTCTAATTTTTTCAAACATGTTTTTTGCAAAATGTATTACTGATAAATTATGTTTCGTTCTTTATTTGTTATATTGTTACATTTACATACAAAAGTAGTGTTTAATTGTCTTCACAAAATGTTGTATTTTGTGTTTGTGTGTTTTTTGTAAAATTTATTACTAATTTTCTTTGTTTATTTGTTGCATTTACACAAAAAGATAGTTTTTAATTGTTTCAAAAATGTTGCATGTAGTGGTTGCGTTTTTGTTTGTAAAATGTATTACTAGTAAATTATTTTTATTTCTTTATTTGCTACAGCGTTACATTGATTACCGGATTGATAATCGGTAATCTTCAATTGTCAATTCAGTCATGGCTTACTTAAAATTTAGATAAATTTAAACACCTAAAATAATTTGCTCTGAAAACTGAAAATATCTCGAAAACTAATACATTTGGGCATAGGGAATGTTATATAAAAATTAAAGTACGTTAATGTTACTTCTCAATATTGATATAAAATACAGGATGTTCCATTTAACATTACTGAGAAAATAATGTACTTGCGTTTTGACTCACCCTGTATTTGATATAAAGAAAATTAGCAATATCAATAATTCTTAAAAATTTTGACAATAAATAAAAAAATATGGCATTAATAAACCATTGCTGTTGTGCTTATTTTTATTTATACAGGGAGTTCAACTTGTTACGATTTTCATACAAAATTGGTTATACCTTTGTAAATACCCTGTATAACATTACAAACCTTTATATTTTTGTGATGGAGAAGTTAATAGGATTTCGAATATAAAATAAAATATGGGGTGTTCCATTTAATAAGTTTGGTCTGCCACTGTGTTATCGAACACCCTGTAACCTTCTAACTAATTTTGTAATGTGAAGCTCAAAGGTGGCTAAAATTTTTGTTATTAACTTGTATTGCTATTTATTACTATACCGGAGCTATTGAGCTTTACCCTACTAATCAATCACCCTGCATAAGAAAAATTTCAGAGAACATGTTTGGTAAAGAATCAGAAAAAATTACGTGGATATATTAAGAACAAATGCAGAGTTGCATAATATATCTTGTGGTGGTACAGTGACCTCAATAATGTATAGTAATATTCCACTATAACAGTATTACTTATATAAATAAGAACGAGGTTGCTAAATATCAGTTTCATAGAAAAACATAAACGAGGGAGGCAAAGGTAGAACCAGACGGTCATTAATAATAAAAGAATACTTAACACACGCAATTGGGAGAGAAGATAAATGAACAACAGAAAGTCTAGAAAGAATGAACAGCAACATTTTAATAAAGACAAGAGATTGTTAAATTCATCCTCCTCCACCTCTACATTTGTTCCTTCTTACGGATGTAGTGACGTCATGCAATTCGTTTGACTATTTCTATCCCATTATCTCTCTCATGTGCGTGTTGTCTTACTTCGGAGAATGAGACGACAGTCATGTCCTTTATTTGGTTTTACCATCATGCTGGAGATCTTCCTCTGTATCTTATAACCACTATATTGCCTTCAACTATCATTGGTTCCGTGCCTATCAACTATCGTACGCGCACGAAGAAAAGTCATGTTTTTATTAACTTTCATTGAAAGGTACGTTAAGTTCTCCACCACTCGCTCCTTCACCCTTTTTGATAGCACTCTCCCCAAACCATGTATAACCTACATTGCTTCGCGTTTCATAATTTGCATTTCTCCAACTCTACAAAGACCGGGGCTACTTTTCATTGATTAAGATGACTGTAAATAGGTCGTTAGGGAATGGGAGTCCTGACTATATCTGTACAAGTAAACTAAAGTGTTTTCTTTACAATTGATTACCTAATATAAATAGTGAAAAACAAAAGACATTACATTATATTAAAACAGTCAATATCCATTTCTATTTTAATTAACTTCCATGCATTCGAATGCTGTTTTGTAAAGCTAAAGGAAATCCTGTCAGAGTATAATGCGACAGATGACCGAGATTTTGTTTAAAAAAATTGATGACGTAAGCAAAATTGTTCTTAATCATTAATAGTATGTTAACTTGGACATTTTTCAATAGGGGTAACGAATCCAAGTGACCTCTTTTTTATTGTCAAGACACTAATTAGACAAAAACACTGAAAATACAGAAGATAATATGCAATTTTTAAATTGTTTGGAAGGTGCTTGTATTCTTCCACGATTTCTTCTAAACAAGTTTACACAAAATATAATCAACAACTATCCTAGCCGACTTTCATTATGTTTCAAAAAATACACAAAACAAAACATTTTTTCCAAATTCTTCTAAATTTTAGCTGCCAAACCATACTAGCCAGAACTAAAATATAATTATGTAAGTAGAAATACTGTGAGAAGAACCCAAAATAATTTAACGTTAACACAATAAAAAATCACAATATGAAATTGGTAGATAAACAAAATTTACAGTAATTTAATACTTATCAAATCAAAAGTGAATATTTAGTAAAAAATCAAAAGAATTGTTTTGGTCACCAAGTCACAATAAAAAGAAGTTACTTAAAAGTAAATAAAAGAACATGGAACAGGGGAACAAAGTATGCTAAATGTGCAGTCACTCGAGCGCTTTGGGGTCCTATTGAGTTGTGAAGAGTAGGTCCTAAAACCAAAAAAAGTTAAGTAAAGTTTTCCATTTTAGTGGGGACTTTCCATTTTTAATTTAATTTTCCATTTCCAACAATCGTTTTTTTAGATTATAGCGCCTTCTATCCATAATTCGAAAAAATGTCTCGAATAAAAGTTACTTATTTTTACGTGAGGAATCCAAATCTGCAATAAAAAAATGGGGGCTTTGATTTAAGATTTAAAAGGTTCCCCCCACCCCACCTCCGTGGAAGGTCGTGTTTGGTGCCATTCGATAGATTAATCAAAAATATTGAATAAGTGTATTTTTCAGTTTTTCGATCTGATGTTCATTTCTCGAAATATCGCGGGATTCGTATTTAAAATATTAAATTTACCCCCCACCCCCTCCGTGGGTAGTTGTGTTTGGTATTGTTCGATAGATTTTTGAAAAATATTGAGTACGTATTTTTTAGTTTTTCGATCTGTCATTCATTTCGCGAATTATTCGTTTTTTTCTTGTCAAACTTTGGGACTCGCTCATTTCCTTACGCCCGGCTCAAATCGTCAGATTTTTGAAATATACACTGTTTTGCATGCAATTAACTTACCTTATCTTAATCTGACGATTTCGAGTTTTTCTATGGATACATTTTTTTCAGCCCCCTCTTAACGAACTCCCGTGCATTAAGTCCAATATATGGTAGAGGTACATTTTCAGGGTACAAGGTTTCTCCCCATGTAATAATCTGACGCGCTCGAGTAACTGCAAAAATCCCCGTTTGGACTCCCCTACCATAAGATTAGAAAAAATATCTCAATGGGTTTAAATGATTGTTATAAAACAGTGATATAGTATATTGTACAACAAGAGAGAAAAAAGACATATTTCTCACGAGCGCAGAAGTTTGTTGGCACGAGCCGAGGCACGAGGCGAGTGCCGAAAATCAAGTGAGAGAGAAATATGTCATTTTCTCTCGTGTTGTACACTGTACTTTTTCTATGGATGCGTTTTTGTCAAGAGTTAAAACTTCAAAATTAAGTAATTTAGGTGGTTTTAGGTATATTATATGCCTAAATTGAAATAAAATACATATATACACATAGGTATTTAATATTCTTAATATTTATATACTTTATTTATTTAACATTATAATTCACAGTTGAACAGTCTTATAAAAGGTAATTTTTGATAAGTTTTGACAACACATTTTGTTTGACAAAAATAATTGTGTTTGTATTGTGCATGTTACCATGGAAATGGCGATCATATGTATGTAAACGGCGGTGAACCCGTGAGAAAAAATATTTCTCACTGCAATGGCCGACTTTTCTCACTGCCTGAGAAATTATTCGTTTTGAATGTATGTAAGTAGTGAGAGAAGTTGCACATTGTATACCATCCATAGAAAAGCATTTTTTTTTCTATACAGTCCTAATTTTGATGAATAAATGAAATAAATATAAAATTGTAGTTTCGCATTTAATTAATAAAAATTCAAAATTTCGCTTATGATTACTTGTCAAAAAGGTTGACGTTGACGTAAAAACACTAGAGAATTGAAAACCGTCAACTTTTTTGACAAAAAAACCATAGGCGGGCATTTGAATTTTTAATAATTAAATGCGAAATTACAATATTATATTTATTTAATTTATTCACCAAAATCAAAATCAACTTAAACCCAAAAAAATTAGTATGATTGAATATGTATTTTGAATACCGTTCAAACGAGCTATCACTTGCCATAAGGTCCCATTTAAAATTATCGGTCACAGTGGATCTGTAACGTCATCTGTCATTATTACGTCACCTGTCATGACTAGTTAAGGAGCTTACGTCCGTTTATTTCCTGCCTCCAAATTTCACTATTATAGGTATAACCGTTCAAAAGATACGAGGGGGGTACGGACTTTTGACTAGCACTGTATGTTTGACACATAGAAACGGAAGGAAGCAGAGTAGAGAAAAATTTGGATATACATACGAAACATTTCAGGGAACATGTTTGGGGTACAAAATCAGAAAAAATTACATGGAGATATGGAGAACAAATGTGCAGAATTGCATAATATATTTTATAGTTGTACAATGATCTCAATAAAGTATAGTAATATTCCAATATAGCAGTATTACTTATATGTATAAAAAATTAAGTTGCTAAATTTCATAGAAAAAAGGGAGACAGCGGTAGAACCGGATGGTCATTAATAATAAAGAAGACTGAACACACGCAACTGAGACAGAAGATCGATGAACAACAGAAAGACTAAAAGAACGAACAGCAACATTTTAGTAAAGGCAAGAGATTGTTAAGTTCATCCTCCTCCACCTCTATCTATTTTCCTTCGTAAGGTTGTAGTGATGTCACGTAATTCGTTTGACTATTTCTATCCTATTATCTCTCTCATGTGCGTATTGTTTTGGTTCGGAGAATGAGACGTCAGTCATGTCCTTTATTTGGTCTTATCATCATGCTGAAGATCTTCCTCTGTATCTTATAACCACTATATTGCCTTCAACTATCATTGGTTCCGTGCCTATCAACTATCATAGGCGCACGAAATTAAGTCATGTTTTTATTAACTTTCATTGAAAGATACGATAAGTTCTCCACCACTCACTCCTTCACGCTTTTTGATAGCACTCTCCCCAAACCATGTACAACCTACATTGCTTCGCGCTTCATAATTTGCATTTCTCCAACACTACAAAGACCGGGGCTACTTTTCATTGATTAAGATGACTGTAAATAGGTCGTTAGGGAATGGGAGTCCTGACTATGTCTGTATAATTAAACTGAAGTGTTTTCTTTACAATTGATTACCTGATATAAATAGAGAAAAACAAAGACGTTATATTCAAACAGTCAATATCCATCTCTGCTTTAATTAACTACCATCCATTCGAATGCTGTTTTGTAAAGCTAAAGGAAATCCTGTCAGAGAATAATGCGACAGATGACCGATATTTTGTTTAAAAAAGCTGATGACGTAAGCAAAATTGTTCCTAATCATTAATAATATGTAAACTTTGATATTTTTCAATATGGGTAACGAATCCGAATGACCTCGTTTTTATTGTCAAGATATTAATTAGAGAAAAACATTGAAACTACAAAAAAAAATAAACAATTTTTAAATTGTTTGGAAGATTCTTCCATGTATTCCATTCTTCTGTATTCTTCCATGATTTCTTCTAAAAATTTTTTAATAAAATATAATTAACAACTATCTTCCTTGTTAATACTTTATTTTTGTTTAAGCCGTTTAAATTCTTAACCAACTTTCATTTAGTTTAAAAAAAATACATAAAACATTTTTATAAAAGTCTTTTCAAATTCTTCTAAATTTTAGCTGCCAAATCATACTAGCCAGAACTAAAATATAAGTAGAAATATTGTGAGAAGAACCAAAAAGACCTAAACATTAACACAATAACAAATCAAAACCAAGTCTATGAAATTGGCAGATAAAAAAATTACGAACTGTAAGCAATTTAATACTCAAATCAAAAGTGAATATTTCCTTGCTTTTGTATTTCTTTTTCTCATAAACTAAATCATCAAGTGTTACACATTTTTGAAATCAATATAAAGAGGAGAATCCAAATATCAAATAAAAAAGTTGGAAGTAATTTAAAAATAATTAAGGGATGATACGGGGGGTGAGAAGGTGCCTTTCCCATCAAGGTTAAATATGACATAATGTCTCCCCCTTCAAGTATCATTTGACGTGTTTTTGCGTTTTTTCTAAAAATCAGTGGTTCAAAAGTTATTTAAGGTGGATAGTTTTATGTGAAGAGCACTGTATATTACTAGTTTACAACCAATTTGCGACTCTAATGCAAAATGAGTTACGAATTTAGGGTTATGAGCATTTTACTTAAATTTTTTTAAAACAGTGATTTGTAATATATGGGGGCGTGATGTTATCAAATTAACGTTTTTCATAAAAATTGTGCATAATTTGGCAACACTGGGATATCTAATGTCTACGAATAACACATTAACATTTAAATAAAGAATAAACCAAAGGTAATCCTTAATCAATAAACCTACCCATTTAAACTTATGTACATATGTAGTTCTAAACCGTTTTAACGACTGTTACTTCTTCATGACAAAAGTGTCTGGGTTTTCAAGGAAGAGCAAGCATAAAATTGAATATCCAGATATTAGTACCTCAGCAATAAAACCGGTTTTCCATGGAGAAGATTTACCAGTTCCAGGTTCCCGGGAAAATGGGGAGGAAGATTTGGAAATGTATTGCGATAAAAGTGAACCCGATGATGTATCAGAAAAGAATATCACCTTATTGCATCGAACTAGCCGAATTACATTATTTAGTTCGAGACCTTCACTTGTCCAAAGGACATGCTTAACTCTAGGTTCTAGATTACAATCAGGGATTTTTTTTTAAATGGAATGTACTAGCTAGTACAACTTATAATATTTAGGAACCGTAACCAGGAGCTATCCTAGTTTTTATCCTAGATAAAATGTGTGCTTGTGTTAATCCAAACAGTGTTATGGGAAAATTGGGATTTGCACAAAATTGTGTACAAAAGACTTACTAGTTTTATTGTTTCTAGTTATGAGCTTATGTGTATATAGTATATACGAATTTTTATAATAAACAGCAACATTTAATGCATTCTATAACTCATACTCTAACATTTCACCTGACAAGGCAATGTACGGTGGACGCCTACGCAGAAAATGCACGGCACTTTAAGAAGAAGATAACTCAACATATACAGGGTGGTTCACCTTATCCGCCTCGGTCTCTGTACGGAAAACCACTTGATATTTTAAAAAAATTTCTTCACAGAAATATACAGGGCCTTTAATACTACAACCTAAAAATAATGTGAATTATACAGGTTGCTCAAAAAAAGAGTGGTATATCAAAGTTATATTTCTTCTTATGGAATACACTATATCTGATGACATTACTGAATTGACCTTAAAAAATAAGCTATACTTTTATAAGGGTTCCCTATACCTAAATACAGGGTGTCTTGATTTATTTCGATTTTTATGAAAATGTAAGGTTTTAGAAAAAAATAAATATCTACGAATCTAAAAATCAGTAACAAATTACTTCTTGGATCTTAATATTAGACTATTTAGCATACTTATACAGATGCTTGCTGCAACAAAATTTCTTACAGGGTGGTCGAAATATGAGATTGTTCTATTAACAAATTCAAGCTGTAATAACTTACTTATTTTAAATAGAACACCCTGTATCTTACTAGTCTATCGCATAGAAAATTTACTCTTAGCTTTTAATTGATATTAGGGTTTCCTATACCTATCTTTTACAGGGTGGTCAAAATATTAGATTGTTCTATTAACAAATTAACGCTGTAATAACTTACTTATTTTAAATGGAACACCCTGTATCTTACTAATCTATCGCGTATAAAATTTACTTTGCTTTCAATTCTTATTAGGGTTACCTATGCCTATCTCTCTTCATTTTTGAAATATTTAAAGATTTCCTAATTTGTAAGCTTTAAAAATTAGAATTAAGTACCTATGTCTTGGTTATGTACAACACATCACCAACACCGGCAATATACTTAAATATCTTAGTCAAGATACTTTCGTTAATAAAATTCATATTTTGATCATTTAATCACACAGAGTGTTCTTATTTTAAATGACATTCTCGATATTCTATTCTTTATAATGAAAGATATTTAAAATTTCTTCAATTCCATGTAAACATTCTCAATACACATGTTATTCTGTAAATGTTAATTCCCATGTTATTCTGTAAATACCCATTTTTACATATTTTTGTACAATAGGCTCGTTTTCGTCATAGCAGCCATTGCATTTAATTATCTGTAATTGCGATTCAAAGATTCAAACAAAAAGTGGTGTTCTTAAATTTATTTAAGGTGATACAGTAGCGATAAACAGGTAGCCAAAACGCGTTCCAAGATTGCGGCTGTAATTTTGAATATTTTTTCGAGATATTTGGCACACGTATTCGTAATATAATAAAGAATGGCGGTACAGAGCCGAATTTGAAAAATATATTAATATGTGGAAATTACTCTGCAATTAAATACAATATTATTTGAAGAAAGTGTATTTTTTTGTTCTTCTTAATGGCGGTACAGGCTCGTTTTTTTAATATTGTATTTAATTACAGAGTAATTTCCACATATTAATATATTTTTCAAATTGGGCTCTCTACCGCCATTCTTTATTATATTACGAATACTTGTGCCAAATATCTCGAAAAAATATTCAAAATTACAGCCGCAATCTTGGAACGCGTTTTCGCTACCTGTTGATCGCTACTGTTTCCTCTTAATAATCATTGGTTTAAGATATGGAAAATACTTATACGGAATGAAATATAATTTAAGTATCTTCCAGAATACGGCATCTAATATAGGGTATGCAGTTTAATATAAACATATTATTCAATGTCACATGTAGGCCAAAATCAACTAAAATAATACAACACTCTGTGTGATTACATGATAACAATGAAAATTTTATTATTGACAGTATCATGTCTAAGTATATTGCCGGTGTTGGTGATGTGTTGTTCATAATATGTAACCACGACATATTTACTTAATTCTAATTTTTAAAGCTTGCCAATTAGGAAATCTTTAAATATTTAACAAATGAAGGGAGATAGGTATAGGAAACCCTAATAAGAATTGAAAGCTAAATAAATTGTCTACGCGATAGGCTAGTAAGATATAGGGTGTTCTATTTAAAATAAGTAAGTTATTGCAGTTTGAATTTGTTAATAGAACAATCTAATATTTTGACCACCCTGTAAAAAGATAGGTGTAGTAAACCCTAATACACATTGAAAGATAAGTATATTTTCTACGCGATAGACCAGTAAGATACAGGGTGTTCCATTTAAATTAAGTAAGTTATTACAGCTTGAATTTGTTAATAGAACAATCTCATATTTTGACCACCCTGTAAGAAATTTTGTTGCACTAAGCATCTGTTTAAGTATGCTAAATAGTCTATTATTAAGATCCAAGAAGGAATTTGTGACTGATTCTTAGATTCGTAGATATTTATTTTTTTCTAAAACCTTACATTTTCATAAAAATCGAAATAAATCAAAACACCCTGTATTTAGGTATAGGGAACCCTTATAAAAATATAGCTTATTTTTTAAGATCAATTCAGTAATGCCATCAGATATAGGGCATTCCATAAGAAAAAATAAAACTTTGATATACCACTCTATTTTGGAGCACCCTGTATAATTCACATTATTTTTAGATTGTAGTATTAATGGCCCTGTATATTACTGTGAAGAAATTTTTTTAAAATATCAAGTGGTTTTCCGTACAGACACCGAGGCGAATAAGATGAACCACCCTGTATACGTGGTGGAAAATTTTAGTGTTTGAATTCGCATTCAGGACAGTTTAAATTCTCCGGAACAGCTATTTTAACATCAGTCGCAACTTTTTTTGTTTATTTGTTGACTAGTGAATATATTAATATCTACAATTCTTTCGATTAGCTGATCTGAACCAAATTTTACCAGTTCTATAGGTATGTCTCCAGCTCCTGCTGCTTTTCCATTTTTATACCCTTCAGAACCTTTCTAATTGCTTTTTTATGACCTCTTCTTATTCTTCTTTCTTTTGTGTAGACTCTATCTGCTTTTCAATGTGATTTCAGTAAGTTCCGTCGTACTCGTGGTCTTCCCAATGCTAGTCTTCATATTAGAGAACCGTCTCTCGCCATCTTTACTGCTCTATTTGTTGTCATTCGGCCTATATGATCGTCTCATTCTACTCTGCTCATTCTTACCCAGTCCTCAATATTCTTTGCCTCTCCACAGAGGTGCAACCAGGATGATCCTAAGGGGGTTACGTCTACTTGAAGGTCTCTGGGGGAGTCTGGAATAATAATGGTGTTAAGCGTATAGAGCTCAAAGTACATCCAAGAGTAGGAGGGTTATATAACCCCCAAAATCACCCCCTGGTTAGGCCTATGCCTCTTCATAGTATAACTTTACTTCTAGCACTGTTTCATAATATCTCACCATCGATTTTTGTGAGGGGTTTCATCTCTGCTGTTTCCAGCATTATTTTTGTCCTCTCTGTGTCAGGTCGTGTTTCTGCCATTATTGATCTGATGACTATTTTGTCAGTCCTGCCTTTCATTTCTTTGCCGATATTTTTATTTCTTCATATTGTTTCATTCATGCATTCTACGGCTCTGTTTGCTCTATTCACTTGATCTTCCACTTCTGTCTCGAGATTTCCATACATTCCATCATTTGTCCTATTTTCTGACCCTTCATCTTTAATTTACATCTTACTAGATTTGAATTTTACATTTGCATGCATCTTGTCTTATTTTGGTGAAATTAACACGTTTTATGGCGATTATAATAAATTACTGCAGCATACCTTGTAAAAAATCTTCACTTTTAGGCAGGCCCGCACATCAAAGAAACATGAAACGTAAATTACGTTTCATGGAAATAAACCACTGCTAAACAAATATATGTCCGGCCATTTATGAACCTCTCCGAAAATAAAAATGTGTCATGAGCATGAATCACACTCGTTTCATTGGTAGGCGGACTTTGAGATTTGTTTAGAAGTGTTTTCTTTTCATGAAGCATGTTTTTCGTTTCATGTTTCATGTTTTTCGTTTCATGTTTCTTTGGTGTGCGGCTTGGCTAAGAGATTAGTATACGACTTCTGCATAGCACATTCTTTTCAGTTGTCTTTCTCCAATTTGGTACCCTTTCTTTGTTCTTACTTTTTGTGTTATTTCATCCATGCTCAGGTTAAAAAATAAAGGGCTCAGGGAATCCCCCTGAAGTATTTTCTGTAATCTGGTTGTTTTAATTTAGACTCATTTATTCGTTATACAGTAGAACCCCGCAAATCTGAATCCCGCTAATCCGAACTTTCGGCAAATCCAAACCAACACAAAGTGAAAAAAAATAAAAAATTCACGACAAAAACTTAAAAACATGTTTATTATACAGAGTAGAACCAGAAAATTGAACAATGTAGGATACAAAGGACGTTGACATTTAATATTTCTTAAAAATAAATACGTACTTTATACGTAAACTTCTTATCCTTCTTCTTCTTCGTGCGACAAGGATTCCTCCTGTTTGTCTGCCTCTTATTCTGTTTCAGTTGTTGTTGAGTGTACATTGTCTTTCCGCCTTTTCGGCGGCTTTACAACGGGTCTTCTGCTATACGGCTTGTTGTTTTTACAGATGTTCGCAAATCTATCTGGTTCCATTCGGTTTACATGTTCGTAAACGTAAGTGTGTAAACTGCGTAAACGTAGTGCTTATATATGTTAAATATCAACTTAGCTCGGTTTCCTTGTAGTCAACTTAGTCCAAAAATATTGTCCACAGTCCACACTCTTGCGAGAACGTTTTGTGACTCAAAATCAACGAAAACCAAAGCTTTGAATTATTAGTTAGGCTAACTTTCAGATAATACGAACTTTTCGAAATCCGAACAGGCTGTCCCCCCAATTAGTTCGGATTTGCGGGGTTCTACTGTATTATTTTTTATAATATTCTGTTTATAGTGTTCTGTGTTGTAAGCAATTTGTTATTTATTCTGATTTCAATTTTATATTTTAGTCCAGGGCGCATCTGCTTTGAGATGGACTTTGAGAGGTGACTCATATTTTTTGCAGAAATTGCTTGGAATTAACTCTTACAATAATAATTGAGTTATCCTCCCACTCAAAAAGGTCCGGAACATTGTTTAAATAATCAAAATGTCAAAAAATTAAGGATAAATTCGATTTTTTTCTTTATTATTTGATTATAACTTTAAAAGTATTCATTTCCGGGAAAAGTTGCACTGACATAAAAGTTGCGCCATTAAATTTCCTACAGTATAGGATTAGTTAAAAATTTTAAAAATTGTTATCCTTGTTGCAAAATAGCAATAATTGCGAAAAAACCATAAAAAAACAAGTATTCGCATTAAACGTTTTTCAACCATTTCTGCTACCCTTAGGACCTTCATATTTCACCCAGGAAAACTTCATGATATACTCAAACAATACTGTAAATTTTGGTTAAGATAGGTTCAATAGATTTTGCAAAATAAAATTTGCAATCCAGCTTTCGCAAAAAAATGCATTTTTTCAAAATGTTGCAGGACTGAAAATAAAGCATGTAGCAAATTGAAGTTTTTTTTTGCATATGGAAGAGTACCGTACCCTTCATTTGCAATTTACAAAATTAAAATCGGGTAACTACTAAGGCGTCAGGAATTTTTTTTAAATAAACACTAATATTGGGTGCTACGCACAGGATATCGGATACGTTTGCTCTGATTGGGCATTCCAATGACCTGTCAAAAATTATCGAATGTTGCGGCTACCAATGTTTATCTAATATATTACTTTCTTACTCTATATTTTGTTGTATTTTAATTCAACCAAAATCAAACTATTTGATTATTGTTTGTGAAATATTGTTTAATTTAAAAAATTGCATATTATGTTTAAAAATAATAAACTTTTATTCTATATGCTAAAATATAAGAACAAAGAGAGTTTCTGCTAAAAAAAGTATTATTTCAAAGGACAGAGTATGTATTTTTATTTTGCAATAAACACATTTATTTATTTATATCGAAATGTACTAAAAATTAAAATTTATCAATCATTATCAAAGGTCATTGGAATGCTCAATCAGAGCAAACGTATCCGCTGTCATGCGTGTAGCACCAAAAATTAATGTTTATTTAAAAAAATTCCTGACGCCGTGGTAGTTAACCGATTTTAATTTTGAAAATTGTAAATGAAAGGTAAAGTATTCTTCTATATGTAAAAAAATTAACTTGCTTTTTGGCGAAAACTGGATTGCAAAATTTATTTTGCAAAGTCTGTTAAATCAATGTTAGCGAAATTTACAGTATTGTTTTATTATATCCTAAAGTTTTCTGGGTGAAATATGAAGGTCCTAATTGTAGGATAAATGGTTGAAAAACGTAAAATGCGAATACTTCTTTTTTTGTGGTTTTTTTCGCAATTATTGCTATTTTGCAACAAGGCTGACAATTTTAAACATTTTTAACCAATGCTATATTGTAGGAAATTTAATTAATCAACTTTTATGTCACTACAACTTTTCTCGGAAATGAATACAATGGAACCTCGATAACTTGGATTATGGTAAACCGGAGAATATGGTAAAAATTAATAAAATACGGTATACTTAGAGATAAACTCCGTTAGAATTGAAATAACATGAAATATATATAAATACGCACAGTACCTACACATCTAAATTACTAAAAACACGCAAACACAAACCTAAGCAAACGGAAGCGAACAATGCACTACTATACTGTATTCATACAGTCACAATCGGAACGATGTTTTGTTATTATGTATTAAGAACAGTGAAAACTAAGACCATTGACTAAAAAATAATTTTTTAAATAGTCTTTCTTAAACAATGCTAACACAGTTTGAAATAAAAAATAAAGGAATACTACAGACAGGTGCCTGTTGTTTCTGCCGGCTTGTGCCATGAGTCATTTTTACTGTCGTATAGTTCAAATTACACAAATACACATTATCTCTCAAATATTATATTACATACATACATTTTTATTGTTGAAATATTTATCTGATAATTAATTCTTTTGATGGGTAATATGCCACAATTAAATTGAAAAAATAATTTTATTAACATTTCGACGCCCAGAACGGGTGTCATTTTCAAAATACAAAATATGTACTGAAAATCAAAATGTTTATCTGATGAAAATCGGTCCGGGTTAGCCGGACTTCCGGATTAGCCGGACTTCCGGGTTATTGGGGGCCGACTTATCGGGGTTCCACTGTACTTTTAAAGTTATAATCGAAAAAACGAAGAAAAAAATCGAATGTTTCCTTCATTTTTTGACATTTTGAATATTTAAACAATGTTCCGGACCTTTTTGACTGGGAGGATAACTCAATTATTATTACATGAGTTATTTAGAAACAATTTCTGCAAAAAAATGAATCACCTCTCAACGTCCAAATGTAGGTACTAATATTTTTACAGATGCGCCCTGGTCTATTTGGTTTCTTTGTTTCTTGATTTATTAATATGGATACTGTCATATTTCTGCGAGTTTTTTATAATTATGATAGCTTGAATAAGTTTCAATCCTTGCATGTATTTAGTTAGGTTAATGTTGCGTAAAGTAAGTTAGCAGAATTTTTATCTACAATTTACAGTGAATTCCTTCTGGTAATAACTATGAATCACGTCCACATAAACTTTTTTGGTAAACACACATCATTTTATTTGAGCAAAAATTTCCACATTTGTAACAATGTATATCGATCCAAGGAATCTTGATTTCATGCCAAAAAGTCGCCATTCTAAAATTTTTAGTCTCCCCATTGTCGATGTATTTAAAGTCCAACTTTTGTTGTTGGGTAATGAATCAGATAATTTTCTTGAATTCAAAGCTTGTGTTTGTCGAGATTGACTACATAGTGAAATTCTAAAGATGTATTCCATAAAGAAGTGGGAAATTTAGATTTAAGATGGTTAAGGTCAAGTATTTTAAATTTATCTAACAATGTTGTTCTGAAGCTATTTTCTTGTGGCATTTTTATAATGAATTACTTCTAATGGGAAATAAGCCATAATATTACCAAAATTTTATCTAACGATAAAACACTGAAAACGTTTGTTTTCTATACTTCTACAAAATTTATTACAACTATGTGACTACAGCTGTTTCGGCAGAGTGCCTTTCTCAAGTGATTTAGATTAACTACGGGTTTGCCATGGACGTATAATAGGTCCATGGAGTTTGCCTTTTTAAAGTCTTTAACTGAAGATGTTGAGGAGTGGGGAGCTGTTTGTCTCGAGTTTATCATTCAGAATTATATCTGTATTTTGATTATGATTTAGAAGGTGAAGTGCGTATGGAGAAGTGTCTGTTTTTCTATTGTTGAAAGCCCTTTTCTGTTCTGCTATCCGTTTGTCAAAGTTTCTGCCAGTTTGTCAAAGGTTCTGCCTGTTTGACCGATGTAAGTTTTCGGACAGTCACCACAAGTTAGTTTGTAAACACCACTCTGTAGTTGTTTTCTCTTTCGGCACTTATTGTTCTTAATATATTTGCTTAAGTTGTTGTTAGTTCTGAAAGCTGGTGTTATTCCTTTCTTTTTTATGTATTTGGCTATTTTTGTTGTTATCTTGCCAGTATATGTGATAGAACAGAAAGTACTGGGTTCTTTCTGTGGTTTCGAATCCATCAATTATTTTAAATTTATTTAAAAACATTCTTGAAAACCATCCAGAAAAATTGACAAAACTATTAGCAAAGATATATTGGATAAATAGGTTAAAGACAGTGGGAAATTTTTTATCGAAATGATAAATGCCTCTTATTAAAACGTTTTTATATACTTCACTTGTTTTTGTCATTGATTTTAAACATACTTCCAGACCAGCTAGATATCTGAAATTTTCAGAATAGCTCAGAACTCGATGGAAATGCAATATTCAATAGCTTTTACATGGATGTATGGAGTTTTATTTTAAGCCATTTTAGATGCAAATAATGCAATGCCATTTAGATCCCATTGTAAAGTACGTTAGTCAACAGCGGAAAGTAGGTAGAGAATATCAGAGCATTCGAATGCAGATCGAGAGGTCCCCGGTTCAAACCCGGGTGTTACCTATTTTTTTTATTTATTTTTTAGTTTACTTTAATTTTAATAGCCAATATTTAATATTTTATTAAGTTAATACAATTAAAAATCATATTTCATTAAATTAATGCAATATTAGCTATATTAAGGTATATCACAATATGTGATTTACATGTTATTATGATGTAATTCTTTCGAAACATGTTTCATTCATTTTTTACCATTTTATACTTTTTATTTGTTTTATATTAGTTTAAAATCGATTACAAACTTCTTTCACGACATAGAGATTGAAAAAATAATATAGTTCATAATTTTATACAGTCATGAGCACGCTAATAACCGGTAAAATAACGCAAAAGATGGAAAACATAATACAATATGAAGTAAAAAGAGATGAAACTAGTAGAGGTGGAAATTATCGATATAAACATATAAAATAACATTACATTATATAGTTTCTCACCTTTAGACGCATCGAAGGAGTATGAAAATTGTTACTGTGGCAGGAGAATTCTATAAAATACTAGAACATAGAAGTTGAAAAAAATTATCAAATCAATTTTCTGGACCTGACCTTACAACGAGACAATAGCATGATAACTACTTCATGGTACACCAAAATAACCTGGTCGTCAAGATATCTGAACTTCAACTCCTATCATCCGTTGTCCCAAAAAGTCAGTAGTTATCGGCCTCGCCGATAGAGTCATCAGATTGTCCGACCCCATCAATAGAGCTCAGGCTATAAAAGAAAGCAAAAAGGGTAATAACTCCTAATTCACACCCATATCACCTCATAGAAAACACTTTTAAGTCGCGACTACATACATTTTACAATAACAAGAACAAAAATAATAAGGTAAAGAAGAATTATACGTCTGTTCCTTACATACAAGGGTTATCAGAACAACTTGCAAACCTCCTGTCCAAACATATTATTACAGTTGCTCATAAAGGATATAATCTTTTGAAATAGAATTTTACTAAACTAAAAACCATGTTGTATATGAAATTCCTTGCTTAAATTGCGATATGTAAATGTTGGACAAACTAGCCGGCTACTTAACTCTAGAATTCGGTCTCACAAATATAACAAAAATAACAATACACCCCTCACAAAACGTGTTAACGAAAAGAACATACATTTGATTTTGATAAAACTAAAATCCTCAAAGTCAACATAACAAAAAGAAGAGGGAACTCCTAGAGTCCATAGAAATTTAAAAAATAACAACGCGTGAATGACAAAAGAGATGTCAAAAATCTTAACAAAGTAAATTTCAATTTAATTTAAAATAAACTATATAATACATTCAACACGCCTATGAGGCGGAGGTAACTAATTGTTTTAATATAAAATCAAATATCAATAAACACCATAGTAATTTTTACTATGATGGACCTAAGCCTAAGAAACTTTGGTAAAAATAGAATGTATATGTAATCAAGAGAAATTGGAATTCTTCACAATAAACCACCCTTATGTCCAATTACATTGATATCGAGTTGCTTTATAACCCATAAAATTCGAGGCTCAAATTACTCCCTCTACATAAGATGAAATACAATCGTGTGCAAAGAGGCCAGTCTTGCGTGTACCTTCAATCCATGTCTAGAAATCGCGTCTTTATTGTCGCACTATCCAGATTATCTACAATATTTTTCAAATTTAAAACATGTTAGACTCTTTAGAACCCAGTTAACCATGTGGAACTGTTAAGTGTATTGGATTTTTTTTGTGAATCACCGAAACATTTTTGAATAATTTGAGCAGGTAATCGTCTAATGGTAAATTTTTATTTGGTTTTTATTTATTATTATTTTATTTTTATTTGAATATTCTTAAATTCTAATACAAGACTCAAGTATTTTTACATTACACATCTTCTAAAATTTTAGTAGTATATAAGTTTTTAAATACAGAGTCTCCCATAAATAAATCAAAAAGCTAATTCATATGAAGAAAATGTTGCTCTAAAACGAACAACAACATAGCTTATTTGGAAAAAGAAAAAAGTACAAATTGCCAAACACTTCTTTATTTGACTCTTGACTTATATTTTTAAAATCAAATTTGGAAGTCCTAGTTTATTATCAAGACTCTATTTCACAATAAAAACGATATACATTTATACAATGCTTATACCTATTCTCTTTATTTTTTGAGCTCTCGAATAATATCTAATTTGACTTGACTTGACTTGAATATCAATTATTATTTGTCAACTGAAAACCATCTGGACTGGTGTTTTTAGACATATCTGAACTGATAAAGTCTTTTTCATGGGTATTTTTCAGTGAGTCACAAATGATAGAAAAAAAGGTAAGTCCGTAATAATACACATTTATAACATTTATTCTAACATGACATTTTAGTTAAATCTGACAGTTGTCACATTTTATTTGCAATTTGGCATAAAAACAAATCAATTGTGTGTATTGCATTTATAAAATGGTATTTTCTTTAATTTGCATAGTCTTATAAATTGTACAGATTATATTCGTAGATATATTATATAATTCGTAAATATTTTTTTTTAATTATAGCGCCATCTATCAACAACTAGAATAAATGTTATAAATGTCTGTAATTACGGACGTGGCTTTTTTTATGTCACATACAACTTAATGCGTTAGAAAGAAATCGAAAAAAACTGTGACGCACTGAAAGATGCCTATGAGAAAATGAATATATCCTAATGATTCCGAAACTATGTCCATAGTTGATCTAGCACCTATTTTTTCACTGTGTATTACAGATGACTATTTGCTTTTTTAACCGTTTTCTTTGAATCCATTTGAAAATAATTTTGGCTTGAATGTTGAAATCTACTCATATTTTTCTCTATGATTGTAATGTTTTACGTTTTTTTACATTTCTATTATTTGCTTATTTCATTTGTATTGTCCTAACTTTTCTGTTTATCTGACGATTTTTTCTCTACTTTTTTTGCCTAATGACATCCATTTTGATATCGCCTCTTAAGAAATTTATCTTCTCTTTTCTCAATATCGAGTGCGGCGTAAGTGTGAGGAAGTCCAATTACCCATTTGTCGTTAGAAGTGCGTAAAAAATATTAAGGTAAAAGTTGAAACATCGATAGGACCATACCCTGAAGGTATTTTCAAATATACAGGGATATTCAGCGTTTTGTAAAATCAATATAAAATTTTGAAATGTTATGCGAGGTAGTTCATACAATAGTTCATAGGTATTCAAACAATTTTTTATATAGTCTATTACGTATCTAAAATTATTAACAGAAAAATATTTAATTTTGATATACTGGGTCGTTCGAAAATTAGAATGTGTATTTTTTAAGTTTTTTTTTAAATAGCTGAGACTTTTGGCATAATTATCGGTTTTTGTTTTGTGCGGTTTTTATTAGATATTGAAAAAGTAGCGGGTTTACTTACCTTTAAGATATTTAATATCATCTTAAATTTTCCCTGAAATACCCAAACTTACACCAGTTCTTCTTGCGGTTCTAAAGCTCTTTAGCAAATTGCTTTTTGTAACTGCTTCTCTGCTTTTGTGTAGCTTCTCTACATAAAGGAATTTATATTACCTATTCCTTATCCCGTTTGAATAGACAAGACTTTTTTACTTTATTTTAGTTTAAACTTCACTCTTGATATAATTGATAAGAATTTTACTTCTACATAGAGTGAATACGTAGATTACTATATGAAAGTCAAATTCGGTAGACGAAACTCGGTATCTATATCTACAATTATTGCTGTCTACTGCACAAATAAAAGAGAAGTGAGTCTCAAATCAAGATTTTAAAACTTTTTCATATATTTGACAAACTGTCCCTATAAAGTTCCATTATTTATGTATTAAAAATGGTCTCTAAAATCAGTATAATCTCCTTCTCACAGACATCTTTCAGTGCGTCACAGTTTTTCGATTTCTTTCTAACGCATTGAGTTGCAAGTAACAGAAAAAAGGTACGTCCGTGATTAAAATCATTTATAACATTTATTCTAGTTGTTGATAGATGGCGCTATAATCGAACAAAAAATGATTTATATAATATATAATAATATTATTATCTAGACGACTATAATCTGTACAATTTATAAGACTATGCAAATCAAAGAACATACCTCTTTCTAAATGAAATAAACACAATTGATTTGTTTTATACCAAAAACGATTACGATTCTGGCAACTGTCAGATTTAACTAAAATGTCATGCTATGATTCTCTACATTCTTAAAATCATATATATTACGTCATTAATGACACACTGAAAGACTGAGAACTTTGAATTATAGTCGTATAGATACAGTCGGAAAAATGAAAGAATACCCATAAACGAACATATAAAACACGCTGTGTTTTCCTGTCACCGTGTCACAAAGAAAATTGCCTAATGCAAGTACATGTAACAATAATTATTACATGTACCTACTTGCGCTGGCCAATTTTTTGTGTGACACGGTGACAGGAAAATACAGCGTGTTTTATATGTTCGTTCATGGGTATTCTTTCATTTTTCCAACTGTATGTAATAGGGCTTTTCATCGATTGTCATTTGTTTCGAGCTTTTGTCATATGCTATATTATAATATGTGTATAATATTAATATACACGGATTATACGACATATGAAAAAAGCTCGAAACAAATCACTGTGAATAAAAAGCCCTATAGGTAAATAATGGGTAAATACCTAAATCATTTCTTTTCCGATTATAGCGCCATCTATCAACAACTGAAGCGGAGTGATTGCCGCTCTCTTTGGGCTCGCGGTGAATCAGTCTATATTAACATTTTGGTTTTACAATTGGTTGTGTGACTTGCCATCTTGTACAGTTTTTCTCCATTCGTTTTTGTTTTTGCTTATGGTTACCCACTCTCTAACTGCCATCTTCTTAAGGTCCTCGACTATCTGGTTCTCCCATCTGGTTTTGGGTCTTCCTCATGGTTTGTATGATGTAGGTCTCCATTTGGCAATTTTCTTGATAACTGCTTCTGGATTTCTCTTTTCTATATGTCCCATCCATCCGAGTCTCTGTGCCTTGATAAATCTGACGATTTCAAGTTCTCTTACTTCGTGGTTCATCAGTTTTATAAATTCATTATTACCTAAGTTTAGTGGACCGAAGTAAGAGAAATAGTCAGAAAAACATTAAATAGAAAATTTACAGAAATCGGTAATACAACGGAAAGCACAGAAGATAAGATAGAATCCCTTAATAAAACGATAGACGACATTAAAGACAATTTTATGAAGGACGAAGAAGGTAAGAATAAGACATGGATGACGACAGAGATTCTGCAACTAATGGAAGAAAGAAGGAAAAACAAGAACGATAACTCCAAGTATAAAACATTACAGCGAGAGATACAGAGAAAGATCAGAGAAGCTAAACAGAATGAACTGGAGAAAAAATGCCATGATATCGAAATTCCTCAAAGTAAATAACGTGCATTCTTCGTACATTCAACGTGCATAAGAAGGTAAGAGAAATTACAGGCATATGTAAAAACAGAAGAATAAGTAAACTTGTTAATGACAATGGAGAGATAATCGTCGAAAAAGAGAGTATCAATGATACCTAGAAAAATTACATACGAAATTTATTTTTTGATGAGAGGGAGAACTAGTCCCCAATACCTACAGAAACAGGACCACCTATACTAGTGGCAGAAATAAGAACAGCCATAATATCACTAACAGAAGGTAGAGCTCCAGGACCAGACGGACTACAATCTGAATTTCTTAAACTTCTTGATGATGAATCTTTAAGAATACTATGTAAAATCTTCAATAATATCTATGACACAGGCAATATCCCAAAAGATTGGCTAGTTTCAGAATTTATTACCTTACCAAAGAAACAGGGAGCAAAAAAGTGCGGAGAATATAGGCTAATAAGTCTAATGAGCCATACATTAAAACTTTTTCTTAAAATTATACATCGTAGAATATACAAGCTATGCGAAGAGAGAATACAAGACACACAGTTTGGATTCATGAAAGCCCTAAACAAAATCCGCTATGCAGACGACAGCATTATTTTTGCAGACAGTTTGAACAGTTTACAGCAACTAATAAACAAAGTAAATGAAGTAAGTGAAAGATTTGGACTTCAAGTAAATATAACAAAAACTAAATTTATGATCATCAGCAAAAATAAAATTAGAGACTCCCAACTACTAATCAATTATACTCCAGTGGACCGAGTAAAACAGTATAACTATCTTGGAACAATAGTAAATGAACAATGGGATCACTCACAGGAAATAAAATGTAGAATAGAAAAGGCTAGGAGTGCATTCAATAACATGGCCAAACTATTTAAAAGTCACAACCTTAATCTGGAGATAAAAGTAAGGCTCCTACGATGTTATATCTTCTCAATATTGTATTACGGCGTTGAATCCTGGACACTAACTAAAGCAATGGAGAAAAAACTTAAAGCCTTCGAGATGTGGCTATACAGGCGAATCCTAAGGATATCATGGACGGACAAGATAACCAACGAGACCGTATTACGAAGAGTGGGCAAAGAAAGAGAGGTGATGTATACCATTAAAAGGAGAAAGTTAGAATATCTCGGACACATAATGAGAAACCGCACCAAATACAGGTTACTGAAGGTAATCCTTCAAGGTAAAGTATTCGCAAAGCGAGGAATTGGGAGAAGAAGAATATCATGGTTAAAGAACCTGAAGCAATGGTTCTCCACAACAACAACTAATCTTTTTAAAGCATCAGTTAATAAAATAATTATAGCCAGAATGATCGCCAATATTCGAAACGAATAGGCACTAAAAGAAGAAGAAGTGGACCTGCTATCCTCCGAATTATTTTCCTCTCTAGGATTCTCAATCTTTCTTCATCTTTCTGCATCAGACACATTACTTCAGCACCATATGTGATTACTGGTCTAATTGCTGCTCTGTAAATTTTCAGTTTCGTATTCCGAGTAAGCTTCTTATCTTTGAGCAAATTGTTGTGTGGTGTACAGTGATGAGCGCGTTATTAACCGGCAAAATAACACAAAAGGTGGAAAACATAATACATTGCGAAACAAACAGAGATGAAACCAGTGGAGGTGGAAATTATCGTTATAAACGTATAAATTAACATTACATAGTTTCCCACCTTTAGACGTATCAAAGGAGTATGACAACTGTCACTGTGACAGTAGAATTTTATAAAATACTCCTCTCACAGACGTCTAAAGATGGGAAACTATGCAATGTAAATTTATACGTTTACAACGATAATTTCCACCTCAACTAGTTTCATCTCTTTTTGTTGCGCAATGTATTATGTTTTCCATCGTTTGCGTTATTTCGCCGGTTATTAGCGCGCTGTAGAAATACCAGATGCATTTAACCAACCAACCAAATAACCAACTTAATAATAAAACGTACATAACACACAATATAAAACATAAGTATTATGCTAGATAATTTTCATAATAAAAGGGATTAATGGTATGGAACAAGTGCAGTACAACGTTGAGAAAAGGTATGGGCGAAGTCCAAATAACACTGATGATAACCATATGTTAAATATATGACATGAAACGCTGTTCCTATTCAGATAAATAAAAATAAAAAAGGGTGAGAGTCTCAGGTAAATAGTAATTTTATTATAAATGATAAACATTTTGACTTGCCCTCTTAGGCAACCCTTATTTTATTACATAACTAAGTTTTCACGTTTCCGTTTCGTACGCTGAAGCCATAAAATACGTCAGCGAATACTTCTAAAATAATCAAGAGAAATAATTACTGCGAATAATATTCGCTCCAAAAATGAGTACAAACTACACACAAACGGCATACATAATATTATAATCAAGCCTGCAGTGCACCACCAATAACGAGAAATATCATGTAAAATGATAAATGGGGTTTCGTGGTTAGAGCGATCGCTCTATTAAATTAATGGAACTGGGTAATGTACTCAATGGATACATGTAGTGCTTTTATTTGCAGTACAAATTTTAATTGCGAACTAAAAAATAAGTACATAAATGGGTATTTGCAGTGTTTTAATATGTCATTTTAATTCACTGTTTTTTACGCTTGCTAACCTATTATTTAAAGCTGGAGCCAAATAGTAAAAGACAGTTATAGATACAATACGCACTTGTGTGTGTGTGTGTGTGTATGTTTTTTTTATAGAGGTTGGAAATACATTTACGTATCATCAGTACTAGATGTACTGCCTAGTATGTCGGCATAGTACTTTACAGTACATGCCTCGGTTTCCCCTGCGAAATTGCCGAAAGGTATTAATTTACGGGGAAGGATCTGGATATTGCCATTTCATGTCGTCAAAGTCATTGCTTCTCTCCTTCTAATCCTCCCTATCTTCAGCTCGTCTCCTTTTAATGTGACTAAGATCCTGAAGGACTTCCACCGCAAATGAATTTATTGAATCCCACGCTGCCTTTGATTAAAGCATTTCTCCTACTAAAGTTTCTGATCGAATTTTATATTTAATAACCATTTCCTGAGTACTACATAGGAAGCTGAAACGAGGAAATGGACTCAATGGATACATGGATTGCTTTATTTATATTGCAAATTTTAAAGTAAATGGGTACTTGCAGTGTTTTAATATGTTATTTTATTTTACTGTTTTTTACGCTTACTAGCTTATTATTTGTAGCACAAGAAAAATATTAAAACACCTGATGATAATACAGGCCATGTAAAGTACAGTTCCCAGTTTGCGGCTTATATGTAGCAATGGATCGACTTGTGTGCAGCCTATGTATGTGCGATGGTTTGGACATCATGGCAGCATGACTGTAGAGTCTTTATGGCGTACCACCATGCTCTATTTTTCATTTCGATGTATTCATATGTCAAAATCGGACCAATAACAACGAAGATATGATATATCGCCCTTTGGTTATGCTGTTACCTTAGATTTTTCTCTGTTACCCTCGGTGTCCAATCCCTTGGTGATATATAATTTGAGGCCATTTTGGCATGCTGTCATGTTTGTTTTTTTGTGTTAAAAATTCATTTATACCCAATCCCCTTTTATTTAACGCCTCATAAATCAAAATCGAACCAATTACAACGAAGATACGAGATATAGTGAACATTTGACACTACCGCAATATTTGCGGTTTATCTGAACATAATCACCATCCTTTCCTCCACCTCAAAATGCGTAAAACATGAACAGAACAAACCTTAGCGATTTTAATCGTTTGGCATAAAAAATAATATGGGGCGCCTTCACCAAAAAGGCCTTCTTTAGACTTTAGGCTATAAGTCTAGACTTTAGAATATAATAAAGCATTCCATAAAGTATTACATGAACAATTTATTAATGAATGTCCTGAAATCAAAAAAGATATATTTCAATAACAGGATCTAAATTATACTATAAGCAGAGAGCAAAAGTATGTGTTAACGGTCAGCTGTCAGAGAAAATTGAAATAAGATCTGGGGTGAGACAGAGATACGTAGTGTCTCCATTTATGTTTAATGCCCACTCGGAAAAGATCCTGAAAGAAGCTCTTGAGGGTCAAACAGCTGGAATAAAGGATAAAGGTAAGAACAGGTAACCTGTAGACCTGGCGGATGATACTGTCATCTTTACCGAAAATACTGAAGATCTTCAGAGAGAGGTGACCAGATTAGTCGAGTATGGAAAATAATATGGTTTAAAAATGAACGTCAAGAAGACACAATTAATGAGAATATCGACTCATAAGTAGATAAACTCAAAGGAATAGCGAAAAGCTTCTAATAAATGGAACCAATGTCGAATGAGTGGACAAATATACATATCTTGGAACAATGCTTACAAGTAACAAATGCTGAACATTAAACTAACAGAGAGGAAAAAAACGAATGGATCCGTAACCAAACAAAAGTGAAAGATATCTCAACCAAATTAGCAAAGCTTAAATTTAAGTTCGGCGGACACACCCTAAGGCACAAGGATGAAAGATGGACTATGACCATTATACATTGGAGACCGTGGAACCACAAACGAAAAAGGGGAAGCCCACAAATGCGATGGTTAGATGACTTGAACAAACATGCCGGGTCAAAATGTATGCAAATTGCCCAAGATAGAGAGCCATGGAAGAAGGAAGAGGAGGCCTGTATTCATATGTGTAGGGCTGATTTGATAGATAGTTTAGACGAAAACGTTCTGATTTTATAAATCCATATTTTTCTTTAATGACATATAGATTAATTCCCTTATATTCTATCGTAATCTTTTACAGGTAACTATCTGAGTGGTAGTGGTACCCAATCGGAACAAAATACTAAAAGTGCGAATTGTGTGGTACTTAAATTTTAGTTTTTATATTTATTTCCAAAAAACCTGTATTGTGGCAAAGAGTGTAAAAAACCTATATTAATAATAGCAAATATTATAGCAGCAAACAGTGTGAATATTGGTAATGAACACTACAAAAAATTTATGCAAGTAAAATCAGATTAGGTACTATTAGTTTGCCTAATGGAGTCGATTTATAAAAATTATGTAACACACCACACAGTCTGCATATTTATGAAAGTAATAAGCGTAAAAGGTGCACCTATTATACCAATTTATCTGTTATCTACAACATTACTAATGTTATATTTTCAATAATTTCTTTAAATCAATTATTTTTATTGTCATTACTGCACTAGCATATGTCACTTATCTTATCTTATTTATAACAGAATCGATAGCAATTAGTATGTAGGCGTATAAATACGTATAAAGAATCAGTTTTATAAAACTATAATCAATAAAACAGCTAACTTAAAAAAATAATGAAATAATAATAAAAAAAAAAGAATGTGTGCGTTCTTTGTACGCACGTCAGAAGTTATACTTCTATTATATAATTTCAACAAAATAAATATACTTAACAGTTACAATACCAAAAATTAACAATAATAACCAAAAATTAACCAAAACTTAACAATACCAAAAATAAAAAAAATTAATATGAATCGTCCGGGATTTGAACCCGCGATCTCTCGATCTCTGGTCCAATGCTATACCAACCGAGCTATCAAGCCCTGTGCTATTTACGTGTCGGATATAATTACACATCACGGTGACAAATAGATCAAAGTGAAGTATAAAAATAGATATCTTACGCCCGAGGAACACAAATCAAAAGACACAAAAATTATAATAAATAATACATTTACTAAGAACACTAATATATTCTTTTAATGACTTATTTGCGCTGATACATACACAATTTGAAAGATTAGCAACGAACTACATACTACATAAAATTTCACCTTCGATCGTAAAGAAGTATACGCTCTGAGCTTCGCTGGTGTCGCTCCTAGCGGTTACTAATTCAACTTTTACCGGTAATTTTTAAATTTTTTATTTAATTGTTATCGCTTAATATTTACAACGCAAAAAAGTAATTAAATTGTAATCGATTTTTTTAAGATTTTTCTAATCATTTTGACGTTCTATTGATAAAATATCAATTTCTTACTTCGGATACTTTGACAATAATCGTGTAGATGGCGCTAAGATTATAATAGATTATTTATAATTAGATATTACGGAACATTAAAAAAACTTAAATTCAGTATTTAAAACGTAAGTATATTTAAGGTAAAAATATATACCACAGCTTTGACCAACTAATATTGTTTATAATTAATGTTTTCAATGTTAATTTTAAATTAATCACTTTGACATTTATGTCAAATTTCCGGTAAACGTTTACAAACTTGTCACTACTGGCGTTCGCGAATTTGTAAATATCCCCTCTACGTACGAGCTCACAGCGTATAACTTCAAAAAATAATGATGAAATATATTTTTCCGCAAATCGACAGGAAATTTTGACATTCCTGTCAAAATTTCTTGAAGAAAAAGTCAGGACTTCCTTACTGTAAGGAAATGTCATTTCCTTACTGTAAGGAATAGCTATTTGTATAACAAGGGAGGAAAGTGCTACTTTTCCTCCCGAGAATGAAGTTTACTGCCCGACGCGTAGCGGAGCGCAGTAATCATTCAAGGGAGGAAAAGGCACTTTACTCCCATGTTATACATATGATTTTTCCACCTTCCTCAAATAACAAGTCATTTTTTCATTTTTACTTAATTTATTTATGTAACTAACCAACAAAATTTATTAGAACTAAAACTAACAAGTAGGTACAATATAACTGTCAACTGTCAAATAAGTCAAATTATTAATGTAAACATTGTTAAATCAAAATAACAATTTACTGCTTTTTTCCATTCTGCAAAATACAGAGTGTTTTATAAATAAACGTTAAAATGTATAGATACTTATGTAATAGAAAATAGATATTGTACAGGGCGTGAATAAGTTACATTTCATGAATGAAATACCATGACGTCACTTTTACTTTTCCTCCCTAGGGAGGAAAAATATTTTCCTCCCTAGGGAGGAAAAGTACAACTTTGCTCCCTACAATCAGGTCCGGAAAAGTATACTTTCGGTAGAGGTAGGTGGAAAATGATATTTCCGTACAGTTGTTAGTGTTAAATTTATAAGCGTCAAGTTTGACAATTCAACCTCAATACGTTTCCATAGTAACTTAAGTAATTTTATTAGGAATTTCAAAGCACCATTTATTTGGGAATAAAATTATCGCGTTTTTTTTAAATCAATCAATATCTGTCGAATTTTAAACGATTTGCGGAAAAATAGTATGTTTACCTCGTAGGAAAAGCCACATTCCTGGACTCTGTGTTGCTAAGTCTCGGCTTGCGCCTCGACTTAGCAATCTTCACAGTCGTCCAGGAATGTTAAGCTTTTCCTACCCGGTAAACAATGTACTATATATTACTCCTATAGAGTAACTAGGTTCATTTTCCGTTACAACTTTACCAAGCTGCAGACGCGGGTTGTAAATTGCAACTTTTTAGAATTCCCCCCCTTTGTCTTCACTGCAGCATCCATCTGGCTTGCAAATTGTAGAAGCCTTGGAGGTGTTACCAGGGAAATGGACCAATAAGTTTTCAATTTAAAAATCTTTTAGTAATATTTTTAATATTTTTCAATATTATTAATGTTGCTATTAGGATTGAAAACTTTACCTTTCAATTGCCAGATGACGCTAGTCACCTAATCCATACACGTCAGTTGCAACGTGGTGATAAGATTTCAATGTTTGGTCACTTCGAGCAGAGAGCAGCAGGCCTACGCCTCTCCGATGATGACTCCAATAAGAGTCGAAAATCGTCAATTCAGAGTGCTGGACTGCGCTCCCTGTTCTAAGTGAAAAATAAGATTGTTTTGCCTTCGCATTGAAACTGAATAAAAATGGTAAACATTTTTATTTTAGTTTATATTAGTATTACTCCTATAGAGTAACTAGGTCAATTTTCCGTTGGAACTTTACCAAGCTGCAGACGGGGGTTGTGAATTACAACTTTTTAGAATTACCTCCCTTTGTCTTCACTGCAGCATCCATCTGGCTTGCAAATTGTAGAAGCCTTGGAGGTGTTGCCAGGAAAATGGACCAATAAGTTTTCAATTTAAAAATCTTTTAGTAATATTTTTAATATTTTTCAATATTATTAATGTTGCTATTAGGATTGAAAACTTTACCTTTCAATTGCCAGATGACGCTAGTCACCTAATCCATACACGGCAGTTGCAATGTGGGGATAAGCTTTCAATATTTGATCACAAAGTACCCAGTTTATACCTTTGTATTCAAGTAGCTATGATTGTAGGTATATGCCTCTACTTCTATATATATTTTGTAGGGCTCATCATAAGTACCTTAAACTACTACATACTTTATATGTAACACTTATATTATTATGAGTAATTTCATTTTGAAATTAACATTGTTATGTTTCTTCTAATAAGCTTTAAATTTTTCGATCTGATGCACCTCATTCAACAAATGATAGTAGAGGTAGTCTAGTCGCAACATAGGGTGTCCCGTGGGAAATTCTAGCTTGCCGTGATTTGATGGTGGTATTATAGGTTTTTTGAGTCGCTGAATCCAATGGAAGTGGTTTAGAAGCCCAAAATGGTGCCTTTAATTGTTATTAACAAATTATGGTAAAATTGGGTATTTTCATAAAGAAGTATATTCATTTTTTAACAAAAAACCACGTTTTTAGTGGTTTTATAAGTACTTTCGAAACGATTAATTTCATTTGAGATGCTAAAGTTTTTTTTTTAAATTTAAAAAAGTTGTAATGAGTTTTCCTCAAAAAGTGCTTCATTTTTTGGTTACTTTATGTTGAAGTATTCGATTTGAAATTTGACGATTATGAACCTGTTGTTCATTAGCTACAACTCCGCTTCTACTGGGTCTACATACCTCACACATACACCATTTTTTTCACTTTTTTATAGACTATATTTTTGCTAAGAAAACTTTTTTTGAAAAATACTGACTTTTTGAGTTATTTACAAAAAACCATCTAAAAACGTGGGTTTCTTGTTGAAAAATGAACACATTCACTCGCAAATAACTCGAAAAGTATTGTACTGAAAAAACTCAATAGAACAAAAGTTGCTTAGAATTAATCAGTTTATTCATTTCCAGACTTATTTTAAAGGTATCTTTTTTCACCCCCGAAAAGGGGTGGAACTCACCCGCAGGGTAAAAGCACACATCGGTAAAATATCACTTGTTTTGTCTGACATGTTAGCTACGTGTATGCCAAATTTCATCTCAATCCAAGTGGTTTTTTAAAATTTATAGCAAAAACCTTGAGTAAATTAATGAACTATAAACAGTTACTTATTTTTGCAATAATTTAACAAAGTCGGAACGTGGTTTAAGCTGTCACGACTAGTGGCAATCGATTTAGCGTATAAAAATACTATGAAAAAGACTACAAACTTGCTGTAGATAGCGCATTATTTCTAGACTGTCGGCGAATAAACAATTATTTTGTTTAAGATAAAAAATATCAAGGCAGGTTTTGTTTATATTTGATTCAGAGTTGGACCACCATCTCCATATAGCTATTTCAGCATCCTTATACCTCATCAGTGAAGCTCAGAAGTCTCAACTCTGAAGGAAATACAAACAATTCTGCCAATTTAAGGCTAACCATCGCAATGCAATGAACCCACCTCTGAGACGCAATTTAGCGACATCTCTCGTATTACAAGGAAAACAACGAAAAGCCCCAGATACAAAGTTTACTACCTTTTAAACAATTAGAATAATTGAAATAAAAATATAATAAACAATATTTTAAATCTAAGACTTTTCGTTAATAAACTGCTTTCTGGCTGCATCCCGTATCTCCGGATTTTACAATATATAATAACAAGAGACGACGAAAGTAGGAGAAAGCAAATAGAGGACGCTTAGGCCACGCATTTACCTTCCCTTCGTCAAGGAAAAGGACCGAAAGACAGTTTCTAAATACTCAAACTGAGTAAAAATGAAAAAGATAAAAAAGATCAAGGCAGGTTTTGTTTATATTTGATTCAGAGTTGCACCACCATCTTCATATAGCTATTTCAGCATCCTTATGCCTCATCAGTGAAGCTCAGAAGTCTCAACTCTGAAGGAAATACAAACAATTCTGCCAATTTAAGGCGAACCATCGCAATGCAATGAACCCACCTCTGAGACGCAATTTAGCGACATCTCTCGTATTACGAGGAAAACAACGAAAAGCCCCAGATACAAAGTTTACTACCTTTTAAACAATTAGAATAATTGAAATAAAAATATAATAAACAATATTTAAAATCTAAGACTTTTCGTTAATAAACTGCTATCTGGCTGCATCCCGTATCTCCGGATTTTACAATATATAATAACAAGAGACGACGAAAGTAGGAGAAAGCAAATAGAGGACGCTTAGGCCACGCATTTACCTTCCCTTCGTCAAGGAAAAGGACCGAAAGACAGTTTCTAAATACTCAAACTGAGTAAAAATGAAAAAGATAAAAAAGATCAAGGCAGGTTTTGTTATTAACAAAACAAGAACATATTTTGACTAATCGCGACTCGTCATATTCGATTCAGCGACCAAAAATACACCAGAGAAGACCTTAACACTATCAATTTATTTACAGGGCTTCTAATAATTCCTGAAAAATACCTAATTTTAACAAAATTTGTTAATAACAATTAAACACACCATATTTGGGCTTCCAGACGACTTCCATTGGATTCAGTGACCCAAAAAACCTATAATACCACCATCAAATCACGGCGAGCTAGAATTTCCCACGAGACCTCCTATGTTGCGACTAGACTTGGATGCTAAATTTGCGGTTACTAAAGTATCATGAAAACCTATTGGTTCTAAAGATTAGGTCCTAAGACCAAAAAAAGTTAGATTAAATTTTAGTGGGAGAGGTGAGCGGATACAAATTTTCAAGAATTGTTTTTATCCGATCTTAGCGCCATCTATCCATAATTTGAAAAAATGTCTTGAATTAAAGTTACTTTTTCAGTTTTTCGAAGCTAATAAATCGCTTTTTTGTGAATCTTTGTGACTCACCCATTTCATTTTTTTGTGATTCGATTTTTTTACGGACTGCCCCCAACGCACTTCCCTGTCTTAAGAGTCTATATATGATAGGGGTATATTTGCAGGGTACATGTACAAGGATTCTCGGTTTCTCCCCATGTGATTTTCTGACGCGCTCGAGTAACGCGCAAAATCCCCGCTTGGGCTCCCCTACATATTTTTATATTTTTCTGATAAAATCTATGATGTTATTTTTGCAGACCTACTTTAAAAACATGTTTATCTAATGTATCTCATATTATGTATAAGTTTTTAGTTTGTGAAAACTGTCATTATAGATAGCAGTACGTGAAGGATTTAAAGCAGTGATTCCCAAAGTGGTCCAGGTGGACTCCCAGGGGTCCACGAGGGACTCAACGGGGTTTACGTTAGCATGAAATAAAAATGGGGGTTCACAAGTTACAAGTGGGGGTCCACGAAAATTCTATAGCGATTTGGTATTTATTTAAACAAATTTTCATATTTTATTGTAAAATATCAATGGAAAAAATAATATTTTAATAGAAGTGACTCAAAAATGTTATTATAATGCATCATTATTTTGATTAAAAACAAGTTTTTGATCAAATTTTAGTGTAGAAAACGTTAAAATACCGTTTTTTACATTTTCCTCCATTTCCAAAACACATGTCTTTCGATTTGGCTGAAAATTTGCCCACAGATAGCCAAAATACAGGACTTTAAGTGGTTAAAAGAATTTGTATCATTTTACAATACAAAAAAATACGTGGAATAATATCAGAGTCAAAAATATAGGCGTCTACTGTAAGTACAATTAATACAGAAAATAATAACAATTATTGTAAACACACTTTATTTGGATCAATTTCAGTTCCTACCATTTTTGTCAAAAAGTTAAAAATTGCGGAGATATTGAACAAAAACCACTGCTATCAAATCAATCCGGGCTTATGTTCGCGCCTTTACCGCATAATACGTACTACCTGAAATATTGACTTTAGCAAAAACATGAAAGAGATCAAAATTGTATAAAATTTCAATATCTTCATTTTTGTATAGGTACATTTTTGTTATAAAACTAATACTAAACGAGATAATTCAATAATTATGCTGTAACTGTCACTCTTTCCCCCATAACTCGGAAAATATCGACGGCACAAAAAAATTTAAAATAGAATTAATTTTACGAAATCATATTTTCCACAACTTCAGTCCTTACACTTGTTGCCGAAAAGTTAAATATGGCGGAGATATTGAGCAAAAACGGTTCTCCTTTATTCGCGATTTTAAATTTACAGTACCATTGACCCCCTTAAGATTAGAAAAATAGAATCTTGCTTAGGTAGCTCGGCATGCAAGATCAAATGCTAACCCGACTGTACTATATAATTTTTACTCTCTATTACATGTAACTTTTCTTGTATTGTAAAACTATACAAATTCTCTTAACCATTAAAGTCCTGTGTTTTGGCTATCTGTGGGCAAATTTTTAGCCAAATAGAAGAACATGTATTTTGGGAATGAATGAAAATGGAAAAAACAGTATTGTATCGTTTTCTACGCTAAAGTTTGATCAACAACTTGTTTTAAAACAAAAAACTTGATATAATGCCTAATAATCACATTTTGGATAAATCTTCTACTAAAACACAATTTTTTCATTTGATAATTTACAATAAAAAATGCAAATTTGTTTAAATAGATTCCAAATCACTGTAAAATCGCTTAAAATGATATTTTGAGAAAAGAAAAGAAGACGAAAAAGACCTTCAATATCTTATTTTTACCCCCCTCCCCCCAGTAGCAGGGGGTCCACCGAAACCAGTATATTTTTTAAAGTGGTCTACGAGAAAAAATAGTTTGGGAACCTCTGATTTAAAGTGTTCGTGAAGTAACATGGATCGTGGATCTGAACAGATCGTGGATCTGAACATACGGAAAACCAAAATACTCGTAATAAGTAAACAACAGCATATAAAACCGTCTTTATAATATGTAAATAATACCAAACTTGAGCAAGTTGATAAAATCGTTTACCTTGAACAGCAATTAAATTGTAACGCAGAAAGTCACGGCTAAATTAGATTTAGGATAGAGCAGGCTAGAGCCGCTTTTAGAAGGATGTCCAAGGTGTTATGTAACAGAGACCTAAAATTGGCATTGAGGATCCGCCTACTTCGCTGCTACGTGTTCTCGGTCTTACTTTATGGTGTCGAGTCCTGGACTGTGAATAAAATCGATCTAAATCATCTTGAGGCGTTAGAAATGTGGTGCTATAGAAGAATTTTAAAAGTTTCCTGGCTGGAGAAGATTCGAAACTCCACAATACTAGAACGTCTCAGCAAGACTACTGAGATCATATAAAGAATCAAGCAGAGAAAGCTAGAGTATTTCGGACATGTAATGAGAGGTCCCAAATATAGGTTGCTACAAAATATCATGCAAGGAAAAATAGCAGGCAAACGCAGTCCAGGACGAAGAAGAACCTCATGGTTGAAGAACTTGCGAGATTGGTATGGTGTTGGTACAAGCATGCTATTTAGGGTGGCAGTGAATAAAATTAAGATAGCTATGATGGTAACCAACGTTCTGAAAGGACATGGTACATGAAGAAGAGAAGAAGTGAAGTAACAATGTATTTTAAATGGAATGTACTTTTTCGCACTGTTTTTGGCACACTTTCATATAATCAAATATCCTTAACTTTCGCGTTGTCATGGTGATGACATTGTCAGCAATAAATTACGACAAAAGTTTTGACAGTTTTATGGTTTGAAAGAAGTTAGAATTTTTAAATGTCAAAGTTTTAAAAATTGTAGAATAGAAATGAATTCCAGTGACGAAGAGTTACAGTTTTTTTATTTGTTTATCGTAGATAAACTGGGCGTGAAGTACTTTTTGCGAACTTACGCGATGTATAGCACTCTCTCCGCTGTCGCTCGTGCTCTAAACATCGCGTGCGTTCGCAAAAAGCATACTTCACGAACTGTTTCATAAATAAGTATTATATTTTATTTTCATTTTATTTCCAAAGTTATTTTGTCAGGTATACGTTGAGACTTGCTCTGGTAAATGATGTGTCGTAAATTAAATAGACCATCCGGATATTTATACACCGGACTATGCAAAATACACCCACGGTTTTTCAAAGCTTCATATTTTATGCAATCTCCATCTATCTCTGTATTATCATAAACAGTAGGACGATGATGTTGTTTTTCATTCTGTTTTTGTTTGTGTAATGCAAATGTTAATCAACGAAAATTGTAAAGCAATGCAGTAAGCTCTTGCTAACTACGGGCAGTTTTTTAGGTCACAGTACTTAAGTTGGAAACATATGATAAACTTTTTTATTATTAATTTTATGAAAAAAAGGTATTCTTCATAAAAAGTTCTGCATAGTGTAAATCCTGAGATTCAGTCATCAGATATTAAATTTTATCATTATTATACGAGGTTTGTCAAAAAATATGAATTTTGCTCAAGAGCAAAGTACCTTTATTTTTCTCAATGCCTATTCGAAATGCGTTACATTTTAGGAGTATGTACCGGGTGATCCAATAAGCCGATCTCTCGGCTATATATCAGAAACTATCCATGTTATAACTTTAGAAGAAAAAATTCCTTAGTAAAAGTGACCAAGAGAAATCGCTGGAAATAACTTTCAAGATTCTGGGTTAACCGCTAGGGGGCGTAACCTGTGAAGAAAAATTTGAAAACCAGTTTTTTGTGAAATATGCCCAATTATACCAAGTGTTAAATAAGTAAACTAGAAAGAGGCCTTAATTCTCCACAAAGTTGTTTAAGTACTTTTTTTTTATTTTTTCAAATAAGGAGGGGGGAGAGTGGGAAAGTTTTGTGGATAAATACCTATAACTTTGGTTTGGATCAACCGAATTTAACGAAATTAGTGTCATTAGAAAGAGTGTGGATGAATTAATTTACATCTAATATAAAATAATTGCATTTAGTTTTAATTGTCATAGGTAGAGGGTACTTTCGAATAGAAAAAATTAAAATTTGTTTTTCTTCAAAATGTTTAATGGAAACACTTACTTATTGTTAATTATAATGGAACTGGATTAAATTCGTAACAAAATGGTGCAAACCGCATGTTGATAGCTTTTGTTGAACTAGAGATATGAATAAAAACGCATAAACATAAGTATATAGTATTGACTCACCCTGTATTATAAATTAAATTAAAAAATAAGTCAGTAGGTACTTTTAGATTTTTTTACAGCAGAAGAATCTTAATGTTGATACCTATTTTGACCATTGTTATTTCATACGATTAAAAATAATTTTTTCCAAACTAAGTAGGCTACGACAATGAATTTGACGGGGAGTTCATATTGTTTATTTATTGACAGCAGTCAAAACATTGTTAAGAAGTGTTATACAGTAGAACCCCTCTAATCCGCCCTCGGATGGTCCGACGCTCCGGGTAATCCGACCTGCCCGCATGCCCCGGCAAATTCCTTCAGTGCCTGCTCGCAATTCTTTCAGTGTTATTTCGAACCTTGTGGTGTGTACATATGTTTTCAAAATGTCCGCGAAACGTAAACACATTACTCTTTCGTTAAGTGAAAAACTTGCAGTGCTTCAAAGGCTGGATAAGGGTGAATCACTACAAAAAATTGCCAAGGAACTGAACGTAGGCGTGACAACAATTAAGGATTGGAGAAAAAATCGGAAAGACCTTGAATGACGATAGATGGAGAAAACGCTCTTAAGAATCGAAAAACATTGAAAAAGCCTAAACTTGAACTGCTTGATAGTGAATTATGGATGTGGTTCAGCCAAGAAAGTAGGAAGGGAACTCCGATATCTGGCCCAATCATAAAATAAAAGGCAATAATTTTGCACAAAAAACTAGAAGTCGGAAGTGAGTTTAAAGCTAGTGAAGGCTGGATTGATCGCTGGAAAACCCGTCATGGTATCCGGTTTATCTCAATTTGTGGTGAAAAATTATCTGCTGATGCTGAGGCGGCTAACGAGTTTTCGGTGAAGTTTCAAGAAATCGTAAAAGAAAATGAACTGTTACCTTGCCAAGTCTATAACATAGACGAGACAGACCTAAATTACAAAATGCTTCTCAGTAAAACCTTAAGTGAGCCAAATGAAACCGTAGCGGGAACGAAACTCTTAAAAGATAGGTTAACTGTTGCTCCTTGTAGCAATGCCGATGGTACACACAAGCTTTCCCTGTTTGTTATAGGCAAATCTAAGAAGCCCAGGGCTTTCAAAAACATCAATTTATCATCATTGCCGGTTTATTACCGCAATCAAAAATCAGTTTGGATGGACTGCAATCTTTTCAAATCGTGGTTTTTTGACGAGTTTGTGCCATGTGTTGAGAAGGATTTGAAAAAGAAAAATCTTCCCGTCAAGCTCTACTGCTATTAGACAATGCACCATCGCATCCCTCTGAGGAGGATTTAGTAAAAGGAGATATAAAAGCTATCTTCCTCCCACCAAATGTCACATCACTTATCCAGCCAATGGATCAGGGAGTGATAGAATGTTAGAGGCGTTATCGCCGAAAATACATCATAAGTTCTATCTTAGAAAAATCCGAAGAAGGATATGACATTTTTCAAGCCATGAAATCCTTCAACATTAAAGATGCTATCTATACAATGGCTGAGTCATGGGCAGAACTGAGTCCTGACACGCTAAGAAAATCTTGGCGTAAGCTTTGGCCAGAAGTTATGACCGAAATTGACCAGATCGAAGATGAGCAAAACGACATGCAGGAAATCGTTAAAAATCTTCAAACCCTGAATAATTCAATCCCTGCTGGTGAAGTTGAAGAGTGGATTGAACAATGCGACAAAAACTGCAAAACCAGTGAAGTGCTGAATGATGACGACATTGTTGCCGCGGTTTTGGAACATGATGGTGATGAAAACGTGAACTCAGAATCCGACAGTGATGTTGACGAGCCTCCTGTCCAGATTTCACACACCGATGCCAAGAATGCATTTGAAATCGGCCTTCAGTACATAGAGCAGAATCCAGCATCAACACCGATGGACATCTTGTGGATCAAAAATTGGAGAAACATTGCAGCTAAGTCCAGAATTTCGTCTTGTAAACAGAAATCTATCACTGACTTTTTTTCCAAGTAGACTACTAATTTTTTCAGTACATATGTACCTTTTTTTGCAATTAATTTAATAAATACATAACAAAGAATTCTGGCATTTTAATGCAATATAATTATGTACATATGTATGGTTATTATATCACTGAAGAGAATAATACAGGCTTTTTTCTTGTACAGACGTATTTAATGACTTTTTCTGATAATCCGACCTTTTTTGCGTTCCGACCATATTCCTAGTCCCGAGGGTGACGGATTAGAGGGGTTCTACTGTATTATAATTCGAATTGAAGATTGCACTTTTTTCAATAGATATTAATATTGGTAATATTAGTAATTAATTATCAGTACTAATAATTCGTGATGAGTATGTCAAATGCAGAATTGTATGATTTGGAGTTTATTTCGAATGTCACCAAAATGCCGCTATTGCCTCACGTATATATTCTGTAAGATATCCTGACAGGAGACATTATGGCAAACAAGTATTTGAAAGAAAGGCAAGAATATTAAGAGAAACTGGTAGTTTTCATCGTCCTTGTTTTAAACGACGTAGTAGAGGTATGACCGAAGATAACTAAATCAATATTTTTGTTTTAATTCAACAGAATTCACATATAAGCAGTCGGCAAATCTCTGTAGAATTAAACATATTCAAAACTACTGTTCTAAAAATTTTAAAACATCACAGGTTGGTTTTTCATATTATAAAGTGAACGTTTAGGTCAGAAACTTGGAATTCCCTTTAAACTTTAGATTCAACTGTTATTTTAATATTCCGATAAAAACTGCAACACGGCGCTTTTATCCCTTTATCCGTTTCTAAAAATACTTATGCACGATTTATCTTGTGAAACAATTGTGGATTTTTCAAGAGTTTTTGAGTTTTAGTAAATAGGTATAGTGGTTTCTTTTTCACCAATATTTATTGTTCTGTTTTTTAGACTGCATCCTTATCATGTAGTTCTCCACCAAGCTTTACATGAGAGAGATTTTGATGCAAGGCTGGATTACTGCAGTTGGATGTTAGGTCTGCTAGAAGAACAACCGCATATCATGTCAAAGATTTTGTGGACAGACGAAGCTACGTTTAATAGTGCGGGTGGTGCTAATCTGCATAATATGCATTATTGGGCTGAAGAAAATCCGCATTGGACACAGGAGGTGCAGCTTCAAGGTAGATTGAGTCTTAATATTTGGTGTGGTATAGTTGATGGAAAGATCGTAGGTCCATATTTCTTTGATAGAGCTTTAAATGGCGAAAAATATTTGGATTTTCTGGAAAATCAGTTGCTTGTTTTATTGGAAGATATTTCCTTACAAACAAGAAGAGATATGATATTACAACATGACGGGTGTCCTGCGCACTTTTCCAGACGAGTTCGAGATTATCTGAATGCAAGTTATCCAAATAAATGGATTGGAAGGGAAAGTATATTTTCATGGCCAGCTAGATCTCCAGACATGTCTGGACTTTTATCTGTGGGGAAGATTGAAGGACTTAGTGTACCAAATTCGACCAACCACGCGAGACGACATGAAACAGCGCATTATAAACGCAATAAATAGTATATCAACAGATGAGATTGAAGCAGCTCTTATGTCTACGCGCGAAAGATTACATCTTTGTGTGGTCAACGATGGAAAACCATTTGAACATTTAATTGGACATTAAGTTTTAATGATCGAGATATTTGTATGATCTTTCTTTCACATATTTATTTTTAAGTTATAATAAAGGGCGAGTCAATACCATACTTACTTATGTTTATGCGTTTTTATTAATATCTCGAGTTCGACAAAAGCTATCAACATGCGGTTTGCGCCATTTTGTTACGAATTTAATCAAGTTCCATTATAATTTACAATAAATAGATGTTTTCATTAAATATTTTGAAGAAAAACAAATTTTAATTTTTTCTATTCGAAAGTACCCTATACCCATGACAAATAAAACTAAATGCAATTGTTTTATAGAAGATGTAAATTAAATCATCCACACTATCTCTAATGACACTAATTTTGTTAAAATCGGTTGATCCAAACCAAAGTTATAGGTATTTATCTACAAATATTTTCCCACTCTCCCCACCCTTTATTTGAAAAAATAAAAAAAAAAGTACTTAAACAACTTTGTGGAGAATTAAGGCCTCTTTCTAGTTTACTTATTTAACACTAGGTATAATTAGGTATATTTTACAAAAAACTGGTTTTCAAATTTTTCTTCACAGGTTACGCCCCCTAGCGGTTAACCCAGAAACTTGAAAGTTATTTCCAGCTATTTCTCTTGGCCAATTTTACCAAGGAATTTTTTCTCCTAAAGTTATAACATGAATAGTTTCTGATATATAGCCGAGAGATCGGCTTATTGGACGACCCGGTATCTACCAAGAGGTGGGAGTTGGGAGTAATGGAACGACAAAGACACAGAGGCGGCGGCCATCATATGCTAGAGAGAGAGAGAAAGCTAAGCGCCGGTAGAGAGAGATAAATAGACCACCGACCCGAACTGCTCCGCGTTACGCTATTTTTCGGACCTGGCCTAATCTATGTGTTATTATATCTATGGGTAATCGTCGAGCTGTTTGACAAAAAATTGTCTTAGCGTTACCAGTATAAATTTTATGTTTGACAATATTAGTTCTTATTTTTCTGCCTTTTTTCTCTACAAATAACGATACCGTCGAAGAAATTTCCTGAATTTCTTTTTCTTCTCTGGTTTAAAGACTAGCGACATCTACACCGTGAATAAGAATTTAATAATATTTTTAACACGACATAATAATAGTGGAATTGTTTAATCCGTTTGTTTTGTAATTTATGTAATCCGAAATGTTTCCTACACAAACCGATCAACAGGAAGAACAGAACTGTTTAGAGGGCAGGTCGCAAACAGAGGTACTGAAATATCTATAATCCTTCAGTTATGGTTATCAATTAACAGTTATATACAATGGTATGCCTAATTATGATAACTGCCTGCATATCAGAATATAAAGAACCTGACCTAATTAAGGTAATATGGAAACGTGCAGCATTGGTTTACGGGTACGTTTTACACAGTTTTGACTGTATTATAAGTATTTTTGAGCGCTATTTACAAAATTTGTTATTTGCTGTGGATTCATTTGAGTCCAAATTGATTGTACATATTTCTTTAATTATTAAATCTAATTGTCTTGATAATAATAGCTAATGAATATTTTTGATTTCAGGTTGGCCACCGCGGAAGAGGCTTTGTCGGCTCAGGCGGTGCAGTGGCAGAAGGCGGGGGCCGCCAGAGGAACAGGTGATAGAATGGGAGGTGCCAGCGCAGCTGGATCTGGACAGGGGCCCTCCTCACTTTTTCTTTTTTCAGAGGAAAACCCCATTCGCAGATATACGCGCTTCATCATCGAGTGGCCATATCCTTTACATACTTTATATAGACACATAATATGTCATAATGTGTACCTACATTTATCACATTGTTTATATAGGGTGTTTGGTAAAGAATGGGCCATAGCTTAACCCTAGATTCCTGAGCTTAAAAGAGGTCGATTTAAGCTAACTTACCTGAGTACGAAAGTTGATAATAACTGAAATACAGGGTGTCAAAGTTAAACATTTATTTTATTATTTATTCTTGAATATTTTCTGACAGGCATGGGATATCAACACAAAATTTGGTAAACGGGGGTTTTTTGGGACGAGTAATCTAAATTCGCTACCAAAAATGATGTATTACCCAGAGGGCGCCACATACGTCTTTCAGCGCTAATTTAATACGTTCAATTTTTTCATCCTCCTTTCTACAAACTTTTTTAATCAAAACTTTTATTCTCTTAATATTTTTACTTAAAAAAGGTATACTACATTCATCTCGCCAAACTCAACTGTTTTCGAGATAAACGCATTTTAAATCTGCGATACAACATAATTTCTTGCATAATATCATTGTAGTTAGACCAGAAAAATAAACTTGAAACCATAAGAATTGTGCCAGTTCTCATATTTACGGCAGTGTATTTCAAATTCCATTTGAAGAAATATGCGATACATTTTTGGAAATTTTTAGGGGTTTAAGTTATTTTTTGAGTGTAACTACAATGATATGTAGAGAGCGGAATATATGCAACACAACATTACCAAAATATGCGCATATATATGCATTACTTTTACTACAAATATGCAGGTATTTTTTCTAAATTTGTCTAAATATGCAAATGCATATTAAAAATACTCAAAAATAAAACAATGTATTAAATATAAATATTTATGTTTAAAAAATTCAACCTACATTTATGTTTAATACATATTTATTTTTCACATAAAAACAAATGAAATGACACACAAAAACTGATATTATAATTAAATTAAGAATCTAAATTATAGTATGAATTTATATACAAATATTTTTCAAAATTTTCAACTAGCAACTTTTGCCTTCTATCACTAAAAACGTGTTTGGACACAGAAAAAGTTCGTTCTACATCTACTGATGTTATAGGACAATATTTTAATTTAGGCAGTAAACTAATTTGCCAAGTCGTAAGATCTTCAGAAAAGTTGCCTTCAAAAATACGTACTTTCCTCAAACAATCGAAGCCCTCATTTTTTTCTAAAACATTTTTTAATTTATTTCTAATTGTAATCCCTGTATTTCCGGGAATTTTTTGACAATGAGCAGAAAAAGTGTTAACAAGATTAACCGAATCACTTAATTGTAAATTCCTTTGTTCTAATGACTTTATTAGATCTGGTAAAAAACTAAAATTAACTTTTATGATGCTTGACATAATGGTAGACATATTTAAATTTAATATATACCAATCACTTCAAAAACACTAAATTCGATACAACGTTTACTTTAAACAAATGTTGGCCGGAAACTGACAAAATAAATATTACACCCTTAAAAGCAGGTAGGTACCTACGACTTTCTACGCTAATAAAATAATATTTTTCTGGGAACACCCATAATTGTTAAATTCAGGTAGTAATGGGAAAGTCCAGATAGATAATAATGAGCGATATATAGATAAATAACGAGCTCGTTCATATCGAAGTTATAAAATTCCAACTAAGAGAGGAAAATTTTAAACTTTTATATAATTTATTTTTAAAATATGCAAAATAAATCGTGTTTAGCTTAAATATGAAATGTTGTGTTTGTTTTCTGAAAATATGCAATATATGCATATATATGCACTTTGCATATATTCCGCTCTCTAATGATATGCAAAAAATTATATTGCCTCGCAGATTTAAAATGCGTTTATTTCGAAAACGGTTTAGTTTAGCGAGATTAATGTAGTATACCTTTTTTAAGTAAAAATATTAAGAGAATAAAAGTTTTGATTCAAAAAGTATGTAGAGTGGGTAATAAAAAAATGAACATATTAAATGAGCGCTGAAAGGCCTATGTGGCGCCCTATGCGTAATAGATCATTTTTGGTGGCGAATTTAGATTTCTCGTCCCAAAAACCTCCGCTTACCAAATTTTGTGTTATTATCTCATGCTTGTTAGGAAATATTCAAGAATAAATAAAATAAAAGTTTAACTTTGACACCATTTTGGTTATTATCAACTTTCGTACTAAGGTAAGTTAGCTTAAATCGACCTATTTTAACCTCAGGAATCTAAGGTTAAGCTATGGTTCATTCTTTACCAAATACCCTGTATAGTATGCGATGAAACTATTAGGACCGTTAAATATTATTTTTGTTTAAAAGGGTTTTATAATCATTTTCGGAATGTGTGTATTTTGGTTTATATGTATTTTATTTTGTTGTGACACACACATTTTAGAAATATGTACTTAACAACGGTTAGGTCCTTACACAAAAATACTCAAATAATGCTTATACTTACTAGTCTTATCCTCTTAAAATATAGCTACCTGGCATCTTCTTGAGATAAAGGGTGATTCGTTAAGAGGTACTTTTTTCATAAAGAAACAACTATGAAAAAATTGAATTTTATTTAAAAATCTTAATATCACACAAAAGAACCATTCTCTACAATTACTTCTTAAAGATAATTTCTTTCAAATGTTGACCGTGACTGCGGTTAAGATGGTCCATTATGAAGTGCCAATTCTCTATGACGTGTTCGAGCACTTTGATTGGTATTTTACCAATGAATGGAGTAAAATTGACCTCCAATGCCTCAATCGTAGCCATTCTCTTTACATCGTCACTCCAGCACGTTGGTGGTGCTTCTGCTTCGTTTATCCGATTGTCCGCCCGCGGTCGCATATTCCAATAATCTTCTGAGTGTAGCTGTTGTTCGGTGTCCATGCCACATGACCTGCATATCTCCATTTCTTTTTTGATACATGTTCTACTATGTTTTTCATTTTTGTTCTTTGCCTGATATTATTTGGTATTCTGTCTCCTTGTGATTCTTAGCATGACCCTCTGGGTAACCCTTATTTTCTGCTCTTAGATTTTCAGCAGCAGGAAAGCAATATACTGATAAGTTATGTGAATACTATAAATATTTAAAAAAAACAACGATTAAAGAGAACAAATAAATATATAATTATTATTATAGTCCATTTGTTTACGCTTTTTTCTCCGTATTTTCAAGAACCGCTCGGATTTGACATGAAATTTGGCATACGCATAGCTAATTTATAACAAAGAAAATAATTGATATTGCGTCGTCGGAGATGAAAAAATATACGTTAAAATTAAGTCCGGAAGTGGATGAACTGACTAATTCTAAACAACTTTTGTTCTATATACAGTTTTTTTCAAGTTAATATTTTTTGAGCTATTTGCGAGTAAATATGTTCATTTTTCAACATAAAAACCACGGTTTTAGACGATTTTTCGCAAATAACACAAAAAGTGTGCATTTTGTTTAAAAAAATGTTTTTAGCAAAAATATAGCTTATAAAAAAATTTAAAAAACTTGTGTACGCATGAAGTCGGTAAATCTAGTAGAGGAAGAGTTGTAGCTCGAGAAAAGTTGGTTCTTATTTGTCAAATTCCAAATCTAACATTTCAACGTGAAATAACCAAAAAATGAAGCACTTTTCGGGCAAAACTCGTTATAAGTTTTTTAAAGTCTTAGAAAAAGCTTTATTTTTATTTTTTTTAAAGTCTCTAGCAGCAAAAGTAAGCCAGTAACGCTGAAAATAAAGTTGGTTTTTTTTTTGGTGAAAAACATCGTAAATATCTCCACTTAATTAGCATCCCAACTGAAATTAATTATTACAGCTTTAAAATTTACTTCACTTTTATGTATATTTATATGATCTTGAAGTTTCACCATTTCAAAGTGCTTTTTTTTTAAATTTCAAAATACTTACTGTTTGAGTTATTTGCGAAAAACCGTCTAAAAACGTGTTTTTTATTGTCGAAAAATAAACATATTCACTCGCAAATAACTCGAAAAGACTAGATATTGACTTAAGTAATATAAAATCTTTATAGAACAACTTAACTTTATAGTTACTTACAATTCGTCAGTTTATCCAATTCGGGGCTTATTTTAAACGTATAGTTTTTCACTCCCGTGAAGGGGTGGTACTCCCCTAGGGCAAAAGCACACGTCGACACAATATCATTTTCTTCTTTGACCTGTTAGCTATGCGTATGCCAAATTTCATGTTAATCCAAGCTGTTCTTTAAAATTCAGAGGTTTTGTAATATTTTACCGTGAAGGAATGGAGTGATAGTTTAGTTTAATGAGAGAAATAACGGTTCGTACACAATAATCAAAGTAATAATAACTGCTATTTTTATATCTACCTACGATTGGTAAATTTTCAATTTTACAAGATAACAAATTACATTACATTAACATTTACAAGATAACAAATTACGTTAACATTACTAATATTTCTGGTACTTTTGATATTGTCAAAATTTTTTTTCGGCACCTGCCGGCGCCTTTTTGGTTTGGCGCCGGGGCGCACCGCTCCTCTCCGCCTTTATGGACGGCGCGGCCCTGGTCAGGTTATCCGATTCATGCACGATCTCCCATCAAATCCTCACCAAAAAAGTACCTCTAAATGAATCACCCTTTACTTATATTAGTAATAACAAACATACAAATTTTGATATTACTAAGTCCATCTGTTATTTTTTGTGGCATATATTTTTCCGATTGAATTTATGTAAGTCTGGTTAACTATTACTTCAGAGTTCAGTCGAATATCTTTATCGAGTTTTAACGTTGTTGGATTTTCAAATCCCTTTTATTAAGATTTATGGTGATATTCTAATTCTAGCATTACCACTAGAAAGAACATTGAGCACCCTGTCAGTGTTCAACGCTTTTGATCGCCACCTTCAATTCACTTGTGAATTAGAGGACTCAACCACTATTAGCTTACCTTTTTTGGATATGCGCGTCATCATGAGGGCAGATAGCACCTTTTACTTACAAGTTGGTGTAGACAGCCAATGACTTCAAACAGGTTTATCACCTACCATTCTTGCCATCCACTTAAAATCACCGAAGGCAATCTTTTCTTTTATTGCCAAGTAATCTTGTTGAAAATTCCTATTCCCCTTCCTTGGTTAACACATATCTTTTGTGTAAGAGTTACAGTTCCTTTATTAATGATTTACCCAGTGGCGACCAACTAAAGTAGAGTTCAAATATAACAGTTAATAATACAGTTCAAACTATAACATATGGAACACCTTTAACTTCGTCAATATCCCATTTTTCATCCTTACCATATTTTTCTCAAGTTACAAATAAACTTGAGACTGTCAGGAACTTGTTTTCAAACATTTGAACAAATTAATGTTGTTTACCACTTTCCTTGTGCAGAATGTAGGGCAGACCGGGCGTTCACTTCACACTTCACACTGTAGATTAACTTCACACTGTAGTGATTAACGTATCCACACATTGTTGCGCACTATCACAACCTGCTATTTTATCTAAACACAAGGTTAATTTTGAAGAGGTTAAAATTTTTTGCAATGAAAAGAATTACATTAAAAGACAGTTCTTGGAAATGTGTTGTATATTTTAGCATCCAACTGCACGTATAAGATTAATCGCATATTACACACCTTGCGAGCATCTGACAAAATTTTTTTTCTATTGCCATACCTCTGGCATCTGGTGCACTATAGTAAAATGTATCTTGTAGGTGGGACTGCAAATGACAATGTTGTTCATTAGTGTCTGTGTCTTGTAGATATATTTGTTCTTCTTCTTCTGTTTCAAGTCCACAAAAAAATATAGGTAGTTATTTGTTTGTTTTGTTTTGCTTAATATTTGAAACATTTACTAATTCATGGTCCAGTTGATTGGTGTTTTCAATAATGACATCTAATGTGTGTTTCTGTAGCTGTTATAACAACTCAGAAATGTTTATCTTGCTTTGTCTGATAGGTATGAAATTTTTTTTTGTCGATAAGTGCTTTGATTATTATAATAAGCTTCACCCGATTTAGGTTGTCCTTTCACTTGGTATTTTCCTAATGCTTTGATTTGACAGAAGTCTTGAACTATATTGTTTCATAGCTTTATTAGCTGGTTTATGTTTTGTACGCTAGCAATAAAAATTTAGGGTGCTTTTGGTTTGTTTTTCTTTATTTTGTTTATCTGATATGTCTTCGATACCATTTTCATTTTCTAGGTTAACACATATGTATGTTGTCGTAAGATTGAGCTGGATAACCAGTATAACCAGTAATCCTTTATCTTGGTTTGTCACTGGGCTTCTCATCCTTTTTATGGTATAGTGTTTGGCAATTATTGTTTGTATTCGGGTCTATACTAGATGAGGTTACAATTATTCACATGTGGGTCCAACTTGACATTTGTTTTGACTAACTGGCTGTCCATTTAATGAATTTCGTGTTATTATCTGCACTGTTGGTTGAGTTTATGCAAAATGTAGGTGAAAACATTGGTATCAGCTGACTTAATGACAATGTATAATTATAGAATGTAAAACTTCCACACATGCGTATTTTCCTTAATATTATGTTTAATCCTTTTGAATATGCTGTGCTTTTGACAATCATAGCTAACTGTGTTGTATTAGCATTGGAGGAGCATCTGCCCTTTCACGACAAAACCATGTTGGCGCAAAAACTTGTAAGTATAAATTTATTCATACATTTATTTTATATACTATAATTGTAATATAAATTTATTATCCTATTCACTCATTACCTCATTCACTCGAGTAACGATAAACCTATAAAAATAAAGATCAAATATGAAAAACAGTTGCAAAAGCATATATTGGAATCCACCAAACCAGCCAGAAGCATACTAACATAAAACTAGAGAGTAAACTCTACAGAGTAATAATCCCAAACTTCGCAGTATCGACGATCACAATAAATTAATAACGGACTCGGTTACAAATGCACACAAGCAGTAGAAGACAAGAAAGGTTTAAAAATATTGAGAAAAGAATTCACACAAAATAAAAAACGGAAAAATACAAGCAGAGAGACAAAGACAGAAAGGCACCAACAGATAAACGGACTTTCTAAAAATAGCTAGAAAGTTCTGTAAATGAGTCTGTAGCAACCAAAGATCGCGAGACAATTTCCCGACACGTGTAAGCCCTCTCATAAATAAGTCTGAAAAAGCATTCTCATAAAAATCTGATGATAAACTTTTTATTGATGCAATAAATGTAGGAGAAGAAAACCTATTAAAATCAGTAATCGATCTGTTTACTAAAATGCTGGATACGAGGGTATGGCAGAGATGTTTGCATAATTGCAAATTTGTATTGGTAACAAACAACATCAGTTTTAGTAGACGATTTGGAATCACCGGGTCTTTATATTAAAAGAGGAGTACGGCAGGGATGCCTCTTGTTGCTCCTGCTTTTCGTTTACTCCGAAAAACTTTTCAGACATGCATTATCTGAAAAAGAAGAAGGAATATGTAAAGGATGAAATCAATAATTTGCGATATGCGAACGACACAGTACTCCTTGCTTCTAGTCAAGATGACCTGCAAACATTTCTTGGTAGTATCGTTGAGAGCTTTAAGGAAGAAGGTCTGGATCTGAACATACGGAAAACCAAAATACTCGTAATAAGTGAATAACACAATATAAAACTTAAGCAACTTCTGTAGAAGAGCAGCACGCAAATCAAGACGAGATCTGATACCAAATGAGAGAATACGAGAAATGATGAGAGTCACAAATACAATAATTGATGACATAAAAACAAAACAACTAGTATAGTACGACCATGTACAGAGAATGCCAGATGACAGGATACCTAAGCAGGTTTTGGCATGCACACCACAAGGGAGAAGAAAAAGAGGAAGACCGAGAAGAAGCTGGAGTTGAAAAAGAACTAGAGAAAAGAGAAATCCCTCCAGATCTATGGTCTAACAGAGAAGAATGGCGGTTGGATATCAGTTAAATTGTAACGCAGGGAGTCACGGCGAAATCTAGGATAGGGCAGGCCAGAACAGCTTTTAGAAGGATGTCCAAATTATGTAACAAATAACTAAAATTGGCACTGAGGATTCTTCTACTTCGCTGCTAGGTGTTCTTGGTCTTACTTTATGGTGATGAGTCCTGAACTGTGAATAAAATCGATCTAAATCGCCGTGACGCTTTCAAAATGTGGTGCTATAGAAGAATTCTATAGTTTCTTGGGTGGAGAAGATTGAAAACTCCAGAATACTTGAACGTCCCAGCAATGCTATTGAGGTTATAAAAAGCACTAAGAAGAGAAAGCCTGAGTATTTCGAAAATATTGAGAGGTCCCAAATATAGGTTGTTACAAAATATTATGCAAGGGAAAATAGCAGGCAAGCGCAGTCCACGATAACGAAGGACATCATATTTGAAGAACTTGCAAGATTGGTATGGTGTTGACACAAGCATGATATTTATGGTGGCAGCGAATACAATTAAGATAGCTGTGATGGTAACTAATTTCTGAAAAGACATGGTACATGAAGAGTAAGAAGAGGGTACGATTCAAATGACTTCCATAATGTAGTGATAGTCCTGTTGTACAAAAAAATGATATCAATAAATTAGAAAATTATAGACCCATAACCCTCTTGTCACATGTGTGCAAACTCTTTACAGGCAGGCTTCAGAGCAGGATTTGGCACATATAACCATTTGCATACTATAAAGATATTAATTTGAAAAATAAATCCAGGACCTCATACCATTGGTTCTTACATTTATCGATTACGAGAAGGTTATTGATTCTGTAGAGTTTGAAACAGTATTTGAATCATTAAAATGAAGCCAAATATTTAAAGGTACACGTCACTAATCAGAACATTTATAAGAACATTAAAATTTCAAAATAAATATACGACTACACGAAAACACAGAAAAATTTGACTTAGGACAAGGAGTGAGACAAGGAGACATTCATTCATCAAATAAATTGTTCACTCTAGTCTAGAGTCAATATTTAAGAATACTTGTCTAACGGTGTATACCTTATATCTGGGAAAATTCGAATTTTAAGTTATAGGCTTCATAAGTGTGATCAAATATATTTCCTCTGGGAAAAACGGTTTTTCAAGCTCAATAATTCCTGTAATACCTTCAGTTATCATACTTGACCTTGAATGCATCATATACTACTTGTTAATTAATACGTTTCAAACTCATGTTTAGTGATTAAAATCGATTAAGCCGTTTCGAAGTTATCAAGCTTATATCTATTTGACCATTATCACCAAAATGGTTTATGTAGTTGTAGTGGTTATGACGCTAAATTTGATAGGGCAATCCGAGTTCATTTATCGGCCATCCCAATTTTTTTTGTAATCTATTTCGAATAGAAAAAACAATCTAGTGTACATTCGATGGACACTAGATCATTTGAGAGATAATAATAGAAAGGCGATCATTTATAACGCTTAACGTGGAATCGAGAAACATTACATTCAACTTCATAAATTTAATTTATAAATAATTTTGAAAAACTCCTGATACAAAAATAAAAATCCGCTAAACGCCGTCAAAATGAGTGGCGCATTCAGTATTCCAACTACAAAAGAGCTGATATGAAATGAATATTACGTGGCGCGAAAACGTATTTTCATTTTGATGGAAAATAAAATTCTAGTTTTATTTTGAAAGATTTTGCCATAATATTTGCTAAATTTGAAGTAAAACGCGCCACAAAACAGCTTCAAAATACAAACTCTATCAAAGTTACTTTTGTGGCGGGTTTTACTTCAAATTTAGCAAATAATATGGAAACATCTTTTAAAATAAAAGAAGAATTTTATTTTCCATCAAAATGAAAATATATTTTCGCGCCACGTAATATTCATATCAGCTCTTTGTAGTTGGAATATTGTATGCGCCACTCATTTTTACGGCGTTTAGCGGTTTTTTATTCTTGTTGTATAGAGATACTTACTAGATATAATATTAATAAAAATTTTGACTAGGTATCCGAAATTATTTAATCTGATGATCAATTTTTATTTTTCAGGAAAAAACAGAAAATTATTTTCTCGGTATCTTTTGTGTTGAAGCTTCTTTAAAAATTCTGGCTCTCGGGTTTGTGCTTCACAGGGGTTCCTACCTAAGGAACGTCTGGAACATCATGGATTTCTTTGTCGTCTTGACCGGGTGAGTTATCGCTTTCTCTTTTAAATTTTACATATTGTTAATATACCTACATTGCTAAGGAAAAAAACTTTACAGGATGATAAACCGAAATACGAGTACTTTTTCAAGACATAGAAGACATTATAAAGTATGAAGAGAGATTTTAAGGCCTATACAGTCGAACCTGCTTATTAGAATACCGGTTATAGGAATATCCCGGTTTAATGCATAGAAATTTGATATCCCGAAACGTTTCTACTAGCCACCAATAATTGGTTATTAGAATATCCCGGATAAAGGAATACTTTTGCTTGGCACGAAGGCTATTCCAATAAGCGGGTTCGATTGTTAAATACATTAAAAAACAAAAATTAAATATCTTATCATACATACAAGTTTACTAAAAATTATAACTTATTTTATATTTAATTCCAACAAGATATTAGTATCGTAGGCACTAATATTTAAACCCCGATTGAAAGTGGTCTCTTTCTCAAGCATTTTTATATAAATTTATCGGAAGTTTTAATCATATTTCTTTGACTGTCAAAACTATATTAACCGAAGAATAAATTGTTCTTAATAAAGTTCTAATCATTATATACAATATTAATCCACGCATTAATAAAAAACATCCATTATCTAATACAAAAAAACACTTTCAGATATTTCATTATATTTTTAAGAAAATTAAAGATATATAATGTCAACCACTTTTTAAATTCTCCTCTTCTATTAAATTTCGAATGTCTAATGACATTTTACACACATGCACACCAACACATATAGACGGAGAGCTAGAGCCGAAAAATCATCGTCATAAGTAATATGGAGTTTTTCCTGTAAAATGTGTTCATTTTATATTGACAATTATGACCCCTTTCAGGCTGACACCTCAGTGGATACAGGAAGTAGCAATAAGGGATGAAAGGGGAAAGTTAGTGCAGTCATTAAAGGTTTTCACCTCCTATTTTGTTAAACCTCCATCGATTTGCATGAAAATTGGCGACTAGTTAGAACATACCTCAAGAAATAAAACTGATTTGGTGCCAGCTTGCACTTTTACCATGGTGGTGAATACCACCCCTTCCCGCGGGTGAAAACAATTTTATTATTAAAAATAACCCCACAAATCGATAGAGGGACAAATTTTAAGTAAAATTTGTTATATCATGTTATTAAAATAAATCAATACTTTTTGAGTTATTAAAGATCAAATATTTTTGTCTATTTAAGAGCATATGCGTGAAGTTACGGATGATAAAAAGAACATATAATTAATTGTATGTTAGTATAATATTATTTTTATATTATTTCGATATTTAATTGAATTTTTTCTATCAATATAAACTGAATATGTCCAGAAACTGGGGGTGTCCAATAATGGGTACACTTGACATATTCAAATACAGTTTTGCTAAATTTATAATATCAAAATAATATAAAAATAATATTTTAGTAACATATCATCATCATTCTCTTTGCCTTATCCCTATGCGGTGTCGGCTTCCCTAATTGCATTTCTCCACACAATTCTATCTTGGGTCATATCAATGTTAATCCCCTTTACCAACATGTCCTGCCTTATCGCCTCCCCCCAGGTCTTCTTTGATCTTCCTCTCCTACTCCTTACAGGAATCTGCACTTCAGCTATTCTTCGTATTGGGTGACTAACGTCTCGACGATGAACATGACCAAACCATCTTAACCTATGCTCTCTCATTTTGGCATCAATTGGTGCCACACCTAGACTTCCCCTAATATACTCATTTCTAATTTTATCCTTCTTTGTCATTCCACTCGTCCATCTAAGCATTCTCATTTCCACCACATGCATTCGTTGTTCCTCTTTCTTTTTCACTGCCCAACATTCAGTTCCGTGCATCATAGCCGGTCTTATAGCTGTTTATAGAATTTTCCCTTAAGCTTAATTGGAATTTTTCTGTCACAAAACACACCACTCGCTTCTTTCCACTTCATCCATCCAGCCCTAATTCTACTGCATGCATTTCCATTACTCTGTAATACCGATCCTAGGTACTTAAAACTATTGCTTTTCACAATCATTTCACCATCCAAAGATACCATTTTATTTGTAGTAACTCCATCTTTAACTGAACATTCCAAATACTCTGTTTTTGTCCTACTAAGTTTTAAACCTTTTCCCTCCAGAGCTTGTCTCCACTGTTCCAGTTTTTGTTCTAAGTCTCTTTCACTATTTCCTATTAACACTATATCATCAGCATACATTAGGCACCATGGAATACTACCCTGTAGTTTTCTCTATTATCTAGTCCAAAACTAAAGAGAATAAATAAGGACTAAGCACCGAGCCTTGGTGCAATCCTACTTTCACCTGAAACTTATCAGTCTCTCCCACACCTGTTCTAACACTAGTCGTTACTCCCTCATACCTATCTCTCACAATCTTTACATACTCGCCAGGGACTCCTTTCTTATTGAGTGCCCACCACAGAATCTCTCGAGGAACTCTATCATATGCTTTCTCAAGATCAATGAATACCATATGAGCGTTGGCCTCTTTATTCCTGTATTTTTCCATCAGTTGCCTTACAATATTTTAGTAATATACAATTAATTAATATGTTCTTTTTATCATCCGTAACTTCACGCATGTGCTCTTAAACAGACAAATTTTTGATCTTTAATAACTCAAAAAGTATTGATTTATTTTAATAACATGATATAACAAATTTTACTTATGATTTGTCCCTCTATCGATTTGTGGGTTTATTTTTAATAAAATAGTTTTCACCCCCGAGAAGGGGTGGTATCCACCCCCAGGGTAAAAGTGCAAGTTGGCACCAAAGCATTTTTATTTCTTGGGGTATGCTCTAACTAGTCACCAATTTTCATGTAAACCGATGGAGGTTTAACAAAATAGGAGGTGAAAACCTTTAAAGACTACACTAACTTTCCCCTTTCAACCCTTATTGCTACTTCCTGTATCCACTGAGGTGTCAGCCTGAAAGGGGTCATATTTATCAATATACAATAGACACATTTCACATGTCAAACTCCATATTACTTATGACGATGAGTTTTCGGCTCTAGCTCTTAGACTAATACATACACATACAATATGGTGCGAATGTCTGTAATAAATTCGATATTTCGTAAACCGGCGACTTTAAGGAAAAATCCCGAAACAGGTCGATTTTTATTTTTAAATTACGATATTTTGGCATATATTTCATACGAGTGACGTCGTCCATATGGACGTGATGACGTAATCGATGATTTTTTAAATGAGACTAGGGGTCGTGGGATAGCTCATTTGAAAAGGTATTTAATTCTGTATTCCGTAATATAAATATTAACATAATTGTTAATACAGTAAAAAAAAAATTGTAATGTAAATTAATTGACAAAAAAAGAAGAATATATTATGTACCTTATTTAATTCAAAATATATTTTACTGCTTTCAGGAAACAGAAAAAATGTTTATTTGACAAATAAACACAAAATGAACGAGGTAAACAGTAGGTACCCTGGCCACCAGGTACTCGGGTGATCACTTACGACGTCATATTCGTTTTCAGTGTAAACCTTAAAGAAAAGAAAAAAAAAAAAAAAAAAGAAAAACCCCCGAGTGACAAAATTGAACTCATTTCCGCCGATAATTGACGAGTTCTGAATTTTTTTTATTGTCTGATTGAGGATGCACTTTAAGAATGCATTTTTTGTATGCATTTTTTCAATTAGAGGTCACAAAGTTTCCTGCCGCATTCACGAATTGAATGCAAAAGAATTATTAAGATCCGTCTTGTCGTTTTTTTCGGAGGTTCAGTGTTTTATGGTGCATATTGGTGTAATGTTTTGAAAAATTTTTTTCATAAAAGCACTCCTACCAAAAGCGGAGTATTTAATAGGCGAAATATGCATGCCTGGGAAATTGGAAAGCCTCACTTTAATTGAAAAATTACCGGTACGAATTTAAAAACATGTATGTCGCGATCCAATCGGATATATGCGTTATTGGGTCCAATTGGATTCATGGGGTTTCAACCCTCTGATTAATCCACTTATTTTTGTTTGTGGGAAATTAATTTATATGAACTGTATATTCTACACCAATAAATAAAACGGGTACCTACACTGTGAAATAAAGCTCAAAGTGCAGTCGACGCAAAAAGAAATAATGCCACATTTTTAAAAATCAAATAATGGTAAGACTGGACAAACAATTAGACTTCGTAAGTCCTAAGTTTTCACCCAACGTGTTCCGAAGTAGAACTGGAAGTCGCTATTTTAACTAGTATGACTTTGCGTTAATTGGTAGGATCACAGAATAATAAATGAGACACACACCTAAAACATTTTTGAAAATAATACAACAGAATTGTTAAAACTCTCGAATTCGAAATCAGTGACACACAATTTGGCTTTAGAAATGGTATGAGCACGAGGTGCTTTGTTCGGCTTGAATGTGCTGGACCAGAGATGCATGGACATGAATCAGGATATGTACTTATGTTTTGTCGACTTTGAAAAGAAATTTGATAAAGTTCAACATAAAAAGCTTGTAGATACATATATTAAAAAGCAAATATATTGACAGTCGTGATATGAAAATTATATCTAATACCTATATATTGGAATCAAACTGCCAAGGTAAGAGTTGACAACCGAGACATCAAAGATATCCAAATACAGAAAGGAGTCCGTCAGGGTTGCGTGCTGTCTCCACTACTTTTCAATGTCTACAGTGAAGCGGTATTTCAATAAGCGCTCTCAGATTCAATAGAAGGTATATCTATCAATGGAGAAGTTTTAAACAACTTAAGTTTTGCAGACGTACAAATCTACAGTAATAATAACTGATAACAACAATGATTTACAGAACGTAATGCAACGCCTTAATGAACGCTGCCATGAGTATGGACTGAAGACGAATTTAAAGAAAACTAAATGCATGATCATGACTAAATCAGCTCACACAAACATCCAATTAACTATTGATGATACTGTAATTGAGAGTGTGGATAAATAACTACAAATGCTTAGGAACATGGATAATATCAAATGTAAACCAAACCAAAGAAATTAAGACACGTATTGAAATAGCACGTGCATCATTAAACGTAAAAATTCATTAAACTTAAAAAGTTTCTTTGTTGTCGGGATGTTGTCGGGATATAAGGTTAGAACTACGCTTAAGGATGCTTCGATGTTACGTGTTCTCTACTCTTCTTTATGGCTTGGAAGCGTGGACATTGAAACAAATCCATTTGAACAAGCTGGCCGCCTTTGAATTTTGGTGTTACAGAAGAATCCTACGAATATTATGGATTCAAAGAATGTCAAACGTAGAAGTAACTATGTAGAAGGATAGGAAATCAACCGGAAATAATACTAACTATCAAAAGACGAAAACTTGAGTATTTGGGACATGTGATGAGAGCGCAAAAATACTCATTATTACAACTTATTATGCAAGGCAAAATCCGAGGAAAGCGAAATGTGGGAAGACGAAGAACATCCTGGCTTAAGAACTTACGGGAATCGTTCGAATGCAGTAGTGCAGAGCTATTTAGAGTGGCAGTGAACAGGCTCCATATTTCCATGATGATTTCCAACCTTCGATAGAAGATGGAACTTAAAGAAGAAGAACTTTGCGTCGATTGGTATACAATTTCACTAATTTTGAGTCATTTTGCCAACTTTCCGGTCATAAGTATTCACCGGGAAATGACACTAAAACGGGAACTAAATAATTACACTTTTATAAAAAAGATCTTTTTATAATACCATGTTTTTATCATACAACTCTAAAGTATTTTGTTGTTTCATATGCTGAAAATTTTACATGACAAAAAGTAACGCCATATATTGAGGAAACCAACATATTAAGAAAGCTAGTAGTGCCATCTTTTTATAAAAGTGAGAACTAATTGTACCATATAAAATTTAAAATGACTTTAAATTCCAAATAAAACCCAATGCATCTATGTAAAAGATATTGAATATTGCATCTACTGGAATGGAAATAGATAAGTTTGAGGTCGGTGAAGGGGTGCGACAAGGTGACCCAGCGTCATAATTGTTTTTCAGTATTTTTCTTGAAATTGTCATCAGAGAAGCCGAAATTAACAGGACAGGACTTGTATATCAACGGCAATACCAATGCTTGGCATTCGCTGATAACATAGTACTGTTAACCGGATGTAAACAAGAATTAAAAGAAATTTAAAAAAACTAGAGGCGATAGCGAGAAAGAAAGGAATATACATAAACGAAGAAGAGACTAAGTATATGGAATGAACAGAACGAGAATATATACAAGGACAATACCTGACAATAAGCACAGAAGGAAAAATATATAAATTCGAAGAAGTAGAAAGATTCCAATATCTAGAAGACCAAATATGAAAGAAGAAATGCAAGCGAGACTTATGCTGGTAATCGTATCTTTGCTCTAAACAACTTATTAAGAAGTAAGAACATATCCAGAAGGGCTAAGAAAAGAATACTTAAGACAGTGTTAAGACCTAGAGCATTACATGCCAGTGAAACATGGACGATCACCAAATCCAAGCAAGTCATGCTGAAAGTGTGGGAAAGAAAAGTCCTCAGGAAAATATTTGGAGGAAAGATATGGAATTGTATGTAGATAAAAAGATCAAATGTAGAACTGTAGAGGATGTATGGAGAAACAAATACCATGGGGATCATAAAATAACAAAGAATGAGATGTTTGGGACATATCCAAAGGATACCAAACACAAAACTCCCCAAAAGAATACTAACGGGAGGAATAGGAAGAAAGGTAGACCGAAAACCAGATGGAAGAAAGATGTTTAAAGAGACATGGAAGAACTTAAAATCACAAACTGAAAAAATTAAGCAGCAGGCAGGAAAGAATTGAAAAGAATAGTATTCAAATAGTACAAGACTTCAAACAAGCTTACGATTCTGTTAGCAGAGAAGCATTGTGGGAGACTATGGTAGAAATGGGAGTACCTGGAAAACTGGTACGATTAGCAAAGGTGAGCACGGAGAACGCTTCCGCACGAATCAGAGTTGGCAGCAACACGTCGGAGGAATTCCTCATTGACACAGGACTTAGACAAGGAGATCCTCTCGCCCCCCTGATGTTTAACTTCGCACTGGAACATGCAGTAAGGAAAGCTCAGCCACAACTGACAAACGGATTTGCCGCCCAAGGATCAAAAATACTATTAGCCTTTGCGGATGACGTGGACACAATTGCACAATCCACCAGAGATGCAAAAGAAGTTTTCACCCTATTCGAGAACGGAGCCAAGGAAGTTGGTCTTAAGGTCAACGAGGACAAGACCAAGTACATGGTGGTTACGAAGAACCCAAGACCAAGGGTTAGACAAAACGTAACAATTAATGAATACAATTTTGAAGTCGTCAAAGAATTTAAGTACTTGGGAGCGATCATAACATCTGAAAATAACTATGAAAAGGACGTGGCAGCCAGGATTATTGCAGGAAACAGGGCATATTACTCGTTAAGGACCCTACTTAAATCAAAAATACTCTCAAGACCAGCAAAAATAAGAGTATATAAGACAATAATAATTCGTCCCACAATAACGTACGGAAGCGAAACCTGGACTCTGAATCAGCGGGAAACAACAAAATTACTGGTACTTGAAAGAAAGATACTGCGGACTATCTATGGGCCTTGCAGAGAAGAGACAACAGGAGAATGGAGAAGAAGACACAATGATGAACTCCAGACAATATACGGAGATGAAAACATAGTACGCTACATTAAATCAAACAGAATACGATGGGCGGGTCACGTACTAAGATCAAGTGACGAAAGACTTCTAAACGCCACATTCTGGGAAAGGCCCGATGGAAAAAGATCAGTTGGTCGCCCAAGAAAGAGATGGAAGGACGCAGTAGCCAGCGATCTACGCAAAATGGGAGTACAGCAATGGGAAATAGCTGCTCAGGACCGACAACAATGGAGGGAAATAGTAAACGCGGCCAAGACTCACATAGAGTTGTAGAGCCAAATGATGATGATGATGATGTTAGGTACATACTTTGTTTTGTTCTGATTTATTTCTAAACCCTTTTTGGATGCTTCTTTGCATAACTTCGTAAATTCTTCCTTTAAACTGTTTAGGTTTCTGCTAATTAATGCTATGTTGTCAGCATACGCGGTAAGTTGCGACGTCGAATAATCGTACCTTTTATTTCTGTAGAGTCGCCTTGTCGTACTCCACTTGCTATTTCTACATTTTTGGTGATTCCGTTATCTGTAATTATTGTTGCAGTCGATCCTTTCATTGTTATTTTCGTAAGTTTTATAAGTTTCATTGGTATATCTAGGGTTTTCATGTCTTCTATTAGGTCGGGTCTTGTTAAGCTGTCAAAGGCTTGTGTAAGTCGATATCATGTTCGTAACATTTCTCAATTGACTGTCTGATTATGTGAACTGCGTCTATTACTGACCTTCCCTCTCTAAATCCGTGCTTGTAGTCTTCTATTTTAGTTTCAATGTATTTTGAGAGTTTTTGTCTGATTAATGATGTCAATATTTTGTAGCAGCTGATTAACAGTGTTACTCCTCTATAGTTGTTACATTTTGTGGTGTCCCCTTTATTAAGAATTGGAAATATCCATCCAGTTTTTTATTCTTCGGGCATTCTTTCTTCTTTCCAAATCTTTATTATTAGGTCGTATATAAACCCTTTTATGATAAAGATAGGGTAGTAATTTTATGGTTATTTCAGCGAATTACTCGGAAAATCGATACATTCGAAATTTTCTACAAATGATATCTCTAAAGCTTTATATTTTTAGCAACACTTAACTCCATTTAATTAGTTAAACAATGCCAGTAGTGCAAATCAATGAAAATTAATTATGTAATTAATTTATCGATCGCAATGCTCTTTAATAAGGATCTTGCATGCTGAATATGTGAATGTAATTTGATAATCCTGTTGGGGATATTTAAGCACTCTTTGCTAATCAATAACAATTTAATTACTGCTTCTGATCAAGTAAATAACCATTACGACGCCGTCTCCTATAAAAGAAAAAATAACAGTGCGCTTATAAATATGACGTCCAAAAACAATAGAGGCATAACGTATGCGACAAAGGAACTGTTATTCGATGTATTTTTTTAGCTTTTTGGGTCTCTGATTCTAGACTCTACAGATATTCCGTCGACACTAAACAATGATTATTCGAAAAACGATAATACAACTATTGAAATTCCATCTGTAGTGAAATGATAAAATTGAATTAAATTTCATTCTGTTTTGCGAATATCTATACTTTTTCAAGAACATTTTTTATTGCTATAGAGAAAGTACAGACACCCAAACTTATATGGAATCACCTGATATTTCTTATTATTTCGTGCGAATTAAAAAAAACGAACACACCAAGTCAAACTATATTTATTTTAAAACAATTTAATAACAAATGGATAACAATTAAACTAAACCATAAAGTATTTAACAAGCAGATTGAAACTAGTTGTTTTAAAGTCAATAGCAAAAAAAATTTCAATGCAAAACAAATAATGTTTAAATTGTTTATATTTATTTATTTTTTGTGTTTTTTTGGTAGTCAGTGTTATTACCCTTAGTCCTTATACAAGCTTCAGTTTGCGTGGGCACGCTCCTAATCAAATTATCAACATTTTGTTGTGGTAGGTTACTCCATCCTTCAAGAGCAGCTTGTACTAGCCGTGCGGTGTTTTGTGGATTATCCCGGCGAGCTCTAATTTTTCTTTTAAGCATATCCCACAAATACTCTATAGGGTTAAGCTCGGGTGAGCAAGCAGGCCACTCTAAACAAGGGATACCTTCTGCTTAAATGATGTCTCTAGTCACTCTAATGGTATGTGGAGGTCCATTATCACGCAAGAAAATTAAATTTTCTGCTGTTACACCTCTGCAGAGCCTAACTACAGGTTATCAACATATCTGTGAGCAGTAAAAGTTGATTGGATGAAAATTAAAGGAGTTTTTATACGGACCACAATTTCTGTCCAGAACATTACACTTACCCTTGTATATTTTTGAACAGATCTGACAGTTTTCGTTATTGCTTGTCTTCCTCGACCTCTAAGTATACGATTTCGTGGGTCATCTGATTTTACACAAATCCTGATTTTTCTAAAAATAGCACAGTTTTTCAATTCCCAATGTTCCCGTTTTGGTGGTGAAGACATCAATTTAGGCGATCAATCTTGTGCTACCTGGACAACTCGGGAACTTATAACTGTCTCCTGCTGTATACTTCTTGGCACGAACTCTTCTTCTTATCGTTTCAACTGAAACAGTTACACATGTAGCTTCCAAAGGCTGCCTTTGGAGCTGCAGGTGACAATTGGTTGGGTGTCTTCCAGCTGATTGGTCTATTAAACGATCGTGGCGAGCCATTATTACTTTTTGGCGACTTTGTTGTGCTTTATTTTTGAGCTTTCCTAGTTCTTGTTACCCAGCATAAGTTTTGGACAGAACCCCCTGTCTTACTCCCAGCTCTACAGCTATGTCTCTCTGAGAACATTACTTGCTCCACAAGACCAATAATCTTTCCTCGTTGTAAGTTCTATAACCCCACATGAGGCATATTTTCGTTTTTGGACGCAAAAGTTAGTTTATTTATTTTCGTTCAATTTGCAACTCAAGCAAATAACCTATAATGTACCGAGCTGTACTATCTGATTGTCTTATAGATTTGTTTATTTTCAATAAAAATCTTTATTCTTCGTAACAATAACAAGTTTTTTCAAAAGAAATAATAACATTACTTTTAGTCCATGTGGTGAGACCGCTCTCGGCTGAAAAAAATTCTGATTCGGTTTATTTGTGGATTCCTATTCAAAAATGTCCCCTTTAAACAAATCTGGAGGGTGCTGTGCGGAATTTTTGGGCAGAAATTGTTTAAACAATTTTTTTAAACAAATACAAAAGATCACGCTTTTTTGCCCTGCAACATATATTTTTAGATTTGTTGGGTCATTCTAAACAAGAAAGGTATCTTGTAATTTTCCTGAAAAATTGATAGTTTTCGAGTTATAGGCGATTTAAAATCTGAAAAATGCGAGCATACGCATTTTCGAGGCTTAAAAACTCATATTTAAATTAGTATTTTTGAGGTTACCACATACTTAAATTAAAGATTCAACATTCAGCTTTAAGATTCTGTAGAGTGATCACGTCTAGCCTTAATTTATACCGTTGTTTTTTAATTGTTAAATATGCGTGTTTATCAGATTTTTTGCCGGTGCGGCGCGCTCTATTTAAAAAATCTCCTATTCTCCTCCGAAAAATATTTTTTCTAGATTCTTTGCGATATTCTAAATAAAATAAGTTTCTTGACATTTTTCTTAAAAGTTAATAGTTTTAAAGTTATAAGCGATTTAAAATCCGAAAAATGCCAAAAGAACGCATTTTCGGATTTTAAATCGCTTATAACTTTAAAACTGTTAACTTTTGGGAAAAATGCCAAGAAACTTATTTTATTTAGAATATCCCAAAGAATCTAGAAAAAATATTTTTCGGGGGAAAATAGGAGATTTTTTAAATGGAGCGCGCCGCACCGGCAAAAAAATCGTATAAACACGCATATTTAACAATTAAAGAACAACGGTATAAATTAAGGCCAGACGCGATCACTCTGCAGAATCTTGAAGCTGAATGTTGAATCTTCAATTTAAGTATCTGACAACCCCAAAAATACTAATTTAAATATGAGTTTTTAAGCCTCGAAAATGCGTATTTTCGCATTTTTCAGATTTTAAATCGCCTATAACTCGAAAACTGTCAATTTTTCAGAAAAATTACAAGATACCTTTCTTGTTTAGAATGACCCAAAAAACCTAAAAGTATATGTTTCGAAAAAAAACGTGATCTTTTGTATTTGTTTAAAAAAATTGTTTAAACAATTTCTGCCCAAAAATTCCGCCCGGCACCCTTCAGATTTGTTTAAAGGTGACATTTTTGAATAGTAATCCACAAATAAACCGAATCAGAAATTTTTCCAGACGGGAGCGGTCTCACCACATGGATTATTTGAAATACATGGTGATTCCATATAAGTTTGGGTGTGTGTATAATGACCGATGGGCATGAATGTTCGTTTTCCATTCGTATGAATTACTGCACTAGCTACAGATTCAAATCACTGGATTTAAAACTAATTTCAGTCTCATTATGTCTTCCAGTCTCATAAATAAAGGTATGGATACGCGTATTAGAAACTCTTTCATGGAATCTTCTTTTTTTGGTGCCGTGTCCGTATTCAGACGTTGGCCGTCATCTTCTTCTTTAAGTATCGTTCTCGATCTTGCGCGGCATGTAATAATTGACCTGCTGATAAGCCAGTCCGTTGAAGAAGGTTTCGGATCCATGAATATTTCTCTCTACCAATTACTATTTTTCCGTCGATCTTTCCATTGATTAGTGCAGTATCCTGTATCTGCTATTTACCTCCCGTTATGTGCCCCAGATATTCAAGTTTTCTCTTTTTTATCATCTTCATTGAGTCACCTTCGCATTGACCTACTCTGTTTAAAACTTCTTTGTTTGAAATGCGTTGAGCCCATGATATTCTGAGCATTCTATGATATGACCACATCTCGAAGTCTTTTAATTTATTCATCATGTTAACCTTTATGCTCCAGGTTTCACATCCATATAGTAATACAGGATATACATAACATTTTAGGAACTTGATTCTTAATTGTAAGTTCAGCTAAGAATTGCTCAGAATAGATCTAAGTTTTATAAATGCTCCTCTTGCAATTTCTATACCTACGAGTTTTGATTTCTTCATCGGGATTTATTGTCGCATTTATCCAACATCCTAGGCATTTAAAATGGTTAAACTTTGGTTATCGGTGATTTTAAGCGAAAAGCAATGCTTATTTTTTAAATAAACATTTTTTTCTGTTTTCTGACAGTCGTAAAATGTATTTTAAATTAATAAAATTACATACATTCTTCTTTTTTTGTAAATTAATTTAATTAAAAAATATTTTATACCCCCCTGTATAAATGATTATATTAATGCTTACATTACTGAATAGAGGAATTAAATACCCTTTCAAATGAGCGAGCACACGATTCCTATTATTTGTAAAATCATGGATTACGTCATCACGCCCAGATTGATGACGTCACTAGTATGATATATATGCCAAAAAATCATAATTTAAAATTAAAAATAAACATATATCTAAACATACTAAATGTACAAATATTACGTACACCCCCTCTGTGGCTCAGTGGTAAGAGCGCCTACCTTTGGATCGAAAGGTCCGAATGGTCGTGAGTTCGAATCTCACCAGGGTCAGAAATTTTTCGTTTATTATAAATTAATAAATGAAAATAGTTTCTGTCTTTGTGGGATCGGTACTCACCGGAGGGACCGCAGACTTTCGGATAGAATTAGCGTCTCTTTGCAAAGACAATGACGTCGACTTTGCAAAGTAACAAGACATTTACTCAACACACACACTACACATTACACTAGGTACCTAATTGGAAAAATCCATACAGTACCATCACCTTGCTAATGGCCGTTAGTTGTTGAGGCATTAGCTAAATAAAATAAAAAAAAATTAAAGGCACTCGTGGGAGTGCCGACAGAAGTGAAAACTTCTTATAGTATATAAATTACGAGCTCAATGCTTTTACCCCACCCTAAAAGAAGTGCTATACCTATATCACATATGATATACACGATGCGTATGCCCTATGCTATTTATGTATACATACACATAATTTATATATGTACAAAATTTATTTCAGCGAAGTGATGACGGTCGCAAATTCAATACTTTTTCCCCATCCAAGAAGTGCACAACGTCCCTTCAATTCAAAAATTTATTTCGTCGAAGCAATAACGTTCGCTAATTTACTACTTTTTCCCCATCCAAAAAGTGCACAACGTCCCTCAAGAAGTTTTCACTTCAATTATTTATTTCATCGAAGCGATGAAGGTCGCTAATTTAATACTTTTTTACATCGAAAAAGCGCACAACGTCCCTAAATAAGTTTCACTTCAAATATTTATTTCGTCGAAGCGATTACGGCCCTAATTCAATACTTTTCCTCCATAAAAAAAGTGCACAACGTCGCTATAAAAGTTTTCACTTAAAAAATTTATTTCGTCGAGGCGATGATGGTCGTTAATTTAATAATTTTTCCTTATCCAAAAAGTGCACAACGTCCCTTAAGAAGTTTTTACTTCAAAAATTTATTTTGTCGAAGCGATGAAGGTTCCCTAATATAATATTTTCCCCATCCAAAAAGTGCACAACGTCCCTCAAGAAGTTTCCACTTCAAAAATTGATTTCATCGAAGCGATGACGGTCGCTAATTTAATACTTTTTTACATCGAAAAAGTGCACAACGTCCATAAATAAGTTTCACTTCAAATATTTATTTCGTCGAAGCGATGACGGTCCCTAATTCAATACTTTTCCCCCATCCAAAAAGTGCACAACGTCCCTCAAGAAGTTTTCACTTCAATTATTTATTTCATCGAAGCGATGAAGGTCGCTAATTTAATACTTTTTTACATCGAAAAAGCGCACAACGTCCCTAAATAAGTTTCACTTCAAATATTTATTTCGTCGAAGCGATTACGGCCCTAATTCAATACTTTTCCTCCATACAAAAAGTGCACAACGTCGCTATAAAAGTTTTCACTTAAAAAATTTATTTCGTCGAAGCGATGATGGTCGTTAATTTAATAATTTTTCCTTATCCAAAAAGTGCACAACGTCCCTTAAGAAGTTTTTACTTCAAAAATTTATTTTGTCGAAGCGATGAAGGTTCCCTAATATAATATTTTCCCCATCCAAAAAGTGCACAACGTCCCTCAAGAAGTTTCCACTTCAAAAATTGATTTCATCGAAGCGATGACGGTCGCTAATTTAATACTTTTTTACATCGAAAAAGTGCACAACGTCCATAAATAAGTTTCACTTCAAATATTTATTTCGTCGAAGCGATGACGGTCCCTAATTCAATACTTTTCCCCCATCCAAAAAGTGCACAACGTTCCTAAAGAAGTTTTCACTTCAAAAAAGTATTTCATCGAAGCGATGACGGTCGCTAATTTAATAATTTTGTCCATCCAAAAAGTGCACAACGTCCCTAAAGAAGTTTTCACTTCAAAAATTTATTTCGTCGAAGCGATAAAGGTCGCTAATTTATATTTTTCCCCATCCAAAAAGTGCACAACGTCCCTCAAGAAGTTTCCACTTCAAAAATTGATTTCATCGAAGCGATGACGGTCGCTAATTTAATGCTTTTTTCCATCGAAAAAGTGTACAATGTCCGTAAAGAAGTTTCACTTCAAATATTTATTTCGTCGAAGCGGTGACGGTCCATAATTCCATACTTTTTCCCCATCCAAAAAGTGCAAAACGTCCCTCAAGAAGTTTTCACTTCACGAATTTATTTCATCGAAGCGATGACGGTCGCGATGACGGTCGATAATTTAATACTTTTTTTCCATCCAAAAAGAGCACAACGTCCCTAAAGAAGTTTTTACTTCAAATGTTTATTTCGTCGAAGCGATGACGGTCGCTTATTTATTACTTTCTCCCCATCCAAATTTAATAATTTTTCCCCATCCAAAAAGTGCACAACGTCCCTAAAGAAGTTTTCACTTCAAAAATGTATTTCGCCGAAGCGATGACGGTCGCTAATTCAATACTTCTTCCCCATCTAAAAAGTGCACAACGTCCCCAAAAGAAGTTTTCACTTTAAAAATTTATTTTGCCGAAGCGTTGACGGTCGCGATGACGTTCGCTAATTCAATACTTTTTCCCTATCTAAAAAGTGCACAACGTCCCTAAAGAAATTTTCACTTTAAAAATTTATTTCGTCGAAACGATGACGGCCGCTAATTTAATACATTTTCCCCATCCAAAAAGTGCACAACGACCCTCAGGAAGTTTTCACTTCAAAAATGTATTTCTTCGAAGCGATGACGGTCGCAATGACGGTTGCCAATTTAATACTTTTTCCCATCCAAAAAGTGCACAACGTCCCTAAAGAAGTTTTCACTTCAATACATATACGTACAAAATTTATTTTTTTTGAAGAGGTGACGGCCGCGATGACAGTCGCGAAATAAATCCTTTTTCCCTATTGAAAAATAGGTTTTACATTTATTTTAAATTTAAATACTTCTATACAATTTATGTATAGATACACATAATATAGATACGTACAAAATTTATTTCGTCGAAGAGATGACGGTCGCTATGACGGTCGCGAAATAAATCTTTTTCCCCCATCCTAAAAATAGGTTTTACATTTATTTTAAATTGAAATACATACTTCTATACAATTTATATATACACACAAATAATATATAGCATAAGCGATGACGGTCGCAATGACGGTCGCGATGACGGTCGCGAATTCAATGCTTTTCCCCTATCCAAAAATCGCACAACGTCCCTAAAGAAGTTTTCACTTCAAAAAAATATTACGTACGTACATAATTAATAAATACGTAAAAATACTTGAGAAAGGTCCATTGAGACAATACCAACAAAAAATTTAATATTTTTAAAAAGTTATGGAAAAATAACTTAAAGCGTTCAGTTTATTTATTTCTAATTTTCTGAGAATCAAGCTAAGTTATTCTCATGTAGCTTTTCAGAAAACGCATAAAAGTCTCGAGAAAATAACAGCCTGTAAAGTTTTTATTCTTTAGTGTTCTTTACTTCAGCTTTTTACAGACTAAATTTTACAGCTTCTGGAAATACCTATTAGCTCTTGATGACGATAATAAAATTTTAATTGTATTTCCCGGATGGAAAATAAATCGGAAAATTTAGCAATAAGTAAATTTTCCCCAGATTTGATTTACTGGACGAATTTAATTATTTTCTTAAATACATAATAATATATGGATCTGTTATAACAATAAATTATTAGCTCTGGTTTTATTAAAAATTATATTTTTGTCGGAGGGTGCTCTAAAATAGTTTGTTTATTATATTTTTTCTTGTACTGCCTATCCATTTCGATGCTGGTGGCCATCATGGCAATCTGTATTTTGCACACTTCTTCTTCTCCTTTGTGTGCCGTGCTTGTTTTTAAGCGTTGGCTATCGTCGTATTAACAAGCTGATGAAATGTTTCTCGGTCGGCAGCTATATGAAACAATTCCTCGAGTTCGACCTGTCCATTGTCTAATGTTACGCAGCCAGGACAGTTATTTTCTTCCAACTCAGCGTTTTCCTTCGATTTTGCTCTGAATGATCAACCGGAGTAAGCAATATTTAGGTCCTCTAACGGCGTAACCAGGATGATCCTAAGGGGAGGGGGTTACAACTTCAAAATGGCTTGATTTGTCAACAACAGATATTGGTGTTAAGCGTATAAAGCTGAAAGTAGATCCCAATTGGGAGGAACCTTTTTCATTTTTATGACATTGATCAATTCTAGCTCTTTGTGCATGGTCTCCAGCACACGTTCGTTGGATATGTGTGCTGTACACAACTTGAACGCTTCCAATTTTTTGAAACTCTTCATTTTTGTTGTCCAAGTTTCACATCCATAGAACAAAACGGACCAGATGTAGCACTTCAATACTCTTAGACGTGTGGTCAATGACAGATTTCTAATGCACAATACAGAACGCCAGCCAACAAAGCTTTTTCGTACAAGTTCTATTCTGGTCAAAATTTCCTCATCACTTTACACCTTGCAGTCAATCCAGCCTGCAAATCTTGCCAACGATGAACGCGATATGGATTATATGCTAAGAAAGTTACAGATCGAATATGAAGAATGGGGCCTATGTATGAACATGGAGAAAACGGAATATTTGAGAATAGGAGAGGAAACCGAAGATCCGGAATTAGAGTTAAGAAGTATAAGAAAATGTAAGGAATGTAGATATTTAGGAAGCATAATATCAGAAGAAGGAACTACAAAAAGAGACATACAGCATAGGATACAGCATGGAAGGAAAGCAACTCGTATTTTAAATGATCTATTATGGTCTAATAAGATGAAGCTGAACACAAAATTAACAATCTACAGAACAATTGTGGAACCTATTATAACTTATGGAGCAGAGTGTTGGCAACTCACCGGAAAGAAAAGAAAAAATATAGAAGTAGCTGAAATGGATTACTTACGTAGAGCATGCAGGGTATCTAGATTAGAACACGTACCAAATAAGGAAATAAGACGACGGACAAAGAGTGTTTATTCCACGGTTGACCATATAGAAACAAAGAAATTGCTATGGTATGGTCATGTTATGAGGATGTCAGAGGAAAGATGGCCAAAAAGAGCATTCAATTACACACCCATGAATAGAAGAAGAAGAGGAAGGCCTGCAGAAACATGGAAGAAATGCATAAAACAGTCTACGGCAGATAGAGCAATTGAAGAAAACGAGTGGGTGGATAGAAAACGATGGCGAACGAAATGTGGGATGCGGAGGAAACCGTAGGAACCCCACTGCTTATATATAGTCAATCCAGCTATCCAGATAATTAAAGTGTTCAAGAATTTTCCCTTTTCCGGGATTTTCTTATCTAATGTTATTCTGAAGCTATTTCCTTGTGGCATTTTTATGATTAATTATTTATATGGGAAATAAGCCACAATTAAAATGAAAAAATAATTTTTTGGAGGATTTCGAAACTAATATAATTTCTAAACAAAATTTAAAGCCCACTGTATGGTGGAGATATGTCAATGATGTGTTTTCAATATGGCCTCATAGATCAGAATTGTTGGATACATTCCTGAATATTATAAACGATCAAGAAGAGACAATAAAATTTACAATGGAAAAGGAATATAATGACACCCTGCCTTTCCTCGATGTTTTAGTCTCAAAGAAGGATACTGGATATGAGACTCAAGTGTATAGAAAACCAACACATACCAACAGATATCTCAATTACAAATCAAATCACATCAGCGTTAAAAAGGGAATTATAAAATCCTTATATGATAGAGCCAAAATTACTTGTTCTAACGAAAATTAATTTTTAGAAGAAAAACAATTCTTAACATCTGTTTTATTAAAAAATGATTATCCTTTATCGTTTATAAATAAAGAATTATCAAGATTGGATCGAATGGAACAGAACAACATAGAACGGGATCCTACAACATTCACAAGAAATAATACGAGGAAAATATCAATACCATACATAAAAGGACTATCTGAGAAACTTAAAACAATAGGAAATAAATTCAACATTTCAACAACATTCAAAACAAACAACACATTGAGATCTATTCTATCTAAGACTAAACCTAACAATGAACAAGAAAGGACAAAGAATTGTATTTATAAAATACCTTGTGAATGCGAACAGTTTTATATAGGTGAAACATCAAGACCATTAAACGTTAGAATAAGTGAACATCAATCTTATATTAAAAATAGAGAGTTTGATAGATCTCAAATATGTCAACACGCATGGGATAATGAACATAGAGTTCAGTGGAGAGATTCAAGTATAGTCCTGAAAGAAACAGATAGTAAAAAGAGAAAAATCAAAGAAGCGGCTCTAATTATGCTAAACGAAACCAATTGTGTCGCAAATTCCTCGGTGGAATGCAGTAGGATGTGGATACCCATACTGAAAGAGGAAGTCAATAGAAAGAAAATACCACAATTAATAAGTCAATAGTCGAGTTAGTACATATTTTATATTTTAGTATTACTTATATATCCATATATTATTGATATTATTTATAATTTAAACAAAATTATAGTAAAGTCAGAATTTGGTATTAATTTTGAGAGTAATTTAAATGTAAGACCAAATACTTACGATGTCGGGATAGTATCACGAGGTTTTTCCTGGTTTTCCCTCGTGATTTACTATGAGATCTCTAACACTAGAATTTTAATGTCACCGTTGCATGTGGTTGTCTTTTTAAAGACAGATCACATGCTATGATTTTTTTTTGTGACGGATATTCTTGAGTTGGGGTTGATTTCATGTAATCGAATGAACTATCTTTCAGTAAAGTCGTCCCAGGAACGCAACTCATAAATATTGGCAATATCATTTTAAAGTCTTATACTTTAAAATGTATCATATGTATCTGAATTGCCGATATAAATGAGTCAAATTAAATAAATTATTAGAAGAATTTTTTACTAAGCAACAACATTTTTGTTTCCATTAGTAGTATTTTGTATTTTGACAACGGCACCCGATTTGGGCGTCGAAACGTTAATAAAATTATTTTTTCATTTTAATTGTGGCTTATTTCCCATTCCCATATAAATAATTTTTCTTATCTAATTTTAGTACCGAGTCTTCGATATTAATTTTTCCGACCATTCATTTTGTTTTCTTTGCGTTGATTGTTAACTTTGCACACTGCTGCTCTGAAAATATTTGTGGTTGCTGTGTTGAACCACATACGTAGATTTTTCAACCAGGAAATCCTTTGCCTTCCTGATCCCCGTTTTCTTTCTACTTTTCTCTGCAAGATTAGTTGCAGTATTTCATATATCTCGCTGTTCCTCATGATGTGACCGAGGTATTCGATTTTGGCTGTTTTTATTGTGGTTTATAATTCTTTTTTCATTCTTAATGAAACACCCTGGACCTCGATTTTTGACCCTTCGCTTCGTTATCGAACGTATTCGCTTCGTATCTGTTTAGTATACAGATAGCGAATTATCGATAACGAAGCGAAGGGTCAAAAATCGAGGTCCTGGTTAGTAACGTGGTCGGTATAAGAGATTTTCAGGATCCGACGATGAAGCCACCTTTCGAAAGCCTCAATTTTATTGCAGATAAATATATTACATACAAATTTTTTGCAATAAAATTCTTCATTACTCAGTGAATATATTTGTACCAATTTTTAAAAGTTGGTTTAGAATTTTGTTGCAATCCGAAGACTTTCATTTCTTCAGCAAAAAACTTTATTCTCTAAATGATTCGTTGATTTCTTCTGTCGTGTCGATTACATTTTTAGTAATTATGTCTGAAGTTTTTGATTATAATATGGGAAATCACTGACTGTATTGGTTCTTATTGATTCAATATGCAACTTATTTCTTTTTTATTTTTATATTTGACTCTCTTTGCATAAATTCTGTCCTATATTTATCATCTTTAAAACTACACACACCGGCAAAATTAGCCGAACACGTTAAAAATGGGACATGTTTGATGTCTCGTATTTCATAAACCAGTGGTCCGATTTGAGTGATTCTTTTAGTATGTTATAGCCTTTTTATTTAAGAATATCGGTGTAATAATATTGTTGCTAGACAGGTAAATGTCATTTTATACCGGATGTAACAAGCATACTGTGTTTTTTTCTTAAAGTTCGGAACACCCTGTGGAATATTCCAGCATATATAAAATATTAAAATTAAAACTCGATTGTAGAATTATGCTTTCTTAACATTTTCTTTTTTGATTCATTTGCTTATGTTGGAAAATAAAAAAGTTATGTGCTTTAACAACTAGCCAGGTTTTTTATCAATAAATCCTCATAGTAGGGGAGAAAAGTATGCTAAATTTGCAATTACTCGAGCGTTCTTGTGACCTGGAGTGGATTGTGAAGAGTGGGTGCTACAACCAAAAAAAGTTAAGTTAAGTTTTCCATAGAGTATGGGACTCTCCATTTTTCAATTTAATTTTCCATTTCCACCAATCGTTTTTTCCGATTATAGCGCTATTTATCCATAATAGGAAAAAATGTTGCGAATAAAAGTTGCTTATTTTTACGTCAAGGATCCAAATCTGCAATAAAAATTGGGGCTCCTATTTAATATTTTAATGTAACCCCCCACCCCACCTCCGTGGAGGGTCGTGTTTGGTGCCATTCGGTAGATTTTTGAAAAATATTGAATAGGTGTATTTTGCAGTTTTACGATCTGATGTTTATTTCGCAAAATATCGCAGGGTTCGTATTTATAATTTTTAATTTACCCCCACCCCTCTCCGTGGGGTGTCACGAGCCCCCACGGAGGTGGGGTGGGGGATTTAATTTAAAATCTTAAATAGGAGCCCCCAATTTTTATTGCAGATTTGGATTCTTTGCGTAAAAATAAGCAACTTTTATTCGACATATTTTTTCGAATTATGGAGAAATAGCGCTATAATCGGAGAAAAATGATTGTTTCAAATGGAAAATTAAATTAAAAAATGAAAAGTCCCCCACTTTATGGAAAACTTAACTTAACCTTTTTCTGATTTTAGCATATACTCTTCACAATCCAATAGGTTCCCATAACGCTCGAGTAATTGCAAATTTAGTATACTTTCCTCCCCTTCTATGAGGATTTATTGATGAAAAACATGGATAGTTGTTAACGCACATAACTTTTTTATTATCTCACATAAGTAAATGAATCGAAAAGGAAAATGTTAAGCAAGCCTAAGTCTACAATTGAGTATTAATTCTAATATTTTACATATGCTAGAATATTCCACAGGGTGTTCCAAACTTTAAGAAAAAAACACAGTATGATTGGTACACCCGGTATAAAATGGTATTTACCTGTCTAGCAACAATATTATTACAACGATATTTTTAAATAATAAGGCTATAACATACTAAAAGAATCACTCAAATCGGACCACTGGTTTATGAAATACGAGACATCAAACATGTCCCATTTTTAACGTATTCGGCTAATTTTGCCGGTGTGTGTAGTAATAAAAAACTGATAATCCTTCGTGGCCATAGTTGGTTTCTTTATGTAATTTGACAGTTGTTGACAGTTTGTTACCCATGTCCTCATTGCAATGTTCTTTTGGACAGTTTTTGGCGTTATCTACAAATACTATTTCTTTATTATAAAAATATTTGTAGACATTTATCTTCATCCTTCCATGAATTTAAATACTATCTCATCTTCCTCCTTCTTGTATGTAGGCTTTAAAGCCTGTTTCTTCTTCAATATTAGCCTCCTAAATTGTTTAAATTATCGCACCATCTTTTTCTTGGTCTGCCAATACTTCTTCGTCCATTTGGTGACTTATCTCGTGCTATTCGTACTATTCTCTGCCATTCTACTAATGTGTTCGTTCAACTCCTGTTTCCCTTTTGTCACCCATCCATCCGTAGTCGTCTCGTTTTAGATGTGTCAGGTCTTGTCTCCGCCGTGTATGTCAATATAGGTGTAATTGCTCCTTTATAGATTCTTGCTTTTGTGTCTTGTCTTAGGTGTTTGTTCTTCCAGATTATGTCATTAAGAGATCCCGCCGCTTTACTTGCTTTTAAGCTTTGTTGTCGTACTTCCTCTTCAACATCTCCGTAACTGGTTATATCTATTCCCAGATATCTAAACTTTGCTTCCTGCTTTATTATTTCCCCATCAATTTCGATTTTACATCGTAGTGGGTATTTAGATGTTGTCATACATTTGCTATTTTTCTGATATTATCATATTGTGTTTCTTGGCTGTTGTATTGATATTGATGTGTGTTAATCTTTAGAGATCGTCTTATGTCTCGACGATGAATGCGGCGTCGTCTGCATAACATAATATTTGGATTTCTTTGTTCCCCATTCTGTAACCATGACCTTTACGTACTGCTTTTATTATTTAGTCCATTATTACATTAAAGAGAAGTGGGCTTAACGAGTCACCTTGTCTGACTCCGCTTTGTACTGGTATAAACTATGTTAGTTTTCCATTTATCTCTGCCTGTATTTGATTATGGAAGCAGATGTTTTCGATGGTTTGTATAATATTCATTGGTATGTTTCTTCTATAGAGTAAGTGTAAGACGTCTTCGACTTGGATGCGATCGAAAGCCTTTGTCAGGTCAATAAAACATAGATATGCTGGTTTATTGTACTCGATGGCCTTTTCTGTGATTTGTCTCAGTACAAATACGGCATCTACGCAGGATCTTCCGGATCTGAATCCTTGTTGTTCATTTAATAAAGTTGTTAGTTTATTGATTTTGTTGGTTAGGACTTTTGTGGTTATCTTAAGTGCGGTGTTCAGTAGATTTATACCTCTATAATTTTTGGGGTCTTCTTTGTCTCATTTCTTGAACATTGGTATCATTATGCTGTTTCTCCATGCGTCTGGTATCTTGTAGTGCAATATAAATTTTTGTATAAGTTTTGTCTTCTCTAGTCAATCCACTAGTCTAGTCTTTCTCAATCCACCTAGTCTTTGCGCTTATAAACCCCAGGCAGAGTAATGAATAATTAAATGAATTTAAATACAATTTCTTTTAATTTTGTCATTTTACTACAATTATAATACTTTATTTATCCATAAGTACATTTCTTGCATTTTTATATTATCATTATCGATTATTATAATAAATTAGTAATGATATAATTTGGCGCTTTTAAGTAAATAATAATAAATGAAATTGTCCAGCCAGCGTCAATTATTATGTTATAAATTAAACAAAAATATAAATTATACCATCTAAATTCCTGCCTATTCTTTAGTTAAAAGATTTGGTGGTAAAAGTTCGGTCAACACAGAAAAAAAATATAAACGTGTATAAAATGAGCTAATAGGTATTGCAGAATAAACAGGATTTGAACACAGGTTGATTTGTAAGTAATGATCCACATTGATAATTGTCTTCAAGGTATTTCGAATTTGGTTATTTGGTTATAAACATAAAGTTAATACCAAACAAGAATGTTAAACTGAGCTATATACTGGGTTATATCATGATGGAGGAGCTAATTTTTACCTTTCAAGAAGTGAAAGAAGTTTCTAATATTTTTTCAGCCTCCGTATAAAACTAAGGTCATAAGTACATACTTACTCGAAATGAGTCAAATTCTAACTGTAAAGTTAAAGCAAAGACAATCATATTTTACATAACACTGATGGGTTTAATAGAAGTCATTTCTGCTCTGTAGTATATTAAAGTGAAAATAAAAAATGTATCTAATTTTGAATACTGTTTGTTTATAATAATAAACCAATCATTTTGAACTAAACAAGAAAATTTGAGTTTTATGTTAACTAAAAAGAAATAGTTTTTCGTCTACCTTTTAGATCGTAGATTTCAAATGGGCTGTATAGCCTCATAGATCTTTCCATACTGCAACCTAAAAACCGATTAGGTGTACCCTATATATTTATGATTTAGTTTAAAATATTAGGATTTGTAAGAAATAGTATTATTCGTTTCGAAGCTACTCCGGTTGCATACCTAATATATTTGGCAATTTCTTCTGCATTTTATGCTTTCTCCACTTTGTCCATTTTAAAGAAATACTATCTGCAATATCTGCTTCCTGTGAGTATGCGTGTGATTACTCTTAGTTCATTAGAGTTCACTTCTTGATAAAGACATATTATAATTCCTGATTAATATCTAAGCATCTCTATGAAAGAACACTACAAACAGTTCATCTCGGGTCCCCCAGACTTTTCCTAAATTTCATATGTGTATTACTTCTATCTTTCTCCATTTTCGTGTGTATTTCAGACACACAAACTAGTTTGGCCTAGGCCAAACTAGTTTGTCCTAAACGTAATAGTCTAAGAGCTAGTGAACCCTCCGACTAACGGTCGTCCTGTAAGGCTAGAAATTTGTCTAGTGATAATTCATAGCACACCAAGGCTAAAAACCATGACCTGGCAGGCATCAGCCGTGCACGTGTATTTACCAGGTGAACCGAAAAGTGCAAATTTAGGGGGTAAAATAAACTTTCTCCTGTAAAGTTTAAATTTAAGTATGTGTTTGAGTAAGTCATTTAAAAGAAATGTGTACAATGACAGGCGATTCTGAAGAGCACAAGACCTTGCCAGGCGAGGGGAAAGATTAGGGGTTTTTCCTAAAATTATCTTTTTTGCACCGAAAAAAGTTTTTTTTAGGTTTTTTGAATCATTCCAAACAGAAAAGGTCTTTAGTGACTTTTCTCTTAGGTTAATAGTTTTTGTTATATAAACGATTAAAAATTTTAAAAATTACGAAATCGGCCATTTTTAACCCTAAATCGGACATGTAACTAAAAATTTCAATGTTGCTAAGGTAGGTAGATATTCTATAAACATTGATTGATGCAATTCCGAAGAGTTTTTTGCAATACAATATCGAAAACCCCTTTGTTTTTTAATTGCTAATCAAGCGGGCGCGACACTATAGTATAAATGAGGACGTTTGAGTTTGCATAAATTCATTATCTCGAGAATGGGCAAATTTGAAGAGAAATCCTCAGACTGGTCGATTTTTATTTTTAAATTAGGACTTTTTGGCATATATATAATACTAGTGACGTCATCCATCTGGTCGTGATGACGTAATTGATGATTTTTTTAATGAGAGTAGGGGTTGTGTGATTACTCATTTGAAAGGTTATTTAATTCTCTATTCAGTAATATAAATATTAACAAATCATTTATACAGGGTGTACAAAAAAATTTTTTTTAATAAATTAATTTAGACAAAAAGAAGAATAATTTTTTTTGTACACCCTGTATAAATAATTATGTTAATGTTTATATTACTGAATAGAGAATTCAATAGCCTTTCAAATGAGCTATCACACAACCCCTACTCTTATTTAAAAAATCATCGAGTAAGCCATTACGCCCAGATGGATGACGTCACTAATATTATATATATGCCAAAAAGTCCTAATTTAAAAATAAAAATCGACCTGTCTCAGGATTTCTCTTCAAATTTGCCCATTCTCGAGATAATGAATTTATGCAAACTTAAACGTTCTCATTTATACTACAGTGTCGCGCCCGCTTGATTAGCAATTAAATAACAAAGGGGTTTTCGATATTGTATTGCAAAAAACTCTTCGGGATTTCATCAATCAATGTTTAAAGAATATCGTCCTACCTTGGCAACATTGAAATTTTTAGTTAAATGTCCGATTTAGGGTAAAAAATGGCCGATTTCGCAATTTTCTAAATTTTTAATCGCTTATATAACAAAAACTATTAAGTTAGAGAAAAATCACCAAAAACTTTTTGTGTTTGGAATGATTCAAAAAACCTAAAAAACTTTGTTCGGTGCAAAAAAAAATAATTTTAGGAAAAACCCATAATCTTTCCCCTCGCCTGGCAAGGTCTTATGCTCTTCAGGATCGCCTGCCATTGTGCACATTTCTTCTAAATGACTTATTCTAACACATACTTAAATTTAAACTTTAGAGGAGAAAGTTTATTTTACCCCCTAAATTTGCACTTTTCGATTCACCTGGTAAATACACGTGCACGGCTGATGCCTGCCAGGTCATGGTTTTTAGCCTTGGTGTGCTATGGGTTATCACTAGACAAATTTCTAGCCTTACAGGACGACCGTTAGTCGGAGGGTTCTTAGACTATAATAGGATACTTCAGGATCAACTAGTAAGGCCTTTATAATATACTCTACAAAACCAACATAAAGAGATAAACTAAATAAAATACTCTGTAATTGGAAAATATTATTTTTATTAAAAGATAATGACTCGTCGTTAAAACTAATGGAAATTGGTAACAGAAACAATCATATTATAACAAATTATCAGTGTTTTTTATAAGAGCAATAATTATACCTCAATTTTAAAAAATATCTATTTTTCCATGGAGTGTTTTGATGACACTTAAAATTTCGGATTATCTTTGCCTTCTTGCTCTTGCATCTGTTTGTGGAACAGTTTTTGTTGCAGTTGTGTTTGACAAAATCTTGTCCTGTTCCAACTGAACCTCTCGTAGCTGAAACCTTAGTTATTTCAGAAACCAATAACGATATTTCAGAGCCTTAGTTTATATCTACTATCTCTAAAAAAGTTTGATGGCAAATGTCGAATGCTGATCTGAAAAAAAATTAAAAATCTTTTAGACGATATTAATACCTCAAAAAGTTAGATAAATTATCTCCAAAATAATGCTAAGGGTTGCAGCTACGGGAGATTCAGAATTTTGTGCCGGTGAGTGTAAATACAAAAGCTGTTCTTTTCAAATCCCAGCTAAGAATGTAATACAACTTAGGTATATAATAACATGTTTGGTATTGACATTTTAAATAAAAACAACTTAACCAAATTTGTCATATCTTGTGGACAAGGATGTCCAACATATAAATATGACCCATTGTATGCACACTGTATACTAGGTTTCACAACTCTCCTCACACGATCGATATTTGGTTTATTTCCAAACATAAATAGTTTAAAAGGTTCTATTGCTTTTAAAATAGATTCTGATAAACTTATGCTATGCTAAGGTAACAGTTTAGCTGTTACTTTACAAATTTGTAACATATTATCGTTCTAGACTTTAACAAGAATCATATTTCATATTTTTGCAGTATTAAATAATATGGTTGGCTCATATAGTATTATAACTATGCTCCTTATTAAGATCGCGAGTTCTTGGATAACAAATTTGTTTAATCGTCAGGTTCTTTCCTCCTGCCATCAGTTAGTTGTTAAATATACTGGTCGATGTCAATAATGTCAAATATTATTTGCTAATTATCTTACTTATAAGTGTCATTTGTTCAAAGCTCTCGCTATAATTTTTTATACAGTGCTATTCAAAAGTCCGTACTCCCCCTCGTATCATTTGAACAGTTATACCTATAATAGTGGAATTTGGAGGCAGGAATAGGTCTGGATCCCGCGCATGAAAAAAAAGTTGATTAATAGCAAGCTGAAAATTTGTTAATAGCTTAAGGGTGTATAGTCGGATAAACTTTGATATATGGGAACACTGGAACAGGGGCAGTTTTAATTGTGGAACAGGTTAAAAATTTGGAATGGTCACACCACGAGAACGGCACATTTATTTTGTCCGACAGAACAGACTTAAACTCTTCGAACAGAGATTAAACTTTCATGCAAAAATCAGACTGCTATTTATCACCTGTCATAATGCCTGTCATTTGACATATTCTACATGTTCCACTCATTAAAACGCCCATTTGGTAATACATAGCAGTCTGATTTTTGCATGAGAGTTTAATCTCTGTTCGAAGAGTTTAAGTCTGTTCTGTCGGACAAAATACATGTGCCGTTTTCGTGATCTGACCGTTCCAAATTTTTAACCTGTTCCACAATTAAAACTTCCCCTGTTCCAGTGTTCCCATATATCAAAGTTTGTCCGACTAGACACCCTTAAGCTATTAACAAATTTTCAGCTTGCTATTAATCAACTTTTTTTTCATACGCGGGATCCAGACCTAGAAATAAACGGACGTAAGCTTGTTAACTAGTCATGACAGTTGACGTAATTATGACAAATGACTTTACAGTGTCACTGTGACAGATAATTTTAAATGGGACCTTATGGCAAGTGCTACCTCATTTGAAAGGTTTTGAAAATACCTATTCAGTAATACTAATTTTGTCTGAGTTTAAGCTAATTTTGATGAATAAATGAAATAAATATAAAATTGTAGTATCGCATTTAATTAATAAAAATTCAAAATTCCGCATATGATTACTTGTCAAAAAGGTTGACGTTGGCGTAAAAACTACTACAGAATTGAAAAACGTCAACTTTTTTAACAAAAAAACCATAGGCGGACATTTGAATTTTTATTAATCAAATGCGAAACTACAATATTATATTTATTTGATTTATTCACTAAAATCAAAATCAACTAAAACTCAAAAAAAATTAGTATGACTGAATAGGTATTTTGAATACCTTTCAAACGAGGTATCACTTGCCATAAGGTCCCATTTAAAATAATCGGTCACAATGGCTTTGTAACGTCATCTGTGCCTATTACGTCACCTTTCATGAATATTTAAGAAGCGTACGTCCGTTTATTTCCTCCCTCCAAATTTCATTATTATAGATATAACGGTTCAAAAGATACGAGAGGGGTACAGACTTTTTACTAGCACTGTATAGTGTGAATATTATTCTTATTTGTCAATTTGACATTCCATCCCACATACATTTTATTTTTGAAATAAAAATGTATTTTTGAAGCTAAATCAAAAGTTATTACAAATTCATCTGGTACTTTGTTTTATTTATTAAATAAAGGATTTATTAAGCCATATTTTAAGAAACAAAAATTTTCTTTCTTCTATACGAAGTTTTGCTGAAATAAAAAATAGTTTTACTTACCCGAGGCTAATATTGTGTTCTTTACCACCAAGTAAAAAGCGAGTCCAGAAAACAACTTAATCCATTTATGATTTTCCACGTATGAGATTGTTTCTTAATTATTAGATTCTAGAAGTTATATGATGAATGGAAATCAAATGGGATATACTTAAAGACAAGTTTTCTGGGAGTGGTAGTTATATCCCTTCTAAGAAAAGTTCCTTCTTCTATTACATAAAAAAATCAAATATTTTAATTTATTCAACTTATTTTTATCTTTCTATTTTATTACAAGAAAACGAAATGTCTTGTGAATATATGTAACTTGTAAAGACTAGAACCACGTTAAGAAATGAAGATTTAAAAATGAACCGTACTCCTCTGAAAAATATCACCGTTTACTTGACAAAAATCTGAAATTTTCAAAAGTCATCTACCACTCTTTATTTGACGTTTCAGCTTTCGAATTTGAGGCTATTACCAAACATAGCTTTTAAGCTCAAAGTAAATTTTCCAGTAAATATAATATTGATAGTAAAGAGTTTTATTAAAACACTCTTAATGATATCCAATCATGAGAGCAGAAAAATCTCTTTTTAGTGATTTGAAGAAAATTAACAAAGAAAATTAAAGAAAAGCATGATGTTACTCAGACATACTACATATTTTTAAACGCTTTTCTTTAGTTCAATAGTTTGCGTCAAATCTTTAGACGTTAATTTGACTGCCTTTTCTCCAATGCAAATGAATGAAAATTTACAGACATATGCATTCGCGGGAACAAAACACGAATAGTCAATAAAAATTGCTTTTTATGTTTATTATTTGGGCTGAGTTTTAGATTTCTTTTAAATTCCACATCAAATTTATCCTTCCTTTTTTATTGGTTTCCTAATCTGTTAAACTTATTTTTTCAACGGCTTCGGATGTGAAGGGCAAAACGTCAAATAAAGTAGTTCCATTTTTATAATTCTAGTTGAGCCATTATCCCATTATCCAGAGTGCAAAAATAGATTAGATCATAAATTAAATCTTTTATTTTGTGTCAAAAATAACTCCACAGAGCCTAACTGACGTTAGCACAAATCTGCATACAAAAAAGCTAGTGCCTTTTGAAGTCAAAAGACAAAATAAAAATTAAATTTTTTTCAAATATCTCGTAAACAGATTCTACTTTGGTACTAAGTTTTGCAAGAATTAAAAAATATTTGTACCATTTAATTTATTTTGAAAGAAATTATGACCTTATGAAGTTCTTCTTCATTTTCCTTCTTGTATGTACGCTTTAAAGCATGTTTTTTCTTCAATATTAGCCTCCTAAATTGTTTAAATTATCGCACCATATTTTTCTTGGTCTGCCAATATTTCTCTGTCCATTTGGTGATTTATCTCGTATTATTCGTACTATCCTATCCTCTGCCATTCTACTAATGTATTCGTTCAAAAATTTAAACAAATTGTTTAAAGAATTTTTCGAGCAAGGTACTACCCGGCACTCTATGGATTTGTTATAAGGACCTGTTTTTGAGTGCGTTTATGCAAACAAATCTAATCGAAATAATTTCGCTAGCGGGGGCGACGATACAGCCTGGACTATAGCACTAATTGTTAATAATTAAAAATAACAGCTTTGTAATAAAATAATGACAAAAATTTCTTCAGGTTCTTGAAGGAGGGGTTTTAAACTTTGATTTGATCACTTTCTGGCTTTCGTAATTTAATTTTTAATCGAGTTATTAAGCCTTGAAAATGACCAATTTTGCATTTTTCAAATTTTAAATCGCGTATAACTCAACAAAAATCAATTTTAGAGGAAAATAACAAGAAACTGGTTTTCCTCAGAAAGACCCATATTATCTAAAAAAAATTTGTTCGAAGTGAAACAATTAGTTTTGTGAATTTGTTTAAAAAAATTGTTTAAGCATCACGGCACCGCCTGGCACCCTGTGGATTTGTGGTCATCATCATTCTCTTTGCCTTATCCCTATGCGGGGTCGGCTTCCCTAATTGCATTTCTCCACACAATTCTATCTTGGGTCATATCAATGTTAATCCCCTTTACCAAGATATCCTGCCTTATCGCCTCCCCCAGGTCTTCTTTGGTCTTCCTCTCCTACTCCTTCCAGGAATCTGCACTTCAGCTATTCTTCGTATTGGGTGATTAACGTCTCGACGTTGAACATGACCAAACCATCTTAACCTATGCTCTCTCATTTTGGCATCAATTGGTGCCACGCCTAGACTTCCCCTAATATACTCATTTCTAATTTTATCCTTCTTTATCACTTCACTCATCCATCTAAGCATTCTCATTTCCGCCACATGCATTCGTTGTTCCTCTTTCTTTTTCACTGCCCAACATTCAGTTCCGTACATCATAGCCGGTCTTATGGCTGTTTTATAGAATTTTCCCTTCAGCTTCATTGGAATTTTTCAGTCACACAACACACCACTCGCTTCTTTCCACTTCATCCATCCAGCCCTAATTCTACTGCATGCATCTCCATCTATTTCTCCATTACTCTGTAATACCGATCCTAGGTACTTAAAACTATTGCTTTTCACAATCATTTCACCATCCAAAGATACCATTTTATTTGTAGTAGCTCCATCTTTAAATGAACATTCCAAATACTCTGTTTTTGTCCTACTAAGTTTTAAACCTTTTTCCTCCAGAGCTTGTCTCCACTGTTCCAGTTTTTGTTCTAAGTCTCTTTCACTATTTCCTACTAACACGACATCATCAGCATACATTAAGCACCATGGAATGTTACTCTGTAGTTTCGCTGTTATCTGGTCCAAAACTAATGAGAATAAATACGGACTAAGCACCGAGCCTTGGTGCAATCCTACTTTCACATGAAATTTATCAGTCTCTCCCACACCTGTCCTAACACTAGTCGTTACTCCCTCATACATATCCCTCACAATCTTTACATATTCACCAGGGACTCCTTTCTTATTGAGTGCCCACCACAGAATCTCTCGTGGAACTCTATCATATGCTTTCTCAAGATCAATGAATACCATTTGAGCGTTTGTTTCTTTACTCCTGTATTTTTCCATCAACTGCCTTATAATGAAAATTGCATCTGTTGTTGATCTACCCTGCATAAAGCCAAATTGATTCTCGGATATTTCGGTCTCTTCACGTATCCGTCTGTCAATTACTCTTTCCCATATTTTCATGGTGTGGCTAAGCAGTTTTATAGCCCTGTAGTTTGTACATTGTTGTATATCTCCCTTGTTTTTGTAAACAGGTACCAGTATACTGCTTCTCCATTCGTCTGGCATTTGTCCGACTTCCATAATTCTATTAAATAGACCTGCTAGCCACCTTGTTCCTGTCTCTCCCAATGCTCTCCATACTTCCCCAGGAATATCATCTGGTCCTACCGCTTTTCTTTTCTTTATTTTTTGAAGCGCTTGAGCCACTTCCTCGTTGGTTATTTTGGTGACCATTGCTGCTACTGTTTCCGTTGACTCTACAGGCTGTCTGTCAAATTCTTCATTTAATAAACTGTCAAAGTACTTTCTCCATCTCTTTTTGACATCCCTTTCGTGAACTAGTATTTTATTATTTTCATCTCGGATACATCTAATCTGATTAAAATCTTTTGCTTTCTTTGCTCTCTTCTTGGCTATTTTATATATCTTCGTTTCGCCTTCCCTGGTATCAAGTTGATCGTATAGGTTTGAATACGCTTCTGCTTTGGCTTTTGCTACTGCTACTTTCGCTTCCTTTTTCGCCACCATATAGTTTTGAAGATCTGTGTCGGATCTGGTTTCTTGCCACTTTTTATATAATTTTCTCTTCTCTTTTATTTTTCCTTGTACTTCGTTTGACCACCACCAAGTCTCTTTATCCTCAAACTTTTTTCCTGACGTTTTCCCAAGTATTTCAATAGCAGTCTCTCTAATACTACTGGCCATTTTTCTCCAAATTGTATTAGGGCTTCCTTTCATGTTCCAACATATTTTTTCTACTATTCTTCTCCTGAATAGACCTTCTTTCTCATCTTTCAGCAGCCACCACTTGATTTTTTGTGGTCCTCTCCGATAACCACAAAAAATCAAGTGGTGGCTGCTGAAAGATGAGAAAGCAGCCACCCTGTGGATTTGTGGTAAAGACCTCTTTTTGAGGAAGTTTGTGCAAAGAAATCGAATCGGAATAATTTGGCGAACGGGGGCGACGATACAGCCCCGTCTGAATCAGTCATCTGTGGCCCGAGACAAGCCTAAAATTTTGCAGGAAACTAGCAAATTTTCTTTTTAAGAACCAGAACAATCCTAAATAAAATTTTATTGATGTAAAAGGTGATACTTTTGAGCAGTAATTATTACATGTCATTTAATGTAGGAATTCCAAGAGTTGGTAAAAATTAACAAATCTTGTTGAAAACAATCTAATATCTGTAATGCAAACATAATAAAATCACAATAAATCACTAGAAATAAACAAACCAAGACACGTTGAGTGTTATGAGGAGCACTCCCAAAATGTATACACATACATTGTAAATCCCAAATAATGACTTACAAAGTTGATACATTGTAAATAATGATTCGGAAGTGCTCCTAGTATCATTTAACGTGTCTTGGTTTCTTTATTTCCAGTGCATTTTTATTTTGATTTTAGTATACACAGTATATACATTTTTCATTTAGAAATAGACAAGATTTTCCAAATGCCGTCTAAAATTAAGCAAAAATAAATAAATTTTTTTATTAATCTATTATACAGTGAGCACGTAAAGGTTGGAATAAATTCATTTTCTCGAGAATGGGCGATTTTGGAAAAAAATCCCGAAACAGGTCAATTTTTATTTTTAAATTACTACTTTTTAACATATATATCATACTAGTGACGTCACCCATCTGGGCGTGATGACGTCATTGATGATTTTTTTAAGTCAGAATAGGGGTCGTGTGATAGATCATTTGAAAGGCAATTCAATTCTCTATTCAGTAATACAAACCTTAACATAATTATTTATACAGGGTGTCCAAAAATTTTTTTTGTTTAAATTTATTGACATAAAAAGAAGAATGTATGTGATTTATTTAATTCAAAATACATTTTACTTTTCTCAGAAAACAGAAAAAAAATGTTTATTTGAAAAATAATCATTGCTTTTCGCCCTAATTAAATCTTCAAACTGTCACGAGGCTGGTGGGTGGCTGCTTTATATTAAATTTAAGCGAAAAACAATATATTTTTTGCCAAATAAACATTTTTTCCTGTTTTCTGATAGCAGTAAAATGTATTTTAAATTAAATAAATTACACACATTCTTCTTTTTATGTCAATAAATTTAATTAAAAATTTTTTTTTTGGATACCCTGTATAAATAATTATGTTAATGTTTATAATACTGAATAGAGAATTGAATTACCTTTCAAATGAGCTATCACACGACCCCTATTAAAAAAAATCATCGATGACGTCATCACGCCCAGATGGGTGACGCCACTAGTATGATATATATGCCAAAAAGTCTTAACTTAAAAATAAAAATTGACCGATTTCGGGATTTCTTTCTAAAATCGTTCATTCTCGAGAAAATGAATTTATTACAACCTTTACGTGCTCACTGTATGTATAAAAGTAGTACCGCTCACAAAAATTAAGGTTGTTTATTTTAAGGTTATTTAACAACAATCTTTCCCATGTTAAATAAGTATTATACATCTGCGATTAAATTGCGTAAAGTTACAGAGTACGATCATTATTGTGCAAACAAGTCACACATACACATTTTTACGCGATTACACCTTAAACAACACCTTAGACTTAAACTGTACAGTTGTAGTTGCGCAATTTGAAGGCAGATGTATATGTATGGGTCCTGCTAAAACAGACAGAGCTAAAACCAATAAATATATACCGGCAGAGCATAAACCGACTAATTTTTTTTGCATTTCTACTGCACGAAATCTTTTTTATTCGCTTCTGTACATTGTTAAAGTTAAAATGTATTTTTAAAAATTTTTCCAAGTAGGCTGGAAATTGTTATTATCTAACAAATATATTGATATATAAAAAACAATTTAGCAAATTCTTTTGAATAAAATATTTTTAGTATCCCATCGAAGTAAACACTTGTTCTCTCTTGTTAATCTTTCGAAAAATGATTCCTTTTCGAGTTATTTGTGCAATTTTTGAGAGAAATTTCCAAGAGAGAAAACGTGTTTATTTCGATGAGATGCGCCTAAAATCATATTATTCGTGGTCATTCGGGAATTTTTGTAAGTTAGTTCTTGATTGGAAAAAATTAATTTGAACTTTGAAGATTATAATACAGTCCGTACAATCTAGATACATAGATACCGTTGCCCGTCATTATCTACGTCAGAGATCTAAGTTGACAGTGTTGCCCAAGGTTACAAAAAATTCTTGAATTTATTTTAAATCAAATATATCACATAATTATTGCAAAGTGGATTATACAACAAACCAAATTAATAGTCAATGTAAATAAACAAACACATTAGAAATAGAAAACAAGAATTAAGTTATAATTTTACGTTATAGTTATTAAGGTACCAAGGGTATTATAAGGATAATAACGCTTGAGATCAATGGTGTATATACCGAGGGCCTTTGGCCCGAGGGATATACGTTGGCGGAAAGCGTTATTATCTATAATACCCGTGGTGCCTTCAACATTTAATGTCCGACTAAATTATTCTTTATATGCAAAATTTTTTAATAAATTTTGAATTAATTAGTTTTCAAATAAGTAACGTTCAAGGGCATTATATCATACTTAACTGACTTCGAAATCATGTCATTATTTGTCAAATAATATGCCAGTCGGACATTAAAGTAAATAATAAAAACAATAAAAATACTTATAGTAAAGAATAAAAACAAATCTGAAGTATCAACACCGCAACTGCCAAATAAATGTTAGCAATTTATGCCAAAATGTCACCTTTTATTTGATCGCAGTTAGAGTGTAATCCGCACAAAGTGCTTTATAAAAACGCTTTATATTCCACCTATACAAATTAAATGAAACAAGTTAGGGTATACTTCTTTAAATTTAAATTAAAGCAGCGTTAGACGCCGCGATAAATTCGAGCAATTTATTGTGGTGATAAATTGCTACGATTTATTGATTTTTTAAAGCTTGTTTAGACGCTGCGATATTGATTATAAATTGAAACAACTTGATCGTTACGATAAATTGCTCGCATTTATCGCAGCACCTAAACCAGCGATAAATCGCTGCGATGCGCGATGTATCGTTTACACACAACGATAAATTGAAACAACTCGATCGTTACGATAAATTGCTCGCATTTATCGCGGCGTCTAAACGCTGCCTAATAGAAATCTTCTAATATTATTTCTACGCGTATATAAAAAAATATGTCTAGTGGCTGTAATTCCAGTATACTCAGCTAAACGATTCTAAAAAGGAACAAACCCTGCGACTTAAATATTTCGTGTTAGTATCATGTGACGTCACGTGCTATGACACAGATGATATATTGCACGGACTGTAGAATCGAATAGAAAAGATTTGGAGCGGTAGAAATGCAAAAAAATTATTGGATATATTCCGTTTATATGCATCTTTTTAGAGGTAAATCGCTCGCCTATTAAGGTTACTCTTTCTGTTCATCGTTGTTTATTTAATAGCCACTTTACACGATGCAACTAATTGCGCAATTAATTGCACCATTTCTTGCAGCAATAGAAATTGCATCGTGTCATACGAAATTTGCACAGAAAAGCTGCAATTTCTTGAAGCAACTTCTTGCTGCAAGAAGTTGCAGCTAAATAGAACATGTCCTATTTTTCATGCAATTTTTTCTGAAATTTGGTTATATTTTTAGTAACTTTTAAGGCTACACTGTTTGTTTTTACTACATTGACATTCTGTCATCCTAAATTTCAAACTAAACATTTTTTTTTAACAAAAGTAGAGAACTTTTTACAAATTTCACGCTTCACAGATAACATTATTTTGGTGGATAACTTTAATTATGTAACATAGGGATTAAAAAAACTATTTTCTATTTGTATTTCTTACAACTTATTTCCTTTTGTTAATGAATAATATATTATAGGTATACTTGCATTAGGTATTAATAGATTTTGTTATAATACATTATAATTTCCTCGAATTATAATCTAACAAAAATAGTCTAATATCTGATTACTCAAAAAATTACATTTATTTTATAAAAACAACATACCCTAAAATTTATGCTGTTTTGTCAAAGTTTCTGTCTATTTCATGTCAGTTTATGCAATTGCTTGCACCCTGTAGTCACTTTACACGATGCAAGTAATTGCGCAACTCATTGCACAACTTCTTGCGCAAGAAACTGTGCAATTAATTGCGCAATTACTTGCATCGTGTAAAGTGGGTATAAGACTATATAGTATAAAACAGTAGACTTAGTTTAAAAGACTATGTGCAACTTTTTTACCGGCTCTTGAAATAGTATGGAAATAAACAATATATCGATGATGTGAGCACATTTGGAACACCTTTATCAACAGCGCACGTACCTTAACCAGCGTAATTATAATTTTTTCTAATGGCAAGGTCGATGACAGTATTTGCTGAAGCGAATGTTGACGTTGATCTGAGGATGCTGCGCTCGTTCCGCGTACTGCGGCCGCTCAAATTAGTCTCCAGAATTCCAAGTAAGAAGGATCAGATCGGCTGCGAATATATTTACTTATATTGTTTAGAGTCTTACACATGGCCGCTAAACGTGTAGAGCAGACTAGTGTTTTTTAGTCTTTGATTCTTAGAGTTGGTTACTTCTAATAGTAGTCCAAGCTGTGGGTGAAAAATAGGTCGGTTTCAGGATATAATTTGAAAAATTTTCAAATTTGAATTGAAACCTATCGGGTGTTGTAAAGGACGATGCCAGGAATATCTTCTACTAAAATGTAACCAAAAATTTTAAGAGCTTTTATATTTATGACGTTTTTCATTAATTTGTTAAATTTGCAATTTTTAAAAGTTTTTAATTTTTAAGCTTAGGATATTCATTTTAGAGAAAAACTTTTAAATAGAAAGTTGCAGTAAATTAAAAAATCTACAATTTGAGATATGTCAAGTTTAATTATCTTATTGCAAAACAGCCTGCGAAAGTCCAAAATGGCCGTTATTTGCAATTGCATTATTTATTATGAAAATAACTTTTTTTTATATTTTAAGGCTTTAAAATGAAGAAATTTCAATTCGAAACATAAAAAAATTGATGGATTCGACCGTTACTTGATGGAAGTTCATTTTATCTCACAATAAAACACTGAAAAACGTTTGTTTTTCTATACTTCCACAAAATTTATTACAACTATGTTATTACTACAGCTGTTTCGGCAAAGTGCCTTTCTCAAGTGAAGTAGAAAAACAAACGTTTTTCAGTGTTTTATTGTGAGATAAAAAAATTGGTAAAACCCGATTGGCGAACTTGTTGCTTAGATATTTTAAATTATTGATCCCGATAGGTCAAATGTCGCAGGCTATAAAAAAACATAGTGAGTTAATCCTAGATACACTCTCCTTCTAAGGACTTATATTTTTATATTCTGATGCAAATAAATGCGTAAAACATTTGCCAACCTCTTTCGGGTTTGAAAATAAGGGGGCAAATTTCACATTTAAAACTGAAGCGGCTCCTATACATCCTGTGAGTTTCTAACTTGCAGATTATTGTTGCTGAAGACAAAACGAAGATTAAAAACAAAATAAAAATTTTCTACGACGAACTGAGGACGAGATAATTGTTTTTGTTTTCTTAAATCGTAGTGACTTTATTTATAACAATCAAGAAATTATTTCACAGTCATTGACTAAAAAAACACTTATATTATCTTAAAATAAAAAATATTTTAAACGAAAATTACATTTAAATATTAAAAATGATTTTCAAAGTGGAGTGGAGATTTATTGTTCTTCGTGATTGTGATTTATTGTGTTGGTTGCCCTTAGCAACTTTTATAGTACAGTGAAACACGGTTTTTGCTCCAAATTTTAAAGAACCGCTTGTATTGACATGAAATTTGGCATACACATAAATAACATGGGTAACTGACACAATTAATCACAGTCATAAAGAAAAATAAATGTCCACTCCAATTTAAAAGTCATTTTTAATAAATAAATGTTATTTTCTTTTAAAGTAATTTCTATTTTAAAATCATATAAGTCTTTCTTTAGTCCCTACAATTTAAGAAAACAAAAACAATTATATCAGCTTCAGATAGCCGTAGAAATTTTTTTAAAACTTAGTTTTGTCTTAACAACAATAATCTGTAAGTTCTAAACTCATAGGATGTATAGGACCGCTTCAGTTCTAAACGTTTATAACGAAATATGCCCCCTCATTTTTAAGCCCGAAAGTAAGAGGTTGAAAAATATTTTACGCATTATTTACATCAAAATATGAAAACATAACTCTTTAGAAGGGGAGTGTATCTAGGATTAACTCACTATGTTTTTTTTTTCAAAAAGTTATAGCTTTCGACATTTGACCTCTCGAGATAAACAATTTATAATATCTAAGCAACAAGTTCGCCAATCGGGCTTTTCATTTTTTCTATATTTGGAATTTATAGGTTTTAATTTTAAAGCCTTTAAGTATAAATCAGTTATTTTTACAATAAATAATGTAATTGCAAAAACGGCCATTTTGGACTTTTCCTAGGCTGTTTTGCAATAAAAATTAACGAAATTAAACTTGCCACAGCTCAAATTGTAGGATTTTTAATTTACTACAACTTTATATTTAAAAGTTTTTCTCTAAAATGAATATCCTAAGCTGCAAAATTAAAAATCTTTAAAAATTGCAAATTTAACAAATGAAAAACGTCATAAATAAAAAAGCTCCCAAAATTTTTGGTTACATTTTAGTATAAGTTATTCCTGGCATCGTCCTTTACAACACCTGATCGGTTTCAAAAATTTCTGAATTATAACACGTTTTTTCACCCACAGCCTGGGGTATAGCTGTTGATTTTTTTAGTATGAGTTTTAGTCACAGGGGTACCGGACTGGATATGTGACCCTTTTGTGTTTTTTATTATATCCTACCGTTTGTTTTTTCTTAGTATTGATTAATAGTTAGATTTTTATTTTACAGTGCGTGTATTGGTCCAGCTACATAACACATATTAAATATATTGCTAGAGATAGAAACTAACATACAATAATACAACGAATTAATGATTTAACGAATATGTGGTGGTCAACAACTCAATGAGTAGATTAGTCAAAATTTGACATTATTTTGTACATAATTTCTATTTCTTCCACATTTTTTAAATATTTCAATATTTTAATACATATTTTCTTTTTATACATAAAAATACTTTATCATGTAACATTTATTTCTTTAATTTTTTAATATACATTTAATTTAATTCTGTATATTTGTCTAGCGATCGTTATATCTATGTTTCATCATACTATGAATACTTGTAGTTATTGCATATAAATTTTACATTTCCGGTGGTGTTGAAAAAGACGTTAGAGCAAAAAGATGAGATTCCATTGGTGTCCACAAGAGACTCAGAAAAAAAAAATTAAAAGCTGGCAGGAAGTAGAAAAAAAGATGAATTTTACGAAAAACAAAAGACCTTCTTGCGTACTACGATACTTTAGAAGCAATAATGTATTGGGGAAATATGACGAAGAAAGAGTAAATAATAATAGTAAATGACTTTTAGACATATGTCAAAGCTTAGACTTAAATGTTATAAATGAGTTTTTTCAGAACCAAAAAAATACCACACAAACCGGGAACGAAAATACCACCGAGTCTAGTAAAGCATTTAACTATAATATTGATAGCTTAAGAGATAAATCTACAATTCCTGTACAAGATAAGACTGGCTGCAAAGCTAGGAACTCTAGATACAGTAAAAACAGTAGAAGTAGTATTAGTTAGTGAAAAATTGCATACACTAAGCAGCAAGGAAGGCCTTCTAATATTTGGATAAAACCAGAACAGAAAATCCCGAAAGGATCACAGATGAGCTAAAACAAATAGTAGTGTTGCAGAGTCGCCATGTACTGTTAGAGGATCGCCATGTAGTGTTCGCCTTCCCAATATATATAGGCAAGGCTTAAATTCAACATCATCGCACAAGAAAATACATATATTACTTCTTGCACTTTTTAATACAATTTTACTATTTAAACAATTGAGGTAGGTGGTAGTTTTTGAGGTCAGTTTATTTAACAATAGCATACAAACATGTCTTGTTCTAGAAATATGAATTATAACACACTGCTGGTAACGATGGATCTCAAACAGTGATGTTGCTTATCCTATACTTTCTCTAACATTTATATTCAGGGAGCATTACAGGAGATTATCAGAGTTATGCCTACAGTGAAAGGCCAGAAAATTAACCAATATACCTGGATGCAAAATGACGTGGCTATCAAAATGTGGGATGCGGCAGAAGATGTAGAACCTCGCGTAGAAAATTGTAAAGATTCTTTCAAATGAAGATAAACAACACACTTAATAAGAAAAGAGGATGACAGATGAATATTGTAACCACATGCAGATTAAGAATAAGTAAAATAAATATAGTAAGACAATACCTGAGATACATAGATGACATAATCAAAGATGTTAGAACATATTGGATGAAGCTAGGTTACAGCGAGACAATTGAAAATACCTTGCTTGGAGATATAACCAAGAATAGAACGCTTGGGAATGATGATGCTCATGAGGGACTACTGATAAAATTTAAAACGAGTTATTAAATATTATCGAGATATCTAAAAAATTAAATTCTTTATTTCTTATAATTGACAAGTAATCAAAATAGCAAAAAACATAAAATATCACATAATGTTTTGACCTTTTTTACCCGTACATTTTCATTACACACTTTTGTTTTCGATTCACCGTAAATTAAAGAAAATATGTAGCCAGAATGCATTATGTATATAATTTTAATTTTAATGGTACGTACTAGATAATGTCTAGATTTGTCGTAAGATTATGAATTTATTTTTCACAAATATTAAGACATTTGGTTATTGACTGCCAAGGAACTAGAGATAATACGTCATACAATTAACTGCACTTTCATCAAAAATTTAAGTCAGAATGTAATAATACTGTGATGAAATTAAAAAAACAAATTTTAATTATTATTGAAAACAGAACATAATAATAACTTTACTATAATCGTTCTGTTTATTTAGTCTGGGAAAATAAATACTTTTTGCATCCTATTTTTTTAGTTTTTTTGTAATATATGCAAAGACAATAATGTCAATGATTTGACGAAAAATTAGAAAACCTATTGAGACAATAAAGGTGAAGATATTTCAACAGTTGGAAAATAGCTGGAAAAACACTCCTAGACAGGGAAAGAAGTGGACAATAAAAACGCATGGAAGGTCTATCAATCAATAACTGGGTATTGAAAAGAAAAAAAAAACAGTGGAATAAATACTAATATAATGAAAGAAAGAAGAGTGGTGAGAATTCCTGTGGTGGTGAGCAGTCAACGAAAGGTTTAGAGCGATGACTTAACCATGAAGGAGATAACTATATGAAGATAAAACATTTAATTTGTCTAAATTCGAGAAGAATGACGAAGAAAAAGAATGTACTATATGATAAACTTTCATGATTTTTATAATATCTAAATGCTAGAACGATCTGAGTCTGGGTATTTTTTTGTCTCCTCTTATATTGACCAATTATTAATATTTGGCATATCCTACTGCGTCGTTTTCAGATCCAATGAGATCCTCTAGCATTAGAGTACATTTTCTAGCACGTAATTTTTTTAAAAGGTGTGATACCTTCGATACTGGACCTTCCGTGTGATTTTTTACCTGCGGCTTTTCTTACACACCGACATATCATGTCCTCTGCGGTTTCTTTTCCCTGGGTGAAAGAATCTGTATAGATCATCATCTGCCAATCCTATAAGCTTTAACTGCCTAGTCAGCTTACAGTGCCCTATTAGCAGGCCTACTATGGCTTTGACTGTTAGGTCTGCCGTGAATTTTAGGGAATGCCTTCCTTGAATGGAAAAGCTAACTTTCCCGTTCAAAAAGAGAATGCCATTTCGTGTTTCTGGAGCTCTTCTCGAGATTCAGAATCCATTCAGAAGATCCATAAAACCCTTTGTGTGAAGGTTACCTACCCCAAAGTGTTCATAGATCTGTCCTGAGCCCATTGTTTATATATCCTGAGTCTATTAAAAAAACATTGGGACTCAGGATATTTCCTATCTTCATCCTATACGAAGACAGCTAATAAGTGCAGTGTGTCTTCTTTCTCCAAAACCCTGAGAGATCCAGAAACTCCAAAATTGGAAACACTTCCTTAAGCCACCTCGTACTTGTGTCATTCGCACAGTTAAGTTCTATAAAACTAGGCCGATGGGTAATCATCATTAAGAGAACCCGAAGTCCTGCTTCCAGAATTTCTTCATATACCACCAAGATAGTTTTTTGGACTACCATAAGCTTATTCACTTCCATCTTAGTTTTTGGGAACATTGTTAGTAATGCCGCAACCTTAACAGAAGCGGCAGGTCATACCCTCGGTTCTTATCCTTTTACCTTTGAGTTGGATTTTGATTGATGTTCTTCCGTCTTACCTTGGTCTTTTTGGATCTTTGTTCTTGTTGTTCCTGAGTTGTTTTTGTTTTGTCATGGCCTCTAATGGCTTTGACTACATCTTTTTTGCTCTTTCAGCGGCCTAGATGTGGTCCTGATTGGCCTCGAATAAAGCTCATTTGGTTTTGTGTAATATTTTCCTTGTTTCACCACCTTACTGATTTTGGCTTTAGAGATGCCAGATCAGATAGCTTCGCAGCGTTAATCTCTTCATCTGTCATGATATCAATGTATTCCAACGCTGTTACTCTAACAGACTTTGTGGTTTCTTACTTTTCAGCTGGGGAGATTTCTTTAGAACTTCCTGGCCTTTCGGCGTTCAAAAGTTCTCTAGAAGTTCACTGCCCTTCTGCTCTAGGAACTATGCTTTTGGCTTGATTCTTCGACCTTAAGAAGCCTTTTGCCCTAGGTTTTTTCTTTTTTTCATTTTACCATATTGATCCCATCGGTGACAAGAGATAAACTCTTCCTACCTCTCGCATAGCCCCGCTTGCAACGGTAAGGTCTAAATACGATGGAGCATAACCTGCTGAACCAAAGGAACTGTTTGCGATACTGTCACCCTAGTGCTTTATATCCTTCAAGACGGTATTTCCCGGCCTGTTGTAGGGATTGTTCATCAACTATATCCAGTATATATTCACTTGGTTCAATGAAGGAATGAAGTAAAAAACAGACGTTCTCTCAATCATTTATTGTAACTTCCGACGACCGGTTTCGCTCTCTAAAGTATGCAGAGCATCTTCAGGTTAACGGTTACGAATCACTAAATGCTACAAATAAAAACCAGAGTTAGAACAATGTCTGGTTGTAAAAGATGCTAAAGATCCAAAAGATCAAGCCAATATTGAACAACATACATAAAAGTAGTGAAGACAGCAGACAAATACATATGCATGTACAATCGGGGGCGGTGACAGACGTCCCCAAGCTCACAAACACATGCAGATGTATGCCGTCTGCATGTGTTTGTGAGCTTGGGGACGTTTGTTACCGCCCCCGATTGTACATGCATATGTATTTGTCTAGTGCCTTAACTACTTTTATGTAAGTTGTTCAATATTGGCTTGATCTTATGGATCTTTAGCATCTTTTACAACCAGACATTGTTCTAACTCTGGTTTTTATTTGTAGCATTTAGTGACTTGTAAGCGTAGGCCTGAAGATGATCTGCATATTTTAGAGAGCGAAACCGGTCGTCGGAAGTTACAATAAATGATGGAGAGTACGTCTGTTTTTTACTTAATTCAAAATGAACTCTCACATGCAACCCATTCAACATTTCACTTGGTTCAGTTTTAACAAGCCACCTCAGTAAGGATGCAGTTAAAGGTTACATACCCCCATTCATTATTGGGAGTATTCAGTGGTCTTGAGATGGTTTAAGGAGATGCAAAGTCTCTCAGTGCAAAACTCGCGCCCAGGGATTAATTCCCTCACCGCTAATAGTTAGGTTATTTCTTTTAAATAGCCTTTAATTTTTTATAGTAGAGTCTTTTGTTCATGTATTGTAGCACTTTGGTTATCATTTTTTGTTATTGGTATTTTTGTACATTAATTGCATTTTAGACAGTTTGTAAGCATAGATAAAATTCACCTTGTCTACAAAGGTATATATTTTTTCCATTTATTGACACTATTCAACAATCATTATGGGATGCACAAAGTTTCCATTTAAAAAAATCACACTTAATAATATCGAAACAGTAATTTTTGTGAGAGCCTAAAAGTCTGTATTATCACTAGTACCATATAGTCGTATTAGAAACTAGTTACTAGTTCTAGATTGGTAAGAAGAGTAGTGCCATAGCTAGAGGCTAGATTTTTGCAGGTTACTAACGTCGATCCCCCAAGATTACATCGATTTGGACCCCCGCGCCTTGCGGGCTATTCGAGTGCTTAGACCGCTGAAGCTAGTCTCTGGCATTCCTAGTAAGTAGAAATGTAGTTGTGAGTCTTCCTCTTCCTTTCAGTTCTATACTATTCTTTTTTCTTGGTCTTCTAGCGAAGAAGCGGAAATGCAAGTTTTAGATATTCTTCGATCTGCTTTTAAATAATAAATAATTTTATTATTATAAATAATAAGTAAATAAAAAAATTTTTAGAGGTTCTAAAACTTTTAAGATATCGGAACACCCACCAAATATCTTTTATTTTATGAAAACCGATACCAAATGATAATATGTCAGAGGCACTGTATTATTTTAGCTTTGGTTGGCAGCCTCTATATACATATTAGTATTAGTATTCACTCATACAGGATAGTACGGGGACGAAACACTGTAATTTATACAGTTTGTCTTATTTGGAAATGGAAATACTTAAATGCTCAATAGAGGTCGCGATGTGGTACTAGATATACTATATTTATTGCCCCAACGATTTTGCCCAATTTTTCTAGATCCACTTTAGAGAAAAATTGTATATTTTTTTGATATTTGGTACACATATGTCTCAACTGGAACCTAAACCACCCAACTACTAATCACAAGAAAAATCCAGGTCCTGATTAACAAAAAATATAAATTCATTGTGACCTTGAAACAACACTCAACACTGTATATTGAAATCTTCAAAATTCGTTTAAATTTAATTTTGAAATTACATTATATATTGAAATTTTTAAAAACTCTGAGATTAAAAAGCGGGTATGTATTGTTAACTTTTAATAATAAATTATTAAAGTTAATGAATAAATACTCATTCTAAAAATAATCAATACCCAATTATTTACTACATTGGAACGACCCACTTCCTAATCACAAGAAAATCCAGTTTTAAAAAAGGTCTTTTTTTCTGACTTATGTTACTGCAAAAAATTGTTTGGGACAAACAAATTAAACAATTTGTAAACTAATTGATGAACTACATTTTTAGCAATATAAGACCCAACAATATCAAGGTTGTTTATTTTTACAAATGTTATTATATTAACATTTATTCAAAATTAAGGGTTCTGAGGTTTCGTATAGTTTTTTAAGCAACTAATTAGTAAAGTACATTCATAAATCGCCATTTTAGCTTTAAGCAAGTTTCATTGAATAATTACCTCATAATACACTCCTGGTCAAAAAATCGGGACACCACAAAAATGGGTCATTTTTGATGTGTCGAATCTCCTAAACCTGTTTCTGTCCGATTTTAGTGATTTTTTTTAATATGTTATAGCCTTATTCTCTTAGAATATGGATGTAGTAATAGGTAATAGCTGAACAGGTAAATGTGATTGAATACGGGGTGTAAGAATAATACTGTGTTTTTCCCTGAAAGTTCGTAACACCCTGTGGAATATTCTAGGATTTAAAAAATACTGAAATTAAAACTCAATTATAGCCTTAGACTTTCTTAACACTCTGCTTTTTGACTCATTCACTTACGTTGGATAATGAAAAAGTTAGGTACTTTGACAACTAGCCATGTTCTTCATCAATACAGGGTGTTTCTAAATAAATGCGACAAACTTTAAGGGTTAATTCTGCATGAAAAAATAATGACAGTTTGCTTTATAAACATATGTACGCAAATGATTCGTTTCCGAGATACGGGATGTTGAATTTTTTCTTACAAACTGACGATTTATTTATTGCTCTAAAACCGGTTGAGATATGCAAATGAAATTTGGTAAGTTTGAAGAGGTAGTTATTTCACATTTTTTGACATACAACTAAAAATATTATATTCGCCATTGGCGTACATTAAGGTAATATGACCGAGTAATATGACCCGTATGCACGCCAATGGTGAATATAAAATACATAATTGTATGTCAAAAAATGCGCAATAAACAATGTTTACAACCCACCAAATTTAATTTACATATCTCAACCGGTTTTAGAGCAATAAATAAATCGTCAGTGTGTAAGAAAAAATTTAACATCCGGTATCTCGGAAACGAAGCATTTGCAGAATTATGTTTATAAATCAAACAGTCATTAATTTTTCATGCAGAATTACCCCTTAAAGTTTGTCGCACTTATTTAGAAACACCCTGTATTGATGAAGAACATGGCTAGTTGTCAAAGTACCTAACTTTTTCATTATCCAACGTAAGTGAATGAGTCAAAAAGCAGAATGGTAAGAAAGGCTAAGGCTACAATTAAGTTTTAGTTTCGATATTTTTTAAATGCTAGAATGTACCACAGGGTGTTACGAACTTTCAGGAAAAAACACAGTATTATTGCTACACCCGGTATACAATTATATTTACCTGCTAAGTAACACTATTACTACATCCATATTCTAAGAGAATAAGGCTATAACATATTAAAAAAATCACTAAAATCGGACAGCAGTTTTGGACATTCGAGACATCAAAAATGACCCATTTTTACGGTGTCCCGATTTTTTTGGCCAGGAGTGTAACTCGTTCAGAATGCTTTACTTTTTACTGACAGGCGAATGTTCCTAAAATGGTGCATTTTTGGCCCTAAATTGTTGATAATTTAAAAAGTTCACAAAACCCACTGCAGGGATCATAGAGATTTGGAATCGAGGTCCATAAAATTCAGAATATTGTTTTGAAGCTATTTCTTTGTGGCATTTTTGTAATTAACTATTCTAATTGGGAAATAAGCCACAATTTAACTTGAAAAAATAATCTTATTAACGTTTCGACATCCACATCGGATGTCGTTGTCAAAATATAAAATATTAATAAATTAAACAAAAATGTTGTTGCTTAGTAAAAATTTTTTCTAATAATTAAAATTAAATCTGACTCATTTATATCGGCAATTCAGACAATATGTTTCGTGTATCACGTGTTCAATTCTTTCAGTGTCTGATATCAGTTGTCTTGCTCGTTGTTGGGTACTAGCATCCATTTGGTTTTTTGTGATGTTCAGTTTGAGCCCGTAATGAGCACTTGTTCTTTGTATCTCACCCATCAGGTAGCTCAGCTCCTCCATGCTACTCGCGAGAATCACAGTGTCGTTAGCATAACTCATGTTATTAATTATTTCTCCATTTATCGTTATGCCCTCTGTGCTTTCCTTTAGCGATGGCTTAAATACTTCTTCTGAGAATATGGTAAAGGGAATAGAAGACAAGATATGATTATCAGTTAACGTGTTACAAAAAATTTATTGACCAGTGATATAAGCAGCCAAATATCCTGTATAATGTCAACGGAAACATAATAACAGAACTAGAAGGACAGTTAAAGACATGGAAAAACTATGTTGAAGAACTCTTTGCAGAGGATAGACAACAATCTAAACTAAGTAACATACAAGGAGACGAAGGTCCAGAAATAACGGAAGAGGAAGTAATGTACGCACTAAAAAGAATGAAAAACGGTAAAGCCCCAGGTCCAGATGAAATACCAACGGAAATCCTTAAACTGATAGAAGAAGACTCGATTAACATTTTAGTTGAACTTTTCAATAGCATTTATACATCAGAAAAAATACCACAAGAATGGCTTTTATCCACCTTTGGTATTATACCAAAAAAGATGAATGCCAAACAATGTAGTGATTACCGTACAATCAATTTGATGAGCCATGTACTGAAAATATTCCTGAAAATTATAAACACTAGAGTACACAGAAAACTGGAAATGGATATCAATGATACTCAGTTTGAATTCCGAAATGGACTCGGAACAAGAGAGGCGTTGTTTGCACTGAACGTCTCAAATATGTCTTGACAAAGATGTACTCATGTGTTTCATAGATTATAACAAGGCCTTTGATAAAGTGCGGCATGATCATCTAATCAGACTCCTGGCAGAAAAGAATTTAGATAATCGAGACATCCGATTAATAGCAAATAAATATGTACTACAATCACAAAGCAGTAGTGAGAGTAGAGAATAATACCACTGTAGAAATTGAAATAAGGCGAGGTGTGAGACAAGGGTGTATACTGTCACCAACCCTGTTTAATCTCTATTCCGAAGACATAATGAGCATCTGAAGACATCTCTGAGCAATCCATAGGTATTAAAATAAATGGTGTTAGATTAAACAATCTGAGATTTGCCGACGACACCGTTTTGATCGCAGAAACACTTGAAGAGCTACAGACATTGGTGAATAAGATAGCAGACTGCAGCGAAGAATATGGACTATCTTTGAACATAAAGAAAACTAAATTTATGGTAATATCTAAATCAACACGAAATGTCCAAAATTTATATTTACACAATGAAATTATAGCAAATATGTACTACAATCAGAAAGCAGTAGTGAGAGTAGAGAATAATACCACTGAAGAAATTGAAATAAGGCGAGGTGTGAGACAAGGGTGTATACTGTCACCAACCCTGTTTAATCTCTATTCCGAAGACATAATGAATCTCTGAGCAATCCATAGGTATTAAAATAAATTGTGTTAGATTAAACAATCTGAGATTTGCCGACGACACCGTTCTGATCGCAGAAACACTTGAAGAGCTACAGACATTGGTGAATAAGATAGCAGACTGCAGCGAAGAATATGGACTATCTTTGAACATAAAGAAAACTAAATTTATGGTAATATCTAAATCAACACGAAATGTCCAAAATTTATATTTACACAATGAAATTATCGATCGAGTTAGCAAATACAAATATTTAGGCACTTTAATAAATGAAGACAACGATAGCTCAGCAGAAATCAAAATAAGAATAGAAAAAGCCAGATCCATATTCACTAAAATGAAGAGAGTGTTCTGTGGAAGAGATGAGAGCCTTGAAATGAAACTTCGCCTGATGAGATGTTACGTACTTTCTGTGCTTTTCTACGGAATGGAGTCATGGACGCTGAAAAAGATTGATACCAAAAAGTTGGAGGCATTTGAACTGTGGATGTATCGCAGAATCTTGAGAATATCATGGACGGAGAGAGTCACAAACGGCGAGGTCTTGAGAAGAATGAATAAAGAAAAGGAAGTCATATTTACGATCAAAAAACGAAAACTGCAATACTTGGGACACATTACAAGAGGCGAAAGATATGAACTGCTTCGAATAATTATGCAGGGAAAGATAGCAGGAAGAAGGTCCATAGGAAGAAGACGAAACTCCGGGCTAAAGAATCTACGGGAATGGTATAGCTGTAGCAACAACGAATTGTTTCGGTCAGCAGTTTCGAAAATACGTAGAGCCCTGATGATCGCCAACCTTCGGAATGAAGATGACACTTGAAGAAAAAGATTGAATTTTTGAGATATCAATAGTTAATTGTTTCCATTAAAGAATTCACTTGAAGCGGGAAACATCCTGAAACGCTGGAGATTCCTTTGGGATATAATTTATGATAATTAAGTGGGTAAGTAACAACTCTAAACGACAATTACCTTTGAAATCCAGTACCCAGTTCCTTTCCGATGCATATAAGCCTCCCACGTCGTTATCTCCGCTCGTCTTGCATTAAAATGGCCAAGAGACCTACTTTAGACGCTCTTTTTGCACGATTTATCACACAGAAATGGCACAAAAGGGTGCATTAATTAACTGGGACGCTTACTAGGTCAAATCTGAAAACTAGTGCCTTTTTCGAGGCGCGAAAAACAACTATGCGAGAGTAATTAGACAATAAAGCGAATCGTTACTAAAAACAATTAATAATTACGTAGGGGTAAAGCTTGGTTAACAACTAAAGGACAGGAAAACTGTTAAAAAAGAAATGGGTCAAGTTAATATTGTTTGTAGCCTTAATAACATGAACAACTATAAAAATTAACGGTACGTTGTATGGCTCAACTTTTAAGTGGGAAAAGAAAAACACCTAGAATATTATAAAATTGCCAAAACAATAAATAATATACAGAAAAAACTAAATGCATGGCAATAAGAAAGGGCGCACTTTTAAGAGTATAACTACAAGTAGATAATGCTCCAATTGATCAAGAGAAAGCGTTCAAATACTTGGGAATGATGGTGAATAACTAGTGGGATCCTCAACAAGAAATAAATTGCCGTAACGAATAAGTAAGACAAGCCTTTATTTAATTTAAGCCGCTACTTTGTAACCGCAATCTTTTCTTCAATCTCCGTTACGGAATGGTCAACTGCTGTGTATGGTCCATATTGTTATACGGCATGGAGGCATGAACGTTGAAAATATCTTTCATTAATAAGCTGGAAGCCTTTGAAATATAGACCTTGCGTAAAAAAATATTCTGCATACCATGGACAGAGATAGGTTGAGAAACGAGAAGGTCTTAAGAAGAGCAAATACTAATGGAGAATTGCTCAATTTGAACACCGTACGAAAAATTGGATACCTGGATACCGCAAGTTTCCAATCAGAGTGACGTGACGCAGTTTTCACTGTGCGGGATTTTGCGCTACGCAGTTCCCATTCCGTAGATTTTCACGGTTTGTATAACTAAGATCCACGAACTCCGTAGGAAAGAAACACGTTACTTAAGAACAGTGGGCACAAAATGCGTTTCAATTTGCGGTGATCCAGTCACTAGCAAGTTTTTCTCATCATGACTTACCTGCGTCACTTCACAATGCTGCTTGTCAACTTGCGGCCGGCCTTATTGTTCTACAAAGAAAACAACTGTGATACATAAAAAAATACTTGAAATACCCCTTCAAAACAAAAACACCAGCACTACATTGTGTTGATACAAATAAATACAATAAGAGCACTTCTAGGTACATTTTCTTTCTTTATATTGTTCTCCACAGGACCGGATTTACATGTTGAACCCTACTAGGCATTAATATTTCTGGCGCCCTACGTCTTGATCTCCCCTCCCCCAACCCCCTTATAACCAACCAACTTTTGGCTTAACCAAGCTCTACCAAAAAACCAGCCAACGACTGATAATATCCTTTTACTTTACTTAAAGTTGTAGTTTCATACTGAAGCTTAGTACTGACTTTTTGTAATCGTTCTAAAACGGTACTCCAAAATATGGAGAAAAATACTATCTCTAGTGATTCAAGGTTTAATCTTAGAGCAGATGCGTCACTACGGCATGAAGGTTTTTCGTTCCTGTCATTCTCTATTAGTTTCAAAGATTCTGTCATTGCCGGCCAATTTTCTTTCAGAGCTCGACAAGCATCGTTTCTCGCAAACCAAGGTGTTTTAGATAGGCTTTGAAGTACCACAGAACATTTTGGTTCAAATAAAGCTCCCATCGATGTGTTGAACTTGTGAAAAAATTGTACAGTTCTTGAAGTAGAACAAAAAAGAAACAGCAACCACACATGAACTAACGGCCACAGATCCTACCAGATTTAAGGAATGAGCGGCACGTGGGACATACTCAGCCTGAGGACATAGTTTTTTGATTCTGGTTTGAACACCTGAGTCCCTGCCATATTACTGGCATTATCATATGAGTAACCACGGCATTTTGTGATATCCAAATCGAATATATCACAAACATCGATAATAGCATTTTCAATCTCTTCAGCTTTGTGTCCGACATTAGGCAAAAAACACAAAAAGAGTTCTACGGGTATGCGATCTCTAGTTATATTCCTTAGTACCAACGTTAATTGGTCAATATGAGATATGTCTGTAGTGGAGTCTACCATAATTCCAAAATATTTTGCTTCCTTAGCTTCATTTAATATTTGTCTTCGAACATTTTCAGTCATAAGAAGGATAACTTCTTCATAATATGTTGACTAAGAAATGTATGAAGTTGTACTTGAACCTCCATCGCCATATACTTTCAATTGCTCTGCAAGAAAGGAGTCAAATTCGAATAAAAATTGTATTAAACCTAAAAATATGCCTTGATCAAACAGTCCTAAATATTCATGGCTACTACGGAAAGCTAATCCTTTGTGGATAGAAATTTTACAGCGGCAACAACACGCTTAAGAACATTTCTCCAGTTATTAGTTTCCTTATTTAACTGATCAGCAAGACTTGAACTAACATGTCCTTTTATTTGACCTATCAATTTGAATGTTTTCTGGTGTGACTTATGACATGGAGAATTTTCGTGGTCTACCACTCTTTGTGAAGCATTTTTTCAATCATTAAAACCGGCTGTAAATGTTTTTGCGTTAGCAGAGCAACTGAACAATATGCATGGTACACAAAACACAGACCCTTTCTCTGAGAAAAAGACATCCAATTTCTATTTATTATTTCTCCATTTTTAAGTTTACGAGAAAATAGCTTATCAGTTAAATAACTGTCTTTTTTATCTGATGGATAGTGCTGCCTTGATGATGTGTAAGTTGGTGGCCGGGTTTGTGATGCACCGAACAAAATCTGCCTGGTTCGCGCCCTAACAAATTTGGCGCTCTATGCCAGTGCCTAGTCGGCCTAGTGGCAAATCCGGCCCTGGTTCTCCAAAAAGAAATATTTACCTCAGCTATTAATTTGTGGTTGCAGGATTCGTAAACAAAAAAATCTTACAATATCTTGTAACAAAACTCCGTTAATAATAAATAGTACCTAACTGGGCTACTGCAAATACTTTACTTCTTCTCACAATTTTATTGACCCTAAATATTACTAACTAATGCCAAAGATATACTTGTATTTCCAAAGGTCTATTCAAACACCCAAATATTGTACAAATGCATATATATGTGCTAAAACAGCCGGTATCGCTTCTCTCCATTGAGATGACTTCCCCAGACAAGATGTAACTGGAAAGTGAAGTGCATTTTCATTGGCAAAGATCCATTCCGCGGCAATCGCGCTCGCATATAATTTCAACCAATAGGACAACTTAGAGACGAATAAACAAAATATTGGTTTTGCTTATACTAATCGAAGTGTTTGCAAATGTTTTTCTTTCGAATTTTAAGATAGTTAACCTTATTTTGAATAAATAAATCTAAGAGGCAACATTAAAACAATTCTCGTATTAGGATAGAAAAACAAACAAACATTCGTAAATATAAATTCAAGTTGAAGTATTGAATATTAGAAAATACTATACAGGGTGGGAAGTGAAATAGTGCATCAAAACGCAGAATTTTTGAATCGTTACAATGTGACAAGAATATCTAAAGCTATCCTGTTTTTTGCTTCTTCCGTGTACTTTAAAATTGTTATTAACATTAAAAGAAACGATAAAGCTGTATAAATTTTTTATCTCTATTAGACTTTAGTTCGTTTCTTTAAAAATCTTTGCTTATTTTTTGACTGTCTGATCTGTGAGTATCGATAATTTTTTCTGGATTATAAGCTTGTTCTGCTATTGCTAGTGTTTTAAAATTACACAATTAACTATGAAATTAGGAGTATTTGTTTTTTGTAAAATCAATAAACAAAGCTGAGCACTAAACTATTTAGTACAGTCACTGAAGGTTTTCATTTCCGATTTCGTTGAAGCTCCGTCGATTTTCATGCAAAGTGGTGAGTAGTTAGAAGATACCATAAGAAATAAAAGTACATGGTAACAACTTGCGCTTTTATCCTGGGGGTGGATTCCACTCCATCTCGTTTATTTTAATAAAATTATTTTATTAAAAATAACCCCATAAAACAATAGAGGGATAAATTATAGGCAAAATATGCCACATAAAGTTAAATCAATACTTTTTGAGTTACTCAAGATCAGAGATTTTAATTTTTCGTAAAAAAATACATCTTTAAAGCGGTTTTTCATAAATAGCTCAAAAACTATAAGGTTTTACAGAAAAGTTATTATTTTTTTTATTATTTTTTCAAATTTAAGCTAATTAAAAATCGAATAAATTCCTTAGTCGAAAAACTTTTTAAAATAATACTAATTCAAAGTATACTCAAATCTAGGTATTTAAAACGAAAAAATGATAATATGCATCATAAATGCATTTTATAAAATATGCTTATCTACTTAACACTTGTCAAAGAACTCAGAAATACAAATGAAATGAGCTCCAGAAGAAGTTGATAGCATCAAAATTAAGCAAGTTATGATAAAAATAAAAGGGCCCCTCTCGATTTGTTTTAAGAAAAAGTGAAAAATAAAACATTCTTCATCTCAATAAAATTAAAATTTATAGTAATCCCTATAAAACGTTCTTTACTTTAGTATAGGTAATGACCTCAAACATTTTGACCAGTTTAGAATGCATATTAAAAAAAGTATAATTTAAAAAAATCAGAATTTTTCAAATTTTCATAAATTTTATTTTCTTTCGATAATTACTCCAAAATTACTCGATAAACCTAAAAAATAATACAGAAAAAAATGTGAGTTCTTTTTTAACAAAGCTATTTTTTTGTAGAGTAAAAAATAAGCCAGATATAAACGTTTAAAGGCTAAATTTAATGCAAGGACCATGTAACCGGTGGCTTTTAACATTTCTTCTTAAAAAATAAGGGATTTGGGTCCGGTTTCAATAACAACAAATAAATCAGTGAATAGTTCATTCGTCGAATAAAATTTATTAGTCGATTATATTTTTATTAGGTTTGTTCTAGCAAACAGTCAAACTAGTCAGAAACCAACAGCAAACAGTTGGTCAGTGAGAGAACATAATACAGCCACCAGTGCTATCCCCTCTACTCGCGCTGGTCCACTATTCGCTGATGGTTTCAAACCGTTTGAAACTGATGCTAGAACAAACCTCAAGTGTTTCCATATAATTTTGATAATTTAAAGTTAAACTGACCAATTTTCTTTGTTATAGATATTTAAAGCGAGATTAACTTGTCATTTTATTCGAAGACTAAATATTTATTTCATAAATAAATAAAATAAGTCTTATTTGACGTTGGTATAACATAGATATGTCAGTTTTATAGTCAGTCGAATAAACTACTATTCGTTGTTGGCGAAACCGGCCATTAGAAGAATAAATTTAATATGATTTTGCAATCCCTGAAATAATATTTCTAATTATTTTTTGGATAATCCTGACATCGTACAAATTATCGGATTATTCTAAAAAAAAAACAATAACATGTTTTTGGAAAAATTTTTAGAGCATACTATTTGAAAAATTTTGGGAGCATAAATTTTGATGCTTATTTGATAGGTATTAATGAGTACTTTGACAAGCGTTTTGTAAGTATATTTTATCTACTCTACCTCATATTATGTATAAGCTTTTAGTTTGTGAAAACTGTCATTATAGATAGCAGTACGTGAAGGGTTTAAAGTGTGCGTGAAGTAACGTATTTTAAATGGGATTTACTTTTTCGCACTGTTCGAAATCTTTTTTGGCACACTTTCATATAATCAAATATCTTTAGCTTTCGTGTTGTCATGGTCATGAAATGTAAGCAATACATTACAACAAAAATTTTGACAGTTTTGTGGTTTGAAAGAAGTTTGGATTTTTAAATGTCAAACTTCTAAAAATCGTAGAATAGAAATATATTACAGTGACGAAGGTTGCAGTTTTTTTATTTGTTTATCGTAGATAAGATATTGTATGAAACTGTGCGTGAAGTACTTTTTGCGCACTTACGCGATGAATAGCACTCGCACCGCTCGTGCTCTAAACATCGCGTGCGTGCGCAAAAAAGTATACTTCACGAACTGTTTCATAAATAACTATTTTGGATTATTTATGAAAACCGCGGTAAAACATGCATTGTTTTTACAAATTCAAATCTTTGATCTCTAACTCAAAAAGTATTGATTTATTTATGTATATAATATGTATATAATAACTGTGTTTATTATAATATATTTTGCTTAGAATTTGTCCCTATATCGATTTATGGGGATATTTTAAAAAAATAATTGTCACTCTCGGGAAGGGGTGGCATCCACTCCAGGCTAAAAGCTTCAGTTGGCACCATGACACTTTTGTTTGTTGAGGTATCCTCTAACCACTCACCAATTTTCATGAAAATCGATGGATGTTCACCGAAATCGGAGGTAATATGTGAATTTTACCTTCATTCACTGTACTATAAGAGTATTTTTTTTTGTAAAAACAATAAAGAAAGCTGAGCACTAAATTATTACAAATTTAAACAAATTGAAACAACAGTAAGGAGGAGATAGTTGTGATGCTAGAAAATAGGTGGCACTAATTTAGAATCACACAACTCCTGCATTTTTAAATTCTAGTTCCCATTTAGTGCTGATAATATAGATACACTACACGACACTAAATACACGATGTTTTATATTTAAGGAACGATATTAATTTATAAAAATTCTTTAAGATATATTTGTATAATTTACGAATGAGAAAGAACAAAGTTGGTTTGCTATCATAAAGAGTTGTAAGTTTTATATTTGAGTATATTTGATTAATATTCACAATCGACAGGATATTTTGATTGGTATAAAAATGCATTACATTTTATTTACTTATTACTAGGTAAACATAATAATCTAAGATCCCACTGCAGAATCACTACCTTCATAAGTTAGTTAATTAAAAAAAAAAAAGAATAGGATACCAGATTGCTAGTCAAAAATTGGCAAATAATTTTAATTAAATTAAGAATAATTCATTAAAAAAAAATCGTTCACTACGTAGATGCATGTTTTATAAATATAGTATCAAAGTAAAGTTTTTTTCCGAACACCATGATAATATAAGATTGTCTGTGAAAATCAATTCAGAGTTGTCAGCTCTTAAAAATGCAGGGTATCAGAGATAAAGTGAAAGAAAGCTAGCGTGCAACGCAACTGGTTTGACAAGGTTAGCAATATTTGATGACGAATGCGAGTTTTTAAATCTTATCAAAACAGTGTCGTTACGGCTAGGATTCTTTCACTTTATCTCTGAAACCCCGCGTTTTTAACAGCTAGCAACCCTAATTTTCCGCCATTTTTTCATAGACAATCTTACATCATATATTAGAAAAAATATAAGCTTTGATTTGATATAAAAACATGCACCTACGTCATGAACCAATTTTATTAAAATGAATTACTTACCATTAATTTAATCAATAGGTACTATTTGCTGCCAATTTTTGATTGTCGACCTGCTACTAATGTACTCTCCTATTCTTAAATTGATATATCTAAAAATGTGATTTTAATTAACTAACTTATGAAGGTAGTAATTTTGAAGAGGGATCTCGTATTATAATAAAATTTTAGTTATAAACTAGGGATTTGACAATAGACTTACGGTGAGTGTATTGGCTTGTCGCACTGAAAATATGTATTGGATTCTTACTACAAACAGAAAAATACTACTACTACCTCTTCTTCTTATTTTTCTTATATTAGGCCTCTTGGTCTATTCTTAACCGATTTTGAGCTTGTATTGGTAGCTGTGATGTTGATTGCCAGCTATCTCGCCACTTTTTAAAGGACTTCCTATTGGTCTCTTGCCTGTTGGATTCGAATCCCTGGCTATACGGGCTATTCTCTCGCTTCCATTCTCATCACATGCTGATTCCATTCTCGTCGTCTCTGTCTTCCCCACCGTACTATATCTTGTATGTTACAGAGATTTCTTATTCTGTCGTTCGGTATTCTGTCTCTCAGTGTTTTCCCACTTATTGACCTCAAAGTTCTCATTTCTGATGTTCTGAGTATCCTCTTGGTTTCTGCTATGTCACATTTTGTTTCTGTCGCGTACGTCATGATCGTTCTTGCACATGATTTGTATATGCGTACTTTCCCTTCCAGCCTCATATCTTTGTTTCTCCAGATGACACCCCTTAGACATCCTGACCAGCCAATTACGTGTCATGATGTCTGAAATAAATAAAAAAGATCTATTGAGATCGTAGACCGAAAGACAATGTCAAACGATAGACTATTACTTACTTAAATGGTCTACCAAATTTCATTAAAATCGACCTAATAGATTTTGCATAATAAATTTGCAATATAAATGTTTTTAAAAAAGTTCAAATTTTTTAAAATCTTTCTGAACAAAAAGTAGAGCATTTAGAAGTTGGCTAATTTTTTTACATATAAAAAGGTGCTCTTACCTATCTAATACACTTTACAGAATTAAAATCGGATTATTTAAGGGGCCTCAGCAATGTTTTAAAATTATAAACAATTTTCTGATTTATAAACAAATAGCTTTGTTTAATAATAAAAAAAATTAATTTTTAGCAATGCAAATAATTAAAAGCGGTATAATTTGACTTAACCCTTCAAATGCTGTCAGCAGAATTGCTATTTTATTTATTGTTCAAAAGTTATTCTCGTTCAAAAATTGCAATTTTTCGATTTTTAATGTTCCACCGCGTTTATCTCAAAAACTATGCATCCTACGAAAAAACTTGTATAAACATTTTTTGCTTAGAATTACCCAAGAAATTCAAAAAATGTTTTATTTTACGAAAAATCGATGTTATGTAATTCCTCAAGTTCTTTGTTTATAACAATGTTATCGACATCCGGATCAACTGTTACCCAAAAAATTCGTGTTCTACGGGTCAAAATACATAAAAAACTTGGGTAAATCCATCTAAATAAAGGAACCCATAGCACCCCTTCCTGGACACAGCACTAATTTGTTTATAAGCCAAAAAATTGTTTATAACTTTAAAACATTGCTGAGGCTGCTTAAATAATCCGACTTCAATACTGTAAAGTGCATTAGATAGGTGGAGTGCTTCTTTATATGTAAAAAAATTGACAAATCTGTGTATGTTCTAATTTTTGTTGTACAAGATTTTAAATAATTTTAATTTTTTAAAAAAAGTTTAGATTGCAAAATTAATATGCAAAATCTAGTAAGTCAATTTTAATGAAATTTGGTGAACGGTTAGCACATTACAAAAATTTTCTAAGCGAATAAGGAAGGTTCCAAGTGTTACCTAAGTGATGGAGAAACATTGAATAAAGACAGGCTTGTTTTGCCCCCTTATTTAATATTTATTGGTATTTTGCAGCAAGGGTGTACAATTAAAACATTTTTAACCAATCGCATCTGATAGAAAATTTAATTATATTTGCTTTATTTCTATACGACTTTGTTCTAAAATGAATCGTTTTAAAGTTATAAGCAAAAAAGTAGAAAAAAACGAAATTTTTAAATATTTAATTTTTTTTATTAATGTTCCGGGCTTATTTGAGAAGGAGCATAAGTCAATTATTATTAACGAAATTATCACCTAACTTTATCCGCAAAAATCCGAATGCCACCTCTCACATCCACCTAAAAACAGATCCTTCCTGGTCTAGTGGTATTCATAAGTTTTTTCTTGTATCATTATATGTCGTTCTTTGTATATGTTATAACCTTAGATAATCTGGGACAAACTCACACCTTTCAATTCTTTATAATTATTATAGTATTCAGTGTATATTTCCAGCCAACGTTCTGTTGATTACGTTTTTCCTATATATTTACGTAGTCGTATAGATGCTAATATATAATAATAGAACTCATAGCAAATCAATGTTGTTGTTTTATTCATAAAGTTCTACAAAATGCAATTACCAGTTGTTTATAGCATCAGTATATTTAATATTTCATGGGCCGGTATAGACAGCACCGGAAAGTCCAATAAATCATATTAAAAACCTTAGAAATGCAGTGTCCAAAACGTAGAAATTTATTTTTAAATTGAGACACATACACATCAATCGTTTCTATGCGATAATGAAAAGTAATTAAGCATACCTATAGGTCTGGATCCCGCGTATGAAAAAAAAAGTTGATTAATAGTAAGCTGAAAATTTGTTAATAGCTTAAGGGTATCAAGTCGGACAAACTTTGATATATGGGAACACTGGAACAGGGGAAGTTTTAATTGTGGAACAGGTTAAAAATTTGGAACGGTCAGACCACGAAAACGGCACATGTATTTTGTCCGACAGAACAGACTTAAACTCTTCGAATAGAGATTAAACTCTCATGCAAAAATCAGACTGCTATTTATCACCAAATGGGCGTCTTAATGAGTGGAACATTTAGAATATGTCAAATGACAGGAATTATGACAAGTGATAAATAGCAGTCTGTTTTTTGCATGAGAGTTTAATCTCTCTTCGGAGAGTTTAAGTCTATTCTGTCAGACAAAATAAATGTGCCGTTTTCGTGGTCTGACCGTTCCAGATTTTTAACCTGTCCCACAATTAAAACTGCCCCTGTTCCAGTGTTCCCATATATCAAAGTTTATCCGACTAGACATCCTTAAGCTATTAACAAATTTTCAACTTGCTATTAATCAACTTTTTTTTCATACGCGAGATCCAGACCTACTATTTTTACTATGTTCTATTTATGTTGTGAATTGTTCAAAACTATAAAACCTAAAGCCGCGTATCCATTTAGTGAGGTTGACGTGCGCGCCATGTTACGCGTAGCAAAGCGATAAAGCCTCGTGTGCCGTGCGAGGTAAATGCCAAGATTTCCTCGCGAGACAGGCCGCGCTCGGCAGCCTCGCGAAATGGATATGCAGCTTAATAGATACAAGTGAATTTGTAAACGTATGTGGTATCCACTTATTACTGATTTTAGACAACCCTTCGCTTAAGTTTATATTGAGATTCTACATAAATGGTTTATAAAAATTTTATCTATAGGTAAGGCAAGCATATCTATGAGAGCAGATATTCCTCTTATCCAGAGCCTCATTACTTTTATCCCATTATCCCAGAAGCTCCAAATCCAATAAAGATTTAATCATGAATGAATAATAGGCATAATAAATTATTGACAGAACGAATCAGAAAATAACTTTTTCAAAATAATGTATAATTTAAGTGGTCAAGCCATGCGTGGTCCAGCATGAAGATAAGATAATTTGAAAAGAGTCAGAAATGGTATGGGGACCTAACTCCTTCATAATAGGAAGAAGCATCGTCAGCGGCTAGTACAAGGAAGGGGCACCAAACTCTGTAGCAGCCTATCCTCTACTCAAATCGTAGAGGAATGCTACCTGCTACCTCCTGAGCCATGTCATTAAACTGGAAAAACCACCTCAAGATGCTGAAATTAAAAGAAGAACACAACTGGCAAGGGTTGCTTCAATTAACAAGTAGACATCTTGGAAAACACCTCTATTCCTATAAACTTAAAGAACAAGGTGTATAACACTTGCATAGCACCAATTTGGAGACCGTAGCCCTTACCAGGAAATCTGCTAAAAGAACCAGAAACAGTGCAAAGGGCAATAGAACGAAATATGCTTGGAAGATCATTGAGAGACAAGATTGGTAACACCGAGATAACACGTAGAACGAAGATCAGGGATATCGTGGAAAAAATTACAAAAAAAATGGCGCTGGGCCGTTCACATGGCCAAAAATTTTTGTGCATAAGAAAATGTAATTTCAAAGTGCATCTCGAAGAGATGGAAAATGAAAAATTTAGAACTCAGGAAATATTGACGGAAATGAGTTCACTTTTAAACTAGGGGGTTTTGGAGGTCACTGAACACGAATTTCATAACGGCGATGGTCTCAGAGGTACCTGATGCACAGGGTGTGATTCGTCGCCTGGAACGATTGAATAATTCGCGGGACGATCGAATAATCAGCGAAATAAAGATTTGAAAACTGAAAAATACGTGTTCATATATTTTTCAAAAATCTATCGAATGACACTAAACACGAACTCCCCCCCCCCCCACACAACCCCTGGAGGTTAGGTGGGGGTAACTTTAAAATCTTAAATGGAAACCCCCATTAGTTATTGCAGATTTGGATTGTTTACGTAAAAATAAGCAACTTTTATTTGAAACATTTTTTCCAATTGTGGATAGATGGAGCTATAATAGGAAAAAACGATTTATCGTGATATCACAGGTAAATTATAGAAACGGTCTAATATTTTGAGAAATACAGTTCCAAAACAAAAATTAATTGTTTAATATTTTGCAAGAACCTATCGAATTACATTAAATAAGACCCTCCACTCTACCCCCTGGGAGAGTGGTGGGAGTAACTTTAAAATCAAATAGGAATCCCCTACTTTTTTATTGCAGATTTGGATTACTCATTGAAAAATAAGTAACATTTATTCGAAACATTTTTTAGAATTCTTGATAGATTGCGCTAATAAATAGTGGTTTTCCGATTATAACGCCATCTATCCATAATTATCTCGAAAAATGTCTCGAATAAAAGTTGCTTATTTTTACGTAGGCAATCTAAATCTGCAATAACAAATGGAGATTTCCGTTTAAGATTTTAAAGTTACCCCCACCTCACCTCCAGAGGGTGGAGTGGGGGGTAGTCGTGTTTAGTGTCATTCGATAGATTTTTGAAAAATATTGAAAACTTATTTTTCAGATTTTCGCTAACGTCCAGCTAACTATTCGATCGTTCCAGGCAACGAGTTCCACCCTGGACAACAGATAGATTGAAGACCATTGCCGTAATGAATTCGTGTTCAGTGACTTCCAAAACCCCCAAGTGTAAAAATTAAACTCATTTCCGTCAATATTTTCTGAGTTCTAAATTTTTTCATTTTCCATTCCTTCGAAATGCACTTTGAAAATGCATTTTCTCATGCACAAATTTTTTTGCCGGAGATCAATTTAGTTAACAAAATTGCCTGACACCCTCTCGAATCTAATGCAAAAAATTGTATGACGATTCATCTTACTGCACAAAATTCCTAGGTTTATTGCTTCATTGCCTCGCCTAAGTATGATAATGTAAGCATTGGTTGACAAAACTACAAGAAAACATGACTGACCTTTTGTCTTTGCCACTGTCATTAAGAGAAAAAAAATTTTTTTTCTCGTATTTGATTATATTATAATATAATATTATGTAATTACAATGCTAATATTGATTATGTGCTTTTTAAGCAAATACAATTTTTCCCCTGCTTTCCAATTTTCATTATTTTCCACGTATTGTGGCATGATGTCCCACTTATTGAATATGTGGCTATAATCGAAAAAACGGTAAAAATCTTTATATGTACAATCATTGAATAATGATAGAACATTATTAAATATACTGATTATCTAAACAACTGGAACTAATTTTATTATTTAAAACTATCATATACAGTTATTGGTCCTGTAGCTTAGTTTTTAGTTTAAATAAAAGAATGGCATAATAAGTAATATAACTATTCTGAAGATGGTGCCCAAAAAGATATCTCTTAAGTATATTTTCAAACGAAATCGATTCAGTTGTGTCCATCGGATGGATTTGAAACATTTTACAACCATTGTTAAAATGCAACTAACATTCGTCAATACTGAAAAAGTGTTAAAATAATTTATTTTTTGGTTTCAAAACACATATATCAAATCAATATTGTAATATAGGTGGGTTTAGAATGACAAAATAATAATAACATAATTATCAGGTTAAATATTATAAGAAATCTCGGTAACATATTTCACTGATAAAGCACGTTTGTAAATAAACAAGTTGTACGCACGATAATAATCTTCCTCTAACCGCGGCGATACTGCCCAAATTTTGTCTTGACCTCATGCAATTTCTGAGGTATTACGTAACTTGTTCTGATGCCATTATGTTTTGAGCTATGACTTTATACTACCACTTCCTATCTTATCCTTGGTCTTCCTTTTGATCTTCTGTCCTGTATCTTTTTGTTGAGAGTTCTTGTTGGCAATCGATAATCCTCCGTACAATATCCCAGTTATAAGACCGCTTCCATTTTCCACGCCTCAGATGAAACTTCAGAAAAAAACTGGCCTGATTTCTCTAACAATCTTGATAAATGCGTAGGTGGGATTCCACCAATAAGCGTAAGTTACGAGAGATTGACGCGAACAATAATAACATCAGCAAAGGCAGCAATTCCTAGAGGGTACCACAAAGAGTATATTCCTTGATAGTCTGAGGAGAGCGAAAAACTGTATGAAAGATTCTGTGAAGACGGAAAGCAGGAAATTGCAGACGAATTACTCCACAGAATTGATACTGCTAGGTGCCAGAAATGAACTGAGACAGTTGAAAATTTAGATTTTAAAAACACGATTAGGCAAGCCTGAGCACTGCTCAAACTAGAAGGCAGTAACCCACCCGAGCGTTCAAATAATCTAGTAACACAAGACCAAGTGGCGTCCCACATAATGTCTACGTTAAGAGCACCACAAATCCTTACACCTTACACCTTACATTAAATTAAAGTTAAAAAGACCTCAATACTTTAAAATACAAGGACATAGTATTCCAACACTCTCACCTGTGAAGAAATCACGGAAGCTCTTAATGAAATGGAAATGGGAAAACCACTAGCTTTGATGACATGAGTTTCTAAAGCACAGTGGCAGATTTACTGGGCAATGGCTTGCAGAACGAATGGGATTATATATAAATCGGCTCAAATAGCTCAATAAGCTAATTTACATATAAAAAATTACACCGGCTCAGCACCGAAAAATGATGGATGTTCTAACAAGAGCCCAAATGGATGATAAAGACCGGCGTACAATACAAAATTTATATTGGAACCAATCAGCCACAATAAGAACGAATCTTGGAGGTGAACCAACGGAAGCGATCCAGACTCTACGAGGCGTTAGACAAGGTTGTATACTTTCACCTATATTATTTAACCTATATTAAGAGGAAATATTTAGTGAAGCCTTGGAAAATTGCGAACATGGAATACTTCTAAATGGAGAACGCCTAAACAATATCTGCTATGCAGACGACACCGTTATTTTTGCAGACAGTTTGAACAGTTTACAGCAACTAATAAACAAAGTAAATGAAGTAAGTGAAAGATTTGGACTTCAAGTAAATATATCAAAAACAAAATTTATGATCATCAGCAAAAATAAAATTAGAGACGCCCAACTACTTATCAATAATACAGAAGTGGACCGAGTAAATCAGTATACCTATCTTGGAATAATAGTAAACGAACAGGATCACTCACAAGAAATAAAATGAAGAATAGAGTAGGCTAGGAGTACATTCAATAACATGGCCAAACTCTTTAAAAGCCACAACCTTAATCTGGAGATAAAAGTAAGGCTCCTACGATGTTATATCTTCTTAATATTGTATTACGGAGTTCAATCCTGGACACTCACTGAAGCAATGGACAAAAAACTTGAAGCCTTCGAGATGTGGCTATACAGGCGAATCCTAAGGATATCATGGACGGACAAGATAACCAACGAGACCGTATTACGAAGAGTGGTTAAAGAAAGAGAGGTGATGTATACCATTAAAAGTAGAAAGTTAGAATATCTCGGACACATAATGAGAAACGGCACTAAATACAGATTACTGAAGGTAATCCTTCAAGGTAAATTATTCGGAAAGCGAGGAATTGGGAGAACAATAATATCATGGTTAAAAAACCTGAGGAAATGGTTCTCCACAACAACAACTAATCTATTTAATGCATCAGTTAATAAAACAATTATAGCCAGACTGATAGTCAATATTCTAAACGAATAGGCACTAAAATAAGAACATAAAGACAAGATCTAGAGATGTTGACACAGATCTAATTGTCAATGACCAAAACTTCGAAGTGGTCAAAGTGTCCATATATCTAAAGACATCGGTTAACCCCAATAGTAACACAATAAGGGAAATAAAAAGTCAAATCATAATTGCAAACACGTGTTATCATAGTCTATCAAATTGTTAAGCTAACAAACATCATATGGATCAATGAACCTTAATCAAAACAGATCAATCCTCTCTATTATTTTTAAAAGAAAGACACTGTGCCAAATACTAGGACGGGTCTGTGAGAACGAAATATGGAGGCGTAGATATAACTTTGAACTGCAGAATATCTACCAGCATAAGTTTAGTAGAAAAGATATTACCATTATATTCAAGCGAAACCATCTGCAGTGGGCAGGACGTAGCCCTGGCCTCGGAATCGAACATCATAAAAAAGATACTAACAGCGCAACCGGTGGGAATGAGAAGATGGACAGACCAAAGCTGAGGTGGATGGACGGGGTAATACAGGATGCCAAGAAGATCGCAGTCGCCAAGTGGAAAATCCAACTAAGAGACAGAGCAGAATGACACAGAAAGCTTAAGAGGCCACAGAAAGTTAGAGGCCATTTAAGGGCTGTAGCACTATTATGACTAACCAAAAATATCTACTGTTTTCATTGATTCATTGATTATACAGCAGCGTACCATACTGTCTGAACACAAAGGGTAATATATAAATAATGCGAGCCATTCCATGCAGGAATATCACTGATACCATTAATGGTATGCGAGGCAACAGATGTTTCTAAGTCATCGTGGGCGATGAAAGTGAAAATGGCAAATGAAATGCCAAATGAAACTGAATAATGCCATCCCACAAGGATTAGTGCTGGCCCCCTACTCTTTAGCCTTTAAATAGCAGAAATGCCCGAAACCACATCAAAAAAGATCAGATATACAGACTACTGGACGCTTGCTACGGGACATAAAGAATTGCCCGCTACTAAGAAAATTTTAACAAACGACCTGGTTACCCTTGGAAGATATTTTCGTCACTGGACGCCACCAAAACGGAACTACCATGTTTACATTTAAACCAGTAGCCCAATAAATGACCGTTTTGGAGTATAATTTTCGGGGGCAACTCCGAATTGCATGAAAAGTTGGAATTAGGTTCTACTTACCCTCCACTTCAAAGTTGAATTTGTCCCATTGGTTGCTTTTACTTGGGGGGTGACAGTCACCCCTTCTCAGGGGGTGAAAAACGCCTGTTTAAAATAACCCCGGAAATAAATAAACTGACCGATTATAAGCAACTTTAGTTCTATAAAGTTTTTTACGCAAGTCAATACTTTCCGCGTTATTCGCAATTGAAAATGTTGATTTTTCGACAAAAAAACTACGTTTTCAGACCGTTTTTCGCAAATAACTCAAAAAGTAAATATTTTATCGAAAAAAGTATTATAAGCAAAAGTATAGCTTATAAAAAAACAAACAAAAAATGGTGTATCAGTAAAGTATATAGATTGAGAAAAAGCAAAGTTGTACCTCATGAAAAATACCTTCTTATTCGTCTGATTCCAAATCGAATAAGTCAACGCGAAATCACCAAAAAATTATGCACTTTTCGGGAAAAGCTTATTAACATTGTTAAAGTACCTAAAAAAATATTTATATTTGTTTTTTACAAAAGTTTCTAGCACCAAAAATAGACGAGTTACACGGAAAAAAATAGTTGGCCCCTTTTTTGGTAAACAAAATTGTGAAAACCTCCCTCTATTTCGCACCCTAAATAAAATTAATCGTTACCGCTTTACCATTTATTTTAACTGTATGTATATTGTTTATATGATCTGTAAGTTTGATTGGCTTGAAGTGCTTATTTTTGAAAAAATTTGGTTTTATAGTAAAACAAAATTTTCTAAAAATTTTTGAAAAATTTCCTTTTTTCAAAATAACTTAAAAAGTATTAGTGATAAGAAAAATCTTAAAGAGTAAAAAAATATAGGTTTTGTTATTATAAATATGCTAGTTTCATTTTGTTTTTTCGTATAACAAAAATTGGTTAAGATATGGCTGTTCAAAATTTGCATACACTCGTGATTAGTGACCCGTTCAAGCTTTTTCTTTTAACTATAACCCTTTCAAAAATAAGCACTTTAAACCGGTGAGACTGACAGATCATATAAAAAATAGATAAGTAAGTAAATTGTTTGTAAAGCGGTAGCGATTAATTTCATTTGAGGAGCTAAACACGGGGAGATTTGCATGATTTTTTTACAAAAAAAGAGGGCCAACTTTATTTTGAGCGTAACTCGCTTATTTTTAATGCTAGAAACTTTTATGAACAATTCTAGTAAAGCTTTTTATAAACACTTTAAAAAAGTTTAAACAGGTTTTTTCCGAAAAGTGCTTAATTTTTCGGTGATTTCACCTTGAAATATTCGATTTGGAATTAGACGCACAAGAACGTATTTTTCATGAGCTACAATTTTGTTTTTACTCGATTGATAGACTTTACTGATACACATTTTTTTTTCAGTATTTTATAAGCTACACTTTTGCTAACGATATTTTTTTCGATGAAGTATTTACTTTTTGAGTTATTTACGAAAAACCGTCCGAAAACGTAGTTATTTTTTTGTCGAAAAATAAACTCGAATAGTATTGACTTACATAAAAAACTCTATAGAACAAAAGTTGCTTAAAATCAGTCAATTTATACATTTCCGGTCTTATCTTGAATATACGTTTTTTCACCCCCGAGAAGGGGTGACTGTCACCCCCCAAGAAAGAGCAACCAACGGTACAATTTCAACTTTGAAATGGAGGGTAAGTAGAACCTATATCCAAATTTTCATGCAATTCGGAGTTGCCCCTGAAAATTACACGGTATCGCCGTATTTACCGTTCATTTACTGGGCTAAACAGACTAGCTATTAATATAGAATAGACTCCTGTGCCACACTAAACACCTAAAATATCTCGATTGATCGCTGATTTTATAATATTAGATTTTTGCCCTTCCAATTTATTGAAAAGCACACCTTGGCATAAACGTACATATTATTATTCAATCAGTTTTCTTTTTGTTGTTCTAAATACCATTTTTTAAATTTAACTTCCTTTAACAAAAGTTTGGAAAACATTGCTTACCGCCGTTCTGGTATGCATTCTGGCGTAGAAAAGATATTTGGCAAAATAAAACAAAAGTTGTCTCAAAAAATATACTTAAAATCCCACTGTGATTGTACATTATTTTTATAGTTTGTAAGACCATTATTTTTTATTAAAATAATCATAAGGAATAATTTTTAAACACACTCTGTCTCATTTTATATAACTATTCAAAAAAGACCAATAACTGTATATTGTTTTCGATTATATTTGGATAAATTTCGTTACAATGAGTATTGTTACTTGAAGACAATATTAGACCAGGGCGCATCTGTAAAAATATTAGTACATTTGGACATTGAGAGGTGACTCAAATTTATTTACAGAAATTGCTTGAAAATAACTCAAATAATAATATTTGAGTTATCCTTCCTCTCAAAAAGGTCCGGAACATTGTTTAAATAATCAAAATGTCAAAAAATGAAGCAAGAATTCGATTTTTGTCTTCGTTTTTTGATTATAACTTTAAAAGTATTCATTTGCGAGAAAAGTTGTATCAACATAAAAGTTGCGCAAATAAATTTCCTACAATATAGAATTGGTTAAAAATAAAAAAAAAATAGCCAGTCTTGTTGCAAAATAGAAATAATTGCGAAAAAAACCATAAAAAAACAAGTATTCGCATTTTACGTTTTTCAACCATTTATTCTGCACTTAGGACCTTCATATTTCACCCAGAAAAACTTTATGATACAGTAAAATATTGCTGTAAATTTGATTAAGATCGGTTTAATAGATTTTGCAAAATAAATTTTGCAATCCAGCTTTCGCAAAAGAAGTTCATTCTTTCAAAATGTTACAGGACTGAAAATAAAGCAGATAGCAAGTTGATTTTTTTTACGTATAGAAGTGTACTGTACCTTTCATTTGCAATTTGCAAAATTAAAATCGAATAACTACCACGGCGTCAGGAATTTTTTTTAAATAAACATTAATTATTGGTGCTACGCGCAGGACAGCGCAGCGGATAGTTTGCTCTGATTGGGCATTCCAATGACCTTTGATAATGATTGATACATTTTAATTTTTATTACATTTCGATATAAATAAATAAATTTGTTTATTGCAAAATAAAAACACATACTCTATCCTTTGAAATAACACTTTTTTTGCAAAAACTTTTTTGTTCATATATTTTAACTTAGAGAATAAAAGTTTATTATTTTTAAACATATGCAATTGTTTAAATAATATTTCACAAACAATAATAAAATTAGTTTGATTTTTGTGGAATTGAAATATTAAAGTACAGCAAAATATAGAGTAAGAAAATAATATATTAGATAAAGATTGGAAGAAATTTTGGTGGAAATCAACTTGTGTGAATCGAACATCGCAGTCCTGCGCGTAGCACCAAAAATTAATGTTTATTTAAAAAATTTCCTGACGCCGTGGTAATTAATCGATTTTAATTTTGCAAATTGCAAATGAAAGGTAAAGCATACTTATATAAGCAAAAAAATTCAACTTGCTATCTGATTTATTTTTAGTGCTGCAACATTTAAAAAAAAAATGAATTTTTTTTTGCGAATGCTGGATTGCAAAATTTATTTTGCAAAATCTATTAAACCGATCTTAATGAAATTTGCAGTGTTGTTTTACTATATCATATTGTTTTTCTGGGTAAAACATGAAGATCCTAAGTCTAGCATAAATGGTTGAAAAACGTAAAATGCGAATACTTGTTTTTGTATGGTTTTTTTTCGAAATTATTGCTATTTTATAACAAGGGGGACTATTTTTTAAATTTTTAACCAATTCTATTTTGTAAGAAATTTAATTACGCAACTTTAATGCTAGTACAACTTTTCTCAGAAATAAATGGTTTTAAAGTTATAATCAAAAAACCAATAAAAAAATCGAATTTTTCCTTCATATTTTGACATTTTTATTATTTAAACAATATTCCGGACCATTTTGAGTGGGAGGATAACTCAGATATTATTATTTGAGTTATTTTCAAGCAATTTCTGCAAAAAAATTTGAGTCCCCTCTCAACGTCCACCTCAAAACAGATGCGCTCTGGACTATAACTCAATCGGTGCATTTACAGTGAGCACATTCCAAATGTATGAAAAGGCAGTGACCTAATTCAGACACAATACATTTATCAGGTGACTATTCAGATCACCGAGCATATTGAATTTGAGGTAAGATTGAAACAAAATTTGAATTGTTTATGTAGAAATACATCAAGTAAATTTATATCTTTCACAAGAAATCAATAAATGTGACAACTTTATTGTGGGAAAACAATAACGTATTGAATCAACTTGAAATTGTGTGTAGGAAGATGTTTTTAAAGTAAGAAAGGGTTAAAAACTACAGTAGGTATAAAAAGATGATTAGCTGAATTAGCACATTCAGAAAATTTAAAGCGGATTTGAGTAATAGGCACTTTGGCTTTCGTAATGGCGTCGAAACAGTAGAAGCTCTACATAATTTCACAACTCTGGTCCAAAAATGGCGAGATCAACAAAAAGATCTTTTCGTCGCATTTTTAGAACATTAGACAGCTTTCGACAAAGTTTAATATAACATTCTCATGAAATGTCTAAAGTGAAAAGGAGTCGACAAAAATACATACTTCCAAGAGTTATTTACACAAGCACTTAAAAAATGTACCGGGTGTCCCAATAAGAATGGCTCTAGGCCATATCTCAGGAACCGTTTATAGTACAGCTTTGGGAAAAAATTTTTATAACAAAAGTTGCCTCGAGAAAAGCCTGGAAATTGTTTTCATTTTTGTAAGTCCACCGCTAGAGGGCGTAATTGAATATCAAAAATTTAAAAATCAAAATTTTACAAAATTTACATAATGAAAGGGCACTGAAAATCCGATCATCGTATTCTTCGCAAAATTCTGCAAATATTTGATTTCACAAGTGTAACTCTACCTTTGCAAATAAGAGGTGTGGGTGAGTGGGAACTTTGTTATGAAAAATGGCTTCCGGTTCTGCTTAATCGATTTTTGCAAACTTGGTCTCGTTGAAAACAGATCTTTTTCGTTAATTTAAGAGTTATAATTACGAAACAGACTAGTAAGTAATATGCCAGCTAGGGGGCGCTATTTTATGTTTTTCAGAAATCTAGTTTTTTTTGGAAAATATTAAATACAAGTACGCACTTTTAACCCTGTATTACAAAATTAGCCCAAATTATCAACAGAATATCGAAAACCGCATGTCGATACCTTTTTTCTATCTCGAGATATCTTAAGAAACGTATAAATTGTAAACAAACTGAAAATGTCACCGGTAAACGAAGTTAAGGAAATCAAAGTGAAAACAGGTAGTGTGCTACGGAAACAAATTAGAGCGGGACACTTGCGGAGTGCCGATAGAAGTGAATATTTCTCATAGATTCAATTATATTCCGTTCGATTCAATTCGATTCCATTTAATTGGATTTAATTTTATTTATTATAATTATGCTTATAATTTAATATATTTAAAATATACCCAATTTAATACATAATATATATGATTTGTCAAACGTAGGAAAGAGTTTGAAAATCTTACAATCGACGAAATTTTTAAACTTTTTGCTACGTTTGACAATCTGTACTAGTGATTTTACCCATTATGTTTAGAATTAACAAACTTTCAAAAGAAGTTTTACTTCAAATTTGATAGTGAATTTAATTATTATTATATAAAATGAATAGGATGTTTAAAAATACAATTTGATGATAAGTAGGTTGAAAGGAATAATGTAATCAACAAATTTAAAGAAGTCACTTTTGTATAACGGCCTCCCCTTTAATGAGAGTATCTAAAAATAAATGAACTCTTCCATGCATTATTTACGATTAAAATTTACACGAAATATTTACTATACTTCATCAGTAATTAAATTTTTAAATTAAAAGATATCGGTTACATTATTAAAAAAATAATAATTTAAAGCTTTATGTATCTTATCTTATTAATCCTAATTTTAACGGGTAAAATCACTAGTATATAATATTATGTATTAAATAAGGTATATATTATATATTTATATTAAATTATAGATATAATATATACTAAATAAAATTAAATCTAATCGAATAGAATCTAATTGAATCAAACGAATATAATCGAATCTATAATAAGTATTCACTTCTGTCGGCATTCCGCAAGTGTCATGCTTTAATTTTTTTCCACAGCACACTACTTGTTTCCACTTTGATTTCCGTAACTTCGTTTACAGGAGACATCATCAGTTATGTTTAAAAATTAACACGTTTCTTAAGATATCTCGAGACATAAAAAAGGTATCGACATGCGGTTTTCGATATTCTGTTGATAATTTGGTCTAATTTTGTAATACAGGGTTAAAAGTGCATACTTGTATTTAATATTTTCCAAAGAAAACTAGATTTCTGAAAAACATAAAATAGCGCCCCCTAGCTGGCATATTACTTATTAGACTGTTTCATAATTATAACTCTTACATTAACGAAAAAGATCTGTTTTCAATGAGACCAAGTTTGCAAAAATCGATTAAGCAGAACCGGGCTTACAGCCATTTTTCATAACAAGGTTACCACTCACCCCCACCTCTTATTTGCAAAGGTAGAGTTACACTTGTGAAATCAAATATTCGCAGAATTTTGCGAAGAATACGATTTTCAGTGCCCTTTCATTATGTAAATTTTGTAAAATTTTGATTTTTAAATTTTTGACATTCCATTACGCCCTCTAGCGGTTGACTTACAAATATGAAAATAATTTCCAGGCTTTTCTCGAGGTAACTTTTGTTATAAAATTTTTTTTCCCAAAGCTGTACTATAAACGGTTCCTGAGATATGGCCGAGAGCCATTCTTATTGGGACACCCGGTACAAAAGGGAGCAACATAAATGGTGAAAATATACATAACATTGAGAAAGAAGAAGATAGAGATGAATTTGAAATGGTTATAGCTAACCTTTATGAGTGGAGTCGACACTAAAAGAAGATCATTTAATATATTTTAATAACTGTTAAGATTTCGAAAATGCCACTTTAGTTCTAAAGCACCTTCTTAAAAAGGACATAAATTAACTTAGTCTAGTTCGAACAAAGTTCTCTGTTATATGAAAATTGTAAGAAAGATAGCGAAAAAATATGGCAAGATGCATGTTAACTAATGAATTCATAGACCTAAGAATTGTTAGCCAGGTCTGTAATTAACCGAAAGTCAGATAAGTTTTACCACAAGAAGAAAGTTGTAAAAAGCAGCTGCTTAATCTCTTAAGGTACGATTCCGACATCTACGGCAGACGGCAAACGGCAACTGCAAAAGCCAGTTACAGTTGTTACCATGACATACGTATTTACTTTTCATTCTTAATTTGTATAATTATTAGCAACTGGCGTTCTGCCGGATAGCACTTGCAGTTAGATATCGGAATCAGTCTCATACAAATTAATAGTGCAAAGTAGTGACGTCTGTCACGGCGACAACTGCAACTGCCGTTTACAGTTGTCGTCTGCCGCCTGCCGTCGATGTCGGAATCATACCTTTAGATAAAAGGAAACAGAACAACACGTAGAGGCTCGGATGATAACTTTAAGCAACATTCTGAATATTAATGGATGATTGAAACATTAGACAAGGTTTATGAAACAATACTAGAACAAAAGATCAGAAAAATTACAGGAACTACTTTAAATGAAACACAAAGCGGCTTTAGAAAAGGACGCGGAGTACATATTTTCATAGTCAAACAAATAATTGAAAAAACGTTATTGTCTAAAAACAAAGCATACCTATATCGCCTTCATAGATCTGCAAAAGGCATTCGATAGGGTAAAATGGCAAACTGTGTGGGACAGCTTCATAAGAAGAGGCGGTGAGGAAAAGCTAATTGAAGTCATCAAAAATCTATACAACAGAAATAGGAACTACATGAAATTAACAGAATTCGAAACAACTGAAACACCAAGACAAGGAGGTGTCATGAGCCCAACCCTAAAATCCTATTTTTACCTAGATTCAGACACTAACCTGCAAAAAATGACATTTTAAGAACTACAGAAAGATATTCGTGAAGAAGAGAAAAAAGTTTGACATCATCTTACCAATTTTGCGTAACTAATAAAAAATGAAAAATACTGTAACGGAATCATATAATTCAAAAAATACACCTCAAAGAAACATTATAAAAAAATTGGCTTATAGTTTTTACCTATTTCATTACCTTAAATTCATATGTACATAAAAATTTCTTAAAAATCATACTTATTTATAGTTGTAACAGTTTACTTTTTGAAAAATCTTTTTTTAGGCCTGCAGGTAGTTTTGAAGTCTATCATCAAGGCTATGGCACCATTACTTCAAATTGGACTTTTGGTATTATTCGCCATTGTTATTTTTGCCATAATAGGATTGGAATTTTATTCCGGTGCCTTGCATAAAACTTGTTATAGTCTTTACAACATAGGTAAGTTAATAATTTTGTTATTATTATTTAGTTGTATTAGTAAAATATTGTGCATACAGTGTGATGCAAATCTATGGAATAAATTTACGATTTCATATATTTATTTGCTATTTATGTGTTGGAAATTAAACCATCAGTGTTCTCATAGTAACGCAATCGACGATTTTTTAAATAAAAACCGATGTCACAGGACACGTCATGTGAAAGGTCTACTAATCACCATTGCAATGATGCAGTTATTTGAATATTTGTTTCTACAGGATTAACCATAACAGTTGGTTTATTAAGTGTTGGTTGGAGATCTTAACGGTTATTCTATAGGTCTACTTCTATCTCTCCATTTACCTGGAAAAACGTTATTTAAGTAATTCTGTACCTCAACGCCGTAGTGTGGGGAAGCTCCATCTCGTTGAAACCACAAATGATTTCTATTTGGAAATGGTTGATTCAGCTGTGACATCAGATAATTCTGAAGAAATTCTAGGTAACAAGGAGCAGTTTTTCTTAAAAAATAATATGGCCCTATAATACACTTGCGATCATAAAAAGCGGGTCACTCGATGATTTATTCAAGTTAGATGTCTCGAATTTTCTAAGCCTGTTGTCCGATTTGAGTGATTTTTTTAATATGTTATAGCCTTATTCTTTAACAATATCGCTATAACAATATTGCTGCTAGATAGGTAAATTGTCATTGTATACCGAGTTTAACACTCATAGTGAGTTTATTCCTCAAAGCTCGGAACACCCTGTGGAATGTTTAGCATAGATAAAATATTGAAATTAAAACTAGATTGTAGCCTTAGGCTTTCGTAACATTTTCTTTTTTGCTTTATTGGTTTATGTTGGATAATAAAAAAGTTAGGCACGTTAACAAATAACCATGTTCTTCATCAATACAGGGTGTTTCTAAATAAGCGCGACAAACTTTAAGGGGTAATTCTGCATGAAAAAATAATGACCGTTTGCTTTATAAACGCATGGCCGCAAATTATTCGGTTTCGAGATACGGGATGTTGAATTTTTTCTTACAAACTGACGATTTATTTATTGCTCTAAAACCGGTTGCGATATGCAAATGAAATTTGGTAGTTGTTAAGAGGTAGTTATGGCGCATTTTTTGACATACAATTAAGAATTTCATATTCACCATTGGCGTGCATACGGGATGTATCTAAAATGTTTATACCCGTATGCACGCCAATGGTGAATATAGAATTATTAATTGTATGTCAAAAAATGTACAATAACTGCCTCTTAAAACCTACCAAATTTTATTTGCATATCTCTACGAGTTTTAGAGCAATAAATAAATCATCAGTTTGTAAAAAAAATTTCAACATCCAGTATCTCGGAAACGAAGCATTTGCAAACATATGTTTATAAAGCAAACTGTCATTATTTTTTCATGCAGAATTACCCCTTGAAGTTTTTCGCACTTATTTAGAAACACCCTGTATTGATGAAGAACATGGCTAGTTATTAACGTGCCTAACTTTATTATTGTCCAACATAAACAAATAAATCAAAAAAGAAAATGTTAAGAAAGCCTAAGGCTACAATCGATTTCTAATTTGAATATTTTATCTATGCTAAAACATTCCACAGGGTGTTCCGAACTTTGAGGAATAAACACTGTATGATTGTTACACCCGGTATACAATGACAATTTACTTGTCTAACAACAATATTATTATAGTGATATTGTTAAAGAATAAGGCTATAACATACTAAAAAAATCACTCAAATCGGACAACAGGTTTAGAAAATTCGAGACATCTAACTTGAATAATTCATCGAGTGACTCGCTTTTTATGATCGCAAGTGTATGATTGTTTATAATTTATTCCTCTTCTCGATATGCCTATCCGTGACGAATATTGGCGATTTTCATGGCAATCTTTATTCTGTCTGCAGCAGCGCGGAAAAGCTGCACAGATGTTGTGTTGAACCAGGTTCTGAGGTTCTTTAACCAGGATGTTCTTCTTCTTCCTTTACCTCGCTTTCAAAATATCTTTTGTTGCAAGATGGCTTGTAGGAGGGCATATCTGGATTCATTTCGCATAATGTGTCTAAAGTATTCTCATAACTCCTGAGATTTGATGGTGGTCAGTACCTCCCGGTTCTTATCATATCCTCGTTCAAGGACCACGATTCAACACCATAAAAAAAGACAGAGAAGACGTAAGCTCGCAGCATTCTTACTTTTGTAGCTACTGAAGCTTTCATACCCTCGTGCCTGGCACAGAGATTCTAATGTTAAGGTATACTAATAGTCCAATATAGCTCTTTCTCCGTCACTTACATATAATGCTCGTAAAATCTTTCTCTCTTTACTCGTGCCAGTACTGACTTCGGCGCGAAGGAGATTCTCCTGTCGAATACTCTCCGCTGTCGGCAGGGATTGTATTGCGCCCATAGTTGCCATATTTTATATAATTTATGAAGATCAAAAGAAATACACACAAAAAAATTAATAGGAATTAAAAAGTTTTGAAGATAAAAAATATGTTTATGGATAGTTAGCAAGGTAGTGCCATGGCTCTATGGCACTACCTTACGGGCCGCCACTGCAGTCTGCTATTATTTTCTATACTATTTTTATATATATATATATATATATATATATATATTGTTTTTTCATCAAATAGCTTTATCTTAATTTCTAAAATAAAACAGTAGTTACTGATTATAGAAATAAATTAGCATTTATGTAATTTATTATTCTAACTGGGAAATAAGTCACAATTTAACTTAGAAAATTGTTTTATTGATGTTTCGACCTCCACTTCGGATGTCGTTATTAAAATACAAAATATTACTTAGTCCGAGATGGAAGTCGAAACGTCAATAAAATCATTTTTTTTAACCTTTAACTACACGCGCTGGCGTATTTTGTACGCCATATATACGAATTCTATTGCCAATATATATAAAAATTTAATTTTTGACCTTGTTTATCTACCTAACCTATCACTGGAATATGCTTTACAATTGGCTTTAGTTTCGTTATAATCGGCGTTCAGGGAAGATCGTAATTTACATTTTAGTATTTGTTGTTTCCGGTAGTGCACAATATACGCCACGATTATAATAATATAAGTAGTAATATAAGTACATTTTTCAATTGTTTCTAAGTCATTATGGCACAAAATATATTTTTCTTTATAAACAATACTTTTTCTCATGTAAAAAATTGCATTTCAAAAAAATTTTTATTAGTAATTTTGGTAATATCATGGAATCAGATTCCACTTATAAATCCCAATTGGCTTACTGAGAATTAACTCCAAGTATTAGCTGATGCCGAATAAGGTAACTAAGTGTATTAAAAAAAAACATATGGCGTGGCGTATAAAGTACGCCACGCATGTAGTTATGCTATAACTTAATGCGTGGGTAGTTAAAGGTTAAGTTAAATTGTGGGTTATTTCCCAGTTAGGATAATAAATTACTCTTGAATATTTTTATTTTAAGAAATTCTGAAAAAATTGTATATAAAAATTTAAATAAATGATAAAAACATGATATAAAAATTAAAAAAAAAAAATTTATTTAAAATGAAATAGATTTATGAAAATTACATTTATACCTACAATTACTATTTAACAATTAAATTCTACATCTAACAGAAATTTTTTTTACAGACAGGGAATTTTTTAGACAGATTATATTGCAAAAACTTAAAATATTGATATAATGTACCCCTAGTTCCTAACAGTAATAAAATAACCGGAAACTCAACTTTCTAAGTTATTTTTATGGATAAAAGTAGGTACAATTTGGCAACTATATTTAAATTTCAGAAAAATAATATCCTTTAATCATCCTCTATTGTGAAATTGCTCGGGAGTGAATTCGAATAGTGTCAGGAGTGAACTCGACCAATAAAATAACTACCTGCTCAAGACAGGAGTCAACTCAAAGGTACCCCATTAAATGAAGTTCCTAAAGAATAAATTTTATTCTTTATATTACTATTTTCATAGATCGTTTAATGGACTGTTAATTTTATTATATTTCGAGTTTGAATGAAATTTTTTGAGTGATATCCATTAATAGGTATTGATACAAGCGTGCTAGTTAAAGTGGCAGTGAATAAAATTAAGATTGAATGGTAACCAACGTTCAGAAAGAATATGGTACATGAAGAAGAAGATTAAAATTTTATGAGCGGTGATCGTAAACGATTTATTCTTATATGGGTACATTAAAAGATATAATGAACAGTTAAATGGAAAAAGACAAAATTAAGTGTAAATCGTTTCTCTTAAAAAAGACATTGCACTAAGAAGCCGGAAAAGGACAATTCCAGGAGAATTAAAAATATGTTAAAATAATTTTATTTACTTTCTTTCATCATCATCAAAACCTATTCGATCTCTTGTCGGACGTAAGCCTCCCTTAGGTGGTTCCATTCATTTCTGTTCTTTGTTTTGCAACCATTTGTGACCAGCCAGTCGCCTGATGTCATCAGTCTATCTGGTTTGAGGTCTACTTCTACTTCTCTCATTTGTTCTTTGTCCCGATTCAGCAATTCGCTTCGTCCAATGGTTGTTTTCCATTCTTCTTATATGACCTGCCCAGTTCCATTGGCAATCTTTGGGGTTAAATCTGTTACTTTTAATCATTTTCTTATCTCTTCATTGGCCTTGTGATCGCTGAGCTTACTGTTGAACATTCCCCATTCCATAGGTCTCTGATTCACTTGAAGTTTGTGGACTATGTTGTTGTTAAAAGCTCAGGTTTCTACTTAGGTACGTACTAAAGTTTTTGCCTTAGAGTATTTGATAAGATAGATTTGAATTCTGTTTGTAATCTTTCAAATGCTGCCCATGCTAAGGAACATCTTTATTTACATCAGCCATTAGCTTAAGCTTTGGTAGTTCGATTTTTTGTGCTAACGATATACGACTTAACCTTTTTTATATTATTGTTGTCCAATGTTATATCGTAATTTATATCCAGAGATTCGTTAGTTAGATATTTAGGTGTTTCTAGATTTGTATTTATTCCTATTTCTTTTGATTTTACATTTATGTAGGTCTGATAGCATTTTAGGTCTAATATAATTTAGGATTTATTGTATTTATTATGGTAGGGGAGCCCAAGCGGGAATTTTTGCAGTTACTCGAGCGCGTCAGATTATTACATGGGGAGAAACCTTGTACCCTGAAAATGTACCTCTACCATATGAGGGGTCTAGATTCAAAACCGGACATTTCCACTTTATGCCATTCCAAGTAAACTTAAAAAAACAATTTACAACTTTTCTGTTCCCTATCTCAAATTGAAGGAAAAGTCCACTTTTGCATCTGAACCAATTCTTTCACACCAAATTACTACTAGAAATTGTCCAATTTTGCTCTTTATCAAATTGGTAATATATAGCTCTTTAATCATAGTCCAGAAAGCCACTGCGCATCCGCTAGGAAAAATATTCTAATTCGGATTTTTTGCACAATCTTACTCAAAAAGGACTCATTTTAACAAATTTGCATGTTGCCAGGACCAAAAGGTGGTCAAAAAATTTTTAAACGTTTTTTTTTGTTTTTTTCTTAAAATTATTTTTTTTTGCATGGAAAAAATAAAAATCGACCTGTTTCGGGATTTTTCCTTAAAGTCGCCGTTTTACGAAATAACGAATTTATTCCTTTCATTTGCACCATACTGTCGGTGGAAAATAGTGTCGCGCACGCTTGATTAGCAATTAAAAAACAAAGGAGTTTTGAATATTGTATTGCAAAAAACTCTTCGGGATTTCATCAATCGATGTTTAAAGAATATCTACGCGCCTTGGTAACATTCAAATTTTCAGTTTTTCACATAGTTTTTGAGGGTTAAAAATGACCGATTTCGCAATTTTTCAATTTTTAATCGCTTATATGTCAAAAGCTATCATTTTTAGAGAAAAGTCACTAAAGACCTTTTCTGTTTGGAATGATCCAAAAAACCTAAAAAAACTTTTTTAAATGCAAAAAAATTATTTTAGGAAAAAAAACAAAAAAAAAACGTTTAAAAATTTTTTGACCACCTTTTGGTTCTGGCAACATGCAAATTTGTTAAAAGGAGTCCTTTTTGAGTAAGATTGTGCAAAAAATCCGAATTAGAATATTTTTCCTCGCGGATGCGCAGTGGCTTTCTGGACTATCACATATTTCAGAGGTGTATTCACCTTATTTTTACCAAAAAGTGGAGATGTCCGGTTTTGCATCTAGACCCCTCATATATTGGCTCTTAATGCAAGGGAGTTTGTTAAGTGGGGGACAAAAAAAAATCTATCCTTAGAAGAACTCGAAATCGTCAGATTAAGATAAGATAAGTTAAGTACATGCAAAACAGTGTATATTTCAAAAATCTGACGATTTGAATGGGGTGTAAGGAAATGGGTGGATCCCAAAATTTCACAAGAAAAAAGCGAATATTTCGAGAAATTAATGACAGATCGAAAAATTAAAAAATACGTGCTCAATATTTTTCAAAAATCTATCAAACACGACTTCCCACGGAGAGGGGTGGGGGGTAAACTTAAAATTGTAAATACGAATCCCGCGATATTTCGCGAAATGAACATCAGATCGAAAAACTAAAAAATACACATATTCAATATTTTTGAAAAATCTATCGAATGGCGTCAAACACGACCCCTCACGGAGGTGGGGTTGGGGTTACTTTTAAATCTAAAATAGGAGCCCCCATTTTTATTGCAGATTTAGATTCCTTACGTAAAACTAAGTAACTTTTATTCAAGACATTTTTTCGAATTATGGATAGATGGCGCTATAATCTAAAAAAAAACGATTGTTGGAAATGGCAAATTAAATTAAAAATGGAAAGTCCCCACTAAAATGGAAAACTTTACTTAACTTTTTTTGGTTTTAGGACCAATAGGTCACAACAGGACTTTCACAACCCAATAGGTCCCCATAACGCTCAAGTAACTGCACATTTAGCATACTTTGCTCCCCTACCATTATGATAAAATAAGATAAACACACTTATTAATTGTATTTGCGGAAAATTTCCCCTTAAGACATTTAATAAAACCTGTAATACCGCAAAAAAATTAATAAATGTTTTTTTTTTTTTTTTATTAAACACAAGCTGTGTTTAGACTACTGAAATCTGGTCATCAGTTGACCAATTATCAGTTCTTCTTTAACTTATATTACTAAATGATACATAATCTAAGCTCTTAACCCTATGGTGTCCTCTTATTTTTTTAACAAGTATGAAATTTTAATACTAAAACTAACACACAATACAACACTATGCTCTGCTTTTACACTAACACTTTACACTAACTCAAATGGTTTTCTTCGTTTGAGTCTTCTTTCTAGCCCAGTATTATCGAGGAGCTGGATGGCCTCGATGTTTACATGACTATGGAGCCGTTGTTCGTGACTACCTGCCATCTTCTTGATAACTTTGTCTACATCTTCCATCTCAAGATCCTTGTGGAGGTCGACATTTCGGATATACCAAGGAGCATCAACGATGTTCCGTAATACTTTATTCTGCAATCTCTGGATAATCTGAATATTACTTGAATTGGCACAGCCCCAGAGTTGGCAACCATACATCCATACTGGTCTAAGTATTTGTTTGTATAAAAGTATTTTGTTATATGTGGACAATGCAGAGTTTCTTCCCATCAGCCAATACATTTTTTGTAACGGATACCTAATTCTTCCCTTTTCTTTTTAATGTGGACTTTCCAGCGAAGCCTTGCATCAAGTGTGATACCTAAATATTTTGCAGAAGATGCATATGGTATTTGGGCATCATTTATTCTAATTGGAATGTTTTCGATTTTTTTATTTGTAAAATTGATATGAATAGATTTAGATTCATTTAATTTGATTTTCCATTTTTTAGTCCAGTTGTGTATTTTATTGATTGCCAACTGTAATTTTTCTGCTGCTTCTTCGCTGGTATCACCTACTGCTAAGATAGCGGTGTCATCTGCAAATGTGGCTATAGTATCATTTTCCATTTCAGGTATATCGTATGTGTATAACAGGTAGAGAACAGGACCTAATACGCTTCCTTGAGGGACTCCTGCTCTGATTTCTTTTAGATAAGTGTACACGTCTTCTTGCTTAATTCTGAAATATCTGTCAGATATATATGATTGTAAAATTTCTGAATATTGTTTAGGCATAAGAATTTTGAGTTTGTAGACTAAACCTTCATGCCAAACTTTGTCGAAGGCCTTAGCTACGTCTAAAAAGATTGTAGAACAGACTTTATTTTCTTCTAATGATTTCTCAATTATGTTAGTCATTCTGTGTACCTGATCAATCGTAGAATGTTTATTTCTGAAGCCAAATTGGTGGTTTGGAATCATTTTTTTCTCTTCTATTATTGGTTTTATTCTTTTTAGCAGAAGTTTCTCAAAAAGCTTCGACATCACTGGTAAAAGTGATAATGGTCTATATGAAGACACTTCATTTGGTGATTTTCCTGGTTTTGGTATCATTATAACCTCAGCTATTTTCCATAAATTTGGAACATATCTCAATCTAAATGCAGCATTGATGATGTTGGTCAATTTGACTATGGCTTTACGAGGCAGGTTTTTTAGTAATTCTCCAGTAATTAGATCATATCCTGGTGCCTTCTTAGGATTTATATTGTCTTTTATTTCATCAGCTACTTCCTTCGGGGATGTTGGTCTGATTCTCTCCTCTGTCTGATTAGGCTCTATCGATATTTGATCATTATTTTGGTCATCATGCGGTTTAAATGTATTTTCTAAATATGTGGCAAATCTCTCTGCCTTTTGCTCATTACTTCTAGCCCAGCTACCATCTTCTAGTTTAATGGGTGGAGAATGGGTTACTGGTCTTTTTAGCCTTTTTGTAGCTTTCCATAGAGAGTACTCTGTGCTACTATTATCCGTCAACTCTCTCAGGTAATAACTGATTGACTCATTTTTTATATTTTGAATCTCTCTTTTAAGTTTTTGACTAGCATTGTTTAAATTTGTTTTATCTTGGGGTGCTCTGGTTTGTTGCCACTTCCTTCTAAGTTTTCTTTTCTCTTTAATTAACTTTTTAATTTCTTTCGGATAGTTGTTTCCTTTGACGTTTGATCTTATAGTAGGAGTACTTTCCCATGCTGATTTTTGTATATTTTGTACAAGCAACTCAACTTCCTCATCTAGTTGTTCAGGTTTTTTTAATGGTACTACTAGTTCAATTCTATCTTCAAGGATTGATCTAAAACTTTCCCAGTCTGTTAGTTTATTTGTTAGTATTGGGTTACAATCCTTTCTGATAATCGTGTCACTCACAATGAGTATTATGGGTGAATGATCTGAATTCATATCTCAACCTTCATTAATATCTACATAGTTGGATGAAATATTTTTAATAACAAAGAAATCAATTAAGTCCGGTATTTTGTTTGTATCTGTTGGCCAATAAGTCGGTCTACCTGTTGATATTACTTCACATTTCTGTTCTTTTATGGCTGCCAGTAACTCTTTTCCTTTAGTTGTTGTTAATCTTTATTATTATTATTATTATTATTATAAATCAAATAAGGGCAGAGGAGCGAGCTCCTATTATGCCCAAAAACAAAGAGAAATATCATTTTACAACTAATACAAATTAAGAATAAAGTTAAAAATTAACAAACATCAAATAAAAATATTGAAAAAAAACATAAAATCTTGATCCCTATTGGGTGTGCTTTGCATTAAAGTCACCTCCAATGATATATCTTTTTCGCAAACTTTTCAAGTATTCTACATACTGTTCTTTTTTAATGGAATGCCTAGGGGGGCTATAAATTGAGCTTACATTAACTTCGCAATTAGTTTTGAGTTTGACACATACCGTAGTTGCTTGTATGTGTTCTGTTTCATATTTTAGCTCCTCATAATGTTCAATGTTATCTTTTATTATTAGTGCGCTGCCTCCTTTGGCTGCATTGTCAGGATGTATAGTGTGGTATACCCTGTATCCTCTAAGCTTTATAAAAGATTGTTTCGTGAAATGTGTTTCAGCTATGAGACATAAATCAACTTCTTCTGTATCTAGGATAGTTTGCAGTTCATTTTTATGTTGTAGAAGCCCATTGGCATTCCATTCCATGATTCGTAGTTGCTTAGCCATTTCGAATTTTCGGTATAGCTCCTTTAGCGCTATGTTCCAACCTAGTAACGCGTATATCTATTTGTGTTATTTTGTCATCTATCTTGATGAGTTTTTCTAATTTTATTTTCAATGTATTCTCGGTTTCCAATTCTTGGTCCGTTTGTTTTATATTATTAACTACATCACTGTATTTTCTATTTGCAGTGACGTTTTGTGCTTTTGGCTTTTCCTTCTCATTGACCCTTTGTGGTGGTTTTGGTAGACTGGCCTTATTTGTTCTCTGATTTCTCAGCTTTTGTATTTTTTTGGCTACATAACATCCTCGGTAGCTTGCAGGATGATTTTCACCGCAATGAATACACTTTGGTTCCTCTTTTAGTGGTTTCTGACAATCTTTGGTAAGGTGCTTACCGATGCATTTAACACATCTTGGTTCCTTATTACAATATTTCCAGGTATGACCATAGGCCTGGCATCTTTTACACTGTGGTACCAGCTTCAAGCTCCTTAGTGGTTCAATTTCTACTCTCATGCTCAAAATGTCAGTTATTCCAAAGATTTTGTTTATATCTTCATCTTGTCTGAACGTCAGGATGAACATATCAAGAGGTTTTTTAGTTCTCCACTTCATTTTTTTATCAGCTTGTATAGCTTTATATCCTCTTCTTTGTAGCTCATTTACTATGTCATTAGGCTGATAGGAATGATGTAGTTTCTTAACCATTACTCTGATTGGTCTTTCTTGTTTATTTTCATATGTGTGATAGGAAAATTTACTCGTGTTTAAACTGTTTATTAGTTTTCTATACTCATTACTGTCGGGTGTATTGATTTTTATGACTTCACTGTTTATTATTTTCATGGTGAATTTAATACTAGCATCGACTAGAGTCTTACTTAAGTTGGCAGCATCTTCGAAACCTTTTACTACAACCGGAGGTGGCAGTTTTGGCTTTTGAATTTGCTTTACAGCTGTTGCTTTCTCTGGAGAGGGAGGAGATAATGAAATATCCATTTTGCGTTTTTTGGTCCTCCTGTTCTCTTGTCTTATCCACTCCGTTTCGTTGGCTAAATCTTCTTCATCGGTAAAATATTCAGATTTGTCTGTATTGGTTTTTGTTTTATCGGCGCTTGCTGTTGACCCTATATCTTGTTGGGTATTCTCAAGCTTTGCTAATCTTTGCTCCATTGTGATAATTATTTGATTTAGGCGCTGATTATCTATATTAAGTTTTTGAACATTATTTTCTGATTGAACCCATGCATTATATAATGCTTGTTCATTTTTCGAACGTTGTGCATTTTCTGAAAATAAAACGTTCTTTTCCTGGACTAATATTGCCTCAGTTGGCGTCTGATTAGGAAACATTTTAAAATAATAATTGTTCCTTTATTTTTAATAAAAATAAAAGTAAAAACTTACTTATTAATCGACTTTTGGTTTCTGGTTTCGTGATAACATAACGACCATTTAATTGGATCGTCGGACATCACTCACGATAAATAATATCCTTAATAATATACTAATTTAACTACTCGTTGATAAGAACGTCTCGGATACAACCTTACCGTTCGGAAGTCTATTTGTTACTATTAATAAATGTAAATTTTACAAATAATTAATAATAAAAGTCACTCATAAACCGCAGTTAGTAAAAAATATATCAAATTCGAAACGAAATCATTAATCAAAGAAAAAATTTTAAATAAGAGGTATACAACAACAACAAGACACGTTATGACAACCGCGTTTAGGCTTTCTCGCCTCTTCACGGAATGGGGGATAGAAGACATTTTAGAAGTGGCATTTTTGGCCAAAAGTATTAAGATTTATTAAGAAAATTAGAGTGTAGAGCTGTTATATGTATGTAAGATTTACTACCTAACGTCTTAACTGATAATGCAGTGAACAGTAGACTCAGAAATGCTTTTTAATAAGTATAAGCTAAAAAGAAAAAGATTAAGTGCATTTTTAAATCTTGTTTAAAAAACTAGGCGCCAACATTTTAAAAAGTTTTCGCATCCATTAAGTTCTGGCAAAATTTCAATACGCATCACATCTGCAATGAAATCTTCGGTAAGTGCAGTAAATTTAAAAATAGTTATTTCGACAAAAAATTCCATTTCGCAGCCTACGCCAAACAATAACCAACTTTTTATTCTCCCCATTTACAATCATCCATATATAAACTCTGAAAGGTCGTATCCCGGCGTCAATGCTGTCTCCAAAAAACAACAACCCCCTTCAACCCCGTAGAGCTGCCCGCTGTTCCGCAACCCCGTCGAAATATTGCGTTTCATTTTGGCAAAAGTTCATCGGGAAAATCCTAGCAGTAGGCTGTGATGGGACAATTGCGTCGCTTTGCCGCCGAGACGACGCGGCTACACGACGCCTCATATTCTTAGAAGGATTATGGTAACTCGTTGAAATCAGGATCGAACGAAAGTGTACCTTCCTATATTTACCTAATTCGAGGAAAACTACAACACTAGAAGCGATGGATTCGACCGTTACTTGATGGAAATTCATTTTATCTAACAGTAAAACACTGAAAAACTTTTGTTTTCAATATTTCCACAAAATTTATTACAAGTTAGTATCACTAAAATATTGGCACACCAGTATCACACTACCGATTTTTAAGCAAGGGCAAAGATCATGTCCAGACAAGTACAGAGTAATAACTTTCTTAAATACGATAATGCAGTTATTAAAAGGCACACTCAGGATAAATTGGAATTACAGATAATGAACAGATAGACCCGGGCGCATCTGTAAAAATATTAGTACATTTGGACGTTGAGAGGCGACTCAAATTTTTTTGCAGAAATTGCTTGAAAATAAATCAAATAATAATATTTGAGTTATCCTCCCTCTCAAAAGGGTCCTGAACATTGTTTAAATAATTAAAATGTCAAAAAATGAAGGAAAAATTCGATTTCTTTCTTCGTTTTTTGATTACCACTTAAAAAGTATTCATTTCCGAGAAAAGTTGTACAAACATAAAAGTTGCGTAATTAAATTTTCTACCATGTAGAATTGGTTATAAATTTAAAAAATAGTCACCCTTGTTGCAAAATAGCAATAATTGCGGAAAAACCATACAAAAACAAGTAATCGCATTTTACGTTTTTCAATCATTTATGCTCCACCTAGGACCTTCATGCTTCACCCAGAAAAACTTTATGATACAGTAAAACAATACTGTAAATTTCATTAAGATCGGTTTAATAGCTTTTGCAAAATAAATTTTGCAATCCAGCTTTCGCAAAAAAATTCATTTCTTCAAAATGTTACAGGACTCAAAATAAAGCAGAGAGCAAGTTGAAATTTTTTTTGATTATAAAAGTGTACTGTACTTTTCATTTGCAATTTGCAAAATTAAAATCGAATAACTACCTCGGCGTCAGGAATTTTTTTAAATAAACATTAATTATTGGTGCTACGCGCAGAACAGCAGATAGTTTGCTCTGTTTGGGCATTCCAGTGACCTTTGATAATGATTGATACATTTTAATTTTTATTACATTTCGATAAAAATAAATAAATTTGTTTATTGCAAAATAAAAACACATACTCTATCCTTTGAAATAACACTTTTTCTTAGCAAAAACTTTCTTTGTTCATATATTTTAACTTAGAGAATATAAGTTTATTATTTTTAAACATATGCAATTCTTTAAACAATATTTCACAAACAATAATAAAATTAGTTTAATTTTTGTGGGATTAAAATATTAAAATACAACAAAATATAGAGTAAGAAAATAATATATTAAATAAAGATTGGAAGAAATTTTGGTGGAAATCAACTTGTGTGAATCGAACACCGCTGTGCTGCGCGTAGCACCAAAAATTAATGTTTATTTAAAAAATTTCCTGACGCCGTGGTAATTAATCGATTTTAATTTTGCAAATTGTAAATGAAAGGTACAGTACACTTATATAAGCAAAAAAATTCAACTTGCTATCTGCTTTATTTTCAGTCCTGCAACATTAAAAAAAAAATGATTTTTTTTTTGCGAAAGCTGGATTGCAAAATTTATTTTGCAAAATCTATTAAACCGATTTTAATAAAATTTACAGTGTTGTTTTGCTATATCATAAAGTTTTTCTGGGTAAAATATGAAGGTCCTAAGTGTAGCGTAAATGGCTGAAAAACGTAAAATACAAATACTTGTTTTTGTATGTTTTTTTTTCGCAATTATTGCTATTTTGCAACAAGGGTGACTATGTTTTAAATTTTTAACCAATTCTATATTGTAGGAAATTTAATTACGCAACTTTTATGTAAGTAAAACTTTTCTTAAAAATGAATAGTTTTAAAGTTATAATCAAAAAACCATAAGAAAACGAATTTTTCCTTCATAATTTGGCATTTTGATTATTTAAACAATCTTCCGGACCATTTGAGTGGGAGGATAACTCAAATATTATTATTTGAGTTATTTTCAAGCAATTTCTGCAAAAAATTTATTTGAGTCACCTCTCAACGTCCATCTCAAAACAGATGCGTCCTGGACTAAGAGAAGATCAGCAAGGATTCAGAAAAGACAGGTCGACGTCGAAGACGATTTAAGTGAAAGAGAAGTCGATAGAATATAACAAACCTGCATATATTTGCTTCGTAGACCTAACGAAAGCATTTGACAGAGCCAGACTTAGCGATATAATACAAAAAATTAATCCAAAAAGGATACCGACAAACATTGTTGAAGTCATAAAACAAATGAACAATAACAACACGCCAAAAATTAAAATAAACGACACCACTACGGCCAACATACCATTATCAGGGGGAATCAGGCAGGGAGACAGCCTCAGTCCATTTTAGTCTAGTCGCAACATAGGGGGTCCCGTGGAAATTCTAGATCGCCGTGATTTGATGGTGGTATTATAGGTTTTTTGGGTCGCTGAATCCAATGGAAGTGATCTGGGAGCCCAAATATGGTGCGTTTAATTGTTATTAACAAATTGTGGTAAAATTAAGTATTTTTCAGGAAATATTCGAAGTCCTGTAAATAAATTGATAGTGTTAAGGTCTTTTCAGGTGTATTTTTGGTCGCTGAATCGAATGCGACTAGTCGCGATTACTTAAAATAAGTTCTTAGTTTGTTAATAACAAAATAATTGTTTATTCGCCGAAAAGCTTTAAATAATGCGCCATCTATAGAAAGTTTGTAGTCTTTTTCATAGTATTTTTATGCGCTAAATCGATTTCCACTAGTCGTGATAGCTTAAACCACGTTCTGACTTTGTTATTAATAAATTATTGCAAAAATAATGGTTTATAGTACGTTTACTCACGGATTTTGCTCCAAATTTTAAAAAACCACTTGGATTGACATGAAATTTGGCATAAACGTAGCTAACATGTCAAACAAAACAAGTGATATTGTGCCGATGTGTGCTTTTACTCTGGAGGTGAATTTCCTCCCAGTTTAAAAAAAACCTTTAAAATAAGCCCAGAAGTGGATAAACTGATTAATTCTTAGTAACTTTTGTTCTATACAGTTTTTTCACTAAGTCAATACTTTCCGAGTTATTTGAGAGTGAATATGTTAATTTTTCACCAAAAAACCCACGTTTTTAGACGGGTTTTCGTAAATAACTCAAAAATAAGTATTTTTTCAACAAAAATTTACTTAGCAAAAATATAGACTATAAAAAAGTGAAAAAAATGGTGTATGTGTGAGGTTCGTAGACCCAGTAGAATCGAAGTTGTAGCTAATGAACAACAGGTTCATATTCGTCAAATTCCAAATCGAATATCTCAACATAAAATAACCAAAAAGTGAAGCATTTTTTAAGGAAAACTCATTACAACTTTTTTAAAGCTTTTTAAAAAAAAGTTTATTCTTGTTTTTTGAAAAAGTATCTAGTATCAAAAATAAGCAACTTACGCTCAAAATAAAGTTGGTCCCATTTTTTTGGTTAAAAAAACGGCAACATCACCCCCTAATTAGCATCTCAAATGAAATTAACCGTTACCGCTTAACAAGTTTCTTTATTTATGTTGTATTTATATGACCTGTAAGTTTCATCAGTTCGAAAGTGCTTATAAAACCACCAAAGACTTGTGTGTTTTTTTTAATTAATATGTTCACTCGCAGATAACTCGAAAAGAATTGACTTAGCGAAAAAAACTATATAGAATAAAAGTTGCTTAGAAGTAATCAGTTTATCCACTTCCGGACTTATTTTAAAGTTTTCTTTTTTCACCCCCGAAGAGGGGTGAAACTCCAGGGTTAAAGTACACATCGGCACAATATCACTTGTTCTGTCTGACATATTAGCTACGTGTATGCCAAATTCCATGTCAATCCAATTTCATGTAAACCTACTAAAACTGGTTTAAGCTATCACGACTAGTGGCAATCGATTTAGTGTATAAAAATACTATGAAATAGACTACAAACTTTATGTAGATAGAGCATTATTACAAGCTTTTCGGCGAATAAACAATTATTTTGTTATCAACAAAATAAGAACATATTTTGAGTAATCGCGACTGGTCACATCAAAAATACACCAGAGAAGACCTTAACACATTCAATTTATTTACAGGGCTTCTAATAATACCTGAAAAATACCTAATTTTACCATAATTCGTTAATAACAATTAAACGCACCATATTTGGGCTTCCAGACCACTTCCATTGGATTCAGCGACCCAAAAATCTATAATATCACCATCAAATCACGGTGAGCCAAAATTTCCCACGGGACCCCCTTTGTTGCGACTAGACTATTTCTATTCAATATGCTAATGGATGAAATAAGAGAAGATGTGGAATCGCTACAACTAGAATACAGCCTCGGTCACAGTAGAGTAGAATCAGTATAGTGTGCTATGCGGATGATGCAGCCCTAATTTCAGAGGATGAGAATGACCTACAAAGACAACTTAATCGATTCGACCAAGCATGTCGACGACTCAACATGAACATATCCACGCAGAAAACAAAATGCATTATCATTGCGAAAGATACAATTAGATGCAAGCTCGTGGTAGAGGGGAACCCATAGAACAGCTAAACCAGTTCAAATATCTAGGTGTAGACTTATTAAGTTATTTTGACCCAGCTAGAGACCTAAGAGGGCAAATTAACAAAGGCCGCTGTCTTGTCCGGATGTTTGACAGATGTGGTCTGGAATAACCCATATATGAGAATAGACAGCAAAGTTAGGATTTATAAAACTTGCATCAGACCTGCTATGACTTATGGCATTAAATCAAGAGAAGACACCAATAAAACTAAAAGCATGCTACGAACAGGCGAAATGAAGACACTAAGAGCAATATTATCAGGGAAGACAAGAAGATATAGAATACGAAACAACATCATCAGGGAACAATGTGGCATGCAAGATGTAGTCAGATGGGGCAGGCAAAGACGAAGAGAATGGTTCAGTCATGTAAAAAGAATGGAGGAGCACAGACTACCAAGAATTGCGCTAGAAGGAAAACCAGCAGACAAGCGTTTACCGGGGAGACCACCAAAAAGATAGAGAGATAGCTGGCAGTCTACCTCTCAAGAAATACTTCAACGTCGGAATTAACAGATCGACAGATCTACAACAAGTATAAGAAGAAGAAGTATCACTAAAACTGTTTCGGCCTAGTACCTTTCTCAAGTGATATATCTTACTATGTGTCTGCACTTTAAAGTCTCTACCTAAATAGGTTGACGACTGGGGAACTGTTTGTCTCAAGTTGGTCAATTCAGAATTATGTCTGTATTTTTTAATTTATTAATTTTCGTAGATTCTAATTAAGATAGATACAAACAACATATAGTCTCAAGGGGGTTTTACTTACGTACAGACTTATATACAGACTTACTTACATTCAATGGGGTTTTACTTACTTACATACATACTCTGGGCTAATTAGCAAAATTCATGGAAAAGTTATTTACCAGCAATTTTATTGCTGGAATCGAATTATAAGATCGTATATATTAATAATATAGGTATGCAAAGTCCGCAGATAGTGTGCTACTTTTTTTTATAAACAAAATGGCGCCGACAAATCGTATTTTTTCAATTATTGCTCTATAATTCCGAAGATTTTAACTTTACAACAAAAACACCCAAATAAAAATTCAACGCAATTAAATTCTGCATAACTAGAGATATGTTTTTCACGATATTTGCTCCGACGAAAATTTTCGTCGGAAAATGCGGGTTTTCCTAACAAAAACTCTAATTTTCAAATAAAGTTTTAGGTAAGTAATTATTAATCAATAATTAAATAACTTAGTGACATCAAAGCTTTCTTGGTATATATTGTAATTCCAGAAGCCGGTGAAAATTAAACGAATATTTTAGCAACAATTCAATTGTTAATTAACGATTTATGATCGCAATAATAACCAAAATAATCATGATACATTGATCAAACTTATAAAGATTATAAAGATAAAATGCTTATTTAATATTTTATCGACAAAATAAAAAATTTTTGTTTTTTTTGCATAATCTTTAAATTTTGAAAAAAAAAATAGTTATAATACCCTGGTCTAATTAGTAAAGTACAAAGAAAGGTTATTTACCAGCAATTTTATTGCTGGAAACGAATTATAAGACCCTATATATTATTAATATAGGTATGCAAAGTCCGCACATAGTGTGCTACTTTTTTTATAAACAAAATGGCGCCGACAAATCGTATTTTTTTCAATTATTGCTCTATAACTCCGAAGATTTTAACTTTACACCAAAAACACTTAAATAAAAATTCACCCCAATTTAATTCTACATAGAGGCATGTTTTTCCCGTTTTGCTCCGACGAAAATTTTTCTCGGAAAATGTGGGTTTTTCCAACAAAATCTCGAATTTTCAAATAATTTTTTTGGGCCAGTAATTATTTATCAATAATTATATAGCTTGGTGAAATAAAAGATTTCTTGGTATAGATTATAAATTCAGAAGCCGGTGAAAATGAAACGAATACTTTAGCAACAATTCAATTGTTAATTAACAATTTACAGTCGCAATAACAACCAAAATAATCATGAGACATTGATCAAACTTAGAAAGATTATAAAGGTGTGATGTCTATTTAATATTTTGTCGACAAAATATAAATTTTTCATTTTTTTGCATAATCTTTAAATGTTTAAATAAAATTGTTATAAACAAATTAACATTTCTCAGAAATTGTTTATTAAATTCTAATTTTAAAAATACTTAAAATGCGTATTTCATAGGTCTTGAAAATGAATGCTTTAAAAAAATTTTCCAACCATTTGCAAAAAAGTTATGAAATAGCAAAATAAATATACGATTTCTCTGTTGTTTATAATTTGTTTTAATTGTTTCAAAGCTTAAAAGTGAGTCTATGGTACAGTCTAATTACTCACAAAGAATGTCAAAAATTAGTGCAATGGTTATATTTTAATCAAAGATTAAAAATACTTTTTTTTTGTAATTTTTAGCGCAAAAGTAAAATGTAAAGAGTAAAGGTAAATAAAAGGTACAGAGTCGGAGCTAAAATGTTCACTCGAAGCGACTGACACGCAGCATACATTATTTATTAAAAGTGTACGTCGCGCGGCCGCCGGTCGTCGCTCCGAGTGAAAATTTTAGCTACAGTACTGTATTATTCTACTTTCGCGCGTGTAAATTGCAAAAACATATATTTATAATCTTTAATTAAAAGATAACCATTAAACTTATAATCGATATTTTTTTGTAAATAGTTAGCTTGTACTTTAAACTCACTTCTACGCTTTGAAAGAATTAAAAAAATTATAAACACCGTAGTAATCGTATGTTTACTTTGCTGTTTCATAACTTTTTTGCAAATGGTTGCAAAAAAGTTTTAAAGCATTAATTTTCAAGATATTTGAAATCCGCATTTTAGTTATTTTTTAAAATTATAATATAATAAAAACTTTCTGAGAAACTTTAATTTGTTTATAATTATTTTTTTTTAAACATTTAAAGATTATGCAAAAAAATAAGAAATTAATATTTTGTCAACAAAATGTTAAATAGGCATCTCATCTTTATAAGATTTCAAAGTTTAATCAGTGTATCATAATTATTTTGGTTATTATTGCGACCATAAATTATTAATTAACAATTGAATTGTGGCTAAAATATTCGTTTAATTTTCACCAGCTTCTGGAACTATAATCTAAACCAAGAAAGCTTTTAAGTCACCAAATTATTTAATTATTGGTAGATAATTACTTATCTTAAACTTTATTTGAAAATTAAAGATTTTGTTGGGAAAACCCGCATTTTCCTAGGAAAATTTTCATCGGAGCAGATCGGAAAAGCACGTTTCTATGCAGAATTTAATCACGGTGAATTTTTATTTGAGTGTTTTTGTTGTAAAGTTAAAATCTTCGGAGTTATAGAGCAATAATTGAAAAAACACGATTTTCCTGCGCCATTTTGTTTATACAAAAAGTAGCACACTATCTGAGGACTTTGCATACCTATATTATTAATATATAGGATCTTATAATTCGATTCCAGCAATAAAATTGCTGGTAAATAACTTTTCCCAAAAATGGCCTATTCTCCGATAATCAGCCCAGACTAACAGTTTTACTTACATACAGACGAAACGACTCGGACGGGGAAGTCCCGGATGTACCTAAATGTAGGTGCATTGGTATTATTAGCAAAAATATTGACAAATAAAGATAAGCAAAAATGTGGATATAATTAATATTTTTTGACAGGTTTTTATAGGCTACGTTTTGAAGAATATAATCATATAAACATGATGTCAAATGCAGAAATAATAATAATTATAAAAAAGCTTCAAATAAGCACAAAAGTTCAAAATATGCATACCAATTTAAGAAAGCAAAAAACCATAAAAAATTGGTCAAAATGACTTATTTTTGCATATTTACCATGACTTATTTACCACGTATTATTTACCATACGCATTATGCTCAGAAATCCGGACTCTAATTATAACTTATTGACTGATTTGTTCTTTAAGCTCTTATAACAATAATATTGGAACATTCGCTGATATTTTTATTTGCGTTCCTTTACAGATGAAATTGTTAAAGAAGGAGAGGAAGAAGTTCCATGTAATACAGATAATGAAACACAAGCAAAAAATCAAGGGAGCAACTGGTGTAGAGATGGAAACTCGGTATGTCTGGAAAGGTGGCAGGGGCCCAATAATGGTATAACATCGTTCGATAACATTGGGTTTGCTATGTTGACTGTGTTTCAGTGTATTACTATGGAAGGTTGGACTGCCATATTGTATTGGGTAAGTGATTTTTTTTTGGTAAATATTGTATGCTTTGGTTAGGTTCTCATAATTCTTCATCATCATCAATTATCATCAATTGCGTTACAACTCTTCGTGCATTTTTACCGCGGTTACTATTGTTCTCTAAAGATCCAATAAAGTGCAAGCTGGAAGTGGACAGCAAAATAATCCAGCAAGAAAGAAGCATCAACTACTTGAGAGTGCTAATGCACAGTCATGGAGACACAGAAGCTGAATTTGCCCAACAAGTAAACAAAGCCTACAGAATAGCAGGATGTCTTAAACACATTATCTGCCACAACACACATCTACGGACAGAAACAAAGGCCAAGATCCATAGGACAGTAGTTAGGCCAATTATGACTTACACTCCGGAAACAAGACATGACAACACAAGGATAAAAAGACTGATGGAAACGTGTGAAATGAAAATAGTCCGAGATAACACATTAAAATCATTATGGGATAGACAACGTAGCACAGACCTCAGGCAAAGCTGTAATATAGAGAATATAAATGACTGGGCACTGGAAAAAAAAGAATGGTATAGCCATATAAGCAGAATGGGAGAAGGAAGACTAGTAAAGATAGCATGAGGTAGATCACCAGATGGCCGAAGGAGTATAGGAAGGCCAAGGAAGAGATGGAGTGACAACCTGGGTATCTCATAATGAGGAGGAATCCGAAGATGGAACAGACTCGAGCCCATCAAGGAGCAGAAAGAAGAAGAAGAATTTCATATTTGTCGATCCTGTGCCACTATTTCCCATTGTCTCACTCTCATTTTCTCCAGATCTTCTGTTACTGCATCTTTTCACATTTTTCTAGGCCATTTTGTAAACCTTCTCTTATTTGGTCTCCTATCAAGCTACATGCATGGAAATAAGCAAATTTTAAACAGTTACTGTTAGAAACTAGGAGCGTTGAAAAACAAGACAGTAAGAACCGCACTAAAGGACTTAAAGACTCATAGATTAAAAGTTTCTTTACATTTTCATTCTGCTTGCTGTGTTTCTTCATTTTATTTAAGTACTACGTTGTTTTACGGCTTGATTTGTGATTTTTCTTAACTCCTTTCTAATACCTACTAATTTTTTACTTTCTGACATTCTAGTCCCATTCTTTCGATATATGTTTTGATCTCTATTTTCATCTGTTTTGTTTTCTTTTTTTTTGAGGATATACTATAGCTTATGACCCTTTTTGGATTTCTCTTGTTCGCATTCTTTCAAGTGGCCTTCATCTAAGTTAGGGTGGCCAAATCATAAACTTGAAAAAACGGGACACATCAAGGAGCAGTGGCGCACCTAGAATTTTTCTCTGGGGGGAGAGGGTTGGTTGGGCGTCGAATTTTTTTTGTATTGTTTGTGAAAGACGTGTTATATTTTCCTACGATTTTTTGTATATTTTTCATATGCCCTGGGGGATTTAACCCCCAAAACCCGCCTGGGTTCGCCACTGCCAAGGAGGGTTTGGAGCGATACCCAAACAGGTAGGGGAAATTAAAACACGGTCTTTTAGCTAATTTGGGACCTATAAATCCTTTTCAATTTACTTTTGAATGTGTAATTTACGTACAATCAAGACTGCGAAATAGAAAACTATAAAACTCCTCCAGAATGGCATGGATCAACAACCCGTCAGAACAAAACAGGGAAGAATACAAAATATCGAGAAACAAAGCCAACCCAACAAATAAAAAGAAGAAAAATGACTGGTTTCGCTGGAGGATATTGAAAAATACAGAGAAAATTATCAAATACAACAATAATTTTACAAAAAAGTCAAAGCAGCAAACAATAAGCCCAGCATTAAAACAAGAGGACTAAAAAGCAAAAAAAGAAAAACCTTGTTTGAGGACAGACAGATCAGCAAAATATGGGAAGAATATTACGAAAAAATGGTATTCACTGTGAAGGAAATACACTGCGGTGAAGAAGTAAGGCCGTACAAGATAACGACGAAGGAAAAATTTTCACAGAAGATGAAATAACTGTGGAATAAAATACGGAGGAAGAGAATTACGTAAAGGAATAAACCAGCTAATACAACAAATATGAACAAAACAGACTACCAGCCGATTGGAACGCAGGTATTATAGTAGGTACCTACAGATATACAGAGTGGGCCAAATAAAAGGAGCCACCCCGATATTTGGCAGTATTTATTAGATTTTAATAAAATAAAAAAACAGGTCAATTTTTGATCTAAGGGGGACATATTTTTACGATACAAACATCTGCCATTTGTCAACTCCCTCCCTTCCACTTCCACTACCATCTTATTTTTAAATAGGGAATAGGGGTCGTGTGCGAGCTCATTTGAAAAGTTATTCAATTCTCTATTCAGTAATATCAACATCGACTTAAAAATGTATACAGGGTGTCCAAGAAACATTATTTTGAATTAAATTAATTGACACAAAAAGTAGAATGTATGTAATTTATTTAACTCAGAACACATTCTACTGCTGACAGAAAACAGAAAAAAATGTTTTTTGATAAATAGACACTGCTTTTTGCTTAATTTTAATGTTCAAGTTTCCACCCATCTGCCTCTTGGTAGGTTGAATATTGAATTTAAGCAACAAACAGTGTTTATTTATCAGATAAACATTTTTTTTTTGTTTTTTATCAGCAGTAGAATGTATTCTGAGTTAAATAAATTACATACATTCTTCTTTTTGTGTCAATTAATTTAATTTAAAATAATTTTTCTTAGACACCCTGTATAAATTTTTATGTCAATGTTGATATTACTGAATAGAGAATTGAGTAACCTTTCAAATGAGCTAGCACACGACCCCTATTCCCTATTTAAAAATAAGGGGTGGGGGAAGTGGCAGGGAGGGAGTTGACAAGTGACAGATGTTTGTACCGTAAAAATGTGTCCCCCTTAGATCAAAAATTGACCTGTTTTTTTATTTTCTTAAAATCTAATAAATACTGCCAAATATCGGGGTGGCTCCTTTTATTTGGCCCACTCTGTATAAAAGGAGATCTAGAAAAGGGCGAGAATTACAGAGCAATAACTTTATTAAACAACACATATTATAACATTCTAGAAAATATACTAAACATAAGACTTAAATCATGCACTGAACGAATATTAGGAAAATACCAGAACAGGTTCAGACCGGGGGAGGTCGACGATTAATTTCATACATACAGTGGAGCAAATAATTCAAAAATCGAGAGAATACAACAGAGAAATGCACCTAATATTCATGGATTTCAAAATCGCTTTTAATACAACCAATCGGACAAAAATGATGGAGAAGCTAGAGAATGTTGGAATCCCAGAAAAATTAAGACATATGCTAACAGTGAGCCTAAAGAACGCCAGAACAAGGATCAGTTACAACGGAACAACTTCTAAGGAGATTAATGTACACAAAGGCGTGAAACAAGATGACTATCTCTCCGACAGTATTTAATCTGATATTGACAATATCAGATATTGACATAATCTGTAATCATGAGGGTGACAAAATTGCAAACAAAAACATTATTACAGATCAACTTCAAATAGTAACATATGCAGATGATTCAGTCATCACAGCGAAGACGAAGATAACACCTGCAGTTTGAAAATTACATAAATACATGGCGATAGGGAAAGATGACCCAACTCAGAAATATCTAATAACACAGAACCATCAATTTGAAACTGTATCCATATTTAGCTACTTAGGAGTAAAAATAGGGAAAACCGGAAAAAGAGAGAACAGAGGAAAGAATTCTGAAGGACAGGAAAACATCTACACGGTAGAAATCTGCTGAGAAGCAAGACTCTAAGTATAATATGAACCTATATAAGAACTTAATAAGACGTGGTGTTACATATGGGATGAAAACAACGACGATTAACAAGAAAGAGGAAGATAGCCTTCTGAAATTTGAAAGAAAAATATTGAGAACAATACTGAGCCACAATGTAACAAAAGAGGGAGAAATAAGAATGAAAACAAATGCAGAAATTGAAGAAAAATAAAAGAGAGAAAATATTGTCAGATACAAAACTCAACCCAACGCAAATACGGGACATTTAGGCGTCCCGAGATACTTTTTCGGAACTCCGGGACAAATCGTTAAAAAACGGGATAATCCCGTTTTTACGGGACATTTGGTCACCCTAATCTAAGTAGACGTCTGCGCCTTTATCACTTCCAATATGTTTGGTTGATTGTATAATTCCTTTAACTAGTCGTTTGACTTTCTTATCCATAGGCTACCTTTTATGTTTTCCCATATACCTTTCTCAGAAATTTACTTTCTCAGATCTTTAATGAATTTTATTCATTCTTAGTCCATGTCTTACAGCAGTATATTTCTACTTGTATCGTTATTTTGCATAGTTCTATTTTTTGCTTTAACTTGCATTTCAATATTCCATTTCATTCCATATATTCCGTACAGTAATATGCATTATGTTGCGTACCTTTCTGCTATTTCCGAATTTTTTAAGTGTCTTTTTTAATTTCGTTTTCTTCATTATATCGTATGTCTACTTGAAGTCGATGAAGACGACTATCGTTGGTAGTTTGTGTTCGTAGATTTCTGTTTGTATTTATCTGATAACTAATATTTAGTCCGTCAGTATTGGGAAAATAATTGCTTCCTTTCAGTCTACTGGAAGTCTTTCTTTTATCTACATCTCCTACATAATTTTGTATATTCATTAATTTAGCAATTTTCTCCCATATAATATCTGTAGTTATGTCATCACTTTTTGAACATTTGTTGTTTTTCAGTTTTTTTTTTTATTTTTTTCTCGATTTGTTTTCTCTTGGGTGTATTGCCTTCTACATCTTTTAATTCTCTGAGTTCTGTTTGTTTTGGCTTTTCCTTGGTATTTAATAATTCGTTGAACTATTTTTCCCATCTCTCTACAATTTCTGCTTCCCCGCTTAAACTCATTCCCGCTTTATTTTTTTAAAGGATATAGGTTTTTGTTAAGACCGCATTTACATTTTTCCTCTGGTCTATATATCTACTGCTTGTCTTCGCTATTTCTTTCGTGATCATTTCAATCCTTAATGTACATACATACTTATTTTTGCTATTTATTATTTTCGGCACTTTATGTTAAACTACTCCTTCCATTTATACCATTGTTTTTGTTAGTCTCTCCTGCTATTTTCTTTCTAGTGTTTGCTATTTCAGCACATACAATTAATGGCACTACCTTACTAATAGTTTAATTTACTTTCAGATGAATGACGCAATTGGTAGTATGTTCAATTGGATATACTTTGTTCCACTTATAGTTTTGGGATCATTTTTTATGTTAAACTTAGTTCTCGGTGTTCTCAGCGGGTAAGTAAACATATTTTTTGCTAACTATTCTTTAAAGCGAATCTATAAGTGCGTCCTTCAATACTTGAAAATTAGAAATTAAGTGATAAACGTTTAGGAAATTTTGAGTGAAATACTGGTCTAGTTTAATTTAAAATGACTTTAATGTCCTTGTCTAATATTTTCTATAATGGTCGAAATTTCGTAATAAATATCTATAATAAGTTCTTATGTAGCTGCTAGAGTACCTACCTGACATCAAAATCTTAAATATAACCCTACAAAAAATTTAAAATGATTTTTATTATTTATAGTCTAGTAAAATAAGATTACACTACATGTAAATCGAAATGTAAATTCGTACAGGTTGGAACAAATTTTATATCAAAGTTTAGGTGAGTACCAAAGATATTTTCAAGAAAGTATCCAAATCATATAAGGGGATCATTGTTTAAATAATTAAAAAGGGGTCATTTTTGTACAACATTTACTTTTTTAACTGCTGAGGTAATTTGAATTCCAATGAAGGTCTTTAGGTTTTTTTTTCTACAAAGCTGAAGGACAAATCTTTCACCTAAAACTTACTAAATTAAATTTGACCACCTATTTATTTAAATAATTATATATAAAATTTAAAAATCAAATTTACAAAAAAATTATTTTTGCGTTTTAAAAAAGCACTACTTATATTACCAGTATTAAGCAAAAAAAATTGGTTAAAAATATTTAATAATCTATGAGATATTTAATTTGTTTATCAAATGTTACTATATTTTCAATTGCAAAAACGCGGTTGTTCACAAGAGTATAAACCCGTTTAATATCTCATTACTTTTATTTTTATGTATGTTTTCGTTAAATGTGTTAATAAATTCAAATTTCAAATTAACTCCCCTCTAAAATAACATTTGAAGATTGTTCTCATTTGTTTATAATATGTTTTTTAATAATGTCGCGAGGATTAAATATTTTGAAATGCTGTTCCTATAATCGGGTTTCTGGGAATTTTTAACTAATTAACAAATTTTTTTTGTCGTTTTTTCTTTTTTTTTTCCTTATAGTAAAAGATATAGTTTTGCTTATAGAGGGGGTTTCATTAATAATATCCCATCTCTGAGTAGTCGATTCTGGACCTCAAAATATTAAGATTTAACCAAAATCACTTAAATAAAATATTGCTCCTTATTGAGTTACAGGGTGTTTTATTTAAAAATTTAAAAATTATTTTGGCTCAGTATTTTAAAACTATTCGACGTATCCTTTTCATACTTGGTAGACAGTGTAGGTGCTATACAACTTATGAAATTAAGTTAAATACAGGTTTTCGGCTATTGCCAGAGGCGTATGACAGGGGAAAGGAAATGGTTGACCCTTCCCAAATTCTACGTCACTGGCGAAATTCCTATTTTAGCGCAAGTTTTAGATTCTCCAATACTCTATAAGTAAATAACTTACTCTTCACTCGTAACGATAAAGTTATTAGTTTTCGAGATATTTGCAGTTAAACATGTAACGGCATTTTGATTAATGATTTGTGCTGTTTAATCTTTAATTTCAAATATCTCGATAACTAATGACTTTATCGTTAAGACTGAAGAGTATTTTATTCATTCTTAATGATAAAATCATTAGTTTTCGAGATATTTGAAACTAAAAATTAAGCGGCACAATATATTAATCAAAATAACTAAATAACTGTGCTGTTACGTGTTTAACTTCAAATATCTTGAAAACGAATGACTTTATCGTTATGAGTAAAGAGGACGTTATTTACATAGAGAGTATTGGATAATCTAAAAATTGTGCTAAAATGGCAATTTCACTAGTGACGTAGAATTTGGGAAGGGTAAACCATTTACTGTCCCCTGTCGTACGCCTCTGGTAATAGCCGGAAACTTGTATTTAACATAATTTCATAGGGTGTATAGTACTTACACTTTCTACCAAGTATGAAAAGGATACGTCGAATAGTTTTAAAATACTGAGCAAAAATATATTTTTTTTTAATATAACACCTTGTAACTCAATAAGGAGCCATATTTTATTTAAGCGATTTTGGTTAAATCTTAATATTTTGAGGTCTAGAATCTAAAACTCAGAGATTGGACATTCTTAATGAAACCCCCGCTGTAAGCAAAACTATATCTTTTATTAAAAGGAAAAAAAAAGAAGAAAAAACGACAAAAAAATTTGTTAATTAGTGAAAAATTCCCAGGAACCCGATTATCAGAACAGCATTTCAAAATGTTTAATCCCCGCGACGTTATTAAAAAAACAAATTATAAACAAATTAGAAAAATTATCAAATGCCATTTTAGAGGGGAGTTAGATTAAAATTTGAATTTATCAATTCATTTACCGAAAACATACATAAAAATAAAAGTAATGAGGTTTTACACAGATTTATATTCTTTTGGTAAAAACCCCGTTTTTGCAATTTAAAATAAACAAATTAAATATCTCATAAATTATTAAATATTTTTTAACCAATGTTTTTTTGCCTAATACTGGTAACATAGGGCAACTTCTCCTATTAGATAATATATTTTACAGTGCTTATTTAAAACGCAAATTTGCAAATTTGATTTTTAAATTTTATATATAATTATTTAAATAAATAGGAGGTCAAATTTAATTTAGCAAGTCTTACGTAAAATATTTATCTTTCAGCTTTGTAGAAAAAAATCCTAAAGACCTTCATTAAAATGTAAATTAGCTCAGCAGTTAAAAAAGTAAATATTGTGCAAAAAGGACCCCTTTTTAGTTATTTAAACAGCAGCCCAAAATCCATATATAATGAAAGAAATCAGAACTACCCCAAAACTTTCCCACTAGGGAGTTCGTAGAGTACAAATTGACTGAATCAAGAGCAGCAATTAGACCAGTAATCACATATGGTGTTGAAATAATGTGCCTGACATAGAAAGATGAATAATGAGTGAGTGACTGAGTGAATGAAAAGTAATAATGGATTTAGGGAACTAATTTAGAACAGAAGAGTTTAAAATGGTACGAAAATGTTAGAAGAGCAGACCAAAAACGTTGGGTAAACAGAATAACAGAGTGGAGCCCGATATGAAGAAGGAAAAGAGGTAGACGAAGTGGACGGAGCAATTAACAGAAGAAATCTGCGGGAAGGGGACTGGAGAAACTGAAAGAGCTGGAGAGAACGGAAATAAAGAGCTCAAATAGGGCGACAATTACTCCTCTAGGAGTTCAGATGCCACGACGATAATGATCTGTAATAATAGTATTGTGTACGTAGCTGCTAAAGTATTTATTACATGAAAATCTTAAATATAACCTTCCAGAAATAATTTAAAATTATTTTTAATACTTATTATTTCCCCCCTTTTGCTATTCCTCCCTTGAATTTTCCCAAATGGCTTATAAATTCCTTTTACTTCTTATCCACTTTTTGTTTACTCAAGTATTTATTTTAACAGTGAATTTTCCAACGAACGAATCCGAGTGGAAAGGCGTGCCAAATATTTCAGGACGAAATATAAAAATATGGTGAACGAGTGTTTCGGCCGTTACATAGACTGGATAACGCAAGCAGGTCGGAAATCGATTATGCCAGCCAGGCTCTAACACTTGAAATTATTTATCGAGATATGAATTATACAGCGCGACTGGAGATTGCTTTACATCTTCCTAATTTTTTTGTCGGTTAACACGAAAAGGGTACGGATTCGAAACTAGGTCGATCCTGGCATGATTTTATAATTTAATTGTAATTAGAAATACCTCAATATTATTACCGAGAGTTAAAAAAGAATCAATTGTACATTTTTTTTTATAAAACAATTAAAAAACTTTACTAAATTACAATCTAATATATAATCGATACATCAGTATCAGAGTGCACCAACTCAAAATTTTTCAATATTGAGATAAGTATGAGGAAATGGTTAAAAGATGTTTATTTATCAGTTTCAAATTGCACCATTTAAAAATTCCAACACCATAAAAAAATTTTGACTTGTCAACATACAGAATCGAATATTTTGTTAACACCGTCGTAGTTTCATACCGCATCATGTGGAATAGTGTATACTAAAACTTGTTCGGTAGAACTGTTGTCAGCTACTAACTGATAATGGTGCGGTATGAAATGGTTAATACCTGCAAAATCTGCATCTTCATTGTCATTCGTGCGAGTATTCTCTGTGTTTAAGGTGTTCGGTGTCTCTTTTGGAAGTTATTTTATATTGTGTATGATTATAAATATACTTTACGTGAAAAACAATTGAAATTTAAATTTATAAAGTGCGTCGAAAACTAAGATAGTAACGTCATAATGAATATTCAGCCATGGAAAAAGTTAGGGATCAAAAGAACAATGTATATGTTAAAAGTTGCAAATGGATGTATGGAAGAACGTGGTGGACATAGTGATGATGCTGTAAGTATTATAAAAAATTAGAGTATGTTAAGGTTTTCTTTATGAACACTTTAAACATTTCAAATAGGATAATAATTAGCGCAATGAAAAAAAAACAGAGTTTGATTTTTGTAAAGAATGACAATCGCGGAGGAAAAGAAAATGCTGGGCGACCAAGGGTGCTAGATGATGAAAAAGAATTCATGAGATGCCACATCAAATCTTTTCCACTAATTATTGCAGAGCAAGGACAAACAAACAGTACCTACACGGATCTCTAAATTTAGCTACTATGTACAGAATCTCAAGAAAAATGTAGAGAAGAACAGAAAATTCCCGTAAAACTCCATTACTACACCATGATTTTCAACACGGAATTTAATATTTCCTTTTTTCAGGCAAAAAAGGACCAGTGTTGTTTCTGCAACTCATTTCAAAATCTAACAGCAGATGAAAAAGTATTACAACAACTTAATTATGATGCGCATATTACAGAAAAAAATCAGAGTCGGTTAGAGAAGGAGTTTGATATCAATAAAATTCAAAGGAGATAGAAATACTCTAGTTTGTTGCTTCGATCTCCAAGCTGTATTGTTACTACCAACAGGAAATCGGAGTGATTTTTTTATATGAGGCGGCTATCATGTTACAACTTCACTATTTTTTATATTTCCCATAAACATGGCTATAGTTTTTTGTGGCACGAAGGTATCGCAAACAGAGGTAAGAATGAAATAGGCACGTGTCTTTGGCAGTATCTAAAGAACCACGCAGCTCAATATGAGCACATAATATTTTATTCTGATAATTGCCCGGGCCCAAAACAAAAACAAGTTCACTGCTAGCTTGTTTTTATATTGCTGTCAAAATCTACCAATAAAAAGCATAACCCACAAATTCTTAGTAGTTGAGCATACTCAAAATGAAGGTGATGCGATGCATGCCCTTATAGAAAAAAAAAAAAAAAATTAGGGCACTCGTGGGAGTGCCGACAGAAGTGAAAACTTCTTACGAAGCAAGACCCTTCGGGTACACACTCTATCCCTCCTCCAACCATTATAACTTCGGTCGAACTTATACGCAATTCAACCTATAGTATATAAATTACTAATATCTGCCGTGTCGATAACGATCGCGAGTTCAATGCTTTTTCCCCGTCCAAAGAGAAGTGATATACCTACATAATATACCCATTGGGTGCATCCTATACTATTTATATATACAGACACATAATACATAAACGTACAGAATTTATTTCGGCGAAACGATAACCGATAACGGTCACGAATTCAATGTTTTTTTCCCCATCCAGAAAGTATACAAAATCGCTACAGAAGTTTTCACTTCAAAAATACTTTAAACTCTATTCACTTATAATGATTGAAGTAGGGACCGTGTGTCCCTTTATGCGCTTGCATCGCAAGCTCCTTCGGGTACACACTCTATCCCTCCTCCAACTATTATAACTTCGTTTGAACTTATACATATGCAATTCAACCTATAGTATATAAATTAGTTACTAATATCTCGCCGTAGCGATGACGGTTGCGAATGCAATGCTTTTTCTCAATCCAAAAAGAAGTTCTATACCTATATTATAAACGCGTTGCGTGCGTCCTATACTATTTATATATACATACACCTAATATATAGGTACCACAAACGCGAAAATTTCAAACCAATAAGCCTGTTGCCACATCCGTACAGAATGCTTAACAAAATAATTACTAAAAAGGCTATCAAATAAATTCGATAGTTACCAGCCTGTTGACATAGTACCATAGAACACCTACAGACAATAACGACACCTATCGAAAAGTTCAACGAATACAATGAACCTCTTCGTTTGGTATTTGTGGATTACAATAAGGCATTCGATTCTAGATATAAAATACTCCTCAAATACATATACGACAATACAACTATGCAAATAAATGTATCAGAAGGTCTAACAATAAGCAAAATAAGAACGGAGAGAGAAGTTAGACATAGGACAAAAACAAATAAAACAAAAGTAATGACAAATCAATATATCACAATGGACTTAGATGGAAGTGATATCGAGAGTGTCGAAAAGTATACCTAGGTCACACGATCAAACTAGGCAAACAGAATCAAACGGCAGAAATAACTAGAAGAATCCGAATGAATTGGGCAGCAGTAGCAAGACTCAGTGATGTGTTGAAGAACAAAAAGGTACAAATAAATGTAAAGAAACGGGTATTCAGCAGTTGTATTCTACCAATTATGACGTATAGAATGGAGACGATCACACTTACAGAGGTATCAGCCAATAGATTGAGAACGACACAGATCTCTGAGGAAACATATTTATACAAAATGAGGACGTGCGAAGCAGGACGAAAGTGGAATATTGAAAGAATTGAAACGCCAATGAAACGGACCTGGGTAGGACACGTGGCACGACAAAACATCAAAACGTGGACGAGAAACCTTGTACATTGGAGACCACGCGAGCACAGTCGTAGTGGAGGAAGACCGCAAAAACGATGGCTAGACGACATCAAAGCAAAAATGGGGAGAAACTGGCACCAAATAGCACAAAACAGAGACGAATTGAGAACTCATGTGGAAGAAGTGTTCACTTTAATAATATTACTATTAATATACGTACATTATAATAATATACGTACAAAATTTATTTCGTCGAAGCGATGACGGTCGCGATGACTGAAGTGAAATCAATCCTTTCTCTCCATCCTAAAATAGATTTTACATTTATTTTAAATTTAAAACTTCTACACAATTTATATATACATACACATAATAAATATATGTACAAAATTTATTTCGCCGAAGAGGTGTCGGTCGCGATGACGGTCGCCAAAAAAATTCTTTTTCCCCATCCAAAAATAGGTTTTACATTTATTTTAAATTTAAATATTTCTATACAATTTATATATACATACACATATTGTATATACGTACAAAATTTATTTAGCCGAAGAGATGACGGTCGCGATGACAGTCGCGAATCAAATCTTTTTTCCCCATCTTAAAATATGTTTTACATTTATTTTAAATGTAAATACCTCTACACAATTTATATATACATTCACATAATATATAGCATAAGCGATGACGGTCGCGATGACGGTCGCCAATTCAATGCTTCTTCCCCTATCCAAAAAGTGCACAACGTCCCTAAAGAAGTTTTCACTTAAAAAAAAAAGATACCTGAAGGGAAACCCGCTCTATATTCCATCGCAACTGATACCGATAATTAGCTTGGCTAAGAAAACTGGACGGCCGTATACTACAGAAGAAATAGCCGAAGTGTATGAAATAAAAAATTTCCAAAAAATGGGGAAAAATTTTAATGTTAATGAAGCCGGAGACAAAGTAAATTGGAGCAAAATGCAAATTCTAAGATTTGAGAAAGATCAGCCATACAAAATAATGTATAAGAAATCTTATTGTGACAAAAAATATAAGGTCATAAATATTCGACAAAATAGAACAAGAGTGGCTTATGAAGAACCATCTCTCACCCTCTCTAATAAACCTCCTGGTGTGCCAGAACTTAAAAAACGTGATTTATTGTCGCTCTGCTCCTCAGGTGCAATACCCAGAATACACTGCGAGTTTTTCCAGAACTTACCAACCTCTGCCACAGTTGCTGCAGCTGAAGAAATTGACGATTCGGAATAATTTTGATTTTATTATAAATTTTCATACCATAAATTTTATTTTATAGATAAATACTTAAAATTTTTTATTTGATTTCCATACAAATACCCTATACCAAAAGCACTAACTATTAAAAAAATCACGTGTTGACCGTTTCATAGCGCACCAACTCAAAAAAAAAATCTTAATTATTTAAAAAAATAATAATTAAAAATTATCATCTAAAAGAACCATAAAATAAACATCTAATTCCAAAATATTTTTCTATTTGAAAAAAAAAATGGACTAAAAAAAATTTACAACAGATTAAAAATATTTGCTCTCAGACAAAAATAAGTTAAAGTTGATTTGTGAAGAACTATGTTTTTTGAGATGGTGCACTTTGATACTGATGTATCGATATATACACTCACCGGCACAAAATTCCGCCACCCAAAATTTTTTGATTAAATTTGACAATTTTTACCTTTATTATTTGTACTCCGATTTTCAAGATTCTTGCATGAGTTTATAGGTACTTACATGTTTTGGTGTCGTTTGTTATTATTTCGCTAACAAATATTTTTTGCTTAGATAACATTATACGGGAGTGAATGGAAGCGTTGTATTTTCTCCTAACTTTAAAAAATTCTGTGGAATAATTGGAGGGCTCATTTTGTTACATACTACTTTTGTATTATTCTGGAGATATTCCTAAGAATTTGCTTTTTCAATTATCCGAATATGTATCTCTTTTCTTGTAAGAGCTGTACAATTTTTTGTAATTAAAAACACTGATTGAATCATAAACACAAATATCTTAATAGTCCAGAAAGCCACTGCGCATCCGCTAGGAAAAATATTCCGATTCGGATTTTTTGCACATTCTTACTCAAAAAGGACTCTTTTTAACAAATTTGCATGTTGCCAGGTCCAAAAGTGGGTAAAAAATTTTTTAAACGTTTTTTTTTTGTTTTTTTCCTGAAATTATTTTTTTTGCATCTAACAAAGTTTTTTTTGGTTTTTTGGATCATTTCAAACAGAAAAGGTCTTTAGTCACTTTGCTCTAAAGTTGATAGTTTTTGACATATAAGCGATTAAAAATTTAAAAATTGCGAAATCGGCCATTTTTAACCCTCAGAAACTATGTGAAAAACTGAAAATTTCGAAGTTGCCAAGGTAAAAAGATATTCTTTGAATATCGATTGATGAAATCCCGAAGAGTTTTTGCAATACAATATCGAAAACCCCTTTGTTTTCTAATTGCCAATCAAGCGGGCACTTGCTTGGCAACCGTTGCATGTATGTGTAACATGCGTAAATATATGTGCGGAAAAATATTTCGATTAAATTTTTTCTCACCATCTTGCTTGAAAATATCTCCTCTTAACAAATTGGTATGTTGCCAGGATCAAAAAGTCAAAAAAAATTTTAAACGTTTGTTTTTTGTTTTTTCCTAAAACTAATTTTTTTGCATCGGACAAATTTTTTTAAGGTTTTTTGGATCATTCGAAATAGAAAAGATCTTAAGTGATTTTTTTGTAAATGTGATAGTTTTCGAGATATAAGCGATTGCAATTTTAAAAATTGCTAAATCGGCCATTTTTAACCCTCAAAAATTATGTGAAACACTAAAAATTTTAATGATACCAAGGTACGTAGATATTCTAAGAATATTTATTAATGAAATCCCGAAGAGCATTTTACAATACAATAACGAAAACCCCTTTGTTTTTTTAATTGCTAATCAAGCGAGAGCGACATTATTTTCATCCGTTACACGTGTGTATGTAATCGGAGAAAATTTTAAGTTTAAAAAAATGGTTTAAAAATTATCTTTGACACATTTTTGACCCTGGCAACATGCAAATTTGTTAGTAGGGAACCTTTTTAAGCAAGATGGTAAAAAAAAATTGAATCAGAATATTTTTCCGCACATATATTTACGCATAATATTATTACATAGAATGTTGTATACATGCAACGGTTAAAAATAGTGTAGCGACCGCTTGACTAGCAATTAAAAAACAAAGGAGTTTTCGATATTGTATTGCAAAAAGCACTTCGGGACTTCATCAATCGATATTCTTAGAATATCTACGTACCTTGGTATCTTTGAAATTTTCGGTTTTTTACATAGCTTTTGGGGGTTAAAAATGGTCGATTTTGCAATTTTTAACTTTTTAATCGCTTATATCTCGAACACTATCACATTTACAGAAAAGTCACTTAAGTTATTTTTTATTTGGAATTATCCAAGAAACCTAAAAAAAAATGTCCGATGCAAAGAAATTAGTTTTAGGAAAAAACAAAAAACAACGTTTAAAAAAATTGTTGACTTTTTGATACTGGCAACATACAAATTTGTTAAGAGGGGATATTTTCAAGCAAGATGGTGAAAAAAAAATAAATCGAAATATTGTTCCGCACATATATTAACGCATGTTACATAATTCATGCAACGGTTGCCAATCAAGCGCCCTTGATTGGCAATTAAAAAACAAAGGGGTTTTCGATACTGTATTGCAAAAAACTCTTCGACCTTTCATCAATCGATGTTCAAAGAATATTTTCTTACATTGGCAACATCGAAATTTTCAGTTTTTCACATTCTGAGGGTTAGAAATGTCCGATTTCGCAATTTTTTAATTTTTAATCGCTTATATGTCAAAAACTATCAACTTTAGAGAAAAGTCACTAAAGAAATTTTCTGTTTGAAATGATCCAAAAAATCTAAAAACAACTTTGCTCGATACAAAAAACATATTTTTAGGAAAAAAAAAACAAAAAAAAAAATTTATTGTATACCGAGAACTACGGAAGTTTTGATTTAAATTTGTCTTCTTGCATAGCCTCCTTGACAAAAGGTAGACCTAGAAATAGCGCTATCGGGGGATGGCAGGAGACAGATTTAAATCAAAACTAAACCGTCTATTTTTGTATTTTGACTAATGCCATACTCTGTATAAGAGTACAAAGACTCGTTTCATATAGTTTCTCTGAACCGCATTTTTGGAATATTTCCCAGCGGTGCCTGTTGATATTTTGATATCTAGGTCAACAGAAAACTAGAATCGAGTCGCCATTTATTTCACTTATTCCCCGTTAGAGGGCGTTCTAACCTTACTCCGGTATAAATAGTTTTATTGTATACCGAGAACTACGGAAGTTTTGATTTAAATTTGTCTTCTTGCATAGCCTCCTTGACAAAAGGTAGACCTAGAAATAGCGCTATCGGGGGATGGCAGGAGACATATTTAAATCAAAACTAAACCGTCTATTTTTTAAATTTTTACTAATGCCATACTCTGTATAAGAGTACAAAGACTCGTTTCATATAGTTTCTCTGAACCGCATTTTTGGAATATTTCCCAGCGGTGCCTGTTGATATTTTGATATCTAGGTCAACAGAAAACTAGAATCGAGTCGCCATTTATTTCACAAAAAAAAAAACGTTTAAAAACATTTTGACCCACTTTTGGACCTGGCAACATGCAAATTTGTTAAAGGGAGATCTTTTTGAGTAAGATTGTGCAAAAAATCCGATTTGGAATATTTTTCCTAGCGGAAGCGCAGTGGCTTTCTGGACTATAAATAGAGGTTGGATTGATAAGATTAGAACGGCCCGCATGCAGCCCAAATCTCAATCCTATTGAGCATTTATGGGATGAATTAAAAATAGCTATTCGCCGTCTCCTAGCCCTCCAGAAAATTTAATACAGTTATGGCCCTGGTAGAGGAATATCGGGCTATTCCCCAGGCAAGGATAACACATCTTTATTCGATGCCAAACGGATTGCGAGCAGTCGTTGCTGCGAGAAGTAGACATGCCCGCTATTGAATTGTTTTGTTTTGTTGTTAATTTTGTTTTTTGTTGTTAATTTTAGTGCGTTAATATTTTTAATTTAGTAAACCTTCAAAGCAATGTTTTTATTTACAGATTTTAAAAGAAAAGAGTTATTCGGATAATTAAAAAAAAAAACAAAGTCTTAGGTATACCTCCAGGATAATAAAACAGGATTATGTAACAAAATCAACCCTTCAATTTTTCAAGTTAGGAGAAAATACAACGCTTTCATTCACCCCCTTATAATGCCATCTAAGCAAAACTTTTTTTGTTTCCGGAATAATAATAAACGGCATGAAAACCTGTACCTGCAAACTTATCTAATAATCTTAAAAATCTGCGTACAAATAATAAAGTTATAAATTGTCAAACTTAATCAAAAATTTTGGGTGGCGGAATTTTGTGCTGGTGGGTGTAGAATCTAATAGTAATTTTTACTTTGTCAATCTTGATTTATTCGAATCTTCCACTTCTTAGTGTGGCATATCCTTTAAGGACAATGGAGATCATTACAGTCTACTTTACTCTGCCTTCAGCAGTTCCGAAAAGTTCGGTTGTTGTTATTCAACTCCACTGCTTCAAATTTTTGAACCAGGACGTGCGTAGTCTCTCCAGTCTTCTTTTTCCTTCTATCTTCTGTCTATAGGCGTAACCAGGGGGTGGTTTTGGGGTTATAACCACCCCCCCATTTGGATGTACTTTGAGCTCTATACGCTTAACACCAATACTATTCCTTACCCCCAGAGACCATCAAGTAGTTGTAACCCCCCCTTAGAGTCATCTTGGTTACACCTCTACGTTATATAACCAATAGCATTAACTCATATTTTTCATTTCTTAAAATGTGACCAAAGTAGCACATTTTTCTTTCTTTCATAGTGTTGAGAATTTATTTTTCTTTTTTCATTTTGCTTCTTTTTCTCCCCCTTTGTTACGTGTTGTATTCATGATATTTTTAACATTCTTTACATCCCAAGTAAGAATCTGGATATTTTTCTTCTTCAATCTTGTTCTTACTGATAATAATAATTTGGTTTTTTATATGTTAAGAGCCATTCCATAGCTCTAGTAGTACTGCGTAGTGCCATCAACCAAAATATGCTGCTTGCTTTGCTATCCCCAAGAATGGGGGATATCATCTTTCATGTATCACTCGCAAGAAGGCTTTAAAAATATGGTTCATCAAGCTGATCGGTATAATATATTCTTTACATTTCATTACTCATTTTTTTTGGTTTTTGGATATTGGGATGAATCCAGATATTAGCCATGCTTTCGAAATTTTTCCAGTATCGTAGATTTCATTAAATAATTCTAATAGCGTTCTAATAGCGGATATTTTTCCTCCTCAATGGCGTTAAAAATATTCGTCTTTGTCACGTTTACTGTTGCCTTCCATGTTTGTCGGTCCTGTGCCACTATTTCCCATTGTCTCACTCCCATTTTGTTGTTGTTACTGCGTATCACATATCCTGATTTTTCATCCCGAAGAGAGACTCTAACTCGTGGTTATATCTGTGCCTCCATTCGTTTGTCACGCTGTCTTTGCATTCGAAGGATTTTACGTTTCCATATTACTTCTCTTACAAAACCACCGGACAGACTTTTTCAAAATTTCGCAGGGACTAAAGCAGGGAGATGGGTTGGGCCCCAACATTGTTTAACCTGGCACTGGAGTATGCGGTTAGGCAAATGCAAACTGGACGAGGAAACCTACTGACCAACCAAACGGTTCAAATGGCAGCTTATACCGATGATATTAATATTATGAGTAGAACATCAACAGGAGCACAGGAAACATACGCAGAGTTAAAAACACAAACAAAAATACTTGGTCTGGAAATTAACACAGAAAAAACAAAAATAAAGACTCAGACGAAAAGAAATATAGTCCCACAAAACATTATACATAAAGATGACATTGAAACGGTTGGAAAGTTTACATACCTGGGAGTAGAAATATATGCCGACGGATCAGAAGATGGAGAAATACGGAAGAGAATAACGCAGGCAAACAAAGCTTATTGAGTGTCCACTGAAATACAAAGATAAGAGTCTATAAAACTTTAATTCGACCAATACCATGCTATGGCAGTGAAGCCTGGGTCCTGAAAGAAACATCCAAAAACAAACTCGACACATTCGAAAGGAAAGTACTGAGTAGAATACTAGGACCTGTGAGGGAAAGCGGAATCTTCAGAAGTCGATACAACAACGAACTTTATCAACTTTATAAGGAAGCACCCCTGTCAGACTTCATTAGAATACAAAGATTGCAATGGGCTGGACATGTGATAAGAATGGGAGAGGATAGGCTACCAAAAAGAGCACTGAATGCTAGAATGCAAGGAAAGAGACCGGTTGGAAAGCCAAGAAAGCGCTGGGAAGACACAGTAAACGGCGACGCATAAGCCCTTTTAGGAGTCCCTCTATGGAGAAGAGCAGCCACAGACAAGCAAGGGTGGAGGCAAAACATAAAGGAGGCCAAGGCTCAATTTGGGCTGTAGTGTCGTAGAAGAAGAAGAAGAAAAATAATATTACTTCTCTATTTGTTAGTGTCCATGTTTCGCTTCCATACGCGACTGCTGGTCGTATTAGGGTCTTATATATCTCGATTTTTGCACTTCGTGAGTTTTGACTTTATTAGAGGTTGCATTACAAAGAAAGATCTGTTTCCTGCTATTATTCGCGCCATACATAATAGTCGGATAACAGATGGCCACAGTGAATAATCCACTGGAGACCAAGACCAGAAGCATATCGAAGTAGAGGTCGGCCACCAATAAGATGGTCTGATGACATTAAACGGATCGACAAAAATTGAATGCAAACAGCACACAACAGAAATACATGGAAAAGCCTGAGGGAGACCTATATCCAGCAGTGGATAGATCCGGGTTGAATGATGATGATAATGATGACACAATAATATATCAATGTGGTTCTTTATTAGTAGTCTTAATATTTCGTAGTTGATATTTCGTCCAATCGTATGGATTTATAACTTTTTATACATTTTAATCCTTTTTTAACATCTATTTTAAATAGCCCTCCAGTTTGATGTATGATGTTCCTCAGGATCTTCTTCAAACTCTCCATTTTTATGTTGCGTTAAGTTGTATTTGTCTTTCTACTTCATAAATCTTTTTGAGTATTAATTTGTTCTTTGATCTGTTGGTAGAGGTGTTTCGGTGGTTATTTTTATTTTAATCAAATACACATCTCTTTGCCTTATCCCTATGCGGGGTCGGCTTCCCTAATTGCATTTCTCCACACAATTCTATCTTGGGTCATATCAATGTTAATCCTCTTTATCAACATGTCCTGCCTTATCGTCTCCCCCAGGTCTTCTTTGGTCTTCCTCTCCTACTCCTTCCAGGAATCTGCACTTCAGCTATTCTTCGTATTGGGTGATTAACGTCTCGACGTTAAACATGACCAAACCATCTTAACCTATGCCATCTCATTTTGGCATCAATTGGTGCCACACCTATACTTCCCCTAATATACTAATTTCTAATTTTATCCTTCTTTGTCACTCCACTCATCCATCTAAGCATTCTCATTTCCGCCACGTGCATTCGTTGTTCCTCTTTCTTTTTCACTGCCCAACATTCAGTTCCGTACATCATAGCCGGTCTTGTGCTTGTTTTATAGAATTTTTCCTTCAGCTTCATTGGAATTTTTCTCACACAACACACCACTCGCTTCTTTCCACTTCATCCATCCAGCCCTAATTCTACTGCATACATCTCCATCTATTGCTTCATTACTCTGTAATACCGATCCTAGGTATTTAAAACTATTGCTTTTCACAATCATTTCACCATCCAAAGATACTATTTTATTTGTAGTAACTCCATCTTTAAATGAACATTCTAAATACTCGGTTTTTGTCCTACTAAGTTTTAAACCTTTTTGCTCCAGAGCTTGTCTCCACTGTTCCAGTTTTTGTTCTAAGTCTCTTTCACTATTTCCTATTAACACTACATCATCAGCATACATTAGGCATCATGGAATGCTACCCTGTAGTTTCGCTGTTATCTGGTCCAAAACTAATGAAAATAAATATAAGGACTAAACAACGAGCCTTGGTGTAATCCTACTTTCACCTGAAATTTATCAGTCTCTCCCACACCTGTCCTAACACTAGTCGTTACTCCCTCATACATATCTCTCACAATCTTTACATATTCGCCAGTGACTCCTTTCTTATTGAGTGCCCCCCACAGAATCTCTGGAACTCTATCATATGCTTTCTCAAGATCAATGAATATTGCATCTGTTGTTGATCTGCTCTGCATAAAGCCAAATTGATTATCGGATATTTCGGTTTCTTCACGTATCCGTCTATCCATATTTTCTCTCTTCCATATTTTCATGGTGTGGCTAAGTAGTTTTATAGCCCTGTAGTTTGTACATTTTTGTATGTCTCCCTTGTTTTTGTAGACAGGTACTAATATACTGCTTCTCCATTCGTCTGGAATTTGTCCAACTTCCATAATTATATTAAATAGACCTGCTAGCCAACTTACTCCTGTCTCTCCCAATGCTCTCCATACTTCCCCAGGAATATCATTTGATCCGACTGCTTTTCCTTTCTTTATTTTTTAAAGCGCTTGAGCCATTTCCTCGTTTGTTATTTTGGTAACCATTGCTGTTACTGTCTCCGTTAACTCCACAGGCTGTCTGTCAAATTCTTCATTTAATAAACTGTCAAAATATCCATCTCCATCTCCATCTCTTTTTGACATCCTTTTCCTGAATTAGTATTTTAAAATAGAATTAGGTTGAATGCTCGAATAATATTCGAGCATTCAACAAATTCCATATATGGAATTTATAGGGATATAAGGCAGATTTCGAGCATGTAGTTTAATCAAATCTTGCCCAAGAATACTTTCGCTAACTTAGCATCATAGGGGCATTTCGTCAAAACAGGAAGATATCCCAGCAAAATGTAGATAACATTTGTATAGCAAAAACGTAATTCAAAGAATTTTGCAACTAATAAATAACATTAAACACACACTGGACGAAGGACAAACAGATTAAAATTAATTAAAATTTGCCGGATACTACATCTTGGCAAGAGTCTCAATAGAGATCTGTAGAGGATACTTCTTGTTAATCTTGTTAGTCTTGATCACTTAGGAGGAATGCCAGATATGTAATCGAGTTGTAAAGGTAATCCAGAGATGGAAGCCCAAAGGAAATAGAAGAAGAGAAAGGTCACGTAAAAGATAGATAGACGACGTAGAGGAAAATTTTAAAACCATGAACATCAGACAGTGGCGATGGAAAGTATCCGACAGGGTAGAACGGAAGAACATTGTTAAGCAGGCGAATACTCACAAAGGGTTGTAGCGCCATTAGAAGAAGAATAAAATTGCAACAGTAGTTTTTTACTTTGATGTTAATTTTTTTAACTAAATGGTATACAGCCAACTTTCGGTACCTAACCTGCAGGCCCGGCCCTAGGGATTTTGCCGCCCTGGGCAAGACGGCAAACACCGCCCCCCCTTGGTAGACTCATGAGATGCCATATTACTACAGAGCAAAGAAAAATAAAATTGCGGATTTGATTTGCCAAACAGCTTGCCTCATGAGCAACTGTTTTATCGTTGTCTTTATTGACGGTGATTTCTACAAGAGCTTCGTAGATTTCTTCAATTTGTTATCTGATGGGGGTAATTGCATCAATTCTACTTTTCCATCTAGTTTCGTAGTTTGTAGTTTCATTGAAGCCACAAAGGTTTCAATGTCAGGCTAGAAATATGATTTCAACGATGAATAGATGCTGCAAAAAGTTGTCAATTTTTGTCACTAAGGAAAACAAAGAAACTGCAAATTGTGAGGATTTAGCAGCATCGTTCACGACTAAGTTGAGTGAATGGCTAGAACATGGAATAAAAAATGCTCTAGGATTCATTTTCAAAATTCTATTTTAAAATCCTAAGTTCTTCCCTTTCATGTTTGCCCCATTATCATACCCTTGTTTTCTCATATCTTCCAAACGCATTCCCAGTTCATTCAGTTTTTGCAAAATAACTTCTGTAATCCCAAGCCAGTGGTTTCCAGTACTGGCACAAATGCAAGAAAATGTTCTGCAATTTTAACACTTTGTGAACAGAAACCTAAATTGATAAAACGTACAACAATAGTCATCTGTTCCACCCCAGAAATATCAGATGTACAATCTAAAATTATGCTATAATACTGTTCTGACTTCAAAAAGTTTAAAATTTTATTTTTGATTTGGTTATGAAGGAGATGAATTATTTCGTTTTGAATACGTTTTCCCAAGTAGTAATGCTGCTTGTTATTACCATTCGTTGTTCTGCTAACGTGCTCTTGTAAAACATAATCAGTTTTTCCAAAGAGTTCAACAAGCTTTAAAAATTTACCATTGTTTTGATGAAACAGTTTATCAGAATCGCCCCTCAATGGAAGACATTGTTGTGCTAAGAACTGTATTATTGATATAAGTCGTTTTATTACATTTTTCCAATGGCGAGTGTCTGAATTTAGAAGTCTATAGTTTTGCCCGATTCTAGTCTAATTGTTTGTTCTACCCACTGTCGCTGTGACTGTAGATGAGTTGGGGACTTAGCGTGACCGGACAAAGCTTCAGCTATATGTTTTAAAATAATTATCCATTTTCAGTAAATGTAATTTTGAGTTTAGAAAATATTTTACAAAAAAAAAAATACACAGAATTGTTTGTCAGAATAAATTAACTACTTTCTCTTAACATTTTCACCATTGCACATTTTGTAACTGTAGTAGTTAGTTGTAAATTTATGATATGTTATCTGTTATGATCTGTTATCTGTTAATCTATGATAATTATTTCTTCAGTTTAAAAATTGGCTGTCCTCTAAAATTTGCCGCCTCTAACTTTTCCGCCCTGGGCAGCCGCCCAGTTCGCCCTCCCCTGGGGCCAGGTCTGCTAACCTGATTTAGCATTTTAATTTCTTGTAATATGCAATATATACAAGTTAAAAGACAAAGAACACAGAGTTCATTATATAATTTGTAATTTATTCTCAAGGGATATTTGAAAGAGGCACTAAGATAATACAAAAGAATAAACTGTAAAATTACTGTAATAACAACCCTGTAAAATATTGAAAAAACTAAATTCAAGTTTTATAGATAATAATATTCGAATGTTTTACATTTTGTTATTCAAGGTCCTTTTTAGTGGCATCCACTTATATTTCCACTGGAAAATCTTATATCATCAGATCTGTAAAATTAAAGGAAAACGCCAATGTAGCAGAATCTCAATAGAGATCTGTAGTGTATACTTCTTGTTAAGGAATGTTAGGATCCCTTTATCGGCTACTTAAAAATGATAAAATGTGGTTTGGAAAATGTCAAGAGATGTCGGTTTAAAAAGATTTCAAGGACAATATTGATTTTGATATACTAGAAATGATTGCACAAGTTAAATAGAAGAAGTAAAAATTTAGCGAAGGATATTAATTAGCATAGAATGCTAAAGAACTGAATCTGATATGGCCATAATTTGAACCAGTTAATCAGTTAAATAGTTAAGTTTAATTGTTAATATGTCTACAACTTTTTATTCTTCGCTTAAATTCTTGAGAGCTACTATTTACAATATCACTATTGTACACTTTGTTTCATGTTTATCAAATAAACTTTGTATCTTATTTAACGTTTTGTGTTCATACTTCATTTTATTAGTTCGATGGATACGCCGCATCAAGATGCCATGATGTAGGTGCTGTAGCCTTGTTAATAATATTATTATACAGGATGTTTGGTAAGGAATGGGCCATAGCTTAACCTTAGATTTCTGAGCTTAAAATAGGTGGATATAAGCTAACTTACCTTAGTACGAAAGTTGATAATAATCGAAATACAGGGTGTCAAAGTTAAACTTTTATTTGATTTACTCTTGAATATTTCCTGGTAGGCATGAGATAACAACACGAAATTTGGTAGGCGGAGGTTTTTTGAGACGAGAAATCTAAATTCGCCACCAAAAATGATCTATTATCCAGAGGGCGCCACATACGTCTTTCAGCGCTGATTTAATACGTTCAATTTTTTTATCCCCCACTCTACATACTTTTTGAATCAAAGCTTTTGTTCTCTTAATATTTTCACTTAAAAAAGGTATACTACATTCATCTCGCTAAACCCAACTGTTTTAGAGATAAATGCATTTTAAATCTGCGATGCAACATAATTTTTTGCATGATATCATTGTAATTACACCCAAAAAATAAACTTGAAACCATAATAATTGTGAAAGTTTTCATATTTATGTTATTGCATCACAAATTCCATTTGAAGGAATTTGCGATACATCTTTGGATATTATTATGGTTTTAAGTTTATTTTTCGGGTGTAAGTAACTACAATGACATTATGCAAAAAATTATGTTGCATCTCAGATCTAAAATGCGTTTATTTTGAAAACAGTTGAGTTTAGCGAGATGAATGTGCATTCCGTTTTTAAGTAAAAATATTAAGAGAACAAAAGTTTTGATTAAAAAAGTATGTAGAGTGGGGGATTAAAAAAATTGAACGTATTAAATCAGCGTCGAAAAACGTATGTGGCGCCCTGTGGATAATAGATCATTTTTGGCGGCGAATTCAGATTTCTCGTCCCAAAAAACTCCCGCCTACCAAACTTCGTTTTGTTATCCCATGCCTGTTAGGAAATATTCAAGAATAAATAAAATAAACGTTTAACTATGAGGTATTTGTGTATTTCGGTAATAATTATCAACTTTCGTACTCAGGTAAGTTAGCTTAAATCGACCTATTTTAAGCTCAGGAATCTAATGTTAAGCTAAGACCCATTCTTTACCAAACACCCTGTATTAGTAGCTGTTTTATAAATTTTGAATGTGTTGCATATTTATTTTTTATTATAAATTGCGCAATTTCGTTACAAGTGAATTCATCTCTCGATAAATAACTGTTAAACCAAAACCTAATTGTATCTACATGCTAGTAACCTAGATAGATAGCTTGATAATACGTATAAGCGATTAGGCTAAAAAGCAACAAATTGACCACAAAGCTTGTCAGCGAGACGGAATGACCAGACTGTTCTGTTCAGATGAGGTTTTAGAACGAATCAATATTCCATTTTGTAAGGTTCGTTAACAGTTCATTTAGTATGGGACGGATCAGGCGTAGGTATATAATTATAGTTTATATCAAGCGTCTATTTTTAAACTCACTAACAAAAGACCTTGTTGTTCGTGTATTTTTTGTACGGGGTGGATGTTTTTTTCTTAAGCCGAACTCCGCTGTTTTTTGAAAACCAATTCAACGTTTTTAATTAATAGAGTTTATAGCTAATATGCATGCGATTTACCCTCCTTTTTGGCACATAACTGTCTGGAAAAAAGTCCATGCATTGAGCCCTTTTTAATATATTAAATTTTAAAATTTAATTAAAATTAACTCATGAGTGAAGATTAGTCAAGACTAGGCCGGAGATCTACAGGGTAGCGAGAAAGTATGGAAACACGGTAATTTCTCGGAAACCGCTGGAACGATTTTTATAGATTTTGGTGGGTAAGGGTTTTCTAATACGGCCGATATTAAAAGGGATTTGTATTTTCTGCTAAAAAAAGTTGCATAAACATTGTACTTTCACAGCACCTCTACGAATTTTTAAAACGGTTCAGAACGGTTGTAGTTCAAACGGTTACTAGGGGGAACCTACAAATCCACCGAGTTAAAATACCCACAAAAGCAAATTCAAACTAATACAATTTTCCGTATCTCTGGATCAATTCAATGGATTTAATCTTTCTTTTTTTTAATTTGTATGTAATTTCTACGTACATTACAAATATGCAATTTGTTTATTTTATTTATTAATAAACAGTCGAATTTGTTTAAACAATTCTTAAAAAAATAATTTTTTTCCAAAAATCTATATTTTAAATCATAGTAATCACTTTAATAAATTATTTTTATTAGATAATTATTTATTGAAGATAATTTATTTATTAAAGAATTCCTTAACTTTTTCTATGATTAGTAATGAGAGTATGATTAAAAATATGGATTTTTGAGAAAAAAATTATTTTTTCAAAAATTTTTAAACAAATTAGACAGTTTATTAATTAATAAATGTCTAGACAAATTTCATATTTGTAATGTATAATGTATAGGGATGGCGGTTTTTGACAAAACACCGGTTTTCGATTATACCGGTTTTTTGCTTACGGTTTAACCTGGCGGTTATAACCGGCCAAAAAAACCGGTTTTTGGAAAAACCGGTTTTCCGTTTTTTTTTAATCCAATAGGTTACAAAGTTACATTTACTGTACACTTTAGTTTGCGATACTCCATTCGACTCGATATCAATATGATCAAAATTAGTACTATCGAAAGAACATGTATTACTTTTAACACGTTTGTATATTTGTAGAATAGGTAGAACTCATTTTAACTCATTTAATACTTCCTGTATGAGTGTATCGTTTTGAGAACGTAGGGAAATTCTTGTAGATTCGTATTCGTAATCAAAAATTCGATATTCATAGTCAGAGCATTATTTTTGGTAATCAGAAAAAGTCATTCACCCACTTTCAATGTCAAGAGTTAAGTGTGAAAAATAGATGATGTTTGCGTCTAATTCAACCAGATCACTTCTTATGTAAATATTATGATTACAAATATCTTTTCAAGGAAATATTATAATAAAACTTAGTAATTGTTTCTGGCTGATGTGAGATTGCACTTTCAGTTTGCTTCTGTATTTTATAAAATAAAATAAAATTTGAATTATGGTTTTGTTTGGAATAATTACTTGAGAATAATAGTTATGATTGGGATCCAACATAATACCTAACCTAATCCTAATCACCGTAAAAACCTAATAACCGGTTTTTACTTTAAAAAGAAAAAACCGGTTATAACCGGGACAAAAAAACAACCGGTAAAACCGGTTATTGCGAAGTAAAAAAACCGGTTTTAGATTTAAACCGGTAGATTTTTCCCATCCCTAGTAATGTACATAAAAATTATATAAAAATTAAAAAAAGGAAGATCAAAATCCATTGAGTAGATCCTGAGATATAGAAAATGATAGTAGTTTAAGTTGCTTTTTTAGTTTTTGAACTCTGGCATTTGTCGGTTCCCAGTTTTCCCTTCACTTACCACGACTAGTCACCATTTAAACTAAATTTTTAAAAATTCGTGTAAAATACCAGCTTTTCGAATATGTAAAATGATTTTTTCTACTGACAATATTTTAAAGTTATTTTAAATGTTTATAAACTACAAAATTTCAAAAATTTGGCATCTGATGATGAACTTTTTAGTTCGAAAATGTTCGATGATGTAGCCGTTTAAGGACTTTAAATAAAATATACCTTGTATAACGGATTTTAGTATTTTTTTACTCTATATGACTTTCCTTAAATCATAAGCACATCCTTCCTGTAGCAGTAAGTAGTATAAGCTAGAAGCTCCTAACCCTTGCTTTTCTTATTTAGCGAGTTCGCCAGAGAAAGAGAAAAAGTAGAAAATCGCCAAGAATTTTTAAAATTAAGACGAGCTGCACAGCTAGAGAGAGAATTGAACGGTTACGTGCAATGGATCTGTAAAGCAGGTAAGAGCTTGGCCGAGTAGATTTTCGGAGATAATTAATTTAGTTGGATGTTCTGTCGAAAATAGGTTGAATAGTTGATCTGGCTTTGAGGGAACGAACTACGGGATGGGGATGAATTGATAATTTGGTCGGATCTGAATATAATCGATAACCTTTAAAACAGTAAATGTTTAGGGAATCTTTTTATTTCAGTTTCATTTGGTATGGTAACCCAAAAAGGGTAATTATGTATCGTGTAGATAAATTGACATATTATTCTTTAATTTACTTCACATATACAGTGAGAACGTAAAGGTTGGAATAAATTCATTTTTTCATGAATGAGCGATTTTGGTATTAAATCCCGAAACAGGTCGATTTTTGCTTTTAAATTATGCTTTTTTGGCATACATATCATACTAGTGACGTCATCCATCTGAGCGTGATGACGTAATCGATGATTTTTTAAATGAGAACAGGGGTCGTGTGCTAGCTCAATTCAAAGGTTATTCAATTCTCTATACAGTAGTATATATTAACATAATTATTTATACAAATGGTCAACAATTTTGTTTGGATTAGATTAATTGAGACATAAAGAAAAATGTGTGTAATTTATTCAATTCAAAATACATTTTACTGCTGTCAAAAAAAAAAACAGAAAAAATGTTATTGGCTAATAAATATTGTGTTTTGCTTAAATTCATTGTTAAAGTTGCCACCCCCTGTCTCTTGGCAACTCGAATATTTAATTTAACATTTTTTTCTGTTTTATTAGAGTAGTAAAATGTATTTTAAATTAAATAAATTACATACATTCTTCTTTTGTGTCAATTAATTTAATTCAAAAAAATAAATTTTGGACAGCCTGTATAAATAATTATGTTAATGTTTATATTACTGAATAGAGAATTGAATAAAGTTTCAAATAATCTCACACTAAACCGATTCTCATTTAAAAAATCATCGATTACGTCATCACGCCCAGATGGATAACGTCACTAGTATGATATACAGGGTGAGTTTTTAGTGCGGGATCGGTCGATAATTCCATTATGGTATAGAATATCGAAAAAAGTTAGTAAAAATGTAGGCATTGATATTCTCTCGGCTTGGAAAATATGTTTATTTCTACAGGGTGATCAATAACTGCGTGGTATATCAAACATATAATTTTTTGAATGGGACACCCTATATATTTTTTCATATTTATATTCCTCTCATAATTCCTGTTCATATAATATAGGGTTTTGCATTACTATACCGAGTACTTAACAAGTTATGACCATTTTTATTTCGAAATCCCTATGAGATTACCACCATGTATGTAAAGAATAGTGTGTATATGTCAAAAAAAGATAATTTAAAGTCCAACCTTTATGGGCTCACTGTATAATATTACCTTGATCTGAGGGAGGCCCATGTCCAGCAGTGGACGCGATTGGCTGATTGATGATGATGATAAAAGAAGAAGCTCGTTTTTAACTCTACTCACAACCAGTAAATATATAGAATAAAGACCCTGTTTGTTTTCAATAGTGTATTGAAAATTTATTGGGAAAAATGTTTTAAAATTTGTATTAAAACAAAATGTAAAATATCGGTATATTTTGAATTCGTAACTTTCTGTAAACATTGGGTTTTCTCAGCGATAAGATAAAAACCTTAAATTAAGAAGAAACTATGGCTGGGATAACAATAGCTTTTGTATAACAAGGGAGCAAAGTGCTACTTTTCCTCCCAAGAATGAAGTTTACTGCTTGACGCGTAGCGGAGGGCAGTAATCATTCAAGGAAGGAAAAGGCACTTTACTCCCATGTTATATGATTTTTCCACCTCCCTCATATAACACGTAATTTTTTCATTTTTAAATAATTTATTTATGTAACTAACAAAATTTATTAAAGAACTAAAACTAACATGTAGGTACACTATTTATAACTTTCAACTGTCAAATAAAATTCAAATTATTAATGTAAACATTGTTAAATAAAAATAACAATTTACTGTTTTTTATCATTCTGCAAAATACAGGATATTCTATAAAATAAACGTTAAAATGTATAAATACTTACATAATAGAAAATAGAAGTCAATAAGTTATTTCATCGATGACATACCATGACGTCACTATGGGAGGAAAAGGGAGGTCACTTTTTCACTCCCTAGAGATGAAAAGTAACTTTGCTCCCTACAATGAGGCCAGGAAATGTATACTTTGGGTAGTGGTAGGGGGAAAAATAATTTGTATTTCACAATAGCTTAGGAACCAAATATTTAGCTAAGTACAAAACAGTGGACAAACAGATAAAAGAGGAGATAAAAGAGATAAAACAATAATAAGGAAAAAAATAGATGCCTATACTGCGTTCCACGGTCATCTTTCAGTACAGATTCTTATGAAGAACAGTGTTGCCAAGAGGTATTAGTATTTATATTAAATAAATTTTAAAGTATTTTTATACCTCACTTGGTCTATTAAATTTGTCAGTATGTATGAGAAATCTTATAAGCTGTCAAAGCAAAGGGAGTTTAGCTCGGTGGTAGCGCGTTCGACCGGACATCGAGAGGTCCCTGGTTCGAATCCGTGTGTTATCTAACTTTTTTTTTATTTTTAGTATTGTTTAAATAAAAATTTTTGGAAAATAGTAAGTAAAAATTAGTTTAATCTTTAAATACAAATAACCTGTTGAAAGTATATTTATTTCGTTGAAATCATATAATAGAAGTATAACTTCTTACTTGCGTACAAAGTACACGTGTTAAAAAGTACATTTTTAAGGCACTCATGTGAATTGTAGAATTCGCTTCGCTCATTCTGCAAACTTTCACATGCGTGCCTTAAGATTGTACTTTTAACACTTATATCATAAATAACTATTAAATATAATATTAATCACAGGCTAATTATAATTAATATTCAAATGATATATCTTTAATATCGTATAAATATCTTTCATAGTTCCTATCTATGAATTATTTTAAAATAATAAAACCCACAGATTTTCAAATCAAGATGTTGTGGACTTCTGAAATATTCTATTTTGACGGACTTTCAGTTCGTCTGCTTAAAACCGGCCACACTGAGCTGCAAGGTTCCATAAGTTTTATATTGGGATATGCTGCCCACACTGCAAAGTGACTGCGGAATGCAGAGATGTGAAGGAACCAGACCAAAGGGTCAATTATTTTACCATATATAAAAAAGTTAAGTAATCGACAGGATAGGGAGGAAAAGTCAACAATGGACTTATAATGAATACATAGAAGAGTTTACTACAAAGTAAAACTGAAAATCCAGTAGTCTCGATGAAGTACATATACAGAATAAATATTATGTTTATATAGGTCACAATTCATTGTATTGAAAACTATATTTTAACTAGGTAATGTTTAGCGGTTCAATTTCCACTACGGAAATAGTTTTCAAAAAAAGAGTATTTTAAATATTCTGGAAAAATATATAACCTACAAGTTGTTAGTAAACTATGTTTTTTAACATTAATGGTTGATCATCTTGGCCTGGAGTTTGTAGGCAATAGCCTGCTTTTTGTTGAAACAATCTGAGGTTGGTGTTTTTACCCTTTGAATATCAAATGCTGATTGTTTTATAGGTTTTATTGTATTATTTGTTCGTGTAATGTGTGTTTACGTAGATTATATGTTTGTGTATTGTGTGTTGCATATATATTTTGTATAACTTGTAGGTAATATGTCTGTGACTTCCTTTTATCTGCTATTATTGGTATGTTCTTTTCGTTGTCTTCTTCTTTTAGTATTGGCAACCAAAGTCGGCTACATTCTGGTGATGGGTTTGCCACACATTTCGCTTCATAAATAAGCAACTCGCATCCTACATAATTTTTTTTTTAAAATGTTTTATTTACAATCTGTCCATAACTGAGAACAATAGGTAAATTGTTTGACAAAAGTTAAAAATTTGACCTGTAGAGGGAGATCTAGTGATCACCCTCTTTACATAAATTAAATTAAAAAAAGTTAAAAGAAGTTTAAGTATTACAGATTATTCGAATCTTCTTGCTAGGTCCACTACTTTGAATCTTTTCAGGTGTCGTACATCATTGTGGTCATCAGTGAAGTTGCTGGCTAACTCGTTTGGATGAGATTCTAGTCTCTTGGTATATTTTTTGTAATATTCTGTTATTACTGTTTTTATAGATGGCACATTGTGGTCTTGCTCCATCACATAGTTTGGCACGTACCAAGGGGCATGCAGCATTGTTCTAAGGACTTTGTTCTGGAAATCCTACATAATAAAGAAAAATGTGTAGCAAACCCATCATTAGAATGGAGCAGACTTTGTTTGCCGATATTAAAAGAGGACAACAACAAGATCGTACCAACAATAGCGGATTAAAAGAAGTCACTTTCAGAATTCCTCTTCAATTTATAGAAAATACGTATGCAACATACAATTCACAAATAAATAATCTACGTAAACAGACATTATTCAAATAAACAATCCAGAAAACATACAAAACAGTCAAAAATTTTATATTATGAGGCCAAAAACACCACTTTTAAATTTTTTTCGCAAGGCAGGCAAAAGCAGACCACTACCTAAAAGATCGAGGCCAAGTAAGTCAACTAACAAGGGTTTGACATTAATATTGAGAGTAAACTAAATGTAACACCAAATATTTGATATATCGAGAAAGTATCATGAGGTGTTTTTCCTGGTTTTCCTCATGATCTACTATGGCATCACTAACAGGATTAAGTGCAGGTTATGTACCAATTTCTTTCGTTGTACATTTATGAGCAACAAGAACGAGGACTTAACAGTAATGAACTGATATTGAGGAATGATGTTTTTATTAATATATTTATAACTATTTTAACTAGAATAAACCTATTGAAAATAAAATTACGTATATAATTATTAATTTAATAAACGGCAGAATATCCGGCTAAATACACAAGCTTGTAGATTTTTGATAGCTACTCTGCATTATTCATTTAATTTGTTATTCAATTTGCTACTGTTTTTGTAGAGGAAGTAATATTAGCTGAAGAACGAACGACTGAAGAAGAGAAATTACACATAATGGAAGCACGACGAAGAGCTGCCAGAAAAAAGAAGCTTAAAAGTATGGGAAAGAGTAAAAGCACAGACACTGAAGAGGAACAGGAAGAAGACGAGATGGGCGATGATGGTAAGACATTTTGATTACAGTTTAATGATTTTGATACAGTTTACCAATAAAAATTTTTAGTATAAATTTAGTTTTTTTTAGAAATATCAACTCTGTGTTAAACAAAAAATATTGAGCTTCTTTTATATTTCCTTCATATTTAAAATTTAATTTCTGGATCTCAAACTATTTCTAATTTAACTTAGAGGTTTTGCTTGTTGTCAATATTTTAAATCAGTAGCCCCCATTTGTTCTTGTTTTTGTCTTTTTTCCTAGTTTGCTTAGCTTTTTTCATATTTTTGTAACCAACTCCTCCTTGATCCACCTCTTCTTTGCCGATCTGACAAACTACTTATAAGTTCTCCTGATAACCTTTAATTTATGTAGATTTGGTATATCCCAACGATATTATTCTTTGACATTTTATTGATCCTATTATGGTAGGGTCTGTATATACAATAGTTCTTCTAAGTTCTTATCCATAGTCAATTATGTATAATACCCTTAAAAATGTTCTTAACTACTTTTTTCCGCAGATACTATGTAACTATGTATTTGTCTTATCACTATTTTATATATCCTTATTTTACGCCTTTTGACACTTCTTTGATTTTCGTGTTATGACGGTTCACAGGTTTTTCAGACTTTTTGAATTTGTACGTATCTTCATTTGTGATCTAGACTATTCCATGAACTGCTGGTGTAAAATCTCTATAATACAGGGTGTAACGAAAATACAGGTCATAAATTTAATCACATATTCTGGGACAAAAAATAGTTTTATTGAACCTAACTTACCTTAGTACAAATATGCATATAAAAAAAGTTACAACCCTTTGAAGTTACAAAATGAAAATCAATTTTTTTCAATATATCGAAAACTATTAGAGATTTTTTATTGAAAATGGACATGTGGTATTCTTATAACTGTAGCATCTTAAGAAAAAATTATAGTGAAATTTGGACACCCTATAAAAATTGTATGGGGGTTTGGTTCCTTTAAAGCCCCCCAAACTTTTGTGTACGTTCCAATTAAATTATTATTGTAGTACCATTACTTAAACAAAATATTTTTAAAACTTTTTTGGCTCTTAGTACTTTTTCGAAAAGTCAGTTTTTATCGAGATATATTGAATATTTGTCAAATTCACCACATATTTGTATATGGTTAAGTACGATTATGGAGACTTGCTAATAATATGAAAATTTATGTATGATTTACATTTTTAGGTATATTTTGAACCGTATTAAAAAGAAGCCATATCTCGATAAAAGGTGCCTTCTCGAAAAAATACAAAGAGGCAAAAAAGTTTTAATAACATTGTGTTTAACTAATGGTATCGCAGTAATAGTTTAATTGGAACGTACACAAATATTTGGAGGGTTTAAAGGAACAAAACCCCCATAAAATTTTTATGTAAACATATTAAAAAAAAAGCCACAACTCGATAAAAACTGCCTTATCGAAAAAATACTAAGAGCCAAAAAAGTTTTAAAAATATTGAGTTTAACTAATGGTACCACAATAATAATTTAATTGGAAAGTACAGAAAAGTTTGGGGGGGTTTAAGGGAACAAAACCCCCATAAAATTTTTATGGGGAGCACAAATTTCACTATAATTTTTCTTTAAGATGCTCCTGCCATAAGAATGCCACATATCCATTTTCAATAAAAAATCTCTAATAGTTTTCGATGTATTCGAAAAAATGGATTTTCATTTTGTAACTTCAAAGGGCTATAACTTTTTTATGTGCATATTTGTACTAAGGTAAGTTAGGTTCATTCGAACTATTTTTGGTCCCAGAATATGTGATTTAATTTATGACCTGTATTTTTGTTACACCCTGTATATGTATCTATTGTAACTCGTTGATGTATAATACATTTTTATTGTTTGCTGTAGATCTTCTTTATTTCCTGATTGTATGACTACTGTGTCAGAAAACGCAAAACATTGGTGACTTTTTTCCCCTTTTCGATATTAACATTTATTCGAATCTATATCTCGTTCGTCCAGATTATTTTCTCGAGAATTTTTCTTTTAGTCTATTTATCATCTTTTACTTATAAATGGACGTAATGATTTTGGTTAATACCTTTACAAATTTTTAATGCCGTAAAAACATAGATATATTGTTTTTTTATTAAAGGAAATTATTATCACATGTACAAATATCAGATTGTTTGAATTGATGTTAACTACATATACACAGAGTGAGTTTTATGTAACAATTATCAATTATCTCGAAAAGGGATTGCACGATTTTTATAAATTTTGGTGGGTAAGGGTTTTCTAATACGGTCGATATTTATAGTGCTAATTACGTTGTTGTCAGATTTTCTGTTTTTCGGAAAATCTAATGAACTTTCTTATTTCAAATAGAATACCCTATATATTTTTTGCGTTTTGAAGTCCTTAAGAAATACTGATTATTTCTCATGTTATATTCCCTATACCTAAATGCCATAATTTCGGAGTTATTGCTACATTAATTTTTTTAAAAATATTTTAATCAAATTATAAAAATCAATTTTTTCGGCCCTGGTAAACACTATTTTAGGTTTTTTGGATCATTGGGAACAAAAAAGATCTGTGTAATTTTTCTCTAAAATTAATCGTTTCCGACTTATAAAATTTGAAACTGAAAAAAATCGAATAATGACGATTTTCAAGGTTCAAAAACACAAATAAAAAATATTATATTTGAACCTACAAATTACCCAAATTCAAGTTCAAGATTTATTTTATTAGCTACCGATAAGAAATTTGAGCTTGTTTCATTTTGAAACATTGTTTTTTAGTTGTTAATGCAACCCTATCTCCCGTCTTATCATATGCACTTCATTAACAATTAAAAAGCAATGTTTTAGAATAAAACGAGCTCTGATGTTGAGCTATTAGAAGACGAGTTGGGCTTGAATTTAGGTGCTTCGTAATTTCGAAAATTATATTTTTTGCTTGTGTTTTTGAACCTTGAAAATCGTCATAATTCGATTTTTTTCAGTTTTAAATTGCTTATTACTCGAAAACGATTAACTTTAGAGAAAAATCAAAAAAGACCTTTTTTGTTCTGAATGATCCAAATAACGTAAAATAATGACTACCCGGGCCGAAAAAAATTGATTTATATGACTTGCTTACATTTTGTTTTAATAAATGTAGCAATAACTCCGAAATGATGGCATTTAGGTACTTATAGGAAATATAACATAAAAAATTATCAGTATTTTTTAAGGACTGCAAAACACAAAAAATATACAGCATGTTCCATTTGAAATAAGAAAGTTCATTAGATTAAAAAAAACGGAAAATCTGACAACAATGTAATTAACACTATAATATCGGCCGCATTAGAAAGCCCCTACCTACCAAATTCTATAAAAATCGGGCAAGCCGTTTTCGAGACAATTGAGTGTTTCCATACATAAAACTCACTCTATATAGACCATGGCATTTAGGAAAAAATAAGCCGATTTTTAAATATAGTATCTATCAACTTGTAAATTTTTGCATTGTGTTCGGGATGACGTCAGAAAAAAGTCTATAAAAGAAAAATGAGTGGAAATGGATAATTGCATTTTACTGTTGTTCTGAAGCTATTTCCTTGTGGCATTTTTATAAATAAGTATTTTCTATGGAAAATAAGCCACAATTTTTTTAAAAAATGAATTAATACAAAATACAAAATTTGTATTTTGACAACGAAACCCGATTTGGGCTTCGAAACGTTAATAAATTCATTTTTTAGTAAAATTGTGGCTTATTTCCCATAGAAAATACTTTATTGCATTTTACATTACATAAATAAAATGCGTCCAAAAATTTCAAAAACATGTCAAAATCAGAATACTAAGGGCCATATTTTGTTACTCTGGGGTTTCCAAGGTAGCTGAACACCATTAAACACACCATTAAAACTGACTGCCGGAGTACCTGCCATCTGTCCATGGTTAGTACTAAGACGCGTCATCCGGAGTTTCGAGGGTTTTGGCACTAAATTGACGCAAACAGATTACTCAGAGGTTTTTGAGGTGGCTGAATTCGAATACGTCATTAACCAACCACAAGAGCACCTGGTGCCCAGGGTCACTACTGAGGCAATTTATCAGAGTTTCGATGGTTTTCGTGACTAAATTAATGAAAACAGATTACCCGGAGTTTTTTGGGTTGCTGAATACGAATAAGACATAAAACCAGCATTTGGAGAACGAAGTGCCCAGGCACGGGCACCAGGTGTTGCAAACCTCCGAGTAATCTATCTGTATCAATTTAGTGTCGAAAACCTTCTAATCTTCAGAAGTTGACGTGCTTTAGCAGTGACTCTGGACACCATGTGTTATAGGGATCAATTCTGATGGCGTATCCAGCAGACCCTAAAATCTCCGAGTATCCTGTTTGTTCGAGCCATTTAAATATTGTAATAATTTTAGTTGTCTGGGGCTCCACCCTGTATTCAAAACCGTTAATTTATTGTGAGGTTCAAAAGCCTTGAGAAATGAATACTTTCAGTAATGTAAGCATAGCGCCGCATTCTTCTACTTACAGATGGTTATCTGTTTGTTTTGATAATAATTACGTCGGAGAAGATCAGGTCATGCTAGGTCTGCAGATTTTTACCATATACGCTGAGAAGATTTTAACCGTTTTTTACCGAGAATTTTGGCCAGTAGTCATCATCATTCTCTTTGCCTTATCCCTATGCGGGGTCGGCTTCCCTAATTGCATTTCTCCACACAATTCTATCTTGGGCCATATCAATGTTGATCCCCTTTACCAACATGTCCTGCCTTATCGTCTCTCCCCAGGTTTTCTTTGGTCTTCCCCTCCTACTCCTTCTAGGAATCTGCACTTCAGCTATCTTCGTATTGGGTGATTAACGTTTCGACGTTGAACATGACCAAACCATCTTAACCTATGCTCTTTCATTTTGGCATCGATTGGTGCCATACCTAGAGTTCCCCTAATATACTCATTTCTAATTTTATCCTTCTTTGTCACTCCACTCATCCATTTAAGCATTCTCATTTCCGCCACATGCATTCGTTGTTCCTCTTTCTTTTTCACTGCCCAACATTCAGTTCCGTACATCATAGCCGGTCTTATGGCTGTTTTATAGAATTTTCCCTTCAGCTTCATTGGAATTTTTCTGTCACACAACACACCACTCGCTTCTTTCCACTTCATCCATCCAGCCCTAATTCTACTGCATGCATCTCCATCTATTTCTCCATTACTCTGTAATACCGATCCTAGGTACTTAAAACTATTGCTTTTCACAATCATTTCACCATCCAAAGATACCATTTTATTTGTAGTAACTCCATCTTTAAAGGAACATTCCAAATACTCTCTTTTGTCCTACTAAGTTTTAAACCTTTTTCCTCCAGAGCTTGTCTCCACTGTTCCCGTTTTTGTTCCATAAGTCTCTTTCACTATTTCCTATTAACACTACATCATCAGCATACCTTAGGCACCATGGAATGCTACCCTGTAGTTTCGCTGTTATCTGGTCCAAAACTAATGAGAATAAATAAGGACTAAGCACCAAGCATTGGTGCAGTACTACTTTCACCTGAAATTTATCAGTCTCTCCCACACCTGTCCTAACACTAGTCATTACTCCCTCATACATATCTCTCACAATCTTTACATACTCGCCAGGGACTCCTTTCTTATTGAGTGCCCACCACAGAATCTCTCGAGGAACTCTATCATATACTTTCTCAAGATCAATGAATATCATATGAGCGTTGGTCTCTTTATTCCTGTATTTTTCCATCAGTTGCCTTACCATGAAAATTGCATCTGTCGTTGATCTGCTCTATATAAAGCCAAATTGATTATCGGATATTTCGGTTTCTTCACGTATCCGTCTATCAATTACTCTCTCCCATATTTTCATGGTGTGGCTAAGTAGTTTTATAGCCCTGTAGTTTGTACATTGTTGTATGTCTCCCTTGTTTTTGTAGACAGGTACTAATATACTGCTTCTCCATTCGTCTGGCATTTGTCCAACTTCCATAATTCTATTAAATATACCTGTTACCCAACTTATTCCTGTCTCCTCCAATGCTCTCCATACTTCCCCAGGAATATCAACTGGTCCGACTGCTTTTCCTTTCTTTATTTTTTGAAGCGCTTGAGCCACTTCCTTGTTTATTATTCTGGTAACCATTGCTGTTACTGTCTCCGTTAACTCCACAGGCTGTCTGTCAAATTCTTCATTTAATGAACTGTCAAAATACTTTCTCCATCTCTTTTTGGCATCCTTTTCGTGAATTAGTATTTTTTTATTTTCATCTCGGATACATCTAATCTGATTAAAATGTCTTGCTTTCTTTGGTCTCTGTTTGCCTATTTTATATATCTTTGGTTCGCCTTCCCTGGTATCAAGTTGATACCAGGTTTGAATACGTTTTTGCTTTAGCTTTTGCAACTGCCACTTTCGCTTCCTTTTTGGCGACCATATAGTTTTGAAGATCTATGTCCGATCTGGTTTCCTGCCACTTTTTACATAATTTTCCATTCTCTTTTATTTTTACTTGTACTTCATTTGACCATCAAGTCTCTTTATCCTCAAACTTCTTTCCTGACGTTTTCCCAAGTATTATTATATCCCAATAGCCGTCTCTCTAATAACATTGGCCATTTTTCTCCAAATTGTGTTAGGGCTTCCTTTCATGTTCCAACATATTTTTTCTACTATTCTTTCCCTGAATGAATAGTAGAAGAAATATGTCTTGGCCAGTGGTGTTGTAATAGAATGCGAATTGAGGCGAAGACGAGACACGCGGTGATCGTTGACTTTCCGAGCCGCGAGAAAAACACATTTTTAATTATTTTTGTTTTTTAGATTCATTTTAGAGATATACTGCTTTCGCTATTAATTTTTGTGCAACATTTGATGTTTTAGTCTTGATGTGCAACTGAATTAGAAAATAGAACGTTTAAAGTAGAAAGACTTTTATTTAATTTTTCGAACCGGGGGTTTGTTGACGGCGGGTAGCTTTTCAGATAGTTCACCACACTGTTTGCATCAACTTAATGTCGAAAACTCTCGAAACTCCAGAAGATAACGTGCCTTAACAGTGGTCCTGGGCACCGGATGCTCCGGGGATCCGCTATGATGGTGTATGCATGTCCAGTGTTCCCAAGAACGTCTTGGAGTATGTTTGAATTAATGTACTGCTGAAAACTGCTCTAGGAACTCCAGATGACGTACCTTAGTAGTAACCCGGTTCTACTAGAGTATTCATAATCAGCGACACCAAAATTCCCTGAGTAACACAATTTCTCCCTTAATGTACTGATTTTTTCATGTTTATGCACTTTTGACTACATTTTATGCACTCTAAGTGTAAATGTGCATTTCCACCTATTCTTGTGTTGTATCTATACTTTTTGCTGACGTCATCCTGAACACAATGCGAACAGTTGCAAGTCTCTAGGTACTGTATTTAAAAATCGATTTATTCCGGTGTTATTTCTTCTAAATGCCGTGTACTGTAGGAAACAGAGGTTGAACCTCGCAAATGGACACAAGACCGGTTTTATTTTTTTTAAAACCTAACTAAGACTAACCTTTTTTAAAAAAATTTCGCCCCGGAACCCCCCTTTTCATTCCTTTATAGGGTGTAATTTGTGGGTTTTGCGAAACGTAGCGTGTTTTTAAATGGAAATCAAAAAGAAACCCTACGGAAATTAATCACAAATAAGTGACTGATTTTTTGGTATAGGTTTATAGGTTTCATTTAAAGGCAATGCCCCATTTTAAATTTCATTCAAAAATGATTTATATCAAATGTCACTTATAAATGTTTAAATTGAGACAGTTACTGTAAAAGTGAATAAAACACCTTAAAAGTCATGATAATTCTCATATAAAACGAATTCCTGCCAGAAGAATCCCATCTGAAGTATTTCGCAATCCTTTGTTGAATTTTATTAGAGATTCTCGTAGTTTCGATAAACAAAATTTAACGTTAACTGAATTAGTGAGAAGAGGAGCCCAAATTTGAAGACAGATGAGCGAAACAGATTATTTAATACCTTTTTGTAAACTTTAAGATAAATTAATGGTGTTTTATAATCAAAATTTAACCCCCACGCAAAAGTTGTAGTCCATGTGACTAACAACTTCAGTGAGAACTTGGGTTTATTATTATGTACTAATTGCTACAAATAAACTCTATTATTATTATTATTATTTTTTATTACAAGGTGTTACATTTTAAAAATCCCTTTTCATACCATCTGAACCGCTTATGCTAGAGTAAAAAACCTTTCAGCGATTACCCATGTACAAGTATGATTTACAAATGTTTATAATGCACCCCCATATTTTCCCCGGATCCACCCCAAAAAAAGGAGATTTAATAAAGAAAATAATCAAAAATTTATTTTGGACCACCACTGTGGCTTTAGGGTGCAAAGAAAGTAAAATATGCATAGGTCATAATATGTAGCAGACAGTGTGTCCTTTTATTTTCCATAAGTACGTTATCAATAAAACGAATAGGCGACGAAAAAAAAAAAAACAAAAACTGGAGCCCGCCAAAGCATTTGTGAGGTTTACGGCGCCACTGTGCCGTAACGGTTGCTGATACGAAAAAAATGCATAGGACCTTATTTGTAGAGAAAATAGTGGTCTTTAATTCTGTATAAGTTTTGTTTCAAACAAATGCATAGGTAATTTTTATGCACAGTTTATTGTGATAGGGGTAGTTTCGGCAGGGATGTTGCAATAACAATATATATTTACGTATTTTTTATGGGAAATAAGCCACAATTTTACTAAAAAATGAATTTATTAACGTTTCGAAGCCCAAATCGGGTTTCGTTGTCAAAATACAAAATACTAGTAAAATAAAACATGTTGTTGCTATGAAATATATATTTATGAAAAATTCCATGGAGCATATACCCATATGGGCCAGAAAGCAAAAAAAATATTTTTTTTCAACCCACCATTTTATTTTTTGCTACAGGGGTTGCACCAAGAAATCGCTTTTGGTGTCCATGCACGGGTAATAAGAACGTGCACAAAATGATATATTAAGCATTTTAATAAAGGGCATGGTATGTGAAGGATTCCAAGAACATCACTTTCTTTATTAATTCTTAATTTTTTTTGTGGTGGCTTCGGGGAAAAATGGGGGTGCATTATACAAATTTGTAAATAACACCAGGACGTGGGTAATCGCTGAAAGTTTTTTTACTCTAGCATAAGCGGTTCAGATGGTATAAAAAGGGGTATTTTAAAATGTACCACCCTGTAAGTAAAAAATGGGCAATTGCCCTTAAATGAAAGATATACCAAAAACTCAGCCACTTATTTGTGATTACTTGCCGTATGGTGTTTCTTGATTTCCATTAGAGTTAGGGAAATTTTTTTTTTTAAATCATCTTTTTTAAAAACTTGTCAACTTTTGTCAACCGCTAAACGGTGGGTGATAGACATATGCTGTCGGGAAATAAATAATAGGAAAAATAGTCATCTTAGTACAGGAAGGGCTACATTTCGCAAAAACCACAAATTACCCCCTTTAAAGGCAGGAGAAGGGGGAAGAAAAAGTAAGTCTCTCAACCTCTGTTTCCTACACTACTGGACCAATATAAAGTATCCAGAGTACACTATAATCAATGTTGAAGTAAAAGTTCTGTTAGCAGGTTACGGTAAATCCTCCTACCTGAAGTCTAGAGTGCAAGGCCAGAGTGGCTGTGCCAGGTTTTGGAGAGCAGAAAAACGATTTAGATTCTGCATTCGACACGTCATAAAAACGCAGTGGTTTTACTGGTCCGTCATCGTGTTGGTACTGTTCAACACAATCTGTGTGGCTGTGGAGTATCACGGCCAACCGCAGTGGCTCACAAATTTTTTATGTAAGTATTAAAACGTTAATTATAGTCCAAATAAATTTTACTAATTCATTCAACAACAAAAGTTTGGGATCGGAATGCCTCATGAACCAAACCATGATTTCTAAACGAGCTTTGAGTTGTAGAATACGAAAACGCTGTTCAAATTGGCACTATACTCCGGAGTTTAGGGATCTACTAAGTAGGGCAATTCGACCACTCGCATCTGGCTCTAGTGGAGATGCGTTCGAATTTTGACCCGATATACAGAAAAATAAAAAAAACTGACATAGTAATTTAAAATTTAAACTAAATCTACTGCTTAGACTAGAATATGTTGGTGTCGGACCGGACTATAATCGAATAGTGTGGCAAGAGATGAGAGTTTGAGGCTTGGTGACATTCCTCCATAGCTAACGAATGAACTAATACACCTAATAAATAATTACGTGCGGCGTCGAATGTGGGAAACGCCTAATTACCTCTTAAATGGATGATCAGAGTTGTACAAAAAACGAAAAACCAGATACGCCTATTCTGCAATATGTATATTTAAAAGTTGATGCTTGTAATGTTTTTTATAGCATCATTAGTCACTTTGGTTTTATATAAACAACACTCTACACATTGTATATTTTTTTTTAATTCTCACTTCAGTACCACTTTAACCATGTAACAATTGGTATTTTATCTATTTACGAAGGCCTTAAACAAATAAACCTTTTCAGTGCCAAGCAGTTTTAAAGTAATTCAGTAAATATTCAATGTTGCAGAATGCCTTCAGATTAATTCATAAAACTAATAACAGCTTACCGTTTACTGAAAAGCTTTGTAAAATAAACTGTTATAATATCAAAGCTGAGAGTTGTTTGATATGTTTTTAAAAATCTCTACGATTTTTTTTAAGAAAAAGAGCGGATTACTGCTTTAATGATGAGGGGCTACGGCGATAGATAAAGATCTTATACTGAAGTAGCCAACTAGTTCAATGATTCTTTTCCAAACCATTCTCCTATCCATAAGGCGATGGTACAAAAAGTTGTAGAGCGCTTTGAGGAAACTGGACGAGTAAAACAGGTGCAGGTCCAGATCCAGGAAACATTCGAACAGGTCCAGATCAAAAACCAAAAAAGGTTATAAATTAATTTTTTAATGATATATCCCCCCTAGATTATTTGAGACATTTTTACACTGCTGTCACCCCTTCTGTGATCTTTTCTTGAACTTACACAAATTCCAACAGCTACCAACAATTTAAATAAATTCGATGACTTTAAATCAACATAAAATGCTTTTCTAAATCTTAGGTCTTATCACAAATGGATTTATTGTCGATTTCAGTTTTAGATTTTATGTGTAATGTGGTTTGCCTACCACCTTCATTGACAACATACTTAACTACATTTTCATAACTATAACATCAAGTTTAATTTTACTTTAATTGATATTATTTATCACAGTGGAGTGATTGTCGTTACTGTTCTCAATTTAACAAGCTTTACACCAGAGTCTTCCTAACTAACAGGTAAAATTTTTCAACTTCCTGTGGAACTGTCATTTCTGTCATGTCATCGTTTAGGAGTTCCGTTATCATTGCCACTTGCCACCATACAGTCAACATGTGAACAAGTCAAATGGTTCCTGGAGCATAATACATGGAATATTTTTTATATCCATGTTTAAATTCACATATTTTATCTATGTTTCCATGACGGATCAATTTTAAAGGGTTTTTACTCATATATTTTTGTATTTTGGTGGTTAGCATGTTACACCACGTGAGTATAACCTACAACTTTTCTTAAAACCGTAGTCAAAATCTAAAAACTTTGCATTATCTTATCAGGTTATACGCATTTTAGGTAAGCACTGATGATGATCGGTCATCCAATCGAAAACTAGTTCTGTGATGTAGCCCTTTTTAAGGATTTTAACAAATATACCTTTTATAAAGGATTTTAGTCGTTTTTTGTTATAAATTACAATAAGACTGTATATTCAATGCAGACTTTCATGTTGAAATACATGGTGTAGGAATTCATTTAAACCCTACAAACTCCAGTTGTTTCCAGAATTAAATAAATATGAATATGATCGTAAATTAGCTCTTCCACAATTAAAACTTCCCCTGTTTCAGTGTTCCCATACATCAAAGTTTGTCCGACTAGACACCGTTAAGCTATTAACAAATTTTCAGCTTTCTATTAGTCAACTTTTTGTACACGGGATCCAGGTCTATTTGTTTTATCTTTTAAAATGTTTCTGACTACATAATATCAAAAGTATTATACAGTGTGGGCCAAAGAAAACAGTCCACCTCGATATTTGGCAGTATTTATTAGATTTTAAGCAAATGATGAAACAGGTCGATTTTTAATATAAGGGGGACACATTTTTACGGTACATACATTTGTCAATTCTCAACCCCCTCCCTTCCACTTCCTCCACCCCTTATTTTTAAATAGAGAATAGGGGTCGTGTGCCAGCTCATTTGAAAGTTTATTCAATTCTCTATTCAGTAATATAAACAATAACATAATTATTTTTACAGGGTGTAGAGAAAATAACAATATTTTAATTTAATTAATTGACACAAAAAGAAGAATGTACGTAATTTATATATTTCAAAATACATTCTACAGCTGTCACAAAACAGAAAAAAATGTTTTTTATAAATAAACATTGCTTTTCGCTTAATTTCAATGTTCAAGCTGCCACCCATCTGCCTCTTGGTAGGTTGAATATTGAATTTAAGCAACAAACAATGTTTATTTATCAAATAAACATTTTTTCTGTTTTCTGTTAGCAGTAAAATGTATTTTGAGTTAAATAAATTACATACATTCTTCTTTTTGTGTCAATTAATTTAACTCAAAATAAGTCACTTGGACACCCTGTATAAATAATTATGTCAATGTTAATATTACTGAATAGAGAATTGAATAATCTTTCTAATGGGCTAGCACACGACCCCTATTCTCTATTTAAAAATAAGAGGTGGGGGAAGTGTAAGGGAGGGGTTGAGAATTGACAAATGTATGTACCGTAAAAATGTGTCCCCCTTATATCAAAAATCGACCTGTTTCTTCATTTCCTTAAAATCTAATAAATACTGCCAAATATCGAGGTGGACTGTTTTCTTTGGCCCACACTGTATGTATACGGTTTAAGTGCTATTGATGTGGACATAGTTTTAATAAACAATATGGTATGGTATGCTACATCGGGATAGGGCCCACTTGAAAGCCTTTTAGACATTTATACCTCGTAAGTCGGGTCCATTTTATTACCCCTATCATATGGACTACGTCCATAAGAACCTGGTCTTTCGCGTTTCTGGGGCGTAGATCAATCCAGGCTATACCATCTTTCTTAGAATCAGCATAGGTTGAAAATCTGATCTCCTTCTACCGTCCCAAACGTCTAATCCTTTAGTAACATTATGGCCTCACTGAAAGCCACAAGTCTCTTCAGGGGTAACGCCCTCACTTTTCTCGGCTGCATAAAGTCTCTAGTAGCTGGTAAGCATACTGACCACCAGAGAGCATATTTTACGGTCTAGAAGAAGAAGAAGTTGGGCTCTATGACTTTTGGATAACCCCACAATGTACAGCCTAGCTTGTCTCATACCTCCACAACTAGCCCAGGAGTCCTCGAATCTCCTCAAAAGAAGGTTCTTCAGACTACCCCGACCAGTACTGAACGGCAACCCAATCACAGGTTCGGGAACCACAGGAAGAGTAGATGAGCCGCGTCTTGCCAGGGCATCAGTCCGTCCGTTCCCTTTCACACTTGTGAGTCCCGGTACCCAAACTATGGTAACCTTCAGCGCAACATTATCAAGTGCTCTCTTGTATTTGTATCAAGCCCTATCTATTATCTGTTGAGCACATACCAAGATCGTGAAAATCTCGGCCTGAAAGACTGATATATGGGAGCCGAGAGCCTACCTAGACTCAAATCCGCCTCCTCCACCACACACTCCATTCCCGCTCGTTCATTCTGGACCCATCTGTGAACGAGGTGATCCCGATCCGATGAATTAGTGTGGATTCTCGTTTCATCTAATCATTCAGGTCAGGAAATTGAATTAAGAAGGAGGATGAGAACTAAAATTGAGGGGCCAATCTGTCCTGTAATAGAGAACAAAGGACAACACTAGATAGCCTGTCTTCAAATTTCACAATAGCCGATCCGTCCATTAACGGCATAATATATGGGGTGTTGTATTTAAAAAACTAAAGTGACCAATGAAATAATTCTTGAAAGTACATACGTTTACTAAAATATATTTTTTGTTTCAGTTTACGCCGAATTCGTTTTCTTGGGTCTATTTATGACAGAAATGTTTATAAAGATGTACGCCTTGGGACCAAGAATATATTTCGAGTCAGCTTTTAACAGATTCGATTGTGTAGTGATAACGGGTTCCATTTTCGAAGTTATTTGGTCGTGGCTAAAAGGTGGTTCGTTCGGATTATCGGTGCTGAGAGCTTTGAGGCTCCTAAGGATATTCAAAGTGACAAAATATTGGTCGTCGCTGCGCAATCTTGTAATATCATTGCTCAATTCAATGCGATCGATCATTTCGTTGTTGTTCCTTCTGTTTTTGTTTATCCTCATTTTCGCTCTACTTGGGATGCAGCTTTTCGGAGGACAGTTCAACTTTGAATCCGGAACTCCCCTTGCCAACTTTAATACTTTTCCTATCGCATTGTTGACTGTATTCCAGGTAAGTACTTAATTTTTAAACTAATAGGTTTGTTCTAGCATCAGTTTCAAACGGTTTGAAACCATCAGCGAATAGCGGACCAGCGCGAGTAGAGGGGATAGCACTGGTGACTGTATTATGTTCTCTCACTGACCAACTGTTTGCTGACGGTTTCTGACTAGTTTAACTGTTTGCTAGAACAAACCTAATATTTATACAAAACAATGTAACAACTCACCGTCAAGTGAGTAGATCTAAATAAATAAACATAAACATTTTTTTAACATCCCATTTATTTACAATCTGTAATAATCATTACAATAAGTAAATTGTTTAATTAAATTACAAAAGACTTGCAGGAGACTGTCCAGGGACAATAACCTATGAAATCATAATTTTAGTAACAAAATTATTTGTGACTCTAATAAGATGTGTATCATAAATTAACATATTTTTGAAAATTTAAAATCTTGTTGGTAGATCGCTTGGAGTCTGGCGCTTTAGCATTCTTTTTGCCTGGGTTCTCATTAGGTTCTTCGCTAGCCTGTTGGGGTTATTTTGCAGTCGTATGTCGTATTTTTGGGAGTAACTGGCAATTTATTCTTTGACAGTTTTTATTATTGAAGATTGATGTATTCATTGGGCATGTACCACGGTGCATTTGTGATATGCGGAAGGTCTTCGATTGGAATCTCTACAGGATGTCGACATTGGATCTCGACGCAGATCCCCACAGTTGGAAACCATAGCCCATATTGGCTTAATCACTGACTTGTATACTAAAATTTTATTGCACAAACTTAGTTATGACCTTTTTCCTACCAGCCAGTACATTTTATTAAGTTTTAGACCCAACTGTTTTCTTTTCGTGAATATGTGTTTCTTCCACGTTAATCTGCGGTCCTAGTGCATACCTAGGTATTTTACATCATCTCTTTGTTGTAGTGCTTGATTATTTAATGAGACAGTTGGGCACATATCTTTTCGATTAGTGAACGTTATATGTACTGACTTACTTTCGTTTATTTTAATTCGCCATGTTTGTAATAGTAGGGGAGGAAAGTATGCTAAATTTGCAGTTACTCGAGCGTTATGGGGACCGATTGGGTTGTGAACAGTAGGTCCTAAAACCAAAAAAAGTTCAGTTAAGTTTTCCATAAAGTGGGGGACTCTCCATTTTTAATTTAATTTTCCATTTCCAACAATCGTTCTTTCCGATTATACTTAGAGCCATCTATCCATAATTCGAAAAAATGTCTCGAATAAAAGTTACTTATTTTTACATAAAGAACCAAATCTGCAACAAAAATTGGGGGCTTCTATTTAAGATTTTAAAGTAACTCCCCACCACGCCTTCGTGGTGGGTCGTGTTTGGTGCCATTCGATAGATTTTTAAAAAATATTGGATACGTGTATTTTGCAGTTTTTTGATCTGATGTTCATTTCGCGAAATATCGCGGGGTTCGTATTTAATCCGGGATCAGTCGCGCCGTGAGAAAAAATCTTACATTTTATTCTTTTTTGTGATAACTTGATGAAAAATTTTGCAACATAACTTTCCACTCGTAAGTGCCTCGAGGAAGATCGTAGTAATACGTAGAATTTTTTTTAAGTCTGATTTAAATTCTTATTTAAATCTATATTGTGAGATTTTTCTCTACGCGCGAATACTTACGTTACAGAAGTGAGCTCGAGTGCTCCCGGGTTAAAATTTTAAATTTACCACCCACCCCTCTCCGTGGGGGTCATGTTTGGTATCATTCGATAGATTTTTGAAAAATATTGAACACGTATTTTTTAGTTTTGCGATCTGACGTTCATTTCGCGAAATATTCGCTTTTTTTTTTGTGAAGCTTTGTGACACCCATTTCCTTACGCCCCGCTCAAATCGTCAGATTTTGGAAATATAAATTATTTTGCATATACTTAACTTACCTTATCTTAATCTGATGATTTCGAGTTTTTCTAAGGATAAATTTTTTTTCGGACCCCCCGTAATGAACTCCTCTGTATCAAGAGCCAATATATGGTAGAGGTACATTTACAGGGTACGAGTTTTCTCCCCATGTGATAATCTGACGCGCTCGAGTAACTGCAAAAATCCCCGATTGGGCTCCCCTACCATAACCAGATCTTTATTTTATCAAGATTTGTCTGGAGCAGTTGTGAGGCGATGTACGGGTTTGAGTGAGCCACAGTGATTGCTGTGTCATCTGCATATGTGGCTGTGGTGATGTTTTGACTTGTAGGAAGATCTGCTGTGTAGAGTAGGTATACGACAATATAGGTAGTTCCAAGGACACTAGCTTGAGTTACTCCAGCTTTGATTGGATATCAGATAGTGCACTGATCTTTTACTTTTACAAGGAAATGGAGGTCGGAGAGATAGGACTAGAAGATTAGAAAGTGGTTGAGAGGAAGGACTTTTCTTATTTTGTAAAGGATCCACATCTTATGGAAAATATAATATCATTCAAACGAAATAAAATTTACATAAATAGAATAGTCTCGAAAATATAATATTTTCATATAATTGCGCCAACACTGAATTTTGCTTAATTAGGGCATAAATTGATATAAATAAATCTAAAACAAATGGGAGTGTACGTGAGTCAAAGAGAGAAAAAAGATATTGTAAATCGCCAGTTCGTAAATCTTTCTTCAAGAGGCCTAATCTTATCTTATCGATAATAAAGTGGGTATAATTTGGCCAGTCACACAAAAGTAGATTGTTCGTCTAATCGGCTTAGCTCACGCTGGGAAACTATTTTCAATAGCCATTAGACTAATAGTATTTATGAATGACATTTTTATAAACTTCAAAAATGTGACTTTGATCAACTTTAATTACATGCCCTTGTTAATTAAAATTCAGAGTTGGCGCAATGATACAAAATTATTGTAATTTTAAGACGAATCTATTAATGTAAATTTAATGTAATGTAGAGATGTGTGCGGGGTCCTTTTAAATGAAAACATTACACATATTAACGTTTTAAAAAAATCTATCGTTCAAAACTTTTGCCACAATTTGAAAATATCTTTTGCAACATCAACACAATTCACTAAGACTAGAATATTAGATATCCTTTTAAAAACTACTCGTTTTATCTGTTATAGATACTGACCGGTGAGGACTGGAACGAAGTCATGTACCACGGAATCAACGCTCTTGGTGGTCCGAACGTCGCCATGATATACTCCCTATATTTTATAGTTCTTATGTTATTCGGTAACTACACCCTCCTCAACGTCTTTCTTGCCATCGCCGTCGACAACTTGGCCAACGCCCAGGAGCTGACGGCGGCCGAAGAAGAACAAGCGGAAGAAAATAAGGAGAAGCAGGCGCTGGAACTAGAAAAGGAAATGGAAGCCCTTCAAATGGAGGGCGGTCTCAAATTGGATGCAGGTCTTTCTAGTCCCGTCAAGTCCAGGAAAAAGGTTGAGGAGAAAGCCGAAGAGGAAGAGATCGTGGGCCCGAAACCGATGCTGCCGTACTCTAGCATGTTTATTCTTTCTTCAACTAATCCGTAAGTAGCCATTCTTTATTCTTGTATATGACATGTTTCCCTCTACCTTTAACATGGCTGCGTCAAGCTCACAATGGTTTGACGCAGCCATGTTGTATTTTAATAATTTTAACCTCATCAGCGAAACACACTTCACTGACAGATCCTATTTTTACATTCCACATTACACAACATATCACAGCAATCACCCAGACAACACTGCACATGCTGGTACTGCTATCCTAATAAAAAACACAATAAAGCACCATGAAATGCCAAAATATGCTGAAAATTTTCTACAAGCCACAACTGTCAACGTTTGCATGGACTCATATAATCTAAAAGTGGCCGCCGTCTACTGTCCACCCCGACACAACATAAAAAAGGAACATTTCAGTGATTTTTTCGATACACTAGGATCCAAATTTATTGCGGGCGGTGATTACAATAGCAAACACATTTTATGGGAGTCTAGACTTACAACAACCAAAGGTAGAGAATTGGCATCAGTGATTCAAGAGAAGCATTACGCATACCTGTCAACAGGAACTCCAACTTACAGGCCAACTGATCCTGCTAAAACTCCTGACTTGCTTGACTTGTTTGTGACAAATGGGTTATCAGCTCCTCACTTAGACGTAATACCAAGCTATGATCTTTCTTCTGACCATTCTCCGATAATAGCTTCAATAGGAACAACAGCGTTACATAGAAAAACTCCCACAAGACTACATAATAAAAAACCAAAATGGGAAGAATATCGTACCAGAATTGAAGAAAAAGTAAAACTCGACATCAGACTAAAGGAACCCAATGAAGTCGAAGAGGCGATCACAACTTTTAATGACCTCCTAATAGAATCAGTATAACAAGCCACTCCTCGTCCCACCATCCAAATGAAAGGCATTTCTGTTCCTGAAGAAGTGAAGGAACTCATAGCTCTAAAATGAAAAGCAAGGGCTAGATTACAACGCACGCAAGCCCCTGTTGACAGAACAGCGTACAACCGAGCCAGTAGTCGACTAAAAGCAAAAATTAAAGAACTGCGTGAAAGTTCATTTAGTGAATATTTGAAGGGTCTTAACCGAAATGATAACTCCATCTGGAAACCATGCAAATTCAAAAACAAGCCTCAAATGCAGAATTTTCCTGTACGTGACTCCAACAATCCCGCAGCTATATGGGCAAGAAGCGATAAAGAAAAGGCTTCACTATTTGGTGCATACTTATCCAATGTATTCACACCGAACTGTGATGTAGTTGATGACGAAATAGCTAGACATCTCTTAAATATCCCAAAAAACATACTTGCAACCAAACAACTTTCTGGAAAGCAAGTTCAAAATGAACTAAACTTCCTAAATTCAAGAAAATCTCTAGGGATCGACAAAGTAACCTCCAAAATGTTAAAAGAACTGCCACGCAGAGGAGTCATACTCATAATGTACATTTTCAATGCTATCCTGAGACTAAATAACTGGCCGATGCAACTCAAAACCGCAGAAATAATTTTAATACTAAAGGCAGGCAAAAACCCAAACGAAGTTTCATCTTATCGGCCCATCAGCTTATTGCCAGTCAAAAGTACTAGAAAGACTCATACTTCAAAGAATAAATAAGGAAGTACTCCCTGAGGATTGGATCCCATCACACCAATTTGGTTTTCGACAAGGCCATTCAACAGTTCAGCAAATACACAGAATAACACATTCAATAAATCTAGCAATATAACAAAAACAATACTGTTCCTCAGTATTCTTGGATGTTAGCCAAGCCTTTGACAAGGTTTGGCATGATGGACTATTATACAAAATATCTAAAATTTTTCCACTATCCTTCTATCGACTGATCGAATCATATCTTCATGACAGACAGTTTCTTGTAAAAGTGAATGATGAATATTCGCAAAATATCCCACTCAAGGCCGGAGTTCCGCAAAGCAGTGTCCTGGATACCATTCTATATGTATTATTCACATCAGATATTCCTACGTCTCCACACACTGTCATAGGAACCTTTGCGGATGACACCGTCATCTTAGCAATTCACCAAGATCCAGTAGAAGCTTCCAACATCCTACAAAATGACTTGAAAAACTTAGAAAATTGGGTAAAACAATGGAAAATTAAGATAAATGAGGCTAAATCCATTCACGTCAACTTTACTACAAGAAAAGATCAGTGTCCATCACTATACATAAATAACAAAATTATTGCTAAAAACAACTCTTCCAAATACATCGGCATACATCTAGACTCTAAACTTACTTGGAAAGTGCACATAACAAAGAAGAGAAAACAAATAGACATGAAAGTCAAAGATTTCTACTGGTTGATAGGTAGAAAATCAAAACTAAGTTTGGAAAATAAACTGCTGATATACAACACCGTAATCAAACCAATATGGATGTATGGTATCGAGGTCTGGGATGTGCAAGCAAATCTATTATTGCTATCATCCAAAGGAGCCAGTCAAAATAGTATGCATGATCACAAATGCACCTTGGTTCGTGTCGAATTTAACATTACATGAAGATCTGAAGCTTCCATTCATCACAGATGTCATTAAAGATAGCTACAACAAACACCACAAGAAAATGGAAACACACCAAAACGCAGTATTACAGCCGCTAGTACAAGCTCCAATTACCAGAAGGTTGAAAAGATTATGGTCAGCTGACATGAAGACTACCTAGGACTCCTTCACTGGAAGGAATCCCTTCACGCCAATGAGGAGCCCAGCTCCCAAGTCAACACTTTAACTTATAGGATGTTAATGTATTCTGATTGTTAAATAAAGCATGATTAAAAAATAATAATTTTAAGGGTTTATATACCCGAGATCTGTGGCTTTGCCCAGTATCCATGCATTTTAATGTGTTGTTTGGTAATTGCTTCTTCTATGAAGGATTTGTACCTATAGGACGAAGCTCTGATGATGGCACGTGATGTGCTGAAAGTACTTAACTAATTAATAAAAAAGTTTTTACACACTACTAATTTTTTGAGAACATGCACCTGTTTGCCGGTTTGACCATAGACATAAAACGCAGAATAGCAATGACGAACGCTACTTTTATGAAAATGAAATAATTTCTTTGCAATAATCATCTCAGTTTAGAACTGAGATAAAGAATGGTTAAAAGTGATATGTTTGGTCAGTCTGTACTTTTCTATCGATCATGAGCAGGATTGAAGCGTTGGAAATATGGATTCACAGACGGATGTAAATGACAAATGGAACGTGATACAAGAAACGTTAGTAGAGGCAGGAAAGAAAATATTACCCAAAAAAATAATACAAAAACAGAGATGGATGACTTCAGAAATCCTAGAGCTAATGGAGGAAAGAAGGAAACATAAAGGAAGTAGTAAGGCAAAATACAAGGAAATCTATAGATTAATAGGAAAGAAAATGAAAGAGGCCAAATCCACCTGGCTGGCAAATCAATGTAGTGAAATAGAAGAATATTCTAAAAAGTATGATAGCTTTAACATGCACAAGAAAATAAAGGATATCAAAAATACACAGCGAAAAAAGAAAGATGGCTTTCTTAAAAACATAAATGGAAAAATTATTATAGAAGTCAAAGAGAAATAATTAAAAAAGTGAAAGACATACATAACAGATCTGTTTGAGGATAATAGACAAGAACCGGAAGAAATCGACAGCGAAACGGGACCAGAAATCATAATGGAGGAAATCGAACAAGCAATACGAAATGCAAAAAACGGAAAAACTGTAGATCCAGACAAAATACCTGCGGAATTACTGAAATGTCTAGACGATGAAACTCTACCGGTACTACTGGATCTGTTTAATGAAGTATATAAAACCGGGAAAATCCCTCAGAAATGGTTGGTGTCCACCTTTGTAACAATACCAAAAACAATATACGCCAAAGATTGTTCGGACTATAGGACAATATCACTAATAAGCCATACCCAAAATAAGCCATAGTCAAAATATTTCTAAAGGTGATTCATGGAAGATTATACAGAAAGCTAGAATATGATATGGATGATGCCCAATTTGGGTTCAGCAAAGGACTTGGAACAAGAGAGATCAATATAAAGATAGAAGAACAAGAAACCGAGAATATTGATATAAAGAGAGGAGTAAGACAGGGTTGTGTTCTGTCGCAGCTACTGTTTAACAGTGAAGCCATATTTCAGGAAGCGATAGCGGAGCTAAGTGATGGAATCTCTATAAACGGAAGAATAGTAAATAAGATAAGATTCGCTGATGACACCGTTATAATGGCAGACGCCCTGGAATCGCTACAAGAATTGCTAAATAGAATTAACGATTATTGCATTCGATACGGACTAAAAATAAACAAGAAAAAGCCAAATTAATCATTGTCTCAAAAACAGAACATGGAAATGAAAGTTTAATGTTAGAGCAAACCCAAATAGAAAAAGTTAAGACATACAAATATCTGGGAACCTGAGCTGATGACAAAAATGACCAAAGCAAAGATATTAAAGTCCGAATTGAAACTGCAAGGCAAGCATTTATAAAAATGAAGACAATGCTTACAAACAAAGACCTTCAGTTGCCTCTCAGATTGAGGGCTCTAAGATGCTACATATTTTCTATATTGCTATACGGAATGGAAGCTTTGACATTGAAGAGACAACACATAAGAAGAATAGAAGCGTTCGAAATGTGGTGTTACAGAAGAATATTGAAAATTCAGTGGGTTCAAAAGATTACCAATGTTGAAGTGCGACGACGTTTAAATAAGGAGTTAGAAGTTATGAAAAGTGTAAAAACTAGAAAACTGGAATATTTGGGTCACATTACCAGAGGAAAAAAATATGAGTTCCTGAGAATTATTATGCAAGGAAGGATCCAAGGAAGAAGAAGCATAGGCAGAAGACGCATCTCCTGGCTGAGGAACCTTAGAGAATGGTTTAAGTTCATTACAACTATTCAGAGCAGCAGCCAAGAAAGTGACCACGGCAATTATGATATCCAATCTCCGATAGGAGAGGGAACTTTAAGAAGAAGAAGACGAATGCCGAAGGTACCTTGGACAGTAAGAAAAACTAGTGAGGACATGAGGAATTAAAAAACTATTATATTTTCCAGATTTAGCTATACAACTCACACTTACTCTAAGGATAAAATACACTATATAATCGCAGATACCTACGGTATCAAAATGATTGATAGACAATTCACGACTATTAATCTCACTGGTCGTTTTTTACCATATAGATTAACCTTTCTACCATCAATGGGTAGGTACGCATAAATTATCTAGTAAAATACAAATTTTTATATCTTTATTGCATCGCAAATTTGAAACGTGACTTTTCATGAGATAAGGTTTATACCCAGTGTAATGTATTTACCGTATTAAAATATAATTTTTGTTATTATTTGAATTGAGAAAAATATTTCCGTTGTTTATGGTTCCACCGGTACCCAAACAAATGCGCCTGCAGTTTAGTGTTGTACTGATGGCTCAAAGTTTAGAGTTAATAGAAAAAAATAATAAATAATAAAAAAATACTTATAGACTAAATACAAGAGGGGGTCCATGGACCCGTTGACCCCCCATATATCCGCGCCTGCTAAGGAGGGTCAGGAAAGAGAGAAAACTGCTAAAGACTCTTAAACACGGAAATCGATATAGAATGCTACAATTGATCCTTAAAGGCAGATCAGAGGGACGTAGAAGTATAGGAACAAAACAAGTTTCTCGGTTAAGAAACATTCGTGAATGGACTCAGATATCAAACTGGACTCAGATAATAAGTAAAAAATATGTATTTTTTACTTATTATTCTTTGATGTATGTATTTTATATAGTTAGTTATGTAGTCTCCTAAAAGTTCTTAACAATAGAAATCTTTTTATTTCAGAGTGAGGAGAGGTGCCCATTGGGTAGTTAACTTACGTTACTTTGATTTCTTCATTATGATAGTGATCTGTCTCAGTTCTATTGCACTTGCGTGTGAAGATCCCGTGGACGAAGATGCCTTTCGCAACGTTATTTTAGATAAATTCGACTATGCTTTCACCAGCGTTTTCGCCGTAGAAATGTTTTTGAAAGTGATAGATTTGGGCATTATCCTCCACCCAGGGTCTTATCTCAGGGAAGTTTGGAATATTATGGATGCAGTAGTCGTCATTTGTGCACTAGTCTCCATGGGCTTTAATTTTGCGTAAGTATTTATACTTTATTTATAAATCTTAACGAAACATAGTTTTTCGGCGGAACGTACAATAATGTTAACTGTAAAATAATTTGTTGAAAAACATCAATATTTCATTCCCTGAAGTCCATATATTGTATATTCTACATATATGTCTATATAGCATATACATCATTATCATCATTTAACCCGGATCTATCCACTGCTGGATGTAGGTCTCCCTCGGTCTTTTCCATGTATTTCTCTTTTGTGATTTTTGCTGTGCAAATTGGATGCAAACAGCAAAAAACAAGCAGCACAAATGACATACACATACTGACTACTAAAAAGTATACTATGTAGTTTATGGAGTAGAAACATAGAAACAGGACTAAACTACAATTAAGCAACTACAACTTTTGAAATAAAATTTTTAAGAAAAATCTGCAAAATATACTGGACCAACAGAATAACTAATACAAAACTTTGAGGAAAGTTCAAAACAACATAGTGCGACAAGCATTTGAGTACCAACCAGATGGGAAAAGAAAGAGAGGTATACCAAAGAACAGCTGGAAAAGAACTACAATGAGAGATCACAAAAAATTGGACCAACATGGGGTGAAGTCAAAATCAGAGCAGGAAATGGAAGATAATGGAAGCAGCTAGTACTGTACTGTGTAACAGAGTTTATCCAAAGAATAAACAAGAAAGAATATGCGCTGACTTGGCCAGTCAGCAAGCTTACACTGTTGCCAAAGAAACATTTAAACGCCCAATCATCCACAAGGGAGGATAGTTCCATCGTCATATATCCATCGTCGATAGGGGTCATCCATAAACTACGTCGTTGAGAAGAGGGAGGGGGGCTTGCTTATTACGACGGAGTACAACAGAGGGAGAGGAGGTGTGAGTACCCATTCGCCGTCGTTTAATATATTGGTATATTTAAATTTTTGTCGCTATTGTGTCAATAAAAATAATTTTTTACTAGCTTCTACCAGTATTAAAGTATCAGATAATCATATAAAAACGTATAGTTTTTGATATGCAATTGAAAATAAAACAAAACGTTTACGAATAAATATACCTTTGTTAAAATTAAAAAAAATAATTCTATTATAGATACTTTTATCGCATACTTTTCATTTAGTTTTTATCAGTCAGGGTCTTAAAATAATATTAGGTAGCAATTTTGTATAGGACAACAAATAATAAGACATTGTTCTTTGGGTTTAAACAATCGCTTCTATATACAGAATAACGTCTGGCAGCAAAAAAATATTAAATTGTTAGTTCACTTATGTGCTGCATACGGTGTGTGAAACAACAGTTCTGAAAGAACGAATAAAAATAAAATATTATTTTCTATTCAGTTAGTAAGTCGTATTTATACTTTAGAAGAAATGGCATTGAAATCAAAACAAAATAAACATAAAGATTTATATGATGCAGTTAAGAAAGCATACCCCATAAAATCTTGGTCCAATGCTATTTAAATGCATTCATTTTTTTCAAATATTAAGAAAACTAATAAAGATTTTTGAAAATTTTAATCGCAGATTGAAAGACTGCATTATTGCCGAGGGCCAAAAGTTCCTGAAAACATCTATAATGTTTATTTTAATAAGTTACAGGGGTGAAAAAAAATAAGAGAAAATTTTGTCTGATTTTTCATTTCAAATATTTCATTCAAAAGAAACCTTTTGTTTATTCTAAGGGACTTTCAACCCTCGGTAATAATGTAATCTTTTATTCTGCGTTTAAATTTTTCAAATATATTTATAAAACAGAAATAATATTGATTTTTTTTAAATCAATGAAAGGGGGGTCGTGAGTTGCAACGACGACGTCGACATGGGGGTGGGGTCGTCTCTAAACGACGAATTACGACGGAGGGGGGAGTGTATTAAAAAGTTCAAATTTTTTACGACGTAGTTTATGGATGCTCCCATAGTAGTCCTGACGCCAGGGGGGTACAACGGCCTCGTTAATTCACCCAAGTTTTTTTTATGTATTTTGACCCGTCGTAGAACACGAATTTTTTGGGTAACAGTTAATCCGGATGTCGATAAGATTGTAATAAACTAAGAACTTGGGGAATTACATAACAGCGATTCTTCGCAAAACAAAACATTTTTTTGTATTTTTGGGTGATTCTCAGCAAAAAATGGTTTTTTGTAGGATGCATAGTTTTCGAGATAAACGCGGTTGAACTTTCAAAAAATCGAAAAAGTGCAATTTTTGAACCCGAATAACTTTTGATTATAAAATAAAATAGCAATTCTGCTTACTGCTTTTGAAAATTCAAGTCAAATTCTATCGGTTTTGATTATTGTCATTGCTAAAAATTAAGGTTTTATTTGTTAAACAAAGCCATAAACACATAGTGTTTCCCGTGCCCAATGCATGCATTTTAATGTACGTAATCTACGTAGAAATTGTCTGTATGCGCGCCTACTCGTTCGATTTCAAATGAGAAATGCAATGAAAACATTATTCAATCACTATGTGTTTATAGCTTTGATTAACAATTAAAAAATTAATTTTTAGCAATGTACAAACTTTCAAACTTTCAAATGCGGTAAGCAGAATTGCTATTTTATTTTTCGATCAAAAGTTATTCGGGTTCAAAAATTGCAATTTTTCGATTTTTTGAAAGTTCAACCGCGTTTACGTCGAAAACTATGCATCCTACGAAAAAACTTGTAAAAACATTTTTTGCTGAGAATCACCCAAAAAATAGAAAAAAATGTTTTGTTTTGCGAAAAATCGCTCTTATGTAATTCCTCAAGTTCTTTGTTTATAACAATCTTATCGACATCCGGATCAACTGTTACCCAAAATAATTGTGTTCTACGGGTTAAAATACATAAAAAAAACTTGGGTAAGTCCATCTGAATTAAGGAGGCTGTTGTACCCCCACTGGCGACAGGACTATAGAGTATATCTAACAATACCGACCTACTAGCAATTTTTCTTTAAATTATATTGAGCTTACTTTTGTGTTGTTTTGAAGCTATTTTCTTGTGGCATTTTTGTAATTAACTATTTTTAATGAGATATAAGCCACAATTTTACTAAAAAAATGATTTTATTAACGTTTCAACATCCAAATCGGATGCCGCTTTCAAAATATATAAAAATATTAATGAATTAAACAAAAATGTTGTTGCTTAGTAAAAAATTCTTCTAATAATTGATTTAATCTGACTCATTTATATCGGCAATTCAGACATATATTATACATTTTAAAGTAGAAGACTTTAAAATGATATTGCCAATATTTATGAGGTGCGTATATAATATTTGTTCTTACTTTTGGTATTCCAACTCATATTTTTTTGCTTTTAAGACATATTTTATCTCTTGTATTAAAATCAAATAAATAATGAATGGGTTGCATGTGTGAGTCCATACTAGTGTAGTAAAGAAAAAGAGAGACGTTCTCACAAACAATTTATTTTACTGACGACCGGTTTCGCTGTCTAAACTTTGCACAGCATCGCATCTTCAGGTCCCGGTTAAAGTAAAATTAAATGTTTCCGGTATAAAGGAAGAATATAGTAGTATTCAATATCATACTTTTTCTGTGCACTTTGCTAAAGGGGGGTTTTTGTGGGGGGGGGGGGTAGAGGGATAGTTTTGAATGAATATATATTAACAAAACATTGGCAGAATCTTGAGGGGCTTAGTAAGATAACACGACATTAAACTGAGAAAAACGAAAAATTGTTAGTTATATATAAAGTGATGTTATTTTTAATTAATTGTGTAGATTTTATTTATTTATTATATAGGATAATTAGATGTTGTTCAGGATCTTCAAGAACTTATACATGGATGTAAAATTGGGTGTGCAACGTTTAGACAAGATTGGTCGGATATGCAATAGTTGTGATCTGATTGTGAAAATTTGTTTGATTTGTTTGAAAAATTGAAATTGGAAAATTAGTAATTTGCTAAAATTTTATATTAAAAGTGTCAATCAATAAAATCATTAATAGCTAATTCAGAATTAGAGTCAAGTGTATAGGTAGATAATGCAGTAGGTGATATTAAATTTATTATAATATAAAGTTATAATTATCTGTAGAGCAATGAAACTTTATGGAATATACATAACTAAAAAAGTTGAAAAAGTAATATATGAAAAAATAATAAATGAAAAAATCTTTCATTTATGTTAATATCTGTTGAATTTAATAAATAGTTGAGTAGGTTAAAAAATTAATTTAAAATTTTTGGAAACATTATCAGGTTGAGTTGAATTAAATGGTTTCTTTGTAATGATAATTTTTTTTTGTTTTAAAGTCGATAAATAACACATAAGAGATACTAGAACAAACACAAAGGGGATGGACATAACAGGAGTTTGGAACTTTTTGATAGGGAAAGCAATCTGAACACTACATCTTATTTTTTTCGATTTTAAGAATAGGAAAAATTCCTGTAATTAATCTTTTTTAAGAAGGCTCGATGTCACTAATCACTTACATTCAAATCTATCCCTCTACCAACCCCCACTTTAGCAAAGTGCAGAGAAAAAGTATGATATTGAATACTACTATATTCTTCCCTTATACCGGAAACATTTAATTTTACTTTAACCGGGACCTGAAGATGCCGAGCAAAGTATAGACAGCGAAACTGGTCGTCATAAAATCAAATATTTTATCATTTGAGGTCACTTACACAATTTCTTTCATGACTGGACCATGAATGGTTAAGTTGTTTTAATCTGGACTTAGGGAATCGAATTACAAAATATATCGAGTCAATTATAATCGATTGGAGATTTAAAAATAAATATGCTAATTTCTTCTTTTTTGTTTACAGAAAGCGTCCTGAAGCTGCCAACTTGTCTACCATAAAATCTCTGCGAGTGTTACGTGTTCTTAGACCTTTAAAAACAATAAAAAGAGTGCCGAAACTGAAAGCAGTATTTGACTGCTTAGTGAACTCCTTAAAAAATGTGATAAATATTCTTATAGTGTATATATTATTCCAATTCATATTTGCTGTGATTGCCGTTCAGTTATTTAACGGAAAATTTTTCTACTGTACAGATGCTAGTAAATTTAACGCTATGACCTGCCAGTAAGTATACAACATTTCGTAAAACAATTATAACTACAGTGGAACCTCGATAACTCGCATTAATCGGGACCGCGGCCGATCCGGGTTATCGAAAATCCGGGTAAGCCGGAGAATATGGTAAAAATTAATAAAATACGTTATACTTACAGATAAACTCCGTTATAATTGAAATAACATGAAATATATATGCACAGTACCTACACATCTAAATTATTAAAAACACGCAAACACAAACCTAAGCAAACGGAAGCAAACAATACAAGACTGTACTACACACAATACAGTCACAATCGGAACGATGTTACGAACAGTCAAAACTAAGACCATTGTTTCAAAAATAATTTTTTAAATAGTCATTTAGTCTTTTTTAAACAATGCTAAGACAGTTTGAAATAAATAAAGGAATAACAGGTGCCTGTTGTTTCCGATAAATCCGAGACAATGACCGTCGCTCTGCCGCCGTCGTGTGCCATGAGTCATTTTTACTATCGTATACATAGTTCAAATTACACAAATACGTATTATCTCTCAAATATTATATTACATACTATCCCTTGCAAGATAATTCGGATGGAATTCCCCAGATTAAGAGAGTGGGCCGATATCAAGCACAAAATAATCTGGAGAATTCCATCCGAATTATCTTGCAACGGAACGGATAGTACATTTTTATTGTTGAAATGTTTGTCTGATGAAAATCAGTCCGGGTTAGCCGGACTTCCGGGTTATTGGGGGCCGACTTATCGGGGTTCCACTTTATTAGAAAATGAAAGACAGCTTATGTTTCATTTCGGATCAGACTTGATCAATTATTCCCTTACGTACGTTTCGGTCCCTACAGACTTCATCAGAGGGGCTACATGATCAGTTCTGAATCGAAATGAAATCAAGCTGTCTATTTAAGCAGAACTATAAAGATAATTCGAGTATTGGACGCTGTAGCGCCATCTGTTAATGTTAACGAAATGAGAAGTCCCATATCCGTAGATCTGAAACCTCCCGTGAAACTAATTTCTAGGTAGATCCTTAATAGTACGTTCTTTAAAGGTAAAATATTGCAAAACCTTTAAATTTCAAAGAACCGCTTGGATTGACATGGAATTTGGCATACACATAGCTAACAAGTCAAAGAAAAAAAGTACTTACTTACTTACTTACTAGCCAACGCCCACCCTTGGCATGTTAGCCATTTGGCGGCGCGCTGACCAGTATAGACGAGCCGTTTCTCGTAGGCGATCTTCATCCTCCTCGGGTGGGTCTGTTATCAGGGCTGGGCACTCTGGGAGGTGAGCAGCATCCATCTGGGGCTGATTACATAGTGGACAGTTGTCATTTTCACGGACGCCGATGCGATGTAGATGGGAGGCCAGGTAGTCATGCCCCGTAGTTGTTCTGAACGCGGCTACACTGATGGGTCTCGGCAAGTTGTGAGGGATTGGTGACTCTATTAGGTGGGCCCAAGATTTTCCAGCACCGGCTTGTATTTGCTGGTCTTTTATCTTCGCTTTGATTCCTCTTTTAATGGTGGACTTTGCTGATGTGTACGATTGGAAGCTAGGGGGCTGTGGAAGAGTAGTGCCTTCTTTTGCAAGTTCATCCGCCGCTTCATTCCCTTCAACACCGACATGACTAGGGATCCATTGTAAAGTAATCAGCCACCCTTTTTCCAGCAAGTTCGATAGTTGGACGCGGCAAGATATTGTTTGGGCACAGTCGGTATATCGATTTGTCGACAGGGCGAGGATTGCGGCTTGGCAGTCGATAAAGAAGGCAACTTTTTGGGGGTGTTGGAGATTCTCGAGACTTTTAGCGGCTTCGTGTATAGCAGCAATTTCGCCATCATAGTTGGTGAGATAGATGTGGAGCCACTCATGCGCTGGGTAATTGGTGTGTATCGTCTCTAGGGCGGCTTTCCTTAGGACAATGTCTGACGATAAGTGCTTCGGGTCGTTATGGTTTTCAAGACGCAATTCTGTGTTTGGTAGACAGCGGGCGAGTGTAGTTTGCGCTGGGAAGGGGGCGGCTTTCGACAGGTCAATGTGGTATTTTCCATGATTTGATTTGCTACTGTAAGCGGAGTGGTTTGTGTTTTAAGACGTGAGGCTGCTTGTCTATATTCGTCCCATTTTTATGGAAGTATTCGTCTTTGCCTTTCCCAGAAGGTTAACGCGTGTTGCTCTCTGCGGCATTGTATTGGTTCAATACCGGTCTGGGCTTCCATTGATGTAATCGGTGTTGATTTTGGAGCACCGGTGATGACGCGAAGGGCAGTGTTCTGGGCGACTTCAAGCTTGGAGGTGGTGTTTGTACTCGCAGTTATTGTAGCTTCACTCCCATATTCTAGTATAGGCCGGACATAGGTTTTGTATGTTGCTACCAAGACATCTTGCGTGGCGCCCCATTTTGTTGCCGTGAGACGTTTGAGCAGTCGACATCTCTTTGTGGCTTTCTCTGCAATGTCGTCGATTTGAGGTTTCCACGTCATTTTCTAGTCTATGTACACCCCCAGGTATTTTGTTACCTCCTCTCTTTCCAGGTCGACTCCTTTGTATGTCAGCTTGACAGCAGTCTGCTTTGTTGAAAGGGTAAGTACTTGATATACGGTTTTGGTTGTACTGACAGTTAGGCAGTTTTTATCCGCCCATTTTTCTAGATTTTTGAGAGCCTGGTTCATTACTCCCTCGAGCGCTTTCAGACTGCTACTTGATGCCCATATTAGGAGGTCATCGGCATACAGGAGGGCATCAACACCAGGTGTCTTTCTAATCATTGCGAGCACATCGTTTATCATTAGGTTGAACAATTGACAGCTGATGACAGCTCCTTGTGGCAGCCCTTGTCTTTGTAGTCTGAATTTGGAACAATGGTTGTGAAATTTGACTCTCTGATACCTTTCACCGAGAAAAGATTTTATCCAATTGAACAGTTTACCGTCAATTCCAGACTTCGCTATCTTGTGTAACAGCAAACCTCTCCATACTGTGTCGTATGCAGCTTTGAGGTCTACTAGCACTGCAACTGTTGACATCTTACGGTGGAAAGCATCCTTGACTTTTTGAGCAAACTCGACTACATGGTCCATGGTGTTCCTGTGTTTCCTGAAGCCAGCTTGTGCGTCGTCAATCAGTTCAAGATGGGTTATGGCTCAGTTCAGTCTGTCCAGAACCATTTTTTCGGCTACTTTGCATAAGGAGCTTGTGAGGGATATTGGCCGGTAGCTATCAGTCAGGCTCGGGTCTTTTTGTTTCTTTAGGGTGGGTATGACCTCGCTCTTCCTCCATTGACTTGGGACTCTTGAATTCCATGTTAGGTTAATCAAGCTCAGAATGGTGTTTTTGGCTGCGGCTCCCAGATATTTAAGCATTTCCGGGTACAACTCGTCAATCCCTGCTGCCTTTTTCGTTTTTGTGTCAGAGAGAGCCGCTTCCAGCTCCGATATCGAGAAATCTTCTGTACAGATGTCCTTTATACTTTTGCTCATCCGCCGGGGAGGGGGATAGCGCAACAGTCTTGCTCTCTCCCTCTTATTTATCTTAATATTACTCACTTTTGTGTAGTGTTTACAGAGTTCGTTTGCTATATCGGCATGTGTGGTGAGTTCTCTAGCCATGCCTCTCATTGGCATTTGCTGTTGCTTGTTTCCATCATTGTTTAGCGTAGTAACGAACCTGTGCGCTTTGACGCCGTCTTTTCGGAAGTCGAGCTTAGCAAGGAAGGATTTGAAAGCTTCTCTTTTCCCTGACTTAATGGCTTGAGTTAGGATCGCTTGTCTCTTTCGAAGCTCTACACAATCGTTCATTTGCCTGGATTTTTCAGCTTTGCCCCTGGCTTTATTTCTGGCAGCTTTCAATTTGGATAGCGTTGGGGACCAGAAAGTCTTATACCCCTTAATTTGACCTCGCGGTATGCACTCTTTTGCACATCTAAGTATGGCCTCGGTTACTTTCTTTGCTGCTTCTTCTGGTTCTTGTAGTGTTAGTTGAGTAAGGACTTCATCTGTGCATTCCCTGTACTTTTTCCAATTCGCCTTTTTAAAATTCCAGCGCGGGGCGCGATTTTGGGCTTTTTTGTCCTTTGCCAGTTTGCATGTCACTAGCAGAGCGCGGTGACCACAGCCTGCTGCGTCGTCCAGGAGGGTTACACTGGTCTTCCCTGTAATGTGTGGGTGTGTTACGACAAGATCGGGCCTTGATTGACTTCCTCTAAACGATAAGAACGTAGGTGGGGTGTTAACTACATCAAGATAGTTGTTATCCAAAAAGTCCTCGAGGTGTTTCCCAACGTTGGTGGTTCAAGAGTAGCCCCATCTCGTGGATGGACTATTGAAATCTCCAATTATGATGGTACTTGGCTGGATTTGTTGCTCTACCAATTCCAATGCAGGTATATTATCTGGCGGATTGTATAGTAAGAAAAGGGTGACATGTTTCGAGTTTTTCCAGACTTCGACCTGGAACATTTCCAGTTTATCTCTATCCTGCATTTCGTGAATTATGTTAGTCTTGCATACTAGAGGGGTTTTGATTCCGATGATGATTGCTGACGCTACTTGTCGACTCCTCTTCAGCACATGGGTTGAATAGCCAACTGTAGGGTAGAGGTGAGGTGTGTCTGTAGCGGCTCCTGCCTCTACAATGACATATATATCAACGTTCTTTTCGAGAACGCTTCGTTTGAGTTCTAAAAACTTGCTGTTGCTTAGACCTCCAGCGTTCCAGAAGATGACTTTGAGGTCTGCGTCGCTGCCCTGAGAAGGGCCGTTTCGAGTAGGGATTCGTACACTCATGGATCAGCGCGCGTAACGACGAATCGCTGCTGCTCATTTAGCGTTACCCAGGGGACACGTGTGATCGTACCTTACGATAGACCACGGACGCGAGCAACTCTGTCCCCCACAAAGAAAAAAAAAAAAAAAAAAAAAAAAAGTGATATTGTGCCGATGTGTGCTTTTGCCCTAGGGGTGAGTTTAACCCCCTTTTGGGGGTGAAAAATATATGTTCTAAATAAGTCCGGAAATGGATAAAATAACTAATTTTAAGCAACTTTTGTTCTATAAAGTTTTTTCACCAAGTTAGTACTTTTCGAGTTATTTGCGAGTGAATGTGTTAATTTTTTTACAAAATAACCACGTTTTCAGAAGGTTCTTCGCACATAACTCAAAAAGTAGGTATTTGGTCGAAAAAAAATTCTTATTAAAAATATATCACGTAAAAAAGTGAAAAACACGGTGTATATATTAGGTCACTATACCTAGTAGAAGCAAAATTATACCTCATGAAAAATAGGTTCATATCCGTCAAATTCCAAATCGAATATTTTAACGTGCCATAACCAAAAAACGAAGCACTTTTTTGGGCAAAACTCGTTTTAATCTTTTTAAAGTGTTTAAAAAATGCTTATTTTTGATGTAAAAAAAATTAGCCTCAAAAGGAAACAAGTTACGCTCAAAATAAAGTTGGTCCCTTTTTTTTCGTAAGAAGTCGGGAAGGTCACCCCCTAATTAGCATTTCAAATGAACTTAATTGTTATCACTTCACAAGTTTTTTACTCGCGTATGTATTGATCATATGATCTGTAAGTTTCATCGGTTCAAATTCCTTATTTTTGAAAGAGCTGTAGTTAAAAGGGCTTGAACGAGTAACTTATCACGAGTGTATGCAAATTTAGAAAGACCGAATCTTAACCAATTTTTGTCTTACAGAAAAACAAAAAGTACAAAATACTCAGAAAAGTAAAGCCGACTTTTTTTGTTAAGATTTTTGGTATCTCTAACAATAAAAATTTTATTTTAAAACCAATTTTTTTCAAAAATAAGCACTTTGAATCGATGAAACTTACAGATTATATAAACACAACATAAGCAAAGTAACTTGTGAAACGGTAACGATTAATTTCTTTCAAGTTGCTAATTGGGGGGTGATTTTCCTGATTTTTTTTGCCAAAACAAAAGGGACCAACTTTATTTTGAGCGTAACTTGGTTAGATCTGATGTTAGAAAATTTTTTTATAAAAGAAGAAATAAAGCTTTTTTTAAACACTTTAAAAAAGTTGTAATGTGTTTTCCCCAAGAATTCTTCAATATTTGGATATTTCACATTGAATTATTCTATTTGGCATTTTTCGAATATGAACCTATTTTTCATTAGCTATAACTCTGCTTTTGCTAAGTAAGGAGACCTAATATATACACCGTTTTTTCCCTTTTTTATAGGCTACAGTTTTGATAAGAATATTTTTTTCGACAAAATGCTTACGTTTTGGGTTTATTTGCGAAAAATCCTCTAAAAACGTGGTTATTTTGTTGAAAAATTCACAAAAAAAACATATGCAAGTGTTGAAAAAAAACATATTCACTTGCAAATAACTCGAAGAGTATTGATTTGGTGAAAAAACTCTATAGAACAAAAGTTGCTTAAAATTAGTCAGTTTATCCATTTCGGGACTTGTTTTGGACTTTTGATTATTCTGATCATGTCTCTCAATTTCTTTGCATATACTTTGATAGTATAATTTTTGATCTGCCTTGCATCTTCGTTTTATTTCTTTATTGAGGTTTCTTAAACTAGATTTTTCCCTTTCACTATGCACACCACTTTGACAAAGATTTCTTTTATTCTCAATGATTTGAAAGGCTTCGTCTGTTATCCAGTGTTTCCGTTTCACAGGATTATTTATCTTTGGATGATCAATTGGGGTTGTTACACAATGTTTAAAAGTCTCCCATATTTCTTGTGATGTTCCGTTGCGAATAGAGGGCATTATTTTATGTACTTCCTGGAGAAAGTCGTCGAAACTTAACATAAGGAAACATATATTTTCTTCCACCGGGTATAAGTCCAAAAAAACTTTGAGTAAACCTTTGCCCAACTGTGTCAAACCAAAGAAAAATCTAAAATAATAAAAAAATAGCGGAATCCGTTAACCTGTTCACGAAAAAATCAACTATGAAAATAACCATATGTTCAGGTGACGCATAACTTTTGAAACTATGTGTATATTTCTTTGAATCGTAAAAGGTATCAGCAGTATCGAACATGACCCGTGTAGAGCTGCCCCCCCCCCCCACTTGCAAAAATTAAAAAACAAATAGCCCTGATTTATGAGCTATTTATGAGCTCTCATATTCCGCAAACTAAAAATTTTGAGCTCGTTCCACTGAGCAGGAATTTAATACCATAGCGGGGGGGGGGGGGGGTGGCTGAGTCAGCCCCCCCCCACTACTTAAAAATAGGAATATTGAATCGGTTTTTGCGGCAGAATTACGAGCTATTTATGAGCTCTTGAAATTATATAGTTTCGATTTTTGAGGTCATCCCCTTCACCCCCAAACAACCCTTTAATTGATTTAACTTAAGAGAAAGATGCTGAGAAAACTTAAAATATATCGTATTGCGGATAACATTCCTATAGCTTATATACTCTAAGAATAAACTATTAAATCAAGGGCATTTCGATTATTGAGCTACAACCCCTTCGCAAGAAAACCACCCTATCTTCCCGGCTTAAGAGAAAGTTGTACTTAAAATGCGTTAAACTAATTATTTGGCGACTACATATCATTTAATAATTTATAAGCTTCCAAATTACGCGCATTTAGATCAGTAAATTGCAATTTATTTTGTATAGTGCAGTCACTGAAGGTAAAAATCAACGATTACCTTCAATTTCGGTGACCCTTCATCGATTTTCACGAAAATTGGTCAGTGGTTAGAGGATACGTCAAGAAACAAAGGTGACATGGTACCACCTTGCGCCTTTACCCTGAGGGTGGATACCGCCCCTTCTCGGGGGTGAAAATTATTTTATAAAAAATAACTGCACAAATCAATAAAAGAACAAATTAAAAGCAAAATTTATTATACAAAGTTAATAAAATAAGTCAATACTTTTTAAGTTATTAAAGATCAAAGATTTTAATTATTTGTGAAAAAAATGCATGTTTTGAAGAGGTTTTTTGTAAATCACTGAAAAACTGTAAGTTTTTACAAAAAAGTTAATAGTAGTTTAATTCGTATAGCTTATATTCTAAGAATAAACTCTAAAATCACACGCCTTTCGATTATTGAACTACAACCCCTTCGCAAGAAAACCATCCCTTATTCCCGGCTTAAGAGAGGGTTGTACTTAAAATAATTTAAATTAATTATTTGTCGACTATATATTGTTTAATAATTTATGAGCTCGCAAAATATACGCATCTCAATTATTGAATTGCCATTTTCTTTCTATAGTGCAGTCACTGAAGGTAAAAATCAACTATGACCTTCGATTTCGGTAAATCTCCATTCATTTTCACGAAAATTGGTGAGCGGATTTTGATACTATCAACTTTTTCTGGATCTTATTTTTGATGGGTATTTCTAAGTACTTTGACAAGTATTTAGTACCTAAGTGTTATAAAATGCATCTTTTTCCCGTTATTTAAGCTTGAACCCTTAGATTTGAACAGTCGCGGAAAAAAATATACATTTAATTACCAATAACTTACTTTAAATTAACATTAAAGGTTTTTCAAGTAAGCAATTTATTATATTTTTTATTAGCTTCAATTTTAGTGATCAAAACTTTTTTGTAAAAACTTACAGTTTTTGAGTCATTTATGAAAAATCGCTCTAAAGCATGCATTTTCTTTCCAAAAATTAAAATATTTGATCTTTAATAACTCAAAAAGTATTGATTTATTTTAATCACATTATATAACAAATTTTGCTTACAATTTGTCCCTCTCTCGATTTGTGGGGTTATTTTTAATAAAGTAATTTTCACTCCCGAGAAGGGGTGACATATACCCCAGGCTAAAACCCCAAGTTGTTATTGTCAATTCGTGAAAATAAATGGAGATTTACCGAAATCGAAGGTAATAGTTGATTTTTACCTTCAGTGACTGCACTATAGAAAGAAAATGGCAATTCAATAATTGAGATGCGTATATTTTGCAAGCTAATAAATTATTAAACGATATGTAGTCGCCAAATAATCAATTTAAATTATTTTAAGAACAACTCTCTCTTAAGCCGGGAAAATGGGGTCGTTTTCTTGCGAAGGGGTTGTAGCTATGTAATCGAAAGGTGCGTGATTTAAGAGTTTATTCTTAGAATATAAGCTATGCGAATTAAACTACTATTAACTTTTTTGTAAAAACTTTTTCAGTGATTTACAAAAAACCTCTTCAAAACATGCATTTTTTTCACAAATAATTAAAATCTTAGATCTTTAATAACTTAAAAAGTATTGACTTATTTTATTAACTTTATATAATAAATTTTGCTTTTAATTTGTTCATTTATTGATTTGTGCAGTTATTTTTTATAAAATAATTTTCACCCCCGAGAAGGGGCGGTATCCACCCTCAGGATAAAGGCGCAAGGTGGTACCATGTCACCTTTGTTTCTTGACGTATCCTCTAACCACTGACCAATTTTCGTGAAAATCGATGAAGGTTCACCGAACTTGAAGGTAATCGTTGATTTTTAACTTCAGTGACTGCACTATACAAAATAAATTGCAATTTACTGATCTAAATGCGCGTAATTTGGAAGCTTATAAATTATTAAATGATATGTAGTCGCCAAATAATTAGTTTAACGCATTTTAAGTACAACTTTCTCTTAAGCCGGGAAGATAGGGTGGTTTTCTTGCGAAGGGGTTGTAGCTCAATAATCGAAATGCTCTTGATTTAATAGTTAATTCTTAGAGTATATAAGCTATATGAATTATATCCGCAATACGATATATTTTAAGTTTTCTCAGCATCTTTCTCTTAAGTTAAATCAATTAAAGGGTTGTTTGGGGGTGAAGGGGATGAGCTCAAAAATCGAAACTATATAATTTCAAGAGCTCATAAATAGCTCGTAATTCTGCCGTAAAAACCGATTCAATATTTCTATTTTTAAGTAGTGGGGGGGGGGCTGACTCAACCCCCCCCCCACTAGGGTATTAAATTCCTGCTCAGTGGAACGAGCTCAAAATTTTTAGTTTGCGGAATATGAGAGCTCATAAATAGCTCATAAATCAAGGCTATTTGTTTTTTAATTTTTGCAAGTGGGGGGGGGGGGGCAGCTCAACACGGGTTCGAACATGATACTGAACTAATTTTAGTAACTTATCTACAATTTTGATTGTTTTTTATTGAGTCTAATTTTATTTTTTTAAATTTATTACAGAGGTCAATATTTTGTATATGAAGAAGACAATGACGTGCCTCAGGTGCAAAGTCGCGAATGGTTGCCACAAAAATTCCATTACGACAATGTACCCATGGCGATGCTGACGCTGTTTGCTGTACAGACTGGAGAAGGATGGCCTCAGTGAGTTGATTTATTTATTTGTTTTTTTTTTTTTTTTTTTTTTTTTTTTTTTTTTTTTTTTATTGAAAATTTACCGCATCCACCAAGAGGTGATTAGCGGGAATACAGTGTAGGAGTACAGTTCCAATAACTTACAATCTATAATATAATTCTATGAGTTTTAAATAATTATCGATATTATTATCTATAATTACAGTATGTATCTTAAATTAAGAATACAGTGTAGGTATAACTTCCAGTAATTTAGATTCTATAATATAGCTCTATACATTTTAAATAGTTTGCGATATTGTCATAGTAACCATCTGTGCCTAAAAGTTTGTTGATGTTGTTAGGAATATTGAATCTAATTCGTTCATTTGCAAAAAGTGGACAGCCAATTAAAAAATGTTTTACATTATTTATTTCGTCACAAATTTCACATTTAGGGGGATCGTCTCTTGTAAACAGGTGAGAGTGCGTGTATCTTGTGTGACCTATACGCAGACGTGTGATAACAGTTTGAAGTTTTCGGGCTCGTATTCTCGATAGCCGCGGGTAAACATTATCCTTGATTGTTCTTAAAGATGTCTGTGAATATTTCCATTCTTGGTTCCATTTACACGTGATTAGATTTCTAAAGTACGATTTTATGTCACTCGCGAGATTTCGACACTCCGTTACCTCTGTTTCGACACTTTCCGACACTTTACGGGCGCACTGATCTGCTGCTTCGTTTCCATCGATACCAATATGAGATGGGATCCATATGAAGGTAATGCGTCTGGAATTTTCTTGAGCCTCTTCTAGTTCAGATTTTACCATTTTCTCTAGGGGGTTTTTAGGATACACATGATTTAAAGTTTGTAAAGCACCGAGTGAATCACTTAGGATCAAGCATTTTGGTATTTTGTTTTTGTTGACATGTTCAAGGGCTTTGAGTATTGCATAAAGTTCAGCAGAAAAAATACTGAAATATTTGGGAAGTTATTTATTTGTTATTCAATTATAACTACTAAAATGTTCGATTATATTGTGACGGAAAGTTCTTTTTCTTTGATGACAATAGACTCAGTAAAAAACACGCTCAAAATAAATAAATATAATATTATGGATATTTATATAAGTCTTATTCTTTATAAAATGTGGTGTGTTCGTTGGAGAATTGAGTAACGTAACTACTGAAGGAAATGCACAAATTTATTGAGATGTTAACAGTTAGAGATACAAAACGATACTGCCTAAATTAATGAATACAAACTACTTACATATTTCTTAAAACCTTTCATAGTCCATGAACATTTCGCTGACACCGCGAAATTACAAGCGTTGGTGTTTATCATGTCACGTAGTCTAAATATTGAAATATAAACACACACAGTGGCGTGCTCGCCATAACACCTCCCTCCTGAAAACCGAAGCTGGGGTGTCAAAGAAGGGCCTCTTTGCAGCTTCGAAGTTTTGGGCTTGTAGTGTAGAGCCTCTCTGGATATGCTCCGAACAGGGCAGGTAGGGCCACATGAAACTCAAGTACTTCCGTGAGAACGTGGCCTTACACTGGAACGGGTCGAGAACGTTGCAGCGTCTCAGATCAGGTGGATTTACACTGGAACGGGAAGAGAACGGGTGGAGAACGTTGTACCTTCTGGATCAAGTGGCTGTACACTGGAACTGGTCGAAATTCTAAACTGTATGTAGTTGCTTCTTCTGTGGAAATGCTTCACCGTTTCCAGGGTCGAGTGGCTTTTCACTGAAGCTGGTGGTTGAGAAGATTTCACGAAGTTACTAGTTGCGCCTCTCCAGAACTTCCGAATTGCTTTGTGGCTTTACACAACAAGTGGCCTTACACTTGGAATTCTTCAAGTTGCTTACGGGTTCCTTCAGTTTACCTTCCTCGTGGCCTTACACTCGGAACTCAACTACTAAGTCACTAATTCTCCAATTTCCCAATTAACGATTAAAATCGATTAGAAAAAAAGGCTTTACTTTTTCTAATTGGAAATTTCTACTAACTGCGCCAGTCTTATTCTTTATAAAATGTGGTGTGTTCGTTGGAGAATTGAGTAACGTAACTACTGAAGGAAATGCACAAATTTATTGAGATGTTAACAGTTAGAGATACAAAACGATACTGCCTAAATTAATGAATACAAACTACATATTTCTTAAAACCTTTCATAGTCCATGAACATTTCGCTGACACCGCGAAATTACAAGCGTTGGTGTTTATCATGTCACGTAGTCTAAATATTGAAATATAAACACACACAGTGGCGTGCTCGCCATAACATATATACCCCCGTATTATACAGGGTGTTTCATTGGGAAAGTAACATACATTAACTGTGGAAAGAGGACACTTAGACGATCTCGAAAATACCATACTTATACATGGATCTTACTCCATTAATAACAAAGATACTGGGTGTTTTATCTATTTTGCCATTTTCTTAATTGGTTCATAACTTTTTAACCACACTGTATATTTATTTTATATTTGTCACACAAATATCATTTAAGGTGTACAATAAATTAATTTATTTACAATTGTAAAAAATCCAGATCCGGATTAAAAAATATTGGAAAAATATTCCCGACCTCAAAACAACACCCTGTACATTAAATTTTTTTTAAATGGATTTTTCAGTTGAAAAGAGGATGAAAAACTACATTTGGTGGTATAATTTGAATTTTCGGCAAAATGATTTTTCTGGTGAAATTTTGAATTTATATTCGAAAATTAAGTGAATTGCGAGAGCTCTAAGTAGAAAAAAATTGAAATACAGCTTACAACTTGTCAACCTCACTGTATATTGATTTTATATTTAACACGCGAATATTCTTTTAGGTGTCCAATCAATTAATTTATTTACAATTATAGAAAATCCAGGTCCGGTTTAAAAAATATTGTGTAAATATTCCGACCCAAAAAAACACCTTGTATATTAACTTTCTTTAAAAAGGATTTCGCATTTGAAAAGGGGATGAAAAACAAAATTAGTGGTATACTTTGAATTTTCGACAAAATGATTTTTCTGGTAAAATTTTGAATTTGAATTCTGAAATTATGTCAATTGCGAGAGCTCTTGTAGAAAAAATTAAAATGCGAGTTAATTTTAATTAATACCATTATTTAATCTAAATTGGTAAAATGTTAATATTTTAGTGTTTTTTATTATGTGTAAAAAATAGTTTTTGGCGAATATTCATCTTTAAATAATGAATAAAAATAGCTAAAAATTATAACAAAACAGCGAAAATTTGCAGCATAATCACTATTCAAAACTAAAGGACTTATTCAAAATTACCACCATCAAAAATTATTTTTTTTATACGTAGGTACGGTAAATTTTTGTAGTTAGGTACCTAGCGTCATGTGTACTGTGTGTGTTGAGTAAGTGTCTTGTTACATTGCAAAGTCGACGTCATTGTCTTTGCAAAGAGACGCTAATTGTATCCGAACGTCTGCGGTCCCTCCGGTGAGTACCGATCCCACAAGGACAGAAACCATTTTCATTTATTAATTTATAATAAACGAAAAATTTCTGACCCTGGTGAGATTCGAACTCACGACCATTCGGACCTTTCGATCCAAAGGTAGGCGCTCTTACCACTGAGCCACATAGGGGGTCATCAAAAATTATTTTTATGTGTGGAAATATTAATATTTTACCAATTTAGATAAAATAATGGTATTCATTAAAATTAAGTCATATTTTAATTTATTTTACTTTGAGCTTCGCAATTCACATAATTTCAGAATTCAAATTCAAATTTTTACCAGAAAAATCATTTTGCCGAAAATTCAAAGTATACCACTAATTTTGTTTTTCATCCCTTTTTCATATGCAAAATCCATTTTAAAAAAATTTAATATACAAGGTGTTTTTTGGGTTGGAACATTTATACAATATTTTTTAATCCGGACCTGGATTTTTTTATAATTGTAAATTAATTGAATGGACACCTAAAAGAATATCGCGTGTTAAATATAAAATCAATATACAGTGTGGTTGACAAGTTGTAAGCTGTATTTCAATTTTTTCTACTTAGAGCTCTCGCAATTCACTTAATTTCAGAATTCAAATTCCAAATTTCACCAGAAAAATCATTTTGCCGAAAATTCAAAGTATACCACTAAATTTAGTTTTTTATCCTCTTTTCAACTGAAAAATCCATTTTAAAAAAATTTAATGTACAGGGTGTTGTTTTGGGGTTGGAACATTTTTTAAATATTTTTTAAGCCGGACTCGGATTTTTTACAATTGTAAATAAATTAATTTATTGTACGCCTTAAATGATATTTGCGTGCCAAATATACAATAAATATACAGTGTGGTCAAAAAGTTATGAACCAATTAAGAAAATGGCAAAATAGATAAAACACCCAGTATCTTTGTTAATAATGGAGTAAGACCCATTAAGTATGGTATTTTTGAGACCGCCTAAGTATCCTCTTTCTACAGTTAATGTATGTTACTTTACCAATGAAACACCCTGTATACAACCGCCCCCGAAGAAAGCCCCTTGGCGGACGTCTGCAAATAAAAATAAAATTGTATTTAATACTATCAAAAGTATTTAACAATACTAATGTAGGATTCGTTAAAGACAATCGTCATAAAAGTCCGTGTGATGTTTAACAGTTTTAATTAATAAAATAGATAACTAAATTATGGATACATACTATTAAGTTGACGAAATATAAAAGTGTTTGTGCAATTGCGATCAAAATTTACGTGTTCTTACAAAAAGAAATGTATTTGGAAATAGTTGCGTCTAATCAATATTATAACCAGCTTGCCATAATACCCGTCTTAAAGCGTCGCTTTAAGTTGTGTCTTTTTCAATTATCTAAAATAACACGTCCGTCGAGGTTCTGATGTTAAAATCGACTTACTCTCGAACCTCCACGCTAAATAAAAATCTCTTACAGCTAATCTCCCTCTTTCCATGGTTTAATTCGCTTTCCCCTGAGAACTAACCTATTAAAATTGTTTCAAAGGGCTCTTATGTTATTTTTATGTCTTAAGGGCGATTGAAAATAAACGCAATCTTCTCACCGCCACCCGTCGATTGGATACACCCATCTGTCCCTGTGGGCGTCGACGGACGCTCGTTTCGTGTTCGTAATAATAATTAAAAAAAATTATATACAGGAGACTTAAAATTGAGGATAACATATTTACAATTCTACACTAATGTAGTGCAATTAATGCACAATAATAATATTAATGTAATGCAAGAAACAACTACGCACAGACTCGCAACTACGTTATACCTCAATCACGCACGCAATCTCGCAAATGTAATACCTCAGTCCAGAATAACCACGCATGAAATATCGCAAATGTTATACCTCAGTCCGGTATAACTAAATACGCAACTTCGCAAGCACGGAATCAAAGAATCAACGACTACACACACAGATACCCTTACAACTCCATGCAGGAGATAGAAGGAACCATTCACGCCACGGTTACACGAATATTGTTTAATTACGCGCGAAGCATCTCTTCAATGCAGGGTTCCTTCGCCCAGATTGGCTTACCGGTTCAGTACACTAGTTAGCCAGGGTGACTAGAGCTTAGCGCCGCAAGACTGACTGTTCTTTTTAGCTGGCCTGCTTTTATACCGTTAACTGACCCACTCTTTCTCTCTTAGTTGTTCCATGGTGGGATATAGATCCTACCATGGATCTACATCCCAAAATGAAGAATATGCATTTTTTTTGTAAGCATTTATTAACAATCAGAATTACATATTCTATGAGTTAATTTGATAACAAGTACAATAACTTATATCAATGTAGTATTGTACACTAAAATGGCGTTATGAGGTACATCACCCAGCGGTTTCACCTCAGTTTCAGCGAAGATCTATGGGCCATAATCTTTGCAATCTTCTGTTGTTTAGTGGCTGCAGTAATGGTAATATTAATTGGTTGGGGTGGCCTTCCAATTTCTCGTGGTGTCTGTTGGCTCTTTCTTGAATTACTGTGCTGACTAACGGGATGTTTTGGTCTGTATGAAGAGTTTGGTTGGAAATGTACCACGGGGCATTTGCTATGGTGCGTAAAATTGTTGATTGAGTTCTTTGGATAATTTTTGTGTTTGATTTGCTGGCACAACTCCATAGTTCTATACCGTACGTCCATATAGGTTTGAAGACTGTTTTATAAATCAACAGTTTGTTCTCAATTGAGAGTCGAGATTTTCTACCTATAAACCAATTAATTTCTTTCACTTTCAACTCAATTTGTTTCTTCTTATTTAGAATGTGTTGTTTCCAGTTTAATTTAGAATCAAGATGAAGCCCCAGGTATTTGACGATATTCTGTTGTGGTATGTTGACTTGATTAAGGCTAATATTTGAGCATTGGTCTTTCCTTAGTGTAAAAGTTATATGTGTTGACTTAGTTTCATTATCTTTTATCTTCCATTTCTTTAACCACTGTCCAATTTGGTCTAGGTGTTCTTGAAGTTTTAATACTGCAGCTCTTGGATCCTCTTCAGTTGCAAATATTGCTGTGTCATCAGCGAAAGTTCCAATGGTGGTTTGTGGAGAGGTTGGTAAATCGGATGTCTACAGTACATAAAGAAGTAGACCCAATATACTACCTTATGGGACTCCTGATTGAATTTTGTTACGGTTTGATAGTTCATCCTCCATTTTAATTTCAAATTCTCTGTGATTTAGATATGATTTTAATAAATCAAAATATTTGTTGGGTAGGGATTTTTTGATTTTATAAAGTAATCCTGGGTGCCATACCTTATCAAATGCTTGGATGATGTCCAGAAAGGCTGCTGTGCAATACTGTTTATTGTCCAAAGCTTATTAGTTACATTTGATATGCGATGGCATTGTTGCACTGTAGAATGACCTTGCCGGAATCCAAATTGGTGTTCTGGGATCCAGTTTTGGTCTAGGTGTTCTTGAAGTTTTAATACTGCAGCTCTTGGATCCTCTTCAGTTGCAAATATTGCTGTGTCATCAGCGAAAGTTCCAATGGTAGTTTGTGGATAGGTTGGTAAATCGGATGTCTACAGTACATAAAGAAGTAGACCCAATATACTACCTTGTGGGACTCCTGATTGAATTTTGTTACGGTTTGATAGTTCATCCTCCACTTTAGTTTCAAATTCTCTGTGATTTAGATATGATTTTAATAAGTCAAAGTATTTGTTGGGTAGGGATTTTTTGATTTTATAAAGGAATCCTGGGTGACATACCTTATCAAATGCTTGGCTGATGTCCAGAAAGGCTGCTGTGCAATACTGTTTATTGTCCAAAGCTCTATTAGATACATTTGATATGCGATGGCATTGTTGCACTGTAGAATGACCTTGCCGGAATCCAAATTGGTGTTCTGGGATCCAGTTTTGGAATTCTAGGTCGCTCATAATTTTTTAAGTAACAGCTTTTCAAGAAGTTTTGACATTATTGGCAGTAGACTTATTGGGCGGTATGATGAAACATCTGTTAAAGCTTTACCAGGTTTCGGTATCATAATTACTTGGGCAATTTTTAGTGATATAGGCCAATAATTAAGTCTTAAGATTGCATTTAATATGTACAATAACTTCATTATACCTTTTTTAGGAAGTGGTTTTAGCATTGTTGCTGTTATGAGATCAGCGCCTGGTGCCTTCTTTTCATTCAAATGATTAATTTCATCTTTGATCTCCTTCGGTGTAATTAAAGTTAGTCGCTCTCGTTGATTAATTGGTAAGGCTAGTTCCTGCTCTACTTCTCGTACTTGGTCATTGTCGTGTGGCTTGAAGACTTCAGTTAGATGTTCAGCAAATAAATCAGCTTTTTCTTTGTTGCTTTTTGCCCATGGTCCTGGTAGTATTGAGTTTTTCCGAATTGGAGGTGAAGTATTTATTGGTTTATTTTTGTTTTTGATTGGTTTCCAGATAGAGTTATCTTGACGCCAAAGGTTTGATACATAGTTTTCAAATGAGTTGTTTCTCATCTGTTCTAGAGCTGTTTTTAAGTTTCTAGTTTTGTATATGAAATATATATATGTTTCTAGTTTTTTGAATATGAAAAATGTAGAAAAAAATTTTAACAGTAAATATATGTCGATAAAGTGATAATATGAGATCCTAGTGTATTTGTCTCGTTAAATTTTGGGTATAATACGTCGGTCAATAAGTGGCATAGTCTGCGGTAACTATTGAATCAGCATTTTTTTGCCAAAATTAAGCTTTACTCATCAAACTAATCTCTTTTAGCGGCGATGAAATATTTCAAACGCTTTCCTAATTTTTCGATGCCGCCCTTGTAAAACGATTTACTTTTACATTACATTAAAAATGGGCTTCAGTTTTTGAAACTACTTCCTCATCGGAGCGATATCTTTTGCCACAGAGCATTTATATCGGATAAAAGGTGGTAATAGCTGGGGGCCAGATCTCGACTATAAGCAACTCAAAGCGGAAGCAACTCAAAGCCAAATTTGTACATTTTTGCCATCATTTTCGTGGACCTGTGACACAGTGCGTTATCTTGGCGAAACAACAATTTTTTCTTCAACAAATTAGGCTTTTTCTTTGCGATTAAAGTTTTCCATCGTTCCAATAAACCAATATAGATGTCGTTAAATTATTTCTCTATGTTTCAAACAGTCAACGAAAATAATTCCTTGTGGGTCCCAAAATACAAAAGCTTTGGACGGTCTTTGGTCGTTGACCATCCATAATTTGGAAGTGACGGATCTATGTTTCATTCATTGTGACTAGACTTAAACAAATATTCAAATAAAAAAGTATGAAATATGCGCATAAATATGCAGTATTGTATGCAAAATATGCATATTTATCTAGAAATAAGGATGGAATAAAAAATAATTACAATATTTTTTTATTTACAAAAATACTTAAAATATTATAAATACATAACATATACAATTATTTTAACATATAAATATTATTTTGAATTGTGGTAACAATAGATTAACAAATGATGTTCAAAATTTTCTAATAAAAACATACTTCTATCTGAATACATATATATGTAAATAGAAAAACTTCTTTCGACATCAACTGATGTAACTGGGGCATTTTTTAAATTTACTATAATAGATGGTTCTAAATTAAGTGGTTCGGAAAATGTCCCAGCTAGTACTTGAACCACTTCAGAAAAAACCTGGTAACCACTATTCTTTTCCATGGTTACTTTAAATTTTTGAAAAATTTCTTTTCCAATAGTACCTTTAACGTTTTGACACAATGACTCAAATTCTTTTATTAAAACTGTACTCTCTAACAATGATAATTTGGAGGATTCTAATTGAGTTATAGTTTTCTGGACAAAACTATAATTTGATTTTATGAATGACAGTTGCTGTTGGAGGATGTTATTTTGGAAGGCTTGCTTAGCTTCCAATATAGATTGGCAGCTATCATCCGTTAAAAGGTTAATTAGTTTTTTTAATCAACAAAATGATCAGCATGGAAATTAGCTGCTTCCAACCATGTTACTCAACGTGTTAAAATGGGTTGCGGTGGCAGTCGAACAGCAGGAAGCATATCTCTGTAACATTGTGTTCTTACAGGTGATTTCAGGAATACCTTTTTAACGCTCGCTATTAAACTGTTAACTATTGGAAATTTTTTTCTTACTTCCTCCGCAACTGTGTTTATTCCATGCGCTAAACAAGTGACAGTATTAAGTTTGGATAAAATATTTTAAAATTTTGTCCTGCTTTCACCATATATGGTGCGGCATCAGATAAAATAAGCAATAATTTATCATTAGGCACAGCAGCAGGAAGAAAAAAGTTTGCTAATGCTTCTTGTAGAAACCGTAATATTGTTAGAGCGATGGTTTTTTCTACTTGCTTACAGGAAATTAAATACGATTTTGGAAAGGTTTCATCGCTAAGTACACCAATTAATAAGTGCACAATGTATCTTCCTGACGAGTCAGTGGTCTCGTCCACACATATGTAAAAGTAATTATTACCTATTTCGGCTTTTATGTTGTGGATAACTGAGGAGGAGTATAACAAATTGACATTATTTCTCTTTGAAGCTCGTTCACTGGGAATGTTTTGTTTGCAATATTTTTTTTTAAATAACCAAAGTTTTCATTAGATAATTTTGAAAGCGGTATATTAGAAGATACTAATGCACGACACAAGTCTTCGTTAAAAGTTTCTTGTTCGGTTTGTTTTTTTTAACTTGACTGAAAGCACTTGGACACTGAAGGTTGATATTTTTCACCGGATGTGGTTTTTACTTTTTTAGCTAAATGTTTCGCGGTTCTGACATGCTGAGCTATTTGAAATTTTTTTCAGATGAAATCTAAAAAAAATATAAATATTCTATAGTTGTACCCATTTTTAAAATCTAAGATTGTAGAAATAAACTAAAAATGAACCGTTTGGCATAACAATTAAAATATTTAAATTAAATCAAATAAAAATCGGTGTAGTAATCTTGAAAATGTCAAGAAATGACTGTGCAAGAAGGAATAACCCCCAAATATTTACAAAAGGGGCTTGGTCTTTTCTGTTTACATTTAAAGAAAAAATACTGTGAGCATAAATTAAAAGCACTTCATTAATTAAGTCCAATATATGATATGTTTTTGTTTTTAGCAAAATTAAAGCAAACTATGCTATTGTTAGAAAAAAAATGTTAGCGACCTTTCAGTAGACTATTGAATGATTTGAATTTTAAATAGCTATCCTATTTTTTATCGCAAGGAGTTTAAAAAATGCTTGAAAAAGAAAAAATACATCGATATATTGCGACCTAGCTTTGTGTCGGTACTTTTCTTAAACATAATCTCCAATTTTAAAATCTTTGTTTGTACCACCGTGTAAATTTTTAAAATAAAATAAAAAATAATACGTATGTACTTACGGTTTTGCCAGAACATAAGCAATAAACTTTATTCATATCCATAGATAGCTCTTTGTAAGGTTTTATCCAAGTTGAAACATTGCTTATTTTCGGCATTTTCAAAGCACAATAATTATTCACAATTAGAAATACACTTTGTTTACGCCTCCAATTTTACAACAAAAGTGAAACCAAGTGAAACTGACCGTCAAAAAAAAATTTTTACCTAAAGACATAAACTGGCAAAAACAAACCCTTAATTCCAGGACAAAACGTGACAAAACTATAAGCCGCTGTCTTTTATTAGTTACTATACCAAGAGTTTGAATACCAAAACAAAATTAAATATTGGCATTTTCATGCTATCTGTAAGTTTGAATATAAAAATATATAGTTAACACCAAATTTTCAAATTATATGCACTTTATGCTCACTTTTATAAAAATATGCAAAATTTGACATTTTTGCATTTTTTATGCATTATATGCAAAATATGCAATTTGCATATTTGCCTAAGTCTAGTTGTGACTGCTATCTATGTCTAGTTGTGATACCTATGCAAAAAGTCGGATTTATTCTGATAAAACAAGTGCAAACAGCGACGAAATTAACCAATTCTTTGTTGTTTTTGCTCTAGTGTGAGAAAACGCGCCACCCGTTTTGAAAATAGCGTTCTCACACCGAAATATTCATGTTTCATTGTCAAAACGCTAAACTTTGACAACTTTAGCATATCAGCTATTCCTTTCAACTTCACATTGCGGTTTTACATAGTAACTTCCAGCTTTTTTCGATGTTTTCGGAAATAACCGAATCATTTGACATTCCAGAGCGCCCAGCATCATTGTTATCGGTACGACCGCTTTTGAATTCAGAAAACCATCGTTTAGATGCCGGTGAAAAACTACTATTACCGGCACTCGGATGGGTGGGAGAAGAAACAATTTTTGGTCGGGTGGTTGCCTCTGATTTATCGTATTAATATTTCGATCAACCTTTATACTCAGAGACCTAGAGGTAGGAGCTCCCACCATATCAATCCACTGAATCGAACTAGATTCTCTGTCATTGTTGCAAGGCGCATGGATGGATACAGAGAGGATCAGCGGCAAGCTATGATGTCATCTTTATAAAGGAATCAATAAATTACATTTTTTCCCATTCTCTATCCAATACAGTCGAACCCGCTTATTGGAATAGCCTTAGTGTCAAGAAAAAGTATTCCTTTAACCAGGATATTCTAATAACCGATCATTGGGGGCTAATAGAAACGTTTCGGGACCTTAAATTTCTATTTCTTAAACCGGAATATTCCTATAACCGATATTCTAATAAGCGGGTTCGACTTATGCATTTCTGTGCCATACCAGACGTTTCCATAATATTCGTTTTTCAACACTTTTAATGCCACCACTCACCCCATTTGGAATCTTCGATTACGTTACAACCAAAAAAGACACAAAAACATAAAGTTTCTAAAATATGCGGTGACCCTAATTTTATGGTCGGTGGTGGTGAATATTTTAATAATTAATACTGTTTTTCAGGATTCTGCAAAATTCAATGGCTGCCACTTATGAGGATCAAGGCCCAATTCAAAATTTCCGAATAGAGATATCCATTTTCTATATTGTATATTTCGTAGTATTTCCTTTCTTCTTTGTAAATATATTCGTGGCCTTGATCATCATTACTTTTCAAGAACAGGGTGAGGCTGAACTTCAAAGCGGAGAAATAGACAAAAACCAGGTAAGGATAGTGCAATTTTTTAATATTTAAAAATAGTACAAGTAATGAAGCTTAAAATAGGACAAAACCTCGCAATTTTTACAGAATGGATCGATTTGCTTGAAAATTTGAGAATAAGTAGTGGATAGTCCATGCATCAAAATCTATATCATGCTGAAATGCGCTTTTACCATGGATTTGGTTGCCACACCATCTCGAGGGGTGGAAATTTTTTCTTATTTTATTCGCAAAAGTTGGTAAAAACTTTCATTCTAAGTAACAAACGTTCTATACATTTTTTTCATAAAATTGATAGTTTTCGATTTATTCGCTATCGAAAGTATTAGTTTTATATCGAAAAAATCAATGTTTTTAAAAAGTTTTCTGCTAATAACTCCAAAAGTTTTCGTTTTATCAAAACAACTTTACTTAACAAAAATTTATCTTTTAAAGAAATAAACAAAATCGTTTTTTAAGTTTTCTTTAAGACCAATAGTAATCGAACTGTACTTTATTATATGATGGCTCTTCTTCGTCAAATGCTAAATATTGTAATTTCAAAGTCAAAGACGGGAAAACTATGCATTTTTCGAGAACAACTTGTTCAAACTAATTTAAAGTACTTAAAATTATCTATCTCCAGAAATAAAAAAAGTCTCTAGCGTAAAAATGAAGTGACTTATAATGGAAAGAATGTCAGTCCCTATTTTTTTCAGCGAAAAAGTGATCGCAAGCAACCCCCTAATCACCACCCTAATTAAAATTAGTCATTGACCTTATTTGGTCTTTTTGTAGTTTGTAAAAAAATGGCATTTTCTTCAGAATAGCAAGATTGGCATCAGAGATACGAAAAATGTTTAAATACGATGTTGTAGCATATTTAATTCCCAAGAACATGGTTTGCAAAAATTTTTTTTACTGTAAAAATTGAGTGAGCTATTAACAATTAAAACTTGTAATAACATATAAAAACCACCTTTACCAACCCTTTCAAAGTCACCTCTTTTTGCGACTGAGGATTTTAAAAATATTTAATATTAAAAGTCTTATAGATCTTGTAAAAACCTATCAAATTATTTTTACCAAACTTTCTAAGATAAAAAGTAAAATAGTTACGGTTAATAAATCAATATATTTTTTTGAAAAAAAAAGGAGAAATCCAATAATTGGAAGCATAATAATGTAAGTTAGCGGTGGTTCTTAGTCATTGGCCTTATTTATTATTTATTTATTTATTTATGTATTATTAATAGATTCTAGAAGTTTGACTGGCTTAGAATAATTAGTTTTTAAAAAACTGGAGTTAAAAGCAAATAACGAATCTTTGTAGTTTGGTAAAAAATGCCATTTTCTTCAGAATAGAAAGATTAGTATCAGAGATAGGAAAAAATGTTTTAATATAAAATTGTAGGTTATTTGATTCCCAAGAACTTGGTTTGAAAACATTTTTTCTTTGGCAAAAATTGAGTGAATCATAAATGAATAAGTATATCGAAAAACATTGATTTTTTCTGTACAATACTAACACTTTCGATAGCGAATAAAACGAAAACTATTAATTTTATCAAAAAAATGTATAGAACCCTTTTTGATTATAATGAATAATTTTATCAATTTTTGCGGTCAAAATATAATTAAAAATTTCCACCCCCGAGATGGGGTGGCAACCACCCCCATGGTAAAAGCGCCTTTCGGCATCATATAGATTTTGATCGTTGGACTATCCACTACTTATTCTCAAATTTTCAAGCAAATCGATCTATTCTGTAAAAATTGCGAGGTGAAAAGCTCCGGTTCCTGGCCTAAAACTCCAATTCATTTTATACTATCACTAAACTGTCAAATTTTGAATCCACAAAAAAGTAAAAATTAAGCTACGTTACAACTCTTTTAACATTTTAAACCCATTTGCAGTAAAATAGTCAATCCATTTTATTTTGTAATTTTAACACCACGTAACTTTTTATGGATGCATTTTGCATATAGGTAGTTTTTTTCCATTGAACTCATCATCAAGTATTTTTTTTTCTAAATAGAATCGATTTAAAAATATACATTAATTGTCGTTTGATTTTAGAAATCTTGCATCGACTTCACCATACAAGCACGGCCGTTGGAGAGGTACATGCCAAACAAACGGAACAGCTTCAAATACAAAATATGGAGAATTGTTGTTTCCACTCCCTTCGAGTATTTTATCATGATGTTAATTGTATTTAACACGTTGTTACTTATGATGAAGGTAAGTATCCCAAACCCTATAGAGAGAACAATACATTTAACCTGATTAATCTGATCTGAGTCCAAATCAGCTGCAGTTTACCAAAATTCACAGAAAATTCCAATTCATAAAAAAGTTTAACAAGGAAACTACTTTCTTGTGGCATGTCTAAATTAAATGTTGTGTTTATATGGGATGAGCCAGAGTTGTTTATAATGACAATTACATTTTTACCTAAAAATGATTTGACGTTTCGATTTCCACTTCGGAAATCGTTTTCAAAAAGATTATTAAGAGAAATTGTGTTTAGAGACTGTAAAACCGCCAAGTTTTTGAGGGCTTTATTAAAATTGAGGTTGGTATACTTGGTCATGGTGTTGTAGGCAACAACCATGCTTTAGCTGAAAAGATCTGAGAGTGAATGTTTTATGCCCTATGGTACATCAAATTCTATTTTTTTTTTGTATGTTTTTTGCATTATTTTTATGTACTTTATGCGTTTTTTTATGGGAATGTTCGTATTGTCTTGTGTATTGTGTATTGAATACGTATTTTATGTGATTGAAGACAGACGTTTCACATTTTCTGATCCGATGTTGTTGGTATATTATTGTTGTTCACTTTTTCTTTAATTATTGGCAATCAAAGCATGCTGCTAAAAAAATGAGTAGCAAGCCTATCAGCAGGATGCAGGAGGATTTAGTTGCCAATACTTAAAAATAAGAAGTGAAGATCAATAATACACCAACAATATCGAATGAAAAAATGTGAAACGCATGTCTTTAATCATACACAATTTATATGCAATACATAATACACAACGCAATACGAACATTATCTACCATACAGAAAAACCGCCTAAAGCACATAAAAATAATGCAGAGACATGCAGAATAATTATAATTATTGGAATTTGATGTGCAAACAACATAAATAATAGGCGTAAAACATCTACGCTTAGATATTGCATGACTGTTGCCCACAAAATTATGTCCAAGTATATTAACCTCAATTTTGATATAGGCCAGGGCAATAAGACAAAAATATACGCTGTTCGTGACACTTCAGCAGCCAGGGTACTGAAGCGATTTTTCGACAGGTAATACCTATAGGAACAAATTATAGCTATTTCCTGCGTAGGATCTGACGGCCATTTTTATTTATAAACAATTAACTGTCAAAAATGGCATTTTCCCCTCTTTTTTCAAATCAACGGAAAACAGTGAAAAATGGAAAAAGCTTTAAAATGACGTATTACAAAGTTTGATATACAAATTTATTATCAAGTATATTTAAATGGGAAATAAGCCACAATTTTACCTAAAAATGATTTTATTAACGTTTCGACGCCCAAGTCGGGTGTCGTTGTCAAAATACAAAATAATACTAAATAAATAAAAATGTTGTTGCTTAGTAAAAAATTCTTCTAATAATTTATTTAATCTGACTCATTTATATCGGCAATTCAGACACGTATTATAAATTTTAAAGTAGACGACTTTAAAATGATATTGTCAATATTGATGAGTTGCGTTCCTGGGACGACTTTACTAAAAGATAGTTCATTCGATTACATGAAATCAATCCCAACTCAAGAATATCCGCCACAAAAAATCATAGCATGTAATCTGTCTTTAAAAAGACAACCAAATGCAACGGTGGCACTGAAATTCTCGCGTTAGAGATTTCATAGCAGATTAAATAAATTATTAGAAGAATTTTTTACTAAGCAACAACATTTTTATTTATTTAGTATTATTTTGTATTTTGACAACGACACCCGACTTGGGCGTCGAAACGTTAATAAAATCATTTTTAGGTAAAATTGTGGCTTATTTCCCATTTAAATATACTTGATTATAAAAATGCCACAAGAAAATAGCTTCAGAACAACATTACAAATTTATTGTTAATATAATTGCGAAAAAATGTCGGAATTGCAAAAAAAATATTTTCCCAATAACTGTTGTAAAAATTAGTGTACAGCTTTGAATTTTTTGTCAAATGAGGGTTCTTTGGTGCTTAATATGTGATAAAAATTTCAAAACGATTCATTCAATTGTTTAAATTTTATTCAAGTTGTTTATCCCCGAGAGCATTTTTTTGCAATAACATAAGTCAGAAAATAATGACCATAGAATCATTCCACAAGTGTCAAATGAAAGAGCATGAGCTACATTTTCAACATGGTTTAAAACAGTGAATAAAAAATGCATTTATTACTAATAAATAATTATGCAAAAGTATCGTCAATTATTCTTTATAAACTTTTTGAATAACTTTTTCCAAAATAATTAACTTTTTTACCCTGTTTTAAGTGCACAACTACCAAGTAATATTATCTATATCATAATTGATAAAAATTGTAATAAATATGTATAATTTCTTATATAACAAAATAAAAAGTTTATAAGGAAAGATTTACAATACTTTTCCATAATTATTTATTACTAATAAATGAATTTTTTATTCACTTTTTTTTAAACCAAGTTGAAAATATAGCATATGCTCTTTCATTTGACACCTGTGGAATGGTTTTTACGTCATTTTCTTCTGACTTATGTTATTGCAAAAAAATGATCTCTGGGATAAACAATTTGAATAAAATTTAAACAATTGAATGAATCGCTTTGAAATTTTTATCACATATTAAGCACCAAAGAACCTTTATTTGACAAAAATTTCAAAGCTGTACACTAATTTTTACAACAGATATTGCGAAAATAATTTTTTTTGTAATTCCGACCTTTTTTCGCAATTATATTAACAATAAATGAGTACATCAAATTTTATAATACGTCATTTTAAAGCTTTTTTCATAATCTCGACCATATTTATATTAAAAAAACCATGTTTCCCTGTTTTCCATTGATTTAAAAAAAAGTAAAAAATGCCATTTTTGACACTTAATTGTTTATAAATAAAAATGGCCGCCAGATCCTACGCAGGAAATAGTTACAATTTGGTCTTATAGGTATTACTTGTCGAAAAAACGCTTCAGTACCTGTTCAAGTGGCTGTTCAAGTGTCATGGAAAAAACCTTCAACAACTTGGCGATTATACACTCTTTAAATATATTTTTCTTAATAATCTTCTTGAAAACGATTTCCGGAATGGAAATCGAAACGTCAAATATTTTTTTGGTAAAAATGTAATGGTCATTATAAACAACTGTGGCTAATAAATTCCCTATGAACACAATATTTAAAAAAAAATTTAATGTTTATTAAATGGTAATATAAAATGATAATATTACAAAAAACATGACAAACGAAAGTTTTATAAAATAAAATTTATGAGCAAAGAAGTGTTTTTTTATTTTATTTATGTTTACAAACTAAAACCAATAAAAATGTAATGTGACTTTCAATATGATTATTCTGATTTAATGATATTCAATATGATATGAATTCCATTAATAGATTATTTCTATTATTTTACTATCTGGTATGAGTTTACAGCTATCGAAACATTATAAAACCACCAGACAAAATTATAAATGTAAGTGCTTTCTATTAGACCAGTAAATAAAGTTAAAACTAATTGTATTAGTCCAGTAAAAAATAACAATAAAGATCAAAACTTTCAGATAAATAAATTTTTGTAGATAACTATATTTTGGTGTTTCAAATTCTTCTTCTTTATTGTATGTAGGCTTTAAAGCCTGTTTCTTCTTCAATATTAGCCTCCTAAATTGTTTTAATATCGCACCATTTTTTTCTTGGTCTGCCAATACTTCTTCGTCCATTTGGTGACTTATCTCGTGCTATTTGTACTATCCTATCCTCTGCCATTCTACTAATGTGTTCGTTCCACTCCTGTTTCCGATTTGTCACCCATCCATTTATGTCTTCTACATTGAATGCTCTTCTTATGGTTTCGCTTTTCTCCCTATCCAACAGACTTTTCCCTGATATTCGTCGAAGTATTTTCATCTCTGTTTTTTTTTAGTAGTTGTCTCGTTTTAGATGTATCAGGTCTTGTCTCCGCCGTATATGTCAATATAGGTGTAACTGCTGCTTTATAGATTCTTGCTTTTGTGTCTTGTCTTAGGTGTTTGTTCTTCCAGATTGTGTCATTAAGAGATCCCGCCACTTAACTTGCTTTTAAGCTTTGTTGTCGTACTTCTTCTTTAACATCTACTTAACTAGTTACATCTAATCCCAGATATCTATACCTTGCTTCCTGCTTTGTTATTTTCCCATCAATTTCGATTTTACATCGTAGTGGGTACTTAGATGTTGTCATACATTTGATTTTTTCTGCTGATATTATCATATCGTATTTCTTGGCTGTTGTATTAACAATATGTGTTAATCTTTGGAGATCGTCTTCTGTATCGGCGATTAATGAGACGTTGTCTGCATAATATAATATTTCGATATTTTTGTTCTCCATTCTGTAACCATGGCCTTTACGTAGTGCTTGTATTATTTCGTCCATTGTTATATTAAAGAGCAGTGGGCTTAACGAGTATCCTTGTCTGACTCCGCTTTGTACTTGTATAAATTGTGTTAGTTTCCCATTTATATTTGCATGTATTTGATTATGGAAGTAGATGTTTTTGATGTTTTGTATCAGGTTGATTGGTATGTTTGTTCTATATAGTGGGTGTAGACGTCTTCGACTTGGATGCGATCGAAAACCTTTATCAGGTCTGTATCCTTTGTCAGGTCGGGTGTTTCAAATTAAATGAATTTGTTATTTTTATGATTCTTAAACATTATAAATATGTTAACTATACATTTTTTTGTAAATGTCTTAAACTTGCATTTTTTTTCCGTAATAACTAACAGTAAAAAGTTTCAGCGAATTAAAATCTTTATAAAAGCTGCTATTCTAGGCATTTGTTATCGAATCTTCTACAATTTTTGATAAAGAACAAAATAAAAAAAAAATAACAAAACACTATTGCCAAAGAGTTCATTTATTTGATTGTGTTGCATCTACAGAAGGCATACTTCACATTATGAAGCGCAATCCTTCGTGAATCGGTTGGTAAGCCTTGACGAAATCTGGATCCACTAGTTCACTCATATATGCCTGAGAATATAAGAAACGCATGGCAGTGGACTGAAGCCAAAAAAAACTTGCTTCAAAGCAGCCAATAATGGATCACTGGAAACATTCTCTCTCTCTCTCTCTCTCTTTCTCTCTCTCTCTCTCTCTCTCTCTCTCTCTCTCTCTCTCTCTTGTTGTTTCCCTATTACTGAGGGTCGTGATTTCTTCCAATATTCCTAACAATTTTTTTCCATTGGTCTCTATCTTCAGCTGCTCTAAGAGCGTCGCAGAATGAGTTTCCAGCTGAATTCTTTATTTGGTCAGACCATCTAGTTGATTATCGTTCTCTTGATCTTCTCCCCGGAACGTTTCCAGAAACAATTAATCTCTCCAAACTATCGTCACCTCTGCGAATCACGTGACCGAAGAATTGCAGAATTCGTTGCAGACATATTGTGGACAGCCTTTTTTTAACCTCGAATTGGTTTAAAATGGAAACGTTTGTCCAAGGTATGCGCAGCATTCTTCTCCAGCACCACATCTCAAAGGCATAAATGTTTTGGCGCACGCGTGCGCGAAGAGTCCAAGTCTCTGTTCCTTATAGAAGTATTGAGAATACAAGGGCATTCACCTGTAAACATTATAGGTTAGACTAAAAAGATATTAAGATATCCCTAGCCAATATTTTTGTGTATTATTAGATAATTTTAAGCAGGAACCCATTGAGAAATGGCCTCATATACAGAACAAAAAAAGGTTTATTTCTCTAAGACTCTGCACCGGTTTGCAAGAGCGTTGTGACAATGACAACTTGTCCTCATCTAGCGTATTTTTTCCCTTATAATTTGGTCCCGTCTGATTATTATATGTTACTAAATCTAAAGAGGGGGCTCTTAAATGACATAAAACTTTGGTAGTTTTCCATGTCTAAGGATATTCATCACCTCATGATATTTAAACTAACGCCTTTGTAGAAAGTTGTTTCAAAGCTTCCTTAAATTATATTTAAAAGATCAAAACTTGATTTGAGCTAAATGATAAAGTTATAATATTTTTAAAGTATAAAAAATAATTTGGAAAAACAAAAAAGCTCTTTATTAAAAATAATAATTCAGTATAAATTTTATTTGAAAACGTATTGGTACAAGTTTTTTGTGAATTTTGGTAAGAGACTGTAACGCTGTAAAAGTCGGCAACCATAAGGCTTCCAAGCCTCAAGTTGATACCTCCCGTGTATCTAAAACAAAAACAACACACTGAATGCTTGAAAGCATTGTGCACTACGTAAGCTTGAGGCCGGTAATCAGCATCTTTATGTATTTGTTCATGTGTTCAACATACTGTGATAACTGTTTATTATCGGTTCGTAGGAAGTTCTTTCCCAAATAAATGGTATTTGAAGGTTTTCATTAAGTACAAAATAATACATAAATTTGTTAACTATCAGTATCAAAGTAATGCTGAACAAAATCCAAAAAAAGATAAAACTTTTAACATGAATATATAACTTGTATATAATCTATTTATATTTTTCTTCTTCTTCTTGTGCTTGTTCTTTCTACTTTCTTGATATGATAGGTCTTGATTAATTATTTATATGGGAAATAAGCCACAATTAAAATGAAAAAAATAATTTTATTAACGTTTCGACGCCCAAATCGGGTGCCGTTGTCAAAATACAAAATATTACTAAAATAAATAAAAGTGTTGTTGCTAAGCAAAAAAATTCTTCTAATAATTTATTTAATCTCACTCATTTATATTGGCAATTCAGACATATATTATACATTTTAAAGTAGAAGACTTTAAAATGATATTGCCAATATTTATGAGTTGCGTTCCTGGGACGACTTACTGAAAGATAGTTCATTCGATTACATGAAATTAACCCCAACTCAAGAATATCCGTCATAAAAAATTATAGCATGTGCTATGTCTTTAAAAAGACAACCAAATGCAACGACAGTAAAATTCTCGCGTTAGAGACTTCATAGTAAATCACAAAAAAAAAATTCAGTGGAGAGATTCAAGTATAGTCCTGAAAGAATCAGATAGTAAAAAGAGAAAAATCAAAGAAGCGGCTCTAATTATGCTAAATGAAACCAATTGTGTCGCAAATTCTTCGGTAGAATGCAGTAGGATGTGGTTACCCATACTGAAAGAGGAAGTCAATAGAAAGAAAATACCAAGATTAATAAGTCAATAATATCGAGCTAGTACATATTTTATATTTTAGTATTACTTATATATCTAGTATTATTAATATTATTTATAATTTAAACATGTTACAAGTCAGAATTTGGTATTATTTTTTGAGAGTAAATTAATGTAAGACCAAATACTTACGATGTCGGGATAGTATCACAGGGTTTTTCCTGGTTTTCCCTTGTGATTTACTATGAAGTCTCTAACGCGAGAATTTTACTGTCGTTGCATTTGGTTGTCTTTTTAAAGACATAGCACATGCTATAATTTTTTATGACGGATATTCTTGAGTTGGGGTTAATTTCATGTAATCGAATGAACTATCTTTCATTAAGTCGTCCCAGGAACGCAACTCATAAATATTGGCAATATCATTTTAAAGTCTTCTACTTTAAAATGTATAATATATGTCTGAATTGCCAATATAAATGAGTGAGATTAAATAAATTATTAGAAGAATTTTTTTGCTTAGCAACAACACTTTAGTTTATTTTAGTAATATTTTGTATTTTGACAACGGCACCCGATTTGGGCGTCGAAACGTTAATAAAATTATTTTTTTCATTTTAATTGTGGCTTATTTCCCATATAAATAATTAATCATAAAAATGCCACAAGGAAATAGCTTCAGAACAACATGATAGGTCTTCTTTTTATTAGTCAAGAAAATTTTGGGCGCCTTTCTGAGTTAAAGCGTAGATGTGGTGGATAATTAAACTCGAATCCTGCTTGCTGCTCCAGCTCAAGTGGTTCATATTCCCTACTAGGGTTTTCATAACTTTTAAATATAACCTACTGAGAGTGATGGCCACGAAGATGCAGTGGTAGTTCTTGCAGTCTGCTTTATTCAAAGTTCAATTAGTTTGTTGTTCATTTTGGTAATTGTTTTAATAGGACCTGAAGATGATCTGTTTCTCTTACGCAACAGGCGAGTTACGCCGTTAAGTTTTGTATAGGCAAGTGTTTTTGTTGATCTACTGAATGAGACCTATGAACGTGAAAGTATTGGTTTTCATCTGATAGTTCAATTTTATTAGTAATTGTGTTAGTTATGATTTTTCTAGCCAGTTTCAGAACTGCTAAGCAGGTTGACTACTCTACAATTTTCTGGTATATCGCTCTTCTTGATCATTAGAAGCATGATACTAGTACACAAACTGTTAAATTTTGTATGCTATATTATAATTTTAAACACAATCAATTCAAATAAATAGAGGTGTAAGACAGGGTGAAACAATATCACCTAAACTTTTCAATCAGGCTCTGGAAAATATCTTTAAATGATTAGAATGGGAAGAAAAAGGTATACAAATTTGTGGACAACACTTGAACCACCTAAGGTACGCCGATGACATCGTATTACGCCTAATCGGTATGTATTGAGCCTAATCCTATCCTCCTCCTCAGTCGTTTCCTCATTGCTGAGTGTCGTGATTCCCTATAATACGAGCAACTATTTCTTTCCATCGGCTTCTGTCCTGAGCTTCCCTCATGGATTCAGATAATGTTTTTCCACTGGCTTTCTTTCTGTACTTGATTCGTCCATCGAGTAGGTGAGCGACCTACTCGAGTCTCTCAAGATTATCATCACTTCTTGCAATATGGCCGAAAATTTTTAAGACGGTGGAGAGGCAAATAGAGGAAAGTCGAGTCTGAATATTAAGCTCTTGGAGGATTGAGTGATTTGTTCTGTGTTCCGTCCATGAGATCCGAAGCATTCTTCTCCAGCACCACATTTCAAAGGCGTCAATCCTTTTTCTGTCTTCCGATTTCATTGTCCATGTTTCGGATTCGTAATTAAATATGGGAAAAATTAAGGCACGTACTAATTTTATTTTGGTGTTCTTCGACAAGGAGCGATCTTTCCAGATTTTCGATAATCGACTCATAGCGTTTTTGGCCATGCCTATTCTCCTACGTATTTCTGTTTCACAAGATCATGTATTACTGATGTAGGATCCTAGATAATTGAACTCGTTAACCAATTCAAACTGGTTTAAGGCTCCTGTTGTCTGAAGTGAATTTGAATAATCTGCTATCATAATTTTTGTTTTTTGTTTATTGATCTTGAGACCACCATTTTTCGGCTTCTACTAGCTGCAGCAGGCTGGACATTTCCTCTTCGGATGCAGTTATTAATGTTGTAATCCTATCCAACAGTGGACAAATACACAGAAAATTTTCCAGTATCTCGTCTTCGCCCAGTCAAAACCTGCAATCCACACTTTCTGGCTGTGTTATATTAAGAGATCTAATATAATTCCCAGATCATTCATATTCATACCTAGTAGATCTTTGGATTTCTGAAGGTTCATGTATAAAAGACTTCGAATGTTTAAGATCTATTTCTTTGTACCAATGATTACGTTTTATTCATTCCACCCAGTGTGATATCGGTCTTTTGGCTATGCTCCTTGCTATGAAAACTAAAGGTTCTGGGCCTATTATTGTTTCTTTTGCCCCTCCCCTGGCAAGAAGTTCCGCTTTTTCATTCATTTCAATGCCAGTATGTCGTCGAGATACCCAGAGGAAACTTGCTTTGTTATTTTTTTGATCTAAATCAAATTTTGTGAAGAGAGTTCCAAACTAACTTTGAGAGTCAATTCGATTCAATTCCAGAGCCTTTACCACCTGGCTACCCGATATTATTTTTATAGATACGTTCCTGCAATTTACTCTGAAAGGACGTGGAATAATTGTTTCCATTTTTTTTTGCGCAACACTTCGTCGGTTGTATTGGCGCAGTATGAATTACGCAGGTTTTCTGGCCATTCGTCACCAACTGGGCAAATACTGCGGCATTTAATCACTTGCCTGGAAGAGACTGGGATAACACCAGATGCTTCCAAAGCTGATCGGACCGGAGCAGAGAGAAGGGCGATTTTTTACCGAAAATTATTAAGAGCGATGAAGCTCATTTCATCTTAGCGGTTATGTGAATGAAAAAAATTATTTTTTAAGCACCAAAAATCAGTGGGTCATCCACAAAGAGGCATTACATCCGCTCAAAGTTACTGCGTGGTGTGCTTTTTACGCTGAAGGACTCATAGGGCTATTTTTCGTTAAGAACGCCACATGCCTTCTTCTTACGACTCCGGACGGCGCGAGCTACATAATCATGACTACCGAATTTTTACTCGTCAATTGGATGACTTTTTCCGCATGAATTGGGACTGTTTTTCAGAAAAACAAATAAATTACAACAAAACAACATTGACTGATTACTTTTTGCCCCACCTGTTGATACCTCTATATTCAAATGAATATTATACATATTCTGTATTTATCTAAACATGTTTTAAACTCTTTTCTTTAAGATATTACCTCTACTGTTCTAATGTCTCTTCTATTTACGTAATAAGAAAAAAAGTTAGCATTATAATAAAATATTTTTTATAAATTTGTCTATAGTAGCTTAACAAATAAACATTCAAATACTTTTTATTTGGGGACACAATTTTCTGCGAATTTCCCGAACCCGTATAGACTATCTACAATAGGAATATAATATAGAACTTAACCAGCTAAATATTATCTTAGGATCATTTAGGATATTTAGATCTTACTTATAGAAACCTATTACTAGTTTAACGTTAGAACTAGATTACAATATTATTAACTATCTCATTATCTATGGCTATTGTAGACTATAGCGTAATATTCATTCTAAGTAAATATTGATTGGAATAAGTAAAGAAAAACAGGTGATTTAATTTAAAATTCCTCAGTTACTGAAGTTTTGGTTTTTACTGTTTATTATTCGTTCGTGTAAGTTTATTTGGTTTTTAAGGTTTATAAAATTTTTTTATTAAAAATGGTGTTTAAACGAGTAAAAATAAGGAATTTTAAATAAAAAAGTGCAGTTAAAGGTATCTGGTTGCTAATATGTCCACTACAAATAATAAAGATGAAATAACTGAACAGAATTTGATGAATATTTATCTAAAAGTATAGTTTTGTTGGTTATGGATATAATTTCTTTTATTTTCTTTATTTTGTTATTCAAAAATTCATAAGCGGTTTTTCTGATATGCAATAATTTAAGCCTTCTTTTACTGTTTTATATTATTTGAAGTTAGTGATTCCATAAAATTAGCCAAAATCAAGTAAGCTACTGGATCAAACAACATCCCAATTGTACTGTTAAAAAGACTATGTTTTCACTCTAATGGCATATAAAACAACATAATGGCATCTACATCCCACCAGAATGAAATCAATGGGAACCTTCCCTGGTTACACCTCCGAGCCTTCTACAATTTGCAAGCCTGAGATTTGGATGCTGAGACTAAGGAAGATGGGGGAATTCTACAATTTACAATTCACGTCCCATCTGCTCAGCGCGGTAAAGTTCCAACGAGAAGGGTTCCCTTAATACTCCAATCAGAGTAAATGTAAATCAAAAATGAATAACCATTTTTAATTTCGTTGCAAAACGAAAATACAGCCGAACCATATTCCAGTCGAATCAGAGAGTGCAGCAAGCACCTCTACCGGTTTCGAAACTTATTAGTCTCTCATCAGGAGGCACATATGCTGCTCTCCCTGATCCAACCAAAACAAACCCCAGCGTGCAGTCCCGGATTGCAACGAAAGAAATGGCATAGATGCCCTAGCGGCAACTGCTAGCAAAAAGACTAAGTTTTCACTCTGGGTGATTCTCAGTCTTACAAGTTTTTTCGTGGGATGCATAGTTTTCGAGATAAACGCGGTTAAACTTTCAAAAAATTGAAAAAGTGCAATTTTTGAACCCGAATAACTTTTGCTTAAAAAATAAAATAGCAATTATGCTTACTGCTTTTGAAAGTTCAAGTCAAATTCTATCTGTTTTGATTATTTGCATTGCTAAAAATTAAGTTTTTATTTGTTAAACAAAGCCATAAACACATAGTATTTCCCGTGCCCAATGCATGAGATTTAATGTACGTAATCTACGTAGACATTGTCTATATGCGCGCCTACTCGTTTGATTTCAAATGAGAAATGCATTGAAAACATCATTCAGTCACTATGTGTTTATAGCTTTGTTTAACAATAAAAAAATTAATTTTTAGCAATGAAAGTAATCAAAACCGATAGAATTTGACTTTAACTTTAAAATGCGGTAAGCAGAATTGCTATTTTATTTTTAAATCAAAAGTTATTCGGGTTCAAAAATTGCAATTTTTCGATTTTTTGAAAGTTCAACCGCGTTTATGTCGAAAACTATGCATCCTACGAAAATACTTGTAAAAACATTTTTTGCATAGAATGACCAAAAAAATACAAAAAATTGTTTTTTTGCGAAAAATCGCTGTTATGTGATTCCTCAAGTTCTTTGTTTATAACAATCTTATCGACATCCGGATCAACTGTTACCCAACAAATTCGTGTTCTACGGGTCAAAATACATAAAAATAACTTGGATAAGTCCATCTGAATTAAGGAGGCCGTTGTACCCCCACTGGCGACAGGACTATACTGGCTGCTTTCTTTTTTCAATTAGTTTATTGTTATTTGTTTTTTATGAAGTAAACGCAGTTATTCTATGGCATTGTTTTCATAAAGTTATTCGAGTAATAAATAAGAATAAAATCAACACACATACTTAATTAAAATTTTGTATCGTGAACGTATTAGCAACCTTAAAAGTTCTTGTGCAAGGCATGGTTCATATTATATAAATCTACAATAAAAGTTTCCATGATCGTTTCTTGAGTTCTTGCAATTGGAATATTTATTTGAGAAATGTTCTTGTGCAGTTTCGTGTAAAGAATGTCCAAAAGCTTCTGTTCGACAAAAATAAAGCATCGTATGCACAAAAGAGTCGTGTTCATTAAAGAAAACACTTGAAAAGCATGTTGTTTCAGATTGTTCAAAGTTGAGATTGTCACAATTGTCTAAAGTTTTAGATTTTTTAAACTTTTTTAAATCAGAATCATTCATGAATGAAATTGAAAATCAACTAAAAAGTAGTTTATTGAGTTCGAAATACCATAAAACAGATGTTATTTAGAAACGTTTTCTATGCATATACGACTATTGCGTTGTAAATAATGAGAAAATGGATGACTACACTTTGCACCGAAGCTGAAAACCTATATGAACTCGTCGACAGCTTCAATCTCCACAAGAAAATTTAGAAAATTGCTGAAATTATCAACAAAAAACAAGTTACTGGTATGACTAATGACTAAAATAAACTAATAATGCATCCTCACGATATACTTAATACTTGGAAAATGTACACAGCAAATTTGTTCACCGATTACAGATCACAAAAGTCACCGTAACTTGGAGACCGTTTGAATGGCCCAAGTACGGTATGCGGCAAAATTAACAGTCATCGTTCATCATCATCATCATTCTCTTTGAATTATTTCTATACAGGGTCGGCTTCCCTAATTACATTTCTCCACACAATTCTATCTTGGGTCATATCAATGTTAATCCCCTTTACCAACATGTCCTGCCTTATCGTCTCTCCCCAGGTCTTCTTTGGTCTTCCTCTCCTACTCCTTCCACGAATCTGCACTTCAGCTACTCTTCGTATTGGGTGATTAACGTCTCAAACTTGAACATGACCAAACCATCTTAACCTATGCTCTCTCATTTTGGCATCAATTGGTGCCACACCTAGACTTACCCCAATATACTCATTTCTAATTTTATCCTTCTTTGTCACTCCACTCATCCATCTAAGCATTCTCATTTCCGCCACATGCATTCGTTGTTCCTCTTTCTTTTTCACTGCCCAACATTTAGTTCCGTACATCATAGGCGGTCTTATGGCTGTTTTATAGAATTTTCCCTTCAACTTCATTGGAATTTTTCAGTCACACAACACAATACTCGCTTCTTTCCACTTCATCCATCTAGCTCTAATTCTACTGCATGCATCTCCATCTACTTCTCCATTACTCTGTAATACCAATCCTAGGTACTTAAAACTATTGATTTTCACAATAATTTCACCATCCAAATATACCATTTTATTTGTAGTAACTCCATCTTTAAATGAACATTCCAAATACTCTGTTTTTGTCCTACTAAGTTTTAAACTTTTCCTCCAGAGCTTGTCTCCACTGTTTCAGTTTTTGTTCCAAGTCTCTTTCATTAGGCACCATGGAATGCTACCCTGTAAATTCGCTGTTACCTGGTCCAAAACTAATGAGAATAAATAAGGACTAAGCAACGAGGCTTGGTGCAATCCTACTTTCACCTGAAATTTATCAGTCTCTCCAACACCTGTCCTAACACTAGTCGTTACTCACTCATACATGTCTCTCACAATCTTTACATATTCGCCAGGGACTCCTTTCTTATTGAGTGCCCACCACAGAATCTCTCGAGGAACTCTATTATAGTGAACTTCTCAAGATCAATGAATACCATATGAGCGTTGGTTTATTTATTTCTGTATTTCTCCATCAGTTGCCTTACAATGAAAATTGCATCTGTTGTTGATCTGCCCTGCATAAAGCCAAATTAATTATCGGATATATATATCGGTTTCTTCACGTATCCGTCTATCAATTACTCTCTCCCATATTTTCATGGTGTGGCTAAATTAACAGTACCTACTGAAATTTGTATGCCCCAAATTTGTATGTATCATGCACCAAAACGTACTGAGTGATTTCCGAACGTCGTTCTAACGTATGCGTATGTGAATGTCGTGGTAATCTTAGGTGCTTCAGGATGGATATCAGTTTCGCAGATTCTCAGACGATCAAACATTAATACAGAAAGTTTAGATCAAATAAATTATGTTTTTCTTTGTTTCGTCGATAATCTTCGGAGCTACATAGCAATAATTGAAAATACACGATTTCGGAGCGCTAATTTGTTTATAAAAAAACACCATCTGCGGACTTTGCATACCCACATTACTAATACATACAATCATAAGATTCGATCCCAGCAATAAAATTGGTATTAAATAAGTTTTCCTTGTTTTGTCCTAATTTGCCTAGAGTACTCTAGTTTATGCTATTTTGAACTATTCATTTTAAATTTTTTTAAGTAAAATCAAACTTTATCTGAAAATCTTAACTTTGTGCAACCACTTTGTATGTTTCTACATGTCCTTAGTTACAAATTTAAACTGCACAACTTGAAACTTGCAATAAAATTGACGTTCAAAGCCATTTTGCACACTTGTTTACAAAATTCATGCTTTTTGAAGTTACACAATTGCTGTCACTGTTATGTTCCAACTGTCATATCGATGTTTTGGTATTACTTTCCCCCTACATCAAGGCCTTACCACAATTTTTGATATTTCTATATTATCATGTTACCACCTTCATAAACCTGTATTTATAAATAATCTGTATAAAATTTATATATTTCATAATTTTCTACCAGATCGAAAGATTTAAATGGATAAATAAATAAATATGTTATGATCTGTAAATAAAATTAATAAATAAACAAACGTATACTAAAATAGCTAACAAAACTTAAAAATAACGTATAGGTGTAAAAAATAACGACTTTCCTTTGCCTCTTACATATTTAATACATTTTTGTTTTTGTGTCTTGACTCTAGCTTTTTTTATCTTGGGATGCTGGGTAAATTTCGTGGTTCTACCGAATTAGACCTAGCAATTTTTCACCTTTCCTCATGTTTGCCACCATCAGTTTGCTTCTTGATGCTTTAAGTGAAACAATTATTCCTTAAGAATCAAAAACTACTAGAGTACAACAGTAGGTCCTCTTGTATTCGCGAGATCGAGTCATCCACCAGGAGTGATCACAGGAGGGGAGAGAGCACTCCTTAACTGTTTTGGCCAAAATCTCCTCTCTTTGGAGGTCTGTTAGATCAGCATATTTTCCAGCATTGCTTTGATCCAGCTGAATTCGGTAGCGGATATCCCTTCTGATGCTGCTAAAGAGAATTTGGTAGTGTATTATTAATTGTGGCTTCCATTGTATATCTAGAGATTAAGAAATTGGAAGCTTTTGAGCTTTGGTGTTATCGAAGAATCCTACGAATATCATGTTAAGACAAAGTTAGCAATATTGAAGTCGTTGATAGGGTTGATAAGAGGAAAGAAATTATACAGACAATTGAAAGGCGAAAGCTTGAGTATTTCTCTCATAGAGTAAGATGTCATTATAGTCTGCTGCGTTTGATTATAGAAGGTAAAATAAAAGGTAAACAAGATTTAGGAAGAAGACGAATTTCCTGGTTCCGAAATCTAAGGGGATTGTTTAGTCTGAGCGCTAACCAACTATTCAGAGCTACTGTAAGTAAAATACGAATTGCCATCTTGATGTCCAACCTTCGAAAAATCGGTTAATGCCATGTCTCCATTATGAATGGAATGAACTACTTCGTCCAGTCCTGTTCCTGTTGATTTTCCTTCTTGACATGCGTGTTGGTTTCCATGCAGAGGATGATCCCTGAATGGCCCCTTAGTATATTTATTAAGACTTTTTTCTATTGTCTTCAACATAAATGATCTAAGACTGATCAGTCTGTAGAATTTAGGTAGGGCGTTATCTTGCCGTTCTGTTTTGTGCATGTCACCACCTTACAGTTGTCGACGGCCTAACCTAGAAGTTTTTGGTATATAATCTAGCGCTAAACTAGCCCTAAAGATATTCGTTGGGATGGGAAATAAGATGTCCAATCCTTTTTTTCCTAGGGCAGGATATATTACATACTCTCCTAGGTATTTAAATGGAAAAAACTGGTTTGTGGCCTATTTTCCAATATTTTTTCCTATGATATTTAGGTTTTTCTAGGTTTCTAGCCTGACGTTTGCTTATCGGTAATACATTGTTTAACCTGTTCTAGCTTAAAATGTATTTTCCCAAAAAATCTGTATTCAAGTTGTGCACCTGATATTAAACATCGTCAGTTTCATCAATCTTGTTTTCCCTAATACCAAAATGTATCCTCTGATTTTCCAAAATTTATAATTAAATAATTATGTTCATAATGTAGTTTTGTTCATATGGGCCATTCCACGAACATACGCCTGTTTTGGATTACTTCGACAACGAATATTTTACTGTGCAACATAAGAAGTACGAAAGTAAATGGCGCTAATAATTATTCCAATAAACAACAATGTAATTTGCAATTTACTTTCGTTCTTCTTATTTTGCACAGTAAAATATTCGTTGTCGAAGTAATCCAAAACAGGCGTATGTTCGTGGAATAGGGTATAGGACAAATTCATACGCTCCTAAACAGCGGGTTTATATGCCCAATCTATAAAATAGGGATATAACTTCAGTCATAGGATATGCTTCATAAAAATTAAAGTATGGTAAGAGTACTTTTCGATAGTGATATAAAATATAGTGTAATCCATTTAAAATGACTAACAAAATAATGTATTTGGCTTTTGACTAACCCTTTTATTCGATTTAATAAATGTTATCAAAATCACTCATTTTTTTAAATTTTTGACAATTATTATTAAGAGGAAACAGTAGCGATCAACAGGTAGCAAAAACGCGTGCCAAGATTGCGGCTGTAATTTTGAATATTTTTTCGAGATATTTGGCACACGTATTCGTAATATAATAAAGAATGGCGGTACAGAGCCCAATTTGAAAAATATATTAATATGTGGAAATTACTCTGTAATTAAATACAATATTAAAAAGACGAGCCTGTACCGCCATTAAGAAGAACAAAAAAATACACTTTCTTCAAATAAACGTTTTTATCCGATGCCTAGATTTTGTGTTATTTTGGAACTACTAATGAAATAAAAAATTTTAGTAGTTCCAAAATGACACATAATCTAGGCACCGGATAAAAAAGTTTATTTGAAGAAAGTGTATTTTTTTGTTCTTCTTAATGGCGGTACAGGCTCGTTTTTTTAATATTGTATTCAATTACAGAGTAATTTCCACATATTAATATATTTTTCAAATTGTATCGCCATTCTTTATTATATTACGAATATGTGCGCCAAATATCTCGAAAAAATATTCAAAATTACAGCCGCAATCTTGGAACGGGTTTTCGCTACCTGTTGATCGCTACTGTTTCCTCTTAAATAACTATAGTTGAAATAGATTATGGTTAATGTACTCCTTTATTGTATAGGACATTGAACATGATACGATTAGTAGTGTTATAACTTTTTAAATACATAGTATAATAATTTTAAATACCCTATATTATTGTAATGGGGAAGTGAAGCACATTTCAAATTTAAAATAAAATACAGGGTATTCAAAAATATAACTTTAATCTTGTACGCCGTTATGAAACATCCTGTAGGATTGTAAATAATTTTAAAATCAGGATATTAAAGCCGTCTGCAATTCTGTAAATCACTCTTGTGTACCTTTTACTAGAACGGATCCACTGAGCTTTCTCAGACTAATTATCACCCTTAATGTATTTCTGCTTGCTTATGTCCTTAATTTATGCCCTATCCACAGACCTTGATAACATACTTAATTAATGGTCCTTTGTTTTAAAAAATATATCTTTTAATATTATTTATCATTAATCTGTTTTAATGCAATACTTTTATTAAATGATTACAAATTACAAAACTTCTGGTGGTCACCTATTGAATCTAACAACAACCTTTATAGCCTAATAAAATAAAAAAAAGTCAAAATGTAAATTCGTACAGGTTAAAACAAATTTTATATCAAAGTTTAGGTGGGTACAAAAGATATTTTCGAGAAAGTATCCAAATCATAGAAGGGGATCATTGTTTAAATAATTAAAAAGGGGTCATTTTTGCAAAAAAAATACTTTTTAAACTGCTGAGGTAATTCACTTATTAATGAAGGTCTATCGGATTTTTTCCTGCAAAGTTAAAGGATAAATCTTTCACATAAGATTTACTGAATTAAATTTGACCCCCTATTTATTTAAATAATTGTATATAAAAATTTAAAAACAAATTTGCAAATAATTATTTTTAGCGTTTTAAATAAGCACTATAAAATATCTTATTTTACGGACAAAGTTGCGCTATGTTACCAGTATTAAGTAAAAAAAAACTGGTCAAAAAATATTTAATATTTTTGAAAATATTGAATTTGTTTATTAAATGTTACTATATTTTCAATTGCAAAAATGCGGTTGTTGCCAAAGAAATATTCACCTGCTTAAGATCTCATTATTTTTATTTTTATGTATGTTTTCGATAAATGTATTGATAAATTCAAATTTTAATTAAACTCCCCCCTAAAATGGCATTTGAAAATTATTCAAATTTGTTTATAATTTGTTTTTTTAATAACGTCTCGGGGATTAAGTATTTTGAAATGCCGTTTCGATGATTGCCTTCCTGGGAATTTTTTACTAATTAACAAAATTTTTTTGTCGTTTTTTTCTTCTTCTTTTTTCTTGGAGTTATATTTTTTTTTATTTTATTTTTCTTTTAGGGTTAAATTTTATTAAGAATGTCGAATCTCTGAGTTGTAGATTCTAGACCTAAAAATATTAAGATTTAACTAAAATCTCTAAAATAAAATGTGGCTACTTACTGAGTTACAGGGTGTTTTATTTAAAAATTTAAAAATTATTGTTACCAAGTACTTTAAAACTATTTGACGTATCCTTATCATACTTGGCAGAAAGTGTGGCTATTATACACCCTACTAAATTGTGATTAATAAACGTTTCTAGCTAGTGCCAGAGGCGTACAACAGGGGATAGTGAATGATTGACCCTTCCCAAATTCTACGCCACTGAGTGAATTACTATTTTAGGAAATTTTTCGATTCTCCAATACTTTGTATGTAAATAACTTTATTGGTATCGATAAAGTCATCAGTTTGAGAGATATTGGAAGTTTAAAATGAATGAATGGATAAATCAAAATAATTATGCCATTTAATTTTCAACGTCCAATATCTCGAAAACTAATGACTTAATTGTTACCAGTAAAGAGTATATTATTTACATAGAAAGTATTAGAGAATCGAAAAATAATTCACTATCCCCTGTCGTACACCTCTGGTAGTAGCTAGAAACTTTTATTTATCACAATTTAGTAGACTGTATAGTACCCACACTTTCTGCCAAGTATGATAAGGATACGTCAAATAGTTTTAAAGTACTTGGTAACAATAATTTTTAAATTTTAAATGAAACACCCTCTGTAACTCAGTAAGTAGACACATTTTATTAAAGAGATTTTTGTTAAATCTTAATATTTTTAGGTCTATAATCTACAACTTAGAGAGTCGACATGCTTAATGAAACTTAACCCTAAAAGGGCCCGTAGTAATATAACTCCAAGAAAAAAAAAGAAGAGAAAAAAAAGACAAAAAAATTTGTTAATTAGTGAAAAATTCCCAGGAACTCAATTATCGAAACGGAATTTCAAAATATTTAATCCCCGCGACGGTATTAAAAAAATAAATTATAAACAAATTTGAATAATTTTCAAATGCCATTTTAGGGGGAAGTTTAATCGAAATTTGAATTTGTCAATACATTTGTCGAAAATATACATAAAAATAAAAATAATAAGATTTAACAAAGGTAAATATGTCTTTGGCAACAACCGCGTTTTTGCAATTGAAAATATAGTAACATTTAATAAACAAATTCAATATCTCAAAAAATGTTAAATATTTTTTAACCAATTTTTTTTTTGATTAATACTGGTAACATAGCGCAACTTCTCCTGTAAAACAAGATATTTTATAGTGCTTATTTAAAACGCTAAAAATAATAATTTGCAAATTTGTTTTTAAAGTTTTATGTACAATTATTTAAATAAATAGGGGGTCGAATTTAATTTAGTAAGTCTTATATGAAAGATTTACCCTTCAACTTTGTAGAAAATAATCCTATAGATCTTCATTAGTAATTGAATGACCTCAGTAGTTAAAAAAGTTTTTTTTTTTGCAAAAATGACCCCTTTTTAATTATTTAAACAATGATCCCCCTGTATGATTTGGATACTTTTTTGAAAATATCTTTTGTACCCACCTAAACTTTGATATAAAATTTGTTTCAACCTGTACGAATTTACATTTTGATTTACATGTAGTGTAAGTTTATTTTACTAGACTATTAGTCACGAACCATATCTAAAAAAGGAATACTTACTTAGAATGGAATATTTCCCTTAAATACATAGTTCTATTTAGAATGAAAAGTGGCTAGTGCCTGCCGAATATGCGAATTTTTATCTTGTGTTAACAGTATGACAAGCAAGGCGAAACCTACACCAGTACATTAAAGTATCTCAACTGGGGATTCACAGGAATGTTCACTGTGGAGTGTATCCTGAAGATTCTCGCATTCGGCGTAAGGGTAAGGAACATAGGAACGACCGTTGAACAATCTTAAGTACCTTTGACATTCAGTTATCTGTTTTGAGATCAGTAGTTTCCTGTAGTAGTTTTTACGATTATTATTCAGATATAACTAAAAATTTAAAATTGTACGAATTGTACAAAAAATTGTACAAAAATTATACGATTAAAAATATTTAAACTATACAAAAAAAATTATAAAAACATCTAAATATGAAATTTTCTTAGATTTTTCTGTGATATATGCGCGGTTAATATTAACGAAATAAACTAAAATATAACAATATTAAATATTCACTACAAGAGATGTTCTTGTTGGTATTCTTGTCCTTGTAACTTATAGATCATTATTTCAGTTGCATAGTCTTCTTTCAATATAATTTTTTTAATTATTTTGGTGGAGCTAGTTCTATATGACAATGGTTCCACAACAGATTCTAGTTCTGCACAACTAATTTTCAAGCAAGTCAGAAAAAGAAGAAACAGAAAATAAATCAGCCCCCTTTTCCTTGTATTATATATTCTAGGTATAAATTTTTAGATGAATGGCAAAAAATATCATAGGATTACACCAGGATTCTTGTCGAAAAAATTCTTTGCTTCTCAAAAAGAAAGAACTGTCATATTGACGAAATGGAAATGGACATGGACGAATAAAGAAATGGAAACGTCAAAACAAATGTAAAATGGTTAAGGTTTAAAATGTAAAAGGAACTGTGATGAAGTTGCTAATATTCTATATTAAACATCGCAAAAGATAAGTGGAACAGTCTTACTTCCAATTGCAAGACTGGGGCCCAGATTACGTACACTCGATACGCATCGTATCCGCCATGTTTTACCGTAGCGCCTTATGGGAAAACATGGCGGACACGATTCGTATCGAGTGTTCGTAATCCGGGCCTTGGTCTACGTCTAGCATGACACATGCATAAAAATCTTCTTAATGGAATTGAGTATTTTTACAATATTACTAAGTTATGGAGAGTTAATAACTTAATCAACAGATACAGGGTAAGAACTCTCAAAACACGTCTTCCATAAACTTAAAGAATATTACAGCTAAATTATTGTAAAAAAATCAGTAAGAAAAAAGTTGCAAGAATGGATAAAACATTTAGGATATTACATAAGACATATTTATTAAAGAAGAGATGATCAGCTATGATTATAATAAGAAAGGATAAATTAGCTGTTCTAATAATCGAGATATCACTATTAAAGAACAAATGCCAGTCTTTATATACGATGGGAAAAATTGGAGGACAAAATATTTATTTTTTTTTATCCACCGTGAACCAACATATCTTTTTAAATCATCTGCTCACCTCATTTATTCGCTACATTTGCTTTCCAGTGCTCTTTGGGACTTCTCTATATTATCGTTATATTATCCATGTGCAACCTTGTCATTGTCCAAGTTTGGCATCAATCCGTATAATATCATCTGGCAATACGCATTGGTCAAATACTTTTATTTTAAGATATTGCTGATATTTATGATTCTATAATGTGAAAGCCAGTTTTACAAATTCTATCTATGCTAATCTTATTTGATGTTTTATCTTCACAATATATTTTCTTTGTTCACTTTTATTATTTACCCCAAGTATATGTAAACTGGGACCTGTTCTGTCTTCTTAGGCTGTACTTCTATTGTGATATTCTTTGAGTTGTTACTCATTTTTTTTATTTTTCCTAGTTCACTCCAAAATGAATGAAAGTTATATTCATTTAGTTGTTCGATTAGGATTTTTAGAGTTAATAAGTAATTAGGGATGCTAAATCTGTTAGTCCGAATTTTTTAGGTGTTTAATTCGTATTGAGTAATGTTATTGTACGATAATTTTTAAGTCGCCTTTGTCGCCTTTTTTTGTACAATAAGAGCGTTACAGCTTCGTTCCAGTTGTCATGGACTTTTTTCTCGTAATATTTTATTTAGCAATGGGTGACGACTGATCACGACTATATAGATAACGACTTTTTCTTTATTTTTTAACTTTTAATAGAAGAATAGATAACACAATATCAAACTCTAAAATCAAGCAATTATTAAGTAAAAACTCACATTGCTTCGGCTAGAGAAGAGTTTGTGTGAAGACAGAGAATTAAAAATACTGAACATTAGAAACTGTAAAAAATCAATAAAATATATCAAGAAGAAGAAATGTGAATGAAACTAAAAATAACCGAAAAATAACATAATGAAAAATAGGACTATACGAAAAGCTCGGATTGAGGGACCGGAAGACCACATTTGCTGTAAAAAACAACTACTAATACTTTTCCTGACGCAGTGCTGATATTTTTTAAAATTTCTTCTATTTTGATTATCCTCAGAAAAGTTTCCTTTCTTGAGCAGATGACGAGTTATGTGTCTATAACATACAGTTTCTAAAATTTGAAAATAATAAGTTCATAATTAAATTATAGTCATCTTAAATGAATTTTTACTAAAATAATATATAAATTTCTTATTTGGCATAAATCTAGACCTTAATAGGCAATAAAAAAACAATAAAACTAAAAAATTTTATAACATGAATAGTTTTGTAAATAAATAAAAATTATTATCTGTATAAATTGCTTTTGTGGCTTTTCGTTATCATTTATGTTTCGAGTGATCTTCCCAAATTTTTGTCTTTAAACAAATCTCTGAATGTCACAAAATTGAGTTAAATTAACCTACAAAAGAGCAAACATACATTACAAAATAAAATACATAGGCAAGAAATTACTTAGGCGTACAATCCAATCAACATCCACATTTTTTCTAGTGGAATTTTAATTTTTAACAAGAATTTTCTATAGTAAAGCCCGTTAGTGAAATTATTCCGATTCGATTTTTTTGCACAAACTTACTCAAAAAGATGTCCTTATAACAAATCCACAGGGTGCCAGGGGGTGCCGTGGTCGCAAAATTCTTTAAACAATTTTTTTAAACAAATTCACAAAAATAGTTTTTTTATTTCGGACATTTTTTTTAGATAATCTGGGTCATTAGGAACAAAAAAGGTCTCTTGTTATTTTTTTTCTAAAATTGATTGTTGTCGAGTCATACGCAATTTAAAATTTGAAAAAGGCGAATATGGCCATTTTCAAGGCTTAATAACTTGATTAAAAATTATTATTATGAAAGTCAAAAAGTGACCAAATAAAAGTTTAAAACCCCTCCTTCAAGATCCTGAAGAAATTTTTGTCATTATTTTATTACAAATCTGTTATTTTTAATTATTAACAATTAGCGCTATAGTGCAAGCTGTTGTCGAGTTATACGCGATTTAAAATTTGAAAAATGCGAAAATGGCCATTTTCAAGGCTTAATAACTTGATTAAAAATTATTATTATGAAAATAAAAAAGTGACCAAATAAAAGTTTAAACCCCATCCTTAAAGATCCTGAAGAAATTTTTGTCATTATTTTATTACAAATCTGTTATTTTTAATTATTAACAATTAGCGCTATAGTGCAAGCTGTTGTCGAGTTATACGCGATTTAAAATTTGAAAAATGCGAAAATGGCCATTTTCAAGGCTTAATAACTTGATTAAAAATTATTATTATGAAAATAAAAAAGTGACCAAATAAAAGTTTAAACCCCATCCTTAAAGATCCTGAAGAAATTTTTGTCATTATTTTACTACAAAGCTGTTATTTTTAATTAAACAATTACCGCTATATAGTGCAGGCTGTATCGTCGTCCCCGTTAGCGAAATTATTTCGATTAGATTTTTTGCACAAAGTTACTTAAAAATAAGTCTTTATAACAAATTCATAGGGTGCCAGGCGGTACCTTGGGCGAAAAATAATTTTGTTAAAGCAATTTTTTTTTTAAATTCACAAAAATAATTTTTTCACCTAGAACAAATTTGGATCATTCTGAGAAAAAAAGGTCTATTGTTCTATTGCACTAGAATTTATTGTTGTCGAGTTATACGCGATTTAAAATTTGAAAAATGTAAAAATTGCCATTTTTAAGGCCGAATAACTAAGCGTACCGCGTATCACTCGACAACAATCAATTTTCGAGAAAAATCACAAGAGACATTCTTTGCTCAGGATGGCCCAAATTATCTAAAAAAAAATGTTTCGAAGTAAAAAAATTATTTTTGTGAATTTGTTAAAAAAAATTGTTGAAACAATGTTTCGACCACGCCACCGCGTGGCAACCTGTGGATTTTTTATAAGGACCTCTTTTTGAGTAACTTTGTGCAAAAAAATCTAATCGAAATAATTTTGCTGACGGGAGCGAGTATGCAGCATGGACTATAGCGCTAATTGTTAATAATTAAAAATACCAGCTTTGAAATAAAATAATGACAAAAATTTCTTCAGTATTTTAAGCTTTAATTTGATCAGGGTTTTAAGCTTTAATTTGATCACTTTCTGACTTTCATAATATAATTTTTAATCGAGTTATTTAGCCTTAAAAATTTGGCATTTTTCAAATTTTAAAGCGCGTATAACTCGACAACAGTCAATTTTAGAGAAAAATCACAAGAGATCTTTTTTGCTCAGAATGACTCAAATTATCTAAAAAAGAAATAAAGAATTAGAAATAAAAACATTATTTTTGTGAATTTGTTAAAAAAAATTGTTTGCCGTGTTGTGCACGGCACCGCCTGGCACCCTGTGGATTTGTTATAATTTCGCTAACGGGGGCGACGATACAGTCGCTCTATAGGTACCTATATTATTCTTAAATCGATTCACGATATTTTCTAAAATATTTGGAATAAGTTTTATGTTTGATTTACTGCAATTTTGACCTATGTTTGTTAGTATCCGCAGTTTGTTAGTATTAAAAATTGCAACGTGGGAAGGAGTTGATTCGGCGATTACCTCATTTTCTCAATACATTTTCGTGGATCTATTTTTTATTGTTTGCTATAGCATGTTTTCACCTATTATTCTTTAAGTGTTATTTAGATATTTACTAGTCCATATTTTGTCGGTTATGAGTCTGAGATGTTCCCCTCTTTAAATTTTGGTCGAACACATTTTTGATCATATTGACCTCCGAACTAAAAATAAAAAATTAAAAATTTAATTTCGACGGATTGTACCATTTACTTCATAATATAAACAAATAACTTTATGTAGGCCCCTTTCTAAATTTTTTTTATTTTTATCTAGGTACTCTTGTGCTGGGTTATATTTTACACAAATAGTTACATATTGTTCATATCCACTCTAAAAAGGCTCTGTCTGGTTAATTTATATCTTTGTATAATGCTATATGTATCAAAAACAGAAATAACATGTATAAAACTCATTTCAACTAATAGTGTTTTCGATTATATTATGGTTATTGTTGCGTGCTAAGGAAACACTTATTTGCTTGTCAGTTTATTAGCATGAGAGACAAGATATTAGCTCGGAAGCAACAAAATTTTTAAAAATTATTGAATAATGTTAACATGCATTTGACATTGGGAAGGTTTTATAAATCTGTTGTCGTCGTTTTTGTTTACCGTTGCCGTTTTCAAAAAATTATTACACACTTGACTTTATTTAGTGGTTTTAAATTGGATATTTTGCTTTAGTATTAATTTATATTTTTGTATAATCCAAAGTTTAGTTTTTGTAAACTTGTAAAGTAAACTTCAAATGAGAAAGTTTTAATGTATAACATAGAAGTTCAAAAAGTTTACAGTGAAGTAAAAGCTTTTAAAGGAATAATAATATATTTTGTTTAATTATAAACATTAAAACTTAAAAATTCGAACAGATTACAATTGTTCAAATTGTTATATGTATAACGAATTATACTTGTATAATGTATAACGGCTACTGAGGACAATAATAGATCACATTAAATACCAGCCAAAGTAGACTTGATCAATTAATTATATCTTTCTCAATTAACTTAATTCAAACAGCTTATCAATCAAAAGACTATAATTTTGAGCATGCGGTCTCAAAAACTAAGCAAATAATACTGAATTTATAACAAGTAATAAAACAAAAAAGTCTATTTAAGCGATCTGTTCAAATTTTAAACTAGTAGCTATTTAATTGGAAAATATATTTCAATTAATTTATAAATACTGCTCAATAAATCAATAATTATGTATCTTGCAATCAAACAAAGATAACTGATTTCCTTATTTGATATTATATTTAACGGCAACGTCAAAGGTAAAACGACAACATTTGCTAAAGTTTATAAAACAAGCATAACCGCTAACTGAATGTATTCTCTAACTAATGTTAACTAAAGCCCGTAATCAGAGGATCAGGAAGCATGATTTCGACGTACACAGTATATCACTGAACTGTTTTGCTATAAACATTATTGTTAAACAATGTCTTTACTGGTTGTACTATGGGAATGCGTTTTGTATATCATTTTTGTCAATTTGTCGATGTTGTCTTGCATGGCTATATTAGATGTACTATTTTAAAATGCATGAAGCTACAAAAACAACAAATTCTTGACACAAGGGCCTGAAAGGATACAGCCGCCCGACTAGTATTCAAGTTTGAAGACCGATTGAATACACCGGGTTTTTGAGTATAATCTGGTTCTGCCGACTTTTTTCAAATTTTTTTTAATGTTTTATTGCAGTCACTGAAGGTTTTCATCTGCGATTTTGTTGAACCTGTATCGATTTTCATGAAAATGGGTGAGTAGTTAGAGGATACCTCAATAAACAAAAGTAACATTGTGCCAACTTGCGCTATTTCTCGTGGGTGAAAATATTTTTTTTTAAAATAACCCCATAAATCGATTGAGGAACAGATGTTGACCAAATTGTGTTATATCTTAAATTAACACCTTTTAAGTTAACCCAATTATTATTAAGGGAATTAAGCGGGGTTATGAATTAACACCAATTAAAAATTGAAGATTTTAATTTTTAGTAAAAAAATGCATGTTTTACAGCAGTTTTTCATAAATACCCCAAAATCTTTAGGCTTTTACAAAAAACGTACTAGTACCAAAATTGAAGCTTCTTAAATATCTTACTTGACAAATCTTTTAATACTAATTAAAAGCGTAATAAGTGATTAAATGGACATTTTTTTCGGCCAGTCCTCAAATCTAAGTATGAAGCCTAAATAACGCGAAAACGATGCATTTATAAAATATACTAAGTAAGTTATGATGAAAATAAGAGGACACTTTCGAATTTTTTAGCAAAAATGGAAAATAAAACATACATATTCTCCCTACTTTTTAACTTAGAATGAGTAGATATAGTATTGACCGGTTTAGAATGCATATTTTTGTAAAAAAAACTGTGCTTTAAAAACATCAGATATTTGAGTTTTTTGTTAGCAAAGATTTTACTTGTTTTTTATTTTTATACTATTAGAAATAACCGAGATAGAAACGTTTAAAGCCCAAATTTTACTGCAAGAACTATGTAACCGCGGCCCATTTAACCTTTTATAATAATAAAAAAGGAATTTGAAAGATTAAATTGAATACGATTTTAAACCCCACACAAATTATTCTAAAAAAAACAAAATAATTTTTTTGGAAAAAATTTTAGCGCATAAATTTTAAAACACTTTTGGAGCATAAATTTTGATACTATCAACTTCTTTTGGAGTTCATTTGATAGGTATTTCTGAATAATTTTAGTACACTACCCCAAGAAATTAACTCACCACCTTAAAAATAGATCATTTTTGATGTCTCGAATTCCCTAAACCTGTTGTCCGATTTAAGTGATTTATTAGTATATTATAGCCTTATTATGTAAGGAAATCTGTGTAATAAAATAGTTGTTGCTAGACAGGTAAATTGTCAGTGTATATAGAGTATATTAATCAAACTGTGTTTATTTTCTTAAAGTTCACCACACGCTGTAGAATATTTTAGCATTTATAAGATACTGAAATCAAAACCCAACTATAGCGTCGGGTTTTCTTAACATTCCGTTTTTTGATTCATTCGCTTATGTTGGATAATAAAAAAGTTAGGTACTTTAACATCTAGCCATGTTCTTAATTAATACAGGGTGTTTATAAATAAGTGCAGAAAATTTTAAGGTATGATTCTGCATTAAAAAAATAATATCACTTTGCTTTATAAACATAATATGTCCGCAAATGTTTCGTTTCCGAAATATGGGATGTTGAAATTTTTCTTACAAACTGACGATTTATTTATTGCATATCCAACCTAAAACCGGTTGAGATATGCAATTGAAATTTAGTAGGTGATAAGAGGTAGTTATTGCGCATTGTTTAACATATAATTAATAATTGTATATTCACCATTTACGGGCATACCTTCATATTACCCATGTGCACACCAATGGTGAACATAATATTCTTAACCCGCCATTACACGCGCTATGAGGAAATCCCTCACCATATTTGTTTATAACCAATGAAATTGTGTAAACTAATACGATAACCTTAAGCACCCAGGAATGCGTTTAGCATGGTTTATGAGAGGGTATGAAAAAGTTATAGAATATTTCAGGCGGCCAGTGTGCTGTGTGATAGTTGAAAGAAGAGACATCCCTCTTCAAGTGAGGGAATTCCTCACTGCGCGTGCAATCACAGTGAAATCACGTTTCTGTTATCTCAAAGAAACTTTTAGGTTTTTATTTAATATTTAGGTAGGTTTAATTAAAATATTATTGTTTGGATTAGGTTAGGAACAGTGGCACACCGAGGGGGTTTGGGGGTTAAAATCCCACCCAGAGCATATAGAAATATATATAAAAGAAAGTAGGAAAATGTAACTTGTCTTTCACAAATAATACAAAAAACTTTCGGTGTCCAAGCAAACCCTCCTCCCCCCCCCCCAGAGGAAAATTCTAGGTGCGCCACTGGTTAAGAACCCATTTTTAAATTTACCTATTCTATTTGGGAAATAAGCCACAATTTAACTTGAAAAATTGATTTTATTGACGTTTCGAATTCCACCTGGGATATCGTTATCAAAATACAAAATATTAATAGTTAATTACATAAATGCCACAAAGAAATAGCTTCAGAACAGTTTTTAATTTTAATTTGTATTTTTAGTAAAATGAATTCGCGTAAAGAACGTTAATTTCTTCAGTGGCTTGCTGAAATTGAAAATTAAGAAAACTTGCTTTTGATCTATATTATTTTTACTTTTTTTTTTGTTAAATTAATAAAAAAATTGGTTTACGAGACTTTCTATAATATGTGAGTACAACCCATTTTATATTTATACATGTTGACATTCATTCTTCCTCGAAATAAGTCGAATTTATGAAGGTGAGGGCGACGCTCATACGCGTGCAACCACGTCACAATAGAAGACGCGTGTAACGGCGGGTTAATTGTATGTCAAAAAATGCACAATAACTACCTCTTAACACCCATCAAATTTCATTTGGATATCTGAACCTGTTTTAGAGGAATAAATAAATCGTCAGTTTGTAAGAAAAATTTCAACACCCCGTATCTCGGAAACGAAGCATTTGCGGACGTAGGTTTATAAAGCAAACTGTCATAACCAACTTTTTTATTATCCAACATATTAAGCGATTGAATCAAATAACAAAATGTTAAGAAAATCTGAAGCTATAGTTGGATTTTAATTTCAGTATTTTATAAATGCTAGAATATTTCAGAGAATGTGGTGAACATTGAGAAAAAAACACAGTTTGATTGGTATACCCGGTATACAGTGACAATTTACCTGTCTAGCAACAATTATATTACAGCGATCTTTTTAAATAATAAGGCTACAACATATTAAAAATCACTTAAATTGGACGACAGGTGTAGGAAATTGGAGACATCAAAACTGTTTCGATGCACCTCTTTTAAGGTGGTGGGTTAATTCAGTGGAGTAGTGTACTTTAGTACTAATAGTCCAGGGCGCATCTGTTTTGAGATGGACGTTGAGAGGTGACTCAAATTTTTTTGCAGAAATTGCTTGAAAATAAGTCAAATAATAATATTTGAGTTATTCTCCCTCTCAAAAAGGTCCGGAACATTGTTTAAATGATCAAAATGTCAAAAAGTTAAGGAAAAATTCGATTTTTCATTTCGTTTTCTGATTATAACTGTAAAAGTATTCATTTCCGAGAAAAGTTTTACTGACATAAAAGTTGCATAATTAAATTTCCTACAATACAGAATTGGTAAAATTTTTTAAAAATAGTCACCCTTGTTGCAAAATAGCAATAATTGCGAAAAAACAATACAAAAACAAGTATTCGTATTTTACTTTTTTCAACAATTTCTGCTATACTTAGGACCTTCATATTTCATCCAGAAAAACTATATGATACAGTAAAAAAATACTGTAAATTTTATTAAGATCGGTTCAATAGATTTTGCAAAATAAATTTTGCAATCCAGCTTTCGCAAAAAAAATTAATTTCTTCAAAATGTTACAGGATTGAAAATAAAGCAGATAGCAAGTTGAAATTTTTTTGCTTATAGAAGTGTACTGTACCTTTCATTTGCAATTTGCAAAATTAAAATCGATTAATTACCACGGCGTCAGGAAATTTTTTAAATAAACATTAATTTTTGGTGCTACGCGCAGGACAGCGGTGTAGAATTCACACAAGTTGATTTCCACCAAAATTTCTTCTAATCTTTATCTAATATATTATTTTCTTACTCTATATTCTGTTGTATTTTAATATTTTAATTCCACAAATATCAAACTAATTTTATTATTGTTTGTGAAATATTGTTTAAACAATTGCATATATTTAAAAATAATAAACTTTTATTCTCTAAGTTAAAATATATAAACAATAAAGTTTTTGCTAATAAAAGTGTTATTTCAAAGGATAGAGTATGTGTTTTTATTTTGCAATAAACAAATTTATTTATTTATACCGAAATGTAATAAAAATTAAAATGTTTCAATCATTATCAAAGGTCATTGGAATGCCCAATAAGAGCAAACTATCCGCTGTCCTGCGCGTAGCACCAATAATTAATATTTATTTAAAAAATTTCCTGACGCCGTGGTAGTTAATCGATTTTAATTTTGCAAAATTGCAAATGAAAGGTACAGTAGACTTCTATACGCAAAAAAATTTCAACTTGTTATCTGCTTTATTTTCAGTCCTGTAACATTTTGAAAAAATGAATTTTTTTTTTGAGAAAGCTGGATTGCAAAATTTATTTTGAAAAATCTATTAAACCGATCTTAATAAAATTTACAATATTATTTTAGTGTATCATATAGTTTTTTTGGGTGAAATACGAAGGTCCTAAGTGGAGCATAAATGGTTGAAAAACGTAAAATGCGAATACTTGTTTTTATATGTTTTTTTCGCAATTATTGCTATTTTGCAACAAGGGTGACTATGTCTTAAATTCTTAACCAATTCTATATTGTAGGAAATTTAATTACTCAACTTTTATGTCAGTACAACTTTTCTCGGAAATGAATACTTTATAGGTTATAATCAAAGAACTAAGAAAAAAATCGAATTTTTCCTTCAATTTTTGACATTTTGAATATTTAAACAATGTTCCGGACCTTCTTGAGAGGGAGGATAACTTAAATATTATTATTTGATTTATTTTCAAGCAAATTCTGCAAATAATTTTTGAGTCACCTCTCAACGTCCTAATGTGCTAATATTTTTACAGATGAGCCCTGGTCTATAAGTGTTTTTGACAAGTGTTTAGTAAGTATGTGATATAAAATACATCGTTTTCCCGATATTTAAGCTTGAATACTTAGATTTTAGTACTCGCCAAAAAAACACACATTCAATTACCTATAACTCACTTTAAATTAATTAAGAGGTTTTTCAAGTGAGAAATTTATTTGATTTTTTATTAGCTTCAGTTAATAGCTAAATTTATTTGATTTTTAATTACCCTCAATTTTGGCAATAATAATTTTCTTGTAAAAACTTATAGTTTTTAAGTTATTTATGAAATGCCGGTTTAAAACATGAATTTTTCACGAAAAAATAAAATCTTTGATCTTTAATAACTCAAAAAGAATTGATTTATTTTAGTGACTTTACATAACAAATGTTTCTTAGAATTTATCACTCTATCGATTTATTGAATTATTTTTAATACAATAATTTTGACCCCCCGAGAAGGGATGGCATCCACCCCCAGGGTAAAAGCGCAAGTTGGCGCCGTGTCACTTTTGTTCCTTGAGGTATGCTCTAACTCTAAATACTCACCAATTTTCATGAAAATCGATGGATGTTCAACGAAATCGGAGGTAATAGTTGATTTTTACCTTCATACACTGTATTATTTACCAAAATGCTTCGTAGATTAGATATATATTTTGAGTTGTTTGTAGTACCACGACTCGCCACCTTTGTTGTCCGACATCCTCGCAGTTATGAACATACTTTTTACGTTACTCTTCCTCGGTGAAACATTATTGAAGTTAATCGCTTATGGTGTTAAGGTAAAGCTTTCATATTTTTAAACACATTAAGTATCAATTTACGGACACATATGTATATCACGTAAAAGATCTTTAGTTTAATAATAATTCTTAATTCTTATTTTAACTTACATTAGCTTTTTACTGCAGCTCTTAAGTGCAGCTTCTTTAGGAGAGTTCGGGATGGTCACATAAAGAAAAGAAGTGAATCAATACTCATTGGCTGAGTAGCGCGAGGAAAGGTTGCACTGCACCTATAACTACACTTCCATCTTTTGCCTGTATTGGATTTTTAAAGACAATAGATGGTGCCTGATATTTTCATAAAATATTTAAAAACGTCATGTAGAAATAATTTGCAACATTCTGCTTTAAACAATATTATAACATAATGTGCCAACTATTATTGATATTCTGTCAATACGAATATTATTTTTGTACTTTTAAGGGTATCCAAGAACAAGTTATATTTTAAAAATCAATTATGTAAACTTATAATTGATTTTTAGATACAAACATTATATTCTATAGCCCATTAACCTGTGAATACAAAGAAGGTAACGTTATGTTCAATATTAACAACCACTAAAATCAACCTAAGAGATCTATTGTGGCTTATCTCCTGTGGTTAAAGATATTCCTTCAGTCAGCCTTTTTAACAAAAGTCAAGCCTATCATGGCCTTGGATGACACTTACAGGAAGTCGTGGCTCGAGTTGATAATGCTCGAATTGAGCCTTATCCTAACCATCTCTTGGCAGTTACACAGACCATGTTCCGCCATCTTGTCATCAGCCTGTTCAGAATCTACAATTTGCACTTTCTGTCAGTCCGATTTTATTTATGTTCCTCTTGAGATGACCGTGTCCTGTTAGGAGACATACGATGATTCCCAGATCATACCCATTCATATCTAGTAGTTCATGCCTAATATTTAATACCAATCTATTCGTACCAATAGTTACGTTTCATCTGTTAAAGCCAGTCTGATGTTGTTCTGTTGGCTGTTTCTTGCTAGGCCAACAACAGGTGATGGGCATATGAATGTTTCATTTGCTTCTCCTCTGGTAAATACGTCCGCTTTTTCCTGCCCTTCAATGTTTGTCCAGATACCCAGAGTAAACTTACTTTGTTACCTTTATCGATCTATGATCGAATTCATTAATCATAAACTTTGTTTTTGATTTATTTATAAAGAGCCTTGCTTCAAAACTCACTCATTCCATTGGTTTTAAAACAGTTATATTGCACCAAAAACTCGTACTCGAACAGAAGCTTTAACTAACACAGGTTAACACAGTTGCCACAATTTTCTCAATGTGTATTCCCTATGTCCAGCTGAACTGTTTACGTACTGTATAATAAAATATGTGTAGTGGCTGTAATTCCTGTGTACTCGGCTAAATGATTCTAAAAAGAACAGACCTACTGCCTAAATATTTCGTGTTGGTATCATGTGACGTCACGGGCTATGGCGTGGATGACGTGCAACGGTAAGTATATTGGACGGATTGTATGTAATATTGATCGGCCTGTAGGATTTAGGTAGGGCGTTGTCTTGTCGCCATATTTTGTTTATGTTCACCAGCCTTACATTTGTCCAAATCTCTGTTATATAACTTAGTGCAATGGTGGCCCTAAAGTTCTTTGTTAGAATGGAAAATAAGATGCCCAATCCATTTTTAAGTAGGACAGGAAATACTCCATCCTTTCCTGGAGATTTATATGGAGCAAAGTGGTTTATGAGTCTCTTTACTTTCTCTGGTTTTATGTTTATTGCAGATAATTATCAGTCTTATCTCCTAGGACGTTTAGACCATTCTAGGGTTTCAGCCTGAGTTTGCTCATCAATAATTGTTGAACCTGGGAAATGGTTCTGTAATAAGAGCTCTAGAATTTCTTTTTTAGGTTCGGCAAAGGTCTCATCAGGTCTTTTAAGTAGGCCTGGTCCTTGTGCTTGATCCTTCACCCTTGGAATGAATTTTGTGGATTCGAGTGTTGGCAGGTATAATATGAAATATACTCTGGCAGAACCTCTTTCAAAATTCCCTTTTCGATCTTATCTCTGTATTGTATTTAGTAAGAGTATTTGTTATATGTTTCCCAGTTACCCCAGTAATTCCGGGTGTCCACTTATATTTTCCCCCATTTTGACTGCCTATAACTTCTAAACGGCTCAAGATAAAAATATGCGGTTTTCGCTGAAATTTTTTATTTTAGTAAAAGTTTTGTCTGAATGGATTGAATTTTTTATATCGCTTTCAAATACGAAATAAAATGGCGGATTTTTGAAAAAAACGTTGTTGACTTTTTTTAATGGAACACCCAGTATATTTTTTGTAAATTGAAAGAAAGATTATTCACCTATCCAGCGATATAAATTTTTTCGAAATAGGTTGTCAAATCACTGAGTAATTAATTTTTAAAATGAGAGGTGCAACGTGAATATCACATACCTAACCAAATTGATATCAATGTTATGTGATTTCCACATTGCATCTCTCATTTTAAAAATTAATTGCTCATTCATTTGACAACCTATTTTAAAAATTTTTATATCGCTGAATAGGTAAATGACCGTTTTTTCAAAATACAAAAAAATACACTGGGTGTTTTAATAAAAAAAGTCAACAAGCGATATAAAAAATGGTCATTTATCTAAAAACTTGAAAAAACCGTCATTTACCTATCCAGCGATATAAATTATTTTAAAATGGGTTCTCACATGAGTGAGCAATTAATTTTTAAAATGAGAGATGCAATGTGGAAATCACAAAACATAATATCAATTTGCTTATTTATGTTATTTAGGTATGTGGTATCCACGTTGCACCTCTCATTTTAAAAATTAATTACTCAGTGATTTGAAAACCGATTTCGAAAAACTTTATATCGCTGGATAGGTGAATGACCGTTCTTTCAATTTATAAAAATATATACTGGGTGTTCCATTAAAAAAAAGTCAACAATGTTTTTTTTTCAAAATTCCGCCATTTTTTTTTCGTATTTGAAAGCGACATTAAAAATTAAATCCATTCAGACAAAACTTTTACGAAATTAAAACATTTCAGCGAAAACCGCATATTTCTGTCTTGAGCCGTTTAGAAGTTCTAGGTAGTTAAAATGGGGGAAAATATAAGTGGACACCCGGTATAATAATATATTATATAGTATATTAAACTAAGACCACTAGTTTTTAACTAAAGATAATTTATTTATTTCCTCTTGTTTCAATACCCACTTTTAAACATTGTTGTCCCAATAAGCTGCTGTTATTGACTTTTGGTTAGTAGCCGAAACGTTAATAATAAAGAGTGTTTTTGCATTTTTTTATTTTTCCAAATAGCCCAGTAAATGACCGTTTTGGAGTGTAATTTTCAGGGTCAACTCCGAATTGCATGAACATTTGGATTTAGTTTCCATTTACCTTTCACTTCAAAGTTGAAGTTGCGCCGTTGCGTGCTTTTACTTGGGGGGTGAAAGTCACCCCTTCTCGGGGGTGAAAAAACGCGCATTTAAAATAAGTCCGGAAATGGATAAATTTGACTAATTGTAAGTAACTTACGGTTTATAGAGATTTTTACGTAAGGCAATACTTTTCGAGTTATTTGCGATTTAAAATGTTTATTTTTCGACACAAAAACAACTTCGTCAGAACGCTTTTCGTGAATTACACAAAAAGCAAATATTTTATAGAAAAAAATATTCTTAATAAAAATGTAGCTTATAAATAACGAAAAGAATCGTGTATTAATGAAGTCTATAAAGCCAGTAAAAGCAAAGTTGTATCTCATGAAAAATATGTTCTTATTCGTCAAATTCCAAATCGAATATTTCAACGTGAAATAACCAAAAAATTTCCGGGAGGCCGGCAATTTTAGGGAAAAAGTTATAAAAATTGTATAAGTGTTTAAAAAAAGCTTTATTTTTATTTTTTATAAAAGTTTCTAGCAACAAAACTAAACGAGTTACGCTCAACATAAAGTTGGCCCCTTTTTTTGTTAAAAAAATCGTGAAAATTTCCCCCTATTTAGCACCCTAAATAAAATTAATCGTTACCGATTTACCTTTTACTTTATATGTATGTGTATTGTTTATAAGATATGTAAGTTGAACCAGTTCGAAGTGCTTATATTTGAAAAAATTTGGTTCATAGTAAAAAACACTTTTTTCTAAAAAGTTTGGAAAAATTTCCTTTTTAAAATAACTTAAAAATTATTAGTAACACGAAGAATCTCAAAGAATAAAGAAATGTAGCTTTTGCTTTTATAAATATGCTAGTTTCATTTTGTTTTTCTGTTAGACAAAAATTGGTTAAGATATGGCTGTTCAAAGTTTGCATACACTCGTGATTAGTGACTCGTTCAAACCTTTTCAACAAAAATAAGCACTTTAAACCAGTGAAACTTACAGATCATATAAAAAATACATAAGTAAAGTATATTGTTTCTAAAGCGGTAACGATTAATTTCATTTGGGGTGCTAAACAGAGGGAGATTTTCATGATTGTTTTTAGCAAAAAAAGGGAACAACTTTATTTTGAGCGTAACTTGCTTAGCTTTAATTATAGAAACTTTTATGATAAATAAAAATAAACCTTTTTTTGAACACTTTAAAAAAGTTTTATTGGATTTTTCCCGAAGAGTGTTTAATTTTTAATTATTTCACGTTGAAATATTATATTTGGAATTTGACGAATAAAAACGTATATTGCATGAGCTACAACTTTGCTTTTGCTGGGTCTATAGACTTCGTGAATACACAATTTTTTTTTCGTTTTTTTTATGCTACATTTTGCTAAGAATATTTTTTTCGATAAAAAACTTAGTTTTTGATTGTTTTTTGGCGAAAAACCGCCTGAAAACGTTTTTTTGTCGAAAAATAAACATTTTCAATCAGAAACAACTCGAAAAGTATTGATTTACTTAAAAAAAATTCGATATAACAAAAGTTGCTGAGAATTAGCAAATTTATCAATTTCCGGAATTATTTTAAACTCGTGTTTTTTCACCCCCGAGAAGGGGTGATTGTCATCTCCCAATTAAAAGCAACCAGCGGTACTAGTTAAACTTTTAAGTGCAGGCTAAGTACAACCTAAATCCAAATGTTTATGCGATTCGGATTTGATTCTAAAAATTACACGGTGTCGCCGTATTTCCCGTTCATTTACTGGGCTAAAAATATATTTTAAAAATTGAGATGACATAAAAAAGCGGGATTGGAACAATAATCCGACGAAAGTAAGGGTAAGTTTAAATTCGTTTAAATTTCAGGTAAGGAGATCCATATTGATATTTGAGATATTATAATGTCTATATTTTATGTAAGTGCGTATTTTGTAGTTTATCAAAAGCGTTTGACAGAGAAAACATTAATATTATTAATAAACATATTTAACTAAAGATCTTTTACATTTTAATTAAGAATATAGTATAAACTTTCATAATAACTCACAGGTAGATATTGATTTAGTACCATTGTCACAAGTATTGAGTAACATTTTGACGATCGCTACAAGCTTTAGCAGTAAAACTAGAGAAATATTTTTATAGTTATTTTTTAACCAGAATGTTATCATGGAATCTACAAATTGTAATTATGTAACATGTTTGTTGTTTATGATGTTGTTGTTATTCCAACTTAAAATAATAATTGTAAACAAATCCCCAATTTTTGAATTTTAAAGTTAAAGAAGAGAATCTCTATTTTGGAGAAAAGAAATATCTTCATTGACGAAAGCTAGGAACTATATCCTCGTTTTTTTTTTATAGGTTTTACTAGGCATTTACAAGTTTAATCTCTAATATTTCTAATTCTTTGAGTAAAACGTTAAAACTAAAAAAAACCTAATATAGTAAGAGAAATTGTTTCTAATCAAGGTCATTATTATAGCATACTAATTAGGCTACCTCTACTATGGCAAAAATTAAAATATTTTGATTTCGGAAGTTCGAATGTGTATGCTTTTAACAAAATTCAGCTTGATATTAATCAACTTCTTTTTTGGTACGCGGTATACGCCTATAGCATGTACGTATTTAAATAAATCGCTGTAAGCATTGACAACAATTTTAGTTTAAAAAAAACTAGCCATTTAAGAACATCTTGTTAAAAGTAATGCTGTCTGCTGTGTAATATCCAAAAATGTCATCACACAAAAGGAAAGATACGGTGGCAAGAATATTAAAACAAAACGAATACTGACCAAATTCAAATCATAATTCCTTCAGACATTCAAAGGAAGAAATTATAGTCTTTGATTTTTAATCCCTCATCTGAAACGGTTTAAAAGTTTTCTATTTTAACCGTTTTCTGAATATCTACGACTCACTTTTTCATTGAAAAATGTTGTAGACATTCTTAAACACGAATAGTATTAGGGAAGCTGATAATGAATATGAGCAGAAAAATATTATCCTCGTCCTATAAAGAGGGTATTCAGTCCATTCAACCAAAACAACAATGGAGATATAAAACAAAATACTAAATTGGAGAAGCAGTAGGTTGATCGAGAATTCAAACAAAAATAAACAATGTCAGTATTACTTTAGGTTGCAGGCTTAATGAAAATTTTATTAAAAAAACTTACAGTGTAACTGGTATGATTTTAAAAAATTAATCATTAATCATAAAATTATTGAAAAGGATTAAAATTTTCAAAACGTTTTCGGATCTATCAAATCATCATCAGTATATTCTGAAATTAAGTAAGCCCACGTTAATTTAGTAAATAAATGGTCTGTCAACATAAAAAGATGATAACCTATTTGAGAATTTGCAAAATATCATTTCCAAAACGATATAAAAACCTTTGATTTACATTTTAAATACACTCACCGGCACAAAATTCCGCCACCCAAAATTTTTGAATAAGTTTGACAATTTATAACTTTATTATTTGTGCTCAGATTTTCAAAATTCTTGCTCCAGTTTGTAGGTACATGTATTGTTATCGTTTGGTGTTATTCCGGTAACAAAAAAGTTTTGCTTGCATGGCATTATACAGGGGTGAATGGAAGCGTTGTATTTTCTCCTAACTTTAAAAAATTCTGTGGAAAAATGGAATAGCTGATTTTGTTTCATAGTCCTGTCATATTATCCCGGAGGCATCACTAAAATTTTGTTTTTTGAATTATCCGAATATCTCTATTCTTGTAAGAGCTGTACTATTTTTTGTTAATAAAAACACTGATTGACTCATAAAATAGAGCTTGGATTGATAAGATTAGAATGGCCCGCATGTAGCCCAGATCTTAATCTTATTGAGTATTTATAAGATGAACTAAAAAAAGCTATTCGCCGTCATTCTAGCCCTCCAGAAAATTGGTACAGTTATGGCCCTGGTAGAGGAATATCGGGCTATTCCCCAGGCAAGGATAACACACACCTTTATTCGATGCTAAACAGATTGCGAGCAGTCGCTGCTGCAAGAGGTGGACATACACGCTATTGAATTGTTTTGTTTTGTTGTTAATTTTGTTTTGTTAATTTTAGTTAGCGTTTGATATTTTTAATTAAATAAACCTTCAAAGTAGTGTTTGTATTTATATCTCTTACAAGAAAAGAGATATTCGAATAATTCAAAAAACAAAACCTTAGTGATACCTCCAGGATGATACAAAAGGAGTATGAAACAAAATCAGCTCGCCAATTTTTCCACAGAATTTTTTAAAGTTAGGAGAAAAAACAACACTTTCATTCACCCCCGTATAATGCCATCTAAGCAAAAAAAATTTATTACCAGAATAATAACAAACGACATCAATACATGTACCTACAAACTGCTGCAAGAATCTTGAAAATCGGTGTACAAATAATAAAGTTATGGATTGTCAAACTCAATCAAAAATTTTGTGAGGAGGAATTTTGTGCCGGTGAGTGTATAAACATTACAATAACGAGAGGAAACAATAAATGATAGCAACTATACCAAATGTAAGGAGTAGAAGCTGTCAATAGTTTTGAAAAAGTGACAAAATTTGAATACTTAAGTATACATAACGAACACGGGAAAACAAGGACAAGACAAGAGATAGACAAAAGAATAATTAAGGGACCAGAGCAGTAGGGACACTAAATTTAATACTGAAAGCAAAAACTGTGTCAAAAACAGCCAAACTGTGAGTTAATGAGGCAGTAATTAGACCCACGGTTATGCATGCCAGCGAAATGTGGACCATAAATCAGCAGGAAAAAAAAGAAAGTAGAGATCTGGGAAAAAAGATGCCCAGAAAAATCTTCGAAGGAATAGGTACAGATGGGAAAAATATTTGGAGAAGACGAACAAATAAATAAATAATGAGTATCTATGGAAAACCAATAGTTACGTCAAAAGTACCAGTCCAAAGAGCTAGTTACTTGGTCACATTATACGAATGCCAGAGAACCGAAATGTTGAAACAATACTGAAACATGAATAGGGCATCCAAAGAAGAAATGGTTAAAAGCTGTAAAGAACAACTTGTAAGAAAGGGACGTGAGAGATTGGAGAGTATCGAAATTAAGATGTGGAAATTTATAGTATTTCTTTTTGGTCACGATTCTTTTGAGGCCGTCGGGCTTCCAGTGTTTCGATAATGTCTTCCACTCTGTCCGTCTAAAGCTTCCTTGTTTATTAGTCTTTTTCCAAAATTTATTCCAAGCATTGATTTCTCCAACTTACGTTGTTTCCTCAATTTTTCCGCTAAACTCTTTTATGAGAGTTAAGTCTTCTGTCCGTTAAATATTTAGATGTAAAAAGGGCAACAAAAATCAGGGAAAGAAAGGAGTAGCAGATGACAATGGACAATTAGACGGATGTAAGAAAACAAACATGTGTGTAAGTAACTCCTTTGCACAGGTTAGAATAGGGGGAAAATATCAAATTCTGGACTGCGTAAATTCTGGACTGAGACAGGGAGATCCGTTGTCCCCATTGTTGTTTACCTGGCCTTAGAATATGTCATGCGGAAAATATATCACAAAATCAATCATAACAGCTCGGGGAGCAAAAATCATACTCGCCTTTGCCGATGACGTAGACGCAGTAGCACAATCAACATTAGAAATTAAGGATAATTTCTTGAGCTTTGAAGAAGCTGCATTAAACATCGGTCTAAAAATAAATGAAGACAAAACAAAATACATGGTCGTCTCAAAATAAGAACGACGGCGAATAAGGCAAAACATTACTATAAAAGATCACAACTTCGAAGTGGTTAAAGAATTTAAATATCTAGGAGCAACAATCACAAATGACAATAAATTAGAGCGAGCAGTGGAAACGAGAATAATGGCAGGAAACAGATCTTTCTTTGCAATGCAACATCTAATGAAGTCAAAACTTCTTTCACGAGGTGCAAAAATCCAGATATATAAAACCATAACACGACCAGCAGTCGCGTATGGAAGCGAAACATGGACACTAACAAAAAGAGAAGTAAATAAATTGCTGGTGTGGGAACGTAAAATCCTTCGAATGATATATGGCCCTTGCAGAGACAGCGTAACAAACGAATGGAGGCGCAGATACAATAACGAGCTAGAGTCTCTATTCCAAAAATAAAATCTAGTCAGATATATAAAGGCCAATAGACTCAGATGGGCAGGGCATGTGATACGCAGTAACGACAATTGCCTTATAAACAATGTGTTCTTGGAAAGGCCATATGGAAGAAGGTCTGTAGGGCGGCCTAGAAAAAGGTGGAAAGATGCAGCCAAAGAAGATCTAGAGAAAATGAGAGTGCGACAATGAGAATTAGTGGCACAGAACCGACAAACATGGAAGGCAATAGTAAACGCGGCAAAGACTCACGAAGAGTTGTAGCGCCATTGATGATGATGATGAAGAAAACAAAACTAAAATTTTGTATAAATGTTATCAGACGTATGGAAATAAATATGGGGAAAGATACAAAAAATACAAAAGCAGATTTTAAGCACCGGAACTGAAATTTCAAAGAAGGGGCGAAAGTTGTACGAAACACATTACGCAACGATGAAACACAAACGATCTTGAAATAAAAATTATCGAAATATAAGAAATTATTGTAAAAATGAACTATATTATGATTCAGTTATTGTGAGAAATTTTAAATAGTACCTACAAAAAATTTGCAAATTTTGAACAAATATTTTAATAAATACAAAACGAAAATCAACCTGAAATTGAGATTATTGTAGTTTCCAAGAAGGCTGAAAAGAGTGATAAAGAATAGTTCAAAGACAGATTAAGGAAGCTGAATGAGCCAATTTGGGCTCGAATGTAAAACTGGAGGGGAAATAGAACCAGAAATTTGAAATCAACAACAAAGTAAAGAATGCGAGTAAATTTTACTACGTATTAAACAAGACATTTATTCGAAAAAAAAAGAAGATCAGTATCAGCACCAAAATAAAAGTATTTAACAGCGTATTCTTGTCCGTGCTACTATACGGCTCAGAAACCTGGACTTCAAATAGCAGGGACAAAAGTAAAGTAAGTAAAGATGCAAACCAGCAACTGGTTTATGAAAAAAAATTATTGTTATTCCATTTGCAAACTATCATTTCTCTCTCTTCTGCAGTACAGTAGTAAATAGATCCTCTTTCTTTTTTTAATGTATTTGAAACGTTAATATCACAATATATACCTAGGTGATTTTCCGCTTATTGTACCTGTTTTTTTATGTCCACTTGATGTAAGTTCTTCCAGAAGCAGTAGTGTGGTAAAATAGTTGAAGGGTTTGGAATAGAAATGGTATAAGTCCATTAAACCTTGTTTTGAGATAATTGGACTTAAAGTTATTTCATCACTGTAAATTACTAAAATAATTTAGGTAAACTGCTATGCTTACATAAATTTTGTAAGTAGCTTATTTTTTGGTTCCAAATGTAAAAATAAAGAGTAGTAGAACAAAATTTTTTTAGTGAAAAAAAAATGTATTATACCGTTTTTATTCTAAATAAAAGTACAGATTTGAAAATTAAACTGTTTATTTTCAGACTGGTATGAATAACATTTTATTCATCATCAGAGGATAATATTGTATTATCATCATCATCAAGAAAATTCAGAAAACTCTGGCGTTTCCGTAATTTGTACAGCTCTTCTTTTATTTTTCGCTGGATTCGATTCATACTGCAGCGATGTATAAAAATAGTGATAAATACGAGGAATAAATTTAAGAAGCGTCTGTAAATTTTTCCATTATTTTATGTTAATTTTCGTGCAGTTATTTCTACTGTAAAATAAAATAAGTTTTCTGTCAAAAATGGGCGACCAGAGGGCGACATTATCTTACAAATGCACTAAGAGAAAGAAAATTCCTCATCCAAGGTGGATTTAAAAAAGAATGAAAAGGGCTATTCGGTGCTATTATACATATTTAAAATACTGTATATCCCGAAATTTAATACTGTGGTTGTCACAGTCTCGTTTGTGGTCACTGACAATTTTATTAAATTTTGAATAAGACAAAAAATGTCCTTGTCTCATGGAATGTACAATTCCTACATGGAATTCACCTGTGCAATTTTCCATATTATGTAGATCACACTTTATTAAAATTGTTGAAACACGTTTTAACAAGTCTCACTGTACCTACGTAAAAAATTCACTATGCTCGGAATCGCTTCGTCGCGTCGAATAGAAACGGTACAAGTAATACTTATACCTTTTTTATTCCAACACATTTTGAAGATTTCTTTAGAAGATTTTTCTACTAGCTCGTAGATGTCACTATATGTATGTTACGTTTGAAGCTTATACCCTTATTAATCTAAAAATATAGAATATTAAATTTTATAATATGTACTAATCTCATATTAAAAAAAAACTCCTATCCTTTTTATTCTAAACCCTTCAGTTGTCATAGTATACACATTTTAGGGCAAATTCTTGTTGGGACTCACCAAATTGTCAGACAACACTTGCTTGCAAACCAAGAAATTTACACTTCTGTTCAATATCAGTTGAAGATCAGAAGAGAACATCCTCACCTGAGGTTTTCCACGGACAAACTGTTTGAATCCATCTTTTCCATAATACGGAACAATCGACTTCTAAAACCATCTAGGCTGTGCTGTTTTTCTTGTGGTCGATAAATTTCTTGTCGTAGATGGCTCTAGTGCATCCGTGACATTTCGTTCTTTGCAATTCGGAAAGGCCCAAAGTATGATGCCTGGGGAAATCGGAGAGAGGAGGATATGGGACTACTGATGAGGAGGAAAAACCTCCGAAACCGGTATAGACTCTTCCTGCACTCTCCGATTTAACCAGATGCAGCTGCTGCATGTTCGTGTTGCAAAGAAATTGAAAATGTTTATACAGTTTAATTCATTTACTCTTTTCTTCAGTACTAAGGAATCTTTCTTGTTAGAACTTTTACCACGCTGAGCAGATGGGTTGTGAATTATTTAAAATTCTCTCATCTTAATTTCCTCGGCATCCTGTATGATTTATAATTTTTCAAAATCTCGGGAGGTTCTAACCAAAGAAAGTATTTCACCTGTTGTCAATCTGGTTGGCACGGGAACGATATTTATTGTCGTTCTCTGTGCTACTTCGATTGGTGACTTAATTTGTTTTTCGGTAGATGGCTCTAGTACATCAGTGACATTTCGTTCTGTGCAATTTGAAAAGGCCCAAAGTATGATCCCTCGGGAAATCGGAGAGAATAGGATATGGGACAACTGATGAGGAGGAAAAGACCTCCGAAACCGGTATAGACTCTTCCTGCACTCTCCGATTTAACCGGAGTATTATGTAGCTGCTGCATTTTCGTGTTGCAAAGAAATTGAAAATGTTTTTACATGATGAATTTCTTATTAATTTCATTAAAGCTCATCATTAAATGTCACCCTCCTTAAAGGGGTAGGCTTAAAATATTGGGCTTCTTCTTCTTCTTCAAGTGCCGTCTCCTAATCGGAGGTTGGATATCATCATCACTATCTTTACTCTATCCACCGCTGCTCTAAAAAGTTCTATAGAACTGCATCTAAACCAGTCCCTTAAATTCTTTAACCATGACACTCTCCTTCTTCCTATACTCCTTCCGCCTCTTATCTTTCCCTGTATTATCAGTCTTAGCATTTCATATCGCGGTCCCCTCATTACGTGTCCCAGATATTGTAACTTTCTTATTTTTATTGTCTTTATTATTTCGCATTCTTTACCCATTTCTCGCAGTACTTCCGTGTTCGTTTTCCTCTGTGTCCATGCTATTCTAAGCATTCTTCTGTAACACCTGTAACACATTTCAAATGACTGTAGCTTATTTATGTGTTCTTGCTTTAATGTCCAGCTTTCAAGTCCATATTGTAGTATCGAGAACACGTAGCATCTCAAAGCTCTTGCTCTCAGTTCTAAACTAAGGTCTTTGTTGCAGAGAACTGTTTTCATCTTTACAAACGCATTTCTTGCCATTTCTATCCTGGTCCTTATTTCTGTTGTTTGTTCATTTTTCTCTGAAATCCAGGTTCCTAGGTATTTGTATTTATCAACCCTTTCTATCGGCACATTTCCCAAATGTATGCTTGTTTGTATGTTTGTTTTCTTAGTTATTATCATGTATTTGGTCTTTTTTATATTCATTTTTAGTCCATATTCTTTACAGAAATTGTTTGTTTTGTTCAGTAGTAGTTGGAGTTGTTCAGCAGAGCTTGCTATAATGACGGTGTCATCTGCATATCTTATGTTGTTAATAGATCTTCCGTTAATTATTATTCCTTCACTTTGAGATAGCAATGCTTCTTCAAAAATGGCTTCACTATATGCATTAAAGAGTAATGGAGACATAATACATCCCTGCCGAACTCCTCTCCTGATTTCAATTTCTGGACTGGGTTCGTTATCTATTACAATTTGTGCTCTTTGATTCCAGTAAAGGTTTGTTGTTATTCGTAAGTCCCCTTTGTCTATGTTTTTTGTCTTTAGAATTTGGACTAATTTTTCATGTCTTACTTTGTCAAAAGCCTTCTCAAAATCAACGTAACAAACATGCACATCCACATTCATGTCCATGCATCTTTGAGCTAACACATTAAAAGCAAATAACGCCTCTCTGATTCCTAGTCCGTTTCTGAACCCAAACTGACTATCATCTATTCCTTCTTCTAGTTTTTTGTTTATACGACCATGTATTATTTTCAAGAATAATTTGAGAATGTGACTTATTAATGATATTGTTCTGTATTCACTGCAATCTTTAGCGTTTGTATTTTTAGGGATAGCACAAAAGGTTGAGAGTAACCATTGTTTTGGTATGTTTCCTGTTTTGTACACTGTGTTAAACAAGTCTACGATAATGTCTAAGGTTTCATCATTTATACATTTTAAGCTTTCTACTGGGATTTGGTCTGGACCTACTGCTTTACCATTTTTGCTGTTTTTTAATGCCGATTTAATTTCTTCTTTTAATATCTTCAAAACCGTATCATCTTCTACTTCGACTTCCATCTGCTCTGTTCTATTGTCTTTGAACAATTCATTTATGTATTCTGTCCATCTCTTTAATTTTTCGTTAGTACTCAACACAAGTTTCCCATCTGTATCTTTTAGTATTCCCGGTTTTCTTTTTCTGTTGATCTGCGTTAATTCCTTAATTTTTTTATGTGTGTTAAAATTATCATGTCTTTTCTGATGTTCTTCTATTTCTGCGCATTGTTCTTTTAACCACTGTTCTTTAGCCTGTTTAATTTCAGATTTTATTTGTTTATCCACATTTTTGTACATCTGATTATCTTTGTTTTTATGCTGACGTCTTTCTTCCATTAAATCTAAGATTTCCTCCGTCATCCATTGTTTCTTTTTGTATCTGATTGGTGTAAGAATTTCTTTTTGACATTTATCTATTTCTGTCTTTATTAATAACCATTTTGTCTCTGTTTCAGTATTTTGTTGGATTTGTTCTTTAACATTCATTAAACGGTTATTAATTTCATCTGTCAGGCGTTGTTTTATGAGTGGGTTTCTTAGTTTACTTGTATCGATTTTTACATCTGTTGTTCTGCGTTTTATTATTTTCATTTTGAGCCTAATTTTGGTCACTACTGGATTGTGATCTGATCCTATGTCGGCACCTGGATAGGTTTTTGAAGATATAATTGCGTTCTTGTATCTTTGTCTAATCAATACATAATCTATTTGGTTTCTTACAATTCTCCCTTCTTGATCTGCTGGTGACTTCCAGGTATATAGTCTTCTCTTTGGCATTTTAAACAATGTATTATTTATGACAAAATTATTGTTTTGGCAAAATTCGATAAGCCTGTCACCTCTTTCGTTTCTGTTGCCCAGACCATATCCTCCTGTACATTCTTCTACTTTTTCGTCTCCAACCTTTGCGTTAAAATCTCCCATTATAATTGTAACATCCTGCGTTTTAATGGATTTTAAAATATTGTCTAGGTCTTCGTAGAAAATTTCAATATCGCTCTCTGGTTTGTCCGCAGTCGGAGCATAAACTTATATTATGTTTAATTTGGGTTTATTCTGATTTAATTGTAAGAGGATAATTCTCTTGGAGTATGGAATGAAATCTTGGGCTAATGATATTTAAATACATTTATTTTTTCGAATCCTGAGAAAACTAATAAATATTTTTCAAAAATTTAATCGCAGAATGAAATAATACATTAATACCGAGGGTCGAAAGTCCCAGAAAACTTCTATAATGTTTATTTTAATAAGTTACGGGGATGCAAAAATAGAGAAAATTTAGCGTAATTTTTAATTTCACATATTTCATTCAAAAGAAATTTTTTGTTTATTCTAAGGGACTTTCAGCCCTCGGTAATAATATAATATTTCATTTTGCGTTTAAATTTTTCAAAAAATTTATTAGTATTTTCAGGATTCGAAAAAAATGAATGCATTTAAATAGCATTAGCTCAAGATTTTGCGCCTACCCCCAAATAGAATACCAAACATTGATAACCAATACTCAGAAATAATAATAGTTTTTCTCATAATAGTTTTTCTCATTTAGTCATAATATAATTATTTACATGGTTATTAAAGGTACATAATATTTAAATACATACAAGAAAATATTTTTTTCTATGGATGCTATACAATGTGCAACTTCTCTCACTACTTACATACATTCAAAACGAACAATTTCTCAGGCTGTGAGAAAAGTCGGCCATTGCAGTGAGAAATATTTTTTCTCATGAGTTCCATACGTAGAATCGCGGTTTCCATGGTAATATGCACAATACAAACACAAATATTTTTGTCAAATAAAATGTGTCAAATCAAAACTTATCAGAAATTACCTTTCAAAACTGTTCAAATATAACTGGTAACTATAATTTTAAATAAATAAAAGTATATAAATATTAAGAATATTAAATACCTACATATATGTGTATAATATGTATTTTATTTCAATTTTGGCACATAATCTACATAAAAACACCTAAATTATTTAATTTTGAAGTTTGAACTCTTGACAAAAACGCATCCATAGAAAAAGCACAGTGTACAACACGTGAGAAAACGACATATTTCTCTCTTGTTGCACAATATACTATTTAAATTAAACGATCTAAATAATTAATTTTACTCACATTCCTTCAAGCATGTTTGGAAACTATAAACTCTCAGGTAAACTCAAAAATTATATAGCAAACAGCTAGCAATCAATACAACGACTATACTAAATTTACAATCAAGATGCAGTAGAAATAAACAAACCAAGACACGTTAAATGCTACTAGAAGCACTCCTGAATCATAATTTACAATGAATATACATTGTAAATCCAAAATCATGATTTCCAAAATTTATACATTGTAAATTATGATTCAGGAGTGCTTCTAGTAGCATTTAACGTGTCTTGGTTTGTTTATTTCTACTGCATCTTGATTGCAACTTTAGTATAGTAGATATTTTTAATAATATGGCTTTTAACAAAACAATATGCGCCATTTCCTAACAAGTATTAATATAACTAAGTTACAGATATTTGTAAAGTGTTCGTTTATTAGGACGATGGCCTGGTTTGGAATACAAATTACATTTAATTTAGATAATTTTGTTCTATCCTACTATTGTTTTTTTATCCATTTGAGTGTTAGAAACAAGCAGAAACAGCAAATTTGGTTCTCTAATAAAAAAAATGAGAACATTGAGAATCATTTTCGGAAGACATGTATTTATTAAATTTTTGATATTTTTTAATATTTATTTTTACTTTTACTTATTAGTTATTTTCTTGGTAGTACATTCTTTCGTACTACAGATGTTTATAATATTTTGGAATCAAGTTTCTGGTGACAACCTGAATTCGTGCCTTCTACAATTTTCAAGGCAAACGAACGATAAATAATGCAGACTATGGGAATCTAAGATTGCATTCCACCACCAGTCAAGTCATCTAGGTAAAATTCATACGAATCTTGATGTCGTGTACTCAGATAAGATTAAATCTAAAAGAAAATAGAAGACAGTTAATATTTCATTCCGTTTCAGAGGAATCCATCATCTTATGTACTTTTCACCCTTTTGGGATCTTCAGGGAAAGATCTTCCAACGATAGAAGTTCTAGTTTTACGGATCTAAAACTCTCGTGGCTTTAAATAGATGTCGCTACAGCATCCAGCAGCACATTATTTCATATAATTTTGATTAGTAAGTCGGTTGGTTTTCGTTACTGTTAAGAACAGACCACAGGTCTCTTTGAGGATCCCAAAAGGGTGAAACGTACGTAGGATGATGATAGTTGCCTCTAAAACGGAATGAAATATTAACTGTATTTCATTTCTTTTTGCAACAAAAATAGAACGATCAGGGAACGCAAAATTTCACGAAAACCCCCAAAAAAATAAAGGAAGAATGAAAATTTGGCAATAGGTAGTTGAAATTGTCTATTATTATATAAGAAAAAGTTTACAATTCTACATCCTCTCCGATATACAAAAATTGGAAAATACGGGGTGAAAAATTTTTCCTCGGGAGTGAAAAAATATACGTTCAAAATAAGTCCGGAATTGGATAAAATGACTAATTATAAGTAACTTTTGCTCTATAGAGTTTTTTTACTAAGTCAATACTTTTTGAGTTATTTGCGAGTGAATGTGTTCATTTTTAACAAAAAAAAAAAAAATGTTTTTGCACGGTTTTTCGGAGATAATTCAAAAAGTAAGTATTTTAGCGAAAAAAATATTCTTAGTAAAAATATAGCTTATAAAAAATTGAAAAAAATGTGTATGCATGAGGTCTGCAGACCCAGTAGAAGCAGAGTTGCAGCTAATGAAATGTAGGCTTTTCTTCGCCAAATTCCAAATCGAATATTTCAATGTGAAATAACCAGAAAACTGAGCAATCTTTGGGAAAAATTCATTACAACTTTTTTAAATTGTTTAAAAAAAGGTTTATTTTTGTTTTTTAAAAAAACTTCTAATATTAAAAGTAAGTGAGTTACGCTCAAAATATTGTTGGTCGCTTTTATTTTTGGGTAAAAAAATGGCTAAAATCACCCCCTAATTAGCTTCTCAAATAAAATTAATCGTTACCGCTTTACAAGTTACTTTACTTATATATTGTTTATATCATCTATAAATTTCATTGGTTCAAAGTGCTCGGTTTTGAAAAAATTGGGTTTAAAATAAAACATTTTTAAATCGTTATTGTTTATGGAATTAACGTAAAAACAATTAGGAGTAGCAAAAATCTCAAAGAGTAATAAAATGTACCATTCTGAATATTTTTCATTTTTTGTTTTCTTGTTAGACAAAAATTGGTTATGCTATGGCTGTTCAAAATTTGCCTAAACTCGTGATTAGTTCAAGACATTTTAACTACAGCTTTTTCAAAACGAAGCACTTTGAACCGATGAAACTTACAGATCATATAAATAATACATACAATAGGAAACATGAAAGAATACCCATGAACGAACACATAAAGCACGCTTTATTTTCCTGTCACCGTGTCACAAAGAAAATTTTCCAGTGCAAGTACATGTAACAATAATTATTACATGTACTTGCGCTGGCCAATTTTTTGTGTCACACGGTGACAGGAAAATACAGCGTGCTTTATGTGTTCGTTCATGCGTATTCTTTCATTTTTCCTACTGTAGACAAAGTAACTTGTGAAGTGGTAATATTAAAACGTATATGTGATGCTAATTAGGGGGTGATTTTCGCGATTTTTTTACAAAAAAATAAAAGGGACCAGCAATATTTTGAGGGTAATTCACTTACTTTTAATATTACAGGTTTTCTTTAAAAATAAAAATAAACCTTTTTTAAACACTTTAAAAAAGTTAAAATGAATTTTCCCCTAAAAGTGCTCCGTTTTGGGTTATTTCACATTGAAATATTCGTTTTGGAATTTGACGAAGAAGAGCCTACATTTCATTAGCTGCAACTCTGCTTCCGCTGGGTCTACAGACCTCATGTATACACCATTTTTTTCAATAACCCATTTGATGGGCTACATTTTCGCTAAGAAAATTTTTTTCGCTAAAATACTTACTTTTTGAGTTATCTCCGAAAAACCGTCCAAAAACATGTTTTATTTTGTTAAACATGAGCATATTCACTCGCGAATAACTCAAAAAGTATTGACTTAGTGAAAAAACTCTATAGAAGAAAAGTTGTTTAGAATTAGTCATTTTATCCAATTCCGGTCTTATTTTGAATGTATTTTTTCATCTTCGAGAGAGGGGCATTCACCTCCATTTGTGTAAAATGGAGGAGATGTAGAATTGTAAACTTTTTCTTATATAATAATAGACAATTTCAACTACCTATTCCCAAATTGTCATCCGTCCTTTATTTTTTTTTGGGGTCAGATTTTTCTTTGATCGGGCTAAAAGAGTTTACAAGTTACATCAGAATACACTGGTTCACGTTTTCTGCGATTTAAAATATGGTTAATAGCAAGGCATCTGTCAAAATGTTCTCAATACTTGCACTTCCACCAACCAGCAGCAGCAAACAGTTCAGTGTATACCACGGCGCATCATAACTTCCAGCCTCACCTCGATCTTTACCAAAATCTAACTAATCCATGTGATCTGCTTTTCCACAGAACTTCTTCAAAGACCCGTGGAACACGTTTGACTTCGTGACTGTTATCGGTAGCATAGTGGACGCTATGGTTGTCGAGTTTGGAGTAAGTATGCCATAGATTCTTTAGAAATTACTAATATCGAGAAACATTTTACCACTATAACAACACATTTTACACAGATCTATCGTCGTCTCATCTGGAAGGTACAGAATATCAATTTAATTTTGATTGCAATCAGCACGATCTGTGCACTAACAGCATATTTGATATTAGCACTTTTTATGTCTACAGGTGAACCGAAATAGGAATAGACGTTGCGCGCTAGCAAATTTCAAATTACGGCAGAGAAAGTTGATCGACAACCGCTTAGCTGTTTATGTGGATAGTTTTACTATAGCGCCGATTAGCGACGTTGACAAGTTTTATGTAAAATCTCAATTTTTAATAATTTGTAATTATAGTGATTTTGAACTTTTAATTGTTCGTTTAATCTAAAAATGGGTCAACAGTACAACGTGGAGCGAAAAATTTTTAGTGCTCAAGCTCGTGAAATAATATACTCTGTGTTAAAATTCGGCAAACAAGAAGCCGCTACTGATAAACTTATTATTGTCTTTAAAAATGTTCAAGAACGTGTGGCTAGTATGAAGGATAATTTGATAAATAGAAAAAGAAGAAAAGTCCCAGATACAAAATTCATTATTAAAATAAAATCAAAATATTAAATAATGATTTAAATCTAAACCATTTCTTGGAACTACTTTCTGGTAACATCCTTTATCTCTGACTTCTACAGTTCATAATACACCAGTCAATGAGAGAAAAACAGGAGATTACCTTCGAATTCTATCCTGCTGCACGGATGTTAATAAAATTTTGGGAATAGCCTCTACTTATCTCCTAATTCTAATAGTGTGCTCTTATCTTGGGGTGGTTCACACCCCTTCTCGGGGGTAGAAAATTTCTTGGTTAAAATAACCACGAAAGTGGCTAGAGAACTTAATTGTAAGCAAAAGCTGTTCTATAATTTTTTTTTCAAAACTCAATATTTTTTGAATTATTCGTGGTTGAAAATTGGCCATTTTCATTGAAACATAACACATTTTCGAACGGTTTTTTGCAAACATCTTAAAAACCATGCATAAAACTAAAAAACTATATAGAACATTTTTGTAGCTTATAAAAAACCAAAGAGACTAGTTCATTCGTAAATCTTCTAGTTATAATCTAAAAAGAGATATGGTAGGTGAAAATAGTTTTTTTTTTGGTGCTTGCTCAAATCGTTGTATTCAAATTGAAATAACAGACAAACGGTTGATTTTAGATGTATAATATTACCAACACCTTCTGTAGTGCTTAAAAAGATCTTTAAAATGCGCAATATTAAAGGTATATTGCATTCAAACTAAGCGAGATATACTGCAAAAATTTATGATTAATGTATTTTAAGAAAAAATGAGAAGTTTATTTAACCTCTCATTTACCAGAATTTTAATGCATCATTTTACTTCTACAATACCTTTTATTATAGTATTATGAACGGATTCAAAAAGTTGGACGGGTTTAAAATAAATGGTTTTTGAAAAAAATACACGATCAATTTATAGAGCGCATTTTTAGATTTCCTTAAAAATCTTCTTTCTACATATAACTTGAAAATGATAAGGGATACAATAATGAAACATAAAACAAAATTTTTACTCAACAAAACCCTACATTTTGGGTGGTACCTTTTTTCGTATCTCTTATCATTTTCGAGTTACATGGAGGAAAAGGAAGATTCTTAAGAAAATTTAAAAATGCGCTCTATAATTTGATCTTATTTTTTTCAAAAACTATCCACTTTAAACCCGTCCATCTTTTAAAACATAGAAATAACACTATAATAAAAAGTATTGTAGAAGGCAAACGATGCATTTAAATTCTGATAGATGAGGGGTTAAATGTACTTCACATTTTTTTTAAATTCTATTAGTCATCAATTTTTTTTCAACATATATCGCTTACTTTTAATGTAATCGACATCTAATGTGACTTATTCTAAAGGACTTTTCAATCACTACAAAAGGTATTGGTAGCATGATACAACTAACATCGACCTTTTCTCTTTTATTTCAAGTTGAATACACCGATTTCAGCATGCACCAAAAAAACAAACTCTTCTCACCTACCATATCTCTTTTTGTAATATAACTAGAAGATATATGGAGGAACGAATCTCTTTGTTTTTTTATAAGCTACAAAAATGGACTATTTGAGCAACCTTAGGAATGTTTTCTAGCAACTATAGCAATGATGAGCCACACATTGAAAATATTTTTAAAAATAATTCACAAAAGAATATTTAATAAATTAGAAGAGAATATAAGTGACACTCAGTTTGGACTGGTAATCTTCATATAGGATTAATAGGATGGTAATCTTCAAATTTTCATATCTTGACGAGACTCGTGACATATCTTATAATAATAAAGACGATCGGTGTTACGCATAAAAGAATCAAAAATACCAAAATCTCAATTAAAAACTAGGTTGAAGAAAATGGAATTTGAAAATTCATAATCGGTAAACGTTAAAAAAATCTATTTTTTCGGCTTCCCATAGATCAATTTTCTTCATTTTGTTTTTTTCCCAAGTAACTCGAGTAGAGCCACCTAATTGACGCATTACTAAGTACCAAAGATGGTTTAGTTTTGTTATAAGTTAGTTTATTTATTATAACAAAAATGTTTAATTTTTTTAAACGAAGATTGTTGAAATAACTATTCAGCTTTCAAATGAGAATATTTTGTATTTTGTACGTTTAAAGGTACGCGTGTGGTAAGTGTTTCTAAAAAAAGTCTACAACAGGAAAAATATGTATACAGAGTAGCGAACAAGTATGGAAACACGGTAATTTCTCGGAAACCGCTAGAACGATTTGTATAGATTTTTGTGGGTAAGACTTTTCTAATGCGGCCGGTGCTATAGTGGTAATTACATTGTTGTCAAATCTTTCACTTTTCTGGAAATATAATGAACTTTCTTATTTCAAATAGAACACCCTGTATGAATAAAACGTGCCAAAAATTCTTATAGGAAGCTGATAGAAGAACGTTTGAGCTTGAATTTAGGTATTTCGTAATTTAAAAAATTATTTTTTTTTTACTTGTGTTTTTGAACACAATTATTTTTTTTTCAGTTTTTAATTGTTTAAAACTCGGAATCGATTAATTTTAAAAAAAATTACATAAGACGTTTTTTGTTCCAAATGATCCAAAGAATCTAACATTATGTCTATCCGTGACGAAAAAATTGATTTTTATAATTTGTTTAAAATTTAATTTTGTTTTTTTAATAAAAGTAGCCAATACCTCCGAAATTATGGCATTTAGATATAGGAAATATAACATGAAAAATAATCAGTATTTCTTAAGGACTGCACAACGCAAAAATATATAGGGTGTTCCATTTGAAATAAGAAAGTTCATTAGATTTTCAGAAAAACGGAAGATTAGACAACAATGTAGTTACCACTATAATATCGGCCGCATTAGAAGACCCTGACCGACCAAAATCTATAAAAATCGTTTTAGCGGTTTCCGAGAAATTGCCGTGTTTCCATACTTTTTCGCTACCCTGTATAGTTTTATTGAAACAATGATTCATGTAAACAGCATTTCAAAATAATCAGTCATTATTTGTGAGAACCGTGGCAACTCTGTAATTGGGGCCACAAATGAATTCTGCACACGTCTATTCATATATCGGTTGGAGTTTATGTTGATAACTCTTTTATTAAATTGTTGTTTCATTCAAGGAACGAGCGGCTCAGATGCAGAAGGAAAGGGTAAGGATATTTCTGTGACCTATTTTTTAATACGGTATATTTGTAGAATAGGTCCTTAAAATCTTTTCTCAACAAACGTGAATACTTCTTATCGTTGTTGTGTCTAGGTACATTTTTGTGGATAGGAAATGTAGGAGAGCTTTAGAAGAATGTCTTATTAAACTATATGTGTTTTTGAAAGAAATTTTTGCCTCAACGACTAAGTTTAAACAAATAATAAGATTTTTCTTTTTATAATTGATGGATTCGACCGTTACTTGATGGAAGTTCATTTTATCTCACAATAAAACACTGAAAAACCTTTGTTTTCTATACTTCCACAAAATTTATTACAACTATGTTATACTACACCTGTTTCGGCAGTAGAAGGGCACTTTGCCGAAACAGCTGTAGTAATAACATAGTTGTAATAAATTTTGTGGAAGTATAGAAAACAAACGTTTTTCAGTGTTTTATTGTGAGATTTTCTTTTTATAATCAGACGTCGGATTTATAGGTATCAAAAATTGAAGAAAAAGCGCCAATGTAGGCAAATATTTTTATTTAAAAAGGCAGACATATTAATATATGCAATATAGGTAAATAACTTATTTTTTATTATACAAAGTTAATTACCTTAAGAGGAAACAGTAGCGATCAACAGGTAGCAAAAACGCGTTCCAAGATTGCGGCTGTAATTTTGAATATTTTTTCGAGATATTTGGCACACTTATTCGTAATATAATAAAGAATGGCTGTACAGAGCCCAATTTGAAAAATATATTAATATGTGGAAATTACTCTGTAATTAAATACAATATTAAAAAAACGAGCCTGTACCGCCATTAAGAAGAACAAAAAAATACACTTTCTTCAAATAAACTTTTTCATCCGATACCTAGATTTTGTGCCATTTTGGAACAACTAAAATTTTTTATTTCATTAGTAGTTCCAAAATGACACAAAATCTAGGCATCGGATAAAAAAGTTTATTTGAAGAAAGTGTATTTTTTTGTTCTTCTTAATGGCGGTACAGGCTCGTCTTTTTAATATTGTATTTAATTACAGAGTAATTTCCACATATTAATATATTTTTCAAATTGGGCTCTATATCGCCATTCTTTATTATATTACAAATACGTGTGCCAAATACCTCGAAAAAATATTCAAAATTACAGCCGCAATCTTGGAACGCGTTTTCGCTACCTGTTGATCGCTACTGTTTCACCTTAATATTAACTTAAAACAATAAATATATTTACACAACATAACATGTTTTCGGCAATGCTTGGCATATTACTTAAGGACAGGAAAACAAACACATGGATGAGACAGAAAACCAAAGTCACCGATGTGGTACAAAAATCATTAAAATTGAAATGGGAATACGCTGGACATGTAGCTAGGAGCGATCTAAACAAATGGTACAGAACAATTCTAACCTGGAGACCATACCAACACAAGAGGCCCAGAGACCTCCTATGAGATCGACAGATGATCTGAACGAACTGGCGGGAAAAATTGGCTACAAGTAGCTTAGAACAAGAAGCAATGGAAAGAAAGACTTGAATAGGCTTATGTTCAGATGTGGACGTGAATGGCTAGACGAAGAGCAAAAAGAACATGTTTTCGATCACTTAAAATTAATTTGAACTTACATTGGAAATGAAAGTTATACATCGACAGATATAATTGGAGCATATTTCAGAGCGGATAATAAATCTGGCTCGATTTGTAATTCCTCGAAAAATGCCGCATTCAAAACTTTAGCAACATTAGATCAAAACGAAAAACCTTCATTTGTGTCAAAAACTTATTTCATTTTTTAAAAAATGAATTGACCATTACTTCCAAATGCCGATTTCATTTTTGACTTTCCGAAAAAAAATTTTTCGTAATTTTTATAAAATCATTCCCCAACGGAAACAGATTTCTTATTTTCCTTCTCCAATTTTATTTACTCATTGGGCTACGTAAGTGCAGTAGATTAAATTAGGATAAGACATCTTTAAATTAACAGCCGCTTTTAACGTATCTGAAATCATTAAACTATTTATTCACTGGTATAGCGTTGAGTAAAAAGAGGTTTAGTAAACTATCTTATACATATACATTCCAAATTCCTTACCCTTATATATTTAAAATTCCAATTATCAAATTAGGCTATATACCTGACGCATACATCTGTCGTTTTATCCACGAGAATATACAAGAAATTGCCCTCGAATTCCCGCTGAATTTTTTCGATAAAAATTTATTGAAATGTTCACCTAAAAAGGACTTAAAACTAGGGTGATTAACTTATACAGTGGAACGTGAGATGCAATTATCATTTGGCATCAATCAAAATTAAATGTGACTTGCTCTTTTTTTACTGCTAAAACTATCCCTCAGAAATATTTGGACTAACTTTAACTGGAGCAATTTAATTTTTCCAAATTCCACAATGCTAGTCAATATATTATTTCTTACTACTTAAAAACTGAAATTTAAAAAAATAAATTTAACGATTTGCAGCAAGTTTCACAAAATAAAAAAAAACAATAAAATCCTTTATAAAAGGTATATATTTAAAATCCCTAAAAAGGGCTACATCACAGAACTAGTTTTCGATTGATTGACCAATCACCATCAGTGCTTACGTGATCTAACATGCTAACCACCAGAATATAAAATTACAAAAATATGTGGGTAAAAACCCTTTAAAAGTAATCCGTCAAAGAAACATCGATGAAAAATGCGAACTTAAGCATGGATATTTAAAATATTCCATTAGTGGAGTCACTGAAGGTTTTCACCTCCGATTTCGTTGAACCTTTATCGATTTTCATGAAAATTGGTGAGTAGTTAGAAGATACTTCAAGGAACAAAGGTGGCATAATGTCAACTTGCGCTTTTACCCTGGGGGTGGATGCCACCCCTTCTCAGGGGTGAAATTTTTTTATTAAAAATAATACCATAAATCGATAGAGGGACAACTTCTAAGCAAAATTTGTTATATAAAGGTATTAACATAAATCAATACTTTTTCAGTTATTAAATATCAAAGATTTTATTTTTTTCTTCAAAAATGCATGTTTTTAAGGTTTTTCACGTATTACTCAAAAACTAGAAGCTTTTGTAAAAAAGCTATTATTACCAAAATTAAAGATAATAAAAAATTTAATACACTTCCCACTTAAAGAACTAAACTTATGTTATTTCAAAGTAAGTTATGGGTAATTGAATGTATATTTTTTTCGACGAGTACTCAAATCTAAGTATTCAAGCTTACATAACGGGAAAACGATGCATTTTATAGAATATACTTGTTAAACACTTGTCAAAGTACTTTGAAATACCTATTAAATGAGCTCAAGTAGAAGTTAATATCATCAAAATTAAGCAAGTTATAATGAAAATAAGAGAACCCTTTCGATTATTTTAGGAAAAAGTGAAAAATAAAATATACGCCATTTCCACAAAAATTAAAATTTGTAGTAATCTTCACAAGAATTTCTTAAGGTTAATATAGGAAATGATTTCAACAATTTTGGCCGGTTTAGAATGCATATTTTTGAAAAAAAAGATATAATTTAAAAAAACTCAGAATTTTTAAAATTCTGATTTTTAAATTTTAAATTTTGAATTTTAAACTTTTCATTTTCTTTTGATAATAACTCCAAAAATACTCAATATACGTAAAAAATGATAACAAAAATAAATTTTAGTTTTTTCTGTTACAAATACTTTACCGATTTTGCTATTTCCGTAGAGTAAAAAATAATCGAGATAGAAACGTTTAAAATTTCAATTTTGCTGCGAGAACCATGTAACCGGGACCATTTAACCTTTTATTTTTAAAAAACTAAGAGGCTTAAAAGACTAATTTTGGCATTTTTAATAGTTTTTGGAATCAAGTTTTAATTTGTTTTTAGGTGAACCTGATACCTTAAAAATTAACGGAGTTATTTACAAAAAAACAATAACATTTTTTGGAAAAAATTTTAAAAGATACATTTTGAAACATTTTTGGTGCATAAATTTTAATGCTATCAACTTGTTCGAGGGCTTATTTGATAGATATTTCTATGAACTTTAACAAATGTTAAATAAGTTTATATTATAAAATGCATCATTTTCCCGGTATTTAAGCTTGAATACTTAGATTTGGTTACTCGACGAAAGAAATATACATTCAATTACCTGTAACTCACTTTTAGTTAAGATTGAAAGGTTTTTCTAGTAAGGAGTTTATTTTATTTGTTATTAGCCTCAATTTTGGTAATAATAACTTTTTTGTAAAAACTTATAGTTTTTGATTTATTTATGAAAAATCGGTTAAAAACGTGAATTTTTCTCACGAAAAATTAAAATCTTTGATCTTTAATAACTCAAAAAGTTTTGATTTATTTTAATAACTTTATATAACAAATTTTGCTTATAATTTGTCCCTCTATCGAATTGTGGGGCTATTTTTAATAAAATAATTTTCACCCCGAGGAGGGGTGGCATCCACTCCCAGGGTAAAAGCACAAGTTACCATGTCACCTTTGTTCATTGATATATCCTCTAACCACTCACCAATTTTCATGCAAATCGATGGAGGTTCAACGAAATCGGAGGTAATAGCTCATATCCACCTTCAGTGACTGCACTACATTTAATACCCTCTAGGTACCATCTGAGCTCTGATTCGACTTGTTCACATGATGATACATAGTATGATAGCAAGTGACTTGCTAGTGCTCATCTGCTACCATAGTGTCATCATGTGAATAAGTCTAATCATAGCTCAGATGGTACCTCAAGCGTATTAAATGGAATATTTTAAACATCCATGTTGTTCTGAAGCTATTTCCTTGTGGCAGTTTTATAATCAACTATTTTGAATAGGAAATAAGCCACAATTTTACCAAAAAATGATTTTATTAACGTTTCGACGCCCAAGTCGGGCGTCTTTGTCAAAATACAAAATTTTTCATTTTGTTTTTTAAACGTTAATAAAATCATTTTTTTTTTTGTAAAATTGTGGTTTATTTCCCATTGAAAATAGTTGATTAAACATCCATGCTTAAGTTCGTATCTTCGTTTCTTTGACGGATTACTTTTAAAGGATTTTTACCCACATATTTTTGTAATATTGTAATATTATATTTTGGTGGTTACATTTTAGATCACGTAAGCACTGATGATGATTGGTCAACCAATCGAAAACTAGTTCTGTGATGTATAGTTTTAATATATAGATACCTTTTATAAAGGATTTTATTGTTTTTTGTATTATATGGTATACAGCCAACTACAGGAAAACCTTTTTCCACCTACCTCTACCGAAAGTATACTTTTCCGGACCTAATTGTAGGGAGCAAAGTTGTACTTTTCCTCCCTAGGGAGGAAAATATTTTTCCTCCCTAGGGAGGAAAAGTAAAAGTGAGGTCATGGTGTTTCATTCATGAAATATAACTTATTGACGCCCTGTACGATATCTATTTTTTATTACGTAAGTATCTATACATTTTAACGTTTATTTAAAAACACTCTGTATTTTGCAGAATGGTAAAAAACAGTAAATTGTTATTCTGATTTAACAATGTTTACATTAATAATTGACTTATATTTGACAGTTGACAGTTATATTGTACCTACTTGTTTGTTTTAGTTCTAATAAATTTTGTTGGTTAGTTACATAAATAAATTAAGTAAAAATGAAAAAAATGACTTGTTATTTGAGGAAGGTGGAAAAACCATATGTATAACATGGGAGTAAAGTACCTTTTCCTCCCTTGAATGATTACTGCCCTCCGCTACGCGTCGGGCAGTAAACTTCATTCTCGGGAGGAAAAGTAGCACTTTCCTCCCTTGTTATACAAATAGCTATTCCTTGTGGATTTTTACAAAATGATTTATCTTCTTCTAGAGAATGTTCCAGATTGTACGACTACATTCCACTACATTTTTTGGTGGAGAAATTGGTGGTCGTTTGATCTTTGGATGGTATATCTGTTGATGCTTTTTCGGTATTGTCTCTCAGCTTATATTTTTCTTTTTTACTTTATGCCAGCTCTCTTCGCATTATCCTTAAACTTTTATTCTGTTTCTAATTTCTGCTAAACCTTTTTTATTTAGTGTTGTATATTCTTCTTTGTTTATCTTTTCTTTCTCGCTTGGAGATTTTGTATCTTATCGGCAATATTTTAGCTTTTGGTGTCATTACTCCTGCAAAATTATAGTTGTGTATTTTTAACCGAGTCAGTTATTAATTTATTGTGATCTGATTCCTAATAGATTGGAATCATTACTCCGTAGGGTTTCGACTATATTTTTTAAGGATGTTTCTAGCTAGTAGATGTATTACAAACCATGCGTTTGCAACTGTTTATCGTCTTTGCTCTTTCCTTTTGTACGTTTATTGTTTGTAGCTCCTACTGGTCTCTTACTGGTAGAGTTACATTTTGAACTAATTTTTTTTTTTTTAATTAAACGGGACAGTTCCCGAAAGTTGTCTGTATACCATCTAGTTAAATAACTTAACGAGAAGTGAAAAGCTCCCTGGTGTAGTTGGTATAAAATTTAATCAAGAATTAAAATTCAAAAAAATACAAAAGAATTACATTCATTGTTCAAAACGTTTTCGGACTTATCAGTCCATCATCAGTGAACTCCGTCTCCTTGCAAAATAGCCACAGTGCCAAACACTGGTTGGGTTAAATGTTTGAACTACATAATAAATACAATAAAATAATGTGACTTATAGTCGATGGCAATTGATTGCCTACAGGAACATGTGAATGCTCTACTTTTACATAGTTTTTTATTACGTCTGCTTTGGACCACGTTAAGGATTGGCAGACAGTAAGAAAATGGGTGAGTCACAAAGTTTCACAAGAAAAAAGCGAATATTTCGAGAAATGAACGTCAGATCGAAAAACTAAAAAATAACTATTCAATATTTTTCAAAAATCTATTGAATGATACCAAACACGATCCCAACAGAGAGGGGTGGGAGGTAAATTTAAAATTTTAAATAGGAACCCTGCGATATTTTGCGAAATGAACATCAGTTCGAAGAACTGCAAAATTAATGTATTTAATATTTTTGAAAAATCTATCGAATGACACTAAACACGACCCCCCACGGAGGTAGGGAGGGGGTTACTTTAAAAACTTAAATAGGAGCCCCCATTGTTTATTGTAGATTTGGATTCCTTAATAAGAAACTTTTATTCGAGATATTTTTTCGAATTATGAATAGATGGTGTTATAAACGGAAAAAACGATTGTTGGAAATGAAAAATTAAAAAATGGAAACTCCCCACTTAAATGGAAAACTGTACTTAACTTGTTTTGGTTTTAGGACCTACTCTTCACAACACAATAGGTCCTCATAACGCTCGAATGACGCATATTTAGCATACTTTCCTCCCCTACTATTAAGTTATTTAATTATTTTTTGTCTGTTATTATAAAATATATAATATTCACTTTTAGTTCTTCCGTTTCAATTAACTTATGTTCACTTCCTAGTCTGCTTTTTCTTAAAATGCAATTTTTTAATTGTATTTTACACAATTGTATTTTACAATAATCTTAAATACACCAAAAAGTTTGTGTTACAATAGAAATCTGGTTAGCATTTAACCTCTTTAGTTTCTTATTCCGTTTCCAAAATCTGCACATCTTGTTTGTCCGTTTTTTCCGCTTTCGCTGTTCTATTGGTAGATTTTAATAGGTCAGTTCTTGCTCATTTGCTGTTTCAATTTCCTGATAAAACGATTCAAAAAGTTCACCTTCGTATTTGTAGGTAGCTGCAGTTTTAAAGCTGAGATGTAGTCAATATTATTTTTTTATGTAGTTTTCTGTAATTATATTACCGAGATTCAAGATAGAAGTTTTATTTTTACATAGGTTATTAACGTTTAACTAACTTAATTTATAGTTTTATAAGCAACAATTAAGTATAGCAAGATTTATAAAACCTTGTTTAAATTGTTTTACATGCAACTAAATGCGGTTATCTTAAATTTTTTTTTAAATGCTTTTCTTCTTACTAGTAGACAATAAATAGCAAAAATTAGTATTTTTGACATCAAATTTTTGATAACCAACAAAAGTGTTTGTTACTACTTAAAATATTAAAAAAAAACTTACCGTCGGTATAACAGGTTGCCTTGCCACCAGATGCAGAATAGTTCCATAAATATTTTCCACTTTTTAGCACTTTCTTTAAGTGTAATTGAAAATTATTTACCACCAATAACTTATACCCACGTTCACTCATTACGAAATCTGTTACAAGAATTTCAGCCATTTTCAGAAAATTTATTTGGATTTTCTCTAAAAACTCTTCCAAGAGACAATGCATAAATGATCAATACCTTTTACACCACTTCAAAGAGGGCAATTTATACAGGTACATACCAGGAATAACGGTATTAGATTATCAACATTACTTAAAAAATGAAAGTTACAAATTCACCGGTAGTTAGTGAGTTATCGAAAAATTACCTGCGGGCCAGAGTTACCAGTTGGCCTGTAATTAGGATGGGGGATTAAAATAGTTAAGAATTCACCGGGACCCTTACTAATAACACTTACTATTATTATTACTACTGCAATTATTGATACTATGTTTTCTTATTAAAGAAGCCAACTTAGATAACTTATAAACAAAAAATCTATGAAATTCTGAAACAAAAATAATGCTGCTAGATGAAAAATATATTTATTTTCTTGGTTAAAAATTATACGAAGGCAAAAATTTCTTTCAAAAATATGTTTTTTTAATAAATATTCTTCATAGACCTCTCGATCACTAGAGCAATTCTGTTTCTTAGTCAGACCTAAGTATCTAGAGCTAGAAGGTAACTCATTTCAGAAGGATTAGGCTCAATAGTGTATTATAAAGGTTAGTCATAGCATGATTAGGATTAATTTAGATCCAGCAGCACCTCATTCTCTGACTTCTAACTTTTGCACTGATTTTTGTAGAGAACGGAACTTGATTTACCTGCGACCATAGGGAAGTGGATGCAGGTATGTATTTTCTGGTTTTGGAAAACTTAATGGAAACTATAGAAAATGATTTTTGACGCTGAAAAAGATTTAATTTGTTTAGAAGTGCTTTCTGCTTACGTTTAGTTAAAAATTATTACTTTTATTTTATACAGGGTGTCCCGGAAAATAGTGCGTTCCTTAAAGGTATAGGTAGAAGGCACCATGTAGAACAAAAAACTCTTATAACATTTTTTTTCTAAATTCAACCGTTTGACCAAAAAACTATAAAACATTTTGGAACGCAAATTCAAATCTGGCAACTCTGTGAAGTACAAAAATCTAAACGTAAATAGTCCCATGTTTAGTAAACAGATAATTTGGAAGAATGCTGTTTAGTGTCCACGCCGAAAATGTTTTTGAATCGTGTGTTCATGAGTAATATTATGATATTATGTTGTTTATTTATGGCAGATCAATAAATGGAGAGGCATAATACCTACTAAAATTTTTTCAAAATGTTTTGCTGGAATTTCTCGTCGTATGAGTGCATGTTACTCTATGAATTCATGTGTTCGCAAAAGTGGTGGTTCATTTAAAACATGTGTTTTCCTCTTAAAATATGTAAGTATAATTCGTTTAAAATTTTGCCATATTTCAACTACATTTTAAAAAAAATATAGTAAACAAAAATAGTAAGTATTAGGTTGGATTATTTTAAATACTGTAAGACACAAACGAGTTCTTATTCACCAGTGCGTAACATGTTGTCAGATTATTTAATTTTCTGAAGATTAAAATTCAGGTATATGGAAACCAATGTAATCTTTTTTTTGTAATCGGTTAACTTTAGAAAAAAATGGTATAGGACTTTTTTGTTCTAAATTGTGTATTCTATCCATACCTTAAAGGAACGCACTATTTTCCGGGACACCCTGTATAGAGTGTCGCAAAATTTTGTACTAACACTATTTGAAAAAACTGTTGGTTTTTCATCAGAGTTCTTCGAGTCCAAAATTTTGCCTTATCCTCTATACTAGATAAGTAAAGCATAAGCGTAAATAAAAATATAAATAATATTAATAATAAAAACTAAGTTAATTTACCGATAAATAAGGAAATAAGGAAAATTATTAAAATCTATCTGAATATATAGGTATTAAGTAAAAAATCAAGTGCTGTTTTAATTTAAAATTTGACTGATAAAAGCATGCCGATGCTTCCTTTGATAGCTGTTACTGATTGATTTCTATTTAAAATGGCGCTTATAAACATTCTCGCTTCTTAGAATAATGATATTTTGGGAATAATATTTGATATTTAAATAAATATTCGGTTTTTTATGCTATATATTTTATGTTTTATCTTCCAAGGTACTTTGTGATATGTAATTTATTTTACCCGCAGATTAGAGGAAGTAAAATTAAAAACATGAATTTATATATGGATACTATTAAAAATCTACTTTGGTTGATCGCTAAAAGCTACATAGAGTATTCGTCAAGATAAACAGTACCTAAATTAAGATCTACACACTCCGGGAAAACTGGAGAATACCTACGGTAGTTGACATGAGAAATATCGGGTAACTACGGGTAACTCTCTTAGACATCAGACTTGGTAAAGTCAATTTAAATAAAAATATCTTCGGGGGCCCGGATAGCTCAGGCGATACGATGTCTGACTTCCACGCAGGTATAGGGGGGTTCGAAACCAAGCGCCGAAGAGAACATCTACACATTTTTAAAATGGTCGATTCAGCCTGAATAAAAATGAGTACCTTGGTAAAAACCAGGTGTAATAATAGGCGGTTCAAGCGTAGCACTGGCCCTGTTACCTTTCTTGTATACCGCAGGCCCTAGAGACAGCAGACTACCCTGCTATAATCCCAAAGCCGCGTTGGCGGTACAATTCGGGAGACTATTATAGGTCTGGATCCGGCGTATGAAAAAAAAGTTGATTAGTAGCAAGCTGGAAATTTGTTGATAGCTTAAGGGTGTCTCGTCGGACAAACTTTGATATATAGGAACACTGGAACAGGGTCAGTTTTAATTGTGGAACAGGTTAAAAATTTGGAACGGTCAGACCACGAAAACGGCACATTTATTTTGTCCGACAGAACAGACTTAAACTCTCCGAACAGAGCTTAAACTCTCATGCAAAAAATCAGACTGCTACTTATCACCAAATGGGCGTTTTAATGAGTGAAACATGTAGAATATGTCAAATGACAGGAATTATGACAGATGATAAATAGCAGTCTGATTTTTGCATGAGAGTTTATTCTCTGTTCGGAGAGTTTAAGTCTGTTCTGTCGGACAAAATAAATGTGCCGTTTTCGTGATCTGACCGTTCCAAATTTTTAACCTGTTCCACAATTAAAACTGACCCTGTTCCGGTGTTCCCATATATCAGAGTTTATCCGACTAGACACCCTTAAGCTACTAACAAATTTTCAGCTTGCTATTAATCAACTTTTTTTTTCATACGCGGGATCCAGACCTATTATTATTATCTTCGAAATAAATAAGTAACAAAATAAAATTAATTTCATTGTAATATTAGGCTATGGATTATGGATTTTAGAAAGGAACTACAACGTTAACAGGGTTTTATTGTTTCATATAGTCAATGGACCTCTATATTTGAAAAAAACCACGGAGTGCTACTATTTAAATTGGTGCATTTTTGAGAAAGGGGTGAACTAGGCACAGGGCGAATCAGGGTGAGTTCTATGCACATTTAGTGCAAACACGTCTATAGGAAAATTGTTCCAGGTTAAGTTTGCTATCGAAATATCACATTCTAAAGTCAAAAACACGTTTTTTTACAAAAATATATCCAAAAGAAAAACAAGAAAAACACATGAAAGATAGCAATTTTGTTTTTTGCCCCATAACTGTTTTCCACGAAGATATAGGTATAGGCATTGCTTCACAGAAAAAGAAGTTCCATCTTTAAAACTGCGTTTGGTAGCAGTCCCTGTGATTTACAATTTCCAAAATATGATTTTTCAAATTTCGCCACCCACAGCGATTTTGGAATATTTTCCTTGCTACTTCGCAAACATTGTTCTGTAACTTTTTTCTACGCATGTCTAGGTACATATACGCAATGGTACATTTAGTAGAAGGACAAGTCAATTGCCTTTAAAATGTTCTATCGTAGAAGGCCGTATGGCTATATTTAAGCAAGATATGGTTTTTTAAAATTTTATACTGTTAATGATTTTTGATATATTTTACGACTATTTTTAAATTTCTCATTATAACTTTTTTTATTGTATTTTTGGGTATATACATTGTGTAATAAAAAAGGAAAGCTCATTTTCTTTACTTTAAAATGGTGTACTGTAAAAAATTCTAGAACTATTTTTAACAAAGATATGCTTTTTCAAATTGTGACATAATATTATACACATGCAATAGTTGGAACCATATGGAAAACTTTTTTAGTATTAATTTTATGAAAAAAGTTATTCTTTATAAAATGCTCTGCCTAGTGTGAAACCTAACATGCAATCATCAAATATAAAATTTTATTAATAGTGTACGAGGTATGTTAAAAAATATGAATTTGCTCAAGAGTAAAGTACCTCACAATATCGAAAAGTGTTATTAAAAAAAATTATTTGGAATTAAAAATTATATTACAATATGCAATTAAATTCTTCCAATTGAAAAAAAAATATGCCCGAAGCATTTTAAAGGTAATTGGCTCCTCTTTCTAATAAATGTACCATTGCATGTACCTAGAAGGGCGTAAAAAACGTTAGAGAAAAAAGTTTGCGAAATAATGGGGAAAATGGCCAAAAAATGCTATGAGCGGCGAATTTTGAAAAATCCTATTTCGGAAAATATAAATGCTAGAGACTTATTCTAAACGTCATTTTAAAGAGAAAGAATGGAAGTAATTTTTGCTGAAGCAATGTCTATACCTATATCCCCGTGGGAAAAAGTTATGGGACAATAAACAAAATTGCTTTTTTTCGTGTTGTTTTTCTTGCTTTTCTTTTGAATATGTTTTTGTAAATAAAAAGACTTTTAACTTTAAAATGTAATATTTCGATAGTAAATTTAACCTGGAACAATTTTCCTGTAGACGTCTTTGTACCAAAAGTGCATAGCACGCACCCGAATTCACCCTATGCCTAGTGACTAATTCACCCATTTCTCAAAAACGCACCCATTTAAACGTTTTCTTCAAATTTAGATGTCCATTGGCTATATGAGAAAATAAAATCCCGTTAACGTTGTAGTTCCTTTTAGCTCTCTTATTTTGAACATAATCATTAGCCTATATGTACAATAAAAATAAAATACCAATCCTAGTGAATGAATCGACAATGCTACGATCCGCTGTTGATACCTACGAAAAACTACGGTCGACGCTAGGAAAATTTCAACAAAACAACTATGTACTGGTCAGTATCCAAACTCTATCCGGCAAAAAACGGAAAATAACCAATCATGACTTGGTCTCCGTCAATACCCAAGGGCCCGGTGAAGATTTTATCAGATCAGTACTCTGGTAAACTTGGTTCTATCTTAGGCGCACGTCATTTTATATCGTTACCGGTACTCTTTCTCCAGCTCCATTTGAAATGGTGGGCAACGGTTAAAGTGCGGTTAAAGACCTTAGATTAGAACTGAGAGTAAGAGCTTTTAGATGCTACGTGTTCTCGATACTGCAATATGGGCTTGAAAGCTGGACATTCAAGCGAGAACACATAAATAATCTACAGTCATTTGAAATGTGGTGTTACAGAAGGATGCTTAGAATAGCATGGACACAGAAGAAAACACGGAAGTATTGCGAGAAATGGGTAAAGAATATGAAATAATAAACACAATAAAAATAAGGAAGATACAATAACTGGGACACGTAATGAGGGGACAGCGATATGAAATGCTAAGACTGATACTACAGGGAAAGTTAAATGGCGGAAGGAGTATAGGAAGAAGGAGAGTATAATTGGTTGAAGAATTTAAGGGACTGGTTTAAATGCAGTTATAACTCTTCAGAATAGCGGTAGATAGAGTAATAAGAGTAATGATGATATCCAACATCCGATTGGGAGACGGTATTTAACCTTCCGATGACCAACCTTTTTTTGTTACACGGATGACCAACGGGGGTAAAAAATAACCCCAGGTCAAAAATGACTTGGAATGAATGTTTTCAGCATTTAAATCTTCATCTAACAATACATCCTCGTTTTCTGATATTATTTCATCTTCTACAGGGTTACATCTTCTGCGTAACTTAGAACCATATGGGAAACTTTTTTAATATCAATTTTACGAAAAAAAGTTATTCTTTATAAAGTGCTCTGCATAGTCTAAAACCTAAGATGCAATCATCAGATATCAAATTTTGTCAACAGTATACGGGGTATGTCAAAAAATATGAATTTCGCTCAAGAGCAAACTACCTTTATATTCCAAAATATCAAAAAATTTTATTATGAAAAGTTCTTTGTTGTTAAAAACCATATTCAAATATGCAATAACAGCCTTCTACTCGAAAAAAAAATTTCTGAAATTTTCCCAAATTACCGATTTCGAACATCATTTTTATTTATTAGACATGTTTTATTTATTAATAACTTTAGGAAAAAAGTTATTCTTCATAAAAATCTGTGCATGGTCTAAACCTCAAGATGCAACCATCAGTTATCCAAGTTTGTTAATTTTATACGAGGTGTGTCAAATAATTTGAATTTAGAAATTCTTTCTTCGAAAGAATTCTTAGAAAGAATTTCTAAATTTATATTATTTGACACACCTCGTATAAAATTAACAAACTTGGATAACTAATGTTTGCATCTTGAGGTTTAGACCATGCACAGATTTTTATGAAGAATAACTTTTTTTCCTAAAATTATTAATAAAAGAGTTATTACATGTATAATAAATAAAAATGATTCGGTAATTTAGGAAAATTTCAGAATTTTTTTTTCAAGTAGTTATTGCATATTTGAATATGGTTTTTAATTGCAAATAACTTTTCATAATAAAATTTTTTAATATTTTGAAATATAAAGGTAGTTTGCTCTTGAGCGAAATTCATATTTTTTGACATACCTCGTATACTGTTGACAACATTTGATATCTGATGATTGCATCTTAGGTTTTAGACTATGCAGAGCACTTTATAAAGCATGACCTTTTTTCGTAAAATGGATATTAAAAAAGTTTCCCATATGGTTCCAAGTTACGCAGACACCCTGTATATCATCATAAAAATCGCTAGCAGTAACAATTTCCTGTAACTCAGCCCCAGTAAGATATTTGCAGGCCATATCTTATATGTACGCAAAATACTAAGAAACTATAATAATATACGCCAGGAAATAATAATAATGTATAATAATAGACGGTATTTTACTAAACATTAACTTCAGAATATATTTTTTATTCGTAAAATATGGGGAATTTTTTTTATTTCAAAATATAAGGATATCTAGAATGATATTAAAGTCAAATAAAAAATAATAAGTTAAAAATTGAAAATATTTTTGAATTTATTAAAGAAAAACATACGCTCGGGTTTAAATTTACCCCCTTGGCCATCCGAAGGTTAAAGAAGAAGAGCAGCGTTTACTAGTCTACGTTTTCTCAGTATCCTACCTGTTTGTCCAATATTTAAAATAGGCTGTGCCTAATATATTTCAAAATATCATTAGAGAATGTTATTGCTGCATGTAGCAGTACAGCTTCACAGGCGTTTGAACAGCTTTGCCTTTTAGATTAATGGTAAAAGTCAAAATCGATAATAAATACATATAAATAAGTTTTCCAAAAACTGAGAATGCATTAAAAAGTAAAGTATAATAAAGATTGTGTAGTTACAAAATGATGTAGCCAGATCAAATTGTATATTTAGTTTGGTTTTTTAATGAATAAGTTTTTAATATGAAATTAACGAAAAACCTATTATTCCTACTTATATCTTTTTAATTTTATTTTATAATTTAAATATAAATTTATATTTACAAGTTAATGAATATTTTAATGTTGATACGTATTATCTTTTTTATACACAGGGTTAGTAAAGATAAAGTATATTCGCAAAAGTCACTAGTTACCTGTTGGTATCAATATCTCTATCATCAGATGCTATATATTTTCTACGTTATAATATGGAGTAGAGGCTTGGACACTTTCTGAAGCTTCTTTAAGGAAGCTCCCTTCGCCATGTAATGTTACAGACGCACCTTAAGAATTTCAACTGTGGATAATATTGAGGTCCTACGTAGAAAGAGCAAGAAATGCGAAATTATTAAGACAATCAAAGAGTGCAAATTAGAATATCTTGGCCATGTTTTGAGAAATGAACAGAGATTTGGCTTGTTGCAATTCATTCTTCAGGCTAAGGCTTGGAAAGAGAATAACAGGGATAACGGATCGAAACCGTAAGAAGAAGGTATTTTGTAGAGCTATTGGGAGGTTTTAAAAACGTCCAAATCTGAAAATCTACCTGTCTCGTTACTGTTGATGCAGTTAGGTGTCAGGTCCAAGACTCTGCTTTATGTCATAAAAAGATATGTAATATTGTGGGAGTTGTATTTTCAGTTTGAAACTCAAACTACGTATAATAGTAAAATAGCTTAAACATTCAGGGGAATGCTGCCCTTGCCTTTTTAATTATAATTATTCCACTACTTCTTCATTAATGGTAAGTTTTTGGTAAGTTATACATTGTTTAAACTTACAAAGAGAAGACTATACACTGGAAGTCGCCATAAGATCAAAAATAGATAATTGTAAGAAACCAAATAGACTATGTATTAGTCACACAAAGATATAGAAAGGCAATTATGTCAGCGAAAACATATCCGAGTGCCGAAATAGGATCAGATCACAACCTAGTAGTGACCAAAATTAGGCTCATAATTGCTCCTAATATAATTAGAAAGGTATAAAACAACATTTTCGCACTTTGGTTTTTGTTTATAAAAAAATAGGCCAATATAACATTACCTCAATACGTATTTCTTATGAAATATGAGTTAAAACTCTCAGGTACCTGCCATAATTTTTTACCTATATTTTTTCTCTAGACTGTTCCATATGTACCACTTACCCTTCTGAGATATCGGCACATAAGCCATCGGCCATCAGAAATAAGCCTTCCACTTATTAATAAATTTTATTTTATTATATTAATAGAAGTGAACTAGTTAGTTTTTATTCAATATATCTAATTTCTTGAAAAATCTGGTTACGTCACACGTATTTTGCATGTCGGATGACTAATGGGTGGGTTTTTGGTAAGTACCCTCACTATGTGACACGTACACAACACCAAGAACACACACACTTTCATTGTATATATATAAATTTTTTGTATTGGTACTTGAATATAGTAAATAAATAGTAGAATTGGGATACGTTGTGAATTTTGTTAAAGAAATCAAATTTATGTTAAAACCGTTTGGTATTTAACACTATACTAAAATCACAACCAAGATACACTAGAAATAAACAAACCAAGAAACGTTGAATGATACGAGGAGCACTCCCGAGTCATGATTTACAATGTGTAAATATATACAGTGTAAATCATGACTTAGGAGTGCTCCCTGCAACATTTTTAACGTGTCTTGGTTTGCTTATTTCTAGTGCATCTTTATTGTGATTTTAGTATAGGATTTATGTACTCTTGGTTTAGCATAAATTGTTATAAATACTGTTTTGGTTGTTTTTGTCATAAATTATTTTAACCAAGACAACCTTAACAAAACATAATTTTTTATTTTATGTTTAAAATTTATTTAAAGTTTTGTGGTACTATTATTCCATAACTACAGTGTGGCAACCTCTTATGGAATATATTAATTTTTGTCCTTATTTTAGAGGACTACTTTTGAATTCAAATGGTTGTTTATTAAACATTAATTTAAATATACAGAGTGATTCACGCAAATCTAGCATAGTCTTTATTTTTAATGAAACACCTTGTATATTTTTTATATTTTTAAAAGATTATGGTTAAATTATCTTGTGAAAAAACAGGTCTCGATCCCGCGTATGAAAAAAATGTTGATTAAAAGCAAGCTGGAAATTTTTTAATAGCTTAAGGGTGTCTAGTCGGACAAACTTTGATGTATGTGAACACTGGAACAGGGTCTTGCGACCAAGTTCCAGAGTTTAACGAGTCTCGACTGAATAAAGAAGAAGAAGAAGAAGAAGGAGAAGGAGAAGAAGAAGAAGAAGAAGAAGAGGAAAACAAATAATGCCAAAACTAATCGAAAGAAAGAAAAAGGACGCCGAGGGAGACTGGGCAAAAATGCATAGCTAAGTATGAAAGAATCTAAGAGAGAGTGCTGCAGTTTCTTTTTCTTTTGTTTAGTCCCGCTCAGTATTTGTTTAGCTTGTCCTACACATTTCTGGACTTTTGTTTTCAGCACTGTTCCTACTAATTTTTTTGTTGAAATCAGGAATCAGAGATCTGCGAATATTTAACATGTTGTGTATAGATAGAAATACAAATAATTTAAAAACTTTTTTTAAGGTTGTTTTGGTGGTGGTGGAGCCACATATTTGTATTTAGATTACTGTTTTTTTATTTTCAATGTTATGATTTGTTTATACATATTTAATGTTGTGTCCTGTTTAGCTAAGTTACGTGGTTCAAGTATTTAAGTACCAATCCTTATAATTCTTATATTTTAAGGTAGAATTTGTTGATATTAATTAGATAGCCGCTAAACTAATTAGAAAACAATTAGATAGAATCATAAAATCATAGTACAAAATATACATATATTAGTTGCAAATAAAACAATCTATATGCTTTCAAGAATATAGAATAAAATAAAAAATAATGTTGAAACACAACTTGGTTAAAAAAAGCAAACCGTACTATCATCATCATCATTTGGCTCTACAACTCTATATGAGTCTTGGCCGCGTTTATTATTTCCATCCATTGTTGTCGTCCTGAGCAGCTATTTCCCTTGCTGTACTCCCATTTTGCGTAAATAACTGGCTACTGCGTCCTTCCATCTCTTTCTTGGGCGACCAACTGACCTTTTACCATCGAGCCTTTCCCAGAATGTGGCGTTCAGAAGTCTTTCGTCACTCGATCTTAGCACGTGGCCCGCCCATTTCATTCGGTTTTCTTTAATGTAGCGTACTATGTTTTCATCTCTATATACTGTCTGGAATTGATCATTGTGTCTTCTTCTCCATTCTATTGTTGTCTCTTCTCTGCAAGGCCCATAGCTAGTCCGCAGTATCTTTCTTTCAAGTACCAGTAATTTTGTCGTTTCCCGCTGGTTCAGAGTCCATGTCTCGCTTCCATACGTTATTGTGGGACAAATTATTGTCTACCATACTATAGATCGTTAATAAAACGCTCCCTATCTTTAAGTTTAAATAAAACATTTTGTGTTAAATATTGAAAGATTTTATTCAGTTGAAAAGCTCTCGTTGGCATCATGTATGGAATATAACGTCGTTAAAATGTCCGCCGCTGTTGAGCAAAATGGCGCGCATCCGAAATGTCCAATTTTTCATGACTATGAACAATCCAGTCTGAATTCAACAGATCGCATGAGTTATGTCGGTTTTGAGGGCCGCAGTGATTTGTGGCTTATTAACCTGCGACTCCCCACTGCGGGGAAAAACTCCACAAGAAGAAGGTGTGTAACACATAGTGCCGTCCCGTCAAATACACATGTCGTAGTTGTCCGTATCATCCAATTCAGGCCAGAAGAAGTTAATAATCATCGAGCTATAGTACTTGCCAATGAAGGTAATGACCGGCCTAACTTCATACTCAGATAATTATGCACCGATTATACTCCAGTCCCAAATCCCCGCCAATCAGTGATTTTCTCGTGGATTCCATCTGGATTTGTAATGTCAAACATAGACAATTCTGTTTGTTGACAGATGAATTTATACGAACGTAGGCCTCATCGCTGAAGATGATGTTACGATAAAAATCAGTATGTTTCCAACTCCTCCAGACTCCATTCGACAAACACACGTCATTGTCTATGGTGTTATGGTATTTGTAGTGCAATACCCTACCGAATTCCCTGTGCAATTCGTGCACTTACCCTGCCTCCCTACCTTACCATTCTGTACTAGAATAAAAAGTGCTCGGCCGTGTAAGCCACTCCACCCACTGCAGTTTCCATCTGCAACCTTGCCTATCCTTTCCAGAGAGGCCTTGAGGAATCCGTAGCTAGTTAGAGACTGGGTAAAAAGTAAGTAGTGTCTCTGTCATCGCTCTTCATTGATTCTGCAATATTTGCTCATCCATATCATCCAGGCCGCTAAATGGTTATTTGTTCATTCTTCGTGCAAATCCATTAAGTTTCTATTCCTAGGTAACATTTTCTCATGCTCATCCTTCCCCTAGGTTTCTGCCCTTTCCTTTCACAATCAGGTGGATGGGTAACACACCAGCGATCACTTGTATGTCCACCGTTGATGTTGTTCTGTTTGCATTAGTAATGCTTTTCTTTGGGCTTTCTTTAGCATCCTCCTATATTTCTTAATATTAAGCAGTTATTGACTTACCGGTGTCACGTAGAGCACCGTAGTGTGGATCACTTCCATTAAGATTCTCCTTTTGGCAGTTCCTGGTCCTCCTTCGTTGGGCATAATCCTGACCAAGTCAGTAATCCTCTCCTCTACCCTATGAACGATGTATTTAACATACTACTTAAAAGTTCGCTTAGTATGAAGGACTGCTTCTAAGTAGTTTATTTTTTTGGGAGATAATATCATTTCTACCTCCAGGATAAAAGCTGTATTGTCTCTGGCCCTCTATAGATATCAGCAGTCTCAGATATCTGAAGCTTTAGTAGTTTAAGATATCTGAAGAAGTATTGGACCTTAGTTATTAATGGAAAAATAATGAATATACGCAACCATGATTACAAACATTCATTCAGACATTCATGTTGCATAGTTAAGGTTGAAAAAATGATGATTATGAGTATGAGCAACATAAAAACTGAACAGATACAAGTTATAAATCAAGATGTGTTTCAACATTGCCTAAGTCAATTAAAAAAAAATTACTTATAGTCCCATCTCCGTGGATCTTCTACTATTTCGTATCTGTACTAAATAAGTCTGTACGTTTTCAGGAAAATTTCATAAATGTCGGATTCTTGAGGTTGTTCCGAGCTGCCCGGTTGATCAAGCTACTACGTCAGGGATACACGATAAGAATACTGCTTTGGACTTTCGTTCAAAGTTTCAAAGCACTTCCTTACGTCTGTGGACTTATCGCCATGCTTTTTTTCATTTACGCCATTATTGGAATGCAAGTAAGTAACGTATGATAATATACTCAGTGACATCAGAAGTGTTACACACAGAAGGAATTATTTCTGGAACCTAATTTTTTGGCAACATGGTACATTTACATCAAGAATGAAACGATAACATTGGCAAGACTTTTTATTGACATGTAATCAAAAAAAAATATTAATGTGTTTGGCGACCCCCTAGCTGAAAACACTCCTGTATACTTCTAGGCATTGACAAAATGAGATGATCGATGTCTGCTTGAGGCATCTCTTTCCAAGCAACTTGAATTTCATGGATTAACTGTGGCAGAGTCTGTGGAGGATGGTGCAAAGTGGACAGTCTCCTCCCCTTTATATCCCACACATGTTCGACACGATTTAAACCCAGTGAACGGGGTAGCCACGGCAAAAAATTAACACTAAGATATTGGAAAAAGTCCATAGTTCGACGAGCTATATGGGGACGCGCGTTGTCTTCCTGAAAAAGGGCGTTTTGACGGCCGTGTAGATAAGGCAGTAAAGTGGTTTGTAAGATGTCATCTGTCAAACTGCCTCGAAGAAACAAAAGTGGTGATCCGCTACCATAGGCAATAACCGCCCAAACCATTACTCCTACTGTCCTGTGTAGATGCCGCTCAACAGCAAACCCGATATCTCGTCGCTCCCCACGGCGACGTCTTATCATCTTACGATCATCATGCATACCTAAACAAAATCGCGATTCATCGCTAAATGCTGCAATATGCCATTTTGCCACCCAATGCTGCCGTTCTCTGCAACAATTCCAACGTTGATGACAGTGGTCCGCAGCGCAGTCAAAGGAAGCACTCGTCGTGGGAGGAATGAAAACAGTCCAAAGGCTCGAATGCTACGGTATAGGGTACGTAACAAGTCTACCTTCTACTCCAAACCATTGGTCAACGATTTGACGCGTAATAGCAAAACGGTCTCGCATAGCCAGGAGTCTAAAGCGCCCATTTTGACGCCCTGTGGTACACCTCGGTTGACCAGTTGGTCTTCTTCGTATTCCTCTACCTTCGTTTGTCCACACACGACACACTCGCATAACTGTATTTGCCGTATATTAACACAACGGCCAATTTCGTTGACAAGGCAATAATTCTGCCCCTGTCAAAATCGCTAAAATGATGGACATTTTGGTGTCTTCGAACTAGAGGCATATTCTTGCACTGAATACAATTAGACTGAAGAATAATAACTAAAATTTCTGTACCAACCGGTCTTCATAAATGAGTCTTTTCACAAACAAATTTAAAGATAAAACTTTATTTTTACAAAAACTATAAAAGATAAAACGTTAATATTGTTATCATAGCATGCTTTAAATATAGTCATTGTGCTGCCAAAAAATTAAGTTCAAGAAATGATTCCACCTGGGTGTAATACTTATAATGTTACTGAGTACATTAACGCCAAAACTACCCCTTTTTGTATATTTTTTCAGTTTTATAGAATTCCTGATCAAATTAGCGAACGATAAAATAATAGATGAGCGGCACACCCCCAAAAAAACGCTTATATCTCGAGATACTGACCACGGTGTGGTCAATGGCTAATTTTTATAGGAACCCGGCGATATTTCGCGAAATGAACATCAGATCAAAAAACTGAAAAATACCTGTTCAATAATTTTAAAAAATCTATCGAATGACATGAAACACGACCGCCCACGAATGTGGGGTGGGAGGTTACAATAAAATCCTAAATAGGAGCCCCCATTTTTTTATGGCAGATTTGGATTCATTACGTAAAAATAAGCAACTTTTATTCGAGACATTTTTTTGAATTATGGATAGAAGGCGCTATAATCGGAAAAAATCATTGTTGGAAATGGAAAATTATTAAATTAAAAAATGGAAAGTCCCTACTAAAATCGAACATTTAACTTAACTTTTTTGGTTTTAGGACCTAATCTTCACAACCCAATTGGTCCCATAACGCTCGAGGATCTTATTATATTGTATAATATTAAATAATATTTCATTTGTTTACAGGTTTTTGGTAACATTGAAGTTTCTCCGGAGACAGCTATAGATAGACATAATAATTTTCGTAATTTTATTCAAGGACTAATGCTATTATTCAGGTAACATGAATTTTTTGTTGCATTTGTATATACCTACTGCTATACTTAATGACAGTCAAAAGTCAAAATCTTATTTTGAACAAAGTTTTTCTGTTCCTCTAACGTTTAGATCTACATATATAATTTAACCAACAATTGAATGGTCATTTCTAATTGTATGATTTCGATATGTTTCAGATGTGCCACAGGTGAAAATTGGCCTAGCATAATGTTATCGTGTGTGAAAGGCAAGATGTGTGACGAAAATTCGGGAAAAGACGGACACCAGTGTGGTCACAATATAGCTTATGCCTATTTTGTGTCATTTATATTCTTCTGTTCGTTCTTGGTAAGTGGGTATTAAGAAAGACTGTTTACGTAGTTTTTATTTTGTATAGTTTCATTTATAGTTACAGTTTTCAGAAATAGAAGATTACCAGAAAAGACATGATAATTTAACACATATAAAAAAATTAGGGCACTCGTGGGAGTGCCGACAGAAGTGAAAACTTCTTATGAAGCAAGCCCCTTCGGGTACACACTCTATCCCTCCTCTAACCATTATAACTTCGGTCGAACTTATACGCAATTCAACCTATAGTATATAAATTACTAATATCTGCCGTGTCGATAACGATCGCGAGTTCAATGCTTTTTCCCCATCCAAAGAGAATTGATATGCCTACATTATATCCATTGAGTGCAGCCTATACTATTTATATATACATACACATAATACATAAACGTACAGATTTATTTCGGCGAAGCGATGACGGTTACGAATTCAATGCTTTTTCCCATCCAGAAAGTGCACAAAATCGCTACAGAAATTTTCACTTCAAAAATACTTTAAATACTAATCACTTAAAATGATTAGATTAGGGACCGTGTGGCCCCTTTTGCGCTTGCTTCGCAAGCTCCTTCGGGTACACACTCTATCCCTCCTCCAGCCATTATAACTTCGTTCGAACTTATACATACGCAATTTAACCTATAGTATATAAATTACTAATATCTCGCCGTAGCGATGACGGTTGTGAATTCAATGCCTTATCTCAATCCAAAAAGGAAGTTCTATACCTATATTATACACGCGTTGCGTGCGTCGTATATTATTTATATAGGGTGTCCCGAAAAGATTGGTCATAAATTATACCACACATTCTGGGGTCAAAAATAGTTCGATTGAATCTAACTTACCTTAGTACAAATGCGCTCATAAAAAAAGTTACAGCCCTTTGAAGTTACAAAATGAAAATCGATTTTTTTCAATATATCGAAAACTATTAGAGATTTTTTATTGAAAATGGACATGGAGCATTCTTATGGCAGGAACATCTAAAAACAAAATTATAGTGAAATTTGTCCACCCCATAAAAATTTTATGGGGGTTTTGATCCCTTAAACCCCCCCAAACTTTTGTGTACGTTCCAATTAATTCATTATTGTGGTACCATTAGTTAAACACAACGTTTCTAAAACTTTTTTGCCTCTTGGTATTTTTTAGATAAGCCAGTTTTTATCGGGATGCGGCTTCTTTATTAATATATTTACATAAAAATTGTATGGGGGTTTTGTTCCTGTAAACCCCCCAAATGTTTGTGTACGTTCCAATTAAACTATTATTGTAGTACCATTAGGTAAACACAGTGTTTTTAAAACTTTTTGCCTCTTAGTCTTTTTTTGATAAGTCACTTTTTATCGGTACCCCGTCAAAATAGCCCCGTCAAAAAAGCTCCGACAAAATAGCCCCGACATAATATCCCGCACACAAAATAGCTCCGACAAAATAGCCTGCAGACAAAATCGCCGCGGAATAATAGCCCGCCGACAAAATAGCCCCGACAAAATAGCCCCGACAAAATAGCCCCGAAAAAAAAAGCTCCCTTCAGAATTCATCATGAAATAATTCCTTAAAAATACATTTTTTCGGAAATGGTAATTATCCTCTATTCAGATGTTTATCTTAACCATATTAAACAAAAATTGTCTTTTCAGAGAACTCGAGTCCTGTCTTTCCTGCCTCTTGGAAGTTTGAACAATAAAGTTAAGCAAAAATCAATGTTAATTTATGATATAAACATTTTTTTCTGTTTTCGGGGAACAGTAAAATGCATTTTAAATTAAATAAATTAAATACATTCTTCCTTTTTGTCAAATAATTTAAATTAAAAAAAAAGTTTTTGGACACCTTGTATAAATAATTATGTAATTGTTTATAAGAGGCTGTTTTAGCCGGGGCTATTTTAGCCGGGGCTGTTTTGACCGGGGCTATTTTGTGTGCGGGCTATTTTGTCGGGGCTATTTTGTGTGCGGGCTATTTTGTCGAGGCTATTTTGTGTTGAGGCTATTTTGACGGGGCTTTTTTGACGGGGCTGTTTTGACCGGGCTATTTTGACGGGTCACGCTTTTTATCGATATGTGGCTTCTTTTTTAAAATATACCTAATAATGTAAAGTATAAAGAAATTTTCAGATTATTAACAGCTCTCTATAATCGTACTTAACCATATACAAATATGTGGTGCATTCGACAAATATTCAAAATATCTCAATAAACACTGGCTTATCGAAAAAGTACTAGGAGGCAAAAAAGTTTTTAAAATATCCTGGTTACCTAACAGTGCAACAATAATAATTTAATTGGAACGTACACGAAAGTTTGGTGGGGTTTAAAGGAACAAAACCCCCATAAATTTTTATGGGGTGCACAAATTTCGCTTTAATTTTTTTTTAAGATGATGCTACTATAAGAATGCCTCGTGTCCATTTTCAATAAAAAATCTCTAAGAGTTTTCGATACATAAAAATAAATCGATTATCAGTTTGTAACTTCAAAGTGCTGTAACTTTTTTTGTGTGCACTATTGTATATAGGTAAGTGCGGTTCAATCAACCTATTTTTGACCCCAGAATCTGTGGTATAATTTATGACCGATCTTTTCGGGACACCCTGTATATACATACACCTAATATGTAGGTACTACAAACGCGAAAATTCCAAACCAATAAGCCTGTTGCCACATCCGTACAGAATGTTTACCAAAATAATTACTAACAGGCTATCAAATAAATTCGATAGTTACCAGCCTGTTGACATAGAACACCTACAGACAATAACGACACTTATCGAAAAGTTCAGCGAATACAATGAACCTATTCATTTGGCATTTGTGGATTACAATAAGGCATTCGATTCCATAGAACTCTGGGCCATATTAGAAGGAATGAATAACGCAAGGATTCAAATAGACAGAGGACAAAAACAAACAAAACAAAAGTGATGACAAATCAATATATCACAATCGACTTAGATGGAAGTGATATCGAAAGTGTCGAAAAGTATATATACCTAGGTCACACGAGAAAACTAGGCAAACAGAATCAAACGGCAGAAATAACTAGAAGGATACGAATGACTTGGGCAGCAGTAGCAAGACTCAGTTATGTGTTGAAGAACAAAAAGATACCAATAAATCTAAAGAAAAGGGTATTCAACAGTTGTATTCTACCAATTATGACCTACAGAATGGAGACAATGACACATACAGAGGTATCAGCCAATAGATTGAGAACGACACAGAGGGCGATCAAACTAGCTATGTTAGGGGTATCTCTGAGGGAACATGTACAAAATGAGGACGTGCTAAGCAGGGCGAAAGTGGAATATGTAATTGGAAGAATTGAAATTCAAATGAAACGGATCTGGGTAGGACACGTGGCACGACAAAACATCGAAACGTGGACGAGAAACATTGTACATTGGAGACCACGCGAGCACAGTCGTAGTAGAGGAAGACCACAAAAACGATGGCTAGACGACATCAAAGCAAAAATAGGGAGAAACGCACCAAATAGCACAAAACAGAGAAGAATGGAGAACTCATGGGGAGGCCTTTGTCTAGGAGTGGATGCAAACAGGCTGAAGAAGAAGATAATATATATACATACAAAATGTATTTCGACTAAATGATGACGGTCGCGAAATCAATTCTTTATCCCCATCCAAAAATAGGTGTTATACCAATATTATATACGCGTTGTTGCCTTCTACACTATTTATATATACATACGCATAATAGTCGAAGTGAAATAAAATGCAATCGCCGTTTCCTCTCATATCACGGTTTCTCCGTTATTGACGAATGTGTAGCGAATAACGTGGCTTTGTAGACAAATCTGTGACACAAAGAGGTGTCTTTTGTCGTTCATCGTCTTTTATGAAGACTTTGAAATTTACATTTTCGCGTCCACTACGGAAAAGATTTCTTCTGTATACCAGAGAAATCTTTTCGTTTAATTCATATAGATGTCGTACCAAGTGTACTGAAGTCTGGTTATTTTATTATTACCAGAAAGGCCAAATGCATTTTGTTACACCTCGACCATCCACCAAGATGTTCCTGACGAGAGCTTGACATGAGCTCGAAACACGTCGTGTAGAATATCGGTGGTGGTCGAAGTGAAATAAAATGCAATCGCCGTTTCCTTTCATATCACGGTTTCTCCGTTATTGACGAATGTGTAGCGAATAACGTGGCTTTGTAGACAAATCTGTGACACAAAGAGGTGTCTTTTGTCGTTCATCGTCTTTTATGAAGACTTTGAAATTTACATTTTCGCGTCCGCTACGGAAAAGATTTCTTCTGTATACCAGAGAAATCTTTTCGTTTAATTCATACACATAATAATATACATATACGTACAAAATTTATTTCGCCGAAGCGATGACGGTCGCAATGACGGTCGCGAATTCAATGCTTTTTTCCCATCTATAAAGTGCACAACGTCCTTAAAGAAGTTTTCACTTCAATAATATTACTATTATTATACGTACATTATAATAATATACGTATAAAATTTATTTCGTCGAAGCGATGACGGTCACCAAAAAAATTTTTTTCCCCATCCAAAAACAGGTTTCACATTTATTTTAAATTTAAATATTTCTATACAATTTATATATACATACATACAATATACATACGTACAAAATTTATTTCGCCGAAGAAATGACTGTCGCGATGACGGTCGCCAAATAAATCCTTTTTCCCCATCTTAAAATATGTTTTACATTTATTTTAAATTTAAATACCTTTACAAAATTTATATATACATACACATAATATATAGCATAAGCGATGACGGTCGCAATGACGGTCGCGATGACGGTCGCGAATTCAATGCTTTTTCCCCTATCCAAAAAGTGCACAACGTCCCTAAAGAAGTTTTCACTTCAAAAATTAAAGAATTAACTCACAACAATAGAAAAAAACCGGGAATACTGAAAGATACTTGTGTTGAATACTAACGAAAAACTAAAAAGATGGACTGAATACATCAATGAATTTTTCAAAGAAAATAAATAATAGAGCAGATGTAAGTAGAAGTAGAGGATGATATCGTTTTAACGATAGTAAAAGAGGAAATTAAAATGGCATTAAAAAACAGCAGAAATGATAAAGCAGTAGGTCCAGACCAAATCTCAGTAGAAAGCTTAAACTGCATAAATGATGACGCCTTAGACATTATAGTAGACTTGTTTACGCAGTGTACAAAACAGGACACATACCGAAAAAATGGTAATTCTCCACCTTTTGTGCTATCCCTAAAATTACAAACGCTAAACATTGCAGTGAATACAGAACAATACCACTAATAAAATAACTCATGTTCTAAAATTATTCTTGAAAATTAGACATGGTCGTATAAATATAAAAACTGGAAGAAGGAGTAGATGATAGTCTGTTTGGGTTCAGAAAGGGACTATTAACCAGAGAGGCGTTATTTGCTTTTAATGCGACAGCCCAAAAATGCGTGGATATGAATGTGGATATGCATGATTGTTACGTTGATTTTCAAAAAGCATTCGACAAAAACCTACATGAAAAATTAGTCCAAATTTTAAAGACAAAAAACATAAACAAAAGAGACTTATTGAATAATAACAAACCTTTACTGGAATAGAAGAGCACTAATGGTAATAGATCACGAACCTAGTCCAATAATTGAAATCAGGAGGAGTTAGGCAGAGATGTATTATTATTACTCTGGGCTAATTAGCAAAATACAAGGAAAAGTTATTTACCAGCAATTTTATTGCTGGAATTGAATCTTATTATTGTATGTATTAATAATATAGATCTGCAAAGTCCGCAGATAGTGTGCTACTTTTTTTATAAACAAAATGGCGCCCGAAAATCGTGTTTTTTTTTCAATTTTTGCTCTATAACTTCAAAGATTTTAACTTTAGACCAAAAACACTCAAATAAAAATTCACCGCAATTAAATTCTGCATAGCGACGTGTTTTTTCCAAATTACTTTGACGAAAACTTTCCCCGGAAAAAGCGGGTTTTTCCAACAAAATCTTTAATTTTCAATTAAACTTTTAGATAAGTAGTTGTTAATCGATAATTAAATAACTTGGTAACGTAAAAGCCCTTTCCGTATATATTATAATTCCAGAAGTCTATGGAAATTGAATAAACAGTTTAGCAACAATTAAAATGTTAATTAAAAATTTACGGTCGCTATAATAACGACAATAATTATGATGCATAAGAAAAACTATGATTTTTTCATAAAAAGAAACTATACCTATCTAATGTACTATACAAAATTGAAATTGGACTATTTAAGCGGCCTCAGGAATATTTTAAAATTATAAACAATTTTTTGGTTTATAAATAAATAGAATATCTCGGGAAATATTAAACTAAATTAAATTGTGAAAACGGTATTCGAAAGACAGCGGCAGGACGCTTCTTCTAAAAGGAAAAACGTTTAATTATGACGAGTGGTTCCTGAGATAAAGCCGGTCAAAGTTAACCGGAATTTACGGCAAAGATATAAACAATAGGATCATAATTATCAAACCATCACCTTTTTATTTTTGTCCTATTTCTCCACACCAATTTTCATATCTTTAAAATCCTCATAACATATATTATTATAATAAAAACTATCGATAATACGTGTGAAAATTGCCAAAAATAGCGAAATTCCAATCAAAAATTAGGTTGGAGAAAATGTAACCCTCAAAGTTCAAAATCGGTATACGTTAACAAACTGCATTTTCTCGGCTTCCCATGGAGCAATTTCCTTCATTCTTTTTTTGTTCCCTAATAACTCCAGTAGAGCCATCGAACTAACGCATTAGTAAATATCAAACTTGCTTTTGTTTTGGTATAATAGATTAATTTATTTATAAGAACAGAAAATTACATATTTTTTCCAGTTGTAGGCTTTTTTTTTAGATAAACTTACTACAAGTGTACCTTTTAAAGTTAAAAACATAAATATTCTCATTTGAAAGCTGTATAATTATTTAAACAATTTTTATTTAAATAATTAAAAATATTGTGTTATAATAAATTAATTAATTTATTATAACAAAACAAAAGCAAGTTTGACATTTAATAATGCGTTAGTTCGATGGCTCTACTCGACTTACTTGGGAACAAAAAAAGAATGAAGGAAATTGCTCCATGGGAAGCCGAGAAAATTCATTTTTTTAACGTATACCGATTTTGAACTTTGAGGGTTACATTTTCTCTAACCTAATTTTTGATTGCAATTTTGCTATTTTTTGCAATTTTCACACGTATTATCGATAGTTTTTATTATAATAATATATGTTATGAGGATTTTAAAGATATGAAAATTGGTGTGGAGAAAGAGGACAAAAATAAAAAGGTGATGGTTTGAAAATTATGATCCTATTGTTTATATCTTTGCTGTAAATTTCGGTCACTTTTGACCGATTGTATCTCAGCAACCACTCGTCATAATTAAACGTTTTTAAAGAAGCGTCCTGCCGCTGTCTTTCGAATACCGTTTTCACAATTTAATTTAGTTTAATACTTCCCGAGATATTCTATTTGCTTATAAGCCAAAAAATTGTTTATAATTTTAAAATATTCCTGAGGCCGCTTAAATAGTCCAATTTCAATTCTGTAAAGTACGTTAGATAGGTATATTGGCTTTTTATGAAAAAATCATAGTTATTCTTATGTACCGTAATTATTGTCGTTATTATAGTGACCGTAAGTTTTTAATTAACATTTCAATTGTTACTAAACTGTTCATTCAATTTCCATCGGCTTCTGGAATTATAATATATACGGAAAGGGCTTTTACGTTACCAAGTTATTTAATTATTGAGTAACAACTACTTATCTAAAAGTTTAGTTGAAAATTAAAGATTTTGTTGGAAATACCCTCTTTTTCCGGGGAAAGTTTTCGTCAAAGTAAATCGTAAAAAACACGTTTCTATGCAGAATTTATTTGCGGTGAATTTTTATTTGGGTGTTTTTGGTCTAAAGTTAAAATATTTGGAGTTATTGAGCAAAATTTGAAAAAAACACGATTTTCGGGCGCCATTTTGTTTATAAAAAAAGTAGCACACTATCTGCGGACTTTGCATATCTATATTATTAATATATACAATCATAAGATTCGATTCCAGCAATAAAATTGCTGGTAAATAACTTTTCCCAAAAATGGCCTATTCTCCGATAATTAGCCCAGACTATATTTAATGTATACAGTGAAGCCATTTTTGAAGAAGCATTAATATCTTAAAGTGAAGGAATAATAATTAACGGAAGAACTATTAACAACATAAGATATGCAGATGACACCATGATTATGGCAAGCTCTACTGAACATCTCCAATTACTAATAAACAAAACAAACAATTTATGTGAAAAATAAGGACTATAGGTGAATATAAGAAAGACAAAATACTTACAAACAAACATACATTTGGAAAATTTACCGATAGAAAGGGTTAATAAATACAAATACCTAGGAACCTGAATTTTAGACAATACTGATCAAACAAGAGAAATAAGAAAAAGCAAGAAATGCATTTGTAAAAATTAAAACAATTCTCTGTAACAAAGACCTTAGATTAGAACTGAGAGTAAGAGCTCTGAGATGTTAAGTGTATTCGGTACTGCAATGTGGACTTTGAAAACTGGACATTGAAGCAAGAACACATAAATAAGCTAAAGTCATTTGAAATGTGTACTGGAGGACTTAGAATAGCAGAAGAAAAAGAAACGGAAGTATTGTGAGAAATGGCCAAATAATACGAAATAATAAACACAATAAAAATAAGAAAGTTAGGATATTTGGGACACGTAATGAGGGGACCGCAATATGAAATGCCAAGACTGATAATACAGGGAAAGATAAGAGGAGGAAGGAGTATAGGAAGAAGGAGAGTGCCATGGTTGAAGAATTTAAGGTACTGGTTTAAATGCAGTTCTATAGAAACCTTTAGAGCAGCGATAAATAAAGTAAAGATAGTGATGATAATATCCAACCTCCGATTGGGAGATTGTACTTAAAAAAGAAGGTAGATTTATTAATTAAACGCTAGGAGATATAAACCTAGAAATATATCTCTGTACTGGGCACAATTGATGTCAAGTATATTAGACCCACCATTGTTCAATGTATACTCGGACTAGTTCTTTATAAATGCGCTTGAGAGACAGACATATTAAATAAGAATCAACTCGGAACTACTTAATGTAATTAGATATACAGATAATCCAGTAATTCATCCTAATCCAGATTACTTATTCTATTTTAGATTCACTGATGATGGACTGATAGGTCCGAAAACGTTCTGAATTAGACATATTTTATTCAATCGATTGGGATTTTTTAAAATTTTTAATAAATATGCCTATTACATAGAAGTGGTTTTTACTTCATGTTAGAGTTTTTTAAGATATTATGTGTTAGTTATAATAAATTTTTCCAACCGAAAAATTTACGAAATGTGGCGAATAATTTTTAGTTGCGGAACCTGTCATGGGAAACAAATTAAGTTCAATAGATTTGTTACTGTGTTCTGTGTTACTGTGGACAGTTCTGCGCTGCGGTTAACAAAGTCAAGATAGCCATGATGATCGCCAACATCCGGAACGGATAGGCACTTTAAGAAGAAAAACACGATTTCTTGCCAATCATAGTTTTATTTATCATTATGAAGTAAGGAGAGAGCAATAAGAGCCTAACTTTAGTGGGTTATAATTTTGGTTATAGAGGATAATCAGGTTTTAATTTTTGCTGTTTTGTTGCAGATGTTAAACTTGTTCGTAGCCGTCATTATGGACAATTTTGATTATTTAACACGTGATCCTTCCATATTGGGTGCTCATCATTTAGACGAATTCGTTAGAATTTGGGCAGAATACGATCCAAATGCCACGTAAGTAAATAGAATAGGTACTTAGTTTACTATAGGAAAAATAAATGTTAAAGATAGTCCAGAGAAATAAGATTTTTCTCGTGACACATCCCCCTCCAGGCCGAAACCAAATATTTTAAATAGTATGGACATCTATATTAACAACCTATATGTTTACTGCAGCTGATTTTGATGATATACATAGTTATAAACAAATAAAGATCAAAAAAGGTTAAATTTTCGTTTTTGTTGTCTATTACTAACAAGTGAATCATTCTTAACAAATTTGAGACTAAGCAACTCATAAATCATATAAAAAACTTCAATATGGCTTTCGCTGAATATGTCTGCCCTTATTTGTTGCTTAGAAAATTGCAAAATAAATCATAAATTTTGAGATTTTTTAAATGTTCATAACTTGTAATACATAAAATGTAAAAAATAAGTTAGAACCTTCTTATTACACGGAATGCTGAAACTTCTTGTGCTTGACCAAACCAATTGGTCAAATAGTTTAAAAGTTATTTAATTTGTTTATCCCAAACTCATTTTTTGTGCAACACTATCAGTCAGAAAATTATGAGGTTACAGTAATACTTCCAACAGTTTATGAAAGAAGAACATTTATAATATTAACTTAATTAAAAAAATGTCAAAAAGTAATTTTAAACCGTGTAAAATTCTTTTGCAAAAACATGTCGATTGTTTGCTTACTTATAAACAATTAGAATAACTTTTTAACCGTTACCCGTAGAAAAATTATTATTTTCATATTTAGAAAGACTTAATTTATATACACATTTAGGAAGAAAAACAATTGTCATAGGACAATTAGGGACGAAGTTAGCCCCCCCTTTTCTAACTCACATGTTCTGGCAAAATAATTTTGCAATATTGAGAATTCACTTTTGTCATTTTTTTTAAATTAAATTAAATTAATAGTGTCAATCTCCTTCTTTCACAAGCTATCCAAAGTATTACTATAACTTCTTCATTTTCTGACTTATAATGTTGCAAAAAAAATAATTGGAGATAAACAAATTGAATAACTTTTAAAATATTTGACCAATTGCTTTGAGATTTATGGTATAATTTAAGCACCAGAAGTCTCAGCATTCCGTGTAATAGGAAGGTTTTAAGATAATTTTTACATAAGTTATGAATATTTATAAAAACTTAAAATTTATGATTTATTTTGCAATTTTATAAGCAACGAATAAGAATAGACGTATTCATCGAAAGCCATATTGAAGTTTTTTATACGACTTATGAAATTCTTACTCTCAAATTTGTTTAAAATGCTTAACTTTTTGGTAATAGACGAATAAAGCGAAAATTTACCGTTTCTTGATTTCATTTGTTTATAACTATGTATATCAACAAAATCGACTGCAGGAAACATATGGTTATTATTATAGATGTCCATATTACTCAAAAAATTTGGTTTCGGTCTGGAGGGGGTTGTGTCACCAACAGGATATTTTTTTTATTTCTCTGAACTCAGAATACAAAAAATTTTTAATATATATTCGAGAGATGAAAGTAACAATGGTTTTCTAACACCATTTTCTTTGTCTTTATCTTTATGCAGGGTGGAACCAAATCACCTTAACGTATGCTCTCCCATATTGGCATCAATTGGTGCTACGTCTACCGGTCTACACTATCTATAATGGGTGTATTATTAATTTTGTCCTTTTTTGTTACTTCACGCAGCCATATAAGCATTCTTTTTCCGCCACATTCATTCGTTGTTCCCCTTCTTTTTCTAACTGCCCAACATTTAGTTCCATATATTATAGATAATCTTATCCCACTTTTATATAATTTTTCTTTTAGTTTCATGGGAATATATTCGGCACAGAATACACTAATCACTTCCTTCCACTTCATCTATCCCATCCTCATTCTACTGATTACATCTTCATATATTTCCCCATTTAGTCTGAGAGCTAGTGAACCCTCCGACTAACGGTCGTCCTGTAAGGCTAGAAATTTATCTAGTGATAATTCATAGCACACCAAGGCTAAAAACCATGACCTGGCAGGCATCAGCCGTGCACGTGTATCTACCAGGTGAATCGAAAAGTGCAAATTTAGGGGGTAAAATAAACTTTTTCCTGTAAAGTTTAAATTTAAGTATGTGTTTGAGTAAGTCATTTAGAAGAAATGTGTACAATGACAGGCGATTCTGAAGAGCATAAGACCTTGCCGGACGAGGGAAAAGATTAGGGGTTTTTCCTAAAATTATTTTCTTTTCTGTTTGGAATGATTCAAAAACCTAAAAAAATTTGTTCGGTGCAAAAAAGATAATTTTAGGAAAAACCCCTAATCTTTTCCCTCGTCCGGCAAGGTCTTATGCTCTTCAGAATCGCCTGTCATTGTACACATTTCTTCTAAATGACTTACTCAAACACATACTTAAATTTAAACTTTACAGGAAAAAGTTTATTTTACCACCTAAATTTGCACTTTTCGATTCACCTGGTAGATACACGTGCACGGCTGATGCCTGCCAGGTCATGGTTTTTAGCCTTGGTGTGCTATGAGTTATCACTAGACAAATTTTTAGCCTTACAGGACGACCGTTAGTCGGAGGGTTCACTAGCTCTTAGACTAATTACTGTATATGTACTACTGATCGTAGGTAGTTACAACTATTATATTTTAACAATAATTTTATCATCCAAAATGATCATTTCATGTGTAGTAACTCAATCTGTAAATGAAAATTTCAAATACTCTTTATTGTCCTACTAAGCTTTTAACCATGTTTCTCAAGAGCTTGTCTCCACTGCCCATTTTTTGGTTATAAATTACTTGCTCTATTTCCTACTAACACTACATCATTAGCATACATTATAATATACCCTATTCCACGAACACATACGACTGTTGTGGATTATCTCGTCAACGAATATTTTACTGTGCAAATTATGAAGAACGAAAGTAAATTGCAAAATACATTGTTGTTTATTGGAACAATTATTAGAGCCATTTACTTTCGCACTTCTTATGTTGCACACTAAAATATTAGTTGTCGCGATGATCCAAGACAGTCGTATATTCGTGGAATAGCCATTAGTAGGGAAGCTTTGGATGCTAAATTTGCAGTTATTTGAGCGTTATGGGGACCTATTGGGTTGTGAAGATTAGATCCGAAAACCAAAAAAACTCGACGCGCTCGAGTTACGCGCAAAATCTCCGCTTGGGTACAGTTTGTCAAATATACGGTGATACTTGGCCACATTGATATTAGGCTCTACCTACGATGTGCAGTCAGCAGCAACACAATTCACCGAATGCGTTCCCACTTCTTTTTCTACGCAAGTGGACAAAATCGCAAGTATCATCGTATATTTGACAAGCTGTACCATTAAGCACCATCGATTTTTATTCTATAGTTTCCCTGGTATCAGATACAAAACCAATGAGAATAAGCCTAAAACAGATTAAATGCATTCCAAATGTATCCAAAAGGAGGCCAAGGCTCAATTTGGGCTGTAGTGTCGTAGAAGAAGTAGAAGAAGATTAAATGCATGATCATGACTAAATCAGAAGATGCAAATATCCAATAATTGGAATGATTGATTATTAAAGACACTGTAATTGAGAATGTGGATACTTACAAATAATGAGAAACATGGATAACATAAAATGTATACCAAACCAAATAAATTTAGATACGTACTGAAGTAGTACGTGCATCATTAATTAAACTTAAAAAATTCTGTTGTCGAGATATAAGGTTATAACTATGCCTAAAGATACTTCGGTGTTACGTGTTCTCTACTCTTCGTTATGAGCGCCTTTGAATTTTGTTGTTACAGAACAGGAATTCTACAAATATTCTGGATTAAAAATTCGGAAAGTGGGGGTAACCAGAAGGATTGGAAATAAGGCAGAGATGCTATTAACTATCAAAAGAAGAAAACTTAAATACTTGTGATAAGATGGAAAATATACTCATTATTACAACATAATACAAGGTAAAATCCTAGGATAGGTAAATGTAGAAGAAGAATATCCTGGCTTAAGAACTTAAGAAAATCCAATAAGATGTCAATTAGAGCTATAGGATCAGATAATAGAACAAGTTTTGGAGTTAAAATATATCTAGATATCACAGCATCTTGCCACGAAAAGCTCAAAACAGAAGTGGAAGATCAAGTGAATAAAGCAAACAAAGCCGCAGGTTGCCTGAATGAAACAATATGAAAAAATAAAAATATCGGAAAAGAAATGAAAGGCAGAATTGAAAAAACAGCCATCAGAGCAATACTGCCATACGCGGCATAAACGCGACCTGATACAGATATGACAAAAAGACTGCTAGAAACAGCAGAGATAAAAACGCTTCCAGAAATCGATGGTAATGCACTATGTGACAGAGCTAGAAGTATAGCTGCAAGGTGAAGAACAATAATAATTGGGTAAGAAACAGAAGAATAGAATGGAAAGGCCACGTAATCTGCATGACAACAAATAGAGTAGTAAGGACGGCGGGAGAAGGTTCCCCAATAGGAAGACGATCAGTGGGAAGACCACGAAAACGATGGAATGACAACTTATTGGACGCACATTTAACAAACAGATAGATAATGCATTGGTGCAGAACTATTTCTATGGGAACAGGGTCCCCATAGTAATGATGATTTCAGTGTCTGTAGTTGTGCCCCCCGAAAATGACCTGTTAGTTTCCGTATTTTTATGTTATTTGTTGCAGCAACTTTCTCTTTTGTGCTATGACAGTGTTTCTTGTATCTAGTGCTCGATCCAGGGTTACGCCCAAATATTTTGTTGTGTTAATGTTGTTCTGAAGCTATTTTTTTGTGGCATTTTTACAATTTTAACTATTTAGAATGGGAAATAAGCCACAATATTATTAAAAAATGATTTTTTATTAACGTTTCGACGCCCAAATCGGGTGCCGTTGTCAAAATACAAAATACTATTAATATAAACAAAAATGTTGTTGCTTAGTAAAAAAATTCTTCTAATAATTTATTTAATTTGACTCATTTATATCGGCAATTCAGATACATATGATACATTTTAAAGTAGAAGACTTTAAAATGATATTGCCAATATTTATGAGTTGCGTTCCTGGGACGACTTTACTGAAAGATAGTTCATTCGATTACATGAAATCAACCCCAACTCAAGAATATCCGTCACAAAAAAATCATAGCATGTGATCTGCCTTTAAAAAGACAACCACATGCAACGGTGACATTAAAATTCTCGCGTTAGAGATCTCATAGTAAATCACGAGGGAAAACCAGGAAAAACCTCGTGATACTATCCCGACATCGTAAGTATTTGGTCTTACATTTAATTTATTCTCAAAATTAATACCAAATTCTGACTTTACTATAATTTTGTTTAAATTATAAATAATATCAATAATACATGGGTATATAAGTAATACTAAAATATAAAATATCTACTAACTCGACTATTGACTTACTAATTGTGGTATTTTCTTTCTATTGACTTCCTCTTTCAGTATGGGTATCCACATCCTACTGAATTCCACCGAGGAATTTGCGACACAATTGGTTTCGTTTAGCATAATTAGAGCCGCTTCTTTGATTTTTCTCTTTTTACTATCTGTTTCTTTCAGGACTATACTTGAATCTCTCCACTGAACTCTATGTTCATTATCCCATGCATGTTGACATATTTGAGATCTATCAAATTCTCTTTTTTTAATATAAGATTGATGTTCACTTATTCTAACGTTTAATGGTCTTGATGTTTCACCTATATAAAACTGTTCGCATTCACAAGGTATTTTATAAATACAATTCTTTGTCCTTTCTTGTTCATTGTTAGGTTTAGTTTTAGATAGAATAGATCTCAATGTATTGGTTGTTTTGAATGTTGTTGAAATGTTGAATTTATTTCCTATTGTTTTAAGTTTCTCGGATAGTCCTTTTATGTATGGTATTGATATTTTCCTCGTATTATTTCTTGTGAATGTTGTAGGATCCCGTTCTATGTTGTTCTGTTCCATTCGATCCAATGTTGACAATTCCTTATTTATAAACGATAAAGGATAATCATTTTTTAATAAAACAGATGTTAAGAATTGTTTTTCTTCTAAAAAGGAATTTTCGTTAGAACAAGTAATTTTGGCTCTATCATATAAGGATTTTATGATTCCCTTTTTAACGTTGATATTGTGATTTGATTTGTAATTGAGATATCTGTTGGTATGTGTTGGTTTTCTATACACTTGAGTCTCATATCCAGTATCCTTCTTTAAGACTAAAACATCGAGGAAAGGCAGGGTGTTATTTTGTTGTCGTGCCATGTTCCAAGAGTGTCGTCTTCTACACAGTGTAGCTCAATGTAGCACAATGTAGCTTTCTTGTTGTCTGCTTGTTTTTGAGACAAAAAGTTGTTATGCTGTATTTTGTGTATTAAGAATCAGCCATATCTGGGAGGCATTTCCCTTCCACCACTTGGGAACTCATCAAAGGAGAATCGAATACTCCTCACGTGGTCAGTTATATATTCAACAGAAAATCTAAGACCCCACACGGAACTAGTTCTAGAACACTCATGTACTATTAAACCAATCCTTATTTTAATATTTATAATTATTATGATTTGTTTAAATTTTTTACAGAGGAAAAATCCACTACAGCGAAATGTACGACATGTTGAAAAATATGGATCCGCCATTAGGCTTTGGAAACAAGTGTCCTAATCGATTAGCGTATAAGAAATTAATTAGGATGAACATGCCAGTAGACGACGATGGGAAAGTTAATTTTACTACGACATTCTTTGCTCTCGTCAGAGAAAATCTTAGCATTAAAATGCGAACAGGTACACATTTTGCTGTAAAACCACAGAAAGAATAACTAACCATACAGAAGCGAAACTCAGGCCCAAAATGGTAACATAATTTCCATGCTCATGTGTCAATGTAACTGGTATAACCTCACTTTTAGACTGACAGTGACAGTTGTTTTTAGTTAAATTTTATATTTATATATGTTTTATTTTATAGTTTATTTATATTTTATAGTTAAATTTTATATTTCAAAATTAATTAATAACTACTTGTCAAAATATCACATCATTTGAATTGGTCTATTCCTTAGAACATCAAGTTCCATTCTGTAACTAGGGCTCAAGGTCAAATATTTCGGTTCCCACAAAATCAATGGAAACGACAGTCAGTTTCGCTTCTGTATGGTTAGTTATTCTGTGGTAAAACTATGTTTTTACTTTACCATGTTATAAAATAAAAATTTGTTTTAAACCATTTAGCGCCAAAGGTGCGAAAGCGCACCATCTTTTGTAGATTTTTTTTTTGACAATTCGTTAAGTTTTTTTAAATCTTTGCATTTTTTAAGTAACCAAAAGATATAAGTGTAACTAAATTTAATTTTGTTTAGTTTCCAAACTCATGCTTTCATCACAAAAATATTTTCTAAATGTCCGACATTTTCAATCTTTCGACACAACTTTATTTTTACTATAGTAATTTTATTGACAACACTTTTGTGGTCAAATAAATTAAAACATTATTTTTTTAACCTATTTGTACACCAATTGTTATAAAAATACAAAAAAAATATTTTCTGAGTCATCAAATCTCGTGTTTGAAAATAATGGTTCGATAACGAACCATTGGCGGAAGTCGACATATTATAATCCTGTCTGATCAGGAATAAGTTCAAGGTGATGCACAGGCAGTAATTTGTTGGGATATTTCTTTATTATACAGAGAACACGTAAAGGTTGGAATAAATTCATTTTCTCAAGAATGGACAATTTTGGAAAAAAATCCAGAAATAGGTCGATTTTTATTTTTAAATTAGGTCTTTTTGGCATATATATCATACTAGTGACGTCACCCATTTGGGCGTGATGACGTCATCGATGATTTTTTTAAATGAGAATAGGGGTGGTGTTATAGCTCATTTGAAAGGTAATTTAAATCTCTATACAGTAATATAAACATTAACATAATTATTTATACAGGGTGTCCAAAAAAATTTTTTGAATTAAATTTATTGACATAAAAAGAAGAATCTGTGTAATTTATTAAAACAGGAAAAAATGTTTATTTGACAAATAAATATTGTTTTTTGCAAATTCAATATTAAAGCAGCCACCCACCTGCCTCTTGACAATTTGAGCATTTAATTTAATCGAAAAGCAATGATTTTTTTTCAAATAAACATTTTTTTCTGTTTTCTGAGAGCAGTAAAATGTATTTTGAATTAAATAAATTACACATATTCTTCTTTTTATGACAATAAATTTAATTAAAAAAATTTTTTTTTCGGCACCCTGGATAAATAATTATGTTAATGTTTATATTACTGAATAGATAATTAAATCAACTTTCAAATGAACTATCACACGACCCCTATTCTCATTTAAAAAAATCATCGATGACGTCATTATGCCAAAATGGGTGACGTCACTAGTATGATATATATGTCAAAAAGTCCTAATTTAAAAATAAAAATTGACCTGTTTCGGGATTTTTTTCCCAAATCGTCCATTTTCGAGAAAATGAATTTATTCCAACCTTTACGTGCTCACTGTATATAAAAACACGTATCCACTATGCTTGCGCTCCGAGCTCCTGCAACTGCTCCACATAGTAAACACGTTTGGCGCTCCCGGACTGTGCAACTGTGTGCACTCAGCCTCGGCGCTCCAATCTGTGGCAGTTTATATGTAAGGGAGCGCATACCGTATCGATTGGAGCAGTTGCAGGGAGCACGGAGCTCAAGAAGTTCGAGAACATAGTGGATGGTTGACGCTCTCGGACCATGCAACAGTGTGCGCTCCGCCTCAACGATCCAATAGGTGGCGGTTTATATGTAGGTGGGAGCAGTTGCAGGGAGCGCGGAGCGCAAGAGGTTTGTGAACATAGTGGATGGTTGGCGCTCCCGGACCGTGCAACAGTGCGCGCTCCGCCTGGGCGTTCCAATTGGTGTCGGTTTATACGTAGAGGAGTGCATACCGTATCGATTGGAGCAGTTGCAAGGAGCGCGGAATGCAAGAGGTTCCTGAACATAGTGGATGGTTGGCGCTCCCGGACCGTGCAACAGTGCGCCAACGACCGTGCGGCAGTGCCTCGGTGGTCCAATATTACGAACGTAGTGGATACGTACCTTTAGAAAGACGGGTATTCTGGTATTCAGTTTTGTTATAATCTAGGGTGGGGGAGGGGGGAGGGGGTTACATAAGGGAGGTTGTGTAGTGTTGTAGTTGTAGACAATATGTCAATTTGTCGAATTTATGCAACTGGCACTGTGCAAGATACAGGATTGAAAAGTGTAAACTAGAAATATCTAAAATAATTTCTAAAAAAGATAGAGGGCCGTTCGACTTTGTTTTTGAGAAAGAAGCTGAAGAAGCTTCTGACCATACTATTCTGACCATACTATGTTCTGACCATACTATTTTTGTTTATCAAAACTTCCAGGTCCATTTACACTCTGTTTTGAGACTTTTCACAAAAAATAAAAGTGTGTATTTCAATTTTTATATCTCATTTCCGCCAAAGGTTCGAAACGAACCATTTTGTTGTTGACACCTGCCATTATCAAAGTGTAAAACATTTTTTTTACGAATGTTTAAGTTTATTTTACTCTAGTTAATCAACTATATTACATATTATGGCAGTATTTCTTTGCTTGGCGGTTAATGGGTTAAATAGGTTAAATATCTAATAATTAAGAATGATGTAGAATAGAATTATGTTGTTTTATATGCCATTAGAGTGAAAACTTAGTCTTTTTTCTAATAATTAAGGTTTGCAGCAAAAATGCTGCAATCACTCGAATTCATCCCTTGTATCTATGTCGCTGTTTGGAATTAGGAAAAATAGTAATCTAATTGATGTATCTCAATTTATATTGCACTATACAAAAAAAAAGAGCTACTACCAGATGTAAAACTACCGTACATTGTCACTAATAACACATGCTAGAAAATTTTTGTTGCAAATCATCAAAAGCCGATTAAACTTACCTAGAGACAACTCATTGAAAAGTCAAGTTCAAGTACATACCTATGATAATATTCTTTGTTGTCTACTAGAAAACATCTTATTGTGTAAGCTGGATAAACCTTTGATTAATTTTAATAGAGATGGGTGCACCGATACACCTAATAACACTTATTAAAAATCTGTACCAGTCCAATATGGCAACTGGATGAAGTACGACCAGATCAGAAATTCTTAAGTCAATTCAAAACAGAAAGACGGGTTAGACAAGGATACGTTTTTCGCCTGACTTATTTAATATTTATGGTGCACAATGTGCACATGTTATGTGCACCATAAATATTATGTTACAAAAACTTTCGATCAGTACGTATTGCCAGTTGTTATATATGGAACTGAAGGATGGGCTTTTCACAACAACATAGTTCACAAACTTCAAGTGACACAGATAGCTATGGAACCGAAAATGCTCAACATTAAGCTCAGCGATCGCAAATCTTCTTCTTCTTTTACTTCTTGGAGATCTTTGGATCTGTTTAATCCTGAAGCTGCCTCTGGTTAATTTCCTGGGAGGTAGATTGTCAACTATCCCTCCATCTTTAGGTGGTCTTCCGAGGGGTCTTGAACCGGGCAGGTTGTTTTCTAGGGCAATTTTTGGGAGTCTATTCTCATCCATTCTTCTTACATGGTTGTACCACATCCTCTTGCGCTGCCTTCCCCGTCTTACAATATCTTGAATTTTGCATTGCTCTCTAATGTCTGTATTTCTTACTCTTTCTCTTCTTGTTTTCCCCACTATTGTTCTTAGGGTTTTCATTTCGGCAACTCTTAGCATCTGTTTCGTTTTGTTGGTGTCTTCGCTCACTTCTATGCCATATGTCATGATCGGTCGTATGCAAGTCTTGTAGATTCTAATTTTACTATCTGTGCGCATATACGGATTTGACGAGAATATCTCCCGCAGACATCCTGACAATGCAGATGCTTTATTCATCTGACTCCTCAGATCCTTTACTGGGTTGTGAGTGCTTGATATATCTATGCCCAGATATCTGAACTGCATCACCTGTTCTATGGGGTTGTTCTCAACCATTAACTTACATCTGAGCGGACCTTTTGCTATTGTCATACATTTAGTTTTGTTGGTAGAAATGTTTGTATTTAGTTGGCGGCTTACTTGAAAGAACTGAAAGAGCTGTCTCTGAAGATCATCTTCTGATTCAGCAATAATTGCTGCATCATCGGCGTAACACACCATACCAATTCTTTTGTTGCCCATTCTATATCCGAGATTAAGAGATGTTACTTTGTTTATAATTTTGCCCATGAGTAGGTTAAAGAAGAAGGGGCTTAAACTGTCTCCTTGTATTATTCCTTCCGGTGTTGAAATATTTTCAGTGAACTGGTCTTCTGCTCTAACTTTGGTTACGTTGTTGTTATTGAGCTTATGGACTATCTTTGTTATGCTGGTCGGTGTTTTATTTTCTATTAATATATTTAGAATGTCTCCCAGGCGAACTTTGTTAAACGCCTTCGTCAGATCAATGAAGCACATATACGCTGGTATGCCGAACTCTAAAGCTTTTTCTTTTATTTGTTTTATTATAAATACTGCGTCTGTTATAGATCGCCCCTTTGTAAAACCTTGTTGTTCTTCAACATTAGTGATTTGTCTTTCCAGTTCGTCCTTAAGAATACCCGTGAAAAGTTTCATCGTTGTATTTAAGAGGGTTATTTCTCTGTAGTTTTGTGGGCAAGTTTTTTGTCCATTTTTAAATATGGGGATTTTGATGCTCTTATGCCATTACTCTGGTGTTTCTGTTTCGTTTAAGATTTTTTTAAAGAGTTGCGCCAGTTTACTTGCAAGTTCAGGGCCTCCATATTTTAAAAGTTTATTGGGTATACCATCTGTTCAAGGTGATTTTCTGTTTTTTAGCTTCTTGATTTTTGCTTCTACCTCTTCGTCATTGATTATAGCACTTATATGTGTTTCATATTCATTTATATTCAGCGTTTCTTCAGCATCATATAGCTCTTTAAAATGCTGTTGCCATGTCTCTATAGGTACTCTCTTGGTCTGCACGAACTCGTTAACTGGTTTTTCCTGTTCCGAAGCATTTTCCATACTTTCTTTTGGGCACCATATAGGTCGTAGTGCATGTCGCTAGTGAATTTAGTTCTCTTTTGATTGATTTTATTCTTGCGTTTACTTCGTTTCTTACTTGGACATATTCTGCGAGAGCTTCTTCAGATTTTGTGCTTTTATATCTCTCTTTTAATTCAGAGAGTTCTTTTACCTCTTGACAAAACCACGGTTTGGTGTGGTTTGTCGCTCTAGTGTTAATTTTCCGCTTTCCAATCGCTTCTTCTGCTGCTTCGTTGACGCATTTGGTAATTGTTTGCCAGGTATCTTCTACTCCCCATTCTGGTTGTAAGTCGATCTCTTTTAGTTTGCTGGTAATCCTGTTCTCATAAAGGATCGCAAATCCAATGAAAAAAATAATGAAGCAGAAGATTACCAAGAAGATGATCAAAAGTAACAGGACAAAAGTAAAAGGATTACCATGTTAAAATGGAACTAGACAGTACCTTTATTAATAATGGAAGACAACCATTGGACGAAACGAATTGTTTAATCGCGAGCAAAAGCAAATACGAGAAGTAGAGGCAGATCTCAAACCAGATAGACTGATAACATCAAGCACATGAATGAATGCAAAAAAAACGAATATAAATGAATGTACACACGTTTCATGGTCATGGTTACAGTTTTGTTACAAATATGGGTTGAAAAGTTAGTGAAAAATTAGTCCAAATTCTAAAGACAAAAAACATAGACAAAAGAGACTTACGAATATTAACAAACCTTTACTGGAATCAAAGAGCACAAATTGTAATAGATAACAAACCCAGTCCAGAAATTGAAATCAGGAGAGGAGTTAGGCAGGGATGTATTATGTTTCCATTACTATTTAATGTATCTAGTGAAGCCATTTTTGAAGAAGCATTACTATCTCAAAATGAAGAAATAATATATAACGGAAGATCTACTAACAACTTAAGAAATGTAGATAACACCGTGATTACGGTAACTTCTGCTGAAAACCTCAAATTACTACTAAACAAAATAAACAGTTTCTGTGAAAAATATGAACTAAATATAAATATCAAATGACCAACTACATGATAATAACTAAGAAAACCAATATACAAATAAACACACATTTGGAAAATGTACCAATATAAAGAGTTGATAAATATAAATACCTAGGAACCCGATTTCAGACAGTAATGATTAAACAACAGAAGTAAGGCCAGCATAGAAATAGCAAAAAATGTGTTTTTAAAAATGGAAGCTATTCTCTAAGAGCTCTAAGATGCTACATATTTTTGATACTGCAATATGGACTTGACTTGAAAGCTGTATGTTAAAGCAAGAACACTTAAATAAGATATAGTCATTTGAAATGTGGTATTAGAGAAGTAAGCCCAGAATAGCATGGACACACAAGAAAACAAACACGGAAGTATTGCAAGAAATACGGGGCAAAGAATACGAAATAATAAAACAATAAAAATAAAAAAATCACAATATCTAGGATAGGTGTTACCTGTTACCTTTTACCTGTTAATACATGGAACGATAAGAGGACGAAGAGGTATAAGAAGGAGAGTGCCGGATTAACCATTAGGCAAAGTAGGCAGTTGCCTAGGGGCCTCGGCCCCAAAGAGGGCCTCGCGGGGCCAAAACTAAAAAATGTTGAAAGATTCAAATATCGCACAATACCATAAACGTTATGGTGGACGTATTAATATAAAGCTACATTACAATGCATACTTTTGTTCACATAGAAAGTATATGCTGTGGGAATACATCGCTAATGAATGTCCTTTGGTAGAAGGACCAGTATTACAGATGGAAACAAGAAAACAAGATTGGAAAGTGAGCAAAAATATACAAGAAAAATCAGGAGAAAGAAAAGATCCTTAATCAAAATCCAAAACAGAAGCAAAACTTATTTAAACTCAGTTTCACACGGAAATCCATAGCTAGTGAAGCTGCAACCAATGAAAATGCACGTGATGGAATAGAAATAACTGAGGGAAACATAGCTTCCCTAACTGAAGAAGATGAAAAAACATGTATCGACAGTTCAAGAAGTTAAAGAACCAGAAACCGAAACTAAGTTAAAAATTGAAGTTAAGATAAATTGGGTCCTAAATTCGGAAAACGGCATAGGCTTACGGAATGCAGTAACTAAAGAAGTAAGGACATTTTGGATTGGGAAAGGTCTTCAGAATGTAAAAATCTTGATGGAAGTGTTTCAGCGTCAAAAAGAAATTTTGAAGGCATTACAAGATTTTTATACAATTTATGGTTTTTCGAAAACAAATCAGTGGAACAAAAATTAAAAGAGTTCGGCTGACGTATTTTCCCTTAAATAGAATATCGTATTTTGGGTTTGTTCTGTCTGTGTACAACTTTTTTTCATCCTCTACCCACCGTTGGGAAGTTATGATCAAATGCTTAAATGAAACTCCACTAAGCCATCTCATTCGCCATGATCTAGTCCTTATAAGAACAAGCAGCACATGCCATAAGACTTTTGCCTAAAGGTTACAACGCTTTCAAATCTCCTCTTCATACATGGTGAAGACACTAATCAGCAAGCTGAAACAGTTCATGAGGCTAAAGTATTTGTTGAAAGAAATGTCAAAAAAGAAACATTCATAATGAATGAGTTTTGGGTAACAATTTTAGAACACATCAACGCTGTCAGTAAATCATCGCAGAGAGAAGAGATTAAACTTCAAACTGCAGTTCAGATTCTAATAAATTCACTTTTGAAGTTCTTAAAATTCCAAAAAGATAAATTTGACAGTGACAGTGTACGGGTCAATGAACTCAGTATTTGGTCTTTTGTGTTTTTCCAAAATTGAGTGATAGTCAAATAAAGGAGTGTGCTTAAAAACTACATAAAAGCTATCCTGATGATATTGAATCTGAACTTGAAAATGAACTAGAACAGGTCAAATATTTTATAGCCCAGCTTCAAACTTGCAGGGAAAACAATTTATTTCTGCTTCACAGTCATTTTGGGTTATTTCGCAACGGGCCAACGGACATTTTCAAAAATAAAAATTATTAAAAACGGAGAAACCTAGGTTTTTAAAGGGACCTCATAGCTTGGGTTGCCTAGGGGCCTCAGGATTCTTAATCCGGTACTGCCAGAGTGTCATGGTTGAAGAATTTAAGAGACTGGTTTAAATGCAGTTCTATAGAACTCTTTAGAGCAGCGGTAGATAGAATAAAGATAGTGATGTGATGATCATATCCAACCTCCGATTAGGAGACGGCATCGATAGAAAATGCAGTCTTTTAATATATAATTTAATATTAGTATTACCTTTTAATATGTTTCAAAAAACTTTTAGCTGATGAAATGGACCAGGCCGATGACGAACTCAAAGAGACAATCAAAAACATCTGGCCGATCCAAGCCAAGAACATGGTGGAGCTGTTGGTTCCACCGACCAACCAGCTCAACACCGGCAAAATGTCCGTCGGCAAGTTATACGCCGGTCTTCTGATCCTGGAGAGCTGGCGCAGCACCAGGTTCGGCCAGGTGGAGCCTACTGGTATACCGGTAAGACGCTTTTTTATTCCCCGGCTATATTATCAATGCTATTTCACCATGACATTTGTATTTACCTATCCACACTATTACTATTTGTTGGTTATTGTCGGGTAAATGGATGTTTTGTGTGTTTGTATTTAGATATTGTGTAAATATTTATTGTAGTAGGACGACCTTTACAATAAAAAAGCAAACTGGTTGTTAACATAATTGTGTTAAGTAGTTGTGTTAAGTAAATAGACATAAACATATAAAAGAATTATATTTTACTAAACAACGCAGTGTCTTCTGTTCAACGTTATAATCAATACCTTGATTGTTTAGTCATTCACGCTTTCAATTTAAACATTTTCTTTTGGTGCACTCAAAAAAAACTAGTGAAAGTTTTAATATATACTCTTCAATGTTTTTAATGAGAAAATAGAACCAAATCTGGTTCATTTGTTTGCCTGTTAGTATCTAACAAAAAATATTAGTATAACAACCATTTTGTTTTATATAATGTAACACTAATGTGGCATTGGTATTGATGGATAAAAAATATTAGTTATCTATTATTGTTTTTTTTTTAAATAAACATAAAACATATTTTATTAAGAGATAGTCAAAGGACATATTTAAAAATTCAGCCCTTAAAGTATATTATTTTCTACATCACCAATTTTTTTAATGACATCGACATTAATCATTCAACCAGCTACAGTGAAATTAGAGTTTATCACTAGCTCAAGGAATAATGTGTAGTGTATGTGTTGAGTAAATGTTTTGTTACTTAGTAAAGTCTGTTGCGTATTTCTCTGTTTGCGTTTAATATTTTATTCTTCTTAACGTGCCCTATTAAGTCCCCTTGACTTTGGCGGTTAACATGGCGAAACTGTTTCTGTCTCGAGCTATTCTAACTAGTTGCTCTTGTTTCTTTATACCTGTCCACATCCTTATATTCTTCAACCAATAGTCCTGTTTTCTAGCAATTCCTCTGCGTCCTTCGATTTTACCCATCATAATAAGTTGAAGAATATTATATCGGTCTCAAACAGGGAGACACTCTATCACCCAAACTGTTCACCTTAGTTTTGGAGGACGTGTTTAAAAATCTAAATTGGAAATATAAGGGAATAAACATCAATGGCCGCTACCTCAGTAATCTACGATTTGCGGATGACATAATCCTGATAGCTACTGACCTACAAGAACTGAAAACCATGCTTTCAGAACTGCACAGAGAATCTTCTAAAATAGGACTGACAATGAAGTTAAACAAAACAAAAGTCATGCATTCCGAAGAATCCGTGACAATAATAAACGACAAAGTTATGGAAAAAGTTGAAGAATATATATACTTAGGACAAAAATAATACTAAATAGGGAAATTCAAACGGAAGAAATAAAAAGAAGAAGAAAGTTAGCATGGGCAGCATTCGGTAAACTGAACTATATACTCAGAAATCAGCAAATTCAACTACATCTTAGATCTAAAGTTTTTGATTCATGCATTATTCCGATATTAACATATGGGGCACAAACATGGACAATCACAAAAAAGAATATGAACATACTCAGAGTCACTCAACACGCGATAGAAAGAGCAATGCTTGGCATATCACTTAAGAACAGGAAAACAAACACATGGATAAGACAGAAAACCAAAGTCACCGATGTGGTACAAAAATCATTAAAATTGAAATGGGAATACGCTGGACGTGTAGGTAGGAGCGATCTAAACAAATGGCACAGAACAATTCTAATCTGGAGACCATACCAACACAAAAGACCCAGAGGTAGACCTCCTATGAGATGGACATATGATCTGAAACGAACTGCCGGGAAAAATTGGCTACAAGTAGCCTACAACAAAAAACAATGGAAAGGAAGACTTGAAGAGGCTTATGTTCATATGTGGACGTGAATGGCTAGACGAAGAAGAAGAAGATATCGGTCTCCCGTTACTACCAAAATAGGCCATCTTTCTATATTTGATATTATCAAGCAGCTGGCGAGTAGCAGTTGCTCTCTTAAGGAGTGCCACATTTATTAGCATAGCCGTCCATGGTATTTTTAGTGTACGTCTGTGCAGCCACATTTCAAAGGCCTCCAAACGATTAATGGTGGATATTTTTAATATCCACGCTTTGACACCGTATAAGAGGACTGACCAAATGTAACATTTTGCAAGTTATCATTACAAAAGAGTAACCCCATTTTTAAAAATGTTGTGCGGGATATCTCGATTCTACATTTTATCTCTTTATCTGGATCTAGTTGTTCAGTAATATGGCAACCAAGATATTTAAAACCGGGTACTCTTTGAATTATATTACCATCAACATATAACCGTGAATCTTGATGCGCTAAACGGCTAAACACCATGTATTTTGTTTTTGAACAGTTTATGTTTAGGCCAAACTCTCTTACCACTGTGCCAATGGCATTTAAATGGCATTGCAATCCATTCATGTCATCACTTAAAATAATTGTATCATCTGCATATCTGATTGTATTTATCAGGATTCCATTAACTTTAACGCCCCATTCCAAATTATGCAGCGCTTCTTTAAATATTCTGAATATAGATTGAATAACAGTGGGGACAGTTTACAACCCTGTCTGACACTTCTGTGAATTTTACATATTTCTGTTGATTCTCCATTTATGCACGCTGTCGCTGTTTGACGCCAATATAATCTTTCATAAAATATTATTATTTGATGGTGTTAAACGTAGATATTTTATTTTTACATTTTTAACAAGATAATTGGGGTAAATATTTATTTTTATACGCAGAAACCTAGTTTGGTTTTAAGTTAATTAGAAAGCTACATGTAAAAATAATAAAAAAATTTTACTGGCTGAAAATTTTAGATCTATCCTTTATCTTATCTTAATTTATACTAAATTTTACCCATATTTTTTGGAAGAGGTTATTTTGTTAATATTTACAAACAATTTTTGGGAATACATAAAGTAACTAACTTAATTAAGAATCTACATTAAATTAAGAACACGAAGTACAAATATGAAAGAATACCAGAGAAACGTCTTTCATTGTTAAAAATAATATATAAACAAAATTATACTATTGGAAAAAACCACTCAACATACTGCGCTCACATCTTTTGGAATAGGGCTTTTCATTCACAGTCATTTGTTTCGAGCTTCTGTCATGTGTCAAATAATATTAATATATCTACGTCATACGTTGTTGGTATATACCAATGATACAAACCAAAGACGTAAGATGTAGATATATTAATATTATGTGACACATGACAGAAGCTCGAAACAAATGACAATCGATGAAATGCCCTATGGAGATACATCAGATTATGAAATTGCTGCATTGGTATGAAATCCAATCTCCCAGAGGAGAGGACCATACATAAGAAGAACAAGTGGTCACTGAAGGCAGTGATATCTCACTATAGAGCGGAGAGGACTGAATATCTAGAAATGGTATATAGCTCCTTTAGGAGGTATGTTTAGGACATAAGATTGGAAGTATTTGAGATGTGGCTATGTCATAGAATACTTAAGATCCAGTAGTGCAGCCGATATGTGAAACAATTGTGCATTTAATGATAGAAGTATATAATTTGGACCGCATATAGTACACATATAAAGGTTCAAACTTGGATATGAGGCCATCTCAGATTTTGCCTTTTACACAAATGGCGGGCATTCAAAATGGCGACAATACATATGTGACTAATAGCTCGATAACTTTTGAACGAGACGTCAGATTTCAACAAAATTTGGTATATAGGTTCCTTTTCTGATATACTACAGTGCACTACAGAAAATTGGCCCAGTCACAAATGAGGAGGTCATCAAATCTCGAATGGTACAATAGTTCACATACATTATGAGAAATGAATCCAGATATGCCCTCCGGGCAAGATAAAGATTGCCGTGATGGTCGATAGCTTTCGTTATGGATAGTCACATCAATAAGAAGGGCATAAGTACATAGTGTCTCAAGCGAATAGTCAAAACGTAAATAATTTACAATAATAAAGTTCTATATATTATCGAATTGTATCAGATTTACAAATATCTTATGCCAAACCAAACGACATTATTTTTTCTGCTATAGGAAGCCATATGTATACGTGTGTGTACCTATTGCGTGGATCCATCTTTCCAATTACATAATAGTTGACTTGACTAGACAGATAGTGTAGAAGTGAATCATAAAGAAAATTATAGTCCACGTTCCAACTACCTGACATCTCTATTTATTACACGAAAAAAAAACGGACTACACGGTAAAAAGAAGACATAATAAAAGAAGTTAAAATATGCTAAAACCAACATATTTTTGTACTCTGAACTTCTTATCTTAAGGTATAAAATCACCAAATGCCAATTCTATACAACCAAATCTGAATAATACCTGCAAATTATTCTCAAGTTGAGTACATATCTGATAACATTCCTTAAAAATAACTATTAAATAATAAATTATCTGCTAAAATTTACATAATTTCTTGTAATTATATGACTTATTAATGACAGTAAATACAAAAAAAATCAATGGGAAAATCCCAGTTCAAACTCATACAGAAGTAAAAAACTTCGTTTTTATAATGGTATAAAAAGTTTATTAAAAACTATTAAAATGTCATCCAAATGGATTGCAAAACGTTTTCGATCTAAATCAGATCATCCTCAGTGCGTTCTGCTTAGTAGATGAAACCACCACACTATTAAAGGTTTTAACATCGAGATATATGATTTACATAGTAAGATTATAATAAATATAGCGACTCGCAAGTCGATGTTAATAGATTGTACAGGGTGTTTCATTAATAATTGTCCATATAGTAACTGGAGAAACCTTAGCACAAAATACGAAGATTTAACCTAAAACACTTAAATAAAATGTGGTTCCTTACTGAGTTACAGGGTGCTTTTTTTAAAAATTTAAAAATTATTTTTTCTCAGCATTTTAAAACTATTCGACGTATCCTTTTCATACTTGGCAGAAAGTGCGGCTACTACACACCCTACTAAATTATGATAAACATACGTTTCTAGCTACTACCAGAGGCGTACGACAGGGGATAGTGAATGGTTGACCCTTCTCAAATTTTACGCCACTGAAGGAATTACTATTTTAGTGCCATTTTTAGATTCTCCAATACTTTCTAGGTAAATAATATACTCTACATTGGTAACGATAAAGTCATTATTTTTCGAGATATTTGAAGTTAAATATGAAACGGAACAGTTATTTTGATTAATTTATGTTAATATGATTCATATGATTAAAATTTAATTATTTGTACCCAGTACTTTAAAACTATTTGGCGTATCCTTATCATACTTGGCAGAAAATGTAGGTACAGAACACCCTACTAAATTAAGATACATAAACGTTTCTAGCTACTACCAGAGGCGTACGACAGGGGATAGTGCCTGGTTGACTCTTCCCAAATTCTACGCCACTGACGAAATTGCTATTTTAGTGTAATCTTTTGATTTTCCACTACTTTTTATGTAAATAATTCGTAACGCTAAAATGATTAGTTTTCGAGATATTTGAAATTAAAAATGAAACGACATAGTACATTAATCAAAATAACCGTGTCGTTTCATTTTTAACTTCAAAGATCTCGAAAACTAATGACTTTATCGTTACGAATTAAGAGTATATCATTTTGATAGAAAGTATTGGAGAATCCAAAAATTGAACTAAAATAGCAATTCCGCCAGTGGCGTAGAACTTGGAAAGAGTCAACCATTCACTTTCCCCCATCGTACGCCTCTGGTAATGGCCAGAAACGTTTGTTTAACACAATTTAATAGATTGTACAGTACCTATACTTCCTGCCAAGTATGAAAAGGATACATCGAATAGTATTAAAATGCTGAGCAAAAATAATTTTTAAATTTTTAAATAAAACAACCTGTAACTCGGTAAGGAACCACATTTTAGTTAAGTGTTTTAGGTTAAATCTTCGTATTTTGTGCTAAGGTTTCTCCAGTTACTATATGGACAATTATTAATGAAACACCCTGTATATTAATGGTGCTCAAAGGGCAACATGGTTCCCTGCTCGAATATGGGCTATTCCACGAATATACGACTGTCTTGGATTATCGCGACAACGAATATTTTGATTAATTATTTATATGGGAAATAAGCCACAATTAAAATGAAAAAAATAATTTTATTAACGTTTCGACGCCCAAATCGGGTGCCGTTGTCAAAATACAAAATATTACTAAAATAAACTAAAGTGTTGTTGCTAAGCAAAAAAAATTCTTCTAATAATTTATTTAATCTCACTCATTTATATTGGCAATTCAGACATATATTATACATTTTAAAGTAGAAGACTTTAAAATGATATTGCCAATATTTATGAGTTGCGTTCCTGGGACGACTTACTGAAAGATAGTTCATTCGATTACATGAAATGAACCCCAACTCAAGAATATCCGTCATAAAAAATTATAGCATGTGATATGTCTTTAAAAAGACAACCAAATGCAACGACAGTAAAATTCTCGCGTTAGAGACTTCATAGTAAATCACAAGGGAAAACCAGGAAAAACCCTGTGATACTATCCCGACATCGAATATTTTATAATAACGAATATTTTAGTGTGCAACATAGGAAGTGCGAAAGTAAATGGCTCTAATAATTGTTTCAATAAACAACAATGTATTTTGCAATTTACTTTCGTTCTTCATAATTTGCACAGTAAAATATTCGTTGTCGAGATAATCCACAACAGTCGTATGTTCGTGGAATAGGGTATAGAACGTGTGGTTCTTGCCAGTTCAATGGACACAGATCAACAAAAATATATTTCGTCATATTTTATATTTTTTTAATAAAATAACCTCTTCCTATAAACAAGTAGGACAAAACGTATTATCCAAATGCACATTATTATCAATACCCATCCATAGTATATAGGACATAATAATCGATGTTATTAGTTTATGTTGTAGCTGAACACTATAAGTACCTATACACTAAAACACTGATGTTGTGAAGTAGTTGAACAGAAACCTAGTACATGTTCATTCAACACGTATTTCAGTACCGTTAAATGTGAGCCACACGAGAAAATTTTAAAATATACCCCAAATAGGTTTCTTGGATGGCGAAGACCCCTTAAGACGATTAGCGAATGAATTGATTTTTCTCGGAAACGAAATGCAATTCCAAATTATTAACTATTCCAGTTTAATATGTTTCTATAAGGTAGCTAGAGCAACACAGGTAGACATCAAAATTTATTTATACAAGTATGGCATATACTAAAAGACGTAGACGTATGGTCGAAGCGAAGATCGGTGGGATATATGCGCATTTTATCAATGAAATTCGATTTAAGACATTCCAGAAGCCGCTACAGATTAAATGTTTCCACAACCCATTAATCATTCAGAATTAGTCGACGCATATTAGTACAGTTAAAATAATTAAGACGATAACTGGACGATAATGATTTAATGAGTGAAAATTAATGTTTTTTCTACTTTAATGACAAAAAAGCAAGCTCATTAGCAGAACCCAATTAAAAATTATTTTGCACATCATATTTGAAACATTATTTGGTTGAAAAATCTCATTTTTGTTGGAAAAAAATATATTAATTTGTCTGGACTAAATTACAGTTCTGTTTACCTTAAAAGGGATATGTTACTATCAACATTCACACAGTGTTGCCAAACTGAATTTTGTTATTTTGAGTGTAAATTTTCCCAGCGATCTCCGAGGGTACAATACCACATTACTTAATTTCGCTTATAACTGAACTATACGAACACACTACTGGAACAGTTAAGTGCTTGACACACTCTGAAACGAATTCTATCCAGATCAAGATGTCAGACAAAGATGACTATCTCCACAATTATTTAACATATTATATGGGAAGTATATTATTGAGAAAAGAGTCGAGGAATTGTTCCATATAGCTGCCGACTGAGAAACCTTTCATCAACTTGTTAATAGGACGATAGCCAAGGCTTGAAAACAAAACGGCATAAAAGAAGAAGATATTATAAGAAGAGCGCTTGAAGGAGGCGAAAAGGGCATCTCAATAAACGACCAAAAAAGAAATAACCTACGTTTAGAAGATGATACAGACAGACAGAGAAAAGTCAAATATTTGGTCGGCAGTTAATCATATCAAGAACAAAGGTCATGGCAGTGGATAAACTACATTACAATCATCCACACATAACAACGATTGACATCTATGAGGCTGTGACCTCAGAATGTGTTTAATTTTGGTTCGACATGGTTCTGTAGTTATACCCATATCAGAGATTACATTATAAGTATTTAAAACTTCAAATGTAGAAGTTATTGCAACTATAGATGGATATTTAGAAGACCTGCAGGTGCAGATAATTATTCAGTGATGTGATACGTCATTATTGGACAAAGTGTATTTAACTATAAATGTAAAATAAGTGATAATTTGTCTGTTAATATTATAATAATGCAAGTAGGATGCAATAAGAAGGGCTGGATTTACATATGGGTTGAATGGGCTATAGCCCAGGGTGGCAGAATTCAGGGGGCGGAAAATTTTGGTAAAAAGGTAAAAAATGGTGGTGGGGAGGTGGCAAATTGTGGATAGCCTAGGGGCGACAATTCTTCAAATTCGCCTTTGGTAATAAAGTTACAGTTTCAGAATGTTCAATCAACGATACAAGTGACTTTATTCAATGTAGGTACATTGAATTATCTTTAGATTTATATTTTCTGTTCTGGGAACATCTAAAAAGCAAAATGTGTGAGGATAATTGACCAAGACGAAATTTCTTTATGGTCCAGAGAAATAAGATTTTTCTCGTGACACATCCCCCTTCAGGCCGAAACCAAATTTTTTGAGTAAGTAGTATGGACATAATGGACATCTATATTGATAACCTATATGTTTCCTGCAGCCAATTTTGATGATATACATAGTTGTAAACAAGTGAAGATCAAAAACGATAAATTTTCGCTTTTTTCGTCTATTACTAAAATGTGAAGCATTTTAACAAATTTGAGAATAGGAAACTCATAAATTATACAAAAAACTTCTATATGGCGTTCGATGAAAATGTATATCCTTATTTGTTGCTTAGAAAAGTGCAAAATAAGTCATAGGTTTTGAGATTTTAGAATAGAAATATGCTTTATTGCCACTGAAAATTTTTACAATTTTATGGACAAAGCTTACATACAGTCAAAAGAAAAACATAATATAAATAACAAATAACAACTACAATTTACTAAAATTAGATAAATCGTCAATAATGTACAGTATAAGATATAAAAGCCAAGACAAAAACAATTTATTGCAAAATATATATAAATTGCAAATTGAACATACAACAAATAAAATAAAATAGGTACAATATAAGGAACTGACAAGTTTATGCTACTGCGCATGGAACCCAATTTTCTTAGTTATTCATTAAGAAATTCTTCTATTGAATAATATGGTCTTTTGGATAGATAGGCTTTTGTCATTTTTCGGAACTTAGGGAAAGATGTTGCAGATTTAAGTTGTAACGGAAGATGATTGTACAGTTTCTTTGCGGAATATAATATAGATTTCTTTACTAACTCAGTGGATGGAATCGGTAAATAAATATCAAAGATTGAATTTCTGGTGGAGTAAAGATGATTGGGCCTGGATGGAAAGACATGAAGGTGTTTACGAATTAAACAGACCGTTTCTAGAATATATAAAGATGGAAGTGTTAAAATTTCGTGATCTCTGAAGTAACTTCTGCAATGTGTAGATCTTCTGAGGCCAAACAAATATCTTATTGCTCTTTTTTGCAATCTAAAAATGACATCAATTTGAGCAGCTGTACTAGAACCCCAAAAAGGAAGACCATATCGAAGATGAGACTCGAACAATGAAAAATATGTTATTTTAGAAGATGCTAAATTGAGTTCCCTTGAGACAGATCGTATTGCATAGCAAGCTGAGGCGAGTTTCTTACTTAACGAATCGATATGAAGTGACCATTTGAGGTTGCTGTCTAAAAAAATACCAAGAAATTTTACAGAATCAACGGTACTGATCTGGCTGTTATGAAGTGGCAAAGGTTGAAGAGCTCCTTTATAGGATAATGCTTCTGTTTTATTTACGTTAAAAGAGAGTAAATTAGAGTCAGACCAGGTCTTTATCGTCAGTAGATCCGAAGTTATAGTTTATAATTTATATAAGTTTATATTTTATAAATGTTGATAACTTATTTAAAAATTAAGTTAGAACCTTCTTATTAAACGGATTGCTGAGATTTCTTGTGCTTAAATTATATTTTAAATTTAAAAGTAATTTGTCAAATAGTTTAAGGGCCGGTTGTTCGAACGCTAATCAACATTGATCACTATCAGATACTTAATTACTGTCACAACTGTCAATGTCAACTTTATTTGGGTTGCCGAAAACATAATTATTGATGACAATTATTAAATTAGTTAATCAATTATGTTAATAATTGTTATGTTAATTGACTAACTAATCTCATAATTATAATTAACTATGTTTTCAGCAACCCAACCAAAGTTGACATTGACAGTTGTGACAGTAATTAAATATTTGATAGTGATCAATGATGATTAGCGTTCGAACAACCGGTCCTCATAGTTATTTAATTTGTTTATCCCACATTAATTTTTTTTGCAACACTATAAGTCAGAAAATTATGAGGTCACAATAATACTTCGGACAGTTTATGAAAGAAGAACATTTATACTTCTAACTTAATTCAAAGAAAAATGACAAAAAGTAATTTTAAGCAGTGTAATAGTTATTTATGAAACAGTGCGTGAAGTATGCTTTTTGTGAACGCACGCGATGTTTAGAGCACGAGCGACAGCGGTGCGAGTGCTATACATCGAGTAAGTTCGCAAAAAGTACTTCACGCACAGTTTCATACAATATTTTATTTACGATAAACAAATAAAAAAACTGTAACTCTTCGTCACTGGAATTCATTTCTATTCTAAAATTTTTAAAACTTGGACATTTAAAAATTCTATGGTTTGTTTTTAAACCAAGAGGAGTTATTCAAATTTACCGCACTGTAATCCTTGTCTGTAATTGGTATAGCGGCAGGCAAGTTTACTCCACTATTATAAAATTTTGACACTAATGACATTTATCAAGTTTCGACACTTTTGGTATTTCATAGGTTTATTCAGTTATATCGGCGATTTTTTGTGTTTTCTGTGTTATTTCTTTAATTTTTAGATTTTTAGTCTGATTTGATATAAAAAGCAGTTGTTTTTAGAACTCTTCAGCGACGTATTAATATAATATAATATTTATGGATTAACGTTGAGGGCCAACATGATCAACCAAAAAAGAAGATGTATTTGGTTATTTTTCTAGTGACTTTCTTGGGTGTGAATCTGTCTTTTTAGTTTATTCCTCCTGGTTAAAAAATAAACCATAACTTCTTTCAAACCACAAAACTGTCAAAACTTTTGTTGTAATTTATTACTCATTATGTTATCACCATGACAACGCGAAAGTTAAGGATATTAATTTGATTATATGAAAGTGTGCCAAAAATCAGTGCGAAAAAGTAAATCCCATTTAAAATACATTTTTACTTCACGCACTGCTATCTATAATGACAGGTTTCACAAACTAAAAACTTATACATAATATGACATAGAGTAGATAAAATTATTTTGCAAAAACATGTCGATTTTTTGCTTACTTATAAACAATTAGAATAACTTTTTAATTGTGACCCGTAGAAAAATTATTTTTTCATATTTAGAAATACTAAATTTTTATACACATTTAGAAAGAAAAACAATTGTTCTAGGACAGTTAGGGACGAAGTTAGCCCCCCTTTTTAATTCACATGTTTTTGCAAAATAATTTTGCAATATTTAGAATTATTTTTGTCTTGTTTTTTTTTAATTAAATGAATAGTGTAAATTTGCTTCTATCATAAACTATCCAAAGTATTACTCTAACTTTATCATTTTCTGACTTACGGTGTTGCAAAAAAAATTAATTTGGGAAAATCAAATTAAATAACTTTTAAACTATTTGACCAATTGCTTTGAAATTTAGGGTATGATTTAAGCACCAGAAGTCTCAGCATTCCGTATAATAAGAAGGTTCTAAGTTAATTTTTACATAAATTATGAATATTTATATAAACTCAAAATTTATTATTTATTTTGCAATTTTCTAAGCAACCAATAAGGATAGACATATGTAGTGAACGCCATATTGAAGTTTTTTATACGAGTTATGAGTTTCTTACTCTCAAATTTGTTTAAAATATTTAACTTTTTGGTAATAGATGGAAAAAGCGAAAATTTACGGTTTTTTTATCTTCATTTGTTTATAACTATGTATATCATCAAAATCGGCTTCATATGGCTATGTATATCAGGAAATAATCGGCTATGTATATCAGGAAACATATAGGTTATTATTATAGATGTCCATGCTACTCAAAAAATTTGGTTTCGGCCCGGAGGGGGTTGTGTTACCAACAGGATATTTTTTTCCCTTATTTCTCTAAACTATTTTTAGTGTTTATCCGACCACCGTGTATTTTCAGGTATTATTTACAAATTACACAACACCGGCTACCTTATAGACTCATTACTAAAATGCAACATGCCCAAGCGCTATCTATCAATCATATCAGACGTAAATATTTTTATATCTAGAAATCAATCAGGCCTTCGGTCACGAAACTCGATAATAAAGTCAAACAAACAACAGGCAATACTTTATAGTCACGTAAAGATAAAGTACCTATCGAGTATGTGAGAAAAGTTTGGTAACGTTATTTTTCGACCAATGTGAAGCCGTTTTTAAAACGATTTATCAAAAATGCAAATGTACTTCGAATATAATGGGAGAACTTTGTTTTTATAACTAGCAGTGCGAATAATTGTGATTCCTTCTGTTGTTAAGATTAATAAACTCACGTATTTGATACCAATTTGCGTCAATGAATTACAATTTAAATTTGTTGAGTAAAAATTGTTTGGAAATTATAATTTTTCTTGCATAAACTTTTCTTGCATATTGGATGAATCTCGTTTAGTGTTTATATGAATGTACTCTCTATAAAATATAGTCAAATAATTTAGTGTTGTAATGCAGTAAATCCATCATTTCCGTTATGTAAAATAATTCCCAATTGGGAATATGGGAGAGAGTAATTGATAGATATGGGAGAGAGTAATGAAACACACATGAAAAAACATGAAAATATGGGAGAAAGTAATTGATAGACGGATACGTGAAGAACCCGAAATATTCGAGAATCAATTTGGCTTTATGCAGGACAGATCAACAGCAGATGTAATTTGCATTATAAGGCAACCGATGGAAAAATACAGGAATAAAGAGACCAACGCTCATATGGTATTCATTGATCTTGAGAAAACATCTGATAGAGTTCCTTGAGAGATTCTGTGATGGGCACTCAATAAGAAAGGAGTCCCTGGCGAATATGTAAAGATTGTGAGAGATAAGTATGAGGGAGTAACGACTAGTGTTAGGACAGGTGTGGGAGAGACTGATAAATTTCAGGTGAAAATAGGATTGCACCAAGGCTCGGTGCTTAGTCCTTATTTATTCTCATTAGTTTTGGACCAGATAACAGCGAAATTACAGGGTAGAATTCCATGGTGCCTAATGTATGCTGATGATGTAGTGTTAATAGGAAATAGTGAACGATACTTAGAATAAAAGCTGGAACAGTGGAGACAAGCTCTGGAGGAAAAAGGTTTAAAACTTAGTAGGACAAAAACAGAGTATTTGGAATGTTCATTTAAAGATGGAGTTACTACACATAAAATGGTATCTTTGGATGGTGAAATGATTGGAAAAAGCAATAGTTTTAAATACCTAGGATCGGTATTACAGGTAATGGAGAAATAGATGGAGATGCATGCAGTAGAATTAGAGCTGGATGGATGAAGTGGAAAGAAGGGAGTGGTGTGGTGTGTGACAGAAAAATTCCAATGAAGCTGAAGGGAAAATTCTATAAAACAGCCATAAGAAGAAATGGGGGACGACGATAATGCAGGACATGTTGGTAAAGGGGATTAACATTGATATGATCCAAGATAGAATTGTGTGAAGAAATGCAATTAGGGAAGCCGACCCCGCATAGGGATAAGACAAAGAGAATGATGATGATGAATTCCTAATAAAAAAACCTGATTTCAAAAGATTGTTTATCCATTCCCAGATATAAATTTTTGTTTAATGAGAGCATACACAAATCAAGCAGATAATAAACGAGCATACAACGAGCAAAGAACAAAAGTAAAGGAAATAAATCGACAAAAGAAAAGAGCACACTATGAAAAAATGTTACAGAGACTGTAATAGAAGCATTCCATCTCAACAACCATTTGGAGCATGCAAAACTGAATGTATCTTGGAAGGGACAACACTTGGAACATACTGACAGGCCGAAATATCTTGGAGCCATAGTAAAACGGTCATGAATATATAAATTCAACTGTCAGAAGGCAAGACAAAAGGTTATTACGAGTAACAACCTTCCCCGGAAACATGTAGGGAGCAAATGGGGTGAAAACTCATAGGTCTTATAGTCAACAGCTAAAGCCTGTATTTTTCATCAGGGGAATATGCCTGTACCATTTGGAGTAGATCTAGATCAGCCAAGTTACCACTGCATTAAATGAAACATGTAGAATAACCAATGGGTGTATGAAATGTACCCCTTTATCCCTACTGTACCGGGCAGCTGGATTCGCATCACCAGAAGACCGTAGATGTGCCTCGCAATATGTGGAAAGTTCAGGCAAACTTTCGATAAAAGGTACTAATTATGTGGGATTGACGAACCGCCAGGAACCAACCGGCTTAAATCAAGGGAATGGTTTATGAGAAACTTCAGCGTCGAACCTCCCGAACTGTTCCCCCTACACCCAGAACCACCTATCCGAATGGACCTAAACTGGAAAACCTGGCAGATACTTAACCGCTTACGCACCAGTGTTGCCCCTGCAAAACAGAACCTCATTAAATAAGGTATAAAGACAGATATCGACGTACTTTGTGAATGTTGGGAAATACCGAATATGGAGCACCTGAGAGTATACAGGCTTTGTCCATCACATTGTACCCTCGACGACTTATGGCTCGTTAATTCAAAGGGTGTAGACGTAGCCCAAAACTGGGCAGAAAAACTGTGGTCGAATCCAGACTCGACAAAGTAATATAAATAGAGGATCACTGGCATTTTCGTCTCTTACGACTGGACTAATTGAAGATCTTGGATGTTATCTGCCACTATCGCTGTATCATCGGCATACCTAATGTTGTTAATAAATATGCCTTTTATTTTGATAGTCCTATTAGAGTTGGCCACTGTTTCTGCAAATGTTTTCTCTTCGTATAAGTTAGACAGCATTGGAGAAAGTATCCGGAAACCAAAATTATGAAAATATCAAGGATAAAAAATCTACCCTCTCAAATTTATGTGAACCACTAACAGCTTGAATACATAAACCAATACAACTATCAATAAACCAATACAACCAATAAACAATCAACTTGATTATAAACAAGAAGTAAGAGCGAGCGAGTATAGAGGTAGCGCGACAAGGCTTTAGCAAAATGAAAAGCTTATTTTTTAACAGCAGCATTAATATCAGCCATAGATATCGTTTTCTGCATTGCTATGTATGGTCAATACTTTTGTATGGAACGGAGGTCTGGACACTCAACATAACGCTGATAAATAAGTTAGAAGCCTTTGACCTCTGGATTTATAGAAGGATCTTGAAAATGCCTTGAAGAACCCATATCACCAACTAAAATGTTCTGAGGAGAATAGGTAGAGATAGGGAGCTGCTGAAGATCATCAAAGCTAGAAAAGTTAGCTACCTGGGACACATAACGAGAAACGAAAAGTACCGCATTTTGCAACTGATCATCCAAGGTAAGATTGAAGGAAAACGTGGTCTTGGTAGGCGCAGGATTTCATGGCTTAGAAACATCAGAGACTGGACCGGCCTTGATTCAACATCTTTCTTTGTACCGCATTGGACAGAGACAAATTTGCCAGTGTAATCGCTAACCTTGACTAAAGTAGACAGCACCCTAAAAAGGAGAAAGTATTCAAAATTGCCTTACTTCCTTTTTATTGAGAAATCTTCCGTTTTGTTCAAATTTCGAAGACGTACTGTTGCTGTCTGGTTCCAATGCAGATTGGAGATAACTCTTATTTCTTTTTTATCCCATTTCAAGTCTTGTATTTATTTCATCATTATTTCGTGTTTTCCATTATCGAATGCCTGCTAATAATCGATGAAACAGAGAAAAATATCAATTATTTGATATAAACAATTATGTACTAACGTTTGCTTACTAACCTAAAGATGGCTTATCTCGCACCAAGTCCATTTTTGATACCAAACTGATTCACATTTCTTAAATTATCTTGTGTGTAGTATTCTCAAAGAAAGTTTTAAAAAATGGGCCATTAGGCTTATTGGCAGAATTTCTTATGCTTATTCCTTGCAGAATTTCGCACGGGGTATTTTTTGGTTAGGGCGATAAAGTAGAGCGAACCCGACTTTTGGAATCTGGCCCGTATCGTAGATATCGTTCAAAAAGCTTCACAATAATGTCTAGATTTTCTTCATTCAGTTTGATTGTTTCTACATACATATTCTCTGGTCCAGAGGCTTTGTCCTTTTTAATAGTTTAATACCATATACAACCTCAGTACCTAGTACCTGTCTACAAAAACAAGGGAGACATACAACAGTGTACAAACTACAGGGCTATAAAACTACTTAGCCACACCATGAAAATATGGGAAAGAGTAATTGATAGACGGATACGTGAAGAAACCGAAATATCCGATAATCAATTTGGCTTTATGCAGGGCAGATCAACAACAGATGCAATTTCCATTGTAAGGCAACTGATGGAAAAATACAGGAATAAAGAGACCAACGCTCATATGGTATTCATTAATCTTGAGAAAGCATATGATAGAGTTCCTCGAGAGATTCTGTGGTGAGCACTCAATAAGAAAGGAGTCCCTGGCGAATATGTAAAGATTGTGAGAGATATGTATGAGGGAGTAACTAGTGTTAGAACAGGTGTGGGAGAGACTGATAAATTCCAGGTGAAAGTAGCATTGCACCAAGGCTCGGTGCTTAGTCTTTATTTGTTCTCATTAGTTTTGGACCAGATAACAGCGAAACTACAGGGTAGCATTCCATGGTGTCTAGTGTATGCTGATGATGTAGTGTTAATAGGAAATAGTGAAAGAGACTTAGAACAAAAACTGGAACACTGGAGACAAGCTCTGGAGGAAAAAGGTTTAAAACTTAGTAGGACAAAAACAGAGTATTTGGAATGTTCATTTAAAGATGGAGTTACTACAAATAAAATGGTATCTTTGGATGGTGAAATGATTGAGAAAATCAATAGTTTTAAGTACCTAGGATCGGTATTACAGAGTAATGGAGAAATAGATGGAGATACATGCAGTAGAATTAGGGCTGGATGGATGAAGTGGAAAGAAGCGAGTGGTGTGTTGTGTGACAGAAAAATTCCAATGAAGCTGAAGGAAAAATTCTATAAAATAGCCATAAGACCGGCTATGATTTACGGAACTGAATGTTGGGCAGTGAAAAATAAAGGGGAACAACGAATGCATGTGGCGGAAATGAGAATGCTTAGATGGATGAGTGGAGTGACAAAGAAGGATAAAATTAGAAATGAGTATATTAGGTGAAGTCTAGGTGTGGTACCAATTGATGCCAAAATGAGAGAGCATAGGTTAAAATGGTTTGGTCATGTTCAACGTCGAGACGTTAATCAGCCAATACGAAGAATAGCTGAAGTGCAGATTCTTGGAAGGAGTAGGAGAGGAAGAACAAAGAAGACCTGGGAGAGACGATTAGGCAGGACATGTTGGTAAAGGGGATTAACATTGATATGATCCAAGATAGAATTGTGTGGCGAAATGCAATTAGGGAAGCCGACCCCGCATAGGGATAATGCAAAGAGAATAATGATTTGTTGTGGCCTTTGTGTTCTGTGATCATCAAAAAAATAATCTTTATTACTGATTTGTGGTATGTGTTTGTTTATATTAATTGTTAATGATATCTTCTATGTTATCTTCTATGGTATTTCCTACCCTTCAGTTTCTACTCTATTTTTGTAACACGGTAAATTTGACTGTTTATGATGGTACCAAAGATAAAATTTTCATTTAACAGTTTTGATGCTAATTGATTTTGATATGTAAATAATAGTTTTTAAATTAAATCGGTGGGGCAATATATAGTTTTGTCCCATTTCGATAGTATAATAAACTAAAGTACACCCAGATTCTTCCCGAAAGGACATTGCACCGTACACATCTTATGCAAAATGTAATGTCACTCAAATGAAATAAAATTTAAATGAATAGATTTGACTCGAATTTACAATCATTTAATATCATTGCGCCAACTCTGAATTTTGAATAATAACGCCGTGAATTGATCTAAAATATAAATATAAATATAAATTGATAAAATATAAATATAAATTGATAAATAAATCTAAAATCAAATAGGTACCTATGTACTTGAGTTAGACAGAGAAAGGAGATTTTGTGGATCGGCAATTCATAAATATTTGTGCAGGTATTTTATAGAAAGTTTTATTATTTTACAGATGAAAAACACATATTTTACAGACGCACTGAAAAATATGGGCCAGCCTCACGCTGGGCTATGCTATTTTCAATAGCGACTAGACTAATAATATTGATGAATATGGCCGTTTTATGGGCTTCAAAAATGTAATTTCCATAAATTTTAACTACAATTTTAGGCGTTATTAATCAAAATTTAGAGTTGGCGCAATTACACGAAATGATTGTAATTTCTAAACAAATCTATTTAAGTAAATTTTATTCATTTGAGTGATATTACATTTTTCATAAGATCTGTGAGGTGTCCTTAAGCTTCATAGTCTAGGCGCCAGAGGGGTCACCGTGTACTTTTCAATTCTGATGGACAAACTCAACGGTTTCTTATGGATTTTTGGCTGCTGATTATGAATTTTGATGGTGGATTTCGATCTGAGTGGTCAAAAAATTGTTATAAACAATTTAATTCTTTATAAATTGTTTATAAGGCTCTGGCTCATAAACTAAAAGAGATAAAAAAATGTTTCAAATAAAATTTGTTCCTTTATAAAAAACAAAGAAAAAACGTTTACTGAATTTAAATCCATTAATTAGAACTTAAGATATTGTAAAATTAGTGCAAAATGTAAATTGCCAATTGCAAAATAAGTATTTTTCGAAGCTTTATCGATAGTAACTCGGCTGCTGCGCATGCAAATGAGCCTTAGAAGGTCTCGTTTTAAAGCTTCATTAATAGGCTTTCAAACAAAGTTTGTTAAAATACTGTATCTTCATTTATTTTTTTAAAGTTATACCCGTTTGAAGTTTTAATTTTCTTAAAAAAATTGTAAATTAATTTGTTTATAGGGGTTTCAAGCAAATTTGAGCTATAAATATTTATACTCTTGTTAACAATAATGATAGAAGAAATTAAAAGGAACAATTTGAGCTTACGAAAAGGTTCGTAAGTTTATTTTTGGCCAAGATATCGATATTTTATGGCTCACAGTATTCTTCGACGCTTTATCGATCGTAACTCGACTTCTACGCATGCAAATGAGCCAATATGTGATATCCATATAAAAATGGATCGAGTTCTTTTGCAGCATCATCACTGCATATAAAACGGGCATTTATGATGTGGCGGCATACACACAATTGACGGGCCTTGATGATGCTGCAAAACTAGATCTACTTTATATGAATATCATATAGATAATTAGACTCTGAAGCCCCAAAAAGTTTTAGTTTTACTGCCTACAAAAATAGACTTAGTACCACTATGTAACTGTAAAAATTTCTCTAAGAACTTATGCAGATGTAAAAAAGCTGTGATTCCCTGTATATCTCTATGCAGATGCATGAAAAAAAAGGTTGTAAAAATAGTATTAAGAAATAATATCAACTTACTTTTTAGTTATACTTCTGAAATATTAGTTTTTAATGTTTTTTTTTTCTCATTTAATACAAAAAATAGAAGTAAATAGAATGAAAGGTGATACGAGGTACAGTATGATGATTTAATTATAAGCATTGTATGATAAAATTTTATTAGCATTTTCAACAATGAAAAATGAAGATAACGTACGTATACATAGAAATTATAATTTGCATCGAGAAGTTAACGCGTGAACCTTTACGCGGTGAGCCGATCTTGCTCCTCATAGCGCGCGCCATTAAAATATCGACATCTTAGCCAAAAATAAACTTATGAACGTTTTCATAACCTCAAATTGTTCCTTTTGAGTTCTTCTATCATTATTGTTAATTAAAGTATACATTTTTATAGCTCAAATTTGCTGGAAACTCTTATAAACAAATTAATGTAATTTTTTAAGAAAATTATAACTTCAAACGGATATAACTTTAAAATAAATGAAGATAAAGTCATGTAACAAACTTTTTTTGGGTCCGGTCCTGAACATGGTAACACAAACTGTGTTTACATTTCAGTCCCAAAAAATCATCTTTTTTCAAGTAGTTTATATCCAAATAAACTTGAAAATAAGCAAAAAGTAATAGTATATAGTGCAGTTACCTTACGGAATAAACCAGTGAGTTTTTATTATTTATTTATTCAAAACATTACAAAGCATACCGTTTGTAAGGTTAAGTGACGGCCGAAAGGCCAGTTCTCGGAACTAGTTCTGGTTCTGAAACTGGTTTATAATTACTAATGAGTATACCAAATGATACCAGATCCGACCTAACTAATTTGTCAACAATCATGACTGAAGATCATCAACAACCTCAAAACAAAACCTCATATTCAACTGTGCTTAACAATGCTTCTTCAATTCAATTTCCTTCAAAGCTGCAAGCAATTTTATTTAATTCGCTACCTGATACTAAAATAGAAGAGTACTTAATAGCACTTGGTGAAGTTGTTCATCCACGGAATATTTTATTTTCATCAAGGCTATCAAATAACAGAATATGTATTTATCTCTCCAGCGAATCCCTGGTGGAAAAATTTATGTCCGGTCCAGCAGAAATAACAATTAAAGGCGAAAATCTAAAAGCACGAAAATTGATAACTCCAAACGAACGACTGTTACTATCGGGTGTTTGCCCTTCTATTCCACATATTCTAATAGAGAATGAGTTAACCAAATTTGGTCTTAAATTAATGTCACCTTTAACCTTCCTTAGAATCGGTAGTCAACTTCCAGAATTTCAACACGTCCTCAGTTTTAGAAGACAAACTTATATTCAACCACTTGTAGATATAGACCTTCCCTCTTCTTTCTTAATGACATATGATCAAACTTCGTATCGCATATATTTAAGTTTAGATAAACCTTCATGTTTTATCTGTAAGAACACAGGTCACGTTGCAGCAAATTGTTCAAATCATAATCAACAAAATGATTCCTCTCATATCCAACACCAACCGCAACAACCAATACAACAACAACCAATACAACAACAACCAATACAACAACAACCAATGCAACAACAACCAATACAACAACAACCAATACAACAACAACCAATACAACAACAACAAGCAATACAACCACAACCAATACAACAACAACCAATACAACAACAACCAATACAACAACAACCACAAGAATCCCCCAAGTCTATTCCATCACCCCTAGAAATGGAACCAAATCATCCAGTCAGTAATTCTAGTGCCGAACCTTCACTTAACCAACAAACAGATACTAATTTAATGCCCCCCGTATTAATTATGGAAACTAATTGTATATCTAAGGATCAGTCAACGACCAATAAGAGAACAATTTCGGAAATTAATACTACTCCATCTCCCACTGAAGAATTAAATAAAGAATTTAAAGTACCAACACAAACCAAAAAGAAACAAAAAAAGCAAACTGAATCTACCAGATCAATTCAGGAAATAATGATGCCAACAAAAACAGTATTTCACGATACGTCAAATAATTTTAACTTAACATATGAACAAACACTTGACTTTTTTGAAAATTATACTAGCTCGACTGATCCCATTAGTTTATTACAAACATACACAACGGATATACCCAACTTTATTTACATGTTAACAACAATTAAGCCATATTTTACAGAAAAAAGCATGAAAACTAAATGCACTAAATTAATAAACAAAATCGAAAAAATGCTAGACGATCCCGCTTATCAAGATAGTGATTGTTCGACAAATTCAGCTCCAGAAATAAACTAAAATCTTCGAACCGATACTACAATGGAATGTTAACGGGTTTTATCCCCGTTTAGAAATGCTTAAACATTTATGTTCAATAATCTCACCATCAATAATATGTTTACAAGAAACAAACTTTAAAGGATATCATAGTTATGACATGAAGAATTATTCTTGTTTCCATAAAAACCGAGACAACGCAAATATCGCTAGTGGAGGAGTTGTTACGTATGTTAACAAAAAATATGAATCAGAAGCATTAGTAATCAATAGTAATTTAGAAGTAGTAGGAGTATCAGTGTCCTTTCCACAAAAAATGAATATCTGTAATATTTATATTCCACCTGACTTACCTATCACAGAAGCAGATATTTCAGATGTATTAGATCAGATTCCCACTCCCAGAATAATCGTTGGTGATTTTAACAGCCATAATCCAATATGGGGATCTCTTGGAATAAATTCCAAGGGCAAAATTTTAGAAAACATAATTACCTCAAAAAACCTAAACGTACTGAATGATGGACAATCAACAAGATATAATATTCATACAGGTACTTCATCAGCTATCGACCTGTCATTATGTGATCCTGTACTATCAGCAAAGTTTTCATGGGATGTAATTCCGTTTTTATTTGGAAGTGATCATTATCCTATTAAAGTCTCTTTTAACAGTAATTATGAAGATACTAATACAACCCCAATTCCAAAATGGAATCTAAAGAAAGCCGATTGGTATTTATTCAAAAAGTATATTCAACAGAACTGCCATAGCTTAAAAGAAGTCAACGAAAATCATCATATAGATGAACTTTTGAATTCGTTTATATCATTAATCCATCTTGCCGGTGAAAATCATATAGGTAAAACACAAACTCTACATAAAAGAAATTCATTACCATGGTGGAACGCAGAGTGTACTGATATAATAAAGAAATATAAAAAATCCTTTAACAAATTGAAACGTCACAAAACACTTGAAAATACTATAGAATATAAGAAGTTACGGGCTCAAGCTAGATATATAACTAAAAAGAACAGAAAAAAATCTTGGCAAGAATTTATGTCCTCTATTAATTCCACTATGCCTATAAGCACCGTATGGGAAAAAGTTAGAAAAATATCTGGAAGTAATACCTATAAAAAGATTCCATTTCTATGCAATAACAAACAGATAGTAACATCTAATAACGAAATAGCAGATTTATTAGCAAAACAATTTGAAATGAACTCCAACAATAACAACTTTTCTAAAGAATTTATCAATACCAAGATGATTTCGGAAAATAAATTAATAGATTTTAATTGCATTGAAGATAATCCTCTTAATATAACATTTACCATGGAAGAGCTTAATCACTCTTTAAGTACCAGCAAAAAATCGGCGCCAGGACCAGACGATATTCCTGTTAGTTTCTTACAAAATCTACCAGATAATGGAAAACAATATCTTCTTAACCTATACAACAGAATTTGGACTAATAATGAGTTTCCCACAAAATGGACGCAGGCGATAATAGTTCCATTACTAAAACCAAATAAACCACGAACTGATCCCGAATCCTATAGGCCAATTTCGCTTACCAACACAATGTGTAAAATCTTGGAAAAAATGGTGAATAATAGACTAAGGTGGTTTTTGGAAAATAATAAATTAATAATCAATGAACAAAGCGGCTTTCGCAGGAACAGATCCACTATAGATAATTTAATTGACCTAGAATCCGAGATAAATGAATCGTTTGCAATTGGACAGGAATGTCTTGCGGTTTTTTTCGATATAACAAAAGCGTTTGACATGGCTTGGAGATACGACATTCTTAACACACTAAGTCAGTGGGGCGTCAAAGGTAACATGCTATATTTCATTCAAAATTTTCTTAGTAAGAGACAATTTAAGGTTAAGATAAATGGTACACTATCCAGCACTAAAGACCAAACAAATGGAACACCTCAAGGATCTGTTATTAGTTCAACACTATTCTTAGTAGCAATAAACAAAATCTTAGAAAACTTTCCACAACTTGTTAAAGCGAGATTATACGCTGACGATTTAGTTATATATTCGAGAGGAAAAAATATTCTTTCTATACAGAAAAATTTACAATGTGCATTAAATCACCTTGAAAACTGGTCGAAAGCTGTAGGATTGCAATTCTCTACAACCAAAACTAAATGTATTTTATTTTCAAAAAAACGGCAGTCTACAACTCCAGATCTTCAGTTATATGGAAACAACTTAACTTATGTGGAACACTTCAAATTTCTAGGAATGATCTTTGATAAAAAACTATCTTGGAAGTACCACATTATGCACATTAAACAATCCTGTCAATCTGGTCTCAATTTAATGCGTACACTGTGCAATCGTAATTGGGGTTCAGATTGTAAAAGTTTGATTCTTATTTACAAATCTCTAGTACGATCCAAACTCGACTATGGATCAATTGTATACTCATCTGCAAAGAAGACACTTCTTGCTCAACTAGAAGTCATACAAAATACAGCATTAAGAATAGCCACAGGAGCATTCTGTACTAGCCCCATTAATAGTTTACAATGTTTAACCGGAGAACCACCTTTAAATTTCCGAAGAATGTACTTGTCATTAGCCTACGCATCATCCATATATGCAATAGAATCGCATCCCACTTTCCACCACACTATTGCAGAACGTTTCAAAGAAACTTATGTAAATAAAAAAAGAACTAACCCCCCCTTTTACGAGAGAATCAGAAAATATCTCTCTCTCAATAATATTCAATTCCCAAAATTTTTTAATCAGACAAATACAGTTACTCCTCCGCCCTGGACCTTTCCTCCTGCAATATGTGATCTAACTCTTTCTAAATACAATAAGCTTGATACCCCCCATGCAACAATTAATCAATCTTTTCTCAACATACTTGCTTCTTTCCCAGATCATTGTTATATTTATACAGATTCATCTAAGACTGCTGATGGTGTGGGATCGGCAGTTGTAGATTCAAACACTATATTACAATTTAAATTATCTTCCACTTGCAGTATTTACTCTGGAGAACTATATTCAATTCTGCAAGCCCTCATTCACATTCGTACTCAAAAAATTCCAAAATCTGTCATAATTACCGACTCACTCAGTGCATTACATACGATAGAACAGTTATATACAAGTAATCCTATAAGTATTTTAATAAAAGAACAATTACATTTACTGAAGAACATGATGCAGCAAGTAAGCTTTATATGGGTTCCATCACACATTGGACTTCAAGGAAACGAAAAAGCAGATTTCCATGCCAGAGAAGCAATACACAGTGCGTCTTCAGTGTTAGTGAACTTAGTGCCTGTTTCCGATTACAAACCATTCCTTAAAGAAAAAGTGTTAAACAAATGGGAAAACGAATGGAATCTTTCACAATCATCTCTACACACAATAAAGCCCTCAATTGAACCTTGGTGTGAGATAGACCTAAATCGCCAGCTGTTTGTGAAGCTAAATCGTTTACGCATAGGGCATAGCAGACTTACTCACAGCTACCTAATCTCTAAGTCAAATCGCCCTATTTGTGACCTGTGTAATTGCGACATCAATGTAACACATATATTAATAGAGTGTCCTAAATATCTTAATGAAAGACAAAAACACTCCATACCTCTCAATATAAAAGCAGTCTTAGGATCACACTGTAAGCTTACACATTTGTTTAATTATCTGAAAGACATTAATGTTTTAAGCAAACTATAACCACTGTTAACATTTTATAATTCTTAATTTGTAAATTATATTGTTACCTAAATGTGAACTTATGTAATAGTCAAAATGTTATTAGATTTAAGTAACCATGTATTAATGACAGTACAGCTAATAACCCAAAGTGGTTGATGCTGATAATAAAATAAAAAAAAAAAAAAACTTTTTTTGGAAGCCAATTAATTAGGCTTTAAAACAAGACCTTCTAGGACTCATTTTCATGCGTAAAAGCCGAGTTACGATCGATAAAGCCTCGAATAATACTTATTTTGCAATTTGCATTGTGCACTAATTTTACAATATCTTGAGTTCTAATGGTTAGATTTAAGTTTAGTAAACGATTTTTTCTTCGTTTTTATTAAGGAACAAATTTTATTTGAAACATTTTTTTATCTCTTTTAGTCTATGAGCCAGAGCCGTATAAACAATTAAATTGTTTATAAAAATTTTTTGACCACTCGAATCGAAATCCACCCTAGAAATTCGTAATCAGCAGCCAAAATCCATAAGAAACCGTTGAGTTTGTCTATCAGAATTGAAAGAATTGAAAAGGACACGGTAACCTCTATTTGGCGCCTAGACTATCACTAGTAGAAAAAAATACACCAATGATAAAAACAAAGTTTTCCATTATATTTTCACTAAAAATTATGCCTACAAAGAATACCAAGCAAGATAAGAAATATTCAGGAAACCCGTTTGGCAACCAATCACTACTGCAATTTACCAAACAGCAAACGATTCACACAGCAAATAAGTAGAAGACCAAAAAACTAGTACATTGTAACTCTATAAATTATTTTCAGGGATTTGGAAACAGTCCTTCAGCCAATACCGCGGTAGTATATTCATTATCATTTTCGCATTTTTTTTCTATTCACTTCAATTTTTATTGCATTTCAATCGAGGAATTTTCATTCATAGTACAGTCCTGCAAGTAGAACTAGATCAAATAGTTGAATAGAGTACTTCAATATATAGATACAGTATCTAAGTGTTATTTTATGGCTGCTTTTATGAATTTGTTGAAGATTTCGGTTAAGTATCTTTTTTTAAAACCGCCCTTTTCATGATTAAGTAGGTATAACCTAATAAAATAAAAAAAGTTAAAATGTAAATTCGTACAGGTTGAAACAAATTTTATATCAAAGTTTAGGTGGGTACAAAAGATATTTGCGAGAAAGTATCCAAATCATACAAGGGGATCATTGGTTAAATAATTAAAAAAGGTCATTTTTGCAAAAAAATATTATTTTAACTGCTGAGGTAATTCACTTATTAATAAAGATCTAAGGGATTTTTTTCTGCAAAGTTGAAGGGTAAATTTTTGACATAACACTTACTAAATTAAATTTAACCCCCTATTTATTTAAATAATTGTATATAAAACTTTAAAAACAAATTTTCTAAAAATTATTTTTAGCGTTTTGAATAAGCACTATAAAATGTCCTATTTTACAGACGAAGTTGCGCTATGTTACCAGTATTAAGCCAAAAAAAAAGGTCGAAAAATATTTAATATTTTTTGAGATATTGAATTTGATTTTTAAATGTTACTATATTTTCCATTGCAAAAACGCGGTTGTTGCCAAAGAAATATTCACCTGCATAAGATCTTATTATTTTTATTTTTATGTATATTTTGGATAAATGTATTGTAAATTCAAATTTCAGTTAAACTCCCCCCTAAAATGGCATTTGAAAATTATTAAAATTTGTTTACAATTTGTTTTTTTTTAATAACGTCGCGGCGATTAAATATTTTGAAAGGCCGTTTCGATAATTGGGTTCCTGGGAATTTTTTACTAATTAACGAAATTTTTTTGTCGCTTTTTCTTCTTTTTTTTTCTTGGAGTTATATTACAACGGGCCCTTTTTGGGTTAAATTTCATTAAGAATATCAAATCTCTGAATTGTAGATTCTAGACCTAAAAATATTAAGATTTAACTAAAATCTTTTAAATAAAATGTGGCTACTTACTGAGTTACAGGGTGTTTTATTTAAGAATTTAAAAATTATTGTTACTAAGTACTTCAAAACTATTTTACGTATACTTATCATACTTGGCAGAAAGTGTGGCTATTATACACCCTACTACAATGTGACTAATAAACGTTTCTAGCTAGGCCAGAGGCATACGACAGGGGATAGTGAATGATTGACCCTTCCCAAATTCTACGCCACTGAGTGAATTACTATTATAGCGAAATTTTTCGATTCTCCAATACTTTGTATGTAAATAACTTTATTGGTATCGATAAAGTCATCAGTTTGCGAGATATTGGAAGTTTAAAATGAATGAATGAATGAATCAAAATAACTATGCCGTTTCATTTTTAACGTCCAATATCTCGAAAACTAATGACTTAATCGTTACCTGTAAGAAGCATATTATTTACATAGAAAGTATTGGAGACTCGAAAAATTTCGCTAAAATAGTAATTCCCTCAGTGGCGTAGAATTTAGGAAGGGTCAACCATTAACTATCCCCTGTCGTACACCTCTGGTAGTAGCTAGAAACTTTTATTGATCACAATTTAGTAGACTGTGTAGTACCCACACTTCTTGCCAAGTATGATAAGGATACGTCTAATAGTTTAAAAGTACTTGGTAAAAATAATTTTAAATTTTTTAAATAAAACACCCTGTAACATTTATGCCACATTTTATTTAAGTGATTTTAGACCAATCTTAATATTTTTAGGTCTAGAATCTACAACTTAGAGATTTGACATTATTAATGAAACTTAACCCTAAAAGGGCCCGTAGTAATATAACTCCAAAAAAAAAGAAGAGGAAAAAAAAACAAAAAATTTGTTAATTAGTTAAAAATTCCCAGGAACCCAATTATTGAAACGGCATTTCAAAATATTTAATCTCCGCGACGTTATTAAAAAAGCAAATTATAAACAAATTTGAATAATTTTCAAATGCCATTTTAGGGGGAAGTTTAATTGAAATTTGAATTTATCAATACATTTATCGAAAATATACATAAACATAAAAATAATAAGCTTTAATACAGGTGAATATTTCTTTAGCAACAACCGCGTTTTTGCAATTGAAAATAAAGTAACATTTAATAAACAAATTCAATATCTCAAAAAATATTAAATATTTTTGGACCAATTTTTTATTAATACTGATAACATAGCTCAACTATCCCTGTAAAATAAGATATTTTATAGTGCTTATTTAAAACGCTAAAAATAATTTTTTGCGAATGAGTTTTTAAAGTTTTATGTATAATTATTTAAATAAATAGGGGGTCAAATTTAATTTAGTAAGACTTATGTGAAAGATTTACTTTTCAACTTTGCAGAAAACAGTCCTATTGACCATCATTAGTAATTGAATGACTTCAGCAGTTAAAAAAGTATTTTTTTTTGCAAAAATGACCCCTTTTTACTTATTCAAATAATGATCCCCTTGTATGATTTGGATACTTTTTTGAGAATATCTTTTGTACCCACCTAAACTTTGATATAAAGTTTGTTTCAACCTGTACGAATTTACATTAATTTTGATTTACATGTAGTGTAATTTTATTTTACTTAATTTAACTGTAATTTTATTATTAGACTAGTAATATACAAACGTTATTTTATTTGTGCAACAGTAAAAGCGTAATAATTTTGAATGTAAATATCTGGAAATTGAAGATCTGCAAAAAAAGCAAGATGTATTCATCTTAAACAAGAACATGGAGAGGATATTGCTATACAAAATACAAGATAATACAACCTGATCTATACAACTTTGTTGATAAAGTAAACCTTGTCATAAACGATATCGATAAACTAAAAAGGTGGGAAGAGTACATTAACGAACTATTTAGTGATGAACGACAAGTAAAAGAAATACAAAATTTTATTACAGGTACTCCAGTAACAATGAAAGAATTGAAAAACCAAGAGAAATACTTAAAAACCTTGGAAATAAAAGGAAAATGTCTTCTTAGCCTTTTAAATAAAGTATTCAAAAGCGAAAAAACATCAGCAGATCAAAAAGCTCTATTTTTCTGAAGCTTTCAAAAAAGAAAAAAAGGAAATGCAAAAGCATACTCCAACTATAGGAGTTTTATTGCGGCCAATTATTAAGAGTTTTAAAAATACTTCTTCGGAAAATTCATTCCAGAACTTATGCTAGAATTGTAGGAGAAATTAGTGCTACGCAATTTGGTTTACGTACCTAATAATCTTGGAACAAGAAAGGCACTATTCAACGTGAAAGTACTGATTCAGAGGTGTAGAGATGTCTATCATCTTGTGTACATGTGCATTATAGACTTTAAGAAAGCATTTGAAAAAGTTGCACATGTAAAATTGATAAAAATTCTTGGACGTATAGAAACAGTTGACAAAAACTTAAGAGTTGTATAAAATCTATAATATCACCAGTAAGCAAATTCTAGATACGCCTGAATCAATATAAATTCTCCGTGGAGTTCGACAGGGATGCATCTTGTCACCAAGGCTTTTTAATCGGCACGCTGAGCATATTCCCAAAGAGCACTTGTGAGGTTTAATGTCGGTATCACGGTTAAACGAAATTAAAATCAGATGATCTGAGATATGCGGATGATACTGTGTTGCCTGCGAGTTCTGCGGAAGAACGTTAGTTATGAATTAATAGTACTACTGAAAAATGTGAAGTCTACGACTTAAAACTGAATACTTCAAAAACCAACAATATGGTAGTCAGAAAAACCAGTAGACGACTACATAACTGCATCATATGGTACCTACTAACATAGAAAAACCGAGAACATCATTGATCTCAGTTCAAATATAAATGACAATTTATATATACCCAGAAGTTAAAACAATTAAGATAAAATCAAGTATCAACAACATACTTTACGTAAGAAAACATTGAATTATAATAAGTAGGTAAGCTAAATTAGATCACATTTATACAATACCTTAAATACTTTCATAATGAAGAATTAACCACCACCAAACAGTCAAAATATATAGATATATTTTGGAAACCATCCATGGAAACCAACAAGATATTTTTTGGAGTCATTAATATGAGAGTATGCGTTAAACACAAACATAAACATGGTTTATTTAAATACTATTTTTTTACAACGAATGTTGCAGATTTTCCAATTTAGCAGGAAATTTTAAGCTTACGTTTCATTTTTTCATAAGACTAACGGTAAACAGTTTCAACAACAACCAAATCTCTACAGAAATTTTCATCAAATTCATAAACAGCTTTTTAATATCTGGATCTAGTCCACGATGTAGACATATTTTTCTTCTATTACAAACTGCACTCGACTCAGTATCTTTTTAATCTTTCTATTGCTTAAACTTTGTACTTAAACTTTTGTGCATGAGTAAGTGCTGTGCAGATTTTTCTAGTAAACTTACTTCTGTGTTAGCATGAAGTAGCGGGATAGATTTTTTTTAATCTGTAGGGGTATGTGAGATATTTTACTAAAATATTTGTAATATTTAAACTCAATCTTAATTTATTAAACCAGGCTAGAAATGAACGGCAACATAAACTTTACAAAAACTTATAGCTGGCAAAACATCCTCCTCCTCATTCATTGAGCCCTTGTACGCCGTAGTGACCTCTAAATATTGTTAATAAACGGCTTCGTGTAGGGATTTGCCCACCAGATTCTTAGTCCAGGGCGCATCTGTTTTGAGATTAACGTTGAGAGGTGACTCATATTTTTTTGCGGAAATTGCTTGAGTCACCTCTCAACGAATAATAATTCAGTTATCCTCCCACTCAAAAAGGTCCGGAACATTGTTTAAATAATCAAAATGTCAAAAAATTAAGGAAAAATTCGATTTTTTTATTCGTTTTTTGATTATAACTTTAAAAGTGTTTACTTCCGAGAAAAGTTGCACTGACATAAAAGTTGCGTAAATAAATTTCCAACAATATAGGATTGGTTAAAAATTATAAAAATTGTCACCCTTGTTGCAATAATTGCGAAAAAAACATAAGTATTCGCATTTTAAGTTTTTCAACCATTTATGATTCACTTAGGACATTCATATTGTACCCATAAAAACTCTATGATACAATAAAACAATACTGTAAATTTCATTAAGATCGGTTTAATAGATTTTGCAAAATAAATTTTGCAATCCAGCTTTCGTAAAAAAAATTCATTTTTCCAAAATGTTGCAGGACTGAAAATAAAGCAGATAGCATGTTGAAATTTTTTTACGCATAGAAGAATACTGTACCTTTCATTAGCAATTTGCAAAATTAAAATCGGTTAACTACCACGGCGTCAGAATTTTTTTTAAATAAACATTAATTTTTGGTGCTACGCGCAGGACAGCGGTGTTCGATTCACACAAGTCGATTTCTACCAAAATTTCTTCCAATCTTTATTTAATATATTATTTTCTTGCTCTATATTTTGTTGTATTTTAATATTTTAATTCCACAAAAATCAAACTTATTTGAATATTTTTTGTGAAATATTGTTTAAACAAGCATATGTTTAAAAATAATAAACTTTTATTCTTTAAGTTAAAATATATGAACAGAGAAAGTTTTTGCTAAAAAAAGTATTATGTCAAAGGCAGAGTATGTAGTTTTATTTTGCAATAAACAAATTTATTTATTTATATCTAAATGTACCAAAAATTTAAATTTATCAATCATTATCAAAGGTCATTGGAATGCCCAATCAGAGCAAACGTATCCGCTGTCCTGCGCGTAGCACCAAAAATTATTGTTGATTTTAAAAAAATTCCTGACGCTGTGGTAGTTAACCGATTTTAATTTTGCAAATTGCAAATGAAAGGTACAGTATTCTTCTATATGTAAAAAAAATTAACTTGCAGTCTGCTTTATTTTCAGTCTTGCAACATTTTGAAAAAATTAATTTTTTTTGCGAAAGCTGGATTGCAATATTTATTTTGCCAAATCTATTAATCCGATCTTAATGAAATTTATAGTATTGTTTTACTGTACCATAACGTTTTTCTGGGTGAAATATGAAGGTGCTAAGTGTAGCATAAATGGTTGAAAAATGTAAAATGCGAATACTTGTTTTTTATGGTTTTTTTCGCAATTATTGCTATTTTGCAACAAGGGTGACAATTTTTAAAATTTTTAACTAATCCTATGTTGTAGCAAATTTAATTATGCAACTTTTATGTCAGTGCAACTTTTCTCGAAAATAAATACTTTTAAAGTTATAATCAAAAAACGAATAAAGAAATCGAATTTTTACTTAATTTTTTGACATTTTGATTATTTAAGCAATGTTCCGGACCTTTTTGAGTGGGAGGATAACTCAAATATAATTATATGAGTTATTTTCAAGCAATTTCTGCAAAAAAAATATAATAACCTCTCAACATCTAAATGTACTAATATTTTTACAGATGCGCTCTGGTCTATCTTCATTTGGTCTACCCATCGTGTTGGGGATCTTATGAAGCTCGCAAAACATACAGTTACCTATTAAGGATTCCTAAACCACTAGACTATTTTAGTGATCTCTCCGTTTGATTCTGTTTGTCCAGTTCAGTCCATCACTTCTGTTTTATTTGAAATCATTTTTAGAATGATAGTCCCACACCCTCGTTTAAGTTCCTTTAACATGCAGAGTAGATCCTCTGTATTGTTCCTTACGAGTACTATCTCATAGACAAGTCATAAAAATTTGCCATCGATTTTAATTCTGCGTTGTTCCCAATTTTACTTCTTGAACACATCTTCTAATGCAAGAGTAAACAATTTTGGAAGGTTTTTGTCTTCCTGCCTAATTCCTTTTTCTGATCTTATTTTGTTTGTTGTTAGACCTGCTACTTTTCTGCATAGTTGCATTATCATATATAAATTTAAGGAGTATTCCATATCTGGAATCAATTACAGCGTTATTCGTTCCTTCTAATATGTGCCAGAGTTTTATTGAATCTGTTGTCTTTTTTAATCCAAAACTGCCAAATGAATAGTTCCATTGTATTCGTTATACTTTTCTCTAAGTTAGTGTCCGTATTGTCTGTGGGTGTTCTGTGGTACTATAACGTATGTTATTTAGTAACAGTAACAGACTGGTAACTATCGAATTTATTTGATAGTTTGTTGGTAATTATTTGCGTAAAGTGTTTGTACAGATGTGGTAACAGGCTTATTAGTCTGTACTTTTTGAGTTTGTGTTTGTAAGCTTTCTGGTTTATTAAAAGTATTTGCGCTATTTGCCAAGAGGTTGGAATAGTAAGCCCAAGAGGCACTTGTTCATTAGGATTTTAACTGCCAATAAAGTAGTTTGACCTCCAGCATTAATTATTTTTTTTGTTATTCCGTCGTCTCCAGGAGCTTTTTTATTGATCCAACTTCCTGGTTATTATTTTTTGACAGTGTTTTAGATCCTATATTTAATATTCTTCATTCTTTATCGTGGTTTTCCGATTTTGCTAAGCTGGAAGAGCATAATTCTGGATAATATTCTTTAACAGTATTTATTATCTAATTCTTCTCGTTTATAGTGATTTCATTTTTGTCTTTTATTTGATGTATTACTTTGTTGTCAGCCTATGCTATTTAGAATTTTTGATTTTTTCCGTACTGCTGTCCCTATTGTGTCGTAGTATTTTTTTTCTTATTGCCATATTAAGTTTCTTGTATTTTCTAGTGAATTTCGATCCATACAGCTTATTAGCCAGGGAGGTAGTGTCAAATTTGACCGGAGCATTTTAGCATGGCTGGTTTCTTATTATTTAGGTAGGTGCTCCAAAGCTTATTAACAAATGATGTGTCAGCTGGCCCAAAACCGGGGATTTTAGTCAAGAAAAGGTAAAACATGAAAGTTGATGGATCAACGCTACAGCTTAAATGTCAAATATTTATATACGTTACTCAGAACATTTAATGGACTTGCTTACTTGGCGCCTACCTTTCACTCAGGAGATCGGGGTTCAAATCCTGGCGCGGAAAATTCTTTTTGTTTTTTAAATTGACATTTTATTTTGAAAAATATTTATTTTTATAATACCACATTTTTATTATTTATACGAGACAATATAAAAAAATCAGTATGTCTTTTATAGAATTATGCATAGAACTTATGAAATAGCATAATATATACATCTGTTCATAAATATTATGATTCACCTTAATAAGCAAAATTACTGTACATGAACCCCTGATGCTTCCTGAGTTAGTACGACCAATCTAAGTGAAAAAGGGGGTTGTCCTCCCCACCCCACCCCCTCCTGACATTTTTTTATCTTTTTAGACAAACTGTTTTTTGCATAATTTTATGTGATGTAAAACCAAAAAATACATACAACCCTAGTTTTTCACTTTTCTATCACCAACCCCCATTTTTAATAGCAATCTAATTATTTCCCTGTTCTCTATAATATATTATAAAAATGAATTTTTGTCTGTATGTCCCTTATAGAATCGTAAACTATGCATTTAATCATATAATGACCTCAAGCAAAGTTTTTGTACTTACATGAACCCAGGAAGGAGTTAATACGACCAACCTAAGTAATCATTATTTTGTGATGTCTGCGTAAATAAATTATTTACGCAGACACCACAAAACAATAAGTATGTATTGTTTATTAGAAAAAAGTAGACGCAATATTTTTAAGTATTTTTTGGCTTTCTGGTAATTTTTAGGTATTTAACTTTTAAACATTATTTGGTTCTAAGGCGGTACGAAGTTTGCCTGGTCAGCTAGGTAATACTAAAAAAATATTCTTGGACTAGTTTGGCAAAGACTAAAAAGTATAAATCATTAATTTATGAATTTTAGATTGTAAGAAAAAAGCGTCCACATGAAACAAGTGGAAGAAGGTCTGAAAACACTTGAGATTACCAATTGGAGGAACAAAGCAAGGAACAGAACAGAATGGCGGAAAATCTTAGAACAAGCCAGGAGCCAAAAAGGGTTGTCGAGCTACTGATGATGATGATGAAGAAAAAATGATACGGGATTTCCGTATTTTTCTGTCACGTTCACTTGGTCAGCTAACATTTTTTGCCATGTACCTACATAATGCAGCTGACGATTTTTTCTTCATCATCATCATCAGTAGCTCGACAACCCTTTTTGGCTCCTGGCTTGTTCTAGGATTTTCCGCCATTCTGTTCTGTTCCTTGCTTTGTTCCTCCAATTGGTAATCTCAAGTGTTTTCAGACCTTCTTCCACTAGTTCCATGTGGACGCTTTTTTCTTACAATCTAAAATTCATAAATTAATGATTTATACTTTTTAGTCTTTGCCAAACTAGTCCAAGAATATTTTTTTAGTATTACCTAGCTGACCAGGCAAACTTCGTACCGCCTTAGAACCAAATAATGTTTAAAAGTTAAATACCTAAAAATTACCAGAAAGCCAAAAAATACTCAAAAATATTGTGTCTACTTTTTTCTAATAAACAATACATACTTATTGTTATGTGGTGTCTGCGTAAATAATTTATTTACGCAGACATCACAAAATAATGATTACTTAGGTTGGTCGTATTAACTCCTTCCTGGGTTCATGTAAGTACAAAAACTTTGCTTGAGGTCATTATATGATTAAATGCATAATTTACGATTCTATAAGGGACATACAGACAAAAATTCATTTTTATATATTATAGAGAACAGGGAAATAATTAGATTGATATTAAAAATGGGGGTTGGTGATAGAAAAGTGAAAAATTAGGGTTGTATGTATTTTTTGGTTTTACATCACATAAAATTATGCAAAAAACAGTTTGTCTAAAAAGATAAAAAATGTCAGGAGGGGGGTGGGGTGGGGAGGCCAACCCCCTTTTTCACTTAGATTGGTCGTACTAACTCAGGAAGCTTCAGGGGTTCATGTACAGTAATTTTGCTTATTAAGGTGAATCATAATATTTATGATCAAATGTATATTTATGCTATTTCATAAGTTCTATGCATAATTCTATAAAAGACATACAGATTTTTTTATATTGTCTCGTATAAATAATAAAAACGTGGTATTATAAAAATAAATATTTTTCAAAATAAAATGTCAATTTAAAAAACAAAAAGAATTTTCCGCGCCAGGATTTGAACTCCGATCTCCTGAGTGCAAGGTAGGCGCCAAATAAGCAAGTCCATTAAATGTTCTGAGTAACGTATATAAATATTTGACATTTAAGCTGTAGCGTTGGTCCATCAACTTTCATGTTTTACCTTTTTTTGACTAAAATCCCCGGTTGTGGGCCAGCTGACACATCATTTGTTAATAAGCTTTGGAGCACCTACCTAAATAATAAGAAACCAGCCATGCTAAAATGCTCCGGTCAAATTTGACACTACCTCCCTGGCTATATGCCATTAATCATATCCTGTGATTCTATCTTCAATTGATTATTATTATGTTCTTCAGTAACACTTTATGGTAATACTTTTATTATATTCGCAGTATATTTGGATCTTTTTACATTTTTTGGTCAAATATCTCAAAGTTACTTCTGGTACGGATTTAAAAAAACATCCTGTGCGTAATTTTTATCTAGTCTCTTTTTAATATGTCTATTTTCTTCAGCATGCTTTTTTAAATAAAAAATAAACTAAATGTATATACATGTAAACAAAAAAAAAAAAAATAACAACACTCACAGTTTTATCACCATTACTTAGTGTTTCCAATTCCTGCCTACTGTGAAAGTATATGTCGTGCTTATTTGTTGGGGATTATTATTTTGGGTATGAGGATTACCCTCTGCGTATCTAGGTTGGTATTGAAGACGAACCAGGAGAAGAATCGGATATTTAGCTGATAGACTCTAAATTTTTTGTATGAAAATGTGGAAACTATAAAATAAATTCGTATATTTCTAACTACTTTACCTAATATAATATTTAAGGTAAGTCATTTTAGAGGTCTCTGGGCTTATTTTTATTTTCTCTATTCCTTATTTGATACTTTGTTATTATTTCTTGAACATTTTTTATTCTTATCTTTTCTATACAGTGCTAGCCAAAAGTCACCTCTCCTCTCGTATTAAACATGTCAAAATATCAGTGAATATTGTGACATTGGCATATTGGAACCGTGCAAGTTCGGCAAAGCGACCCCTATTTCTACGCTCTGTACTTTTATTCGCACTTTTAATTATATTGGCCAATTATATTAGTCCTGGTTACTGGATAATTGTCAAGGCCATATTCCAAAAAAATAATAAGAAGAAAAAATAAGATGCAGCTTATGATATGCAAACGTAAACAATTGTATGTAGTAAATAAAATTAGTTATTAAAATGCAGTACTGCAAGCAAAATACAATTAATTAAATTTACCTTTATATAATAATTGCATATCATATCGATATTGTGGAGCAATATATAATTTTTCTGCTTCAATGACAGAAGGTATGAAATATACGTCAATTTGACAATTTCAATTGACAATATGAATTATTTAAGATAGTTGCAATATTTCTCCGCGACTCGCGCACGGTCGTTTCTCCTTTCCCTTCCAAGTACTTGCACACCGCGAATATTTTAAAAGGAGTAAGACAAAAACTTAAGCAATAAGTGAATCAGTACTACCTGGAACGAGATTAATTATACAATGGAGAAATAATATCTGATTTAACAAGAACTTTTTTGAAGAACAGCTTCATAAGGGCTACTCCTAATCTAAACTGGTGTGAAAGTTACTCTCTAGTAACTTAATCCACTTGAAAACCAATGCTGCTTAGTAGGATAGTGTATAGTGTATATTTTACAGTTTCTAATTTTTTTCATTTTTATACAATTTTTATGTAAAATTCTCCTGTTTCTAAAGGACTTGTCTATACCAAGGAGTGTAGATACTTGAATTTCTGTTGTATCTACCATGGCACTTTTGTTCATTGACATGTATAATATCGTTTCCGTCTAAAATATAGTTGAGTTATTTTTAAGGGTTTTAAGAGCATAAAATTCAGTTATGACTTAGGTACACTTTTAGGAGGAAATAGATGAAATAAGTCAAACGATGGATGAATATGTCAAACATCTCTATCTCACTAAAAATGGGTTAAAAAAAGTAGAAAAGAAACAGTAGAACCAAAAAAGAAGAAAAATATACTATAAAGCACAAACATGTTTAATACTTCCTCTAATAATTTTTTTTATAGATTTCTTTTAGCTTTAATTTTTGACAAATTTATTACAATTATATTAATATTATACAACTAGTAATCTAACTCTATTAACAAATCTATGAAATTTATTTTACTGATACTATTTTCCATAATATTATGACCTCTTAATGAAATACCCTAAAAATGATAAATTTAAAATCTAAAACTACTATGTATATAATATTTTTGCTGGTATTTTATTTTATAGTTTCTGCGAAAATATACAAACTATTATTACTGTTAAGCCCCTATTATAAATTTATTCACACATTACTTTTTAAAAATATATATTTTTTTTAATTTTAATTTTGACAATTCAAATTGTCTTAGGATCAGTATAACATTATTATTTTAAAAACATTGGTATTCATTTTTAACTAACACTTCTTTATTTCTTCGTACTTAAAAAACGTTTCCAAAACAAGGAGAGCCAAAAATTTTTCGATGAAAACACGAAAGAGAGATATGTAAATGTTTTATATACATAATAAAGAAACTTTTAGATAAAAAATAATAATAACAGGAAAAAGCACTACAAAATTAAATTTTAGATCAAATTCAATTGTAAGATAAAATTTTTTTCTCTAAACTTTATTTTGATTAAAGTTCAAGGATGATATCTTAAATTTTCCAATTTTATTTGTATAAACACAACCATTCTTTAAAGTACACTTCCTGGCAAAAATTGGTGAATTTAAAATTTACTTTATACCATACAACATTTTTTGTGAACACTGATTTGACTGAGATATTTTTTGTCACCTATAAAATGATATATGAGTAATTTACCTCATTAATGTGCCTATACGAGCCTTTTTATGCTTTATTTAATCCTTATCTTCACCTTTATCGTTTGTAATGGTTCCTAGATATTTAGAAATTTGTAGTTTACAAAACTCTCTAGTTTAATTTTGCCCAGTCCTTGTCCCCTTGCATTACACAACCTGCTTGGTATTTTCTTAATAATTTTCATAAATTTTGATTACTGATAATTTATTTCCTGCTTTTATTGATGCATCATAATGTCTCGTTAATAGGTTTATGAGTTCAATTTTTGATTTTATTTTTGATCTGTCAAATTGGCTTTATCAAGATTTATTATGCGAAATGAATCCCTTATGCCCTTCTACAAGCCATCCTACAAAGAAAAATATTTGGGTAGCAAGGTCGACGAAGAACATCCTGGTTAAAGAACTTCAGAACTTGGTTCAATACAACATCTGTGCAACTTTTCTCACTGTTGAATATAAGATAAAGATTCCCGCTAACATTAGTCACGTATAGGCACATCAAAAAAAGAATAAAATAAAATTCCTGTAATCTTTAATAAAACTATAATAATGGATACGTTTTTAGTAACGAAATAAAAATTAACTATTGACTTAATATACAATAGAACAAATTATTCTATATAAATAAATATTGTTCAACAAGATTGATCAATTTTTGAATTTTTTAACGACTTCATTGCTCCTAGTACGCTCAACAGACCGTTACAAAAATATCAGAAGCAAAAACATAATTTAATATAATATCAGGATTGTGTTCAAACTAAAAATTAATAATAATTAATGAAGGAACAAATAGATCTTAATCAAATCAACGTCACAGAAAAAAAAATGGTATCAATCTAGAAAAAGTTTGAATGGATAGTTTTTTATTTATAAGTGAGTTGAAAATATTAATAATTTTATGTATAGGATAGGTACTGCCCGTCAAGATAAATAAAATGTCCTCACTCCAGAATCCAATTTTTTACATTTTATGTGATTAAAAAATAAGACTCGACGCAATTTTAACCCACCACCCCTTCCCCATTCACTCAACACAAAAAACCCTCAGATTTTCGTTTTTATTTATTTTTTAGTAGGGATGCATTCATTTAAAAATTTCGAAAAGTCACAGCGTAGTTGGGACATTTACAAAACATGTCAGATTTATAAATTTTTTTTTTTTTTTTTTGGAAAAGAGCCCATACATTTTTTTGGAGATGGATGCAGGTCTATTTTTTTATTTTGTGCATTTTATCAAAAACTGTATTTTTTTAATTTTTGGAAACCTTTAACCTTAAAAGATTCGAAAACTGTTTTTTGGGGGTTTTTGGGGATTTTCCCTATTTTATAGACTTCAAAATAAATCAGATGAAGGTTTCTTTTATAAGCTATACAACGTTTAAAATAACTAAGTACATTCAAACTCCCCAAAAACGTGGGTTTTTTTTGGGAAATCTTTTTTGATGTTACGCACACTCAACCTACGCGTGTTTTGTAAAAGCCTTATCTATGTGTGTGAATTTTTTGAAATTTTTAAATAGATTGTATATCACCTAAAAAAAATAAAAACAAAAAAATATGAGACGTCTTATGGTTTAATAACAATGTAAAAAATGAATAAAATTGAATTATGGGTGAGGGTATTTCGATTATCTTAACGGGGGTATCCAATAGCAAAATTGTAAATTTCGAGTATAAAGGCATGTAAATACACTTTTAATATAGTTCTAGATACATTTAAACAAAATAAGTTTTATTACTAGAGTTTTTCACATTAGCACTAATTTTAGTCTTCAACCGTGGTATTACTATAATTTAATTAAAAATTATAGTGCATGAGTTTTATAGAATGAGCTAGAAATTCGTCGAATCGTTCTGGAACTCTTTTTCTAGATAATTTCATAGAGAGCTTTCTTTGCCTAGTAAGTTAAATGATTAGAAATCCTTGTGATATTAATAATTGTTTAAAAAAGGAAGTTTTTTGGTTAGTTTTGAAACGCTTAAAGTACCTAAAAGTTATTTGTACCGAAACAGAAAGCATCGTTTTTCGACTGCCTGATGGACATGGCCGGTCATCTCGGAGGCGGAGGCAGCAGGGCTGGGTCTTTTAGTCTGGAGGTCGCCCCCCTTATGGGGGGACAAGATCATTCTGAAACCCATCTCACCCTGCCAGAGGATAGCTCTCTTATTACCCTTGCCAGAAGAAACACGAAGAGGAACCGATCGATTAGGTGAGTATTTTTCTGTTTTGTATATACACTCACTGGCACAAAATTCCGCCACCCAAAATTTTTGATTAAGTTTAACAATTTATAACTTTATTATTTGTGCTCCGATTTTCAAGATTCTTATACCAGTTTGTAGATACATGCATTGGTATTATTTAGTATTATTCAGGTAACAAAAAAATTTTGCTTGCATGGCATTATACAGGGGTGAATGGAAGCGTTGTATTTTCTCCTAACTTTAAAAAATTCTGTGGAAAAATGGAATAGCTGATTTTGTTTCATAGTTCTGCCATATTATCCCGGATTCATCACTAAAATTTTTTTTAATTATCCGAATATCTCTTTTCTTGTAAGAGCTGTACCATTTTTTGTAAATAAAAACACTTATTGACTCATAAAATTCTGGTTGGATTGATAAGATTCGAATTGCCCACATGCAGCATCTCAATCCTATTGAGCATTTATAGGATGAATTAAAAAAGCTATTCGCCGTCATCCTAGGCCTCCAGAAAATTTGGTGCAGTTATGGACCTGCTAGAGGAATATGGGGCTATTCCCCAGGCAAGGATAACCAGGGCCGCCGAGAGGGATGAGCGGGCCCCGGTAAAAGTGAAGGGAGGGCTTCCGACAAAATGTGAAGAGCGAAAAAATTTGTTTAATTTTTATAGAAATAAAATTATTATTCAAATATAAATTTTATTAAATTTTTATTATATTTATAATAGTGAAAATATTTATAATACAGGTGCTTTTCGAAATTTCTAATTTGCAAAAATGTCTCTAATTTTCAAAAAATCGCATGATTTTGCCAAATCATTCTCAATTCACAAAGTTGGTAGGCAGCTGACCGATCCTGTTTCATTGTAGCTATTATTACCTCATAGAATTTTTTATGCGAAAAAGAAAACTAAATGATATTTCTGCTTCTGCGACTGTACCGGTAATGTGGAAAATATTCTTAACGCAATAACGATTCAAATTTGAGATGTTTAAGTTTATTTAGCAAATATATTGGAGAAAGTCGAAATTCACCAATATTGTCCTTGTATTTCGCTCTCAAATGAAAAATTCCATCTATCAATTCTTCACTGATGTCTTTTTTATAAAACTCGCCCAATACATATCAATTTTTTTCTTAATATTGTCGTCATCTTTATCTCGGAATATCCATAAAATATTAAATAGCGAATGAATTTTACTTTCCGCGTTAAATCTCCTGGTTAAATTGTTTATTCTAGGCCCACGCAAATCATTAAAAAATCTCATAGGCTCTTTGCGCGGTTTTTCTTTATTTGATGTAAATTCTGGATTTATTCCATAATTGCTGGTAACTAATTTAGATGCTGCAACATAGATTCTTCTGATTTTATGTAAATATTCTAGAAGCGCTGATATATTTTTAATCTCCATATCCATATCTCCTGCACTGTAGTATTTGATCTTGTGATTTATTGCTGTTAAAATTTTAAACAAAATCGATTAAAGGTCATAATATTAAATATAGCCGAGTATTATCTAATTATACGCATTATGGACATAAAGTGAAGAGCAAAAAAACGGGAAAAATTACGTCTTTGGTCTGGTCGACGCCGGCCCCCTTACATCGCCGGGCCCCGGTAAAATGTACCGGGTGTACCGCCCTCTCGGCGGCCCTGAGGATAACACGTCTATATTCGATGCTAAACAGATTGCGAGCAGTCGTTGCTGCAAGAGGTGGACATACTCGCTATTGAATTGTTTTGTTTTGTTGTTAATTTTGTTTTGTTTTGTTAATTTTAGTGCGTTTGATATTTTTAATTAAATAAACCTTCAAAGCAGTGTTTCTATTTACAGCTCTTACAAGAAAGCAGATAATTCAAAAATCAAAACCTTAGTGATACTTCCAGGATAATACAAAAGGAGTATGAAACAAAAACAGCCCTCCAATTTTTCCAAAGAATTTTTTAAATTTAGGAGAAAAAACAATGCTTCCATTCTCCCCCGTATAATGCCATCTAAGCAAAAATTTTTGAAGTTGTACTTGTTTAGGCGCTTTGGGAGTAAATTTATATGTGCGCGAAATCATGAAAATCTTGGTCCCTGGCGCAGCTTAAACGTTATACGTCCTCTGATTTTGTAATTACAATGACCTGTAAACAATTGTTCAATATGTCGGTTATTTTATTACGGTTATACGTCAATGGTTATATAGGTAAACACATTGTGTGTACAGTTGAGTCCGGGAATCTTTACCCGTGCGTCATCATTTAAAACATACGAAATAAGTCGATAATAAGTCGGAAATTGAAATTTACTAAACGCAACAGCAAGACACTTACTTTCACTTGCTGTTGCGTTTAGTGAATTTCAATTTTCGACTTATCATCCACTTATTTCGTATGATTTAAATGATAACGCACGGGTAAAGATTCCCGGACTCAACTGTATATTAGTTTTTATTGTTGTGAGGACAGACACAAAAAGCCAGTTTATAATTTTAGTGACTTTTAAACAGTTTGTAAAAGCAACAGGTAAGTAATTTTAAATGTTTCAGTATTGTAATAAAAGATTAGGACTTACATATCTATTTGGAAAATGTACCTAGTAGGTAATGCTTTGATTTACATAATTTGATTACCACCACAATTTCTACCAATCTTCATATCTAATAAATTGGGGTCTATATTTTAGATTTGGGGATATTTGGGGTCTTTTTAGTCTATATTTTATTGTATTTTAATATTTTAATTCCACTGTAAGAGAATAAGCAACTGTCAAAAAAGTTAACGTTTCATTGCTATATCTTCCCATATCATTCACATATCTCACTAGCTAAGTTCTACGTGCGGTGAGTTCAAAATATTATAGACGCAGGTTCAATTCCCAATGCAAATTTTTATTTTTTTTTTATTTTTTTTATACATTTTATGATTATAAGTATATTTATTATATTTTTGAAGATACTCTTCTTGATTGAGGGTAAAATTGTACATAAATCTGCGCGCCTGCGCACACAGACAGTATGTAGTTCCTTGCTAATCTTTCAAGATAGGTATGTATGTATCTGTATCCGTGCAGATAAGTCATTAAAAGAATATATTATTGTTTTTAGTAAATGTATTATTTAATATAATTCTTGTGTTTTTGGATTTGTGTTTCTCTGTAGTAAAAGAATATTATATTATAACATTTTTACACTATTCCTCGCCGTGTTGTGTAATTATATCCGAAACTTACATGTCAATTGCAACGACCTCGCTAGAGTAGTTGGTAGGGCGTTAGCTCCGAGATTGAAACGACGTGGGTTCAAGTCCTGGGCGATTCGTATTTTTGAAGTTATACTTCTTTAGGCGCGATTGAGATTGAGGGGTGCATTTATATTGATCTGCGCGCATGCGCACACCGACAGTTTGGTATTAGTCTTTATACGGGCTCAGATTGGGTGTTGAAATGATCTGTCAATAACTGTTCAATATGGAGGTTATGGGTAAACAAAAATGTTGTATAATATATTAGTTTTTATTGTTGTGAGGACAGAAATAAAATCAAATTTATAATTATAGTGACTTTCTAAATAGTTTTGAAAAGCCACAGGTACGTAATTCTAAATGTTTCAGTTGTATTCCAATAAAAAATTATCTTCATACCTATTTGGAAAATGTAAAAAAAATTATGTACTTACCTAGTAATTGCTATGCTATACCCCTAGTAGGCAATGCTTTAATTTACATAATCTGGTTACGAACAAACTTTCTACAAATTTTCATCTAATGTATCGTTTTCTTACTCTATATATTGTTGTATTTTAATTAGACAAAAATCAAACTAATAAAAATTCATATAAATAAAATGTCAAAAAGTTGTTCAGTTTGTGTATATTCCCACATGACGTATACGCGAAGGTGGTGCAGTTTGAAATCGCTTCGACTCTCGTACGGCGGGATACACGGGAATTAGGTTCAAGCCCAATGCAAGTTATATCATTTTTTTATATTTTTTATAGATTTTATGATTGTAAGTATATTATTATATATTTTTTTTCAGAAAATACGTATTTAATTAAAATTTTTGGCAACAATTATTGCTCAGAAATCATTTGTGGCATTTTTCAATGTGTTTGTGTGTGTTTTATTATTCTTTTATTTTTTTAATTTTTGGTATTGTTTTAATAAAAATTTTTGGAAAGTAGTAGAGAAACTGTTTAAAGTATATTGATTTCGTTGAAATTATATAATAGAAGTATAACTTCTTACGTGCGTACAAAGTACACCCATTCTTTTTTTTTATTTTTGGTTGTTTTATTAAAATTTTTTTTGAAAGTGGTAGATAAGAAAGTTAGTTTAACTTTTAAATAAAATACAAATAACCTGTTAAGTAAATTTACTTCGTTGAAATGACCTATATAATAGAAGAATGTCTTCTTACGTGCGTACAAAGTACACACATTCTTTTTTTTCAGAAAATACGTATTTAGCTAAAATTTTTGTCAACAATAATTATTGTTCAGAAATCATTTCTGTGTTTCATTTTTCATTGTGTTTGCGTGTGTTTTATTCTTTTATTTTTTTAATTTTTGGTATTGTTTTAATAAAAATTTTTGGAAAGTAGTGACTATTAAAATTAGTTTAATATTTATATAAAATATAAATAAACTGTTTAAAGTATATTGATTTCGTTGAAATCATATAATAGAAGTATAACTTCTTACGTGCGTACAAAGTACACACACACATTCTTTTTTTTACCGGAATAATAACAAACGACATCAACACAATGTATTGATGTTGTTATTATTCCGGTAAAAAAAGAATGTGTGTTCTTTGTACGCACGTAAGAAGTTATACTTCTATTATATGATTTCAACGAAATCAATATACTTTAAACAGTTTATTTATATTTTATATAAATATTAAGCTAATTTTAATAGTCACTACTTTCCAAAATTTTTTATTAAAGCAATACCAAAAATTAAAAAAATAAAAGAATTAAACACACGCAAAACACAATGAAAAATGAAACAAAGAAATGATTTCTGAACAATAATTATTGTTGACAAAAATTTTAGCTAAATACGTATTTTCTGAAAAAAAAAAGAATGTGTGTGTACTTTGTACGCACGTAAGAAGATATTGTCATGTACCTACAAACCGATGCAAGAATCTTGAAAATCGGAGTACAAATAATAAAGTTATATATTGTTAAAATTAATCAAAAATTTTGGGTGGCGGAAATTTTTGTCGATGAGTGTATTTTAAACGTCATTGAAAACTAATATTTTTATAAAAGCTGTATTAAAAATATCACGTTCAAAAAACAAAAAAAAAATAAGTAGTGCCTAAGAGCAAATTAAGAGAGTATTTGTTAAATTAAATTCTTTTTCTTCTTAGTGTATCTACCTTGTTCCGAGGAACGTCTGCTACTAACATGCTTACAGTTTTCGTATAATAAACTCGATTCTATATTGCTCTGGAGCTATGTGCAGCTATTTTCTGCTGTTAAACTCATCCACTGTTACAAATATCTCAACTATAAATTTATTTCCTTAAATATAATATATGAATAACTACACAAAGACTCGTAGCCCCCATTATACCCCAATCCCGTATAATCACACATTTTCTCGAAATAAAAACATTGACAACTATACACACAGCTACCCATCCAACAACTCCGGATCTGAGATTGCAGCAACCGCTAACTGCGGTTATACAGTTACCAGCGAAGCATCTCTTAAATACAGAGTTCCTTCACCCCGGCAGATTCTGACTCAATGGGTCGTATAGTGCCGTTTGAGTTCCTTTTAAATTCAGTACACTGAGTTGAACTGATTTCATGGCCCTCGGCTTTCTTCTTAAATGCACTCTCGGCGGCCCATCACTTTTTGGATTCATTGGAGTGGAGAACTTAGTGGGATTGCGTTGGTATCGATGAGCATTCGGTCCTCTGCTGACGAGTTGATGAATGCCATATCGTTAAAAATTTCAGTCATTTACTGTATATTTGATCTGCTCCACTGATCATACCCTTCTGGGCTTGGATTGCAGATTTTTCCACTTCAAATTTTAACTTCAGCTCTTACTTCGTCTTCAAAAGAAAGGGCCCAACCCTCAAAAGATAGTTTTTTGTGTATAAACAGATGATAAACAGCTTTTTACTAAAAATATATTAATACATTTTCAAACCACTAAAAACACATTTTTTTTTGTTTCAGGAACAAAAAGGTGAAAATACCCTCTGCTTAGGTGGTATATTATATGTATTAGAATAGTTAGGTCAGGAAAATACCTAGAACCTTACATAGTTGGGTGATAAATGTTTAAATATTCATTTCCAGATGCAGATATAATATGATAAAAATAGTCTTAGAATCCATCCTTAAGGTATAATAGTAGAATAGTCTTTGATAGATTTTTGTATGATACAAGTACATATTTTTACTTTATTAATTCACTTAATATTTCTTAAACTCTTACTAATTTCACAGTTTACAATTATTACAATCAAATGCACATATAGTAGACCAAAGAGTCTATGGAGATAAGTGGAGAATATGATATGTAATTAGTAATGTCCCATTATCAAGTATCCCATATGCAGCTTTTAACACCACTTTATTTCATTTTGTGATATTTCCGCTTATAGTTTCAACTCATCTTACTATTTCTCCAGCATCAGAAATTTTCAATTACCCTATCTTATTATCTCCTTCTTGCCTTGTTTCTTTCAACAGTTGCACAAAATATTTGAAATTGTGTCAGTTTTTTTTTCTTTTTTTTTTCTCTTTGATTCTGGCCTTGGTTTAGAACTAGAACCTTTAGCCACGTAATTGTATAACTTATCACCAACTCAGGTGTAATGTGTAGTGTGTGTTGAGTAAGTGTCTTGTTACTTTGCAAAGTCGACGTCATTGTCTTTGCAAAGAGACGCTAATTGTATACGAACGTCTGCGGTCCCTCCGGTGAGTACCGATGTGTCAGTTTTTTAAAAGTTTAAAAGACTGGTATGATTTTTACACTCTTCTGAATGAAAAAAAAGAGTAATTTTGAAGTTTGTAAATTTTTTTTTCCTAGCTGAGCGCTTTAGACTTACAGCTGGTTCAAAAAAAAACTGATAAGACTCTTAAAGCGTATTTTGTAAAAAATTAAGCAGTGTATTTTAAAGGATAAATACTTATTATTTACATACTGTCACTGTCACTGCCAAATCTTAAAATTTGTCAGATAACTTATTCTATTCAACCTCAAAAGTGGCTCCACATGCTGGCAAAAAACTAATATTAAGAATTGTAACGAATTTAGAAGATGGTTGGTCACCATCTGCCGTAGCGAACCATTTTAACGTAAGCAGAACAACCGTTTTTAATATTAATAAAAGATGGAGAGAACAAGAAACTCTCAAAAGAAAGCAAGGTTTGGGAAGAGCTCTCTGAAGAAGACAATTTCATAGTTCCTTTCACGCAGATGGACCGAAGACTACAAGCTGTTATCACTGCTGATGGACATATTACAAAATACTAATTTTATTTTTACATACCTAAATTTAGTATAGTTTTGGTCTTCCAGACCCTCCCTTTTTTTCGAGAGTTTCTTGTTCCCTCCATTTTTTATTAATAGAAAAACTGTGGTTCTGCTTATGTTAAAATGTTTTGGTGCCTCTGATAGTGCCCAGTTATCTTTTAATTTGGTTATAATTCTTGCTTTAATATACATATGTATTGTTGAGTTAAGTCGTTTGTTTTATTCCTTTAATAATAAAAATGATAACAACAACCCTACTTTATGTAAAAACTATCATTTATATACTCTTTATAAAATGCAGAAATTCAAAATAATATAAAAATTTAGACCTTAATAATTATTACAATTTTTAAATTAATGTCCGAATGGTCTTTTATTTGACAAATAATGACATTATTTTGAAGTTTATTAAGTACGATATAACGCCCTAGGGCCTATTAAATTTAAATAACGAGTTAAATATGTACTGTCAAGTTGACAAATAAAACTCTAAGTAAAACTATGGTTACCACAATTACGTTACGACTATTTCTGGTAAATGTACTTATTTGAAAACTAATTAATTCAAAATTCATTCAATTTTTTTATATAAAGAATAATTTAGTCGGATATTAAACGTTGAAGGCACCACGGGTATTATAATAATAACGCTTTCGGTCAACGTATATACCTCGGGCCGAAGGCCCTCGGTCTATACACCATTGACCTCAAGCGTTATTATCCTTATAATACCCTTGGTACCTTAATAACTATAAATGTAATCAGTAGTTGTTTGTTTGATTATTTTAACTGACTTTGACAGTCTGTCATAATAAATATAATATAATGTCAGACCAATCAAATACACTGGTCAAAATAATCAAATTTTACTAAGAGTCGTATCAGTTTTTTTAGGAACCAGTTGTACAAAGCCATCTTCATAGAGCTATGTTCAAAGATTTGAAGTATCACTTGAAAGAGAGAGAGAGAGAGAGAGAGAGAGAGAGAGAGATCCCATTTTTTGATTTGAAAAAAAATCCTTTGTAGTTTTAAAATTTGGCCGGAGGTTGAAACTTTTATAAATGTAAAAATTGTAAAAAAAGTCTAGGCCAGTACATGTGAAAGTCCCATGTGCTGTTCTAGATGTATTTAAAGTTTTTACAATTTTTACATATAAAAATTTCAACCCCCGACCAAGTTTTAAAACTGCATAAGAAATGTTTTCAATTCAAAAAATGGCATTCCTCTCTCTGTTTAGTGGTACCTTAAACCTTTGACTATAGCTCGGAAGATAACTTTGTAAGGCGAAAACGGTCAGCCAGGAGATTAAAAAAAATTTACAAAACTTCAAATTTATTACTTCAAAAATACTTTTCTTTTCCCATTCATTCAGTTTCTTAAAAAGTTGCCCAAAACCCCCCGAACTTCAGAAGATAACACGCCTTAGCAGTGACCTTCGGTACCTGGGGTTTGGGGGGTCGTTTCTGATGACGTACTCGTATTCAGCGACCCCGAAACCTCCTAGTAATCTACTTCAATGCATTGAAGGCCAAAAACCTTCGAAACTCCTGAAGATGACGTGCCTTAACAGTGACCGTGAGCACCAGATGCTCCAAGGATCAGTTCTGATGGCGTATTCGTGTTCAGTAACCCCTAAAATACCCAGTGTATTCTGTTTGCATCAATTTAGTACCGACCTCGCTCGAGACTCCAGAAAATTATGTGACACTAAGCACCAGGTGCTCCGGGTGATCCCCAAAAACCGCCATAGTAACCTATTTGCATCAATTTAATACCGAAAACCTTTGAAACTCCAGAAGATGACGTGCCTTAGGAGTAACACTAGGCACCAGGTGCTCCGGGGGTCGATCCTGATGGTGTGTTCGTGTTTAGCGACTCCAAAAACATCTAAGTAATCTGTTTGGAGCAATTTAGTGCCGATAACCCTCAAACCTCCTGATGACGTGCCTTAACAGTGGGTCTGGGCATCAGGTACCCGAAGGTCTGTTCTGATGACGTAGTCATGCTCAGCGACCACAAAAATCCTCCAGTAACAAAATATTGCCTTTAATATGCTTATTTTGCAATGTTTATGCACTTTTGGATATATTTTACTTACTTTAAAAATGTAATTATGCCTTTCCACCCATTTTTCTATACTAGATTTTTTTCCTGTCATCATCTTGAACACAATGCAAACAGTTGTCTCTAGGTGCTGTATTTAAAAATCGATTTATTCCGGTGTTTTTTGTGCTAAATACCCTGGTCTATTAGTGCTGTTTCGATCATCAAACTATTACCCTGATGAGTCATATTATTATTGTCACAGTATTTCTTAGAGTTGTTTAAAATAGCATATAAGCCAAAGGGGTGGATAATGGACTGGCCTAATTTTCTGTGAAATATACTAGCACAGATGGCTGTAAATGAGTCAAGCTCTATATTATAGGTTTTTGGGTGGACATTGGAATATGATTTTTACGAAAAACCTCCTTATTAGTACATTTCTTGTGGGGTTTATAGGTCATTCTCTGGAATAAATTCTTACTTGGTTTATCAAAGACGTTGTTGAAATGGTCCTAACTATACCTCATAATCAGTAACCATACACTCACTGTTTTAACTCTACCAATCTCTACTAGACACATCTACTACATTTGCATTACTTTTTTGCACGAACTATCGCAATTTTTGTCACATTTTTAGACTAGTAATTAAAAAAAAATACATATAAAAAGGCATGTTCATACACTTTTTATAATACAATATGTGTATAAAGTCTTAGATTAATTTTGTTGTGTAGCGTCTATAGCTTCAAATTTAGCAAGGAATTGGACAAAAAATCTAGGAAATATAATAAAAATTTATAACAAAAATTTATACCGAAAAATTTTAATGAGATATTCAAATTCAAACCCAACATTTATTAGAAACCTTTTTTTTTATTTTAAATTTTTGTTTATTTTATCTTATTGGTACCTTTAGTTTTACATTACATATTAGACTCATAATTTGTTATCTGGTAGTTTATTTGCGTATTTCGGATAAGCTGCAAAATTTGCCATATCAGGAAGAACATAAAATGAAGCTGGCAAGCAATTAATCCGTATTTATAGTCAGAAATTAATAGTGTTGATACTGTTCTGTGTTAAATGCACCTCTTTCGATGAGAGTCGTCATCGGAAGATGTTATCTCGGTAGACTTCAATATTGAGTTCACTGCCACAGTACAGTGCATTACTATAGGATTGTTATATAAATATGGGATATATGATATAGGACACATAGGATTGTTATATACAATCAATGTGTTAATTTACCGGGTGTATTTGTAAAGTTTAATTGTTATGGGAGTTTTTAGGAAATATTCCGCAACCCTTGTTCCTGGCGTTTCATCGTGATATCAAATTTCCGCAAAACTCCAAGAGTCTAGACCCGTCCTGGGCACCAGGGGCCTCAGAAACAAATATCCGTTACGATATTCGTGATCAGCGAACCCAAAAACCCCCGAGTAACACCCGTATGTACTGATTTTACATCAAATTTACATAAATCTCCAGAAGAGATCTATCCTGGGCACTAGGTGCATCGAAGATTATTAGTCTAAGAGCTAGTGAACCCTCCGACTAACGGTCATCCTGTAAGGCTAGAAATTTGTATAGTGATAATTCATAGTACACCAAGGCTAAAAACCATGACCTGGCAGGCATCGGCCCTGCACGTGTATGTACCAGGTGAATAGAAAAGTGCATAGTTTAGGGGAAAAATAAACTTTCTAGTGTAAAGTTTAAATTTAAGTATGTGTTTGAGTAAGTCATTTAGAAGAAATGTGTACAATGCCAGGTGATTCTGAACAGCATAAGACCTTGTCAGGCGAGGGCAAAAATTAGGGTTTTCCTAAAATTATTTTTTTTGCGTCGAACAAAGTTTTTTTAGGTTTTTTGAATAATTCCAAACCGAAAAGGTCTTTAGTGACTTTTCTCTTAGGTTAATAGTTTTTGACATATTATAAGCGATTAAAAAATTTAAAAATTATGTAATCGGCCATTTTTAACCCTGAATCGGACATTTAACTGAAAATTTCAATGTTGCCAAGGTAGGTAGATATTCTCTAAACGTCAATTGATGAAATCCCGAAGAGTTTTTTGCAATACAATATCGAAAACCCCCTTGTTTTTTAATTGCTTATCAAGCGGGCGCGACACTGTAGTATAAGTGAGGACTTTGAGTTTGCATAAATTCATTATCTCGAGAATGGGCAAATTTGAAGAGAAATCCTCGAACAAATAGATTTTTATTTTTAAATTGAGACTTTTTGGTATATACATAATACTAGTGACGGCATCCATCTGGGCGTGATGACGTAATCGATGATTTTTTGTTGAATGGGAGTAGGGGTCGTGTGATAGCTCATTTGAAAGGTTATTTAATTCTATATTCATAAATATAAACATTAACATATTTATTTATACACGATCTAAAAAATAAAATTTTTATTAAATTAATTTACACAAAAAGAAAAAAAAATTGCACACAATTTGTATAAATAATTAGGTTAACGTTTATATTACTGAATTAAGAATTAAATAATCTATCAAATCAGCTATCACACGACACCTACTCCCATTCAAAAAAATCATCGATTGCGTCATCACGCCCAGATGGATAACGTCACTAGTATTATTATATATGCCAAAAAGTCCTAATTTAAAAATAAAAATCGTCCTGTCCGAGGATTTCTCTTCAAATTTGTCCATTCTCGAGATGATGAATTTATGCAAACTCAAACGTCCTCACTTATACTACAGTGTCGCGCCCGCTTGAACAATTAAAAAACAAGGGGGTTTTCGATATTGTATTGCAAACAACTCTTTGGGATTTCATCAATCGATGTTTAAAGGATATCTACTTACCTTAGCAACATTGAAATTTTCAGTTAAATGTCCGATTCAGGGTTAAAAATGGTCGATTTAGCAATTTTTAAACTTTTTAATCGCTTATGTCAAAAACTATTAACCTAAGTGAAAAGTCACTAAAGACCTTTTCTGTTTGGAATGATTCAAAAAATGTAAAAAAATGTGTTCGATGCAAGAAAAAATAATTTTAGGAAAAAAGCCTAATCTTTCCCCTCGCCTGGCGAGGTCTTATGCTGTTCAGAATCGCCTGGCATTGTACACATTTATTCTAAATGACTTTTTCAAACACATACTTAAATTTAAACTTTAAAGCAGAAAATTTATTTTTCCCCTAAACTATGCACTTTTCGATTCAACTGGTAGATACACGTGCAGGGCTGATGCCTGCCAGGTCATGGTTTTTAGCCTTGGTGTGCTATGAATTATCACTAGACAAATTTCTAGCCTTACAGGAAGACCGTTAGTCGGAGGGTTCACTAGCTCTTAGACTATAATATCTTCGTCACGATATTCGTGTTTAGTGAGCCCAAAAACCTCCGAGTAGTAATATTCAACCCATTTCCGTCAATTATTTCCGAATTAAAAATTTATTATTTTTTATCACAGCGAACCCAAAAAACCGAAAGGCTTGTTGGAAAATTAATTTTCCTTATTCAGTAATTTAATTTTCATCTTATTTTCATAAGGCTCTTACAAATCGAATACAACAAGATTCATTTAGACGCTGCTTCCAATTGCAAAAATTTGGTAGGTTTTGAGTGCCTTGCCTATATACTATCGAACTAACGCTCCTTCAGACTACACTGTTAAATGTTCATATTGCGTTTTCAATTTCGTAGTGGCCATATATCTACATTGGATGAACCACGTACTGCACTGCTCAATGATGAAGTTACACTGAAAAATGTAAAGAAAGTCCACGAAATGGTTCTAGCTGATCGTAAATTGAAGGTGTGTAAATTGATAGAGAATTACATAGAGAGAATCACAAGAATTAAGTAAAGAACGCACTACGCATATTTCTAACGAAGTTTTGAATGTGAAAAAAATTACCCTGCCTTTGCTGATCCTTTACCAAAAATGGTAAATTTACATCAATGTATAATAGCCAATATTACATTATAATAGCCTATAAGACTATGCAGCTGCTCCCAAGAGAGTTTTGACAATGGCAAAAATTCTTGAGTTGAGCTTCGAGTTGTTTGCCCATTCGGCTTATTCTGCTGATTACTTCCTCTCCGATTATTATGTGTTCTCCTTACCCAATAGGAAGAGGAGTATGACAAGGATGTGTAATATCCCTTTACTTTTTAATAAGTCCTCAGAAGACATATTTCAAGAGGCACTAGAATACATAAATAAAGGCATATCAATTATTAACGGAACACTAGTGAATAATCTCAGTTATCCAGGGCCTCGATTTTTGACCCTTCGCTTCGTTATCGAACGTATTGGTTTCGTATCTGTTTAGTATACGAAGCGAATACGTTCGATAACGAAGCGAAGGGTCAAAAATCGAGGTCCAGACGATACAATACTCCTTGCACACAGCAGAGAAGCGCTGCAAATTGTGGTTGATCACACTGAACAAGTTTGAAGACGAAACAATTTACGAAGACGGGTTCATGTGGCTCTTTGAAGGATAATTTGTGGCTCTCAATAAATCTACCTGAATTATGTTTAATTTTGTGTTTCAAAATGTGTTAAATTACTGACAACAAATATAAAAGACTAGTGTAACATCAGAAATTAGACAAGGAAACCTCTTATCACCGTTGCTATTCAATTTGGCCTTAGAATATAAGTAAAGTATCATCTGACTGAGCTGACAGGGCGAATCCGCGGATTCGCGCCTTGCGAATCGAGGATCAAAACTATTGTTGGCCATTGCTGATGATGTAGGTTGTCAGTTTCGCTGACGCAGTCTGGCTGATTCATTAATAATGAAACATAAAAAGTGACCATTGCATTCACACGTTTCATGTTTTGCTCCATTGAGTCCTCAAGGCGGGTTCTCACTTGTCAGTTTCGCTGACGCAGTCTGGCTGTTTCATTAATAATGAAAAATAAAAAGTGACCATTGCATTCAAACGTTTCATGTTTTGCTCCATTCAGCCCTCAGTCAGTCCAAACATTTTATATCGTTGTAATGAAAATGGTTAAAAAAAATTTAAACCAGCTGTTCGGAAAGTAAATTTACAATGATTAGTAAATGAATTACAGAATATTCCAGTGAATCGAAAGAAAAGAAAACGTCGTAGATATTGGGGCAGGTCCAAATTGAACAAATCACGAAAATGTATGTTCTCGTGCTTCAGTTTCTATTCATTATAGGCGGGTTCTCACTTGTCAGTTTTGCTGACGCAGTCTAATTGATTCAGTGATCCTGAACAAATAATGAACATGAGAACACCTTTTCATTTTAAATGATCAGTACATTCATACTTTTAGTTAAAGTGAAAGCCAGTTCTACTTTTTATCATTATTGACTGATCATGGTCGCATAATGAATAGAAACTGAAGCGCGAGAACATCCATTTTCGTGATTTGTTCAATGTGGCAAGTTTTGAGAGCAATTTTGGAGCAATTTTTTGCAGAATCTCTTGAAATTTGTCTTTGTTCTTAAGTGGTTTGTATATGAATCACAATCTTCCAAAGCTAATTCTTTCAATATACATAGTTGCACTAGCACCCCATATATTTTTGCGAAATATTCAGGACCTGCCCCAACATCTGCGACGTTTTCTTTTCTTTCGATTCACTGGAATATTCTGTAATTCATTTATACTCATTGTAAACATACTTCCCGAAAAGCAGGTTTCAATTTTTTTTGAACCATTTTCATTACCACGATATAAAATGTTTGGACTAACTGAGGACTGAATGGAACAAAATATGAAACGTGTGAATGCAATGGTCACTTTTTATTTTTCATTAAGAGGAAACAGTAGCGATCAACAGGTAGCAAAAACGCGTTCCAAGATTGCGGCTGTAATTTTGAATATTTTTTCGAGATATTTGGCACACGTATTCGTAATATAATAAAGAATGGCGGTACAGAGCCCAATTTGAAAAATATATTAATATGTGGAAATTACTCTTTAATTAAATACAATATTAAAAAACGAGCCTGTACCACCATTAAGAAGAACAAAAAAATACACTTTCTTCAAATAAACTTTTTTATCCGATGCCTAGATTTTGTGTCATTTGGGAACTACTAACATTTTTAATTTAATTAGTAGTTCCAAAATGACACAAAATCTAGGCATCGGATAAAAAAGTTTATTTGAAGAAAGTGTATTTTTTTGTTCTTCTTAATGGCGGTACAGGCTCGTTTTTTTAATATTGAATTTAATTACACAGTAATTTCCACATATTAATATATTTTTCAAATTGGGCTCTGTACCGCCATTCTTTATTATATTAAGAATACGTGTGCCAAATATCTCGAAAAAATATTCAAAATTACAGCCGCAATCTTGGAACGCGTTTTCGCTACCTGTTGATCGCTACTGTTTCACCTTAATGAATCAGCCAGAATGCGTCAGGGAAACTGACAAGTGAGAACCCGCCTTTATAAAGGAAAAGCTTTAGAGAAAGTACTCAGATACAATTTATAGGGCTTTTCATTCACAGTCATTTGTTTCGAGCTTCTGTCATGTGTCACATAATAATAATAATATATCTACGTCATGCGTCATTGGTATCTACCAATGATACAAACAAAAGATGTATGACGTAGCTATATTAATATTATGTGACACATGACAGAAGCTCGAAACAAATGACAATCGATGAAAAGCCTTATTGTTTGGGATGTGAACTAAATGAACAATGAGATCGCAACCTGTGAAACAATGGCGAACAATGAAATCAGTATTATGCAATGGAAACTGAGAATAGAAATTAAAACTTGAGTATGGAGATGTTACGTATTCTCTGTCCATTTATATGGAGTTAAAGCCTGGACAATTATGGACGCAACTGAAAAAAGACTTGCCAACTTTGAGATGTCGTGTTATCGAGGAATGTGGAAAGACACATACACAGTATATTTTGTGAACCAAGAGGAGGATTTTTAAGAATAAGATATTTGTGGCTTATTCAAAATACCAGATTACTACTACCTTGTCACCACTTGATTTTACTTTTAAACACTCCTTTTAAATTTTAAATATTAAATAACCTCCCTATAAACTTGGTGGTATCCCACCAGCCATTTGCTATTTGATGTTTAAGTATTTTGCATTTTTATTATTTTCTATTTTTTACCTTACTGCATGTTTCTGCATGTTTAGATTTATTGATGCTGCATATATACAGGACTTGTTCTATAAATGACAACCTAATAATTTTACTCTTTTTAACATAGTTCAGTTTCTATCGATTTAGCTGTAGTATTATCATAGTTAGAGTATGGACTTTCTACAGGTGATGGAATTTCAGGATATCATCGGAGGCTCGCGAAGGCCGTCGTGTGATAGTACCGGGGATCAGGCCTTGTTGCGGCCAGGAAGTTTCATCAACCATCATAGAAGAAGTCCCAGTCATAGGCAAGTGCACTTTATTGCTTTAATGTAAACATAGACACAAAGTTACAGGTTGACATAATTAATATTAATCTGTAGAATCTGTTTTTGTATGATAAAAATTCTTAGTCTTCTTCTTCTTCTTTTTATGTAGACATAAGTATGCCTGTTTTTTAATTTGCTTCCGGCAAGTTGTCGTTTCATCGTTTTCATGGTCTTCCCATTGATCGTCGTCCTATTGGGGAACTATTCTATTGGGTCTTTACTATTCTATTTGTTGTCATTCGGCTTATGAGTTCGTTACATTCTACTCTTCTGTTCCTTACCTAGTTATTAATGTTGTTCACCTTGCATCTCCGTCATATATTTGTACTTCTAACTATGTCCTACAGTGTCTTACCATCGATATTTCGAAGGGCTTTCATCCATGTTATTTCTAGCATTCTATTTGTTCTCTCTGTATCAAGTCTCTGCCGCGTATGTCATTATTATTCCGATGACTGTTTTGTAAATTCTTTCTTTCATTTCTTTTCCAATATTTTTATTTTTCCTTATTGTTTCATTTAGGCAACCTGCGGCTCTGCTTGATCTATTCACTTGTCTTCATCTTCCACTTCTAGACGATGAGCTTTCCGTAGCTAGATAGTGTGATCCCTAGATATTTGAACTCCATCACCCTCCAGCTCTAAATAATTATCTTAGTTGATTTGCTATTCTGCCGTCTTAAGCCAAAATGACGTATCTCAAAATTTTTCGATTTTTATATTATGGTTCTTAACGACACCAAATACAGTGTTTAACGAATTTCCTAACTGAAAAAGACGCATTTTAACTCCATGGTGCCTAAAAATTGGTAATAAAATTAGACGCATCTTAAAAAAATACAAAATCCTACTCCGATTCGACGTATCTCATTTTCCCAAGCGAATATGACGGTTCTCAAAGATGCGCCTTTTTCGCTTAGGATTTTTGGTAATTTTAAGCACAGTGCGCATTTAGATGCGTCCTAATTAGTTATTTTTTTACATCGTAGTTTCTGTGTAATGAGTTAGTGGTGGTAAGAACACACGAGCACCTGTTATGGGCTGTTTAGAACCTAACTTTTATGTGAATTGTAATAATCGTTGTTTCAACAAATTTGTTTTATCGGGGTGATAAACTGTGAGTAGTAGCTAAGAAAATATTTCGCTAGCAAGTCTTGGACACGAAGAATGTGAAAGTTGTGAAGAGTTTCCTCTACATGATAAAAGTCACACAAAAGATAATCTTGACGAAACCTGTGATGTTGTTCTGAAGCTATTTCCTTGTGGCATTTTTATAATTAACTATTTAGATGGGAAATAAGCTACAATTAACTTGAAAAAAATAATTTTATTAACGTTTCCTGTGATAATTGTAACAATTGGTAAAAACATATAGACAGAGCAGCAAAGTCGCGTGAAAATTACAGAGATGATGGTAGTCAACCAGAAGAACCAGGTAAGATTATAATATACTGCGCAGACCTTGAAAAAGTTATTATGCTGCCAAGACTGGAAACATTTAAAACTGCAATTTTCACAAACAGATTAACAGTTTACAATGAGAGCTTTGTACTAATTGTCAAAAAAAGAATGACAAAAGGTTTGCCGCTGTTTGGCATGACGCCTTGTTTAAACGCAGTAAAGATGAATTAATAAGTACATTTTACCAGTTTTTCCTATGGTAGGGGAGCCCAAGCGGGGATTTTTGCAGTTACTCGAGCGCGTCAGATTATCATATGGGGAGAAACCTGGTACCCTGCAAATGTACCTCTACCATATATTGGCTCTTAGCACAGGGGAGCTCGTTAAGGGGGGCCCGAAAAAAAAAATCTATCTTTAAAAAAACTCTAAATTGTCAGATTAAGATAAGGTAAGTTAAGTACATGCAAAAGAGTGTATATTTCAAAAATCTGACGATTTGAGACTGGCGTAAGGAAATGGGGGAGTCCCAAAATTTCACAAGAAAAAAGCGAATATTTCGCGAAATGAATGACAGATCGAAAAACTAAAAAATATGTGCTCAATATTTTTTAAAAATCTATCGAATGATACCAAACATGACTTCCCACGGAGAGGGGTGGGGGGTAAATTTAATATTTTAAATACGAATCCCGCGATATTTCGCGAAATGAACATCAAATCGAAAAACTGTAAAATACACTTATTCAATATTTTTCAAAAATCTATCAAATGGCACTAAACACGACCCCCACGGAGGTGGGGTGGGGGGTTACTTTAAAATCTTAAATAGGAGCCCCATTTTTTATTGCAGATTTGGATTACTTACGTAAAAATAAGTAACTTTTATTCGAAACATTTTTTCGAATTATGGATAGATGGCGTTATAATCGGAAAAACGATTGTTGGAAATGGAAAATAAAATTAAAAAATGGCAAGCGCCCACTGAAATGGAAAACTTTACTTACATTTTTTTGGTTTTAGGACCTACCCTTCACAACCCAATAGGTCCCCATAACGCTCGAGTGACTGCACATTTAGCATACTTTGCTCCCCTACCACTAGTTAAGGGAGACGCTATCAAAATAACATTATGGCTTGATAATTGCTCTGCGCAAAATAAGAATTCTTTCATTTTTGCCCTTCAATGTTAATTCCCATGAAATTAATGCTAATGAAATTATTATAAAATATTTTGAGCCAGGCCATACATGTATGGCAGCGGATTCGTTTCATTACAAAGTTGAACTGTCAATGAAAAAGATGGGCAACAAACTGTACGATTTTGCAGATTTTGTTCAAGCCGTAAAACAATCCGCCCGGCAAACTGAAGTTCTGCTAATGGAGTTACATCATTTTTTTCTTTGGGAGGATTACACCTCGCAATATAAACTTAGTAAAATTAACCCCCGGCCATATGTAAATGAAATAGTCCAGGTATCTGTCCAAAGGGGTTCCCATATTATGACATACCAAAATGACTTCGATTGTCCAAAAATTGCACTTGATTTTCTTACTGCCAAAATTACAAAAAATAAAATACTGCCCCCGCCAAAAAAACAACAAAAAGTCCTTGGAATTTCATCTGAAAAGAAAGAGTTAATAATAAAAAAACCTCGGTGCAATAATGAAAAACAACAGGCTTCAGTTTTGGAAAGATCTTCCAGTTTCCCAAGACGATGACACAAACTAAAATGTTAGTATTTTTTGTAAGCTGATATGTTAAATTTATTAACTTTCAATAAACCTCCTTTGTTTAAAAAGTATGTAATAAAGGTGTCTATTTCTTTTAAAATATTAGCAAAATGCAATATCCTTCTTGACGTATCTGAAATTTGTACTAAAATCCTAAGCGGAATAGACGCATCTCATTTTTAACCAAAAATCACTTTCTAAATTTTTAACTAAAAATCACTTTCTAAACAAATAAAACTTCAAAGTTATTTATTACTCAAACACATTACTACAAACAACCAAAAAAAAAGAAATTCAAAAATTAAATAAATACGAGTCCTGTAATGAAACACCGATAAATCGCAATAACTCAAAAACTTAAAATATTGAGATGCGTCTTTTTGGCTTAGGACGGCAGTATTATAATTGCAATTACTTCTTCTTTAAGTGTCGTCTCCCAATCGGAGGTTAGATATCATCATCACTATCTTTACTCTATCTACCGCTGCTCTGAAAAGTTCTATTGAACTGCACTTAAACCAGTCCTTTAAATTCTTTAACCATGACACTCTCCTTCTTTCCATACTCCTTTCTCCTCTTATCTTTCCCTGTATGATCAGTCTTAGTAGTTCATATCGTCACCTCATTACGTGTCCTAGATATTGTAACTTTCTTATTTTTATTGTGTTTATAATTTTGTATTGTTTGTCCATTTCTTGCAATACATCCGTGTTAGTTTTTTTTCTGTGTCCATACTATTCTAAGCATCCTCCTGTAACACCACATTTCAAAGGACTGTAGTTTATTTATGTGTTCTTGCTTCAATGTCCAGCTTTCAAGTCCATATTGTAGTATTGAAAACACGTAGCATCTCAAAGCTCTTACTCTCAGTTCTAATCTAAGGTCTTTGTTGCCATTTCTTGCTATTTCTATCCTAGCCCTTATTAGCGTATGTAAATTTTCTGGCGGTTACATTAAATCTGTGCAGCATACATTGTAAACCATCTTCACTTTGTATTGCATCGTCAAAATTATTTTAAGTTTTTTGTCTCCTATTTGGTATCCTTTTTCAGTTCTTAATTTTTTATTATTTCATCCATGATCAGCTTGAACAATAGAGGACTTAGGGAATCCCCCTCTTTATCGCATTGTTAGCTTTAATTGGGTCAGTTTGTTCTTCTTCTAGTTTTACTTTTATTTTGTTGTTCTGGTAGATATTTTCGATCGATTTAATTATTCCTAGAGGTAACAAGACTGCTTTATTCTGCTAGCGGTTCTTCTACATATCATGCTTCTGATGGGAGCCATCAAGGTTTCTAATCGCCTTAAAGGACAGCTTGCTAATTCAGTTTTATGCCTTGAAGTAAACAGCCTTTTACCCTTGCAAGAGATTTCGTCGATTGAGAACACTAGGATTTGTCCATCCTTCCGATCTTCCGATATTTTAATAACCAGTCTGCCATATTAAGGTCTTGATTTTTGTTTCCTTACGTTTCCATTAGTCAAGTCTTGATAATTATTTCATCAGTCTCTTTAGGGTACAGGATGATTACCTGATATCGCCTGCTTAGGCATTCTATCAGTCTACTGCATAAAGTCTGCTCCATCCCACAGGCCCTCCATAGTGCTCACCGTATTAAGAGTCTACTTCTTGGTATATTCGTTAGCACCCACAAGGTCCTTACACTAAACATTTTTTAAACATATTTGATGGGACATAATATTTCATATATTTACTATTTCTCTATTTTTCAGGCAAAACTCTCCGTCATTTCAGAGAAGTCCATCGCCACGTAGAAGATATCCGCATCATCTTCACCATGACATCGGCTTCTCTGATACAGTTTCTAACGTAGTTGAAATTGTTAAACAAGAACATCAAATGGCCTCTCAAAGGCATCGATTCCCTAGAGGTAGGTGTTGGGTTTAGATTTATGGCAAAACTAAAAATAGCAAGTATCTACATTTTTTTTATGATAATTAAAACCAGCTAATATCTATCAATTTTAGTGTATTTTAAGTAAATTTAAACAACTTACGTTTTGTAAATAATACAGAGCCCTTCTTGCAAATAGTCAAGAAGATTTAATTTACCTCATAAGACTGGTTGTAAACGAAAATCAAATATTTGATCTGCAGTTAAACATATCAAAGACAAAGATTATAATAGTAGATTAGCTACATAAGAATCATCCAAACATAACCACGATTGACCTGTTTGAGGTTGTTATCTCATACTTATATCTGGGATCATTGATCACAAAGACAGGTCCACTAAAAAGTCACAGTAATAAAGAAGGCCAAAATATGGAAGAGCTCTCAAATTTTACTCCAAAAATGAGGTTGATGCCTAATAATTCAATTTTAAATGGGCTAAACCCTAAAGCTCATTTAGAATTAAAGATCATATCAAGATCATGTCGATAGAATGGAGCCATGAAGACCTGTTAAATTGATGGAAAATTCACATAAAACCAATATAAAAAACCACTAGGAAGACTCCGAAAATGGAGTATGTCAGCTGTACATCAATATCACAAGAACTGGGATGCAAAAATTATCAGGACCATGTCTTACAATAAGAAAAAGAAGAAAAAAAGACAACATAGAGTTTTCACTCTAATGGCATATAAAACAACATAATGCTATTCTACATCCCACCAGAATGAAAACAATGGGAACCTTCTCTATGGGAAGCCATACGGATGCTGAGACTAAGGAAGATGAGGGAATTCTACAATTTACAATTCACGTCCCATCTACTCAACGCGGTAAAGTTCCAACGAGAATGGTTCACTTCGTACTCCAATCAGAGTAAATGTAAATAAAAAATGAATAACCATTTTCAATTTCGGTGCAAAACGAAAATACAGCCGAACCATATTCTAGTCCAATCAGAGAGTGCAGCAAGCACCTCTACCGGTTTTGCAACTTATTATCTCTCATCAGGAGGCACATATGCTGCTCTCTCTGATCCAACCAAAACAAACGCCACGCAACAAACGTTCGTTGCAATCCGGGACTGCAGGCTGGGGTTTGTTTTGGTTGGATCAGAGAGAGCAGCATATGTGCCTCCTGATGAGAGACTAATAAGTTTCGAAACCGGTAGAGGTGCTTGCTGCATTCTCTGATTGGACTAGAATAAAGTTCGGCAGTATTTTCGTTTTGCAACGAAATTGAAAATGGTTATTCATTTTTGATTTACATTTACTCTGATTGGAGTACGAAGTGAACCATTCTGGTTGGAACTTTACCGCGCTGAGCAGATGGGACGTGAATTGTAAATTGTAGAATTCCTTCATCTTCCTTAGTCTCAGCATCCGTATGGCTTGCAAATTGTAGAAGCCTCGGATGTGTAACCAGAGAAGGTTCCCATTGTTTTCATTCTGGTAGGATGTAGAATAGCATTATGTTGTTTTATATGCCATTAGAGTGAAAACTTAGTCTTTTTGCTAGCAGTTGCTGCTAGGGCATCTATACCATTTCGTTCGTTGCAATCCGGGACTGCAGGCTGGGGTTTGTTTTGGTTGGATCAGAGAGAGCAGCATATGTGCCTTCTGATGAGAGACTAATAAGTTTCGAAACCGGTAGAGGTGCTTGCTGCACTCTCTGATTGGACTAGAATATGGTTCGGCTGTATTTTCGTTTTGCAACGAAATTTAAAATGTTTATTCATTTAAGAAAAAAAAATTCTGAAGTAGAAGTCTTCTTCTTCCTCCACTTTGTGGTATCTTATGCTAATTTAACGACTCTTGTGTCCGCCATTCTACTGATGTGATTGTTCCATTCTTTTTTCTCTTTAGTGTCAACTTATTTATACCTTATACATTAAATTTTGTTCTGAGACATTCTGTCTATTTTGAGATTTGGTTTTGATTAAAGATCTTTCACAGTTTTTCTCTCGAATTCATTATTTTCAATATTTGGAGGATAGTTCAGAGAAATAAGGAAAAAAATATCCTGTTGGTGACACAACCCCCTCCAGGCCGAAACCAATTTTTTGAGTAGTATGGACATCTATATTATTAACCTATATGTTTCCTGCAGCCGATTTTGATGATATACATAGTTATAAACAAATGAAGATCAAAAAACGGTAAATTTTCGCTTTTTTCGTCTATAACCAAAAAGTTAAGTATTTTAAACAAATTTGAGAGTGAGAAACTCATAAATCGTATAAAAAACTTCAATATGGCGTTCGCTGAATATGTCTATCCTTATTGGTTGCTTAGAAAATTGCAAAATAAATCATAAATTTTGAAAGACGAAGCAAGTTTTCAATCCTAATAGTAAATTAATAATATTGAAAAATATTAAAAATCACTAAAAGATTTTTAAATTGAAAACTTATTGGTATATTTTCATGGTAACACCTCCAAGACTTCTATAATTTGCAAGTCATATGGATGCTGTAGTGAAGACGAAAGGGAAGGAATTATACTCCTTGCAATTCACATCCCCCGTCTGCAGCCGGCAAAGTTCCAACTGAAAAATGCACCTGGTTACTCTACGGAGTAATACGAAAAATAAAATAAAAATGTGTACCATTTTTATTCGGTTGCAATGCGAAGGCAAACCAATCTTACTTTTTAATTAGAATACGGAGTGCAGTCCAGTTCCTTTAACCGCGATTTTCTGCTCTTATTGGAGCTTCATCAGAAGAAACGTAGGCACTGTTCTCCATACTCCATACTCATACGTTTCTTCTGATGAAGCTCCAATAAGAGCAGAAAATCGCGGTTAAAAGAACTGGACTGCACTCCGTATTCTAATTAAAAAGTAAGATTGGTTTGCCTTCGCATTGCAACCGAATAAAAATGGTACACATTTTTATTTTATTTTTCGTATTACTCCGTAGAGTAACCAGGTGCATTTTTCAGTTGGAACTTTGCCGGCTGCAGACGGGGGATGTGAATTGCAAGGAGTAGAATTCCTTCCCTGTCGTCTTCACTGCAGCATCCATATGACTTGCAAATTATAGAAGTCTTGGAGGTGTTACCATGAAAATGTACCAATAAGTTTTCAATTTAAAAATCTTTTAGTGATTTTTAATATTTTTCAATATTATTAATTTACTATTAGGATTGAAAACTTGCTTCGTCTTTCAATTGCCAGATGGCGCTTGCCACCTATTATCATCACTTTGGTTGCGATGTGTGGGAAAACCTCTCGATGCAATTTAGTTGGAGTATGGAGAACAGTGCCTACGTTTCTTCTGATGAAGCTCCAATAAGAGCAGAAAATCGCGGTTAAAGGAACTGGACTGCACTCCGTATTCTAATTAAAAAGTAAGATTGGTTTGCCTTCGCATTGCAACCGAATAAAATGGTACACATTTTTATTTCATAAATTTTGAGTTTATATAAATATTCATAACTGAAGTAAAATTTAATTTAGAACGTTCTTATTACACGGAATGCTGAGACTTCTGGTGCTTAAATCATACACTAAATTTCAAAGCAATTGGTCAAATAGTTTGAAAGGTATTTAATTTGTTTTTCCCAAATTAATTTTTAGATATAAGCTATAAGTCAGAAAATGATGAAGTTACACTAATACTTTGGATAGTTTATGAAAGAAGAAGATTTATAGTATTAATTTAATTAAAAAAAATGACAAAAAATAATTCTAAATACTGCAAAATTATTTTGCAAAAACATGTGAAATTAATAAAGGGGGGGCTAACTTCAACTCTAATTGTCCTAGGACAATTGTTTTTCTTTCTAAATGTGTATAAAAATTCAGTCTTTTCAAATATGAAAAAATAATTTTTCTACGGGTAACGGTTAAAAAGTTATTCTAATTGTGTATAAGTAAGCAAAAAATCGACGTGTTTCGCAAAATAATTTTACATTGTTTAAAATTACTTTTTTTAATTTTTTTTAATTAAGTCAATAGTATAAATGTTCTTCTTCCATAAACTGTCAGAAGTCTTACTGTAACCTCATAATTTTCTGACTTATAGTGTTGCAACAAAAAATGAATTTGGGATAAACAAATTAAATAACTTTTAAACTATTTGACCAATTGCTTTGAAATTTAAAATATAATTTAAGCACCAGAAGTCTAAGCAATTCGTGTAATAGCAATAGGCCAGGAACCGAAGCTTTTCACCTCGCAATTTTTACAGAATGGATCGATTTGCTTGAAAATTTGAGAATAGTAGTGGATAGTCCAAGGATCAAAATCTATATGATTCCGAATGGCGCTTTTACCATGGGGGTGGTTGCCACCCCATCTCGGGGGTGCAAATTTTTTATTATATTTTGACCGCAAAAGTTAATAAAAACATTCATTCTAGACAAAAAATGTTCTATACATTTTTTTGATAAAATTAATAGTTTTCGATTTATTCGCTATCGAAAGTATTAGTTTTGTATAGATAAAATCAATGTTTTTCGATATACTCATTTCCTATTCACTCAAATTTTGCCGTAGAAAAATTTTTTTCAAACCAAATTCTTGGGAATTAAATACCCTACAATTTTCTATTGAAACATTTTTTCGTATCCCTGATGCTAATATTTCTATTCTGAAGAAAATTGCAATTTTTACCAAACTAAAAAAATTCGTTATTCGCTTTTAACTCCAGTTTTTAAAAAATCAATCATTTTAAGCCAGTCAAACTTCTAGAATCTATTAAAAATTAATACATTAATAAATAAAAATTAATAAGACCAATGACTAAAAACACCGCCAACTTACATTATTATGCTTCCAATTAGATTTCTCCTTTTTTTTTCAAAAAAATATATTGATTTTTTAACCGTGAATTTTTTTGTAGGTTCTTATAAAATCTATAAGTCTATTAATATTAAATCTTTTTAAAATCCTCAGTCGCAAAAAGAGGTGACTTTGAAAGGGTTGGTAAAGGTGGTTTTTGCATGTTATTACAAGTTTTAATTGTCAATAGCTCATTCAATTTTTGCCGTAGAAAAATTTTTTGCAAACCACGTTCTTGGGAATTTAATAAGCTACAATTTCATTTCGAAACATTTGTTCGTATGTCTGATGGTAATCTTGCTATTCTGAAGAAAATGCCATTTTTTTTAAAACAACAAAAGTTCGTTATTCGCTTTTAACTCCATTTTTTTTAACTAATTATTCTAAGCTGGTAAAACTTCTCGAACCTATTAGTAATACATAAATAAAAAAGACCAAAAACAGTTAATGACTAATTTTAATTAGAATGGTGATTAAGAGGTTGCTTGCGATCACTTTTTCGCTGACAAAAATGGGGACTGACATTCTTTTCAGTATAAGTCACTTAATTTTTGAGCTACAGACTTTTTTTTATTTTTGGAGATAGATAATTTTAAGTACTTTAAAATAGTTTGAACAAGTTGACCTCGAAAAATGCATAGTTTTCCCGTCTTTTGGCTTTGAAACTACATACAATATTAGCATTTGGCGAAGAAGAGCCAACATATAATAGAGTATAACTCGATTACTATTGGTCTTTAATAAAATTTAAAAAACGGTTTTGTTTATTTTTTTAAAAGCTCCATTTTTCTTAAGTAAAGTTGTTGTGATAAAACGAAAACTTTTGGAGATATTAGCAGAAAACCTATTAAAAACATTGATTTTTTCGATACAAAACTAACACTTTCGATAGCGAATAAATCGAAAACTATTAATTTTATCTTTACTTGAGAAGGGTAATTGTTTTCTTCCCTGGTTGTTTCTTTCTTCTATCGTCCGGTCTACGTTTCGTTCTTGTGTGATGGTACTACTACATTGTTTGATTTGCTTGTCTTGATAATGTTAAGAAGAAATGCGTTCAATGTGCTTCCCCGTTTAGGATTTTGTCCTCTTCAGGGTTTGAGGTGAATGTATTGTGTTGGCAGCAAAAGCAAACAGTCCGAAAGACACACTGGGGTGAGCGCCGTGTCCTGGTGTTCTTGGATCCTGGGTTTGCCGGATGGTGGTGTCCAGAAGGCTAAGAAGTCAACAGAGAAGAAAGTTTGATGGATTGTTGTTGGTTCCATAGACATTTACGTGTACTGTCCGTGCTTTGCTCTCGACCAATCTCCCTAGAAACCATTGTACAACGACAGGCGAACCTGCGTCCCTCGTCGGCGGTCAGGAGGTGGCTTTGAGTGCAGCGTGGACAGTGTGCGTTCGAGTGGAGAAAATAGTTGCGGCTATTGTCTTGGGACGAACAGGTATAATTGTGCAATGAAGTTGGGAAACCGCAAAAAACCAACTTCTCCCTGTTCGGGGTAGGGAAGAGGAAGTGTTAGAGGTGGGTACGGTAGGCTAACGGGGTAGCCTCAAGGATGTTTTCGTACTCCACCGGGAGTTCGTCAATGCATGTTTGCATTAGAGCGGACGGTACATGAATCTTTTTGCGTTTGGGCTTTCGGTGGAGTACGTGGCCGGAAGATGAACAGGAACATTTGAGAGATTCTTGTGTGTCGGAAGGGGGGCCGTTGATTACTTTGATTGTGAAGTTCCTGTTCAGAGAGTTTATTCTCTCGGTGATTTTGGGGGTGTTCGAGATGTTATGGATTTCGTTTGAGGGATATCGCCAGTGCTCATAGTTGCATCTACGCAAGATTCTACGTTCTGTTCTCAACAACCTCTCTTGTTTTTGTCTTGAGCAAAGAGAGTAGATACATGATTTGTACTCCATGACGGGTCGAATAAAGGTCTTGTAAGTGTGGATGAGAGTCTTCTTGTGTGTCTTGCCAATTTTTCCCGAGAGAGCGTTGAGAAGTCTGGCCCTGTTCCTTACCCTATCTAAAGTTGCCTTTAGATCTGCGTCCCAGTTGAGAGTCCTGGTAAACAGTACTCCCAAATAGTTCGCAGTCGGGCTAACAACAAGCCTTTCTCCCAACAGTCTCAGTGGATATTGGTCGTCTTCATTGCGTATGATTCTATTTGACACAGAAGGGGCGCGAAACACAATTGTTGTTGTTTTGTTCGCGTTCAGCGTGACTCTCCACTTACAACACCATTCGCCGACGCCGTCCAACAGAGCCTGGGCTCTTCTGAAGAGGAGTCTTGGGTTGTATCGAGAGGTTGTTGAGAGCAGAGTCGTGTCGTCTGCATAGAGAAACAGCCGAGTACCTGGGATATTTTGGTTAGTGATGTCGCTGTTGTAGATGATGTACAACAGCGGTGCTAGGACTGAACCCTGGGGAACTCCAGCTTGTGGAGTGAAGGGGTGGACCTTTGATCGCCTATTCTAACTCTGACAGTACGGTTGTGGAGGTAGGAGTGTACAATTTTGGTAAATTGCAATGGTAGCCCGATGTCCAGAAGTTTCCGAACAAGCCCGTCGTGCCAGACCTGGTCGAAAGCCTTCTGCACATCCAGAAATGTGGCTATGGCGAATGAACCATCGTTGATGGTTTGAGTAACTTTGGTAGTGAAATCTATTAATGCATGTTTAGTAGATTTACCTGACTGGAATCCGTATTGGAATTTTGGTATGATATTGTAGTTTTCGAGAAAGTCATTGAGCCTCTCTTTTAGGATTAGCTCAAGAACTTTACCCAGAGTATTGATTAATGAAATTGGTCTATAGGATTCCACGTCGGTTGGGGGTTTGCCTTTTTTCAAAAGCATGATGGTGTTGGCCACCTTCCAAGGAGTAGGAAAGTGGCTGTTTTTGAGACATGCATTGAATATTTTAGTTAGAAGAGGAATGATACTCTCTGGAAGTTTTTTGAGGCACCTTCGGTTGATGCCATCAGGTCCGGGAGCGCTGTTTTTGCCGATTTGGCAAAAGCTCTCCGTTTCCCTGTCTGTGAGGGGGTCCATGATAGGATCATAGACTGGAATGTAGTGGTTGAGAGTAACATTTACAATGTATTCTGTGTTGAATTTAAATATGCGATCAAAGTTCGGGTTATCTGGAGTTTGAAAATTGTTTTGAAGCGAATTTCTGAATGCTTCGGCTTTCCCTTCTGGGGAATTGACTATGTGATTGTTGACCAACAGATGGGATGGTTGAGATATTTTTTGTTTTGTTAGGACTTCGAATTTTTGCCAGAATTTACCTCCGTCTCTGTAGTCCAGTTTTGAGGTAGCATCTTCCCACCGGCGAGCCGTTAGGACAGATATCTCCCTCTTTATCCTGGCACAGATCCGGTTGTACTCTGTTTTGATTAGTGGGTTTCTGTTGGCCTTGTATTGATGTAGAAGACGTCGTTTTTGTTGGATTTTGGCAATGATGTATTGTGGAAGTGCCGGTGATGTATAGGTTATTTGTTTGAGTGGAATTGCGTGCGTGATCGCCTCAGTGATGAGGTTCTCGATTTCGGTTGCACTGGTGTCGATACTGTCGTTAGTATCGAGTTCGCCTAACATAGGGAGATTTTGTGTGATGAAGTTTTGGAATTCAGTCCAGTTAGCGTGACGATAGTCTCTTATAGATCTTGGAGGGTTTGGTTGTTTTGGAATTAGTATGTCGGTGTCGACAAGAAGAGGTACGTGGTCTGACGTTATTGAATCGCCCGTGTGGCATCTATCCCCGAACCGATCCAGAATGTTACTAGTAACTAGGATGTGGTCGACAATAGAGGCCCCATTGGCGTTCAAAAACGTGAATTCAGTGTTGGTGATTCTTGAAATGGGAAGGTCTAGTAGATAATCCGTGAGGCGGATGCCTTCTGGGTTTAAGCGGTGATCACCAAACTGAGTGTGTCTACAATTTAGGTCACCCATCAGCACGGCCTTGCTAAGCGTTGAAAAATACTCAAGCAAGTGCCTGCTGAGTGGCTGACCCGGGTGTTTGTAGTAAGAGACTATCGTGAGGGTTTCGTTATTGGGGATATGCACGTCGATTGCCAGGAAGTCCACATCAGGTGGACGAAAATTTTGTGGGAATGTTTGTGTGTTGTGCGGTATTCCGTGTTTCACGAGTATACCATTCCCACGTGAAACCTGACAGCGGCTTCGATGGATAATCGAATATCCTGCGAAGTGTGGATCGTTTTTCGACAGAGTATCTGTGAGTGCGAGGATCTGGATGTTGTGCTTCGACAGGATATTCTTGATGAGGGGTCTCTTTTTGGAGAGACCCTGACAGTTGACTGTGCCTAGGGTGAAATCCATAAAGGGAGGGTTTTAGTGGTTGGAGCGGAATGTCACCGTGACATTGCTCCCGTACCCGTGGACCACTGTCGATTGGTCGTAGACTTGGCTAATTAAATTAGCCGTGATTGCAGCGATATGTTCTCGAAGTTCGGGCAACAAGTTCAGCAGCAGAGCAGTCTGAATCGACAAGATGTTCTTTGTTTCTGTTGGGAGTTTGAAAGGGGGGAATGATCTTTCGATCGTTAGTGGCTGTATTTCGTGTTGGGCGGAGGGGATGGTGTGTCTTTGTGGACACTTGTTGGAGTATGCGGGGTGGTCACCGCCGCAATTCGGGCATTTGGGTTCCTGCTGTTTGGTGCAGGCGCTGGATTTGTGGTTGCCGCCGCAGTGGGGGCAGACGAATGTTTTTTGAGGGCATTCGTCGATGGAGTGTCCGTTGATGCAGCATTTGCTGCAATATTTTGGGGTGGGGATTGTAGGATCGGAGCCATGAGGAAGTTCGGCATTGTAGATCTCACCATCTAGAGTTATGCCTCGGCTCAATGCTGACGTGAATTTCTCCAAGGATTTGGTCACCACCTTGATCACTTTAGAGTCCTTGCCTGTTTTATAGGCTTTGACTCTCCACAGTCTTTCGACTGGGAATTGTTGTTCTGTGAGCAAGTCAGTGACCTCCTGCTCGGAGTAATCCACGTCGATTCCAGTAATGCAGAGGAGGTAGGTGGGCTCTTTAGTGGAAGTGTTAGCATTTCTGCTACGGCTGTGAACCGTAACCATGGTTTGGCCAGTTGCTGTGTGGATAGCTTTTTCTATATCCCCTGCATTTATCGGATTGAAAAGTCGAAGGTGTGCGATTCCATGAGAGAGTACTTTACAAGAATGGATTTTGTTGGCTAAGAGAGTGGTGGCATTTATTTGCCGAAAGAAGGTGCGTTTGTTACACAGATCTTTTGGGAGATCTTTGATGAGATATTCGGACAGTGTAGGATCGTTTATGGCGTTAATGACGTTTTGGTTTCTGGCTTGGGTTTTGGGGCGTGGATTGGCTGCGGCATTGGCATAAGACATCTGTCTTAGTTGTCTTCTTTGGAAGACGAAATCGTTGGGTTCAGGATTGTTGGAAGCGCTGATGGATGCTTGTTGTTGAGAAGAGGGTTGTTGTTGCGTGGGTTGTTGTTGCGATTGTTGGGGTGCTTGTTTAGACGGTTGGGTTGGAATTTTTGGTATAGCACCATGCTTATTCCGAGCGCTCTGACGCTGAGGACCAGCCTGTGCTGGTGTCAAAGGCGGAAAATCGTTTGCATATCGCTGCAGAAGGGGGTTGGAGGCGTCGTCCCGCTCGACGGTGTGATGGTCATACCCAGGTATTTATATGCGTCGCAATGTTTAATACTTTCTCCATTCCCCAGTGTAAGGTCCTGCTGTGTCCCACCGATACACATATATTCGGTCTTCTTTATGTTTATTTCCAAACTACCTTTTTTGTACTCCTCTATTAATTTCTTTGTCATATATTCAATATCTTCGTAGCCTTGCGCTAGTACAAGTTGCTCGTCTGCAAATGACAAAGTGTATATTGTATTGTTGTTGATCGGTAATCCCATGTTTCTGCATTTGCGTTTTTAGAGTTTGCTCGAGGTAGATCTTAAATAATGTCGGTGAAAGGCAGCACCCTTGTTTTAGGCCTTTGCTAATTTGGAATCCTCTCGATAGCCTGCTTCCAACTTTCACCCTTGCTGCAGTTTTGGTATACAATTGTTTCGCCGCTGTTATTAAATTTGCGCTTATATTGGTTTTCTCTAATGCTTTCCCATAGTTTGTTTTGTGGGATGCTATCATACGCTTTTGTAAGTCCACATATAACAGACGCACCTCCTGGTTGACGGCCAGTTTCTTCTCAATAATTCTAAACAAATAGCAAAAGTTCACTTTCCTTTAATAGTCCATTTCTTCTATATCAATGTATCTTTTTCTCCTTTAAAATGTTTGCGGATATTTCGATCGGATACGTTTGTTGTACGTTTTGATTTGGTGTTTCTCTTTTATCTGCTGCTGTGCCTAGATATTTGAATTCTTCATCTTCATTCTTCAAAAAAAGTTATATAATTATGTAATATCTCGTCTTTATTGTAGTTTTCGTATAAAGTATCTTGTTTTATTCAAGTCAGTACTGTACCACATTTTTCCTATTCATATATTATTTTTTAACCCTATTTTAAAAGATCAGCAAACTACAGGTTTGTTGTGGATTGGGTAGAATTTTTTACCAATGACTATGGCAGTGTAATTGAATTTAAATAGTTAGAGTCCATGAATAGTCTTATCTGTCTTTGGTAACAGATAATACTTTAGTAATATGGTTTACATATGAATATCATTTCATTATATGGTTAAGGGTCGAGCAAAACTATTGAATAAATTCATTTTTTCGAGAAAAATCCCTAATTTTCTTTTTAAATTATTAAAAAAATTTTATTTTCAAATTATCTTTTATCTTTAATAAAGTTAATTATCTTTAAAATTTTTATTTTAAATTATGATTTTTTGGTATACATATCATACTTGTGGCGTTATTGTATCATTATGAACGTGGTGAAGTATTTGATGATTTTTTTCGCCTATTCTCGAAATAATGAATTTATTCTATAATTTTGCTCCTCACAGTATTTCTTACTTCCGACTATGTTAGTTATTATTTTAAAGGTGTTTACGAGTACATCGTAGAAATTCTCTGTACACGATTACTAGGGGCCGAGTTAATATAATAAGTCCGTGACTTTTTGAATGGAAAATACGTTTTTATATAAAAAAATATTTTATTTTTCAACATAGTCTTCGTTTCGTTCTATATACTTAGTCCAACGTTTCTTCATTTTTTTAGCCCTTCTGTAGTTTCTAAAGATTGGTGGCTTGTTGGAAAGGTTCAGTCGTTGGCATATCCAAACTTCCGAGATTCGGTTGCAGGCATGTTCGCAGTATATGTAAATAGTAAAGGGGTAAGAACAGAACCCTGTGAAAGGCCATTATTAAATTTCATATGTATGCTCATCTTTCCCTTTATTACCTGGAAGGTTCTGTTTGTCAGCTGGTTGCCAATGAGATTAATTATCTTACTGCAAGGGATAATACGGGACACTTTATATATTATTCCTTGTCTCCAAAGAGTATCATACGCTGCTGTTAGATCTACGAATGCTGTTGCTGCTTTTTATTTCATTTGAAAACTAGCTTCTATAAAGTTTGTTTTACACTGTACACGACATGGCTCATACAGGTTCGATAAGGACAGGAATCTGCTTGTTTAGTGGGAGCATTTTCAAGTATCCTGTGACTAATTTTGTTGAGGAGGAGCTTTTCTATGTTTTTCTCTTACAAGCCAAATGACACATCCAGTAACTTTTAATATCCACACGCATCCACATAAAAAAAGTATATCCTGGTAGAAGACTAGTAAATGGAAAACAACAAATTTGTTGGCAAAACTATAATCAGTTTTAACAATTACATAAACAGGACATATTCACTCACTTATATTGACGTCATAGAAATTTTTAATAAACACAGAACTATTTGTTTTGATACAGAAATGAACACAGAAAAAAATTACATTTTATCAGAAAAACTTTCACGAAAGCAATTCATTCACCAATAAATAAACAAGAAAGACAGCACTCACCACATACATTTGAATGGCTTAAAATAGTCTTAATGCACACACATAAAGAACACTAGATTAGAATAGAGGAATAAACAATGACACAAAAACAAATTGAAACATTCACAGAAAAGACTAACATGAAACAATTCATTTTAACAATCCTTTTCGTTTAGATCAGGGCATTTACAACAAAAAACGCTAGAATAAATCGATTGTTAAATGTATGTTCCTATTGACCTGCACCTATTGACTTGCAACTTTTTGCATTGTGTTCGTGATGACGACAGTAAAAAAAGTCTACAATAGAAAAATTGGTGGAAATGCCTAATTGCATTTAAAATGCATAAAATGCTTCCAACAGTGCATAAACATGTCAAAATAGTATACTGGGGGCCATATTTCTGTATTCAGAGGGTTTTAAGGTTACTATATATAAATACTCCATCAGAACCGATCCCCAGAGCACCTGGTGCCCAGAGTTACAGCTATGGTACGTCATCTTTTGGAGTTTTTATGTTTTTTGCCACTAAATTGATGCAAACAGATTACCAGGGTGTTTTGGGTTTGTTGAACAGGAATGTGACAGGAATAGATCCTCGAAGCCCCTAGTGCCAAAAATGACTGCTATGCACACTATCTTCCAGAATTTCGGAGGTTTCTGGCACTAAATTGATGTAAGCAGGGTCCTTGGGGGATTTTGGGGTTGCTGAGTACGAATATGAGGTAGGTGGAAGGCTTCTGGAATATCTGATGTCCAGAATGACGAATAATAACGTCAATACTTAATAATGCGATCAAATTATCCACAATGGACACCAAATATTCCAGAGGCCTTCACCTACGTCATAATCGTACTCAGTATCTCCAAGGGGTTCAGTTCTGATGACTGACAGATTTGTGTTCAGCAACCCCAAAACCTCTTAGTAATCTGTTGCCATTAATTTAGTGGCGAAAACCCTTGAAACTCCACAAGATCATATTCCTCAGCAGTGACCCTGGGCATTAAGTGTTTCGGGTGTTGATTTTGATGACGTGTTCATGTTTAGCGATCCCAAAATCCCTGTTTGCATTAATTTAATACCGAGAACCCACGTAAGTCCAGATGACGTACCTTAGAAATAACCGTGGATACCAGGTGATCCATGGGTCGGTTTTATTCGCGTACTCATATTCAGCGACCCCAAAATTGTACACTCATTTTTTCATTGTAGACTTTTGTCCTGTCGTCTTTCTGAACACAATGCAAAAAGTTGCAAGTCAGTAGGTGCTGTATTTAAAAATCGATTTATTTTTTCCTACGTGCTCTGGTCTAGTTTTACGTACTTTAATTTTACTAAATTAATACTTACTTCTTGTTTAAGGCTCCTGGTCAGCATCGACCAGTCCCACTCGGTCGCCGTCGCCTTCCGGAGGAAGACATAACTCGAAGTTTGGCGGTTTTGGCTTCTCCAGAAAAATGGATTACGGTACGACCAGTTTGTGTCAAAGATCTCGATCACCTAGTCCTACGAACTCATCGCTGCCGCATCATCAGGGCCCACCGTTTATTGGTGAGATTTTCAATGGCATGAATGGATATTGGTGAATGCTGTCTATTCGTGTGTTAAGTGTCGTGGGTCTTGGTCTTGATTGTAGATTCGGCGCTTAATTCGGTTAGAGAATATACAGCCAAAAATAATAACTGGCACATTAAACTTTCGAATTAATAAGAGCACAATTGTAAATAAAAATTACTTGATTTACTGATCGCGTGTAAACGTAAGTACGACATGATAGTATAGTATGGTGCATCGGGGTAGGCGTACCTGTGAGCCCTTCAGATACTTAGATCTCCTACGGCGGGTCCGTTATATCACCCCTATCTTACAGACCAGATCCATAAGAACCCGGTTTTCGGCGTTTCTTGGACCTAAGTTGCACCGGGCTCCCATGTCTTTCAGTATCAGCAGGGTCTGCAAAACTCAGCTCCTTCTGTCGATGCCACCCCGAACGTCCAATCTTTCAGCGATCTAGCTCGGCTGCATAGAAGCCGATCTCAGGATCTGTCACCTCTGATAGACCAAAGCCGGGAACTTCCAGAGGACATGTGAGGAGGTTTCCTCCTCCTCATACATAGAAGGCACCGTGAGCCATCCGCCAATCTAAGCAGATGAAAGTGCCGTCGGAGACTACAATAGTCGGTGAGCATACTGACCACCAGGGAGCATATTCTACGATCTAGAAGACGAAGTTGGGCTGTGAGATTTTTGGATGGCCCCACTATGTGGAGCTTAGCCTATCTCAAACCTCCACAACTGACCCAGGCGTCCTGGAACCTTCACAGAAGAAGCTCCCTGAGATTACACCGACCAATATTGAAGGGCACGCCAATCACAGGTCGGGTGCTACAGACAGAGTGGTTGGCGCTGTCTTGCCAAGGCGTCAGTCCGTTCATTTCCTTCCACACCTGTGTGTCCCAGTACCCATATTAAGCTAACCCTGTTGATCAGAGCAACATCATCCAGTGCTCTCTTGCACTCATGAACCAACCAGCTTAGAGCTGATCTTGGGCAATTCCAAAACCCTTAGCTCTGCCTGGCTGTCAGAGCAAATAAAGATGCTCCTGGTTTCAAGGCAATATTAAAAGAAACTATAGACAGAAAATATATATACATATAAGATAGAACTAAAAAACAATGACAAATTGGATCCCATTACTAGAAAGGATCCCATCATCACCAAAGGACGTCACCAGAGATTGAAATAAGTTACGATAAGTGTTAAATGAAAAATAGTTAAGCACTAGCTGAGAATAATGTCAGTCGAAATGGGATCAACAAAGGAAGAGGATATAGAATGGGAAACAAAGAAGTAAAAATACTCTGCTACGCAGACGACGCAATATTGATAGCCCAAGATGAAGATAGTCTGCAAAGATTAGTCCACAGATTTAACATAAGAGCAAAGGAATTCAATATGACAATTTCATCTCAGAAAACCAAAACAATAGTAATCAGTAAAGAACCAATCAGATGCAAAATAGAAATTGATGGTATCAGTATTGAACAAGTAATGGAAGTAAAATACCTTGGAATTACATTGTCAAGTTACGGAGACCTAGACAAAGAAGTGAGAAATCAAGTACAAAAAGCAAATAGATTGGCAGGATGCCTTAATAACACTATATGGCGAAACCGATATATTAACACTGAGATGAAGTCAATAATTTATAAAGCCAGTGTAAGACCAATAATGACATATGCATCTGAAACAAGACCCGATACAGCCACAACAAAAAGACTTCTGGAAACGGCAGAGATGAGAGTACTGAGAAGAATTACAGGAAATACACTGAGAGATCGAAAGAGGAGCGAAGATATTAGAAGACAATGTAGCTTACAGTGTATAAACGAATGGACACTAAATAGAAAAAAAGAATGGAACAACCACATTACCAGAATGGGGGAGACACGTGTGGTCAAAATAGCACGAGATAAATCACCAATCGGCAGAAGAAGTATCGGCCGACCGCGCAAAAGATGGAGTGACAACCTTCCATAGAGGTATCAATCCGCCAATGAACAAGCAGAATTGCTTATAAAGAGGAAGAAGAAGAAGAAGAAATGGAATTTACTACACATTTAAGAAAGCGGCATCAAAAAGGCCACAATCAAGGGGGTACCATGATCTAAATAATGCCGCAGAACTAAGTGTGATATGGAAAGTATAAAATATTGAAAAGTGGAGGATCTAAAGAAGGCCGATGTCAAATTTTAAATACATGATTACTAAGAGAGAACAATAGAGATCAAGAGAGAGAAGTAGAGAGAGATAGACAGAGAGAGAAGGGAGGGGGGAGAGAAGGGAGGGGAGAGAGCGAGAGAGAGTACACTATCTAAGAATGTCCTAGGCATTAATCTTATATGTTATGATCACGTTATTGCCTTATTTTAAGTAACTGAAAACTCTTTAAGTGAAATTTAATAAAAAAATTTCCTTTTGGTAAAAGGTATATTAGTTTAAAAAGCCCTAATGGGCTACAAACATATCAACAAAACGTTTTCGCTCTGTAACAAGAGCATCATCAGTGTTACAAGAACATGGTGAGCCAACCAAAAATTATAAGGTCAAATCCTTTCAAAAAACAGACAAAAGTCTAATATAAATAAATACATCGAAAAATCCAAAGGATAGATAAAATTCCTAAGGGTACGGCCCTAGGGCAACATATGACTCTCACACGTGGTAAGTGGGTCAAAAGGTAACTAGGTCATTATGTTATAAGAGGTGGCAGGCAACTGACAGGATTCTTCCTTGTGGATTTTGAAAACTCTTTCTTGTTGGGATAATTAATTTACGTGACGTCAGCGATCGATGATATCAAAGTGCTCCTGCATTTTTCTCCTTGTTATGAAAATTTTATAAACCTTTACCTAAGGGGTAGGCGCAATACTGTTTAAATGCATTCATTTTTTTTTCGAATCCTGAGAAAACAAATAAGTATTTTTGAAAAATTTAAACACAAAATGAAAGATTACATTATTACATTATTATCGAGGGCCGATAGTGGCTGAAAACTTCTCTAATGTTTGTGTGAATGAGTTACAGGGGTAAAAAAAAAGAAAATTTAATGTGATATTTAATTTCAAATATTTCATTCAAAAAAAACTTTTTGTTTATTCTAAGTTACTTTTGGCCCTCGATAATAATGTAATATTTCCTTCTGCGTTCAAATTTTTCAAAAATATTTCTTACTTTTCTCAGGATTCAAAAAAAATATACATTTAAACAGCATTGGACCAATATTTTTCGTCTACCCCCTTAACGATAATTGCATCCAGAAATATATTAAGTAAGTACCCAATGGTACTAATATGTTCTAACCGAATTAAGTGTCAAACTATATAACAGATAAAATCATGTGAAAAGTGCTACACCTGAAAGATTTTTCAATATTTAATAAGCTTCAGTTCTTTTTAAGTTATTTAACTGATTTTAGCATCTTTGTTAATCGTTTTAGTATTGTAAAACTTTAGATATTTCTGTTTTCTTTTGGTTCTTCGATTAGTTTACTGTAATTTTCATTAGCTTACAGATATTTTTGGAAAAACCATTGTTGAGGATCCTGGTATTTTTCTGCCTAACCAATTTTTTCTTGGACTCATTTTCTTTGTCTCATGTCAGAATTTTTAACAATTTTTTATGAATTTCCGTATTGATAATTTTATAAATTTTGAGTTCTAAGCATTTGTGGCAGGACCTTTTTTGTAATTGTTTAGTGTGTAAGACATCTTGCATTTGTATTATATATGTGATATTATTAAAATAGACAAGACGTTCCAAAATGTTAAACTAGTTTATTCTGAGTGTAAGGTATAAAGAATTTACATAAAAATGGAAAATGTAAAAACAAGCTCTAAACTCTACAATAGAAGATTAAAATATCCAAATTGGCACCAAAGACTATCTCGTCTCGTGGTCTTGAGTTGGATATCGCCAGTAAATGAAATCCTATAAATGTGTAATACGATGAGATGATAGATACGCAGTGGCAGTTCCAAAAATTTGGGGGGGTGGTCATGAATCTTGAAGGTGATTTAATTACTTTTCTCTGATGCAAGGTAACTTAGTCTTACCAACCATAGGATAAGTGGGTTTTCAATTATTTTTTGGATGGACCTAATTTTTTTGTTTGTTTGACAGCTATCGATTTTTTTTCACCCCGTGACCCCGTGACACTCTCCTCTGGATCGGCCACTGGAGATATGCTTCATACTCTTAAGAAAATAGGACCACACATAAATAAAATCCTCACAGAAAAATATTACACATTTATAAACAAGTGTCCCCTAATTAGTTGCATCATTATTATGCTAAAGAAACTCAGTAACACGGACCTATAGAGTCTGGCAAAGGAAAAGTAACAGAAGAAACAACAAAAAGTAAATAAAAGTAAAAAATGTCCCCGACTGCACAATACCTACCTATACAGGGTGAGGCAGATAATTGGCCTATTAGAAATATCTCGAGAACTAAAGGCAACAGAATCATGAAAATTGGAATACAGGGGTTTTGAAGGATGATCTATTAAATGAAAATATTTTCATCTCTTTGCAACTTCCGGTTATATCGGAAGTTGCTTATAACTTCGTTTTTTTTAATGGGACACCCTATATATTTTTACATTTTTGGATTCTCTTCGATGTATTCTTTCTTAAAATATGAGGATTTGTAATGTTATACAGGGTATTTTAAAAGATAATTACGTTTTTTTATTAATTTCGTAGCAATATTCACACCCTGTAGAATTGTAGTAGTTTGACAACTAAAACTGTACTTACGTTCAAATGATTTTTAATATAGTCTACTATTGTTAAGAATCATTAGTATAGCTAAATTTTTAATTTTAGTATACAGGGTTGGTCGAAACTCGGAATGAGTATTTTCTGAGTTTTCTTAAATGGAACACCCTGTATTTTAGTATTGTAATGAAATGATATTTTATGGTACTTTTTTATTTCTTAAGCATTCCCTGTACCTAACTGCTTTAATTTGTGCTTAATTGTTAATCGCACCAACAATCTTAACTACGTAGGTATTTTGATAGCTAAACCATTATTGGTAATTTTAAGGATCAGTCTGGATTAATATGTATTTATTTCTGAAAAATTATTTGTGATTGAATATTTTCATGGCCAACCTAATAAAATGTTACGTATTTTTTGTTGCAATTAATGTTTAGCTTGAATCACCAATAACTCACAAATTAAAGCAGTTAGGTATAGGGAATACTTATAAAATAAAAAAGTACTATGAAATATCATTTCATTACAATACTAAAATACAGGTTATATTTAAGAAAACTCAGAAAATATTCATTCCGAATTTCGACCAACCCTGTATACTAAAATTTCAAAATTAGCTATACTAATGATTCCTAACAATAATAGACTATAGTAAAAATCACTTGAACGTAAGCAGAGTTTTTAATGTCAAACTATTACAATTGTACAGGGTGTGAATGTTGCTACGAAATTAATAAAAAAACGTAAATATCTTTTAAAATACCCTGTATAATATTACAAAATCTCATATTTTAAGAAAAAAGATATTGAGGAGAATCTAAAAATGGAAAAATATACAGGGTGTCCCATTTAAAAAAACCAAGTTATAACCGGTATAACCGGAAGTTGCAAAGAGATGAAAATATTTTCATTTAATAGATCATCCCTCAAAACCCCTTTATTCTAATTTTCATGATTCTGTTGCCTTTAGTTCTCGAGATATTTCTAATAGGCCAGTTATCTGCCTCACCCTATATAGGTATTACAAAAGGAGTCTTTCATTTAACCAAGCCAAGAAAAAGGGCAAACAAAAAAAAAACAGAAAAATCTTAAACAAGGATAATATTATTTGTAGGATTTGCCGTAATGTTATTCATGACTTAAAATGTAATACTATTTTCAAACTGCTAAAGCAGTTAATGCTGAGGTGTGAATATTAATGAGTTAAAAATTTACTGAGAATAGTTCGTAGTTGAATACTGCTTACCAAGTGGTAGATTTGTTTTTACTATAACAAATTACTAAAACAGAAACGTCAAAATCTGAAAATAGCTGTTGGAGTCCAATGAATAAATTAATATTTCTATAGATTATTTGTGTATGTATTTAATATATATTATCAGTAGTAATTGCACAAGAGCTCTAAAATTATTGAATTTTTCCCGAGTGTCACTTTGGCAGTTTTAATTTCACGAGCCGAAGGCAAGTGAAATTATGTCAAAGTGTCACGAGGGCAAAAATTCTATATTAATTTTAGAGTTCGAGTGCAATTTGTTGCTATTATTTCATGAATAAAACTGTTCAAAACCAAAATTTTATTGTAATTTATATATGTAAGTACCAATTAGTGAAATTAAACACACAGTTGTTATAAATATGTATTTGACGGTTGAAAGTCATCACTTTTATAATTTTTAAAACATTTGTCATTAATGTCACTGAATGTATTTTTTCGTAGCAACGAAGGGCATCTGACGTAATATGCTTAACGACGGGAGATTATCAAAAATTATCACCTTAATTTGCATGTCTGTAGCTTTCTATTGGCCAGAATCTCCTATGAATGAAATAATCAGAAAAATGTAGATATTTGCGCATTTCCCGCAATATATTTTTAATCTTGTTTATAGCATTTATATAGTTGAAAATTACCTAAGTACTAGAAACTTAGAAACGTACTTTTTCGCTGCTTACATTTAAGTACAAAATGTTTTTCAGTTTAATTTTGTAATTTTTTTATAGGGACATAGGGATCCGAAAAACCATAAAAAATTATTATATTTTGAATATATTTTAATAATTATACAGAGTATTCCTATAAACCAACAATCAAAATTACAATATGATTGAAACCACTTACCACTACATCTCTGTAAACAACACAGTCTTGGATGCTCCCAGAAGAGGTTGCTCTATATTAAGAAATCTCGACCCATAATGTCTCTCACGTTTTAAATTGGGAATAAATCGGGGGATCTCGGGGGCCTGGTCAAAATATTGACTCTAGCCTGTTAAGAGAAGTCCATGGTGACTCTAAATGTGTGGACTTCTGTTATCCCGCGGAAAAAGACATTGGAGCGTCTGAAGATATAGCATGAGGTGAGATTCCAGAATTTCTTCTACGTATCGGTGAGTTCTCATCTTTTCTCTGACGAAGATTAGAGGTCACCTTGAACCATACTCGATGGTACCTCACACCATAATCCCCACAGTGATGTGCAGGAGACGTTCGACAACAAAACTGTGGATTTCGTCTTTCACAGAGTCGTCTTCTTACCATGGCTCGCCTAAGGCTTGTATTCTCCTTATTTTCAGCATATCTAGAAACTATTTCAAGACCCTATCCTGATTTTTCTAATATGAAATGGGGTTTATTAGAAACTTATTTTGTATTTTTAGTTGGCAGACCTTGTTCATTAATAAATATTGTTAACATCTATCGATCCAAATTAAAATAGGAAATATAAAAAAACTGAAAACTTATAAATACTTTAAACATGATTTTATCAAAGTCTCTCAATGTTTCTATGCACAGTCAAACTCTCACTCGCATGAGACTTTGACACTCCCTTATAGGTGTTTGATGTGCCAAGAGAGTCATCCTTAGATCTTTTTATCGAAAATTCTGATTGATATTTTACAGCTGGTGCTGTGGTAGGTATACCGATGCAGAAATCTGCTGCCCATCAGGGCAACGTGCAGCACAGTCATCCGACGCTGGGAGGGCGTAAAGGTCAAGGAAGAAGACTGCCTCCGACTCCTTGCAAGCCTTCCACCCTACAGCTTCGGCCGGGGTCCATTAATTTCCCTAAACTCAACGCATCTCCTACACACGTAAGTAACGCCAAATTAATACCTTAGGTACCTTTTATGCATGCGTTTTTTGTCGCCTGTCGCTTGGGGACAGAAACGCCGCGTTCTCTAAAGTCATTGTGTTCTGTTAAGGCACATATACACTAGGTTGGCGCTCTTCGCTCCCTGCAACTGCTCCAATCGTTACGGCATGCGCTTCTCTACATATAACAGATTGGGGCACCGAGTCGGATAGCGCACTGTTGCACCGAGGGGGAGCGCCAACGTATCCACTATGTGGAGCAGTTACAGGAGCGCGGAGCACCAACATAGTGGATACGTGCCTCTATGCAACAACTTTGCGCGTCGGCGAGATTGTGTCACCGCGTTCTCAAATTCTGTCACACGGAATTAGAGAATGCGTGGTGACAGGCGTGTTAAAAATGCATTAAATTAAATTGGTGCTTTTATACAACGCTTTTATTAATTGTCGCTGATGGTTCGGTAGAAACTTATGTGCCTAGCAGTGATGGCCTATCTACAGATCTACCGGTTTTAGAAAGAATATAAAAATGCACTTATATTTTACTGAACAATAAATTCGATACAACAAAATTTTATCTTGGATTCGAAACTGGTTTCTTAGCTAGTAAACAATGTTCCGATTAGCTCTTAGTTTTTATCAAAATTAAGGTAATTTTACTTGTTAGAAAATTATCAAAGTTGGTATTATAGTGTATTATATAGTGCTTAATCCAATTTTGGGATCAAACTGTAAGTTAGACCATCTTTTTTACTATTATTTAACCAACAAACAGAAAACAACGGTTATAAATACCAGTACCGAGGTAATAATTAGCTTAATTACTAATGAATCTGTCTAAGTACCAGGGCCGTAATCAGGCAACATAGGCCCAATATGCAGGAAAGTCCAGAGGAGAGAACTTCTGAACTTCAAAATTCTCAACATGTTATAAATCCATCCAATCAATCAAAATTATATTCAACTGCTGTGAATCAACCTAACAAAAAATTACCCAGCAAAAAGCAATCCATTTTGTTCAATCCACTTCCAAATACTAAAATTGAAGATTATTTAAATGCCATAGCAACTAAGCTCGATCCCAATAAAATTCTCGCCATTTCCAGGATTGTAAATGATCGTATTTGCATATATTTTACTACTGAAGAAACAGTCACCAAATGTTTAAGAACAGATAATGGAACAATAGTAATCAATCAGGAACGTATCCAAGCCAGGAAATTAATCACACCAAGCGAAAAACTGATAATTTCTAATGTCTGCCAAATAATACCTCACAGTATTATAGAGACTGAACTACAAAATATTGGAATTCATCAAATAACTCCATTGGATTTTTTAAGAATAGGAACAACTAACTTTTTATTTAAGCATATCTTGAGTTTCCGACGTTATACTTACATTGCTCCTAAAAATTTGGAAAATATTCCTGAGTCTATATTAATTACCTATGAACAAATCAATTATCGAATTTATTTTTCACTTGAAAAAGAGTCATGCTACATTTGCACACAATAAGGTCATCAAGCCTCTCAGCGCACAAAAAATACAAACACTCAAACATCTATCGAAAATTCATCACCTACTACTCAAACAAAATTATATCCAAAATTGCCACCCCAACATAACATATGTTCATCCAACTATCCATTCTTCACAATCTTCACAACAATCTACCAGTTAACAATCAAAAGAAGTAATCAATACTTCTCTAGTAGATTCAAGTCCCATTCAAACACCTATCCAGACAGATAACGTTGAAATGAATAATCACAGGCAAAATCAACCTCCTAGATCCTCTGACACTCAATCGTCTAAACAAACGGTATCAGAAATATCGTCTTCTTCAACATCAGTAGACCAGAACCCATTCAAAGAACCTCTCCTTAAATCTAAGAAAGCAAGTCTGTTCCTGAAGATAATAAGAATTTAGCAGAAGATCTTATTAAATGCACTAGTTCTTTCTTCCAAGAGAATTCTGACAACAGATATTTAACCCAGAAAGAATTAATTGATTTCTTCGAAAACGCACACAACTCTGCTGATCCTCGTAGCATTGCTAAAACTTATACAGAAGATATCGAAAAACTACTCAATTTTTTAAATAAAATCCATCCAGTATTACCTGCCAAATATCTGAAAAGTCGCTGGACAAGATTAAAAACCAAAATTAATAAACAGTATATATGTTGTTTCTCTACTGATCACAGTGATTATAGCAGCGACGCCTCTGCTAACATTTAATCCTGAAGGGCTCACAAATTAGCTCTCCGCGATCTACCCTAATCATGACCATACCACATTTTTTTAAAAATGATTTTATATAGGGTGTCCCAAAAGTAGTGGAACGGTCGAATATTTCGCGAACTAAACATCGGATCGAAAAACTGAAAAATACTTGTTCAATCATTTTCAAAAAGCTATCCAATGACACCAAACACCAACCCCCACTACACCCCCTGGAGGTGGGGTGGGGGGTAACTTTAAAATCTCAAATGGAAACCCCTAGTTTTTCTTGCAGATTTGGATTCGTTACGTAAAAGTAAGCAACTTTTATTCAAGACATTTTTTCGAACTGTGGATAGATGGCGCTATAATTGGAAAAAACGATTTATCCTGATACCATAGGTAAATTATAGAAACTGTCTAATATCTCGAGAAATACACTTCCAAATGAGAAACTAAAAAAGAGGTTTTTAAAATTTTTCGAAAACCTATCGATAAACGCTAACATGACCCTCCAACCCACTCCCTGGAGGTGGGGTGGGGGTAAATTTAAAATCTTAAATAGCAACCCCTACTTTTTATTGCAGATTCCATTTCGTCATGAAAAATTAAGAAACATTTATTCGAAATATTTTTTAAAATTGCTGATAGATGGCGCTAATAAATCGTATTTTTCCAATTAAAGCGCCATCTATCAACAATTCTAAAAAATGTTTCGAATAAATATTGCTTAATTTTTCATGGCAAATCCGAATCTGTAATAAAAATTGGGGTTGCTATTTAATATTTTAAAGTTACCCCCCACCCCACCTCCAGGAGGTGGGTTGGAGGGTCATGTTTGGTGTTTATCGATAGGTTTTCAAAAAATATTAAAAACCTCTTTTTTGGTTTCTCATTTGGAAGTGTATTTCTCGAGATATTAGACCGTTTCTATAATTTACCTATGGTATCAGGATAAACCGTTTTTCCCAATTATAGCGCCATCTATCCACAGTTTGAAAAAATGTCTTGAATAAAAGTTGCTTACTTTTACGTAACGAATCCCAATCTGCAAGAAAAACTAGGGGTTTCCATTTAAGATTTTAAAGTTACCCCCCACCCCACCTCCAGGGGGTGTAGTGGGGGTTGGTGTTTAATGTAATTGGATAGATTTTTGAAAATGATTGAACACGTATTTTTCAGTTTTTCGATCCGATGTTTAGTTCGCGAAATATTCGATCGTTCCACTACTTTTGGGACACTCTGTATAACACTCTAAAGAAAATATTTGAGGATAAAAACGAAAATCAGCAAACTTTTCAATCAATAGAAGAGTAGGTAAAAAGATAGATAGTGGAAACACTGAAAGAGCCATAAACAACTGATATTATACCAATAGATGTGGAGTAAATATTAGTTTCGATCATAATAAATGGGATCAAGCGGAATTTAAAAATCATCATTATCATCAGTGGTACTACAGCCCTAGTTACGCATCCACCTTCCCCAGTCTATTTCGCCAGTCGTTTCTATTCATGGCCAACCCTTGCCAGTGTACTAGTGATGTTGAAAAAGTAACTATTCGTTACAAAGTACTCGTTACTTACGAATACGGAAAGTAACGATTACTATACAGAGAGGCAAATCGTTACTTTGATTACTCTGATTACTTCGTACCAATCGTATCCGAGCGAGTAACGACTATTGTATCTACTTTTATTACTTTGATTACTTTGATTACTTCGTACTTCGTGAAGGTCGTTATTATATCGGAATCCCTATACAAAATACCTACCTACTGAGAAATACGATTCTCGATATGATTACCGGTACTCAAATACAAAAGTAATCATAGTACTCAAAGTAACGAATACTGTAAATGATTACTTTATATAAAATACCTACCTACTGAGAAATACAATTTTTGATATGATTACCGGTACTCAAATACAAAAGTTTCAAAAGTAATCATAGTAATCAAAGTAACGAATACTGTAAATGATTACTTTATACAAAATAAATACCTACTGAGAAATACGATTTTAGATATGATTACCGGTACTTAAATACAAAAGTAACAAAAGTAATCATAGTAATCAAAGTAACGAATACTGTAAATTATTACTTTATACAAAAGTAACGATTTGTAACGAATTCTCGAAAGTAACTATAATCAACATCACTACAGTGTACTGCGTTGATCTTTCTCACGCCGTCGTCCGCACCGTCCATTTATCTCAGTGTTGGTCTAATTCTACTCCCATTTCCTACAAAAAAGAATGCCAAAGGGGTTCGTCTGGGTGGGTAATTTTATTCACTTTTGACAGATGTCTAGGCCAACTAAGACTACCTATTTTTATAAAAGATACTACATCTTTGCTATTTACTATTTTTTTATACTTCTCGTACACTACGAAATTACATGGTCTTCTCCAAACACCATTCTCGCCGATTAGTATCTTTCTTTCTAAGAGCAGCAGATGTCTATGTTCGTTTATTATCTCAGCACTGGTAGGATGAGTGTTCTCTACAGGGTGTTTCATTAAGAATGTTCAATCTCTGAGTTATAGATTCTAGACCTCAAATTATTAAGATTTAACCCAAATCACTTATATAAAATGTGGTTCCTTACTGAATTACAGGGTGTTTTATTTAATAATTTTAAAAATATTTTTACCCATTACTTTAAAACTATTTGACGTTTCCTTATCATACCTACTTGGCAGAAAGTGTGGCTACTATACATCCTACTAAATTATGATAAATAAACATTTCCAACTACTACCAGAGGCGTACGACAGGCGATACAAATTCTACGCCAAATCCCTTCTCTACGCCACTGGTGGAATTACTATTTTAGCTCAATATTTTCTATGTAAATAATATACTCTTCATTGGTAATGATAAAGTCATTAGTTTTCGAGATATTTGAAGTTAATATTTGATATTTGATATTTGAAGTTAACGACACAGTTATTTTGATTAATTTATGATATGATTCATATGATTATTATTTAAAAATTGTTTGTACCCAGTACTTAAAAACTATTTGACGTATCTTTATCATACTTGGCAGAAAGTGTAGCTACTGTACACCCTACTAAATTATGTTAACTAATCGTTTCTGGCTACTACCAGAGACGTACGACAGGGGAAAGTGACTGGTTAACCCTTCCCAAATTCTACGCCACTGACGGAATTGATATTTTAGTTAATTTTTAGATTTTCCAATCCTTTTTATGTAAATAATATATTCTTCATTGGTATCGATAAAATTATTAGTTTTCGAGACATTTGAAGTTAAAAATAAAGCTAGACAATACATTAATCAAAATAATTGTGCCGTTTCATTTTTATCTTCAAATATCTCGAAAACTAATGACTTTGTCGTTACCAATGAAGAGTATATTATTTACATAGAAAGTATTGTAGAATCGAAAAATTGCACTAAAATAGTAATTCCCCTAATGCCTAAGGGTTATCCATTCACTATCCCCTATCGTACGCCTCTGGCATTAGCTAGAAACATTTATTTATCACAGTTTAGTAGGGTGTATAGTAACCACACTTTTTGCCAAGTATGATAAGAAAACGTCAGATAGTTTTAAAGTAATGGGCAAAAATAGTTTTAAAATTAATAAATAAAACACCCTGTAACTCAATAAGGAGCCACATTTTATATAAGTAATTTTGGTTAAATCTTAATATTCTGAGGTCTAGAATCTACAACTCAGAGATTTGACATTCTTAATCATACACCCTGTATATTGTTAGTTTCGGTTTTGGCTTAAATTCTTATCTTTTAGCTGCTTGTTTAGCCCAAGTTTAGCTTGTTCACTTTTTGAGATGTGTCAAATTCATTAAATAAACTAAATTATTAACTATATTTTCATCAATTTTAAGATATATATTACTTATTAAAATAAATAGTATAGAGTTGATGTTATATATTTGTATTTTAGCAACATTTTCAGTCTCATTCGGCGCACGTAACTCCACACAACCACCCGCACACGTTCCCCCTCGACCGAGAACCTCTCAGGGAAATATCTCCTCCAGAGACCGCAAACATCAACCCCGTCAACGTAGCAGTCAATCCTGGAGTCAGGGATGCCAACCAAACACCTCTGAGTTTCGAGCAAGCCGTTGCTATGGGAAGGGGTGGAAGAGTACTCCCTAGTCCTTTACCTAACGGGTAAGTTTATGAATGATACAATTATTACAGTAAAAATAAAAATAAACTATCATTTCTTTTTGTCACTATCCTTATAGGCGGAGAGATAGAAGCGAATTTTGTGCGTGATAAGTAATATGGAAAAACTATACGGGGATATGTTGAATCAGTTGTGTACATGACTTTCACCAACAGCCGGAAACCAGAGTGGGGGCCGAGGGTAGTTATAAGGGGTCAAATTCGCGGTTTTTATTATTTTTTTTGTGACGCTCATGATGGAGATAGTGCACCAAAATTTGGGAATAACTAGGTCATGACGTAACTAAGTAAAATCTCTAGGGGCGGAACGCTGCGTGGCCGACAAAGGGGTGGGGGTAGGGATGAATATAAAAAATATAAAGAGATTTTTGGCAACGTTCGTGATTGAGATAGTGGACCAAAATTTGGGAATAAGTAGACCATAACATTACTATGTAAAATCCCCAGAGCCGGAAACCAGAGTGGGGGACGAGGGTAATTATAAGTGGTCAAAGTCGCCGTTTTTATTATTTTCTTTTGTGACGCTCATGATCGAGATAGTGCACCAAAATTTGGAAATAAGTAGGTCATGAGGTAAATAAGTATAACCTCCGGGGGTGGAACGCTTCGTGGCCGATAAAGGGGTGGGGGTAAGTGTAAATATAAAAAATATAAGGGGTTTTTTGCGACGTTCTAGATTGAGATAATGCACTAAAATTTGGGAATAAGTAGACCATAACTTATCCAAGTAAAATCCCCAGAGCCGGAAACCAGAGTTGCGGATGATTGTAGTTTTTAAGGGGTCAAAATCGCAGTGTGTATTATTTTTTGTGACCTGGCACAACATTTGTCCCCCACGCAGCGTTCCGCCCCTGCAGATTTTACTTAGTAATGTCATGATCTACTTATTCCCAAATTTTGGTGCACTATCTCGATCACGAACGGCAAAAAAACCCCCATATATTTTTAAACTCACCCCTGCCTACCACCCCTTTGTACCCCAAGCAGCGTTCCGCCCCTGGAAATTTTACTTAATTACGTCATGACCTACTTACTCCCAAATTTTTGGTGCACTATCTCCATCATGAGCGCCACAAAAAAAATAATAAAAGCCGCGAATATTACCCCTTATAACTACCCTCGTCTGCCACTCTGGTTTCCGTCTCTGGGGATATTACTTAGTTATGTCATGGTCTACTTATTCCCAAATTTTGGTGCACTACTCAATCACGAACGTCGCAAAAAACCCCTTACATTTCTTTATATTCACCACTGCCCCACCCCTTTGTCGGCCACGCAGCATTCCACTCCTGGAGATTTTACTTACTTACATCATGACCTACTTATTACCAAATTTTGATGCACTGTGTCGATCATGAGCGTCACAAAAAAAAATAATAAAAAACGGGATTTTGACCCCTTATAACTACCTTCCTCCCCCACTCTGGTTTCCGGCTCTGGGGATTTTACTTACTTATGTCATGGTTTACTTATACTCAAATTTTGGTGCACTCTCTCTATCACGAACGTCGCAAAAAGCCCCTTATATTTTTATATTCACCCCTACCCCCACCCCTTTGTCGGCCACGCAGTGTTGTGCCCCTAGAGATTTTACTTAGGTACGTCATAACCTACATATTCCCAAATTTTGGTGCACTATGTCGATCATGAGCTTCATAAAAAAAATAATAAAATCCGCGACTTTGACCCCTTATAACTACCCTCGGCCCCCACTCTGGTTTCCGGCCGTTGGTGAAAGTCATGTACACAACTAATTCAACATATCCACGTATAGTTTTTCCATATTACTTATCACGCACAAAATCCGCTCCCAGCTCTTAGACTATTAAGAAAGCAAGCTCTAAGTAAGATAAAAAACACTTATAATTTAAAAGGTTTGTTCCAACTCAATACAAAACCATGCGGTAACCGTTCAACGCCCGCGCACTAAATTTTATACGTTCCAACTAGATTTGTACGATGTGCAGAATGATCCAAAATCCGTTCCAACTATACTAAGTTTACAATCAAGATGCAGTAGAAATAAACAAACCAAGACACGTTAATTGCTACTAGGAGCACTCCCGAATCATAATTTACAATGTATATGTCGTAGGCAAGTATGAAATGCAGGCATTCTTGCAAAAGCCTAGTAATTTTCGTAATGACTAGGCAGTTTGTATAACGTTTTCATTTTTACAAAATCACTTCACACTTTTAGGCATTTACAAAACCACCGGAAACGTGAACGTTTTTACCTTCACGCAATTCTGTCAAAGGGTAATTTTATTTTGAAACAGTGTTGCAAATTAGATTATGTTTATAAAATCTATTAAATTTAAATAATTTTTGCTATAAAATTATTACACCCAGTGATTCTTAAACCTTTATTTTATAGTAAGGAACAAATATTATTCTACAGTTGAGTCCGCGAGTCTTTACCCGTGCGTCATTAATACCTGGCGAGATAAAACACATACTTTTTATCTAGCATCATTCTCTTCCACGAATGAAACTCCTTGACAAACCAGCTGCGGTTTGTTATTAAGTAAAAACACATGTTATTTTTATGAACCATCTAGACTCAGTGCATTGAAAAGAGATAGGTACAAAAAAAGACGATTCGGTATGTTTTCATATTTTACGCACAATTTGTTTGACGTTTCTGCTTTGTTTACTTTTGTGGCTGTCAGTCAGTTGAATTTTTTGCGGTTTTTGTCGAGTTTTTGCGTTTTGAAGTTTCTTTATATTACACAAACAATTGTTTTCACAACTAATTTTATATTGGGCTTTGAAATTTTAAGGTAAATAATTATATTTTGGCAATTAATATTTAAAACATACAAAGCTAACGTCATTCACACAGTAAAGAAATGATTGTGTTTAGATTTCCGTCAAAGTGAATAAAATACCAAAAATAAAATATGTTATTGATTTTTTTTATAAATTGTTTATTTATTTATTAATCAATAATAATAAAATAATTTATTAAGCTATTTCAAATGTAGCTGTAATTCTGCACAAAAATTTTGAAGCAAAACTTACATTATTTGACATTCTATATATTTGATAACGTCAAATTTTATAATAAAACCCGTAATCGAAACAGTAGCCACTTTCTGTCAGTTGTTGTTGCCTGAAATAGATTTCCGACTTATTTCGTATGCTTTAAATGATGACGCACGGGTAAAGACTCGCGGACTCAGCATTAACAATGTTAACTTAATTAATTAAACTTTTTTTGATTTTATTCAATATTTTGGTAGTAAATTTTTATTTCACTGAACTTATTGGAAAAGCTATACGACGAGTTAATTGCACTAATTTGCATAGATGATAAAATAAAACTATACAACAATAACAAAAATAAACAACATAACCTAAACTTATATATGATCTGTGCCTAAATTGCAACACTAAAAATACTCTAAAAATTAAATTACCCAACGCCCCTTTCCGGCAATTTTGCAAATGCCTAAAAGTGTGAATAAGTAATTTCGCAAAAATGAAAACGCGATACAAACTGCCAAGTCATTACGAAAGTGACTAGGCTTTTGCAAGGATACTTGAATTTCGTACTTGCCTACGACATACACATTGTAAATCCCAAATCATGATTTACAAAGTTTATACATTGTAAATTATTATGATTCGGGAGTACTCCTAGTAGCATTTAACGTGTCTTGGTTTGTTTATTTCTACTGCATCTTGATCGTAAATTTGGTAAAAACAGTCCGTTGAGGTTTTATTAAACCATGTTCTCAAATTCCGCAACCATGATATTCTCCTTTTACCGGGTACCGGGCGCATCTAAACATTCCATATATATGTATTTGGCACCTAGGAGTTTTCTATTGGTTGTTTGCGGCATGCGGCCATATTTCAACCAAAAGGCGGCGAGGTGCCATGCACGTATGCGAAATGTTATTCGGTGCGAAATTCATATACGGAATGTTAAATATTCGTAGACGGAAAAAACAACTTTTCATTAGATTCGATTAAAAGGAGATTTATTTTAAAATACCGGGTGCCCACTTATATTTTCCCCCATTTTAACTGCCTATAACTTCTAAACAGCTAAAGATAGAAATATGCGGTTTTCGATGAAATGTTTTATTTTAGTAAAAGTTTTGTCTGAATGAATTGAATTTTTTATATCGCTTTTAAATACGAAAAGAAAAATGGCGGATTTTTGAAAAAAACGTTGTTGACTTTTTTTTAATGGAAGACCCAGCATATTTTTTTGTAAATTGAAAGAAAGGGCATTCACCTATCCAGCGATATAAAGTTTTTCAAAATCGGTTGTCAAATCACTGAGTAATTAATTTTTAAAATGAGCGGTGCAACGTGGATATCACATACCTAAATAACATAACATGTGATTTCCACATTGCATCTTTCATTTTAAAAATTATTTTCTCAGTCATTTGACAACCGATTTTAAAAAAATTAATATCGCTGGATAGGTAAATGACCGTTTTTTCAAGCTACAAAAAATATACTGGGTGTTTCAATAAAAAAAGTCAACAACGTTTTTTTTTCAAAAATCCGCCATTTTTTATTTAAAAGCGACATAAAAAATAGTAATTTACCTAAAAACTTGAAAAAACGGTCATTTCCCTATCCAACGATATAAATTTTTTTAAAATCAGTGATCAAATGACTGAGCAATTAATTTTTAAAATGAGAGATGCAATGTGGAAATCACATAACATAATATCAATTTGCTTAGTTATGTTATTTAGATATGTGATATCCACGTTGCACCTCTCACTTTAAAAATTAATTACTCAGTGATTTGACAACCGATTTTAAAAAACTTTATACCGCTGGATAGGTGAATGACCTTTATTTCAATTTATAAAAAAATATACTGGGTGTTCTATTAAAAAAAGTCAACAACGTTTCTTTCAAAAATCCGCCATTTTTCTTTTCGTATTTGAAAGCGATATAAAAAATTCAGTCCATTCAGACAAAACTTTTACTAAAATAAAACATTTCAGCGAAAACCGCATATTTCTATCTTGAGCCGTTTAGAAGTTATAGGCAGTTAAAATGGGGAAAAATATAAGTGGACACCCTGTACTTGAATGTAATATTAAATACAAATAAAACAATAATTATAGTATTTGGAAAATTGTGCGAATTGTGTATTTGTATTGGTACGAAATTCATATGCGGAATGTTTTCATGCATATACTAAAAAATACGATTTTTTATTACCTAAGTCAGTTAAAGAAGACTGATTTTTAAAATATTTTGTTAATGTATTATTAAAGAAAATAAAACAATTATTACCTATATGAAATGTTATTTGGTGCGAAATAATGCGAATGGTATAGATTTGAGAGACATTATTTCTTTATTTGACTAAAGTTTCGCTTTCGCAGAATTTTTAATGACTTGCACGTGTTGTTTAGTATGTTTAGTTTAGATATATTTCAGCTATTTAATTCTGTTGAAGTTTAGGGCTGTGTGCGACCAGACGAAAATAGTCGTCTTTTTTATCTACGAAGTACGAACATTTAACATTCCGTATATGAATTTCGCACCAAATAACATTCCATATGCTATAATTGTTTTATTTTTTTTTTATTGAATAATGCATTAACAAGTATTTTATAATCAATCTCCTTTTAATCGACTCTAATAAAACCTTGTCTTTTTCCGTCTACGAACATTTAACATTCCGTATATGAATTTCGCACCGAATAACATTCCGTATAAGTGAATGGCACCTCGCCGCCTATTAGTTGAAATATGGCCGCGTGCCGCAAGGAAAGAATAGAAAACTCCTAGGTGCCAAATACATATACGGAATGTTTAGATGCGTACTAGGCTTACCTTTGACTTTACCTTGCAATATGGACTGCAGCAGGAGGGAGTAACGGTGCTGGTTTCTCATAACTACAATTGTATTCCACATACTGCAATTTTATTCGTTTGATGGTAAACGCAATCTCCGGTTCCTTCTTCATTCTTCCTAGAACTTCCTTGTTCGTGATCCTTGCTGTGCATGATATTCTCAGCATTCGTGTATAAAGCCACATCTCAAATGCTTCAAGTTCTTTAATAGTGGTGTCTGTAAGCGTCTGTAAAGTCAAATGCTATTTATCTATATACATGATTATTGTATACATTGTATTCAGAAAGGGCGATGAAAATTGTGATTGAAAGTTGGGTCAAGAATACCGAAAAGCTGAGAAACGCTGCTCTAGTAAATGTGTCAAAAATGCACAAGATTTTCTATAATTTTTTGTATAACGTAAGGACTTCTTACAGCCGGTTAGTTGATTTTGTATAGATCAGATAAATTTATGTATTGAAAAAGTTATATTGAAAAACGATTTGTTTACATTTTTATTGTAACCAAATAATATATTACTTTTAGCAATCACTGAATAAGCTAATAAAAGAGAAATATATTAGTTTATATCTTTATTAAACTTATAATATTATGTTCACACTTAGTGGAGTCACTGACGGTTTTCACCTACGATTTCGTTGAACCTCCATCGATTTTCATGAAAATTGATGAATAGTTAGAGGAAACCTTAAGCAACAAAGATGACATGATGCAAACTTGCGCTTTTACTTTGGAGGTGGAAGCCACCCCTTCTCGGAGGTAAAAATTATTTTATCAAAAATAATGGCATAAATCGATATAAGAACAAATTCTAAGCAAAATTTGTTATATAAAGTTAATAATATAAATCAATGCTTTTTAAATTATTGAGGATCAAAGATTTTATTTTTTCGTAAAAAAATGCATGCTTTAAAGATGTTTTTCACGTATAACTCAAAAACTATAAGCTTTTACAAAAAAGTTATTATTACCAAAATTGAAGATAATAAAAAATTGAATGCACTCCTTACTTAAATAACTAAACTAATGTTAAGTCAAAGTGAGTTATGGGTAATTGAATGTAAATTTTCTTCGACGAGTACTCAAATCAAGTGTTCACGCTTAAATAACGGGAAAACGATGCATTTTATAAAATATATCTGTTAAGCACTTGTCAAAGAACTTCGGATTACCTATCAAATGAGCTTTAGAAGAAGTTAATAGCATTAAAATTAAGCAAGTTATGATGAAAACAAGAGAACCCTTTCGAATTTTTTAGGAAAAAATGAAAAATTATACATAATTGATGGATTCGACCGTTACTTGATGGAAGTTCATTTTATCTCACAATAAAACACTGAAAAACGTTTGTTTTTCTATACTTCCACAAAATTTATTACAACTATGTTATTACTACAGCTGTTTCGGCAAAGTGCCTTTCTCAAGTGATATATTTTACAATGTGTTTGCCTTTTTAAGTCTTTAACTGAAGAGGTTGAGGAGTGGGGAGCTGTTTGTCTCGAGTTGGTCATTCAGAATTATATCTGTATTTTTCAATTTATTAATTTCCATTGATTCTAAAAGTGATAGCTTAAGGCCTTTATTTTGAATATGTAGAATTTGAAACTCTTCATTGAAAGAATGATTATGATCTAGAAGGTGAAGTGCGTATGTAGAATTGTCTGTTTTTCTATTGTTGAAAGCCCTTTTGTGTTCTGCTATCCGTTTGTCAAAAGTTCTGCCAGTTTGACCGATGTAAGTTTTCGGACAGTCACCACAAGTTAGTTTGTACACACCACTCTGTAGTTGCTTTCTCTTTCGGCTTTTATTGTTTTTAATATGTTTGCTTAAGTTGTTGTTAGTTCTGAAAGCTGGTGTTATTCCTTTCTTTTTTATGCATCTGGCTATTTGTGTTGTTATTTTGCCAGTATATGTGAGAGAGCAGAAGGTACTGGGTTCTTTCTGTGGTGGTGGATACACTAATTTCAAGGCTTTCTTATGGAGTTTTTGGTTTAAAATGTTGTTAACTGTTTGTTCGTTATAGCCATTGTTTACTGCTATTTGTCTAATGATATTTAGTTCTGTCTCGAAGTTATTTTTTGTCATAGGAATTTCTGTCAGTCTATGTATCATGCTATGGTAGGCTGCTAATTTGTGTTGTGTAGGATGGGATGATGAATTGTGTATAGTTGTGTCAGTATGGGTAGGTTTATGATATACGGAGAACTCATGTTTGTTGTGTAGTCTGGTAATCGTTACATCTAGAAAGTTTATGGAATTATTCTGTTCTGTTTCTATTGTGAACTCAATATTACTATGAAGTGAATTAATATATCATAGAAATTGGTCAAGTTGTCTGTTAGTTCCTGTAAAGCAGACTAGTATGTCATCCACGTATCTCCACCAATATAAGAACTGTTTAAATAAGGGGTGTTTAGAAATTGTTGTTTCAAGTTGGTTCATAAATATATCTGATAGTAATGGGCAATCCTTTAATTATGTGTAATCTGTAATTATGGGTAATCCTTTAAGCCCATTACTATCAGATATATTTATGAACCAACTTGAAACAACAATTTCTAAACACCCCTTATTTAAACAGTTCTTATATTGGTGGAGATACGTGGATGACATACTAGTCTGCTTTACAGGAACTAACAGACAACTTGACCAATTTCTATCATACATTAATTCACTTCATAGTAATATTGAGTTCACAATAGAAACAGAACAGAATAATTCCATAAACTTTCTAGATGTAACGATTACCAGACTACACAACAAACATGAGTTCTCCGTATATCATAAACCTACCCATACTGACACAACTATACACAATTCATCATCCCATCCCACACAACACAAATTAGCAGCCTACCATAGCATGATACATAGACTGACAGAAATTCCTATGACAAAAAATAACTTCGAGACAGAACTAAATATCATTAGACAAATAGCAGTAAACAATGGCTATAACGAACAAACAGTTAACAACATTTTAAACCAAAAACTCCATAAGAAAGCCTTGAAATTAGTGTATCCACCACCACAGAAAGAACCCAGTACCTTCTGCTCTCTCACATATACTGGCAAAATAACAACAAAAATAGCCAGATACATAAAAAAGAAAGGAATAACACCAGCTTTCAGAACTAACAACAACTTAAGCAAACATATTAAAAACAATAAAAGCCGAAAGAGAAAGCAACTACAGAGTGGTGTGTACAAACTAACTTGTGGTGACTGTCCGAAAACTTACATCGGTCAAACTGGCAGAACTTTTGACAAACGGATAGCAGAACACAAAAGGGCTTTCAACAATAGAAAAACAGACACTTCTACATACGCACTTCACCTTCTAGATCATAATCATTCTTTCAATGGAGAGTTTCAAATTCTACATATTCAAAATAAAGGCCTTAAGCTATCACTTTTAGAATCAATGGAAATTAATAAATTGAAAAATACAGATATAATTCTGAATGACCAACTCGAGACAAACAGCTCCCCACTCCTCAACCTCTTCAGTTAAAGACTTAAAAAGGCAAACACATTGTAAAATATATCACTTGAGAAAGGCACTTTGCCGAAACAGCTGTAGTAATAACATAGTTGTAATAAATTTTGTGGAAGTATAGAAAAACAAACGTTTTTCAGTGTTTTATTGTGAGATGAAATTATACATACGCCATTTCCACAAAAAATATTATTTATATTAATCCTTACAAGAATTTCTTTATATTAACATAAGTAATTATTTCAACAATTTTCACCGGTTTAGAATGCAAATTTTTGAAGAAAAAAAAGATATAATTTTCAAAATTATCGTAATTTTGATTTTCTTTTGATACTAACTCCAAAAATACTCAATATACGTAAAAAATGATATACAAGCAAATTTTAGTTTTTTCTGTTTCAAATATTTTTTTTTATTTCTGTAGGGTAAAAAATAACCGAGATAGAAACGTTTAAAGCTTAAAATTTGCTGCGAGAACGATGTAACCGGGGCTATTTAACCTTTTATTTAAAAAAAAAAAATAAGAGGTTTAAAAGATTAAATTTAACGACGTTTAATAGCCCTTTGAATTAACTTTTAAATGGTTTTTAGGCAAACCTGATATCCTAAAAATTAAATGAGTTATTAAAAAAAACAATAACATTTTTTGGAAAAAATTTTAATGGATAAATTTTGAAAAATTTTTGTAACATAAATTTTAATGCTATTAACTTGCTCGAGGACTCATTTGATAGATATTTCTAAGTACATTGAGAAATGTTTATTAAGTTTATATTATAAAATGCATCATTTTCCTGTTCTTTAAGTTTGAATATGTACTTAGATTTGGGTGCTCGCCGAAAAAAATATACATTAAATTATCTATAACTCACTTTCAGTTAACATTAAAAGATTTTTTTAGTAAGGAGTTTATTTTGTTTTTCATTAGATTTAATTTTGGTAAGAATAACTTTTTTGTAAAAACCTATAGTTTTTGAGTTATTTATGAAAAATCGGTTAAAAACATGCATTTTTCTCACGAAAAATTAAATATTTTGATCTTTAATATCTCAAAAAGTTTTGATTTATTTTAATAACTTTATATAACAAATTGTGCTTGGAATTTGTCCCTCTATCGAATTATGGGATCATTTTTAATAAAATAATTTTCACCCTCGAGAAGGGGTGGCTCCCACTCCCAGGGTAAAAGCGCAAGTTGGCCCCATGTCACCTTTCTTCCTTGAGATATCCTCTAACCACTTACCAATTTTCATGCAAGTCGATGGAGGTTCAACGAAATCGGAGGTAATAGCTCATATCCACCTTTAGTGACTGCACTATCCTTTTAAAAAACATAATAAAATTAATTATATTTTTAATTTATTTTTAAGGTACAAACCCAAACCAACTGGATCTGGCCACTCCGAATCAGACGAAGATGACTGGTGCTAGCATTTGCTTAATGCTCTATGAGAGTATATAATATTCAGTGTTTTTACATAAAGAGACTTTAACAAATTACTATGATTATTACTACTATTATTATAATATTAGACTTAATCTGTTTTTAAATTTCTGTGTACAGCTGGGTCACGTTAGATTATTATAAGGAAATAAGAAATTTTTTATAGACAAATGTGTATCTTTTTTAATCCATTTACATTCTTTTTTTTTTCACTTTCTGCAGATTCTGATATAAGTGAACGATATGAGTTTCATTTGAAAAAAAAAATGCACACAGTGGTTAATATGAATAATAAAGAGAAAACCGGTGAAAATGGCATCACAGTAGAGTCCCAGAGAAACGTGGTCAAAGCCTACAAGGAGAATTCACAAAGTTGATAGGTGAAGTATGAACCAAATATCAAATACATGGCTCATTCTAGGAAAATGATCAATTTTGGCTATTTTTGTTAATATAGATTTAAGAGTTCCTCAGATGGGATACCAACTGAGACATGGGAAAAATATTTCAGAGAGCTCTACAAAGGTGAAGACGCCAATAACGAACACGATTACAATACAGAAGACAGGTATATCACTAAAGAAACTGAAGTAGAAGCGAGAACGAAGATCTTAAAGCATAGACGATCGCCAGGTACTGATGGAATACCGAGCGAACTGCTGAAATACGGCGGTCAGAAACTCATTAATTGTCTCACAACATTGTTTAACAAAATCTTAGACAGATTTTTAGACAGAATTTTAGACAGAGCAGAGATACCACAAGATTGGCACACCAGTATCACAATACCGATTTTTAAGAAAGGACAAAGATCATGCCCGGACAACTACAGAGGAATAACTTTCTAAATACGACAATGAACTTATTCACAGGCATACTCATGGATAAATTAGAATCACAGATAAAAAACAGAAAAGAACAGCAAGGATTCAGGAAAGACAGGTCGACGACGGATGCAATATTTGTCATAAAACAACTGAAAGAGAAGTCGATAGAATATAACAAACCTGTATATATTTGCTTCGTAGACCTAACGAGAGCATTTGACAGAGTCGGACTTAGCGATATAATAAAGAAAATTAAGCAAAAAAGGATACCGGCAAACATTGTTGAAGTCATAAAACAAATGAACAATAACAACACGACAAAAATTAAAACAAACGACATCGCTACGGCCAACATACCAACACCAGGAGGAATCAGGCAGGGAGACAGCCTCAGTCCATTTCTATTCAATATGCTAATGGATGAGATAATAGAAGATGTGGAATCGCTACAACTAGGATACAGACTCGGCCACAGTAGAATCAGTATAGTGTGCTATGCGGATGATGCAGCCCTGATTGCAGAGGACGAGGATGACCTACAAAGACAACTTTATCGATTTTATCAAGCATGTCGACGACTCAACATGAACATATCCACGCAGAAAACAAAATGCATTACCATTGCGAAAGACCCAATTAGATGCAAGCTAGTGGTAGAGGGAAAACCAATAGAACAGCTAAGTCAGTTCAAATATCTAGGTGTAGAGTTATCAAGTTATCATGATCCAGCCAGAGACCTAAGAGAACAAATTAACAAGGCCGCTGTCTTGTCGGGATGTTTGAGAGATGTGGTCTGGAATAACCCATATATGAGAATGGACAGCAAAGTTAGAATTTATAAAACTTGCATCAGACCTGTTATGACCTATGGCATTGAATCACGAGAAGACACCAATAAAATCAAAAGCATGCTACGAACAGCCGAAATGAAGACACTAAGAGCAATAGCAGGGAAGACAAGAAGAGATAGAATACGAAACAACATCATCAGGGAACAATGTGGCGTGCAAGATGTAGTCAGACGGGGCAGGCAAAGACGAAGAGAATGGTTCAGTCATGTAAAAAGAATGGAGGAGCACAGACTACCAAGAATTGCTCTAGAAGGAAATCCAGCAGGCAAGCGTCCACCGGGAAGACCACCAAAAAGTTGGAGAGATAGCTGGTAGTCTACCTCTCAAGAAATACTTCAACGTCGGAATTAACAGATCGACAGATCTACAACAAGTATAAGAAGAAGAATATTTATGAGTTCTAGCACATTTTCAAAGAAAAACAAAAATGTAAAGTTCTTTAGAAGATATCTTTTTGGGGTCATCCAACTTAATATGTTTTCATCCGCGCTTATTTGTATTTGGAGGTTATATAGTCAGGTTATTTTGCGCAAAATACGTTTCACTGTAGCCAATGGTAATGCTGTTCAATGATATGTGTCGATTTAAGAAATTAATTCTTCGAATATTGCTTTAATAGTAACGCAACACTTGGGCAGGTTACTTGCGCACATATAATGGCTGCTGTAGTTAGCTACTGATATGACATATACAGACATATATCAAGCCAGAATGCACGAATTCAATTCTTTTAACCGACAATGAAAGTTTAATTGTCTAAAAATTATACGAACCGTCACGTCACCGTGTTTCAGAGGACACGTAAAGCCGTTGGTCCTCCTGGACTAGTGAGCAACGACACTAGTTTTTATTATAAACCTAAGACAGGGTTAAAGATGCAATTGCACCGGAACCTGTACGAAAGAATCTCCCAGGCAAAAATACCACACCATATTATTTTTATTAGATAATAATATTAACACTTGGGGAGTAAGAAATCCATATACCGACCTAGAAGGTAGCGACAAAGACATCACAATGTAATTAATTTTTAATTAACTAATGCAATCTTCTTCTTCTTCTTTTTTTGAAGACGTGACTCTGTCTGTTTTTCAATGTGTCTCCAGTAGGTTGTCATTCCACCTTTTTCGTGATCTTCCCACTGATCGTCTTCCTATTGGGGAACCGTCTCTCGCCGTCCTTACTACTATCTTCGTTGTCATTCGGCTTATGTGGTCATTCCATTCTATTCTTCTGTTCCTTACCCAGTTATTAATGTTGTCCACCTTGCATCTCCGTCGTTTATCTGCACTTCTAGCTCTATCCCAGAGTGTCATCCCATTGATTTTTCCAGTGTTTTCATCTATGCTGTTTCTAGCATTATTTTTGTCCTCTCTGTATCAGGTCGTGTTTCTGCCGCGTACGTCATTATTGGCCTGGTGACTGTTTTGTAAATTCTGCCTTTCACTTCTTTTTCGATGTTTTAATTTCTCCATATTGTTTCATTCAGGCAACCTGCGGCTCTGTTTGCTTTATTCACCTGATCTTCCACTTCTGTTTCGAGCTTTCCGTAGCTAGATAGTGTGATGCCTAGATATTTAAACTCCATGACTTGTTCTATTATTTGACCCTCCAGCTCTATTATTTGACACCTTATTAGATTTGCTGTTGTAACCATGCATTTAGTCTTTTTTGGGGAAACTATTATGTTAAATTTTCTAGCGGTTATATTAAATCGGTGTAGCATACGCTGTAAATTATCTTCACTTCGAGAGATTAATATTGCGTCGTCTGCATAGCAGATTATTTTAAGTTGTTTTTCTTCCATTTGGTATTCTTTTTTTTTGTTCTTACTTTTTTTATTATTTCATCCATGATCAGGTTGAACAATAGAGGACTCAGGGAATCTCCCTGTCTTATGCCATTGCCAGCTTCAATTGGGTCAGTTAGTTCTTCATCTACTTTTACTTTTATTGCGTTGTTCTGGTAGATATTTTCGATCGTTTTAATTATTCCTGGAGGTACCTCTCTTGCGTACAATAAATGGATAACGTCCTTTAATTTGACTCTGTCGAATACCTTCTTAAGGTCCATGAAACATAAGTATGAACCTGCCTCATTATAAATATAGCGTCGGTGCATGATCTTCCCGACCTAAAGCCATGTTGTTCTTCTGCTAATGTTATAATTTTATTCAGTTTCTTTGTTGTTACTTTGGTCGATAATTTTAGTGTTGCGTTTAATAAATTAATTCCTTTGTCATTCTCTGGGTCCGATTTTTCTCCCTTTTTGAAGAGAGGTATTAGGATGCTTGATCTCCATTCTTCTGGTATTCTGTTTTATACTATTTTTTGGATTAGTTTTAATAGTTTGGTCAGATCTTGTCCTCCGTACTTTAGCAGTTCATTAGATATTCTGTCCACACCTGGTGATTTCCTATTTTTTAATTTCCTTAACATTTAACTGCCTGCGCATCAAGTTATAACATAACAACACGCGTGGCGTATTTTATACACCACAAGAAAATACACTTAAAAATATCGGATTTTTTTATTATTTTTTTTTTTTGAAAAATACACTTAGTTGTTTGTTATAAACCTTATTCGGCATCAGCACGAGTAGTTCCTTCTCAGTAAGCCAATGGGGATTTATAACTGGAATCTGATTCCATGATAAATAAAATTACTAATAAAAAATTTTTTTAAATGTGATTTTTTAGATGAGAAAAAGTATTGTTTATAAAGAAAAATATATTTTGTGCCCTAATGACTAAAAAACAATTGAAATATGTACAGTGAAACCCCGATAAGTCGGCCCCCGATAACCCGGAAGTCCGGCTAACCCGGACCGACTTTCATCAGATAAACATTTTGATTTTCAATATTTTGTATTTTTCAATTTAATTGTGGCTTATTTCCCATCAAAATAGTTAATTATCAGACAAACCTTTCAACAATAAAAATGTATGTAATATAATATTTGAGAGATAATGTGTATGTGTGTAATTTGAACTATACGATATTAAAAATGACTCATAGCACACGCCGCAGAAACAACAGCCACCTGTCTGTAGTACCTATTCCTTTTTATTTCAAACTGTCTTAGCATTGTTTAGGAAAGACTATTTAAAAAATTCTTTTATAAACAATGGTCTTTAGTTTTCACTGTTCTTAAATAACATTACATCGTTGTGACTGTATTGTGTGTCTTGTATTGTTCGCTTCCGTTTGTGTTTGGTGTTTTTTTAGTAATTTTAATGAGTAGGTACTGTGCATATTTATAAATATATTTCATGGTATTTCAATTCTAACGGAGTTTATCTGTAAGTATACCGTATTTTATTAATTTTTACCATATTCTCCGGCTATCTCGGATTTTCGATAACCCGGATCGGCCGCGGTCCCGATTAATCCGAATTATCGAGGTTCCACTGTACTTATATTACTACTTATATTACTATAATCGTGGCGTATATTGTCCACCACCGGAAACAACAAATAATAAACTGTAAATTACGATCTTCCCAGAACGCCGATTATAACGAAACTAAACCCAATTTTAAAGCACATTCCAGTGATAGGTTAGATAGATAAAAGGGTCAAAAATTAAATTTTTAAATATATATATATATATATATATATATATATATATATATATATATATATATATCTGGCGTACAAAATACGCCAGCGCGTGTAGTTAAAGGTTAATGCTTCCATTACCTCTGCTTCTTCAATGTTTATTTCAATGTTTAATTCAATCTTAAAAATTAATTAAACAACGACGGCGCTGGAGTTGTGGAATTTTATAACAGTTTACGGGTGTAATATTTGAATTTGGCCAGTGAGTCACCCCCTTCAATTGATTATTGGACTTAGTGTAAATTAAAGTGTATTTCAAATAAATAAGACAAACTTTATATAAAAATTTAATTCGTAGGAAAATTATTACATTCTAAAACAACGAACTTAAAATTATTTAGATTTAGGCTTCGCAGGTTTTGAATTACCTGATGAAGGAGTTTCTTCACTTTGGTACCAGTCTTCACTGTAAAACAAAAAGCAAAAATCAGTACAATAAAATTCTATCGAAATTTAAAATACATTATAAGTATTATAAATTGTGGTCAAATTTGCCCATTGCACTAATATATTGATTATATCATAATATGTAGTTTAAATATAATTTTTCTACGACCGTTTAATAACATGCTCATTATTCCCTATTTTTTAATAGATAATAGCACCCATTACTTTACCGGTGAGTAATAGTTCATTACTCACGGACTGAAGTTATTCACGGGTCATTACTCATGGGCTGAAGTTAGATTCAAGTGGCGCATGCCACTTTTAATATTAATCGTGTATACACTGTAAATAAAATTACTTAAACTTGTTTATTTAATAAAATAATTATCTTCGAAATCTAAATGTTATTTATATCAATAAATAACTTCGAAAAATGTTTAAAGGAATTTAACTGTATCAATGTCAGTATATTTTTTACGTTTATATCTTGTTTACTAAAAATTTTGACGTTTACCATTTATTTTAGTGATGGAATTAGCGCATTTTGTTTGTGTAAATTGGAGTTTATAACTAATATGGTGTTTATTTTTTATATTATATTGTGTTAAATATGCTATAACATATTATATATAGTTATATTATAATAAAATACAAATACAAAGGTATACAATTTTTATTCAGTTGCAATGCGAAGGCAAAACAATCTTATTTTTCACTTAGAATACGGAGCGCAGTTCATAACTCTGAATCGACGATTTTCGACTCTTATTGGAGTCATCAATGGAGAGGCGTCGTCGGCTTGCTGCTCCATACTCGAAGTGACCAACCATGAAAGTTCATCTCCACATTGCAACTGACGTGTATGGATTAGGTGACTAGCGTCATCTGGCAATTGAAAGGTAAAGTTTTCAATCCTAATAGCAACATTAATAATATTGAAAAATATTAAAAATATTACTAAAAGATTTTTAAATTGAAAACTTATTGGTCCATTTCCCTGGTACCACCTCCAAGTCTTCTACAAGATGCAAGCCAGATGGATGCTGCAGTGAATATTTCGGTTTGTTACTGACTTACTAATCATGGTATTTTCTTCCTATTGACTTCCTCTTTCAGTATGGGTAACCACATCCTATTGCATTCTACCGAGGAATTTGAGACACAATTGGTTTCATTTAGCATAATTAGGGCCGCTTCTTTGATTTTTCTCTTTTTACTACCTGTTTCTTTCAGGCCTATACTTGAATCTCTCCACTGAACTCTATGTTCATTATCCAATGCGTGTTGACATATTTGAGATCTATCAAATTCTCTATTTTTAATTTTTTTTCTCTATTTTTAATATAAGACACATGTTCACGTATTCTAACGTTTAATGGTCTTGTTTCACCTAAATAAAATTGTTCGCATTCACAAGGTATTGTATCAATACAATTCTTTGTTCTTTATTGTTCATTGTTAGGTTTAGTTTTAGATAGAAGAGATCTCAACGTGTTTGTTGTTTTGAATGTTGTTGAAATGTTGAATTTATTTCCTATTGTTTTAAGTTTCTCGAAAAGTCCTTTTATATATGGTATTGATATGTTCCTCGTATTATTTCTTGTGACTGTTTAAGGATCCCGTTCTACGCTGTTCTGTTCTATTCGATCCAATCTTGACAATTCCTTATTTATAAACGATAAAGGATAATCATTTTTTAATAAAATAGATGTTAACAATTGTTTTTCTTCTAACAATGAATTTTCGTTGGAACAAGTAATTTTGGCTCTATCATATAAGGATTTAATGATTTCCTTTTTAACGTTTGTGTTGTGATTTGATTTGTAATTGAGATATCTGTTGGTGTGTGTTGGTTTTATATACACTAGAAATGATATTAGTTTCGAAATCCTCCATAAATATATTAGCCAATAATGGAGATAAAGAAGAGCCCATTGCTAGACCAAAATTTTGTGTATAGGATATTTAAAATAGGTATTGATATTGAAAATAGGTATTATTAGTACATAATGTCAATAACTCCATTATAGCTGATACATTTAGTCTTATCCTAGTTGCCAATGTGTTATCATTCTCTAATTTCGTTTTGATTATGTTTTAAGTTTTATCTAATGGCACATTTCTAAATAAACTGTTATGTCAAAACTTAATAAAATATTATTTGGATTAAATTCAATATTTGGTAATTTGTTTAAAAAGTGTTGTGTATTTTTTATAAATGTGTCATTATTATTTGCAAATGGTTTTGTAATATTTAATAAAAATTTTGATAGTTCACTATAAGGAGAATTGATGGTACTACAAATAAGTCTAAGTGGAATATTCGCTTTATGAATTTTCAGTACTCCATAAAAATGTGGTGTCTTACTGTAATGAGGTGTCATTAATTTTCTTTGATAGTAAGTTATATCATTTTGAAATTTGAATAAAGTTCTATAGATTTTGTTTTCCAGTGTCTCCGTTGGATCCTTCGTTAATTTGGTATAAGGTCCATTTGTAATTAGATCTGTAATTTTGTCCTCATATTGTATTTTATCCATTATTACAGTTGCATTTCCTTTACCCGCTGGTAGGTTTGTTAAGGAGTCATCATTTTTTTTTAAGTTTTTAAAGCTTTCATTTCCTCTTTGCTGATATTCTGTTCAATTTTATTAGATTTTTATAATTCAAGTTTACATAGTACCCTATATTGTTCTTTTTCATGAGTTGGTAAACACTGGGATATTTTTTCCACTGAGCTAATTATGTCTAATTTTGAAATAGATGGATGAGTAACAGCATAGTTTAAACCTTTTGACAATTATGTGTAAAAGTGGATAAAACGCTAGTATTTTATGTAAAAAATAAATTGTTATATTCTTCTTTCTCAGAATCCTTAGTGACGTTCAGGGCGTCGGATTAGTAAATTGTTATTAGAATTTAATTATTGTAATATATCAATACTGTCCTCACTTAAAAAAACATCTCATAATATGATCAGTAAAAACGGGCTTTATAAGACAGATAAGAAAATTTAAAGCAGGTGTGAAATGGCCTCAAAGATTAAAATAGTATTTTTGTCTCATCTTGTCATGGGGTTCGGCAATCTTCGTAGCTATTCGGACTTTAGAGACGGCTGCTTTAAAAAGTATACATATTTGATGTACATATCCGTACCACTTTCTCAGATTGCGTAGCCATGATATTTTTACGTCTCCCTGCACTTCTCTTTTCTTAGATTTTTCCCTGTATAATCAGTTAGAGTAAGGTATATCTCTCTCTACGTGTTTTGTGTCCTAGTTATTCCAATCTTCTTCTGTTTTGATTGTATTTAAAATTTACATTTCTTTATTCAACCTTTTCAGAACCTATTTGTTTGCGGCGTGTTTTGTCCACAATATTTTCAGAGTTCTTCTGTACACTCACCACACGAATAATTCCAGTTTTTAGTTGATATTGCATTCAAGGTCCATGCTTTCAGTTCATAAAACAAAATAGAGAAAACGTAGCACGTCGCCAATAGGCAAGCTTAGCTTGCTTAGTTCTAACTTTAAATTAAATTAAAATTTAAATTATTAGCTTAGCTCTAACTTTAAATTTCTTGTGCTTTTCTCATTTTTTTTGAAATTTGCCCTAGCCTCTTCTATCCTCATGTTAATTTCCTGGAGGTAATTATTTCTGTTAATAATCGTTCTCAGATATGCATATTTTTACATTCGTTTCACATTGGCTTCGTTTATTATAAGATCCGTTTGACATTGGTTCCGATTATTAGAAGATTCTTGTTGTTTATTTGAGTTTTTAATATTCTTATAAACTCTACCTCTTTAACGTGTATTGTTTTACCGTATTATTGTCCATTGCTATTCTGGTCACCAGTCTCTGAAAATCTTCAATATTTTTCGCCATTTTGACAATGTCATCCGCATATCTAATGTTGTTAATGGGAACTCCATTTACCTTTATTCTAGCTGTTCCACATTCAAGAGCCTTTTTCAGGATATTTTCCGAGTAGGCATAAAAAAAGGTTTGGCGGTAATACGCATCTCTCTCTCATTTCACGCCTAATTTAAATTTTCTAGCTGTTCATTAAAGTGTACTTTTTTTTGCTGCTTGTAGTATAAATTCGATATTACTCTAAGGTAACTAGCTCTCATGTGATCCTGAGGGCCAAAATAGCACTATTTATTGCTAAATTTATTGTAATTTACGAAGGAAATTTTTTTTTCTGAAAATGGCTTTGGCGGAGCAAATTAGCCAGATTTGTTTGTGATTGATTACAGATTCATAGTCATAATTTCTTATTTAAGAAAAACATTGAAACAAAATAAAATTTTTGATACTAAATCTATCTACAAAAAGGGATAAAAACTATACTGTAAAAATGTCTTACCATCCAGGAACATTCTCTGGAGCATCACACCTCTGAGTAACGTCATTGTATACTTCACCTACTTGGCATCCTAAATCTCTAGGCTCTACACCATTAAGGCACACGTAGAATCTTTGGCAGTCTGTGGTATGGGGGAATTTAGGATGAACTACTAGATTTCCATTGGCGTCCTTCTGAGTTTCTTTGGGGCAAGTAAAACCATCCTTAAGGGTGTCTAAATTGAAAAATTATATTAGATATAGCATTTACATTAGATACAAAATGATTGATGAAACCTGTAAATTAGTATGTTAGGCGAGGAAACAAAGCATTAAACCTACAGTGCAGTCACTGAAGGTTTTCACCCCCTATTTCGTTGAACCTCCATTGATTTTCATGAAAATTGGTAAGTAATTAGAGGATACCTCAAGGAACAAAGGTGACATTATGCTAATTTGCGCTTTGCGCTATTACCCTGGGGGTGAATGCCACCCCTTGTTAGGGGTGAAAATTATTTTATTAAAAATGATACCATAAATCGATAGAGAGACAAATTTTAAGCAAAATTTGTTATATAAGGTTATTAATATAAGTCTATACTTTTTTAGTTATGAAAGATCAAAAATTTTATTTTTTCATAAAAAATGCATGTTTTAAAACAGTTTTTCACGTATACTCAAAAACTTTAAGTTTTTACAAAAAAGTTGAAATTACCGAAATTGAAGATAATAAAAAACTGAATACACTTCTTACTTCAAGAACTAAACTAATGTTAATTCAAAGTGAGTTATGGGCAATTGAATGTATATTTTTTTCGACGAGTACTTAAATCTAAGCATTCAAGCTTAAATAACGGGAAAAGTATGCATATTATAAAATATACCTGCTAAACACTTGTCAAAGTACTTTGGAGCACCTATCAAATGAGCTCTAGAAGAAGTTAATAGCAACAAAATTAAGCAAGTTGATGAATATAAGAGAACCTTTTCGAATTTTTTACGAAAAAGTGAAAAATAAAAACATACGCCATTTCCACAAAAATTAAAATTAATAGTAATCCTTACCAGAATCTCTTTATATTAGCATAAGTAATAATTTTAACAATTTTGACCGGTTTAGAATGCATATTTTTGAAAAAAAAAGGTAATTTAAAAAAATCAGAATTTTTAATATTATCGTAATTTTCATATTATTCTTTTGATAATAACTCCAGAAATACTTAATATACATAAAAAATGATAAATAACCAAATTTTAGTTTTTTCTGTATCAAATATTCTACCTGTTTGCTATTTCTGTAAGGTAAAAAATATCCGAGATAGAAACGTTTAAAGCTTTAAAGTTTACTGTGAGGACCATGTAACCGGGGCCATTTAACCTTTTATTTTTAAAAAAGTAAGGGGTTTACAAGATTAAATTCAACGTGATTTAATAGCCCTTGGAATTGGTTTTCAAATGGGTTTTAGGTGAACTTGATGTCGTAAAAATTAACGGAGTTATTTACAAAAAAACAATAACATTTTTTGGAAAACTTTTTAAAAGATAAATTTTAAAAAAATTGTAGCATAAACGTTCATGCTATTAACTTGTTCGGGGGCTTATTTGATATATATATATATATATATATATATATATATATATATATATATATATATATATATATATATATATATATATTTCTACGTACTTTGACAGACGTTTAATGAGTTTATGTTATAAAATGCATCATTTTCCCGATTTAAGCTTGAATACTTAGATTTGGTTACTCGCCGAAAGAAATATACATTCAATTACCTATAACTCACTGTTAGTTAACACTAAAAGGTTTTTCTAGAAAGAAGTTTATTTCATTTTTTATTGGCTTCAATTTTGGTAATAACAACTTTTTTGTAAAAACTTATAGTTTTTGAGTTACTGATAAAAAATCGGTTAAAAACATGCATTTTTCTCACGAAAAATTAAAATATAGAGATATCCTCTAACCACTCACTAATTTTCATGCAACTCGATGTAGGTTCAACGAAATCGGAGGTAATAGTTCATATCCACCTTCAGTGGCTGCACTACTAGGAACTTTGTGCAATCAGATGAATCGTCATGCAACTTTTTGCATTCGATTCAGGAGAATGTCAGGAATGTTTGTGAACAAAATTGATCTCCGGCAGATGAGAATTTCAATAACAAAAATTCATTCAAAGTGCATCTCGAAGAGATGGAAAATGAAAAATTAATAAATATCCACAAGAAAGAATTTCCTGTAGCTGGCTGTATGCCATTAATTACAAGTAAATTTAATGAAAAATTTGTCTTGGTAAAAGGTATATTTATTTAAAAACCCCATAAAAGGGCTACAAATATTAAAACAAAACGGTTTGCGCTCTGTACACATGCTAAGCCACCCAAAAATACTAAGGTTAAAACCTTTTAAAAATAGGGTATTAATAGGGTAATAAGTATTAATTAGGTCATTACGTTGAAAGAGGTGAAAGACAATCACCTGTTTCAACGTAATGACCTAATCAATTAATATCTAGTAACCCACGTACACTTCGCGTCAAAAAAACTGGTACAACTCTTATAACCTAAAATCGCGTTTGTCAAGTTGTGTAAGTTGATCTTGTCAAATGTGTCATTCTAATTTCTAGGGCAACGTTGCCAGTCATCTCAATTAAGTACCCATACATTGATTCGTGTTTTATTATAATTTATGAAAATATTTCGAAAAATTCAAAAATAATAATAATTAATAAATCTAGACATAACTTTAAATTATTATGTTTAAATTAAAATCGAGAAGCGTGATTGGTTTCTCGTAAATTGTACTGTAAATACAAAACTCTATTGAGTTGTGGGATACTAAAATAAACACACGAGAAAAATAAAAATATTGATTTGAAATTAATACAATATGAATAACTTTTACAGTGAACAAGAAGTGTGGAATTTAAATATATGTAAAAAAACCAATACAGAAGTAAAAACTTCGAGATGTATTCTGGTATAAAATCGTTTATTTAAAAACTATAAAATGTCATCGATTGCAGAACGTTTTCGTTCTAAACAGAACATCTTCAGTGCCTAGAATGAAGTATTTCCACGTTAGATTAAAGCAAAAGGTTAAAAATGTGACTGTTAAAATGAAAAAAGTGTGGGAATACTTACATCCTGCCGAGTATTTTGAAACTAGCACACCGTAAATAGTGTTAACATCATCATATATGGTTTACATAATGTAATATGTTAAAATGTTATGACTACAAGTCGATGTTAACGGATGTGTTTAGCATGTGTTCCACTTTATCCGTTAACATCGACTTGTAGTCATAACATTTTAACATATTACATTATGTAAACCATATATGATGATGTTAACACTATTTACGGTGTGCTAGTTTCAAAATACTCGGCAGGATGTAAGTATTCCCACACTTTTTTCATTTTAACAGTCACATTTTTAACCTTTTGCTTTAATCTAACGTGGAAATACTTCATTCTAGGCACTGAAGATGTTCTGTTTAGAACGAAAACGTTCTGCAATCGATGACATTTTATAGTTTTTAAATAAACGATTTTATACCAGAATACATCTCGAAGTTTTTACTTCTGTATTGGTTTTTTTAAACTATGGTATACAGCCAACTATTGGGATTTTCCCATTGATTTTTTTTTTTTAAATATATGTATTACAATTCGAAACTGCTGAAATATTAATATTTTGTCATAGCTACATTATTATTAAACTCTTGTTGTAATCTTCTGGGCAGTGGGAAATAAATTTAGTTATATGTTTTTATCTTCGACCAACCTATCCCAGGTTTCTTCAATGATGGTCAATTGGTAGTGATAAAAATAATACCTATTTAATACCTTTATACATTTTTTAACGTCTTTTTTTTGTATTTAGATTTTGTGCAATCCCGTTATCTGTTATGGCAACAACGAAGTGATTCACGAATTATTGTATCCAGTCTGAACACAGGTTTACATTGGGAAAAAAAAGTGTACCAGTTTTTAATGACGGGAAGTGTACCACGTGTGGGAGTCATATGTTGCCCTAATGCCATATCCATAGGAATTATATACGTCCCTTGGATTTTATGATGTATCCATTTATATAAGACATTTAGTCTATTTTTAAAAGGTTTTAACCTTAGTATCTTTGGGTGGCTTAGCATGTTCTTGTAACACTGATGCTCTTGTTACATAGCGACAACGTTTTGTTTTAATATTTGTATCCCTTTTATGGGCTTTTAAATAAATATACATTTTACCAAGACAAAATTTTTCATTAAATTTACTTGAAAAGTTTAAAACTCATGAAATACTGACGGAAAAGAGTTCAATTTTTATACTCGGGGAGTTTTGAAGGTCGTTAAATACGAATTTTATCTCGGCGATGGACTCCAAGGTACCTGGTGCCCAGGATCGAACTCGTCGTCTAGAGTTTTAGGTTATAATCATTCAAAATGAGTCAATCACTAATATCCAAATGTTTTGGGCGTCGCTGAGCACGAATTTCATGTCGGCGATGATCTCGGAGGTATCTGGTGCCTACGGTCGAACTCGTCGCCTAGAGTTTTATGTTATATTCAAAATCAGTCAATAATTACTACTCGGGGAGTTTTGGTGGTCGCTGGACACGAATTTCATGACGGCAATAGTCTCAGTGGTACCTGGTGCCCATGGTGGAACTCGTTGCTTGGAGTTTTATGTTATAATCATTCGAAATCAGTTAATAACCATTACTCGGGGGTTTTAGGGGTCGCTGAATATTAATTTTTAATTTTTATTAAACCATGTACCCCGGAGATTATCGTGGTCATGAACTTAGCGCTCAGCGACCAGCGACCCCGAATAATGGTTATTGACTGCTCTTGAATGATTGTAACATAAAATTCCAGGCGACGAGTTCCACCATAGACACCAGATACCTCCGAGATCATCGCCGACATGAAATTAGTGCTCATGGACCCCACAAACCCCTAAGTAGTAGTTATTCTAGTTATTGACTGATTTTGAATAATTGAAGAGCTTGGAACCAGAACGGGACAAGCCACAATTTTGTCAAGAATGAGTTAAAGTGGAAATCGCGCACTTTAAGATCATATTAATGCCCCAAACAGAAAATTTCAGCTGTTTTCTCATAGACGGCACCGCTGTAGTAAGTCTCGTTGTGTCATCATTACTTTATATTGCAACAGAAGGAGACAAGCCACAGTAGTAATCAAGAGGGCGCGCCATGTTGATTGCTGTGGCGGCGGAATATTTCTGTACATGTAAACGGAAAATAGACTTTTCTGAGTTTGATTCTAAACACAGTGACCAAGATCAAGATCCGTTTTTAAATAAAAGCGAAGATGACAAAAACTATACAGTATCCGGAAGTAGCAGCGATTCGGAAAATATAAACTAAGGAACAGTAAGTTTATTGAATGTGTGGCTTGTCCCCTTATGTTATATTTTTCGAATCTAAAAATATTTGGATTTTTCTAAAGGTTTTTTGTGGCTTATCCCTTTTTAGTAAAATACCTACTTTTTTGTAGAAAAATGAATAGGTTTATACCCCAAAGACTTCTCGAGGTCTCTTGCCAACTCCAGAAAATAAGACGCCGTCTAGATGAAGACAGAAGGATACCCAACGACATCGACATAAAAAAAATAAGTGCAAGATTAAAAGAAATCTAGGTTACGAATATATAAATACGAAAGGGAAGAAAATAGAACCAAAAAAATTAAATGCACCTTTCGGTTGCACAAAACAGTGTAGGCAGAAATTGCTGCTTGCCAATAGATTCTACCAGATACTGGGAATAATGAACCACTGGAAGAAATTGGATATTTGGACGACTTTTCAGATATTGAAAATATTGACAACTGAATTACTTTATTGTGGCATTGTATGTTCATTTTGTTTGTTCTAATTCGATTAAGGGCCTTAATCGAATTATAACCTATAATTTCAGACGACTGGTTCCATCCACCATGGGCACCAGGTACCTTGGAATCCATCGCCGAGATCAAATTCGTGTTCAATGACCTCTAAAACCGCCGATTATAAAAAATTGAACTCATTTCCGTCAGTATTTTCTGAGCTATAAATTTTTCATTTTACATCTCTTCGAGATGCACTTACTCCATGTGGTGAGACCGCTCCCGTCTGGAAAAATATCTGATTCGGTTTCTTTGTGGATTCCTATTCAAAAATGTCCCCTTTAAACAAATCTGAAGGGTGTCGGACGGAAGTTTTGGGCAGAAATTGTTTAAACAAGTTTTTAAAAAAAAATACAAAAGATCACGTTTTTTTGCTCCATATCACATATTTTTAAGTTTCGTGGGTCATTCTAAACAAGAAAGGTATCTTGTAAATTTTCTAAAAAATTGATAGTTTTCGAGTTATAAGCGATTTAAAATCTGAAAAATGCGAAAATTTGAGGCTTAAAAACTCATATTTAAATTAGTATTTTTGAGGTTGCCATATACTTAAATTAAAGTTTAAACAGTTTCAAGATTCTAAAGGGTGATCGCGTCTAACCTTAATTTAAATCGTTGTTTTTTAATTGTTAAAGATGCATGTCCATCCGATTTTTTTGCCGGTGCGGCGCGCTCTATTCCATAAATCTTCTATTTTCCTCCGAACAATATTTTTTTAGATTCTTTGGGACATTATAAATAAAAAAAGTTTTTTGACATTTTCCTCAAAAGTTAATAGTTTTAAAGTTATAAGCGATTTAAAAACCGAAAATACGTTTTTTTGTCATTTTTCGGATTTTAAATCGCTTATAACTTTAAAACTATTAACTTTTGAGAAAAATGTCAGGAAACTTATTTTATTTAGAATATACCAAAGAATCTAGGAAAAATATTTTTCGGAAGAAAATAGGAGATTTTTGAAATAGAGCGCACCGCACCAGCAAAACAATCGGATAAACATGCATATTTAACAATTAAAAAACAACGGTATAAATTAAAGTTAGAGGTGATCACTCTTCCGAATCTTGAAGCTGAATGTATAACCTTAAAATTAAGTATCTAGCAACCTCAAAAATGCTAATTTAAATATGAGTTTTTAAACCTCGAAAATGCGTATTTTCGCATTTTTCAGATTTTATATCGCTTATAACTGGAAAACTATCAATTTTTGAGGAAAATTACAAGATACCTTTCTTGTTTATAATAACCCAGAAAACCTAAAAATATATATTTTAGAACAAAAAAAGGTGATCTTTTGTATTTGTTTAAAAAAATTTGTTTAAACAATTTCTGCCCAAAAATTCCGCCCGGCACTCTTCAGATTTGTTTAAAGGAGATCTTTTTGAGTAGGAATCCACGAAGAAACCGAATCAGAATTTTTTTCAGACGGGAGCGGTCTCACCACATGGGCTAATTTTGAATGCTGAATCTTATAGAAATTTTTATCTGCCGGAGATCAATTTAGTTCACAAACTTTCCTGACACTCAAAAGTTGCAAAAGTTGCATGAAGATTCATCTTACTGCACAAAATTCCTAGGTTTTGGGTTTTTTAGTGCTTCGTTGCTTCGCCTATGTCTACAGTTTATTTTTTGATTTTAAAAGAAATGATTACTTACTTCCTTGCATGTTACAACCTTTCCTGTCAATTGTTTCAGGCCAGACACAGAGTCCATTGTATTCATCGAATACTAGACCTGCCGTACAGGTCTGTTCAGTATTGTCACCTTGGATACAGTTGTAGAATTTGTTACAAACAGTAGGGTCTTCATGTGCAAAGAAACCGTTTAACCTGGGGCAAACACCTTTTGGTTGAGGGGGTTCTAAGAACAGAACAAAAAATATTATGTAATGTAAACAATATAAATAGTAGCTATGCTTTATTGTATTGTAAAATTCGAACCCGAAAGATCTTAAATTCCAAGATATCAAAATTCCTGATGCAAGCCCAAAAGACTCAGAGCTTAGCAAGGAAATAAAGCAGAAATGTAGGGACGATCAAAATAAATATCTTAACGATCTATGCAACGAAGTCAAATAACATATAGATAAAAAAGAGACAAGAAAAATGTTTAAAGCTTAAAGCTAAGAAAGCTAAAAACTCACACATAATCTGAAGCAGACAACATGAAAATGCAGACGAAAATGCTTATGGGATCGAAGATGCAGGCACTGATATTTTTTAAAAAATATGTCATATAATCTGGAGCAATCAAACTTGGCCTGAAGACTGGACTAAATCAATATATCTTCTTCTTTAAGTGCTATCTTTGCGACGGAGGTCCGCAATCATCATAGCTATTTGCACTTTAGAGACTGCTGTTCTGAAAATTCATTTGATCTACATCCGTACCATTCTCTCAGGTTGCGCAGACATGATATTCTGCATCTCTAATTTTCTTGTTTTGATGGTATTTAAGATTTCTATTTCTTTATTCATATTTCTCAGAACCTCTTTGTTGGTGACGTGTTCTGTCCACGATATTTTCAGAATTCTTCTGTACACCCGCAGCTCGAATGATCCTAGTTTTTTTATTGATGCCGAATTCATGGTCAATATATAGTATGTACCTATCTACAAAAAACTCCGAAAGATATATGTGAAATTTATCGCACCACAGCGCTCACTTTCTTCAACAGCTGCAGGTAGAGATCATTTTTAACAGAGCACATTCATATTAACAGAGTACATTGCGAACCTAGCGCTAACTGATATAGACAAGGGAATACTTATAATAGAGAACGACTGGAGAACAACATAAAATACGTCATTTTTGCATACAGTCTGAACGCTTATCTCCAGGATCGCAGAAGTAAGTAGCAGGCTTAGGCTTGAATTTAACATCAAACATTTGCTATGTATAGTAAAAAATATCCTGTTGGTGACACAACCCCCTCCAGGCCGAGTAGTATGGACATCTATAATAATAACCTATATGTTTTCTGCAGCCGATTTTGACGGTATACATAGTTATAAACAAATGAAGATCAAAAAACGGTTAATTTTCGCTTTTTTCGTCTATTACTAAAAAGTGAAGCATTCTAAACAAATTTGAGAATAAGAAACTCATAAATCGTATAAAAATCTTTAATACGGCGTTCGCTGAATATGTCTATCCTTATTGGATGCTTAGAAAATTGCAAAATAAATCATAAATTTTGAGTTTTTATAAATATTCATAACTTATGTAAAAATTAACTTAGAACCTTCCTATTATATGGGATGCTGAGACCACTGGTGCTTAAATCATACCCTAAACTTCAAAGCAATCGGTCAAATATTTTAAAAATTATTTAATTTGTGTATCCCAAATTATTTTTTTTTTGCAAAACTATAAGTCAGAAAATGATGAAGTTATAGTCATACTGTCGATAGTTTATAAAAGAAGAAGATTTACACTATTAACTTAATTAAAAAAAATGACAAAAAATAATTTTAAATATTGCAAAATTATTTTGCAGGAACATGTGAATTAAAAAGGGGGGGGGGGCTAACTTCGTCCCTAATTGTCCTACGACAATTGTTTTTCTTTCAAAATGTGTATAAAAATTCAGTCTTTCTAAATATGGAAAATAATTTTTCTACGGGTAACGGTTAAAAAGTTATTCTAATTGTTTTTAAGTAAGCAAGAAATCGACATGTTTTTGCAAAATAAATTTACACTGTTTAAAATTAATTTTTGTCATTTTTTTTAATTAAGTTAATAGTATAAATGTTCCTCTTTCATAAACTGTCCGAAGTATTACTTTAACCTCATAATTTTCTGACTTATAGTGTTGCAAAAAAAATGAATTTGTGAAAAACAAATTAAATAACTTTTAAACTATTTGACCAATTGCTTTTAAATTTAAAATATAATTTAAGCACAAGAAGTCTCAGCATTTCTTGTAATAAGAAGGTTCTAACTTAATTTTTACATAAGTTATGAACATTTATATAATCTCAAAATTTATGATTTATTTTGCAATTTTCTAAGCAACAAATAAGGATAGACATATTTAGCGACCGCCGTATTGATGTTTTTTACATGGTTTATGAGTTTCTTATTCTCAAATTTGTTTAGAATGCTTTACTTTTTAGTAATAGACGAAAAAAGCGAAAATTTACCGTTTTTTGATCTTCATTTGTTTATAACTATGTATGTCATCAAAATCGGCTGCAGGAAACATATAGGTTATTAATAAAGATATCCATACTACTCAAACAATTTGGTTTCGGCCTGAAGGTGGATGTGTCACGAGAAAAAACCTTATTTCTCTGGACTATTAGGTGCAAATTTAAATAAACAGTGGAAACACCCGACAGAAATTAAGATAAGGAATAAGATCAGCTTTCGTCCAAATGGAAACAATTTTAACAGTCACTATATAAAATTGGAAATAAAAGTTCGTTTACTAATGGCATTTAATGGTAGGGGAGCCCAAGCGGGGATTCTTGCAGTTACTCGAGCGCGTCAGATTATCACATGGGGAGAAACCTTGTACCCTGTAAATGTACCTCTACCATATATTGGCTCTTAATACAAAGGAGTTCGTTAAGGGTGGGGGCGGAAAAAATCTATCCTTAGAAAAACACGAAATCGTCAAAGTAAGATAAGGTAAGTAGGTACATCATGCAAAACAGTGTATATTTCAAAAATCTGACGATTTGAGCGGTTAAGGAAATGGGCGAATCACAAAGTTTCACAAGAAAAAAGCGAATATTTCGCGAAATGAACGACAGATCGAAAAACTGAAAAATACACGTATTTAGAATTTTTGAAAAACCTATCGAATATCCCCCCACGGGTGGGGGCTTACTTTAAAATATTAAATACGAGCCCCTTTTTTATTTCAGATTTGGATTCCTTACGTAAAAATAGGTAACTTTTATTCGAGACATTTTTTCGAATTATGGATAGATGGCGCTATAATCAGAAAAAATGATTGTTGGAAATTGAAAATTAAATTAAAAAATGGAAAGTCACCACTAAGATGGAAAATTTTATTTATTTTTTTTTGTTTTAGGACCAAATCTTCACAACCCAATAGGTCCCTATAACGCTCGAGTGACTGCACATTTAGCATACTTTCCTCCCCTTCTATAAAATACTACATATTCTTCGTCCGTCTATATGAAATGGAGTCATGGACCTTAACTGAAGCATCACTAAAAGACTCGAAGCATTTTCATTACGGTATTATAGATTTATGTTGTGGATTTCCTTGATAGACAAAATTACCAACAAAGAAGTTTTGCACAGAATGGGTAAAGAGCGTGAACTAACTATGTATCAATAAATTGTCGCAAACTTAAATACCTGGGCAATATAATGCGTAATTAACAACGGTACGATCTGTTTCGGACCATAATTCAACGTAAGGTGCATTAGAGGTGTATTCTGTTTTCATACCATAAGAAAATTAACTTGAACACTACCTGACATTTTAGAGCAGCAGTCAACACAGCCAAAATAGTCTTGTTAGTATCCACCATCCGTAACAGATAGGCATCATAACAAGAAGCGCTCATTTCACATGCCATCAACGTAATGCTGCAGATTATATCGGAGCGTCTCAAACATTACATGCCGAACCAAATGGGCTTTGTACCTTACAGATGCACTAGAGTACTAGAGAACATATTTTAAACATAGATAAATTGTAGAAACTATTTATGCTATATTGATTACACCAAACCTTTCGACTGTTTGCGTTGGTAGATAACTATGAAGCTTTCTCGAAGAAATAAGTACCATTAATTTAGGTAGAAAGTGATCTTAATGAGTGTCAACAAGAGTGTGCGACAGAAGTAGGTACTGAACTCCATCCCCTTCAACATATACGGAGATTGGATTATGTGGCATGCTTTAGAGTTTAGAATACTAGGAAGGAGGAATCACCATCAATGGCACCAAAATGAATAACCTTCGGTACGTTGATAATACGCCCTCATCACTGCATTTAAAGAAAAATTAGAAGAACTCATATAACGAGTTGATATAAAAAATTTAAGTCTTCCGATTAAAAAACAAAAATCTAAAATAATGATAGTAGACTGACAGATCCCAAAGAATTTAAATAAATATAAAAGAAATCTATGACGCTTTCACCCTATATTGGCTCCTCAATAACAAACCAAGCGGGGTGCAGTGAATCATTTGAAAAATTTATTGCACTGGTCAAGTGGTCAATCAGGTCATGACAAAACTTACAAAGATTTGGAAAAGTCATCTTATAATACCTAATATCAAGGTACGAATAGTTAAAACTATTGTCTAAAATTGAGAGTATCTTGGATAAAGAAAAGAGCTCATTTATCAATCCTTTAACAGATCCAAAACAAAGAAGAGACTATGGACCGTAGCCGCTGAAAATATTGCTAAGTCCTTCGGTCGCGTTATTAAAAGAAATGGTTTTTAAAGGCTTACAGTGGGGGTATGGTCCACGGAAAAAGAAGTCGAGGAAGATCGCTAACCATATTACAGACCTATACAGATCTTATTATGAAATTCAAAGTCGACTATTACAATTAATAAAAATATCGGAAGATCGTGTCAAATGGAAATTAACATTACAAAAGGTTTCACGAAATCATGATGCTGGAAAACAAGCTACTGACTAGGAAGAGGAAGAAGAGATGCTTTGTAAAGTTACGTATTTCTATGCTTTTTTGATTCTGGTTATTTGAAATAGAGCCTTTTAGAATCCTTTATTGGTGTGAAGAGTTGTAATTTAGATATCCAGTATATTTGATAATAAATTAATCTTAGTCTTTAGAGTAGTAAACCATCACTTATACAAATATGAAATAGTCCACGAAACTTTCAATTGTAAACATAATTTAAATTGTACTTACGTAATTGATCCCTATCTCCACAGTCAACATTGAAAGGTTGATCACATTTATTCCGTTTTCTAATTTCTGGATCGAACACTAAACCATCTGGACATAATTTTGTTTTGGCTATTCCATCCTCACATTCATAAAATTTATCACATTGAATGGGGTCTGGGTATTGGCCATCTTTTGGTGGACATTTAAATTGTGCACCTAAAAAATAGGATAACATAAAGATATATATGTATATGTCGGTCAGATGGCTCAGTGGGCTGAGGCGTGCTCGATCGAGAAATCTAGTGGATTTACGATCGAGGTTCGAGTCCCAGCACGGTCATTTCAAAAATAAAAACATCGTATATAAACGTCGTAGTATAAAATTCTATAGAATCTACGACTTGGTCTGGAGTAAACTGGTGTCTGATCGGCCTATGGAGGAGCGGTGCGGCAAGGGATAAGGGCTTCCGGCTTGATGATACTCTTCCATAGATCCCTACCGAAGAGTGTAGACGCTTCATAACGGTGTATATATATTTATATAATAGAAACTTTTTAATTCCTGGGTTTTCGGTCTGAGAAAAATAAAACACTTTGTTATGGCTTAAACGTTTCGGCTAATTGCGATTTTCAATAAGCACTTTAATGAATAATTATAAACATTACATAAAACAAAACAAAAGACTAAAATTTACATTGCACTTGTTGGCTTGGCGTTTTGTTGTGGAATGCGTTGACTCTTGAAACCATATGGCAGAATTCAAAATTGACGTCCGTTAAGGACCGTATTTAAAATATTTGCCAAATTGTACATTTATAAAAATTAAATCAATTTATTAAATTATGATATACATTGGAGAGATCCTTGATGTCAGTTTTATTATTTATGCAATTATGGTCTTTCTTTACATGAATCATCTCCAATATACATCTTTTGTTGTAGTTTTGTTCTTTTTCTAAAATTTGTACATTTTCAAAATCAAAAGCATGGTTATTTTCTATTGAATGCTTGGCTAATGCTGTAGTGTTTACTTTGTTGGTTTGTACACTATGTTTGTGTGCAACCATCCTTCTATGTATATATTGATGTGTTTGCCCAATGTATGTCGAATTGCAGTCTTTACAATTTACTTTATAAACAACATCTGACTGCTGGTCCTTAGTAACAATGGGTTTAAATTTTGAAAAACATTGCCCCGATGTTTTAGGCGCTTTATGTCCAACATTGATATCATATTTTGCAAACATTCTCGACATTTGTTCGGAAAATCCATTTATATATGGTAGGGATATATAGCGTTTATTTGGGTTGGTGATATTACTATTGACATTGTTAGGTGAAATTTGGATTTGATTTGGAGTGGTATTGGAATTTGATTGGTTGTTGATGATATATTTTCTTTTTTTAATTAGAGGGTTTTAAAATTCTGGCGGATAATTATTTTTTTCTAAAATATCTTTAACTCTTTTCAGATTTTCGGAATGGAATTGTGGGCTAGATAGCTTAATTGCTCTATCCGTTAGACTGAATATAATACTTCTTTTGTGACTTACCGGTGCGTTGGTATTGTAGTTTAAATATCTTCCAGACCAGACTTCTTTTGTAAACCAGTTGGTAGTTATAAGTCCGTTATTGCTGTTATACTCCAAACTTAGATCGAGAAAATTAATTTTGTTGTTTTCTTCCATTTCATAAGTAAATTTAATGTTATTATGGAAGTTATTGAAAATTTGAATATTTATATAGATATATTACAAGTCATATACTAACTAAAACATTTTATATACACAATACAATAATTACAACTGTACCATACTTCAATTAAAACGGAAAGTTGCAAAAAATATGTCAGAAATTCGAATATAAAGAATATGAAACAGGACAAAGTTACATCAAATACATAATTTTAAAGTCAATAGAAAATACGAAAAGAAACTGTTTTCTCTTTACATATTTTTTGCATCAAACCACTTCCTTCGTGGTCTCCCTCTTCTTTCCTTCCCTTGTTCACCTGCTGATAAAACTCTTAGGATGTTTCTTTCTTGTGGCATTCGTAAAACATATCCCAACCATCTAACTTTCTGTACCTTGAGTTATTTTAGGTTTCTTATACATCTCCATTAGCTCCTGGTGTGTTCTTCTGCGCCATTCCCCTTTAGCCTCCTTTACACCACCAAAAATTTTTCTCATTATTTTCCTCTCCCAAATATCTAGCTTTTTTTCTTCTGTCTGGTTCATTGTCCAAGTTTCACATGTATACAACACCGTTGGTCTCATTATTATTTCTTACGCTCGGATCTTGGCTGCCCCGGACAGGTTTTTGCCTTTAATAGTGCGTTTAATAAACCTACTGCTTTGCTTTCGACAACCGTTTATCTATCTCTCTCTTTGTCTACAAAACCTATGCACTGTTGTCTTTTGTTAAGAATCGTGCCGCTTGTCTGGATATTGGCTCCTCTAATTATCTCTTTTAGTACTAGAATGAATAAGTCTGTTAACAGGGGTCCCCTTGATTTGATCCCCTGTTGACGTTAAACTGATTTGAACTTGAAAAACTGCCTTCTATCATGACTTTATTGACTGTATTGGTTAACGTCATTTTAACTAATCGTATCATTTTCTCTGATATTTCTAGTGCTCTCATTGCTCGTATAGCCCGTTTCGTGAGATGGAGTCGTCAGCCAGTTTAAAATCGATAAAGAGCATATTTATATGCAAGCCTAGATTTTGTTCATAACTATTGTTTTGTATTAATTTTAGCATAGAAATTTGATCGGTTGTTTATGTTCCCTGTCTGAAATAGTCCTGTCACCAGGGGGGGTACAACGGCCTCCTTAATTCAGATGGACTTACCCAAGTTTTTTTATATATTTTGACCCGTAGAATACGAATTTTTTGGGTAACAGTTGATCCGAATGTCGATAAGATTGTTATAGACAAAGAACTTGAGGAATTACATAACAGCGATTTCTCGCAAAGCAAAACATCTTTTTGTATTTTTTGGGTCATTTTAAGCAAAAAATATTCCTACAAGTTTTTTCGTATAATGCATAGTTTTCGAGATAACCGCGGTTGAACTTTCAAAAAATCGAATAATTGCAATTTTTGAACCCGAATAACTTTTGATTAAAAAATAAAGTAGCAATTCTGCTTACCGCATTTGACAGTTTAAGTCAAATTATATCGGTTTTGATTAGTTGTATTGCTAAAAATTAATTTTTTTATTGTTAAACCAAGCTATAAACACATAGTGTTTCCCGTCCCTAATCCATGCGTTTTAACGCATGCTACGTAGAAATTGCCTCGCTTGCACTTGTAGCTACTCTACCTACTCGTTCGATTTTAAATGAGAAATCATTGAAAACATCACTCACGCACTAGCTGTTTATAGCTTTGTTTAACAATAAAAATAATAAATTTTTAGCAATGCAAATAATCAAAACCGATATAATTTGACTTAAACTTTCAAATGCGGTAAGCAGAATTGCTACTTTATTTTTTAATCAAAAGTTATTCGGGTTTAAAAATTGCAATTTTTCGATTTTTTGAAAGTTCAACCGCGGTTATCTCGAAAACTATGCATCCTACGAAAAAACTTGTCACAGTATTTTTTGCCTAGAATGACCCAAAAATACAAAAATATGTTTTGTTTTGCGAGAAATCACTGTTATGTAATTCCTCAAGTTCTTTTTCTATAACAATCTTATCGACATCCGGATCAACTGTTACCCAAAAAATTCGTATTCTGCGGGTCAAAAAATATAAAAAAAACTTGGGTAAGTCCATCTGAATTAAGGAGGCCGTTGTACCCCCCCTGGCGACAGGACTAAAACCAGCCTGGCATTCTCCTATTATTTCTGATTCATAAGCTTTCAATCTAGTTCTTATAGGTTTTGCCAATACCTTATACACTACTTCTAACAGTGCGATTCCTCTGTAATTTTCATATAATATGGTCTTATCACCTTTCTTGTGAATTCGACAAATGAGTGCTGTGTTCCATTGCTCCGACATTTTTTCGTTTTCCCATATTTTCTTTATAAGTCGAGCTATTTTTTGCTGCAGTATATTTCCTCCTACCTTTAATATCTCTGCTGGCACTCCGCTTTCTTCGGCACTTTTATTATTTTTAGGTCTTTTTTACTGTTATTATCTCCATTTCTGTCGGTGCTTGTGTTTGTTGTGGTTCAGCTTCTTGTTTTTGTTGTTGTTCGATTTCTTGCCCTCGCTGTTGCATTTCTGTTTCTGCTTGGCCTCTATCGTTTAATAATCATTATTCTCCGAAGTACTCTGCCCATCTATTCAATTTTTCTATCTTGTCTCCCAGCAACATACCGTCTTTATTTCTGCAAAACATTGTGAATTTATTTTGAGTCTCTCGTGTTTTTTTACTCCTTGATAAAAATGTTTAACTTCTTTTTGGACTTAGTTTTCTTCAATTATTATTTATAGTTGCTTTTCCAGTACATTTCCCTTTTTTTGCCTGCATAATCGTTGAGCTTCTCTTCTTTTGTTTTTATAATACTCTTTACTTTCTTTTGTATTGTTTCTAATATTTTCCATTTTTGCGTACAACAACAAGAATACAAGAAACAACAAGAATAAATACATTTCATCAATGATTTCGCTTGGAGTGTTCAACAATATTGCCATTTACACCCACAACCATGAATATTTAGAATGTTGGTACTATTTTGACTAAAATACTGCGATGTCATTGCTACCCACCACAAAATAGATTCGTTGATGCAGAGAAATTAATGACTTATATATGTTTTGCACAGTTATGTTTGTTGCTTTCTAACGATCTACGATTACATAACAAGAGTAGGTATGTCACACTTGGATCACCCCGTCGAATTCTTGACTAAAAATCATGCATGAAGTTACTGCAGACATTTATTAGATTTGTAGAATTCATTGTGATTCAGCAAGAAGTTGTCTGAGTAATGCTAAATGTCAAAGAAATGTTTAGACTGTTAATTAACGCTAAAAGTTTTTTGTACAAATCGGTTGCATAACCGTGACATTCTTCACATCCTTTTACTATAAGATGTCGTGACATGATTGAATTAATAAAAAATATATGCAGATATAACTGTTTTAATGTTGCCAGTAGGATCGGTATATTACGTTACCTTGAAAGTTTTTTGCTGCTTACGATTAATTTTAATATAAATTAGAAATCTTTCTAGCATAACGTAAAGATCACAGAATGATGAAAACTTTTGATTGATAATTAGTAATAAAATCAATCTTTGGATATGCTATAGAGAGCTTATAGAAATACATTTCATATTATTGGAATTTAACTGATGAATGATTAAATAAGTATATATAAAATATATCGGGTGTTCTACAGCATCCGCGGTTTCCCCCATCCTATTCGCCATGCTTTTCGATCACGAATATCTTCCTCGTTGAGTTGTCTACTGTTCATTGCTTTCTCTACATCTTGTACCCATGTTCTCTTCGGTCTGCCTTTTTTTCTTCTCTCAGGTGGTGCATACTGGATTATTTTCTTGGGCCATCTTGTTGGTGCCATTCTCTGGACATGCCCGTACCATATTAATCTTTTTTGTTCTATTCTGTCTATAATATCCTTTTCTACTTACATTATTTCTTTTATTTCATCGTTTGGGATATGCTGTAGTTTAGATATTCTTCAGCTTATTCTAAGTGCGTCCATTTCTAAAGCTTGAAGTCTTTTATTTTGTCGGTCTTTTACTTCCCACACTTCCGAGTTGTACAATACAATCCCTTCCACGATAGTTTGGTAGATTATTTTCTTTGTCTGATTTTGCAGTCCTTTACTCCACCAAATGCCATTCACCTGCTTTATAACTTTTCTTCTTTGACTTATTCGATATTTTGGTCGAATTTGGAGTTTTTGTCAAAAATAAACCCTAGATATTTAAATTCATCACATCCTTTTATGTATTCCCCTTCTAATTCTAAGTCTTCCGTATCGCCTCCGACTAAAAGGTAATCAGTTTTCTTCATGCTTATTTTCAAACCCCATTTTCGGTACTCCTCTTTCAATTTTCTAATCATGTAATTGGCATCTTCTTTATCAGCAGAAATCACAACTTGGTCGTCAGCAAATATCAACGTGTACAAATAAGAATCTCCTACTGGTATCCCCATTGTTTGGCATTTCCTAGTCCAATATTTTAACACATGTGTAAAGTAAATTTTAAATAAAGTGGGCGACAGACAGCATCCCTGCAAAAGACCTTTCGAAGTTTTAAGAGTATTTGAAAGTTTCGCTCCTATTTTAATTGCTATTATTGTATTAGCACAGAGATATTTTATTCTTTGGATGTATTTTCTATTTAAAGTGGTTTGTTGTGATACATCAAACATTATTTCTCTGGGAACGGTATCATATAAGCTTTTTTAAGTCTACAAATACCATGTGAGTTTCTAGATTCCTAGCAGAACGTTTTTCTAGTAGATGTCTTATGCAGAAGATGTTATCTGTCCATGATATACCTGGCCCAAATCCACTTTGTTCTTCGGAATCTTGCCACTCCTTTTCTATCCGTTTCTTTATTATACATCCGTACAGTCTTCCAACTGAGCTGGTCATACTAATGCCACTGTAATTATTACAATTTTTTCTACCACCCTTTTTGTAGATAGGGGTAGTTATGGACTTTTTCCATTCGGAGGGTACGCCACTATTGCCTGAAAGGCATCCGTTGAATATTTCAATTAAAATTTGTTTTGCTTGTGTCGTTCTGTGCTTGATGAGTTCAATTGGAATACCTCCGGGACCAGGAGCTTTATTGTTTTTCATTTCTCTCGTTCTAGTCCTTAAATTGTTATATCTTCTAGTTGTTCCAGGTTGTTTGGGGCGATAATGGTTTGCCTTACATATTCCTGTCTATTTAATCTTACAATAGGTTTTTAAAGTATGTTTCCCACTCGCCTACATTTATAAGGGATATCTGGCATCTTTCTTGTACGTTTTGTCTTGTATTTGATATTGATCTCCAAGCTTCTTTGCTTTTTGTTCCTCCCATAAGAGTGTCTATTTCTTCACATTTATTCAGCCACATATTGATTAAATAAGTAAATTGAGAATTACTCTCGAACATGCTACAAAAATTAAACATAATATACACCAATTTTATCAGATATTATAAAGCATGTAACTCAACGAATATATAAATTATGAAACATTATTTAAAAGTCATCATCATAATCACAAGGTTGCCTCCCATATAGTATCTCTATCCAGAGTTCCTCGAGATCTAACACATACTACCAAAGTAAAAAGAGACTTAGGGACATGGACGTTAAAACAAACGAACAGACCAGACTCAAAATATTCAACAAGAATTCTTATTTGTGAAATCACACATGCGCTGAAAGAAATGAAATCAAGTCAAGCATCTGGGTTTGATGGCATCCATCGTGAGTTCCTGATACACAGTGGTGCATACAGGAAACAGTGGCTTGCAATGTTCCATACTGATATACTTCAGTAATGCAACATTCCTTTCTCACTTAATTTCACCTAAGCGAACCGAAACCGGACAAACCAAACGATAAGTCAGAAAACTACCGGCCCATAGCACTACTTAGCATGGTATAAACTATTAGAAAAGCTTCTCCTTAACAGAATTAGTCACAGAGTACTTAAAAATGTTCTCACTGAACAAGCACGCTTTCGCCCTCATCGAAGCTGTACGGACCAAGTCTTGTCACTAACAACTTTTATGGAAGCTAGTTTTCAAAACAATAAAAAAACATCAACCGCATTCATAGATTTTGTATACGAATCGATTTGGAAACAGGGATTAATATATACACTGACCCATATGGTCTCCTGCAGAAATATAATTATCCTCATTCAAAACATGCTGACAAACAGAACATTCCAAGTAATAATGGAAAGGAAGATTAGCAGACAGATGAAAGCAGAGTTCTGTCTTGCCATTTTACTTTTCAGCCTCAATATTGCTGACATGCCTGCAACCGAATCTTGGAAGTTTGGATATGCTGACGACTGGACCCTTGTTACAAACCACCAATCTTTAGAAACTACAGAGATTACTGTCACGAAGGACCTATCCATCGTAAGCGAATACTTTAAGAAATGGAGATTACTACAAAAACTTAAATATCAATTTTTCATCGCAACAACAGGCTGGCAAACAAAGAATTACGAGTGTATTTTAATAACAAACTGTTGAAACACAATAAGTAACCGAAATACCTTGGAGTTATTCTAGACAAAATACTCACAACTGACATCTGACGAAAACAGCAGCAAAACTAAAAATCTGTAACAATATTATACAGGGTGTAACGAAAATACAGGTCATAAATTAAATCACATATTCTGAGACCAAAAATAGTTTGAATGAACCTAATTTACCTTAGTACAAATATGCACATGAAAAAAGTTACAGCCCTTTGAAGTTACAAAATGAAAATCGATTTTTTCGAATATATCGAAAACTATTACAGATTTTTTATTGAAAATGGACATGTGGCATTCTTATGGCAGGAGCATCTTAAAAAAAGAATTATAGTAAAATTTGTGCACCCCATAAAAAATTTATGGGAGTTTTGTTCCCTTAAACCCCGCCCCCCCCCCAAACTTTTGTGTACGTTCCAATTAAATTATTATTGTGGTACCATTAGTTAAATTAAATATTTCTAAAACTTTTTTGCCTCTTAGTATTTTTTCGATAAGGCAGTTTTTATCGAGTAGCGGCTTCCTTTTTAATATGTTTACATAAAAATTTTATGGGGATTTTGTTCCTTTAAACCCCCCAAATGTTTGTGTATGTTCCAATTAAACTTTTACTACGGTACCATTAGTTAAACACAGTGTTTTTAAAAGTTTTTTGCCTCTTTGTATTTTTTCGAGAAAGCACTTTTTATCGAGATATTACTTCTTTTTTAATATGGTTCAAAATATACCTAAAAATGTAAATCATAAATAAATTTTCATATTATTACTGTATCCATAATCGTACTAGCCATATACAAATATGTGGTGGATTTGACAAATATTCAAAATATCTCGATAAAAACTGACTTTTCGAAAAAGTACTGAGAGGCAAAAAAGTTTTTAAAATATTATGTTTAACTAATGGTAGTACAATAATAATTAAATTGGAACGTACACAAAAGTTTGGGGGGGTTTAAAAGAACAAAACCCCGATAAAATTTTTATGGTGTGTTCAAATTTCACTATAATTTTTTCTTTAGATACTACTACCATAAGAATTCCATATGTCTATTTTTAATAAAAGATCTCTAATAGTTTTCGATATATTGGAAAAAATCGATTTTCATTTTGTAACTTCAAAGGGCTGTAACTTCTTTTATGCGCACATTTGTACTAAGGTAAGTTAGGTTCAATCGAACTATTTTTGGTCCCAGAATATGTAGTTAAATTTATGACCTGTATTTTTTTTTACACCCTGTATAGAAACTCTGCGGCACTACATGGGGTTCACCACACCAGCCTTAAAATTCTCTGCTCTTTGCCTGATATATCTGATGGCAGAATACTGTGCACCGGTATTTTAAATAGCATGCATACCCACCTGGTCGGCATAACGGGCACAATTATGCACACAATGTGACTACTCACCCTGAATAACATATGGCCACCCAACCTACGCCACGACCATGCTTTGGTTAAAGAATGCAACAGAACTATGGATAGTCGTCAAGTTCTAGACCACAACGACATCCCCGATATTCTTAAAAACCATCTCCGATCCAAGTTACCTCTCCTAAAATCCGCTCAAGACCTGCAGCAATCCAATTTTGACTTAAATGCTCGATGGAGAGAAGAAATTAGGACAGATCCATATTACCATAGTCTACTGAACATTATGACAAACCTTTTTTTTTGGGAGGTGAGAATCTTTTAAAGACCGTCTGGGAAGGTGTCCCAGGTGTGTTGGATTCAATCCGCCACGCTTCACCATGCCGGATCGCCTACCAACTAAACTCACCTCCTCTTTCTCCAGCCGACGAGTCCGGGACCACTCTTAGCGAGTATATACACTGACCCGTCGACCTATTATGACAAACCTGGAAAATTTGAATATCCCCGTAAGACTTGGGCAGCCCTTAATCGAATCATAACTGTGGAAGATGCGCCGACTTTCTCTACAGATGGGGTAAACTTTCCTCGATTTCTTGTGATTGCGGCTATGCAAGACTGATGACCAGGCACATAGTGTGGGACTACCCACGCAGTGTATACACAAGCGACCTTACAGACTTTGTAATGGTAATGGAAGAGTCAATAGAATATAAACAAAATGTCGAAACCCAAAAGACTCCATTTTCAAACAAATAAATGTTTAAAAATAATAAAATCTCTTATACCTATTCCCATCCTAAAAATTGCAAGGAAAAGGGTGATGAATGTAGAGACATGGGGAGTCTACATAGTTGCACTCCACAACATATAAATTCACCGAGGTAAAGATCAACAAATCTGCTTCCTAGTACTCGATACGTGAGTAAAACCGTGGGTAGATAAAAGGCATTATATTTAATTTCGATTCAGAGATCATTACCATCTTTCTATGGACCATTTCGAACTCTTTTTGTTCTCATCAAGAAAGCAACTGTAATGATGCTCTAAATTAAATATAATGCCTTTTATCTATCAATAGAATATATTTATAAAAAATTAGATATCTGTAATGTATTGAAAGTGTCGAAGAGTATATACAGTGCGTCCATAAAGTAACGCATAAATTCGTTATTCCCTAAACCGACGACTTTAAGAAAAATTCCCGAAACAAGTCGATTTTTATTTTTAAATTACAATTTTTAGTGTCCTCATCCATCTAGGCGTGATGACATAATTGATGATTTTTTAAATAAGAATAGGGGTCATCTGATAGCTCATTTGAAAGGGTATTCAATTCTCTATTTAGTAGTATAAACATTGCCATAATTCAAATGTTGAATGAGTTGCATATGTGAGTTCATTTTAAATGAAGTAAAGAAACACAGACGTACTCACAGTCATTTATTTCACTTCGACGACCGGTTTCGATCTCTACAATATACAGATCATCTTCAGGTCGGCGTTACAAGTGGTTAAATGCTACAATTAAAGAAAGCCAGAGTTAGAACATTGTCTGGTTGTATCAAAATGCAAATAGAAAGCCAAAAATTTCGAAAGGTATGTGACTGTTGACATTTCAGAACAACAAACAAATGCATACGTATGCACACATATGAGCAAACAAGTACTCATAAGCACGCACACGCACACAGATGCATGAGGTTTATTATGACTATTTGTTAAATTAAAATTAAATTTTAAATTTTGATCTACTTACATGCCGTTACAAGGGATGATTTGTAAGTTCATCAGTAGCATGTGCATGATGCAACCTCATGCATCTGTGTGCGTGTGCGTGCTTATGAGTACTTGTTTGCTTATACAGTGCGTAAATCGTTCAGCTGTATATAGGGAACATTCACTGTATATATTTAGATACATAAATACATACATTGTATTATATTAAGATAATTGTGGCAACTTCGCTCTCTCAATGACAATATAATAATTATTGTTATTAGCATTAAGGGGCATTAAAATCTTTGTTTTTGATTTATTTATGGACTGCCTTGCATTCAAAATCACTTATTCTATTCGTTCTAACAGCTCTATTGCACCAGAAACTCGTACTTGAACAGAAGTTTCAACTAACACAGGTTAGCACAGTAGCGACAATGATCTTAATGTATATTTCCTATGTCCAGCAGAACGATTTACGTACTGTATGTGTGCATACGTATGTATTTGTTTGTTGTTCTGAAATGTCAACATTTACATACCTTTCAAAATTTTGGCTTTCTATTAGCATTTTGGTGCAACCAGACACTGTTCTAACTCTGGCTTTCTTTAATTGTAGCATTTAATCACTTGTAACGCCGACCTGAAGATGATCTGTATATTGTAGAGATCGAAACCGGTCGTCGAAGTAAATTAAATGATTGTGAGTACGTCTGTGTTTCTTTACTTCATTGCCGTAATTATTTATATAGGTTGGCCAAAAAATTGTTTTTTTTTATTAAATTAATTGACATAAAAACATGAATGTATGTAATCTATTTAATTTTAAATACATTTTACTGCTGTCAGAAAACAGAAAAAAAATTTATTTGACAAATAAACATTAATTTTCGCTTAAACGAAGTGTTCAAACTGCCAAGAGGCAGGTGGGTGGCAGCTTTAAGATTGAATATAAGCGAAAAACAATATTTATTTGTCAAATAAACATTTTTTTCTTGTTTTTTGACAACAGTAAAACGTATTTTAAATGAAATAAATTACATTCTTCGTTTTGTCTCAATTATTTTAATTAAAACAATGTTTTTTAAACACGCTGTATAAATAATTATATTCATATTTATATTACAGAACAGAGAATTCAGTTACCTTTTAAATGAGCTATCACACGACGCCTACTCTCATTTAAAAAAATCATCGATTACGTCATCACGCCCAGATGGATGACATCACTAGTATGATATATATGCCAAAAAATCGTAATAAAAATAAAAATCGACCTGTTTCGGGATTTTTCCTTAAAGTAGTCGGTTCTGTTCTGTAAAGTTCTAAATATGCTCTATTCTTTTTCGTTTTAATATTTTGTATTTAATTACGTTTTCTCTATTTAAGTCTTTTTTTATATTTGTTTTTATTTCACCCAATCTAGGTATATTTAGTCCGAGTAAGTGGTTGTGACAGATTTTTTTAATGTTTTTGTGTTTATTCCTTTCTTCTTTTCTATTTTGGTTGCTGTCATTGCATATACAGGTGTTATTTAGAACCTTTATTTTATTGGTTTATATTTTTTAGTAGTGTTTATTCTTCTTTGGTTCTTCTTCTTAGCGTGCCTGTCCGTTCCGAACGTTGGCGATCATTCTGGCTATAATCACTTTGTTGGTTGCTATACGGAATAATTTTGTTGAGGTCTTTCTATACCATGCTCTCACGTTAGCTAGCCAGGATATTCTTCTTCATCCAGGGGCCCTTTTTCTTTCAATTTTACCTTGTAAAATGCATTGGAGTAGCTCGTATCTGCCTTGATTTCTCATTATATGTCCCAAGCACTGCAGATTACGGCTCTTCACAATGTTGACTAAATCTGCGGTTGTGTTCATCCTCCGTAGTACTTCTTCATTGGTGACTTTTTTTGTCCATGGTATCTTCACGATGCTTCTGGACAACCACAGCTCAAAAGCCTGAAGTTTTGATCGAGTTTCTGCCTTCAATGTCCACGTTTCTACTTCGTATAGAAGCACTGAATACACGTAACATTTAAGGAGCCTTATTTTTGTTTTTAGGGTGAGGTCATGGCTCTTTAACACAGAGCTCATAGTCAAGAATGTACTTTTTGCCTTTCCGATGCGACATCTTATCTCTTGAGTATATTATCCCACGACTCATTGATTATAGTTCCCAAGTAGTTGTATTGTGAGGCACGTTCAATTCTCCAGTTATGTTTTGCTTGCTGATGATCATTAGCTTGGTTTTGCTGGTGATCATATCTAGTCCATATGTTCTACTTGTTTCCGATATTTTATTCATTAAGTTTTGCAACCCTTCTATGGTATTGGAAAACACTATTGTATCATCTGCAAACCGCAGGTTACTGAGCTTGACTCCATTTATTAAGATGCCTTCATCAATATCTTTTTGAACCTCTTCAAAAATGTGCTCTGAGTACAGATTTAATATCAGCGGTGAAATTATGCATCCCTGTCTGACTCTCCTTAAAATTTTGACCTGGTCTGTATATTCTCCATCTATTAGGAGCACTGCTGATTGATTCCAATAAAGGTTAGCTATTATTTTCAGGTCTCTTCCGTCAATCCCTGTCCTCTTCAACACTTTCATCATTTGTTCATGCCTGACTCTATCTAAAGCCTTCTTGTAGTCAATCAGGCATGCAAAAACATTTCAGTTGACATCTCTATATTTTCAAAACAACACCTGCGTACTAAACAAAGCTTCCCTCGCACCAACGGCGTTCACAAATCCAAACTGATTGGGCGCAATTTGTTCTTCGCTGTTCTTGTTTTTTGGTTCCTTTCATATTTTTTTCTTTTTAGTTATTAGTTTGTCCAATCGGCATTCAAATTGTTATTTTGATTTCCAATATTATCAACAGGAAACTTTCTTGCAATACACCTAACATGCAATAACATACTTTCGTTGATAGCAACATTATGATTATTAATATTTTATATAAAAACTTCTGTTTTGGCGGTCTTTAAACGATCAAAAACAAAAATGGCACAGCAAAAGTCAGAATAGCCGTTAAGCAACATATTATATAATCGATTTATTTACTTAAATATAAGTGAAAGCATATAATTACTTTTAAACTTGGTCATATTTTATGGTAATGTCTGGTCTCTCAACTCTATATACACTTTTGAATATTTATCATGCTTGATCTGTCATATACGCATGAGGAACCGTCAAGAATGCTAGTGAGTTATTTAAAGCTAAAAATGATTGCTTGTTATTAAATTCTTCACAAAAACCTTTCTCACAAAATAGTAGCAACTAAAAGAAATTGAACAAAGTCATAACTAAGTAATTCATAATATAAATCATTGCAGACAACTAGCGCACCTAGTTTGGTTAGTCATTTAAGACAATTTAATAACTTAAAAACAAGAATTTTAGAGGTCACTGATTAAGTACTAAGAAGTATCTAGAGTGGTTTTGAAATATAAGGTCGATAAAAATGTTAATACCTACATTATTTACTATGTGCAGTGTGATTCAGGAAACAGTGAAATAGAAAATACTGGTTGACCACGGTTGACTGAGCTAAACGAAACACAGCGTTATCATTATCACTATGTCAACATTTCAGAAAAGCACAGAGTCCCGTAGATTTTTTTTAAAGGGGACACTTTTCGATATACGTACTAAACTTTGCCACTTTTGCTCTTCAAGCCGGATTAGGAGTCAGTCCAATTTTTTAAATACAATTGATATTAATATTACGTCATTGTAAAGGCCTTGTCTTTACAATAACGTGTCAGTTTTCAAATTCCACAATATAGGTACTGTGTTGGGATACACGGTATCTCTTAGTAATCTTCTTATTAAAACAAATCCTTTTAATAATTTTAAATGTCTTTAGCAAAACAAACTACGTTTGTTTATAGTAAATACGATCGACCTAAATTAGCACATATCAGTGTAACAGTTTAGGTTTGACAAAGGTCGGTTTGCAATAACAATAGTATTCATTATTTTTATAACCGAGTCGACTCAGCGCTTTTAACCAAAACAATGTTACTTTCATTATATACCAAAACAATAAACAGGAGAAGACTAATTATTATCTTCTAATTCCATTGCGAAGAGTAAGTCATTAATATTTGAGATCCCAAAGGGAAAACATCACAGCTACTGAGAACTAACGTACCACCAGCTATTTACCGTTAGTACTCTAACTTATAAAATAAATGCATCTACGGTGATACGAGTTATTTCATCAACCCTTATGGTAGGGGGTAACCAACCCCTAATTATCCAAGGTGGCTCAGAAGCCAGGAGCCACCATATCTTTGAAATTTGAGCCACCATCTTTGAGAGTCCAAATTAAAAAAGTTCACAAAATGACATATATTTGGGAACTGTCGTAACGGACCAACTAGATCCAGACATAGAAATAAAACGCAAATTAGCGATGACCAAAACTACTTTCATGAAAATGAAGTCATTTCTTTACAATAATCATCTTAGTTTAGAACTAATAAAAATAATTGTTAATGCGATTTTGAATTCAAATAGACTTAGGGGGGGGGGGGGAGTATGGTTTGAAATCGGAGGGGAGTATAGTTCTTTCGAAGCTATGGTAGAATTATTTTACTTTTAAATTTAACAAACATATTAAGTATAATTTAAAGAATATTTAAGAAAGTCAATCCAAAATATTGAAAACTAAGCCATTGGTGACAAATTTTGTCAGGCAGCTAAAAAAATGGATTTTGCGGTGAACATCAGAACTCGTCACTGGATCATACGAAACAAAAAATTCAAAAAGATTTAATTAGCATATGAGTTTCACGAGGTAACAACGTCGAGTTTTTTTATTTTTAATAATTTTTAAATTTTTGGTATCACTCAGAAATCAAAAATACGAAATGTTAGGTAAAAATTTTGTGAAAATGAATAGATTTATTATTGTTGATCAAAAAATAAACACAAAACGAAAAATATCTCGAAATTGTTACCTCACAAAATGTCTAAAGAAAATTTATGCAAAATGTCAGGTAGATCGGTCAAGTATTTTTTCAGTTACAATGTCCACCGCATTTGAAAAAGCAGTTTTGAGAAAAATGCGTTTAAAGTTTTGACAACTGCATTCTTCATCTTCTTATTTGTCTGCGAAATATTAAAGTGATGAACATTGGAATATGTTTTTTGAATCGCGTAGTAATCTACAAAAGAGAAGGCGAACAGTTGTTTAACGTTTCTCACTACGCTCAAGCGTGCTGGCGCGAAGCCGCGGCAAAGCGGCATCGAACGTAGGGATATTCAACACGCTGTATCTCTGGTAATTTTACTCCGATCAATCTGAAATTTTTAGAGAGTATTCTTGAAAGTACACACTTTTATTTTATATAATAAAAAAAAAATATTTCAAACCATTCCCCCCCCCCCCCTTAAGTAGATCAAGTTGATTGATGGACGACGAGATTTCGTGATCCATTAATTGATGAAGAAATCAAGAGGAAATCACCGCGTTACAGACTTGCAATAGGTGCCTTTATTATCATCAGCATGGTTATCAAATATTCGTCTGGAGACACAAATACTGTTCATAGTTATCGGTAACCAGGACCGGCAGAGGAGGAAGACTAAGAACACAGGGCTTTCCAGGTCGCCATTAAGCGAAGCGAAATAAATAGACTAATAGACAGGATATGTGAAACGCAGTAACGATAGTCATCTTATAAAAAATGTATATTGGGAAAGTCCAGATGGGAGAAAGTGTATAAATAGGACAACCTGGAACAAGGTGAAAAGATGTAGAAAGAGTGGATCTGGAGAAAAGGGATGTGAGAAAATGGAAAATAGTGGCACAGGATCGACAAACATGGAAGGCGATAGTAGAATAGAATAGAATAGAAATATGCTTTATTGTCATGAAAAATTTAACAATTTTATAGACAAAGCTTACAAGAATCATAAATAAAAACAATAACAAATACAATTTACTAAAATTATACAAATCGTCAATATAAATAAAACATAATAAAGTCAAATAAAAATCAGTAACAATCTATTGCAAAATTAAAAAAAAATTGCAAATTGCGTAATCTACCTTAAGAAATTTAATAAGAAATTTAATAAATTATGCTGCTGCATATGACACTCAAATATAGATTAAGATTCTACTTATACATAACAATACTGTAATTTCTTAGTTATTGGTTAAGAAACTCTGCTATTGAATAATATGGTCTTTCAGATAAATAGGCTTTAGTCATTTTACGGAACTTGGGGAAAGATGTTGCAGATTTAAGTTGTAGAGGGAGATGGTTGTATAGTTTTTTTGTAGAATATAATATAGATTTCTTTATTAACTCACTGGACGGGATCGGTAAATAGATGTCAAAAGTAGAATTTCTGGTGGAATAGTCATGTCTAGGTCTTTCTGGAAAAACATGTAAACGCTGTAAACGCTGAAATACTCACGAAGAGTTGTATTGCTATAATAGCAATACAACTCTTAACTAAAATTTTTAACACTATAAGTCAGAAAATGATGAAGTTACAGTAATACTTTGGATAGTTTATGATAGAAGAACATTTACACTATTAATTTAATTAAAAAAAATGACAAAACATAATTCTAAATATTGCAAAATTATTTTACAAGAACATGTGAATTAAAAAAAGGGGGGCTAACTTCGTCCCTATTGTTCTAGGACAATTGTTTTTCTTTCTAAATGTGTATTAAAATTCAGACTTTCTAAATATGAAAAAATAATTTTTCTACGGGTAACGGTTAAAAAGTTATTCTAATTGTTTATAAGTAAGTACAAATACGACATGTTTTGCAAAATAATGTTACACTGTTTAAAATTACTTTTTGTCATTTTTTTTAATTAAGGTAATAGTATAAATGTTCTTATTTCATAAACTGTCCGAAATATTACTGTAAGCTCATAATTTTCTGACTTACAGTGTTGCAAAAAAAAATGAATTTGGGATAAACAAATTAAATAACTTTTAAACTATTGGACCAATTGGTTTGAAATTTAAAATCTAATTTAAGCACAAGAAGTCTCAGCATTCCGTGTAATAAGGAGGTTCTAACTTAATTTTTACTTAAGTTATGAACATTTATAAAATCTCAAAATTTATGACTTATTTTGCAATTTTCTAAACAAAAAAAAAAGGATAGACATATTCAGCGAACGCCATATTGAAGTTTTTTTTATATGATTTATTAGTTTCTTATTCTCAAATTTGTTTAGAATGCTTTACTTTTTAGTAATAGACGAAAAAAGCGAAAATTTACCGTTTTTTTATCTTCATTTGTTTATAACTATGTATATCATCAAAATCGACTGCAGGAAACATATAGGTTATTAATAAAGATATCCATACTACTCAAACAATTTGGTTTCGGCCTGAAGGTGGATGTGTCACGAGAAAAATCTTATTTCTCTGGACTATAATGCTTAGCTGCTATGAATAAACTAATGAACTAAACCCAGAGAGTGATTGAAGGACCAGATAAAATACGATACGGGTGTTAAGAATATGACATTGTAAAACCAAGGCGAAATATAGGAAGGAATTGAAGCTGCTTCTAGAACAAGCCTAGACCCACCTTGGGTTGTAGCGCCAATGATGTTGATGATGATGATTATTAACTAAGAGATTTTATACAATAAAAGAAGAGGAAATAAATATTAAAACCAGTGCCGGTTTATGCACTGGGCGCTTGGGGCGGGCGCCCAGGGGCCCGGGCCCCGGAGGGGCCCGTAAGGCTCGTTCCTTTTACTAATAAAAAAGTAAAGTCCTCTAAATAATCTACGTATTTTCCATAATAGAAAAAAAAGACGACGAAATACCTGCGATTTCGAAATGGTCTGATTTTAAGACTGATGACTTTATAAAAACTGTGAACTTTTAAACAAAAAAGTGATAGAACATTGTAAAAAATATTTGAAGATGGAGAAAAAGCTTATTATAGTAGATTAAATAAAAGCAACTTTTATAGAGGAAAACCCAATGGAGGCAAAGAAAAGAGAGATTGGCTAATACAGCGTTTCCCAACCGGTGGGTCGCGACCCACTAGTGGGTCGCGGGCGGATTGCAGATGGGTCGCGGCGTCGCTCTTACAGTAACTGAATAAAGTACATATTATATCATCATGGGTGGGGGATGGGTCGCAAATATGAAAAAACATCAGAAGGTGGGTCGCCAGATATAAAAGATTGGGAATCACTGGGCTAATATATGACGCAAGTGTTAAAGCTGTTTATTGTTACCCTTGCAAATTATTTTCATTTGAAAAAATAGTTTAACTGAGTTTTGATGGACCCATTGGAAACATTTGAATATTTTGCTCAAATCTCACGAAGAAAGTAAATTTCATCTGAACTCTATGGTTACATTAATAACAAGATCATCATTGATTGGAGTTGTAAACGCTATTGGATAAACGTCCATAAAGAATTGTTGTCACTACTAAATGACTTGCTTCTCAAGGACTAGTTTTCCGTTGATGCAATGAGGATTTAACGAGTCATCATAAAGGAAATTACTTAAGTTGTCTTGTATACTAGGCTAAATTTGACTACTTCTTAGCTGAGCATTTACAGCGAAATGCGAATAAATTAAAAGGTTCAGTTAGCTATTTGTCTCACCAAATTTGCAATAAATTCTTGGAAGTAATGATATCAAAGCTTGTAGAAACTTTTGACACTGTAAATGCTTTGTTAAGAACTAGTCAATTTTCAGTTAAGCAATAACAGAGACGAAAAATTAACAATTAAAATTGAAGCCAAGACACTGCTGAATAAAATCTTTGAGACAGCTCTATTGACACTGATATGGTCAAAAACTTTGGAATGAGTTAATGCAAAAAGCAATACGTGAACGTGAAGAAACTGTGGACTTAAACGTGTCAATTGGAGTAGAAATAATGACATCTATTTTGAGATTTGTTTGAGACGTAAGAAATATGTCCAAGCGATATTGAAGTAGAAGCCAAAAATATTTTTTTACGAAGACGGGGATATATGCTACAAAGATGTTACATCAACTGTTAGATGATTTTCTACGCTAGATAAGGAAGCAATCAAGACGTCAACTAATACTCTATATGTGAAATATAAAAAATATGTTGATGAAACCAAAGAGAACTTGCATAACGAAATTACCCATTCTATAACATTATGCCAAAATTTGAATAAACATTTATAAAATTTGGTGTCATCATGGATGTAAAGATTATAAAGGCAACATTTTCCAATATTTTACCTTTACTGCAAGTTTATTTCACGATAGGTACCAACTTCTAATGCATCAGGCGAGCGGCCTTTTTCGGCTTTAAAAAGAATAAAAGTATATTTAACGCCAAATTTGGGTCAAGAAAATGTAGACGCATATCACTATTGTATTATAGAAATTGAAGACCTGGAGCAACTTAATTGTGATATTATCTGACAGATTGCTAATGCCTAGTCAAGCAAAAAAGTGATCTAATTTTTGTCATATGTATTTTTTAGAATATATTTTTTTTGTTTGTCAAGTGTTGTTTTGTGTAATTTTCTGTTTTTTTATACATTTTTAAATATATTTTTTGGAATATTTTTTACGTTTGCTATTCTTCTTGTTTGCTAAAAATTGTGTATGGATTTTACGGGTATAAATACATGAATGTGTTTTCTTGTAAAAAAATCTGACTACGAATAGCAATTAAGGGGGCCCCTAAATATTCAGCGCCCAGGGCCCGAAGTTAGGTTAAACCGGCACTGATTAAAACTGGTAGTACCGCAGAGTATTATTCTTCGTATTGTACCTTCTTATTTGCGATTTCTAAAGTTAAAGAGATGTCATAACTGGCATAATTGCAGATGTCATGTCATGACCAAGAAGGATTTTCTACGAGACGAAGAATATGCCAAGACAAAATATTCTCTCATACAAATAACCTACTAAAGGAGTTATGGATGGTCATCTTTATGGACGAACAATACAAATTGCTTAAACCTCACCATTACAAAAACATAATATTTTAGCCGGCCTCATTTTTAGATCTGCGGGATTCAAAAGTGATTTGGATATAAATAGTAATATACATTTCGGAGATGATATAACATCCCTAATACTCAAAAAACTTAACCAAACGGTTTTTTAATTTAATGAATAATAATCCCTGTTTTCAGCGCTGATATACCCTATTCCACGAACATACGACTGTTGTGGATTATCTCGACAACGAATATTTTACTGTGCAAATTATGAAGAACGAAATTAAATTGAAAAATACATTGTTGTTTATTGGAACAAATATTAGAGCCATTTACTTTCGCACTTCTTATGTTGCACATTAAAATATTCGTTGTAGCCAGATTCGTTGTAATCCTAGACAGTCGTATATTCGTGGAATAGCCCATAGGGATAATGCAGTTATATTTTTGAAATAATTTTTATGTTTTTAAAGCATGTAAAGTTCGTATTTTGTTTCATAATTGTAACAAAATTGCGTCAAACACAGAATTTTTTTTCTTCGAACACATATTTCACATATTCGATATTCATCAATAACGAAACGATCAAACGTCGGCGTCGTTAACAGTTATTACACCATTTTCTTTTTCAAATTATGCAATGAATGGTAGGACAAAAATGATTTTAGGCATCTCTATGGTTATATATGATAAAATATTATGTATTAAATAAACATTAAACTTAAACATGTTTAAGAACATATTAATAATTGCTCCACGAGAAACTTTTAACCATGCATTGATTTAAAGAGAACCACCGTTACTCTAGACTCTAGAGTATACAATATCTATATTATTTAAGTACGATTCTTCATGGTTATTGGATATATAAGGTACAGTATTTAATAAATAAAAGTAATACATACTTGCAGCAGCTATACAAACACAGACAAAAACTAAAAATTTCATCTTAAAAGTGCCGTGGTAGAAGAGTTAACATGTACTGAAGTTCCAGCGAAACTGAAAGTTGTTGGCTAACTGTTCTCACATTCGAGGCCGTAGAAAGTGCAAGTTCTTGCCACGTTCGTCTGTTAAAGAAATAGCTGTAATAATTTTAAGGAAAGGAGTGAAGGATATGAAGAAATATACAGAGAGATTCGTCTAGTTTGAAGCGTAAATTCGTTTGAATATGGTGATGCTCTATACAAAGGCGATTGATTGAGAAATGTAATAATTTTAACTAAGTTTATGTCTGTTTATGATGTATTACCACAATACATACTTGAAAACCGTAATTATCAGTAGGAAGTGTACAGGGTGTAACAAAAATACAGGTCATAAATTTAATTACATTTTCTGGGACCAAAAATAGTTCCATTGAACCTAACTTACCTTAGGATAAATGTGCACATAAAAAAAGTTACATCCCTTTGAAGTTACAAAATGAAAATCGATTTTTTCCAATATATCGAAAACTATTAGAGATATTTTATTGAAAATGGACATGTGGCATTATTATGGCAGTAGCATCTTAAGAAAAAATTAAAGTGAAATTTAGAAACCCTATAAAGATTTTATGGGGGTTTTGTTCCTTTAAACCCTTCCACACTTTTTTGTACGTTCCAGTTTAATTATTATTGTAGTACCATTAGTTAAACAGAATGTTTTAAAAACTTTTTTGCCTCCTACTACTTTTTCGAAAAGTCTAGTTTTTATCGAGATATTTTGAATATTTGTCAAATCCACCACCCATTTGCGGAATGGGACGTTTCATCACCGCCGTTTAGATGCCGCCGGTTCATCGCCAGTTCATTTCATCACCGTCCGTTTCATCGCCGGCCGTTTCATCGCCAGTTAGTCAGTTGATTTTGTATTATGGGAGATGACACGACACGACGTTAAATTCAGTTCAAAACTTATGACAAATAAATAGATAAATAGCTATTTGTATAACAAGGGAGGAAAGTGCTACTTTTCCTCCCGAGAATGAAGTTTACTGCCCGACGCGTAGCGGAGGGCAGTAATCATTCAAGGGAGGAAAAGGCACTTTACTCCCATGTTATACATATGGTTTTTCCACCTTCCTCAAATAACAAGTCATTTTTTCATTTTTACTTAATTTATTTATGTAACTAACCAACAAAATTTATTAGAAATAAAACTAACAAGTAGGTACAATATAACTGTCAACTGTCAAATATAAGTAAAATTATTAATGTAAACATTGTTAGATCAAAATAACAATTTACTGTTTTTTACCATTCTGCAAAATACAGAGTGTTTTTAAATAAACGTTAAAATGTATAGATACATTTTAGATGCATTTAAATGCATAGATACAGGGCGTCAATAAGTTATATTTCATGAAAGAAATACCATGACGTCACTTTTACTTTTCCTCCCTAGGGAGGAAAAATATTTTCCTCCCTAGGGAGGAAAAGTACAACTTTGCTCCCTACAATCAGGTCCGGAAAAGTATACTTTCGGTAGAGGTAGGTGGAAAAAATATTATTATATTAATTTACTGTTCTATTTCTACTTCCCCTAAATTTGATACTAAATAGTATTAAATTTGTAGTGTTAAATTATATTTTATATTATAAAAGTTTAAAAGTCTATTAAAAGATTAAGTATGGCAACGGGAATTGTCATATCTCGCATTTCCTAGAATTCCTAATTATTACTAAAAATAAATAATAAATGTAACTGTCGAAAATTCGGAAATATATCAGTTAGAGATTAACTGACTGGCGATGAATCGGCCGGCGATGAATGGGCCGGCGATGAATCGGTCGGCGATGAACTGGCGGCATCGAAACGACGGCGGTGAACTGGCGGCGATGAAACGTCCTAGACCCACATATTTGTATGTGTTAAGTACGATTATGGAGACTTGGTAATAATATGAAAATTTATTTATGATTTACATTTTTAGGTATATTTTGAGCCATATTAAAAAAGAAGCCACATCTCTATAAAAGGTGCCTTATCAAAAAAATACAAAGAGGCAAAAAAGTTTTAAAACACTGTGTTTAACTAATGGTATCGCAGTAAGAGTTTAATTGGAACGTACACAACATTTGGGGGGTTTAAAGGAGCAAAACCCCCATAAAGTTTTTATGTTAACATTAAAAAAGGAGCCACAGCTCGATAAAAACTGCTTTATCGAAAAAAATACTAAGAGCCAAAAAAGTTTAAAACATATTGAATTTAACTAATAGTACCACAATAATAATATTATTCGAACGTACACAAAAGCTTGGGGGGGGGGTTTAATGGAACAATGCCCCCATACAATTTTTATGGGGTGCACAAATTTCACTATAATTTTTCTAAGATGTTCCCGCCATACGAATGCCACATGTCCATTTTCAATTAAAAATATCTAATAGTTTTCGATATATTCGAAAAAATCGATTTTCATTTAGTAACTTCAAAGGGCTGTAACTTTTTTTATGTGCATATTTGTACCAAGGTAAGTTAGGTTCATTCGAACTATTTTTGGTCCCAAAATATGTGATTTCATTTATGACCTGTATTTTTGTTACACCCTGTATATATCGTTTAAATATTTATACAATACATAACAAAGACAAAAGCCTGAGAATTGTGTCTTTTGTTAATAACTGACATCAAAATAAGCATATACATATATGTACAAATTAATTTAAACAATATTTGGAAACAAGGAGGAGTTAGAGAAGAAAATGGACAAAGAAGACGAAATGACAAAAATAAAAGAAGAAAAATCGGAAAAATGTGGAAATGCCATGATAAATAGAGCAAAACTAATATCTCGGACCACAAGAAATAATAGAAAGGAGAAACGGACACCATGGTGGAATAAAGAGGTAAAAACAAAATATAAGTCAAAGAAATAGCCAAAAATGAGAAAATAAAAATCTGGGACAAGTTCGGAGAAAAAGTGGAAGAAAACAACAAAGAAAGTGTAAAATTGTTTTATAGAACACCCAAAACCCTACGAAGTAACAAAAAAATATGGCTAAAACAAATAATAGATGGACAAATAACAATATGGAGGGAATATTTCAAATATCTCTTAAACGGAGAGCAAGGAAAAGCAAAGAATAATAAAAACAACGTAATTGGCGAATCAGGCAAAAACACAGAAAACAGTATATAGGAAGAACAACCAGAGGAAGCAAAAGTAAATATAAAAACTGGGAAAGCTCCTGGATGGGTGCCATGAAGTTAGTACAGAAATATTAAAATACATACCTACAAGCAAAATCTAATAAGGAAGATATAAACATTGCCTGGCCTAGAGGATGGTTCAATGCAATAATTATACAAGTGCACGAGAAGGGAAATACAAAAGACTGTCAGATCTCTAGAGGCATAACCCTGAAATGTGTAGCAGCAAAACTATATTTATAAAATAATAATAGAAATAAAAATCAGAATACAAATAAAACACGAACTAGATGACATACGAAGCGAATTCAAGAAAGTACATATCACAATAGGCCATATATTATACAGTCGAACCCGCTTATTGGAATAGCCTTCGTGCCAAGCAAAAATATTCCTATAACGGGGATATTCTAATACCCGATCATTGATGGCTGGTAGAAATAAGTATACCTACTGAATATACCTACATAATAATAGTACATACTATGTATGTGCCTACATTTACATTATATTTATATGGTTTTAGGTCCTTTTATGTCAATGATACAGCAGTGTAACTTATTTTATTAAAAAACCAAATCATATTTTTGTGCATAAATCCATTATTAAGCATGAAATGTGTGCAATATGTAAACATGTATATATTGTCTTATTTAAAATGCATACGCCAAAATTACTGCTCATTTTTTTTTTGAAAAATCTTTAAGTTATACAAATTAGAACAAATTTCATTGAATTGGCCCTCCAGAAATCTTCTTATAATATTACAAACGGTTAGGACTTGCTAAATTGGATGAAATATCCACAAAATCGAAAAAATCTTCATCTTTTGCCTCATCTTTCGCTTTAATATTGAGTTGAGTGGTTTCATTGTTTTGTTCTAAATTTTAAGTATCTTCGAAAACCGATAAATTATCGTCAAAAGAAACAAAAATATTCGTCCTTTATTTTGTCGAATTCTGTGATTTAATGAATTGGCAGGCAAAAAACGGATTATTAAAATATTCAAACTTATGTCGGGTTTATGGACGGGTCGGTTATCAATAAAAGAGAACATTTCTATTCTTGTCTGCCATTGTATTGTCGAAGTCAATAAACCATTAACCAATAAAATTTATAACTGCAACGAGGTGGGTCGCAATATAAATTTTTACAAGATTTGTGAGACAAGTAAAAGTAGGTATTTTATGGCCTGTTGTATTTCGTAAAAGGGTCCAACTAGTGCGTAATAAAGTATTTATTATCTGAAAAATATAATAAACCAGACATAATTTTGATTTTTTTGGAAAATATGAATAAAAAGTTGTTCGTCCACTTGAATAATATTCGATTAAGCGATAATAATTCATTAAAACGTATTCCTATAAGCGGATAAATTTATTAAGGAGTAAATAGAATCGTTTCGGGACCTCAAATTTCTATTCCTTAAACCGGGATATTCCTATAACCGGTACTCTAATAAGCGGGTTCGACTGTATTGGTCAAAACGGCAAGCAAATGTTTGTTCTCAAAAAAATTGATAGTGTCATAACGTGCCGTCATCAGAGCTTCCTAAAAGGACATTTGAGATAAGATTTTTTATAAAAAGAAAGATTGAAAAACTTACGTCCTCTTATAAAACCTTCATAGAAGAGAAATTGCTAAACGACACAATAAAAAACATAGATTCTGGGCAAAAGCAACAGATATCGGGTATAACAAGCCCTTGAAATGAATCAATTCACTACTGACACGTAAATTTGAAGTTAGATGTGAATTTATTCATTTATACTAGATATATGTGGCTTTTGCCCAGAATATATGTTTTTTATTGTAACGTTTAGCAATTGTTCTTCTATGAAGGTTTTTTAAGAGGACGTAAGTTTTTCAATCTTTCTTTTTATAAAAAATCTTATCTTAAATGTCCTTTTAGGAAGCACTGATGATGGCACGTTATGTGTTGAAAGTACTTTGAAAGCTGATAAAAAAACAGTTTTTACACACTATCAATTTTTTTGAGAACATACACTTGTTTGCCGTTTTGACCTACTTAGAAGTGTGTACAAGTCTTACAGTCTCTTCCAATTATTTATATTTTATATTCACCATGCAACAGAAAATAGTGAGACCTTAAAGAAATAAGCAATTGGACTTCGTAAGTCATAGGTTTTCACTCAACGTGACCGAAAGTCGATATTTGAACTCTTCGTGTAACTTTGCGTTTTTTGATATATGATTTCACTAATTTTGAGTCATGTTTGCCAAACTTCCGGTCATAACTTCTTAACCGGAAATGATATCAAAACCGGAAATAAATATTGGAGCTCCATGTATTTATTTATATCACATGTACTATTTCTGCGACTACAATGTCGCACTTCCGGTTACGCCTTTTTAACCGGAAGTGATATAAAAACTGGAAGTATGTACAGTCGAACCCGCTTATTGGAATAGTCTTCGTGCCAATCAAAAGTATTCTTATAACCGGAATATTCTAATAACCGATCATCGGTGGCTAGTAGAAACGTTTCGGGACCTCAAATTTCTATTCCTTAAAGGAGGATATTCCTATAAGAGGTATTCTATTAAGCGGGTTCGACTGTATATGCTTATTCCTGTCTTGCTAAGACGCGTCGAATAATATTGTGAATAAGCTTGTGCTATTTCGGCGACTTTAAAACAGTGTGAAACGGTGAAAACGGTGAAAACATTAATTCTGAAACCGGAAGTCCAAGGTTAAATTTCTCACCTTTAAAATCATATTTTGGTTATACTCTCTCATTAGACACCTCATTTGTCATTCTATCTTTTCTTGAAGGAGACAGACCTGAAATCGGAAGTATATATTTGTTCTCGTCATACTAAGGCACGTCAAATAATATATCGCTTGAACTATTTTGGCGACTTTAAAACAGTGCTTCCGGTTGATACTCTAAAACCGGAAGTTCGAGTTCAAAGTTCTCATATTTAGTACCATCTTTGGGTTATATTTTTTCATTCCTCACCTCATTTGTCATTATATTTGTTTTAATAACGGAGGAGTTATATTGGCGGACAGACGGACAGACGGACAGACGAACAGACAGACATAAAACCGGAAGTATATAATATGCATTCTGGTATATTTTATAAAGCTCAAAGTTGTATATTATTTGCCGAATTTAATTTTCCTTTTTGTGCCTTTGTATATGTGTCGGAAGATTTTTCTTCCAAAGGTGGCTAATTATTTTTATAATCTTTTATAATTGTTTATAATCTTTTAGAGAGTTTCTGTACCACATGTGAGTACCTACTGGTGTGTAAAAAGTTTTGTATATTAGACACTTTGTTTTTCTAGCTACGGTATCTGATTTTAGTTGCCTAATGATTATCCCGAGTACCAAAAAAACTTGTTGAGTATAGAACCGAGATTCCCGAGTTAACTAATAGCAGACTGAAAATTTGTTAATAGCTTAATGGTGTCTAGTCGGACACATTTTGATGTACGGGAACACTGGGACAGAGGAAGTTTTAATTGTGAAACAGTTTATAAAAATTTAGAACCTCAGATTACGAAAACGTCCTATGTATTTTGTCGGACAGAACATCCAATTGATTTGTTACCCTTTCAATAAACTCTTATGCAAAGTCTGCTAGAACTAACCAACATGATGCCTGTCATTTGATATGTCTTCGTGTTCCACTCATTAAAATGCCCAGTTGGTAATAAACACCAGTCTGATTTTTGCATTAAAGTTTAATGAAATGGTAACAAATCAATTGGAAGTTTTGTCCGACAAAATACATGGAACGTTTTCGTAGTCTGACGTTCCAAATTTTTAACCTGCTCCACAATTAAAACTTCCCATTTTCCAGTGTTCCCATATATCAAAGTTTGTCCGACTAGACACCGTTAAGTTATTAACACATTTTCAGCTTGCTATTAATCAACTTTTTTTGATACGCGGGACCCAGGTCTATTAAAAGTATCTAACTAGGTACTTATTTTCAACTTTAGCTTGGTTATCAGCTGTCGTATTATTTTTAGTGATGCGTCTTTTATCCTTTAGTGACTTCGATGTTATTTGATCCAATCCCAGTAATTTATTGTTCTTTAATTTGTCTACTGCTGTTTTAATATCAGCAATTGTTGGTGGATTTTTTTCGCTGTTTTCTGGTATATCATGTTAAAGTAAGATGGGTATATAAGGGTCTGCCACTCCTCTATCTCTTCCAACTTTTTCCTTAAAATTGTATGTCCATCTTCTGAGTACTTCTGGCTGGTCTGATCATATTATGTTACCCTCATTATCTTCACACGTTGTTCTCGGTTTGAATTTTCTTCCAGCTGCTTTTGTTCAGATTCGGGAATTTCGCTATTTTTCTTGACATTTTATTCTCTACTTGACATTTCCCTACTTGGCAACAGACCCCAAGAAAAAAATTGCAACCAATAATAAATGGGTTCTTTTTTTCAATAGCAATTTATACATTCACAAAAGATATTTATCTACTCTATGTCATATTATGTATAAGTTTTTAGTTTGTGAAAACTGTCATTATAGATAGCAGTGCGTGAAGTAACAATGTATTTTAAATTGGACTTACTTTTTCGCACTGTTTTTGACACACTTTCATATATAGTCCAGAAAGCCACTGCACATCCACTAGGAAAAATATTCCGATTCGGATTTTTTGCACAATCTTACTCAAAAAGGACCCCTTTTAACAAATTTGCATGTTGCCAGGACCAAAAGTGGGTCAAAAATTTTTTAAACGTTTTTTCTTTGCCTGCAATGGTAGAAACAGCCTGTTCAGCGGGTGTGCATCCCTCTGAATCGAAAACAAGCAAAACCATCATTTATTATTTTTCTATCTTTACTCGGATTTGAGTACTGAAAGTTCCTCTTCCTTTTTTCCTAGACGAATGAAAACGGAATGTGATCGTTTCCTTCTCGTTTTCTATATTCGTCGTCTGCGGTCTTATTAATTGAAAAAGTCACAGATTAAGGATGTACCAGAAAGAACTTTCAACACGAATAGTCTCAGATTTAAATAACTATTTACCATTTTTGGTGGATTCTGCATCTGAGACTCTTCAATTTGTTAAGAGATGTCGCTGTATCGCGTCCTAATGGGGATTTTGAATTATCTTTCAGATTCCCTTTAAATTGATGGTCCGGCTGTTTTTCGATTCAGAGGAGTGCACGCTAACGAACGCTGCTGATGACGCCTGCAATGGTAGAAACAGCCTGTCCAGCGGGTGTGCATCCCTCTGAATCGAAAACAAGCAAAACCATCTTATTTATTATTCGTTTTTTTTTGTTTTTTTCCTAAAATTATTTTTTTTTGCATGGAACAAAGTTTTTTTAGGTTTTTTTGGATCATTCCAAATAGAAAAGGTCTTTAATGGCTTTTCTCTAAAGTTGATAGTTTTTGCCATATAAGCGATTAAATATTGAAAAATTGCGAAATCGGCCATTTTTAACCCTCAAAAACTATGTAAAAAACTGAAAATTTGAATGTTTCCAAGGTAGGTATTCTTTAAACATCGATTGATGGAATCCCGAAGAGTTTTTTTGGAATACAATATTCATAACTCCTTTGTTTTTTAATTGCTAATCAAGCGTGCGCGACACTATTTTCCACCGTTGCATGTGTATACAGTATGGTGCAAATGAAAGAAATAAATTCGTTATTTCGTAAACCGGCGACTTTAACGAAAAGTCCCGAAACAGCTCGATTTTATTTTTAAGTTATGATATTGTGGCATATATGGTATACTAGTGACGTCATCCATCTGGGGGTGATGACGTAATCGATAATTTTTAAATGAGAATAGGGGTCGTGTGCTAGCTCATTTGAAAGGTTCTTCAATTCTCTATTCAGTAATATAAACATTTACATAATTATTTATACAGGGTGTCCAAAAATTTACAGGACAGTATACAGGACACCCTGTATAAATAATTATGAAAATGTTTATATTACTGAATAGAGAATTGAAGAACCTTTCAAATGAGCTAGCACACGACCCCTATTCTCATTTAAAAATTATCGATTACGTCATCACCCCAAGATGGATGACGTCACTAGTATACCATATATGCCACAATATCATAACTTAAAAATAAAAATCGACCTGTTTCGGGATTTTTCCTTAAAGTCGCCGGTTTACGAAATAACAAATTTATTCCTTTCATTTGCACCATACTGTATGCACATTAGGGTGGAACGAAAAAAATGATTTCATAATTTCAATGTGTAATAGTGATAAAAAGTTGCCTATAGCCATTGTGAAGTCACAAATAAAATATGTTTCCAAACAAAATATTTTTAGAGGTGCCGCAAAAGGGCTGAAAGTTAGAATTTTTAGTTAAATTTTGCGAATTTTGATGATTTTGGTTTGGTAAAAAATAGATATTGTAATGTCTTAATTCCTATTTTAAATAATAAATACACACTCTAAAACTACTCTTTTAAGATAATTTTAGTTTTAACTTACAACAATCCAATGTTTATTTTTACTAAAACTGGCAAAGTTTAAACTTGAATTCCACATTTAAAGAAATATTTAATAGGAAATCTTTATTTCATTCCTTAATACAATTTAACATTCTAACTATAGCAGAAGAGCACATTTCAATAGTAGAGGAGCCTGGATCAACCTTGCTAGGGTATATAACTTCTGCTTCCGGAACACGTGAAGTTATAAAAGATAATGGAGCATTTTTAAGAGGACAATCTTTTGAACATTTCCAATATAACAGCTGTCGGATTTGATGGAACTGCCGCTAACACCGGTATTAACAATGGTGTAATTGCTTTTATAGAAGACAACCTAAACAAGCCGCTGAAGTGGCCGATTTGTTTGTCCTATACCAATGAATAATTGCCTTTGCATAATTTGTTTTGCACATTGAATGGAAAAACTAAAGACCTTATTAGGAGGGCTTTTAGACGAAGAACTTGAAATGTGTAACCAGCTTCATGTGGTTAATTTCGTTCCCATACAAAACAACCTCCCTACTCTAGAGATTAAGGATGATGTAAGCACAGATCAAAAATATTTACTTGAAATGTGCATAGCAATCTCCAGTGGTGTATCTCCTTCTGATCTTTTTTTAGAAACCCATGGGAAATTAGCTCATTCACGATGGCTTACGTTGGCCAATCGCCTTCTTGGGTTATATGTTGCAACAGAGAATCCTTCAAATAATCTGAAAACTGTAACTATGTATGTGATGAAGGTGTATGTCCCAGTCTGGTTTCATATCAAACTGAAACCATTTTGTGTAAATGGATCAAAACATCTATGAAGACTCATCAAATTTTCACGTTATCTTTGTGAGCAACATCTCCAAATAATTGATCCAGTAATTCAAAGGAATGTGACAAGAGAAAACATATAAGAGAGCTGGTCTGCGGCGACTTTTGAAGGCAAAATCGGAACTCATAAATGGTGAAGGAAGTTTACTTACGTCGATTACTTACTTCTACTTACATTGATATAGATATAATTAACTGGACGGAAGAATAAAATTACTTATGCCCGGTTGCACCAACAGATCTTAAGCTTAAGTCGAGAATATCATAAGAATTAATATAATATAATTATAATATATTACAATAAGAATACCATAATATAATAATAGATATAATTGATAATAAGGTAAGAATCTAAAATTATGGTGCAACGTAAGTGATACTCAAGGAGGCCCTATCTATAAGTAGAGCTTAGCTAAGCTGGAGCTTAAGATCTGTTGGTGCAACCAGGCGTTAGCATCCTATGACAAAACATAGAACTGGCGAGGACTTAAAAAATATATAAGTGAAGCAAGATACCCTAGTTGTCAGGTACAGTGTATGGATTTTCCGTGTTTTCCCTGTCATACACAGGCAGTGGAATGAGCTATAAAGCTCGTTACTGAGTCATCTCTTTGTGTCTGTGGTCTAGAAGCAAAAATGGCTTTGTTAGAGCAAAGATTTCTTCCCAAGAGGTCATGCCCAAGTTTGAGACAAAAAACCATTTTATTTAAGTATCAAGATGAATATTGTAACTAAAGAAATCTTATAGCAATGTGTTCATATAGCAATGATAACAATGTTAGCCGTTATTAGAAACAATATTTGACTAAGAAATGTTAGCTACGTCACCAGGTTACATATATTAAACATTTAAAATTTTCTGTATTTTTTGTTAAAAACCTATCTTTTCAAAGCTCTTGCGGCACCTCAAGATGTAAACCTAGAACAAAAATATTTTGTAGTTTTATTGTAGACATGCTAAGGCAACTTTCGAGTGCTATTAGAAAGTTCCATGAAAGAAAAAAAAATTTTTTTCCTATTCTTTCGTTCCACCCTAATGCACATGCAACGGTGGAAAATAGTGTCGCACACGCTTGATTAGAAATTAAAAAACAAAGGAGTTCTGAATATTGTATTGCAAAAAACTCTTCGGGATTTCATCAATCGATGTTTAAAGAATATCTGCTTACCTTGGCAACATTCAAATTTTCAGTTTTTCACATAGTTTATGAGGGTTAAAAATGGCCGATTTCGCAATTTTTCAATTTTTAATCGCTTATATGTCAAAAACTATCAACTTTAGAGAAAAGACCTTTTTTGTTTGGAATGAACCCAAAAACCTAAAAAAACTTTGTTCCATGAAAAAAAAAATAATTTTACTTTTGGTCCTGGCAACATGCAAATTTGTTAAAAGGCTTCCTTTTTGAGTAAGAATGTGCAAAAAATCCGAATCGGAATATTTTTCCTAGCGGATGGGCAGTAGGGTGGAACGAAAGGATAGGAAAAAAAGAATGTGTGTGTACTTTGTACGCACGTAAGAAGTTATACTTCTATTATATGATTTAAACGAAATTAATAAACTTTTTATTTATATTTTGTTTAAATATTAAACTAATTTATACTTACTACTTCTCAAACATTTTTATTAGAACAGTGACAAAAATTAAAATAATAAAAGAATAAAACACACACAAACACATTAAACAAGCCACAAATGATGTCTGAACATTAATTGTCGAAATTTTTTTTAACTAAATACGTATTTTCTGAAAATACAATTATATAATAAATATACTTACAATCATAAAATGTATTAAAAAAAACAAAAAAGAAAGTTTCTATTGGGACTCGAACCAGCGCTAAGAGCGGTTGGTATTGGAATTCATTCGCCTTCTCCGCTTAGCCACGGACACTATGTGTCATTATTTACGAAGATCGACTAACTAAACGGATTAAACTTGTGATATTTTGATATTTTGAAAATTCATCAAATTATTTTAATTTTGAATTGAAATGATTTAGAATTGAAAAAATACAACAAAACATAGAGTAAAAAAACAATATATTAGGTGAATATTGATGGAAATTTTGATGGTAATCAAATTATATAAATAAAAGTATTACATACTATGTATTTTGGCAGATCAAATAGGTAGGTTTATACCCATGATACATTAACAATTATTACGTACCTGTTGCTTTTAAAAACTATTTAAAAGTCACTACAATATTATAAACTTTTTTGTTTCTGTCCTCACAACAATAAAACTAATATATTATACATTTGTTTACCTTCCAATCAGAACAAAGTTATAATGCGCATGCGCCGGGCTGATAGGTTTTAACATATAAAAAAATCACCCTCTATCGCCGGTAAAGAAGTATAACTTCAAAAACATTTTTTTTCAAAGAACTTTCTAATAGCACTCGAAAGTTGCCTTATTATGTCTACAATAAAACTACACAATAGTTTTGTTCTAAATTTACATCTTGAGGTGCCGCAAGAGCTTTAAAAAGAGATTTTTAACAAAAAAGTACAAAAACTTTCAAATATTTTATATATTTAACCTGGTGCTGTAGCTAACATTTCTAAGTCAAATATAGTTTCTAATAACAGTTAACATTGCTATCATTGCTATTTGTACACATTGCTATAAGATTTCTTTAGTTACAATATTCCTCTTGATACTTCTAGGGTATCTTGCGAACTTACGCGATGTATAGCACTCGCTCCGTTGTCGCTCGTGCTCTAAACATCGCGTGCGTTCGCAAAAAGCATACTTCACGAACTGTTTCATAAATAACTATTTTATAAATAGGTAGACTAAAATTTTTTGCAATTTGTAAAATAAATGCACGAGGTAAAATTAAAAACCATGATTTTTTTGACAAAAAAAAACACATAAGAGGAGCGCTATAAAAAATAACAAAAGGTGAAAGAATTTGATCTGATCTGCAAATAATTTGTTATTTTATATATTCTTAATAAGTGTATTCACCTGTTGACCATGGCTTCCATATCAACAGTCAAATTTAGAGGATGTCAGACCCAAAATTATCAAAAAATGATCTTTTACTTTTATTCACTTTAACGAGGTGACACCTTTACTCTATACTAAAGAATTTCAAGGATACCAAACTTGTTTTTCTTGCCAAGAAATTTAAATATTATTATCCTTCTAAGAAATTTTTGAAGTAAAAAATACATCTTGATTTATAACAAGAAACGCGCATAATTATTGACATAAATAACACACAAACTAAGTAGTTTATTAAAGAAAAGTAAAAAGCTAATAATGAGTATAGAGTTATGTCAATAAAATCAACTTAGAACTAAATCAACTTATTTGTCAGACAGGGCATTTAGCACAAAATTAATCGATTTTCAAATAAAGCACAGAAACTTACAATTGGTTGCATTATATTCAGAATAATGTCAAGAAAAAGTCTACAATATAAAATGGGTGGAAATGCATAGTTGCATTTTAAAATGCATAAAATACATCCAAAAGTGCATAAACATGTCAAAAATAAGTGTATTAAGGGTCAGATTTTGTTACTCGGTGGTTTCTGAGGTCACTGAAGATAAATACGCTATCAGAATCGACCACCGGAGCAACTGGTGCCCAGGTTCACTACTATGGCACGTCTTCTGGAGTTTCGAGGGTTTTTTGGCACTAATTTGCTGCAAACAGATTACTCGGGGGGTTTTGGGGGTTTCTGAACAAGAATACACCATCAGAACCGACTTCCGGTGTACCTGGTGCCCAAAACCCTCCAAACTTTAGAAAATAACATGCCATAGCAGTGACTTTGAGTACCAGGCGGTCCGTAGCAGCCTAGTTATCTATTTGCATGTATTTAGGGCCGAAAACCTTTGAAACTCCGGAAGTTTACGTTCCTTAGCAGTTACCGTGAGGACCAGGTGCTCCGGGAAACGGTTGTGATGCGTATTCGTTTTCAGCAACCTCAAAAACCACCCGAGAAAACCGTCTGCCTGCATCAATTTAATACTGAAACCCCTCGAAACCTCAGAAGATGGCGTGCCCTAGCAGTGATACTGGGTACTAGGTGTCCCGGAAGTCGATTCTGATGGAGTAGTCCTGTTCAACGACTCCAAAAACCCTTAAGTAATAAAATCTGGCCGTTAATATGCTTATTTTGACATGTTTATATACTTCTGGATGCATTTTAAGCACTTTAAAATAAAATTATGCATTTCCACCCGTTTTTGTATAGCAATCTTTTTTTACTGACATCATCCTTAACACAATGCAAAGAGTTGCAATTTTTTCCGGTGTTTTTAATGCTAAATGCCCAGGTGTATTTGAATGTCTATAAAATTCTTGTTCCTTTTAATTAATAAACAATATGCTAAAAAATTTAGAGAATATACTGATGGACAAAAAAGCAACACATTAAATATAATATCCTTATTATTACATCATTATACCTAAACAAATTTACAACGTCAATTTACACTTAGTTACACTATGGAGCATTGATCGAATTAAGTAATAATATATCATATTGCGGAATACTCATCCAGATTCTTCTTATGACATGCCATAGGTCTTGTAAGTTTGCTGGAGAAGGCGGCAATTTATTTGGGTTTCGACGAACCATATCCCACATTTTGGATGGATGACAAATCATCGTGATGGCTACTTAGTCCAGGGTAATAAGGATTTTCTCGGGACAAGATCCTGGTAGCTGTTACTTTTTTAGTTATGGTAGACCTATAGGAAGAAAACCTACCTGTTTATTGCCTAGAGTTTGCGTCCGTTTTTTAATTATTAACAATTTAGTGCAAAAATCGCGATTTTTTCGATTTTTTGCACCCCATTTAAAAGCTAAATAGTTGACATAACTTTACAAATAAACAAAATTCAATTTTTTAGAACAATGAAAAACCTTTAAAATGCCGATTTTTGAAAGTTAAAAAGTTAATTTGTTGCTACGCAAACTGCAAAATAAGTGAAAATCGTTATTTGTTAATAACTTTTACTTAAACTATCTTAGAACTTTAGTGTTTCACCCAAAGTTGGGTATTGAGGTACTTAACAAACCTTTAAAATTTAAGACCAATCCATTAATTAGTTTAACAGTTATTCTATTTGTTTATCCCAGAGACCTTTATTTTACAATAACATAAGACAGAAAATAACGAAGATAGGGCAATTTTGAGTATGCCAAATGAAAGTAGAACAGTGATAGTATCAAAATGTATTAAAAAAGATAAATAAAATTAATCAATATAATCAAAAATTCTAATGCCAAGTTTTTGAAATTTTGTAGTTTATAAACATTTAGAATAACTTTACAAATATTGTCCGTAGGAACAATCTTTTTATATATTCGAAAATTTCTAGTATTTCAACACGAATTTTCAAATAAAAAAAATAGCCTGGGTTCATTAGGGACAAAGTTAGCCGTGTTTTTTTTTAATTCACAGCTGATTTGTTTATAATAATTAAGGAATTTCATTGATGCCATTTCAATAATGGGATTTGTATTTTTTGTTAAAAAATTTGCATAAACATTGTATCATAACAGCACCCTCTACGATTTTTCAAAATTGTAGTTCAAACGGTTACTGGGGGGAACCTACGAATCCACCGAGTTAAAATACCAAAAAAGCAATTTCAAACTAATACAATTTTCTGTATCTCCGGATGAACTCAATGGATTTTCATCTTTCTTTTTTAATTTGTATGTAATTTCTTCGTACATTAAATATATGCAATTTGTTTATAAATTTATTAATTAATAATCAGTCTAATTTATTTAAACCATACTTGAAAAAATATTTTTTACAAAAATCTATTTTTTTAATCATAATATCATTAATTTTGATCATACAAAAAGTTAACGTTCACTTAAATAAATAAAATATTTTTATTAGATAATTATTTATTGAAGATAATTTATTTATTAAAGTATACCCTAACTTTTTGAATGATTAATAATGATAGTCTGATTAAAAACATTGATTCTTGGGAAAAAAATAATTTTTTCAAAAATTGTTTAAACAAATTAAACTTTTTATTAAATAATAAATGTCAAGTTGCAAATAGACGAATCACATATTTGTAATGTACAGAAAAATTACATACAAATTAAAAAAAGGAAGATCAAAATATATTTAGCAGATCCCGAGATATAGAAAATGATAGTATGTAGTTTTAAGTTTGCCTTTTTGAGTTTTTGAACTCATGCATTTGTCGGCTGCCAGCTTCCCCTTCACTTACCACGACTAGTCACCAACTGAACAACATTTTTAAAAATTCGTGTAAAATGCCGACTTTTCGAATATGTAAAACGATTTTTCTACGGACAATATTTTTAAAGTTGTTCTAAATGTTTATAAACTACAAAATTTCAAAAATTTTGGCATTAGTATTTTTGACTATATGAGATAATTTTTTATCTTTTTTTAGTACATTTTGATAGTATCACTGTTCTACTTTCATTACACATACGCAGAATTGCCTTATCTTCATTATTTTCTGTCTTATGTTATTGCAAAATAAAGCTCTCTGGGATAAACAAATAGAATAACTTTTAAACTAACTAATGGATTGGTCTCAAATTTTGAGAGTTTGTTAAGTACCCCAATACATAACTTTGGGTGAAACACTAAAATTCTAAAGTAGTTTTAGTAAAACTTATTAACAAATAACTATTTTCACTTATTTTTCAGTTTGCGTAGCAACAAACTAACTTTTTAACTTCCAAAAATCGGCATTTTGAAGGTTTTTCAATGTTCTAAAAAATTAAATTTTGTAGTTTTATGTCAACTGTCTAGCTTTTGAAAGGGGTGCAAAAAATCGAAGAAATCGCGATTTTTACACTAAATTGTTAATAATTAAAAAATGGACGCGAACTTTAGGCAGGAAACAGGTAGGTTTTCTTCCTACAGTCTATAAGGCTACGGCTCCACGGGCTGGAAATTGACGCTAGCAGTAGCCGCAAAACGAACTTAAGGTTCCACGGAACGGAATAGGAATAGCCGAACTGAACCAACTACGCACAAGTCCTGTAGTCGGTACAGTTCGGCTATTCCTATTCCGTTCTGCGGAACCTTAAGTTCGTTTTGCGGCTACTGCTAGCGTCAATTTCCAGCCCGTGGAGCCGTAGCCTAATAACTAAAAAAAGTAGTCAGCCACCTGGATCTTTGAGTGGCCCAAACATGGTCTATTTCTAGCTTATTACCCTGGACTAACTCCAAAGTTTCTATAACAGATCCTTGCATGAACTCTATGGTTTTATAGGAAATATAAGGTCTTGCGTTATCTTGTTGACAGACCGCATTTACAATTGTTTGTAAGTATGGGTGTAAAACCGGTTGCAGTACTTCACCAATATATCGTCGAGCTGTCAGAGTGCCGTTAATAAAAACTAGAAGTGATGTGCTTCCCAAATATAAAGAACCCCATACCATAATGCTTGGTTGTCTTGTATGACGTTTAACAGCCAAGTCTATATTTCGTGTTTCACCTAGAATACGTCGTACTCTTATGCGCCCATCAGAGCCACCCAAACAAAATCTAGATTCATCACTGAAGCAGACAAAACTCCATTGGCCATTCCAGTTTTGCAGAGTTCTGCATTATTCTAAGCATCGAGCCTTGTGTTGTGGTATCAAAAGTAACACCAAAAGCGGACGGTAAGCTCTCAGGTCCCAAGTAATCTTTAATTCACTGTTCTTCTTAAGACTACCCTTCCTGTAGCTGAAACTAAATCATTTCCTAGTTGATGTACACCGTGTAGTCTATTGTGAGGCCACAAGGAAATGGCATCTTATGATGCCACAAATAATTGTAACACTACGAAAGGTAAAACATTACGGGATAAAATTACGCTGAGCCTAATTGTTTAATCACATAAAACTTAAAAACATCAAAAAAATTGAATTCTGGGAGTAAGTAAGGGTACTTTTTAATTTATTTATCCCGTCCATAAGTGGAAAGTTTGATGCGCCACTGTCAACGCATGTACCACTAAAAAGTGACGGCAGAGTGTTCATACGTTTTCTTTTAGGTTCTACTATTTAAGTTATAGGGTCTTATAGTGCCTAAAATGATTAGCAAATTTCACCTATACCGGCTCCTAGTCTATAAGTATATAAATGAATTTTTGACATTATCTTAAATCTGGTTAAAAATATCAGTTTTTTTTAATTCTTTTTTGAACAATTCTTCCAGCCAAGGATAATTTGTTTGTTCATCGAACTTTGTTTTGTGTGTATTGAAAGTAATCAATAATAATTTTAATGATAGTTGTTACTTTCTTAACTACTTTCCATATGTGATTAATTAAAAACTTGGATATAATTTACACTAGAAATATTAATAATATCTTACATAGGCACCAATTATGATATCAAGCAGGAAGATAATCAATTAAATTTAACAAGAAAACGAATATTCCGCTAAAATAGGAAAAAGAGTGAGAACAATTTTTTTTAAAGGCTAAAAAATGGGTATAGAGGATTCTAAATAACTATAAGAAAGAAAATAATAATATTACAGAACATCTTCTTCTTCTTGAAGTACCTATCCATGACGAATATTAGCAATCATCATGGCAATCTTTATCTTATCTGCAGCAGCGCGGAAAAGCTGCACAGATGTTGTGTTGAACCAGGTTCTGAAGTTCTTCAACCAGGATGTTCTTCTTCTTCGTAAACCCCGCTTTCCAAATATTCTTTCTTCCAGGATGGCTTGTAGGAGGGCGTATCTGGATTTATTTCGCATAATGTATCTGAAGTATTGTAACTTTCGAGATTTGATGGTGGTCAGTACCTCTCGGTTCTTCTTCATTCTTGTGAGGACTTTCTCATTTATAACTCAGTCAGTCCACGGGATTTTAAGCATTCTTCGATATAACCACATCTCAAATGCTGCCAATTTTCATGCTTCACAGAAAATGTTTACATAAAACGTATTTCAGAACTTCGGTGTACCTGTCTGCTGGAATTAGATAACACTGACGAAAAAAACTACTGCAGAACAAACGCAAACTAAAAAATTTAACCAACTTAAGGGTTTATTTGAACCATACGTAAGAGTTGAATAAAAAAGAAACGATAATGAAAAGCATGATGTGACGATGAGGGTAAGAGAAAGGTGAATGGGAAATAAGTAAGAATAGGCTTTAGGAAGATATCAATAGAAGAAGAGATATGGAAGTAGAACAAGGGGAATAAAAAATTAGAAAAAAACAAAAAAAGGTAAAAGACGGAAAGGTGACTGATAAAAAGAAAACGAACCAAGCTATGAGTATGGTAAGCTATGGATGACGTATAAAAAATGAAAATTTTACAAATAAAAAGGAAGAGCTGAGAATGGAGCTTAGAAAGAACATGTGTACAAATATGTAAGATGACAGTAGCAGTCTGTACATGTTAAAGATGAAGAAAAACAGCCTATTTTACGAGCAACTAATGGATTAATATGAACATCTGCTAAATATAATTTATCCAAACACAATATAAATATAATAATTGGAGATTGAATAAGAAAGTAGCGAAGTAATCTATGTATACCGTGGAGGTCAGAAAGCCTATCGAGAAATGATAACGATCAGAGGGATTTCAAGAAGAGAAATCTGGAATATTTCGGACATGTAATGAGAGATCCTCACATCTCCGATGTAAGAACACGACGAGGAGCATGCTGTGGATCAGACCATCTTTTACTACAAACCAAATTTAGATGCAGAGTTAACAGGGAAAGAAACAAAAGGCAACAAAGAACAAACAAACTGGACCTGGAAAAACTGAAGATCCAGGAATGTAAAGAGAAGTTCGAACAAGAAGTCGTAAATGAGTTATGGACGCTAGAACTGCACTCCATAGAGGGCAAATGGAGTAATATCAAAACAGCAGTTCTGACGGCAGCAGCGTCCACCCTGGGAAACCAGAAAAAGGAGAGAAGAGGAGCATGGTTTGATGACGAGTGCAGACAAGCAATAGGGGAAAGAAATGAAGCACACAAAATGTACATAACAAGAAGAACACGGGAAAAACGAACAGTATTTGAAGTCGCAAGACGGAAAGCAGACAAGATATGTAGAAAGAAAAAGAGAGCTTATGAAAATAGACAAATAGAAAAAATGGAAGATAATTTCAAAAATAACGAAATTAGAGGGGCATACGAATACGTAAAAAAGACAAGAAGTGGGTATAAACCTCAAGTCTATGTAAAGATGAAAGGGGGCAAATAATCAGTGACTAACAGAAAGTCACAGAAACCTGGAAGCATTATTTTCAGACCCAACTTGGAACAGAAGTAGAGATGGAAGATGAAATGGGTATGAACTACGTAGAAGAGAATGAAGTAGATGATGAAGTAGAAGCTCTAACTATAGAGGAAGTTCTCGAAGCTATTAACCCTTAAACGCCCAAGGGTGGGTGAAAAATGTCCACCTAATGCGTATTCCCTTGTAACATATTTATTACGTGTTTAAAAATTTAAAAAAAATTATTTATTGTTAAAAAGACAGCCCTTTATCGAATGTTAATTTGGTTCTACCGATATTTTTTAAAATAAAAGCAGCATCTTGAGTTAACTATGGGTGGGCATAAAAAGTACACCCTTGGTAAAACTTGTTACTAAAGGTTTCTTTATAATTTCTCGGTGGCAGGAAGATAATTCATATAATTATCGACGTATAATTACATAATCTACATAATTATCCTCCAATGAGGAGGTTGAAAGGAAGAATGTGGTGAAAATCGACAAATCTGAATTGCTGGCTTTTACTGGTATGTTAATTTTGATGTACATTGTAATTTTGTTCTAAGGTTTGTAAATTGTTTATATTAATATTTTAGAAGATGCTGTGTTTATTAAGCAAAATATTCTTAAGTTTAATCCATTTCTAACAACTCTCAAAAAATATATTAGCTATTTTCGAGGTGGACATTTTTTACACACCCTTGGGCGTACATGGAAACTAAAAAAGGTTGGGCGTTTAAGGGTTAAGGCCCAGAAAAACAATAAAGCTCCGGGAGTTGACGAAATACCAGCATAACTGTATAAGGTAGGTGGCGCCCACCTAGCAAGTCACATCTACGCGCTCATCAAAGACATATGGCAAGAAGAGAAAATACCCAACGACTGGAAGAAAAGTATAGTATGCCCGATCTATAAAAAAGGAGACAAACTCCAGTGCAAAAACTACTATGCACAGCATATAAAGTCCTCACGTATATTATAAACTAGCGGCTCCAACCACTAGTAGAAAATATTATTGGAGAGTATCAGATGGGCTTCCGACGGGGAAGATCGACACTGGATCAAATATTTACAGTCAAACAGATCTTAAGCAAATCATGGGAACACGATATTGATGTTCACAACGTGTTTGTAGACTTCAAACGGGCATACGACTCAGTCAAAAGGAACAAACTATACTATATATTGGCTGAATTGGCAATACCACACAAGCTAATAATACTCATTAAAGCCACAATGGATGAAACTCAGGCATGTGTACGAATACAAAACCACCGGACAGACTTTTTCAAAATTTCGCAGGGACTAAAGCAGGGAGATGGGCTGGCCCCAACATTATTTAACCTGGCACTGGACTATGCGGTTAGGCAAATGCAAACTGGACGAGGAAACCTACTGACCAACCGAACGGTTTAACTGGCCGCTTATGCCGACGATATTAATATTATAGTAGAACATCAACAGGAGCACAGGAAACATACGCAGAGTTAAAAACACAAACAAAATTGCTAGGTCTGGAAATTAACACAGAAAAACAAAAATAATGACTCAGACGAGAAGAAATATAGTCCCACAAAACATTATACATAAAGATGACATTGAAACGGTTGGAAAGTTTACATACCTGGGAGTAGAAATATATGCCGACGGATCAGAAGATGGAGAAATACGGAAGAGAATAACGCAGGCAAACAGAGCTTATTTTACCCTCTCCCATATATTTCGGTCTAAAAGTGTCCACCGAAATACAAAGATGAGAATCTATAAAACTTTAATTCGACCAAGATCATGCTATGGTAGTGAAGCCTGGGTCCTAAAAGAAACATCCAAAGACAAACTCGACACTTTCGAAAGGAAAGTACTGAGGAGAATACTAGGACCTGTGAGGGAAAACGGAATCTTCAGAAGTCGATACAACAACGAACTTTATCAACTTTATAAGGAAGCACCCCTGTCAGACTTCAGACTTAGAATACAACGATTGCAATGGGCCGGACATGTGATAAGAATTGGAGAGGATAGGCTACCAAAAAGAGCACTGAATGCTAGAATGCAGGGAAAGAGACCGGTTGGAAAGCCAAGAAAGCGCTAGTAAGACACAGTAAACAGCGACGCACAAGCCCTTTTAGGAGTCCGTGTATGGAGAAGAGCAGCCACAGACAAGCAAGGGTGGAGGCAAAAAATAAAGGAGGACAAGGCTCAATTTGGGCTGTAGTGCCGTAGAAGAAGAAGAGAACGAGAGGTCCTAAATATAGATTGATACAAAATATTATTCAAGAGAAAATAGCAGGCAAACGGAGTCCAGAATGAAGAAGGACTTCATGGTTAAGGAACTTATACATGATTCATGGTATGTTATTGGTACAAGCATTCTCTTTAGGGTGGCAATGAATAAAATTAATATATGTAGCTTTGATGGTAGCAACGTTCTGAAAGCAAATGGTACATGAAGAATAAGAGAGATTAATCATTATTGTATCAGTATCAGTATCAGTATTGGGAATAAAAAGGTTTTCAACTATATCTCGTATAGGTACTAGCTGTTCATCTTGCTACTTGAGAGAAAAGATTAGAAAAAAAAACAAAGAAGAAAGGGAAAAAGAGAATAGGATATGAAAAACTAAATGGCATAAAACAAAAGAACAATATTTAAACGAAATAAATAAAAATGTCAGAAAGGAGGAGACAACCTAAGCATAAAACACACATGTGGCGAAATTCAAAAGAGGCGATAACTACGGAAAATATCATGAAACCACCACCAGAATTTAATTTTGCCGTATTGGAGACTGAAGATGCTTAGTAAAAAATAATAGTAAGTGAAACCGGTCATCCGTGGTAGAATAAATTGATTGCAAGTATTTTCATCTATTTGTCTTTACTTTTTTCTTTCTTTGTTCCTTCTTAAGTTCCGATTAAAAAACACATATTAAAATATATTTGGGAAGACAAAAGTGGTATTAAAATAATAGATAAATATATAAAAAAAAATTTATTGATATTAATTTGGTTACTTTTAATATGGCCTATGATTTGGATAGGGATTCTCATGCTTGATTTTGATTCTTTTAGTTTTATGTCTATTAATCTGTTCGTGTTTTGAATCGTTATCAAAGTCTTCATGATGATCATCATATTTTCCTACATCATCAACCCCCTTCTTCCCGAACCTGTTAGCACTATGACTGTGACTATGTTTATCACTTCTGCCATATCCCCTATCCTTATTCGCATGCCTACTCTGTGAGTCCACATAACGATTCTTGTGATTATCCCTGTAGGCATCCCCGTATAATTTGTGTTCTTTGACATACTCATCTTTATGGAATCTATTGTTGTATCCTTTGGTTTTATGTCCCTTCTTATGGCCCTTTTTCTCTCCAAACTTTGCTGATTTGTGCCCTTTTTTGCCCTTGTATTGTTTTTGAACTTGGCTTATCTTATCGTGGTCGTTCCCATCGGCTTCAGCTGTAGTTTGTTCGGATTTTTGGTCGTCTTGATTAGTATCAGCTTCGTCGATATCATCTTTTCCATCTAATGGTAACGTAGCCTTCAGTGGATCTAGCTTTTCCAAAGGTTGTATTTCTCTTACATCACCTAAAACTGTAAAATTCATTGTTAAGCAATATTAATATATTTAATAGTATTTAATAAGGAGCCGGATCTTTAATGCTCAGTTCTGTATTTTTAATTATTAATTTCCATGGACCCTAATAAATATAGCTTATGGCCTTTATTTGGCATATAAAAATTTGAGACTGTTCATTAAAAGAATGATTATGATCTAGAAGGTGAAGTGCGTATGTAGAAGTGTCTGTTTTTCTATTATTGAAAGCCCTTTCCTGTGCTGCTATAGGTTTGTCAAACATAGAACCTTTGACAAAAAAAAAACTAAGTAGGTTCGCAATCAGTTAAATGTGTAGTTATTTCTTCTACGAATAAATAATTTACTTTACTTATTGTGAATTTATATGTGCAATATGGTAATCCGGATATTCCACTAATCCGGCACCCTCTTGTTTAATGATATCAGATTAGTGAGATTATACTCTAGTTACAGTATTTACCAATCACTTTAGCCGTATAAAAATTTAGTTATTACCTTTTAAACCAACAGGTAATTTGATTGAAAAGTAAATATTGTACAGTAATTACTGTAAAGTTCTGTACTTTACAGTACTTTAGTACTGCACGCTGAGCTGAATATTAATGACTCTCTTAGTTTGCTTGCTGAACTATAGTACCAGCTATCTAATAGACTTAATAAGTACTCAGCTTAGCGAGTTGATATTATTCCCGGTATGTAATTCAGCATAATCAAAGCAGCTGAGGAAACTCGCGAGAAAGCAAAAATAGCAAATACGAGAGAAAATAATGAACAAAAAAGACAAATGGAAGAGATGCCTAAGCACAAAACACCAGAAATATTACAAGGCATATAGAGAAAAAAGGAAAGAGGTTAAAATAGCGGTGAAAACAGGAAAAGAAAAGTCATGCGAGAGATTTGGACAAAAAATGACAAAAAATTATAGGGAAAACCAAAAACTCTTCTGCGGCACATTAAAACAACTCAAAGACAAAAGAAAGAGCACACGATGCCGAATATAAAAGACAAGAATGGAAACGTACTAACAGAAGAAAAACAAATAATGGAAAGATGGAAAGAACATTTCAAAAAGCTAACTCATGCAGACACGGAAAACATAGGGGAGATACAAGAAAGGAATGAAGAACAACAAGTGGAATCCATAACAAGAGAGGAATTAGAGAAAGCAATAGAAAGAGTAAAATTACGCAAAGCACCAGGCAAGGATCGTATCACCCCGGAAATGATAAAATTCATGGGTACAGAGGGAATGGATAGCATGAAAGGACTAATGAATGATATCATAAATAGAGCAGAATTACTAAAGGACTGGAATAAAGACATTTTATTACCAATACACAAAAAGGGAGACAAGAGAAACTGTAATAATTACCGAGGTATCACCATATCAAGTATCCCTGGGAAGGTATTCGCAAGAATAATAGAGACAAGAACAAAAACCCAAATAGAAACAACTATGGAAGACACACAGTGTGGATTCAGGTAGGACAGAAGCACGCAAGACCTAATATTCACATTAAGACAATTAAGTGAGAAGGTAATCAAGAAGAATAGAGAGATACATATGTACTTCATTGGCCTGGAAAAGGCGTTTGACAGAATCCGAAGAAAGGACGTGTGGAAAACACTAAAAGAAAGGGGAGTCGACAGACACAACATAATAGAAGTAATAAAGGATATGTACAAAAATAATACAAATAAAGTAAGAACCAATAACGAGGAAACCAGAGATCTTACTACAAGTCAAGGCGTCAAACAGGGATGCGTGCTGAGTCTACTGCTATTCTCAGTGGTACTGGATGAAGCGATAAAGAAAGCCAAGAGAAGAATGAGAAAATTAACATTAGGATACTGGCAAATGAAACGGACTCAACTATCGGAGCTACTATTTGCAGACGACATGGTATTGATAGCAGTAAACAGAGAAGACCTACAGAACAATCTTGAAATCCTAGAAGAAGAACTATCAAACATAAATATGAAAATTAATACAGAGAAAACAAAAACAATGATAATTTCAAATACGAGGAAGACACACGCAATATAATTAGACGGGAAACAACTAGAGCAAGTGGAATATTTTAAATACCTAGGAGTAATAATCGGATCAAATGGTAAACAAGACGTGGAAATAATCGAGAGAATGGGACGAACAGGAAGCTTATTTAACACTATGAAAACAACATTTTTGTGGAAAAAAGAGATACCGGCGAAATTAAAAACGGCAGTCGTTAAATTAGTAGTTAGACCCACAATCATGTGTAGCAGCGAGACATGGACATTGACGGGGAGACAAAAATCCAGAGTCAATGCTATGGAAATGAGGTTCCTGAGGAAATAGCAAACAGAAAGAGGACAGACAAAATACGAAACGAAACAATTAGACAAAACCTAAAAGTAGAACCAATCAATGAAAAAATAGTACACGGACAACTTAGATGCTTCGAGCACGTGTGTAGAATGTAGAACTAGAGGATAACAAAACGAGTGTTCGAAATTGGAGTGCAGGGGAAAAACAAAAGAGGAACACCAAGAGTTATGTGGGTAGATGAAATCAGGAAAGAAGTCGAGAAGAAGGGATTGACATTGGAAAGTGCAAGAAACCTAACGTAAGATCGGAAAGCATGGAGACTACAATGCCACGTAGAAAGGCTTAGGACTAAGTAAGTAAGTATGTAATTCCATAAACAATGGGTCTACCTGTTTTATGAGATGATGCCTTTTTTATGTAATTTCACATATAGCACGCCGCTGAGCTCTTACGTCTCTTATGTAGCTGGTACTAGTAGATATATATTTACTTTAGTGTCTTACCAAATTGGGGAAGAATATCTTCATTAATACCTGACGCCAGTGGTTAAATCAAAGTGCATTATTACAAAATATAAAATGTTTACTAAAAGCTCTTAAACCACTGTATCTCAGCAATGCATTTTTTGTTTAGGGTATTCTATGTACCTATATTAATATTCACTAAATTCACTCTGGGGTAGTGCTGTCAGTTAGACATAAAAACAACGTGTATTTAAATATACCGATAGACAAAAAAATGCAACACCTAGAAAGACAAATATTAAAAAAAAAACATGAAATCCTTTATAAAAGGTATATTTGTTAAAATCCCTATAGGTACAGGGCTACATCATCAAACAAACAGAACTAGTTTTCAATCGGTTGACCGATCATCATCAGTGTTTCTTGAATCAAACGTGCTAACCACCAAAGTGAAAATATTAGGATAAAAACCCTTTAACCCATTTAGCGCCAAAGGTGCGAAAACGCACCATTTTTTTGTAGAATTTTTTTTTTGACAATTCGTTATTTTTTTAAATCTTTGTATTTTTTAAGCAACGAGAAGATATAAGTGTAACTAAATTTAATTTTGTTTAATTTCCAAATTCATGCTTTCATCACAAAAATATTTTCTAAATGTCCGACATTTTCAATCCTTCGACACAACTTTATTTTTACTGTAGTAATTTTATTGGCATAACACTTTTCTGGTCAAATAAATTAAAACATTATTTTTTTAACCTACTTGTACACCAATTATTATAAAAATACAAAAAAAAATTCTGAGTCATCAGATCTCGTGTTTGAAAATAATGGTTCGATAACGAACCATTGGCGGAAGTCGACATATAATCCTGTCTGATCAGGAATAAGTTCAAGGTGATGCACAGGCAGTAATTTGTTGGGATATTTCTTTATTATGTGTAAAAAGACGTATCCACTATGCTTGCGCTCCGAGCTCCTGCAACTGCTCCACATAGTGGACACGTTTGGCGCTCCCGGACTGTGCAATTGTGCGCACTCTGCCTCGGCGTTCAAATCTGTGGTGGTTTATATGTAAGGGAGCGCACACCGTATCGATTGGAGCAGTTTCAGGGAGCGCGGAGCGCAAGAAGTTCGTGAAAATAGTGGATGGCTCTCGGACCATACAACAGTGTGCGCTCCACCTCAACGGTCCAATAGGTGGCGGTTTATATGTAGAGGAATTTATGCATGTAGATGGGACCAGTTGCAGGGAGCGCGGAGCGCAATAGGTTTGTGAACATAGTGGATGGTTGGCGCTCCCGGACCGTGCAAAAGTGCGCGCTTCGCCTCGGCGGTCCAATAGGTGACGGTTTATATGTAGAGGAGCGCATACCGTATCGATTGGAGCAGTTGCAGGGAGTGCAAGAGGTTTGTGAACATAGTGGATGGTTCACGCTCCCGGACCGTGCAACAGTGCGCCAACGACCGTGCGGCAGTGCCTCGATGGTCCAATATTACGAACGTAGTGGATACGTACCTTTAGAAAGACGGGTATTCTGGTATTCAGTTTTGTTATAATCTAGGGTGGGGGGGGGGGCTACATAAGGGAGGTTGTGTAGTGTTGTAGACAATATGTCGATTTGTCGAATTTATGCAACTGGCACAGTGCAAGATACAGGATTGGAAAGTGTAAACTGGAAATATCTAAAATAATTTCTAAAAAAGATAGAGGGCCGTTCGACTTCGTTTTTGGGAAAGAAGCTGAAGAAGGTGTAGGCAATGTTCTTACCATACTATTTTTGTTTATCAAAACTTCCAGGTCCATTTACACTCTAAATGTTTTGAGACTTTTCACAAAAAAAATTGTGTATTTCAATTTTTATATCTCATTTCCGCCAAAGGTTCGAAAACGAACCATTTTGTTGTTGTGACACCTGCCATTATCAAAGTGTAAAACAATTTTTTTACGAATGTTTAAGTTTATTTTACTCTAGTTAATTAAATATATTACATATTATTGCAGTATTTCTTTGCTTGGCCGTTAATGGGTTAAAATTAATCCGTCATAGGAACATATAGTTGTAGTATAGTCATTGCTGGAGATTTCAACATACATTATGATAAAAATTGTCAGGGTAAAAGTAAATTGAAAGAATATATAGAAAATAATGGAATGCAGCAACTTGTAAATGAATATACAAGAATTTTTAAAGATTCAAAATCTATGATTGATCTTGTCATAAGTAATGACTATATGTTAACTGCTCATGTAGAAAAAAATTACATAATATCTGATCACTGTATTGTCCATGTGCTCAATAATAAAGTAACTAAAAATGAAGTCATTGAAACAAAACAAATTCGTTCTAAAATAATATATGATAATATGATAAACATGTTGATTGAAAAAGATTGGGCATATTCTTCGGTAAGCATCGATGACGTTACTGATACTTTCATCAGTAATATCGTAGATGTTTTGGATAGAGTGTCACCAGTTAAAACTGTGGAAGTTAAGAACTTTGGTAATAAATGGTTTGACAACACTTGTAAATTGGCAGTTAAGAATAAAAATCTTGCTTATAAAAGATTTTTGTTTACAAACGATTGCGTAGATTGGAATAACTATAAAATTGAAAGAAATAACTGTGTTAGAATTTTAAAACAAGTTAAAATTAGATTTTATGAGTCAAATATTGATAGGAATAGGGGTAATTCTAAACAAATGTGGAAACATCTCAAACAGTTAGTAGGAACTAATAAAACTATATCAAAATTTCAAAGTCTTGAACATGAAGGTGTAACATATAGTGTAAATTTGGCAAACATATTAAATCAATATTATGTTGATAGTATTAAAGATATTATTGTAAGTTTTGAAAAAAAAATAGTGATATTAATTTAAATTTGCAGACAGTTGTTTCATCTGATGTAAATTTTGAAACTTTTGAGAGCATATCAATAAACCAACTATATGATATAATCAAAGTACAATATAAAAAAAATAGTACGGATGAAGTAGGTCTTGATATTATCAAAAATCTATTTCATGTGTTAGGTTATCCTTTATTAAATTTAATTAATATGAGTTTAGAGAAGGGCCTGGTGCCCAAGCAATTTAAAATATCAACTATAGTTCCTGTTTAAAAAGTTCCTAATACTAATAAACTTGATCAATTACGTCCAATAAATATGCTCCCATTTTGTGAAAAAGTTTTAGAAATTGTGGTGTACAATCAGCTGATTAAATTTATTACTTCAAATAATATCCTGTATAATTACCAGTCTGGATTTAGAAATTCTCATTCATGTGAGACCGCATTACAGTTAGTTGTCTCAGATATGAAAAGTATTTTAGATACGACAGGGGTCGGTATATGCGCAGTTTTTATAGATCTCAAAAGAGCATTTGAAACAATAGATCGTCATATACTTCTTTTGAAATTAAAGAAATATGGTTTTAACGGGACAGTTTTTAATTGGCTGGAAAATTATCTGTCAAATAGGTACCAAAGGACTAAATTAAATAGTGAAATGTCAAATCCACAGTTAAATGATATTGGTGTGCCGCAAGGCAGTGTACTTGGACCTCTACTTTTCATATTATACATTAATGATTTGGGAAACGTATTAAGCAAATGTAAAATTCATCTTTTTGCTGATGACACATTAATATATTTTTATGGGGAAGATTTTGTTGATGTAGTGGACACGATGAATCGTGAATTGCATTTATTAACTGAAAGATTTAAGTTAAACAAATTGAAAGTCAATGAGTTAAAATCCAAATACATGTTTATTGGTAATAATACTCTTTTCGGAAAATTCTTAAGTTCGGATGTTCACATTAAATTAAATAATGAAAAAATTGAAATGGTTCAGGAAATAAAGTATTTGGGATTCATATTGGATAGGGAACCAACTTTTAGTAAACATGTTGATTACATTTGCAGAAAGATAGGGAAGAAAATAGGTTTTTTTCGAAGAGTATCACCATTTTTGACATTTCAAACTAAATTAACAATTTATAATTCGTTAATATTACCTCACTTTTTATATTGTTGTTCATTGATTTATACAGGATGTTCTAATTATGACAGGCTTCAAATTCTCCAAAATAAGGCTATGCGAGTAATATTGAGATGCAATCGATATACTCGAATTCAAGATATGCTGAAAACTTTAAATTGGTTAAAAGTTGAACATTTTATGTATGTCCAATCTATGACATTCTTATTTAAGATGGTAAACCATTTATTGCCTGAGTATTTGAACAGTCAGTTGGTCCCGATAGAAAATGTTCATGAGCATAGCACTAGAGCTGCAAATTCAATAAATTTTTATGTTAGAACAACCAACAAGTCCAGTTCAATGAAAAGCTTGTTTCATAAAGGAATTGTACAGTTCAATAAAATACCTTATCACATTAAAAATAGCCATAATGCAACTATCTTTAAGAGATTATTAATCCATTATATTAAAACTAAGACCTAGAAACCAATTGGCAATGTTTGTTGTTCTTCCAGTGTTTTTATTTTTATTTTATTTTTTCTTTTTTTATTTATATATTGAATGTTTCTGATTAATTTAATTTGACAATGCTTATTTCTTTATTTGTTTAGTCTCATGTTTTTAATTTTTGTAATACTTTATGATAATTATACAGCGCTCCTTGTCTTGACAATTCTTATGTAATTTGTACAGGTGTGGAGTGCAATGTTTTTGTTTTGTGTATTATCTATTATGATAAATAAATAAATATCTAATATAAAATTGATGTGACTTTACACATGGATGTACAAAATATCCAATGTTTCACGCTGGAGATACCATTGAGCTAAATTTGACTTTTTCATATTATGGCTGTGTAGAAGCAAGTGGCAATATCACAAATATTTTTGTTAATATTTATTTATGTAAGTTTTCACTATTATATGCTTATTATTTGATACCGTTATAAATATGTCCTTGCCTTTATATCTTATATTACTGTAGATTGACGATTTATCTAATGTTAGTAAATTGTATATTTGTTATTTGTTATTGATATTATTTTTTGACTGTATGTAAGCTTTATCCATAAAATTGTAAAAATTTTAAGTACAATAAAGTATATTTCTATTCTACACTCAGGTACAAAAAAATCGATCCACTGAAAATTTGGTCATTTTTGATGTCTCGAATTTCCTAAACCTATTGTCCGATTTAAGTGATTACAATGTTATAGCCTTATTCATTAACAATATCGCTGTAATAATATTGTTGCTAGACAGGTAAATTGTCATTGTTTGCCGAGGGTACGAATCAAACTGTGTTTTTTCTCAAAGTTCGCATCACCCTCTGGACTATTCTTAGCCCAATAAATGACAGTTTTGAAGTGTAATTTCCAGGGGCAACTCCGAATTGCATGAAAACTTGGATTTAGGTTCTACTTACCCTCCACTTCAAAGTTGAAATTGTGCCGTTAGTTGCTTTTGCTTGGGGGGTGACAGTCGCCCCTTCTCGGGGGTGAAAAAACATACGTTCAAGTTAAGACCGGAAATGGATAAATTGACTGATTTTAAGCACCTTTTGTTCTATAAAGTTTTTTACGTAAGTCAATACTTTTCGAGTTATTCGCGATTTAAAATGTTGATTTTTCGACAAAAAACTACGTTTTCAGACAGTTTTTCGCAAAAAACTCAAAAAGTACATATGTTATCAAAAAAAAATATTTTTAGCAAAAGTGTAGCTTATAAAAGAACGAAAAAATGGTGTACTAGTAAAGTCTACAAATTGAGTAGAAGCAAAGTTGTAGCTCATGAAAAATACGTTCTTATTCGTCTAATTCCAAATCGAATATTTCAAGGTGAAATCACCGAAGAGTGAAGCACTTTTCGGGAAAACCTTATTAACATTTTTAAAGTATCTAAAAAGGCTTACTATTTGTTTTTTTATAAAAGTTTCCAGCATCAAAAATAAACTAGTTACACTGAAAAGAAAAGTTGGCCCCTTTTTTTGGTAAAAAAAATCGTGAAAACCTCCCTCTATTTAGCACCCTAAATGAATTTAATCGTTACCTCTTTACCATTTATTTTAACTGTATGTGTATTGTTTATATGATCTGTAAGTTTGATTGGTTTGAAGTGCTTATTTTTAAAAAAATTTGGTTTTATATTAAAAAAAATTTTCTAAAAATTTTTGAAAAATTTCCTTTTTTCAAAATAACTTAAAAAGTATTAGTGATAAGAAAAATCTGAAACAGTTAAAATATAGGTTTTGCTATTATAAATATGCTAGTTTCATTTTGTTTCTCAGTAAGACAAAAATTGGTTGAGATATGGCTGTTCAAAATTTACATACACTCGTGATTAGTGGCCCATTCAAGCTTTTTCAACTATAACCTTTTCAAAAATAAACAGTTTAAACGGTGAGACTGACACATCATATAAAAAATAGATAGGTAAGTAAATTGTTTGTAAAGCGGTAGCGATTAATTTCATTTGGGGAGCTAAACACGGAGAGATTCTCATGATTTTTTACAAAAAAAAAGAGGGTAACTTTATTTTGAGCGTAACTCGCTTATTTTTAATGCTAAAAACTTTTGTTAACAATTTAAATAAAGCTTTTTATAAACACTTTAAAAAAGTTTAAATGGGTTTTTCCCGAAAAGTGCTTAATTTTTCGGTGATTTCACCTTGAAATATTCGATTTGGAATTAGACGAATAAGAACGTATTTTTCATGAGCTACAACTTTGTTTTTACTTGATTGATAGACTTTACTGATACACCATTTTTTTTTGTTTTCTATAAGCTACACTTTTGCTAAGAATATTTTTTTCGATAAAATATTTACTTTCTGAGTTATTTGCGAAAAACCGTCTGAAAACGTAGTTTTTTGTCGAAAAATCAACATTTCAATGGCAAATAACTCGAAAAGTATTGACTTACGTAAAAAACTCTATAGAACAAAAGTTGCTTAAAATCAGTCAATTTATCCATTTCCGGTCTTATCTTGAACGTATGTTTTTTCAACCCCGAGAGGGGGTGACTGTCACCCCCCAAGTAAAAGCAACCAACGGCAAAATTTCAACTTTGAAGTGGAGGGTAAGTAGAACCTAAATCCAAATTTTCATGCAATTCGGAGTTGCCCCTGAAAATTACACGGTATCGCCGCATTTCCCGTTCATTTACTGGGCTATCTAGCATTTATAAAATACTAAAATTAAAACCCAACTATAGCCTCAGGTTTTCTTAACATTCTGTTTTTAGATTCATTCGCTTATGTTGGATAACAAAAAATTTAGGTACTTTAACAACTGGCCATGTTCGTCATCAGTACAGGGTGTTTCTAAATAAGTGCGACAAACTTTAAGGGATAATTTAACATAAGAAAATTATGGCAGTTTGCTTTATAATCAAGATTTATAAACGCTTCGTTTCTGAGATACGAGATGTTCAATTTTTTTACAAACTAACCATTTATTTCTTGCTTTAAAACCAGTTAAGATATGCAAATCAAATTTGGTGGGTTTTAAGACGTAGTTATTTCACATTTTTTTGACATACAATTAAGAAATTTTTATGCACAATTGACGTGCATACGGGTAATATGATCGGTCATAATCGGCGCGCTAATGGTGAATATTAAATTCTTAATTGTATGTCAAAAAATGTGCAATAACTACGTCTTATAACCCACCAAATTCTATTTAAATATATCAACTGGTTTTAAAGCCAAAAATAAATCGTAAGTTTGTAAAAAATATTGAACATCCGGTATCTCGAAAACGAAGCGTTTGCGGACATATAATTATAAAGCAAACTGTCATTATTTTCAATGTGTACAATTACCCCTGACAGTTTGCCGCACTTATTTTGAAACACCCTGTGCTGATAACGAACAAGTCCAATTGTTAAACTACCTAAAATTTTTATTATCCAACATAAGCGAATGAATCTAAAAATAGAATGTTAAGGAAACCTGGGGGTATAGTTGATTTTTAATTTCAGTATTTTATAAACGCTAGAATAGTCCAAGTTAATGCGAACTTTGAGAAAAAACACAGTTTAATTCGTACATCCGGTATACAATGACAGTTTATCTGTCTAGCAAAAATATTATTACAGCGATATTGTTAATGAATAAGGCTATAACATGGTAAAAAAGTCACTTAAATCGGACAACAGGTTTAGGAAAATCGAGACATCAAAAATGACCAAATTTTCAGTGGATCGATTTTTTTGCTTCCGAGTGTATTTCTATTCTATAACAAATTTGAAACGTCATCTTCGTCAAAAAATTAATAATGAGTGGCTTCTCTTCGCATTTTTGTACACTTAGTTACTGTATGGGAGATTGACAGAATTAATTGGTTATATTATATTGCGGAATACTCATCCAGATCCTTATTATGGCATGCTATAGGTCTGTTAAGTTTGCAAGAGGACGTGATAATAGAAGGTTTAAGGTTTAATATCCCACACATACTCGATAGATGATAAATCAGCTGACCTTAATTGGCACTCCAAAGTCTCCATACCTATCAAATTCTTGTATGAACTCCATGATTTCAAGGGCAATATGAGGTCTATGAGGAAGATCTTAGAGTGGCGGCCAAGGGCGGACAAACGAAGTCGTGGAAGATCACCTACCAGATGGACCGACGATATAAAGAGAATAGCGACAAACTGGATTGCAGCTTCCCAGGACAGAGAAGGGTGGAGACATCTTTAGGAGGCCTATGTCCGACAGTGGACAAATTTGGCTGTGTGATGATGATGATGATGAGGTCTTGAGTTCTCCTTTTGAAAGGTCGCATTTCGAATGGTTTGTAGGTGGGGATGTAAAACCGGCTATAGTACTTCGCCAATATATCGTCGAGGCTTTCAGAGTGCCATCAATAAAACCTAAAGGTGATCTACTTCCCAAACATAGAGCACCCCTTTCCATAATGGTTGGTTGTCTTATTGTATGACTTTCAACAGCCAAGTCTATATTTTGTCTCTCACCTAGAGACACTCATCTTACACTTATCCGCCCATCAAAGCCACCTAAACAAAGCCTAGATTCATCACTGCAGCAAATAAAATTCCATTGGTCATTACAGTTTTGCCGAGCTCTGCACCAGTTTAAGCGTCGAACCTTATGCTGGGGTATCAAAGTAACACCTACAGCGAACGGTAAGCTATCTGTTCCATTTCAAGTAATCTTTGATTGCCTGTTCTTGTGACTACCCTCTCTGTAGCTGCAACTAAATCATATCTTTGTTGATGTACACTGTCCCGTCTATTTTTGGTATCAAGGAGGTTAAGATGGCGCAAATTACGGCCTTGCAATATTCTAGGACGTCCATCTCCTTCACGACGCCGATAAGTCTCATCATTAGACAAGCTCATCCAAACTCTTAACACCGTTCATGGATTAGCGTTAACTCTTAGAGGAATTTCCCTACAGTGCACCTCTTTTCGAAGTCGCTTAAATGACGAAATTGCCAACGATACGAACTCTTAGCATTTTAAATTTATTGTGTAAATCAATCCAAAATGACTAAAAATTACAAATAAACTTAAGTTGAGTACACAGAAATAAATTTTCTAATCTTTTTTGTTTTTTCGAAAAAAAAAACAACAACAAACGTTTAGCAAGCTTCTGGAACTATGCAAATCATAAAAGAAGGCACAGGCTATGCAACCAAAGTTTACAGAAAATCAAACCCATACCAATAAATATTTACATTTCACTCCAACCACAACGTAAACCTGAAGAAAGGAATAATTAAATCAAATCTCTATATCATGGTATAGTCCAAAGCCCCTGCTCCGATAAAAATGCCGTCCAGGAAGAAGCAAAGCTGCTAACAAAGCTTTTGATAAGAAATGACTTGACGCTGTCTTCTATAAACAAGAAACTCCACAAGATTGAAGACAAGAAACAACAGAACACCACTAGTACTCCAGATATGTCCACAAGAAGGGATTTAAGGATGACAACAATACCATATTATGTAAAGGGCGTATCACAAAATTTAAGAAGGGTAGGAAAAAAGTATAACATCACAACATTCAAAGCAACCAAAACCCTGAGATCTATCCTGTCCAAAACCAAAATCAACAACACACAAGAAAGAACCAATAACTACTTACATTTACAAAATAGCCTCTGAATGCGACAACTTCTACGTTACGGAAACTGCACAACCTCTAAGTCTTAGGGTTAACAAGAATGAAACATACATCAAGAACACAGACTTCGAGAAATCTCAGATATGCAAACGTGAAAGATGCATCAATAACCACGAAAGAAACAGACATAAAAAAGATCAAATTTAAAGAAGCAGCCCTCAGCCTGCAAACGAAGAAAAATATGTAGCAAACCCATCAGGAGAGTGTAACAGGCTTTGGTTACCAATACTAAAAGAAGAAGTTAATAACAAGAAAAAACCAACAATAGCCGAGTGAAGAACAAACCCTCATACCCAATACATATGCAACGCACAATACAACCATCGACAAAGTTAATAAACTTATTATTTTCAACAATCACATATAGGGCTTTTCATCGATTGTCATTTGTTTCGAGCTTCTGTCATGTGTCAAATCATATTAATATATCTACATCATACGTCTTTGGTTTGTATCATTGGTTATATTATCAATAACGTATGACGTAGATATATTAATATTATGTGACACATGACAGAAGCTCGAAACAAATGACTGTGAATGAAAAGGCCTATACGACACTTATTCCACCAAAAAAATTAACACAAAATAACACACACAAACAGTCAAAATTGGATACCACAAGGAAACTAACATCATGTTCATACAATTTTTAACCACACAGTGCTACGGTCCAAAATATCCAAAATAAATTTTTTTTGGAAAGGAATACATAACCTAATAAAATACGGTTATAAATCACAGAATTTTTGAGAAACTTCCTTTTTCTTTTTCGAGAACGATGTTCGGAGTGGTAATCGAAACGTCAGTAGCTAATTAAGAAATTTCATTTTGATTATACCAATAATTGTGGTTCAATCCGATATAAATATAATAAAAAAAAATCAGATAAAGAAAAAATAACGAGGTAAAAACTTTTTCACATAATACATTTATATTTTTAGATAAGACAAATAGACCTGGATCCCGCGTATCAAAAAAAGTTGATTAATAGCAAGCTGAAAATTTGTTAATAGCTTAACGGTGTCTGTCGGACAAACTTTGGTGTATGGGAACACTGGAAAAGGTAAAGTTTTAATTGTGGAACAGTTTAAAAATTTGGAACATCAGATTACGAAAACGTGCCATTTGTTTTGTCGGACAGAATTTCCAACTGATTTGTTACCATTTCATTAAACTCCCATGCAAAAATCAGACTGCTGTTTATCACCAACTGGGCTTTATAATGAGTGGAACACGAAGAATATGTCAAATGACAGGAATCATGTTGATTGGTAATAGCAATTTGATTTTTGCATGAGAGTTTAATGAAAGAGTAACAAATCAATTGGATGTTCTGTCCGACAAAATACATGGGACGTTTTCGTAATCTGACGTTCCAAATTTTTAAACCGTTCCACAATTAAAACTTCCCCTGTTCCAGTGTTCCCGTTTATCAAAGTTTGTCCGACTAGACACCGTTAAGCTATTAACAAATTTTCAGCTTGCTATTATTCAACTTTTTTTGGTACGCGGGATCCAGGTCTAAAAGAAATATGTACTTTTGATCCAAATAAACAACCGTATGTCATCGTATATAACCGTGTTCCATCTTCTTTGGCCATCAGTACACGACAATAATTTACAGTAAGGTCTCGTTTTATGCGGTGGATACGTTCTACAGAAAAGCGCATAAAAAAATCGCATAAAAAAAGACTTTACTTGCATTGAAAAAGTAGGGATACGTTCCATAGTTTTCTAAAATCACATAAAATGATGGACGTTTGTCCACCAAAAATTGTATGTGTTTGATGTTTTTTTCTCCATTAGGCCAAATAAAATCTTAAAGAAGGAATTAAAAACGCAAACTAACGATACTGAAATTGCAAAAACCTCTTCTAATGAAACTTAAAACTTTATGACACTTAATTAAATGTTTCAATCCAGAAATCAAAATGTGCTGTTTATTATACTGCAACTTGAAATCAGCAACATTTACGCCCGGTTTCATAATTAACTTAAAGTGGACATTAACTAAAGTTCACCTTAACGTTGACATTTACCCATATGAATTGCATTGATAAAGGTACCAACTTAAAATTTAAAGTCCACTTTAACTGATTATGAAACCGAGCGTTAAACTCTTAAATACTTAAACATTTAAATTTAATTTCAAAAGAATTACAGGTTATACCTTCCAATGTGAATCTCAGATTGATGTAATGTAATAGCTACATGCTACATCATTTAACAAGGGGAATACCCGAATTGCAAACCCTCAGATTAGCATAGAGTTATATATTAGCATAGAGAGAGTGTCATTCAGAGCGAAGTGACGACACCATCTTTTTTATTTGGATTAGTGCTGTTTCACTCTTACGCATAGTAAAGCTGCTACAGTTGTCCTACTCTTCCGTGCCTATGTCCACACTGAATGTCATCGTAGATTTTCCATACAATGTGTTAGAAAGAGATGCAGCAAACCAGTCCATGAGATCTTGTCGTCAGGAAGCGCGGAAGGTAGGCTCCCTCTATGTTAATATATACCTCTATGCAGATTAATGACATTATTATATTGACATATTATATTGACATATGAATTATAATATATGACATAGTTAATATTAATTAGACTCACGGTTCTTAGACATTACTACGGTTCACGGTTATTAGACTTTATTACGGTTGTCTTGTCCGACGATGGTGGAGAGACTTATATTTTTGACTTTACGTCACAAGAGTTTACATTCCCATATTTTTAAATTATTTTCGATCATTGAATTTGTGTTGTTGTGTATATGTGTATTATTTGTGGTATTATGAAATAATAAGGCAAATAGTACACATTTTATCTTATACCGGGTGATGAATCGTAAAAAGGGCCATAGGAAACTCAATGTAAAATTCTGAATTGTTGAATTCCTGCTTCCCTAATTATTCTACATCAAAAGTCATGAGAGAATACTTGTAGAGAATTAAAATCTGTATTAAAATTAAAAGTTAAAATTGTTCTACGATTTAAATGCATTCCAAAATTTTGAAAAATATGATACATTTGCCACAATAGGTATGCGTGTAAAAGTAAGGCCACACGTTACTATTTAACTGACGGTGCTCACACCATTGACTGAATAAACAAATCTTTATTATTAATCCTTTCTCCGCAACTGAGGGTATCTTATCAACTGTATTGTTTTTAAAAAATAGATGATAAAATAAAAATATTGACAGTTCAAAAATGTGAACATTATTGCATTGTGTGTGGCCTAAGTTTGGGCTGAAAACTAAAATGTATTACATTTTTACAAAATTTTGGAATATGTTTAATTACGTAGACCAATTTTAACAGTTATTTTCAATACAGATTTCAATCCTCTTCAAATAGTTTCTAATGTCTTTTGATGTAAAATAATTATTAGGGAAGCTGGAATTCAACAGTTCAGAATTTTACATTGAGTTAATGCAAAACTTTGACGCATGTCAAAATTCTCAATGTGTTTTAATTGTATTCATTTTTTTCGAATCCTGAGAAAACTAATAAATATTTTTAAAAAATTTAAACTCAGAATGAAAGACTACATTATTACCGAGGGCTGAAATTCCCTGAAAACTTCTATAATGTTTATTTTAATAAGTTACAGGGCTGAAAATAAAAGAGAAGTGTGATATTTAATTTCAAATATTTCATTCAATAGAATCTGCTTGTTTATTCTAAGGGGCTTTCCGCCCTCGGTAATAATGTAATCTTGCATCCTGCGTTTAAATTTTTCTAAAATACTTGGTTCTAAAATACTCAGGATTCGAAAAAAATCATATTACGATTCAAATGACAGTAAACTCTCGTGACGTAATCTCACCCTTAATGTTCATTGGTTAGTCGATTTAGGCAACCGTAGTAATGTCTAAGAACCGTGACTACGGTTGCCTAAATCGACTAACCAATGAACATTAAGGGTGAGATTACGTCACGAGAGTTTACTGTCATTTGAATCGTAATATCATTTTTTTCGAATCCTGAGGAAACCAAGTATTTTAGAAAAATTTAAAAGCAGGATGCAAGATTACATTATTACCGAGGGCGGAAAGACCCTTAGAATAAACAAGCAGATTCTATTGAATGAAATATTTGAAATTAAATATCACACTTCTCTTTTATTTTCAGCCCTGTAACTTATTAAAATAAACATTATAGAAGTTTTCAGGGACTTTCAGCCCTCGGTAATAATGTAGTCTTTCATTCTGAGTTTAAATTTTTCAAAAATATTTATGTGTTTTCTCAGGATTCGAAAAAAAAATAATACAATTAAAACACTTTGAGAATTTTGACATGCGTCAAAGTTTTGCATTAACTCAATGTAAAATTCTGAACTGTTGAATTCCAGCTTCCCTAATAATTATTTTACATCAAAAGACATTAGAAACTATTTGAAGAGGATTGAAATCTGTATTGGAAATAACTGTTAAAATTGGTCTACGTAATTAAACATATTCCAAAATTTTGTAAAAATGTAATACATTTTAGTTTTCAGCCCAAACTTAGGCCACACACAATGCAATAATGTTCACATTTTTGAACTGTCAATATTTTTATTTTATCATCTATTGTTTAAAAACAATACAGTTAATAAGATACCCTCAGTTGCGGAGAAAGGATTAATAATAAAGATTTTTCTATTCAGTCAATGGTGTGAGCACTGTCAGTTAAATAGTAACGTGTGGCCTTACTTTTACACGCATACCTATTGTGGCAAATGTATCATATTTTTCAAAATTTTGGAATGCATTTAAATCGTAGAACAATTTTAACTTTTGATTTTAATACAGATTTTAATTCTCTACAAGTATTCTCTCATGACTTTTGATGTATAATAATTAGGGAAGCAGGAATTCAACAATTCAGAATTTTACATTGATGGCCCTTTTTACGATTCACCACCCGGTATAAGATAAAATGTGTACTATTTGTCTTATTATTTCATAATAACACAAATAATACACATATATATACAATAACACACATTCAATGATCGAAAATAATTTAAAAATATATGGGAATGTAAACTCTTGTGACGTACAGTCAAAAATATAAGTCTCCCCACCACCGTCGGACAAGACAACCGTAATAAAGTCTAATAACCGTGAATTAGACTAGTAATTAATAATGGAAATTTTTGGATGAAATACAAACCGCATAACTTCAAAATCGCATAAAAAAATCCGCATAAAAAGAGACCTTACTGTACTTACCTTCTTCGACAAAAGCATTAGCAACGAGCTGTTCGGCACTGGGCAATGCCTCTGCTGTTGATCCATTCAAATTTCCGACTCCCACAGCGTAAGGAAAAGGTAATCGTCCAGCTAAACTTAATTTCGAAAAAACTATCGCAGTGAAGATCGTATAAACGATCATTTTATACTAACTCGAAAATGTACTACAAAAGGCTCTTTTATAACATTTGTTTTTGTTTACTTTCTAACGGAAGATCGAAAAAACGACCAAATCGGAATGAGATCATTCTTCGGCTTTTCGGTTGACTGATCATAGTCGTTTTTTAAATGTATTTAATTTTGGTTTGTTATGCCTACTTTTCTAGAAATGAGGATAATTTACCATTATGTAATTTGCTCTCATAAGAAACTACAAGTGTAATATTTTTTTTATTTAATAAATGAATCCATATAAACTGTTACCGGTCGAACTTCCTTCATTATATTATTACATTCATATAGACCAGGATATTTAGAACAAAAATACCGGAAGAAATTGGTTTTTAAATACAGCACCTACCGACTTGTAACTTTTTGAGTTATGTTCAGGATGACGCCAGGAAAAAAGTCTGTGATAGAAAAATAGGTGGAAATGCATAATTGCATTTTAAAGTGCATAAAACCTATCCAAAAGTGCATAGAAATGTCACAATCAGCATATTACGGGCCAGATTTTGATACTCGGTGGTTTTAGTGTCGCTGAACATGAGTACGCCATCAAAACTGACCCCGCAGTCCCTGGTGAGCAAAGGTACTGCTAAGGCACGCCATCTGCAGTTTCGAAGGTTTTTGGTACTAAATTGATGCAAACAGATTACCCGAGGAGATTTTAGGGTCGCTGAATATAAATACGCTATGAGAACGGACCCCTGGAGCCTCTGGTTCTCAGAATCACTGCTAAAGCTCGTCATCTTCTGGAGTTTAAAGGGGTTTCAGCACTAAATTGAAGCAAATTGATTACCCCGATGGTTTTGGTGTTGCTGAACACGAATACGCAATAAGAACTTACTCTTCCCGGATCACCTGGTGTCCAGAGTAACTACTAAGGCACGTCGTTTTCTGGAGTTTCGAGGATTTTCGGAACTTAATTGAAGCAGATTACTCGGGGGTTTTTGTGGTAGTTGAATACGAATACACTATTCGAAACGATCTACTGAACACCTGGTGTCAGGGACGTGCATCGCGGTCACTCTGGGCACTAGGTGCTGTGATGTCATATTCGTGTTCAACAACCCCAAAAACTCGTCTTTACCCGAAAAATCTGTTTTCATCAATTTAGTGACGAAAACCCTTGAACTTCTAGAACTTGTCGGGCTTCAGCAGTGAACCTGGTCACCAGGTATTCTGAGGTTCGGTTCTGATAGGGTATTCATGGTCAACGATCCCAAAAAGTCCAGGTTAACAAAATTTGGCACCTAATATACTGATTTTGACATATTTAATCACTTTTGGATGCATTTTATCACTGTAAATGCAATTATCCATTTTCACTCATTTTTCTATTAAACACTTTTATTCTGGCGTCATCCCGAGCACAATACAAAAAGTTGCTGGTCGATAGGTGCTATGTTTAAAAATTAATTTATTTTATTCCAAATGACCTGGTCTAATACAATAATAGGAAGATATTTCATCAAATTGAAATCAAATATCCCGATGGAGGTAAACCACACATTAGAGATTAAGCTCTAATGTTTTACATGAAGATTCAACTCTCAGATAGAAAGCTTTCAGATAGAAAGAAAATATTAATTAATGTTTAATATTTTTTAAATTATACTAAATGCTTTATTTAATCGGAATCTCATTTTTTCCTTATTATACAATTATAACAAAAATACAGGTCATAACTTAAATCACATATTCTGGGACCAAAAATAGTTCGAATGAACCTAACTTACCTTAGTACAAATATGCACATAAAAAAAGTTATAGCCCTTTGAAGATACAAACTGAAAATAGATTTTTTCGAATATATCGAAAACTATTAGAGATTTTTTATTGAAAATGGATATGCGGCATTCTTATGGCAGGAGCATTTTAAAGAAAAATTATAGTGAAATTTGTGCTCCCCATAAAAATTTTATGGGGGTTTTGTTCCCTTAAACCCCCCAAACTTTTCTGTACGTTCCAATTAAATTATTATTGTGGTACCATTAGTTAAATTCAATATTTGTAAAGCTTTTTTGGCTCTCAGTATTTTTTCTAAAAGGCAGTTTTTATCGAGTTGCGGCTTCTTTTTTAATATGTTTACATAAAAATTGTATGGGGCTTTTGTTCCTTTAAACCTCGCAAATGTTTGTGTACGCTCCAATTAAACTATTACTGTGATACCATTAGTTAAACAAAATGTTTTTAAAACTTTTTTGCCTCTTTATATTTTTTCGAGAAGGCAACTTTTATCGAGATATGGCTTCTTTTTTAATACGGTTCAAAATATACCTAAAAATGTAAATCATACATAAATTTTCATATTATTACCAAGTCTCCATAATCGTACTTAACCATATACAAATATGTGGTGGATTTGAAAAATATTCAAAATATCTCGATAAAAACTGACTTTTCGAAAAAGTACTAAGAGCCAAAAAAGTTTCAAAAATATTGTGTTTAAGTAATGGTACTACAATCATAATTTAATTGGAACGTACACAAAAGTTTGGGGCGGTTTAAAGGAACTAAACCCCCATAAAATTTTTATAGGGTGTCCAAATTTCACTATAATTTTTTCTTAAGATGCTACTTTCATACGAATGCCATATGTCCATTTTCAATAAAAAATCTTTAATAGTTTTCGATACATTGGAAAAAATCGATTTTCATTTTGTAACTTCAAAGGGTTTTAACTTTTTTTACATGCACATTTGTAGTAAGGTAAGTTAGGTTCAATCAAACTATTTTTGGTCCCAGAATATGTGATTAAATTTATGACCTGTATTTTCGTTACACCCTGTATACGTAAAGTATTGCTGTTTTTATATTTATTTTTGTTATCTTTATTTACTTACATACTGGGTAAACTTCCTTATTAATATTTTTATTGATAATGAAAAATTAAATTTACAATCTGCTCAAATGACAGGAACAATAGTAAAGGCTCTAGAGAGACCAGTTTATACATGATGGAGCACCTAGGGGAAGCCCTTTGCATACAAGCTAATACGCCTACCAGGCTGAGAACTATTGTGAGATGGCCCTGCATCATCTTGTCTACAGGGTGAAGCGAGAGTTAGATCGGAAGTAATACAGCCTGGGCTTCTTTATAAATATTGAGGGAGCCTTTAGCTGCGCCACTTTGGATTACATATGTAATCCAATGCTGCTGAAAAGCATGGAGTTGGCCACAGTTTGGTTGGCAGGTGGAACCGGGCCCTGTGTTCTCAGAGACAGATAGCTGCGTACTCGGACGCGGAATGGTTATTAGTCTAAGAGCTAGTGAACCCTCCGACTAACGGTCGTCCTGTAAGGCTAGAAATTTGTAGAGTGATAATTCATAGCACACCAAGGCTAAAATCCATGACCTGGCAGGCATCAGCGGTGCACGTGTATCTACCAGGTGAATCGAAAAGTGCAAATTTAGAGGGTAAAATAAACTTTCTCCTGTAAGGTTTAAATTTAAGTATGTGTTTGAGTAAGTCATTAAGAAGAAATGTGTACAATGACAGGCGATTCTGAAGAGCATAATACCTTGCCAGGCGAGGGGAAAGATTAGGGGTTTTTCCTAAAATTATTTTTTTTTCATCGAACAAATTTTTTTAAGTTTTTTCAATCATTCCAAACAGAAAAGGTCTTTAGTGATTTTTCTCTTAAGTTAATAGTTTTTGTTATATAAGCGATTGAAAATTTTGAAAATTGCGAAATCAACCATTTTTAACCCTAAATCGGACATTTATCTAAAAATTTCAAAGTTGCCAAGGTAGGTAGATATTCTTTAAACATTGATTTATGAAATCCCAAAGAGTTTTTTGCAATACAATATCGGAAACCCCTTTGTTTTTTAATTGCTAATCAAGCGGGCGCGACACTGTAGTATTAAAGTGAGGACGTTTGAGTTGGCATACATTCATTATCTCGAGAATGGGCAAATTTCAAGAGAAATCCTCAGACAGGTCGACTTTTATTTTTAAATAAAGACTTTTTGGCATATATATATATATAATACTAGTGACGTCATCCATCTGAGCGTGATGACGTAATCGATGATTTTTTTAAATGAGAGTAGGGGTTGTGTGATAGCTCATTTGAAAGGTTATTTAATTCTCTATTCACTAGTATAAACATTAACATAATTATTTATACAGGGTGTACAAAAATTTTTTTTTATTAAATTAACTTTGATTAAATTTGACAAATAGAAGAAAAAAATTTTTTGTACACCCTGTATAATTAATTATATTAATGTTTATATTCCTGAATAGAGAATTAAATAACCTTTCAAATGAGCTATCACACAACCCCTACTCTTATTTAAAAAAAATCATCGATTACATCATCACGCCCAGATGGACGACGTCACTAGTATTATATATACCAAAAAGTCCTAATTCAAAAATAAAAATCGACCTGTCTGAGGATTTCTCTTGAAATTTGCCCATTCTCGAGATAATGAATTTATGCAAACTCAAACGTCCTCACTTATACTACAGTGCCGCGCCCGCTTGATCAGCAATTAAAAAAACAAAGGGGTTTTCGATATTTTATTGCAAAAAACTCTTCGGAATTTCATCAATCAATGTTTAAAGAATATCTACGTACCTTGGCAACATTGAAATTTTTAGATAAATGTCCGATTTAGGGTTCCAACTGGATAATCAACTTGAACTGTAACATATTACATATTGTATTTTTGTATTGTATTTTAAGTTGTATATTATACAGTGAGGACGTTTGAGTTGGAATAAATTCATTATCTCGAGAATGAAAAAATTTGGAGAGAAATCCTGAGACAGGTCGATTTTTATTTTTAAATTATGACTTTTTGTTATTTTATCATACTCGTGACGTCATCCATCTGGATGTGATGACGTAATCGATGATTTTTTTAAATAAGAATAGGGCGTGTGCGATAGTTCATTTGAAAGGTTATTCAATGCTCTATTTAGTAATGTAAACGTTAATATAATTATTTATACAGGGTGTCCAAAAAAATTAATTTTCAATTAAATTAATTGAAACAAAAAGAAGAATGTATGTACAGTAGAGCGTCGATAATCCGAACCCTAGTAATCCGAACGATCGCTAATCAGAACGCAAAAAAACTTATAAAATTAAAAAATATGATCGCGGACCGAATTTTTGGATTTAATATGACAATATGGGCAAAATATGACCGCGGATTTTTGTTTTGTTTATGCAGAAATACATACAATATATTTGTTTATTATGCAGGTGTTTTATTCCTTGTAACTAAAACGTATCATACATATGTACATGTACTATGTTTATGAGCTTTGTATGTATTTTGAACATATGTTCGATAATCCGAACAATTTGATAATCCGAACTACTCCTGTACCAATTAGTTCGGATTATCGACGCTCTACTGTAATTTATTTAATTCGAAATAAATTTTAATGTTGTCCGAAAACAGAAAAACATGTTTATTTGATTAATAAATATTATTTTTCGCTTAAATTCAATATTAAGGCTGCCACCCACTTGCCTCTTAGCAGTTTGAATATTTAATTTAAGCGAAAATGCCTAGTTTTCAAATTAATATTTTTTTCTTTTTTTTTTTTGACAGCAGTAAAATGTATTTAGCATGTCTCAATTAATGTAATTAAAAAAGATTTTTTTGGGTCCACTGTTTAAATAATTATGTTAATGTTTATATTAGTGAATAGAGAATTGAATACCCTTTGAAATGAGCTATCACACGACTCATATTCTCATTTAAAAAAATCATCGATTACGTCATTACGCCCAGATGGATGACGTCACTAGTATAATATATATGTTAAAAAATTTTAATTTAAAAATAAAAATCGACCTGTTTCGGGATTTATCTCCAGATTCGCCCATTCTCGAGAAAATTAATTTATTCCGACTCGAACGTCCTCGCTGTATAATATGATTTCCATGATTTTTAAGAAGTTATTGATGTAGTTTTTCAGTTTTATTTAATAATAGTCTCCCGTTTTATATCGCTAACGCCTAACGCGGCTTTGGGATTATAGCAGGGTAGACTGCTATCTCTAGAGCCTACGGTATACAAGGAATGTAATAGGGCCAGTGTTACGCTTAACCACCTATTATTACACCTGGTTTTGGACCTGCAGAGACAGTAAAACTTTTTTTATGTCGGCACTTTGATCTCAAGAAGTAATACCCGCAGTACGCAATTGGTAATTCACCAGTGGTGGATGCGGGTTTTCCTTGTTAAAACCCGTACGTTTCTACGCGACTAGAAATGCGAGAGTGGGGCAAAAGCGACTGGGAACATTGCGCGGTCGCCATGCGCGACTAAAGATTTTACTTCCAATTTTTCGGTGTAAGCAAAGGTTTTGGAGAAGGCTATCTAAATATTGTACCAAATTATGAAATTACTTCAGACCATACCCCTGTAATAGCGACGCTAAATTCAAGATTTGTTGAGAAGGAACGTCCAGCAAAACTGCACAATCATAAAACTGACTGGAATGAGTTCAGGGAAGAAATACATCAAAAAATAAACCTTAATATTTCTCTCAAAACAAAAGATGAACTTGAATTGGCAGTATATGAATTTGCTACACTTCTCCAAGAAGCTGCTTGGAATGCCACTCCAAAATGTAAAGATACACAGAATAAAAGAAACAATCCTATTAATATAAGAAATCAAATTAAAGAAAAGAGGAGACTAAGAAAGATATGGCAAAACACAAGGCAGCATCAAGACAAAATGAACTACAATAGAGCCGCAAGGCAGCTGAAAAATACAATACTACAGCACAAAAACTCCTACATCGAAAATTATCTTCAAAATTTAACACCAACAGCAGATACCGATTATTCACTTTGGAAGGCAACCAGGAAATTAAAACAACCCAGTAAACACATACCAGCATTAAGAAATCCAGATGGCTCATGGTCGAGAACAGATCAAGAAAAAGCAGAGGCATTTGGAAAATATCTTGAAGAAGTTTTTCAACCTCTGCCCTCTGTCAGTGCTGAAGAAGATGAGGCTATCTATGAAAGTCTAGCAACAATCCAACAGCCAAGTGAGCAAATGAAACCAGTAACAAAAAGAGATGTAAAAAATACTATTCAATATAGATTAAAAACCAAAAAAGCTCCTGGCTATGACCTTATAACAGGAACTATCTTAAAAGAGTTACCAGATAAAGGTGTAATTATGATAACACAACTATTCAACGCCGCAATAAGGCTGAAAATTGTACCAACGCAATGGAAAATTGCTGATATAATAATGATCCATAAACATGGTAAACCACCTCACGAACATACCTCTTATCGTCCTATTAGTCTCTTACCGATACTAGCTAAACTATTTGAGAAGCTATTAGCGACCAGGCTAATGAAGATAATAACTGATAATAATCTTTTTCCGGATCACCAGTTTGGTTTCAGAGAGAAGCATTCAACAATAGAACAAGTTCATAGAGTCGTTGATATAGTAAATAAAACTTTTGAAGAAAAAAAGTACTGTTCTGCACTTTTTCTTGACGTCAGCCAGGCTTGTGATAAAGTCTGGCATGAAGGGTTGCTCTTCAAAATAAAAATGAACGTTCCTGATTCAATGTTTACTATACTAAAATCATATTTAGAAGAAAGGTACTACCGTGTCAAGCATGAAGCAGATACATCGAAAATCTACCCTATACGATCTGGAGTCCCTCAAGGTAGTGTTCTGGGTCCTATATTATATTTAATATTTACACACGACATACCAACAAACGAAAATGTAACGACTACAACATTCGCAGATGACACAGCTATGTTAGTCACAGATGAAAATCCCGCAACAGCTACCGAATCTCTTCAAAGGCATATTGAAAAGTGGACAAAGAAATGGCGAATAAAGATCAATGAATCAAAATCACAACATATTGTAGCGTGACTAGTGTAATTACTTCTAATTACAATAAAACTAGCGGTTCGTAATTTATATACGACTTTATTTATATAAGTTACAGACGAATTTATCTTATACACTAAACTTATTCACAAAATATGCCCGTATTTATACCCAGTTGTTATTCTGGAACAATCGACTCCCATCTCGAGCTATCGGCTTGTTCCGCCTACGTGACGTACCTTCCAGAATTCTCCGGCGAGGCCTAGCACATCCGATTACGTCATTCTCGAGGTGTTTACTGTTATACGGGGATCGGCCAAGATTTCTCTTCCGCTACACTGCTCCCCTCTTAAGATCTGAGCGTCTCGATCAGCAACTCTAAATGAAGGCCCAGGATGGCGGAATCTACACGACTCTCCAGCTCTGCATACACCCTTCAAGAAGAAATAACAGTCTACTGTCTTTGAAGGGTACGACATCTTCGGGTTCATGCAACACACAGTGATTTGTACACCAGTTCCTCTGAAGACCACTTCAAGCATGCTTCTCACAATCTTCCAATCCAGATTTTCTACTGCATGGCCTATTTTTGGTAAAGCCAAATTTTTGATGTCATAATTACACACGATTTTCTTCAAATTAGTTAGAGCACGCCATATGTTCTCGTAGCTTGGCGTGTCCGTATAAGACTTTCTGGTCACCATATACAGCAAAGATCGAGGACCATCTTCCAATCGCAGTACTCTTCCAATTTTAGGCTGCTGATTTCTTAACTCGTCCAGGCGGCCGAACTTTCTATTGAATACGGACGATATTCCTTTAGTCATCTCGAGGTCTTGGGCAACACAGTGGGCCAGAGAGACGTTTTCTGGAACACCAAACAGATCTTGCTGAACTTCTGTGGTCACGCCGAATCTAGCACTCTTTCTCGCTGCGTAATTTGACATAAATTGATTAAAACTTGGCTGTGCGACATCTTTCATCTCCTGTTGGACGACTCGTGCTTCTTCTGTTTCATTTGAGCCAGCATATGGTGCAAGACGATTTATGTGAATAACTTTTGGTTTACCGTTTGGCAACTTCTTAATTCTATATATTACGTCATTTATTTTCTTTTTAACTTCATATGGACCTTCCCATTGTCTTTGCAGTTTAGGACATAAGCCTCGACGACGTTGCGGATTATAAAGCCAGACAAGATCACCTACTTCGAAGCTTTCATTCTTGCATCGAGAATCATATTGATCTTTCATTCTGTCACTGGCTATCTGGATGTGTTGTCGGGCAAGTTCATGAATGTTGTTCATTCGTAATTTCAGGCGGTCAACGTAGTCTTCGCCTGCAACATGTTCCTCGGAAGGTCCGCAGCCAAACTCTAGGTCGCAGGGCAACCGAACTTCACGACCCAACATCAGGCAGGTTGGTGTTTGACCTGTAGTTTCATTTACGGCCGAGCGGTAGGCCATCAGGAATAAATGAATGTGTTGGTCCCAATCTCGCTGATGTTCAGATACAACTTTGGACAAGTGTTTACCCATCGTTCGGTTCATCCTCTCGACCATCCCATCTGATTGAGGATGCAGGGGTGTTGTTCTGGTCTTATTGGCACCAATCAATTTACAAACGTTTTGGAAAAGAGCTGACTCAAAGTTTCGCCCTTGGTCGGAGTGGATCTCCAAGGGAACACCAAATCGGCTAAAGAATTCTTTAACAAGTACCTCTGCAACGGTAGCAGCTTCTTGATTTGGTAATGCATAGGCCTCAGTCCATTTTGTAAAATAATCCATGGCTACCAGGATGTATTTATTTCCAGCATCGGTTTCTGGAAATGGACCTGCAATGTCGATAGCTACTCTTTCCATAGGACTTCCAACATTGTACTGTCTCATGGGTGCTCGCTTTTTACCAACCGGACCATTACCGGATGCACACGGTTCACATTTTCGGCACCATCTTCTTACATCATCTTTACAGTTCACCCAATAGAACCGTTCTCGAACCTTTTGCAGAGTCTTCGTAATACCAAAGTGTCCACCTGATGTACCGTCATGCAACTGACGCAATACTTCTGACACTTTACTTTTAGGTACAATTAACTGAAGCTTAGATTCTGTACCATCATCGTTCTCAAAGGTTCTGTACAGAAGATCATCTTTTAGTACCAGGCAATTCCATTGGCTCCAGTAGGCCTCGACTTCTGGACTACATGCACTAATGTTCTGCCAACTAGGTCTCTCACCTTGCCGCATCCAATCCAATACTCTTTTTATACATGGATTCTTGGGCGTCTTGTAACTGTTGGGGCTGCCATTGCTCATTAATTACGGTGGTTCGTCTCACGGGGCAAAGCTGTTCATCTACTTTAAGCCGGTGATTACAACTTTCACTGCATGGCCGTATCGAGGAAGCATCTGTATTTGAACCAACTCTTCCAGCCCTCTTCATGCGTCTCTTCGGCATCGTGTCACGAATCACCCTCCGTACCATTTCCACCAAACGTTCATCTTTTCTCTTATCGCCTTTTTCCACGGTTATTACTCGATTGTTTCGTGAAGCTTGGCTAGCTGCTTCGTGTTCCAAGGCAATAGCAAGTGCTTCATCTAAAACTTTCGGCCTTGCTAGTCGTAAAGCTTTCTGTAGTTCATTATCTTTCAGCCCATTGACGAAGGTATCTACTGCAATTTCTTCTAAAACGCTGTCTGGCACCTCTGGATAAGCCAACCGCACCACACGAGCCACATCTGCTTCAAATTCTTGCAGATTCTCACTTGCTCGTTGACTTCTACTTCGCAGTTGTGCTTTGTATACTTGTTGTAGATGGGCATCTCCATAGCGTTTTTCTAGACGAGTGAACAAGGTCTGGTAACAATTTTCTTGACCCTTAGGAATTGATCTTAATATATCTGCAGCATCACCTCGCAAAGCAGCAGTCAAGGAAACAGCCTTTTCCTGTTCGGTCCAATGATTGGCGGTCGCAATAGCTTCAAATTGTCTAAGATATATGGACCAAGAGGACTTTCCATCGAATGGTGGTAATTTGAATCTCATATTATGCGACGTTTCGTCTCTCGGTAGTTCATCTTTCACTAAAGGATCTAACGTTGCTGCATTAACTGATGGTTGTACTTTTGTATCGGTTATCCTGCTCTCTAGCTGTTTGATCTTTTCTTCTACGGTCTCTACACTTTTCTGCATCTTATCGAATGTTCTAGAAACTTCTTCAAATTTCTCATTGTTCTGTTTACAAACTTCTTCTAGTTTTTCGTTGTTTTGCCTACAGACCTCTTTAATTATTTGAGAAGTCTCATCGAATCTTTTAGCAACATTTTCGAATTTCTCGTCGCTTTTTCTACTAACTTCTTCAAGTTTCTCGTCGCTTCTTCTAGAAGTTTCATCGATCGTTTCAGAAACAGTTTTTAATTTCGATAAGATTACTTGTTCTGCTGACTGGAAGTGGAACGTCTTTGGGTCTTCTCCGTTCTTCGTGAGGACATCCTCGAGTCGTGCTTCTAGGACTATCTTGAGCCCACTGCTGTCCAGATCCCGTTCCTCGAGCTGTTCACGGAGCTGTTTTACTGTAAGTTCTTGTAGCAACATCTTTGGTCGGCACACACGTACTTTCCAAAATGTCTTTTAACAGTCTTTCCGAATACCGAACAATCAACGCACTTTAACTATTCCCGACGAATAAAGTCCAAAAGTATTTTAAAGTCTTTCCGAATACCGAACAATTAACGCACTCCGGTTATTCCCGACGAATAAAGTTCAAAAGTCTTTTAAAGTCTCTCTGTAATTCACTTATTTATATCGCACTAAGTTAACCGAACACCGACACCAACTGTAGCGTGACTAGTGTAATTACTTCTAATTACAATAAAACTAGCGGTTCGTAATTTATATACGACTTTATTTATATAAGTTACAGACGAATTTATCTTATACACTAAACTTATTCACAAAATATGCCCGTATTTATACCCAGTTGTTATTCTGGAACAATCGACTCCCATCTCGAGCTATCGGCTTGTTCCGCCTACGTGACGTACCTTCCAGAATTCTCCGGCGAGGCCTAGCACATCCGATTACGTCATTCTCGAGGTGTTTACTGTTATACGGGGATCGGCCAAGATTTCTCTTCCGCTACAATATCATATTTACAAAATGTCGTAAAATATCGCCTAATATAGAAATAAATAACAAAGCAATTCCACAAGCCGAAAGCGTTAAATACCTTGGTATGCACCTGGACAAAACTTTGACATGGAGAACACATATATGGAAAAAGCGCCAACAGTTAAATTTAAAATTTCGTAAACATTATTGGATACTGGGCAGAACATCGAAGTTGTCTATACGTAACAAATTGTTGGTATACAATACAATACTCAAACCGGTCTGGACCTATGGGATCCAGCTATGGGGTACAGCAGCAAAATCCAACATATCCATAATGGAAAGATTGCAATCCAAAGTGTTACGCTCTATAACAGACGCCCCATGGTTCGTGTCAAACAAAGACATTTATTGTGATCTAGAAGTACCTACGATCAGTGAAGTGATAGTTCAGTGCAGTGTTCGGTACATAAAACGCCTAGAAAGCCATCCAAATGCCCTGGCAATAAACTTGCTTGATAATAGTCAACAAACTCACAGACTAAAACGTAAAAATCCACTGGACCTTATTTATAAATAAGTTTTATACCTCACCGTAATTGTGTTTATATTTTAGATATATGTATTGTTTGTAAATGTAAAATGTATGTTTGTATGTAGCATCTTATCGGAATGTCATGTTTGTTCCATATTAGAGGTCCAGTCATTGGACTGACCTCTCTAACGTCAATTCTTTTTTATTTCAAACCCCAAAGACGCTTATTGTTAGAATTTTTATAACTAACAGATTGCTGAATAAACGTTAAAAAAAAAAGAATGTGTGTGTACTTTGTACGCACGTAAGAAGTTATACTTCTATTATATGATTATATGATTATATGATTATAAACGAAATTAATATACTTTTTATTTATATTTTATTTAAATATTAAATTAATTTATACTTAATACTTCTCAAACATTTTTATTAAAACAGTGCCAAAAATTAAAATAATAAAAAAATAAAACACACACAAACACATTAAAAATGCCACAAATGATTTCTGAACATTAATTGTCGGAAAAATTTTTAACTAAATACGTATTTTCTGAAAATAAAATTATATAATAAATATACTTACAATCATAAAATGTATAAAAAAAAATAAAAAAATAAAAGTTTCTATTGGGATTCGAACCAACTTACCACGCGGCTGGTATTTGCGTTGTATTGGGATTCACCCGCATTAAAACTGCACCACAGAGGCAGCTTGTCATTATGTGCGAAGATCGTCTAACTAAACAGATTAACCTTTTGACATTTTTAACTTATGTAAATCAAATTATTTTGATTTTGAATTGAAATGATTTAGAATTGAAAAAATACAACAAAACATAGGGTAAGAAGACAATATTAGGTGAATATTGATATAAATTTTGATGGTAATCAAATTATGTAAAAAAAAGTATTACATACTACTTATGTATTTTGGTAGGTTCAAGGTAGGTATCGGAGCCCGTATAACGACTAATACATTTCGCAATCACTTGCGTCGTGCAAAGTGGCTATGTTCAAATATCATAACAAAATTTGATCAACTATTTATAAAACACTTACCAGTGAAAGATTCTTTAGCTTTGAATAAGCGAGATCTGCGGCACTCATACTAGGCACAGTTTGATGAGCTTTCACATTGGCATGCAACAATCATCTCTTCTATGTAAATAAGTCCAAAAATATAATATGAAAACTATTTAAAAAGGCAGTATAACCATTAACTAACTTTTTGTTTGTTGTTTCTCTTCCTACAAATTTTAAAACGCAACAAGCATACATTATAACCAAACACAGTCCCACAGCTGTGCCACAGCTGCCATATTGGATAATTTTTGTCATGTCATTTGAACATCCAATCAGAACAAAGTTATAATGCGCATGCGCCCGGTCGCTAGGTTTTCCCATATAAAATTTCACCGTCATTACGCCCGTAAAGAAGTATAACTTCAAAAAAATTTTTTTCGGAGAGTGGTTCTACTGTCACTCTGCAGAGTTGTAGACATTTGTAAAAATGTCTAGCTGTTCTTGCCGGCGCTGCGCTGGGATTCGATCCCCGGGCTTCTGCTTGGACATCAGACATCCTACCACCTGAGCTATCCGGCCCTTTTCAGTTTTTCATTTCTATATGGATAAAAGTAAAGAGACCAAACCAAATATTATAAAATATAATTTTAAATTCAATATACACAAAACTTATACTAAAATAATATACAAAAATTTCCTATAATTATTCCTCTTCTTCCTCCTCGTTTGTATAACTTTCCGATTCCTCATCACCATCATCGGCACTAGAAGTATACGAGGATTTTTCACCATCCTCAGAGCTTTCTCCATCACTCTCTGCATCACTGTTAGAGTAGACTGAAATATATTTATAAAAATTAGGAATATTTTTCACTTTGTTTTCAAAACTTATAAAGGGAAATTTACTGAAGATTCATAAATTTCCACTGGCAATCAACTGAATCATTATGGTAGGGGAGCCCAAGCGGGGATTTTTGCAGTTACTCGAGCGCGTCAGATTATCATCTGGGGAGAAACGTGGTACCATGCAGATGTACCTCTGCCATATATTGGCTCTTAACACAGGGGAGTTCGTTTAGGGGGGCCCGAAAATAAAAATCTATCCTTAAAAATACTCGAAATTGTCAGATTAAGATAAGGTAAGTTAAGTACATGCAAAACAGTGTATATTTAAAAAATCTGACGATTTGAGCGGGGCGTAAGGAAATTGGTGAGTCACAAAGTTTCACAAGAAAAAAGCGAATATTTCGCGAAATGAACGTCAGATCGAAAAACTAAAAACTGCACGTTGAATATTTTTCAAAAATCTATCGAAAGATACCAAACATGAACCCTCACAGAGAGGGGTGGGGGGTAAATTTAAAATTTTAATTACAAATCCCGCAATATTTAGCAAAATAAACATCACATCGAAAAACCGCAAAATGCACTTATTTAATATTTTTGAAAAATATATTGAATAGTACCAAACGCGACCCCCCACGGAGGTGGGGTGGGGGGTTACTTTAAAATTTTAAATGGTAACTCCCATTTTTTATTACAGATTTGGATTATCTGCATAAAAATAAGCAACTTTTATTCGAACCCTTTTTTCGAATTATGGATAGATGGCGCTATAATCGGAAAAAACAATTAATGGAAATGGAAAATTAAATTAAAAAATAGCAAGCGCCCGCTAAAATGGAAAATTTTACTTAACTTTTTTTGGTTTTAGGACCTAATAATCATAACCCAATAGGTCCCCAAAGCGCTCGAGTGACTGCACATTTAGCACGCTTTGCTCCCCTACCATTAGTGATTCAATCAAATTGTGTTTTGACTAGGAAAGTTTTGGGGTAGTTCTGATTTTTTTTATTATCTATGTATTTTGGCCTGCTAAATCCGAATATGAGGTTTGCGGACAAAATTTCGTGACGGAACACTGACTAAATCGCGAAAAAAGTGAAAAATTTGTGCTCTTTCCCGATTTTTAGCTTAAATCTCAAAAACTGTGAATTTTTAGTGAATGTTCTGTTAACAGAAATTAAAGTTCTTAAAATTCTCTACAAATATCACTATCTATTTTTTTTAAGACGAACCTTTCGGTCTAAAGTGCAAGTTGAATATTGCCAATTTTTAACGGTTTCTGTAAAACCCACTTTTTACATTTCAAACCTTTTTTTTATTAAAATGCTGTCATTTGATAAATTTATATCTTCCATCCTATGGAGGGTGCTGATAGCCTAATTATCACAACAGCTCTTGAGATGGCACCGTCAAATAAACATGTGACAGTGGTGGGGGAAGGTATCGACCGTCTGGTCATTTTGATTGGCCTGTGTAGTCCTAACTCGAAAAATGTATTTTTTCTGAAACCAGGAAAAGGAAAGGTTTCGCAAAGCTTCTACAACTCTCATCTGGCTGCTGGGAAAATCCTAATGGACCATATAGTATCCCTAGATGCGGTGAGTAGTTGTGATACTACCTCTGCATTGTTTAATTAGGGAAAACTGAAATTTCTTAGTCCTGCAGAATAATACAGACTTGCAACAAACCATTGAGGCTTTTAAATACCCTAATGCACATCAAGTTGAGGTTGTTATGTTTCTCATGGCTTTATATGGAAGAAAAAAAGAGACCAATCTAAACGATTTGAGATCAGACAATACGTATCATTGCCCCCTGCCGAATCTGCTGCACGAGAACATTCACTTCGAGTTTATTATCAGGTGCAGCAATGGCTATCTTTATGTCGAGCCACGCCTGACGAGAAACAAAAAGATCCAAGTGAGTGGGGTTGGAAAAAAACTACTACTGGTCTCGTGCCAGTGCCAACCACTTTGGACCATGCACCAAACTCACTACTACGGTATATTTCTTGTAAATGTAAAAGGGGCTGCCAACGCAATTGTGGATGCAGGAAGGCGGGCCTCCATTGTTCCCCAATTTGCACATCATGCGAAGGACTGTATGACAACGTTGAGCAACCGGAAGATAGCTCTGATATAGACGTAGACGTAAGAGATTGAAGAAAGAGACAGTCTTATGTAGAATCTCACAAGCTTTTTCGTAATCATTCATCTCTCCTTGATATATATGATCACAAGTCAGTATCTCCCTACCTCTTTTATTTTCGAGGAAAACGCCCCCTTACGCTGACGATGGAGCAATTAGACCCTGAGCCAGAACATGATGCCATCGAAAAACTTCAGCACAATGCGGAAGGTATGTTTAATCTCACAATCTATTTTGCAATCGCCACAAATATCTCCTTTAGAACTGACACCATCTCTTTTATTTTCCAGAACATGCGGAACCGAAGAATAATATATCGGGACCTATCGTCACCGGAGAACCACAGCCAGTACCTTCTAAAAGACAACGGCTCATATAATTTTAAATTATACATTATTTGTATTTTAATTTTTAATATTAATAATCACGATATTTTTTGTTTTATTTTGTTAGAGGCCTAACTTTTGTGATAGTGAATTTGTACAATTTCGACCTTTTTTTCTTTTTAATTATTTGTGCAGAAAACTAGGAGAAATTTATCAAATGACAGCATTCTAATAAAAAATAAAGTTTTGAAATATAAAAAGTGGGTTTTGCAGAGACCGTTAAAAATTGGCAATTTTCAACTTGCACTGTAGACCGGAAGGTTCGTCTAAAGAAAAAAGTAAATAGTGATATTTGTAGAGAATTTTAAGTACATTAATATCTGTTAACAAACCATTTACTAAAAGTTAATAGTTTTCGAGATTTAACCAAAAAAGTGGGAAAAGCAGAAATTTTTCGCTTTTTTCGTGATTTACACAATGTTCCGTCCCGAAATTTTGTCCGCAAACCTCATATTCGGATGTAGCAGCCCAAAATACATATTATGAAAGAAATCAGAACTACCCCAAAACTTTCCCACTAGGGGGCTCGCAGAGTACAAATTGACTGAATTATAGTGATTGATAACTTATTCAAATAGAATATGGTTTTAAAATAAAAGTATAGATAGTCGAAACGAAACGTAAAAATATTGTTCTACAAGAGCATCGACAGTTTGTGTCAGAAATGGACTAGGAATAAGAGAGGCGTTATTGGCTTTTAATGTGACAGCTCAAAATGTTGATTTGTACCGTTGATTTTGAAAAAGCATTTGACAAAGTAAGACATGAAAAATTATTCCAAGTTCTAAAGACAAAAACATAGACAAATGAGATTTACGAAAAAATTACAAACCTTTACTGGAATGAAAGAGCACAAATAGTAATAGATAATGAACCCAGTCCAAAAATTTAAATCAGGTGAGGAGTTAGGCCAGGATGTATTATATCTCCATTATTATTAAGTATACCTATAGTGAAGCCTGTTTTGAAGAAGCATTACTATCTCAAAGTGTAGGGATAATAATTAACGGAAGATCTATTAACAACATAAGATATGCAGATGACACCGAGATTGTGGCAAGCTCCGCGAAACATCTCCAATTACTACTATACAAAACAAACAGTTCCTGAAAAAAAATATGGACTAAAAATGGATATAAAAAAGACCAAATACACGATAATAACCAAGGAAACAAATATACAAACATACATTTGGGAAATTTACCTACATAAATTGTTGATAAATACAAATACCTACCTAGGAACCTGAATTCAGACAATAGTGATCAAATGACAAAAGTAAGGGCCAGGATAGAAATAGCAAGAAAGGGTTTGTAAAAATGAAAACAATTCTCTGCAACAAAGAACTTAGACTAGAACTGAGAATAAGCGCTCTGAGATGCTACGTGTTTTCGATACTGAAATATGGACTTAAAAGCTGGACATTGGAGCAAGAATAGGTACATAAATAAGCTACAGTCATTTGAAATGACTGTTTACAGGAAAATGCTTAGCCTGGACACGGAAGAAAACGAACGATTGTAGTAGCAAAGAATATATACTCTCCATATATTCTTTGGTAGTAATATTGCGAGAAATAATAAAGACCATATAAATAAGAAAGTTACAATATCTGGGACATGTAATGGTGGAACAGTGATATAAAATGCTAAGACCAACTAAGACTGATAATACAGGGACAGTTAAGAGGAGGAAGGAGTATAGAAAAAGGAGAGTGTAATGGTTGAAGAATTTAATTGACTGGTTTAAATGCAGTTCTATAAAACTCTTCAGAGCAGCGGCAGCGATAGATCCCTAACAAAACAAAACATTCCAGGAATGTACTATCAAAGTTCTATTAATGTTTGAATGTCCTGGACATTCAAGGAACATTCGGTGAACATCTGATTAAATTATTGGTGGAATTGGAATGTTACCACAAGTCATTCTATGAACATCCCACCAATGTCCTATATTTTAAGAGGGGCCATTTACTATTCAATTTGCGTTCATTTTCAAATTTGCCGCGCGTGTATCTGTGTAGGGTCGCGTGGTCATCACATTTTCATGATAACCTAAAAATTTCTGGAAAATGGAAATTAGGCTTTGGCCACACGGGCGAAAAATCGCCCTTAGTGGCTTTTTTGCTGTTCTGTCTGCTGTCTGTTAGTGTTGGTTTTGCTCTGCTCTGGCTGGATTTTTTTTTGTTTAAACAATTATGTAAGTATTATAAAATCCTTCAATTTTCTTTATTCTTTATGAAACGAATTATTTATGCATATTATTACCTGTAAATAGTACCTATTTCTTTTGATTTTTAATTGTAAAGAATAGAAAAATTACCATTCATTTTAATTTTTTTTTAGAATCAGCTGAAAGTGGTCTACAAAAAAAAACAGATATAACCAAAAGATAGATATAAAAAGTGTATTGGCTATTTGGAAGAAACTTCACATTGTCGATGCATAATAAGTTTACTTTATCAACAAATATTAAGACCTGTATGGACCAAGTAATATAAAAATTATACAAAGATTCCAGAACAAAATACTGAGAAATATTGTAGATGCTCATTGGTATGTGACAAACAGTGATCTCCATAAGGACCTAGGAATGGAACCTGGATATAATCATCAAGATGATGGCAGGAAGTCACGAGCAACAACTTCATAAGTACGAGAATATTGAGGAAATCCAGCTCCTCGATACTACTGGGCAAACTAGAAGATTGAAGAGGACAAAGCCTTTTGAGCTAGTTTGAGTGATAGGTAATAGTGAAAAGCAGAGCATAGTGCTTGTGTGCCTGTGTATGTTAGAATAGTGCACGATCTTGTTAGATTAGATAAGAGACGCTATGGGGTAAGCTCTTTATTTTAAGGAACAGTAGTAATTTAGGTTAAATTAAAATTGCTCATTGGTCAGTTATGACCACATTGTAATTGTAATGTACAATTCAATAAAATGAATCATCATCGTAGTGATGATTATGGAAAAAATATATGACAAGATTTTGTGTAATAAAAATGTTTATATTTATCAAGGATATGGTATTTGGTATGGCCACATATACTTCTGGTATATCGTCGGTGATGTGACAATACCTCGTATCTGCTTTTTCATGAATTTTGTAGGAGACGAAAAACCATTTTTAGGGTCATCTCCTGTTTTTACATGTAAATTTTGACATGTTTTGTAGTAAATAGATAGTTGAATTTACTACAAAACATGTCAAAAAATATCATATATGAAAACAGGAGGTGACTGTAAAAAAAGTTTTTAGTCTCTCTTACAAAACTCATGAAAAAACAAATCGGAGGTATTATATTACATCAGCGACTATATCCAGGGAATGTCTAAAAAATATACTGTGAATGTCCAAAGAACATTCGAAGACATTCATGAAATGTTCCAATAAGACATTCAGGGAATGTTTAAAATGCTGACAGAGGACTTTCCTGGGACATTTAGGGGACGTTCTTGTGCTTTTGAGGACATTCCAGGAATGTTTTCAATGTCCTGTGTGTACATTCTAGGAACATACATGGAATGTTTGGTGTTATTAGTATTAAAGTAAATATAGTGATGATGATATTCAACCTCGAGACGGCAGTTAAAGAAGAAGAAGGAGCATTAGTTTCTAGAGAGAATTACGCTCTCGGACATATCATAACAATCGTATTAACTAAGCAGATCATCTTCGTTAGAAATAATAGTAGTTTAATGTTTAACTAGGGACATTACGTGTATGCGCAAAAAATATTGTTAAATCGATGCGTAGGAAGACTGCAAACCTTTATTTACAAATCTGCATATCACATCAGGGTATGTATCAGAATATATCTTTGATTCTATCTATCTAATCAACCAAGACCATCAATCTTTGGACATAAACCTTCGAATTGGCACAACAGTGACACATGTTCACAAGATCGACCCCAAGGGTGGGCGAACTGGGCAGCTGCCCGGAGCGACAAATTTTTAGGGGCGGCAAAATTTAGAAAAGAGCCAATTTTTGTTTAGAAAGTGAGGGTGAGGAGACGCAGTCCCCGACCTAACCCAGGGCAGCAAAATCTCTCGGACCGGGCCTGGTGGTTCATTACCAAAACAGAAATCAACTCTTATCGTACAAAATTTCTGGATTTAGGATTTCTAAAGATGGAAATACATTTTTAGTTCTGACATTTATTTGACTGTTGACTCCCCCTATGTTCCAATATGCACAACATAAAATATAAACAATCCAAAGTACCATAAATGTACTTTCAAGAAAAACATTTAAATGTAGTTTAGTGATCTTTTTGTGACGGAAAAATATTTCCAATAATTTATATAATCTAATAATTTTAATATAGCATCATCTTACGTGAAGAGTAGGGACTGGACTCTTCTTCCTCTTCAGCTTCTGCATTCGACTCACTATCGGCATATTTTTCAGATTCCCCTTCTCCTTCGTAATCTCCATAATATTGGCTGTTGCTAAAAAATAAAATACATAATATAAAATTTATGAAACTCAATATGATGTACTACCAAATTCTGGAGAAATTAACAGGAACTTATGAAAACCAAAATTGTTAACAATTTTAAAGAATACATATATTACTTTGAAAATGTTGTTTTTATTAAAATGATTACTTGCTGTAGGTTTATTTCCTAGTATGTATCCATAAGTAAATTTAAAAATTGTAGGTTTATTTGGACAATATCTAGATATTTTTTCTAAAGGATTTGTCGCTACTTTTGAATTTAAATCCAAAATATACGTACTACCGTTGATTGAAATATTAATACGGTATTAATATCTCAATCAACGGTACTACCTTATTAAACCCCGCTATTTATTCCGCATTTTTAAAATCTTTGATGGAAGGATTGGTTTTTGCACGTGTATGTTATTTATACCTATATAAAATGCTGCGTGCCGCTGTTACCTTTTTCTTTTTATTTTTGTAACATTTTTTTTTACTAATTATTAGAAATCTGATGCTAATTTTTGTTGTTTGCTTCTCAAAAGACATGAATCTCTAAATAACTGATCTTAAGCATATGCAACACACATTACTACTAGTTTGTAATGTTAGGGAATGTATCTATTTAAAAACTGTAAAGTTTATCCCGCGTACCAAAAAAGTTTATTGCAAGCTGACAATTTGTTAATAGCTTAACGGTGTCTAGTCGGACAAACTTTGATGTACGGGAACACTGGAAGAGCGGGAAAGTTTTAATTGTGGAACAGGTTACAGGTTTCGAACGTCAGACTACGAAAACGTTACATGTATTTTGTCGGATGTAACTTCCAATTGATTTGCTACCCTTTCATTAAACTTTCATGCAAAAATCAGACTGCTATTTACCACCAATATAATTCCTGTCATTGGAAATGTTCTACGTTTGGGACGCCCAATATATTTGTCGGAAAACATTTTTTAGGTATATATTATATAAAGTTTGCTATTGAATAAATTTAAAAACAACCTGTTAGTTTTCACAACCATAAACTTGTCAGGATGACACGTTCCACAATTAAAATCACGTTCCACAATTAAAACTTCCCCTGTTCCAGTTTTCCCATATATCAAAGTTTGTCCGACTAGAGACCGTTAAGCTATTAACAAATTTTAACCTGCTATTAATCATTTTTTTTTGGTACGCGGGAGCCAGGGCTATTATTTTTATCTTTTTTTTTTATTGTAATCATATTTTATCCTATTATTTACTCTTTGCTAACTATACCTATATTATAGATTAACTTTACTGAGATTTCTACTTCTGACATTCTAAGGGCCGGTACTTTCTGTCCCGATTAAACCTCGGTTAGATGAATTTTGCCTGACAAAATTCCACTAACCGGGATTTAATCTGGTCAGAAAGTATCGGGCCTAAGAAAAAGTATTCCCCTAAGGGAATCATCAACAGTTGAAATGAATTAATTATAGTGTTATGAAAGATACACAATGTGTATCTTTATATTCGGTGTATTTATTCGGTAAGTCCTAGGTTTTCACCCAAAGTGATCGAAAGTAGAACCGGAAGTTGATATTTGAACTCTTTTACTAAACTTTCGGTCGTAATTAAGACGAAATGACTTCAAAACCGGAACTAAATTTAATTTTTCAATACGCTTCGATTGATATATCACATGTACTATTTCTGTGGCTATAATATGACACTTCCGGTTAAATATTTTTAACCGGAAATGATATAAAAACCAAAAGTATACATTTGTTCTCGTCTTGCTAAGAAACGTCGAATAATATATCGCTTATACTATTTCAGTGACTTTAAAACGGTACTTCCGGTTGCAACTCTAAAACCGGACGTCCGCGGTCAAATTTCTCATCTTTATTAATATCCTTGGGTTATAAGCTTTCCTTCGACACCTTATTTGCCATTCTATCTGAATTAATATTAGAGGAGTTATATTCGCGGACGGACGGACAGACGGACAGACAGTCATACAACCGGAAGTATATATTTGTTCTCGTCTTGTTATATATCGCGCGTCGAATAATATATCGCTTGTATTATTTTGGCGACTTTAGAATAGTACTTTCGGCTATATTTCTAAAACTGGAAGTCTTGGGTCAAATTTTTCATCTTTGGATTATGAGCTTTCATTCGACACCTCATTTGTCATTATACGTGGTATAGTGACGAAGGAGTTGTGTTCACGGACGGACGTAATTCAACGTTTTCACATTTTTTCAAAATTGGATGAAAACAATAGTTAGTTTAAGGACTTACTATTTTGACTTACTAATTACATACATCTAAGTAGGCACTATATTATGATACTACAATATACTTATGTTGTTAAGTATATTAAGTATATAAGTATATTGTTACAATATACTTAAATTTCAAAACTATATTCGAAAACAATCATTTAATCAAAAGATATTATAGTCCAGGAACCGAAGCTTTTCACCTCGAAATTTTTAGAGAATAGATCGATTTGCTTGAAAATTTAAGAATAAGTAGTGGGTAGTCCAAGGATCAAATCTATATGATGCCAAAAGTCGGTTTTACCATGGGGGCGGTTGCCACCCCATCTCAGGGGTGGAAATTTTTTATTATATTTTGACCACAAAAGTTGGTAAAAACATTCATTCTGAGCAAAAAACGTTCCATACATTTTTCTGATGAAATTAATAGTTTTCGATTTATCCGCTATCGAAAGTGTTAGTTTTATATCGAAAAAATCAATGTTTTTAATAAGTTTTCTGCTAATAACTCCAAAAATTTTCGTTCTATCAAAACAATTCTACTTAACAAAAATGTACCTTTTGAAAAAATAAACAAAACAGTTTTTCTTAATTTTCTTTAAGACTAATAGTAATCGAGCTATATTTTATTATATGTTAGCTCTTCTTCGTCAAATGCTAAATATTGTAAGTTTCAAAGTCAAAAGACGGGAAAACTACGCATTTTTCGAGGAAAACTTGCTCAAACTGATTTAAAGTATTTAAAGATATATATCTATAGATATAAAACAAAGGTTTCTAGCTCAAAAATTAAGTGACTTATAATGAGAAGAATGTCAGTCCCTATTTTTTCAGCGAAAAAGGGATCGGAAGCAACCTTCTAATCACCAACCTAATTAAAAATCTTCATTGACCTTATTATTTCTTCTTTATTTATGTATCATTAATAGGCTCTAGAAGTTTGACCCGCTTACAATAATTAGTTTAACCAAAAATGGAGTTAAAAGCAAATAATGAATTTTTGTAGTTTGGAATAAAATGGCTTTTCCTTCAGAATAGAAAGATTAGAATCAGAGATACGAAAAAATGTTTAAATATGAAATTGTAGCTTATTTAATTCCCAAGAACCTAATTTGTAAACATTTTTTCTACGTCAAAAATTGAGTGAGCTATTGAAAATTAAAACTTGTAATAACATGCAAAAACCACGTTTATCAACCCTTTCAACGTTACCTCTTTTTGCGTCTGAGGATTTTAAAAAGATTTAATATCAATATGCTTAAAGAACTTGCAAAAACCTACAAAATTATTTTTTACCGAACTTTCTAAGATAAAAAATAAAAAAGTTACGGTTAAAAAATCAATATATTTTTTTGAAAAAAAAAGTGGAAATCCTATTGGAAGCATAATACTGTAAGTTAGCGGTACTTTTAGTCATTGGCCTTACTGATTCTTCTTTATTTTTGTATTATTAATAGATTCTACAAGTTTGAGCTCAGATAATTAGTTTTTAAAAAACTGGAGTTAAAAGCCAAAACGAATTTTGTAGTTTGGTAAAAAATGCCATTTTCTTCAGAATAGAAAGATAAGTATCAGAGATACGAAAAAATGTTTAAATATGACATTGAAGGTTATTTACTTTCCAAGAAGCTGGTTTGAAAAATTTTATTCTATGGCAAAAATTTAGTGAATCGTAAATGTATATCGAAAAACATTGATTTTTTTGATATAAAACTAACACTTTCGAATAAATCGAAAACTATTAATTTTATCAAAAAAATGTATAGATCATTTTTTGCTTAGAATGAGTGTTTTTTATCAACTTTTGCGGTCAAAATATAATATAAAATTTCCACCCCCGAGATGGGGTGGCAACCACCCCCATGGTAAAAGCGTCTTTCGGCATCATATAGATTTTGATCCTTGGACCATCCACTACTTATTCTCAAATTTTCACGCAAATCGATCCATTCTGTAAAAATAGAGATGTTTTGTAATATTTTAAGCTTCATTACTTGGACTATTACTCAAATCGACTGTTTTGATTGTGATTCCTATCACTACAGTATTAAAATGACCTTGTTAATTTTATTCATTCCATATATTATATCAAAACCTACACAAATTAAAAAATTATAAAAAAATTAACTACTAAAAAGGGTATACTCAACTTGACCTAAATTATATTATGAGTTTAAAGCGCTGTTATCTCTGAACTAGAAATGTCTAGGTCAACAATTTATCTAATATTTTTAATATACAGGGTGTCCCGAAAAGATTGGTCATAAATTATACCACAGATTCTGGGGTCAAAAATAGGTTGTTTGAACCTGACTTATCTATGTACAATAGTGCACACAAAAAAAGTTACAGCCCTTTGAAGTTACAAAATGAAAATCGTTTTATTTTCATATATCGAAAACTCTTGGAGATTTTTAATTGAAAATGGTCATGTAGCATTCTTATGGAAGGAACATCTTAAAAAAAATTTAAGTGAAATTTGTGCACCCCATAAAAATTGTATGGGGGTTTTGTTCCCTTAAACCCCCCAAACTTTTGTGTACGTTCCAATTAAATTATTATTGTGGCACCGTTAGTTAAAAACAATGTTTTTAAAACTTTTTTGCCTCTTATTATTTTTTCGATAAGGCAGTGTTTATCGAGATATTTTGAATATTTGTCGAATCCACCACATATTTTTATATGGTTAAGTACGATTATAGAGACCTGTTAATAATCTGAAAATGTATTTATAATTTACATTTTTAGGTATATTTTGAAAAAGAAGCCATATCTCGATAAAAGGTGATTTGTCAAAAAAAGGCTAAGAGGCAAAAAAGTTTTAAAAACGCTGTGTTTAAGTTATGGTACCGCAATAATAGTTTAATTGGAACGTCACAAACATTTGGGGGGTTTGGAACAAAACGCCCACAAAATTTTTATGTAAACATATTAAAAAAGAAGGCGCATCTCGATAAAAACTAGTTTATAGAAAAAATATTAAGAGGCAAAAAAGTTTTAAAAACCTTGTGTTTAACTAATGGTACCACAATAATGAATTAATTGGAACGTACACAAAAGTTTGGGGGGGTTTAAGGGAACAAAACCCCCATAAAATTTTTATGAGGTGGACAAATTTCACTATAATTTTATTTTAACATGTTCCTGCCATAAGAATGATACATGTCCATTTTCAATAAAATATCTCTAATAGTATTCGATATATTAAAATAAATCGATTTTCATTTTGTAACTTCAAAGGGCTGTAACTTTTTTTATGAGCACATTTATACTAAGGTAAGTTAGGTTCAATTGAACCATTTTTGACCCCAGAATGTGTGGTATTATTTATGACCAATCTTTTCGGGACACCCTGTATATTCTATAGATTTTAGATGATTCAATATTTGTTATGAGATTAATTAATACGAAATTATTTATTATTATTTTATAGAAATAATAGTTTATTAAATTGATTTTACACGTTTTCGTCACCAAAGCAGTTCATAATGAACATGTACGTTTTTAACTTTTCTTCATGTTCCTCATCCTTTGAGGACATTGACGATCGTCATGGCCCATTTTACTCTGTTTGCAGCAGTTCTGAAGAGTGAAAAATTAGTGTACAGGTTTGACATTTTTGTCAAATGAGGGTTCTTTGGTGCTTAATATGTGATAAAAATTTCAAAGCGATTCATTCAATTGTTTAAATTTTATTCCAATTGTTTATCTCAGTGAGCATTCTTTTTGCACTAACATAAGTCAGAAAAAAATGACGTTAGAACCATTCCAACAGGTGTCAAATGGAAGAGTATGAACTATATTTTCAACTTGGTTTAAAAAAGCGAATAAAAAATGCATTTGTTAGTAATAAATAATTGTGCAAAATTATCGTAAATCTTTCCTTATAAAGTTTTTGAATAACTTTCTCCAAAAAAATTAACTTTTTTACCTTGTTTTAAATGCACAACTACCAAGTAATGTTATTTATATCATTATTAATAAAAAATTGTAATAAATATATATAATTTCTTATATAACAAAATAAAAAGTTTATAAGGAAAGATTTACGATACTTTTGCATAATTATTTATTACTATTAAATGCATTTTTTATTCGCATTTTTAAACCAAGTTAAAAGTATAGCTCATGCTCTTTAATTTGACATCTGTGGAATGGTTCTAACGTCATTTTTTTCTGACTTATGTTATTGTAAAAAATATGCTGTCTGGGAAAAAATTTGAATAAAATTTAAACAATTAAATGAATCGCTTTGAAATTTTTATCACATATTAAGCACCAAAGAATCCTTATATGACAAAAATTTCAAAGCTGTACACTAATTTTCACAATAGATATTGCGAAATTAATTTTTTTTGCAATTCCGACCTTTTTTCGCAATTATATTAACAATAAATGAGTATGTCAAACTTTGTAATACGTCATTTTAAAGCTTTTTCCATAATCTCAAAGATATTTGTACAAAAAAACCATAAGTTTCACTGTTTTCCATTGATTTGAAAAAAAAGGGAAAAATGCCATTTTTGACACTTAATTGTTTATAAATAAAAATGGCCGCCAGATCCTACGCAGAAAATAGTTACAATTTGATCTTAAAAGTATTATATATATATGTATATATATATATATATATATATATATATATATATATATATATATATATATATATATATATATATATATTCGGTTTTATAACGTCTTACGACGTTGTCCGACTCCCAAACGCCACTGTATTCTGTCCTGAGTTAGGTCTTCATTTAGATTTCGAGCGCTAATCGCTTTCCTAACTTCCAGATTCCATCTCTGTGGTGGTCGTCCTCGTTTTTTCTTCTCTGGGGGTTGCCACATCATAGTTTTTTTAGGCAATCTTTCGTCCCCCATTCGGCTCACATGCCCATACCATATGAGCTGTTTTCTTTCAATATCCTCAACTATAGTGCCCTCTACACCCATTTGTTGTTTTATTACTTCATTCCTTATTCTTTCGGCTCTTGATATTCTCAGCGATCTTCTGATGGCATCCATTTCCGTGGCTTCGACCTTTTTCTTATATTTATCGGCTATTCTCCATGTCTCGGCTCCATAAAGTAGGCTAGTTTTAACCATTGTCTCATATATGTTCCATTTTCTTTTCTTTGATATTTCTTCACTCCATAGAACTCCGTTTAGACATGCTATAGCTCTTCTGGCTTGTATGATTCGATGTTCAATTTCTCGTTCGTCTTTTCCACTACGGTCGAAGATGACGCCCAGGTATTATTTTCGTCACATGGATTTATTTTTTGATTGTCTTCGATATCGAGTTGTTCTGCTTCAGCGCCAATTGAGAGGTATTTTTTCTTTTCTAAATTGATATTTAATCCCCATTTCTGGTATTCTTCAATTAGTTTTCTAAGCATATATTCCATGTCATCTTTGTCATTTGAGATCACCACCTGATCATCTGCAAACTGTAAAGTATATATACAATCCTGATCGTTCAATTGTATACCCATTCCTTTGACTTTCCTTTTCCATTGTTTCAGAGCTGCAGAGATATTAATCTTAAACAAAGTCGGAGAGATACAACATCCCTGTCTGAGACCCTTAGTAACTGCAAATTTTTCAGCTAAGAGGTTTCCGAATTTCATTTGGGAGTTTGAGCCGTAATATAGATCTTTGAGAGCACTAACCAATGTTTGATGTATGTTTGATGTGCCCAGGACTTCCCATAGTTTATTTAGCGGGACTGTGTCATATGCCTTCTCAAGATCTACAAAAGTCATATGTAACTCTCTATTTGTCACAACTTTCTTTTCTATAATTTGTTTAAGACAAAAGATGTTATCTGTACATGAACGACCTGCTCTAAATCCTCCTTGTTCTTCGTCTTCAGACGATTGATAATCTTCCTCTATCAGGTCCCGTAGTATTCGACCATATAGCCGACTCATTGAACTTGTGACCGATATCCCTCTATAGTTTTTACAATTTCTCCTGTCACCTTTTTTATATATTGGAGTCATATATGCTGTTTTCCATTTATCTGGTGTTGGATGGCCATTAATGTACTATATTCGTTAAATATCCCAGTGATCATTCTGTGTAATTTCTCTGAGCCATTCTTTATTAGTTCCGTAGTTACTCCCTCTAGTCCGCTTGCTTTCCCATTCTTCATCCCTGCTATAGCTTTTTGCACTCTGTTGATATCTATGGTAATATGCTCTCCCAGAATTTCGATTCTTGATGAATTCATATCTTCTTTAAATTCGTCTCTGTTCTCATTTAATAGATGTTTGTAATAATGTGTCCAATCCTCGGGATTTACGGGATTTAGAATCACTTTCTCGTTAGTCGGCTTCTTAACAGAGTTTATAAACTTTCACGCCTCAGTGCATTGTCGTCCTCCAATATAGGATTCTATCTCTCTGCATTTTCTGTCCCACGTCTCATGTTTGGAGGTCATAATTATCTTTCTAAGTTTTCTTCTTCATTTCATTATATCGGTCTTTGTCTGCGTCACCTTTTGTACTCAACCATTTATGGTATAATCTTTTCTTTTCTGTTACCGTTTTTCGACGTCTTCATTCCACCAAAGCTTGTTACTAATTTTATTTTGTTTGATTCCTAAAACCTCCTGTGCTGTTTGATGAATACTTGATATTATGTTCTCATATATGTATTTGGTATTTGTTAGTGTTTCGTCAAGTTTGGAGTCCAGTCGAGTCTTATATAGTGTACGGGTGCTCTCATGAATTAAACTGGACAGATTGTATTGAGGAAGTTCAATTCTTTCTAAAAGCTGTTCGTCTTGGCTTGGTGAGACCCTTTCGTTTAATCTATATGAGAAAATAATTTTCGCCCTGACCATGTGATGATCTGATCCGCATACTGCTCCTCTCATAGCTCTAATATCACTAATGAGTATTTGTGAATTTTGTTTAACTATCACGTAATCTATTATAGACTTAAGATTCCTTGTTGGTTGAAACCATGTATGTTTGTGTATGTTTTTGTGACAGTAATATCTATTAGTTATTTTGAGTCTATTACTTTCACACAGATTAATAAGTCTTTCTCCGTTATCATTTACGACGTCTTCTCCATAAGGTCCAATTACATTGTTGTGGCGCTTGTTTCCTGTTCTTCCATTAAAATCGCCTAATAAAAATATTTCTCGGTTATTTCCAATTCTCGTGATAACTTCGTTTAATTTTGCAAAGAATTCGTCTTTTGTGGTTACATTCTCATCATCTGAGGGAGCATATATGGCTAGTATTGTTGTTTTTTTTATGGTGTGGGGTCATATTTACTTGCAGGATATTTTCATCTATTGCAGTCCAGCTGGTTATTTTCCTTTTAAACTTTTTGTTAATAATTACGGATACCCCTCTCTTAGCTCTTTCTTCCTTTGGTACGCCGCTATACAGGTGTATGTACTCTCCTATCATTACTGATCCAACGCCCTTCTTCTTTGTTTCAGTGAGGGTCACTATGTTGAGGCCAAGTTGTTTTATTTCTTTGATGATCTCTTCAGTTTTACCCCTTATTCCTTGTATATTCCATGTACCTATCATCATGGTCCTTTTTCGTAGCCGTTTTCGTCTTTGTTTAGATCCGTCTCTATTTCCGAGGCTTGGTTTGGGATTTTTAGCAGTAGTTTTTTTCTAGATATTAAGGAGCTAGCTCAATGATCCAACCCCCAACCTGGAGGGCCCGGAAATTTGTCTAAGGTTTTCATCCTTTAGATTGACTGTCTTTCTGGACTTTGGAGATCAATCTTCCCCTCGATTTTATACAAACCCTAAAACCAGTGGGCTGCCACCTCCGCCTTCCAGGCCGTTGTGAAGATTTTCTTCTCCGCCCTGGATGCCGTTGTGGGCTTCATCCGTGACCCTGGACAAGGGACCCTTGACAGGTACTAGTTTCCCGGGTCTGGAAACACCTGGAATCTGCGGAAGGCAGGGATTGATTCACTTTCCCTGATAGGACTATCCAAAAGGAGTTCCTACTCGCTACCGGCTCTTATAGGTATTACCTGTCGAAAAAACGCTTCAGTACCCTGGCTGCTCGAGTGTCATGGAAAAAACTTTATTACCCTGGACTATTTCCTTTAACGTAAATTAAATCGTATCCAAGGATAGGATGAAGTGAGAAGAGGCAGGCCTAGAGCACGGTTTGAGGATTAGGTCGAAGAATACTTACGAATGTTAAGTACGAAATTGGAAAATCAAGGCAATGGATAGGAAAAAAATGGAGGCTGAGCCTTGAACAGGACAAGACCCACTATGAGTTTGCAGCAGAGCCAATTATGATGAGGATAAACAGAGAAACTATAGGGTCACATTCCCTGCTGTTTAATGTATGCTGATGATATATTGTTAGTATTAAATAGTTAAAACCACTCAAAAAAACATGACACAAAACTGGAACTGTAAAACAAACCTTGCGGTAAAAGGGTGAACAAGGACAGAGTATTTTGAATGTTCATTTAAAGATGGAGTCACTACAAATAAAATGATATCTTTGTGTGTTGTGTTGTGTGAAAAAAAATACAGTGACGCTAAAGGGAAAATTCTATAAGACATATATAAGAGCAGCAATGACGTACGGAATAACAATTCATAAAGAAAGAGGAATAACGAATGCATATGGTGGAAATGAGAATACTTAGATGGATAAGTGTAGTGACAGAAACACAATTATGAATGAATTATCAGGGAGAGTCTAAAGGTAACACCAATTGATGCTCATGAGAGAGCATAGGTTAAGATTTGGGTTTGATCAAGTTCATCATCGAGACGTTAATCACCCAATATAAAGAATTGCCAATCTTCTGGTTCAGGGAAGGAGTAGCGAAGGAAGACCGAAGAAGACCCAGAGTGAGGCGGTAAGCCAAGACATGTCGTTAAAGGGGATTGATATTGATACAACCCAAAATAAAGACTCATGTTTTTTCATATATAGGTATTCGAAAAATTAAATTCCAACAGAGGGCGCTCAAAATTTCAAAGATGGACGAGAACTCTAGGAAAACAATTCATTTTGTCATTTGAATTCACTTTGCATAACAATGTACATTATATGTACAGAATATATACTACATTTTATTTGTTTATTTAATTTTGCAGTCGCCTAAACATTAAATAATACTACGTTTAATACAATCGTTAAATTAACAAAATGTGTGATTTGGCATTGGTTAATTTAGATCATTACGTAGAGTATAATAGGAATGAATACTGTGGAACACTGCAATAGTTTTTTTAAGTCGAAATTATTGTTAATTATAGTATTTTTACTACAAAAACGTTATTACGTAGGTCAAAATTTTTGACGTAAAAGAACTGTCAAAACGTTAGAATGTGACTTTTCATTATTGCCGTGTTTATAATAAACATAGCAATAATGAAAAGTCACATTCTAATGTTTTGACAGTTCTCTTACGTCAAAAATTTTGACCTACGTAATAACGTTTTTGTAGTAAAAATACTATACAACATAAACTGACCGCAAATATGTACACAAATTAATGGCAAAATCAAAGTATTCCTTGAGTTGATGCTTTTCAAATTCGCCACCAGGCGTCGCCCACTTTTCGGTTCCTGGGCCAAAACAAATAAAAATCTCTTAATTGGCACGATTCTTTAACTAAATACCTAAATGAAAAGTCTATTTTGTCACACAAACCACGTAAACAATAAATTAAAAATTCCTTATGAGTGTTTAACATTATAAACAAAATTGTTTGGAGCCAAATATAAGTTCCTCCCAATTTTGTGACGTCAAGACTTAGGATGTCCATTTAAATTATTGATTTTACATAATTATTGGTTACTTACGTTCTTGACCACAATTTAATTGTTTTTAGATTTTATACTATTTAATATGATAAGATTGATCCAAAAGATGGCATGACCCAGACATCCAAAGTGAAAGTTCTCCTCCAACACCAAATTGTTCTATATGGTCCACATAATGTTCAGAAAAAAGTCACACCATTTTGAGCGTCGGGTTTGGGTGGGAGAGGGGGGAGAAATCGGTAAATTCGTAGTTTTTGCGTTTTTCGTCAATATTTCTAAAACTATGCGGTTTAGCATGAATAACCTTCTATACCAAAATGTTCTACATTAAATTTGAAATTAAAAAGGTCCAATGCATAATCCTTCTAAAATGAACGGTTCCAAAGTTACAGAGGTAGTATAGTATAATTGATCCAAAAAAAGGCCTAACCCAGACATCAAAAATAAAAGTTTTCCTCCAACACCAAATTGTTCTATATGGTCCACATATGGTTCAGTAAAAAGTTACACCATTTTGAGCGTCCGGTTTTGGGGGGAGATTGGGGAAAAATCGGTAAATTAGTAGTTTTTTTACGTTTTTCGTCAATATTTCTAAAACTATGCTTTAGCGTAAACAATATTCTATACGAAAATGTTCTACATAAAATTTAAAACAAAAAAGGTCCTATACATAATTGTTATAAAATCAACGGTTCCAGAGTTACGGAGGGTGAAAGTGGAGGTTTTCGATACTTTTTATATTTCTTGGGCAATTGATGATGATTTTGGGTGGAGAGGTTGACGTTTCTTCAAGGGCTTATCACTAACATACTATCGGCCACTGAAATAGCAAATTTGATTTATAAAACCCAATCCTGTTAAAGAAAATCTGTAGGAAATTGCCCAAACAATATAAAAAGTATCGAAAACCTCCACTTTTCACCCTCCGTAACTCTGGAACCGTTGATTTTATAAAAATTATGTGTAGAACCTTTTTTGTTTTAAAGCACAGTTTTAGAAATATTGACGAAAAACCTAAAAACACTACTAATTTACCGATTTCTCTCCCATCTCCCCCCCAAACCGGACGCTTAAAATGGTGTAACTTTTTACTGAACAATGTGTGGACCATATAGAACAATTTGGTGTTGTAGGAAAACTTTTACTTTGGATGTTTAGGTTAGGCCTTTTTTTGGACCAATTATACTATACTACCTCCGTAACTTTGAAACCGTTCATTTTAGAAGGATTATGCATAGGACCTTTTTTATTTAAAATTTAATGTAGAACATTTTTGTGTAGAGGGTTGTTTATTCTAAATCGTATAGTTTTAGAAATATTTACGAAAAACTTAAAAAACTACGAATTTACCCATTTCTACCCCCTCTCCCCCCAAACCCAACGCTCAAAATGGTGTGACTTTTTTCTGAACATTATGTGGATCATATAGAACAATTTGGTATTGGAGGATAACTTTCACTTTGGATGTCTGGGTTTGGGTCTAGTTATACCATACTAATTTAATATAATCATAGAATCATATGATATATGGTGTATAATTATTTAGTAATGCATTCTATAAAAAAACAATAACATACCTTTCTGGATCCTCTACCACTTTGTAGGACTTCTTAGTTTCATCAGCGTTATCTGAAAAAAAGATAGATAGACTTTTTATAGGAATATAATAAACCAACTTCAAGCAAATTATTACTTAAAAACTTGAAAGAAAAGGTTCAGAAAAACTTACAAAATTGCCATAAATAGGACATGCAAGACAGAAATCAAGGACATAGCCATATAAAGGAATAAAACTAAGTAAAAATAGTCTTGTATAAGAAATACAGAAAACAGCTTTGTTATAGTTGTTTAAGGGGAAAGCCGCAAAATGTCGCCTGTCAAAATTTTCAATGTGTTTTAAATGTATTTATTTTTTTCGAATCCTGAGAAAACTAATAAAGATTTTTTAAAAATTTAAACGCAGAATAAAAGACTACGTTATTACAGAGGGGCGAAAGTCCCTTAGAATAAATAAAAAGTTTCTTTTGAATGAAATATTTGCAATAAAAAATCACACTAAATTTTCTCTTTTATTTTCACCCCTGTAACATTATCGAAGTTTTCAGTTACTTTCGGCCCTCAGTAATAATGTAATCTTTCATTCTTTGTTTAAATTTTTTTAAAATATTTATTAGTTTTCAAATAATCCGAAAAAAATAAATACATTTAAAACACATTGAATATTTTAACAGACGACATTTTGCGCCTATGCCCTTAATATTTAATTTCATATAACAAGTATAAAACCGGCCACTCACGGTACTGCGGTGTCGATGATACCGATAATTTCTGCAGTACTGTAGAAGACAAACTATTCTGTCTGCGGTCAAATTGTATGATCTCGCTGGATGCACAGTCACACACGACAAAAATCTCTATCAATTCGACGAAATTGGACGACGCGGCAATACCGTAAGTGGCCTTAATAAATACCTTTGTTAGAAGTAGCCTCCTTTCTACCGCTTGTAGTATCGATGTCTGCCTTGTTTAATTTTCCATATTCGGAATGAACTTCAAACCCAAATTTGTCAGCATCCTTTTTATGGTAACTGTCAAAGTGTTTGTATCCATCGTCCCCTTTATCATTGGTCTTCTTTAGAAATCCTTGAACATTTCCATCCGCTCCAGGTTCGTCACCGTACGTGTGTAGATAAGCCTCTTTAACACCTAAAACGAAATAGTTATAAACGTAAGAAGAAGTGCAGTAGGATATACAGTGATATATACAGATGAGGATATATATACAATAACGCTTCTTCTTTTTCTTCTTCCTTCTTGTATGTAGGCTTTAAAGCCTGTTTCTTCTTCAATATTAGCCAATTAGCCTCCTAAATTGTTTAAGTTATCGCACCATCTTTTTCTTGGTCTGCCAATACTTCTTCGTCCATTTGGTGACTTATCTCGTGCTATTCGTACTATCCTATCCTCAGCCAATCTACTAATGTGTTCGTTCCACTCCTGTTTCCGTTTTGTCACCCATCCATTTATGTCTTATATATTGCATGATCTTCTTATGTTTTCGCTTCTCTCCTTATCCAACAGAGTTTTCCCTGATACTCGTCGGAGTATTTTTATCTCTGTTGTTTCTAGTAGTTGTCTCGTTTTAGATGTGTCTGGTCTCGTCTCCGCCGTGTATGTTAATATAGGTCTAATTGCTGCTTTATAGATTCTTGCTTTTGTGTCTTGCCTTAGGTGTTTGTTCTTCTAGATTGTGTCATTAAGAGATCCCGCCGCTTTACTTGCTTTTCAGCTTTGTTGTCGTAATTCTTCTTCAACATCTCCGTAACTGGTTATATCTATTCCCAGATATCTAAACCTTGCTTCCTGCTTTATTATTTTCCCATCAATTTCGATTTTACATCGTAGTGGGTATTTAGATGTTGTCATACATTTGGTTTTTTCTGCTGATATTATCATATTGTATTTCTTGGCTGTTGTATTGAAGATGTGTGTTAATCTTTGGAGATCGTCCTCTGTCTCGGCGATTAATGCGGCGTCCGTCGTCTGCATAAAATAATATTTGGATTTCTTTGTTCCCCATTCTGTAACCAGACCTTTACGTACTGCTTCTATTATTTCATCCACTATTATATCAAAGAGCAGTGGGCTTAATGAGTCACCTTGTCTGACTCCGCTTTGTACTGGTATAAACTGCGTTAGTTTTCCATTTATCTTTGCCTGTATTCGATTATGAAAGTAGATGTTTTCGATGGTTTGTATAATATTGATTGGTATGTTTCTTCTATACAGTAAATGTAAGACGTCTTCGACTTGGATGCGATCGAAAGCCTTTGTCAGGTCTATAAAACATAGATATGCTGGTTTATTTTACTCAGTGGCCTTTTCTGTGATTTGTCTCAGCACAAATACGGCGCATACGCAGGATCTTCCGGATCTGAATCCTTGTTGTTCATCTGATAAAGTTGTTAACGCAAAAGATAGAAATCATATTAAGTTATGAGATAAAAGGAAATGAAACTAGTGGAGGTGGAAAATTCAGCAATAAAACCCTATAAATTTACATTATCTTTATGTTTTTATTGTTTCCCATATCTAGACGTATCAGACGTATGTCAACTAAAACTGTCACTGTCACAGTGACAGTTGCCAAACTCGTCCGATACGTCTAAAGGTGGTAAACAATAAATCGACTATAAATTTATAGGTTTATATCGCTAAATTTCCCACTTCCAATAATTTCATTTCTTTTTATCTCACAACTTAATATGTTTTCGATCTTTTGCGTTATTTTGCCGGTTATTAGTCTCATCACTGTAAATGACAAAAAGCAAATCTATAAAGACATTTTGAATGAAGACAAATTCGCGTTCTTCCTGTCATATTAGCAAAAACAAAAGCAAACAAACTATTTCTGTCATAATATATAAGCAAACATGTTTAAAAATAATGTACAAAAGACGTTATAGCGATACCTTTTAAAAACAACAGAAGTTCAAAGCTTTCGTACGTTTAAAATTATTCACGAAAATGCCATGACTGTGCTTTCTGTAATTTGGGAAGCAAACAGACGATAAATGAACTGACATGAGCAATCTAATTCCAGAATTAGATATGCAAGCTATACACAGGCTACTTATTTCATATTAATTTTATTGATTGGTAAATCATTTATAAGATTTAAAATATAAAGAAAAAAAAGTTAATGAATGGCGGGGAATTAAACTCCGGGCCCCCACGTGCAACGAAAAAATGTAAATAGACGTGAATATAGCCACCGTTTTATTGACGTTAATCACAGGAATGTACTGTATGTTTGCACATATTTGTATGGAAAAGTAAAATTGTTGCTGCTCCTATTTTTGCCTACAATCTCATCATTATTTTTTCCCTTTTAAACCTTTCTAGAATTTTATTTTTCCTATTTCTACATATCATTAAAAATCAAAATTAGCCAAATCGATCCAGTCATTCTTGAGTCGTTATAAAAAAGAATATTTTAATTCCCTGTTCCCTTTTAACTTTTTTGTTCCATATATCAGCTTTTTTTAGTGGCTAGTGTTAATTAGCTGCTAACAATTTGTCCTAATTTCTTTACAGCTCTTCATCATAGAATCACAGAACCACATTATCTGCATATCTGTTTATACTTCTGTTTATGCCGCTTTCTCTTATGATTTTTTCTAACACAGACATCCTTACTGAATATGCGCCAGTCAAGGGACACCTGCATACAATGGGACAGTTTTACAGAGTCATAAGTTGCACACTCTGTAGCAAACGGCCTGAAACTTATCTTGCACGACTGCGAGGCATTAGATCGCAGGCAGCGAACATTTTTCGGAGACTATCTAGTAATTGAAAAATCATATCGTTCCCATCCTCTACATCTGTACAAGCTGGGGCATGGTTTATAAAACCCTGGCATATCATGAGTGAACGAAAGACAAGCAGCTCAAAAAAATTACAAATACCTAAGTGAAAGATAAGAACAAATCAACTATGAATACCAGACAACGGTTTAGAGTAAAGAGACCGAAATCATTAGACCGAAAGCAGTAGACCGAACTCATTAGACCGAAAAGAACCTACTAGACCGAACAGTAGGAGGCCGCAAAGCAGAAGACCGAAAAGCATTAGGTACATAATACAGGGTGCTCAAACAGGATTGTAATCTGAGGAAGGGTAACACCAACCTCCCTTCACCCTTTATCCATAATGTTTGTTGTCATAATCATTAAATTCAAATTAGAAGCAAATAAAATTTACCCTCAATTTCTTTTTTACTTGTCGCAGTCAAAGAGATAAGACAAATGTAATTACAACTAAATGTTATTTGGATGGTTATTAAAAATAGTTAAAATGGTGTTAACGTCACTCTACCCTTAATTTATTTCTACCTTCACTAATTTGTTTAATGGATGAAAATTATTTTATATCAGACTGTACAATACATTACTGTACTGCAGACAACCTATATATGAAATAATACAAAAAAAAACACAATAAACAAAAAAACAGATATACAAAATCTTAGCATGATTTTTTGCATTCTTTTTTAATTTATGTAACATTTCGGTCTAATGCTGTTCGGTCTAGTGAGGTTTCGGTAAACCGCTTTTCGGTCTAATGAGTTCGGTATGCTACTTTCGGTCTAATGATTTCGGTCTAATTGTCGTGTACCCCAGACAACATCCTAGTTTCATTAGCCTTCTTCCGCTATATCATCATCATCATGGCGTCTACACTCCTAGCGGAGTGATTGCCGCCCTCTTTGGGCTCTTCCGTTTGTCGCGGTGAATCAATCCGCATTAACATTTTGGTTTTACAATTGCTTATGTGAATTGGCATCTTCTACAATTTTCCTCCATTCGTTCCTGTTTTTGCTTCTGATTACCCATTCTCTGACTCCCATCTTTTTAAGGTCCTCTACTATCTGGTTCTTCCATCTAGTTTTGGGTTTTCCTCGTGGTCTGCCTGATACAGGTCTCCATTTGGAAATTTTCTTGATAACGGCTTATTGATTCCTCCTTTCTATATGTCCCATCCATCTGAGTCTCTGTGCCTTGATAAATCTGACGATGTCTTCTCCTTTCAGAAGTTCTCTTACTTCGTGGTTCGTTAGTTTTCTAAATTAATTATTACCTAAGTTTAGTGGTCCTGCTATCCTCCGAATTATTTTCCTTTCTAGAATCCTTAATCTTTTTTCCTCTTTCTGTGTTAGACACATTACTTCAACACGTGTGATTCAGCTACATGTGATTACTGGTCAAATTTCTGCTTTGTAAATTTTCAGTTTTGTATTCGAAGTAAGCTTCTTATCTTTGAGGAAGTTACTTTATTTCCAGTCGGTTCTGTTTCCTGTCTGGACTATTTTATTAATTTCGATACTTCTATCGTTAGTTCTATTAACTGAGACTCCAAGATATTTAAAATGTTCTACCTTGATGCTTCTTTGCATAACTTCGTAAATTCTTCCTTTAAACTGTTTAGGTTTCTGCTAATTAATGCTATGTCGTCAGCATACGCCACAAGTTGCGACGTCGATGTTATAATCGTACCTTTTATTTCTGTAGATCTTATTGTTCCTTCTATAGCGACATTAAATAGTGACGTTGATAGAGAGTCACCTTGTCGTACTCCACTTGCTATTTCTATATTTTTGGTGATTCCGTTATCTATAATTATTGCTACAGTCGATCCTTTCATTGTCATTTTCGTAAGCTTTACAAGTTTCATTGATATATCTAGGTTTTTCATGTTTTCTATTAGGTCGGGTCTTGTTAAGCTGTCAAAGGCTTGCTTGAAGTCTATGAAAAGGATGTGTAAGTCGATATCATGTTCGTAACATTCCTCAATTGACTGTGTCATTATGTGAACTGCGTCTATTGTTGACCTTCCCTCTCTAAATCCGTGCTGGTAGTCTCCTATTTTAGTTTCAATGTATTTTGATTGTGTCTGATTAATGATGTCAATATTTTGTAGCAGATGTTTAAAAGTGTTACTCCTCTATAGTTGTTACATTTTGTGGTGTCCCCTTTCTTAAGAATCGGAAATATTCATCCAGTTTTCCATTCTTCGGCCATTATTTCTTCTTCCCAAATCCATATTAGGTCGTATATTTTCCGTTGTCTTCTCCGCCTCGTTTTATTAGCTCATTTGGGATTTCATCTGGGCCTGCTGCTCTTTTTTATTTTAGATTTCTTATCACACGTAGAAAGTCCTCATATGACGGCTTTTCGATTTCGATTTCATTATCAAGGTCTGTTTCTTCTGTATATTCGAGAGAACTTTTTCTCGCCTTAAATAACTCTTCGTAGTATTTCTCCCATATTTTGGGATCAATCTTAACTGTTGGTTTCTTCTTGCTTTGTGACTTTATATATTTCTCTTCCGCTATATACATAGATGAAAATGGACATGTAACAATACAGGTTCATCGGGCGAGTATGAGCAGCATAATAAGCAAATAGTTCAATTATTTGTTGAATTAAAACTTCAAATGCAGTAGAAAAAAATGAGCCGAGATTTTCACGGGAGGCCTTCTTTGCAACGGCAGTTCGTTGATTTGCAAATTTTAGAATCCACAAAAATGTTACGAGAAGATTGGTCCCAATAGTCTCATTTTTGATAGTCTTTTTAATTTTTATTAAAAGTAACTTACACTTGTCTTGAGCAGATGTCGCTACGACATCCACGCCATCAGGTTACTTCGTTGTGAATCGATGCTGGTCGCCCGAATTTTTGTTGTTCAAGAGAAACAAATATGCACTCTCTAAGTATATTCTAATAAGGATTGAAAACGGTCAGGTTGATTTTGGCGCTCTCTGAACGAACCAAAAATAAGACCGTTCTTGTTTCGGTTTACAACGAAATTATTATTCAGTTACTTAATTTGAACTTTATATTTTTTAATTTTGAACGACTTTTTAAGCGAATATCTAAACGACAAAATGAATATATTTTCAATAAAAATTGTGGTTAATTGCCATGAAATATAGTAGATTGCTTGATATTTTATTAGTTTTTGTAGCACAGCGAATTATTTTATTTTCTGTGATTAAATCTCTTGAAATATAGTTGATAACATATAAATATCACAATGACATATTTTTAGAACCCTATTAGTGCAGTAACTGAAGGTGGATATGAGCTATTACCTCCGATTTCGTTGAACCTCCTTCGATGTGCTTGAAAATTGGTGAGTGCTTAGAGGATATCTCAAGGAACAAAGGTGACATGGTGCCGACCTGCGCTTCTACCCTAAGGGTGGATGCCATCCCTTCTCAGGGGTGAAAATTATTTTATTAAAAATAACCCCATTCGATAGAGGGACAAATTATAAACAAAATTTGTTATATAAAGTTATTAAAATAAATCAAAAATTGTTGAGTTATTAAGGATCAAAGATTTTAATTTTTCGTGAGAAAAATTCGTGTTTTTATCAGATTTTTCATAAATAACTCAAAAACTATAAGTTTTTACAAAAAAGTTATTATTACCAAAATTGAAGCAAATAAAAACGAAATAGACTCCTTACTAGACAAATCTTTTAATGTTAACTTAAAGTGAGTTATAGGTAATTGAACGTATATTTTTTACGGCGAATACCCAAATTTTTTTCAAATTTTAGCTTTTAAAATTTTTTCCAAAAAATGTTATTATTTTTTTAAAACAACTCCGTTAATTTTTAAGACATCAGCTTCATCTAAAAAGCATTTAAAAGTAAATTCCAAGTGCTATTAAGCCACGTTGAATTTAATCTTTTGAATCCCTTACTTTTTTTAAAATAAAAGGTTAAATGGCCCCAGTTACATTGTTCTCGCAGCACAATTTATGTTTTAAACGTTTCTATCTCGGTTATTTTTTACCCCACCAAAATAGTTAAACAGGTAAAATATTTGATACAGAAAAAACTAAAATATGGTTATATATAATTTTTTACGTATATTGAGGATTTTTGGAGTTATTATCAAAAGAACAAGAAAATTACGATAATTTTAAAAATTCTGATTTTTTTAAATTACATCTTTTTTCAAAAATATGCATTCTAAACCGGTTAAAATTTTTTAAATCAGTACTTATGCTAATATAAAGAAATTGTTGTAAGGATTACTATCAACCTGAATTTTTGTGGAAATGGCGTATGGTTTATTTTTTACTTTTTCCTAAAATGTTCAAAAGAGTTTCCTTATTTTCATCATAACTTGCTTAATATTGATGTTATTAACTTTTTAGGGAACTGGAGCTCATTTAATAGGTGTTCCGAAGTACTTTGAAAGTGCTTAGCAGGTATATGTTATAAAATGCATCGTTTTCCCGTTATTTAAGCTTGAATACTTAGATTTGAGTACTCGTCGAAAAAAATATTCATTCGATTACCCATAACTCACTTTGAGTTGACATTAGTTCAGTTCTTTAAGTGCTAGGTATATTCACTTTTTTATTGTCTTCAATTTTTGTAATAATAACTTTTTTGTAAATGATTATAGTTTTTGAGTTATACGTGAAAAACGGCCTTAAAACATGCATTTTTTACGAAAAAAGACAATCTTTGATCTTTAATAACTCAAAAAGTATTGATTTATGTTAATAACTTTATATAACAAATTCTGCTTAGAATTTGTCGCTCTATCGATTTATGGTATTATTTTGAATAAAATAATTTTCACCCCCGAGAAGGGGTGGCATCCACCCCAGGGTAAAAGCGCATGTTGGCATCATGTCACCTTTGTTCCTTGAGGTCTCCTCTAACTACTCACCAATTTTCATGAAAATCGATGGAGGTTCAACGAAATCGGAGGTAAAAACCTTCAGTGACTGCACTATATTAAACTATCAGGCTGTCTAAACGATATAATGTTATGAAGAAATGTGCATCTTGATCTAGGCATAAAAACTAAAGTGTACAAAAAACAATAGGTGTACTCTTATGATTTATACACTGCAAAAACAAGACCTACATTCCCACACAAAAGGAACATAGAATACAAATATCATAACTCAAAATGCTAAAAAAGAACCGGCAAAACTTTATACGATCGAGAAGTAAGTGAAAACGTTATTGGTGCAGAAAAGAAAAATTGAATAGAATAGACATGATAATGTGGCGCAAAACAGAATAGTAAGAAAAGAATTAAGACAAATCGCAAATATGCGAAGAAGCATTGGACGACCTAAAAAAGCTTTGGTGGTACTGTGCCTTTTAAAAAGAATGACGGAGAATAAGAGAAGTATTATTCAAATATTGAATGGGTTGCATATGTGAGTCCATATTAAATGTAGTAATGAAACACAGACTTACTCACAATCATTTAATTATACTTTGACGACCGGTTTCGATCTCTACATTATACAGATCATCTTCAGGTCGGCGTTACAAGTAGTTAAATGCTACAATTAAAGAAAACCAGAGTTAGAACATTATCTGGTTGCACAAGTGCTAACAGAAAGCCAAATTCGAAAAAAAATTTTGAAATAAAGGTTTTCAACTGTTGACATTTCAGAATATTGATACCTACAAATGCACACCTATGAGTTAAAATGCTCATAAGCATATATGAGCAAATGGGTGCATGTAGTTTGTGAATATGTGTTGAAATTTAAATTATTAACAATTAAAAACAAATTAAACCATTAAGCAAACTTAAATATGCATCCAAACTCAAAATAATAATAACAAATAGATAGTAATATTGTTCAAACCTACTTACATGCCGTTACAAGGGATGCGTTGCCACTTAGTTGTTATCATATTAATTCGTCCAACTTATGCTAATTGGTTTGCTGGGAGGGTTATACGGTAAACAGACATGTTACGCAGGTCAAAACAAAGTAAGGATCCATTCCAAATTCAAAAACTTACTTTGTTTTGACCTGCGTAACATGTCTGTTTACCGTATAACCCTCCCAGCAAACCAATTAGCATAAGTTGGACGAATTAATATGATAACAACTAAGTGGCAACGCATCCCTTGTAACGGCATGTAAGTAGGTTTGAACAATATTACTATCTATTTGTTATTATTATTTTGAGTTTGGATGCATATTTAAGTGTGCTTAATGGTTTAATTTGTTTTTAATTGTTAATAATTTAAATTTCAACACATATTCACAAACTACATGCACCCATTTGCTCATATATGCTTATGAGCATTTTAACTCATAGGTGTGCATTTGTAGGTATTAATATTCTGAAATGTCAACAGTTGAAAACCTTTATTTCAAAAAATTTTTTCGAATTTGGCTTTCTGTTAACACTTGTGCAACCAGATAATGTTCTAACTCTGGTTTTCTTTAATTGTAGCATTTAACTACTTGTAACGCCGACCTAAAGATGATCTGTATAATGTAGAGATCGAAACCGGTCGTCAAAGTATAATTAAATGATTGTGAGTAAGTCTGTGTTTTATTACTACAAGAAGTATTATTCTATATTGTAGAGTTGTAAAGTTTAAGCCTTTGTTTTCCAAGATTTGTTAAGTTGTTAAGAAATAGATAGTACGTAAAAGGTTTATCAGAAAAAAATTTAAAAACCAATAACCGTGCATTATGATCTACGTATTTTATCTAAGAATATACATAGAAATGAACAAAACTGAAGAAAAAAATTGCATTCATAAAAGAATCTACACATCGTAGGTACATACTGTCCGTCTATACTAAAAATGTCTTAATGGACCCCTAGACCAGACGTAAGTGATTCTTTAGAATATATTGCAACTGACTGAATGACTAATGTCTATGCCATTAAAAAATTATGATATAATCGGACATACACAGTACCATAATTATTTTTTCTAGGTTTGCTCATATTTTCAATAAAGCTAAATTGATTTAAAAACTGTCATATTCAAATGATCAGTAAAAATTTATTTAGTGAGACAAATATAATAACAACTATGACAACAATTTTTTATTGTGTATTGAAAGTAGCAAAGGAAGATAGTTTCTTTGATCAAGAGATTATTTTTAAGATAAGTGTTTATTTCTTATTTGTGGTTTAATTCGAATTTATTAAAAGCTAAGATTAAAACTCTTAATAATAAAACATAAGATAATATTGTAAACGCGCGAATGAAAATTAAAACAAGCTGAAATTGCGAGCATTATCATAACGAAAACTTTGTTTATATACCTATTTAAATTCATAATATAGAAAATTGCTATTACGAAAAACTGTTTAGAATTAAAAATTATGTTTTAATGTGCAAGTACATCATTCTAATTTAAATGTTGTGAACTATAAAGATACTTTACTCGAAATTCATATTTTTTTACATACCTCGTATAAAATTAATAAAATTTGATTCATGATGCATCATAAATCTTAGACCAAGAAGAGATTTTTATGAAGAATAACTTTTCTTCGTCAAATTAAAAATACAAGAGTTATAAATGAAAGTGATGTTGGTATCCATAATTTGAGAAAATTCGTCAAACATTTTTTTTTATTAGAAGGATGTAATTTCATATATCAGAACATACTTTTTTATTCCAAACTACATTTTAAATAACAATTTTCCAGTATTGTAAAATAAATAATACATACATGATAAAGATACTTTTTACTGATGAACTTTACTTGGATCTACAGACCTAGCGAGTCTCGTAAATTACACGGCTTTGCGCCACGCTTCACGCAACCGTATTTGCGTAGGTACTTGTGTTTTGAGTTGTGTGCGCTGGTCGCTGGTCAAGTGGAGAATTTACCAAATTTAAATATAATCGTTTGTACTGATTCATTATTAATATAGTATAATATGTATTATTGCTTTCAAAATATACTCAAATTGTATTTTTATACATTTATTACACATATTATTATAATAATTAAATTCACTATAAAATGTCATTTATATTTTATTAATAGCTAAATAATTTAAAATTTGGTTTGACATTAACGAAGTGTCAAACTCAAATATAAATAATAACATTTGCTTTGCTTAACAAATTCAGATTAAAAAAGTAGCCTACTTCCTAATCAAAGATTTCAGCTGACGTTTAGTGCCTGATAGGAGATAACCGGATTGTGACGTCACATTTTAGATTTTGAGGTCGATTATCTCGAAGACGGTTTGAGATATCGAAATGCCGTTTTCAGATTTGGATTCAAAAGACAAAACTACATAAGAATCCATCGATACATCTGCTCTAAGTATTGCAGGAGCGGCGACGCAATAACACACAGACTTTTGCAAATTTATAAACGAAAAGTTTTCGTTGAAAATATAAAACTGAAAAAAAGAACTACAAGAACTTCTTACCAGGTTTTAAAAGGTCGTGTATGCTCTGCGGTCTCACAGCCCTCGCTTCTCTGATCGTGCTTTCCACTAACGCAGTATCATCGTTCTGCTCCTCCATCAAATCATCGAAAAAGTACCCAGAACTACCCGAAAAACTCAAAAACATCACCACCACTACACCATATACTCCTAAAATTTTCATCATGTTTGACTTTGAAAGAAAACAACCAAAAAATCTAGAGCACTCGTGAGGTTCGACACCTTTAATTTTAAAATTCCGACAGAGATGTATTTATAAACCCATATCTCTTGCCATGTTTTAATAGTGGAAAGATTGTATCAGATGTGGTTTGCAATTACATAATTGGTAATACAGTTTTGGATTGCTTTGTGGTTTAATAATGTAATAGGACACAGTCGAACCAGCTTAATCAGTTACCTGTGGCGTAGATTTGTTGTTCTTGTAATGGATTATAAAATGTAGACAAAAATGTTAGAAAAGTCATTATAAATGGGCAATTTTGATCTTATTTAGAACTTATTGTTTTCGTTGAATTAAGGACAGATATTACCAGATCCAATTTGAAATATTGCAAGAGATACTAACCGATATTAAAAACAAGAGCACTCAATAAAAAACACAGAATTGCAAGTAATTAAGCAACTTTATGAGTAACTTTTTAAGAAGAAATCAGTTATGAAAAGAACTTCAAATATTAAAATCAGAAATTGAGGCTGCAATAAGAATATGAGGCTAATATTCAAAAAAGAAGAAAGGGAAGATGGAATAATAGCAGAGAGACTCAAAGAAATGGGAGAATTAGAGACGGAAGTAATGCTTATAATTTGCAATGAAATCTGGACAGATTGCAGTAATTACCGTGAGCATGGTTATCTCACGCTCGCAAAGTACTTCTAACCATCATTAATAAAAGACCAAAATCAATTCTCTTACCACAAATTCCCCAAGAACAATGCGGATTCATCCCTAGTAGAGGAATAAGAGAACATATTATTAATATTCGTTAAATTATGGAAAAATTTCGAGATTTTAACATATATGTTCTTTATTGACTACTCCAAGTCCTTCGATCAAGGTTAATAGATTAGGGCGTAGGTTGTCTCATAACTGTAGACCAATCAAAGGCTGGCTTTTTAAAGGCGGGAATACGTCATCCGTACGACAATTTTAAAATTGCCATAAGAGTCAATGCTAATAAAAGGTTCAAAAACTTAGGTTTTGCAATATATTTTGAGATTTTCTTGGGTATAGGTATATTAAGTGGTTCTTATATTGGTAATTATATCAATTTTTCCCTTAAAAATCAATAGTCTGCTAACAAAAAACTAGAATTCATTTAACACTTATTATGTGTGTTTTAAATGGAGAAAACAATTTAATTAGCACAAAAATCCAAAAAAAATAGAAGAAAAAGTTTAAAATCAAAAATACTAATATGTAGGTACTTACTCATTATGTTTTTCGTGGAATGTGCAGCACTTTTATCATTTTTGGTGGTATGCAACAACAAAAGAACAAATAATATAAATAATTTATTATTAGGTTAAAATATAAAAAAGACATAACATAATATTAACATATTCAGACACGAGGAAATGTTTGCTACCTATTGTCTTATGTTTAGAGGCCCATTTATCTTGTAACATTTTATTATCCATTATTGTTTGATAATGTTAAGGTATTTGGGAAATGTCCAAAAGCATTATTTTGTTTCCATCTGGTTCAGGAATTTTGGAGTTGCTTTTACATATAGCTATGCTACAAATGCTACCACCACTCATCTAAAAAATGTTTTATTATTATAACATACAAAACTACATATTATTATGTGTAATATTATAATTTTTAAACTAACTTTACACGGTTACGAAAACACACTTCACAAGTCATTACTGCCTTTGTATAGGACCCAAATAAGTAATTATAGTAATATTGTCCTTATATGCTTAAAAACTCAACAAATATTAAACAAATAAACGATATTACAAGAAAATTCCACAAAAATATACGGAAATATAACCACAAACAACTGTCAAACTTGACTTTGTCGTACGAGTGACGTAGGCATTCCCCTCCCTCTCGCTTCCGCCCACATAGTTATGAGATAACCTAACCCCTATCTATGAACCTTGTCCTTCGATAACGTAAAATGAGATAAAATATGGCATATACCTAAAGAGATGTGTACGCCAGTAATCTATTTATTACAAATAGTACATTCTTTCACGGTTTTTGCTCTAAATTTTAAAGAACCCCTTGAATTGACATGAAATTTGGCATACTTATAGCTTACATGTCAAAGAAAAAAAGTGATATTGTGCCGATGTGTGCTTTTGCCCTGGGGGTGACTTTCACCCCCTCTTGGGGGTGAAAAAATATATGTCCAAAATAACTCCGGAAATGGGAAAACTGACTAATTTTAAGTAACTTTTGTTCTATAGAGCTTTTTCGCCAAGTCAACACTTTTCGAGTTATTTGCGAGTGAATATGTTCATTTTTCAACAAAATAACCACATTTTTAGACGGTTTTTCGCAAATAACTCAAAAAGTAAGTACTTTGTCGAAAAAAACGTTCTTAGCAAAAATATAGCCTATAAAAAAGTAAAAAAACTAGTGTACGCGTTAGGTCTCTGGATCTCGTAGAACCAGAGTTATACCCAATGAAAAATAGATTCATATTCACCAAATTTCAAATAGAATATTTCGACGTGAAATATCCAAAAAATTAAGCACTTTTTGGGGAAACCCCCTTATGACTTTTTTAAAGTGTTTAAAAAAGCTTTATTTCTGTTTTTACAAAAAGTTTCAAGCATCAAATTTAAGCAAGTTACGCTCAAAATAAAGTTGGTCCCTTTTGTTTTGGAAAAAAAAAATCGGGAGGACCACCCCCTAATTAGCAACTTAAATGAAATTAATCGTTACCGCTCCACAAATTATTTTACTTATGTTGTGTTATTATTATATGATCTGTAAGTTTCATTGATTCAAAGTGCTTATTGTTGAAAAAATTTGGTTTCAAATAAAATTTTTAAAAATTTTAATTTTGAAAAATAGGCTTTTTTTCAAAATAACTTAAAAATTGTTAGAGATACCAAACATCTCGAAAAACAAAAAAGTCAGCATTGCTTTTCTGAATATCATGTATTTTTTTGTTTTTCTGTTAGACAAAAATTGATTAAGATTTGGTGTTTCTCAATTTGTATACATTCGTGATCAGTGACTCGTTCAACCCCTTTTAACTACAGCCTTTTCAATAATAAGGACTTTGAACCGATGAAACTTACAGATCATATAAACAATACATACACGAGTCAAGAAACTTGTGAAGTCGTAACGATTAAGTTCATTTAAGATACTAATTAGAGGGTGAATTTCTCGATTTTTTCACCAAAACAAAAAGAGACTAACTTTATTTTGAGCGTAACTTGTTTACTTTTGATGCTAGAATTTTTTTTATAAAACAACAATGAAGCTTTTTTTAAACATTTTAAATAAGTTGTAATGAGTTTTCTCCGAAATATGCTTCATTTTTGGTTATTTCACGTTAAAGTATTCCATTTGGAATTTGACGAATATGAACCTATCTTTCATTAGCTATAACTCTGCTTCTACTAGGTATAAAGACGTGATATATAGACTATTTTTTTTAAAAATTTTTACAGGCTATATTTTTGCTAAGAATGTTTTTCGACAAAATACTTACTATTTGAGTTATTTGCGAAAAACCGTCTAAAAGCGTGGTTATTTTGTTGAAACAATGAACATATTCACTGCCAAATAACTTGAAAAGTATTGACTTAGTGAAAAAACTCTATAGAACAAAAGTTACTTAAAATTAGCCAGTTTATCCATTTCCTGACTTTCTTTGGACGAATATTTTTTCACCCCCAGGGCAAAAGCACATATCGGCACAATATCACTTTTTTTCTTTGACATGTTAGCTATGTGTGTGCCAAATTGCATGTCAATCTAAGCGGTTCTTTAAAATTTAGAGGTTTTGCGATATTTTACCGTTAAAGAACGGACTAAAAAACTGTATATAAATAATAATATCGCTTATAATGTTATCGTTAATAATGTTGTTTCGAAAATTTTCAAATTCAAATCTGGAGTTTGGAAGAAATGTAAAGTATTTTGTAAAGAAAAAATGCCAAGTTTCTTGTAAAAGGTATATATTAAAATACCCTAAATAAGGGTCAAAATACAAAACGTTTTCGGATTAAGGAATCCATCATCAGTGTTTAAAAGCCAAAATTTGCATGCCTGAGCCACCAAAATGTATAGGGTAAAAACCCTTTAAATGTAAATAATAAAGATGTTTTACATATTTATATAAAATTCATCGGATGTAATAGATAAACCTGGATGTTACCCAGGGCAACACAGGACTCTCCCCACGTGGTTGGAACTTTTTTTGGTGAAAACCTCACATATTGGATTTCAATGGCCAACTCAGAGTTGGCCATTGAAATCCAATATGTGAGGTTTTCACCAAAAAAAGTTCCAACCACGTGGGGAGAGTCCTGTGTTGCCCTGGGTAACATCCAGGTTTATCTATTACATCCGATGAATTTTATATAAATATGTAAAACATCTTTATTATTTACATTTAAAGGGTTTTTACCCTATACATTTTGGTGGCTCAGGCATGCAAATTTTGGCTTTTAAACACTGATGATGGATTCCTTAATCCGAAAACGTTTTGTATTTTGACCCTTATTTAGGGTATTTTAATATATACCTTTTACAAGAAACTTGGCATTTTTGTGATTTATGGTATACAGCCAGCTACAGGAAGTTTATTTTCCTCGTGGATTTTATTTTGTAAAGAATGTAGAATATCCTCCATTCTATTCAATATATAGGTATAGTGATCACATGCGTCAAGTTTTTGACAAATGTCAAGGTGGAGCTAGTATAGGAGAAAGGAAAATTGGAGTAATAATAGTGCAGCCGATATGTGAAACAATTGTGCCTTTAATGATAGGATTATATAATTTGGACCACATATGTACACTACACATATAAAGGTTCAAATTTAGATATGAGGCCATCTTAGTTTTTGTTTCTTTTACACAAATGGCGGGTTTTTAAAATGGCGACTATACATATATGGCTAATAACACGATAACTTTTGAACGAGACGTCAGATTTCAGCCAATTTTGATATATAGGTTATTTTTTGATGAGTAATGTCGAGTTCTTGAACCGGAGGAATCAGTTTACCAGAAGTTGTGTTTTTACTGTTTGTTTATGTAAAAATATGCTGTTTCTTTTCCAATTCTTTCACCCTGTATATATAAATTTTTCAAAAGGGTAATACCGCCATTGAAAAGAGTGTAAAAATATTTTTTAGGAAATATTTTGAACTTTTTAGTTATGTTAATTACCATTTAATAAATGCATAATGTATGTTCACATGTACCTACGGGCGGCAGATTCATTTTGAATGCCCGCCAATTTTGTAAAAGACAAAATCTGAGATGGCCTCATATCTAAATTTGAATCTTTGTATGTGTAGTATGTGTGGTAAAAATTATATGCTTCTGCCTTTAAATGTACAATAATTCTTATATTATTATTTTCACGAATCTGCCGCACATAGGTACCTACATGTGAAGATACGTTATGCATTTATTAAATGGTAACTAATATAACTAAAGAGTTGAAAATATTTCCTAAAAAATATTTTTACGCTCTTTTTAACGCCGGTGTTTCCTTTTTGAAAACTTAATATACACAGGGTAAAAGAATTGAAAAAATAAACAACATATTTTTACAAAAAAATCAGGAAAAACACAACTTCTGGTAAACCGATTCTTCCGGTTCAAGAGCTCGATCTTACACATCAAAAAAATAATCTATATACCAAATTTGGTTGAAATCTGACGTCTCGTTCAAAAGTTATCGTGTTATTAGTCACATATGTATAGTCTCCATTTTGAATGCCCGCCTTTTTTGTAAAAGGCAAAATCTGAGATGGCCTCATATCTAAATTTAAACCTTTGTATGTGTAGGATATGTGGTCCAAACTATATGCTTCTACCATTAAATGCACATATGCCGCACATAGGTACATGTGAAAATAAGTTATGCATTTATGTATTTATTTTATTTATTAAGCTCAACAGGCCGTGAAGGCCTAGGGCTGAAAGATTTAATTTTTCCTTACAATTACTATTACATATTTATATATAATGCTATATCCTATACTACTATAATATATACAATATTACATTTGTTTGTATAAAACACTTAATACTACACTTAACATTATAGTCTTTCCATACATTTCTTCACCACTTCCTTCCATTGTTTTCTGTCCAAAGCTTTTTCTTTCCAGTTTACAATATTACTTTGTTTTAAGTCTTCATATACGCTGTCCTTCCATCTCCTTCTTGGTCTTCCTATTCTTCTTTTTTGTATTGGCTTACGTAATAGAACCATTTTTGGCATTCTCGCCTTTCCCATTCTTTCTATGTGTCCTAAGTATTGGATTCTCTGTGCTTTGATTGCCGTCGTTATTTTTGGTTCATTATATAGTTCTTCAAGTTCCTTATTATTTCTTCTTCTCCATTGACCGTCTATTTTCACGCCTCCATATATTGCTCGTTGTATTTTCCTCTCCCATCTTTCTAAAAGGTCTATTTCTGATTTTTTAAGCACCCATGTTTCACATGCATATGTAGCTGTAGGTCTGATAACTGTTTTGTAGATTCTTATTTTTGTTTTTCTTGACACATCTTTGGATTTCATTAATGGACGCAATGCTCCATACTTTTTGTTTGCTTTTGCTATTCTTGCTTTTATTTCCCCTTCCCCATGTCCCTTTTCATCTACTTTTACACCCAGGTATGTAAATTCTGAAACTCTTTTAAATGCGCATACATTTTCTCCTTCTATCTCCAATGTGAAATTGTCTTCATTTTCTTTATCTGTTTCTCCCATTATCATGTATTTTGTCTTTTCCTTATTTATGAGAAGACCAAAAGGTTTGGCTTGTTTTATTATATTGCTCATTAATTTTGTTAGCTCTTTCTTACTTGTCGATAATAATGTTAGATCATCTGCGAATGCAATACATTGGTGGCCATTTTTAAAAATCGTTTCCTGTGTGCTTATTTTACTTTTCCTGATTATTCCTTCCAGTATTACATTAAAAAGAGTCGTTGATAGTGGGTCTCCTTGTCTTAATCCTTCCTTTGTTTCAAAATTATTTGATTTATGTCCCTTCCATGCTATTTCGTTTGTGGAGTTATCCATAGTCATCTTTACCATCCTGACGATTTTACTTGGTATGCCCATTTCTTTCATTAGTGCGTACATCTGTTGCCGCTTTACCGTATCATAGGCCTGTTTAAAGTCGACGAACAGGACGTATACTGCTATTTTATGTTCGTAGCACGTAGTTTGGATTTCTTTTAACGCAAATATTTGGTCTGTCGTCGACCTATTACTTCTGAATCCTGCCTGATATTCGCCCAATATCTTTTCCGTGTATTGATTCAGCTTTTTTCTTAAGATGTTTGTCAATATTTTGTACACGACTTCTAGCAACGCGATACCTCTATAATTTTCACATCTCATTTTATCACCTTTTTTATGTATGGGGCATATCCTTGCCCTGGTCCATTCTCCTGGCATTCTTTCTGTTTCCCATATACTTTTTATCAGGCTATGTATCTCCTTGTGTAGTCTTTTTCCTCCTGCCTTTATCATTTCCGCCGATATTTCCGTTATTCCTGGGCTTTTATTGTTTTTTAGCCCTCTTATTTCATTTTCTATTTCTTCCCTCGTAGGTGTTTCTATTACTATATGGTCATCTTCAATTTCCTGGATTGTTCCCCTTTCTTCTTCGTTTTTGTTTAAAAGTTGTGTAAAATAAGTTTGCCAATTTCTCATTATTTCCCCGGGTTCATTTATTAATATTCCTTCCTCATTTTTCATATATGGGTTATGTTTCTGATATCCCCTTTCCATTTTTCTTGTTTCCTGGTAAAAGGATCTTATTTCCTTTTTTTGGAATTTTTCCTCTATCACTTTGAGTTTTTCTTCGTTGTATTTTCTTTTTTTATTTCTGCATGTTCTCTTCATAATTCTCTTCAATTCTCTATATTCTTGTGTGCTAATGTCACTATTATTTCTTAAGTTTTTTATTCTTATTTTTCTAATTTCTTCTGCTATTTTTTGACATTCCTCATCATACCATTCTTTTGCTTTTTGTTTTCTATTACCTTTAATTAATATTTCTTTACTGGTGTTTAAAACTGCTTCTTTTATGCTTTCCCACTTTTCTTCCGGGTCTAGTGTTTCTGGTTCTTCGTTTAGTCTGCTGGTTATTTGTTGTTCGTACTTCTTCTGTGTCATATTATCTTTTAGTATTGCTGTGTTGAATTGTTTTTTGATTTCTTTGTCCCTTTGATTGTCTTTCTTTATATTAGCATTTATTCTATAGGCTGCTCTTACCAAAAAGTGATCTGAGTCACATTCCGCTCCTCTCATACTTTTTATATTTATTATATTATGGGCGTGCTTCTTCTCTATTAATATGTGGTCTATTTGATTTATTGTCCTTTTGTCAGGGGAAATCCACGTTCCTTTATGTATATCTTTTCTGCGTTGGTATGTGCTTTTTATTACCATTTGTCTTTCTGTGGCAAAACCTATAATTCGTTGACCATTATCATTTGATACATCGTGTTTACTGTATTTTCCTGTTATATTTTCATATATATCCTCTTTTCCCACTTTAGCATTGCAGTCTCCCATTACTATTTTGATATCAAATGCTGGTAATCTGTCATATTCTCTCTCTAGTTGCTCATAGTATGCATCTTTGTCTTCTTCGGTGGCGTCTTCTATTGGTGCATGTACATTTATTATGCTTATGTTTCGTTGATTCCCTTTTAACCTGATTGTGCACATTCTATCTGATATCGGCTTGAAATTCATCACTCTGGTTTTCCATCTTTTCTGTATGATAAAGCCTGTTCCTAGCAATCTGTTATTCCCCCCACTTTTAAAAAATACTATATCATCTATTTCTACTATTTCTGTGTCTAATTGTTTTGTTTCTTGTAAAGCTAATATATCTATTTCATATCTTTTTGTTTCTCTAATTAATTCTTTAAGTTTTCCCGTTTCATAAGTGCCTCTTACGTTCCATGTTCCCAAATTAGTTTTCATTTTCTTGTTTTTAATCCCAATCGTCTCCTTGTCCATTGCCGTTGTTGCTACCGTTTCATTTACGTCGTTTAGTTTTTTTGGTTTCTGTTTTGGTTTTCTATTTTTAAGAGTTGTTGCTGATGTTTATTCCATGTCCATACCTCCTCATTTATTTTTATTTTTTGAAATCCTACCTTGACGTTTTTTCCTTCCAATTTAGCCTCTTTTGCATTCGTTCTGATTTTACCCTGTATCATCCGTTCATTTTTGTCCATGTCGTCATTAATATATATTTCTTTTCCCTTTATGTCTCTCAATTTGCCTTTATTTTTCATAATTTCTTCTTTGTCCGTTGCATTTTCGAGCTCAATCAAGCAGGATTTACTTCCAATTTTTCTTGCGCTTTTTATTTTTGTCTCAACTTTTAGTGCATTGCATAAAAAATCTTGGACGTTATCTTTTGTTATGTTTTGATCGTAGGTATCCATATCTACTCCCTGCAGTATTATATTATTTCGTCTTTTGTCCTTTTCCATTCTGTCTATTTTATTTTCCAATTCTTCCACTTTTTGTTGGGTTTCTCTGTTTTCCTGTTTCAGCTTTTCATTTTCTTGTCTGAGTTCCTTCATTTCCGCTCTGTACTCTTTTTGCTCTTCTCTTAGTTCCCTTATTTCCATTGTGATAATATTTAGGCTCTCCAATATTTTTTCTAGTTGCCTATCATTCCCAGGCGACCGATGTACTTTTTTACTTCTGCTATCGTCTGCCTCATCTTCCGATTCATCTCCTCTTTTTCTTGTCTTTTCGTCCACACTATACTCGTTCTCAGCCATTTTGTACGTAGCGTTAACTGGGCACACCCGTTTCAACCACGAGGAGGTATGCCCAATTATCCACGCACCAAAATTGCTTTTGTTTTTCGGCAGGTGTTTCTATTTTTTTTAAATCCGGCAACACCGCTTGAAATTTGACCAGCATTCGCCAGTGTTTATAAGCTTATCTGTTAGCTGTTAACCTCACTTTTATTTGTCCGTTTAGTATTTTATACTATTTTTTACCGTTTTTACTTATATTATTCTTGCATTAGGTAGGGCACAGTTTATACCTTACCTTTTTCACCCACTCAGCATTCAATGTTCGCTGCACCACGCGAAAATCGGGTAAAATGCAGGCGAAAATTAAAACACTTTGTTTTCTATCTAATGCCACGTTGCCACTTTGCATTTATTACATAGTAATAATTAACATAACTAAAAAGTTCAAAATATTCCCTAAAAAATATTTTTACGCTCTTTTCAATGACGGTATTAACTTTTTGAAAAATTAGTACATACAGGGTAAAATAATTGGAAAGAAACAACATATTTTTACATAAAAACTAGGAAGAGCACAACTTCTGGTAAACCGATTCTTCCGGTTCAAGACCTTGATCTTATACATCAAAAAATAACCTTTATACCAAATTTGGTTGAAATCTGACGTCTCGTTCAAAAGTTATCGTGCTATTAGTCACATATGTATAGTCGCCATTTTGAATGCCCGCCATTTTTGTAAAAGGCAAAATCTGAGATGACCAAATGACCTCGTATCTAATTTTGAACCTTTATATGTGTAGTATGTGTGGTCAAAATTATATGCTTCTATCATTAATTGCACAATTCTTATAATATTTGCACGAATCTGCCGCACTATAATAATTAATAAGAAATATGGCAGGCGGTACGAAGTGGTCAGAAAATTTAATTATTCAGACTCTGTTCAACATACACACATAATTATTCCTCTTCTACACTTCTACTATGATATTCCTCTTCTACTATGACCGTTAAAAATCTACATAAATGCCAGCACATACAACTTAACATAAATGGACATACAATTTAACAACGGAAGAACTTTATACACCCTATATTTGGCCGACTGCAAGGTCGTGATAAGGCAAAATAAAGAACATCTCGATTTTATGATCGGTCAAATTACTACATAAAAGATTATGAAAAATGAAGACTGGTATCTGATAATAATTGTGTATAGGACAAGAATCACATTGTGTATACAATTAGATAGAACGAGACAATAAGACTTGTGGTTAGTAAACGGGACGTCGGCCCTATGCAACTAATTGTCAATGACGAATCAATAACAAAAGTTAACCATTTTAAATACCTAGGATGTTGGATAAACGAGACACTAAATCCGGATGAAGAAATTAAAACTCGTATAGAAATTGCAAGAGGAGCATTTATGAAACTTAGATCTATTCTGAGCAACTCTCAGCTGAACTTACAACTAAGAATCAAGTTCCTAAAATGTTATGTGTATCCTGTATTACTATATGGATGTGAAACCTGGATCATGAAGGTTAACATGATGAACAAATTAGAAGCCTTTGAGATGTGGTCGTATCGTAGAATGCTCAGAATATCTTGGGTTCAACGCATTTCAAACAGAGAAGTCTTAAACAGAGTAGGTCAAGGCGAAGGTGACTTAATGAAGATGATAAAAAAGAGAAAACTTGAATATCTGGGGCATATAATGAGAGGTAGCAGATACAGGATGCTGCAGTTAATACTCAATGGAAAGATCGACGGAAAAAGAGGAATTGGTCGAAAGAAATATTCATGGCTCCGAAACCTTCGTCAGTGGACTGGCTTATCAGCAGATCAATTGTTACATGCCGCACAAGATCGAGAACGATATCGCCAAATTGTTATGGAAGCTACCCACGCCTAAAAATTTGGGCACGGTACTTAAAGAAGAAGAAGACCATGCAACAGGTCCACTTGGGCACACAAATTGATAAAACTGGAAGGAGTGAACGTAAAATTAGGTAGAGGATTATAAATAGAGTAAAATAATTTGAATGTTTTAACTGAATTATTTGGTCAAAGAACCTATCCTATGGGAATAACCAGTTATGTTATGACTTAGCAAATCAACTCTGGACCGACGTCTCTTATACAAAGAAGAGAAAAATAGTTCTCGAGAAAATAACAAATACTGAAATGAGGGAAATGATGAAGTTGGAAATAACAATAATATACCACATCCAACAAAAGCAAATAATTTGATATCGCCTTGTGGAAAAATGAATAATCAACGTCTTCCAGCAAAAACAATTAATTTGGTAGGGGATACATGGGGATACAATGAGTAACGCACGAATCGCAAAGCTTCGTTTAACTAAAATGTACGCAGCAAGCGGATTGGTCGAAGGGGTGCTATACAGTGGCCACCTAGATGTCCACCATAAACCACTCGGCTTTTTTGTGATGAAACTTAAAATCTGAGGACTACAAGATACAACCAATATTATCTTGATTACTTATAACAGCAAATTATTCAAATTTGCAGAGATAAAAATAAAGAAACATTTCAAAAAGTGTTACAAGAATTTGAAAATAGACGTGTTATACTTTTTACTTTATTTGTAATATTTTTGTAATATTCTGTAAATTCACTTACTCTTAACATACATCCTACGGGACTTACGAAAATTTTAAGGAGAGCCAATTTTGTTTTCACCCATTTTACATTAAAATGTAAAAAACCTTGAATTATCCATGTCTGTTTGTCCTTCAGTAAATACAATTATTTCGTTATTAGAACAGGCAGAATGGCAAATGGGTTGTCGAATGCGAGCCTATAACCCAACTATAATATTAAAATTGAACAATTTTAACTCGGATTTCTGGTTAAGTACTGCTTTAAAGTCGTTTAAAAAATACAAGCGATATATTATTCTACGCGTTTTAGCAAACTAGAACAAAATAAATATATACATCCAGTTTTTTTATCAACTTCCGTTAAAAAGTTTATTTATTTATGATACAATACCGTATTGTATATAATACAAAACTGAGTACCTTTACTGGAAAAGTAATTAACAAAATTTTTAAATAGACTTAACGGAAATTAAATTGACCAGACGAAATTTGACGAAATATGTATAATATACAGTTTAGAAATACATATTGGTCAAAATAACGTCAGAACGTGTATGTATCGATCTGTAAATTGGTGCCGAAATTTGTAATTATTACTGTCAATACTAGTTATTAAAATTAGTTTTCGCTCAAATAGTGACTAATAACAATTGTGTTACGTGTTAATCATCAAGAACAAGCTGTAACGTCAGTCAGTAAGAGATGTTTTACTTAATAATCTTCCAACTTAAACCCATTCAGTCTCAAACTGTCAATAGTTTTTCACTGTTGCTATCCCGTCCCAACGGACGCCAACCAGTATTGCAGGGATGTATCCAAGGTTATCACTCTTATTTCCAGACATCTAAAGCGTAATATAAACAAATTCAAGTTACTTTTGACTACATGAGTAACAATTTAAATCAATGTTCCCCCACTGTTAGCATCACCATGTCTGGACCCAATTCTTCCAGTAATCTTACTAGTTCATATGCAACTGCTACTACGACGAAACAACGTCCGAAGTATCCCAAGAAGACCGAAGCAATTTTATAATTAGTTGTACGTCTCTATAGTATCCAATGATTGTATATCCAATTTTTTTTCATAATTTTTACCTAATGTTATTTGCGATTTAGAAATTAACTGTTATAATAATTAGTTTTAAGTCCTTATTGTAATTAATTCTTGTATAACCAATATTGTTTGTGTCAATGGCCATTGCTGCCGAGACACATACATTTAAATAAAAAAAATACATATTATGATTGTAGTGCAGTCACTGAAGGTTTTTACCTTCGATTTCGTTGAGCCGCCATCGATTTTCATGAAAATTGCTGAGTAGTTAGAGGATACCTCAAGGAACAAAGGTGACATGGTGCCAACTTGCGCTTTTACCCTGGGGGTGGATGTCACCCCTTCTCGCGGGTGAAAATTATTGTATTAAAAATAATGCCACAAATCGATAGAGGGACAAATTCTAAGCAAAATTTGTTAAATAAAGTTATTAAAATAAATCAATACTTTTTGAGTTATTAAATATCAAAGCTTTTATTTTTTCGTAAAAAAATGCATGTTTTAAAGCTGTTTTTCACGTATAACTCAAAAACTATAAGCTTTTACAAAAAAGCTCTTGTTACCAAAATTGAAGATAATAAAAAATTGAATATATTCCTTACTAAAGAACTACAATAATGTTAATTCAAAGTGAGTTATGGATAACTGAATATTTTTTTTTTCGGCGAGTACCCAAATTTAAGTTTTCAAGCTTAAAAAACGGAAAATGATGCATTTTATAATATAAACTTATCAAACATTTCTCAAAGTACTTCGAAATACCTATCAAATAAGCTCCAGAAGAAGTTAATAGCATCGAAATTAAGCAAGTTATGATGAAAATAAGAGAACCCTTTCAAATTTTTTAGAAAAAAAGTGAAAAATAAAACATACGCCATTTCCACAAATATTAAAATTTATAGTAATCCTTAAAAGAATTTCTTTATATTAGCATAAGTAATGATTTTAACAATTTTGACCGCTTTAGAATGCATATTTTTGAAAAAAAGATATAATTCAAAAAAGTCATAATTTTTAAAATTATCGTAATGTTCATATTCTTTTAAAAATTACTCCAAAAATACTGAATATAAGTAAAAAATCATATATATATTCAGTATTATTTTGTATTTTGACAACAACACTCGACTTGTGCGTCGTAACGTTAACAAAATCATTTTTTTTGGTAAAATTGTGGCGTATTTCCCATTGAAAATAGTAAATCATAATATATAACCAAATTTTAGATTTTTCTTTATCAAATATCCTGCTTGTTTCACTATTTCTGTAGGGTAAAAAATAACCGAGATAGAAACGTTTAAATCTTAAATTTTACTGAGAGAACCATGTAACCGGGGCCATTTAACCTTTTATATTTAACAAAGAAAGGGGTTTAAAAGATTTAATTTAACGCGGTTTAATAGCCCTTTAAATTAACTTTCAAAAGGTTTGTAGTTGAACCTGATGTCGTAAAAATTAAGGGAGTTATTAAAAAAAAACATAACATTTTTTGGAAAAATTTTTAAAAGATAAATTTTGAAAACTTTTTGGAGCGTAAATTTTAATGGTATCAACTTTTTCGGCAGATTATTTGATAGATATCTCAAGTACTTTGAGAAATGTTTAATAAGTTTATGTTATAAAATGCATCATTTTCCCGTTATTTAAGCTTGAATACTTAGATTTGGGTAATCGCCGAAAAAAATATACATACAATTACCTATAATTCACTTTTAGTTAACATCATACGGTTTTGCAAGTAAGGAGTTTATTTCGTTTTTTATTAGCTTAAATTTTAATAGTAATAACTTTTTTGCAAAAACTTATAGTTTTTGAGTTATTTATGAAAGATCGGTTTACAGTCCAGAAAGCCACTGCGCATCCGCTAGGAAAATTATTCTAATTCGGATTTTTTGCACAATCTTACTCAAAAAGGACCCCTTTTAACAAATTGGCATGTTGCCGGGACCAAAAGTTGATCAAAAATTTTTTGAAACTTTTTTTTTTGTTTTTTTCCTAAAATTATTTTTTTTGCATGGAGCAAAGTTTTTTCAGGTTTTTTGGATCATTCCAAACAGAAAAAGTCTTTAGTGACTTTTCTCTAAAGTTGATAGTTTTTGACATATAAGCGATTAAATATTGAAAAATTGCGAAATCGGCCATTTTTAGCCCTCAAAAACTATATGAAAAACTGAAAATTTGAATGTTGCCAAGGTAGGTAGATATTCTTTAAACATCGATTGATGAAACCCCGGAGAGTTTCTTGCAATACAGTATTCAAAACTCCTTTGTTTTTTAATTGCTAATCAAGCCTGCGCGACACTATTTTCCACCGTTGCATGTGTACCTATACAGTATGGTGTAAATGCAAGGAATAAATTCGTTATTTCGTAAACCGTACTTTAGGGAAAAATCCCGAAACAGGTCGATTTTTATTTTTAAGTTATGATATTGTGGCATATATGGTATACTAGTGACGTCATCCATCTGGGCGTGATGACGTAATCGATGATTTTTTTAAATGGGAATAGGGGTCGTGTGCTAGCTCATTTGAAAGGTTCTTCAATTATCTACTCAATAATATAAACATTTACATAATTGTTTATACATTCTTCTTTTTTGTCAAATAATTTAATTTAATAAAAATTTTTTAGACACCCTGTATAAATAATTATGTAAATGTTATTATATATTATGTAGTAAATATATTACTGGATAGAGAATTGAAGAACCTTTCAAATGAGCTAGCACACGAGCCCTATTCTTATTTAAAAAAATCATCGATTACGTCATCGCGCCCAGATGGATGACGTCACTAGTATACCATATACGCCACAATATCATAACTTAAAAATAAAAATCGACCTGTTTTGGGATTTTTCCTTAAACTCGATAGTTTACGAAATAACTAATTTATTCCTTGCATTTACACGATACTGTATAGCAGTGGTGCTCAGACTTTTACTGCGAGGGATCTACCACATAAACTGCAAGCGTCTAGCGATCGACTGCTAGGAAAAAAAGTAATTTTGAAAATAAATAGCTATTTGTATAACAAGGGAGGAAAGTGTAACTTTTCCTCCCGAGAATGAAGTTTACTGCCCGACGCGTAGCGGAGGGCAGTAATCATTCAAGGGAGGAAAAGGCACTTTACTCCCATGTTATACATATGGTTTTTCCACCTTCCTCAAATAACAAGTCATTTTGTCATTTTTACTTAATTTATTTATGTAACTAACCAACAAAATTTATTAGAACTAAAACAACAAGTAGGTACAATATAACTGTCAGCTGTCAAATATAAGTCAAATTATTAATGTAAACATTGTTAAATAAAAATAACAATTTACTGTTTTTTACCATTCTGCAAAATACAGGATGTTTTATAAATAAACGTTAAAATGTATAGATACTCCGTAATAGAAAATAGATATTATACAGGGCGTCAATAAGTTATATTTCATGAATGAAATATTATGACGTCACTTTTACTTTTCCTCCCTAGGGAGGAAAAATATTTTCCTCCCTAGGGAGGAAAAGTACAACTTTGCTCCCTACAATCAGGTCCGGAAAAGTATACTTTCGGTAGAGGTAGGTGGAAAAATCTTTATTGCACATTTCTATTTGATAAAAAGTTGTAACTACAGGGTGTCCAGAAACTCTACCGACAAACGAAGACAGAAGATTCTTCAGATAATTCTAAGACCATTTAACCCTATTCACTTAGTCCGAAAATGCTTCCTAAGGGAGCTAGAGCTCTTTGAAAATGGCGTCTTGTAATGAGTTTTTCTTAAATACCTCCAGAACGCTTCTATTTAGAAAAACAAAAATTGGTACGCGTATTTATCTTCCAGATATAAATCTATTCCATCCTTTGTGAATTTTTAGTACCGATCATAGGCGTCCGTTTTGGGCAGGGCAACGGTTATTTTATCGCATAACTTTTTTGTCTTTAATTTTTAAGCATTTTTGACACTGCATTATTAAATTGTGAGGTATTCTAATGCTAAAAGGTACTCTTGTTTGAAGCCGGTAGGACACACCGTTTTCTAGAAAAATCGATTTGAAAATTTTTCGTTCTTTGAATTTCAAAAAAAAAAATTCCAAAAAAACCTATTTATAAAGACGAAAACTGGTACATTTATTTATATTCCAGAGATAAATCGATTTCATTAATTGCGAATTTCTAGTACCGGTCGTAGGCGTCCGTTTTGGGTAGGTCAACAGTTATTTTATAGCGTAACTTTTTTGTCCTTAATTTTTAAGCATTTTTGACACTAGAATATTAAATTATGAGGTATTCGAGTACTAAAAGTTACTCTTGCTTTAAGTTAGTAAAATACATCGTTTTTTTTTGAAATTTTTTTTTCAATTTTTTTTTCTCATTCCCAAAACGAAAAACTTTCAAATCCATTTTTCTAGAAAACGGTGTGTCCTACCGACTTAAAGCAAGAGTACCTTTTAGTGCTAGAATACATCACAATTTAATAATCCAGTGTCAAAAATGCTTAAAAGTTAAAGACAAAAAAGTTATGCGATAAAATAACCGTTGCCCTACCCAAAACGGACGCCTATGACCAATACTAGAAATTCACAATGGATGGGATGGATTCATTTCTGGAAAGTAAATATGCATATCAATTTTCGTTTTTCTAAATAGAAGCGTTCTGGAGTTATTTAAGAAAAACTAATTACATGACGCCATCTTCAAAGAGCCCTAGCTCCCTTAGGAAGTATTTTCGGACTAGGTGAATTGGGTTAAATTATCTTAAAATTATCTAAAAAATCTCCTGTCTTCGTTTGTCGGTAGAGTTTCTGGACACCCTGTATATAGAGTTGTAATTACAGCAATGTTTTTCATCTTAATTTTATTTGGATGTTGATACATGGCACTGCATATCATACACAAGTTTTTCATATATGATGGTACGTAATTGCCAAGCCAAAAGCAAGCATGATGAGAGATGTTCGTCAGTTAGCCGATTACGACAATTTAATTTTACGACCTTTATTAATTAGGGAAAATGCAGACTCTCACAAAAGTACAAAAAAAGTACTTGTACGTTGATCCAAAGAATGCTGTGAGCAGAATAGCTACTTACCTCAAAGAGGGATATTTGTCATGGGATATGAAAGACGAAAATTTCGTATCGGTCGCTCTGGAATTTTATTTTCAGTACCTCATTTTGGACGGAAATGATCTCTATATTGAAAGTAACGGATAATTCAGTGGCAATTTTTTCCACGTCTTCACAAGAAAATGAATTAGACATGAATGTTACAATATCTGTCAGTTTTTAAAAATTAGCGAAGCTTCTTTCAAAATCTCTACGAACTGCTTGCAGCTCCATCTCATAATAAACAACTTTTTTCAACAATGGAATGTTGTTTCCTTTCTCTTCCTTTGATCAATCAATAATTTCAATTTTTTGACAAAGAAGTCAGCAAGTGTGGTGAGTCAGCACAGTCCTCGTCTTTTCCCATTTGTATTTTTTTCTGTGAATCGCGATCGACTTCAAAAACTTTGGCGATCGACCGGTCGATCGCGATCGACTCTTTGAGCACCGCTGCTGTATAGGTAGGTACACATGCGACGGTGGAAAATAGTGTCGCGCAGGCTTGATTAGCAATTAAAAAACAAAGGAGTTTTGAATATTGTATTGCAAAAAACGCTCTGGGATTTCATCAATCGATGTTTAAAGAATATCTACCTACCTTGGCAACATTCAAATTTTCAGTTTTTCATATAGTTTTTGAGGGCTAAAAATGGCCGATTTCGCAATTTTTCAATTTTTAATCGCTTATATGTCAAAAACTATCAACTTCAGAGAAAAGTCACTAAAGACCTTTTCTGTTTGGAATGATCCAAAACACCTAAAAAACTTTATTCCATGCAAAAAAAATAATTTTAGGAAAAAAACAAAAAAAAACGTTTAAAAAATTTTTGACCAACTTTTGGTCCTGGCAACATGCAAATTTGTTAAAAGGGGTCCTTTTTGAGTAAGATTGTGCAAAAAATCCGAATTAGAATAATTTTCCTAGCGGATGCGCAGTGGCTTTCTGGACTATTAAAACATGTATTTTTCTGACGAAAAATTAAAATCTTTGATCTTTAATAACTCAAAAAGTATTAATTTATTTTAATAATTTTACTTAACAAATTTTGCTTAGAATTTGTCCCACTATCGATTTATGGGGTTATTTTTAATAAAAAAGTTTTCATTCTCGAGAAGGGGTGGCATCCACCCCCAGGGTAAAAGCGCAAGTTGACACCATCTAACCTTTGTTCCTTAAGATATCCTCTAATCACTCACCAATTTTCATGCAAATCGATAGAGGTTGAACGAAATCGGAGGTACTAGCTTATATCCACCTTCAGTAACTGCACTATTGAGCATAATCAAAATTTAAGGGCAGTTATGACTTAGAACATAAAAACGTTACCCTATTGTTCTATATATTTAAAGGACATTCCTCATTTGCTATTATTGAGACGCGCGGTATACGAAATGATAATTTCATAGCCAGGTCTTCCCTGTGCAGGGTATTGGATAGCCAAGACTTAGTTTCAGACCATCACGGATTCCTATCTGTTACCCAATTGTCTCTTTATTCCTTCTCAGCTTTTCTTCGCCATTCATTCCTGTTCATCGTGAGTTTTTCATTTATCTTTATTAAGTCCTCTGTCACATAGTCCTTCCATCTTCTCCTCGATGTTCCTCTACTTCTCTTTCCATCAACTTCTAAAAGCTCTATCCGAAGCTGGGACAAATAATCCCCGGACAAATAATCCCGGACAAAAAATCCCCACAAATTATCCCCGGACAAAAAATCCCCGGACAAAAAATCCCCACAAAAAATCCCCACAAATAATCCCCACAAATAATCCCCGGACAAATAATCCCCGGACAAAAAATCCCCACAAAAAATCCCGGACAAAAAATCCCCACAAATTTTTTTGGACAAAGTATCCCCACAAATAATCCCGGACAAAAAATCCCCAAGAAATTTTTTTGCTACCGAATAGTTCTCTAAAAGTTTTCCCGTGAATGCAATAGACGCAAATGTTTTTCAGCTTCAGTGCATGAGAGTTATAGCAATCGCCATGAAACCAGTCTTCGGCACGAAAATAATGATTAGCGATTAAAATTAAGCATATATTGTAATTTCGATTACCAAATGTCGAACTCGAAATCGTGGAAGATATGGGGAATAAGCTAAGGCTTTGGGAATCACGTTGTACTTATTGTCTATTCGTGATGATAACTGCTGGTCCAGAAAACGATAATCTTGATAGTAATGCAAAAAATTCTGTTCTTTTTGTAAGTTTAACGTCAAAAATATTTAGTCATCATCATCATCAATGGCGTTATAACTTTTCAACCTTTTTCTAGGCCGCCAGACTGCATCTTTCCACCTTTTTCTAGGCCGCCAGACTGCATTTTTCTATCTTTTTCTAGGCCGCCCTACAGACCTTCTCCCATCTAGCCTCTCCCCCATGCAGCCATGACTGGTTTGATTTACGGATAAATTTTTAAAGTTTTTTTATGGTAGCACACAGATCCTCAATTACGTTTTCTAAAAACCTGATATCGAATAGTAATGAACATAAATGTATTCCCAAAACCAACAAAAAAGTCAAAATAATCGAAATGCTTTGTATAACTTTCATGGCGATGCGATGCGTGGAACGGATTTTTTACATTAGTATAATCAAGATTATTGTTTTCAGTATAGTTATCAGTTATTATCATGAATAGACATGTTTTGAACAGAGTTACTCAAAGCAGAGTGATCAAAAGATTTAAGCCAATTACAACATGATTCCCACAGCCTTAGCTTATTTCCCATATCTTCCACCATTCACGGGAAAACTTTTAGAGAACTATTCGACAGCAAACATTTTTTGGGGATTTTCTGTCCGGGATTTTTTGTGGGGATATTTTGTCCAAAAAAATTTGTGGGGATTTTTTGTCCGGGATTTTTTGTGGGGATTTTTTGTCCGGGGATTATTTGTCCGGGGATTATTTGTGGGGATTATTTGTGGGGATTTTTTGTGGGGATTTTTTGTCCGGGGATTTTTTGTCCCGGGATAATTTGTGGGGATTTTCTGTCCGGGATTATTTGTCCGGGGATTATTTGTCCGGACCCCCTCTATCCTTCGACCCAAATAATTTCCATTTTTCGTCTGACAACGGACGTGACCTAAACATTGCAATCTTTGCAATCTATTTTCCAATAATTGTATTTTATCAGAGAGAATATTATATAAACCGGTATTTTAGGAAAATAGCAACTGAATGCCAGTGATAAACATTAACGACAAATAACTGAAATTGTTATTGCAAAATAGCAATTATCCATATGTCACAACAAAATAATTTTTGCAATTCTTTAAAAAGGTAGACAATAATATTGTCTATTTATAAACTACAATAAAAGATAAGATTTGATTTACGCCAAAAATAACGGAAAATTTTTCTCAATTAACGTTAGAAATAGCGCATGAAATAATGCAGTAACATCTCATTTTAGGTATTTCTTATCAGTTATATTATTGCGAGAATTATTAGTTTAAGTCATTTAAAAATAATCAACAGAGTCAACATATTTATTATTTCAAAGAAATGTATTATATTTATACAAGCAAATGACATTAAAATTATCTAAATCGGTCTAGTTTTTAAAACCTGATAAACATCTCTACTGGAAAAATTGACCGGAACGGGTCAATCAGAGCAAACGGGTGTTCTAATTGATTAATCAATTAAGGAAAAACCGAGTTATGCTGAAAACATTATCAAAAGAAAAATCCCTTTCGGTTTAGTGAAGAAATCTATTTACTAACTAATATCTATGAAAGAAAACAACTTCCATTAAAAACAGAAAACCCCGTAGATTCATCTTCCTATGATAACATTTTTGTTTGATTTATATTTTAAAAATATTACTCTACTTCAGCTTGGACAAAATAAAGCACAAATAGGCATTAACATTTACTTGTTGAGATATTATACATATAGCACCTCCGCTCAAACAGTGTCATAAGTCAAAAATGCAAAGTATCGAGAAAACGAAGTTTAAAATTTGTGCTAGAACTTTTCCGGGTTTAATTAAAAAACTGTTATAGTTATTTTTCTACAACCACTGTTCAAAGTGCATTTTTCTGCATGGCTTTATGTTAGCAAACTTGATATTTTCTCACAGTATAAGATATTTGACATTAGTGTGCAGAAAAGTGACGTTTCTGTGCCGCAAAGTGACGTTTCTGTGCCGCAAAGTTCTTTTCTGCACAGTTGACTACCTCATTCTGAGTAACGTTATATTCTGTTTACATCCGTGGACTACCGCATTCTGAGTAACGTTATATTCTGTTTACATCCGTGGTTAAACTTTAGACAAATATATAACCTATAAGACAATTATTATATTTAACTATAGCATAGAAACTAAATTATGGATGTTACAACTGTTTTATTTTACAATTTTATTCTTATTAAACATATTATAATTATCAAATAACCAATAAGGATTTAGCAACTTGTGCAAGAGACGTCGAATGAAGTAGGTTTTGTGTAAATCCGTGACTGCATAAATATAATGTCAATAATGTGTAATAATTGTTTAAATTTAAAAAAATTAAGGCAGTGCATTAATTTTTTAATTGATTTCTGTGCAATTTATTTAGGTATAAGGAATTTAAATTGATTAGTAGGTATTAATTAAATATAGTTTAAAATTTATCACATAGGTACCTATTATAATTAATCGTCGTTTGGAAATTGTGATTTTTATTTTTAGGAAAAACTGTGCTTTTAGAAAAAGTATAGTGTGAAACACGTGCAGAAAGATAATTTCTCACTCGTTTGAATTGCGGCACTCGCTTGCGCTCGTACCGCAACTTTTCAAACTCGTGAGAAATTAGTATCTTTCTGCACTTGTTGCACAATATACTATTTCCTAACAAGTGCAGAAAGTCATACTTTCCGCACGCGACTGCAGTTTGCCGAACGACGCGAAGCGGGAGTTCGCAAGCAGTCGAGTGCGGAAAAAAGACTTTCTGCAAGAGTTAGGAACAATATTTTTTCTACGAGTCTTTAAAAAATGACCAAATCTTAATCAATTAATTTAATTAATATGAAAATACATACACAAATTAAATCTTTGACAAGGTTGTCAAAACCAAACTTTCAATATAATTAGTTAGCACGACGACGATCTTGGTTTCCATGCCGATGATTCAAAACTACTGTTATTATAAATAATATCTAAATATTAGTTTATTGCAAGTATTATACTTAGTTTAAGACCATATTAAAATATCTAAACGCGTGGGGAAAAGTAAAACGCGTGCGAAAAAGTAAAACGCGTGCGGAAAAGTAAAACGCGTGCGGAAAAGTAAAACGCGTGCGGAAAAGTAAAACTTTCTAAACTAAAACGCGTGCGCGATAGTAGACATTTTTGCACGCTCGTAGAAAAAATTAGTATAATAACTATTTTAGTCAGTTTTTGGAGCTCTACAAAATAGTGTATTAATTCTGCTAAAAATATTTTTAAAAATATAGTTTTTTGAGTTGTGACATTATAATAAAGTAACAAGAAATTTACGAAAAACGGCTCTTATAAGAATAAGAATATAATATCATTATTATTACCTGGTTAACAGACTTATACTTTTTAATGATATAATTTTAAATACAAATAACAACATTAAACAAAAAGTACTGCAAAATGAAAGATAAAAAGTGATACATGTGTCACTTTTATTGAGAATATACGCAGATTGTTTTGAATCAAGTAATCATATAAATATACTGTCTCAACTCGACAAACGACGCTTTATACACATCTTAGATGGACAAATGCCTTGCACAATAAGCACAAGTCGATATGTAGCCCAGTAAATGAACGGAAAATACGGCGATACCGTGTAATTTTCAGGGCCAACTCAGAATTGCAGGAAAATTTGGATTTAGGTGCTACTAATCCTCTACTCCAAAGTTTAATTTATGCCGTTGGTTGCTTTTACTTGGGGGGTGATAGTCACCCCTTCTCGGTGGTGAAAAAATATGCGCTCAAGATAAGCTCGGAAATGGATACATTGACTGATTATAAGCAACTTTCGGTCTATAGAGTTTTTTATGTAATACTTTTCGATATTTTCGAGTTATTTGCGATTGAAAATGTTTATTTTTTGACAAAAAAACTACGTTTTCAGACGGTTGTGTATAGATGCAGCAAAGGCAAATTTGTAGCTCATGAAAAATACGTTTTTATTCGTACAATTCCAAATCGAACAGTTCATCGTAAAATAACCAAAAAATAAAGCACCTTTCGGGAAAATACCATTCAAACTTTTTTAAAGTGTTTAAGAAAAGCTTTATTTTAATTGTTTATAAAAGTTTCTAGAATTAAAAATAAGCAAATTACGCTCAAAATAAAGTTGGCCTCCTTTTTTGGTAAAAAAAAATAATGAAAATCTCCCCGTGTTTAGCTCTCCAAATGAAATTAATCGTTATCGCTGTACAAACAATTAACTTCAATTATCTATTTTTTATATGATCTGTTAGTTTCACCGGTTTAAAGTCCAGATTTTTGAAAGGATTGTAGTTGAATGGGGTTGAACGAGTCACTAAACACTAGTGTATGCAAACTTTGAATAGACATACCCTAACCAATTTTTCTCTTACAGAAAAACAAAATGAAACTAGTATATTTATAACAGCAAAACCTACAGTTTTTTACTCTGCGATTTTTCGTATCACTAATACTCTTTTAGGTTATTTAAAAAAAAAATTTTACAAAATTTTTAGAAAAATTTTTTTTTACTATAAAACCAAATTTTTTCAAAAATATGCACTTCAAACCGGTCAAACTTACAGATCATATAAACAGTATAAAAACATTTAAAGTAAATGGTAAAGCAGTAATGATTCATTTTGTTTACGGTGCTAAATAGAGGGCGATTTTCACGATATTTTTTACCAAAAAAAGGCCCCAACTTTTTTTGGGTTACTCGTTTATTTTAAATGCTAGGAACTTTTGTAAAAACAAAAATAAAGCTTTTTTTAAACAGTTTAAAAAATGTTAATAATTCTTTCCCAAGAATCCCTTAATGTTTCGGTGATTTCACGTTGAAATATTCGATTTGGAATTAGACGAAGAAGAACGTAATTTTCGTGAGCTACAACTATGCTTTTACTCGGTTTATAGACTTTAATGATACACCATTCTCTTAGTTTTTTTATAAGCTACACTTTTGCTAAGAATATTGTTTTTCGATAAAATATTTACTTTTTGAGTTATTTGAGAAAAACCGTCTAAAAACGTGCTTTATTTGTCGAAAAATAAACATTTTCAATCGCAAATAACTCGAAAATTATTGACTTAATAAAAACTTTATAGAACGAAAGTTGCTTATAATCAGTCTATTTATCTATTTCCGGGCTTATGTTGAACGTATGTTTTTTCACCCCCAAGAAGGGGTGACTGTCACCCCCTAAGTAAAAGCAACCAACGACACAAATTCAACTTTAAAGTTGAGGGTATGTAGAATCTAAATCCAAATTTTCATGCAATTGGGAGTTGCCCCTGAAAATTACATTTCAAAACGGTCATTTATTGGGCTAATGTGACACTGTTCATGTTCGGTGCACGGTTGATTTTGGTTAATAATATAATGACACTAGTGTCATCTAACGACAAATACTTGTAAATGTAACACTTTTTGAGATAAGATTTTGTAGTTTTATTAAACTGTTGATGCAATAAAACCGTAATTATTTATTTTTTTGAGTTGTGACACTATTTGAGCAGAGGTGTGACATAGTTTCAAAAGTTGCGCATCACCTAAAATTATGTTCATTTTCATATTTGATTTTTTTCGTGAACAGATTAACGGATTCCGCTAATTTTTTTATTTTAGATTTTTCTTTGGTATTTACACAGTTAGGCAAAAGTTTACTTAAACTTCTTTTTTGAGCTTAATCCGGGTGGAAGAAAAGAAATGTTATTTTTATGTTAAGTTTGAGACACCCTGTAGGGATGACAAGGTACCAGCAGTGGGTAAACATTGAAATTATGTTGTAGTGTTATGTTGTGTGAACATTTTGTTTTTTTTTTAATTTACTTTATTAGATTATTATTTGACATTGTGTTTTAACTAAAATAATACTAAATTAACAATAAAAATAATAGTTAACCAAACTTTAAAAACAGCAAGACACAAAACGTAAAAAATTCTGATTGATACTTATCTGTTAGTTATTTGTCTGCCAGGTGAGCTATATACTCGACGCAACACAAGAGAAATGAGAAAGTTTAATGGAGGCTCTGTGATGTGTTGGAATAGAATTTCCTTGACAGCAAGAACGGATTTGGTGTCTTCGTAAAAAGTCTTTAAATTGCGAAAGGTACATTACAGAGATTTTCTTTCTTTGAAAACTTTGTTTCTTTCGCACTTTATATAGGAAATAAATTCATCTTAATACATGATAAAGCAATACCTCATCACGTCACGTATCGAGTAGTTATTCAATATTTAAGTGATACAAATATTGAGATATTTAATTAGCAACCTCATGGTAGGGGAGCCCAAGCGGGGATTTTTGCAGTTACTCGAGCGCGTCAGATTATTACATGGGGAGAAACCTTGTACCCTGAAAATGTACCTCTACTCTTAATTGGCTTAATTGGCTCTTAATACAGGGGAGTTCGTTACGGGGGGCCGAAAAAAAATCTATCCTTAGAAAAACTCGAAATTGTCAGATTAAGATAAGGTAAGTTAAGTGCTTGCAAAACAGTGTATATTTCAAAAATCTGACGATTTGCGTGGGGCGTAAAGAAATGGGTGGGTCCCAAAGTTTCACAAGTAAATTTAATATTTCAAATACGAATCCCGCAATATTTCGCGAAATGAACATCAGATCAAAAAACTGAAAAATACACTTATTCGATATTTTTGAAAAATGTATCGAATGGCACCAAACACGACCCCCACCAAAATAAGTAACTTTTATTCGAGGCATTTTTTCAAATTATGGATAGATGGCGCTATAATCTAAAACAACGATTGTTGGAAATGGAAAATTAAAGTAAAAATGGAAAGTCCCCACTAAATTGGAAAACTTTACTTTAATTTTTTTGGTTTTAGGACCTACTCTTCGCAACCCAATAGGTCCCCAAAGCGCTCGAGTGACTGCATATTTAGCATACTTTTGGAAATTGGAAAATTTTACTTAACTTTATTTGGTTTTAGGACCTACTCTTAACAACCCAATAGGTGCCCAAAGTGCTCGAGTGACTGCATATTTAGCATACTTTGCTCCCCTACCATTACAGTCCCGACATGAATCCTATTGATCACTTATGGGAAACGGTCGGTAGACAATTAAGACTTCGTCAGCCCCTTCCTGTTTTCTAAAGATATAGAAACTATACTAAAATCACAATAAAGATGAACTAGAAATCAAACAAAGAAACGTTAACTATTACAAGCTGCACTACTGTACTCCTGAATCATGATTTAAAATGTATAAACTTTTTAAATCATCATTTGGGATTTACAATGTATATCCATTGTAAATCATGATTCAGGAGTGCTCCTTGTAACAGTGTGTCTTGGTTACATTGTCATTGTAGTATACGGTTACTGGTATCTGAAACTTCATAGACAAAAACGAAAGAGCCTGCTTAATACCCAACATGCCTAGGCGATGTAAAGCTGTTATTAGGACGAGAGGGAGAACACGCGATATTATAAGTTTACGTTGTTTTTTTTTATTTTAAATTTTGTTAACTCTTGTTAATTTTTATTGTTACTTTAGTATTGTGTTGTTTCAGTATTCAGTATTGTTTCAGTTAAAAAAATGTTAAAGAGTAAAACCGTCTATTATCATTGTTTTTAAAGATATCAGGGAAATGTTCACAATGCATGATCCCACAACATGATTTCCATGTAGGTATACCCATCTTTGTACCTTTTCTTCCCTACAGGGAACTTTCAAAGTTAACATAAAAAAACATTTTTTTTTCTTCCACCCAGTATAAGTTCAAAAGATAAGTTTGAGTAAACCTTTGCCCAACAGTGTAAATACCAAAGAAAAATTTAAAATAATACAAAAAAAAAATTCCTTTAATCGTTCTCGAGAAAATCAACTACTGTTAAAATTAGTATAATAGGCCTGGATCCCGCGTACCAAAAAAAAATAGCAAGCTGAAAATATATTAATAACTTAACAGTATCTAGTCGGACAAACTTTGATGTACAGAAACACTGCTACAGGGGAAGTTTTAATTGTGGAACAGGTTAAAAGTTTTGAACATCAGACTACGAAAACTTCCCATGTATTTTGTTGGACAGAACTTCCATTTGTTACCCTTTCATTAAACTTTCATGCAAAAATCAGACTGTTATTTACCACCAGCATAATTCCGGTCAGCTGACATGTTCTACGTGTCGGATTTATTAAAATGCCCAACATTTTTGTCAGACAAACATTTTTTCATATAATATACAGGGTGTCCCGAAAAGATTGGTCATAAATTATACCACACATTCTGGGGTCAAAAATAGTTCGATTGAACCTAACTTACCATAGTATAAATGTGCTCATAAAAAAAGTTACAGCCCTTTGAAGTTACAAAATGAAAATTAATTTTTTTCAATATATCGAAAACTATTAGAGATTTTTTTATTGAAAATGGACATGTATCATTCTTATGGCAGGAACATCTTAAAACAAAATTATAGTATTTTTCCACCCCATAAAAATTTTATGGGGGTTTTGTTCCCTTAAACCCCCCAAACTTTTGTGTATGTTCCAATTAATTCATTATTGTGGTACCATTAGTTAATCACAACGTTTTTAAAACTTTTTTGCCTCTTAGTATTTTTTCGATAAGCCAGTTTTTATCGAGATGCGGCTTATTTTTTAATATATTTACATAATAATTTTATGGAGGTTTTGTTCCTTTAAACCCCCCAAATGTTTGTGTACGTTCCAATTAAACTATTATTTTGGTACCATTGGTTAAACACAGTGTTTTTAAAACTTTTTTGCCTCTTAGTCTTTTTTTGATAAGTCACCTTTTATCGAGATGTGGCTTCTTTTTCAAAATACACCTAAAAATGTAAATTATAAATAAATTTTCAGATTATTAACAGGTCTCTATAATCGTACTTAACCATAGACAAATATGTGGTGGATTTGACAAATATTCAAAATATTTAAAGGCAAAAAGTTTTAAAAACATTGTATTTCACTAATGGTGCCTTAATAATAATTAAGGGGGGGTTTAAGGGAACAAAACCCCCATAAAATTTTTATGGGGTGCACAAATTTCACTTTAATTTTTATTTAAGATGTTGCTGCCATAAGAATGCCACATGTCCATTTTCAACAAAAAAGAGTTTTCGATATATGAAAAAAAATCAATTTTCATTTTGTAACTTCAAAGGGCTGTAACTTTTTTGTGTGCACTATTGTATATAGGTAAGTGAGGTTCAATCAACCTATTTTTAACCCCAGAATATGTGGTATAATTTATGACCAATCTTTTCGGGACACCCTATATAAATAGTACCTTCTTTAACTGTAAAATATTGCAAAACCTCTAAATTTTAAAGAACCACTTGGATTGACATGAAATTTGGCATACACATAGCTAATAAGTCGATGAAAAAAAGTGATATTGTGCCGATGTGTGCTTTTGCCCTGGGGGTGAGTTTCACCCCTTCTCGGGGGTGAAAAAATATATGTCCAAAATAAGTTCGGCATTCGGTAAACTGACTCATTCTAAGCAACTTTTGTTCTATAGAGTTTTTTCACCAAGTCAATACTTTTCGAGTTATTTGCGAATGAATTTGTTCATTTTCAAACAAAATAACCACGTTTTTAGACGGTTTTTCGCAAATAACTTAAAAAGTAAGTATTTTGTCCAAAAAAATATTCTTAATAGAAATTTAGTTTATAAAAAAATGAAAAAAATGGTGCATATACTAAGTCTGTAGACCCAATACAAGCGAAGTTGTAGCTAATGAAAAGTAGGTTCATATTCGTCAAATTCCAAATTGAATATTTCATCGAGAAATAACCAAAAAACGGAACACTTTTCGGGGAACACTCATTTAAACTTTTTTAAAGTGTGTAAAAAAGGTTTATTTTTGTTTTTTAAAAAGACTTCTAACCTTAAAAGTAAGTGAGTTATGCTCAAAATATTGTTGGTACCTTTTATTTTTTGGTAAAAAGAATCCCGAAAAGCACCCCCTAATTAGCATATTAAATAAAATTAATCGTAACCGCTTCACAGGTTACTTTGTTTATTTATTCTTTATACGATCTGTAAGTCTCAGCGGTTCAAAGTGCTTATTTTTGAAAAGGCTGTAGTTAAAATTGCTTGAACGAGTCACTAATCCCGAATGTATGCATATTTTGAACCGCCATAGCATAACCGATTTTTGTATAACAGGAAAACAAATAGTCCAAAATATTCAGAAAAGCAAAACGTACATTTTATTACTTTTTGAGATTTTTGGTATTACTAATAATTTTTAAGGTATTTTGGAAAAAACATTTTTTTCAAAATTAAAAATTTTATTTTAAAACCATTTTTTTTTTCAAAATAAGCACGTTGAATCGATGAAACTTACAGACCATATAGACACAACATAAATAAAGCAACGTGTGAAGCGGTAAAGATTAATTATTCTATTTAAGTTTTTAATTAAGGGGGTGATTTTCTCGATTTTTTTGCCAAACCAAAACGGACCAACTGTATTTTGAGCGTAACTTGCTCACATTTGAAGATAGAATATTTTTTTATAAAAATAGACATAAAGAAGTTGTAATGAGTTTTTTCCAAAAAGTGCTTAATTTTTTGGTTATTTCACGTTGAAATATATTTATTTGAAGTTTGGCGAATATGAACCTATTTTTCTTTAGCTATAAATCTGCTTCTGCTAGGTCTGGAGACTTCATGTATACACCATTTTTTCACTTTTTTACAAGCTATACTTTTGCTACCAATGGTTTTTTCGATAAAATACTTTTTGAGTTATTTGTGAAAAATTGTCTAAAAACGTGTTTGTTTTGCTGACAAATGAACATATACACTCGCAAATATCTCGAAAAGTATTGACTTAGTGAAAAAACTGTATAGAATAAAAGTTGCTTAGAATTAGACATTTTATTGAATTTCGGACTTATTTTGAACGTATATTTTTCACCCCCGAGAAGGGATGAAACTCACCCCCAGGGCAAAAGCACACATCGGCACAATATCATTTTTTTTTTCTTTGACATGTTGGCTATGCGTATGCCAAATTTTATGTCAATCCAAACAGTTCTTTAAAATTTACAGAAAAAAGCGTCAGATAATGTACTAAAAGTTTGTTATTGAATAAACTTAAAAACAACCTGCTAGTTTTCACAATCATAAACTTGTCAGGATATGACACGTTCCACAATTAAAATCAAGTTCCACAATTAAAACTTCTCCTGTTCCAGTCTTCACATAGGTACATCAACGTTTGTCCGACTAGACACCGATATAGACCAGGGCGCATCTGTAAAAATATTAGTACATAATTTGGACGTTGAGAGGTGACTCAAAATTTTTTGCAGAAATTGCTTGAAAATAACTCAAGTAATAATATTTGAGTTATCCTCCCTCTCAAAAAGGTCCGGAACATTGTTTAAATAATCAAAATGTCAAAAAATGAAGGAAAAATTCGATTTTTTTCTTCGTTATTTGATTATAACTTTAAAAGTGTTCATTTACGAGAAAAGTTGTACTGACATAAAAGTCACGTAATTAAATTTCCTAAGATATAAAATTGGTTGCAAATTTGAAAAATAGTCACGCTTGTTGCAAAATAGCAATAATTGCGAAAAAATCATACAAAAACAAGTATTTGCATTTTACGGCTTTCAACCATTTATCCTACACTTAGGACCTTCATATTTTACGATGAAAAACTTTATGATACAGTAAAGCAATACTGTAAATTTCATTAAGATCGGTTCAAAAGATTTTGCAAAATAAATTTTGCAATCCAGCTTTCGCAAAAAAAATTCATTTTTTCAAAATGTTACAGGACTGAAAATAAAGCATATATCAAGTTGAATTTTTTTTGCATATAGAAGTGTAATGTACCTTTCATTTGAAATTTGCAGAATTAAAATCGATTTACAACAACGGCGTCAGGAATTTTTTTAAATAAACATTAATTATTGATGCTACGCGCAGGACAGCGGATAGTTTGCTCTGATTGGGCATTCCAATGATCTTTGATAATGATTGATACATTTTAATTTTTATTACATTTCGATATAAATAAATAAATAAATTTGTTTATTGCAAAATAAAAACACATACTCTATCCTTTGAACACTTTTTTTAGCAAAAACTTTCTTTGTTCATATATTTTAACTTACAGAATAAAATTTTATTATTTTTAAATATATATGCAATTGTTTAAACAATATTTCACAAACAATAATAAAATTAGTTTGATTTTTGTGGAATTAAAATATTAAAATACAACAAAATATAGAGTAAGAAAATAATATATTAGATAAAAATTGGAAGACATTTTGGTGGACAGTACAACTTTTCTCGGAAATGAATAGTTTTAAAGTTATAATCAAAAAAATAATAAAAAAATCGAATTTTTCCTTCATATTTTGACATTTTGATTATTTAAACAATGTTCCGGACCAGTTTGAGTGGGAGGATAACTAAAATATTATTATTTGAGTTATTTTCAAGCAGTCTCTGCAAAAAAATTTGAGTCACCTCTCAACGTCCATCTCAAAACAGATGCGCCTTGGACTAATAGGCTATTAACAAATTTTCAGCTTGCAGTAACTTTTTTTTGTTCGCGGGATCCAGGCCTATAATTTTAGGTGCTACTAATAATTGTATGTTTAATAGTCGTTAAACGAAACTGGGATTACCATTTTCCGATAACTTTTTTGATAATTTTCCATAATATAATATAATCGGTATTGTTTTCTTTTTATGTTATCTTAGAACGTGACTATGGTACATAACAAGTGGGGAAGTCCTGTACTATGGGACTTCTTTCTAAATTTAAATCTGAAGGATACAAATATTTGCTTGACAAAGTGAATTATTGTTACTTATTAGTAATTGTGTAAACTTATTCAAGAAAACATTTATTTAATTCAGCACACTAACAATATTTACAGACCTATCCATATATCATGTACTTTTTATTCAAAGACATATCATTGTAAGAATTTTTATTTTTTTTTATTTGAAACTTGCAAATTTACAATCTACTCTACAAAGGAGTATTAAGTAAAACTGATAAATTATGTAATAGTCTGGGCTGATTATCGGAGAATATGCCATTTTTGGGAAAAGTTATTTACCAGCAATTTTATTGCTGGAATCGAATCTTATGATTGTATATATTAATAATATAGATATACAAAGTCCGCAGATGGTGTGCTACTTTTTTTATAAACAAAATGGCGCCCGAAAATCGTGTTTTTTTCAATTTTTGCTCTATAACTCCAAAGATTTTAACTTTAGGCCAAAAACACTCAAATAAAAATTCACCGCAATTAAATTCTGCATAGAGACGTGTTTTTTCCGATTTACTTCGACGAAAACTTTCCCCGGAAAAAGCGGGTTTTTCCAACAAAATCTTTAATTTTCAACTAAACTTTTAGATAAGTAGTTATTAATCAATAACTAAATAACCTGGTAATGTAAAAGCCCTTTTCATGTATATTATAATTTCAGAAGCCAATCGAAATTAAATGAACGCTTTAGCAACAATTGAAATGTTAATTAAAAATTTACGGTCGCTATAATAACGACAATAATTATGATGCATAAGAATAACTATGATTTTTTCATAAAAATACACTATACCTATCTAATATACTTTAAAGAATTGAAATTGGATTATTTAGGCGGCCTCAGGAATATTTTCAAATTATAAACAATTTTTTGGCTTATAAACAAATAGAATATCTCGGGAAATATTAAACTAAATTAAATTGTGAAAACTGTATTCGAAAGACAGCGGCAGGAAGCTTCTTTTAAAAGAAAAAACGTTTAATTATGACGAGTGGTTCCTGAGATACCACCGGTCAAAGTTAACTAGAATTTACAGCAAAGATATAAACAATAGGATCATAATTTTTAAACTATCACCTTTTTATTTTTGTCCTCTTTCTCCACACCAATTTTCATATCTTTAAAATCTCCATAACATATATTATTATAATAAAAACTATCGATAATACGTGAGAAAATTGCCAAAAATAGCAAAATTCCAATCAAAAATTAGGTTGGAGGAAATGTAACCCTCAAAGTTCAAAATCGGTATACGTTAAAAAAAATGTATTTTCTCGGCTTCCCATGTAGAAATTTCCTTCATTCTTTTTTGTTCCCAAGTAACTTGAGTAGAGCCATCGAACTAACGCATTATTAAATGTCAAACTTGCTTTTGTTTTGTTATAATAAATTAATTTATTTATTATAACACAATATTTTAATTTGTGTAAATAAAAATTGTTTAAATAATTATACAGCTTTCAAATGAGAATATTTATGTTTTTAACTTTAAAAGGTACACTTGTAGTAAGTTTATCTAAAAAAAGCCTACAACTGGAAAAAATGTGTAATTTTCTGTTCTTATAAATAAATTAATCTATTATAACAAAACAAAAGCAAGTTTGACATTTAATGATACGTTAGTTCGATGGCTCTACTCGAGTTATTAGGGAACAAAAAAAGAATGAAGGAAATTGCTCCATGGGAAGCCGAGAAAATGCCTTTTGTTAACGTATACCGATTTTGAACTTTGAGGGTTACATTTTCTCCAACCTAATTTTTGATTGGAATTTTGTTATTTTTGGCAATTTTCACACGTATTATCGATAGTTTTTATTATAATAATATATGTTATGAGGATTTTAAAGATATGAAAATTGGTGTGGAGAAAGAGGACAAAAATAAAAAGGTGATAGTTTAAAAATTATGATCCTATTGTTTATATCTTTGCCGTAAATTCTGGTCAACTTTGACCGGTGGTATCTCAGGAACCACTCGTCATAATTAAACGTTTTTTCTTTTAAAAGAAGCTTCCTGCCGCTGTCTTTCGAATACCGTTTTCACAATTTAATTTAGTTTAATATTTCCCGAGATATTCTATTTGTTTATAAGCCAAAAAATTGTTTATAATTTGAAAATATTCCTGAGGCCGCTTAAATAATTCAATTTCAATTCTGTAAAGTACATTAGATAGGTATAGTGTCTTTTATGAAAAAATCATAGTTATTCTTATGCATCATAATTATTGTGGTTATTATAGACCGTAAATTTTTAATTAACATTTTAATTGTTGCTAAACTGTTCATTCAATTTCCATAGACTTCTGGAATTATAATATATACGGAAAGGGCTTTTATGTTACCAAGTTATTTAATTATTGATTAACATCTACTTATCTACAAGTTTAGTTGAAAATTAAAGATTTTGTTGGAAAAACCCGATTTTTTCGGGGAAAGTTTTCGTCGAAGTAAATCGGAAAAAACACGTCTCTATCCAGAATTTAATTGCGGTGAATTTTTATTTGGGTATTTTTGGTCTAAAGTTAAAATCTTTGGAGTTATATAGCAAAAATTGAAAAAACACGATTTTCGGGCGCCATTTTGTTTATAAAAAAGTAGCACACTATCTGCGGACTTTGCATATCTATATTATTAATACATACAATAATAAGATTCGATTCCAGCAATAAAATTGCTGGTAAATAACTTTTCCTTGTATTTTGCTAATTAGCCCAGAGTATAATGTTGTGTAGGTGTTGCCGGCCAGTGCCGGTTCACTTTATTCACCACTGTATTCACTAACACAAGTGTCACTCACACAAGTCTTCTGACCACTATTTCTTGAGTCTCAGAACTGGTAATGGACGATTGGTAAGCGTGGAAATCAACTCGTTGTTATGATTGATACTTCTTTTTCTATGTTTGGTCGCATGCAGTCCTATTACGTCCTTTATAAATGGTATTTTTACGTCCTCATGTAATGTTTGGTTTGAAATATACCAGGGTGCATTTGCAATGATTCTTATAAAGTTTTTGATTGGTATGTCTGCAGAATTTTGGTGTTTGATGGTTTCGTACATCCCCATAGTTCAATCCTGTAGGTCCATATAGGTTTTAGTATTATTTTGTATATTGCCAGTTTGTTTTCTATGGATAATTGTGATCTTCTACCAAGAAGCCAATTCATTTGTCTGATTTTTAATTGGAGTTGTTGTTTTTTAGCTTTAAGGTGCACTTTCCATGTTAGTTTCTGATCAAGATGAATACCTAAATATTTGACTTCGGTCTTCATTGAGATAATTTGGTGGTTTATTGTAACATGTGGACAATTTACATGTCGGTTCATAAATGTTATGTGAGCCGATTTTTCGTGGTTTACTTTGATTTTCCATTTTTGGAGCCAGTTTTGTCATCGATCTAAATGTGTTTGTAGCTTGTTGGAGGCCACTACTGGATCATGGTCAAGCGCAATTATTATTGCTGTATCATCGGCAAATGTAGTAGTTGGTATATCAGCAGTGTATAATAAGTACAAAAATGGCCCCAAAACACTGCCTTCGGATACTCCCGCCTTTATGAGTTGGTAGTTTCTATTATCTTTTTACATTTTAACATCGAAATGTCTGTTGGAAAGGTATGATTTTAGAAGTAAATAAATCTGACTCGGCATGTTTGTTTTTAGTTTGTATAAAAGCCCTTGGTGCCTAACCTTATCAAAGGCTTGCTGAATATCTAGAAATGCTGCAGTGCAAATGTTCTTGTTTTCCAAGCCGTCTCTGATTAAATTTACTATCCTATGGCATTGCTGAGTTGTGATGTGTTTTTCCTTAAAGCCCAATTAATAATTTGGTATTAAATTATTAATCGAGGTTATACTATTTATTCTACTTTGCAATAGTCGCTCAAATATTTTAGAAAGTATAGACAGCAGGCTTATAGGTCTGTAAGAGGCAGCTTCTGTTGGAGGCTTTCCAGGTTTGGCGATCATGATAATTTCAACAAATTTCCATTGCGTTGGATAGTAGGAAAGATGAAGGATTCTGTTGTATAAAGTAGTGAGAAACACGATGGCTCTTCTTGGTAAACGTTTGAGAATTTGTCCCACAATTAGATCATAACCTGGAGCTTTATGGGAGTTGATTTTCTTTATCTCTTCCATAATTCCTGATGGAGTAATTGATCTAGAAAGTGGTGATGGTTGACAGGGAGGATCTAAATAGCTGTTTATTTCTTCATCTTCGAATAAATCTACTGGTGCAAACACTTTTTCAAGGTGTTCCACAAAAACTCTTGCTTTTCCTTATTTGAACTAGCCCATGCATTATCGGTCTGTCTTAATGGAGAAGCTGTTACGACGAGTCTTTTTATTTTTTTGGTCGCTCTTCATAATGAGTGATCACTGGGAGTCAGGTTTTTGATGAAATATTCAAAAGATGTATTTCTGGACTCTTGAAGTGCTGAATGTAGTCTGTGAGTCAGTCTATTGAGATTGGTTTTGTCCGCTGGGTTTCTTGTGTGCTGCCAGATTCTGCGTGTCCTACGCTTCTCAGTTACCAACTCCTTAATATATCTGGGAACATCATCTGTCTTTCTGTTATGATGTACAGGTGTTGCTTTCCAGGCCGCGTTTTGCATCAGAATTGTGAAATCGTGAACTGCTGTCTCAATTTCTTCTTCTGTTTTTAGCCTTACGTTGAGATTTAGGTTGGTGTTTACGATTTCTTGAAATTCTAGCCAGTCAGTTCGTTTAGAACATAGTCTAGGAGGGGAAACTTTTTGCAGAATTTCACTACTCACATTGATGATTATGGGACTATGATCGGAGCTAAGGTCAAAGTTTGATTTAATATCACATTGATGGATTGGTATACTTTTGATTATAGCAAAATATAATATGTCTGGAATTTTATTTCCATCAGTGGGCCAATAAGTTGGCTCGCCAGTTGATAAATAGTTGAGATTTTTTTGTTGAACTGTTTCCAGGAGATGTTTTCCTTTGGTTGTAATAAGCCTTGAACCCCAGGTAGTGTGTTTTGCATTCCAATCTCCAGCAATTATGTAATGGGAGCCTAGATAATCAAAAAGTTCATTATATTCTTCAGTTCAGATCACATATCGAGGGGGACTGTATAGTGAAGTTATGGTAATATGCCATGTTGTGCTTTGTATCTTACTCTTGCACTTTGTATTTTGTTTGTAATATATGGCTGCAGTTCATAATGTTTAATGGAGTTTTTAATAATTACAGCAGATCCTACATGAGCTCCACCATCGGAATGATTGGCATAATATGTCACATAATTGGGTATTTTAACTACAGTTCTCTCAGTGCTGTGACTTTCAGAAATCAAAAGTATATCAATCTTGTGCATTTTCAGAAAAATAATAAGCTCCTGTATACGATGTAAAAGTCCGTTTGAGTTCCAAGCTGCTATGATAATTGTATGAGCCATTAGTGTGCAATCTTGTTGATAACAGTTGTGAGCATTGTTAAGATCGTGCTGTTCTGATTAAGTAGATGATTGAACATGTCTCTGAATTGGTTAAGGAAGCTGCTCAAGATGTCTGTTAAATGTTCGTTCTCATTGTGTGTTGACTGCCTGTTGGGATTATTTTGTACTATTGCAGAATAAGTCGGCTTTGTGTCCGGATGATGATTTTGGAATGTTGTATTAATGGTTGGCGTTTGGTCTACTGTTTCTTGATTTTGTTGGTGGATTTGAGGTGGACCCCTATTGTTGGTTTTCTTGTTAATTAAATCTCGGTACACAAAAAAGCCCTTAAAATTGGCAGGGTGGCCTCCATTACATAAAGCACATTTGGCGGGAGTGTTACGTGGCTTCTGGCAGGTTTTTGATTCATGTCCACGCCCACATCTTACACAGTTGAAAGGTTTTGTGCAGTATGTTTTTGAATGTCCATACCTCTGGCATCTCATACACTGAACTATTTCATTCTTCGGTCTAGGAGGCTCAACCGTTATTCTTGTGTGGTGTAAATATTGTATATCAAATATTTCCTTATTATAAGTTTGAGGCTGCAAGTCTACAAATAATAAGGGTAGAGGTGCTTTACTTACTCTGTGTGTGACGTTGACTATATTTCTAACTTTGTGTCGCTTATATTGTAATTCATGTTGTATATCAATGTATGAAATGAAAAGAAATATAAAATATAGAAATACGTACATAAATTTTACTATTACTACGACTACTACTACTACTACTACTACTACTACTACTACTATCGGTTTACAGCGTTCTCCGACGCCTTCCGACTCCTAACCGCCATTCTTCTCTGTTTAACCATAGACCTGGAGGGATTTCTCTTTCCTCTAGTTCTTTTTCAATTCCCCTCCTCCAGCTTCTTCTCGGCCTTCCTCTTTTTCTTCTCCCTTGTGGTGTCCATGCCAAAATCTGTTTAGGGATCCTGTCATCTGGCATTCTTTGTACATGGCCGTACCATACCAGTTGTTTTTTAGCCGTACATAAATTTTAAGAAAGTAAATATTTTAAGAAGCCTTTAACATTTAACAAAAGAAAAATATAAAATAGAAGTTAGTTAACTAAAAAGAAGTACATAAGAAATAATAGTAAAATTTATACGAAATAAATTAGCTACAATAGGCTTCTATGTAAATACATTTCTCAAACAGGAATTACTTTTATCTCCAACAGTAATCAAAATATTCCAATGTCGAATCAAATATGAAATTAAAAACTGGAAGAATAAACGTCGTGTAATGAATAGACCACTAAATAATATAGAAATTTCTTTTTCTTCTCATTTTTTTGTAGACACGACTCTGTTTTTTGTATATTTTTTAATGTGCCTCCAGTAAGTTGTTGTTCCATCTTTTTCGTGGTATTTTTGTCCTCTCTACGTCAGGTCGTTTTTCTGTCGCGTATGTCATTATTGGTCCGATGACTATTTAGTAAATTCTGCCTTTTATTTCTTTCCCGATATTTTTATTACTCCATGCAAATTGATTGTTTCATTCAGGCAAACTGCGGCTCTGTTTGCTCTATTTACTTGATTTCCACTTTTATTTCGAGTTTTCCGTAGTTTTCCATAATAGAGTTTTTCGAGTTTTAACTCCATCACTTGTTGTACTATATGGCCATCCTGCTCTAATTTAAAGCTTAGTAGATTTGCTGCCATGATCATGAATTTTGTTTTTTTTATGGGGAAATTAACAGCATACATTGTTAGTGTTGAAAAATTCTCGAGAATGAAAAATCAGAAATTATTCTCGAGAATATTCTCGAGAATATTCTCGATATGGAGAATTTTCTGAGAATGAATCCTACGATGTATTTAGGGATATTGTTGAAGATGAAATAGGGTATTAAAAATCATGAAATTATATACAAAATTATGAGACTAAACAACAGTGTTCTTTATATATAAACAAAATACAAAAACAACAGAGAACACAAAATTTATTTGATAAAAAAATGAAAGTTTCTTCTTAACAACAAATAATGCTAGAAATGAATGTGGCGATTTAATCAGAAAAACATGAGGTCTCAGGTTCAGAATCTATTTCTATCATTAGCTCATCCTGGTCATCTACATTCTGCATTTCAATGTACTGATGAGAAGTTGTGAGATTTTATTTTTCACGAGTCTTCAGGTCAGTCATGGATTGGTCTACGAAAGGGGAATTTAGACGGGCTAGTTTTTGAAGCAATATATATGTTGCCGAAAATATATATTTGGGATGTTTCTGGCAACATTACAACCATCTAATGAAAATATCGCCGTTTGGCTGAGCCATGTGGCCGAAATTTTACTTGTATTTGAACACTATTGCAGTGTCTGATGCGTTGCCGATAAAGTCGAACTGCTGTGGAAAATTTTGTATGTTGCTCTGTATTTCCTCTTTATTTCCTGTACTCTGTTGAAATTTAATTTGGTTTTGTCAAAACATACAAAGAAATGATGAATACGTGGTCAAATGAAATCACAATAAGGTTTATTAATGCAGTACATTTACGTCCAGAGTTGTGGAACTTGGCATACTTCTGGAACGATGAGACGAGTAGTGCATTCTGAATAAATACATTAAACTAAAACTGTTAGTATATATTAAAAAACAATTGCTAATCTTGTTGAGATTGGTGTTGCATTTCTTATGTTTGATATTTCTTCTCTATTCTTGGCCCTGTCATTATTTATTAATAGTTCGAAATCACTTTTTAACATTCTTGTAAAATTCTTAAACAAATAATTGTCTAGCATTATTTCCACAGTTAAATTACTCTTTGTTTCGCGTTTACTTAGAAAAGCCGTATACACATTTTCCGTTTTTCATTTTCCCTTTTTATGTATCGTCTTTGCACGATTAAGGACGCAGCAACTCTTAAGAAAATATTCTCTTCTTACATCACTATACATTGTAAATCATCTTCACTTTAAGAGATTATTATTGCATCGCCTGCATAGCAGATTATTTTAAGTTGTTTTTCTCCCATTTGCTATCCTTTTTCTTACTTTTTTTATTATTTCATCCATGATCGGATTAAATCATCCATGATCGGATAAAACAGCAACGAAATCCCACTGTCTTATCCCATTGCCAGGCAAATATAAAATATAGAAATACAAGTAGAACCAGTATTATAAATAATAAATATAATGAAAGAGCGATTAAAAACCACGATTAAGCGAACCGGGAAATATTAAGGAGGAACCGATAACGGATGGATTTGACAAGAATAATAACAAAGCTATTTTACAATCGTAATAATACGGTGAAACAATTTGACGCAACTGTAAAAACGCTCTTTGAGAGACCCATTGGTCAGAGAAGAAGAGAAAGACCCAGAACTAGGCCTCTTAAAAACACGAAAGAATATACCCTATTCCATATATTATATATATTCTATATATTATATCTTACGGAGTACCACAGGGAACAGCCTTGGGACCAATTCTCTTCAATATTTATATCAATGATCTATTCAGACTGAATGTAACAGGTAAGATAATAAGTTTTGCAGATGACACAGCTATTTTCTATGATGCATATACATGGAATAATTTAAAACAAAAAGCTGAAACAGATTTTGCTACAATTCAGAAATGGTTTCAGTTTAATAAACTTACCTTAAATATAGAAAAAACAAAATATATACCATTTACATCATATGTTAATAACCTCCCAAATCTTTGCTCATTAAAAATTGATGCAAAAAATGAAATTCCACATACATACGAGATTAAATATCTAGGTATAATAATTGATAAACATTTACGATGGAACACCCAAGCAAATAATATAGTAAATAAATTAAGAGGACTCTTATCAAGATTTAAATTTTTAAAACAATTTTTAGGAATAACTCATTTGCGAATTCTTTATTATGCACTTATACAATCTCAACTTACATATGGCCTTTTAGGATGGGGTGGAATACGCAATAATTACTTACATTCTATAAATATTATTCAGAAATGGCTAATTAGAATAATTATATACGGGAAAAATTTAAGATATTCTAGTGAGCTGTTATATAATGAAAGTAAATTTTTAAATGTACGTAAATTATTCTGTTATAAAGCCCTTATACATATACATGAAAAAAAGATAATATTAAATTTTAACAGTCATGCCCACCAAACTAGATATATAAAACATAATACAATTCTACCAAAATGTAATAAATCCATCCTTCAAAGATATGTTGGTTACATAGGGCCCAAATTGTACAATTTGCTGCCGGATAATTTAAAACAATTTAAAAATTATAAAAAACATAGGTATAAATATGAAATTAAACAATGGATTGGGAACAAATCAACAGAATTCTACGAAGAACTTATTAATGGACAATAATTGTAATACGAGTAAATAAACTTAAATAAGAAATAAAAAATTGTATCGAAAATAAAAATTGTCTAAATAATAAAAATCTAAATAGATTTTTATTATCAACTGCGACATTTCTTGAATTATTGATGGCCACATTTATATCACACATTATATTAAAATTATTATATTTTTATTTTTTCTTGATTAATGTTAGAGTTTTTAGTATTTTTATAAATTTTCATATAACTCTATACATTTATACATTTGTTAAATATTTTTTGTGTTTGTTTATATTTGTAAATTAGTATATTATATTTTTAAGTCTCACGCACAAAGGGTGCTACTTTTGTATGTATATTAGTAATATATATATATATATATATATATATATATATATATATATATATATATATATATATATACAGGGTAGCTCAACTTTAGTGAGTTATTTATGTTTATTTAGGTAGTACTTATTATGCTTTTTATTTTTTTTTGTAAATATTTATTGTTATTCCTAAATAAACATTATTATTATTAAATTCCACGAACATACGTCTGTTGTGGATTATCTCGACAACGAATATTTTACTGTGCAAATTATGAAGAACGAAAGTAAATTGCAAAATAGATTATTGTTTATTGGAACAATTATTAGACAGGTGAACAGGGAAAGTGTACTTTTGAAGTGTGTAAAACAAATAATTCCTAGCTGAGCGCTTTCGGCTAATAAAGCCATCTTCGGAGCTATGGTCAAAAGTCTGGAGTATGGTCTTTGACCATAGCTCCGAAGATGGCTTTATAAGCCGAAAGCGTTCACCTCTTGAAAGTGTTCACCTGTTGTCATAAGTGTGTACAAAACTATTTCAGTCTTTACACAATTATTAGAGCCATTTACTTAGCACTTCTTATGTTGCACACTAAAATATGCGTTGTAGCGATAATCCAAGACCGTCGTATATTCGTGGAATAGCCCATACATGAGAAATATAGGAATACGTGCTTGACGGAGGAAAACAATGGATGGGGACGACTGGAGAGAAATTCTTGAGGAGACTAGGGCCCACGTAGCGTTCTTCTTCTTCATGTACCATGTCCTTTCAGAACGTTGGCTACCTTCGTAGCTATCTTAATTTTATTCGCTACCACCCTAAACAGCATGCTTGAATCAACACCATACCAATTTAAGTTCTTCAACCATGAAGTTTTTCTTCCTGGACTTCGTTTGCCTGCTATTTACCCTTGCATTATATTTTGTAGCAACTTATATTTGGGACCTCTCATTACATATCAGAAATATTGCAGCTTTCTCTTCTTGATGATTTTTATAATCTCAGTAGTCTTGCTGAGACGTTCTAGTATTGTGGAGTTTCTAATCTTCTCCACCCAAGAAACTTTTAAAAATCTTCTTCAGCACCACATTTCGAAAGTCTCAAGGCGATTTATGTCGATTTTATTCACATTCCAGTAATCGACACAATAAAGTAAGACCGAGAATACGTCTCAGCGAAGTGGGTCGCATCCTCAATGCCAATTTTAGGTCCACGCAGCTTTCCAAATCCAAAATAATACGGCAAAAACTAAAAGAATGGAAAATAAATAGATGTTTAATGTCAGTATATAAAAAGGGGAGATCAGACAATATGCGACAACTAAAGGTGGCATTGCAATAACACCATTGTTTAACATATTTACTAAAAATTTAAAGGAAATAGTGACAGATACGTTCAAATCAAGATGTTCGTGTGTAAATTGTTTATTTACTTTAAAATATAAAATATATTGTTAAGAAAGTAAATACTTTTAAAGGTCTGTAACCTTTAACAAAAGGTAAATATAAATAAGGTAATTAACTCAAAAAATGTAAACATGCAACAATAAAAAAATAAAATACGAAATAGGTAAATTAATTACAGGCTTCTGTGTAAATAAACTTCTCAAACAGATTTGATTTTTATCTTCAACAGTATTCAAAATATATGTCAAATCGCATATATGTAATAAAAAACTGGAAGAAAAACGTAGCGGAATGGATATACCACTAAAAATAATGTAGAGATTTATACGCTGCAATTTCTGGATAAGCACATCATTTTGGACTCCAGGACAAAGACAACTTAGCATACACAACGAGAAAGTTAAGAAAAAAGATACTAAAATAAAGCACTAAAAACGAACTCAAACAAAACAAAATCTATGTGCACAATGGAAGAAAAGACGATTCTAATGTTAATAGATAACAGGAATAAAATATGAAGATGTAATAACTGTAAGGGTAGCGGGTAGGAACTCTTTAAATTCTTGAAGACAGTCCTATCAGGGAAAATGAATCAATCCCTGCCCACCGCAGATTCCGGGGGTTTCCTGACCCGGGAAACTAGCACCTGTTTAGGGTCCCTTGTCCAGGGTTACGGATGAAGTCCACAACGGCAGACACGGCGGAGAAGCAGAGCTTCGGTACGGGGCGGACGGCGGAAGTGGCAACCCTTGATGTTAGGGTTAATATAAAATCAAATTCCTGGAGACGGAAGCAGCGTTTTCAGTACCAAGTTGTGGCGTACAGGAATAGATCTTGGACCGGCTCATCATTGGATACTAGGAGGCATGACTGAAACAGTTTTAATGGCTTCTACACTGCGATGAGGAAGGCAATGGGAAACCACCTCATTAAAATCCCTAGTAAAATCATCATGACTACAAGTAATGAAAGATTAAAGATTACTGATCATGGAACACGGAAACCAAGATCCGGCAGGAGTGGCATGACAACATACTGCAGGGTCCCTCTGGTCGTCAGCCTGCGAAATCCCTGCATAAAAATTGCTACATGGAATGCGAGAAGTCTATATTCTCCAGGTAAAATCGATAATGTTGTATCCGAAATGAAACGACTGAAAATAGATATTCTCGGCATAAGCGATGTTAGGTGACCAGGAGACGGTAAATGTACAACAACAAATGGCACGATGTACTATGTAGGAAACAACAATCCAGCTCATCTTTATGGAGTCGGTATTGTTCTGGACAGTCGCATAAATGATTCGATGATAAATTTTGTTCCTTATTCAGATAGAGTAATGCTGATACAATTAAAAGTAGTTGAGACTACTAAAAGTAGTTGAGAGTAGTAGTTGAGACACGATCGAAGCAACATCGAATCTCTTTAATAACCGAATCAACGTATTAATATTTGATATTTGTTGTGATTTCTTTTTACTAGTCTAAAAAGTGATTTGCAATTAGTGTTTTGGAACAGGTATATTACAATTTTTAATTGCTTGCTAATTACAAGAATTCATAAAGTAAGGTAACACATTCCAGTCTGTTTTTTGTTTCTTGTTGTTTTTTTAAAGTATTTGGAGGAACATAAGCGTATCGTTAGCTGTATTTTCGGAAATATGCCGTCAAATTTAATATGTTCTTGCTGCAGCAAATCATACAAACCAAATTTAATGTTAAAATGCTCGGTGTGTACTAAAGTATTTAGACATACTTGTGTTAACATTAGTGCAAATGAGCTTGAACTGATTAATGATGAAGAGAAGGGATGTGACTGGTCTTGCATAAATTGTAGACAAATTGGTAATCAGATTAAAGACTTAAAATCATTAATTCTCTCACTTCAGGCTGAAATACAAGCCCTAAAAAATGATAACCAGATTTTGAAATCTTCTTCGAACCCACTAGAAATGGAAGAAATAATACAAGAAGTCAACGAACGAAATAAAAGAAAACGAAATGTTATTTTCTTTGGTGTGCCGGAACAGGATCAACAACTATCTGAGGATCATCGTAAGATTAGCGATAAGTCTGAAGTTCCAAAAATAATCTCAAGCGTAAGTCCTAATATGAATACTGCCAACATTAAGCTCTTCAGACTTGGGCAAGTTAACCAAGGGCGAATTCGACCAATTAAGGTCATATTAGATGATGAAAATGATGTATTTGCTTTAATACGGCAAGCTAAATTTCTAAGAAATGGGAACTACAAAAATGTGTCAATGTCATTTGATCGAACTAGAAATCAAATTAATTATTACAACAATGTAAAGGTTGAACTAAACAACATGAATGCGAGTGGAAATGGATCTTTCAAAATCAAGTATATGAATGGTATACCCAAGGTAGTGCCTTTAAACCAATAGAGCCCGACAGTGTTGTAGGATGTGAACTTATATGTTATTACCAGAATGTACGTGGTCTTAACTCTAAAGTTTCAGAGTTTTATACTAGTGTAAGTGAGGGTGAATATGACATTATTGCTTTAAGTGAGACCTGGTTGAACAAGGATGTGTCCAGTCTAGAGTTGTTTCCTGATCAATACGATGTGTATAGAAAGGATCGAAAATTTGATGTTGTAGATAAAACCACTGGGGGAGGCGTCTTATTAGCGCTGAAGACGGAGATTAAATCGTCTGTTATCGATGTATCCACATACGATCTACAGTTTCCCCTAATCGATATGTTAGCTGTAAAATGTTGTGTTGGTTATAGAAAATTTTATGTTTTAGTTCTTTATATTATTGATAAGTTAAGTTCTGAAGACTTCGAATACTTTTTTGAATGTTTAGAACAACTGGATATATTTAATGAAACCATTGTTATATTAGGTGACTTCAATGTACCCAAGTTTGTAGATCAAAGCAGATTAGATAAAAAAACATCAACTGTATTAGATTTTTTAAGTTTATTTAATTTAGTTCAATACAATGATGTGCCTAATAACTTAGGTCGTTTGTTGGATTTAGTAATGTCATCAGAGAAATGTGATATTATTCATGATAATTCTTCACTGGTTAAAGAAGATGGTCATCATCCTGCACTTATGATAAAGATTAATAATTTGGGAAAAAAGGAAATTAGGTTTTTACCAAATTCTAATTCGAAAATGTATAATTTTCGGAAAGCAAATTTCACTTCTCTGTATTCTGAACTATTACAAACTAATTGGGACTTTTTAGATAATTACGATGATGTAAATATAGCATTAAAGCAATTTTATAATATATTGTATACAATAGTTGATAGATATGTTCCGGTATACAAAAATTATAAACATAAGTATCCAAATTGGTATCACTCAGATATTATTAAAAATATTAAAATCAAAGCCAAAAACCGTCAAAAGTATAGAAAAACAGGAAACGAAATATATCACATAGAATTTAAAAGATTGCGCAAAGTTATTAAACAGCAAATTAAAACTGCATATAACAATTACATTGAAAACATTCAAGACAGTATTACCATTGAAACAAAATCATTTTGGTCTTATGTACATACTAAAAATAAGTCATCGCGAATTCCAGGTGAAATGTGCTATGAGGGAAATACTTTTGATAATCCCCAGGATATTGTCAACGCTTTTAAAACATTTTTTGAAAAAGTATATGTATCTACTGACAATAATGAACCAGAGGACATCAGCGTTCAGGGTTTTAATTTACCAACCATTAATTTTTTGAAATTTGAAGAAAATGAAATTCTGGAAGCTTTTAAAAGATTAAAAAATAAAATGACGACTGGTCCAGATAAGATTCCAGCATTTCTAGTTAAAGATTGTACACGAATATTTGTCAAACCGCTTCAAAAACTGTTTAACTTGTCTTTGGAAACTGGAAAATATCCTGAAATATGGAAAGAGTCAAAAGTATGTCCTATATTTAAAAATGGAGTTAAATCTGATATATCTAATTACAGACCTGTCTCTCTGTTGTGTAACTTCTCAAAGATTTTCGAGATTGTTCTGTATAATCGTATATATCCGTGTGTTCGCGGCTATATTGCACCTTTTCAACACGGATTCATAGATAAACGATCTACTGTCACAAACCTGGTAGTGATGACACAATTTATTTCTGAAGTATTAGATGAACAAGGACAAATTGATGTCGTATATACAGATTTCTCGAAGGCATTTGATAAGGTGGTTCATCCGTATTTATTATCCAAGTTATAAAATTTAGGATTTTCTGTTAATTTAATTAAATTCTTTGGTAGTTATTTAATAGGAAGGAGACAGTATGTATTCTATAATGGTTTTAAGTCAGATTTAATTCTGTCTAAGTCTGGTGTTCCGCAAGGCTCCAATCTAGGACCGTTATTATTTTTACTTTATATTAATGATTTGTTTCAAGAAATTAACTGTAAAAAATTGTGTTTTGCGGACGACTTGAAAATTTTCTGTAAGATCGACACTATTGGCGATTGTTTAGAACTTCAGCGTAACTTAACTGCTATTGATACATGGTGTACTAATAACAAACTACTATTAAATTCTGCAAAATGTAAAGTAGTGAGTTTTTGCAGGAAATTGACGACAATTAACTTTAACTATATAATTCAGAACTCTGTTTTGGAAAAATGTAATAGCCTCAAAGACTTAGGTGTCATTTTTGACTGCAAGTTAACTTTCAATTTGCATATTGAACAAAAAGTTTCTGAAGCTATGAGAATGTACGGTTTCATTATTAGGAATTGCAGAAACTTCACCAACATAACACCAATAAAATTATTATACTATTCTCTAGTACGTCCAAAATTAGAATATTGCAGTTTAGTTTGGTATCCTATATATAATTGTTATACAAAAGATATTGAAAAAGTACAGAGAAAACTTATAAAATATCTGATATTTAAAATTGATGGAATCTATCCTAACCGTGGATGTGATAATAATACATTATGTTGTAGAGTTGACATGGTTAGTTTAGAATTAAGGAGAGAAATTAGTTCATTAACATTTTTGTATAAATTATTACATAACAGTATTGACTGTAGTGATTTATTAGCACAAATTAATTTCAACGTTCCTCGAGTTAGATCTAGATCAAACGTTTTATTTAAGTGTCCAAGAGCAAGAACAAATATATTAGTTAAATCGCCTCTTTTTGTCATGTGTAAGAATTATAATAGTATTTGCAATCATTGTGATATTTTTTCGTGCTCACTTAATGATTTGTTAAAAATGGCTTCTCTTTACTTAGATTAGGTCTCTACTATTACTTTGTAGATGTTATACTAATGAATTATGTTATTTTTTTCCTGTATTTGTCCTATAAATGGGAAACTGTTGGGCAATAAAGCTATTATTATTATTATTATTATTATTAAAAGCACAACCGAAGAACATTAATATTATTCAGGTATATGCCCCTACAGCAGATAAGGATGACAATGTAATTGAGGACTTTTATACACAATTACAAGCGGTCCTCAAAAGTATACAGAAAAAGGAACCCATAATAATAATGGGTGATTTCAACGCCAAGGTGGGTCAGGGTAGAGTGGAAGATTGTGTTGGAGACTATGGGTTAGGAGACCGTAATGAACGTGGTGGCAGAATGGTTCAATTTTGTCAAAATGAAAAATTTGTAATTACAAACACAATGTTTAAACTCCCGAAGCGTAGACTTTACACATGGAAATCCCCTGCTGATTGTAACGGGAGGATGATTAGAAATCAAATAGATTACATTCTGGTTAACCACAGATTTAGAAATTCTATACTATCAACAAAGACCTACCCAGGTGCGGACATTTACTCTGACCACAATCCGGTTGTATATGTGTTAAACATAAAATTAAAGAAACTAAAAAAGAAAAAAACGACTCGGATATATTTCAATAGACTAAAAGATACAAGAACAAGAGAAGACATAAAAGAAAAAATTAATAAAAACTTGAAAGAAATTAATAGCGTGAACTCCGAAGAAGTTGAAAATAATTGGAAACAGATAAAGGCAGCACTAACAACAGCTGTTAAAGAGACGTTGACTCCTAAACGAACTGAGAGAACTAAAATAAAGGCATGGATGACAGAAGAAATTCTTAATTTAATGGATGAGAGACGTGCCTATAAGAACAAAAACAAACAACAATATGATGCAATAAATCGAACCATAAAGAGAATGATCAAAGAGGAAAAAGAAAAGTGGCTGTCAGAACAATGCAAGGATATTGAGGAATGTGAGAGAAAGTACGATAGTTTCGGCATGCATAAGAAGATCAGAGAAATGACTGGTACAAAGAAGAAGACTCATAGTGGAATGGTGAATGATTCAGAAGGCAAGATTATAATAGATTTCAAACAAAAACTCACAAGATGGAAATAATACGTAAAAGAACTTTTTGACGACGAAAGAGAATTAATAACAGTGAAACGAGAAGAAATGAAGGGTTTAAGGATACTTAAACAAGAACTGGAATATGCTTTAAAAAACACCAAGGATGGTAAGACACCAGGGCCTGATGAAATACCGGTTGAAGTATTAAAACTTATTGATGGAGAAGTGATGAACATGATACTCGAGTTATTTAACAACATATATGATACTGGAATAATACCACAAGACTGGTTAAGGTCCACATTCATTTTAATACCTAAAAAATCAAATGTAAAAGAGTGCTCGGATTACAGAACGATTGCCTTGATGAGTCATATGCTTAAAGTTTTTCTAAAAATCATTCATAATAGAATTTTCCGCAAACTTGAAGAAGATATAAGTGAAACACAAATGGGCTTCAGGAACGGCCTTGGTACGAGGGAAACGCTCTTTGGTGTGGGCGTACTATTTCAACGGTGTTTGGATATCAATCAGGATGTATACGCCTGCTTTATAGACTTTGAGAAGGCCTTCGATAGAGTCCGACACGACCGACTGAGACAACTTCTAGTCGAAAAGAACATTGATGAAAAAGATATTAGAATAATAACTAATTTGTATTGGAATCAAACAGCACGAGTCAAGGTAGATGATGAAATGACTGAGGAGATCAAAATATGTAGAGGAGTAAGACAGGGGTGTATTCTGTCTCCTCTTTTGTTTAATTTTTATAGCGAAGTCATATTTAAAGAAGCTCTGTCGGACGTTAGTTGTGGTGTAGTGATCAACGGAAATACAATCAATAATTTGAGATACGATGACGACACAGTGATATTAGCAGACAATCTTACAGATCTGCAACGACTGATGGAACGCACTAACCACTACTGCAACAGCTACGGACTTACATTAAACCTCAGAAAAACTAATGGATGGTAATAACAAAAGATCCACACGCCAGGAATGATTTGGTTGTCAATAACACGGTTATAGAAAGGGTATCCTCCTATAAATACCTTGGAGCTTGCCTGGATCATACAGGCGATCAAACAAAAGAAATAAGAGCAAGAATAGAAATAGCTAGATCAGCATTTAACAAGATGAAAATATTTCTCTGTAGTCGTGACATAAATCTTGATCTGAGAGTGCGTATGCTGCGGTGTTATATCTTCTCCACTTTAGATATTATACGGAGTTGAGTCATGGACCATCAAGATGGGCAGCATTAAAAACATTGAAGCTTTTGAAATGTGGTGTTACCGTAGAATGCTACGTGTATCTTGGGTGGACCACGTGACGAATGCCGAAATTTTACGTCGGATCGGAAAAGGATGTGAAGTTGTACTTACTGTTAAAAGAAGAAAGCTTGAATACTTTGGCCATGTTATGAGAGGTGACAAATACTCGCTGCTGAGACTGATCATTCAGGGTAAAATCAGGGGTAAGAGAAGTATCGGTAGGCGCAGAATATCTTGGTTAAGAAATCTGAGGGAATGGTTCGGCTGCAGTTCCATCGACCTATTTAGGGCAGCCGCCAGTAAAATAAGAATAGCTGTGATGATTTCCAACCTCCGATAGGAGACGGACTTGAAGAAGAGGAAGAATAACTGTACAGGACGCCGCATTAGTGTGAGGAAGTCCAACTTACTCATTTGTCGTAAGAAATGCGAAAACAATTGTTTGGGGAAGAGGCCCACTGGAGCACAAATAATACCATGCTTCCAGTGGCGTACTGAGCATAGTTCCGCGGGTTCAAGGTAACCAGGGCCCGCTCTATCGCCCTTTTTCCTCATGTTGCTTCTAATTTGATGGTGACATTTTGAACTACACAAGTACACACTAGGAAATGTAACTGCTTATTAAATTTTAATTTTTGTGTAGGTACTTATATAGAAACGATGAGTACGTATTCATCAAAAAATTTGAAAACAAAATTTACTAAAGGGAACGTTTTTGTAAGGTTCCTTACTCGTTTTACCTGCTTAAACCAAAGCGCATATTTCAATACTTGGTTAACGAAAAACCGCCGCGCCGGTGCCTGCCTACACGTGCTAACACAAACACTTGTATTTTTTATATTTGCATGATCCATGAATAAGTTGTAAACTACAAAGTTTCAGAAATTCGTAAAATGAGATATTCAATGCAAGTTTTATGCGGTGGGTCATAAAAATAATCCCAAGACAATAGACAATGGTGGCAAGTTACTTGCCACGATATAGTCAGCATGTGAACAAGTCAATTTTGGGCTCAAATGGTACCTGGAGCATATTACATGAAATAATTTGTACATCCATGGTTAAGTTCACATATTTTATCCATGTTTCCATGACGGATCAATTTTAAAGTATTTTTACCCACATATTTTTATATTTTGGTGGTTAGCATGTTAGATCACGCAAACACTGATGATGATCGGTCATCTGATCGAAAACTAGTTCTGTTGTGATGTAGCCCTTTTTAGGGATTTTAACAAATATACCTTTTATAAAGGATTTTATCGTTTTTGAAGATATTCTTCTTTAGCGGCGAATCGATTGAGGGTAAAATTTGATTGATCCGCGCGCATGCGCACACCGACAGTATGGTATTAGTTGTTATACGGGCTCTGATTGGGTGTTGAAATTTTGAAATGATCTGTCAATAATTGTTCAATATGGAGGTTATCGGTAAACAAAAATATTGTATAATATTAGTTTTTATTGATGTGTGGACAGAAATAAAATCAAATTTATAATTATAGTCACTTTTTAAATAGTTTTGAAAAGCCGCAGGTACGTAATTCTAAATGTCTCAGTTGGAAATACCTAATAGTTTCAATACCTATCTATTTGGAAAATGTAAACAAAATAATGTAGTTACCTATTAGTAGGCAATGCTTTAATTTACATAATCTGATTACGAACAAACTTTCTACAAATCTTCATCTCATATATCGTTTTCTTACTCTATATTTTGTTGTATTTTATTTCGACAAAAATCAAACTAATGATTTTATTAAATTCATATAAATTTATGGTGTAAACGTTTAGTTTGTGTATATTCCCACATGACGTATACGAGAGTTTGGTGCAGTTTGAAATGGCGTCAACTTTCGTACGGCGCGGTAGACGTGAAGTGGGTTCAAGCCCCAAGCAAGTTATTATTTTTTTATTTTTTTTTTATAGATTTTATGATTGTAAGTATATTATTATATAATTTTTGAAGATATTCTTCTTTTTTGAAAGTGGTAGATAAGAAAGTTGGTTTGATTTTTAAATGAAATAAGTACAAATAACCTTTTAAGTATATTTACTTCGTTTAAATTACCTATTATATAATAGAAGAATATCTTCTTACGTGCGTACAAAGTACACACACATTCTTTTTTTTGCTTAAAATTAGTCAGTTTATCCATTTCCAGACTTACTTTGAACGTAATTTTTTTCACCCTCAAAAAGGGGTGAACTCACCCCCTCGGCAAAAGCACAAATCGGCACAATATCACTTTTTTTCTTTGACATGTTAGCTATGTGTAAGTCAAATTTCATGTCAATCCAAGTGGTTCTTTAAAATTTACAGCAAAAATGAGTGAGTAAAATTATTAAGAATAAAAAGGGTTCAAGGCAGGTTTTGTTTATATTCGAAATTATTAACTTGAATTTTTATAAATATATAATGTATATTTTATGATATGATGATTTATATGGTGTATTCCACGAATATACGTCTGTTTTAGTGTGCAACATAAGAAGTACGAAAGTATTTTGCTCTAATAAATAATACTCCAATAAACAACAATATAATTTGCAATTTACTTTCGTTCTTCATATTTTGCACAGTAAAATATTCGTTGTCGCGATAATCCAAAACAGACTTATATTCGTGGAATGGGGTATATTTATTGTGTATTAAAAACTTTAGATATACAATTTGTGTTTTTATTGGGCGGGCGGGCCCGCATCCCAACTGGTACCAGGGCCCGCCAATCTATCGGTACGCCACTGCATGCTTCTAGTATGGTCCTATTTTGCTGATCCTGATCCTACTAAAGAGTATTTTGTCAGTAGACGCAGCAACAAATTCAGAATTATGATTTCTTCGAATACGTTTTATTTCGAAATGAAGTAATTTTTCAGAAGAATGGTACTATAAACACAAATAATTTTGAACCAAAGTTGACCATTGAACTTCTGTATGTGAGGTGTTAATCCTCAAATTCCGAAGAGTCCTGTGTTGCCCTGGGTAATATCCAGGTATATTTGCTACATCATTGAGTATTTTTATTAATATGAAGTATAACACAACAGCTGCAAACATTTAAAGGGTTTTCACCCAAAACATTTTGGTGGCTCAGGCATGCTATTTTTTGGCTGTTAGTAACACTGATGATGGATTTCTTAAACCGAAAACGTTCTATGATTTAATTTAAGCCTTATTTAGGGAATTTTAAATATATCTTTTACAAAGGATCCCGACACAGAGAGGATAAAATATTGCTCGAAACAGCGGAGAAGAAAACCCTTCGAAAAATCGATGGTAAGACTATATGGACTCTATAGGACAGAGCTAGAAGTACAGATATACGACGGAGCTGCAAGGTGGATAACATTAATAACTGGGTAAGAAACAGAAGTATAGAATGGAATGACCACATAAGCCGAACGACAACAAATAGAGTAGTCAGGTCAGCGAGAGACGGTTCCCCAATAGGAAGAGGCTCAGTGGGAAGACCACGAAAACGATGGAACGACAACTTACTAGAGGCACATTGAATAAACAGAGACATATATATGCAAAAAGAAGAAGAATGAGACAAAGGATCTCGTATATTTGTTATTTATGGTATACAGCTAGCTACAGGAATTTTATTTTCCTCTGAATTTTGCAGATAATTTTCGCTATTACTAACTTCTACTCCACTTCACACTCTCACAAATAGTCAAACAAGATTGTTGTTAATATTTGGGCTGAAGTTCTTGGAAATTAAATCATCAGACTCTACTTTTTCGAGACATTTTCTGTACAACGAATTTCCGGAATTATTGAAAGAAGTACCGTTGAACCCGCATCAAAGAATAGGGATAATACATGACGGCGCTCCAGTACATCCCATTTTTTTAGTGAATGAGCATTTAAATGATATTTTTCCTGGAAGTTGGATTGGAAGGGGAGTTGATCTCCACGATCTCCATAGTGAAACAAGCTAGATTTTCTTCTATTGTTGTATAAAAGATAAGGTGTATAAAACACCAGCTGTAACTGAAGATGGTATGAAAGAGATAATTAGAAATGAATTTACGAAAGAAGATCTCTTACAAGAATAATATTGACGTTGACGGAGGCCATTTTGAATATTTATTATAAATTCAACGATTTTCTCGTTATTTTTGTCTTCACTTTATGTTGATTTGTTACTGGGCATAAAATTTAGATTTTTTATAATGATTGTAATGCAGATACTTATTATCTTCTCAGTTTAATTTTATCAAAGTTTTAACTAATTTGTTTTTAACACTTAATATGTTTTTTAACTAATATGTTTTTTAACTTTATATTAGAATAGTAACACATTAAGCATCAGTCTAGATTATTAGGTAAGTTTTGTTTTTAAATATTTTTGATTGAATGTTTTACCTTACAAAATTTCACCTAATAGTTGTTGCAATTAATTTTTGGCTCAGATTAAAGCAGTTATCTATAGAAAATGCTTAAAAAATAATGAAGTACCATAAATTATCATTTCATTAAAATACTAACAAAATACAGATCCATTTAAGAAAACTGAAATGTTTTTGGCAGAGCTCTAGTTTTTGGTAGCGGAATAAAGTTGATGTTAACCATTTCTTGTGGTAGAGAAATAAAGTTGATGTTAACAGTAATCATTCCTGTTTTATACCTCAACGTTTATGCCCGGTGGCCGGAAAACTCCTTTACAGTGAGTTCCGGCGCATGCGCGCATCTGATTACACTACTGACGCTGTATAATTTCAACAAGATGATGATCCATCTCATTTTGCTTTCACTGTCCGCAAAAGCCTGAATGAAATCTTCCCGGACCAATGGATTGAACGAGGTTCTCCAAATTGTCCTCCACCAATGCTTTGGCCACCAAGAAGTCCAGATCTAACAATATCGGACAATGAAGTGTCATGTTCAATTAAAGAGGAGGTTAGAAAGATAAGTTTCGAATGAGTAGGGGAAAGTTAGGTAAAGTGGAATAATTACCGATTCAAGCTTGTATCCCGGTAGAAGTATTCGTCTTAAAAGTTTGAGTTTATGGAAGAAGCCACTTACGTTATAGCCCTACGTAGTACTGTTAAGAAATTAAACTAATATATCACCACTTCGGAGAAAAACGTCAAAAGTAAAAGTGGTGTAATATTCCACTTTACCCGCCATATTGGAGGTAAAGCGGAATACAAAAACTTAAAATGAATTAATATTATTTATTCAACTAAGCATATAAACAGAGCTCAGGAACATTGAAAAACCCTCGTCTTAACTGTTTTGGTTCATTAATAATCATTTTAATGTCCTTAATGTTGTAATCTAATACATCATCTTTATTAGGCCATTTGAAATATTTTTGCGTCCTTTCCATACACTTTACAGACGCTGATTCACCTGATTTTGAAATTACTAAACCGGGAAATGTTTGTCCGTTGTACTCTACAGCTACATATATCCCTTCCTTAATATCTTCTGTTTTTATGGTAGGAATTTGAACTGGTAGGTCCAACTCTGAACCGCTGTCGGTGTCACTATAAATGCTGATGTTTGCATCATCTTCTTCTTCGCTGTCGCTTTGAAATAGTTGCTTCGTAACTTTCTTGGTTGGATTTTTTGGGGTCGGAGCCTTCAAATTCTTTAACTCTTCAATAAAAGGGGTAGAAGTTGCTACTACAGTTTTTCCTGATCGAGCCCTTTTCTTCGTTGGATTTTCGATATTTGAAGCGACCCGTGGGATAGGTAAAATATCCGCAGGACTAACAATAGTCTTATGGAGGAGAATGTCATTTGACACTGGAGTGGACGCTGATGGCAGGTTAGATGTAGCGAGTAGAGGCCCAGGACGATCAGTTGTATCTGCAGCCACGAAAACGTTTGGATCAGGTCTCTCAAACGGCCAAATACCCGTCTTCTTAAATCCTGAGATAGCTGTTGCCATACTAGCTGCCTTCAAGTAAGCTTCTCCGAAGAGAGGACCGACATCATGAATCGTCACAACTTTCCCCGGGTGGGTTCGCAGCCAAACTCGCACTGCCTGTTCATAGAAGGTCGACATGGGATACATAAATGATACGTCCAGTGGCTGAAGTCGATGTGTGCAATGTGGTGGTAGCACCAGGATGTCTACAAAGTTTTTCTTAGCAAGCTCTAAGACTTCAATGTTTTTTATGTGGGTTGAATGGCCATCTAAAATTAGTAAAACCCTGTCCTCGGAGGTAGGCTTCGCAAATTTAATAAAATGGTGAAACCAAGCCGTAAAGATTTCGGTCTGCATCCATTCAGAAGCATGCGTGAAAATTTTGGTATTCAGAGGAACTCCAATGTCGAATGTCAAGTGATGTCTCACCCGTGGAAAAATAAGAGCAGGAGGGATGTATTCCCCTGCAGCGTTGAAGCAAATTTCTGCAGTTGTAAGCGTACCTCTTTCAGCTGATGATAAAACTCCTACTTGCTTTTTCCCCTTTTTTGAAATAATCTTTGAAGGCTTATTTGGCACGGTAGAGATTCCGGTTTCGTCACAATTATAGATGCGGTTAGGTTTGTAGTTGTGTTTTTGGTATAAGTCTTCCAATAAATCAAAGAACTTTCCGACACTAACTGCGTTAAATGCTGACGCTCGCGCTGCTGACGTTTTCTCTGGAAGTCGAAGTGAAAGAACTGGGTGCCGTTTCATGAAACCAAGCAACCATACTTTACCAGCTTCTTTCTTCTCATTATTGAATCTATGTTCAATGTTATTTCGTATGGCAAACTCGTAGGTAAGATATTTTAAGTCAGAAATAGTTAGCCCAAACAGGCGTTCTTCCATTTTAAGAATATAGTCTACCAACATCCTCTCTTGATCTACCGTGAACACGCAACGGAATCGTCCAAGTTGCTTCACTAAACGTTCTTCTGGTGGTCGCTTTAATCTTCTAAAAAGAGTTGTCGATGGAATGTTATATTGTTTTGCAGAAGAATGAATTGATAAACCACCTTGACATGCAGTTAGAGCCTCAGCCATTGCCTTCTCGTCCCAACTCTGCTGCGAAGTCTTTCGTTTGTAAAAATTAGGCATGCTAAAAAAATGTTGTCATTTAATTACATTGTTAAACTTTTAGGAGGTAAAGTGGAACGTCATTCCGCTTTACCCGCATACGTTTCATTCCACTTTACCCGCATCAACATTTTTTCTGTACAAACACGATAGCTACTAACCAAACGTGCTAATAAGTTAAAGAAAGAGTATTTATGTCCACAAATAACCATTTTATACAATAGATAATAAATACGGTTAGAAAAACTTACCTGTTGCTGATAAGAAATTTCGTCTTAGTCACCAAATATTACAACTTTTTGTTAAAAAACAATGATCTTGTTTAACTCACATGAACATATCAATGAAAGTGCGCCATATTGAAGTAAATATTGCCAAATGTCAAAAGGTATATTGTGGTAGGAGTTACAACAAAAACCGCCAATTTTGAAATTAAATTTTAAGCTTATTCCGCTTTACCCACCCATTCCACTTTACCTACCTTTCCCCTACTTGCGAAACGGAGTTCGCCAAGCTTTTACGTCAGTGACTCCCGACTCTCGACATGCCCAGATGGATGAACATGTGGACATGGCGGAGCGTCATATAGTTAATAAGTAAATAATAAATAACTTACAAACAAAATTGTGTTAGTAATTTTTTCCTGTGTAGTATGAAAAAAAAACAATTCATTACTGCAAAGGGACTTTCCAGCCAACCAGTATAATGTTGAGGATTTGAGGGAACAAGTCTAAATTTTCTTGTTCAATGAGTTTTATAATCTCTGTACAAATATTATAAGGACTCTGAGAAATTTCCATTTTTCATGTTTTGTATTGAAAATTGTATTTCTGATTTACAAGAAAATTATCTTTGTCAGGTATATATTATGCTTGTTAATGCTTTGTGTTCTGTTATCTCCAAATAAGTTATGTATGTACTTCACCCATCTTTTGTTGCCTTTGTTCTGTTATTGTCTTCTTTCATGAGTATCTCTTTGGCATCCAGGGTGCTGTTCATTGTTGTTTTATCTGTTCTTTTGAGGTTTTCTTCGAATTTTTGCTATATTATTTTGAAACCGTTTCATATTGTGTCCGGATCTTCTGTTTCTTTACCTTCAGCTATTTTTTTTTTCATTTCTTACATTTTTCAATTTTATCATAGAGAACCATATTCTAATTTAATAATATGATGAAAAATTTTTGATTATGAAATATATATAATAATATATTTTTTAGTGTCTACACCACGTCTCAACCCACAAATTAATTTAACCACATATAAATATAATCATAAAATTGAAGAAAATACCCACTTCGATTGTTTCGTTATCTTGCCTCACTTGCTTGATTGTATTATACCGTAGAATTAAGATCGCCTTTCTTTATTGAATTAACGCAAAAAATCTAGGCTAAGTTGTTGGCCACAACAACTAATATTATTTTGCAAGCACTTATTGGAATCGCTTCCCCCGTGAGAAACTGTTGCAAATACAATCAGTAACGGCGAATTCTTGTTATTTAACAAACAATTAACCAATGGCTACCTTCATAGGCGTCGCTTGTCTTTTTTTTAATATTCAAAGATAAATTGTTTACTTTTATTTATCTGAAGTAGCTCGGGAGGCGAAAAGGAGCAGTGACCAATGGGCAAGAAAACAGAATTACTATAAGAGTAAATACGAGCACCTAATAAGAGATAAGCAGAAGAAGCTAGGTAAATGGCAGAAGCATTTTAGGTAGCTGCTTAATGAAGAACCGGATAGAAGTGAGAAGCACTTATTGGAATCGCTTCCCCAGTGAGAAACTGTTGCAAACACAATCAGTAACGGCGAATTCTTGTTATTTAAGAAACTATTAACCAATGGCTATCTTCATAGGCATCGCTTCTCTTTTTTTAATATTCGAAGATAAATAATTGTGTATTTTTTTTATCTGAAGTACATCAAATATTTGGATTATCAGGTGTCTATAATTATTACTCGAGTCATCAGAGATAATAATGTCACCGAACCTCTAAAAATCATATGAACCAGCTGAATTTTGCTGAGAGTGTCAATTTTAGGAGCCCAAAAAGGTGCAAAAAAGTTTGTCACTCCTATCGGGTTTCCCCCTAAAACGCCCCGCGAGATAAGTGTTGGGAAACGGAAAATATCGATTTACCAAGAATCTATACGCCGTAGAAAAAAATGTTTCAAATAGGATATGCAGCTGATATAATTCTGAACAAAAATGTATATTAGCACTTTTTATGTAAAAATAACGGTACTCTCAGAAACAACACTTAAACCAATGGCGATTTTTAATGTCAGTTACTCGCGCGACATAAATTTAAATAAAATTTGTTTCAATTCGACGGTAAAAATTGGATATCTGGTGAGGAGTGCAGCTTTCGTATGCAATGAAGTCCTTTTCTATAAAGCTGTTAAATAAAAGTTGCGCGATTTTTGCAATGTTTTACCTTTTGCAATGAAACAACTGGTAACAAAATTAAGAAGAGCCGAAATTAATAAAACAAATATAAGAATTAACTGACGAAATTACAAAAGCAATTCACTTCACTTACAGTACGGTAATTTTCAACTATAAATTCTCCCACAAAAGATATAATAGTATATTATTCAACGAGCATGTAATGATGGCTATTACTCACAATGATGAAGTTTGCGACACGAGCCATTGGAGAGTGTCGTAATTCATCAGAGTGAGTAATAACCATTACAAGCAAGTAGAATACTATACTTTTTCTACGACCTTTTTTTATTTGGATTAGTAGAAAAATATAATTATCAACTACTAACATTATTTAAAACGAAATATTTTGTTTTCATAAGAAAATATATTTTATATAACTATAACAACACTGTTAGAATTACATTCGTTGAGCTTATAAAACAGTCAAAAAGTTGTCATTATGTCATGGAATGGCGGTGGCTTTTAAAAATAAGACATATTTAAGGCAATTACATGAAAAAGAAGGTGTGCTCTCAATTAAAATCTATTGTAAAATGAACAGTAAGTAAAACAGAATTTATTGATATGAATTTCATATCCGTAAGTCCTTTTACGAAATTAATACCGATTGTTTATTGTTTACCTTTTAATAACGTCAATCTTAAAATGTCAAATGTTGAAATTTAAACGTAAAAAATATAAATGTAGTAATGAAACAAAGACTTACTCACAATCATTTAATTATACTTTGACGACCGGTTTCGATCTCTACATTATTCAGATCATCTTCAGGTCGGCGTTACAAGTAGTTAAATGCTACAATTAAAGATAACCAGAGTTAGAACATTGTCTGGTTGCACAAATGTTAATAGAAAGCTAAATTCGAAAACATTTTTTGAAATAACGGTTTGCAACTGTTGACATTTCAGAAATGCGATACATACAAATGCACACTTATGAGTAACAGATACTCATAAGCATGTATAAGCAAATGGATGCATGCAGTTTATGAATATTTGTTGGAAAAGTTAAAAATAAATTTTTTTAAAAAACTAATTAAAATATTAATCAAAATTAAATATTCTTCCAAAATTCAAAAATAATAATAATAAATAGTAATATTGCTCTGATCTACTTACATGCCGTTACAAGAGATGCGTTGCAACTTAGTTGTTAACATGTTAATACGTCCAACTTTTGCTAATAGGTTAGCTGGGAGAGGAATAGGGCAAACAGACATGTTACGTAGGTCAAAACACAGTAAATTTTTTGACATTTGAATGGATCCTGAAGGAAGATGCGTGCTGTGAAACAAAGGATGTTGTGTTAGACAGGAGGAAGACAATGCTCGAGTGGATGTGTTTTAAATGTAGCTAAGTTTGAAATCACTTTATTGTAGACTCTTGTACTAATGTGATGGTCTTTGCTCGTTGATGTTTTGCGATATGGGCAGAGGTCAAAGTATGGGAAATGACAAATAGGAAAGTATTTAATTAAATTAAATTAAAATGTCTTGTTCCCGGTCAAAGGACTAAGGGATGTCACAAATTTAATAAATTGTAGGTGCCAAACACTTTGAAATCTATGAAATGTATAGAAATTTCTCTTGCATGCAACGCATCTCTTGTAACGGCATGTAAGTAGATCAGAGCAATATTACTATTTATTATTATTATTTTTGAATTTTGGAAGAATATTTAATTTTGATTAATACTTTAATTAGTTTTTTAAAAATTTTAAAAAAATTTTTTTTTTTTAACTTTTTCAACAAATATTCATAAACTGCATGCATCCATTTGCTTATACATGCTTATGAGTATCTGTTACTCATAAGTGTGCATTTGTATGTATCGCATTTCTGAAATGTCAACAGTTGCAAACCGTTATTTCAAAAAATGTTTTCGAATTTAGCTTTCTATTAACATTTGTGCAACCAGACAATGTTCTAACTCTGGTTATCTTTAATTGTAACGCCGACCTGAAGATGATCTGAATAATGTAGAGATCGATACCGGTCGTCAAAGTATAATTAAATGATTGTGAGTAAGTCTTTGTTTCATTACTACATTTAATATGAACTCACATATGCAACCCATTCAATATTTGTAAAAAATATACTAACCCACTGTTAAAGTACTAAATCCTTAAACTCCAGGCTGTGGGTGAAAAATAGGTCGATTTCAGGATATAATTCAGGAATTTTTGAAACCTATCAGGTGTTGTAAAGGACTATGCCAGGAGTAACTTCTACTAAAATGTGACCAAAAATATTGTGAGCTTTTTTATTTATTGCGATTTTCATTTGTTAAATTTGCAATTTTTAAAGATTATTAATTTTGCAGCTTAGGATATTGATTCTAGAAAAACTTTTTAATAGAAAGTTGTAGTAAATTAGAAAACCTACAATTTGAGCTATAATAAGTTTAATTTCGTTTATTGGTTATTGCAAAACAGCCTGCGAAAGGTCCAAAATGGCCGTTTTTTACAATTGCGTTATTTATTGTACAAATTATTTTTTTTATTTTTTAAAGATTTAAAATGAAGATCTTTCAACTCCAAACATAAAAAAAAATTGTAAGGCCGGATTAACAAATTTGTTGCTTAGATATTATAAATTGATTATCCCAAGAGGTCAAATGTCGAAGGCTATAACTTTTTGAAAAAAAATCATAGAGAGTTGGTGAAACATCCAATCTCCTTCTAAAGAGTCATGCTTTCATAATCTGATGTAAATAAATGCGTAAAACATTTTTAAATCTCTAATTTTTGGGTTTGAAAATAAGGGGCCAAATTTCGTTATAAACATTTAGAGCTGAAGCGGCCCTGTACATCCTATGAGTTTCGAACTTGTAGATTATTGTTTCTGAAGACAAAGCAAAGATTTATAAAAAAAAATAAAAAAATTCTACGACCAACTGAAGCCGAGCTAAATGTTAGGTTTGAAAATAAGGGGGCAAATTTCGTTATAAACATTTAGAGCTGAAGCGGCCCTGTACATCCTAGGAGTTTCTAACTTACAGATTATTGTTGCTGAGGATGAAACGAAGATTCATAAAGAAATAAAAATTTTCTACAACCAACTGAAGCCGAGATAATTGTTTCTTTTTTCTTAAATCGTAGTGCCTTTATTTATAAAAATTAATAAATTATTTTACAGTCATTGACTAAAGACAGACTTATATTATCTTAATATAAAAATTATTATAAAATAGAGTTACCTTTAATTATTAAAATTATTTTTAAAATCGGTGCTTTTGCGAGCGGCCGAATTTCGCAAACCGCCCGGCTCGCTTCAAATCTCGGAAAATTTTTAAGTAACTTGTATTAAATTTTGACCGAAAACAATTTAATAATATTACCATTATAATATAGTCTATTTACCACTGTATTTGTTTTTCTTGATAAACCTTTATATGTGAAATCTCATTCCTGAAAAAATAATATTACAAAAATGATACATATATATGAAATATATAACTATATTTTTAATTTTTTCATTTTTATATAAATGTAATAATAATAATGTTACTTCTTATTATACAATATAAAACTTTTTCTTCTTGTAGTGACTATCCGTTTTGGATGTTGGCGACCATCATGGCAATCTGTACTTGCACACTAAATCGGTACTGCTGCTCTAAAAAGATTTGTAGTTGTTGTGTTGAACGACGTACGTAAATTTTCTAGCAAGGTAATACTTCGCCTTCCTGGTTCTCAGTTTCCAAATGGGGTTTACCAAATTGCCATGTCGCCAACATCCAAAACAGATAGTCACTACAAGAAGAAAATGTTTTATATTGTATAATAAGAAGTAACATTATTATTATTATATTTATATAACAATGAAAAAATTAAAAATATAGTTATATATTTCATATATATGTATCATTTTTGTAATATTATTTCTTCAGAAATGAGATTTCACATATAAAAGTTTATCAAGAAAAACAAATACAGTGGTAAATAGACTATATTATAATGGTAATATTATTAAATTGTTTTCAGTCAAAATTTAATACAAGTTACGTAAAAATTTTCCGAGCGCGCGGATTTGAATCGAGCCGGGCGGTTTGCAAAATTCGGCCGCTCGCAAAAGCACCGATTTTAAAAATAATTTTTAATAATTAAATGAAACTATATTTTATAGTAATTTTTATTTTAAGATAATATAAGTCTTTCTTTAGTCAACGACTGTAATATAATTTCTTAATTGTTATAAATAAAGGCACTACGATTTAAGAAAAAAGAAACAATTATCTCGGCTTCAGTTGGTTCTAGAAAATTTTCATTTTTTTATGAATCTCCGTTTCGTCTTCAGCAATAATAATCTGTAAGTTAGAAACTCATAGGATGTACAGGGCCGCTTCAGCTCTAAATGTTTATAACGAAATTTGCCCCCTTATTTTCAAACCCAAAAATTATCTCGGCTTCAGTTGGTCGTAGAAATTTTTTATTTTTTGTAAATCTTCGTTTTGTCTTCAGCAACAATAATCTGTAAGTTAGAAACTCATAGGATGTACAAGGGCCGCTTCAGCTCTAAATGTTTATAACGAAATTTGCCCCCTTATTTTCAAACCCAAAAATTAGAGGTTTAAAAATGTTTTACGCATTTATTTATATCAGAATATGAAAACATGACTCTTTAGAAGGAGGTTGGATGTTTCACCAACTCTCTATGATTTTTTTTCAAAAAGTTATAGTCTTCGACATTTGACCTCTTGGGATAATCAATTTATAATATCTACGCAACAAATTAGTTAATCCGGCCTTAGGATTTTTTTTTATATTTGGAATTGAAAGATGTTCATTTTAAAGCTTTAAAAAATAAAAAAAAAGATTACTTTTACAATAAATAACGCAATTGTAAAAAACGGTCATTTTGGAACTTTCGCAGGCTGTTTTGCAATAACAATAAACAAAATTAAACCTATTATAGCTCAAATTGTAGGTTTTTTAATTTACTACAACTTTCTATTAAAAAGTTTTTCTCTAGAATCAATATCCTAAGCTGCAAAATTAAAAATCTTTAAAAATTGCAAATTTAACAAATGAAAATCGCAATAAATAAAAAAGCTCACAATATTTTTGGTCCCCTTTAATAGAAGTTATTCCTGGCATCGTCCTTTACAACATCTGATAGGTTTCAAAAATTCCTGAATTATATCACGTTTTTTCACCCACAGCCTGGGGTATTAAACATTTTTCAAATTTAATTGTTCATATAAATTACAATGATTATTTTATTAAATAAACAAGTTTAGGGCCGGTTGTTCGAACGCTAATCAACAATGATCATTATCAAATAATTAATTACTGTCAATGTCAATTGTTAAAACATAATTAACTACAATTCTGAGACTATAATCAATTAATATAACAATAATTATTAACATAATTAATAATAAATCTCATAATTGTAATTAATTATGTTTTCAGTGACCCAAACAAAGTTGACATTGACAGTTTTGGTGACAGTAATTAAATATTTAATAATGATCATTGTTGATTAGCGTTCGAACAACCGGCCCTAAGTAATTTTATTTGCTAATAGGTATATTAAAAGTGCCATGCACCACTTGAATCTAACTTCAACCCGTGAGTAATGACCCGCGAGTAACTTCAGCCCGTGAGTAATGAATTATTACTCACGGGTAAAGTAATGGGTGTTATTATCTATTCAAAAATAGCGAATAATGAGTATATTATTAAACGGTCGTAGAAAAAAATAATTTAAAAGGAAAGGAGATAGGTCTGGATCCCGCGTATGAAAAAAAAGTTGATTAATAGCAAGCTGAAAATTTGTTAAGAGCTTAAGGGTATCTAGTCGGATAAACTTTGATATATGGGAACACTGGAACAGGAGTAGTTTTAATTGTGGAACAGGTTAAAAATTTGGAACGATCAGACCACGAAAACGGCACATTTATTTTGTCCGACAGAATAGACTTAAACTCTCCGAACAGAGATTAAACTCTCATGCAAAAATCAGACTGCTATTTATCACCTGTCATAATTCCTGTCATTTGACATATTCTACATGTTCCACTCATTAAAACGCCCATTTGGTGATAAATAGCAGTCTCATTTTTGCATGAGAGTTTAATCTCTGTTCGGAGAGTTTCAGTCTGTTCTGTCGGACAAAATGCATGTGCCGTTTTCGTGGTCTGACCGTTCCAAATTTTTAACCTGTTCCACAATTAAAACTTCCCCTGTTCCAGTGTTCCCATATATCAAAGTTTGTCCGACTAGACACCCTTAAGTTATTAACAAATTTTCAGCTTGCTATTAATCAACTTTTTTTTCATACGCGGGATCCAGACCTAAGATAACATAAACTAAGAAGTAGAACCTTAAATTGCAAATAAAGAGATCTCCATAAAATAAAAAATTATAATAGTACATTGAAATGTTACATTTTTAGGCCTTAGCTTGCATTTGTTTGTGGGGTCGCCATCTTGGAAAAAAGGTGCAAATGGGTTTCGCGCTGTATCTCGTAAACTAGCAAACTGACAAATTTAATGAAACATAAAATGCAGCCAATTAAATTTTCTACAATTTTATTTCTATTACTTTTTATCGTCAAGTGACCAACAAAAAAGTTATAAACAAAAATAAGTGAAAATTTTGTAACAAGTTTCCTTTTGGAGTTTATAACTTTTTTCAGTTCATTTTACAATAAAATGACATCACAGTAATTTGGAATAAGATTTTTCAACGAACAATTTCCACTATAAAGTTGTTTGATTTACAAGAGCAGTTGCCGCTAGGGCATCTATGCCATTTCGTTCGTTGCAATTCGGGACTGCACGCTGGGGTTTGTTTTGGTTGGATCAGGGAGAGCAGCATATGTGCCTCCTGATGAGAGACTAATAAGTTTCGAAACCGGTAGAGGTGCTTGCAGCACTCTCTGATTGGACTGGAATATGGTTCGGCTGTATTTTCGTTTTGCAACGAAATTGAAAATGGTTATTCATTTTTGATTTACATTTACTCTGTGTGGAGTATGAAGGGAACCAGTCTCGTTGGAACTTTACCGCGCTGAGCAGATGTGACGTGAATTGTAAATTGTAGAATTCCCTCATCTTCCTTAGTCTCAGCATCCGTATGGCTTGCAAATTGTAGAAGCCTCGGAGGTGTAACCAGAGAAGGTTCCCATTGTTTTCATTCTGGTGGGATATGTTATATGCCATTAGAGTGAAAACTTAGTCTTTTGCTAGCAGTTGCCGCTAGGGCATCTATGCCATTTCGTTCGTTGCAATTCGGGACTGCACGCTGGGGTTTGTTTTGGTTGGATCAGGGAGAGCAGCATATGTGCCTCCTGATGAGAGACTAATAAGTTTCGAAACCGGTAGAGGTGCTTGCAGCACTCTCTGATTGGACTGGAATATGGTTCGGCTGTATTTTCGTTTTGCAACGAAATTGAAAATGGTTATTCATTTTTGATTTACATTTACTCTGTGTGGAGTATGAAGGGAACCAGTCTCGTTGGAACTTTACCGCGCTGAGCAGATGTGACGTGAATTGTAAATTGTAGAATTCCCTCATCTTCCTTAGTCTCAGCATCCGTATGGCTTGCAAATTGTAGAAGCCTCGGAGGTGTAACCAGAGAAGGTTCCCATTGTTTTCATTCTGGTGGGATATGTTATATGCCATTAGAGTGACAACTTAGTCTTTTGCTAGCAGTTGCCGCTAGGGCATCTATGCCATTTCGTTCGTTGCAATTCGGGACTGCACGCTGGGGTTTGTTTTGGTTGGATCAGGGAGAGCAGCATATGTGCCTCCTGATGAGAGACTAATAAGTTTCGAAACCGGTAGAGGTGCTTGCAGCACTCTCTGATTGGACTGGAATATGGTTCGGCTGTATTTTCGTTTTGCAACGAAATTGAAAATGGTTATTCATTTTTGATTTACATTTACTCTGTGTGGAGTATGAAGGGAACCAGTCTCGTTGAAACTTTACCGCGCTGAGCAGATGTGACGTGAATTGTAAATTGTAGAATTCCCTCATCTTCCTTAGTCTCAGCATCCGTATGGCTTGCAAATTGTAGAAGCCTCGGAGGTGTAACCAGAGAAGGTTCCCATTGTTTTCATTCTGGTGGGATATGTTATATACCATTAGAGTGAAAACTTAGTCTTTTGATAGCAGTTGCCGCTAGGGCATCTATGCCATTTCGTTTGTTGCAATTCGGGACTGCACGCTGGGGTTTGTTTTGGTTGGATCAGGGAGAGCAGCATATGTGCCTCCTGATGAGAGACTAATAAGTTTCGAAACCGGTAGAGGTGCTTGCAGCACTCTCTGATTGGACTGGAATATGGTTCGGCTGTATTTTCGTTTTGCAACGAAATTGAAAATGGTTATTCATTTTTGATTTACATTTACTCTGTGTGGAGTATGAAGGGAACCAGTCTCGTTGGAACTTTACCGCGCTGAGCAGATGTGACGTGAATTGTAAATTGTAGAATTCCCTCATCTTCCTTAGTCTCAGCATCCGTATGGCTTGCAAATTGTAGAAGCCTCGGAGGTGTAACCAGAGAAGGTTCCCATTGTTTTCATTCTGGTGGGATATGTTATATGCCATTAGAGTGAAAACTTAGTCTTTTGTTTGATTTAATTTATTTATCTATGTTTTACAGTGCTCCAAACTTAACCAAACTTAACCAGTGTAAAACCACTGTTTTACAGTGCTCCATTAAGTTGGGTTAACACCCAACTTAATGCTCATAGGAATACAATAAAAACAAAACGTTAGGCTTACTTTTCTATCTATATATTTTTTTATTCATACAATTTATTATGATCCTAATATTCCTATGCTATTATTAGCCTATTTTTGACTCTTTTTTCCAGCCACCTTTGAGGTAGAGTCTGGAGGCGCGTTTTATTTTGTGGTATTCCTAGTTAAGTAGGCCTAATCCACGGACAATTTCTAAACAAAATAATATTTTTTATTATTATACATTGAAAAAGTAAAATAAAAAGGAAAAATTCCTCTCATTGGCTGTATACCATAATAAAAAATTTACTAAAGAAGTAAAACTTCTCTTGTAGGTAGATGGTATATAAATTGATTAAAATTTTTCTAAAAGATCCAAGTTGGATTAAAGTGGGTACATCGCTAGTACAAAACAACAAACGTTTTCAGACTAATCAGTCCATCATCAGGTTGAAGTAGTTAGGTCGAAGGACCTTAACAAAGTTGACCATAAGTCGATGTTAAAAGAATACAAATAGACTATAATGGAGTCCTCATCTTGGCTTCAAACTGACTCTAGTTTGAAGCCAGCCTCTTCAATCATTTTGAAGCCAAGATAATGACTCCATTATAGTCTAATTGTATTCTTTTAACATCGACTTATTGTCGACATTGTTGTAGCCGAAATGGCTTAATTTTTGTAATGTTAAGGCCCTTCGACCTAACTATGTAGCTAGTTCCAACTACTTTGGATCTGAAGTTTCAACCTGATGATGGACTGATTAGTCCGTTTGTTGTTTTGTACTAGTGATGTACCCACTTTAATCTAACTTATATCTGTATAGAAAATTTTTAATAAATTTATATACCATCTACCTACAAGAGAAGTTTTACTTCCTTAGTAAACATTGAAAAGGGTCTAACGTAGTTATAGTAGGGGAGGAAATTATGCTGAATTTGCAGTCACTCGAGCGTTATGGGGACCTATTGGGTTGTGATTACTAGGTCCTAAAACCAAAAAAAGTTTAGTAAAGTTTTCCATTTTAGAGGGGACTTTCCATTTTTTAATTTAATTTTCCATTTCCAACAATCGTTTTTTCTGATATAGCGCCGTCTATCCATAATTAGAAAAATATCTCGAATAAAAGTTGCTTATTTTTACGTAAAGGATCCAAATCTGCAATAAAAATTTGGGGCTCCTATTTAAGATTTTAAAGTAACCTCCCACCCCACCTCCGTGGTGGTCCCTGTTTGGTACCATTCGATAGATTTTTCAAAAATATTGAACAAGTATATTTAACAGTTTTTCGATCTGATGTTCATTTCGCGAAATATTGCGGGGTTCGTATTTAAAATTTTAAATTTATCCTCCACCCCTCTCCATGGGGGGTCGTATTTGGTATCATTCAATCTTCTTCTTCTTGCTGACCTTGTTTACAGCTGACCTAAAAAGTTCATTAGTGATGCAGCCAAACCACTCTCTCAAATTCCGCAACCATGACATTCTTCTACGGCCTGGATTCCGTTTTCCTTCTATTTTTGCTTGCATTATATTTTGAAGTAATGCGTATTTATGACCTCTCATCAGGTGACCCAAATATTCGAGTTTTCTTCTTTTTATCGTTAAAAAAAATTCTGGGGCTTTTCCTGTCCTTCGTATTACTTCAAGGTTTGTGATTCTTTCAACCCAACCTATTTTCAGCATTCGACGGTAGCACCACATCTCGAAACTTTCAATATTTTTTATGTTTTTCTGTTTAAAAGTCCAGGCATCTACACCATATGATAGCGTGTTAAATACGTAGCCTCTTAGTATTCTTAGTCGTAGAGGGATGCTTTTATTTCTGTTGCAGAAGACTTTTCTCATCTTTATGAAGGTGACCTTGGCAATTTCGATATGTCTTATTTCATTGTTTTGGTCTCCGGTTTCGTTTATTACAATTCTCAAGTATTTGTAACTTGATACTTTTTCAATTTGAATGCCGTTTATAAATATGTACTAATATGTGTTGGTTGTGTCATGTTTTTACTGAAGACCTTATACTTGTTTTTTTTTATATTAATGTTTATGCCATAATTGTTGCAAGCAATATTTATGGTTGTAAGTAATCGATGTAATTCTTCTACTCTTCTTGCAACTAGTACAGTGTCGTCCGCGTATCGAATATTATTTGCAACCTCTCCATTGATTACGATTCCTTCATTTACTTGCAAAAGGGCTTCCTGGCAGATGCTTTCACTACATACATTAAATAGCAGTGGTGACAAAATGCATCCCTGTCGCACTCCTCTACGTATTTCTATTGCTTTTGATGTTTTGATATTTATTATGCTTATATATATTATGCTTATATATATTAATTAATATATATTATGCCTGAAATTGTCAAATTGACGTCGAAGTACTTATCAAAGTTTTTTAGAAGAAAATTGATTTTTTAGTTACTTTGGAAGCTGTAAAGGTGCAAGAGAATATATTTATATCAAAATATATATAGTAATTATTATTACGCAAAGAAATAGTGAATTCCTCACTGAAAGAAAACTATATTAGTACATGGTGATAAACATAGATATCAAAATCTTTATTTGATCTCGTTTAGTATCCTTTTTTAGTGATTTAATTGACCATAATATAAAGGATTACATTTATATCCAGATAAAGGTAAAAATTGTTAGTGTTCAAGAAACCAGTGAAGCTCTTACTGAAGAAGTGACACAAATAGACGTCAAAACTTTAATAAAATCTGTTGATATCCCGTTAAGAGAATCCCGTTAACGGTCTCAAATCATACGAAAGTGTGAAACGAACTCTCCTTGATGATCCCATCAACTAGTTGTAATATATATAAACGTTAACCCCATGGAGGAGGATTTTATAACAGGCATCCAAATTCAAATAGGTTAGAACATTTCTATTTATTTTAGTAAGAACATCTGTGTATGTATCCTGTATTTCTTTAGTGTTAGTAGTTAGTACTCCTGCCACCTCCACGTGGTTAGGGGGCGGGCAACCACTCCACTGCCATAAGTCGGGGTCCTCCCACAATAAGCTCAGTGGTAGGGCTAAGAACACACTGAAGAAATTGTAGATAAAAAAGTGGAAAAAAATGGGAGATAAAAAGAAAATTATAATAATAATAATGAAATATTAGATAATAGTATTGTAGATAATAATATAAATTATACTGAATTAAATATAAATTTGAATGAAAATATTGATAATACTAAAACAAAAATTAAAGACTTACTTGACTTCATTGAAGGTGAAATGGAAATAGGTAAAAGATTAAGTAAAATAGGAAAAGATGATTTAAAAAATAGAATAATGTTATTAGCAATGGAATATGGAAATATGGAAGGACAAATAAAAATATTAAAAGAAGAAAATAATAGACAAAGAATAGAATATGAAAAATTAAGAAAAGTAACACAAACACAAGAAACGAAACAAACATATGCTGCAATAACATCAAAACCAATAAATAATAAAACTGAAAATCAAAAACTAATAGAGACACAAAAACAAATAAACACTCTTTTTATAACAAGTGAAACAGCACAAACTGGAAGAAAAGTACAAGAAGAACTTACGAAAGTTCTAGATCCAGAAAAAAATAAATTAAAAATAAACAAAATGAGAACATCAGGAAGAGTATTAATAATTGAAACTCCAACACTAGAAGACATTGAAAAAATAAAAAATAATGAAAAAATAAAAGAAAAATTTAAATGTGAACTTCCAAAAAAAAGAAAACCACTAGTAATAATGTATGATTTACCAAGCAACGAAAAAGAAGAAATTATATTAAATAAAATATATACTCAAAATTTTGAAAATATAACAAAAGAAGACTTTACAAACAATTGTAAATTAAAATTTAAGACAGGACCAAGAGAGAAATCTACGGTCCATTATGTATTAGAAGTATCACCTGATATAAGAAAACAATTAATAATAAATAAAACATATGTTGGTTTTACAAGTGTAAACACAAAAGATTACATAGTGGTAGCAAAATGTAATAAATATAATGATCTAGGACACGTAAGCAAACACTGTAATAAAGAAACAACATGTAACCATTGTGGTGAAAATCACGAAAGAAAAAATTGTAATAAAACAGGACAGCCAAAGCTATGCATACCTTGCAAACACAGAGGAAAACAATGTAATAAAGAAAATAAAAATTGTACAACTTATGCTCTACTTTTAAATCGTCTAATTCAAAAAACAGACTATGGTGCATAAATATTATTTAAAATTTAATTAAAATTAAAATTAAAATGAAAATTAAAACTAAATTTGAAATTAAAATTAAATTAAAATTAAATTTTATAACATTAAAAATTAATATAATAAAAAATAAAAAATTTCAAAAACATAAAAACCAATGTGATGCAATGGTTAAAAACAGAGTCATGAGAACAAAAAATCATACTTTAAATGCTAAAAATACAAAAAATATAAATCATAATATAAAACAAAAATACTTTAAAAATAATAAAAATTATTGTATCAGAGAAGAGGGAATAAACTCAGATAAAATAATTAAAAATAATAAAATACACAGATATGGTGATAAAATACTAAAAATGAAAATTTATTCGATTCTAATAAACACGGAAACCAAAATGAAATTAATAAAAAAAAAAACAAACCAAATTAATTAATGACAAACAAAACATTCAATATAAAAATAGGACAAATAAATGGTATGAGAAGTATCACAGTACTACATGAAATAAGAAAAACAGCAGAAGAAAATAGTCTTGATATGGTTTGCATTCAAGAACCATACACAAGACTAGGAAAAATTCAACACATGCCAATTAATGCACAATGTGCAAGCATAGGAGAAAATCCAATGGCGGTAACCGTATTATTCAATAAAAATATGAGACTTCTAATTCTAAAACAATTTAGTGATCGACACTGTATCTGTGTAGAATTGCTAACAAAAGCAGGTAAATTTATCATAGCTAACCTATATTGTCAGTTCTGTGAAGATATTGATGAATACGTGGAAAAGATAAGAGCTATATTTATAACGTATAGAGAGGAAAAAGTTATAGTTGTAGCAGACGTAAATGCAAAATCAATATTGTGGAATTCAACTCAAACAGATCAAAAAGGATTATTAGTAGAAGATATGATTAATGAACTAGAGTTGATAGTACACAATAAACCAGGAAACCCACCAACTTTTCAAAACAGAGCTGGTGCGGCTAGCAATATAGATATAACAATATCAAATGTTGCAGTAGCACACCTAGTTAAGGATTGGAAAGTGATGGAGCATGCAACAATAAGTGATCACAACCTTATAACTTTCAATCTTAATAACCTAAATCCACGTAATACGGAAATATCTTCGGTAAGATACAATATAGGTAAAGCAAATTATGAACTATTAAAGTCTGAGTTTCGACCACCTTGTCTGGTACAAAGGGGATCTAATATAAATATTGCAACAAAAGAATTAACCAAACAAATTAAAAAAGCAATGGATATAGCAATACCAAAAATAAAAGAAAATAGTAAAGTAAAAAACTCAGCCTGGAAGGAAAACCTCACAAGAATGAGAAGCAGAGTTAGATATGCGCGAAAGCGATATCAACGATGTGGTATCTATCTTGAGAGGCAAATCCTTCTAGGTGAGTATAGAAGACTAAAACAAGAATATAAACAAGAAATAAAAATAACAAAAGCTAAAAGTTGGGAAACCTTCGTATCAAGACACTTAGAATTAGATATGTGGGGAATACCATATAAAATAGTTTCTAAAAAAATTAGATGTCCGACAATGCTTTCTACTTTAAAAAAAGAAGATGGAACATTTACAGAAAGTTGGGAAGAATCGGCTGAAACATTACTTAATGTATTATTACCTCCAGATAAATTAGAAGGAGAAACAGTAGAACAAAGAAATATAAGAGAAGAAATGATACAAGAATACCAAATAGAAGAAGAAAGAGAAATAGAGGAATTCACAGAAGAAGAAGTATATGAAAGTATGAGAGAAATGAAAAGAAAGAAGGCACCTGGACCGGATAATATTCATGTTGAAATACTTCAAGCATTGTCGGAACAAATAATTCCAGTACTAACATCATTATATAATGAATGTCTTAGACAAAGAAGGTTTCCCAATAATTTTAAACAAGCAGAAGTTATAATAATACATAAAGGGGAAGATAAAGATCCTGCCTTACCGAAATCATATAGACCGGTATGTTTATTGAATACAATGGGAAAATTACAAGAAAAATTACTATGTAAAAAATTAAATCAAATAAGAACAGAAATTGGATTACATCCTGGTCAGTATGGTTTTAGGAAAGGTAGATCAACAGAAGATGCAATAAATAAAGTATTTGAAATAGTAAACGAAAGCATAAAAAAGTATGTTTTAATGATCTTTATAGACGTGTCTGGGGCTTTTGACAATCTTTGGTGGCCGTCATTCTTTGAAAGACTTCGAAGAATGAGATGTCCAAAGAATCTGTACGGAAGTCTCAGAAACTACTGTCAAGACCGATATGCAAGCCTAAGCTGTCCAACAGGAAAAAAGACAAAACATATCACAAAAGGATGTCCACAAGGATCAGTTTGTGGACCTATGTTCTGGGATGTAATGCTAGAGGAACTGTTGGAACAATTGACTATAGATCCTGAAGTGCTTGGAAGCATAGCATATGCAGATGATTTGTTGTTGATCATAGATGCAAACTCAAGAAGAGAATTAGAAAATAAATCAAATGAAGTATTAATAAGAGTAAATGATTGGATGAATAAAGTAAAATTAACAATATCAGATTCAAAAACAACATATAGTTTAATAAAAGGAAATTTAGAAAGAGATCCAATTATAAAAATTAGAGGGAAAACAATAAAAAGAAAAATGGAAACAAGATATTTAGGTATTATAATAGACGAACAAAAATTATTTACAAAACACATGAATTGTGTCTGTGAAAAGGCAACAAAGATCATGCATAGCATTGCTAGTCTAGCACAGAAGGAATATAGAATTTCGTTCCGACAGATGAGAATATACCTAAGTACAATACTTGCATCAATTGTAGGGTACGGTTCAAGTGTATGGGCACATAGATTAATAAATAAAAAAAACGCAGAAAAATTAAATAGAGCTCAGAGAGGATTTCTTGTAAGAATGACGGGAGCATTTGGAACAACTGCAACACAGGCACTCACAGTTTTAACTGGAGTAATGCCAATGCATTTAGAAACACAAAAAAGAGCATGTAATTATTGGCTAAAAAAAGAAAAATATGAAAAAATAATACAAATAATAGGATTAGATATAAGAAATAAAAGAGAATTAAAAGAAATAATAAATAGAAAAAGACAAAATGAATGGGAAAATTCAACAAAATCTAGACGTTTATACAATTTTATACCAATATTAGAAAACATTCCAAATTATTTTAATCCAAAACAAGGTTTAATACACTTTTTAACAGGACATGGACCGTACCCAACATATTTGGAAAGATTTAACTTAAAAGATGATGCATATTGTGAATGTGGAGAACTAGGTACACCAGAACATATAGTGTTACATTGTGAAAATACTATAGAAAATGAAGAACATAGAGAAATGAGAAGAAAATTAGAAAGAATTGAAATAAGAGATATATTACAAAATGAAGAATATTTTGAAATATTAAACAATCTCACACAAATAATATCTAAAAAACAACAAGAAATCTATAATAATAGAAGAAGACAACCAATAATCCAACCCTGATGAAGTTGAGTAAGATAAAGTTAAAATAAATAAAATAAAATATAAATTCAAAAATAGATATTTACAATTATAATAATAATAATTCAATATAAAATAAATCAATAAAAATAATAATTCAATACATAATTCATAAAAATAAAAATAAAAAAATAAAAAAAAAAAAAAAAAAACTACCAACTCTCTTCTGAAAATAGAGGGACTGTCTTTATAACTTAGAAGGGAGTTGATAGTACCAAAAATATTTTAAATTGTTTATTTAAATTTGTTTGTTATACGTAATTAATAGATTATGGCAAATTGTTATTGTAAAAATAGATTTAATAGTTGAGTAAAAAATGTAAAAATATAAAAAAAAATATCTGTAATCCCATCAGGAAAAAACGACCTGGATTAGTCACTAGAGGCCAGGTCATATGTATAAATAATAAATAAAAAAAAAAAAAAAAAAAAAAAAAAATGTTTTGATATTTTTTTGCTAAGTATTTCTATTTCTATATCATTCGATAGATTTTTAAAAATACCTATTGAACACGTAGGTATTTTTTAGTTTTTCGATCTGACGTTCGTTTTGCGCTCAAATCGTCAGATTTTTAAAATATACACTCTCTTGCATATATTTACTTTACCTTATCTTAGTCTGACAATTTCGAGTTTTTCTAAGGATATCTTTTTTTTCGGACCGGCCTTAACGAACTCCCCTGCGTTAAGAGCCAATATATGGTAGAGGTGCATCTGCAGTGTAAAGTTTCTCCCCATATGATAATCTGACGCGCTCAAGTAACTACAAAAATCAACGCTTGGGCTGCCCTACCATTATTATTTTTTTCGACGGTCCAGGCTGCGAATCAAGATCTGAATCAGTATCAGAGGTGAATTATTTTTTGTGGTATAATGGGAGTTAGCGTTGGCGTCGTTTTCGGTAATTCATCTCCCAATCCATTTTTTTCAATTAATTTTGGTATGTCCACGATGTTGTTGCAGCTTTCACCACCACAATGGAGGCCCACTGCTAAACATTTGATGTCTGCTTTTCGGCAACCGCACGTACTTCCAGTTTCCATTGCATCTGCAAAAAACGAATTTAATAAGCTCGGGGGTATTGGAGGCTTCGAACTTTGGATTCGTATCCAAAATTTTCCATGCTTGTTCCAGTCCCAATTTTCTGGATCACAATGTTTACCGAGCCATGACTGAATCTGGTGACACACTCGGAGTCTGTGGAGACAGGCTGCATCTTGTGTTGGAGGAAGTGAGAAGAGGTTAAATGCATTTCTTGTCACTGTTTTATCGAATAAGTTGTATCTCAGGGTTTCTAGAAAATCGTCTTTATTTCCACCAAAGAGACGAAAAAACATTCGCCAACAACACTGAGTAAAGATGGTTCGACTCTCTCACTGACAAATAATTTTCCCCAGAGGTTTGTTACAAATAAAACAACCACTTATGATGCACGCTTAAAAAAAGTCAAAATGCTTATTACAAAAATATAAATTTTACTCGCAAGACTCTCAATAGTATTAACGATAAAACTTAAAATACTTCACAATTTTTAATACGACTTCACGTGGCAAAATATGTAGCACAACTGTAAGAATAAGTAGAGAGGAACCGAATGCTGTGTAACTTAAAATAAATTATAATAATAACAGTAATAGCAGGCGGATATTCAGTCCGGTCTGGGAGAAGAATGACGGAACTGCAAATTTTGTCAATTCCTGTTTATTGTCTAAAATACTATGTACATATGATACAAAAACAACGGAGATGTAACTATGTACTGAGCTACTATAGGGTAGTTGCGTCGTTATTGAAATACGCGCTATGTTAGAACTTGTTTCAGATGCATAATGGTGCAACTGTATATAGGGTTGAAAATTGAGGGATTAATATTACGGAAGATCTAAAGCCGAAATCAGAAATTCGATTAAGAATAGAGCCATCAAGAGCAGCCTTTTTGAAGATGAGGAAATTTCTGAGTAAGCAAAGACTCAATCTGCAAATCCAGCATCGGATGGTAAAATGTTATATCCTCTCTATTATTCTTTATGCCGTCAAAGCTTGGACTATCAAAAAGAAAAAAACAGCATATTTGGGGAAAATACTAAGAACTGATAAGTAAGCTGATTCTTCTTTCTTCTTTTGCCCTTTAATTCGTCAAATTTTGAACATAGGCTTCCCCCAGTTTCCTCCATTCGCTTCTGTTTAGTGCTTTCTGTTTCCAGTGCGTTCCTCCTATCTTTTGAATGTCGTCTCTCCATGTTATCTGGGGTCGTCCTCTTGCTCTCTTTCCTGTCCATGGTCTCCATTGATGTATCGTGTTATTCCACCTATTGTCCGTTTGTCTAACGTTATGACCTGCGAAGCTCCATTTTAGCCTGGCTATATGTTGGCCTGCGTCTTTGACTTTTGTTCTATTTCCGACCCAGTTGTTTTGTTTTTCTTCTGTCAATTTTACTCCTAACATTGCTCTCTCCATGGCTCTTTGTGTCTTCATTATTTTATCCATGTTTGCCTTGGTCAAGGTCCATGTTTGGCATGCGTATGTGAGAATTGGGAGTATGCACTGGTCAAACACTCTTGTTTTTAAGTATTGTTGTATTTTTTTATTCTTTAGGACCCATTTTAATTTTCCAGATCCTGCCCAGGCCAATCTGACCCTTCTTTTTACCTCCGCTGTTTGGTTTTCCTTATTTATTTTTATCATCTGTCCCAAATATATAATCATTAACCGCTTCTATTGTGGTGTGGTTCAGTATTACGTTTCTACTCTCTTGTGTGTTTGTCATTGTTTCTGTTTTGGCAAAATTCATTTTTAGACCTATTTGTTCGGATTCATTTGCTAGTTCGGTTAGCATGGTTTGTAGTTCTTCAAAACTTGATGCTATACTACTACATCGTCTGCATATCTTAGGTGGTTTAGTTTCTTTCCATTTATGTTTATTCCCATGTTTGTCCATTCCATTGTTTTGAAAACATCTTCCAGTGCTAATGTAAATAGTTTAGGAGAAATAAAATCTCCCTGTCGCACTCCTCTGTTAATTGGTATGGGTTTTGTGGTTTCTTCCAATTGTACTGTCATTGTTGCTTTCTTATATATATATTATATATTAGCATTCTGTATCTGGAATCTATTCTACAGTTGTTTATAGCTTTTTCTATTACCCACATTTCCACGCTGTCAAATGGTTTTTCGTAGTCAACGAACGCTAAGTGCAGATCTATATGGTATTCGTTAGCTTTTTCTATTAGTGTCCTAATTGTTAGAAGATGGTCAGTGGCGCTATATCCCTTTCGGAATCCTGCCTGCTCTACTGGTTGATAAGAGTCCAATTTGTGTGTTACCCTGTTGTTGATAATCCTCATGAATAGTTTATACGTTTGCGACAGCAGTGAGATGGGTCTGTAATTTTTTACGTCCTTTCTGTCGCCTTTCTTAAATAGCAGGATTGTAAGACTTTCGTTCCATTCGTCGGGTATTTCTCCTTTATGTAGACACTGATTAAACAGATTTCTTAATGTTTGTAAGATTTCTTCTTTCCCTTCTTTCAATATTTCAGCAAGGATTCCATCTGGTCCTGGTGCTTTGTTGTTCTTTAATTGTGATAGTGCTGCTTCTATTTCATAATTTTCTATTTTTGGTAATGTTTCTGAGTTTACATTCGTGATTGTTTTCTTGATATATTCCTGAGTGTTGAAGTTTGCGTCTTTCTTTGAGGTGTATAGTTCTTTATAAAACATTTCTACTTCTTCTGATATCTTATCTTTTCTCCTCTCTTCCCGTCCTGTTTCATCCTTTATTGAAATGAGTAGTGGTTTCCCTAAATTTGGTCGTAAGCATTTTAGGCCCTTATTTCTCTCAATTACTTTCTCGATTTCATTTTCAGTGTGTTTTCTTAGATCCTCTCTGGTTTTTCTCCTAATAAGTTTGTTCAGTTCTACGTATTCTACTGTGTTTCTTTTGATTTCGCTTATTAGTTTTCGTCTACTTTCCATTAATTTAACTGTCCCGCTACTTAATCTATTTTCTTTTGTTGTTAGTTTTTTGGCAGTTTTCATTCCCGCTTCCAAGAGTTTTTCTTTCATTTCTTCATTAATCTTATTAATTTCTGACTCTTCCTTTGCTACTTGTTGTTTATAATTTTCCCTTAAAGTCTATATTCTTCTGCGTTTTGTCTTATTCTGCTATGGTCAATAGCCGTTGGTTTTCTTCTCGGTTTCTGCGTCTCTAGTTTGCTTATTTCTATTTTGGCTCGTAGTATGCGGTGGTCGCTGCCAGTTGAGAATTTATTAAGTGCAGTTACGTCTTCGAAGATTTGTTTATTTTGGCAGAGGAAGTAGTCTATTTCATTTTTTGTCACCCCATTTGGGGAGACCCATGTCCATTTTCGGTTTGGCTTCTTATTAAAGTATGTATTTATTGCATGAAGGTTTTGTTGTTCCAGATATTCTAGTCCGTAGTTTCCTATTTTGTTTTCTGAATCTTCCATTTTCTTTCCGATTTTTGCGTTAAAATCTCCCATAACGATTGTTGTTTTTATATTTTTGTCTTCCATTGCTGTGGATGTCATCATAAAAGTTATCAATTTCTTCCTTATCATGTGTTGTTGTTGGAGCATATACTTGTATTAGTTTCATTCTTGTCTTCCTGTTAATTTCTAGTATGATATATCCTACTCTATCTGATATGCTCTTATACTCGATTACGTTTTGTTTAATTTTCTCTTTGATCAAAAATCCTATTCCTCCATATGTTTCGTCCTCCTTTCGTTTGTAATAGAGGCGATTTCCTGATTCTAGTTCTATACACATTTCTCCTCTTCTTTTGACCTCTAACAATCCTACAAGCTGATTATAAAGGGTAAAATCGAGGGAAAACGGGGTCTCGGTAGACGACAAATATCCTGACTGAAAAACATTCGCGACTGGACCGGGTTAAACACACAGACGCTTATCAGAAAAGAAGAAGATATAGACGAATTTTCAATGATTACAGCCAACCTTCATTTATCATCAAGGGTTCTTATTCCGGATGGAATGTTTGCCTCTCTTACTTAGAGCTCTCTGATTGGCTTATTGTGGTGAATCACTTCGCATTCCCTCCTTCCTTCTTCCTTCGTTGTATTCGTTTCGATGATGTTATTCTTTAGTTAATATCCATTTATCTCTTGTTTGGTTTTTCTGTTTTATTTTGATTTCGAATTCTGCATCAAACCACTCTTTTCTTCTTTTTATTTCCCTCTGTTCTAGTACCTCTTCTAGTAATATTCAAAATGGATTTTTTATATTTTTCCATATTTCCTCTGTGTTATTTCCTTCTATTCACCTTCATTCTTCTTCTTCTTCTACAGCACTACAGCTCAAATTGAGCTTTGGCCTCCATTCTTGCTCGTCTGTGGCTGCTCTTCTCCATACACGGACACCTTCATTAGGGTGCTAAATTTCCGGATAGTGCCTGAAAGAAAGAATAAGAACAGACAGTGCCTTGGATGTTAGCGGAAAATTTCTTATAACTGATATCTTTTAGTATTGTTTTCTAAACAAACAAGCTCTTTACTGGACCTGATGATGGAGCATATTACTGTAAGCTCCGAAAGGACGCCTTCAATAACATCTTTTATCACTAAAAAAAATAAGATTGTGAGTTTTGGCCTTTTTCATACATCTATACATCATGGAATCACACTTGCAACCTTTTCATCACTTGAATTATTAATGTACTATTTCTTAATATACAGGGTGTATATTTCATAACGATAGCAAATTAAAAAATGCTTAAAACTCGTGTGTACAGTGGTGTAAAACTTCATATTCTAAGATCAGGGATTATGGGAGAAATCTAAATATGAGAAAATTTACAGGGTGTCCAATTTAACAAATTGTATGTTTGCTCTACCACGTAGTTATTAATAATTCTGTAGAATTCGGCATATTTTCAAGCATGGAGAATGTCATTGCCTATTTTTTTTTCTAAATGAGTTTTTATTAATATTCTGTTTCATAACGGACTTATCGGCCAATATCGCACTAAAAACTGTGTAAAAATTAATACCCTGTATATTGCAGGAAACACAAAACGCATAAAGAGCCTTTCTTATTCATGGAGTCGTCACTGACGGCTGGTCCTGTTTTCTATATTCCTTTTTTTAAAGTGGTACTTTGGCAGTTATTGCATAAATTATTATTGTTATTCCCTATCTGTCAAAAATGATATTTAAATATAAAAAACGTGTAACTCGACCAAAAAATTTAGTACATACTTCACATTGATTTACATAATATGTGGCCCATATCATGATTATGTAGTCAACGACGATGTCTCATCTCTAAATGTCTACAAAACTTATAGCCGAGGCAATGAAGCAATAAAAAGCCTAAAACCTAAAATTTTGCAGTTGGACGAATCTCAACTAAACTTTTTGCATACGATTCATACGAGCCTTAGGAAACTTTGTGAACAAAAATGATGACGAAATGAACATTGCATTATTGACCAAGGAAAAGGCATTTTCCAAAATGCATTTAGAATTGAGCAAAAATGACAAATTCGTAACTCGGAAATAATTTACAAAGATGAATTCAATTTTGGTACCAAAGGGTTTTTGGGTTCGCTGAACACGAATATCTTTACGACGATGGTCTCCGGGACACCTGGTAACCAGGATGGGCCTCGTTTCCTGGAGTTTTATGACAATGTAATACATAGTTTGTACGATAACGCTTGTACATATGTGAGATTGTAAAATACAATCTCTAGTTTTGATTGTGGACTGTAATTAGTGTAGGATTGTTAGGTTCAGGTTCAAGTGAGAGTATAAAGTATAAGGTTTTATACAGACAATATTAATATGTATATAAAGTCTTACCAAACTGTGAACGTTGTAGAGCCGTGGTCACATACGAATTGATTGTTCCCGTACCTCGATTTGCGAAATCAGATATGGCGTCACTCCCGAATTACTGTTCGTCACGTAACGTAACACGTATTGCTATTTCGATTCAGCCCAAAAGGAAGGCTGGACCGTCCAGAGTGAAGAGATGAGCGGTACCGACTTTTCTGTGGAACCGCTGATGAGAGAGAGAACTCACCCTTTTGCGGGTGTAAGAGTAGAGTGAGTCATTGCACCCTCGTTGTGAGTGGTACTTGTTGACCGTCGAACGGCTGGTGAGAGAGAGCTTAATGTCGATATTGACCACAATATATAGATCGCTTGATATAAAGAGATTTATAACATATATTATAAAAGATATAATAAAAAGAGATACGTGTTAACTGAACACAATATAGATGCTCCAAAGAGATACTATGATATTATATAAAAGAGTATGAGACCAATAACGATTTATCCTGGTATGTGGATCAAGGATCATGTATGAATAATTGCACTACGAAAGTTTGCAGTTTTGCATTTGCCAAAGAGATAAAAGCGATAGAATAATCGTTTCTAGAGTTATTTGGTTCAAATTAACCAGACTAATGAGATAATGAGAGAGAGAGTGAGAATCCGGCTCGAAGGACCACAATATGTACGAAAAGCTTGTACATATGTGAGATTGTAAAATACAATCTCTAGTTTTGATTGTGGACTGTAATTAGTGTAGGATTGTTAGGTTCAGGTTCAAGTGAGAGTATAAAGTATAAGGTTTTATACAGACAATATTAATATGTATATAAAATCTTACCAAACTGTGAACGTTGTAGAGCCGTGGTCACACACGAATTGATTGTTCCCGTACCACGATTTGCGAAATCAGGTATGACGTCACTCCCGATATACTGTTCGTCACGTAACGTAACACGTATTGCTATTTCGATTCAGCCCAAAAGGAAGGCTGGACCGTCCAGAGTGAAGAGAGATGAGCGGTACCGACTTTTCTGTGGAACCGCTGATGAGAGAGAGAACTCACCCTTTTGCGGGTGTAAGAGTAGAGTGAGTAATTGCACCCTCGTTGTGAGTGGTACTTGTTGACCGTCGAACGGCTGATGAGAGAGAGCAACAGAGAGATTGCACTCTCACGTCTTGCAAGAGGTACGAGAGATAAGCTCACCCTACAGCGGATGTCCAAATTGTCCAAATATTGTCTGTCTGTAAGGGTGAGGAGGGAGGGTAAGAAATAGGAGTGATGAAATGGTACTATTGAACAGGGCTGGCTTGAGATTTATTTAAAGTTAAGGGTTTAATAAGAGATTAAACACAGTAAAAAATATAATAATATTTTTAACATGTGAAAATTGAACAAAGTTAATGTAAGCTCGTTATTCGGGTTTTTGGGGGCTGATAAACGCTAATATCATGTCGGCGATGGTCTCCGATGAACCTGGTGCCCATAATGGGCCTCGTTGGGAGTTTTATGGAAATTTGATACAAAATTAGTACAAACTCCTTACTCGGAGGTTTTGGTGACGCTGATCACGAATATCATAAAGGCGATGGTTTTCGATGCACTTTTTGCTCACAACGGGCCTCGTCTTCTAGAGTTTTGTAAAAATTAGATATGAAATCACTATGCGTTAATCGAAGGTTTTTGGGTGACCTGGTGACCAGGACGGGCATCCTATCCTGGAATTGTGTAGAAAATCGATATAAAATCAGTCAAACTCGTTACTGAGAAGATTTTGCTGATCCTTAAACAAGAATATCATGTCGGCGAAGGCCTCCATGGAACCTGATGAGCAGGAACAACTAATTTTTTATCGAATTTACATAAAACTATTGTAGACGAGTCAGATTCTGGCCACCAGGTGTCTCGGAGACCGGTGACGCCCAAAATCCCGACAGCCAAAATTCCGACAGCCAAAATCTCGATGGCCAAACACCGACACGCCAGAATCCCGACAGGCCAAAATCCCGACATGCAATAATCCTCGCATAAGCAAAAATCCCGACCACTACATTTTGAATATTTATTGTTTCCTTTTCAAATGCAATACCAAATCATATTATAGAGTATTGAAATTGAAAAATTAATTACTTACTAATAAGTACGGGTACTAACTTTTATGTATTTTAAAAGAAAAAATCGTTAAACACTACATTTTATAATATAAAAGCTATACTTACAGAAATGGAAGGTTGTAAGTGACATGATAATATCATTATATAAAAGTAAACTTGAATTCAGGATTTTATTATACATAATATATTATTGGCAGCATACGGAGCTCTTCGGGATATTTTTAAGAATGACATTCCAACTAACATGAAGAAAAAAGTTTTCGAACAATGCGTGCTACCGGTGATGACCTATGGTGCAGAAACATTATCGCTCACAAAGAAAAACGCACAAAAACTAAGAGTAGCGCAGAGAAGAATGGAGCGATCAATGATAGGGGCCACTCTGCGAGACAGGATTAGAAACGAAGATCTACGAGCTAAGTCCAAAGTCATAGACGTCATTGAAAGAAGCTGTAACTTAAAATGGAAATGGGCTGGACACGTTGCCAGAATGAAGGACGGAAGATGGACTCGCAAACTAGTTGAATGGAGACCAAGAGCCGATAAACGTAGCAGAGGAAGACCACCAATACGATGGCAAGACGACTTACGAAAGACAACAAAAAACTGGATACAGAAAGCACTAGATAGAACACTTTGGAGACAAACAGGGGAGGCCTATGTCCAGCAGTGGATTGAGAGAGGCTAATGATGATGAATATATTATTGGACTATATATTGGCGAAAAAAATATTTCAATTCATATACCCATGTTAGAAATTTTATTTAGAAAATTAATTCATATTAAATGGTAAATACTTTTGTTTAGTAACAAAAAATAAAAAACACATGACCATAAACAAAAAACCAGGAATAAATATAATTATATGTTAAAAAGGAACTTATCAAACCTGTCGGGATTCTGGCTTGTCGGGATTTTGGCCTGTCGGGATTCTGGCGTGTCGGTATTTTGGCCGTCGGTATTTTGGCTGTCGAGATTTTGGATCTCGGGATTTTGGGGTAGACCCCTCGGAGACTATTGGCAACATAATATTCCTATTCAGCATCCCGAAAAAACTTCGAGTAACGAGTTTGTACTAATTTCGTATCGAATTTCTACAAAACTCCAAGACCGAGGCCTATCCTGGTCAAGTGTTTCGGAGGCCATCGTCGCCCCAAAAACACCCCGATTAATGACTTTGCACAATGGTCTTGTATCTAATTTTCACAAAACTCCAGGAACTGAGACACGTCCTGATCACCAGGTGCATTGGGTACCATCGTCGTCATGATATTCGTGATCGACGTCCCCAAAATACCCCCGAGATATGAGTTTAACCTGATTTTGTATCGAATTCCCATAAAACTCCAAAAAGTAATATTGAACTCATCACTTTGAAACACCTTTGGAAAATGCATTTTCCTTATTTCATTTGCTCCGTTTTTGTTCACGAAAATTCCTAAGACTCATGCGAATCGAATGCAAAAAGTTTTATTGAGATTCACTCAACTGGAAAAAATTGGTAGGTTTATTGCTTTATTTCCTCGCCTATTTTTAAAAGTACCGTCCACTCAATCAAAAAGAATACCCACTTGATTCATTATTAAAGTCGTGAGAACGATATGTGATGAGGGAAATATATGTATCGCTCTAGTGTCATTGGAACATTAGTTAATGATGCAGTGGCGTACTGACAGATCAGCGGGCCCTGGTTCCAGTTGGGATGAGGGCCCGCTCGCCCAATAAGCACACACATTGTATATCAAAGTATTTAATAAACATAATATAAATCAGCATAATATATCATAAAATATACAGGGTGTCCATAAACTCTACCGACAAACCAAGACAGGAGATTCTTCAGATAATTTTAAGACAATTTAGCTCAATTCGCCTAGTCCGAAAATGCTTCCTAAAGGAGCTAGAGCTCTTTGAAGAAGACTTCTTGTAATTAGTTTTTCTTAAGTACCTCCAGAATGCTTCAATTTAGAAAAACGAGAATCGGTACGTATACTTATCTTCCAGAGATAAATCGATTCCATCCATTGCCAATTTCTATTATCGATCATAGGCGTCCGTTTTGGGTAGGGCAACGGTTATTTTATAACATAACTTTTTTGTCTTTAATTTTTAAGCATTTTTGACACTGGATTATTAAATTGTGAGGTATTCTGGTACTAAAAGGTACTCTTAGTTTAAGTCCATAGGACACACGGTTTTCTAGAAAAATCTAATTGAAAATTTTTCTTTTTTTGAATTTGAATAAAAATTGAAAGCAATTTTCAAAAAAAAACGGTGAATTTTATCAACTTAAAGCAACAGTAACTTTTAGTACTAGAATACCTCATAACTTAATAATCTAGAGTCAAAAATGCTTAAAAATGAAAGACAAAAATGTTATGGGATAAAATAACCGTTGACCTACCCAAAACGGACGCATATGATCCGTACTAGAAATTCGCAGTTAATCAAATCGATTCGTCTCTGAAATATAAATAAACGTACCAGTTTTCAGATTTCTAAATAGTTTTTTTTAATTTTTTTTGGAAATTCAAAAAAAGAAAAATTTCCAATCGATTTTTCTAGAAAACGGTGTATCCTATCGACCTAAAACAAGAGTATCTTTTAGTTGTAGAATATCTCACAATTTAATAATCCAGAGTCAAAAATGCTTAAAAATTAAAGATAAAAAAGTTATGCGATAAAATAATTGTTGCCCTACCCAAAACGGACGCCTATGACCGGTACTAGAAATTCTCAATGCATGGAGTCGATTTATCTCTGAAAGATAAATATGTGTACCAATTTTCATTTTTCTTAATAGAAGTGTTCTGGAGGTATTTAAGAAAAACTACTTACAAGACGCCATCTTCAAAGAGCTCTAGCTCCTTTAGGAAGCATTTTCGGACTAGGTGAATTTAGTTAAAATATCTTAAAATTATCTGAGGAATCTCCTGTCTTCGTTTGTCGGTAGAGTTTCTGGACACCCTGTATATCATATACCGGGTGTCCCAATAAGAATGGCTCTCGGCCATATCTCAGGAACCGTTTATAGTAGAGCTTTGAAATAAAAAAATTTATAACAAAAGTTGCCTCAGGAAAAGCCTGGACATTATTTTCATAATTGTGGGACCACCGCTAGAGGGCGTAATTGAATATCAAAAATTAAAAAATCTAAATTTTACAAAATTTTCCTAATGAAGGGGCACTGGAAATCCGATCGTCGTATTCTTCATAAAATTCTACGCATATTTGATTTGACAAGTTTAGGTCTACCTTTGGAAATAAGAGGTGGGGGTGAGTGGGAACCTTGTTATGAAAAACTGGCTGTGAGTCCGGTTCTGCTTAATCAAATTTTGCAAACTTGGTCTTGTTGAAGACAGATCTTTTTCGTCAATGTAAAAGTTATGATTTCGAACCAACTTACTGAGTAATGTGCCAGCTAGAAGGCGTTATTTAATTTTTTTCAGAAATCTAGTGTTCCTTGGAAAATATTAAATACAAACATGTATTTTTAATACCATATTACAAAATTAGACAAAATTAGAAACAGAATAGCGAAAACCGCATGTTAATATCTTTTTTCTATCTCGAGATATCTTACAAAACGTGTAAATTTAAAAACATAACTGTTACTGTCACCGGTAAACGAAATAATTCATTAAAAGTAGTGTGCTATGGAGATAACAAAGAAACATTTTCCAGCTGTCAACGTATATTAGGTCTTTTCAACGCTTCTCATTTGTTTCGAGCCTCGTTCATATCTCGTATATTAATATTATACACGGATTATACGGCATATGACAGAGGCTCGAAACAAATGAGAAGCGTTGAAAAGCCCTATTACAAAGAAATAAAAACAACTATTTAGTGATGACATAAACGTTCAAATTTTTGCCCATCATTTTCGTTGCAAACATTTACTCTTTCAAGAGTAGATTGAACAGCAATCTCAATTTCTGCTCTCGATATGCTTTGAATGGCGTTTAGTATTCTCTGGATAATGTATTCTAGAGTAGTGTATGATGGGCAACAATTTGAATATTTAGGTCGTCACTAAGTAGTTCTTTTTGTTCTGTGTTATATTTAATTTTAATAGTATTGTTTCTCTTTATATTGTTGTTTTAATTAATTATATTTTTATACATTGACATCTGGAAAATGTTATTTTGTTTTTTTCCACAGCACACTACTTTTCATTAACTTAGTTTACCGGTGATAGTAACAGTTATGTATAAAATTTACACGTTTCTCGAGATATCTTGAGATAGACAAAAGGTATCGACATGCGGTTTTCACTATTCTATTGCTAATTTAATCTAATTTTATAAAGTATGATTAAAAATGCATACTTGTATTTAATATTTTCCAAAGAAAACTAGATTTCTGAAAAAAATTAAATAACGCCTCCCAGCTGGCTTATTACTTATTAGGATGGTTCAAAATTATCACGCTTACATTGAAGAAAAAGATCTGTCTTGAACAAGACCCAATTTTCAAAATTTGATTTAGCAGAACCGGACTTACAGCCATTTTTTTATAACAAGGTTCCCACTCACCTCCACCTCTTATTTGCAGAGGTAGAGTTAAACTTGTTAAATCCAATATGCGCAGAATTTGAAGAAGAATACAATAATCGGATTTCCAGTGCCCCTTCATTAGGAAAATTTTGTAAAATTTAGATTTTTTTATTTTTGATATTCCATTACGCCCTCTAGCGGTGGACCCACAATTATGAAAATAATTTCCAGGCTTTTCCTGAGGCAACTTTTGTTATAAAATTTTTTATTTCAAAGCTCTACTATAAACCGTTCCTGAGATATGGCCGAGAGCCATTCTTATTGGGACACCCGGTACATATGTATAAAAACTCAAGCTAATTTGTAGTCCGTTTACTCAGAACTTTTGCTGGAATTTTTAAGAAACCGCTTGGATTGACATGAAATTTGGCGTACACATGTCAACGAAAAAAGTGATATTGTGCCGATGTGTACTTTTGCTCTGGGGGTGAGTTTCACCTCTTCTCGGGGTGAAAAAACATACGTTTAAGATAAGTCCGGAATTGAATAAACTGACTAATAATTCTAAGCAACTTTAGTTCTATAGTGTTTTTCACTGTAAGTCAATACTTTTCGAATTATTTACGGATGAATATGGTTATTTTTCAACAAAAAAAAATACGCTTTTATACTGTTTTTCTCAAATAACTCAAAAAGTAAGTATTTTATCAAAAAAAATTTTCTTAGTAGAAATATAGCTTATATAATAGGAAAAATGGTGTTACAGTTCAAGTTGATTATCCAGTTGGAGTTGACTCCAACTAGTTGGAGTCAACTCTAACGGCTGGTTTCAGTAAAAGTTGATTATAAATATAAAATGAAGATTTATATTCAACATTTACTAGTAAAAGTAGACTCCAACTAGGAAAAGTATACTCTTCCCAATGCCATTTAGTAAAAGTTGATTCTGATTCACACAAACAGCCGATTCTAGAAATTAAATGTTACTGAATATGTTCAAATTAGTCTATACTGTAACGTCGCCCCCGTTAGGTAAATTACTCCGATTCGAATTTTTTGCACAAACTTACTCAAAAAGAGGTACTTATAACAAATCTACTGGGTGCCAGACAGTACCTTGATCGATACATTGTTTAAACAATTTTTTTAGACAAATTCACAAAAATATTTTTTTCAGAGAAATTCACAAAAATAATTTTTTCACTTCGAACAATTTTTTTTTAGATCATTTGGGTTATTCTGAGCAAAAAAGGTATTTTGTGATTTTTCTCTAAAATTGATTGTTGTCGAGTTATACGCGATTTAAAATTTGAAAAATGCGAAAATAGCTATTTTCAAGGCTTAATAACTCGGTTAAAATCCATTATTATGAAAGTCAGAAAGTGACCAAATCAAAGTTTATAGCCCCCTCTACAAGATCCAGCAGAAATTTTTGTCACTATTTTATTACTAAGCTTTATCTTTAATTATTAACAATGAGCGCTAAGTGCGTATTAGGCGGCCGTCAATGGTGGGTGCTAAAGAGATGCACCATTCCAGCCGTCCAATGGTGAGTCTCACTCGCACTCACATTGACGGCCCCCTCAATACACGGTTAGCGCTCATTGTTGATAATTAAAAATAATATCTTATTAATGAAATAATGACAAAAATTTCTTCAGGATCTTATAGAGGTAGCTTTAATCTTTGATTTTTTTTAGTTTCTGACTTTCATAATATATAATATCGTATGGCATTTTTGCCTTTCGGACAGTTCCGGCACCAATTACATCTTTAACCCTGTTTCAAGTAACTAGTGTCGATGTACACTAGCCCAGGGGGACCGACGTCTTAACGTGCTCTCCAAGGCATGGTGAGACGGCTCGTGTCATTATTGGAAATGAAAATGGTTTGTCTTAAGCAGGGCTCGAACCCACGTGCACTGGCGTATGAGGCCAGAGATTATGCCGTTACTCCACGGCCGCTCGCTCGACTTTCACAATAATGATCTTTAACCGAGTTATTAAACCTTGAAAATGGATATTTTGGCGTTTTTCAAATTTTAAGTCGCTAATAACTCGACAACAGTCAATTTTAGAGAAAAAGCCCAAAGGATCTAAAAAAAAATTTGTACGAAGTGAAAAAATTTATTTTTGCGAATTTGTTTAAAATCATTGTTTATCGCCAAACGTCACTAAAATAATTCATTATTGTAATCATCTGCCCTCATTTTCGGCAGTATTGTACTCATGTGCCCTCATTTTGTTGTATTAAAAGAAGAATGTTACTTTACCTGCCGCGATAATTAATCAAATTAACCGAGATTGAATGTAAGTGGTCAATGGCAGCAATCGATTATTTATTTGAGTGAAATTAAAATGTATTTACTTTAATTATTAAAAATATTTTACAAAATTTATCTTATTATTAATAAAATTTATGTCAAAAAGTAAAATTCTGCAGTGTTTCGCAATTATATTCATACAAAATAAATCAAAACTTTACAGATATAGTAATTAGGTAGGTATACAATATTGATAACTATCGATTAAACATCAAAACCGGCCATCATGCAAAAGTCATCTGTCATTACTGTCATTACTGTCATTACTGTCATTCGAATTTTTTATTTCGTCTAAAATTAAAAAAAATTCCTCAAAGTTGTAAGTAAGTGTTAATGTTTTTTATGATTGACGATACAATTTTGTACGCACCACCTCAATACTCTTTATCGAAAGTGTCTGTTCCTCTGCTCGTAATATCAGACTCATTCGATAAAGAGTCACTTTACTGACTGACTTTACTGAAATTGGTTAAACAATTTTTCGACCGCGGTACCGCGTGACAGCCTATGTATTTGTTATAAGGATTGTTATACGGATGTATTTTTTTGAGTAAGTTTGTGCAAAAAATCGAATCAGAATAATTTACCTAACGGGGGCGACGTTACAGACTATACTAATAAGTAGTTGAAACGGTCAAAACAAAGAAACGCACACTCATCAAAAATGCACTTGAGATTCTCGTATAATCAACATTTACTGAATCGATCCAGGAAGAGTCAACTCCAACTAGTAAAAGTTGATTTAAATTTATAAAATCAACTTTTACTGGTCGTTTCAGTTGGAGTTGACTCCAACTAGTTGGAGTCAACTCTAACTGAGAATCAACTTGAACTGTAACATATATACGAAGTCTGTAGACTCAGTAGGAGCAGAGTTGTAGGTAATAAAAAGTAGGTTCTTATTCGTCAAATCGGATATTTTAACTTGACATAACCAAAAAATTAAGCACTTTTAGGGGAAAAACTTATCGCAACTTTCTTAAAGTGTTTAAAAAAAGCTTTATTTTTGTTTTTTTTTTTATGAAAGTTTCTAGCATCAAAATTAAGTATGTAGCGCTCAAAATAAATTTGGTCCCTTGTAGGTTATTGGTGATACCAAAAATCTCAAGTAGTAAAAATATAATATTTTTTAAATAATTATTTTATAGGTTTTACTATTGGATTTTGGACTTTTTATTTTCCTGAAAACAAAAATTGGTTAAGATATTGCTGTTAAAAATTTGGATACACTTGTGATTAGTGACTCGTTTAAGCCCATTTAACTGCAGCCTTTTCAAAACTAAGCACTTTAAACCAATGAATCTTACAGATGTTACAAACAATAAAAAGTAAAGTAATTTCTGAAGCGGTAACGATTAATTTAATTTTGGATACTAATTGTAACTTACTTACTTTTGATGTTAGAAACTTTTTTAAAAAACAAAAATAAAGCTGTTTTCAAATACTTTAAAAAATTGCAGTTTTCTACGAAAAGTGCTTGATTTTTTGGTTATTTCTTTCAAATGCTCTTTGAGTTATATAAGTCTATTGTGAGATTTTTTATTAAATGTCATGGTCTCCACTCCAAAGACATGACAAGACGGATATATGTGTCAAAAACTTTTCACTTTAAATTAACTGGGATTTTTGGATATTTTAGAATGTAACTATAATAGTATACTCTGAATACACCATATACCGACAAGCAGGATTGGTCAAAAACAATTAAAATAAAATAGTTCCCCGTGAATATGCGACTTTTGAGTTATGCGACCGCTGAAAAGTAGTTAGAACGGAGCTGCGCAGGTACGGGGCGAGTACGGCAGCTAGACGGTGCAGGTCCCCGTTGCCGCCCCGTTCCGTTGTACTATAAACTACCCAATGTCTTTTATTTCACACGATCCTTTGATGTGTCCTAAAAGGCAGCCGTTTCGTAAACGGCATGTTCTAATATAAATTCACGTAACACTTTGGCAGTTATTGCATAAATTATTATTGTTATTCCCTATCTGGAAAATGTAATTTAAATATCTCTCTCTCTCTCCTGTCGTTTCCCCTTTACTGAGGATCGTGATTTCTTCCAATATTCCTAACAATGTTTCTCCATTGGTCTCTATCTTCAGCTGCTCTAAGAGCTTCGCAGAATGAGTTTCCAGCTGAATGTTTTATTTGGTCAGACCATCTAGTTGGTGATCGTCCTCTTGATCTTCTCCCCAGAACGTTTCCAGAAACAATTAATCTCTCCAAACTGTCGTCACCTCTGCGAACCACGTGACCAAAGAATTGCAGAATTCGTTGCAGACATAATGTGGACAGCCTTTTTTTAATATTGAGTTGGTTTAGAATGGAAACGTTTGTCCTATGAGCTGTCCAAGGTATCTCCAGCACCATATCTCAAAGGCATCAATTTTTTGGCACTCGCATGCGCGAAGAGTCCAAGTCTCTGCTCCGTATAGAAATATTGAGAATACAAGGGCATTCACCAGTCTCATCTTGATATTTTGAGAGATAGATCTGTCTTTCCAAACTTTAGTTAGGCGACTCATCGCATTTTTTGCCATACCAATAAGTCTCCGAACTTCTGTTTCACAGTTACCATCGTTAGTTATACTAGACCCGAGATAGACAAAGGTGTTTACTATCTGGTATTCCTGTAATATGTTAGTCAGTTGAATAGTGTCAAATCTGTCTACCACCATTATTTTTGTCTTAGCTTTACTGATTTTCAGACCAACTTTATTGCTTTCGTACTCAACTCTTCGCAGAAGATCAAACATTTCTTGCTCATTTGCTGCTATAAGTGTAGTGTCATCAGCAAATCTTAAATTGGAGATTTTCCTACCAGCTACTGTTACTCCACCGGCCCATCCTTCTAAAACCATCCTCATGACATGTTCACCATAAATTTTAAATAAGTCAGGTGACAACTCGCATCCTTGTCTAACACCTCTCTCGGTCTTGAATTGGTTTGAGAACTTCTGATCTAGTCGTACTGTCGCTATATTAGACTGGTACAGATTTTTAATAAGTGTCACCAGGTGCATTGGTGCGCCCATTTCTATTAAAATTTACCACAGATTTATCCAGCTTACACAATCAAATGCCTTTTGGTAGTCAACGAAGCATATAATCATAGGTACTTGAAATTCTCTAGACTTTTCAATGAGTTGTTTCAGGTTCAGGATTTGTTCCCTTGTACCTTTACCCTTTATTTTAAATTTAAATTTAAATATAAAAACCTCTAAATAAAACAAAAAATGTGGTACTTCACACTGATTTAAGCAGTAAACGGCTCATTTACCACACCGATGGTGTCTCGTCTCTAAACGTCTACAAAACTTATTAAAAGTATCCTCCAATCAATCAAAAAGAATACCCACTTGACTCATTATCTACAGACACGTGAGAATTTACTACCGAACGTAATCGCAAGCACATGGCTAATTATTTTGGTAAGGGAGCCCAAGCGGGAATTTTTGCAGTTACTCGAGCGCGTCAGATTATCATATGGGGAGAAACCTGGTGCCCTGCAGATGTAACTCTACCATATATTAGCTTTTAACACAGGGGAGTTCGTTAAGGGGGGCCCGAAAAAAAATATATCCTTAAAAATACTTGAAATTGTCAGATTAAGATATGCTAAGTTAAGGACATGCAAAACAGTGTATATTTAAAAATCTGACGATTTGAGCGGGACGTAAGGAAATGGGTGAGTTAAAAAGTTTCACAAAAACTAAAAAATACGAGTTAAATATTTTTCAAAAATCTATCGAATAATACCAAACATGACCCCCCACGGGGAGGGGTGGGGGTAAATTTAAAATTTTAAATACAAATACCGCGATATTTCGCAAAGTAAACATTAGATCGAAAAACTGCGAAATACACTTAATCAATATTTTTGAAAAATCTATCGAATGGTACCAAACACGACCCCCCACGGAGGTGGGGTGAGGGGTACTTTAAAATTTTAAATAGAAGCCCAAATTTTTTTCCAGATTTGGATTATTTACGTAAAAATAAGCAACTTTTATTCGAAACATTTTTTCTAATTATGGATAGATGGCGCTATAATCAGAAAAAACGATTGTCGGAAAATAAATTAAAAATGGAAAGTCCCCACTAAAATGGAAAACTTTATTTAACTTTTTTTGGTTTTAGGATCTACTCTTCACAACCCAATAGGTCCCCATAACGCTCGAGTGACTGCACATTTAACATACTTCGTCCCCTACAATTTCTTACGATACGTGGTGAGGGAAATATATGTATCGTATACAAGTGTCATTGGAGCATTAATTAATGATGTAAAGTTACGGCACGTGAGGCCTCTATCTCAAATCTGCTTTGATTTTCGCATACAACAAAATGGTCGGAACCGAATTAAGCGTGAAAGATGATTGTTGAATAAATGAGGAGCTGATATCGCAAGTGACCATCATCTACTAATCACTACCATGAAAACAAAATCACGCGAAACACCAACATACAATCTAGATCTAGACAAACTAAAAACGTCTCTAGAAAGGCACATGTTTATGGAGGAACTTCAACTCAAAACAAGAGACTGTGATGTAAATAGCTGAGGAGATTTGACAGAGGTAATGAGAGAAATAGCTAAAGAAAAACAGGATAAAAAGAGAAATATAGAATAGAATGGATACCAAATGAAATTTGGAAGCTTATCAGGGAAAGAAAATAGCGAAAAGAGAATATCTTGAAGCAAGAACTGTAGATGAAAGATCGAATAGACAACAAGAATATGAAACAATAAGGCAGCTAAAAGAAATGTAAGAAGAGACAAAAGAAGATGGGCTGCTAGCAGAACTAGCAAAAACAAGCACAAACAGTTGCACAACACAACAAAACTGGAGAGCTATACCAAATTACTAGACGACTAACAAAAAATGGGCTTCAATATAAGATCCAAGACAAGGGAATTACTTATTAGAGCAATGACCAAGTAGAAAGATAAAAAACTTATTACAGCAATGACCAAGTAGAAAGATAAAAAAGCATTTTCAGGATATGTTAGGTATGCCAAGGGATAACGCAGATGAAATTGTCGAAAACCCACAAAATATAGATCTGCATATATCATACGAGGCTCCTTCCAAAAGAAGATAATAATAGCTATCAATTCTCTGAGAAACAACAGGTCCCCTGGAATCGATAACATTGCTGCGGTTATACTAAAAACTGATCCGCATCTAAATGCTGAAATTTTGCTCCCCATAATCCGAGAGGTGTGAAACAAACTGCATTTCAGTGGGCTAGCAAAAAGGGAACATTATTAAGCTTCCAAAAAAGCGCAACCTCACACTGTGCAAAGATTTTAGCTTGCTTAGCCTCACACCTTGCTTAACGCCATAAACAAAATTTTCACGACCATCAACTAAATAGATTAATAAACAAAGTTGAATTTCGAGCTAATTAAACAGGCTTTAGACCAGAATTCTCCTGCATTGACGACATTAAGAATGTGAGTGTAGTGTGTAATAATGGAACAATCGGTTGAATGGAACGCACTCCACCATACATGGTTTTTGTCGATTTCGAGTGTGCCTTTGACAGCTTATCTCATGTCGCTATATGGCAAATTTTAGAACTAGGAAATATCCCTCAAAAAAAAAATAATTTGCGTTACAAAATCACTACACTGAGCCAAATTGCAGCGTGACCACAATGGGATTAACGTACTACTTACTGGAGTCAAACAGGGATGCGTGCTTACTCCGCATGTTGGAAGTGTCATAACAGAAAGCTGATGTACAGAAGACGATATTCATAGGAGGATACGAAAAACTCAACGAGCTTTCAGCACGCTCTTCCTGTTTGGAGGTCAAGCCAGTACGTCATGTTTATTCTACTCTTCTTCTTCTTCTTCTTCTTCTTCTTCTTCTTCTTCTTCTTCTTCTTCTTCTTCTTCTTCTTCTTCTTCTTCTTCTTCTTCTTCTTCTTCTTCTTCTTCTTCTTCTTCTTCTTCATGTGCCTTGTCAGTTGCGGACGTTGGCTATCATTATAGCAATTTTAATTTTGTTTGCTGCGTTTCTGAATAACTCAATCGACAAATCATTGGCGTAAGTTTTGAAGACATGAGTGTCTCCTGTATTATCAGTTGGAATATATGATATTTATCATGTCTCATAATATGGGCGAGATATTCAAGTTTCCGTTTATTAAGTGTGAAAGAGATTTCTTTTTGTTTTCATTTTTGGCGTAATACCTCAATGTTGGTGGTGTGAGTAGTCTAGGATATTTTGAGGATACGTCGGTACACCCACATTTCAAATGTCTTCAGCTTGCTCATTAATGTATCCGTTATTGTCCATGCCTCTGCGCCATACAGCAAAATTGGAAATACATAGCATTTTAGCAGCCGTATTTTTTGTGAGAGAGATATGTCACAATTGGTGAATATACAGGGTGTAACAAAAATACAGGTCATAAATTTATTTGCATATTCTGGGACCAAAAATATTTCGATTGAACCTAACTTACCTTAGTACAAATGTGCACATAAAAAAAGTTACAGCCCTTTGAAGTTACAAAATGAAAATCGAATTTTCCCAATATATCGAAAACTATTAGATATTTTTTATTAAAAATGGACATGTGGCATTATTATGGCAGTAGTATCTTAAGAAAAAATTATAATGGAATTTGGAAACCCCTCAAAAATTTTATGGGGGTTTTGTTCCTTAACCCCCCCCCCCCCAAACTTTTGTATACGTTCCAATTTAATTATTATTATAGTACCATTAGTTAAACACAATGTTTTACAAACTATTTTACCTCTTAGTACTTTTTCGAAAAATCAGTTTTTATCGAGATATTTTGAATATTTGTCAAATCCACCACATATTTGTATGGTTAAGTACGTTTATGGACACTTTACATATTATGTAATATGAAAATTTATTTATGATTTACATTTTTAGGTATATTTTGAACCATATTAAAAAAGAAGCCACATCTCGATAAAAGGTGTCTTATCGAAAAAATACAAAGAGGCAAACATTTTTAAAAAGACTGTGTTTAACTAATGGTACCGCAGTAATAGTTTAATTGGAACGTACACACACATTTAGGGGGTTTAAAAGCACAAAACCCCCATAAATTTTGTATGTAAACGTATTAAAAAAGAAGCCGCATCTCGATAAAAACTGTCTTATCGAAAAAATACTAAGAGGCAAAAAGTTTTGAAAATATTGAATTATTGAATTAAAAAACTAACGGTACCACAATAATAAATTAATTGGCACGTACACAAAAGTTTGGGGGGGTTTAAGGGAACAAAACCCCACAAAATTTTTAGGGGGTGCACAAATTTCACTATAATTTTTCCCCAAGATGTTCCTGCCATAAGAATACCACATGCCTATTTTCAATAAAAAAATCTCTAATAGTTTTCAATATATTCGAGAAAATCGATTTTCATTTTGTAACTTTAAAGGGCTGTAACTTCTTTTATGTGCATATTTATACTAAGGTAAGTGAGGTTCATTCAAACTATTTTTGGTCCCAAAATATGTACTTTAATTTATGAGCTGTATTTTTGTTACACCCTGTATTTCTCATGTTGTTAAATGTTGCTCTGGCCTTTTCAATTCTAGATCGTATTTCGGTTGTTTGATCCCATTTCGAGTTGACAACAACTGTTCCAAGGGATATATACGAATCAACTTGTTGAATTAATTGGTTTTATATTTTCAATTGTCTGGCAGGTTTTTGAGTTTTGCTGACCAACATCCATTTTGTTTTATTTATATTGAGGTTAAATCCTCTTTCTTCTCTTGCTCTTTGTGCCCTGTTCTACTTTAAGGATGTGAAACTTTACAGACAAACTGATAAGAGGGGTTGCAAAGACTACCCTAGAGAGTCCCCAAGGAACAATAAACAGCCAGTCCAGTACAAACTTGGAGAAGTTCCATCATGAACAAGAGATCAAGGACAGTCTTGGAATGAGGTGAAGGCTTTAGAGCAAAGTAGAACTCGAATAATTTACGTGTACCATAATGGAATTATCGACAAATTTCTAACTAAAAACTAACCCTGTATATGGCCCGAAATACAAAATGTGCAAAGAGCTTTTCTTATTCATAGATTTTCCACTGATAATCCTTGTTTTTATATTCCTTTTTTCTTAAGTGTACCACTTTAGCATAAAAAGATCTAAATAATATCTTCAAAAAATTTAGTAATTCACATTGATTTATATAGTAAACGGCTCATTTACCATATCTAGGGTTTCTTTTCTCTAAACGTCTATAGACCAGGGTGCATCTGTAAAAATATTAGTACATTTGGACGTTGAGAGGTGACTCAAATTTTTTTGCAGAAATTGCTTGAAAATAACTCAAATAATAATATTTGAGTTATCCTCCCTCTCAAAAAGGTCCGGAACATTGTTTAAATAATCAAATTTTTTTTTTGTTTTTTGATTATAACTTTAAAAGTATTCATTTCCAAAAAAAAGTTGTACTGACGTAAAAGTTGCGAATTTAATTTTACTACAATTGGTGAAAAATTTAAAAAATAGTCACCCTTGTTGCAAAATAGCAATAATTGCGAAAAAAACATACAAAAACAAGTATTCGCATTTTACGGTTTTCAACCATTTATGCTACACTTAGCACCTTCATATTTACCCAGAAAAACTTTATGATACAATAAAACAATATTGTAAATTTCATTAAGATCGGTTCAATAGATTTTGCAAAATGAATTTTGCAATCCAGCTTTCGCAAAAAAATTCATTTTTTCAAAACGTTACAGGACTGAAAATAAAGCAGATAGCAAGTTGAAATTTTTTTGCATATAGAAGTTTACTGTACCTTTCATTTGAAATTTGCAAAATTAAAATCAATTAACTACCACGGCGTCAGGATTTTTTTTAAATAAACATTAATTATTGGTGCTACGCGCAGGACAGCGGATAGTTTGCTCTGATTGGGCATTCCAATAACCTTTGATAATGATTGATACATTTTAATTTTTATTACATTTCGATATAAATAAATAAATTTGTTTATTGCAAAATAAAAACACATACTCTATCCTTTGAAATAACACTTTTTTTAGCAAAAACTTTCTTTGTTCATATATTTAAAGGTAGAGAATAAAAGTTTATTATTTTTAAACGTAGCAATTGTTTAAACAATATTTCAAAAACAATAATAAAATTAGTTTGATTTTTGTGTAATTAAAATATTAAAATACGACAAAGTATAGAGTAAGAAAATAATATATTAGATAAAGTTTGGAAGAAATTTTGGTGGAAATTAACTTGTGTGAATCGATCACCGCTGTCCTGCGCGTAGCACCAAAAATTAATGTTTATTTAAATAATTTCCTGACGCCATGCTAATTAATTGATTTTAATTTTGCAAATGAAAGGTACAGTACACTTCTATAAGCAAAAAAAAATTCAACTTGCTATCTGCTTTATTTTCAGTCCTGCAACATTAAAAAAAATGAATTTTTTTTGTGAAAGCTGGATTGCAAAATTTATTTTGCAAAGTGTGTTAAACCGATCTTAATGAAATTTACAGTGTTGGTTTACTATATCATAAAGTTTTTCTGGGTAAAACATGAAGGTCCTAAGTGTAGTATAAATGGTTGAAAAACGTAAAATGCGAATACTTGTTTTTGTATGGTTCTTTTCGCAATTATTGCTATTTTGCAACAAGGGTGACTAATTTTTAAATTTTTAACCAATTCTATATTGTTATTGTAGGAAATTTAATTACGCAACTTTTATGTCAGTACAAATTTTCTCAGAAATGAATAGTTTTAAAGGTATAATCAAAAAACCAATAAAAAATCGAATTTTTCCTTCATATTTTGACATTTTGGTTATTTAAACAATGTTCCGGACCATTTTGAGTGGGAGGATAACTCAAATATTATTATTTGAGTTATTTTTAAGCAATTCCTGCAAAAGAATTTGAGTCACCTCTCAACGTCCATCTCAAAACAGATGCGCCCTGGACTACTACGAAACTTAAAAGTACCCTCCAATCAATCAAAAAGAATACCCACTTGACTCATTATCTATAGACGTGAGGATTCACTACCGAACGTAATCGCAAGCACATGGCTAATTATTTGGTACGATACGTGGTGAGGGAAATATATGTATCGTACTAGTGTCATTGGAACATTAGTTAATGATGTAAAGTTGCGGCGCGTGAGGCCTCTATCTCGAATCTGCCTTGATTTTCGCATACACCAAAATGGTCGGGACCGAACCAAACGTGACAGACGATTGTTGCAGTGACAATAATACAAAAAAATATTGTGTCAATGACCCACCACCTCCTTATTACTATGAAAATAATGATAATGAAGTGGATACCTATTTTTCTAACGAGAAAGTTATAATTCCCGAGGACGATACGGTTAGTACATTTTTTATAGAAAGTATGTGTGATAGTTATTATAAAAATAATTCATATTATCCTTGGCATTGGACGATACTTTCGCTCATTCATATTTGTTGTTACTATTACAATTTAATTTGATTATACAGGAAATTACTTATAACTTGTGAGTAGGCTGCTCAACTTAATGTCTGGTAATGTATCCTGCACATGTAGATTTATTTTTGAAAAGTGACAACAGTAAAAAATTAGATACGTTTATCTTGCATTTATGGCCACTGGAGATATAAATATGTATGTAGATTCCCAGCTTATATTATATTATACCCCTTTAAAAAATTGGGTTTCTTGTATAAACAAAAGATGGGTAGGTATATCGTGCCACATTTTTACGACATGCGACAGGGTGAAACAGATTACTTCTTTTTCATAAGCTATACCAGGGGCCACCAATTAGCGGACCACGGTCGGCATCCGGACCGTGAGCTAGTTTTGTGCGGACCGTCAATAAATTCACAATATACCTAGTGCTTGGCAATTTTGAAAATGTTTGGCCATGAAATTGTGTGCTATGTTTGGCTCAACTTATGTGTGCGAATTCGCGTTATCAAGAATAAACTTTATTAAAAATTGGTACAGATCTCAGCTTACAGATGAATATCCCAACTCCCTAATGAGAATCAGTTGCACTAAACTCATTCCAAACTTCAGACAGGTTGTACATAACAAAAATGTCATTTTTCTCTCTGATAATTTAATTTTGTAAAAAGTTTTTCCCCTTTGTTATACTTACTATATTCATTAATTTTGAATTTAAGTAAACTGTAATATAAAATTGTCACGTGCGTTTTTCTATATTCATTTCCTCTCTAGTATATGTTAAGTGGGAGAACTTTTCAGCTGTGCCTTTATTTGAAATACTTTTCAGATTTAATAAGTTTGCAACAAACAGCTTGCATTGAAACTAATGTAGAAAAGATAACATGTTAATAATTACCATCTTGTACTATGATTATTTATTTTAAATTCCTCAATTTCCTTTCTACAAAACTGAAGATGTCTAAAAACTTCATTAGCATTCAAAATATAAATTCCTAACTTTTAAAATAATATTCTCAGTAACAATTTAGAATATTGCTATGTTCAAAATATACCGATAATAACATCAAAACAATACACGATGGATTTATATTTTTTATATTTACTGTACCAGGAAAGTCTACAGTGACCAAAAAAAAATCAGATAGATATTATTAGTTTTCATTTCCATATTAGTCCATGTGTGAGGCCTCTTTCGTATGAAAAATATTTCGGACTCGATTTATTTGCGGATTCCATTTCAAAAATGTCCCCTTTAAACAAATCAGAACGAAACAATTTTTTTAAACAAATTCAAAATTATCTTTTTGTCTCGAAAAATGTATTTTAGGTTTCTTTCATATTTTTGAAAAGTTGATAGTTTTCGAGCTATAAGCGATTTAAAATCTGAAAAATGCGAAAATACGCATTTTCGATGCTTGAAAACTCTCAAGTTTCGGTAAAATGATAGAAGATCTTTTTTGTATAAGATGATCCAAAAATGCTAAAAACATATTTTCGGGGACAAAAAAGGTAATGTTTTGAATTTGTTAAAAAAAATTGTTAAACAGTTTCTGCCCAAAAATTTCGCCCGGCACTCTTCTGGTTTGTTTATAGGGGATATTTCTTAACAAGAATTCGCAAAGAAACCGAATCATAACAACCAGACACAGGCAGCATTTTATCCGGACCCCGGAAGTGTCATAGGTTTTCGAAACGGACCCACAGGGAAACTAATTGGTGACCCTTGAGCTATACTATAGTTCTCCGTTCTGTAAACTTAACGCACTATTTTGGCTGCTATGGAAACAAATCCATGACTATAATATTTAAATTAGAGAGTTCGCAGATTTTAACCATTATATTTTTGTCTTTGGCTAATTAGTACGCAGTTTATTTTCGTCTTGGTTCAGAAGTGTTCACGTAGCTCTACTGAAGACGTCTAGAGACAGAAACAGCTGTCTAGGGATGGTGGATATCCTCAACATCGAAAGGAAATATAAACTGTCTTTTACTTTTATCTTTTATATTTATCTTTACTCAGATTTTGAGTATTGGAACTATCTTTCGGACCTTTTCCTATAGTCTGGGCAGATTATCGGAGAATAGGCCATTTTTGGGAAAATTTATTTACGAGCAATTTTATTGCTGCAATCGAATCTTATGATTGTATATATTAATAATATAGGTATGCAAAGTCCGCAGATAGTGTGCTAATTTTTTTATAAACAAAATGGCGCCCGAAATCGTGTTTTTTTCAATTTTTGCTCTATAACTCCAAATATTTTAATTTTAAATCAAAAACACCCAAATAAAAATTCACCGTAATTGAAATCTGCATAGAGACGTGTTTTTTCCGATTTAGTTCAACGAAAATTTTCCGCGGAACATGCGGGTTTTCCAACAAAATTTTTATTTTTCAACTAATATTTGAGATAAGTAATTGTTAATCAATAATTAAATAACTTAGCAATATTAAAGCTCTTTTTGTATAGATTATAATTCCAGAAGCCGATGAAAATTGAATGAACAGTTAAGTGACAATTGAATTGTTATTTAAAAATTTTCGGTCGGTAAAATAACCACAATAATTATGATACATAAGAATAACTATGATTTTTGTATAAAACGACACTGTACCTATCTACTCGTAATGTACGTTACAGAATTGAAATTGGACTATTTAAGCGGCCTCAGGCATATTTTAAGATTATAAACAATTTTTTGTCTTATAAACAAGTAGCATATCTCGGGAAATATTAAATTAAATTAAATCATGAAAACGGTGTTGAAAAAAAGCGGCAGGACGCTTCTTTTAAAGGAAAAAAAACGCTTAACTGTAATGAGTGGTTCCTGAGATACAACCGGTCAAAGTTGACCGGCAATTACGGCAAAGATATAAAAAATAGGATCATAATTTTTGAATAATCACCTTTCTATTTTTGTCCTCATTCTCCCCACAAATCTTTATATATTTAAAATACTCGTAACATATATTATTATAATAAAAACTATCGATATTACGGGAGAAAATTGCAAAAATTAGCAAAATTCCAATCAAAAATTAGGTTGGAGAAAATGTAATCTCAATGTTCAAAATCGGTATACGTTCAAAAAATTCATTTCCTCGGGTTCCCATGGAGCAATTTTCTTCATTCTTTTTGTGTTCCCAAGTAACTCGAGCAGAGCCATCTAACACGATTTTCGGGCACCATTTTGTTTATAAAAAAAGTAGCACACTATCTGCGGACTTTGCATACCTATATTATTAATATATACAATCATAAGATTCGATTCCAGCAATAAAATTGCTGGTAAATAACTTTTCCTTGTATTTTTCTAATTAGCCCAGAGTACTAGACGAGTAAGACAAAATGTAATTTCATATTGTAGAATCATTTTCACTTTCTTTATTCGTAGTATCTTGGCTTATAAATTGTATATGTCAAAGATAAAGGATGTTACCAGAAAATGGTTCCAAGAAAGGTTTCAGATTTAAATCATTATTTTGTTATTTTAATTTTATTTTTATAATGAATTTTGTATCTGGGACTTTTCTTATTTTTTCTAGAAAAACATTAATTTAAAGAAGTTGTCTTTGTTACTTGGTAATTGGTAACAATTCTTCTAATAATTTAATTTTATCTAACTCATTTATATTGACAATTAAAATGTTATTAAAATGATATTGTCAACATTTTGGAGTAACGTTCCTCGGACGACTTTATTGAAAGATAGTTTATTCGATTACATGAAATCCACTTTAACTTAAGAATACTTGTCAGAAAAAACATAGCATGTGATTTGTATTATTTAAAAACACAGCCACATGTAATGATGACATTTCACTTGTTAGTGATCCTATTGTAAATCATGAGGAAAATCTAGGAAAACAACCTCACGACATTAACACGAAACTGTGATTTTATGTAGGTATAACTATTATTTTAAAACATAAATGATATATGGTATTGACTCACTAACAGCGGTATTTTCTTTCTATTTATTTCCTTTTTTAATGTAACATGGGCATATGGGCAATAGTATGGGTAATATTCCTACATTCTGGCGAGGTATTTGAGACGCAATCTGTTGCATTTAACATAATTGGAGCGGATTCTTTGATTTTTCTTTTGTTACCGTCTGTTTCATTTATACAGGGAGTAACGAAAATACAGGTCATAAATTAAATCGCATATTTTGAGACCAAAAATAGTTCGAATGAACCTAATTTACCTTAGTACAAATATGCACATAAAAAAAGTTACAGCCCTTTGAAGTTACAAAATGAAAATCGATTTTTTCGAATACATCGAAAACTATTAGAGATTTTTTATTGAAAATGGACATGTGGAATTCTTATGGCAGGAAAATCTTAAAAAAGAATTATAGTGAAATTTGTGCACCCCATAAAAATTTTATGGGAGTTTTTGTTCCCTTAAACCCCCCAAACTTTTGTGTACGTTCCAATTAAATTATTATTGTGGTACCGTTAATTAAATTCAATATTTCTAAAACTTTTTTACCTCTTAGTATTTGTTCGATAAGGCAGTTTTTCTCGAGTTGCTGTTTCTTTTTTAATATGTTTACAGAAACATTTTATGGGGGTTTTGTTCCTTTAAACCCCCCAAATATTTCTGTATGTTCCAATTAAACTTTTACTGCGGTACCATTAGTTAAACACAGTGTTTTTAAAACTTTTTTGCCTCTTTGTATTTTTTCGAGAAAGCATTTTTATCGAGATATTACTTCTTTTTTAATATGGTTCAAAATATACCTAAAAATGTAAATCATAAATAAATTTTCATATTATTACCAAGTCTCCATAATCGTACTTAGCCATATACAAATATGTCGTGGATTTGAAAAATATTCAAAATATCTCGATAAAAACTGACTTTTCGAAAAAGTACTAGGAGGCAAAAAGTTTTTAAAATATTGTGTTTAATTAATGGTACTACAATGATAATTAAATTGAATTGGAACGTACACAAAAGTTTGGGGGGGGTTTAAAGGAACAAAACCCCCATAAAATTTTTATGGGGTGTCAAAATTTCACTATAATTTTTTTTAGGATACCACTACCATTAGAATGCCACATGTCTATTTTCAATAAAAGATCTCTAGTAGTTTTCGATATATTGGAAAAAATCGATTTTTATTTTGTAACTTCAAAGGGCTGTAACTTTTTTTATGTGCACATTTGTACAAAAGTAAGTTAGGTTCAATCGAACTATTTTTGGTCCCAGAATATGTGATTAACTTTATGACCTGTATTTTTGTTACACCCTGTATATTATAATGTTCTTGAACTCCTTAAGAGCTACAGTGAAAACGCGCCATCGCGTTCTATTTTGCGCTAAGGCCTTCACCTCATTCCTAGACTTTCCTTGACCTCTTATCTCGTCCATAATAGATCTTCTACAAGTTTGTGCTGGGCGACCTCTTTTCTTTTCTTTTCTTTTCCTTTTCCTCGGGGCTGTTTCCTTAATATTTCCATTGAACTCTATGTTTATTTTCCCATGCGTTTTTACATACTTGAAATTTATCAAATTCTCTATTTTTGATTTAAGATGATTTAAGATTGATGTTCACTTATTCTAACATTTAATAGTGTTAATGTTTCACCTAAATAGGGCAAGGTAAGTAGGGTAAATACAATTCTTTGTTCTTTATTGTTCATTGTCGAGTTTCGTTTTAGATGAAATGTTTCTCAATGTGGTTGTTGTTTTGAATTTTGTTTTCTTGTGAATACTAGAGGATCTCGGTCCAAGTTGTTCTCTTTCATGCGGTCTATTCTTGAAATTCCCTATTATTTATAAACGAAAAATAAAAGAAAGAATTCCCTATTGATTTTTTAATAAAACAAATGTTAAAATATTTTTCTCCTCTAAGAAGGAGTTTTCATTAAAACAAGTAATTTTGACTCTATCGTATAATTATTTAATGATTCTCCTTTTAATATTGATGTGATTTACTTTGTAATTTAGACATCTTTTGATGTGTTTTGGTTTTCTATACACGTGAGTCTCATATCAAAATCAAATAGGTACTTACCATGTCGGGATAATATCATGAGGTTTAATTTCCTAGTTTTTTTAATCGAATGAACTATATTCCAATAAAGTCGTTCCAGAAACGCAACTCAAAAATATTGACTAGAAATCAATCAAGGCTAGAATATCAATATGAATAAGTCAAATATTGTCAATATCAATGAGTCTGATAAAATTAAATTATTATAAGAAGTTTTTACCAAGTAACAAAAACAAAGTTTGTTTAATTTATTAACGTTTTGTGTTTTGAGAACAATCAAATCAAAACGTCAAAATACCTATACTTATTTTAACTTAAAACTGTTGTATATTTTCCATAAAAATAGTAAATTGCATTAAGATGTCACAATAAAATAGCTTCAGAACTATTTACTTTACAAATTGGTAGCAGTTCTTAAAATACTATCTTGTTTTGTGTATAAAAATAAATAATAAGATAGTTGAATGATCTGTCTTATTTTGTTAAGAAAATAATAATCTACTAATAATTTATTCTTATTTGTGTTCGTAGTACTGAGAATTCAATTAAGGCAATATACATTTTAGAGAAGATGAGAAGATTAGCATTCTTAGTATGATTAAGGGGGCATTCAAGGAATAACTATTTTTAAGAATAGTTTAAGTGATTTCTTGAAATCATAGTAACTCAAACAATTCATTTCAACAGCTCAAACAATTCTAGTGGATGATGGTCAATTACTATTTTTGTTCTTGTGTGGTGTTCTAGTGTTCACCTGCTAATGCCATAATTTTCGTCTTTTTATCAATATTTTCATATTAAAATTCTTGCACACCAGTGTAAAATATAGTTTGTAGTTTCCTTTTTGTAGTCAAGTTGCAGACTTTTGGATTATCAACTGGCTCAAAGTTACAGAAAGATTCAGATCGTATATGCTAAAATGCAAAAGCCTATGATTTAGAACGTATTATTAAAATAATCATGTATGGTATAATATATTTACATGATCATAAAATATAAAACAGTAGTGTAAATAATGAAAAAAATAACAATGATCTATTTACATATTTTATTTAAAATCCATAAACACATACAATTATAACATCAAATATTAACACTTTATAAAATACAATAGCATACATTTTTAGTGAGAATAGTCCACTTATCCTTTTAAAATTATACATGGAATATAATACGAATACGACATATTAACAGGTCTAGCCCTTATACTCCAGAAAAATAAGCAAAATTTCCGGTTCGGGACATCTCAATAGCCAGGCTATTTCCATATACAGTGCAAAAATGCCGGTTAAAACCTAATACGTTTTGAAAAAGAGAGATATGAAACTAGTAGAGGAGGAAATTATCGATATAAACGTATAAATTAACATTACATTACATATTTTCCCACTTTTAGACTTCGGTGACTCGGTGACAGGAGTATTCTATAAAATTCTCCCGTCACAGTAACAGTTATCATACTTCTCCGATACGTCCAAAAGTGGGAAACTATGTAATGTAATGTTAATTTATACGTTTATATCGATAATTTCCACCTCTACTACTTCCATCTCTTTTTACTTCACAATGTATTATGTTTTCCATCTTTTGCGTTATCTTGCCGGTTATTAGCGCGCTTATTACTGTATTGTGTCATAGTGGTAAATACCTTATTCTGTAGTTCGATAATTATAATTTTTCAAGTGTTACCTAATGACACATTTGTAAATAATTAAACCTAATTATAACATTTTTAATAAATGCGGTAAACAACACAATAAGTAGGATGTATGGGAAACGTATTAAGAACAAAATAGAAAATGACTATAGAGATTACGAAGCAGAGGAGCAAGCTAGCTTTAGAGCTGGGCGGTCCACAGTAGACCACCTATACTCTATTACCCAAGTTATTGAGAAAAAAACAGCCGTCAATAAAGAAGTTCACCTGGTATACGTAGACTTACAAAAAGCATATGACAGTGTGCCCCTCAGCAAACTATGGTCAACCCTACATCAAACCAACATTAAACATGGTCTTATCAAAGCAGTCCAAAGTCTGTATAATGGAACGACTGCAAAAATTAAAACTGGATCAAGGATGTCTGAGGGATTTAAGGTCACGAAAGGATTGAAGCAGGGTTGTTGTATTTCGCCTACCCTTTTTAAAATTTATCTGGAACAAGCACTCAAGCTGTGGAAAAGAAAATGTAATGGCATGGGAATCCCTCTCAATGACGACACAACACTATACACTTTATGTTTCGCTGATGACCAAATTCTGATTGCTCAAGATCATGACGACTTAAGTTACATGACGCGGAAGCTAATAGAAGAATATAACAAACGGGGCCTCGAAGTCAACATTAAGAAAACTGAAGCCATGTGTATTGGAGGAACAAAGCAGTCCATTACATTAGACGATGGGGTCAAAATTAAACACTGCGATGAATACAAATACCTGGGCATGAAGATAACTCAAAATGGAACACTCGATGCTGCTATAAAAGACGGAAACATACAGGGTAGAAAAGCCATATCCATGATGAACGGCATTCTGTGGGACCAGACAATATCTAAAGCGAACAAACAGCTTATATACAATAGCATACTTAAAAGTATAATCACATATGGCAGTGAAGTTTGGCCATTGAAACAAAGAGCGCAGAAAATGTTACTAGTAACAGAAATGGACTTCTGGAGAAGAGCAGCAGGCAAATTAAGAGGAGATCGGATACCGAACGAGAGAATACGAGAAATGATGGGAGTAACACATACAATAATTGATGACATAAAAACAAAACAACTGGTATGGTACGGCCATGTACAGAGAATGCCAGATGACAGGATCCCTAAACAGATTTTGGCATGGACACCACAAGGGAGAAGAAAAAGAGGAAGGCCGAGAAAAAGCTGGAGGGAGGGAATTGAAAAAGAACTAGAGGAAACAGAAATCCCTCCAGGTCTATGGTTAAACAGAGAAGAATGGCGGTTAGGAGTCGGAAGGCGTCGGAGAACGCTATAAACCGATAGTAAAAAAAATAACATTTTTAATAATTTGGTTACTTATATTAATATTTAAGACAATAATTAACACCTTTACGGGATGTAATAGTACATAAGAAACAAACATATTTATCGACTATAAAATATAAATTTTAATTAAATTGTTATGTTTATATGGGATTGGCCCACAATCGACTGTAGTGAAAATTACATTTTTAACTGCTGTTTGACGTTTCGATTTCCACTGCAGAAATCGTTTTCAAAAAAGTTTATTTTAAAAATTGTACGAAAAATATAACCAAAAAGTTAAGTTAGTGATTCACAGGGTAATTTATAGTTGCAGTTCTTTAATCTTTCTTGTGTGTTAATAGGTTTGGTTTCGAACAGAATATATCTCAGTGTATTGGTTGTTTTATTTTTGTTGTACTTATATTAGTATCCTTTTTAATTTTTATTATATGCTCTTTACATGTGGCATTGTTGTCATCCTTAAATCCTTTCTTGTTGGAGTTTCTAGATTCTGCAAAATTCCTTGTTTTCTCTTCCTAAAATACATTTTCATTAGAGCAGGTATTTTGGACTCTAGTATAATAAAAAAATGAATAACCATTTTCAATTTCGTTGCAACACGAAACTACAGCCGCATCATTATTCCAGTTCAATCAGAGAGTGTAGCAAGCACCTCTACCGGTTTCGAAACTTATTAGTCTCTCATCAGGAGGCACATATGCTTCTCTCTCTGACCCAACTAGGACAAACCCCGGCGTGCAGTCACGGATTGCAACGAACGAAATGGCACGGATGCCCTAGCGGCAACTGCTAGCAAAAAACTAAGTTTTCAATCTAATAGCACATAAAACAACATCCAAAAATGTTATCCTACATCCTACTAGACTGAAAACAATGGGAACCCTCTCTGGTAACACCTACGAGGCTTCTACAATTTGCAAGCCATAACGGATGCTTAGACTAAGGAAGATGAGGAAATTTTACAATTGATAATTTTTTTTAAATTTTTTATTATATACAGGGTGTTTCATTGGGAAACGGAAATACTTTAATGGTTAATAGAGGTCACCGAGCCGGTTCTAGATACACTACATTTTTTGCCCTACCGACTTTTATAACCGAGTTACAGGGTGTTTTATCGATTTTGCCCATTTCTTTCCTAAGACATAACTTTAAAACCACCCTGTATATTTTCTTGATATTGGGTACACATATGTCTCATTCAAAACCCAAACGACCGACATACTAACCATAAGAGAAATGCAGGTCCGGATTAACAAAAAATTATAAAGTAATCGTGACCTTAAAAAAACACCCTGTATATTCAAATTTTGAAAATCTGTTTGCATATTTGAAAAGAGCACAAAAAAGTAAGTTTAATGGTTCGCTTCAATTTTTCGGCCAGACAATTTGATGACTTTAATTTTGAAATTATATTGAATTTTTTAAGAACTCTGACATTAAAAAGCAGGTATTATTAACTTTTAGTTATAAATTATTAAAGTTAATGAGTAAATTCCCATTTTAAAAATAATCAATACTTATTTACCACATTGGAACAACCCAATTACTAATGACAAGAAAAATCCAGGTCCGGATTAACAAAAAAATATAAAGTAATTGTGACCTTGAAACAACACCCTGTATATTGAAATTTTGAAAATTTGTTTGTGTATTTTAAAAGAGCATCAAAAACTGCGTTAAAGGGTGCATGTCAAATTTTTGCACGGATAATTTAATTACGGCAATTTTGAAATCATATTGATTAATTCTGTCAAGGTCACAAGAAGCTGCCAGTAAAATGAAGAACAATCCCAATGTAATTAGAAAATCGATTCGAAATCTTTTAAAACGAGCAAGGAAATGCATCGAACAATATATGCGGACATTTTGAGTAACTGTTATAGTTCAAATATTTTTAATGTATGTTAAATTGTTGAATTGTTTAAACAATTTTTTTTTATTTAATATAGCTGTTTTTTAATTCTTTACTAAATCATTAAAATATCCCAATTCTCGCAAATCTAATTTTTAATGATGTGCATACAGCTACAAATCCATAGAATCTATGAAGCCAGCGTAGTAAATAAGTATTAAGTATTTTTAAAATAAGTATTGACTCATTGACATTAAATTATTAAGTTAATAATACATACCTGGTTTTTAATCTCAGAGTTCTTTAAAATTTAAATATAATTTCAAAATTGATGTAATTAAATCAACGGCGAAAAATTAAAATGAACCTTTAATCACAGTTTTTTATGCTCTTTTAAAATGCGCAGAGAAATTTTCAAAATTTCTATATACAGGGTGTTGTTTCAAGGTCACAATTACTTTATATTTTTTTGTTAATCCGGACCTGGATTTTCCTTGTCATTAGTAATTGGGTCGTTCCAATGTGGTAAATAGGTATTGATTATTTTTAAAATGGGTATTTATTCATTAACTTTAATCATTTATAACTAAAAGTTAATAATACCTGCTCTTTAATGTCAGAATTCTTAAAAAATTCAATATAATTTCAAAATTAAAGCCATAAAATTGTCTGGCCGAAAAATTGAAGCGAACCATTAAACTTACTTTTTTGTGCTCTTTTCAAATATGCAAACCGATTTTCAAAATTTTAATATACAGGGTGTTGTTGTAAGGTCACAATTACTTTATAATTTTTTGTTAATCCGGACCTGGATTTTTCTTACGGTTAGTATGTCGGTCGTTTGGGTTTTGAATGAGACATATGTGTACCAAATATCAAGAAAATATACAGGGTGGTTTTTAAGTTATGGCTTAGGAAAGAATTGGCCAAAATCGATAAAACACCCTGTAACTCGGTTATAAAAGTCGATAGGGCAAAAAATCTAGTATATCTAGAACCGCCTCGGTGACCTCTATTCACCGTTAAAGTATTTCCGTTTCCCAATGAAACACCCTGTATAAAATATATAATTTTATTTTACATTTACCGCGCTGAGCAGATGGGACCTCAATTATAAATTGTAAAATTCTCTCATCTTCCTTAGTCTCAGCATCCGTTATGGCTTGCAAATTGGGAAAGCCTCGTAGGTGTTACCAGAGAAGGTTCCCATTGTTTTCAGTCTGGTAGGATGTAGGATAACATTTTTGGATGTTGTTTTATGTGCTATTAGATTGAAAACTTAGTTTTTTGCTAGCAGTTGCCCTAGGGCATCTGTGCCATTTCGTTCGTTGCAATCCGTGACTGCACGCCGGGGTTTGTCCTAGTTGGGTCAGAGAGAGCAGCATATGTGCCTCCTGATGAGAGACTAATAAGTTTCGAAACCGGTAGAGGTGCTTGCTACACTCTCTGATTGAACTGGAATAATGATGCGGCTGTAGTTTCGTGTTGCAACGAAATTGAAAATGGTTATTCATTTTTGATTTACATGTTTACTCTGATTGGAGTACGAAGGGAACCATTCTCGTTGGAACTTTACCGCGCTGAGCAGATGGGACGTGATTTATAAATTGTAAAATTCCCTCATCTTCCTTAGTCTCAGTGTCCATTATGGCTTGCAAATTATAGAAGCCTTGGAGGTGTTACCAGAGAAGGTTCCCATTGTTTTCAGTCTGGTAGGATGTAAAATAACATTTTTGGATGTTGTTTTATGTGCTATGAGATTGAAAACTTAGTTTTTTAGTTTTTTTTCTAGTATAATACTTTGATAATTTCCTTTCTGCTGTTTACGTTATGGTTTTCTGTAATCCTTGGTTGCATATTCAGTATCCTCTTTTGTGATTAACACACCCAGAAAAGAAAGTGAGTTGTTTTCTTTTTCCATCGTGAATATTATTATTATTATTATTATTATTATACATAAGCAAGGGCAGAGGGACAAGTCCCTATTATGCCCAAAAACAAAGAAATTACATAACTAACCTACTAGTAGATACAATATAAAACAAAAGAAAAAAGATATAATTTTTGTTTACATAAAAAAAAAATAAAATAGTTCAGCTATAATAAGAAACGGTCAAGTCTGTTTTTAAACGTGTTAGTAGAGGGGGCCGTGACAATGTTATCACTAAGGTTATTCCAACTCTCGAACACTCTATTTGGTAGGAAGTTCTGCCTTGATCTCGTAGAAAAGTTCTCTTTTTTAAGTTTGAACTGGTGACCTCTGAGGCGTTCATCTTGGTTTATAGTAAACATTTCGTCGAGATTTCCGAAACTGAATTTTAATATTTTAAAAGTGGTTATTAAGTCTCCACGTTGTCGACGAAGTTCGAAGGAAGTTAGATTGGCCATACTAAGTCTCTCTGCATAGGAGGGTCTTCTCAGTCCCAATGGAATTCGAGTTGCTTTTCTTTGGACGTTTTCCAACAATGTTTTGTCTCGAACCAAATCAGGATGCCACGTTGGACCAGCGTATTCAAGAATCGGTCTTACGTAAATAGTGTAAAGTTTACAGAATGACTGCATTGAAACTCTCGAAAAACACCTCCGAATAAGATATAGTCTGGAGTTCGCACGTTTACAAATAGAAGTAATGTGGTCGGACCACGTTAGACTGCTGTTTACGATAACACCAAGGTCGTTATACGAGAACACTGAATCTAATGGTCGCCCGTTAACAAAATACGGCACAAGTGGGTTATTTTTACCAATTCTAAGCACTACACATTTTTCCGCGTTTAAGGGTAGTAACCATTGGGAACACCAAGTAAAGATAGAGTCCAAGTCCCTTTGGAGGGTTAACTGGTTTGTCATAGGATTGGCATATATTTTTGTGTCATCAGCATAGAACGATATTTTACTGGAAACATAATAAGGAACATCGCTGGTATAAACCGTAAAAAGCAGAGGTCCGAGGACAGAACCCTGAGGCACTCCACTTTCCACTAACCTGTCCTGTGAGAAAGATTCGCCAACTCTAACTTTGTAATGTCGATCTGTCAGGAAATCATCTATCCAACGAAGTAAAGTACCGCGAACTCCGAAATGTTCTAGCTTATGTAGAAGTCTGCGCTTAGGGACACGGTCAAAGGCTTTAGAGAAGTCTAGATAAACAACGTCGACCGGCTGCGAACTGTTAAGGGATAGCGTCCAGTCGTTAACACAATGTAGGAGATTGGTTAGAGTAGAGCGGCCAGACACAAATCCATGTTGTTGTGTTGGAATGACATGTTCCTGGAGAAGGAATTTAGTCATCTCCTCGGAAATAATGGCTTCCATGACCTTACCAACTACTGACAGCAAGCTAATCGGACGATAATTGTTTGGATCGAGTTTGTTGCCTTTTTTAAAAAATGGGGGTGACGGATGCTAATTTCCAACTAGGGGGTAAGGAATTCTGGATAAAAGAAGTCTGCATAATTAACGTTAAAGGTATTGCAAGCGTGTCTGCGCATCTTTTTAACATTTTTGGTGTTAAACCATCTAAACCAGGTGAAGCGACTGTGTGAAGTTTCATTAAATGTTGTTTGACATGATCCACTGTAAATTCGACTTGCTCTAAGGATGCGCCGACACGGTTACACCTAATAGGAGGTAGATTGCCATCATTCGATTCTTTAGTAAAAACCTGTGAAAATGCTAAGGAGAGAGTTTCGGAAGAATCTGTGTCAGAAGAGCATAAAGTCTGATTAGGTTTTTGTAGTAAAGGTATGGACACTTTAGATGTCAATGAGGATCTTATGTATTTGTAAACTTTTTTAATGTTACCGCTTTCAATAACACTTGTTTCAAAATTACGTCTTAAAGTTTTTAGAAATGTTTGTAAATTATTTGAAAATCTGCGGTGGTTTTGAAAATCGCTGTAAAGCCCGGTCTGTTTAAATTTTCGCCAGAGATGTCGTTTGTGATTAATTTTTTCTGTTGCCGTTTGATTAATCCACGGTTTAAGATTGTTTTTATAAGTCTTACGGATGGTAGTATTTTTAGAAATTATATTGTGGACGGTATCGAGAAATGCAGTCCACATTGATGATGGGTCGTTTAAGTCAGCAAAAAACAAATTCCAGTTGATTTGAGAGAATTCAGCGTCGACTTCAGAAAAATCTGTTGTGGTGTATGTTACAATATTATTTTTGCGGGGTAGAATTTGATTGAATTGGATGTGAGCCGTTATAACTGCATGATCTGACTTTCCTATAGGAGAGCTGATTTCGAGAGATGAAATCAGCTGTTCGTCGTTAATAAGCACCAGATCTAAAGTAGATGGTTGGTTATTAGTTCTAAATCTGGTAGGTTCTGTAATGAGCTGTATTAAGTTCGAATTTACTACAAAACTTTTAAATAAATTATGAGAGTTTTCGGTGTCAGATAACGAAGTTATTGGCCAGGTGATCTCCGGAAAATTAAAATCTCCAGTAATAATGAGATTATCGAGAGATGATAGTTCTTCAAGTTTAGTAAACATAATATTATCGTGTGCAAGTACTGTAAGAGGTGGACGGTATATACAGACTAAATTAAGGCAAAATGGATTTTTAGTAATAGACACGTGAATAGCATCTATTCCAGGAATATCTAATGGGTTAATGTTAATTTTGAAAGTTGTGGTAATAATATTAGATAAATAAATGCATACACCACCACCGACACGATTTTCTCTGTCTTTACGATAAATTGTATATCCATTGATGTTAACAGAAGAATCAGGGATTGAGGGTTTAAGCCAGGATTCAGCAATACACATAATGTGTGGCTGAAGAAGTTGCACTGTGCATACAAATTCATCAAATTTTGCAGAAAGTGAATCTAAATTCGTATATAGAAATAGCCAATCATTAAATCTATCGGTAGAAAAATTATGAACGAAATTTCATGATTCTGGGAGTGCCATTAATGTATTTAATTGTTAAGTCATGTTCACCGTTATTTTTGCGAATTTCTAGTTCATTTCGGAGTTCTTTTAAGCGTGTTTGTTGGATGGGCGTCTTATCGTCAATTATTGAGAATTTTTCCGTGGCTTTGTTTTCCAAAAGTTTTGCTTTATTTCTCAAAATATCTTTAACGTGGTATTCCGAACTCATTACTACCTTTATCATTCGGGAAAAACGTTGGTTCGCTTTGCCGACTCTGTAGAAAGTGATTTGCTTTTCCTGACAGCCAACAGTTGCCAAGACAAGGTTAATCTTATTTGCGTCGTCATCTTTTCTGCGTTGTGCATCCCCAGAGGAAGATTCTGGAACGCCTCTGATTAGAATATTCTTCGCACGTGTCATGCGATCTACAGCTTCGTTTGCAATATTATCCGTGAATTCGGTAGACTTAAACAAGTCAATTTGGCTGAGCTTGTTATTTAACTCAGTTATTTTACTTTCAAAATCATTAATTTTCGTACGAATTTCCATTTTAAAGTCCAGCAAAAGATCTTTTATTTCCGAAAAATTAGAGATATTTGAGCTGCAAGAATTACATAGGATACTTATCCCACGAATTTTCTGTCGAGTAACGCGATCGTCGGAAGAAAGATCCGTGCATGTGATATGTATTTGTCGCTTACAACCATCGCACTGAAGTTTACGGTCAGCTGTTGCTATGTTTTTGGAGCAGTTAGAACAAACTGAGGTAGAAGGCATGATCGGGTTTTTTACTGGTATGTAATTAGTATAGTTTGTTTTATTATTAATAAATTGTGAAATGGTACTCACAGTTGTTTATGTTCACTGTAATTGCACTTTTTTTTACACAAAATTTTTTACAACCACTAATGACTATTGGTATATGGAAACTGGTATGCAAAATTTGTTTGCGAAATTATTATTATTTACAGCGTAATCTTGAAAATTACTAGGAGCACAAAAATGTACGTGTGTCGTTAATCTACTAGCGATAGACTGATATGATTGATTCTTCTTTATTTTTGATGTCCATCAGAAATTTATTCAATGCTTCTAATAGTCCGTGAAAGAAATAAAACAAAATACCACAAGCAATCCAGAAACAATGAGAAGAAGGGATTGAAAAATGACAAAAATACCATATGTAAAAGGCTTATCGGAAAATTTAAACAGGATAGGAAATAAACAACCAATACACCTATCTCTCCTGTCCAAAATCAAACCTAACAACACACAAGAAAGATCAAAGAACTGCATTTATAAAATACCTTGTGAGGGCAACAATTTCTATGTGAAAGAAAACAAGACCACTAATTACCTATATAAATCAGTGTGAAATATACATTAAAAACACAGTCTTCGACAAATCACAGAATGTAATTTTCATTACAATCAATTGTGGCTCAATCCATTATTTTGAAGACTATTTAATTCGTAAATCGATGGCTCAAAATACATATTAATATTTCTTTAACATACAATACTACGTTTATTGTCACTAAATACAATAGTTTTCCAATACCAATTAATAAATTAATGTTTCGTTGGTAAACTACATCGCTCAGTTTGTTTTTCATACGTTACAAAAATAGAAAAACCGTGAAAACCACCATTAATATTTAATTGTTTTCCTTAAATATTAGTCATTATCTACTATTTACAATTCATAGAGGTGAAACAAAAGTTAAGTAAAATGTTTGTTTAATGAAAATATTTTTTTAAACAACGGAAAAGGCCTTTTTGTTGATTAATAACAATGAAAACAAGCAACTGGACTTCGTAAGTCCTAGGTTTTCACCTAACCTTACCAGATGTAGAAGTGAAATTCCATATTTGGACTCTTCGTGTAAATTTCCGTGGATTTATATACAGTATGTCCCTGTAAGTTGTATCCATATGGAAAACTTTTTTATTATTAATTTTACGAAAAAAAGTTATTCCTTATAAAAAGCTCTGCATGGTCCAAAACCTAAAATTTAACCATCAAATATCAAATTTTTTGAAAATTATACGAGGTATGTCAAAAAGTTTGAATTTCACTCAAGAGTAAAGTAGCTTTATTTTTCACAATATTGAAAATTGCTATTATGAAAAGTTGTTTGGAATTAAAAACTGTATTCTAGTATGCAATTACATCCTTCTAATTGAAATTTTTTTTTTTTTGAAAAATTATGGATAACTAACATTATTTTCAGTTATTTTAATTCAGATAACTCTTGTATTATTCATTTTACGAATAAAAGTGATTCTTAATAAAAAGTTGTGCATGGTCTAAAATCTAAAATACAACCATCTTTTCTCAAATGTTATCAATTTTATACGAGGTATGTCAAAAAAATATGAATTTCGCTCAAGAATAAAATACGTTTATTTTTCACAATATCGAAAATTGTTATTATGAAAAGTTATTTAGAATTAAAAACTATGTTTCAGTATGTAATTACATCCTTCTAATTGAAATATTCTGAACTATAAAGGTACTTCACTTTTGATCTAAATTTGGTTTTTGACATACCTCGTATAAAATTGATAAAATTTGATATAAGATGATTGTATTTTAAGTTTTAAAACATCCAGGACTTTTTATTAAGAATCACTTTTTTCGTAAAATTAATAATAAAAGAGTTATCAGAATTGAAATAACTGAAAAAATAATGATAGTTATCCATAATTTAAAAAAAAATTCAATTAGAAGAATGTAATTGCATATTAGAATATAGTTTTTAATTCCAAACAACTTTTCATAATAGCAATTTCCAATATTACGAAAAATAAAGCTACTTTACTCTTGAGTGAAATTCAAACTTTTTGACATACCTCATATAATATTCAAAAAATTTGATATTTGATGGTTAAATCTTAGGTTTTGGACCATGCAGAGCTTTTTATAAAGAATAACTTTTTTTCGTAAAATTAATAATAAAAAAGTTTTCCATATGGATACAACTTACAGGGACATACTGTATATATGATTTCACTAATTTTGAGTCAATTTTGCCAAACTTTAGTTTTTGCGAAGTAAATGTTTCCTTAATATCATCAATGAAAGGCTAAATATGTGTCTGCTACCCTGCTAATGTAGGGACTCCTATTTAATAATACATAATATTATAGTAAGCATATCATGTAAATAGTTTTCGGAGATTGGGGTGAAAGAATAACAGTGGCTGGGCCTAATACCCTAAGATACGCAGACGACACCTTGGTATTAGCTGAATGTCAGAAATAACTAGAACAGATAATGCAAAAACTCAACAAGTAAGTCAACAATACGGACTAACGATCAATGCAAAGAAATTAAAAGTTATGAAACGGTCGCCAATGTGACTCCATTATACTATTGGGTATAAAAAAGTCAGTATTCATATTCAGTCAGTTAAAAAGGGGGCTACCGGTTTCGAGGCTTACATTATTTACCTCATCATCAGGCCCAGGACAGTCTTGGAGAAAAACAAACTACGGGCTAAAACGATAAGAAACAAATTTAAACAACAAAGTCAAAACTAAAACTAAAAAGTAAAAAGCAAACAACTATTAAGTATTGAATTGAGTGATTGACCAGATCTATGGTATATATTGAGACATTTTTGTCATTGGAAAATGACCAGTTTAACATATTATATAATAACCATTAATCCTTGAGTAATTAAGGGTTAAGGGTCTACGTATGATGGATAATCACAAATAATGGTGGATGCGAAGAAGAAATAAGTCGACGACTAACAACGGTTAGGTCAGCAACAGCAAAACTGAGGAAACTCTGTAATGCCACCGACATTGACATAACTAAAGCCACGAAACTTCGCCTTGCATCTTGACTGATATTTCCTCTTACATTATTATCATTATTAAAACTCATTTGGGGTGAGTTAGCCATAACTTGCCACTCTGGCAAGACCGGTTGGCGAGTGTGGGGGGATATAGGGAAGGAATTTGGGGTTTAGGGTAGGATAATACTGGGTTTTGGGCCTAGTTTCTTCTAAGTGGGGAGTGTAGTAATAACCAGGAGCTCGCGTGGGCAGGGATGCTAAATCCCTGAAGTAAGTCTACCCTCTATCGGAATTATAGAGGGTAACACAGTCGTAGTAGAGGAAGACTTCAAAAACGATGGCTAGACGACATGAAAGCCAAAGTGGGGAGAAACTGGCACCAAATAGCACAAAACAGAGAAAAGTGGAGAGTTCATAAGAACTAAATTAATATTAATACCAGACGCATTACAACAGTAGACGTACATATTCTGAGATATATTGGTCATATGAATCAATATTATTAGAAAGAAAAATAGCATGGAAAGGATGGCTCTTTCGCATTGGTCTAGTTAAATCAAATAATTCGCAGTACTTTCCCTTCCATAAGCATTTCACAAAGCTTAAATGGAATTGAATGGTCAATCTATCAATCACTCACATTTAATCAAGCATCATGATGTCACCATATTCTTGCGTGGGATAACCGACTGAGGAGGGGGAGTAGAATGATATATTATTTGACAAATGTACGCATGCGCATCCATATCAAATCTCATCAGACTTTTCAGGATAAATGTTGTTGCGAAGGGCACATAAATGCTGTATATTTTTTATTTAATTCCTTCTCGCTTTGTGACTACAAAAATTTACATTAGGAATAATTTTCTGTTATAAAAATTGCCATTACAATTCTATTTTCCAAAATGTACTGATTATATTTATCGCTCCTACAGTACCAATAATCAAAGCAATCTAGAAGAAATATGTGTTTTTACATATAATATTTTTATACACTAATAGACCAGGGCGCATCTGTAAAAATATTAGTACATTTGGACGTTGAGAGGTGACTCAAATTTTTTTGCAGAAATTGCTTGAAAATAACTCAAATAATAATATTTGAGTTATCTTCCCTCTCAAAAAGGTCCGGAACATTGTTTAAATAATCAAAATGTCAAGAAATTAAGGAAAAATTCGATTTTTTTCTTCGTTTTTTGATTATAACTTTAAGAGTATTCATTTCCGAGAAAAGTTGTATTGACATAAAAGTTGTGTAATTAAATTTCATACAATATAGAGTTGGTTGAAAATTTAAAAAATAGTCACCCTTGTTGCAAAATAGCAATAATTGGGAAAAAAACTATACAACAACAAGTATTCGCATTTTACGTTTTTCAACCATTTATGCTAAACTTAGGACCTTCAAATTTCACCCAGAAAAACTATATGATACAGTTAAATAGTACTGCAAATTTCATTAAGATCGGTTCAATAGATTTTGCAAAATAAATTTTGCAATCCAGCTTTCGCAAAAAAAATTCATTTTTTCAAACTGTTACAGGACTGAAAATAAAGCAGATAGCAAGTTGAATTTTTTTTTGCTTATAGAAGTGTACCGTACCTTTTATTTGCAATTTGCAAAACTAAAATCTATTAACCACCACAGCGTCAGGAATTTTTTTAAAATAAACATTAATTATTGGTGTTGCGCGCAGGACACCGGATAGTTTGCTCTGATTGGGCATTCCAACGACCTTTGATAATTATTGATACATTTTAATTTTTATTACATTTCGATATAAATAAATAAATTTGTTTATTGCAAAATAAAAACCCATACTCTATCCTTTGAAATAACACTTTTTTTAGCAAAAACTTTCTTTGTTCATATGTTTTAACTTGGGAATAAAAGTTTATTATTTTTAAACATATGCAATTGTTTAAACAATATTTCACAAACAATAATAAAATTAGTTTGATTTTTGTGGAATTAAAATATTAAAATACAACAAAATATAGAGTAAGAAAATAATATATTAGATGAAGATTGGAAGAAATTTTGGTGGAAATCAACTTCATGTGAATCGAACACCGCTGTCCTGCGCGCAGCACCAATAATTAATGTTTATTTAAAAAAATTCCTGACGCCGTGGTAGCTAATCGATTTTAATTTTGCAAATTGCAAATAAAAGGTACAGTACACTTCTATACGCAAAAAAAATTTCAACTTGCTATCTGCTTTATTTTCAGTCCTGTAACATTTTGAAAAAATGAAATGTTTTTGCGAAAGCTGGATTGCAAAATTTATTTTGCAAAATCTATTAAACCGATCTTAATAAAATTTACAGTATTGTTTTACTGTATCATAAAGTTTTTCTGGGTGAAATATGAAGGTCATAAGTCTAGCATAAATGGTTGAACAACGTAAAATGCGAATACTTGTTTTTGTATGGATTTTTTTCGCAATTATTGCTATTTTGCAACAAGGGTGACTATTTTTTCAACTTTTAACTAATTCTATGTTGTAGGAAATTTAATTGCGCAACTTTTATGTCAGTACATCTTTTCTGGAAAATGAATACTTTTAAAGTTATAATCAAAAAACGAAGAAAAAAATCGAATTTTTCCTTCATTTTTTGACATTTTAATTATTTAAAGAATGTTCCGGACCTTTTTGAGAGGGAGGATAACTGAAATATTATTATTTGAGTTATTTTCAAGCAATTTCTGCAAAAAAATTTGAGTCACCTCTCAACGTCCATCTCAAAACAGATGGGCCCTGGACTATAAAGGATCATTTAATCGGAGCATTGTTTTGAAATTTATTGATGCTTGATTCGGATAAAACACTTGACTTGTCAACTTTGTATTGCGCACTTTTGCTTTTCAATTATCGCGCCATCTCAATTACCAATATAGACATTATGACTGATATTTAGTACTCATAGCAACATCCAATCTTCTTTGTATTCTTAGTTGATGACCTATCGCGATATCATGACTTCATTGATAACATTGATAAGTTGACCTTTCCCATGTTCCTTCATTTCTCTCTAGCTTCTGTCACTCTCGCACATTGTGATAAAAAGGAACTCCTATGGTTACGAACACATTGATCAAATACCTTCCTTTTCAAGCACATGCGAATATCTACTCGAAAGACTTCTTCCCTCAGTTTTTTTTTGTAAACTGCCCATGTTATTCCTATTCTCGTGTTTATCTGTTGTTTGATTGTTTCTTCCTAAATTCATCTAGTGGCCCAGATATTTATAAGTATATAGTTCAATTTGTGTGTCATTAGTTGAGATATTTTTGACCAGAACAAGCTTGGTCATATATTGCGTTTTGGAAAAGTTAATTTTAAGACCAACTCTTGTACAAGAGGTCTGAAGGTCTTGATGAAATTGACAGGCATGATCTAGCCGGTCTGCAATAAGGACTGTGTCGTCTGCAAACCTTAAATTTTTCAGAAACTCTCCATTGATGATGACTCCAAATAATGTTGTCTTAAAGTAATAAAAGGAAATAATTGATATATTTAGTTACAAAAAGTTATCATCAAAACGTTTTTGGCGTTACCGGATCATCAACAGGGATTTCCTGGATGTATTAGGTACATCAGTTGGCTATTAGTTCTGGTTGTCGTCAATTTCGAGTAAGGGTTAAAGATGTTCCCCTTTAGTTAGAAATCTTTAATCATCGGCATTATGTCATGTTAACTAATCCTTTTTGATCATTCTTCTTTTTCTTGTAGGAAAAGTGTTTTTTCTGTTTATTCTGTTATTTCAGCTTTTGTAATGTTGATATACAACCACCTCTTCGGTGGTATGACTTCATTGCTCTCTCTTAAATTAGTAACCAAGTACCAGAGATACACAAATTGGTCGACAACGATGATGCTGTTGCTTTGTGGCAGATGACGTTGATTGTTGTTAATCATCATCAATGATCTTACAGCTATTAGTGAGTCTTTGGCGTCTTTATTATTGCCTTTCACTCTTATCCGTAGTACCTACCTGTACCACCATTTCCCATTGTCCAAATGATCGATAACTACATTTCACTTCACTCCAAATATTGTTAGCTTGCTCAGCTCTCTACATTGACTTCGATCCTGTACCAGAGGCACGGCTTCATGGAGGGATTTTCCGTAGTCATCATTTGGTCTTCTTATCGAGTTGGAGATCTTCCTCTTGATCTTTGGCCTTACCTTTCCTTCTACCACCAATAATTCCATAATCCTCGTTCTTCTGGCAATGTAGCCGAAATAATTTAGGTATGCTCGGTTTACTTTGTTTAACCCGGGAGCAGTCGCACTCACTTCTCTCACGTAAGTAGTCGCGCGTAGAGAAAAAATCTCACCAGACGAATGTTAATACGAATTTAAAACAAATTCTATTTTATAATATTTTTATTTACTTTTTATGTGAAGAATATATATTTCTAACAATTTTAAAGCTCACAATAAAACACTGAAAACTCTTGTTTTCTATACTTCCACAAAATTTATTATTTACAATTATGTGACTACAGCTGTTTCGGCAGAGTGCCTTTCTCAAGTAATATAATTTACAATGGGTGCGTTCGGACGACCACAGCGGCTGGACAGCTGAGCCAGCAGTAGCTGTCAGACGTCACCGCTGGAAGTCAGCCGCTGAGAGATTTACTAAGCTTTCCCTATCACGGCTGGATACAACCACTCAGCCGATTTCTGCTGGCAGCCAGCCGCTATGGTCGTCCGAACGCACCCAATGTGTTTGCCTTTTTAAGTCTTTAACTGAAGAGGTTGAGGAGTGGGGAGCTGTTTGTCTCGAGTTGGTCATTCAGAATTATATCTGTATTTTTCAGTTTATTAATTTCCATAGATTCTAAAAAAGATAGCTTAAGGCCTTTATTTTGAATATGCAGAATTTGAAACTCTTCATTGAAAGAATGATTATGATCTAGAAGGTGAAGTGCGTATGTAGAAGTGTCTGTTTGTCTATTGTTGAAAGCCCTTTTGTGTTCTGCTATCCGTTTGTCAAAAGTTCTGCCAGTTTGACCGATGTACGTTTTCGGACAGTCACCACAAGTTAGTTTGTACACACCACTCTGTAGTTGCTTTCTCTTTCGGCTTTTATTGTTCTTAATATGTATATTTGCTTAAGTTGTTGTTAGTTCTGAAAGCTGGTATTATTCCTTTCTTTTTTATGTATCTGGTTATTTTTGTTGTTATCTTGCCAGTATATGTGAGAGAGCAGAAGGTACTGGGTTCTTTTTGTGGTGGTGGATACACTAATTTCAGGGCTTTCTTATGGAGTTTTTGATTTAAAATTTTGTTAACTGTTTGTTCATTATAGCCGTTGTTTACTGCTATTTGTTTAATGATGTTTAGTTCTATCTCGAAGTTATTTTTTGTCATGGGAATTTCTGTCACTCTATGTATCATGTTGAGAAAACTCGAGGCATTTGAGATGTGGTGTTACAGGCGCATTTTGAGAATTTCGTGGGTGGATCGTGTGACTAATATTGAGGTTCTACGTAGAATAGGCAAGGAATGCGAGATTATTAACATAATCAAAGAGCGCAAACTAGAATATCTTGGCCATGTTATGAGGAATGAACAGAGATATGGCTTGTTGCAACTCATTCTTCAAGGCAAGGTATTTGGAAAGAGAGGACCAGGGAGAAGAAGAATATCTTGGCTTCAAAACCTGAGAAAGTGGTTTAATACATCGACAACCGGACTATTCAGAATAGCAGCAAGCAAAGTTAGGATAGCCATGCTGGTCGCCAACATCCGGAACGGATAGGCACCTTAAGAAGAAGAAGAAGATGTATCATGTTATGGTAGGCTGCTAATTTGTGTTGTGTAGGATGTGATGATGAATTGTGTATAGTTGTGTCAGTATGGGTAGGTTTATGATATACGGAGAACTCATGTTTATTGTGTAGTCTGGTAATCGTTACATCTAGAAAGTTTATGGGATTATTCTGTTCTGTTTCTACTGTAAACTCAATATTACTATGAAGTGAATTAATGTATGATAGAAATTGGTCAAGTTGTCTGTTAGTTCCTGTAAAGCATACTAGTATATCATCTACGTATCTCCACCAATATAAGAACTGTTTAAATACGGGATGTTTAGAAATTGTTGTTTCAAGTTGGTTCATAAATATATCTGATAGTAATGGGCTTAGAGGATTACCCATAATAAGTCCTGCACTGTTGTTTGTGTGTATTTGATTATTGAGTTCAAAATAGTCTTGATTTATGCAAATTTCAAGAAGGTGTAAAATTTCAGATGCAATGATCGGATTTGTACTATTATGGTCTAAAAGATTTTTAACTAAAACAAAAGTTTCTGTTGGAGGAACACTAGGAAAAAGATTTTTTACGTCAAATGAAATTAGTCTGGAGTTGTTGGGCAATTGAAAATGTTGTATGTTATTAACTAGTTCTAGTGTATTTTTACGGTGAATTCAATAATCAAATATACACAAACAACAGTGCAGGACTTATCATGGGTAATCCTCTAAGCCCATTACTATCAGATATATTTATGAACCAACTTGAAACAACAATTTCTAAACATCCCGTATTTAAACAGTTCTTATATTGGTGGAGATACGTAGATGATATACTAGTATGCTTTACAGGAACTAACAGACAACTTGACCAATTTCTATCATACATTAATTCACTTCATAGTAATATTGAGCTTACAATAGAAACAGAACAGAATAATTCCATAAACTTTCTAGATGTAACGATTACCAGACTACACAACAAACATGAGTTCTCCGTATATCATAAACCTACCCATACTGACACAACTATACACAATTCATCATCCCATCCTACACAAAAAATAACTTCGAGATAGAACTAAACATCATTAAACAAATAGCAGTAAACAACGACTATAATGAACAAACAGTTAACAAAATTTTAAATCAAAAACTCCATAAGAAAGCCCTGAAATTAGTGTATCCACCACCACAGAAAGAACCCAGTACCTTCTGCTCTCTCACATATACTGGCAAGATAACAACCAAAAAAGCCAGATACATAAAAAAGAAAGGAATAATACCAGCTTTCAGAACTAACAACAACTTAAGCAAATATACATATTAAGAACACCCGTGTTGAGCTGCCCCCCCCCCCCCCACTTGCAAAAATTAAAAAACAAATAGCCCTGATTTATGAGCTATTTATGAGCTCTCATATTCCGCAAACTAAAAATTTTGAGCTCGTTCCATTGAGCAGGAATTTAATACCCTAGTGGGTACTAGTACACTACTTAAAAATAGGAATATTGAATCGGTTTTTGCGGCAGAATTACGAGCTATTTATGAGCTCTTGAAATTATATACTTTCGATTTTTGAGCTCATCCCCTTCACCCCCAAACAACCCTTTAATTGATTTAACTTAAGAGAAAGATGCTGAGAAAACTTAAAATATATCGTATTGCGGATATAATTCATATAGCTTATATACTCTAAGAATAAACTATTAAATCAAGAGCATTTCGATTATTGAGCTACAACCCCTTCGCAAGAAAACCACCCTATCTTCCCGGCTTAAGATAAAGTTGTACTTAAAATGCATTAAACTAATTATTTGGCGACTACATATCATTTAATAATTTATATCCTTCCAAATTACGCGCATTTAGATCAGTAAATTGCAATTTATTTTGTATAGTGCAGTCACTGAAGGTAAAAATCAACGATTACCTTCAATTTCGGTGAACCTTCATCGATTTTCACGAAAATTGGTCAGTAGTTAGAGGATACGTCAAGAAACAAAGGTGACATGGTACCACCTTGCGCCTTTACCTTGAGGGTGGATACCGCCCCTTCTCGGGGGTGAAAATTATTTTATAAAAAATAAATGCACAAATCAATAAAAGAACAAATTAAAAGCAAAATTTATTATATAAAGTTAATAAAATAAGTCAATACTTTTTAAGTTATTAAAGATCAAAGATTTTAATTATTTGTGAAAGAAATGCATGTTTTGAAGAGGTTTTTTGTAAATCACTGAAAAACTTTAAGTTTTTACAAAAAAGTTAATAGTAGTTTAATTCGTATAGCTTATATTCTAAGAATAAATTCTTAAATCACGCGTCTTTCGATTATAGAGCTACAACCCCTTCGCAAAAAAACGACCCCATATTCCCGGCTTAAGAGAGAGTTGTTCTTAAAATAATTTAAATTAATTATTTGGCGACTACATATCGTTTAATAATTTATGAGCTTGCAAAATATACGCATCTCAATTATTGAATTGCCATTTTCTTTCTATAGTGCAGTCACTGAAGGTAAAAATCAACTATTACCTTCGATTTCGGTAAATCGCCATTTATTTTCACGAATTGACAATAACAACTTGGGGTTTTAGCCTGGGGTATATGTCACCCCTTCTCGGGAGTGAAAATTACTTTATTAAAAATAACCCCACAAATCGAGAGAGGGACAAATTGTAAGCAAAATTTGTTATATAATGTGATTAAAATAAATCAATACTTTTTGAGTTATTAAAGATCAAATATTTTAATTTTTGGAAAGAAAATGAATGCTTTAGAGCGATTTTTCATAAATGACTCAAAAACTGTAAGTTTTTACAAAAAAGTTTTCATCACTAAAATTGAAGCTAATAAAAAATATAATAAATTGCTTACTTGAAAAACCCTTTAATGTTAATTTAAAGTAAGTTATTGGTAATTAAATGTATTTTTTTTCCGCGACTGTTCAAATCTAAGGGTTCAAGCTTAAATAACGGGAAAGAGATGCATTTTATAACACTTAGGTACTAAATACTTGTCAAAGTACTTAGAAATACCTATGAAAAATAAGATCCAGAAAAAGTTGATAGTATCAAATTTTCGTGAAAATGAATGGAGATTTACCGAAATCGAAGGTCATAGTTGATTTTTAGCTGCAGTGACTGCACTATAGAAAGAAAATGGCAATTCAATAATTGAGATGCGTATATTTTGCGAGCTCATAAATTATTAAACAATATATAGTCGACAAATAATTAATTTAAATTATTTTAAGTACAACCTTCTCTTAAGCCGGGAATATGGGATGATTTTCTTGCGAAGGGGTTGAAGTTCAATAATCGAAAGGCGCGTGATTATAGAGTTTATTCTTAGAATATAAGCTATACGAATTAAACTACTATTAACTTTTTTGTAAAAACTTACAGTTTTTCAGTGATTTACAAAAAACCTCTTCAAAACATGCATTTTTTTCACAAATAATTAAAATCTTTGATCTTTAATAACTTAAAAAGTATTTACTTATTTTATTAACTTTATATAATAAATTTTGCTTTTAATTTGTTCTTTTATTGATTTGTGCAGTTATTTTTTATAAAATAATTTTCACCCCCGAGAAGGGGCGGTATCCACCCTCGGGGTAAAGGCGCAAGGTGGTACCATGTCACCTTTGTTTCTTGACGTATCCCCTAACCACTAACCAATTTTCGTGAAAATCGATGAAGGTTCACCGAAATTGAAGGTAATCGTTTATTTTTACCTTCAGTGACTGCACTATACAAAATAAATTGCAATTTACTGATCTAAATGCGCGTAATTTGGAAGCTTATAAATTATTAAATGATATGTATTCGCCAAATAATTAGTTTAACGCATTTTAACTACAACTTTCTCTTAAGCCGGGAAGATAGGGTGGTTTTCTGGCGAAGGGGTTGTAGCTCAATAATCGAAATGCTCTTGATTTAATAGTTTATTCTTAGAGTATATAAGCTATAGGAATTATATTCGCAATACGATATATTTTAAGTTTTCTCAGCATCTTTCTCTTAAGTTAAATCAATTAAAGGGTTGTTTGGGGGTGAAGGGGATGGGCTCAAAAATCGAAACTATATAATTTCAAGAGCTCATAAATAGCTTGTAATTCTGCCGCAACAACCGATTGAATATTCCTATTTTTAAGTAGTGGGGGGGGGGCTGACTCAGCCCCCCCCCACTACTACTCAGGGTATTAAATTCCTGCTCAGTGGAACGAGCTCAAAATTTTTAGTTTGCGGAATATGAGAGCTCATAAATAGCTCATAAATCAGGGCTATTTGTTTTTTAATTTTTGCAAGTGGGGGGGGGGGCAGCTCAACACGGGTATTAAGAACAATAAAAGCCGAAAGACAAAGCAACTACAGAGTGGTGTGTACAAACTAACTTGTGGTGACTGTCCGAAAACGTACATCGGTCAAACTGGCAGAACTTTTGACAAACGGATAGCAGAACACAAAAGGGCTTTCAACAATAGAAAAACAGACACTTCTACATACGCACTTCACCTTCTAGATCATAATCATTCTTTCAATGAAGAGTTTCAAATTCTGCATATTCAAAATAAAGGCCTTAAGCTATCTTTTTTAGAATCTATGGAAATTAATAAACTGAAAAATACATATAAAATTTCTGAATGACCAACTCGAGACAAACAGCTCCCCACTCCTCAACCTCTTCAGTTAGAGACTTAAAAAGGCAAACACATTGTAAATTATATCACGCCAGATAACCCGAACTTTGAACGCATATTTAAATTCAACACAGAATACATAGTAAATGTTACTCTCAACCACTACATTCCAGTCTATGATCCTATCATGGACCCCATCACCGACAGGGAAACGGAGAGCTTTTGCCAAATCGGCAAAAACAGCGCTCCCGGACCTGATGGCATCAACCGAAGGTGCCTCAAAAAACTTCCAGAGAGTATCATTCCTCTTCTAACTAAAATATTCAATACATGTATCAAAAACAGCCACTTTCCTACTCCTTGGAAAGTGGCCAACACCATCATGCTTTTGAAAAAAGGCAAACCCCCAACCGACGTGGAATCCTATAGACCAATTTCATTAATCAATACTCTGGGTAAAGTTCTTGAGCTAATCCTAAAAGAGAGGCTCAATAACTTTCTCGAAAACCACAATATCATACCAAAATTCCAATATGGATTCCAGTCAGGTAAATCTACTAAACATGCATTAATAGATTTCACTACCAAAGTTACCCAAACCATCAACGATGGTTCAATCGCCATAGCCACATTTCTGGATGTGCAGAAGGCTTTCGACCAGGTCTGGCACGACGGGCTTGTTCGGAAACTTCTGGACATCGGGCTACCATTGCAATTTACCAAAATTGTACACTCCTACCTCCACAACCGTACTGTCAGAGTTAAAATAGGCGATCAAAAGTCCACCCCCTTCACTCCACAAGCTGGAGTTCCCCAGGGTTCAGTCCTAGCGCCGCTGTTGTACATCATCTACAACAGCGACATCACTAACCAAAATATCCCAGGTACTCGGCTGTTTCTCTATGCAGACGACACGACTCTGCTCTCAACTACCTCTCGATACAACCCAAGACTCCTCTTCAGAAGAGCCCAGGCTCTGTTGGACGGCGTCGGCGAATGGTGTTGTAAGTGGAGAGTCACGCTGAACGCGAACAAAACAACAACAATTGTGTTTCGCGCCCCTTCTGTGTCAAATAGAATCATTTGCAATGATGACGACCAACATCCCCTGAGTCTGTTGGGAGAAAGGCTTGTTGTTAGCCCGACTGTGAACTATTTGGGAGTACTGTTTACCAGGACTCTCAACTGGGACGCAGATCTAAAGGCAACTTTAGATAGGGTAAGGAACAGGGCCAGACTTCTCAACGCTCTCTCGGGAAAAATTGGCAAGACACACAAGAAGACTCTCATTCACACTTACAAGACCTTTATTCGACCCGTCATGGAGTACAAATCATGTATCTACTCTCTTTGCTCAAGACAAAAACAAGAGAGGTTGTTGAGGACAGAGCGTAGAGTCTTGCGTAGATGTAACTATGAGCACTGGCGATATCCCTCAAACGAAATCCATAACATCTCGAACACCCCCAAAATCACCGAGAGAATAAACTCTCTGAACAGGAACTTCACAATCAAAGTAATCAACGGCCCCCCTTCCGACACACAAGAATCTCTCAAATGCTCCTGTTCATCTTCCGGCCACGTACTCCACCGAAAGCCCAAACGCAAAAAGATTCATGTACCGTCCGCTCTAATGCAAACATGCATTGACGAACTCCCGGTGGAGTACGAAAACATCCTTGAGGCTACCCCGTTAGCCTACCGTACCCACCTCTAACATTTCCTCTTCCCTACCCCGAACAGGGAGAAGTTGGTTTTTTGCGGTTTCCCAACTTCATTGCACAATTATACCTGTTCGTCCCAAGAAAATAGCCGCAACTATTTTCTCCACTCGAACGCACACTGTCCACGCTGCGCTCAAAGCCACCTCCTGACGGCCGACGAGGGACGCAGGTTCGCCTGTCGTTGTACAATGGTTTCTAGGGAGACTGGTCGAGAGCAAAGCACGGACAGTACACGTAAATGTCTATGGAACCAACAACAATCCATCAAACTTTCTTCTCTGTTGACTTCTTAGCCTTCTGGACACCACCGTCCGGCATAACCCAGGATCCAAGAACACCAGGACACGGCGCTTGCCCCAGTGTGTTTTTCGGACTGTTTGCTTTTGCTGCCAACACTAAACATTCACCTCAAACCCTGAAGAGGACAAAATCCTAAACAGGGAAACACATTGTACGCATTTCTTCTAAAGCATTTTTCTAGACAAGCAAATCAAACAATGAGATGATGATGTAAATTATATCACTTGAGAAAGGCACTCTGCCGAAACAGCTTAGTCACATAGTTGTAAATAATAAATTTTGTGGAAGTATAGAAAACAAAAGTTTTCAGTGTTTTATTGTGAGATAAAATGAACTTCCATCAAGTAACGGTCGAATCCATCAATTTTAAAGCTAATTGGTTCTCATCAAAGCCATAAATTCAAAAAAAAATAACAGAAATAAAAATAAATTTAAAAAAATTCCAACGCGTTACAAAAATCTTCCTCGAGGCACTTATAAGTGGAAAGTTATGTTGCAAAATTTTTCATCAAGTTATCACGGAAAAGGATAAAATGTGAGCTTTTTTCTAACGGCGCGACTGCTCCCGGGTTAATAGCATGTGGTTTATATGAAGCTCCTTTTATTAAATTATTATAATACTTTTTTAATTCAAAAAATTTAATACAAATTTGCGAAAGGTCCAAGTATATATTGCCTTTAAAACTGCAGGTGAGGATAAACATCAATGCCAAGGTTAAAATTGCATTTCACAATCAACAATAACAATGGTAGGAATTATCAGTAGATAAAACTACCATTAATGCATGTATATTTTGATACAAACGCTTCCACGTACAAACACAAATCTCATTGTTTTTTAAATCGAAACATTTTTAATTTATTCTTTTATTTGGGTGGGTTTTTCATATTCGTAACTTTCTGCTTGAATTTTTCGCAATAGAAAAATCTAATGTTCTCTTCTGAAACCACACTAATATTTTATTTACCGATTTAATTATTTAGGTTTTGAAATATGTAGTTGATTTTTCATATAATAGATCCTAAAATGTTTACCCTAGGTACACCGCAAGTATTTTATGTGTTCTATTCAACGGTAAAATTATGCCATTGTAATATTTTAACATGCATACTTTTTTGTGAATTGCTAAACTACAAACTTTTGGTCTTGGTAGCAGTAGAAGATGAAAACCTACGAAAGGTACGAAATATTCTATTTATTGGGTCAATTATTATCTCGTGAGTTTATGCAGAATATGTAGTCCCATGGTTTTGATATTGTACTGTTCCTATTGTTTTTATTGTTCGTACATTTATTCTATTTTCCATATCTTTTTATGCCATTGTTTCTAATTTCCACAGACTTTATATGAGTCGACAAAAAATGTTTTTATTTAGTTTGTCACCTCCATACTTAAATGAATATTGTTACACAACAAAATTTTAACTCCGTTTAACACCATTTTCATATTTTGACGTAATTTACATAAAATACCGCATAAGATGAATTACTTATTACCTAGTATTGTCAATATTTGTGACCTTGCGAAATATGTACAAACAATCCAACTATGCATGAAATGTATACTCCCTTCAAACAAATGTTTAATGTCATACTATGGTTTGTTTTTTAACCAGGATGAGTAATTCAAATTTATCGCGTCTTAATGCTTGTATGTAATTGGTTAAACCCACGGTTCTTAGACATTACTACGGTTGCCTAAATCGACTAACCAATGAACATTAAGGGTGAGATTACGTCACGAGAGTTTACTGTCATTTGAATCGTAATATGATTTTTTTCGAATCCTGAGAAAACCAAGTATTTTAGAAAAATTTAAACGCAGGATGCAAGATTACATTATTACCGAGGACGGAAAGCCCCTTAGAATAAACAAGCAGATTCTATTGAATGAAATATTTGAAATTAAATATCACACTTATCTTTTATTTTCAGCCCTGTAACTTATTAAAATAAACATTATAGAAGTTTTCAGGGACTTTCAGCCCTCGGTAATAATGTAGTCTTTCATTCTGAGTTTAAATTTTTCAAAAATATTTATTAGTTTTCTCAGGATTCGAAAAAAATGAATACAATTGAAACACATTGAGAATTTTGACATGCGTCAAAATTTTGCATTCTCAATGTAAAATTCTGAACTGTTGAATTCCAGCTTCCCTAATAATTATTGTACATCAAAAGACATTAGAAACTATTTGTAGAGGATTGAAATCTGTATTGGAAATAGCTGTTAAAATTGGTCTACGTAATTAAACATATTCCAAAATTTTGTAAAAATGTAATACATTTTAGTTTTCAGCCCAAACTTAGGCCACACACAATGCAATAATGTTCACATTTTTGAACTGTCAATATTTTTATTTTATGATCTATTGTTTAAAAACAATACAGTTGATAATATACCCACAGTTGCGGAGAAAGGATTAATCATAGATTTTTTTATTCAGTCAATGGTGTGAGCACTGTCAGTTAAATAGTAACGTGTGGCCTTACTTTTACACGCATACCTATTGTGGCAAATGTATCATACTATTTTTCAAAATTTTGTTATGCATTTAAATCGTAGAACAATTTTAACTTTTGATTTTAATACAGATTTTAATTCTCTACAAGTATTCTCTCATGACTTTTGATGTAAAATAATTAGGGAAGCAGGAATTCAACAATTCAGAATTTTACATTGAGTTTCCTATGGCCCTTTTTACGATTCACCACCCGGTATAAGATAAAATGTGTACTATTTGTCTAATTATTTCATAATAATACAAATAATACACATATATACACAATAACACACATTCAATGATCGAAAATCATTTAAAAATATGGGAATGTAAACTCTTGTGACGTAAAGTCAAAAATATAAGTCTCCACACCACCGTCGGACAAGACAACCGTAATAAAGTCTAATAACCGTGGGTCCAACCGCAGGCAAGTTAATTCCACTGTCATGAACTTTTGACACTAATGACATAATTTACAAAATTTTGACACTATTGGCATTTCATAGGTTAACTAAATTATATCTGCGATTTTTTGTTTTTTGCGTTATTCCTTTAATTTTTAGATTTTTAGTTTGCTTTTATATGAAATACTGTTGCTTTTAGAACTGTTTAGCAACATATTTGTATCTATATTACAATATTTATGGATTACCGGCGAAGTCCGACATGACCAACCAAAAAAGAAGATATATTTGGTGATGTTTCTAGTGACTTTCTTGAGTGTGAATCTGTCTTTTTAGTTTACCACTCCTGCTCCTGATTTACAAACAAACCAGAGTCTCAATTAAAATTTGTTTTTTTTTTGGCTTGCAAAACTTATTTGTTTGGAATATATATCAAGGCAACAGATATAACTCAATAACGAAAGTAACTATCTAATTTATAGTATTGACCGATTTAGTTTTATTGGAATATAAATGTTCATTATATGGTTCATGTATCCTCGTTTACAAATACAGATGCGAAAGAATGAGGAATACTGTACGTGCATCAATGTTTTATTATCAATTAAAAAATCAGTAACATAAAAATAAAGTTCTGGGCACTTTTTTGTCATTATACTCATATCATTGACGTAAACGCTTATTTTTTATGTCACGTAAATTTATTGCGAAAATGTTTGCATGTGTATATACAGGGTGTCCCAGACTAATTTAGCCAGGCTATATCTCTTAAACGAATAGAGATTTTCGAATGGGACAAAAGTGATATATTCTACTTGTAATACACTTTAATATGGCGTACAAAAAAATCATCCCTTAAATATTCATCCCTTAGTTACAACCCTTAACTTAAATTTTTTTAATAGCACCCTGTATATTTTTTCTAGTTTTGGATGTTGTCTTCTATCGTCTATTCAACACATTTTTTAAAAATAAAATCGGTTCGTAAATTACCAAGAAAATATCAGTTTTGTTAATTATGTGTCCCAGACTAATTTATCCAGGCTATATTTCTTAAACGACTAAAGATTTTCGAATGGAACCAAAACTGATCTATTCCATTTGTAATACACTTTAGAAAAAATTCATCTCGTAAATATTCCTCCCTAACTTACAGGGTGCTATTAAAAAAATAAGTTAGGGGTTGTAACTAAGGGATGAATATTTAGGGGATAATTTTTTTATTAAAGTGTATTACAAATGTAATAGATCAGTTTTTGTCCCATTCGAAAATCTCTATTCGTTTAAGAAATATAGCCTGGATAAATTAGTCTGGGACACATAATTAACAAAACTAAACTGATATTTTCTTGGTAATTTACGAACCGATTTTATTTTAAAAAAATGTGTTGAATAGACGATAGAAGACCACATCCAAAACTATAAAAAAATATACAGGGTGCTATTAAAAAAATTAAAGTTAGGGGTTGTAACTAAGGGATGAATATTTAGGGGATGATTTTTTTCTACGTCATATTAAAGTGTATTACAAGTAGAATAGATCACTTTCTGTCCCATTCGAAAATCTCTATTCGTTTAAGAGATATAGCGTGGCTAAATTAGTCTGGGACACCCTGTATAGGGTGAGGCAGATAACTGGCCTATTAGAAATATCTCGAGAACTAAAGGCAACAGAATCATGAAAATTTGAAATAAAGGGGTTTTGAAGGATGATCTATTAAATGAAAATATTTTCATCTCTTTGCAACTTCCGGTTATACCGGATGTTGCTTATAACTTCGTTTTTTTAAAAGGGACACCCTGTATATTTTTACATTTTTGGATTCTCTTCGATGTCTTCTTTCTTAAAATATAAGGTTTTGTAATATTATACAGGGTATTTTAAAAGATAATTACGTTTTTTTATTAATTTCGTAGCAAAATTCACACCCTGCCCTGTAGAATTGTAGTAGTTTGACATCTAAAACTCTACTTACGTTCAAATGATTTTTAATGTACTCTACTATAAGAATCATTAGTATAGCTAAACTTTTAATTTTAGTATACAGGGTTGGTCGAAACTCGGAATGAGTATTTTCTGAGTTTTCTTAAATGGAACACCCTGTATTTTTGTATTTTAGTGAAATGATATTTTATAGTACTTTTTTATTTCTTAAGCATTCCCTATACCTAACTGCTTTAATTTGTGAGTTATTGGTGATTCAAGCTAAACATTAATTGCAACAAAAAATACGTAAAATTTTATTAGGTTGGCCGTGAAAATACTCAATCCCAAATAATTTTTCAGAAATAAATACATATTAATCCAGACTGGTCCTTAAAATTACCAATAATGGTTTAGCTATCGAAATACCTACTTAGTTAAGATTGTTGGTGCGATTAACAATTAAGCACAAATTAAAGCAGTTAGGTATAGGGAATGCTTAAGAAATAAAAAAGTACCATAAAATATCATTTCATTACAATACTAAAATACAGGGTGTTCCATTTAAGAGAACTCAGAAAATACTCATTCCGAGTTTCGACCAACCCTGTATACTAAAATTAAAAATTTAGCTATACTAATGATTCTTAACAATAGTAGAGTATATTAAAATCATTTGAACGTAAGTAGAGTTTTACATGTCAAACTACTACAATTCTACAGGGTGTTAATTTTGCTACGAAATTAATAAAAAAAACGTAATTATCTTTTAAAATACCCTGTATAATATTACAAAACCTCATATTTTAAGAAAGAAGACATCGAAGAGAATCCAAAAATGTAAAAATATACAGGATGTCCCATTTAAAAAATCGAAGTTATAAGCAACTTCCGGTATAACCGGAAGTTGCAAAGAGATGAAAATATTTTCATTTAATAGATCATCCTTCAAAACCCCTTTATTCCAATTTTCATGATTCTGTTGCCTTTAGTTCTCGAGATATTTCTAATAGGCCCTTTATTTGCCTCACCCTGTACATTGTGTACCCACATAATGTAAATAAGTCGCGAATTTTACGATTGCTCCTAGAATAAAAAATGTAATAATACCTAAACTCTCTCCAAGATGAACCACAAAAAAATTTATTAAAAACATTATACCTAAGTCTAAATCACTTTAGACGCCTTTCGGCCCAACACAAGCCATCATCAACAACTATAGGTAACAACAAACCAAACAGGAATGAGTCTTGTTATCTAGTTTCTAGTTATCTAGATTATATTAGTTTCCTAATACAAAAATATATCTAGTTAATACAAGTTATTTCCAAAGATTCTATCAGATTTTTCTCGAAAAATCGGAAAAAATTTATTATGAATATATTATATTCTCATGCCCACAAACACTGTGATTTTTTTCAGAGATTTCAGAGAACATTTATCTAGTTTCTAGTTATCTAGATTAGTTTCCTAATACAAGAATATATCTAGTTAATACAAGTTTTTTCCAAAGACTCTATCAGATTCTTATTTGGGATAATATTTGGGGAAAGTAGATATTAAAAAACCACCTTTGCCTCGAAAAATCGGAAAAAAATCATGAATATATATTGTCATGCCCACAAACACTGTGATTTTTTTTCAGATTTTTTAGATAAAATTTGAGCGCAGGAAAAATAATTAAATTTTTCAAACAAAATTTAGGTTATGTAGGTCATTTTTGGCAAACTTCTAAATAATTATTTTCCATGTATTTTTGTCAGTTCTTTTGAATGGCTGGGTTAACTTTTCCAGTTTCTATCCGGAACATCCTCAAAATTCGAAAAACCCCATGTTTTTTTGTTGTTTTCCCCCATGTTTTTAGCACATAATAAATTTTTAGAAAAAAAAGAATGTGTATGTACTTTGTACGCACGTAAGAAGTTATACTTCTATTATATGATTTAAACGAAATTAATATACTTTTATTTATATTTTATTTAAATATTAAACTAATTTATACTTACTACTTCTCAAACATTTTTATTAAAACAGTGCCAAAAATTAAAATAATAAAAGAATAAAACACACACAAACACATTGAAAAATGCCACAAATGATTTCTGAACAATAATTTTCGGAAATTTTTTTAACTAAATACGTATTTTCTGAAAATAAAATTATATAATAAATACACTTACAATCATAAAATGTATAAAAAAAATAAAAAAATAAAAGTTTCTATTGGGGTTCGAACCCGCTTATTAGCGCGGTTGGTGTTGGAATTCATTCACCTTGAACGCTTATCCACGGAGACTATACATCATCATGTGCGAAGTTCAAGTAACTAAACGGATTAAACTTTTGACAATTCTGAATTAAATCAAATTATTTTGATTTTGAATTGAAATGATTTAGAATTGAAAAAATACAACAAAACATAGAGTAAGAAAACAGTATATTAGGTGAATATTGATAGAAATTTTGATGGTAATCAAATTATGTAAATAAAAGTATTACATACTACATACTATGTATTTTGGTAGGTTCAAATAGGTAGGCACCTATGCAATTTTTTATTAGGACACTGAAACATTTACAAATATTACGTACCTGTTGCTTTTAAAAACTATTTAAAAAGTCACTACAATTATAAACTTTTTTGTTTCTGTCCTCACAACAATAAAACTAATATATTATACAACATTTGTTTACCTTCATATTGAACAATTATTATTGACAGATCATTTCAACACCCAATCAGAGCCCGTACAACGACTAATATCATACTGTCGGTGTGCGCATGCGCGCAGATTAATAATAAATAATCACCCTCATATCGCGCCTAAAGAAGTATAACTTCAAAAAATTGTGTTACTTATTTCTAATACCAAGACCAGTTTTTCAATTTTTAACCCAGAATATACTCAAAATGCAACAAACCTTTTTTATATCGTTCTCATGTTCTTAGCACATAACTTCTGCTGCATGTGAAGGAAGAATGTATTTATCTATTTTTTTTTAATTTTTTCTAAAAGCAGGGTGGGTCCAAAAAAACTGCATTTTTCTGATTTTTTTTGTATTTAAATTACATAACATTATTTAAATGTGACACATGACGATTTTTGTTCTCCCTCTTCATTCAAGTATTGGTTACCATTTAGCCCAATAAATGATCGTTTTGGAGTGTAATTTCCAGAGGCAACTCCGAATTGCACGAAAATTTGGATTTGGGTTCTACTTACCCTCCACTTCAAAGTTGATTTTGTGCCGTTGGTTCCTTTTACTTGGGGGGTGACATTTAGCCCTTCTCGGGGGGTGAAAAACGCGTGTTTAAAATAAGGCAGGAAATGGATAAATTGACTTATTTTAAGCACCTATTGCTCTATATAGTTTTTTACGTAAGTCAATACTTTTCGAGTTATTCACGATTTAAAATTTTGATTTTTCGACAAAAAAACTACGTTTTCAGACCGTTTTTCCCAAATAACTCAAAAAGTAAATATTTTATCGACAAAATATTTTTAGCAAAAGTGTAGCCTATAAAAAAACGAAAAAAATGGTGTGTACCAGTAAAGTCTACAAATTGAGTAGAAGCAAAGTTGTAGCTCATGAAAAATAAGTTCTTATTCGTCTAATTCCAAATGGAATAATTCAACTCGAAATCACCGAAGAAAGAAGCGTTTTTCGGGAAAACTTTATTAACATTTTTAAAGCATCGAAACAAAGCTTATTATTTGTTTTTTACAAAAGTTTACAGCATCAAAAATAAACGAGTTACACTGAAAAAAAAAGTTGGCGCCTTTTTTTTTGGAAAAAAAAATCGTGAAAACCTCTCTCTATTTAGCACCCTAAATGAAATTAATCGTTTGGCTTCACCATCTATTTTAACTGTATGTGTATTGTTTATATGATCACTAAGTTTGATTGGTTTGAAGTGCTTATTTTTGAAAAGATTTGGTTTTATAGTAAAAACAAATTTTCTAAAAATTTTTGAACTTAAAAGTATTAGTGATAAGAAAAATCTTAAGGAGTAAAAAAATGTAGGTTTTGCTGTTATAAATATGATAGTTTCGTTTTGTTTCTTCGTAAGACAAAAATTGGTTAAGATATGGCTGTTCAAAATTTGCATACACTCGTGATTAGTGACCCATTCAAGCTTTCTCAATTATAACTCTTTCATAAATAAAAGTTTAAACCGGTGAGACTGACAGATGATATAAAAAATAGATAGGTAAGTAAATTGCTTGTAAAGCGGTAGCGATTAATTTCATTTGGGGAGCTAAACACGGTGAGATTTTCATGATTTTTTACAAAATAAAATAGAAACTTTATTTTGAGCGTAACTCGCTTATTTTTAATGCTAAAACTTTTGTTAACAATTAAAACAAATCTTTTTATAAACACTTTAAAAAAGTTTAAATGGGTTTTTCTCTAAAAGTGCCTAATTTTTCGGTGATTTCACCTTGAAATATTCGATTTGGAATTAGACGAATAAGAACGTATTTTTCATGAGCTATAACTTTGTTTTTATTTGATTGATAGACTATACTGATACACAATTTTTTGGGTTTTTTATAAGCTACACTTTTGCTAAGGATATTTTGTTCGATAAAATATTTACTTTTTGAGTGATTTGCGAAAAACCGTCTGAAAACGTAGTTTCTTTGTCGAAAAATCAACATTTTCAATGGCAAATAAATCGAAAAGTATTGACTTAAGTAAAAAACTCTATAAAACAAAAGTTGCTTAAAATTAGTCAATTTATCCATTTCCGGTCTTATCTTGAACGTATGTTTTTTCACCCCCCAAGAAGGGGGTGACTGTCACCCCCAAGTAAAAGCAACCAACGGCACTATTTCAACTTTGAAGTGGAGGGTAAGTAGAACCTAAATCCAAATTTTCATGCAATTCGGAGTTGCCCCTGAAAATTACACGGTATCGCCGAATTTCCCGTTCATTTACTGGGCTAATTTAAATATTATCATTTATGGATTAAGTTAATAAAATAATTATCTAATAATAATAAATAAATTCTTTCAATTAGTATTAATAATAATGAAATTGTGTAAAATTATTATTAAACAAAAAAAAACAAATTAAACAAAAATCGTTATTTTTGACATTAAATTGGGTTATGTGCCTAAAATTTGAAACAAGAATCACCGAAAAATGTAATTTTGGAACTACACTATTTCGGTCTGAAAATGGGCAACATGGCCGTGCTATTAGAAATACGGCAAAATAATTGAAAAATCGTTTTTCACTCACATGCAGTTAAGCTTAAATCAATCAACGCTTATATTATGTGCTAAAAACTTGGGAAAAATTTTCAAAAATTTACCGTAAGAAATTAAATTAGTAATTAGAAAAAAAAAAGAATTTACCGTATTTAGGGCATGTTCTGCTCTTAAAATGGCAAATCGGACCCCGGTATTAGAAATAAGAAAAAAATTTATCAAAAATCGTTATTTTATTGACATGCAGTTAAGTTTATGTGCTAAGAACATGGGGGAAACACCAATGAAAAATGGGGTATTTTCGAATTTGGATCCTACAAACCAAGATATATTTTTTTTAAATTTCATTATGTTCTCAAAAATAAGCTTTCCCCCCTGCAGCTTTTATGCAGCTTTATATGGACCTATTAGGAAAATGAATTGTATTATTTTTGAAAATATCTGGTGATTCAATATAGTCTAAGAGCTAGTGAACCCTCCGACTAACGGTCGTCCTGTAAGGCTAGAAATTTGTCTCTAGTGATAATTCATAGCACACCAAGGCTAAAAACCATGACCTGGCAGGCATCAGCCGTACAAGTGTATCTACCAGGTGAATCGAAAAGTGCATAGTTTAGGGGTAAAATAAACTTTCTCCTGTAAGGTTTAAATTTAAGTATGTGTTTGAGTAAGTCATTTAGAAGAAATGTGTACAATGACAAGCGATTATGAAGAGCATAAGACCTTGCCAGGCGAGGGGAAAGATTAGGGGTTTTTCCTAAAATTATTTTTTTTGTATCGAACAAATTTTTTTTAGGTTTTTTAAATCATTCCAAACAGAGAAGGTCTTTAGTGATTTTTCTCTTAAGTTAATAGTTTTTGTTATATAAGCGACTGAAAATTTTGAAAATTGCGAAATCGGCCATTTTTAACCCTAAATCGGACATTTATCTAAAAATTTCAAAGTTGCCAAGGTAGGTAGATATTCTTTAAACATTTATTGATGAAATGTCAAAGAGCTTTTTGCAATACAGTATCGGAAACCCCTTTGTTTTTTAATTGCTAATCAAGCGGGCGCGACATTGTAGTATAAGTGAGGACGTTTGAGTTGGCATAAATTCATTATCTCGAAAATGGGCAAATTTCAAGAGAAATCCTGAGACAGGTCGATTTTTATTTTCAAATTAGGACTTTTTGGCATATATATAATACTAGTGACGTCATCGATCTGAGCCTGATGACGTAATCAATGATTTTTTAAATGAGAGTAGGGGTTGTGTGATAGCTGATTTGAAAAGTTATTTAATTCTCTATTATAAACTAATATAAACATTAACATAATTATTTATACAAAGTGTACAAAAAAAATTTTTTTTATTAAATTATCTTTGATTAAATTTTATAAATAGAAGAAACATTTTTTTTGTAAACCCTGTATAAATAATTATGTTAATGTTTATATTACTAACTAGAGAATTAAATAACCTTTCAAATGAGCTATCATACAACCCCTACTCTTATTTAAAAAAATCATCGATTACGTCATCACGCTCAGATGGATGACGTCACTAGTATTAAATATATGCCAAAAAGTCCTAATTTAAAAATAAAAATCTACTTGTCTAAGGATTTCTCTTGAAATTTGCCAATTCTCGAGATAATGAATTTATGCCAACTCAAACGTCCTCACTTATACTACAGTGTCGCGCCCGCTTGATTAGCAATTAAAAAACAAAGGGGTTCCCGATATTGTATGGCAAAAAGTTTTTTGGGATTTCATCAATCAATGTTTAAAGAATATCTACCTACCTTGGCAACTTTGAAATTTTTCGATAAATGTCCGATTTAGGGTTAAAAATGGCCGATTTCCCAATTTTCAAAATTTTCTATCGCTTATATAACAAAAACTATCAACTTAAGAGAAAAATCACTAAATACCTTTTCTGTTTGGAATGATTCAGAAATCTAAAAAAAAGTTTGTTCGATGCAAAAAATATAATTTTAGGAAAAACCCCTAATCTTTCCCCTCGCCTGGCAAGGTCTTATGCTCTTCAGAATCGCCTGTCATTGAACACATTTCCTCTAAATGACTTACTTAAACACATACTTAAATTTAAACCTTACAGGAGAAAGTTTATTTTACCCCTAAACTTTTTATTTTACAAAGTTTATTTTACCACTTTTCGATTCACCTGGTAGATACACGTGCACGGCTGATGCCTGCCAGGTCATGGTTTTTAGCCTTGGTGTGCTATGAATTATCACTAGACAAATTTCTAGACTTACAGGACAACCGTTAGTCGGAGGGTTCACTAGCTCTTACACTAATATCTACTGTTGAATGTTTGTATTGGTAAAGTTGACAAAACTTTTAACATTAGGTAATGAGGTATGTTGTTGTATAAACGCCTTAAATTCCTTTATAAATTCCCTAATGCATATCACAAATATTTCAATTTGTTTCATAATATATTTTTAATGCACATAATTAGCATTTACCACAGTTTTCTCTCGTCACTTATAAAAAAAATACCTACCACACCGTGACAAATAAAAAATATATTAATAGCACAAAATACCTGTAATATTATCATTGGATTTTCAAACATTAAAGGAGGTAATTACTGGAAACTTTTGATGCTCGTTATATGATTCATGGATTGGTAATAATAATAAAACAAACGTTAATATGTTATAGCATTTTCAAAAAAATTATAAGGTTATCAATAAATTTTATACTGTTCACGATAATTTGTACCCGAAATACATTAGAAATAATTTATTTACTATAAACAATTCTGTAATTCCAAAAATGACTCCTCTGCCAGTTTTGCTTAATTAGAAGTACATGCATTTGCATATTGCAGTGCATAATTAAGTTACATAAATGAATATTTAATACTTGTAAACTTGTTCACTTATTTTCTTAATTGCATATTGCTTAGGGGTATATTTTTTATAAAATTATCTATTTTAAATTTATTAAATTTTATTAAAAATAGGAATTTATTTAAAGAATACACACTTATGAACTTATACAGTGCGTCCATAAAGTAACGCATAAATTCATTATTTCGTAAACCAGTGACTTTAAAGAAAAATACAGAAACACGTCCATTTTTATTTTTAATTTCCGATTTTTTGGCATATATATCATACTAATGACGTCATCCATCTGGGTGTGATGACGTAATCGATGATTTTTTTAAATGAGAATAGGGGTCATGTGATAGCTTATTTGAAAGGGTATTCAATTCTCTATTTCCTAATACATATAAACATTAACATAATTATTTATACAAGGTGTTCAAAAAAACATTTTTTAATTAAAATAATTGAGACAAAAAGAAGAATGTATGTAATTTATCTAATTCAAAATACGTTTTAATGTTGTCAGAAAATAGGGAAAAAATATTTATTTGACAAATAAATATTGTTTTTCTCTTAAATTCAATGTTAAAGCTGCCACCCACCTGCCTCTTGCCAGTTTGAACATTTCGTTTAAGCGAAAATCAATGTTTATTTGTCAAATAATTTTTTTTCTGTTTTCTGACAGTAGTTTAAATTAAATAAATTACATACATTCTTCTTTTTGTCTCAATTATTTTAATTAAAAAAATGTTTTTATGAACACCCTGTATAAATAATTATGTTTACATTAGTGAATAGAGAATGGAATACCCTTTCAAATGAGCTATCACATGACCCCTATTCTTATTTAAAAAAATCATCGATTACGTCATCACTCCCTGATAGATGATAATGTCACTATTATGATATGTATGCCAGAACACCTAAATAACCTAAAGTCATTTAAAATGAGGTGTTACATAAGAATGCTAGAATAGCCTGGATACAGAAAAAATGAGCACGGAGGTATTGCGAGAAATGAACAAAGAATCGAAATAATAAATACAATAAAAATAAAAAAGTTACAATTTCTGGGTCATACAATGAGTTAATATGAATACAAGAATACAAGAATACAGCGAAGGGATGGCGGTTTTTGACAAAACACCGGTTTAAGGTTATACCGTTTTTTTTTTGCTTACGGTTTAACCTGGCGGTTTTAACCCGCCAAAAACCGGTTTTCGGTTTTTTAATCCAATAGGTTACAATGTTACATTTACAATGCATTTAGTTTGCGATACTCCACTCGACTCGATACTCGATATCAATATGATCAAAATTAGTACCATCGAAAGAACATCAATATCAATATAAATAAAACACAATTTTTAATAAAACCATTTTATTCTATTAATTATTATATTTATTTATTATTTTATTATTATTATATATTTATTGATTATTATTAAATATAATATATCGTAAGATTAATATATATAGTCCGTCCGCTATAACTTTTCCCATGCGGTACGATTCATTTTCAATCAAATTAAGTCAAAAGAGAAAGTGAAACGTACGCCGATGTGTGTAGTATATAGTATACAGTAGGTATACAAAACGTATATACACATCGACGTTCGTTTCAATTTATGTTTTGACTTAGTTTGATTGAAAATGAATCGTACCGCATGGGAAAAGTTATAGCGGACGGACTATACATATTGCAATAATATACAATTTAACTCAACCATTTCAACTTATAAAAAGTTTCCCAGACTCTTTCAAATGGGATTTAAAAAAAATATCAACATAAATATTTTACTTGGATACACATATATTTATGGATTTACATAAATAAATTGGATAATGCAATTTATCTTTTATTTTTACTACCATCAAAAAATGTATCATGTATTTCTTTTAACACGTTTGTATATTTGTATAATAGGTACATTTTAACTCATTTAATACTTCCTGTATGGTGTATCGTTTTGAAAACGTAGGGAAATCCTTGGAGAGTCGTATTCGTAATCGGTAGTTCGATATTCATAGTCAGAACATTATTTTTGGTAATTAGAAAAAGTCATTCACCCACTTTCAATGTCAAGAGTCAAGTGTGAAAAATAGATGATGTATGCGTCTACTTCAACCAGATCACTTCTTATGTAAATATTATAATTAGAAATACCTTTTCAACGAAATATTATAATAAAACTTAATTAATTGTTTCTGGCTGATGTGAGTTTGCTATTTCAGTTTGCTTCTGTATTTATAAAATAAAATTTGAATTATGGTTTTGTTTGGAATAATTACTTGAGAATAATAATTATGATTGGGATCCAAAATAATACCTAACCTAATCCCAATCACCGTAAAAACCTAATAACCGGTTTTTACTTTAAAAAGAGAAAACCGGTTATAACCGGGACAAAAAAAACAACCATTAAAACCGGTTATTGCGAAGTAAAAAAACCGTTGTTAGGTTAAAACGGTAGGTTTTTCCCATCCCTAATACAGCGATATGAAATGCTAAGACTGATAATACAGGGGAAGATAAGAGAAGAAACGAGTAGAGGAAGAAGAAAAGGCCATGGTTGAAAAGTTTAAGGAACTGGTTTAAATGTAGTTCCATAGAACTCTTCAGAGCAGCGCTAGATACAGTAAAGCTAGTGATAATGATATCCAGGGAACCAGATCAATATAAGCACAGAGAGCTAAAAGCACTCATAGGGGCTCCCATAAGCCATATGGAGGATTCTTGGTTAGTGTGAGCATGCTAGAGAGAATGCAAGAGAACTAGACAAACTTGCGGAACATAACAGTGTCACAATGGTATGGGTTACTGGAATATATGATCACTGGAAAAATATACCTGGTCAAGAACATGTGACTGCCATACATTAGATGACTGCCATGCATTCTTCTTCTTCTTAAAGTTCCGCTCCTATCGGAGATTGGAAATCATTCTGGCAATTATAATTTTGTTTGTTACGCGCCGGAATAGTTCAATTGAGCTGCATCCAAACTATTCACGGAGATTGCGTAGCCACGAGATTTTACGTCTTCCTACGCTTCTGCCTTTGATTTTGCCCTGCATTATATTCCTTAAGAGTTCGTATTTTTCACCTCTCATGATGTACCCCAAGTATTCCAACTTCCTGATTTTTATAGAATTTAAAACTTCGCATTGTTTTCCTAGTTGTTCGAGCACTTGTGCGTTTGTTTTACGATCTGTAAATGGTATTTTCAGAATACGTCTATAACACCACATTTCGAATGCTTCCAGGTTTTTAATGTTGGATTGTTTTAGTGTCCATGCCTCAACCCCATACAAAAGGGTGGAGAAAATATAACAACGAAGCATTCGTATCCGGAGCGTTACATTGATATTGCGATTACAGAAAAGTTTCCTCATTCTGTTAAAAATGGATCATGCAATTTCAATGCGGCATCTTATTTCTTTTGTCTGATCGGTATCTTCTGTGATCCATGCTCCAAGGTATTTGTACGAAAATATTTGCTCAATTTCTGTATTATCCAGTACTAGTCTAACTCTGATGTTTTGTGCTTTTGTAAATACCATGAACTTGGTTTTCTTCAAATTTATTTTTAGTCCATAATCGTTGCAATGTAGGTGTTGAGCAAGGTTATATATATTTAGTTGTTGAGCAAGGTGTTGCAATTCTTCCAGTGTTCCCGCTAGAAGTACGGTATCGTCAGCATATCTTGTATTATTAAGTGGCTCACCGTTTATTATTAGGCCCTCATTGACTTCGGCCAACGCTAATTCTGAGATAGCTTCACTATATAAATTAAATAACAATGGTGATAAAATACACCCTTGGCGCACCCCACGGCGAATCTGGATATCCTCAGTCAGTTCATTTTCAACTTGCCATACATTAGCAGGCGGCAAATACTTTTCGAAGACTATCGAGTGACTCCAAAGGCATATGGTACTATCTCTTAGACCTGTATAAGCTGATACAGGGTTTCAGAATGCTGAAATGGGTATACCTAGCGAATGGAAGATGTTCAACAAGCAAATTGGCTGCTGTATGACAGGTACCTACGGCTTCCAAAAGCAAAAACGATTTTGTAGAAAAATGCCTTAATAAATAAAAGTAAGACAAGTTATTTTTTCAAAAGAATAAAAAAAAAGCAATCTGATTCGTCAAAAATGTTAAATCTGAAAGTTGTAAAAGGAGTGGTTTCATTCTGATAAATACAAAATATGCAACCTCACATGCACAATCTATAAAATAATTAATCAACTAATTTGCGTTCTTTAAAAATAAGAAACTAATTCCAATTTGTCAAAAAAACTATCAATTCCTTTTCAATTACCTTATCTTTAATAACAGACCAAGACTGTTAATAACCCCTTACCTTAATCAAAGGTTTCGATATAATCTCGTTAACCACCTGTACGATAGTTTCATCACTGGTTTAATGAAATATTTTTTTAACATCTGCAAGAATGAGTTCAATTTGCCATAACCTGCGTTTAGAAATGCATATTCATGTGCAAGTCGATGTCTTTGCTGCAAAAAACCTTGATTACTTGTTTCATAATCAACCACAAATATATGAGTTGATTGAAAATTCAAAGCATATTGAATGAGTTAGATTTACACAAGATGCCATTTAATTTTTAGATAAAGGAAGTCAAACACCACTTTTATTACTCTTACATTAGCTGCAAGTACATTACCACACTGTTTCTGCAAAAAGAATAATAATAAAAAGTAATTGTCTGTTTGTGTAAATTTTACACATTGTAAACATTCCGACAAGAGAATAAAGCGTAGTGCCTAAAAATATGCAACATAACATAGTAGCACTGCGCATATTAGAAATAAAAAAAATGAAAAAAATATTTTTAAGAAACGCCTTTCTTTAGTTACGAGTGACTAAAATTAAACATATTATAAAAAAATCAACTAAAAAGAAAATAAATTGAAAAAATCTAACACATTCGTTAAAGAAAAGCGTGGCGCGTCTTCATCGAATAAACCAGGGCTTCCCAAACTGTGCGTCGCGACGCGGCGTTGTCCCAGGGGCGTCGCCTGCCCGCGCGGACTTTCAATACAGAAAATATATTTATTTGATTTTAAATGAGTAAAACATATAGAATAATGTATTAAGAAATAAATGAAATAAAAAATGTAACATCAAATCGATAGATCCTTGAAATGCGCAAAACTTTATTCATTCAGAGTTCATAATAAAATTAGCATACCTCTGTGACATATTTAACAAATTAAATGACCTTAATGAGTCTTTACAGGGAAACAATAGTCATATGCAATTGGCAGATCAAATTAAGAAGTTGCTTGTATGAAAGAGAAAATTAGAAGATCAACAAATTGACGGTTTCCCTGCTTTACAAGGTATTGTACAAAAAAAATCGTTAGAAATCCTCGATCCCTCTTTAAAATTATGTTTACACAACGCATATGTATTATCATTGAGCGAAAACTTTGAGAAATATTTTCTTGAAGATCTGGAGCACTATGACTGGGTCACAAACCCTTTCCAGTCATCCACACCATCGATACTTTCAACAGAGGAAGAGGAAAGAACAACTGACAGAATTGTCCTGTGATTTTAGCCTAAAGCTTCAATATGACAAGGACAAACTGTTTGAATTTTGGAGCTCAGTTTCTCATGAATAGCATGCAATCAGTGTTTCTGCATTAAAGGTTTTATTACCATTTGCGACTTCGTACTTGTGCGAAACGGGCTTTTCTGCAGTTGCAGTAATTAAAAACAAGTACAGTTCAAACATAAACTTAGAAAAAGAAATGAGAGTGCCAGTTTCCAAACTGGAGCCTAGGTTTCATAAGCTGTGCTCAAAAAAGCAAGCACATCCCTCACATTAACTAGCCAGTTACATAAATATATATCCCTTTTTGCTTTTGTGCCTATGTTTTGATTTCGTTTTTAATTTCTAATAAAAATTATAATTGTTCAAATAATGTTTTTGATATAACTATAACCTGTTACTAGGCTAGTACTAAAATTGTTAAGTATTATTAGGGATGGGGTTGAGGGGCGTCGCAAAAAAATAGCAAAGTACCAAGGGCGTCACAGTACGAATAAGTTTGGGAAGCCCTGGAATAAACGGTTTTCGCACCACGCTTTTCTTTAACAAATGTGTTAGATTTTTTCAATTTTTTTTATTTTTTGATTTTTAGTTGATTTTTTTATAATATGTTTAATTTTAGTCTTTAATTTTTAGTTTTTAACGTAAACAATTAACGTAAAAAGTGAAATTATGTATAGTTCATAATATAATTAGTTATAATCTGTAAAAGTTTTATGTTTCTTTATTGTAAAAACAAGAGAATTTAAGCATTTTTCGTTAAAATCGTTTTTTTTTATTTAAACAATTAATAAACAAAAAAATTTTTTATTGACTATTCGTGTATTGTTCCCGTGGATGCATATGTCTACAAATTTTTAGTCACTTGCATTGAAGAAAAGGCAGTACGTCCAAAGATTTGACTCAAACGATTGAACTGAAGAAAAGCGTTTAATTAATGAATATGACAAAACGAATTCTAATGTTAATTGTAGCACAAAACGTCTCTACCGGTGGTTTTTCTAAGACTACGATAAAAACACGAATTTTTTGAATTCGAGTTTTGGTTGAAGTTTTGTTTCGTATCGTATTGAAATTTGACACGAATAAACGCCGATTTATATATTGGGACCGTGCAAGTTCGGCAAAGCGACACCTATTTCTACGCTCTGCAACTTTATTCGCACTTTTAATTATATTGGCCAATTATATTAGTCCTGGTTACTGGATAATTGTCAAGGCCATAGCCCAAAAAAATAATAAGAAGAAAAAATAAGATCCAGGTTATGTTATTAAAACGTAAACAATTGTATGTAGTAAATAAAATTAGTTAATAAAATGCAGTACTGCAAGCAAAATACAATTAATTAAATTTACCTTTATATAATAATTGCATATCATATCAATATTGTGGAGCAACATATAATTTTTCTTCTCCAATGACAGTAGATATGAAATGTATGTCAATTTGCAAGTTGCAATATTTCTCCGCTATTCGCGCACGATCGTTTCACGTATCCCTTCCAAGTACAGTCGGAAAAATGAAAGAGGATACCCATGAACGAACATATAAAACACGCTGTATTTTCCTGTCGCCGTGTCACACAAAAAATTGGCCAGCGCAAGTACATGTAATGATTATTGTTACATGTACTTGCGCTGGACAATTTTCTTTGTGACACGGTGACAGGAAAATACAGGGTGTTTTATATGTTCGTTCATGGGAATTCTTTCATTTTTCCTACTGTACTTGCACACCGCGAATAAACAAATATATGAGCGTTCAAAATTTACAACTTTATTGTTTATTTATGAAGTATAACGTAAACAATTAATGTAAAAAGTGAAATTATGTATAGTTCATATCATTAGCTACAATCCGTAAAAGTTTCAAGTTTCTACATTGTAGAAAACAAGAGAATTTAAGCATTTTCCATTAAAACCGTTTTCTTTTATTTAAAGAACTAATAAACATAAAAAAAATTATTGACTATTCGTGTATTGTTCCCGCGAATGCATATGTCCACCAATTTTCATTCATTTGCATTAAAGAAAAGTCAGTCAAATTAACGTCTAAAGATTTGATGCAAACTATTGAAGTAAAGAAAAGCGTTTAAAAAATAAGAGAATTAAGTACCTATACTTCTGCACCAAAGCGTTAACGAAACAAAATAAAGCCTTCTTCTTCTTTAAGTATGTATGTATCGGTTTTAGAACGTCTTTCGACGTTGTCCGATGCCTAACTTCCACGTCCTTCTATCATCCCATTGGCCATCTCTAAGATCCCTTGTACTCATTGCTTTGGTTACCCCTTCTTTCCATGTCTTTTTGGGTCTTCCTCGTTTTTTGCGGTTTGGTGGTACCCACTCCAAGATCTTTTTGGGCAATCTTGTGTCTTCCATTCTTTGAACATGACCATACCAAATCAACTGTTTCCTCTCAATGTCTGTTGTTAAGTAACCATCTATTCCAATTCCTCGTCTTACTTCCTCATTTCGAATTCTTTCCCTGCGAGATATACCTAACGATCTTCTAAACACATCCATTTCTACAGCTTCTAATTTTTTCCTGTTGTTCTCGGTTATTCTCCAAGTTTCTGCTCCGTAAAGTAGGCTGCTTTTAATAAGTGTTTCATAGATGTTGTATTTTCGCTGTATTCCTAGTTCGGAGCTCCAAAGTATTCCATTTAGGCATCCAATTGTTCTTCTAGCTTGTGTTACCCTTTCCTTTATTTCCTCATCGTCTTTTCCCGTTCTATCGAAGATTACTCCCAGGTACGTGTATTCACTACAGGATGTGATTTGTTCATTATCCTCTAGTTCGATATTGGATAACTCAGCTCCTATGGGTAGGTATTTAGTTTTTTCCACATTAATTTCCAAGCCCCACTGTTCATATTCCTCCTTCAGTTTTCTTGCCATATACTGTAGGTCGTCTTTATCATTAGCTATGATGACTTGGTCATCAGCAAATTGTAAGGTATACAAACAAACCTCTCCGAGGTCTATACCCATACCGTGGCATTTACGTTTCCACTGGTTTAGTGCTTTTGCAACATATATCTCGAACAAAGTTGGTGAAAACAGCAGCCCTGGCGCAGACCCTTGTTAACTATGAACTTTTTAGATAGTGTAGAATTTTCATATAGATTTTTTAAGGCTTTGATTAGAGTGTAGCTGATGTTAGTTTCTTGTAGTGATTTCCACAATTTAGTCACAGGAATGCTGTCGTATGCTTTACGGAGGTCAACAAACATGAGATGGGTCTCTTGATTGGTTGCTGATTTTTTTTCAATTAATTGTTTTAGGCAGAAAACATTATCTGTGCAAGTCCTTCCAGCGCGGAAACCAGCCTGTTCTTCTACTTCTTGTTCCCTATACTCCATCTCAATGAGATTTCTAAGAATGCGCCCGTACGCGAATTTACAAAATCTATACCATTTCAGTCATGCCAGCGACTGAATTCGAATAGGGTTTGTATGCAGAATATTAGTTACATATCCTATACCATTTCAGTCATGGCAGCGACTGAATTCGAATAGGGTTTGTATGCAGAATATTAGTTACATATCCTATACTATTTCGGTCTAGAAATTAACTGTATTGGTGTAGGATTTGCAAACGAAATTTTTTATTATTATTGAGCAAATATCTATACTGTTTCAGTCATGTACGTAAAACTAATCAAATATTTACTAAGTGGATTTATTATTATATCATAAAATTTAGAGATGTTTTGAAAATTAAAATGAATAGTATATATTTGGATAATATTAAAAATTAAAAACAAATGAATAATTACTAATGTATGAATATATACAGTATGTCCCTGTAAGTTGGAACCATATGGAAAAAATTTTTATTAACGATTTTACGCAAAAAAGATATTCTTCATAAAAAGTTCTGCATGGTCTAAAACCGAAGATGCAATCATCTGATATTAAGTTTTATTAATAGTATATGAGAGATGTCAAAAAATATGAATTTCTGTCAAGAGTAAAGTATCTTTATACAGAGAGGGGCTAAGTTATGGAATAAATTCATTTTATCTAAAATGGACGACTTGGGAAAAAAATCCCGAAACAGGTCGATTTTATTTTTAAATTACAATTTTTTGGCATATATTTCATACTAGTGACGTCATTCATCTAAGCGTGATAACGTAATAGATGATTTTGTTAAATGGGAATAGGGATCGTGTGGCAACTAATTTGAAAGTGTGTTCAATTCTCTGTTCAGTAATATAAACAATAATATCATTATGTATACCAATATAAGGTGACCAAAAAAATATTTTTTAATTAAATTAATTGACGCAAAAAAGAAGAATGTATGTAATTTATTTAACTCAAAATACATTTTACTGCTATCAATAAATAGAGAAAAAAATGTTTATTTCACAAATAAACATTCCGCCTTGCTTAAATTAAATCACAAACAGCCTCCCGCGTAACTCTTGGCAGTTTGAACATTTAATTTAAGCAAAAAACCAATGTTTATTTGCCAAATAAACAGTTTTTTCTATTTTCTGACAGCGATAGAAAGTATTTTGATTGAAGTAAATTGCATACATTCTTCTTTTTTCGTCAATCAATATAATTCAAAAATTGTTTTTTTGGCCACCCTGTATAAATAATGATATTTGTGTTTATATTACTGAATAGAGAATTAAACACCCTTTCAAATGAGGTGCCACACGACCCATATTCCTATTAAAAAAAATCATCGATTACGTTATCACGCTCAGATGGACGACGTCATTAGTACCTATAAAATATATGCCAAAAAAATTATAATTTAAAAATAAAAATCGACCTGTTTTCCATATGGTTCCAACTTACAAGGACATACTGTATACATATATTCGTACATTAGTAATTACTCATTTGTTTTTAATTTTTAATATTATCGAAATATATATTATTAATTTTAATTTTCAAAACATATCTAAATTTTATGATATAATAATAAATGCACTAAGTAAATATTTGATTAGTTTTACTTGCATGACTGAAACAGTATAGGATATGTAACTAATATTCTGCATGCAAACCCTATTCGAATTCAGTCGCTGTCATGACTGAAATGGTATAGGATATGTAACTAATATTCTGCATACAAACCCTATTCGAATTCAGTCGCTGCTATGACTGAAATGGTATAGGTTTTGTAAATTCGCCGCCCGTACACCCGGCTTAGTGTACTAGTTACCGATATTCCTCTGTAATTTGAGCAATCCAACTTATTTCCTTTTTTATGAATGGAAGAAATATAAGTTACTTTTCATAAACTGGGTGGTGTGACACCGTTTATATATTTGTTCATACACCAAGTAAGTGCTTGAAAGAGTTTATCTGTGCCACATTTTATTAATTCGGAAGGAATATTATCGGGCCCTGGAGCTCTACCATTTTTTAGTTCATTTACAGCTTTCTTCACCATATCAACTCCCCCTACAATCTCTTCGCCTTCAACAAATACTTCTGTTGGTGATTGTGTGGTATATTCGGCTCTACTTTCTGTTAGCAAACTCTCGGATTATTATTTCCATTTTTCTGTTGATATTAACTGAATAGAAGTAGTATTTCTTTCTGTGTTCTTTATTTTGTTTAAAAATTTCCATGTCTCTGAACACTTCCTTCCGCCTATGTAAGTGTTGATCTCTTGGCATTTCCTATCCCACATTTCTTTTTTTTGCTGCTGTTACTGCTCTTCTTGTTGTTCTGCGTAGGTCCAAATATTTGTCTTTTTCTACTGGATGTTTAGTACTTAGCCACCTTGCGTACGCTTTCTTTTTCTCCATTATTAGGTTTTGTATGTCTTCGGTCCACCATAGCTTTTTACTGTGGCGTTCGGATTTTAAACCAAGCGCTTCTTTTGCGGCTATTTGTATACTCTCTATTATATTTTTGTACACTTCTTGCACGGATACATTTTGGATTACATCTTCTAATTTTTCATTTAGTCTTCGTTGATATAGTGTTCTCGTACTTTCATGTTGTAAGCTGTCCAGGTTGTAATTTGTTGTGTTAAAAATTTCTGTGGCTTCAGGTGGTTCTTTTGTTTTCTTGGATCTAAACGGAAAAACTATTTCGGACTTTACCATAAAGTGATCCGAATCACATGATACTCCTCTATATACTCTTGTATCCATTACTTCTTCTTTAAGTACCGTGCCCAAATTTTAGGCGTGTGTAGCTTCCATGACAATTTGCCGATATCGTTCTCGATCTTGCGCGGCATGTAATAATTCATCTGCTGATAAACCAGTTCATTGACGAAGGTTTTGGAGCCATGAATATTTCTTCCTACCAATTCCTCTTTCTCCGTCGATCTTTTCGTTGAGTATTACCTGCAATATCCTGTATCTGCTACCTCTCGTTATATGTCCCAGATATTCAAGTTTTCTTTTTTTTATTATCTTCATTAGGTCACCTTCGCCTTGACCTACTCTGTTTAAGACTTCTTTGTTTGAAATGCGTTGAACTCAAGATATTCTGAGCATTCTACGATATGACCACATCTCGAAGGCTTCCAATTTGTTCATCATTTTAACCTTGATGATCCAGATTTCGCAACCATAAAGTAATACAGGATACACATAACATTTTAGGAACTTGATTCATAGTTGTAAATTCAGCTGAGAATTGCTCAGAATAGATCTGAGTTTCATAAATGCCCCTCTTGCAATTTTTATACGAGTTTTAATTTATTCATCCGGATTTATTGTCTCATTTATCCAACATCCTAGGCATTTGAAATGGTTAACTTTTGTTATCAGTTCATTACTGACAATCAGTTGCATAGGGCCGACGTTTTGTTTACTAACCACAATTAACTTAGTCTTTGTTGTATTTATGCTGTCCGTTATTAGAGCATTCTCTAGTGACTCGATCTATAAGGAATTGAAGATCTTCGATACTTTCAGCCATGATCGCGGTGTCATCTGCATGTCTGATGTTGTTAATAGTTTCTCCCCCGATTCGAACTCCACATTGCCCTTCCAAGGCTTCGTTAAAAATTATTTCTGAGTAAACGTTAAACAAAGTTGGGAATAACACACAACCCTGTCTGACACCTCTATGAATGCAAATTTTGTCTGTTTCTGTGCCGTCTACCAGAATAGAAGCTTCTTGATTCCAATGTAGATGTTGTAAAAGTCTCAGATCTTTATCATGTATTCCAATCATTTCTAGATATTCAAACAGCCTATCATGTTTAACCCTATCAAACGCCTTCTCAAAATCTACAAAGCAGACGTAAATTGGTTTCTGTACTTCCCATGATCGTTGAAGTAATGTTAGCATTGAGAACAAAGCTGCCCTCGTTCCCAATCCTTCTCTAAACCGAATTGTTTGTTTCCCATTGTCTCTTTACATTTCTGCCTGATTCTATTAAGAATTATCTTATTAAAATTTTAAATTTACCCCTCACCTCTCTCCGTGGGGGCTCGTGTTTGGTATCATTCCATAGATTTTTAAGAAATATTGTACACATATTTTTTTGATTTTCGATCTGACGTTTATTTCTCGAAACATTTGCTTTTTTCTTGTGAACTTTGTGACTCACCCATTTTCTTACGCCCAGCTCAAACCGTCATATTTTTGAAATATACACTGTGGCCGTAAAGTATGGAACAAATTCTTTTTTAGCTAAACAGAGCATTTTAAGAAATAATCCTGAAACACGTCGATTTTTGATTTTAATTTACCGTATTTTAAAATAATATTCTAATATACAGGGTGAATTACTTTCGAGTAATGACGTCACCGTCATTTTTTTTAAATGGAACACCCCCATTTTGTCTCAATTTTCGGATTACTCTAGCTGAGCTGATTCCAAAAATGTATCACATGTTGATTCAAATTGGTACAGGGTGGACAAAAATACAATACTTTTGTGTGTACTCATAATATTAAATTTTAATTAATTTTTGATATTAAATTAAAATATTAAATTAAACAATATCAAAAATTAATTAAAATCAAAAATTAATTAAAATATCAAAAATAAATAAGTATTTTTGATAATATTGTTAATTTAACTAACGCGTACTTTATGAACACACACAAAACTATTGTATTTTTGTCCACCCTGTACCAATTTGAATCAACATGTGATACATTTTTGGAATCAGCTCAGCTAGAGTAATCCGAAAATTGAAACAAAATGGGGGTGTTCCATTTAAAAAAAAAATGACGGTGACGTCATTACTCGAAAGTAATTCACCCTGTATATTAGAATATTATTTTAAAATACGGTAAATTAAAATCAAAAATCGACATGTTTCAGGATTATTTCTTAATATGCTCTGTTTAGCTAAAAAAGAATTTGTTCCATACTTTACGGACACAGTGTATACTGTTCTGCATGTACTTAACTTACCTTATCTTATTCTGACGATTTCGAGGTTTTCTAAGGATAAATTTTTTTGGGCCCTCCTTAACGAACTCCTCTGTATTAAGAACCAATATATGGTAGGAGCACATTTACAGGGTACAAGATTTATCTCCATGTCATAATCTGACGCGGTCGAATAACTGCAAAAATCCCCGCTTGGGCTCCCCTACCACTATTTATTTTCCTTTATAAATATATAATTTTAGTAGTAATAGGACTGGATCCCGCGTACCTAAAAAAAATTTTATTAACAGCAAGTTGAAAATTTGTTAATAGCTTAACGGTGTCTAGTCGGACAAACTTTGATGTATGGGAACACTGGAACAGGGGAAGTTTTAATTGTGGAACAGGTTAAAAATTTGGAACAGTCAGACCACGAAAACGGCACATTTATTTTGTCCGACAGAATAGACTTAAACTCTCCGAACAGAGATTAAACTCTCATGCAAAAATCAAACTGCTATTTATCACCTGTCATAACAGGTTAAAAATTTGGAACGTCATATTACGAAAATGTCCCATGTATTTTGTCGGATAGAACATCCAATTGATTTGTTACTCTTTTAATAAACTCTCATGCAAAAATCAGACTGCTATTTATCACCAACATAATTTCTGTCATTTGACAGGAATGTTCTTCGTGTTCCACTCATTAAAATGCCCAGTTGGTGATAAACACCAGTCTGATTTTTGCATCAGAGTTTAATGAAATAGTATCAAATCAATTGGAAATTCTGTCAGACAAAATACATGGAACGTTTTCGTAGTCTGACGTTCCAAATTTTTAACCTGTTCCACAATTAAAACTTCACCTGTTCCAGTGTTCCCGTACATCAAAATTTGTCCGACTAGACACCCTTAAGCTATTAACAAATTTTCAGCTTGCTATCAATAAACTTTTTTTGGTACGCGAGATCCAGACCTATAGGAGAGTCTACCTATGGATCCAAGGGTTGTGAGTTCGAATCACAGCAGGGTAAGAATTGTTTTTTATTAAAAATTAATAAATGAAAACAATTTCTATCCTTATGGGATCGGTACTCGATCCCATAAGGGACCGCAGACGTTCGGATACAATTAGCATCTCTTTATAAAAACAGAAGTTGATTTTACTAAGTAACAAGACACACACACTACCGCAACTGATTGCGAAATCAAACGCACCACGCCAATGGCCTTAGTTTTCGAGGCAAAAAAATTATGTATCGTGTGCCATTTCGACACGTTTATAACATTACAATAAACAATAAACAATAAACAAGTTAAATCAAAATTGACTATATATTATAAAAATAATTAAGCATATCCAATTTACCTACCCATCCTAGATTTACATTCGAGATGCAGTAGAAGACACGTTCAATGCCACTAGGAGCACTCAAGAATCATATTTACAATGTATAAACTTTGGAAATCATAATTTGGGATTTACAATGTATGTACATTGTAAATTATGATTCGGGAGTGCTCCTAGTAGCATTTAACGTGTCTTGGTTTGTTTATTTCTACTGCATCTTGATTGTAAATCTAGATAATGAAAGCTATAACCCCAGTGGTTCAGACGACATTAAATAAAAAAAATCCTACCAAATATCTGCATCATGCATAAACCCCGCTTTCCTAGAATTTCAACTAATGTTTTATCTCATTATTCAAATAAGAAATTGACCTTTCTAGATAAGTTTCTTATTAAATTAGTACATAAGGAAAACCAACAGAAGGTTCTACCAAACTGTCAATATTTCTTAATAAAAGAAAAAATAAACAAAATATCTTTATCTAAGTTCATCAGGGAAATCCTGACTTTAGAGTAATAATATAAAAACATGTTATCTACTTTTTACTTCAACTGCAAACAGAATTAGTAAAAATAACTTGAAGGTTATCAAATGTACACAAATTATTGTCTGTGCTGTGTTTGAGAGTAGTGTAATTACACAGTAAAAACAAAATGCATCCATAAATTTGTTTCATGAAATATTTGGAAACAAGGATTTTAACAAAATCCAGAGCATGTTTCTCTTCAGCAAAATATGAATTTCACTCAAAGAACCATTTCATACTATTTGAAAGTGATAGAATATTAATTAATGGAAGAACTATCAACATTATAAGATATACAGATGACAACGTAATTATGGCAAGCTCTGATGAACAACGCGAATTATTACAAAACAAGACAAGTACCTTCAAGACAAGAAAAATATGAATTAAAAATAAATATTTTCTCCAAGTGCCATCTTCGCGGAGTTCGGCAATCATCATAGCTATTCGGACTTAGAGGCGGCTGACTGCCCTGAAAAATTCGTTTGATGTACATAACACTCTCTCAGGTTGCGCTGCCATGCCATTCTACGCCTCCCTAAGTCAAAGAAAAAAAGTGATGTTGTGCCGATATGTGCTTTGGCCCCGGGGGTGCTTTTCACCCCCTCTAGGGGGTGAAAAAGTATTCGTCCAAAGTAAGTCCGGAAATTGATAAACTAACTAATTATAAGTAAGTTTTGTTCTATAGAGTTTTTTCACTAAGTCAATACTTTTCGAGTTATTTGCCAGTGAATATGTTCATTTTTTCAACAAAATAACCACACTTTTAGACGGTTTTTTGCAAATAATTCAAATAGTACGTATTTTGTCGAAAAAACATTCGTAGCAAAAATATAGCCTTTAAAAAATTTAAAAAAAATGGTCTATATATCACGTTTCTATACCTAGTAGAAGCAGAGTTATAGCTAATTAAAAATATGTTCATATTCGTCAAATTTCAAATGGAATACTTTAACGTGAAATAACCAAAAATAAAGTACAATTCGGGGAAAACTCATTACAACTTATTTAAAGTGTTTAAAAAAAGCTTCATTTTTGTTTTATAAAAAAAATTCTAGCATCAAAAGTAAACAAGCTACGCTCAAAATAAAGTTAGTCCCTTTTTATTTTGGTAAAAAAATCGGGAAAATCACCTCCTAATTAGTATCTCAAATGAACTTAATCGTTACGACTTCACAAGTTTATTGACCCGTGTATGTATTGTTTATATGATCTGTAAGTTTCATCGGTTTAAAGTCGTTATTTTTGAAAGGGCTGTAGTTAAAAGGGGTTGAACGAGTCACTCATCACGAATGTATGCAAATTTAGAAACACCAAATCTCAATCAATTTTATTTAACAGAAAAACAAAAAAATACATGGTGTTCCAAAAAGCAATGCTGACTTTTTTGTTTTTTGAGATTTTTGGTATCTCTAACAATTTTTAAGTTATTTTGAAAAAAAGCATATTTTTCAAAATTAAAATTTTTAAAAATTTTACTTTAAAACCAAATTTTTTCCAAAATATGCACTTTGAATCGATGAAACTTACAGATCATATAAACACAACATAAGTAAAATAATTTGTGGAGCGGTAACGATTAATTTCATTTAGGTTGCTAATTAGGGGGTGGTGTTCCCGATTTTTTTTGCCAAAACAAAAGCGACCAACTTTATTTTGAGCGTAACTTGCTTAAATTTAATGCTAGAAACTTTTTATAAAAACAGAAATAAAGCTTTTTTAAAACACTTTAAAAGAGTTATGATGGGCTTTCCCCAAAAAGTGCTTAATTTTTTGGATATTTCACTTCGAAATATTCTATTTGAAATTTGTTGAATATGAATCAATTTTTCATTGGCTATAACTCTGGTTTTACGAGGTCCAGAGACCTAACGCGTACACCATTTTTTTACTTTTTTACAGGCTATATTTTTGCTAAGAACGTTTTTTTCGACAAAATACTTACTTTTTTGAGTTATTTGCGGAAAACCGTCTAAAAATGTAGTTATTTTGTTGAAAAATGAACATATTCACTCGCAAATAACTCGAAAATTGTTGACTTGGCGAAAAAGCTCTATAGAACAAAAGTTACTTAAAATTAGTCAGTTTATCCATTTCCGGACTTATTTTACATTATGTTATACACTTTTGATACGCTTGTTTCTTGTTGTGTACTGAATTAGCGATGCCATTTGTCAACCGCAATGAAGTATTCTTTTTTTCCTTGGAATTGTGCCGAGCGCTTCATAAGCTGCTTCATTGATTTTGTTTATTATCTCGTTATAGGTATTCTGTCTATAGTCTTCCATGATAATTTACCGATATCGTTTTCGATCTTGCGCGGCATATAACAATTTATCTTTTTATAAGCCAGTCCATTGACGAAGGTTTCGGAGCCATGAATATTTATTCCTACCAATTCTTCTTTTTCTGCTGCTGCCTCCCATTATATACTCCAGATACTTAAGTCATTTTGCAGTGCATCAATATTATAATTGAAAGAGAGGAACAATGCCAGATGAATGGAAAGAAGGGGTTATTGTACCAATCCACAAAAACTGAAACAAAAAGCAATGTTTTAACTACCGGGGAATAACACTCCTAAACACCACCTATAAAATCCTTGCAAACATCCTGCTACAAAGAACCAAAACATACACAGAAGAAATCGTTGGGGATTATCAATGCGGATTTAGACTTGGCCGCCCTACTATTGACCAGATATTCACAATAAAATAGATAATGAAAAAATGCTGGAAGTTTGATCGTGAGCTTCATCAGATGTTCATAGATTTTAAACAAGCATTTGATAGAGTATGCAGGGCTAGACCGTGGACAGCGATGCAGGAACTTGGCTTTCCAAAAAAACTAGTCAGGTTGATACGGATGTGTATGAAACGGTTACGATATAAGGTGAGAGTTGGACAACAATACTCGGAGACATTTAAAGTAAACAATGGACTAAAACAGGGAGATGCACTTTCACCACAACTCTTCAACTTAGCTCTGGAACACACAATCAGAAGTGTAAGAATCGAAAAACCGAACACATTATTTCATCGAGAAGGACCAAACTTACTACTGGCATTTGCAGACGATATCGATCTAATAGGAAACACACGATTAAGAATAAAGGAGACTTTCGTGAGGTTCGTGAAGGAAGCAGAGAATATGGGGCTCCAAATCAAAGAAAACAAGACGAAATATATGTATATGAGCCGCAATAACCAAAGCAGATACAGAATCGGTCAGAACATCACCATCGATGACTTTAACTTTGAGTGCGTTAGAGAATTTAAGCATCTTGGAACAACAATAAATGAAGACAATAACAGATCACACGAAATAAACAACAGGATGAAGCCCTGCAACAGATGTCTTTTTGCCTTAAAACCTTATAAAATCGAAACAACTAACAAGACGTACGAAGATACAAGTCTATAAAATAATCATACGACACGTTGTTATGTATGGAAGCGAAATGTGGACGATAACAAAGACAAACAAAGAGAGACTACGTGTTTGAGAAAGAAAAATCCTAAGGAAGATCTTTGAGACTGTTCTGGATGAAGTATCAGGACAATATAGGATAAGAACTAACAAAGAGCTCGAAGAACTTTACCCAGACGTTAACATCATAAAAGAAATAAAGTTCAGAAAACTCCAATGGGTAGGACACCTCAGAAGACATTCTGACCAAAGAACAGTAAGACTGATGTGAGAGGAAACTGGAAGAAGATCAAGCGGACGCCCTCGATTCTGGTGGCGAGATAATATAGCAGGAGACCTAAGCACTATGGGCGTGGAAAATTGGATGGAGGTTGCTCAAGATAGAAAACAGTGGAGGCATGTGTTGTCGAGTCGGCTAAAACCCACGAAGGGATGTAACGCCACGGAGTAAGTAAGTAATATTTAGGTAGATTCGTTTCCAGTGGTTTTGATTGAGGTGGTTGTCATTTAGATGTGGTAGTCGCGGTCGATACTGTAGGTAAAATTTTGATCATATGCTTCTTTTCATATGCATTTTTCGGTGCGTCACAAATGATAGAAAGAAAGGTAAGTCCGTGATAATATACATTTATGACATTTATTCTAACATGACATTTTAGTTAAATCTGACAGTTGTCACATTTTATTTGCAATTTGGTATAAAAACAAACCAATACTGTTTATTGCATTTATAAAATGGTATTTTCTTTGATTTGTATAGTCTTATAAATTGTACAGATTATATTCGCAGATATACTATATAATTCGTAAATAATTTTTTTCTTCGATTATAGCGCCATCTATCGACAACTAGAATAACTACAATAAGTGTTATAAATGTCTCTAATCACAGACATGCCTTTTTTTATGTCACATACAATTTAATGCGTTAGAAAGAAATCGAAAAACTGTGACACACTGAAAGATGCCCATGAGAAAAAGATTACCATATAGTGGTGAGTTCCGCACTTCGGTCCTCTTAATACTCTTACTTCTTCAACTTGTATGTGTGTTTCTTGTTTTGTAACATCTTGTATTAATAAAGTTATTTTTCTTTTTAGAGTCGCTTCAGTTTTAAGAAGTTATGGGCGTTCACAGGACCGGGATTTTTAATGTCCATAGCATACCTCGATCCTGGTAATATAGAAAGCGATCTTCAATCAGGAACCGTAGGACGCTATAGACTATTATGGGTTTTATTTGGAGCGACCATTTTGGGATTCATCATGCAGACCTTGGCCACAAAACTAGGTATGAATATTATCAAATTTCTCTTTCGATATTCCAAAACAACAAAAGAATATTGGTATGAGTATACACTTTTTTAAGATGTATGCGTATATATGAGTACATTATACGCTTTAAAAAATAGCGTGGGGAAGTTTATACATATACAGTGAGCACGTAAAGGTTGGAATAAATTCATTTTCTTGAGAATGGACGATTTTGGAAAAAAATCCCGAAACAGGTCAATTTTTATTTTTAAATTGCGACTTTTTGGCATATATATCATACTAGTGACGTCACCCATCTGGGCGTGATGACGTCATCGATGATTTTTTTTAAATAGGAATAGGGGTCGTGTGATAGCTCACTTGAAAGGTAATTCAATTCTCTATTCAATAATATAACCATTAACATAATTATTTATACAGGGTGTCAAAAAAAAATTTTTTTTAGATTAAATTTACTGACATAAAAAGAAGAATACAAGTAATTTATTTAATTCAAATACATTTTACTGCTCTCAGAAAACAGAAAAAATAATTATTTGAAAAATAATCATTGTTTTTCGCTTAAATTAAATGTTCAAACTGTCAAGAGGAAGGTGGGTGGCTGCTTTAATACTGAATTTAAGCAAAAGACAATATTTATTTGTCAAATAAACATTATTTCCTGTTTTCTGATAGGAGTAAAATGTATTTTGAATTAAATAAATTACACACATTCTTCTTTTTATGTCAATAAATTTAATCCAAAAAAATTTTTTTTGTGCAACCTGTATAAACAATTATGTTAATGTTTACATTACTGAATAGAGAATTGAATTACCTTTCAAATGAGCTATCACAAGACCCCTATTCTCATTTAAAAAATTCGTAGATGACGCCATCACGCCCAGATGGGTGACGTCACTAGTATGATATATATATGCCAAAAAGTCGGAATTTAAAAATAAAAATTGACCTGTATCGGGATTTTTTTCCAAAATCGTCCATTCTCGAGAAAATGAATTTATTCCAACCATTACGTGCTCACTGTAGAATAGATTATAAATATTGATTACATACATCGAAATTAATTAAAAACGAGGGATACATAGAAAAATTATCATTATGGTACGAGAAGATAGAGTAGAGTTAACAGAAATTTTTTTTATGTAATTATGTTTATTTACAATCTACATCATTAAAAGAGTATTAAGTAAAAATCCACTAGGAAGAATTTCCTGTAGCTGGCTGTATACCATTAATTACAAGTAAAATTTAATAAAAAGTTTTAGTCTTGGTAAAAGGTATATTATTTTAAAAAGCCCTATAGGGCTACAAACATCGAACAGAACGTTTTCGCTCTAAAAAGAGCATCATCAGTGTTGCAAGAACATGGTGAGCCAACCAAAAAATACGAAGGTCAAAGCCTTTCAAAAATGGACTAAAAGTCACACCAAAATGCTAACATAGCAAATTCCAAAGGATGGATATAATCCCTAAGGATATGGCCCTAGGATAACATATGACTCCCACACGTTGTAAGTGGGTCAAAGGTAACAAATTAGGTCATTATGTTACAAGAGCTGACAGGCAGACAGTTGCCTGTCAGCCCTTGTAACATAATGACCTAATTTGTTACCTTTGACCCACTTACAACGTGTGGGAGTCATATGTTATCCTAGGGCAATATCCTTAGGGATTATATCCATCCTTTATAATTTGCTATGTTAGCATTTTGATGTGACTTTTAGTCCATTTTTGAAAGGCTTTGACCTTCGTATTTTTTGGTTGGCTCACCATGTTCTTGCAACACTGATGATGCTCTTTTTAGAGCGAAAACGTTCTGTTCGATGTTTGTAGCCCTATAGGGCTTTTTAAAATAATATACCTTTTACCAAGACCAAAATTTTTTATTAAATTTTACTAGTATTAAGTAAATTTGTTCCATGTTTTTGTGCATGAAGAAGATACTTCCAATGATGTCGCATCTTATTCTATTTATGTTTGTTTTAAAATAGTTCTATCTAGTCTCCTTGTGACAGGGCCATTATGGAATAATTCCCTTACTAACTCATTTTCATGGTGAATGGTACCTCATTTTGTGACTCCGTGGCTCGATGTATTTCTTCTCTGATGAAAGGTATATTTAAGTCTTCGTGAAGTGTTTGATTACTTACGTACCATGGTGCATCCACTATTGATCTTAGAACTTTAGACTGAAATCTTTGGATGATATTCAGTGATGTTGACTTTGCACAACCCCCAGATATGTAGTCCGTAGTACCAAATATATTTGAGTATTGCTTTGTACAGAAGAATTTTGTTTTGGATGTTGAGTTTTGATCTGCGCCCAAGGAGCCAATACATTTGCCGGAATTTCAAGTCTAGCTGTCTTCTTTTGGTCTGGATATGTTTCTTCCAATAAAGACGTTGGTCAAGATGGAGGCCAAGGTATTTAGCGTCTGTTACTGTTGGTATTCGTACATTTTCCATTCTTACAGGTGGGCATGTGTTGTGGCGGTTGGTAAACGTTATTTGAGATGATTTTGTTTTGTTTACTTTTGTTTGCCATTTTGTGTACCATTCACTGAGTATGTCCAGATGGTGTTGCAGGTCTTGTGAGGCTTGTATGGGATCTTCATTTACAGCTAGTATTGCTACGTCATTAGCAAAGAAAGCGATCGTAGTATTATGAGACTCTGGTATATCGGCTGTGTAGAGTGAGAAAAGCAGCGGCCCGAGAACACTACCTTGCGGAAATCCGGAGTTAATAGGACAGAGGCTGGATTGTTGGTCTTTGAATTTTACAGAAAATTTGAATTTTACATGAACAGAAAAATATAAAAATATAACATGAACCTAGAACAGGTCTCTTAGTTTACACATCATCTAATTCATTCTTGTTTAGTAGTAGTGTTTCTGTAGCAGTATTTTTTTTCCCAGAAATCTTTAGATTTTGGCGGTTAATTGGTGTTGAAAATATGATCGAGCCAATGAAGGTGACATTTTCTGATGAATTGTTGATTGATCATGGCGTATGTGTGCATGTGTATTTTGTGTTTGTGCATGTGCATATACATGTATGTGTGTGTCTCTCATATTTAATCAAAAAATCTACAGTTTGGTACGAAACATACCTTCAGCCACTATGTTATATACCAATTGTGTTTTTATTTTCTTATATCTCTTCTGTGCACATGTCCTATATATCCATACCACGTTCCGTATTATCCATTAAAATGGGGTGTATCGGAAATGAGAACACAGTTTATGCTGCGTGGAGTGTTGACGAATTCCTACTCAATTCAGAGGTCTCTTTGATCAGTACAAACTCTCACAGAAAGGCAAGGAAATAAACTAACCACTTTATATTTGTTGAAGTAATGTAAATATTCATCTGAATATAAATATACAATTAAAATAGTTATAGTGAAATTTTTTCAGTTATCTGATATAGAACGCACGTTGGGATTAAATGGACTATAGATCTTCTCTAGAGAACCTCAAGATAATAATATATGTACATGTACACATATTTTTTCATGTTTATGCAATTGTGATTGATATAAATAGGTAATTACTCATCATCATCGACAAATATAAAGTACAAAGGTATTAATTGTGGTTTACTTGGTTTTTCATCAATTTAAATATGAAAAACAACATTGACGACGTAGTTTACCAAGAAAAACTATCAAGAATAGTGAATGCAATACACAAATAGCTGATTTTGTTTCGGGAATGTTCAAGCCGGATACATGATACAACATGATTGTATACGTATGTATGGCAGCAATATGAAAAATTATCTTCCAAGTACTGAAAAAAGTTTTTATTGGACAACTAATAATCTGGTATAAAATTTTATTGGACTTATTTTACTTATATCAATCGTTTATTTAATAGATACATTACATCCGTTTAGATACATTACACTTTTTTGTTATTAAAAAACCGTATTTAAACCAATTGTCGTATATATTTAACAACTTTTAATACCATAAATATATTCTTGTTTGACTAAATAAGTTATTTAAATAAATTACACCTGAACCTTGAAATAAACAAATTAACAATTACCTACATAAAATATCAAATAAGCGATACATTGCTGGAATGTGAATTTTCGATGATCGGCAATAGAATAGACTATATGGCTAAATTTAGATATGCAAAAATATGCAATGCTCTCTAGATCGACCTGCTTATAGCTGCAATTAAAAAAGATGTATTTACATCTGTTGATCTGAAGCTATTTCTTTGTAGCATTTATGTAATTTACTATTCTAATTGGGAAATAAGCCACAATTTATCTTGAAAAATGATTTTAATGACGTTTTGACTTCTATACTCGATAACGACGTCCGAAGTGGAAGTCGAAACGTCAATACAATCATTGTTCAAGATAAATTGTAGCTTATTTCCCAATTAGAATAGTAAATCTGTTGATCTGAAAGACAAAAAGCTGTTGAATTTAAAAATTATTATATTATTTTTTATAGAGATCCTTCAAATGGGGTTGTACTATATATTGTATTTGTTTTATCTTTAACGACAAGATATTCTTTATTTTTTCGTTTGTTATAGGTGTCGTAACGGGCCTACATCTAGCAGAAATGTGTTATAGACAATACAAAAAAGTGCCGAGATTAATATTGTGGATAATGGTGGAAATTGCTGTGATAGGATCAGATATGCAAGAAGTTATCGGTACAGCCATCGCTCTCTATTTATTGACAAACAAATAGTAAGTATTAATTTGTTCTTTTTACGCGAGAACACACTGTAGTAAAACGTTTTTTGATTTGTAACTCCCGCCTTTAAAGCCGCAAATAAGAAGGGGAGACATAGAGGTATACCCGGCTTGCTGAAACATGTCGGGTAGCGGAGTGGGTCGGAGTTCTTTTGACCAAAATCAGAAGTAAAAATGGGCGCCAGTCCGTTCCAATGGACTACCCCTCGGATAAGAATATTTTATTTTTGAAACAGACAAGAGATAAAACGAGCCTTAAAGTTAACCAAACATATATTGACTCTTCATATAAACGAAAAATAAATAAATGAGGAGAATTACGGAATCGGCAAGTCCTGACAAAGCAAAAACAATAAATCAATCCCGATTATACAAATGTAAATCCGTTTTACAAAAATTGTACTAAAATTTGTCAATAACTAAGTTTCTTATAATAAAAATATAAATTATACGACGTGTATTAACATATCGTACACAGAACGTATTGATGTAGAAACATCAATAATATTGATGAATATTGAAACCTTCCTGCGTACCTGATCAGGTATGGGATCGTCAAGATATATCTTATTTGTATCCTACACCGAGAGAAAAAAATTCTTGGGATAAAGAAACTTTATTTATATTTAAGAAAGATTGACTTGGCATATTGCCTAAGAAATATATCTTTGTATGTAATATATAATTTTCTAAAATATTTCAAATAAATTTTACTATAGCCAAAGAAATATATCTTAAACATGATTGAACTATCACTCTTTGGCAAACTTCAAACCCATTTATCAGAAAAAAATTACACTTGATGTTAATTGATTTTATTAGTCATAAGAATATGTTTTTTTTGCATTACAAAACTATTCTTTCTAAGCAATAATATTTCTTAGTAAGAAATAGGATTATCTTACTATTAATAATTAATGTATTTAATGTTAAGAAATATATTTCGCAGATATAATCGTATATTTAGAATTAAGGTAATATTTCTTGAAAATAAAGTGATATCACATACGGCGAAATAAATCATCGTGTTAAGGTAAAATCATTATTTATTAATAAAAAGAAGATATAAAACATTATTACATACAAATATTTTCTCCACTCTTAAACCACTAGCTTCTACATAACAATAAAAGGATGGAGAGGCAAATCCAACTTCCTCAATTTTTCCTTCTTTTGTTAATAGCACTTTGTATATCAGCAATTCACTAAAACAAAATCGTTATGTGGAAAGAGTAAACTTATTTTAATATTTTTTTTTATAAAGATATAGATATTTATTTTGACAAATTTAGAAAATACAAAAAAAAATACAAATACACGGCCCCACATAAGAACTATTAATACTAATATCAATCATATTTAGTTCAAACATGGCATTATTTAACCTACACATCTTTGTTTATTTTTTTCTTTTTGTTAATGAAATATTAATTATTTATCTGTATAATATTAAGTCACACAATAAACATTGTTTAGCTAAAACAAGAAGGAACATACAACCAATGTAAAACATTGAAGCAGACATAATATGTAATTTTCTTTATTTTTATAATCTAAAAGAGACAGCATAACTAACCATTAAGAAATTGTATTACGGGAAAGTATTATTAGTTTACAATTTAAGTCATTTAATACATATTAACTAATTTACAGTTTTGGACAATAAAATTTCTTAACCATTAAAATATTTCTCTTATGCTAACTGATTTCTTTATCACAAATAAATGAACAGAACACATTCTCAGCGTTGCACCCGCCATTTTGATATAGCGTCGTATAGGTAGTATATTTTTATAGAAGATGATACATTCAAGAAACCTATTATAGTTGATACATACATAAGTATGTATACACATTTTTAAAAAGGTACTTACATGTATAAAGTTCTACCATTTCTGGAAGGCCCCGCAATTGGTTAATAGCTCCTTTCTTAATATTGTTCTGAAGCTATATATTATATCATTCTGTCCCAGCTTTAAATTGTGGCGTATTTCCCAGTTAGAATAATAGATAAGCTCCTTTCTTTCAGAGTTGTCCATCATTATACCTAAAAAGCATTTAAAGATACTATTATGTTTCTTTTATAACCATTCGGATACGCAACAATATTATTATTACATCTTAAATTACTCAATTTACTTTTATTTAATACCTATATATGTACGTACCTTCAAAATGTCCGTTAATTTTTAAAGAGCACCAACAAATCCAAAATCCATCTATATGAACATGAACTAATATCACGTCATCTTGAGAAACACTGACAAACAATGATTAAATCATAAATAGTTAATCTGCGCAATTCTTTTGTGGAAGAAATCTCTTTGCAAGTAGCATTTCGGCTTATAAAGTTTTTATTTTATAACCACAGTTACTACAGAGGGTATTTCTGAAGAATTATTTCTTGTGGTTTAAAATATTTATTTGATTGCAAGAAAATTTCTTTTTCACAAAAATATAAATATGGATTAACTTAAGATATATTTCTGATACTGCAAAATATTTGTAGTTTTCAATTTAAGAAACAAAAACTTTAGGATAAGAAAATTAAATGTAACCATTAAGGCTATGGGTACATAATTCGCAAATATTTTACGTGTATCCCTACTTTTTCTGTCTTTACACGGCAAATTACGTGTAGTAAAATTCACGCCAGGTATCTGAACGAGTCATAATGATTCAGTTGAACGCGAAACCCAGAAACATAAATTTAATACAAGTGTATGCACCGACAGCGGAAAGTGAACTGGAAGAACTTGACAAGTTCTACGCCGATGTAAAAACTGTTACCGACCAACTCAAGACTAGAGATCTCACCATTCTGATGGGTGACCTTAATGCTAAGATAGGAAAAGGCAGACAAAGTAATATTATTGGCTGTTATGGACTGGGCGATAGAAATGAAAGGGGAGACTATTTCGCAGATTTTTGCAAAGAACATAATCTATGTATAATGAATACCTTTTTCAAATTACCTAAAAGGACATTATATACGTGGAAATCTCCAGCAGATACCCCCAATAATATCGTAAGAAACCAAATTGACTACATAACCATCAGTGAGCGTTACAGAAATGCAGTAAAGTCTGTAAAAACCTATCCTGGCGCCGATGTGCCATCTGATCACAATCTATTGTTAGCCGAAATAAAATTAAAACTTAAACGGATAAAACAACCACGATCCTCTAACAAACTGGATACCGATTTTATTAGAAACAACAGTCAGGGGATTTCAAACAATTTAGAGAGCAATTTTGAGAATAGCGAACAACAAGAATCCATCGAGGATCATTGGAACCAAATCAAAACGATTATAAGCAACTCAACTCCAAACTTCAAAGAGAAAAATCAAAAGAAGCAACAGTGGATGAACGATGAGATTTTGAATTTGATGGAAAAAAGACGCAAATTTAAGAATCAAAACATCGAAATGTATAAACGCATTAATAAAGAGATAAGGACTAAAATACGAGCGGCAAAAGAAACATACTTTGAAAAAAAAATGTTTAGAAATTGAAGAGTTGCAGAGAAAACATGATTCATTTAATATGTATAAAAAAATAAAAGAACTCACCGGTCAGAACAAAAAACATGCAAATAACATCGTTGATAGAGACGGAAAACTGATTATCACTGATTTGGATAAAATAGACAGATGGAAAGAATACATTGAGGAACTGTTTAATGATGAAAGGCCCGAGCTTGAAATTAACGAAGTAGTTACAGGACCTGACATAACTATGGACGAAATTGAACAACCAATACGATTAGCAAAGACCAGAAAAGCGACGGGACCAGACGAAATACCGAATGAAATAATAAAGCTCTTCGAAAATTCAGGTAAAAGATCTCTCCTTCATCTTTTTAATAAAGTTTATCAAACTGGCTATATACCAACGGATTGGCTGCTGTCGACTTTTGTGACGATACCTAAAAAAGCAAACGCGAAAAGATGTAGGGACTACCGAACCATTAGCTTGATGAGTCATGTTTTAAAGATATTTCTACGAATTTTGCACTCTAGGATGTACCAAAAAATAGAAGCACAGCTTGGTGATACACAGTTTGGATTCCGCAATAACCTTGGGACCAGAGAAGCACTGTTTAGTATTCAGGTTATGGTACAGAGATGCAGAGATGTTGGACATCCGGTTTATATGTGTTTCATTGACTTTGAGAAGGCCTTTGATCGGGTAAAACATACGGAAATGATTGCTATTCTTCAGAAAGTGGGTATTGATGATAAAGACCTACGCATTATCAAAAATCTTTACTGGCATCAACGTGCAAACATCAGGATTGGCTGGGACACGTCTGAAGAACTTCAAATACGAAGAGGAGTAAGGCAGGGCTGCATTTTGTCCCCACTAATATTTAACATCTATTCTGAGTTTGTTTTCAATAAAGCAGTGGATAATGCTCAATGTGGTATCAAAATGAATGGCGTCAATATTAATAATTTGAGATATGCGGATGACACGGTGTTAATTGCGAGCAATTATGAAGAACTTCAACATCTGATTAATAGGATTACCACAACGTGTGATGAATATGGACTCAAGCTAAACACCGCAAAGACCAAGGTGATGGTTGTCAGTAAGACGCCAATACAACCGGAAGTAGTAACAGCTTATGGTGAACAATTAGAAAGAACTAACAGTATCACCTACCTTGGTTGTAATCTAAATGAGAACTGGGACATGAGCAAAGAAATTAGAATACGTATAGAGAAGGCCAGAGCTGCATTCTTTAAGATAAAGAAACTTTTATGTGGAAACAACATTACTTTGAATCTTAAAATTAGATTAGTGAGATTTTATGTGTTCTCTACTCTTTTGTACGGTGTCGAAGGTTGTACTTTAACAAATACTCTTCTCAAGAAATTGGAAGCCTTTGAAATTTGGGTATACCGAAGAATCCTACGAATAAGTTGGGTGGATAGAGTTCGTAACGAAGTTGTTTTGCACCGGATGGGAAAAGTCACAGAAGTCGTCAGAACAGTTAAAAATCGAAAACTTGAATATTTTGGCCATGTTATGCGACACCCAGAGAGATATAATATACTCCATTTAATAATACAAGGCAAGGTAGACGGAAGAAGAGGGCCAGGTCGAAGAAGAACGTCATGGCTTAAAAACCTGAGAGAATGGTATAACAGATCCTCTGCATCCCTTTTCCGAGCTGCCGTTAACAAAATTACTATAGCCAATTTGATAGCCAACGTTCGATAATCGAGCACGGCACATGAAGAAAAAGAAGAAAATTCACACTTTTATGGATATGTAAACATTACTAGAATGTCATTCTACTTGAAAATGTCATCATTAATTTAAAGAGACGGGTTTTGAATGTTCTTGGATAACTGTTATTTTTTATAATTGCAAATTATTAATTCAGTTAATAAATGTGATCATTTTTTCACTTACTATGTATTCAGTGATTGTAATAATTTATTTGTACAACAAAGACTAATACTCAATCGAGAAAAGAGGAAAAGTGTTAAAGTGATTTTTTAATAATATACTGTTATGGAACGCTTACAATTTTGAACATCTTTAACAACAAAATACTTGGATCACAGAATATATTATATTATCCTGATGTATTCTCTGCTTGGAATGCTTGGATCTTCCACAAATAATACACAATAAATAACTTTTTATTAAATTCACGTCTTAAATCAATTATTTATCAAATACACTATATATCAATAATATTTAATCAATAACTCAACATATTCCCGATGCAATGTCAAATATTTAAAATTGTCACTGATTGTCAGTGTCTGACTGACAATATATGCTGACAATATTATATTCGGCTGAGTGCGTTGTAAGACAAAGATAGATTTGGAAAATATTACCACGGCATTGTGTTAATTTTTTTCGAATCCTGAAAAAACCAATAAATATTTTTGAAAAATTTAAACGGAGAATAAAAGACTAAATTATTACCGAGGGCCGAAAGTCCCTTAGAATAAATAGAAAGTTTATTTTGAATGATATATTTGAAATTAAAAATCACACTAAATTTTCTCTTAGTTTTTCACCCCTGTAACTTATTAAAATAAACAGTATAGAAGTTCTCAGGGACTTTCGGCCCTCGCTAATAACGTAATCTTTCATTCTGCGTTTAAATTTTTCAAAAATACTTATTAGTTTTCTCAGGATTCGAAAAAAATGAATCCCCATTTGAATAGCATTGCAGCCGAAAATACGTACCGATCCTCTTAATGCATTTCTTAGTATTGAGGAAATTATTTTTAAGAAATTATTGAGTTGTGTTTAAAAAACTCGTTTCTTTATATTATTATGTGAACCGGTATGTTTAAGTTAATATGATATGTTAACTTTTAAGAAAGATGGCTCAAAGAAATCAGTGTTTTAGGAGAAAAGAAATTGTTCTCTCGGTGTACATAGAGTTACATATGTAATGCATATAATCCCTAAATATATGATAAATGATATTAATTACAAATTAACACAATATTGTACAATAATATCCAATGCAATACCCATTATCAATTAAAAATGGTAGATCTTGACCAAAACGGGATGAAGTAAAAATTATTTATAAGAACTTACCGTCCGAATATAACGGAACTTAACTAAATCTATTAATACAAGTACTCCTCCCGTCGCCGTCGATATGGTCTTCTCCTACTCCTTCTCAGAAAACCACTAGGAAAACCGGTATGGATATCCAAACGTGACCGGGAATCTAGCAAACCAGCAGGAGGAAGTAAAATTCAAAATCTACTCCAATAAACCCAGGAAATTTGTTCAGTAGAAAATATCTACGTACAAGGACTAAAGTCCATCTACCAGTAGAAACAAGTCCTTATACAGACAAGTACCTCCATCAGGAGAAATCCTAAAACAACTGGGAAAATCAGGATTAAGTTCCTACATATTTCCTAAATAAAATATAATTTTCCCCAATTATAACTTCTAACCACTTATAGGGAACTTGCACATTTTTTTTATTACATAATAATGTTCAGTTTTGTATAAAAATGAGATTTCCAAAATTTCACGCTTCAAAAACTCATAATAACTTAGAAGTACAAATTTAAAGTCTTCTTTATCTTAAAACAGTTCAAACGACCCGTGACATCACAGAGTTTGACTATGTGGTTCAGTTTATGGTTATATTTACGTATATTCTTCTTCTTCTTCTTTAGTTTATTGGCCTCCACCTATTTGGGTATTTAGCCAGATCGTCGTCGAGGAATAAAGGAAAAATATTTATATTCTAATGACATTTATCGTATGTCATTGTAATAAAATATACCAGTTTGTTGAGATTGCAGTTTGATACAGTTTTTGAAGGAAAGGAAAGAAGGTTTACTATTAAAAATAAAACCATAAAACCATTTTGTAAAAGTACAAATTTTCTATGAATAGTTCAAACGATCAAAAACATTTGTAACGTCACATAACTCTATTTTCTACTGACGTTTATAATGTCTAATCCAAAATTATATACAATAATTGGTGTAGAATGTAAACATACAACCCAGTGACGTAACGACGCGTTTTGGGGTGGCTGGTATAAGTTGAATTTTTAGTCGTCTTTAGGGGCCAAACGAAAGACAAACAAAACTTTTTTTATTTTTGATACAGGTTCTAAATTATGTTATGTTGTGATTTATACCATTTTTTTCGAATTTAAAATTTTATGCAAGTTCCCTATTGTAATTCGAAGAAAATGTTATAAATCACAACAGAACATAATTTAAAACATGTATCATATATTAAAAAGTTTTGTTTGGCTTTCGTTTGGCCCCTAAAGATGATTAAAAATTCAAATTAAACAGGTGGTCCAAAACGCGTCGTGACGTCATTCGTTTAAATTATGTTTACATTCTTCCAAAAAAGTGAACAGAATTTAAAATTAGACATTATAAACGTCAGTTATGTAACCTCACAAGTGTTTTTGATCGTTTGAACTATTTTAAATGTAATTTAATAGTGTCAGTGTCAAAACGAATGCCAAACCTAATAGGGAACTTTTTTTCACATTCACATTCACATTTTTTTATTGCATAATAATATTCACTTTCCTTTAAAAATAATATTTCCAAAATTTCACGCCTTAAAACCTCATAAACAAGTACAAATTTAAAATCTATATATTTTTTTTTGTTTTCTGGCCTTGGTTTAGAGAACCTTTAGTCAATTTAAAATAGTTCAAACGATCAAAAACACTTGTGAGGTTACATAACTGTATTTTCTACTGACGTTTATAATGTCTAATTTTAAATTTTGTTTACTTTTTTGGAAGAATGTAAACATAATTTAAACGAATGACGTCACGACGCGTTTTGGGCCACCTGTTTTAATTTGAATTTTAATCATCTTTAGGGGCCAAACGAAAGCCAAATAAAACTTTTTAATCTTTGATACATGTTTTAAATTATGTTCTGTTGTGATTTATAACATTTTTTTCGAATTTAAAATTTTATGCAAGTTCCCTATTGTAAATAGAAAGTTTATTCCCACAGAATCGTTCTTTAAGTATTTTCTACTATAAAAATGTTAAAACAGAAAGTTTAACAAAAAATGCTATAAACGAAGAATGACAACAAGTAAAAAATTGGACAGATAAAATACTAATAACTTACCCAGTAAATTTTGGAAATGATTGGACTGGGGTTTCTAAATAATTTACTATCCCTTCTAAACTTAAATATCCAGGTACCTTAAGGGGAAGCTAAAAAAATTATCTTTATCATCTAGGTATGAGGTACTCGAATCACTTACCAAGACGACGGCCAATAAACTTATCCCTTTAGGATAGTCTGGCCTAGGAAACTACATACTCTAGGTAGCCCTTATTAGACCTTAGCCGTTAAAGATATTTGCTATCACGCCCTTTTCAAAATGCTCGCTCAGCACTACGTTTCATGAACAAACTAAATTTCCCTTTCTCCATTGCGGAAGGGAGCGAATAAAATCAAGAAAATGAAGAATTAGAGGCCCTGACCTAGGGTATCTTTACTATCGCCGATCTTTCATTTTGTATAGTAATTATTATTTTCATTTTTATGGTACTTTACTTTCATTCAACCATCCAATTTCTTCTTTTAAATATATACCTACCTACTTTAAACAAAAGGATAAAATTACTAAAACTCTATTGTTTTCAGCATACCTTTATGGTTGGGATGCCTAATAACAATCTTCGACACGTTCACCTTTCTCTTTCTGGACAAGTACGGCCTGAGAAAACTGGAACTTCTATTTGGATTCCTTATTGCTGTGATGGGTATTACCTTTGGTTACGAGTATATAGTAGCGCAGCCATCTTCAGCAGACGTGGCTAAAGGACTCTTCATTCCAATGTGCCAAGATTGCGATTCGCAGGTGTTGCTCCAAGCCGTCGGAGTAATTGGTGCAGTCATTATGCCACATAATCTATATCTGCATTCGGCTCTGGTGAAAAGCAGAGATATTGATAGAAGTAAACCAGCCAAAATTAAGGAGGCCAATATGTATTACTACATAGAGAGCGCTATAGCTCTTTTGTGCAGTTTAATTATCAACATTTTTGTGGTTTCTGTATTTGCATATGGGTTGTTTGAGAAGTCTAACAGAGGATTGGTAAGAGATGATATTTTTGACATAATAATGTTATTAAATGCTTTTTTTTTAGGTGGACCAATGTCAAACAACAAATAATAGTTATCTTATTAACCTGGCCGTTGAGGAGTTTGGGGTAAATATTTATTTTTTATACTGATTTTCTCTAATTTAGATTTTTATTAAAACATCTGGTCTTTTTATCCATTTATTTTCTGTCGTTGACTAAAATTTTTATTTCATTCAAATTTTTTCCTTGGTTTTCCTACTGCTTCTTTTCTACCACAGCTCTGTCTCAAGCTTAATCCTGCCCAGTTCCGGGGCAGGATTTAAAATTAAATAAACATTCAGTGACATATTAATCACAATTAATGTTTTACAACTTTTCAAAGTGAACACTATGAGCAGGTTTAGCAAATATTCAGACAAAGATGTGAATAAGGCGATTTAAAGAAGTGATAATCAATTAATACGACGAAGTCAAACAACAACTTTTGAACAGAAAATTTATGTTTTGAACAGTTTTATTCATTAAATAATCTTACCGAATTACACTCGACCGCTTAAAAGAACCGATTTGTATTGCCCTCGTGGTAATTTCACATAATTTAAATAAATGTAAATAAAGTAAAACTGTCAAAGTGTCACTCGGGATACAAATCGGTAATTTTAGAGCTCTTGTGTAATTATAAGTGATAAGTTCTCTGTCAAGTTTGACTTTTCGCGGACTTCTTAGTTGCGTACTCTTGCAGTCCATGATATTTTAAGATTACGTCAATAGGGCCACATCTCAAAGGCTTTGAATTTGTTTACACTTGTCTCATTTACTCACATTTTATTAGCCGTAGTCTAAGATTTTATAAAGATGTGGATCGAAATGAAGCCCGTTCACCCAGTTTTACAAAGATATTCCTGGCTTAAGCAATTCCGGAAATAAACCTGTTCTAGCGCGTTCTAGCGCTAGTCTAGTCTAGCGAGTCAGTTTTTTTTTTATTTTTTTGTTAAGAGTGGATTCATTCATTATGATGGTAGACACATCGTTTACGGTAGAAAGGGAACCAATTCATTCTATTATATCTAATAGAGAAATCGTATGGCATATTTTTCGTTTACGACAGAAAAGGACTTCATATCCACACAGTTTTTTGCATATTTCTCAAAAGTTAGTTAACATGACTCGAGTCCCTTCCTGAAATAAGCTGTTCATTTTTATATACTATGAATTCTAACATAAGATACGCATATGACACCTCCATAATGGTAGAAGTTCCGGCAGACCTTTACTGTAAACAAAGAATGTATGCAAAGGGCTTAACAATCAATGCAAAGAAAACAAAATGGATGGTTGTCGGAAAAATTAATATAGAAGACACAGTACCAACTAAAATTACATAGATAATATCAAAATCCTGGAAAGGTTGGAACACTTTAGATATCTGGGTAACTGGATTGACTGCAGGGTTAAAAGTGATGTAGCCCTCAAAAGTGATGTAGCCCTCAGTAGCCCTTGACTGCTAACTTCTGGACGTAAAGCTCCCCTTCGAGTTTCCATACCCGCCTAGGAAATATTTCCATCAATAAGACATCGCGCGTTGTATTTACGTCCTCTAATTTTGTTCTTCTACGTATTTCTTTATTACGTATGTCATCACTTGAAGGATGCTTCTTCTTCTTCTTCTTATACTTGTAGATCTGTCGATCTGTTAATTTTGAAGTTGAAGTATTTCTTGAGAGGTAGACTGCCAGTTATCTCTCCATCTTTTTGGTGGTCACCCCGGTGGACACTTGCCTGCTGGTTTTCCTTCTAGACTCTAGAGCAATTCTTGGTAGTCTGTGCTCCTCCATTCTTTTAAAATGACTGAACCATTCTCTTCGTCTTTGCCTGCCCTATGTGACTACATCTTGCACGCCACATTGTTCCCTGATGATGTTGTTTCGTATTCTGTCTCTTCTTGTATTCCCTGCTATTGCTCTTAGTGTCTTCATTTCAGCTGCTCCTAGCATACTTTTGGTTTTATTGGTGTCTTCTCTTGATTCAATGCAATAGGTCGTAACAGGTCTGATGCAAGTTTTATAAATTCTAACTTTGCTGTCCATTCTCATATATGGGTTATTCCAGACCACATCTCTCAAACATCATGACAAGGCAGCGACCTTGTTAATTTGTCCTCTTAGGTCTCTGGCTGGGTCATGATAACTTGATAACTCTACACCTAGATATTTGAACTGGTTTAGCTGTTCTATGGGTTTCCCCTCTACCACTAGCTTGCATCTAATTGGGTCTTTCGCAATGGTAATGCATTTTGTTTTCTGCGTGGATATATTCTGGTTGAGTCGTCGACATGCTTGATAGAATCGATAAAGTTGTCTTTGTAGGTCATCCTCGTCCTCTGCAATCAGGGCTGCATCATCCGCATAGCACACTATACTGATTCTACTGTGGCCGAGTCTGTATCCTAGTTGTAGCGATTCCGCATCTTCTATTATTTCATCCATTCGCATATTGAATAGAAATGGACTGAGGCTGTCTCCCTGCCTGATTCCTCCTGGTGTTGGTATGTTGACCGTAGTAATGTAGTTTGTTTTTAATTTTGTCGTGTTGTTATTGTTCATTTGTTTTATGACTTCAACAATGTTTGCCGGTAGCTTAATTTTCTTTATCCTTGCTCTTCTTCTCTGTTCTTTATCTGTGATTCCAATTTATTCTTGAGTATGCCTGTGAATAACTTCATTGTCGTATTTAAGAGAGTTATTCCTCTGTAGTGGTCCGGGCATGATCTGAAGGATGCAAAAATTAAAAATCTGAGCCTTGAGCGTCTCTTTGTAAAGACAATGAAGTCGACTTTTCAAAGTAACAAGACATTTACTCAGCACACACATTACACACTACACTAGGAATCGGATTGCAAAATTAACTGTACCATGCCAATGGCCATTGGTTGTCGAGGAATTAAGCTAAATAAAACAAGTACAAAATATCAAATACCCTATCATCAAAATGGCAGATGTTAGACCTAATTTTACTAACATCTTGCTACTTGTTCTTTTGTTTTTCAATATTTCTATATTTTATATGCACATTTTTAAGTTTAAGCTTCCATATTTAAAAAACTAATAATTTTACACTATTTTTCAGACTAGCGAGGATTTTGTAGAGGCAGATCTCTACAAAGGAGGCATTTTCCTTGGATGTGCCTTTGGAACAGCCGCAATGTATATTTGGGCAGTTGGTATTCTCGCGGCAGGCCAAAGCTCCACTATGACAGGAACGTACGCCGGCCAGTTCGCCATGGAAGGTTTCTTAGACTTACGATGGTCCAGATGGAAGAGAGTCCTCCTTACCAGATCCATAGCTATGGTTCCTACTTTCTGCACAGCGTTTTTCACTTCGATGTCGGACCTTACAAGCTTAAATGATTACTTAAATGCAGTCATGAGTCTGCAGCTACCGTTTGCTTTGATACCGACTATAGCGTTTACGAGTAACAAAAAGATAATGGGAGAGTTTGCCAATGGAGTGTAAGTATTCGACAGATTTAAAAATACTTATAAAAACTGCTCCATTGTTTTCTTTTGAACATTACTACACCATTTTCTTAATTTCATATTCTTTTAATTTCTTAGCGACCGAAAAGATATTTAGTTCTTGTAATTTGAAAATGGGGTCCATATGAAAACAATTAGAAGTTTTTGGGTCTTTTTCCACAGTTTTCACTGTATTCCTTCACTCAACTATTCTCTCCAGTTCTTTCTGTTTTGCCAGTTTCCTTCCTGCAGATTTATTCTTTCCATTACTTCGTCCACTTCATCTCTGAAAGATCTTCGGGGTCTGCCTCTCTTCCTTCTTTCTATCTGGCCCCACTATGTTATTCTGTTTATCCAACTTTTTGTCTTCTCTTCTGACTTTTGTTTTTCGTATTTATTATCCAACTTTCACACCCATAAGTGAGGATACTTCTTGTCATGCTATCATAAATAATATTTGTCTTTTTGTTTTTATACTGATGATTCAGTGAATTTGTACCCTACGAGCTCAATAGTGGGAAAGTTTTGGGGTAGTTCTGATTTCTTTCATTATATATGGATTTTGGGTTGCTGAATCCAAATATGAGGTTTGCGGACAAAATTTCTTGCCGGAACATTGAAAAAATCGCGAGAAAATCTAAAAATTTCATCTTTTTTCCGATTTTTTGCTCAAATCTCGAAAACTATTAACTTTTAGTAAATGGTCTGTTAATAGAAATTAAAGTACTTAAAATTATCTACAAACATCACTATTTACTTTTTTTTTTTCAGACGAACCGTTCGGTCTAAAGTGCCAGTTGAAAATTGCCAATTCTTAACGGTCTCGGCCAAACCCACTTTTTACATTCCAAAACTTTAATTTTTATTAGAATGCCGTCATTTGATAAATTTCTCCTAGTTTTCTGTACAAATAATAAATGTTAGTTCATAATATGAATATGGTATGTCTCTTCTCACAGCCTCCATGAATCCATTTCATCCTAAAATACCGATAATGTCTCCGCTTTTCCCTTAGAGCCACAGAAGATCAGGCACAAATGGAGTCACAGTTTCAGTTGGTGTGAAAATTCCCTTCGGATCTTGATTTCTGATAAACCTTGAGGTTTTGTCCTTTCAAAATGTATTAGTTGAAAAGCTCTCTGACTTCCACAAACCTCAGGTGCGGGTTTAGTTTTTAGCCGAGGAATGGATTGGTTAGGAGCTATTGCATGTTTAGGTGCAATACAAGAAATGCCACCCATGACGTAAAAAGTGTGGTATCCGTCCATTGTATGTACATTAACCCTTTCTGTCCCAACGCTGCATATATATGTTTTTGAAAAAGTGGGTCTGTATTCCCAGCCACCGTATATATACGTTCAAGGTGTTATGGTCTCAATTTACCAAAGCCGAAAGTATGCGTTGCTTATAAAATTTTACACTCGTTGGTGTCCCAATGCCGTAGAAATATGTCCGAAAATGTTAGATTATTGTTCCCAAAGCCTCAAAATGTTGCCACCTAAGACAGGTCATGCGGACCCATTGCCGTATATATTTGTTCACATATTTTAGATATATATATATGCTATATTGTAGCACTGGTGGCAACGCTTATAGGTAGCTGCTAGGAGTTGAAGCGTTTGTAGCCACAGAAAAGACCAGAAAAAAAGAAGCGAATCGAGATACATGTGTGCAAGATGCGGAGTCGGCCTTTGTGTACTGTCATGTTTTGAGGAGTACCTACCACACAAAAGAAAACTTTTAATGTTAATTTACATTACATTATTTTTTTTAAGTTAGATATATTTTTTCAAGTTTAAGTTGATTAAAAAAAAACTTATTAAAAAACATGTTATATGCGACGTATATATAAGGCAATGGGGCTCTAAGCATGAAAAAACCTTTGGGATTGAGGGACCAACATGCAAATTAAGGCCTGGCATAGAAAGGGTTAAAATCAGCGTTTTCGAACACCTGTTGTGTAAAGCACGGCTGGTCAATTTTCTGCGGATCGCCTGCGATTGCTGACACTTCCAGATAAGCAACGCGCTTGCTCAAAGTCTTGTAGCGGCAGTAAGGCCCAGAAAGTTGGTCTCACCATTCCTTGCAGGGTTGGCCGTTTTCTCTACAAAAAGTACGGCTCAAGAAAATAGGTTGATGTAGTTTCCTCTTTGGGGTTTTGTTCATCCTATACAGAAGCTGTTCGCCTGGAAGTGTCAGCATTCGCAGGCGATCCGCAGAAAATTGACCTGCCGTGCTTTACACAGCAGGTGTACGATAACTACATACTACCATACCTATGAACTAACATTTATTATTTGTACAGAAAACTAGGAGAATTGTATCAAATGACAGCATTCTAATAAAAAATTAAGTTTTGGAATGTAAAAAGTGGTCTTATGCCGAGATCGCTAAAAATTGGCAATTTTCAACTTGTACTTTAGACCGAACGGTTCGTCTGAAAAAAAAAGTAAATAGTGATATTTGTAGATAATTTTAAGTACTTTAATTTCTGTTAACAGACCATTTACTAAAAGTTAATAGTTTTCGGGATTTGTGCAAAAAAGCGGAAAAAAGCTGAAATTTTTCGCTTTTTTCGCGATTTTTTCAATGTTCCGGCAAGAAATTTTGTCTGCAAACCTCATATTCGGATTCAGCAGCCCAAAATCCATATATAATGAAAAAAATTAGAACTACCCCAAAACTTTCCTAGTCAAAGCACAATTTTATTGAATCATGATTTCTCATCCCACAGTGTACGGGTTAAATTTTTGTATACAGTCTCTCGTTTGTTCTCGTCTATTTTTTATATCTGCTTCAGTTATTCCTTTGTTTGATATTAGTGGTAATTTGACCTAAATCGGTACTTGTACTTGTCTCTTCCTTTGATTTGTTTACCTTCGACTATTTTCTGTTGTTTTATTTCTGTATTCTTCGTTGTTTTATTCAGTTTTCTTTAGGTTTATTTCCATTAAGTACATTCTTTGTATATTCCTGCTTTAGTTTTCTCATCATAAAGCAAAGGTCATTTACGTTTTGTGCCTTTTTAATAACCTATTATTAAATGTTTTTTTTTAATATTAATTGTTTAGTTTGTGATGTTCCCTATGACTTTAGAAACCCATCCACTTTTTAATAAATACTCAATTAGACTTAATTTGGTTTTTCCTGTTATAAAACTGATGATGACTTTGATGTCGAAAGGCGTCCTTAAATTTATTAAATAAATAATTGTTTTGCAATTTGTGGTTTCACATTGAAATTAGTAAATGTTATTACTTCACAAACCACATTAGAGATACTTTTCATTAGTCGGTGTTTTTCTCTAATACCTGTGTATCAAGTATTTCATTCTTCTGAGAAATCTCATTTATCTGGCTTAAATTATAGAGTAGGAAGTAATACACATATAAGAGAGTAGGAAGTAATGACTTGTATTGAATATTGATTAAAGTAATCGAAGACTTTTTGATAATCTATAAAAGCCAAGTTGTCGCGGTACATCGTATTCTGCACATTTGTTTAGTATTATTAGGTACAGTGTGAAGGTGGTCGATTGTACTTAATCCTTTTCTGATACAAGCATGTCCTATCTGTTAGTAGAAGTCTATTTTTTTGGTTAAACGGTTTGTAATCATTTTCATCAATAGCTTATAAGATGGGATAAAGAACTTTTACAAGAAAAAATTCTTCGATACAATATCTAACTCATCTAAACAAGAATACTGACAAACATATTTGAAGACCTGAAATGCTAATTGATCTAAGTGCCAAAAACAAAATTTTTGGTAAATGAATAAAAACACAACAGTTTACACAAAATTCATTAAATTTTTGCAAAAGATGTTTTAAAATATTATACTAACGGCAAATGCTTGTTTATGTCATAATGTTTTAATAGTTCTTAACAATAGGTATTATGAAATTTATTACTAACTATTTTATGAACAGATCTAAGTCTACCGATAGGTATAGTCACTTATAAGAGATCTAAGTACCTTCACACAGTTGTCGGTAGAACTCCCTGTTAAGTTCGTCAATAAACTCTAGCATGTTCTGGAGATCCTTTTTCTTTTTCTCGGCCAATTGAAGCTCCCCTGTTAAGGTGTTAAGCTTTACGTTAACCTGTTTTACGTTAAGCTGTTAAGTTATATGTTCGTAATATGTAGTAATATTTCTTGAGAACGTTTAATTTCTCCCACTCAAATAATAATTCATTAAAATTTTGCTTCCATCTCACAAATACAGGGTTGTTTTTATCAATATTAAGGCATGAATAGAGGTTTAATAGGTTTTGCTGTTAACCACAATAAAAACATCAAAAATAGAATACCTCGGTCATATCATGGGGAAGAGTGAGAGATATAATGTACTGCTGCAACTAGTTTTACAAGAAAAAGTAGAAGAAAAACGAGAACCTCTAGCTCAGATTTCTTGGCTGAAAAATCGATGTACATGAATGTTGAGAAATTCGTATATTTTTTATGTTGATGTACTTTGAGGCAGCTTCCTCAAAGTCAAAATACCTGTCCATGCTGAGAACTTGAAAAGGCCTTTAAGTTTGTGGATCGTTCAAATTACATTTTGAACATCTTGAACAGTCTGCGTTTTTGACACTTTGGCTTTATTTTCTATTATCTGCAGCAAAGAAACTGTGCCCTGTGACTGGTTTAAGTGTAATAGTTTTTTGGCTTTGATTGACAAAATACCATCTCTTAGGTACTTTGGATTTCATATGTAGGTACCTAATCACATTTTTTGCATGTATCTACTCTTGGTCTTCTGAAAGACAATTTAGGAAAATCTAAGAAAAACTTTACTTTAAAACTTTTAACCTACGATACTGTTATGGTGTTTATCTTTACATTTACATGATGTAAACAGTCTGCTCATATTTAAATCTGAGCTTAAATACTCCTTTTCTGATTTAGAGATGCTCTATTTAGCTAATGCTAAGCAAGAATATTGTTTGTTTACATTGGCACCTAGATCCAATAGCATTTTCACCACCTGTGGAGTTACACACAGTGCATTCTGTTGGAATTTTTTGTAGCCGTTTGGAGAGTGTTTGGCACATAGGTCTCTTAGCAGTGCATTGGCATAGGGACAAAGGTCAGTTAGCAACAAGAAAAGGATATTTGTAAAAAGTGGCACTTAGATTTATTAGCATTTCAGGTCTTCATTTATAAATATAAATACGTACGCTATTTACTTAATTTTGTTTCAGAATTCTAAACGCTGTGTCGATATGTTTAGCAGTCATCATAATCTCAATCAACATCTTCTTCGTCACAGAAAAACTATACGAAGCCGATTTGCCGTTATACGCTCTCGTGATAATATATATAATAGCCTTTGGCTATTTTGTACTCGTTGTTTATATATCTATCCACCTCTATGTTGGAATGGTTGGAATAGGACTAAACGAAAAAACCTCTATCGTGGAAAAGTTCATAATGGTACCTATGAAAAGGCCTCCAAGTATAGTAAACGTAAACCCGTAATTTATTGTATTTTTTTTATGTAAATATATATATTTTTTTAATTTACGTTTTTTCCTTAGACCAATAAACCTCAACTGCAAACTTCAAATTACAATAGGTGTCTTTTTTAAGCTTATTACTTATTATTGTGGTAATTCAACACAGCATACCACAAAATCAGGAAACAACACTCAAGAAATAGAGGAGCTAAGCAGGAAAATAGAATGTATGCACATCAGAGATATAGCAGCAATCACATGGGCAAGAACTGGAGCAATATGCAAATTACCATGAAAATCATGAACTATTTAAAAAAGTTAAATATTTGGCTAGAGAGTTCAACTTCAAGCCATTTAATAATGGAGAAATAAAAACCTACATAGGGAGCATTGGATAAACCTGCAAAAATTACTGCTCAGAATTATGTAGAGGCTTAATATGCAACAGTCTCTGAACATAATAGTCCAGAGAAATAAGATTTTTCTCGTGACACATCCCCCTCCAGGCCGAAACCAAATTTTTTGAGTAGTATGGACATCTATATTATTAACCTATATGTTTCCTGCAGCCGATTTTGATGATATACATAGTTATAAACAAATAAAGATCAAAAAACGTTAAATTTTCGATTTTTTCGTATATTACCAAAAAGTTAAGCACTTTAAACAAATTTGAGTGTAAGAAACTCATAAATCGTATAAAAAACTTCAATATGCGTTCGCTGAATATGTCCATCCTTATTGGTTGCTTAGAAAATTGCAAAATAAATCATAAATTTTGAGTTTTTAAAAATATTCATAACTTATGTAAAAATTAACTTAGAACCTTCTTATTACACGGAATGCTGATACTTCTTGTACTTAAATTATATTTTAAATTTCAAAGCAATTGGTCAAATAGTTTAAAAGTTATTTAATTTGTTTATCCCAAATTCATTTTTTTTGCAACACTACAAGTCAGAAAATTATGAGGCTACAATCATACTTCGGACAGTTTATGAAAGAAGAACATTTATACTATTACCATTATTAAAAATAAATGACAAAAAATAATTTTAAACAGTGTAAAATTATTTTGAAAAAACATGTCGATTTTTTGCTTACTTATAAACAATTAGAATAACTTCTTAACCGTTACCTGTAGAAAAATTATTTTTTCATATTTAGAAAGACTGAATTTTTATACACATTTAGAAAGAAAAACAACTGTCCTAGGACAATTAGTGACAAAGTTAGCCCCCCCCCATTTATTCAATTCACATGTTTTTGGAAAATAATTTTGCAATATTTATAATTATTTTTTGTAATTTTTTTTAATTAAATTAATACTGTAAATTTCCTTCTTCCATAAACTATCCAAAGTATTACTGTAGCTTCATCATTTTCTGACTTACAGTGTTGCAAAAAAAATAAATTTGGGATAAACAAATTAAATAACTTTTAAACTATTTGACCAATTTCTTCGAAATTTAGGGTATGAATTAAGCACCATAAGTCTCAGCATTCCGTGTAATAAGAAGGTTCTAAGTTAATTTTTACATAAGTTATAAATATTTATAAAAACTTAAAATTTATGATTTATTTTGCAATTTTCTAAGCAACCAATAAGGATAGACATATTAAGCAAACGCCATATTGAAGTTTTTTTATACCGTTTATGAGTTTCTTACTCTCAAATTTCTTTAAAATGACTATTTTCTTAGTAATAGACGAAAAAAGCGAAAATTTACCGTTTTTTGATCTTCATTTGTTTATAACTATGTATATCATCAAAATCGGCTGCAGGAAATATATAGGTTATTATTATAGATGTCCATATTACTCAAAAAATTTGGTTTCGGCCTGGAGGGGGTTGTGTCACCAACAGGCTATTTTTTTTCTCTTTCCTTATTTCTCTGAACTATAAGAAACATGCAATCAAAGAGACAGGACCAATCATTTTACGAGCAAAAGTAGAGAAGGCCCTCAACCAACTCAGAAACAAAAAACTCAGGGATAGAGGGTACAAGCGGAGAATAAAAGCAATAGGTCAGATTGGTATAGATGTAATACTGGATAATATCCATATGTGCAATATAATATGGATAAGAGGTAAATGACCTGATGAGCGGTGCGACTAACAGTATGCAGCAATTACAGAACCATCGCTCTTATTCCTCATGCAAGAAAAGCTTGCTAAATATAATCGATGAAGGGATAAAAACTTTGTACAGCTAGATATAACGGAAAGACAATTTAGATTGGTACCAGGAGAAGGAACGCGTGAGCAGATATTGAACAACAGACATAGAATAAAAAACCGAGGGAACACGATATACACAAATGCTGCCGTTTCGTAGCTTAAACAAAGGCTTTTGATTCAGTAAAATGGGATCCCCTCTAGAGTATAATGGGAAATGTAGGACTGTTTAATAGTTTATTATAATATAGTGTTCTAGCTAATCTAAAAAGACTCCTTATACAAGGTAAGATGGAAGGCCGAAGATCACGAGGAAGACCCACAACAAGACGGATCGATAAAATTACAGGAATATGCAAAATACCTGTAGAATTTTAAATATTGAATCTTAGATGTTAAGTTTTTTGTTTAGATTTTTTAATTATTATTAAGAGCACGAAATAAGAGTCTCACACATATAAACCTACGTCGGCCCAGATGGGTGGAACGGATTGGGATTACTACGGTAGCCCAGCCGCAGCCGGTGCGAACTACTTGTAACTTTGAATCTTTAAGACATAAGTAAGAATAACAGTCGCCACTCTGTGAACTAATTTTTATTACTAATAGGGAGTGAAATTTATTGCAGTCGAATTTTAATAGTTTCAGATTTTAAGCATGAAGAGGGGAAGAAAGGAGACGGCGTTTTGGTTAGTGTGGGAATCAAGGCAGTCAGTCGATTTTAACATCAGAACCATGACAGACGTGTTATTTGGGATAAGACGTAAAAAGACGCTTTAAGACGGGTATTATGACAAGCCGGTTATAATATTGATTAGACGCAATTATCTCCAAATACATTTCTTTTTGTAAGAACAAGAACACGTAAATTTTGGTCGCAATTACACAAACGCTTTTACATTTCGTCAATTTAATAGTATCTATAATTTTAGTTGTTTATTTTAATAATTAAAACTGTTGAAACATCACACGGACTTTTATTACGATTCGTATTACGATTTTAGTATCTTTTCGACAAGCCAGGTTTTATCGAGATGCGGCTTCTTTTTTAATAGATTTACATAAAAATTTTATGGGGTTTTTGTTCCTTTAAACCCCCCAAATGTTTGTGTACGTTCCAATTAAACTATTATTGTGGTACCATTAGTTAAACACAATGTTTTTAAAAGTTTTTTGCCTCTCAGTCTTTTTTTTTTGATACGTCACCTTTTATCGAGATGTGGCTTTCTTTTTCAAAATATACCTAAAAATGTAAATTATAAATAAATTTTCAGATTAATAACAGGTCTCTATAATTGTACTTAACCATATTATACAAATATGTGGTGGATTCGACAAATATTCAAAATATCTCGATAAACACTGGCTTCGAACATCGAAAACGTACTAAGAGGCAAAAAAGTTTTAAAATCATTGTGTTTACCTAATGGTGCCACAATAATAATTTAATTGGAACGTACACAAAAGTTTTGGGGGGTTTAAGTGAACAAAACCCCCACAAAATTTTTATGGGGCTCACAAATTTCACTTAATTTTTTTTAAAGATGTTGCTGCCATAAGAATGCCACATGTCCATTTTCAATAAAAAATCTCTAAGAGTTTTCGATATATGAAAAAAAAAATCGATTTTCATTTTGTAACTTCAAAGGGCTGTAACTTTTTTTGTGTGCACTATTGTATATAGGTGAGGTTCAATCAACCCAGAATCTATATGGTATAATTTATGACCAATCTTTTCGGGACACCCTGTATAATGAGGAAATTTACTAGACGAATGGAGTGGAGGAACCTCTAGAGGCAAAAAATCAGTAATCTGCAGAATAATGTACCACACATCCACCAAGTGGTGAATTTCGAAGTAGTAGACAGATTTGTATACTTGAGCTCCCTGATAACCCACAATGGCGATGACTCCTCAGAAATCAAGCGTAGACTAACAATGGCTCAAAATGTATACATTATGTGTTTGTATATCCAGCTATACGTATCCAAATTGAACCTCCATTTTTCTTCTTAAGGCGCCGTGCATTTCTGCGCAGGCGTCCACCGTACATTGTCTTGTCAGAACAAGGTGTTAGATAGTCAGAAGGTAATGATTCTGTTTTTAGCAGCATTGCGAAGCATTCCATAGCTGTGGATTCCTGTCCATTGGCGAATATTACCTAGCTATTACATCTTTTTACGTCCTACACCGCTCAGAACATAACTGGACTAGTCAAAAACCGAGCAAATTTTGTTGTTTCAAAAAAGACTTTTCGAATCGAAAATAATATTTTATTCTAAATAAACATTCGTATTCTTCTTTTGGCTTTATAACCGTAAGTCAGTATTTGCCGTATCTGGATATTTCCTTCCACTCAAATCTCTCTTGTGCTATTATTCTCCTCTCTTTTCTTAATTCATCATTCTCAAGTCATCCTTCATAACGTCAAATAGTCTAAAAATGTCATTTTTATTACAATCAATTGTGACTTAATCCCATATAAATATAATAAAGTGGAGTTCCGGCAATCCGAAATAATTGGGACCAAACCCATATACATATGTATAATACTTTTATATGTATAAAAGACACATTAGGTCTGGATCCCGCGTATGAAAAAAAAGTTGATTAATAGCAAGCTGAAAATTTTTTAATAGCTTAAGGGTGTCTATTCGGATAAACTTTGATATATGGGAACACTGGAACAGTGGCAATTTTAAGTATGGAACAGGTTAAAAATTTGGAACGGTCACACCACGAAAACGGCACATTTATTTTGTCTGACAAAATAGACTTAAACTCTCCGAACAGAGATTAAACTCTCATGCAAAAATCGGACTGCTATTTATCACCTATCATAATTCCTGTCATTTGACATATTCTACATGTTCCACTCATTAAAACGCCCGCATTTGGTGATAAATAGCAGTCTGATTTTTGCATGAGAGTTTAATCTCTGTTCGGAGAGTTTAAGTTTGTTCTGTCGGACAAAATACATGTGCCGTTTTCGTGGTCTGACCGTTCCAAATTTTTAACCTGTTCCACAATTAAAACTTCCCCTGTTCCAGTGTTCCCATATATCAAAGTTTGTCCGACTAGACACCCTTAAACTATTAACAAATTTTCAGCTTGCTATTAATCACCTTTTTTTTTCATACGCGGGATCCAGACCTAAATTTACTGGGTAGCAGAGACCTGAAAATCTGTGAATGAGAAAGTTATAAGAAACTCCTGGAAAAAAATTTGGCCAAGTCTTATTTACGAAGAAATGCCAGATCTAGAGGCTGAAGAAACCAATTTATTAAGGCACCTTGTGCAAAATATTCTTGGCTGTGAAGAGGCGTAAAACTATGATCTAGATTGTAGGAAAATGGGTGTGAGTAGATGACGATTGACACGAGATATTATAAATATGAGGGTCAGCAAATCATTGAAATGGTTACAGAAGAACCTTCAAAACCTCTTATGAAAGTGATGGGAACGATGTCAACAGCGAACAGCGAGTAGAGCAACACCCCGCCGCTACGCCAGTGGATAGCATGTTTTGAGACACTGGCATAATTTAGCTTGGAATTCATTAAAGCAAAGAAATTTAACTGATTTTTTCAAAGAAAGGTTTATTACAGTTAGGTAAGTACCTACTTGAAATATTTTATTGTCATTTTTAGATATATAAAGTAGTTCTTAGAGTAACTGCATATTTTCTCAAAAAATCTATTGCCAAATTCTGTTACGGATTACTAAAGTTCGGATTAACGGGACCTACTGTATCTTAACTTGCCACACGAAACCAATTTCAGAATCGTTTTTAAATTGATTTGTCATTGCATTATCAATTTTGTGGTTTTCTAGTGTCTCCAAGCCTTACGGTACTTCTTATCTACAAGATGCCCAACCGATCTAACGATAAATTCTAATTTAAGAGCACACAGTAGCGATCAACAGGTAGCAACAAACGCGGTCCAAGATTGCGAAAGTTCTGCGAACTTTCAAAAGTGAGACAACAGTGCGTCGGTAATTCGACACTGACAGTGACGTTTATACTATCAAAAACAATAATTTTTATACACATAGGCGCGAAATGTTGCGAAGTAAGTGACGTTCGATTTCTTGTTATAAAAAAATCGATTTTTAGTAGTTCCAATGTGATTTAAAATCTAGACACGGGATAAAAAAGTTTATTTGAAGAAAGTGTATTTTTTGTCTTTTTTAATGGTGGTACAGGCTCCTTTTTTCAATATTTTATATAGAGTAATTTCCACATACTAACATATTTCTGAAATTGGGCTCTGTACCGCCATTCTTTATTATATTACGAATATGTGTGCCAAATATCTCGACAAAATATTCAAAATTAGAGCCGCAATCTTGGAACGCGTTTGTTGCTACCTGTTGATCGCTACTGTTTGCTCTTAAGCCACAGATCCATTTATTACTTTAAACTACTACTTTGGCAAATAAATTTGTTAGCTTATAGCTTTGTCTCATTATTAGTATGAATATTTCGGTTATTCGTGATCCCTGCTAAGCCTGAAGCCTTAATGCTATGTGATATATCCAGAGTGCATGTTAATCACATAATTTTTCTTCAGTGTTCACGATTCCACACTGTGTTATGATACGGATAAAACAATGTCTCATGATATATTTACAATAATAAACTAAGTCCCATAAAAGTGCAATGGAATAGTCCTTAAGCCCAATTTAAAACAAACCATTAAAATAATTATTACCTCCGTCACGAGACTTTTTTTATAACAAAATAAGTTATCAATCGAAGTAGCACAGAAAAAGACAGTAAATATCGTTCCCATACCACCAGATTGTACAACAGGTGGAATACTTTCTTTAGTTACAACCTCCCGAGATTTTCAAAAATTATAAATCATGCAGGATGCCGAGGAAATTAAGAAGAGAGAATTTTAAATAATTCACATCCCATCTGCTCAGCGTGGTAAAAGTTCCAACAAGAAAGATTCCTTAGTACTCAACAAAAGAGTAAATGAATTAAAAATGTATAAACATTTTCAATTTCTTTGCAACACGAAGATGCAGCAGCTGCATAGTAAAGCCGCTGCTTTTTTATAAGCCTACGGCCAGACGAGTGACAGCGCTGTAAGAGCAGTAAAATGAAGCTCGAAAAATAGGTCCTAAGGCTACGGCTCCACGGGCGAAAAATTGACGCTAGCAGTAGCCGTAAAACAAACTTAAGGTTCCACGGAACGGAATAGCCGAACTGAACCGACTATAGGACTTGTGCGTAGTCGGTTCAATTCGGCTATTCCTATTCCGTTCCGCGGAACCTTAAGTTCGTTTTACGGCTACAGCTAGCGTCAATTTCTCGCCCGTGGAGCCGTAGCCTAAGGTGAGTATCATAGTGGATGGCGACAGCGCTGTAAATATACTCACTATACTCACCGTGGCGTGGGACCCATTCTTTGAGCTTCATTTTACTGCTCGTATAGCGCTGTAATTGTTGCTCGTCTGGCCGTAGGACAAGAGACTATTTCATTCCGTTATTCATGTTGAGTCGGACAACTTTTCTGTTTCGGGAGGTGGGCGTTTCATATATATTTCTAAGCTTTGGTGCGTCCGACAACTTCTTCTACGGCAATACAGCCCAAATTGAGCCTTGGCCTCCTTTATTTTTTGCCTCCACCCTTGCCTGTCTGTGGCTGCTTTTCTCCATACACGGACTCCTAAAAGGGCTTGTGCGTCGCTGTTTACTGTGTCTTCCCAGCGCTTTCGTGGCTTCCCAACCAGTCTCTTTCCTTGCATTCTAGCATTCAGTGCTTGTTTTGGTAGCCTATCCTCTCCAATTCTTATCACATGTCCGGCCCATTGCAATCTTTGTATTGTAATGAAGTCTGACAGGGGCGTTTCCTTATAAAGTTGATAAAGCTCGTTGTTTTATCGACTTCTGAAGATTCCGTTTTCCCTCACAGGTCCTAGTATTCTCCTAAGTACTTTCCTTTCGAATGTGTCGAGTTTGTTTTTGGATGTTTCTTTCAGGACCCAGGCTTCACTGCCATAGCATGTTATTGGTAGAATTAAGGTTTTATAGATTCTCATCTTTGTATTTCGGTTGACACTTTTAGACCCAAATATATGGGAGAGGGTAAAATAAGCTCTGTTTGCCTGCGTTATTCTCTTCCGTATTTCTCCATCTTCTGATCCGTCGGCATATATTTCTACTCCCAGGTATGTAAACTTTTCAACCGTTTCAATGTCATCTTCATGTATGTTTTCTGGGACTATATTTCTTCTCGTCCGAGTCATTATTTTTGTTTTTTCTGTGTTAATTTCCAGACCTAGCATTTTTGTTTGTGTTTTTAACTCTGCATATGTTTCCTGTGCTCCTGTTGATGTTCTACTTATAAAATTAATATCATCTGCATAAGCAGCCAGTTGAACCGTTCGGTTGGTCAGTAGATTTCCTCGTCCAGTTTGCATTTGCCTAACCGCATACTCCAGTGTCAGGTTAAACAATGTTGGGGCCAGCCCATCTCCCTGCTTTAGTCCCTGCGAAATGTTGAAAAAGTATGTCCGGTGGTTTTGTATTCGTACACATGCCCGAGTTTCATCCATTGTGGCTTTAATGAGTCTTATTAGCTTGTGTGGTATTGCCAATTCAGCCAATATATAAACTGCGCGTCATAGAAAACGGGCACCCTAAAAAATGGGTAATTTTTGAGGTTGCGTATCTCCTAAACCTGTTGTCCGATTTAAGTGATTTGTTGAATATGTTATAGCCTTGTTCTTTGTCAATATCTCTGTAATAATATTTTTGCTAAACAGGTAAATTTTTCATTGTATACCGGGTGTACGAATCAAACTGTTTTTTTTTTCTCAAAGTTCGCAACACCCTGTGGAATATCCTAGCAGCTAGCATTTATAAAATACTGAAATTAAAACTCAACTATAGCCTCAGGTTTTCTCAACATTTTGTTTTTTGATTCATTCGCTTATGTTGGATAATACAAAAGTTATGTACTTTAACAAATAAGCATGTTCTTTTTCAGTACCGATGGTTTCTAAACAAGTGCGACAAACTTTAAGGGGTAATTCTGCATTAAAAAATAATGACAGTTTGGTTTATAATCGTATGTCCGCAAATGCTTCGTTTGCGAGATACGGGATGTTGAATTTTTTCTTACAAACTGACGATTTATTTATTGCTTTAAAACCGGTTGAGATATGCAAATGAAATTTGGTGGGTTTTAAGACGTAGTTATTGCACATTTTTTGACATACAATTAAGAATTTCATAATCACTATTGGCGTGCATACGGGTAATCTGATCGGTCATATTACCCATATGCACGCCAATAGTGAATATAAAATTCTTGATTGCAAGTCAAAAAATTCGCAATAACTATCTCTTAAAACCTACCAAATTTCATTTGCATATTTCAACCGGTTTTAGGGCAATAAAATAAATCGTTAGTTTGTAAAAAAAATTTAACATCCCGTATCTCGTAAACGAAGCATTTGCGGACATAAGTTTATAAAGCAAACGGTCATTATTTTTTATGCAGAATTGCCCCTAAAGTTTGTCGCACTTATTTACAAACAACCTATACTGATGAAGAACATGACTAGTTGTTAAAGTACATAACTTTTGTATTATCCAACATAAGAGAATGAATCAAAAAACAGAATGTTCAGAAAACCCGAGGCTATAGTCGGGATTTCACTTCAGTATTTTATAAAGGCTAGAATATTCCACAGGGTGTTGCGAACTTTGAGAAAAAAACACAGTTTGATTCGTACACCCGGAATACAATGAAAATTTACCTGTTTAGCAACAATATTATTACAAGGATATTGACAAAGAATAAGGCTATAACATATTCAAAAAATCACTTACAACAGGTTAAGGAGATACACGACATCAAAAATGACCCATTTTTTAGGGTGCCCGTTTTCTATGACGAGCAGTGTAGTATAGTTTGTTCCTTTTGACCGAGTCGTATGCCTGTTTGAAGTCTACAAACACGTTGTGAACATCAACATCGTGTTCCCATGCTTTGCTCAAGATCTGTTTGACTGTAAATATTTGATCCAGTGTCGATCTTCCCCGTCGGAAGCCCGTCTGATACTCTCCAATAATATTCTCTGCTAATGGTTGGAGCCGCTGGTTTATAATATACGTGAGGACTTTATATGCTGTACATAGTAGAGATTCCACGGTAGTTTTTGCACTGAAGTTTGTCTCCTTTTTTATAGATCGGGCATACTATACTTTTCTCCCAGTCGTCGGGTATTTTCTCTTCTTGCCACACGTCTTTGATGAGCCCGTGGATGTCACTTGCTAGGTGGTTGCCACCTACCTTATATAGTTCTGCTGGTATTTCGTCAACTCCCGGAGCTTTATTGTTTTTCTGGGCCTTAATGGCTGTCCGATAACTGGAGTACCCTTAAAATTTTTGTCGGACCATATTAAAAGTAACTCGTAAGTTTTTTATCAACAATATTGAAAAAATCACCATTTACGAATCCATAGTGCGCGCCCCATAAAGGGAGGGGGAGCGCACGCATCATAAAGAGTCATAAAATGTGTATGCCTTCGCAGCTGATTTTTGCAAGATTGATAAAATATTTACAATTAACTGGTCATATTGTGTGACAAATTTTTAAGGGACGAACTTACTTCAGTTGTGGGACGAACCAAAGTTTAGAAACCTCTATATTTACGAAACGCTCCCACACAAAAAATTTCCGAAATAGAAAAGTTGAACGGAATAATAAAAAGTCTCACGAGGTAGGTAATACATCGTTTTTAAATGGTGTCCACAAGATCTAGAATTAGTAGGGAAAATAAATAAAAGCAGCTAAATGTTGTCAAAATTTTTTCGTGTTTCATAAAAAATGTATTTTCTTACAACTAAAAACTTATGAAACTACAAAAATCCCAATTCCTTGGGACATCATGTTATAACATAAAATATTTACAATACTTTACAATACTATTATGGAATTTTAGTTTACAATATCACATATAAAAAATGTAATATGCCAGGCAGCAAGTCTAATTTTATTTGCATATGTTTACCCAAACAATGACAAAAGAACATTTTTTTCGTACTACTAATTGAAGAGACCAGAGAAAAATGAGAGTCCATGATTAATAAAATAGAATCTTTGTGTTACTAAAACGATATAATATTATAAGATTATGATTTAACAATAATTTGCAAAAAACGATTCGAAGAGGGTTTCAAACTAATTATATTGGAAATATTAATATAATTTGGGAAAAAAAAAGAAAGTTAAATTGGTTGTGGGATAAAAAGATGAGTGGAGTGTCCACGCGGTCGGTTAAAGCTACCTTTTCTTGTTACCAAATAAAATATATTCTATAAAATATAACTTTCATATTTTTTATTTTGGACATTTTTTTAGTTTTTTTTAATACATATGTATCATAATGACTAGTCATTTTTACTTTTACCTCTTCAAATTCAAGTGTTTACTCAACATACTTTTTTCGAAAATAAAACCTATTGAAGCAGCACACAGCTACGCCATAAGCTGTTTAAGAAAAATTAAATCAAATAAATAACTATAATTAATAACATGATAACAACCTCTACTCCATTCTCCAGAGATTTGATCTCTAAAAATGAGACAAACAAGCTGAATTTTGCCGAGAATGGCAATTTTTGGGATACCAAAAAATGCAAAAAAGTTTATCACTACTACCCGGGCCTCCTCTAAGGGTAAGAACAGAACAAGTGGGTCGAGGTGGAGGTGTAGGTCGCGGTCGATGTCGACAGCACATAGCAAGGAGGTCACCTGCGCTGCCAGTCGAGCTAGAATCACTATCAAGCAGGGGCGGCCCGTGGGGGTAGGCAAGGTAGGCGCCGCCTACCCTCGCAAATGTAGTACAATAATATAAATTATTAATATAAATTACTTATTTCAAAATTGTAATTTATAAATTTTGACACAATACCTACAATAAAATAGCAAAAATTATCCAAATTATTTTTAAAAATATCCAAAAAATTTTCTCCGTAGTTATAATTATTGTACGCTCCTTGTAGTATCAGTAGTACTGTATAAGATTCTATATTCTTCCTTGGTCAGGCACTTGAAAACGTAGCCTGAAATAGAACGACGCCAACACCGAATTGACGTGCGATCTCTCTCTGTTTACGCGAACTAAAAGCCTGCTGCAGGTCTGCTGGCCACGATTTTGAAAGGGCGGATAGGCACAGAGTCTTATAGCCGGACCTCAAAATTTTATCAGTTGCTTCTCTTGTGTCTTGTGAAACTGTTTTAAATAATTGTTTTTTGATGTTGGCTGTTATTAGGTAGGTTAAGTATTCAATAAAACTAGGTAGGACAATTTAAATTTGTTTATGAAAACTGAATAATAAACAGGTAAATTTGAGATCGGTCTATTGAAGGGCATTTTAATTTTATATTAATTTAGTAATAATTCACTAACGACAAATAAATCTGTGAATAGTTATTTGTCAGTCGTCCATTATATTTTTATTGTGTTTCAATACAATTTGGATAATTTAAAGTTAAACTGACGAATTGTGTTATTAGATTATATAGATAATTAAAAATTTAAAGCGATGTTAATTGTTAACTTATCAATTTATTCGAAGAGTAAATTATTATTTGATACATAAATAAAATAAGTATTATAATATTTGACGTTGTTGAAACGTAGGTGTGTTAGTTTTATTGGTGGAAAAACTTTAGTCATCGAATATGAATATTTAAAACGATGTAATATGCAGTTTGACCTAGACGCCTTTTTCAAGGTGCCAAAATCAAGAAAGATCAGAAATTATTTCAATGGGCCGGCCTTTACCAAATTTAACAATTTTATCCACAGATAAGACAAAAGACAATCGACCATTTTCGAGATCGTTTAAAACAATATGGTATGAAAATCATAAATGGCTAAGCGGAAGTTATTTTAAAAATTCACTTTTCTGTTGGCCTTGTCTGTTGCTCTCAAATTTGAAGCAAAATGTTTGGGTGAGTCAGGGATATTCAGATTTGAAAAATTTATTAGCTAGTGTAAAAAAACATGAATCTTCGAAAGACCATTTAAACAATTACTTAGGTTTAAAACGGTTAGAAAAAAATAAACAAACTATTGACAGTGCTTTAGCTGGACATATTTCTCTATCTAATAAGATATATAATGAAGAAGTTGAAAAAGATTGAAGAAGTTGAAGAAATTGATGTTACAATTGTGTTAGCAAAACAAGAACTTGCATTTCGCGGTCGTGGTGAGAGCCATAATTCTTCAAACATGGGTAATTTTAAAGAAATTTTTAATTTAGTAGTTAAACGCCCAAGTAGCAATCTGTCGACGCGACAACGTTATCTACCGCGTGGCAACGTTTTCTTACAACGTTGTTATTGCCTAGAAGACGACCCTATTCTGCACTGATTTGGTGGACGATTTTTGAGTTGTCTTAACGTTGCCTAGGCAACCTCCTGTTTAAGCAACATCGTTTCGTACGCGTTGCATAAGACAACCGAAGCGACTATAAAAAGCACCTGCGCGTGCAATGGTTGCTCAAGGAGTCAGACTAGTTATGTTTTTTTACCTATATTTTTAACACCTGTATGGTGAATGCGAAAACCAAAAAGTAAACTGTTTTCGACATCGTATTCGGTATTTAAATTTATATGTATAAATACATAAAAGACTTATTACCTGATGTGAAATTTATAAACGCATCTCAGATTACCGTCAAATATGGATATTTCACCTTTAACAAACACACGCGCTCCTTTTTTTATGACATTTTTGACAAAAAATATGCAAATTTAAAAAATCAAATTTTAATATAAAAGTCAAAATTTATGTTAAAGATGTTCTGTATAAATTTAATGTATTTATGATGCTTTTAAAGATATCAGAAAATGCCTGCATTTTTTATATTCTGTGTTTTCATTTTCTTTACATCCCAAAAATCTCAAGTAAAACCAAAATGGCGCATTAAGCAATATTACCAATATTACTAAAAAAATACCTTATCACCAACCTTAGACGGATAAGACAACTTAGAAGTCCAATCGCCAACCAAACCCGGCTGCGCCGATTATCAAAACCATTTTAGAACGCACCCTCTTATTGGGTGACAGAGGTCATGTGACCAGTGTCAAAAGTGTATCATTCTCATTAACAGCGTTGCCACATTTAGTAGATTTCTACTTTTTTGGTAGATTTTTGATATATTTTTTTAAAAATTCTATAGTTTATTTTTTAACCAGGAGGAGTAAATAACTTAAAAGGCAGATTCACGCCTAAGAAAGTCACTAGAATAATAACCAAATACATCTTCTTTTTTGGTTGATCATGTCGGCCCTCAACGGTAATCCATGAATATTATATTATATTAATACGTCGCTAAAGAGTTCTAAAAACGACTGCTTTTTATATAAAAGCAGACTAACAATCTAAAAATTAAAGGAATAACACAGATAACACAAAAAATCGCCGGTATATCTTTAGTAACCTATGAAATTCCACTAGGGTCAAAATTTGATAAATGTCATTAGTGTTAAAATTTTATAAGAGTGGAGTAAACTTGCCTGCAGTTGGACCAATTACAAACAAGCATTACAGCGCGGTAAATTTGAATCACTCCTCTTGGTTAAAAACAAACCATTAGTAGGCAATATTTTTTAGTAGATTTTTGGTATATTTCAACAGAATTTGATCCATTTTTTTAATCATGAGGAAACTATAATAAGTATTTTTGAAAAATTTAAACGCAGCATGAAAGACTGCATTATTTAGAAAAACCAAAACGTTTCTTTTGAACGAGATATTTGGAATTAAAAGTCACACTAAATTTTTTCTTTTTTTCACCCCTGTAACTTATTAAAATAAACATTATAGAAGTTTTCAGGGAATTTCGGTCCTCGGTAATAACGTAATCTTTCTTTGTGCGTTTAAATTTTTCAAAAATACTTATTAGTTTTCTAAGGATTCGCAAAAAATGAAAATATTTAAAATACATTGAACATTTTAACAGACGACATTTTGCGCCTATCCCCTTGAGTTAGCTGTTGTTTTTATTATAAAAAATCCCAAATATATCCCAAAAATCCTTAAGTATATTTTAGTTTTTGATTTAGTAGATTTTAGCTAAAAAATGGTAATTACCAGTTGGTGGTTTGGAATAATTAGGTTTCCAATTTTGTGGAATTCCTCTTGGGACATTTAGGACGGATGTGCATATCACTGTATTACTGTATATTTACATGGCCTAAAAAGAATCTACTGATTTTGTGAAAACAAAACTACTGAAAGAGTAAAAACTGACCTGGCAACCCTGTCTACGAAAGCTGATACAAGATTATCAAATCTACTGATAAAACAATGGAATGGAAACCAGCTATTAAAAAAACAAATAAACAGGTTGTTAAATAAATCGAAAATTTCCATCAAAATAAAATATATAATAATAAGAAAAAAATAAGGTTATAAAGTAAATTCTTTTTCTCCTAGTTGCCGCAAACGTGTCACACCTCTAGAACAACGCAAGGGTCGTGACGTGACAGATAACTACTCAACTACAACTACAGAGTCGGCCAGGGCGTAAATTAGTTTAGCATTATAACATTTTTAACTCGTTGTGATTGTTGAAAAAACTGAACCACACTGAACTGTGATATTATGTAGTTGTCACAATCATTGTGACACAATGGTAATAAATTAGTTGCCCGTATAACTAAAGGTTGTAACATCGTAATGTCAGTCGGGGTAGGGGACGTTGGCCGAAACAACTGAAAATGCTCTCAGGCAACGTTGTATACAGTACATTTGTTTGTACTGACAACCAATGCGTCGAAAAATTGCTACTTGGGCGCGATCAGGAAATCCAGGATCATGTTAAAAAATAGAAGGGGTGTTCACGGGTTTGTCAAAAACAATACAAAATGATTTAATAGATTGTCTTGCCGATTACGTAAAAAATGAAATTTCAACACAAATTAATGAAAGTCAATTTTTTTCTATACTAGCGGACGATACTGCTGATATAACCGAAAAATCACAGTGTACTTTAACAATCCGTTTTGTTAACAAAGTTGGTCAGGTAACAGAAAGATTTTTAGGGCTTTTTGATGTTAGGGAGAATAGATCTGCAGACGCTCTATATAGTTTAATTTCAAACGTTCTTGAGCCATATGATTACAAAAATAAATAAATTGCTCAATTTTACGATGGTGCAAGTGTAATGGCTGGCTCTTTAAACGGATTACAATCAAAAATTAAAGTAGATGCTCCAAAAGCAATTTTTACACATCGTTACGCTCATAGATTACATTTAGTATTGCAAGACGGCTCAAAATGTATTACAAACTGTAGGATAATTTTTGTCGCCTACCCGAAGTATATGTGTAGCCTACCCGCATACTGAGGTCACGAGCCGCCACTGGTACGCCGTAGCAAAAAATGTTACAAACAAGAAATGTAACAGATAACTCCGAACAAAAATGTTTATGTATTGGCTTTTTTTGTGTAGAATCAATGGTTCTCTCAAACAACGTTTGAAACGACCGACGACTTTTAATGTGAGTTACGCGTGCGAAAGCAATTTTTTTAATAAAATTTGCATATAGTCGCTAAGAAATTTCCATTGTTACCTTAACTTAAAATTCCGATTTTGAGTTTTGACATCATGAGGCAGCCTAAAAACGCCGAATTTAAACTTTCACATTACACACCGTCATACGTTTTAAAACATTTTAATGAGAAAGTTTAAATTCAGCGTTTTTAGGCATACCTACTTTAAATGCCTCGTTGTTGCCAAAACTCAAAATAAAAGTTTCATGTAGAGGTAATGGCTTTTGACAAGAGCTATGATATTGAAAATAACACGTAAACTTGTGTACTGCATCGGCAAGACTCATAGCTCTTGTCAAAATCCATTACATCTAATGGGCTTTGAAGATTAGACTATAAAAATGGAAATTCCATAGTCACTCGTCAATGGAAGTGGTAATTTTTATTGACCTCATGACAATCATTAAAAATTAAAGTCTCCTAACTTTTAATTAATTTAACATTTTACTTTATCGTACTACATACGCAGTATGAGTATAATAGATAAAGTTATAGGATCGTGCAAAAAAATTTTTTTCAGATTTCACTTTTTTTCGACGTTTGAGTCCCCCTGAGTCTAAAAAGCAAATAAAAAAAACATGTCGGAAGTATGTACGTACGTATGTACGTACGTATGTCGCCACCGCCCAGCAAAAACTACTGGACCGATTTCGATGAAATTCGGTATGAGTAAGTTTAAGAGAATTTTGTCGAGAAACTAAGCTTTTGAAAAAAACCTCTCAAAGGGGGACCGAAATAGGGGGGTTATTTAGGGCCCATTTTTGCAAATTTTGACCGAAACGAATGAAATTTAACTTAAAGTTAGCTCATCGATAGATAAATAGAAATACGGAATTTGACATTTCCAAATCCAAAATGGCGGCCAGCATGGCCGACCGCCCACCCGACACATTTCCCTACCAATCTAAAAATTTGTTTAAGATAAATTTAATTTGAAAAAACATTTATATAGCCTAAAGATGGGGCTATAACAAGAATATTATCGTTTTTCAGAAAAAATTATGGGTTGCCTATATTTAAGGGGTCAAAATTTGACATAAATTTGAACTAAATTTTCTCAAAAATGACTCCAAGGAATTTGTTTATTTTTTGATATATTTTTGATATCCTATCGGTAAATTGAATAACATTAGTCAGGTTTCTTAACTCCTCATAGGAGGGGAGTTATGAATTTTTTATAAAAAAATATTCGAGTGCCCGTAACTACCTCTGTAATAGAAACTAAAATTTGAAATTTGGCAGACATATATAGTACTTTATTATCTATTAGCACAATAAATTTTACCCACAATATGGCTTCCGGTTTAACCGGAAATGAAAAATAAATCTTAATTTTTTACATACGCCCTGTATATTTTACATATTTTGAAAGAATGTAAAATTATCTTTCCAATGACATAAAACTCGTTGCTGTAACTCAAAAACTCGAAAAGTTACAGAAAATTGAAATTTTGCTAGAATCTTGTGTGTGTCCTCTCACGCGATCATAGCAGAGCATTATTATAGGGCAGTCAATGAGGGTATTTGGCTCCGAATTCCATCCTACTACATCGATGTACTTGATATTTTCACAGTAAGTAGGGAATAGCTCAAGAAACAAAATCTACCCTATATACTATGGCGCTTTTATCTTGGGGCAATTCCCACCCCTTCAAGGGGGTGGAAAATTTATTGGTCAAAATAAGCATGGAAGTGGCTAGAGAACCTATTTTTAAGCAAAAACTGATCTATACTTTTTTTTGAGAACTCAATACTTTTTGAGTTATGCGCAGTTGAAAATTGGCCATTTTCATTTAAAAATGACACGTTTTAGGACGGTTTTTTGTGAATACCTTAAAAACTATGCATCAAACTAAAAACACTATATAAATTTTTTTTTAATTATAAATAACAAAGAGATTCGTTCCTTCGTAAATTTTCTATATATAATACAAAAAGAGATATGGTAGGTAAAAAGAGTTTGGTTTTTGGTGCATGCTCAAAATGCTCATGCTTTTGTAGTGTTTGAAAAGGCCTTTAAAACGAGCACTGTTAAATGTCGGTTACATTCAAACTAAGCGAGATATGGTGCAAAAAAATATATGACTAATGTACTTTAAGGAAAAATGAGAAGTACATACATTTAACCCCTCATTCACCAGAATTTAAATGCATTGTTTTTCTTTTGCAATACCTCTTAATATAGTGTTATTTCTACTTTCAAAAAGTTGGACGGGTGAAAAAAATAAGATCAAATTATAGGGCGCATTTTTAAATTTTCTTAAAATTCTTCCTTTTGCTCCATGCAATTCGCAAATAAAAATGTTCTATCCCCGAGAAGTGGTGAGAACCGCCCCCACGATAAAAGCGCCATAGTATATAGGATAGAGTTTGAATTAGGTGATTGGGCTTTGTGCTACTCCCAAAATTTCATTACAATCCATGCAGTAAAATGCAAATATTGTAAACTATTAATTTCTCAGAAAAATGGACTAATTTGAAATGAAAGTATGACTAATATTCTATTGATTTATGCAATAATCTATAGTGTGTCCCCGAACATTTTCTCAAATGCGGGAATTAATGATGCGTAGAACCATAAAATATTTTCAAGTATACAAGGTGTTTCTAAAATATCAAAATAACGAGTAACTTTGTTATTTTTATAGAATGGCAGTATCTAGTACGATAACGATAATAGATCGGTACGATAAAGTTCTCGGGCGGCCCTTCCGTCCAGCGTTTTTTTAGTTATGAACTTCATTTGCGATCAAATGCAAAAGTTGTATACGAAGGCTATACCTACTATTCATTGTTAAAACAGATTTCGATTATTGTCGATACGACACTTTTCCAACGAGACTGAATTTTTACCGTTCAGTTGATACAAATTTTATTTAAAAAATTGATTTTGCACGCGTAACTGACATTCAAAATCGCCGCTCGCTTCAAGCGCTGTTTCTGAGAGAACGGTTCATGTTACATTAAAAATGCTAATAAACATTTTTGTTCAAAATTTTCTCAGCTACATTTCTTGTTTGAAATATTTTTTCCTATGACCTACAGATTCTTGGAAATCGATGTTTTCCGTTTCCATTCAGGGAGAAACCTGGGGATAGGAGTGCCAAACTTTATTGCACCTTTTTGGGTTCCCACAATTGACATTCTCAGCAGGAGCGTAACAGAGGCCACCGCAGGGTGAAGCTTGCGGGGGGCCCCATCTTGTCGTCTGATATTATGCAAAAGTCTGTTATAGGTATATGATTTTACTTTGTGTGTTTTAATTTAAAAACGTAAATTTCTAAATAGGCGTATTCGGCAAGTGAATCATCTCACATCTAGAAATTTACTCTTTTCCGGCCTCACGAACTTTTATGGTGATTTTATGGTGAAAGGTTTGAGAATTGCAATTTGCCGAATTTTAGAACAATATTTCTAAATCTAGAAATGGGTTTTCTCTTTAATCTTTACCTACGTTTAGTTAGTATTTCGATACAATTATCCAGAGGCGTAACAGAGGCCTCCACGCCCTAAGCTTACCAATCTTATGGGGGCCCCAATATGTCAAGCGCCCCATCTTGCCGTCGAATATATGTTAAAATGTGTTGTTATATTATTTGCACACATACGTTTTTTAAGCAGTGCAGTATTGAAAATGAAGTTACAGTAACTGACAGTTTTGGAGTGAAATTAGCAACGTCACGACGGACGTATTTGCTTGACAATTTGGATTTAGGTTGTACGTTTAGTCCGGAAATGCATAAATGGGCTAGTAAAGCAACTTTTGTTCTATAGAGTTTCTTTATCTATGTTAATACTTTTCAAGTCATTTTCGAATGAAAATGTTTATTTTTTAACAAAAAAACAACGTTTTAGAAAACATATTTGTAGCAAAAATGTAGTTCATACGATACAAAAAAATGGTGTACTTTTTCATGAAGTCTATTGACACAATAAAAGCACAGTTGAAGCTCATGAAAAATTATTCTTATTCGTCCAATTCCAAATCAAATATTTCAACTTGGAATAACCAAACAATGAAGCACTTTTCGGGAAAACTAATTAAAACTTTTTTTAAATGTTTCAAAAAAAGCTTTATTTTTATTTTTTATTTTAAAGTTTCTAGCACCAAAACTATACGAGTTACGCTCAAATAAAGTACCCCTTTTTTGGTAAAAAAAATCATGAAAATCTGCCCCTATTTCGCACCCCAAAAAAAATTTATCGTTAGCGCTTTACTACCATTTACTTTAAATATTTATTGTTTATATGATCTGTAAGTTTGACCAGTTCGAAATTATTTTTGAAAAAATTTGGTTTCACAGTAAAAAAAGTTTTTTTATTTTGGAAAAATGCCTTTTTTTTAAAATAACTTAAAAAGTAAATATTAGTGATACGAAAAATCTGAAAGAATAAAGAAATGTAGGCTTTGCTTTTATAAATATTTTGGCTTTATTCTGTTTTTCTGTAAGACAAACATTGGTTAAGATATGGTTGTTTAAAATTTGCATATACTCGTGATTAGTGATTCGTTTAAGCCCTTTCAACTAGAAACCTTTTAAAAATAAGCACTTTGAACCGGCCAATAAGCACTTTACAGGTCATATAAAAAAAGTTAAGTAATTTGTAAGGCGATAATGATTAGTTTCGTTTGGGGTGCTAAATAGGGGGAGATTTTCACAATTTTTTTACCAAAAAATGGGACTAACTGTATTTTAAGCGTAACTGGCTTAGTTTTGATGCTAGAAACTTTTGTAAAAAATAAAGCACGTTTTGGTTATTTCACGTTGAAATATTCGATTTGGAATTTTTGACGAATAAGAAAAACTTTTCATGAGCTACAACTTTTCTTTTACTGGGTTGATAGACTTCATTTTTGTTTCATTTTTTTATAAGCTAGATACATTTTTGCTAACAATATTCTGTTCGATCAAATACTTACTCTTTGAACTATTTGCGAAAAATCGCCTAACAACGTGGTTTTTTGTTGAACAATAAACATTTTTACTCATAAATAACTCGAAAAGTCTTGAGTTGACCACTTCAGTGGTGACACTGAAAATTACACGGTATCGCTATATTTTACGTTCATTTACTGGACTATAACACATACAGGTATTTGTTACACATGTTGCATTTAGTAGTTTTTTAAAGGGGGCCCCATTTCCAATTCTGGGGGGGGGGCCCGACGGAGTTTGTTACGCCACTGATTCTCAGCAAAATTCAGCTTGTTCATATGATTTTTGGAGGTTCGGTGTTATTTTGCTCTATGACCACTGGACTACTCTTTAAATTCACAAAAAACTGGAGCTTATAAACAAATTAACAAATATCACTAGCAGATCAAGTCTTGAGTCTATCTAATATAAAACAAAAGTCTCCAACACAGAAATAATTCACGGAAGCAATATTGCTACCGTTAACAGCTCTTATTATAGTGTTTAGGCGAGGATATGAACAATAATTTAAGATTTGGCCATTATTCCATTTGTAATAAAAACTAATGACACAGGAGCAATAATATATCTACAAATTCGAGCTATTCCAAGGAGTTTTTTCAACAGGGCTTAGTCTTTACGCCTTCTAATATTTCAAAGTATGCATATACAGTGTCTAAAATGCTTAATATTAATTACATTAGATAATGTTTGGAGTAAACATACATATATATTCTTATTTAAGCTACAAAATAATAAATCCTAGTCAATGAACTTCGTATTTGGAACTTGGTTTACGCGCAGAAGCAAAAGAAACAACAAAACTAATTGGCAATTTAACGTCTGTACGGGTGGTAAGCCTGGACTCCGTACGTGCTGTTGCCGCGTTGAGGTCCATTAACATAGTCTCCTGCAGCTGCCGTGTGGTTTCCTAAAAGAGAAGGGTAAGATATTGGTTAGTACACGAAAGGTCATTAACGGAAACTAAACTACTACTAAAAAGTACCTATATAATCTTTAAATTAATATTATTTTAATTAATTTTCAGCATAAAGATATAGACAAGAAATGACTAAGAAAGATCAAAATCGTGTCATAGGATTGAATAAGAAACAAATTATATGTATTGTGGAACGTATACCTTTTAGAACAGTCAACAGTTTGAACTAATCGAGTACTGGAAGCACACATCTGAGAAGAAGCTTTTATTCATAAAATAGTATATTCCACATTTTTACGGAATATGTGATCAGGAAGAAAAGAAATAATGACTATATGACACAATAGCACTAATTTCTCGATATTTTCTTTTTGGTCATAACTTAGCAGGAAGTTCTCACGTTTTCACCATAGTACATTTTTTCCTATTATTTGTAGTCTTTAGAAAGAAACCTACGATTTAGATCGGAAAAAGACATTATCTAGTACTACATTTAAAGAAAATACACACGTATCCAACATTACTTATATACTTATATCTACATTACTTGCTAACCTATGTTAGTATACTTACTGGCATTAGGTCGGCTCAGTAGAATGTTGAACACATGGTTGAAGAAACAATTTGACTAGAGGAATCCAATCTATTATTTAAAAAATATACCAAAAGGTCACAAAGGATGAAAATAATACAAAATTAAAGTAAAACAGGTCTGTTGTCTTGGAAAAACATGGACTAACAACCTATACTACAATTAGTATTTACAATTCTAAGAGTTATATGCCTGAACCCATTTGTGTTAAAATAAATAAATTCGGAGTAGGTCATTACATAGTGAACAGGAGTAAGAGTATATCTCGTAAGGTGAGGGTGTAAGAAAACACTAGATGATCATTCTCGTGAAACATCTCGAAATCCTTATTGAAAGGCGATGGTGATCTTACAAGTGATATTGTTCAGTTTAATAAGTATGTAGTATCGAATCGGATCTAAACCGAATAGCTCTGAATCAGATTATTATTCACCCAAAGATTTATAGAGATTATTATAAGACGTATATAATTTGAATCTGAATAATAATTCAGATATTATTATAAGACTGAAAATAAGAGGCGAATTTTTACGAGCAGAGAAACAAACGAAGAAACTAGGAACATAAGCAAAGTAGACATCGTTAGATGAGGGAAAAGTGACGAAAATTTTGGTATGACCACATGAAAAGAAGTATAGTAGATTGGTATTGAGTAATAGGTACTTGAAGGCAAACCAATTGAATACGGGTCTAGCAATAAAAAGCTCCCACAAAAAAAGAAGATAACTGACAATTTGACCAATTGGGAAAATATTTATATAAGTTCGCTGCCAAGAGTTTACACAACCGTCAAGATCGTATAATACAAATAACATAAAAGCAGAAGAGCATCTTAAGACCTATAATATCAGACACACCATGTATTTATAGCCCAGTCGGGATAGCATTTGACCTTGCATTAGGAGCTGCCCCAAATTTTATTTTTCTTATCTTTAGGGAGGGTCAATATTAGTATAAATTTAAAATCTCGACTGAATTCCGCCGTTGCGTTAGCCGCCATCTTGATTTTAAACGAGAACCATTTTTGCTCAATATCTCCGTCATTTTCAATTTTTTGACAAAAAGTGTAGAAACTGAAACTCTTCATTTTTGTATAGGTACATATTTGTTGTAAAACTAATAATAAACGAGATAATTCAATAATTATGCTCCAACTCCCACTATTTTCCCCTCATAACTCGGAAAATATCGACCGCACGAAAAAAATTATAATAAATGAAATTATAGAAAATCGCATTTTCAACAATTTCAGTTTTTACACATTTTGTCAAAAAATTGAAAATGGCGGAGATATTGAGCAAAAACGGTTCTCGTTTAAAATCAAGATGGCGGCTAACGCAACGGTGGAATTCAGTCGAGATTTTAAATTTATACTAATATTGACCCTCCCTAAAGATTAGAAAAATAAAATTTGGGGCAGCTCCTAATGCAAGGTTAGGCCTGTTATTCGTCTAACCCGACTGGACTATTATGTCATAAAGGAAGTATAGAGGTATATCAAGTTTCTGGTCTCTACCAAGAAACTTTGTAACCTTTGATCTATTAACCTAAATTCAATATGGCATTTCTAGGTACAAGCGGCACGTATGTAGTAAGCGAAAAAAAATCAAGGACCTTCAGGATCTATCACATAGATTTTAAGGACTTTTTAAAGACAAATTCAATTGCAGATTGGACATACAGGTAATATATTTCAAGCACTATGTAGATATTTTAGTAATAACGTCTCCACTTAATAATTTACAAAATTTTCAACCTTGTTACGACAATGGCATAGAAGGCAAAATTGAAGGCTATTTTCTGTCAGTGGAAATGTATATGAGGATACTGATGATGAAGGCTTTTTTTAAGCAAGTGGAAAGAGTATTTCCCTGAGTTACTAAATCACGAGAATAAGGAAGAAGTGGAAAATGCATCCGGAGCAATTCATGTACCTTTCGAAGATGAAATTTAAAGTTCTTTAAAAAAGAATAAGGCACCTGATACTAATACACATAATAGCTGAATTATTAAAAAATTTATGAAAAGCACTATGATTAAACAATCTCTGATGAATGAAAATGGGCCCTTTCCCAAGAAAGGGAACAAGCAAAAATGCTTAAACTATAAAAGAATTAGGTTATTAAATATATAAAAACTGTTCTCTTCTCTCCTGTGTAACAAACAGAAGCTGTTTGCGTAACAGATCATTGATGACTACTAGTGCGGATTTGGGGCAAACCGAGTAATCACGCGAATAAAGCAAAATATTTCTTCAAAATACCTTAACCCACACCCTTGTACACAATACCGATAACACTAATAGCGAATACCTTGTTATCGGTATTTCGTGCAAGGGTGTGGGTTAAGGTATTCTGACGAAATATTGTGATTTATTCACTTGATTACTCCGTCTGTTCGGTAGATAGAGTATTAGTCATCACATACACATGTTGAGGCAATTGTGAATAGAGCTACGGATCTAACATCGACATAAACATCCTATTTATTGATTTCAAACAAGCCTTTGGCACTATAAACAGACAAAACTATGAAAGCCTAGTGCTTCTACGTATACCCAAAAAACTAGCCAGTTTGGTACAGTTTACTCTCACCGACACCAAAGCAGCTATAATAATACAAAATATGAAACCTGACAGCTTTGATATCCATGTCGGTGTAAGACAAGATGTCCTCTCAACGCTCCTATTTAAGAGCATAGGTGTAAAATTTGCTTGCAATGATTTTTAAATGCATTCATTTTTTTCGAATCCTGAAAACACTAATAACTATTTTAAAAAAATTAAAACACAGATTGAAAGATTACATTACCAAGGCTGAAAGTCCCTTAGAATAAACAAAAGGATTCTTTTGAACAAGATGTTTGAAAAAAATTGCACTCAATTTTCTCTTTTTTCACCCCTGTAACTTACTCAAATAAGCATTATAGAGGTTTTCAGGGACTTTCGGCCCTTGGTAATAATATAATCTTTTATTCTGCGTTTCAAAATTTCAAAAATACTAATTAGTCTTCTCAGGATTCGAAAAAAAAAATGAATGCATTTAAAAAGCATGGCAAGCAAATTTTGCGCCTACAGCAATATTTAAAGTTAACGAAGAAAGACGAAGATGACCTGAAAATTTTGAAAGAAAAATGCTCAGGTAATTCTTTCGGCCCGCTCGCGAGCAGAATGGGGGCTACACAATCCGCATAACTTCTCGATAAGTAATTAAGCACACCGATATAGTAAATTGGTTAAATCTCATAGAATTCATAGGATCCAGTAATTTTTTTTCGTAGAATTCGTTGCTTTGGCCACTTGCTCCGAATGAGCAATGAAAGAAATCAAAACCATCACCAAACGGAGGATGACCGAAAATAGACTAGGTCGCACTAAAAAACGTTGGATAGAGAGTATCAAGAATCATTATGGGAGTTCGGAATAGGAGAAGAGTCGCCAATGACAGCAGGAAATGGAATGTAATTGTTGAACATGTCAAAACCCACAAAGGGTTGTAGAGCTAGACGAAGAAGTATATGAGAATAAATACCACAATATTGTAAAAAGTAACAAATGTGGAGTCACGATTAGGCAATTGGGATACTGTTTACCAACAATCTAAACTATGTGGTACTACATACACACCAAGGGAACTCCAGATAATCTACTGTACTCCCCAATGAATGACTGACCGGCAATAACCCAATTGTTTCTCTTATGGACCAAGAGCTAGCAACGTCGAAAAAAAAAAAAGTATTTTAAGACAACTGGTTCTTTAATACATTATTCACTATGCTTCCTCGAACACCGTACCGGCCATCTGGCTACCGATACAGGTTGCGTTCATTACTGCGCAGCACACCTGTGCAGGTAAATACACTATGCGGCTAAATAAACTACTGAAATGTTTATGATTATTTATATATCTAGTATACATGATATAGCCTTGCAAACATTATTCAAGATCACGCACGTTCCCGATAAAACAGATTTTAAAGATGCCCTCTAGCCAGTAGCGGATCTACGGAGAACAAAAATGAGGAAATTTCCCCCCCTAACAAGGCCCAAAATTAAAGAAAAAAATTATTCAAACATAAAAATATATTAGCTAATATGAAACCGAAACCACAGAAAGACAAATTCAACCCAATAAACACGCTAGTTAGGAATATTAAGGGAACTTGATGCCTAGGAGTTATTAATTATGTCTTTTATGTAATCTGAGTTTAACTTTTTTATGTCCTTTGGTTGGGTTTTCATTGAAGTCCCCCAAACACAAATTTCCCCTTCCAAAGCAAATTTATAGATCCGCTACTGCCTCTGGCACGAAAACATCTTGAATTCTAGTCCGGAATTCCAAAACGGCGGACGGTGAATTTGTCTGACTCCTTCAGCAGCATTGCCCATATGTACGCATCTGGTGGCGTTAGTTCTGGTGAGTGGCAAATACCAAAATGAAAGCGCAGTATTCGAAGAGACTCCCTGGCAGTGCGACAGGTTGTCCCGTCCTGCTGAAACTATTGTCGATTTTAAGTTTGGACCGTTTTCGTGACGTTTTCCGTATGACCGAAAATACTACTCCGCCATAAAAATTTTTTCTGCCAAACTGAGAACCATTCTAAGCACCTAACATTATCACGACCTTCACATACGTTATACAGACATTCTGAAACCACTCAGTACGTTTTAGCGCATGACACATACAAATTGGAGGCATACGAATTTCAGTACTGTTTATTTTGCCGCATACCGTATTTAAAATTCGAATTTAAAGTCGAATAAAAGTCGAATTTAAAACTATTTTAAGACGAAACATTTTTTGTCATTACTTTTTAAACATTGTTATAAATATGAATTATAATTGCCAGACATTTCTGTGGCTTAAAAAATAATGACAAAAACATGTTTCGGCCCGAAATAATTTTAAATTCAAAATATAGGGTGATTGATTAGTGTGATAAAGCTCAGTAGATCCGCTATAGTAATAGATAGCAATAAAAGTTATTAACAAAAATTGTAGCCAACTTTGAGCTTCACATTACAAAATTAGTAAGAAGTTACAGGGTGTTCGATAACATAGTGGCAGACCAAACTTTGTTTTTTTTAAATGGAACATCCTATTACTTTATATTCGAAATCCTCTTAACTTCTCCATCACAAAAATATAAAGGTTTGTTATGTTATTTTACAAAGTTATAACCAATTTTCTATAAAGTTCAGCTCCCAGTATAAATAAAAATAAGCACAACAACAATGATTTATTAGTTCCATATTTTTTTTTGTTGATTGTAAATTTTTTTAAGAATTGTTGATATTGCTAATTTTGTTTATATCGAATACAGTGTGAGTCAAAAGGCAAGTACATTATTTTCTCAGAAATTTTAAATGGAACACCCTGTATTTTATATCACCATCGAAAAGTACCATAATAATAATAATAATATCGTATGGCATTTTTGCCGGGGAGATCCTTTCGGATAGTTCCAGCGCCAATTACATCTTTAACCCTGTTTCAAGTAACTAGTGTCGATGTACACTAGCCCAGGGTAACCCAAAAGTACAATTACTGTACTTTAATTTTTGTATAATATTCCCTATGTCTAAATTTGTTAGTTTTCTAGATATTTTCATTTTTCAGAGCAAGTTATTAAGAGGTTACATAGGTCTTGCGGGTAACAAAAAGTGACTTTTTAAAAAATTATATCTCGAAAACTAAAAATTATTTTTATTTATAATTGGAACATGTAATAGTATAGTACTTAAGGTACTCTCAAAAAAATTTTCCGCCAAAAATATTCATTTTTGTAGAGTTGACTGCAATTTTTCGACAACAGCCCTTTTTTTGGGGTGGGCAGCATAACAAGTCCAGTCACATCTGAAATCAAAAAAAGTTTCTTGTACTTTATACCTCTGGCTAGTGAATGAACGAAGGAATTTTTATTAGGTGAAGTTGTTTTTGTTTTATAAAAAAATCTACTTTAAAAATGGCCATTTTTGAAAAAATGAGAAAAATTGGGGTCGAAAATGTGTTTAAACTTATGTAAAATCTTCAAATTTATTTTTTTTTAATTCCTTCGTTCATTCACTAGCCAGAGGTATAAACTACAAGAAACTTTTTGATTTTTTTATTTCAGATGGGATTGGATTTAGTTATGCTGCCCACCGCAAAAAAGGGCTGTTGTCGAAAAATTGCAGTCAACTCTACAAAAATGAATATTTTTGGAATGGATATTTTTGGCTGAAATTTTTTTTTAAAGTACCTTAAGTACTACACTTTTACATGTTCCAATTATAAATAAAAATGATTTTTAGTTTTCGAGATATAATTTTTTTAAAAAGTCACTTAAGGGTTAGGGTGTTCTATTTAAAATTAATGAGAAAATAATGTACGTGCGTTTTGACCCACCCTGTATTCGATATAAAGAAAATTAGCAATATTAACCATTTTTATAAATTTTGACAATCAACAAAAAATATGGCACCAATAAACCATTGTTGTACTTATTTTTATTTATACAGGGAGCTGAACTTATTACGATTTTCATAGAACATTGGTTATAACTTTGTAAATACCCTGTATAACATAACAAACCTTTATATTTTTCTGATGGAAAAGTTAAGAATATTTCGAATATAGAATAAAATATAGGGTGTTCCATTAAAAAAAAAAAAACAAAAGTTTGGTCTGCCACTATGCTATCTGTAACATTTTAACTAATTTTGTAATGTGAAGTTCAAAGTTGGCTACAATTTTTGTTATTAACTTTTATTGCTATCTATTACTATAGCGGATCTACTAAGCTTTATCACACTAATCAATCACCATGATTTACCGTGTGCTGCGCAGTAATTAACGAAACCTTTAGCAGCCAGATGGCCGGTACGGTGTTAGAGGAAGCATAGGAAAAATATATTAAAGAATCAGCTGTCTTAAAATGCTTTCTCGAAAACGGTGCTAGCTCTTAGCCCATTAAAGTGATCCCGATTCCCGCCTGGACCGTGGATCGCACACTACCCAGAGATGCGTGGTCTTGAGATAGTTGAAGAGCTGAAGGTGACTGTTGAAGAAAAAGTGGTCAGTAACTCGCAAGCTTTCGAACCACTTCGCCCAGCTTGAATCTAAATACACAACCAAAACATTAAAGGTGTACAATGTGTTGAAGAAGAAAATATCAGAGATTGAACCGGTGAAAAATGTCGGAAACTTATTCAAAAACGTCTGATGGCCTCGAATAAATGACATAAAAAATATAATACTTATATAGTATAGAATTTTAGTGTAAATGAGTCTACGGGTGAAAGAAAGAGACAAGTAATTTTTCATGTGTTATATTTTCTCAGTTTAGAGATGTGATAGGTACATTGTTTTGTAAGTATTTTATCAACTAATAAACATCTTAAATTGAAGCTAATATTTAATATAAACTACCCCATTACAAATGCACTACTATATATAATATTTATATATTTATTACGTAATTTTCTTAAAACAGTTATTTCTGAACTAGGTTTTGTTCGTAACAATTTCTACTTCAATGACCACGACAATCGATACTATAATTTTTTTAACAGTTTGAATATTAATTAAAACTGGCTCTAAAACGATTCTCAACCCTCGAAATCAAACATATTTCTGAATTCTAACAAACAATATATAGTTAAAATTAATTTTTAGGCCAATTATTGTAAATTTTTTGTAATTTTTGACAAATCTGAAGCATTTTTTGTTTTTAAAAGGTTAAAATTTAACTGAACAGATAATAGTTTTTGGATAATAACTTTGCATTTGCCAATAAATACTATTATTTATAAAACAGTCCCTTATGATAACATACATTTGGTCTTAGTGTTAGCTCATGCCTGTCTATCTGTGATACACATACATATAAATTTTCTTAAGACTTTTCCCATCCAAATTCTTTCCTTTGCTATTGTTTTCTTTCTATTATGAGACGATACAATAAGACTTTATATTCATTTATTTGTATAGTAGGTACATGTCTGTTCTCACTTTATTGCTAGATTCATATGCGTATTCACAAAAATTTCGGTACCAAACAATGCTTCAAAATTCTTATATATTTTTTTACCCAGCTATATTCCCTGATTAACTGTTAAGTTTTTGATTGGAGGTAAAACCCAGAAATACTTGAATGACGAAGAGTTAAACATCGTCTACAGCCAGCTCTACTAAAGTTTGCTTGCATTGGTGAAATACATACAAATTCATCAAGCTCAAAAATTTATGTAGTGGTAGAGGAATATATCAAAAAGAATATGGATAAAGAAGTCAAAAGGAGGGACAAGTTATGCCGTTTAACATTTACTTAATTATTAAATAACACTTTTTCATCAATTAACTATCAGACTTAAGAATTAGAAAACAATTCAGCACACGCACACGAGTCACACTCATATATTAAATATACAGTTTTTTTATTCATTAGAGCATTGTCCAGTAAGACTTATAGGATTACTTATAGTTAAAATAATACAGAATTAATATTTTTTGAGCAACAAATATTTTACAAATAGTCTAGAAACCGAAGAACGAAGTACTCAATTTGAGAAGACGCCCAGATGCAGGCGAAACTTCAAAAATTAAAACAAACCATCATTTTTTTCCATTGTTTCACAAATAAACTCATATAAAACACTAAAAAGGTGATATAAAAACGAGGAAGATCTAAGAGGAAAGAGACAATCACAAATCGATCGAAAGAATCAGCAAATATTTTATGGTTCTGTAGTCTTTCGGATACAGTTCAACGTCTTTTATGATGACGTGCTCCATAGAGCTACGGGTATTGTTTCCCCAATATCTTAGAGGTGTTAATGTTAACTAGTTACAAAATGTCATGAATCTGACCCACTCATTTGGTGATGTCTATCTACACACGAAACGATGAAATCAGGCATTACTTCTTCTTCCTCTATTCATATCTTCCATTTCTTGCGGTCCGTTGCTAACTCTTTCATTTGTTGAAGTGTTTTTCCTTTTTCCTGTCCAACTTCTATAATTTGATCGATCCATCTCTTCCTTGGCCTCTTTCCTTCTTTTACCATATCTTTTTGATTCCATCACCTGCTTTGGTAGTCTTCCTTGGTCCATTCTGTTAATGTGTCCATACCATTTTTAATTTTCTTTTTTGGATCTTGGTTATTATAGATTCCTGTTTCAGTTTTTGTCTAATATCTTCATTTCTTATTCTGTCAAATTTCGTTTTTCCTGCTATTTTTCTCAGCTGCTTCATCTCCGCTGCGTTTATTGTACTGTCTATTTTTGCATTGTTTACCCATGTCTCACTTGCATATATTAAAGTTGGTACAGATATTGCATTGTATACCTTCAGTTTTATTTCTTTATCTATTTCTTCCTTTCCAAATATTGTTTTATTTGGTGCATAGTAGATCTTATTTGCTTTTTTCGCCCTGTATGAGATTTCTTGATCTAGCTTTCCATCCTCTATTACTCCCAGATATTCAAACGTCGAGACTGTTTCTATTATTTCGTTTTTGCACCTAAATATCGTTTGGTTTATTTCTTCCCTTTAATTGCCTTGACTTTCTTTTAGCTCTCTTCGTTACTCTATCCATTACTAATATAAACAAAACTGGGCTGAGACTGTCCCCTTGATTTATTCCCCTCCTTAGGTTTATTATTGGCGATCTATTTCCGTTTATTTGTACTGAAAACATTTAATTGCCTGCAGTGCGTTTTCACAGCAACACAGAGTAAAACGTGTCAGAAAATAAGGTAACGATGGTAATTAAGAAAGGTGAAAACAAAGCAGCAATTTAAAAATTTACTGCAGAACTACGTGCAGATCTAACTCTGTCGCGCAATTCTTCTTCTTCTTTTTGTGCAGAGAAGACTGTCTGTTTTTTTCAATGTGTCTCCAGCAAGTTGTCGTTCCATCGTTTTCGTGGTCTTTCCACTAATCGTCTTTCTATTGGGGAACTGTCTTTCGCTGTTGTCACTGTCGCATAACAAAATGGCCCCACGTTGGGCGCCATTTTGTTATGCTCTACTTTATCTCTTTATTTAGATTAATTAATTAAATTAAGAATTTGCTAATCAATCTAAATAAAGAGAAAGTAGAGCATAACAAAACTCATATATTTGTTGTCATTCGGCTTATGTAGTCGTTTCATTCTACTATTCTGTTTCTTACCCAGTTATTAACGTTCGTCACATTGCATATGGGACATGGATAAGCGGAGGAGAAAAGTAAAAATCGCTCTGTTGATTGCCTTCGAAGCGATGACGGCATCTAGAGATCTGTACTTCTAGCTGTCCCATAGTGCCTTACCATCGAATTTTCGAAGCGTTTTCATCTCTGCTGTTTCTAGCATGCTTTTTATCCTCTCTGTGCCAGGTCGTGTTTCTGCCGCGTATGTCATTATTGGTCTGATTCAGCAATTAAAATAATCGATGTTCTTAGGTATCTCTTTTCGGGCATGCGTATTTTCAATATTCATGAGGTTTTGAACCAACTCTACCAGCTAGTTAGACATACTAACACTGTAACTGTTTCGTTGCTGCTAGAATGCATATTTTAAAATTTGGCACTACGAAAATTCACATCACATTGACGTTTGTACTATACGATATTGTGGATGTGTGTTCCATGACATCATACAGAAGCATATTTGCCACAGAATGGTACAAAATAGTATATAACTTCAAATAAAACGATATGATACCAAAAAACGTTAAAAGCTCTCACTGTTGATATTCTAGGAAATAAATAACATTACATAAAATTGCCTAATTATTTAAAGTTTTGATTTGGGAAAGATATAAAGAGTTTAAATACATCCTACTGCCAATGAGACTCGAGACTGTTATAATATGTATGATACTGTTAAGGCAACAGTTTAAGGAAACAAAGATAGACGTTTCGTCTGGATCTGGGCGACCACTCGTTGAGTAAACTCGTTCTTCAGCTTATTGCCTAAAGGTCTGCGTGTTTTGAAGAAACACATACGCCTAAATGTATTAAAATTATTCTACAAAATATGAAAATATCTAAAATATCTTACGTAATCAACTATTTTCCTAGATAAAAACGACATGAGACATTGCACTATATTTAAAGGCCCTAGGTAATTATGATGTTATTGTACATTTTTTCATTTTAATTTTAACTTATTCTGTATCTGTACATCAGTCGAATTGTTCTAATTTTTAACTTTCTATTTAAATTTATAATTACACTAACAATCAATTAATCATAGCGGTAATATAAATAATTTAACATTAATTTGTATCATTTTGTATTTAAGATAATGTCTACAGCTAGTTACTTCAAATAATACACCTGGCATAAATGTATATTAATATATTCGTGTGTGCAATTGGAACACGTATTACTCATTTGGATCTAGATATAGAATCATCTACATTCATTCCAACAAAATCTCTACGAAAATACACCCCTGCAGCTCCAGCTACACCGAAACATTCCCTACCCCATGATATTTCATTGATAACGCGCAAATATATTAAAAACCTTATAGATTAAACTATTGTGTTCTTGTGACAATTATCACAAGCAAATGTGACACATTTCACAACAGCGAATGACAGTTAACAATTGGTATTTGATGCAAAACAAATATTTTACACCAAAACAATGTTTGCATTACTTATAGAGAAGAATATTATGTATTATTTTGAATAATATTACACTGTTTTTGTTTATCTTGCACGGTTTTAACACAAGAGTTGTACATGAGCGACAAAAATATACCGTCTTAAAAATCAACTGTTACCGACTTAAAAAAGTAACTGTCCCCGATGGGAGTCATGCGCATCTAGTAAAGTACCACTTTGACTCCAATTGGAGTCATGTGCAGCGAATGTGTTAAATATAGCTTAGGGTCATTAGATGACATGAAATCGACACAATAAGCACATGTTTGTTCTCCCGTGTCTTAGTTCAAAAAAGTGTTAAGATTTGACTAAATGCCATGAAACATTAAAAAATTAATTGGATACATATATGCTCAAAATCGTAATGCTAATGTAATATTATGACTCTCGAAGACAACAAACATATTTGAGACAAAGAAGCATTCTTTATCAATGAAACATCCTGTATAATGTATATATTTAGTAAAATCCACATCAAACCACTTTTCCGTGGCGTTTTTCTCTTTCCCATGTATTAAACCGTTAAATAGGTAAATTCTATTATTGGAATCAACCCTAACCATCGGATGTTACGAAATTTTATTTCAAGTTAATACGAAAGATGTCACTATCGTTAAGGTGTAGGCGCACTAGCTAACTGTGGGCTTCTGTTATGTCTCTCAGTCCCGGAGCTAACTATTCGCTGTGAGCTTCGCTGGTATCGCCAAGTAGCGGATTACTAGTTCAACTTCGGTTGGACATTTAATGAGAAAAGTATTGCGAATAGTAGCAAATAATAATTATTGTCTATCTATTATATATGATTTCAACGAAATATATATATTTTGAACAGTTTATTTGTATTTTGTGTAATTAAACTAATGCTGGAATATTAGTTTACTTCTTTCCTGCTTCCGATAGTTTCACACTTATTGTGTATAATATACACATATTATGGCGCTAGATTAACAGATTAATTATATTATAAAATGTTAAAAAAAATAAAATTTTAGTATCTAAAACGTAAGTAAATTTAAGACAAAAATATATGCCACAGCTTTGGCCAACTAATATTTTTTCCTATGTTTTTAATTTCAATGTTTTAAATTATTCACTTTCACATTTATATCAAATTTCCAACCGAAGTTCACCAACTTGTCACTACTGGCGCTCACGAACTTTTAATTATCTCCTCTACCTACAAGTTCACAGCGGTTAAGGTGCCCGTCTGCAAAACTAGAATAGGCGCCCTTCGGTAATTTTTACATTAGTACATATTATTTTTTTAAATTAGTATTTCGTACAACACCAGCAGAAAAAAAAAGCTCTTTTGATGCCCCAACCTCCCTGATGCCCGTTTATGTTTTTCTATTAAAATTGTTTCCATGAAGGGATTTTTTCGTCACATGTGAAAAAAAATCCATAAACATAAAGACATAATGAAATTCATACATCTTTCATTTATATATTCTTTCCACAGTTTTTCATTTTTTTCTTTTTATAACATCTGAAAGTTTTTATTGTTATCATCATGTTGCGCCCATAGGGCTTTTCATTCACAGTCATTTGTTTCGAGCTTCTGTCATAATGTGGTATAATCCGTGTACATTAATATTATACACAGATTATACAACTTATGACAGAAGCTCGAAACAAATGACAATCGATGAAAAGCCCTATTGATTTTCATCGGATTGAAGAATGTATCCATTTTCATCAACACAAAATTAAAATTTTACTTCCACGTTCTTATATAGTGACATCTCTCGAAAGGGTATTATTCGTATTAATATAATATAATTTAAATGTATCTTATTGCGTCGACGAAATTTGATAATATATTTAATATAGATAATATAAAAGCATCTATATATTCACTCTAATCCATCATGATATCACTAAATATCTATCTTGTACTTTCCTTCTTCATAATATCTCAAAATCAAACAAAAAAAAATTTAAAATATTGTGAACAGCTTAAAATACTTTTTTTTTTTTATTAATACGGAACATTACGATGACGTCACACTGTCATGTTTTGGTGTCATCTGCATTCTAAAGGTAAGCGCGCACTTCTCCGGACCGGCCGGCAACGAACCGCACCACGATGACCGACAATTTAACATATTTCGTGTGTTCAAATGAATCATCGCACACTTTACGGAAACGAAACACATTAATTTATATTGAAACGTGCTGAATGCTCGAAATGGATATTTTCGCGGATAGTAGTTTCGACGAAATATGAGTTTCTAAATGCTGTATTCTTCTTGCTATTCTGACCACACGGGTCACCCCCTTTATGTTATGTGGTTATTCTATTTTTTTCTTTTATATTTAGTGTCCATTAGTTTATATACTGTGCGTTACATTTTCTTGTAACGTAACTCGTCTTTCGATCTCTCACGTATTTCGTGTAATTCTTCTCAGTACTCTCATATCTGCTATTTAGAGCAGCGGTTCTCAACCTTTTTGAGTGATGTACCACCTACAATTATTTTTTTATTTTTGGTACCACCTATATTTTTAAACTGTATTATCAATACTTACTAAGTACTACTATTTTAATTTTTTCTGTTTTGTGTACCACCGCCAATAATGATATGTACCACCAGTGGTAGATGTACCACAGATTAAGAACCTCTGATTTAGAGTATTCTTTGTGTTGTGGCTGTATCATGTGTTTTTCTGATGCATATCTCATTATTGGTCTTACACTGGCTTTAAAAATGCTTGACTTCATCTGAGTGTTAATATGTCGGTTTCGCTACATAGTGTTATTAAGGCATCCTGTCAGTCTATTTGCTTTTTGTAGTTGCTTTCTCACTTCTTTGTCCAGGTGATTTTGTTTTGTGAGATAAGTTTTTACAATAGGTAAGAGTTCTTGAGATTTTCAGCAAGTCAGTGTAAAGTACCTATTGATCAAATTTTGTTATGATGATCGATTGAATCATGAAATGAAGTAGCAAATGCACTTTCCGTATTTCGCTTTTTACAATTTTCATGCATCCATTTATTACTCTTCCTTTTTGGATGTTTATCTTCCTATTCCTCGGGAGTCCTGTAACTCATCAACGACTTTACCTTATCGGCAGAGTCTAGGTCAAATATTCGAGGCTCAGTGGAGTAGGCTCTTCAGATAATGGAAACACCAATAGCAATTAGAAAATTTATTTATAACACCGACACTAGGGTAGTTACCCCGGGAGAACGTTGGGTACTGATTGTGACTTGTACGCGATTTAGTTGAAGACTCTATTTGATACTACATATTGATTCTAGTGAGTGAAGTTAAAGGCACATCTGGCGTGGTTGAAGTGATTCTTGAGAATGATTCTAAAATGTATTATTTCTTGTTGGCAACATGAATTGGGTCATAGCCCACACGCCAAAAATAACAAAGGTTTTTAATTAGTCAGCTAAAATTATGTCCATTGCCAAAATATTGTTTATAAATTGCGACAATTAAACAAATGGAATATTCCGCACATGTTTAAATATGAAAACAAATTGGTTCGTGTGATGTACGGGGTGATAAAAATATACTGATCAATATCGTATATTATTTCTGAATATTTGGTATTGGACAGTCTACGAGAAGTACACGGTAAATTAAAGGTGTAATTACAAAAAAAAAAACAATTATTTATGTCTTTGTACTCACTTTATAATGCTCAAAAAATTACGGGATCTGGATTTCAATGCATATTTTTTTTATAATTATTGTATCAAAGTTGCGCGTGAAGTTAGGTGTGCTGAGAGTTGACCAGTTGTAGGTGACCCCTATTCCTCGCACAACAAACGAACAATAACAATGGCTAGATCCATCTTCCACGAAATATGTAAATCCACTAACTGAGCTGACGTGATTTTGCCAATAAATGGGCGTTACAGCATTTAATTCGCGGCTGTAGCGGTGCATTCCGTTGCCGGCCGATTAGGTCAAATGCGCGGTTACCTTAAACCAACCGTATTGATTATGTATCCTTAAAATAGTTGATTTTAAATTCATGAAAAATCTAAATTTTTTACGTTTACTTTACTGTTTTTTTAATAATGAAAAATGTTTTCACTCAATTCACAAACTTTGTCTATGGAAACAGATTAGATACTTTGAAATAAAGATCTGATGACGTCAACAAAACGTGACAGCGTGACGACAACATTCATGCGGAGCATTATATTTTAGCGTAGACGATTCGTATTTTTCCATTATTTTTAGAATGTGTAATGTATTTATATTTTACTTATGTACAGTAACTCCCCCACCACATTAGAAAGGGATTTAATATTAAAGTCCTAACAACCACTTAAATAGACCCGTAATATAGTTATTATAACTAGTAATATTTCTAAATAGACTTTTCGCTTTATTCTCGACAAAGATATAACAGGAAGATATGTTCGAGTTGTTCCACCGGATAGATTCATATGCTGTTCAATGCAGTCTTTTGTCCAATTGGTGCATTATCTATACGAATAGTATTACATAGTTGGTTTCTTGTCATATTTTCACAAGGAAATATTATGTAGTCACAGCGTCGTGTAAATGTTACTATCTAGATATGTTAAAGGTCACAGATGACAGTAATACAATTGTAATATCTTGTCTTGTAATGTCTTTTGAATTGGTGTGCTTTTTCTGGTTTGGAATACTCAATGTTGAACTTATTTGACTTGCTTTAATATACTATAATTATAACAAACAATTTCAGATTTTGTATGAGTCTAATGTACATGTTGAATAACAGTTTGATGTTAATCAATTTTTAATGCACCATTCTTCTTCTTGATGTACTTATCCGTGACGAATGTTGGCGATCATCATGGCAATCTTTTTCTTATCTACAGTAGCGCGGAAAAGCTGCAGAAATGTTGTGTTGTATCAGGTTCTGAGGTTCCATGTTGTTCTTCTTCTTCCTGGACCTCATTTTCCAAATATTTTCCACTTCAGGACGGAAAAGCTGCACAAATGTTGTGTTATTCAGGTTCTGACGTTCTTCAACCAGGATGTTTTTCTTCTTTCTGGACTTCGTTTTCCAAATATTTTTCACTGTAGGATGGCGTATCTGGATTCATTTCGCATAACCATATACCGCTTGACCATATATTTAGGAAAATAAAGATTAACATCACATAGTTTTAGAAGACAACCATGAAGCTGCTCATAGTTCTCTAAAATAAGTTTTGTTTGTTTTTATGCTATTATCTTCTTTCCTTTTAGTTTTATTATTATAATGAATTATTATTTCTATCAGTTAACTACCCTTCACAGCAACGTATTCTTTTGATAATGGAATAAATAAAGTCGTGTTATGTCTTCAATTCTTTGTCCATCCAATCGCCATCTTGTGAATAAATTTCTTCATGTAATAATAAAATTGTTCTTTAACCGTTGTCGTCCATACGACACAGTAGCATTTTATCAGTAACAAATGTCTTATATTATTTCATTTTAAAGACTAATTTTTTGAAATCTATGTAGATGGAAAAACTAGAGCCAAATCCTCATGTAGAAATTAGGGAAGATGCGTTACATTAAAAACTACGTTTCTTAATATGAACTTCTAATTAATTTGTATTTATTTCTTACAGATTCCAGTCCCTGTCAATAAATTCGTATTAATAAAAACACGGTTGACTTCCTACGATAATATCTACAGATTGCTTAAAGTTTTGGTGTGAAAGGGCAACGCCAATATAGTCCAATAGCCAAAAACGTCAATATGTCAAGTTTTCCTAAGCTAAAGATTTCAAATATTTCGCTTAGAATACCCGGCGAATTTTTCGTTGATACTGGACTAGTTTTCGTGAAGCGATGGCATGAAATGTAAGTGTGGTAGTAACGACCGTTAGAAAATGCAGTGATTTTTTTTAAATAGATTAATATCTTTTTCTATCCTACATTGTCCTAAATTCATCTACTTTTTTTATATATATACTTTTTTGTCAGAATTGTTAGAGATAAAAAATATCCACACCTTTAGCTCACTCGTATGCAAAAAACAAGCTCGGATTGTTAAACAAACGGAATAAAAAATACCGACCACACTCCTCTTCACACAAAAATCAACAACAAAACGGGGGGACGATATTCTACTAGTTCCGAAGAAACAAAATTACATAAACTCACCTGAAGAATAACAACTAGCACTTATGTGAAATTGCTATAAATAAACGTGCTTACAGACAAGCGACAAAACAGCGAACCAAACACTGTCGCTTAAACTTGCACTTGAGTGCGAACTGCAACTGCGCAACAACAAGGCGCATCAACCGCCCATTTCGTTGGCTGCAGAGTTCTTTTGTCGCAAAGCAACAAAAATGTTGTACGACAGACAATAACGTTCGGTTTGTCGTTTTGTTGCGTATCTATACGCATAAGTTTCCCTTAAAAAGGCGCGTAAAATGCTTGGTTAGTCTAGACCTTACAGATCTACTTCTTCATTTAAATACCATTTACAGGATTTGATTATTATTACACTATATATTCCAATAAGGTGCAATTCTGACGTGAAACATTCAAACACCAACATGAAGTTAATTATTAATATTGATAATTAATATCAATTAACTTAATAGATAAATACAAACGATATTTTGTAATTGAAATTTCCAACTACTACACATGAACAGTGGTATGTTCTGATTTAGTACCTGCACTACCTATTGGAATAACCTACAGTTGTAATAATAAGTTCTGCTTCCTTGCCTTCTCTTCGTTTAAATAAATTGAAGGCAAAAGTGTTTTTATTCTCTGTAAATGTATTTCAGCTTCCGATTTGAATTTCACAGAATGTAGAATTAAAAATTCTTTTTCAGGTCAAGTTTTTTTTCTGCGACGCTTATAGATTTTAGAATTCTATAAGCATCTATTAAATATATCATAAACTTTTTTGAAAACCTGGAATTTGTATATTAATAACACGGTGTCACCAGTAATATCAGTAATTCATGACTCATCAAGTGAAGATAGTGATTCAGAGACTTTAATGTTTCCAGATCTTAATATTTTTTGAGCCTATTTTCTTGTGGCAGCTTCATGCAATTTACTATTTTCAGCGAGAATAAGCCACAATTTTCTCAATAGTTTTCAAAATACAAAACATTAATGGTTTGATATTGTTATGAAGCCATTTTCTTGTGGCACCTTATCCAATTTACTATTTTAGTTGGGAATAAGCCACAAGTTCAGTTTGAAATTAAGTTAATTTGGCGTTTCGATTTTCACTTTGGAAATCGTTATCAAAATACAAAACATTAATGTTTTGTCTTGTTTCGTAAACGTGTAAAATATATTGTATGTATATCTGCAGAATATTTGTAAATTAAAATTAGCCCATCTTTGTATTAATATTTAAGGATAAACCTCAAATAAATTCGTTTTTTGGCAATTAAAACCCAGTTTTTACAAGGATATTTTACAACATATTGGTTGTTTTACAACGAATATGTTGTGAAATTGAGCTATTTTTTTTATCTAAAAGTTTTTTTTTTGTATTGTAGCGTAGCCAAAAAAATTTTTTTTGCATACAAAATATAAAATAAATAAATTTTTCTTCAGATTTTCAGGGTTTGAAATTGTTACAAAGAAAATTAATAATTCAAATGAACACCCCAGAATTATCCCAAACATACGCATGTCATTAGTATTAAACATGATTAAAATAAGAATCGGCTATTGGTAATAAGAGCCAGACATTGTTATATTTCCTAAATACCGGTGGACAAAGGTTAGGTTAGGTCTTAAATTCACAACAGTTTTAAAGAAGTGTTGAGTGTAAGGACATTCCCTGTATTTTTTGTGTTTGCGAAAAGTAACTATATTCAACATATTTTCTATTCATTTCAATTGCAAAGGCATCTCCAAAATTATTTTCAACACCGTTTGTCCCAAAAAAGAATTTTTAAGTCGGTACAATCTGCACAAATTCAACTCGGAATTTTGAGATACCTGTAAGACTACACTACGATACATAAATATATTGTTTATTAATATTTTGTCAATTATCATTAGATTTATAATACTAGATCTAGTTAAAGACCGACTGATTATAACTCCCTAGTATTGGTCTGTGTCAACCAAAGATATACTTTGATTTTAAAAACTAGAAAATATTCTATGATACTATAGAAACATTGCTTAAAATAGATTGTCACACTCAAATAATTATAAACGTAAATAATATAAAAAAAACGTCAATTACCATTTGATTAGATAGACAGACAAAATACAGACAGACAGAATTTTTATACACTAAAAATAGAAATTTCCTTGATTTTTTAAAGTACTGTTAACCTATCTTATCAAAAAATGCTTTGCCTCATTTAAGTTATTTTCAGTATAGTTATAACGCGTTGATGAAATGCGATCCAAGCCAAGTTTTTAGTCCACTATACTTAAGAATATTGCTATCAACTTGCACTTACTACTTACTTAAATGATACATACAGGATACACAACCTTCATAAAAAATAGTGAGATCTTTAAACCCTACAGATAATAGCTTTCACTCTACAGAGAAATGTATGCAATACGACTAAATCGTACATAATATTTAGACATGGTTTTCTTATGACCCTGAACAGATGTGTTTCTGTCTTCTAGTGCCTTCTGATACGAGATCAATGATTATGCATCACCGAGCCGCAATACCCTATCTGCCACCTATTTTATTGGGAAGCCGTATGTTATAAACTGGGCGTACGTGCCAGGAGCCGATTGACTTGTTGCACTTTATGTGCCACCTTACTATGGTTTACATGATCACTTTATTTTTCATTTTTTTTTACTGGTGGGTTTGAGACATTTCTGGATGGTCTGGCTCAAACTACAGGGAATGAGTCCACCAACTCATTGAATCAGTCTCGAAAAAGAAATATGGTAAAAACTGTAAAGCAGTTCATACCATTTATCAGTATTTACGACTTCATCGCTTCATGCTGAACCTATAACAGTTTAAGCTACACTCGCGATCACAAAAATCGGGTCATTCGATGAATTTATACACGTTTGAGGTCTCGAATTTCCTAAAAGTTTTGTCCGATTTGAGTGATTTTTTTAGTATGTTATAGCCTTATTATTTAAGAATATGAACGTAACAATATTGTTGCTAGACAGCTAAATGTCATTTTATACCGGGTGTAACAATCCTACTGCGTTTTTTCCTTAAAGTTCGGAACACTCTGTGGAATATTATACTATTATAGCATAGATAAAATATTGAAATTAAAACTCAATTGTAGCCTTAGGCTTTCTTAACATTTTCTTTTTTGGTTCATTTGCTTATGTGGGATAATAAAAAAGTTAGGTACTTTAACAACTAGCCATGATCTTTATCAATACAGGGTGTTTCTAAATAAGTGCGACAAACTTTAAGGGGTAATTCGGCATGAAAAAATAATGACCGTTCACTTTATAAAGACATGCCCGTAAATGCTTCATTTCCGAGATACAGGATGTTGAATTTTTTATTGCTGTAAAACTGGTTGAGATATGCAAATGAAATTTGGTAGGTTTTAAGAGGTAGTTATTGCTCATTTTTTGACATACAATTAAGAATTTTATATTCACCAGTGGCGTGCATACGGGATGTATCTAAAATGTTTATACCCATATGCACGCCAATGGTGAATATAAAATTCCTATTTGTATGTCAAAAAATGCGCAATAACTACCTCTTAAAACATACCAAATTTCATTTACATATCTCAACCGGTTTTAGAGCAACAAATAAATCGTCAGTTTTTAAGTAAAAACTGAACATCCCGTATCTCGGAAACGAAGCATTTGCGGGCATATCTTTATAAAGCAAACGGTCATTATTTTTTCATGCAGAATTACCTCTTAAAGTTTGTCGCACTTATTTAGAAAAGCCCTTAATTGATGAAGAACATGGCTAGTTGTTAAAGTACCTAACTTTTTTATTATACAACATAAGCAAATGAATCAAAAAAGAAAATGTTAAGAAAGCCTAAGGCTACAATTGAGTTTTAATTTTAATATTTTATCTATGCTATAATATTCCCCAGAGTGTTCCCAACTTTAAGGAAAAAACACAGTAGGATTGTTACACCCGGTATAAAATGACATTTACCTGTCTAGCAACAATATTGTTACGTTGATATTTTTAAATAATAAGGCTATAACATACTAAAAAAATCACTCAAATCGGATAACAGGTTTAGGAAATTCGAGACCTCAAACGTGTATAATTCATCGAGTGACCCGATTTTTGTGATCGCGTATTATTGGGACAGCTTTTAGATAAGATAGATCTCAGAGCCACTGTTAGGTTTCAAAAAATAGTATATTACTACTGGTTTTACCATAGTTTTAATAGGGATGAGTGATCCTGGAGCTTTAAAATGTTTTGAAAGTACATAATATGTCATATCCCTGCTGAATCCACAAACTATGGAATAAGTATCGACACATCTATAGGCAGCTATAGAACTAAAGCTATATTAGAAGTTATTTTTTATGAAGTTGTCATCCTGTTTTCTAGTTGCACTTAGGAATATTTTGTACTAGAGCTTACTAAAGTTAATAGATAAGTACACAAAAGTTTTTACCGAGTGTTTCAGTAATGTTACAAAATCGCTACACTAAATCATAGTTGTTTTGGTTATATATTGTTGAAAAGTTCGATCAAAAACCCAAAAATTTGAGTTCGATAGAAATTAGAATTACGAAAAATTAACACAAAAATATCATTGATGAAAGAACGACATATTCACGACTTTGCAGAAAATCTCATGAAATTCGTGTATTGGCAATAGTGAAAGTTCCCTAAAATATCACTGCAGGTGTGACACATCCTAGGTTAGGTCCAATTTTTGAACTTGGACCACATTTTTTGTAGGACAACTAGATTTGTAAGACTTTATGGCATGTAGAGCGCAACATAATGGTCGCGCAAGTATATCTGTCCCTGGCTGGTCTCTTCCAGTTATCCACTCAACATCACTTTATTATTAGTTCTCACTTCGTCTATCCACCTCTTTCTTGGTCTTCCTACCTCTAGGTGTTGTCATTATCCATTCTTATAAGATGTATTTTTTTATAATTTACTAGGTTTTTTGTAAAAGGTATATTTTAAAATACCCTAAATAAGGGTTACAATAATACAAAACGTTTTCGGATTAAGAAATCCATCATCAGTGTTCTAAAAGCCAAAAATTGCATGCCTGAGCCACCAAAATGTGTTGGGTAAAAACCCTTTAAATGTAAATGATTGTGTTATGTTATATATTTATATAAAATTCAAATGATGTTATAGATATGCCTGGATGTTACTCAGGGCAACACAGGACTCTTCCCACGTGGTTGGAATTTCTTGAGAAAACCTCACATATTGGATGGCCAACTGACCAATGACACTTAGCCATTCTCCAAAAAAATTCCAACCACGTGGGAAGAGTCCTGTGTTGCCCTGCGTAACATCCAGGCATAGGTATCTATAACATAAATTGAATTTTATATAAATATGTAACATAACACAATCATTTACATTTAAAGGTGGCTCAGGCATGCAATTTTGGCTTTTAGAACACTGATGATGGATTTCTTATTCCGAAAACGTTTTGTATTATTGTGGCCCTTATTTAGGGTATTTTAAAATATACCTTTTACAAAAAACCTGGTATTTTTGTGATTTATGGTATACAGCCAGCTACTGGAAATTTATTTTTCTCGTGGATTTTTTATAATTTGTTATAGAAGGTTCCTTGTAATATTGATAGAGAAGGGTAGTTGACCCTTCCTCACATACCATTGTTACCGATGTATCAGATAAATACATTCGTTTACATATCGTTTGTTTACTAGATATTTCAGAAAAACTGTGATCATTCACTAAAAAACTTAGAAATTATCGTAGAAAATATTAAATTTATATCTATACTAAATTTACTATCAAGATGCAGCAAAAATAAACAAACCAAGACGCATTAAATGCTAATAGGAGCACTCCCGAATCATAATTTACAATGTATAAACTTTGGAAATCGTGATTTGGGATTTACGATGTATATACATTGTAAATTATGATTTGGAAATGCTCCTAGTAGCATTTAACGTGTTTTGGTTTGTTTATTTCTACTGCATATTGACTGTAAATTTAGTATAGGCTTTATGACTCATCCTACAGAGGCTCACGGAAAGAAAATAGATGATACTAGATATGCTTCATCTTTCAGTTCGCAAAATTGTATTTTGGGAGTTTTATTCAAGTGAAAAACATAGATAAAAAGTAAAAACTTACAGAAATCACAATGAATATGTCGTCTGTTCATAACTATTTTCGACTTAAATTCGTCATAACTGTATTAAGAGATGCAAATCAGACAGATCTATGTTTATTGGAGTCTCATATTTAAACAGTACAAGCAAAACTACAAAGGTCTCAGATTTCAGTATTATTATATTAAAAACGAAACATGAAAAAGCCTATATTACACAAAATTCTCATTATATCCTATCTACATAAAAGAAAACCTCCTTAAATTAAAGAAAAGTATACGGAGGTAACATTTACAGTGGCTAGAATTTGGAAGGCAATCAGTTTGGTGGAGAATGAAGGCAAAGAAAATGTCCCATTAGTCGTGACTGTTTTATAGGATTCTACACTTACTTTTCCTTTGCCCAGATTCGATTCATCTTTTAAAGATTACGAAATTATAGATAGATATACCCTGCTTACCGAATTCTATGTTAAGACATTCGAAAAATGAGTGTTTCTTAATTAATTTTGAACCATCAATAAAAAAATATGCTTTGGCTACGTGTCGCATTTCACCACGCCCTCTATTTCATAAATCACAACCATTCTACTTAGTATATCTTATTCTAGTTATGATTTAGTCTTTTAATTAATTACTCTAAAAATATGATAAACGGTATAAATAAATTTGTATAAAAACGATTAAAAGTTATTCTGTACAAAATAAACAATATAAAATTAAATTTTTATTTAATTCGAGAGATTATCGAAAAATTTACCAATTCTCGAAACGAACTCACTGTTGAAGGTGTTTTTCCTCTGGTCGGGTCATTTCCGGCGCACGTCGCAGATTCAGAACGGTCACCTATATGTTTAAATACAGTTAAATAACTATATCACAGACGGTAGTAATTCTACTTCCTAAGCTTACTAATCTGAAATTATGTTAAGAATTAAGAATCACTTGGGTGTTCGAAAATATAGCTATTATTATTACTCTTATCAATATAAAGAAAATTATTGTATTCCGTCTCAATTATCTAGTGCTTTAAACTATGACGACGAGATTTTAAAGTCTAAGGGATGTTATGTTCCTATAACTACACGAAATTTATTATAAACAATTCTGACGACGAACATGAAACATAAATATATCAATATCTAAATCTGTCACCAAATGTACATAGGTCCAATTCATGGAAGAGGCTAGTTTTTATCGTTTAAATTGTTTTATTCTAGAAATGCACTACATCTTGTTGCAAATTATAAAATAATCAGTCTTTTGAATTTGATATTCTGTTCTATATATACCTGAAGTTATCTCATTGTATTATAATCCGGGAATCAAGGCAAAGAAGAGTACAAAGGTCAGGTAGCTCTAACTCTATTTTAATTAATAATCGGAGAAAGTGTCATCTTTGACACAGTTACTGTGACATCTCCGTGAGGCGGTAGATTCGCACTGTATCAATTCATGAGACTACTCCATTTGTTCAATTTTTTTTCTGAGGATAACCAGCGGACACACATAGTATAGTGTAAGATTTTTCATGAGTTACCAACGTCTACCTGCTGGAGGCAAAACGTTTGCAATAAGACTTTAACTGAGATGGAAATGCTTATGGTTTGCACTGTTTTTTATGAATATACTTAACTAAGTTTAACTTACTTAACGAGTTTTAACTATAGTTATAGTACTGGTTAGTTCTGATTCACATATACACAAAATATTTCATCCGCAAAAGCCTGAATTCTAGAATCGTCTAAAACCAAACTGGACTGCCTGCATCAGTTTCTGCCTATTTTGAGATCAGTATTTTTTCTTCATAATAATGGAGACGTTGATTTTTAAATACGACCTAAACAATTTACTATTTTAATTGGGAATAAGCCACAATTTTTAGTTTTATTTGACCACTTTAGAAATCGTTACCAAAATACAAAACATTTGTCGCATTCAGGAGACAAAAAAGTGACAAAGCGGTTCCGCAACTGATGGGAATTCGTTCTCTGAATGTGGCGCTACTTGCGAAACGTGTTACGGAACGGTCGCCATGACAGTGAGCTCATTTTAATTCCGCTACCTCCATCGAACGTATGCTACTTTTGTGGAATTTGTCAATAGACTTGTTGAAAAGATGGCGTCAAGTACTAATTATCAATTTGAAAATAGCACAGACGGTAAACAATCCATGGTCTTTGACCATGATTATGAAGTAAAAAACAATTTATTGTTTTTTACTTTATGTCACGAATTTAGGGAGCGGATCGTTCACAAGACGAAACACAACTGTTACCGCTCCATCGGTAACTGCTCCCTCACTTTTTCGTCTCCTGAATAAGACCATTGCATCTTTTTGCACACCGTACACCTATTAGTTACTTTTGGACAGGCTTTAACGCATGCGAACGCCTTTTTGGGGTTGATACTCTGCTTTTTTACTTTTCCTTGCTTTAACACTAATGCTCGCTTGCTGAAACTTTTTCAGTTGTTGCATAGTCCTCTTTATCTTCAGAAGATAATTTACGGATGACTTAGGCTATGTTATGCTTCCTTATTTGTTTGTTCATTATTATTGTCTCATGAGAAGCTATGACCACTCTCGATGTAGCCCCACGTGCAGGCAGAAAGCTATAGTGAAGCCCAATTCGGCCCACACTGTTCCACCACTAGCTTGAGATTGATATACAATCTGCAACGACCTTTCATGTCTAAAAAAAATTAGAACTATACCTTCTGTATACAAAATTTGCCTCGTTTCCCGAATTATTGCCCTTTATAATAGTTGAAATTTAAAAGAGCAATAAAATTCATTAAAATTAGAGCGTACTATATTATTGGTGTTATACAGACTTACATAAATTTAGAAACGAGTCTTTGGCAAGACCGCTATGGATTTACGAATTAAACAAGAGGTAAAAACGACGCGACCAAAGGAAAAAATATTAAAACTATTAAAGCTGATCATATTTTAACTACTTGCATTTACTAAGATTATCCTATCCAACATATTCGACAAAGACTCGCTAAAACATTGCAGGACAATCAGTTTTGTATCATTTAAATGACACATTACATTTTGAAAATAAATATTAATTATTTTTAACAGTGTACTATTTTATTAATCGAAATCCTACCTATAGTTTTCTCGTGATATTGTTGATCGACTATCAACTGCTTGTTTTATGCTAACTATTAAATATTAAGTAAAATCGATGAACTATTCCCTGAATTTTATTTTAATTTATCTTTATAATGTAAATTATGACACTAAAAGCTCTTTATTCGTCTTTCCATTATTCTGGCATTTATTCACCTCCTAAATTTGTTCCTAAAAAATTTTTTTATCTATAGGAATACAACTCAAAAGATATAATAATTTGATGAATGTGTACAAACTATGAATATTTAAAATTAATAATGGAGGGTAAGATCGAAAATGGAAGTGGTCTGGGCAGAAGACAAAGTTCATGGCTCAAAAATGTGAGGTATAAGTTCAATTGGAAATCGGTGGGAGTGCGCATTTTATCAACGAAATTAGATATGTCCAAGACACTCCAGAAGCCGCTAACGATAAGATGTTTTAATATAGCATTAATCAGTGTAAATTAGTCGACGGATATTAGTACAGTGAAAATAATAAGACGAGAATTTAACGATAATGATTATAAAGAATAAATTTAAAGTTTTTTCTACTTTAATGGCAAAAAGCAAGCTCATTAGCAGAACCTAATTCAAAATTATTTTGCACATCATATTTGAAACATTATTTGATTGAAAAATCTCAAATTTCTTTAAGTGCCTCGAGGAAGGATGTAGTAATGCGTAGGAATTTTTTTCTTCTTCTTTTTGTGGAATTTATAGCTTTGGGGAGAGCCAATTAGCTTTAACCCGCGAGTAGTCGCGCCGTTAGATAGAATCTCACATTTCATCCTTTTTCGTAATACAGTAAAACCTGTCAGTAACGGCTACTAAAAATGAAAGAACTATTGGCCGATACAGAAAGGTGGCCGCTATTGCCAGTTTTTGTAGTCTACATATAATTGGTTTGGAAAATTTCTAAACTGGCCGTTAGGACAGGTGGCCGTTAATACAGGTTTTACTGTACAGTAAAATTTGTCAGTAACGGCCACTAAAAATGAAAGAACTATTGGCTGATATAGAAAGGTGGACGGTATTGCCAGTTTTTGTAGTCTACATATAATTGGTTTGGGAAATTTTTAAACTGGCCGTTAGGACAGGTGGCCGATGTTGGCAGGTGGCCGTTAACACAGGTTTTTTAATAAAATTGTTAGAAATATATATTTTCAATATAAAAAGTAGATAATAGTACAAAATAAAAATTTGTTTTAAATTCGTATTTTGAGATAGAATCTCACACGCGACTATCGACGTTACAGAAGTGAGCGCGACTACTCCCGGGTTAATTTGTTCGTTTTACAAAATAAATAAATTTGAATATATTTTTTTGTTCATATGAACGATTACAGAAAAAAATTATGTATACAATTTGCATTGAATTGTCATTATGATGCTCGTATTCAATACGAAACTCGCCGCGTCGCGGCTCGTATCGTATCCGTCATACTCACATCATAATGACCATCATTAAATGCTCCTTGCATAATTACCGTTTCACTTATTGAATCCATATCACCATCTCATGTGAGTGTTATAATAAATAGAAATAAACTATTTTTAATGGGAATAAGCCATAATTTTAACAAAAAATGATTTTATTAACGTTTCGAAGCCCAAATCGGGTTTCGTTGTCAAAATACAAAATACTACTAAAATAAACAAAAATGTTGTTGCTAAGTAAAAAAATTCTAATAATTTATTATTAAATTATTATAAGAATTTTGTTGAATTACTAAAATAAACAAAAATGTTGTTGCTAAGTAAAAAAATTCTTCTAATAATTTATTATTACATTATTAGAAGAATTTTTTTACTTAGCAACAACATTTTTGTTTATTTTAGTAGTATTTTGTATTTTGACAACGAAACCCGATTTGGGCTGCGAAACGTTAATAAAATCATTTTTTTGTTAAAATTGTGGCTTATTCCCATTAAAAATAGTTGATTATAAAAATGACACAAGGAAATAGCTTCAGAACAACAAACAGAAATGAGTAGACGAAATAGAAAATTCAAAAGTTGTATGCGAAATATTAGGAAAAAAATTATTTAATCCAGCAATTAAAAAAACGCCAAGCCAAATCAGCATTATGGATTAGAAGTTTTTTTATTTGTTTTTTTTTAACTAGGTTTATATCATGAATAAAGAGCTTTTACTGTTATTTCAATAATTTTTCAATACTATATTCTAGTTTTCTATTACGAAAATTACAGCAGTTAACATTAAGAAACCTGCTACTTGGTCAAAATGGTTAATTATGTCAATGATTCTGTTATAATAATCTTTTACTTCGGTACGAACGAAATTGTTACAGTAACAATTATCAATTAAAAGTTGAAAATGATTTTATCCGAAGATTATTTTGATTCAAAACAATATACATGTTTTTATGGTATACATAATGGTTGTCCGTTGTGATATTTGTAACTCTGATGATATTGTGTGATCCATGAAAAAAGGTATTTAGCTGAAGAGCATGAAGCTCTTTAGCTACTCAACGAATAGAACATTGGAAAATATTAAAGATCAAAAACATGTATGTGACTTTAGTAAGAAATGTACTTGTATTAAAATATTCTAAAGCAGACTTGCAGACATTTCTTTATTACCTATATGGAAAAGGTTACTTATGACCCATTTTTTGACAGTGTGAGTTGTTATGCTGCCACTGTTCAGTGAGCGTTGTCATGACGACATTGCTCAGTGGAGAGCGTTGGTTAGGTTAACCCAGTGGGGGGCCGCCATCTTGAAAATGAGCTAGAAGTAAACTTAACCATCTACTTCCTTTTAATTTAATTCCTCAAATTTAAATTCCGTTTTCAATTTAATTATCCGTTCCATCAACAGTCATTTATTATAAAAAGTCAATATACTAAGGATAGACATACATTGCGATTGGTATCAAGATCAAAGGCATTTTCAATGAATTGTAGTGTTTTAAATACTGAATAAAGATAGAAAACTGTTGCAAGTGACTTATACCTGCAACAATTCTATTAAAACATGTTACAAACAAGTTGAGGTGAACAAGTGTCATTGGAGATTGATAAGTTTTGTGGAAATAATCTTTTTTAAATTTGTCTACCATTTCAACAAAAAGTTTCTTAGCTGTTTTCGTAATACAAAAACAAATCTGCAAGAGCTAATTTTTGATTTATTTCTATTCATTATTCTCAAAAACATAATCTTTGAAAGCTTGCGGTCATAATTACTATTGTTTTTATTTTTAAAGAGTATCCTTGTTCATATTCCCAGTTTACCGATATGTCGTAATAGCAGGAATGATGTAAAATATATGAACAGGGGACGCCTACTTTGTTAATTTTAGGGGTAGGTTAAAACGTCAAAAAAATTCGTCATACTTAAAAAATGTCAAATATTTATTTACTCTATTTTCAGAATAAATACCGAAAAATCGTATCTCGAAGATAAAAATAACAAAAAACAATATGTGGAACTATTATATACAACCAATCCTAAAAAATACTTGATGTTACCATACGTTCAATTAATTAATTTAAACATGAAAAATATCATTTGTGCTTAACTCCTAGACAATTTCGTTCCTCTAAATTAGAATGTCTGCAGGTGGGAACCACTAAAGATAACTTAGATAAAAAATAAGTATCATTTATTTGAATATGTACAAACTACACAACTTAGTACACAGGATGTCTCTGCACCTAACTATCGGTGTCCCCCAAAATATTTTTTTTTGTAACGCTTTAAACACAATTCTGTCAAACCAGTGGTACAGTGAAAAATGTGGTACCGCATACAAACCATTGCCATTGCGTTTATAAATAATTATGAACTGGGCTAAATGTTGGCAAGGGATCATACAAAACCACTAAAATGGATGTCCAAAATTTGATATTACACTCTGAAAGAATCTATTTCTTTAAAGTAGTCAGTATCAAATAAATATTATAAAATATCATCATTAAAATGTTCCCGTGATTCTAATGAGAGCTGTATGACGTCCTTTTTCTTTCCCACAGAAACACAAAGACTTGAACGAAGAAAATGCAACCAGAAAGTTCCTCAAAATTTCGGGATAAGAGATTAAAATTTAGTTAAAATAATTTATTTGAAGAATGCATGTATACAAAACTTCAGAAAAGTCAGCTAAATCCATGTTTAATTACTGTATCATTAAATATAGTCGTTAATATATTTCAATTATATTAATTAAAATGTTTAAATTTTGATTTTTTTGGTGAATGGAGGCATAGTGTTAGGTATCGAGTCATCCTGTGTAACAGAGAAAACAGACTAGAAACAGTGAACTTACATAAAGATGTATTACCTCGAAACTATAATAAATTAATACGAAATCTTTTATATAACTATTGTAAATGCATCGAGAACCTAACTTTAAAAAAATACTTACTGACTAATAGTAGAATCACATTTGTCAAGTATAAAATAATCGATTAAAAAATAATTCTATATTGTTATATAACGTAATACCTTGCAGACATTCCAATCACGTAATCAAGAAAAAACACAGATTTTAGAGGTAAAAATTTCGATTTATATCCTATTTTCATTTTTAAATATATTAGATTTATTAACAACTTGAGCGGAGCTTAAAAATAGTCAACAGTTCTGTCTGTCTGGTAATATAGAACGATATGATAAATCTTCCATTTCTAAGAAAAAACAGAAACTATAGTTACCTTATCTGATGAACATTATGTTAAACTAAAATTTTCGCTTATTCAAAAAATTCGTCTAATATATCATAGCTAATTTGATTACAATGGGTATTGACAACTTGATAGGCAAAGACAACAACCAACAATACCTGCAAGAATAACATACATACTGCCAAAAATAAATATACTGGCTTGTTGTATTTCCCAAACATAGGATAATAGACGGAGAGCTAGAGCCGAAAACTCATCGTCATAAGTAATATGGAGTTTTTCCTGTGAAATGTGTCCATTGTATATTGACAATTAAGACCCCTTTCAGGCTGACATCTCAGTGGATACAGGAAGTAGAAATAAGGGATGAAAGGGGAAAGTTAGTGCAGTCATTAAAGGTTTTCACCTCCTATTTTGTTAAACCTCCATCGATTTGCATGAAAATTGGTGACTAGTTAGAGCATACCTCAAGAAACAAAACTGATTTGGTGCCACTTGCACTTTTACCCTGGTGGTGAATACCACCCCTTCCCGCGGGTGAAAACTATTTTATTAAAAATAACGCCACAAATCGATAGAGGGACAAATTTTAAGTAAAATTTGTTATATCATGTTATTAAAATAAATCAATACTTTTTGAGTTATTAAAGATCAAAGATTTGTCTATTTAAAAGCATAATATGCGTGAAGTTACGGATGATAAAAAGAACATGTTAATTAATTGTACGTTAGTAAAATATTATTTTTATATTATTTCGATATTTAATTGAATTTTTTTTTCATTATAAACTGAATATGTCCAGAAACTGGGTGTGTCCAATAATGGGTACATTTGACATATTCGATCACACTTTTGCTAAATTTATAATATCGAAATAATATAAAAATAATATTTTAGTAACATACAATTAATTAATATGTTCTTTTTATTATCCGTAACTTCACGCATGTGCCCTTAAACAGACAAATCTCTGATTTTTAATAACTCAAAAAGTATTGATTTATTTTAATAACATGATATAACAATTGTCCCTCTATCGATTTGTGGGGTAATTTTTAATAAAATCGTTTTCACCCCCGAGAAGGGGTGGTATCCACCCCCAGGGTAAAAGTGCAAGTTGGCACCAAATCACTTTTATTTCCTGAGGTATGTTCTAACTAGTCACCAATTTTCATGCAAATCGATGGAGGTTTAACAAAATAGGAGGTGAAAACCTTTAAAGACTACACTAACTTTCCCCTTTCATCCCTTATTGCTACTTCCTGTATCCACTGAGGTGTCAGCCTGAAAGGGGTCATAATAATCAATATACAATAGACACATTTCACATGCCAAACTCCATATTACTTATGACGATAATTTTTCGGCTCTAGCTCTTAGACTATAAACATAACAGCAAAGAAATCATGAATATCAGAATATATTCATGGAAACGAATACTTCAGTATATTGTAAGCTTTTATTGATCTATCTACCGTCTACATCAGATCTAGATCAATTTTTGTCTACCCAAATTGGAATTTTAAACAGCATTTATAGTTGGTTATTGCCCGTCGCCTTTCACTAATTCGATTATCAAGTTCAGAAATAAACTAATCAAATATTTATTAAAAAAAAATTAAAATAAACAGAGAACAACAAGAGTAAGTCCGTTCGTGCAGTAGCGGACATCGACTACAACAGTGATGCTAAACTAACAGATGGTGAAGATGCCGGTGAATCATTTGTCTGTCTAATCAGAGTAATTGAGTTTGGCAGGAGTGACCAGTCCGGCTGCTCTCTTCATGTTTATCAAGCCAACACGTTTCCAACTGTTATAACATATACCCATATTATTTAAGTTGTTGACATGCTTCAATGTGACTCCTGCATTAGGCTCCGCCAACCAGCCTGACTGTTCCATATCGGAAGGAAAAATTGTGGTTTTGAAAAAGATTCTAATATTTTTTGGAACTGTGCTGTTGAGCGGAACCTGTGTAGGAGTCACACTGGCTGTATAGAGATTATCAAAAGGTTGTCAAGAACTGGGCCACTCTTTAAAATCATTGAAATGTTTAGCACCTGGATTTGGGGGTTGCGATGAATATCCTCCTACTTGGGAGCCTGCGTCACTGCCATATGACCTTGGTGGGGCGCCGTAACCTGCTTCGGTCGAATATGATCCATAACCTGCATAATTGTAGTCAGATCCGGGCTTTGAATTGGTGCCTGACGATGACATGTTGGGGGGACCGCTCGGTGTACCAGGACCAGCTGGCCCCGATTGACCTCTGGAGTACATATCGCCAGCGATGTAACCTGCAAGAGAAATGTCTTTTAGTCAGTTGTATTCCGTTCAAATACAATGTATATTTCATAAATGCGCAAAAGTTCATAAGACCATTTCATTTTTGTTTAATACCTACATAATTACTTAGTTAAACAAGACTACCACAGGGAAAATGTTAAATTCTTCACATAGTACATATTCGCCTGGTGAGGACAATAGTGGCAAAACACGAAAATCAATGTTTTTAAGTTAAGACCATCAATCGACGTCTAAATATGCCCTCTTTTATGTGCAATATCGGCTAACAATTATTTAATTTCCTTATTACTAGAGAGCGCCTACAAGTCTTTATGGTATTGTGAATTTGTCAAATATTTTAATGCATTAACGACGAAAGCACACCAAACTTTATATCAATACTGGCGAATCTGTAATTACGCCGTGCCAGCATGTATTTGAAATATTAGATATTTTATTAAAGACAGTAGTACAATGTGCAATAGCGGCGAATGAGCACTTTTGTCTCTGTGGTCGTTTTTGCTTTTGTTTTTTTTTATAAAACTTCTTACAGAGAAACTCAGTTTCAATCGTTCTTAGGTACTTAGAAATAGCAAATCAAAGCGTCTATCCACTTTGGATCAGTATTGTTTAATTCCACACTATGGAGAACCAATATTTATTTCCAAAAAGAAGTCTTACAAAATAAATCAATTCCTTCTACCCACAATCATTTCTTTAGTACATAGTTTGAAATACGAAACATACGTGAGTGAAATGATGATTTTAATTTTACTATTCATAGTTCTTTTGCTTACTTTTTATCTTTTATCATGTTTACCGTTTTCATAATTATTACTTAAGATCTTATTTTGGTATTTTTCTATTGTACTTTAGTTTCATTTTGCGAATAACTGGTGTGTACAATAAAATATTTTATTTGATGCGTTTAATTTATTTTTAAAAGTAATTTTTTTAATTATTTAAAACAGAAACTAAACTGTTGTAGTATAGTAGTAGTAAAGTATAGTGGCGAAACATCAAATTAAACATCCTCGATAATGCAATAATGGCGTAACGCAGAAAAAAAAATCAAAAATAAATACAATATCCATCTTTTCTTCAAATAAAATTACTTCTACTATGTAATTGGTTTACATATCTAGAAAGCATATTATTAGAAAAATTCTGCAAAATGGTTACCTATTAGTCAGTTATTGTGACCGTGCAAGTTCGGCAAAGCGACCCCTATTTCTACGCTCTGTACTTTTATTCGCACTTTTAACAATATATTAAACAATTGTATGTAGTAAATAGTAAATAAACAATTGTATGTAGTAAATAAAATTAGTTATTACAATGCAGTACTGCAAGCAAAATACAATTAATTAAATTTACCTTTATATAATAATTGCATATTATATCAATATTGTGGAGCAATATATAATTTTTCTGCTTCAATGACAGAAGGTATGAAATATACATCAATTTGACAAGTTCAATTGACAATATGAATTATTTAAGATAGTTGCAATATTTCTCCGCGACTTGCGCACGTTCGTTTCTCGTTTCCCTTCCAAGTACTTGCACACCGCGAATACTGTTTATTAGCAGTTTCATCAAAACTTCAAATACGATTATCTCTAAATGTTCATTTTGAAGTTTCGTCACTATTGTTCTCACCAGGCGTATATGTTCAACGACTTAAATAAAGAACCCAACACACAACAAAATAAAACATTTAGTCTCAAAATGGCTGCGCATGTATATGAATTCAATCATCCAAAGAACAAAAATATATCCAATTTTGTGAAGAGATTCCTAACTAAGGTAGGAATCGAATATCTATTGAGAATTTTAACAGGCAAAAACTGCGCCCTCCCTACTCCACGGGAACCACTGTCAAGGTGAAGGAGCTCTACATGCTCGCTAATTCTATGAGGTGAGTAAGACAAAATGTGGGCTAAGCTACTATTGGGGCATTGTTTAATTATTAGCTTTCTTCTGGCATGAGTGGCATTGCTGAGTGTAACATCACTTGTGGGTCACGGATGGAACAAGGGACAAGGAACAACCAAAAATTTGGATTAGACTCAGCAGGGCACGAAAATGTTCAATGAACGATCAAGTTGCGTAACAAGGTACCTCTTGAAGTAAGAGTATTGGTCCAAAAGAGGCTCGATAGCAAGCACCAAAGATATATTGGTCATAGTATCATCATGAAGAGAGGCCTTGGACGTAGACGTATATCCTGGCTGGCCAATCGTAGGAAATGGACTGGTCTAACATCAACTAATCTATTTGGAGCTGCTGTGAATAGAATAAGATGGGTCAATGTGGTCGCCAACGTCTTTAGAAGATAGGCACTTTTAGAAGAAGTATCATCTACGAGGCATCAGGATGACAACAATACACAAAAAAGGGAAGAATATGCTTCAAGAAACACGCGCCACAAAAGTAGTAAACTATTATTAACAGGAAGGAAGCTTGTGAATACATGTTTGAAGATGTCAGGAAATGGAGACAGGTTCGGATTAATGAACAATACTTCGGATTAATGAGCAATAGTTCAGATTAATAAACACTTTTCAAAGAAGAGCTAGAACACAAGCTAAAGTCAATATAATTGTTAAGAATGAAGGAACAAGAATGAATATAAAAACTGCAATTAAAAAAAACTATACAGCGGCAAAATAGAAAAAAAAATAGCACCAAAACACAGCAACCTTTTAAAGACTAATGGCCGGTTTCATCAACAACAAATAAATTGATAATTTAAAGTTAAACTGACTAATTTTCTTTGTTATAGATATTTAAAGCTGGATTAACTTGTCAATTTATTCGAAGAGTAAATACTTATTTGATAAATAAATAAATAAAATATTATTTGACGTTAGTGAAACGTAATGTATCAGTTTATTGGTTGAATAACGTTGAAAAACGTGAAAAACGTTATTCATCGAATAAACTACTATTTGTTGTTGGTGAAACCGGCCATAAAAGTTGTTTAAACAAAAATTCGTTAGAAGATGATATTATATCAAGAACAAAAATTATAAAAATTAAAAATATAGAAAAAACAAAGTCACAAAATCACTTTACAGTTATTATGTATCACAACTGTAGTAGACAGGATATTAAAAATATAGGATAAAAAATAGTACCAGACATTACAAATGAAGAAAGGCATGCTTTACATTACAACAAATAAAATCTGAAAAATTTCTAAAGAAAATACCAAAAGAGACGATTAGAATATAAGAACAAATTACTTTACAAAACAGTCAAAATATTAGTATCCTATATTTGTATTCTGAGACTCTATCTTCCCTTTTATTAGAGTTAAAGGGTGTTGCAGGTGATGTTGCATGTTTACTACTATATCACTGTTTTATAATGTTTTCTACTTGGGTAATACTGCTATGTTTATTTAAAGAAACATTCAGTGACCTATTGTAGAATATTTTATGTTGGCCGCATTTTGACTGTGCACATTCCTATATTTTGAAAGGCACAGCTTCGATAGGGCCCATTTGGAATGTGACTATGAGGAAACTCAAATATTTTATGTTTTAAGTTTTATTCTTGTTAATTCATGTTAATATGTTAATATGTTAATACAGTTTCAATATATGCCATTGTCCATAAAAAGAACATAATAGAAAATTTTTGTTAATAATAAGCAGATTCAAACTCAGAAGCTTAATGATGATATGCGGATGATGCAGCCCTGATTGCAGAGGATGAGGATGACCTACAAAGACAACTTTATCGATTCTACCAAGCTTGTCGACGACTCAACATGAACATATCCACGCAGAAAAAAAAATGCATTACTATTGCGAAAGATCCAATTAGATGCAAGCTTGTGGTAGAACAGGGGAAATCCATAGAACAGCTTAACCAGTTCAAATATCTAGGTGTAGACTTATCAAGTTATCATGACCCAGCCAGAGACCTAAGAGGACAAATAAACAAAGCCGCAGTTATGTCCGGATGTTTGAGAGATGTGGTCTGAAATAACCCATGTATGAGAATGGACAGCAAAGTTAGAATTTATGAAACTTGCATCAGACCTCTTATGATCTATCTATGGTATTGAATTAAGAGAAGACCAAAAGCATGCTACGAATAGCTGAAATGAAAACACTAAGAGCAATAGCAGGGAAGACAAGAAGGGATAGAATACGAAACAATATCATCAGGGAACAATGTGACGTGCAAGATATAGTAAGATTGGGTAAGCAAAGACGAAGAGAATGGTTCAGTCATGTAAAAAGAATGGAGGAGCACAGACTACCAAAAATTACGCTAGAAGGAAAACCAGGTAGCAAGCGTTCACCTGGGAGACCACCAAAAAAATGGAGAGATAGCTGGCAGTCTACCTCTCAAGAAATACTTCAACGTCAGAATTAACAGATCGACAGATCTACAACAAGTATAAGAAGAAGAAGAAGAAGTATACATAGGCTCATTCACTGAAAACCTGCTAAAATAGGAGAATATGCAAACTCACTAAGCTATCTAATTAGACCAGTAAGGATCTGTTTTTAGGTGGATGTGAGAGGTGGCATTCAGATTTTTGCGGATAAAGTTAGGTGATAACTTCGTTAATAATAATTGATTTATGCTCCTTCTCAAATATGCCCGGAACATTAATAAAAAAAAATAAAATATTTAAAAATTTCAAAAAATTTCGTTTTTTTTTTCTATTTTTTTTGCTTATAACTTAACCCGCCATTACACGCGCTATGAGGGAATCCCTCACCATATTTGTTTATAAGCAATGAAATTGTGTAAACTAATACGATAACCTTAAGCACCCAGGAATGCCTTTAGCATGGTTCATGAGAGGGTATGAAAAAATTATAGAATATTTCAGGCGGTCAGTGTGCTGTGTGATAGTTGAAAGAAGAGACATCCCTCTTCAAGTGAGGGAATTCCTCACTGCGCGTGCAATCACGGTGAAATCACGTTTCTGTTATCTCAAAGAAACTTTTAGGTTTTTATTTAATATTTAGGTAGTTTTAATTAAAATATTATTGTTTGGATTAGGTTAGGAACAGTGGCACACCGAGGGGGGTTTGGGGGTTAAAATCCCACCCAGAGCATATAGAAATATATATAAAAGAAGGTAGGAAAATGTAACTTTTCTTTCACAACTAATACAAAAAACTTTCGGTGCCCAAGCAAACCCCCCTCCCACCAGAGGAAAATTCTAGGTGCGCCACTGGTTAAAAACCCATTTTTAAATTTACCTATTCTAATTGGGAAATAAGCCACAATTTAACTTGAAAAATTAATTTTATCGACGTCTCGAATTCCACCTCGGACGTCGTTATCAAAATACAAAATATTAATAGTTAATTACATAAATGCCAAAAAGAAATAGCTTCAGAACAGTTGTTAATTTTAATTTGTATTTTTAGTAAAATGAATTCGCGTAAAGAACGTTAATTTCTTCAGTGGCTTGCTGAAATTGAAAATTAAGAAAACTTGCTTTTGATCTATATTATTTTTACTTTTGTTTTGTTAAATTAGTAAAAAAAATTGGTTTACGAGTATTTCTATAATATGTGAGTACAACCCATTTTATATTTATACATGTTGACATTCATTCTTTCTCGAAATAAGTCGAATTTATGTAGGTGAGGGCGACGCTCATACGCGTGCAACCACGTCACAATAGAAGACGCGTGTAACGGCGGGTTAAAAACTATTCATTTTAGAACAAAGTCCTATAGAAATAAAACAAAGATAATTAAATTTTCTATCAGATGCGATTGGTTAAAAATATCTTAATTTATCACCCTTGCTTCAAAATAGCAATAAATATAAAATAAGGGGACAAAACAAGCCTGTTATTATTCAATGATTTTCCATCACTTAGGTTACACTTGGAACCTTCCTAATTCGCTTAGAAAATTTTTGTAATGTGCTAAAACCGTACATCAAATTTCATTAAAATTGACTTACTAGATTTTGCATAATAATTTTGCAATCTAAAGTTTTTTTAAAAAATTAAAATTTTTTAAAATCTTGCACAACAAAAACTAGAACATACAAAGATTTGTCAATTTTTTTACATATAAAGAAGTACTCCACCTATCTAATGCACTTCACAGAATTGAAATCGGATTATTTAAGCAGCCTCAGCGATGTTTTAAAGTTATAAACAATTTTTTGGCTTATAAACAAATTAGTGCTATGGCCAGGGGGGGGGGGTGCTACGGGCTCCTATATTTAGATGGACTTACCCAATTTTTTTTATGTATTTTGACCCGTAGAACACGAATTTTTTGGGTAACAGTTGATCCGGATGTCGATAAGATTGCTATAAACAAAGAACTTGAGGAATTATCGATTTTTCGCAAAATAAAACATTTTTTGTATTTCTTGGGTAAAGATAAATGCGGTGGAACTTTCAAAAAATCGAGAAATTGCAATTTTTGAACGCGAATAACGTTTGATTAAAAAATAAAATAGCAATTTTGCTGACAGCATTTGAAAGTTTAAAGTCAAATTATACCGGTTTTAATTATTTGCATTGCTAAAAATTAATTTTTTTATTATTAAACAAAGCTATTTGTTTATAAGCCAAAAAACTGTTTATAAATTTAAAACATTGCTGGGGCCCCTTAAATAATCCGATTTTAATTCTGTAAAGTGTATTAGATAGGTAGAGCACCTCTTTATATGTAAAAAATTAGCCAACTTCTAAATGGTCTACTTTTTGTTCAGAAAGATTTTAAAAAATTTGAACTTTTTTATTGGTTCCCATTGTTTTCATTCTGGTGGGATATGTTATATGCCATTAGAGTGAAAACTTAGTCTTTTGCTAGCAGTTGCCGCTAGGGCATCTATGCCATTTCGTTCGTTGCAATTCGGGACTGCACGCTGGGGTTTGTTTTGGTTGGATCGGGGAGAGCAGCATATGTGCCTCCTGATGAGAGACTAATAAGTTTCGAAACCGGTAGAGGTGCTTGCAGCACTCTCTGATTGGACTGGAATATGGTTCGGCTGTATTTTCGTTTTGCAACGAAATTGAAAATGGTTATTCATTTTTTAAAAACATTTAGATTGAAAATTTATTATGCAAAATTTATTTGGTCGATTTTAATGAAATTTGGTACACGATTGAAGTATGTTACAAAAAATTTCCTAAGCGAATTACTAAGGTTCTAAGCGCCACCAAAGTGGTTTAAAAATATTGAATAACAACAGACTTATTTTGCCCCCTTATTTTGTATTTATTGCTATATTGCAGAAAAGGTAATACCTTAAGACATTTTTTACCAGTCGTATATCATACAAAATTCAATTATCTTTATTTTATTTCTCTACGACTTTGTTCCAAAACGAATCGTTTTAAAGTTATAAGCAAAGAAAGCAGAAAAAAATCGATGTTCTTCGAAATTTTTAAATATTTTAATTTTTTTATTAATGTTCCGGGCATATTTGAGAAGGAGAATAAGTCAATTATTATTACTGAAGGTGTCACCTAACTTTATCTGCAAAAATCCGAATGCCACCTCTGACATCCAAAAATAGACATTTTTTCGCAGATCCTTACTGGTCTAAATCGAAATAATTTAATTGACATAATATTGATAAGAAGGAAACATAAACGGACTTCCATGATATATCTCCAAACATCACATGAAAAAATCTATAAAAATTCATTTATTGTGAATTTTGAGTAATATGTAACTACTAAGAAAAACGAAACACAAAAAGGAGAAAATTTTAAAATACAAAAAAGAGAAAACAGTTAAATACAAAAATTATGCGTTTATTATTTACTGTTCACTCCTTTATTTATTCACTGTTCTCAAATTTGAACATTGTTTTGTTTGTTAAACACACCAATAATAAAATTTTCACCATCACGAAAGATTTATACAAAAAATATAGGTTAGCCAGAGTATGTTAGCACCATTATCTTATAATCGGTAGTAGACAATAAAACAGCACCCTCAGATACTATTTTTTTTTCAAAAAGATTTATACAAAAAATATAGGTTAGCCAGAGTATGTTAGCACCATTATCCTATAATCGGTAGTAGACAATAAAACAGCACCCTCAGATACTATTTTTTTTTTCAAAAATATTTATACAAAAAATATAGGTTAGCCAGAGTATGTTAGCACCATTATCCTATAATCGGTAGTAGACAATAAAACAGCACCCTCAGATACTATTTTTTTTTTTTCAAAAAGATTTATCGCTGTACTTAAACTGCCGTCAAACGGTCTTGCACTATAATGCCGTTAACAGCTATGATCATTCGTATGATGCGTTTGACGGCATTTTCTTCTGATGCCTTTCTCTTTCACTTGCAGTTCAGCATATATATACACGTGGTGAGTTAATGCACGAGTTGATAATTCTCTTATCTTATTTTATTATAGTGCCCGTCTCAGTATATAGTTACAAGCGTTATATTTGTACCTAATTGTTAATTATTGTGGGAATAAGTTTGAATTTGAAAAACTTGAATGGCTTAGGTAAGTGTCATTACTGGGCGTTCGTTAGTTGTATTGGTAGTTTTATTTACGTTAAGTATTGATATGTCAATGATGTTAAAAGTTGGCAATACATTTTCCTCATTTGCCGATGCAAAAAAGCCATCTCGGAACTTGGAGAAAGTACATTTACCACGTTTTGGAAACGAGATGCACGTACTATTACAAGCAGTAAAATTAAGAGGCCGATAGAAAGCTATTTAATTTATTATCAACTTGTTTAAGCATGCAATCATGTTGGAAGGAACTTCAAGAGCGGTGGGAAAAAAATTCGGCAGACTTGAACATTCAAAGAAGATTGCTCAGTACATGTACGATTCAAGATTCAAGGCATCGTTAGATGAAAATGCGTTAGAAATAACGTCAATTCAAACTCAGCACAATCATGATACCTCAAAAGTAAGCATATAATGATTATCAATAGGTACAACGTCGGCACTGTTAACCTAATTGGAGTTTATTTGGGATTCTGCATTTGAATAAATTTAATTTATTAATTTTAACAATATTAGACAACAAATTATTAATAAATTCAAATAATACTAAATGATTTTGTCATGACTTTTGATTATATTTCATTTTTTGAAATTGGTAAAAAATTTTTTTTATAACATTTCTTCAAGTAAACGATGTTGCTTTGTCGACAATTAAAATTCTAGTGGCAGGAAAGAAACGAGGACGCCGAAAAGGAAAAGCCTGACAGCAGTAGGATTACCAAAGAAAAAGAAAAGGAACCCCAAAACATTTCCAAATAAATCCAGGGTTCCATTCCAAAGAAAAGATTAAATTTCTATAATTAATTTTTTTTCTTAGTTTACAACAGGTTTTACAATAAATAAAGACTAATTTAATTATGTATTTATCATTAGGTACGCATAATTTAAATACGTTTTAATACTTTACTTTGTTTTCTTTTTCTTTTATAAGAAAATCTTCTTATATTAATAAATTCATCATATATATAATGATAGGTACTAAGATGGCCTGCCTCCAAGCGAACGGCAGCCGAAGAAAATGCCGTCAAACGCATCATAAGAATGACGCCATAGCTGTTAACGGCATTATAGTGCACGACCGTTTGACGGCAGTTTAAGTACAGCGAAGATTTATACAAAAAATATAGGTTAGCCAGAGTATGTTAGCACCATCATCCTATAATCGATAGTAGACAATAAAACAGCACCCTCAGATACTATTTTTTTTTTCAAAAAGTATGTCTTACCTGAGGGGCCACTCGAACCGTTACTTTGAGCCACATTCCAACTATTCCAATTGGCTGTTCCACTACCCGCACTTGGACCTGTGCAATAATTATGAATCAAAGACAGAACGAAAATAAAGAATTAGTTTTAAAGCCAAAAAGCAACCAAAAGCAATTTTAGATGTTGATAGTAGATGTAAAAAGGAGAGTGATTACAATCGCAATCGGTTTCTACGCTTTAATATTAAAATTAGACAAGAGTTGGAAACGTTATATCCACATAAAAATTAAGAGAAAATTGATAATATGATAAATGAAATACGGCTGAATTTGATCCTAGAAGAAAAGATCATGCAACCTCTTCCGTCCACTGCTGGACATAGGTCTCTCCCATTTTTCGCCACTCTCCACGGTTCCAATTCCACAGTGTCAAAGGCTTTGTGAAAGTCTACGAAGATAAGTACCAGTGATCTGTTATATTCTATAGATTTTTCTATTAAGGTTTTTACTGTTTGTAGGTGATCGTTTGTTCCCAAATTTGAGCGGAAGCCAGCTTGTTCTCGGGGCTGGTAGAAATCCTTTCTAGAAACTTTTTTTAGCCCAGTAAATGAACGGGAAATACGGCGATACCGTGTAATTTTCAGGGGCAACTCCGAATTGCATGAAAATTTTGATTTAGGTTCCATTTACCCTACACTTCAAAGTTGAAATTGTGCCATTGGTTGCTTTTACTTGGGGGGTGACAGTCATCCCTTCTCGGGGGTGAAAAAACATACGTTCAAGAACAGACCGGAAATGAATAGATTGACTGATTTTAAGCAACTTTTGTTCTATAGAGTTTTTTATGTAAGTTAACACTTTTCGAGTTATTTGCGATTGAAAATGTTTATTTTTCGACAAAAAAACTACGTTTTCAGATGGTTTTTCGCAAATAACTCAAAAAGTTAATATTTGACCGAAAAAAATATCCTTAGCAAAAGTGTAGCTTATAAAAAACCGAAAAAAAAATGGTGTATCAGTAAAGTCTGTCAATCGAGTAAAAACAAAGTTGTAGCTCATGAAAAATACGTTCTTACTCGTCTAATTCCAAATCGAATATTTCAAGGTGAAATCACCGAAAAATTAAGCACTTTTCGGGAAAAACCCATTCAAAGTTTTTTAAAGTGTTTATAAAAAGCTTTATTTTAATTGTTTATAAAAGTTTCTAGCATTAAAAATAAGCGAGTTACGCTCAAAATAAAGTTGGCCCTCTTTTTTTTGGTAAAAAAATCATGAAAATCTCCCCGTGTTTAGCTCCCCAAATGAAATTAATCGCTACAGCTTTACAAACAATTTACTTACTTATCCATTTTTCATAAGATCTGTCAGTCTCACCGGTTTAAAATGCTTATTTTTGAAAGGGTTATAGTTGATATAATATATATATATATATATATATATATATATATATATATATATATATATATATATATATATATATATATATATATATATATATATATATATATAGACACTAGTCACGAGATACAAAAAGCTAAAAATCCCAGATTTTGTATGCAAAATTTGAACAGCTATATCTTAACCAATTTTTGTCTAACGGAAAAACAAAATGAAACTAGCATATTTATAATAGCAAAACCTACATTTTTTGACTCTAAGATTTTCCTTATCACTAATACTTTTTAAGTTATTTTGAAAAAAGAAAATTATTCAAAAATTTTTAGAATTTTTTTTTTACTATAAAACCAATTTTTTTCAAAAATAAGCACTTTAAACCAATCGAACTTATTCGAAACACGTCAAATTTATTTGTGAGGGGGACATTTTGTAGACCAGTTTTCAACTAAATTACATCAACCCTATAGCGGGGGCGGACACAACCCCCAAAATCTTTAATGGAAAGGGGGGTTGAGTGATACCTCATTTTGAAGGTCATTAAATTACCTTTTCAAAAATACCACACACCTTATATTTCTTTTCAGTACTTTTGGAAAAATCTTGGACTCAATACTCTAAAAAATTTTGGAGTTCTGAACTCTATAGGTACTTAATATCTTTACGGTTTTACTTGATTTTTCCAAAAATACTTCAAAAAATTCTCTTAATACTTTAACACTCCAAAAAAAATTCAATTTGGAGTTCAACACTCAAAAAAAAAAATTTTAATTCTGAACTCGATATTTAATTATTAAAATTAATTTCACAAATAAATTTGACGTGTTTTTGTATATTTTTAGATTTTCTATAGGGACCAAATTATAGGGGTGGCAACTTTTTAAATTGACACCCTATACAGGGTGTTTCATTAATAATTGTCCATACAGTAACTGGAGAAACCTTAGTACAAAATACGAAGATTTAACCTAAAACACTTAAATAAAATGTGGTTCCTTACTGAGTTACAGGGTGTTTTATCTAAAAATTTAAAAATTATTTTTGCTCAGCATTTTAAAACTATTTGACGTATCCTGTTCATAATTGGCAGGAAGTATAGGTACTATACAAACTACTAAATTATGTCAAACAAACGTTTCTATTACCAGAGGCGTACGACGGGGGAAAGTGAATGGTTGACCCTTTCCACATTCTACGCCACTGCACAGTGGGCCGAAAAATTCAAAAAGCGGCCATAAATCGATTTCGATGAAAGTATTAGTCTGGCTTTCAGAATTTGTAGGTACTCCGAGAAATAGATAAATAATGTTTTCCTAGAATTTGAAGCAGGTAGAAGGCATATTGCGGCAGCCATCGGTTCTCAAAACCAGACTTTTGTGTTAGGATCATTTCTTTGCGAACATTCATTTAGTGTACTACTAAATGTCAACTAGTGAATGTGTGTTATAAAGTGTCTGACTCAAGTGGTTAATTGTACAGAAAACTTTCTCAAGGTATGTATTTTCATGTTATATAAATACTTATGAATCAAAGTTAAATTAGTATACATATAGATATAATTACTATGTAGTCGATTTTATTGAAAATTTTATATTATACTTTAAAATTATGTTGAGATATAACATATTTTCCGATCCGATCCGGCTTTGAAAAAATATTAAAAAAATAGCTTGATCATTCCCTAATAACATACTAAAATTTGATAGGCGCCTTCAAGCGCCTTTTTGAGATATTTTGGTTTTGCTTATCGATATGCATGAACCATATCCAACGAATGTATTCTGTAACCATAACAGCACATTTTATTTTGTTATTTAAAATGTAACACCTAGTAATTTCTATTTTCTTGTTGCGTTACTTTATTTACCTTGATAGAGAATATAGTTAAGTTTGTTCGTAATGGTGGTTGTAAGTCTTATTTCATTTGCGTCTTCAAAAAATTTTTTTTATGTAATGTTTTTCTATATTTTTCACAGTGAAAATGGTCACCAGAAGGCAACTGTTTGACGTTTTGTATGAAAAGGATAAGTTACAACGTTCCAGTCGCACAGAATATCTGTTCAAGTATTTGGTGAGACACTACAAAATTGAAAATGATGCAGACGCCATGTTAAAAATGAGGATTTTCACTTCAAAGTTTTGCAACGTCGTTTATGCAAAGCTTGATCAATGTGGGAGAAAAACGGATAGATTTGTGAAAAATAATACAGCGTGGTTAAGTGTATGTGTATTTGAAGAAACTGGATTAGAAATTGATCCGAATGCTGAGCCACAACCAGGAACTTCATCTGGAGGTAGGCGTGGTCGTCCAAGCAAAGAATTTTCTGCGAGTAGTGTAAGATCAAAACGTCGAAAGACTTCAAAGCTGTCATCGACGTTCGAAACCGAGGAGCTTACTTTAGCTGCAAGGAGAAAACTAAAGACTGAAGGAAAAGACGATGCCGCAAAACTTGTCTCTGAAGCACTTTTGACTCCGACTCGAGCCGGTAAAATTAGGACAGCTTGGCAGAAAACTCAGAAGTCAAAAAAAATAATTCCACTCACCCCAGATGAAGCGCTATCAGTAATGATTGAATCAAAAGATACCAAACATTCATATCTTGTTCACAGACGAATAGCAAAAGAACATTTTGCTGATATATATTCGTCTTATCACAAGCTTCGAGAAGCAAAATTACGCTGCTATCCCCGAAAAGAAGGACAAACTGTAAGTGAGTCATGTGCAGAAATATTATTACAGGACCTCTTAGATCATACAGTTAAACGGATAGTAGAATTGCAAAAACCAGTTCTTCGTTCATTATCAACTGAACTTCTAAAGAATTTGAAACTGTTGCTGAAATGGGGATGCGATGGAAGCACCGGTCATTCACAATACAAGCAACTTTTCTCCGATAATAGTTTTGGTGATGGCGATTTATTTCTTACATCCATAGTGCCATTACAGTTATATGCGGAGCAACCTGGACAAGATAAAATTATTGTGTGGCAAAATCCCCGTCCATCGTCAACTCGATTTTGTAGACCTATACGCTTTCAGTTTAAGAAAGAAACGAAAGAGCTGACGGTACAGGAGACATCATATATAGAAAATCAAATTTCAGAACTTCAACCCACTATTGGTATGCTGGATAGTGAAGAAATTGCAGTTTCTCATGTTTGTGTGATGACGATGATAGACGGCAAAGTGTGTAATGCAATAACGGAAACAGCTTCTTCACAAACATGTTATATATGTAAAGCAACCCCCAAACAAATGAATGACATCGAAAAACTATTAAAGAGGGAAGTTGTCCAAGAAAATTTGAAATTTGGATTGTCAACTCTACATGCCTGGATCAGGTTTTTCGAATGTTTGCTGCACATTTCCTATAGATTAGAAGTTAAAGTTTGGCAAATTCGAGGAAGTAACAACAGAGCAGTTTTTGAAAACAAGAAACGTACCATACAACAAATTTTCAGAGACAGAACAGGTTTGCTTGTGGACTAAGAGTGGAGGTAGTGGAACTACTAATGACGGCAACACAGCTCGACGATTTTTTGCTGACCCCTCACTGTCTAGTGAAATTACTGGCATAGATAAAGATGTCATTATGCGATTTGGTATTATATTACGCACCTTATCTTGTGGCTATGCAATCGATGTGCGAGCTTTTGAAGAGTATTGTTTGGAAACCGCAAAACTGTATGTCGCTAAATATTCATGGTATTATATGCCTTCTAGCGTGCATAAAATATTACTCCATGGAGCCATAGTAATCAAGGAGGCTATTCTGTCTATCGGTCAATTGTCAGAAGAAGCCCAAGAATCAAGAAATAAGGATCTCAAAAGTTTTAGGGAGAAACATACACGAAAAATTTCGAGAATATCAGGAAATCAAGATTTGTTAAACAGGCTCCTTATAACTTCAGATCCAGTAATTTCATCTTTGCGGCAGTACCCACTCCGAAAAAGTTCAAACATATCTTCTGAAGTTGTATCCTTGTTGAAGGCGCCCTCGTTAGAATCAATGGAAGCAGATTCTCTTAGAGCTCTACAACTTAATATGGAAAGCCGCCAAGTTTCTTCATCCGACGAGGAAGACGACAGCGCGAGCGACGTAGATTTTTAGTGGTAAGCATACTATTGTATTTACAAGGACGGATCTAAGGGGGTCCAGGGGCCCATACCCCCCTTGGGATTCACATTTTGAACTGATTATAAAGTTAAAAATTAAATTTTAGTATTTAAGTATATCAAAGTAAGTTATAAGTATAATCTTTTAAGCACTAATATATTAGATTTTAAATAGACTTTATTTCATGCCATTTTTACCCCCTCCCTTGCTAAATTTTTCTATCGCTATGCCCCCCCTTGAGACTTTTCTGGATCCGCCCTTGTTTATTTATTTAGAAGCTAATAAACTTGTTACAGAGCGGAATTTTTATTTTTATACCTATTACCAAACATATTTTGATAAATTTCTCTAAGTTTTTTCGAATTTGTACCTAAATAATTTATAATCTTACTATACTTAGTAACAAGTAACGTATTTTACGGTAATTCATTTTATTTTGTTAATATTTTTTAACCATATAAACAATTAATTGCATAAAGATCGAAAAGACTACTCAATGTAATTATTAACCTTATGGCCCCCCTAAAGGTTACGCCTGGGTAGTTTAATTTTTTTTATTATTTTTTCCTTTAAAAGACTACAATTTTAAAGCCCTTCAGCCCATTTTCAGATTTTTGACCGCTTTTTGCATTTTCTGGCCCACTGTGCACTGGCGGAATTACTATTTTAGTTTAATTTTTGGATTCTCCAATATTTTCTATGAAAATAATATCCTCTTCATTCGTAACGATTAAGTCATTAGTTTTCGAGATCTTTGAAGTTAAAAATGAAACGACACGGTTATTTTGATTAATGTAGTGTATCGCTTCATTTTTAATTTAAAATATCTCGAAAACTAATCATTTAATCGTTACGAATGAAGAGTATATTATTTACGTAAAAAGTATTGGAAAATCAAAAAATTACACTAAAATAGCAATTTCGTCAGTGGCGTAGAATTTGGGAAGGGTCAACCAGCCACTATCCCCTGTCGTACGCCTCTGGTAGTAGCTAGAAACGTTTATTTATCTTAATTTAGTAGGGTTTACAGTACCTACACTTTCTGCCAAGTATGTAAGGATAGGCCAAATAGTTTTAAAGTACTGGCTACAAATAATTTTTAAATTTTAATCATATGAATCATATATCATAAATTAATCAAAATAACTGTGCCGTTTCATATTTAATTTCAAATATCTCGAAAACTAATGACTTTATCGTTACCAATGAAGAGTATATTATTTACGTAGAAAGTATTGGAGAATCTAAAAATGGCACTAAAATAGTAATTCCTCCAGTGGCGTATAATTTGAGAAGGGTCAACCATTCACTATCCCCTGTCGTACGCCTCTGGTAGTAGCTAGAAACGTTTGTGTATCATGATTTAGTAGGGTGTATAGTAGTCGCACTTTCTGCCAAATATGAAAGGGATATGTCGAATAGTTTTAAAATGCTGAGCTAAAATAGTTTTTAAATTTTTAGATAAAACACCCTGTAACTCAGTAAGGATCCACAACCTATTTAAGTGTTTTAGGTTAAATCTTCGTATTTTGAGCTAAGGTTTCTCCAGTTACTATATGGACAATTATTAATGAAACACCCTGTATAAACAATAGACATACAGTTAAAATAAATGGTAAAGCGGTAACGATTAAGTAATTTTTATTAGGGTGCTAAATAGAGGGAGGTTTCGCTATTTCTTTTTACTAAAAAAAGAGGCCAACTTTTTTTCCAGTGTAACTCGTTTATTTTTGATGCTAGAAATTTTTGTAAAAAACGAATATAAAGCTTTTTTTGATACTTTCAAAAAAGTTAATAAGCTTTTCTCGAAAAGTGCTTGATTTTTCGGTGATTTCGCGTTAAATTAGTCGATTTGGAATTAGACGACTAAGAACGTATTTTTCATGAGCTACAACTTTGTTTTTACTCAATTTATACACTGTAATACACCATTTTTTTCGTTTTTTTATAAGCTAAGCTAAGAATATTTTTTTCGATAAAATATTTACTTTTTGAGTTATTTGCGAAAAACAACCTGAAAACGTAGTTTTTTTGTCGAAAAATCAACATTTTCAATCGCGAATAACTCGAAAAGTATTGACTAACGAAAAAAACTTTACAGAACGAAAGTTGCTCATAATCTGTCAATTTATCCATTTCCGGCCTTATTTTAAACACGCGTTTTTCACCCCCCGAGAAGGGGTGACTGTCACCCCCCAAGTAAAAGCAACCAACGGCACAAATTCAATTTTGAAATGGAGGGTAAGCAGAACCTAAATCCAAATTTTCTTGCAATTCGGAGTTGCCCCTGAAAATTACACTGCAAAACGGTCATTTATTGGGCTATTTCTAGTCTTGTCGTAATTATTCAGGTAAACATTTTATAGATGTGATTCAATAAGCTGATTGGTCTATAGTTTTCTACGTGCGCTTTGTCTCCTTTCTCGTGTAGTAAAATTGTTACTGCATTGTTCCATGTTGCGGCATGCAACAATCTGTTAAGCGTCGTTTAAACACAACGATAAGTCACAGCAACTAGTTGTGATGACAAGTTGAAACGCTGTTTAGACGCTGCGATTCAATGCGATACCACCTTCAACCCAACTCCAACTTTGATAAGTTGTGCGATGCACCGTTTACACACAATGATAAGTTGCAACAACTCGATTGACCTTGATAAGTTGTTTGATTTATCGCCGTGTTTAAACGACCCTTTAGACAAAGGTTAAACAAAATTTTTATTTGGTTGAGAAGGGCACGTCCGCCCATCTTTATAGCTTCTATTACGACTCCATCTTTTCCTGGTGCTTTGTTGTTTTTTATCTTCTTCATCGGACTCGAAGAAGTCTCAAGGAAGAAAAGGTATTTTATTATGATTGGCGAATTCTCCCTTTAAAGAAAGCAATAAGCAACCAGGGGCGGCCCATCGGGGTAGGCAAGGTAGACGCCGCCTAACCTCTTCAAATGTACAATACAATAATAAATTATTTATTAATATAAATTACTGATTTCAAAATTGTAATTTATAAATTTTGACACAATACGTAAGTATCTAAAATAAAAAAGCTGCTTTTTAATTGTTTCTCTTCGAAGTTGTAATTATTATACGCTCCTCGTAGTAGTGCTACTCACTTCTATTATGGCACTACCCTATAGGGCTTTTCATTCACAGTCATTTGTTTCGAGCTTCTGTCATATGCTGTATAATCCGTGTATATTAATATTATACAAGGATTACAAGCTCGAAACAAATGGTAATCGATGAAAAGCCCTATAGTCGGCACTTTTCAAATCAGCCTGAAGAACAGAACGATATGCGTCTCTCATTCTTTACGCTAAGCACAGCGCTGTAACTGTGGCTTGTCTAGCTGTAGTGGACGAGAATTTCCGGGAACTTTTTGGGGTTAGGTTAGGCTACATTTTTGCGCCTTCGACAATGGTTGTCCCGAGCTGCATCTCGGGATAGCCAATTGTTTTAGGATCCTGACTACAGGATCTTTAGATAGCCAATGTTTTAGGATCCTGACTACAAATAATGAAAAAACTAAAAGTGCGAATTTTGTCATGAAATTTGGTACGTGGGGTTAGAATAATATTTCGAACAACTTTTCCAAATAACTTTTTCCGAAATCTCTAAGGCGAAGCAAAATATCGAAAATTCCCCTGTTTGTAGATTCGCAGTAGATAGCGTTTAAAATTTAAATCTGAGTTGACTATGACTATCTTAAAAAATGTGAACCATCACCATTGCCCGACTGCAAAAATTTAAACCTGTATTTATTTTAATAGCCGCACATAAGTATAGGGATGTCTTCATCTTAAATGCGACACACTGTGTATATGGGTATACGAGTTTATAATATGTAGAGTATAGACTATATATAAAGGTATATGTGTCGCCTACCCGCATACTGAGGTCACGAGCCGCCACTGTAAGCAACGTAAATAAGTTCTTTTTATTTGTTCAATATTCACGCATACATTCTGCAAAATGATCTTTTCCTTCTGCTAACCATTTTGGTCTATACTGCTTCTTCTTAGTTTGTTCTGGAATTATGTCCCGTTTATCTACTTTGTTTCTGAAGGAGTGTTTGTCTGTAATGTTTGTCTCATTTATATTTTGTTGCTGTTATGTGTTTGTTGTTTGAGTGGAGTTATGTACTCCAGTATTGTAGCCTATTTCCTGGTAGTCTTTTCAGATGTCAGAATAATTTCATATATCTTTTCCTGATGTAAACTTATATGTTCGAGTTGAAAAAATCAACTGTTTTGTTCGATTGTGGTAGTTTTCTTTTTAATTTTTTTTATGTCTTCTGCATCATACTATTTGTAATAGAGGGTGTTATTCCTAGTGCTTTTTTGGTCGTCTTTTGTAGTCAGTAATTCTGTGATGTCCCTTCTTTCCAGTAAGTTCGATAAATTCCTCAAGGTGTTTAAAATGTGGCACTTTGTTAATTTCTCTATAATATTGCTAATAAATTTAGTTGCTTTCGAAGGATTTTGTAGGTCCACTTTTTTGCGCGTTGTTTTAGTGTGTCAATTTGCACTACTGCATAGTTTGTCTTCTGTTAGTAGTGCTAAATCATCAGCAACTGCTAGAAAGATATGTAAAGGCTAGTTTTACTGGTTCCGAGTGTAATTGGCTTTGTTAACATATTTTATTTTCCCATTCTTCCATAACTTTGTCCAACACAATGTTAAACAGCAAGGGTGACAGTCCACCTCCTTGTCTAACTCCCTTATTTATGTTGGACGGTTGGCAATGGCAATATGAATTTTATCTTAAGCTTTTGTGTTGTTTATGATTGCTCTATGAGTCGTCTTGTTTTTTGATCCAGCCCTTTTTCTTCTATGCTTTGTTTTTTAGAGTTTCAAAAACTTGTCATAAAATATATTTGTAACACAATGCAAAAATCAAAGAAAAATATTTTTTTTGCAAAAAGTTGGCAAGCTCCCCATTCCTTGAACAAATAAAAAGATTAAAAAACCTACGCCTACCAAAATAATTTCGTATTATAACATCATTAGATTTTATATTTTGATGTATTTATTGATTATTATATTTCCCAACAAATTGTATCTTCTCTTAGAGACACAGCTCCGACTGATTTTTGGTGTAAAAAAATGTTCCTACCTACTGAAGGGTTAACCCTCTCTATTTCTAAGCCTTTATTTTCCTAATTAAAACTAAATAATGGCAATGGGATAAGACAGGGGGATTCCTTGAGTTCTTTATTATTCAACCTGATCATGGATGAAATAATAAAAAAAGTAAGAACTAAAAAAGGATACCAAATGGGAGAAAAACAACTTAAAATAATTTGCTATGCAGACGATGCAATACTAATCTCTTAAAGTGAAGATGATTTACAACTTATGCTGCACCAATTTAACATACCCGCCAGAAAATTTAACATGTTAATTTCCTCACAAAAAGTCAAAATGCATGGTTATAACAGCAAATCCATGCATAAGATGTAAATTGGAGCTGGAGGGTCAGATAATAGAACAAGTGATGAAGTTTAAATATCTAGGCATCACACTATCTAGCTACGGAAGGCTCGAAACAGAAGTGGAAGATCAAGTGAATAGAGCAAACAGCCGTAACTTGCCTTAATGACACAATATGGAGAAATAGAAAAATTGGAAAAGAAATGAAAGGCAAAATTAACAAAACAGTGATCAGACCAATAATAACATACGCGGCAGAAACACGAACCGACACAGAGAGGACAAAAAGATTGCTCAAAACGGCGGAGATAAAAACCCTTCGAAATATCGATGGTAAGACTCTATGGGGCAGATCTAGAAGTACAGATATATACGACGGAGATGCAAGGTGGACAACATTAATAACTGGGTAAGATCATCATCATCTTGGTGCTACAGCCCTTAGAGGGCCTCGACCTTCTCAAGCTTTCTACGCCATTCTGTTCTGTCCCTTGCTTGCATTTTCCAGTTGCCGACTCCGATCTTCTCGGCATCCTGTGTTACCCCGTCCATCCACCTCAGCTTTGGTCTACCCCGTCTTCTCATTCCCACGGGTTGCGCTGTTAGAATCTTTTTTATCATGTTCGATTCAGGGGCCCGGGCTACATGTCCTGCCCACTGCAGGCGGTTTCGCTTAATTATAGTGATAATATCTTTTCCACCAAACGTATGCTTGTAGATATTCTGCAGTTCAAAGTTATATCTACGCCTCCATATTCCGTTCTCACAGACCGCTCCGAATATCTTACGTAGCACCTTTCTTTCAAAAATCGACAGAGCGGATTCATCTGTTTTAGTTAGCGTCCATGCCTCTGATCCATATGTGAGAACGGGGACTATCAATGTTCTATACAGCCTTATACGAGTTTTTTGAGACAGACGTTTGTTAGCTAAGTACTTTGATAGACTATGATAACACCTGTTTGCAATTATTATTCGTCTTTTTATTCCCTCTGATGTGTTATTATTGGGGTTAACTGATGTCCCTAGATATATGAACTCTTTGACCGCTTCGAAGTTTTGGTCATTGATGATTAGATCTGCGTCAATATTTCCAGCTCTTGTGTTTGTGTTAGTCACCATGAATTTTGTTTTATTTCGATTTATATGTAACCCCATTTGTTCTGCTGCTGCTACTAGCTCGGTTAGGATTTCCGCAGTTCTTGCTCTGGTTCTTGTTATAATGTCCACGTCGTCTGCATATGCTAGAATTTGGACAGATCTATTGAATATTGTTCCCCTGCTATCTATATTAGCGTCTCGTACGACTTTTTCTAATGCTACATTAAAAAGTTGACACGCCAGCGGATCTCCCTGCCTTAACCCCCTATGTATTTCAAATGGGGTTGACGAGTCGTTTTGAATTTTTACTGCTGATATCATCTTCGCCATTGTCACTTTTATCATGCATATGAGTTTTTTTGGAATTCCTAACTCGTTCATAGCGTTGTAGAGACTTGGTCTTAATACACTGTCATAAGCAGCTTTAAAATCGACAAAAATATGGTACATATCTATGTTAAACAACTGGGTAAGAAACAGAAGAATAAAATAGAATGACCACATAAGCCGAATGACAACAAATAAGAGTAGTAAGGACAAAGTCAAAATATTAAAGGAATTTTTTTCCCATGTTATTAAAAATTTACTTTTAGGAATCAGGCAATACATATTGTATTTTTCAATAAAATGTTTATTGCGGCTGTAGTTTATTAGCAATTCCTCTAAATTCCAATAAAAATTATTAAAATGGAACTATAATAGCACAGATATTCATGCCGATTCCTTGAATGTATTGAACAGGAAATGCCATAAACCATATTTTAACAAACAAAAGAATAAAGTACTGTTTACAATGAATACCAGGAACAGTTTATGATTACCTAGAAGTCTAAAATTTTCTATTCAAATTGAAGGCCAAATGATAAAAATTTTGTAGGTAAAATACCATTACATTAGTCTGTAGAAGGTAACGGTAAAATTACTATTGAAATATAAATCTGGTATACCTTTAAGTACCTTTTATTATGGGTAATCCTAAAACACATTATCTCTTCATTAATACATTTCTATATTAAATTTTATACATAACTAAACCTTCATTATTCCATTAGGAATGTTAATGACCATACAAATTATGCTAATTATTATAAAAGGAAATATTTTACAATGCCATGAAACTATTACTTTTACATAGTAAATAAGATACAGATTTAAAATAAAAAGATACAGATTTATTTATTATTGAAATTATGACACTGTATGGATACAAAATACATATTTTAATTTACTTTTCCTATTTTGTGTATGTTCCAATTATATTTCTTTTTTCTTATTCACTTGCAAAATTATTAGGCCTGGAACTGCACCAAAAAAAAGTTGATTAATAGCAAGCTGAAAATTTGTTAATTAATAGCTTAACAGTATCTAGTCGGACAAACTTTGATGTACGGGAACACTGGAACAGGGGAAGTTTTAATTATGGAACAGTTTAAAAATTTGGAACGTCAGATTACGAAAACGTCCCATGTATTTTATCGGACGGAACATCCAATTGATTTGTTACCCTTTCATTAGACTCTCATTCAAAAATCAGACTGCTATTACTAACCAACGTGATTCCTGTCGTTTGACATGTTCTTGGTGTTCCACTCATTAAAATGCCCAGTTGGTGATAAACACCAGTCTGATTTTTGCATGAGAGTTTAATGAAATGGTAACAAATCAATTGGAAGTTCTGTCCGACAAAATACATGGAACGTTTTCGTAGTCTGACATTCCAAATTTTTAACCTGTTCCACAATTAAAACTTTCCCTGTTCCAGTGTTCCCATACATCAAAGTTTGTCAGACTATAATAGACACCGTTAAGCTATTAACACATTTTCAGCTTGCTATTAATAAATTTTTTTTGGTACGCGGGATTCAGGTCTATATCTCCTTTTCAATATCTATTGCCTATGCGGAGTCCCGATTTTATTTTTTGATGCGCCCATATGGGCACTATAACAAAAAAAAAAAGATGTTGGTAATGGAGTCTCTCTTCATCTTCTATGAGTCAGATCTATAAAGCCCAATAGACTCAGATGGGCAGGACATGTGATACGCAGTAATGAGAATGTCTGTAGGATGGCCTAGAAAATGGTGGAAAGATACAGTCAGAGAAGATCGGGAGAAAATGGGAGTGAGACAATCGGAAATAGGGGCACGGGACCGACAAACAATAATAAATGCGGCGCAGACTCACGAAGAGTTGTAACGCCATTGATGATGATGATATCGTCCCTGCCATTTCTAACTATCGAATGTGAAACGTGGTACTTTTCACGAGAGAAAAATAACCATTTTTAGAGACTCCTAAATCAGCACATTGACAAATGGGAAAATTTTTATATTTTTTGTATGTAAGGTTTAATCCTTGTTAGATTCAAAGGCAGCTTTACCTATTGTGCAGGGTGTGCGGTACACACAGGCGCCGGGATATTGGGTGCGCCGAGCGCCAAAGAGCGGGTCCTTTAGTTTGTTTCAGCATAAAATATGCTTTAAAACGATTAATGAAAAATTACATTGGCACTTAAGCGCAATTTATAGATTGTCGCCCGCCCGGCTGTCCGTCCAACGGACGGGCGGCAATCTTTTGATTCGTTTGATATACGTCAAATTGCTTGGGACTTTTCAGGCATTTTCAAAGGCGTTTGTACACGTGTCGAGGGGTAATTTTGCGAAATAAGCTTTGACGGAATGGATTAAATATTATATTTAAGTTAACATGTACTACTATTTACTCGTGTACTCAAACCTGTCAAATTTCCTCAACCAATTTTCAACCTTACCTCATAGATAATAAAGTTCATTTTTAATTAAATAATATTAACAGATTTGGGTAGGTTGTTCTAATGCCATGAATACCTATTGGCTCCCGACATCATTTAATTTTGCACTATTTGCATCTGAACTTTTGTTTACATCATAAGCGTACCTAATATTCTCTAATACCCTATGTACTATGGTTTGTTTTTAAACCAGGAGGAGTAAACTAAAAAGACAGATTCACACCCAAGAAAGTCACTAGAAAAATCACCAAATAACTACATCTTTTTTTGTTGATCATATCGGCCTTCTACGGTAATCCATACACATTATATTATACTAATACGTCGCTAAATACTACGTAATACTAATAAAATTTTCGAATTTCTTTCGTCCATATTGGATCCGCCATTTTGTTAAAAAAAAAAGTAATGTAAGATTTGTAATCAGCGACCTTAACCTACCAAATTTCACAAAAAATTTTCCTTTTTGATTGATATTTTCAATTTCTTTGCGTCATTTTGTTTTTCAAAAAAAAAAAAAAAAAATAATGCCATATTCGTAATCAGCGATGCCAAAAACCCTTGAGAACGAAAGTAATTCCAAAATGTATAAACAGTATACCCTTTTAAAGGTTCATTACCACGTTTTCGGCATTTGGAACCACTGTGCGCCGGATATTGGGGGGCGCCGAGCGCCAAAGAGCGGGTCCTTTAGTTTGTTTCAGCATAAAATATGCTTTAAAACGATTAATGAAAAATTACATTGGCACTTAAGCGCAATTTATAGATTGTCGCCCGCCCGGCTGTCCGTCCAACAGACGGGCGGCAATCTTTTGATTCGTTTGATATACGTCAAATTGCTTGGGACTTTTCAGGCATTTTCAAAGGCGTTTGTACACGTGTCGAGGGGTAATTTTGCGAAATAAGCTTTGACGGAATGGATTAAATATTATATTTAAGTTAACATGTACTACTATTTACTCGTGTACTCAAACCTGTCAAATTTCCTCAACCAATTTTCAACCTTACCTCATAGATAATAAAGTTCATTTTTAATTAAATAATATTAACAGATTTGGGTAGGTTGTTCTACTGCCGTGAATACCTATTGGCTCCCGACATCATTTAATTTTGCACTATTTGCATCTGAACTTTTGTTTACATCATAAGCGTACCTAATATTCTCTAATACCCTATGTACTATGGTTTGTTTTTAAACCAGGAGGAGTAAACTAAAAAGACAGATTCACACCCAAGAAAGTCACTAGAAAAATCACCAAATACCTACATCTTTTTTTGTTGATCATATCGGCCTTCTACGGTAATCCATACACATTATATTATACTAATACGTCGCTAAAGAGTTCTAAAAACAATTGTTTTTTTATATAAAAGTAGATTAAAAATCTAAAAATAAGGAATAATGCAGAAAACTCAAAAAATCGTCGATATAACTTAATTAACCTATGAAATGCCACTAGTGTCAAAATTTCATAAATGTCATTAGTCTCAAAATTTCAAATAGTGGAGTAAACTTGCTTGAGATTTAACCAATTACAAACAAGCATTATGGCGCGGTAAATTTGAATTTCTCCTTTTGGTTTAAAAACAGACTATAGTACTAGGTACGTACCTATTCGACTATTCCATTTTGACTGCGCGTCTACCAAAGGGCGCCAGGGCATCGACTGCACACGGGCGCTACATGAGCTAGAGCCGCCTCTGATTGATAACAAATTTGAACTGCTTATCATTTTTTGTTTCCAAAAAAAATCACATTCGTTACTTTGCTTTTTGTATTAATCAAAGATTTGTTTCGGTCCGATGATTCAAAGTAGCGAATGTATAATAGCGAATAACATCAAATATTAAATTTTTTGAATGTTATACGAGGTATGTCAAAAAGTTTGAATTTCACTCAAGAGTAAAGTAGCTTTATTTTTCACAATATTGAAAATTGCTATTATAAAAAGTTGTTTGGAATTAAAAACTATATTCTAGTACGCAATTACATCCCTCTAATTGGAATTTTTTTTTTTTAAATTATGGATAACTAACATTATTTTGAGTTATTTGAATTCAGATACCTCTTTTATTATTAATTTTACGAAAAAAAGTGATTCTTAATAAAAAGTTCTGCATGGTGTAAAACTAAAATACAACCATCTTATGTCAAATTTTATCAATTTTATACGAGGTATGTCAAAAAATATGAATTTCGCTCAAGAGTAAAATACGTTTATTTTTTACAATATCGAAAATTGTTATTATGAAAAGTTATTTAGAATTAAAAACTATTTTTCAGTATGTAATTACATCCTGCTAATTGAAATATTTTGAACTATAAAAGTACTTTACTTTGATCTAAATTTATCTTTTTTACATACCTCGTATAAAATTGATAAAATTTGATTTAAGATTATTGTATTTTAGGTTTTAGACCATCCAGAACTTTTTATTAAGAATCACTTTTTCCGTAAAATTAATAATAAAAAAGTTATCAGAATTGAAATAACTGAAAATATTGTTATACATAATTTTTCAAAAAAAAAAATTTTTTTTTCAATTAGAAGGATGTCATTGTATATTAGAATATAGTTTTTAATTCCAAACAACATTTCATAATAGCAATTTTCAATATTGTGAAAAATAAAGCTACTTTACCCTTGAGTGAAATTCAAACTTTTCGACATACCTCGTATAATATTCATAAAATTTGATATTTGATGGTTAAATCTTAGGTTTTGGACCATGCAGAGCTTTTTATGAAGAATAACTTTTCTTCGTAAAATTAATAATAAAAAAGTTTCCCATATGGATACAACTTACAGGGACATACTGTATAACTAAATTTTAGTTTTTTCTGTTCCAAATACTTTATTCATTTTACTATTTCCGCAGAGTAAAAAATAACCGAGATAGAAACGTTTAATATTTCAATTTTGCTGCGAGAATCATGTAACCGAAGCAATTTAACCTTTTATTTTTAAAAAAATTAGAGGTTTAAAAGACTAATTTTGACGTTTTTTAATAGCTCTTGGAATTAACTTTTAATTAATTTTTAGATGAACCTTATATCCTAAAAATTAACGGAGTTATTTACAAAAAAAAAATAATATCATTTTTTGGAATAATTTTTAAAAGATACATTTTGAAACATTTTTGGTGCATACATTTTAATGCTATCAACTTGTTCGAGGGCTTATTTGATAGATATTTTTATGAACTTTGACAAATAATGTTTAATAATTTTATGTTATAAAATGCACCATTTTCCCGGTATTTAGGCCTGAATACTTAGATTTGGGTACTCGACGAACGAAATATACATTCAATTACCTATAACTCACTTTTAGTTAACATTAAAAGGTTTTTCTAGTAAGGGGTTGATTTTTTTTTATTAGCCTCAATTTTGATAACTTTTTTGCAAAAACTTATAGTTTTTGAGTTATTTATGAAAAATCGGTTAAAAACATACATTTTTCTCATGAAAAATTAAAATCTTTGATCTTTAATAACTCAAAAAGTTTTGATTTATTTTAATAAATTAATATAACAAATTTTGCTTAAAATTTGTCCCTCTATCGAATTGTGGGGTTATTTTTAATAAAATAATTTTCACCCCGAGGAGGGGTGGCATCCACCCCCAGGGTAAAAGCGCAAGTTGGCACCATGTCACCCTTGTTCCTTGAGATATCCTCTAACCACTGACCAATTTTCATGCAAATCGATGAAGGTTCAACGAAATCGGAGGTAATAGCTCATATCCACTTTCAGTGACTGCACTAGGTGGCGCATGTAATCATATTATGGAGCCTTTCTCACAAGACGGTGGTTGAAACGTTCGGTAAAGTCGCCGTGTTTATGCCGTCCCTCGCTTACAACAACAGACGGCAGCCGTGCCGTATTTACGCACCCAGTAGCATAGGGGACTTAATGCATCCTTTCATATGATACTGTCGTTCAGTCGCACGAAGGTAGTTTCTTTGGTTGTTTGGTACATTATTTTCCTTTACACTTTGTGGCTGTTTAAAGTAGGTGCATATATTTTATATTATGATGTCTCAGATTGATAGTGAAATATTAATAACATTAATTGAAGCGAGACCTGTTCATTGGGACAAAACAATAGAAATATATAAAGATAGAAACTTGACGAGAAATGCTTGGAATGGTGTATGCCGTGCACTTAACAGTGCACGGATTAATTTGAATTAATTATCTAATTTGACGAATTGGGTGATAAAGAAAAAAACACATTTTATAAGTACAGCAAAATTAATTATATGTTACTGATCACAACAGTAATTAAAACTGCTAAGTATATTATAATAAACTTTATTTTACATAGTTGCAATAATTAACGTTGAGTATAGAGGGTGTTCCATCAATATGTGTGAATATAAAAATATATAAATCGTATCTTTTTGTGTTAATAGGATGGACCCAATGAATTCGGTTCATCTTATTTCTCTTTCTTCGACGATAAAGTAAACACAACGCTATAATTTGATTTTGCTCCATATAAAATATACCTTTTATTCTACAAAATTATATTTAGTTTTATAGGGTAAACAACTCGGTGAAAACTGGAGTAGGGCGGCGGTCACGTTTTGTGTGAAATTATCTAAAAACAACATTTAAAACGAGGGGAACAACATTTAAAAATGAATGGATGACAGAGGGGTCTTTTAATTTCTGTACACGAAAAACACAGATCATAATGTTCTGAAGCTGTTTCCTCGTGGAATTTTTATAATAAACTATTAGTCTAAATGGGAAATAAGCCACAATAACAAAAAAATAATAATTTTATTAACGTTTCGACGCCCAAATCGGATGTTGAAACGTTAATAAAATCATTTTTTTAGTTTAATTGTGGCTTATTTCCCATTTAGAATAGTTTATTACATAGATTGTATAAGCTAATTAGATGAGCTAATCCCAGATCCCACAAATAACTTAGTAGAACAACGATTATAAAAACAAATTAAGGCTTTTAATTAAAAACATAAGAAATAATAATAAGAAATGAATTAAATACGCATTACAGTACATTAGGACAAAAGTATGGACATAAAATACCCATTTGTAATGATACATCGTAATAATACATGTCCGACATCGTATCATGTACCTACCTCAGCCACAAAGTGTAAATAAAAATAATATAATAAACAACACAGCAAAATATCTTCGTGCGACTCAATTCTAATTGTGTGAAAAGGACAAGTGCGTCAAAACTATCGCACGAGAAAACCCTCGCACGTTCAAAATTCTTATAATGTGAAACAGCACTTATAGAAAACAAAAGTATCGAATATAACCATTTTCGTCAGTTTGCAGTCAACCAAATGAAAAAATGTTCATATTCAATGGTTTAAACAGCATATTTCCCGCGCTCCTAATCAAGCTATAATAACGAGAATTTGCCACAAGATGTATCACGTATAATGCGAGGGCAAGGTATATCGAATCTGAAAAACCCGATTTTTCACATTCGATAGTTGGAAATGGTAGGGACGATATAGAGGTCAGAACCAAGGTTAACACGAATGTCTTAAAACAGGCCTTTTGAGTTATGAATAAAAGCAAAACATTTATAAAATCATATGTTTTACACACAGAGAACAACAGACTATGAACCATAAATTAAGCAAAACACGAGACAGGCATATAAAAAAACATAACAGGAATATGAATATTTAATAAAATATGAAGCAAAAAATAATATGTGTGATACAAATCTAGTCCGATAAAAATTTGTCATTACTTATTACTACGCTCCAGAAATAATCAACAACCAGCACAGCATAGATACAAAACAAAATTTAAAAAACTGTACTCACCATAAGAACCATAACCTTGTTGTTGTGGTGGTCCACCGTAGTTATTGCCCCATTGTGGAGGCGGGCCTTGAGGTGCTGGAGGAGCTCCCCATCCTTGATAAGAACCAGGTCCAGATGGTGTGCCATAGCTTGCATAGCTTTGTTGCTGTGGCGAGGTGCCCCAACCTTGGTAGCTTTGCATCATATTGGGACCCATCGGCGCGCCGATGTTCATTGGAGGGCCACCCATCTGTCCATTGGGGCCTTGCATCATCCCCATTGGAGCTTGAGGAGGTCCCCACGCTGACGCTGGGTCTCCGCCCATTTTGTTACCACCAGATCCATCGCGCGGTTCAGCCTTCTTGATCTCCACCTTTATAGAAGAAAAAACAAATAGACTACACAAAAACCATTATCACAAAAACTAAAAGATAAAGTACAATTATGATAACAGTAGAAACTATGATTAGAGTAAAACAAAATATTGTTGAAGCGTTGAAAATGAGAATGTACAAAATAATATACAGAGTGGGCCAAAGAAAAGAGTCCACCTCGATGTTTGGCAGTATTTATTAGATTTTAAGAAAATAAAAAAACAGTTCAATTTTTTACCTAAGGGAGAAACACATTTTTACGGTACATACATCTGTCATTTGTCAACCCCCTCCCTTCCACTTCCCCCACCCTTATTTTTAAATAGGGACTAGGGGTCGTGTGCTAGCTCATTTGAAAAGTTATTCAATTCTCTATTCAGTAATATCAACATTAACATAATTATTTATACAGGGTGTCAAAAAAAATATTTTAATTAAATTAATTGACACAAAAAGAAGAATGTATGTAATTTATTTAATTCAAAATACATTCTACTGATGTCACAAAACAGAAAAAAATGTTTTATGATAAATAGGACATTGCTTTTCGCTTAATTTCAATGTTCAAGCTGCCACCCATCTGCCTCTTGGTAGGTTGACAATGTTTATTTATCAAATAAACATTTTTTTCTGTTTTCTGTCAGCAGTAGAATGTAGTCCGAGTTAAATAAATTACATACATTCTTCTTTTTTTGTCAATTAATTTAATTCAAAATAATTTTTGTTGGACACCCTGTGTAAATAATCATGTCAATGTTAATATTACTGAATGAAGAATTGAATAACCTTTCAAATGAGCTAGGACACGACCCCTATTCCCTATTTAAAAATAAGAGGTGGGGGAAGTGGGTTGACAAATGACAGGTACCGTCAAAATGTGTCCCGCTTAGATCAAAAATTGACCTGTTTTTTTTTTTATTTCCTTAAAATCTAATAAATACTGCCAAATATCGAGGTGGACTCTTTTCTTTGGCCCATTCTGTATGAAAAAACTTACACTTAGGGCCGGTTGTTCGAACGCTAATCAAAAATGATCATTACCAAATATTTAATTACTGTCACCAACTGTCAATGTCAACTTTGTTTGGGTTGCTGAAAACATAATTATGGATTACAATTATGAAATTAGTTAATCAATTATGTTAATAATTGTTATGTTAATTGATTAACTAATCTCATAATTATAATCAATTATGTTTTCAGCAACCTAATCAAAGTTGACACTGACAGTTGGTGATAGTAATTAAATATTTGATAGTGATCATTGTTGATTAGCGTTCGAACAACCGGCCCTTAGTAGTGTAAGTACTGTGACGTAGTGCAAAAAAACAAGATAAATAGGCAGAAATAAACCAGTCAACAAAGTAAATATTTGAAAGAATGAGATGATAGATACATCAGAATGACTTACGAGAAGGGTCACAAAAGTATGAGCTTCATTCATAAACTCACAGCAAAAATTTCAGCATGTTTTGGTTCACATGGCATTTTTTTTGTTCATCACAACTTGTTCTCAATGAATGAGACTTGTTCTCAATGAATGAGACTTGTTCTCAGTGATAGTCAGCGATACACTAAAAATTCTTAGCCAGGTGCACATGACTCCCATCGAATTAAATCCCCAAATTCCCAAAAATTCAAATTACATTTTATAAATAAATATACACTTTATTTAATTAATTTATTATTATTAAATATTCTATCAATTACAATGATATTTTGGAAAAAATTATTGCCGCTCCTGGGTAACACCTCTCGAAAAAAGTCAGCAGCGAAAGTGTTAAGTAATGTTAACAATGACGCTGATATGTTTCTCCATACCCTGATAAGAATTTTTGAAATTTTAAGTTAACTGTTTCAATCAAAATAAAGAATTGGTAATAACTGATAACACATTTTCTTACACCATTCATATCATCAAAAATAAATTTACTATCAACATCCTAGCCATAATCAAATAGGAAATCTTAAATACTTATAACAAAATATGGTTCCATATTTTATAAACATACTTTTAGAATGACCTCTTATCAATAAGTTTTTCAAAAAGACCTATCATGAAAAAATTTATTTAATACATAACACATTTGAACACATTAAAGGTGATTAAACTTTCTAATCTCAATGTATTTGTTTGCTTTGAATAAGACCAAAATCGAAGTATACTGACAAACTTAATGACAGAAATAGAGACTTGTAATGGCACATTGTATTTAGACCAGTAAGGATCTGCGAAAAAACGTCTATTTTTGGATGTGAGAGGTGGCATTCGGATTTTTGCAGATAAAGTTAGGTGACACCTTCAGTAATAATAATTGACTTATGCTCCTTCTCAAATATGCCCGGAACATTAATAAAAAAATTAAAATATTTAAAAATTTCGAATAACATCGATATTTTTCTGCTTTCTTTGCTTATAACTTTAAAACGATTCGTTTTGGAACAAAGTCGTACAGAAATAAAATAAAGATAATTGAATTTTGTATGATATATGACTGGTAAAAAATGTCTTAAGGTATTACCTTTTCTGCAATATAGCAATAAATACAAAATAAGGGGGCAAAATAAGTCTGTTGTTATTCAATATTTTTTAACCACTTTGGTGGCACTTAGAACCTTAGTAATTCACTTAGAAAATTCTTTGTAACATACCTATATCGTGTACCAAATTTCATTAAAATCGACTTAATAAATTTTGCATAATAAATTTGCAATCTAAATGTTTTTAAAAAAGTTCAAATTTTTTAAAATCTTTCTGAACAAAAAGTAGACCATTTAGAAGTTGGCTAATTTTTTTACATATAAAGAGGTGCTTTATACATACACTTTACAGAATACACTTTACAGAATTAAAATCGGATTATTTAAGGGGCCCCAGCAATGTTTTAAATTTATAAACAATTTTTTGGCTTATAAAAAAAATAGCTTTGTTTAATAATAAAAAAAATCAATTTTTAGCAATGCAAATAATTAAAACGGGTATAATTTGACTTAAACTTTCAAATGCTGTCAGCAGAATTGTTATTTTATTTTTTAATCAAACGTTATTCGCGTTCAAAAATTGCAATTTCTCGATTTTTGGAAAGTTCCACCGCGTTTATCTCGAAAACTATGCATCCTACGAAAAAATTTGTAAGAACATTTTTTGCTTAGAATTACCCAAGAAATACAAAAAAATGTTTTATTTTGCAAAAAATCGATTTTATGTAATTCCTCAAGTTCTTTGTTTATAACAATCTTATCGACATCCGGATCAACTGTTACCCAAAAAATTCGTGTTCTACGGGTCAAAATACATAAAAAAACTTGGGTAAGTCCATCTAAATAAAGGCGCCCGTAGGACCCCTCCTGGCCACAGCACTAATATGTTTATAAGCCAAAAAATTGTTTACAACTTTAAAACATTGCTGAGGCTGCTTAAATAATCCGATTTCAATTCTTTAAAGTGCATTAGATAGGTGGAGTACTCCTTTATATGTAAAAAAATTGACAAATCTTTGTATGTTCTAGTTTTTGTTGTGCAATATTTTAAAAATTTTTAATTTTTTAAAAAAAGTTTAGATTGCAAAATTATTATGCAAAATCTAGTGAGTCAATTTTAATGATATTTGGTGTACGGTTTTAGCACATTACAAAAATTTTCTAAGCGAACTAGGAAGGTTCCAAGTGTAACGTAAGTGATGGAAAGTCATTGAATAAGGACAGGTTTGTTTTGCTCCCTTATTTTATATGTATTGCTATTTTGAAGCAAGGGTGATAAATTAAGACATTTTTAACCAATCGCATCTGATATAAAATTTAATTATCTTTGTTTTATTCCTATAGGACTTTGTTCTAAAATGAATAGTTTTTAAGTTATAAGCAAAAAAAGTAGAAAAAAAAACGAAATTTTTTGAAATTTTTAAATATTTTATTTTTTTTATTAATGTTCCGGGCATATTTGAGAAGGAGCATAAATCAATTATTATTAACGAAGTTATCACCTAACTCTGCTTCTTCTAACTGAATGCCACCTCTCACATCCACCTAAAAACAAATCCTTACTGGTCTAATTGCTTTCCCTGTCAATGACTACTGTAGGAGATTAACATCCCACAGCTCATGTTTCAAACTATTATTCGCTGTGTGCAAGTACTTGGAGGGGATACGAGAAACGATCGTGCGTGAGTAGCGGAGAAATCTTGCAACTTTCTTAGCACATTTCTTAAATAATTCGTATTGTCAATTGAAATTGTCATATTGACATATTTCATGCCTACTATCATTGAAGACAATGAGATTTCGTAAATGCTGTGTTATAAATTGTAAATATATAACAACAAATTGTCAATTTAAGAGTATACAGTAGCGCGTCATCAATCTAACTTCGGGAGATAGTATCATACCTTTTTTCGTAAGGTCTGCGAAACTTTGGCAACAGTGCTTCGGAATTGTTTGACATAACTTGAATGTGACATTAACTCATAGGCGCGCTAAATGGAAGTAATATAAAACAATTTTGTTGTTAGTAAATAAATATTTATAAAAATAAACCAAAATGGGTGAAAGTTTTATGTTAACGTAGGTATTTGCACGAAATAATAATAATGAATAATCATTTCGTTGTGAAGCGAAACAAGAGCCGTCTTATTTTATTATTTCATAGAGCGCCAAAGGTACTTTAACTTGATATACTCGCATTAGAATTAGAAATATTTTTACGTAAAATATACTTATACATACAGTGCTAGTCAAAAGTCCGTACCCCCCTCGTATCATTTGAACGGTTATACCTATAATAGTAAAATTTGGAGATAGGAAATAAACGGACGTAAGCTTCTTAACTAGTCATGACAGGTGACGTAATAGTGACAGATGACTTTACAGCGCCACTGTGACAGATAATTTTAAATGGGACCTTATGGCAAGTGACACCTCGTTTGAAAGGTATTGAAAATACCTATTCAGTCATATTAATTTTGTTTAAGTTTAAGCTAATTTTGATGAATAAATGAAATAAATATAAAATTGTAGTTTCATTTAATTAATTCAAAATTCCGCCTATGATTACTTGTCAAAAAGGTTGACGTTGACGTAAAAACTACTAGAGAATTGAAAAATGTCAACTTTTTTGACAAAAAACCATAGGCGTACATTTGAATTTTTATTAATTAAATGCGAAGCTACTATATTATATTTATTTAATTTATTCACCAAAGTCAAAATCAACTTAAACCCAAAAAAATTAGTATGGCTGAATAGGTATTTTGAATACCTTTCAAACGAGGTATCATTTGCCATAAGGTCCCATTTAAAATTATCGGTCACAGTGGCTCTGTAACGTCATCTGTCACTATTACGTCACCTGTCATGACTAGTTAAGAAGCTTACGTCAGTTTATTTCCTCCCTCCAAATTTCACTATTATAGGTAAAACCGTTCAAAAGATAAGAGGGGGGGGTACGGACTTTTGACTAGCACTGTATAACTAAAACTCACAATTAACAATAATCTATTTTTTCAAATAGGTCAACAACTTAGTTCTGTTACACAAAAATATAATAAATTAACTATAAATAAACACTACTTTCCTATGAAACAACAATAACGAATTCTTAAAATGAATGAAAACTACTGAACTGAAAAGATATCGATAAAGATAACAGAACAGAATCTGACGCAGGTTTGTCAAAATGACAGTGACAATTTCTATATGTTGCCTAAGTAGTTATTATTAGTTATAATATGTTCGATTTCTTGTTAGAAATAAAAAATTTTAGTAGGTCCAAAATGACACAAAATCTAGGCATGGGATAAAAAAGTTTAGTTGAAGAAAGTGTATTTTTTGGTTCGTCTTAATGGCGTCACAGGCTCGTTTTTTAATATTGTATTGAATTACACAGTAATTTCCACATATGTACTAATCTATTCTCAAATTGGGCTCTGTGCCGCCATTCCTTATTATATTACGAAAATGTGTGTCAAATATCTCGACAAAATATTCAAAATTACAGCCGCAATCTTGGACCGCGTTTGTTGCTACCTGTTGAACGCTACTGTAGCCTCTTAAGTTCTATTCGTTTCCAACTTCTAAGTACAAAGAGGAAAAGTGGATTTCCATCACATAGACATATAATATATAGACTGCGCGCTGCTATATTAAAATGGGTGCCGATTGCGACGGAGATAAATGAGCCTATTAGGTGGGAGGTCTCTTTCTAATCGGAGAAGTTCATCCAATCAGCGACAGTAGGAAAGTGACGTGATCGATAAACCCAACTTCATTGGATAAACCCCTTCGGTTAAAAAGAGACTTCCCACCTAATAGCCTCTGTCGCAATCGTCACTTAGTTTTAGACGGCACGCACAGTCTAAGTAGTATATGTCTATATGTTTACCTTTTAATAACATAACCTCAATCTTACAGCAACCAGAACTAACATACAATTGACCATTCCAGGCCACGTGACTTTGAAAGCGTCGCTGAGGGACAAATATTGTGTTTTCAGTGCTATTTTTGCTATTTTCTCGTTTTATTATAAAAATTCTGTGGTTTTAACTACAAAAATGTCAAATATTGGATATTATAACACCTTCACAGGGGATGCAAAAACCCGGCATAATCAGAAAATCAGTATACTTGACCCACAATTCCCGTCGTTCCGTTGACAGTGCATTTAAAATGACTCGATCTTGAAATGCGGCCGGTATTCTAAAAAAACTCACTTTATCTCTTTTACCTTTACTGGAACACTTTACAATTGAACAAAACGCTGGTATTTTAATCATATTTTTTTTTTAATTAAACAATCGTTTTCTGCAATAAACGTACTTTGTTTACAAGATGTTTGCCCCTCAACCGCTGTCAAATGACGTCACTCTGGAATGGTCTATATAATTAGAAGTGTTAAAAATGTTGATGATTTATGACACTAGGTTCACACAGCATTGGCCGTGAAAGCCAATATTTGCTAATTCTTTGAAGTTTTGTCTTGGAAGAAAATTATTTCATAACTGAGTTGACATGTAACATCAAAAAAAAACATTATATTCTAGTTATTTATAAACCATCTACTGAGAACCATTACTTTATGTTAAGCATTTATACAAGACAAGAAAGAAAATTATGGGAAATGTCTTCTACTTGGGTAATACTGAATTCTGTATTGAAATAAACATCCAGTGACCTATTGTAGAATTTTTTCTATTGGCCGCATTTTGACTATGTATATTCAAAATGAAGAATAGCACAGCTTCGAAAGGGCCTTTTTAACTTTCATCATAAACCCGAGCGAGGCGCAGTTGAACCACATACATACATTTTTGTGTGATACATATTTACAAAAATATTTTTCTTTATTTAACGTCCTTTCAGGTCTTCAGTTTCCATTCTTAAATATATTTAAAATTTGGCATAACAGGGTTTTGATAGATTGTTGTTTATTGCAATAAGTTATCGTCAGTTTTGTTCGTTGAGATTCCCAATTAATTTCATAACTGCTTTGCAGACCTGTTTATCTCACAATTTCAGTACAGTTTTAGTTCTAATGTGTTTATGTTATAAAAAGACTAAGTTTTCACTCCACACCCCACCAGAATGAAAACAATGGGAACCTTCTCTGGTTACACCTCCGAGGCTTCTACAATTTGCAAGCCATACGGATGCTGAGACTAAGGAGGATGAGGGAATTCTACAATTTACAATTCACGTCCCATCTGCTCAGCGCGGTAAAGTTCCAACGAGAATGGTTCCCTTCATACTCCACACAGAGTAAATGTAAATCAAAAATGAATAACCATTTTCAATTTCATCGCAAAACGAAAACACAGCCGAACCATATTCTAGTCCAATCAGAGAGTGCTGCAAGCACCCCTACCAGTTTCGAAACTTATTAGTCTCTCATCAGGAAGCACATATGCTGCTCTCCCCGATCCAACCAAAACAAACCCCAGCATGCAGTCCCGGATTGCAACGAACGAAATGGCATAGATGGCCTAGCGGCAACTGCTTGCAAAAAGTAAGTTTTCACTCTAATGGTATATAAAACAACATAATGCTTTTCTACACCCCACCAGAATGAAAACAATGGGAACCTTCTCTGGTTACACCTCCGAGGCTTCTACAATTTGCAAGCCATACGGATGCTGAGACTAAGGAAGATGAGGGAATTCTACAATTTACAATTCACGTCCCATCTGCTCAGCGCGGTAAAGCTCCAACGAGAACTGTTTGATTGAGACCGAATGTTTGATTTACATTTACTCTGTGTGGAGTATGAAGGGAACATTCTCGTTGGAACTTTACCGCGCTGAGGTGTAACCAGAGAAGGTTCCCATTGTTTTCATTCTGGTGGGGTGTAGAATAGCATTATGTTGTTTTATATACCAGTAGAGTGAAAACTTAGTCTTTTTGCAAGCAGTTGCCGCTAGGGCATCTATGCCATTTCGTTCGTTGCAATCCGGGACTGCATGCTGGGGTTTGTTTTGGTTGGATCGGAGAGAGCAGCATATGTGCCTCCTGATGAGAGACTAATAAGTTTCGAAACCGGTAGGGGTGCTTGCAGCACTCTCTGATTGGACTAGAATATGGTTCGGCTGTGTTTTCGTTTTGCGACGAAATTGAAAATGGTTATTCATTTTTTTTATGTTATATTTGTAGCGATTGTTGAGGATGTGCTTTATAAAAATGAGTGACGTCAGAGTTTCAAAATCCAAAAAAAAGGTAACTGCCTAACTATTGGTGATATCAGAAACAGAATATTATAGACTTGGTACTAGTAGTTCAATTGATATCGAAGAGATTGATAAAGTGACAGAAATTGATGAGGTAGATGAAGTGCTGCAAGTTAGTGATGGTGAGATCAGTAATGCAATATAAAAATTATACTTTGCATATCGATAATAAACCATATCTGCACAATATGGAACTACTGATAACTTTTTAACCAGTATTGAGTAGGCTGATAAGCTTTTAGATAAAAATATCTTGTGTGGACTACTGCGTAAAAACAAACCTTATATTCCAAAACAACTACTTCCAGCAAGGTATAAAGAGACTTTTCTTTTCAAGCATGTTTGCTTTTATGAAAACTAAAACCTTAGTTTCTAACATCCCAAACAATGCAGCATTTATTCTTTTATTAACAGAAAATAACGATGACAGAGATAAGTGGAAAAGAGATTACAAACCGGACATTATATTTCATTACAATAAAACAAAGGGAGCAGTGGATATATCAGATAAATTGGCAAAAGAGTTCACAACTCAAAGAACAATAGTGGCCGAGGGCAATATTTTTTCATCTGCTGGACATTGGTGGCATCAATGCTTATAAACTTTAGATGTTGAAAAAATCCAGATTGGAAAATGAATTGTTTAGATAGATAGTGATGCAAGAGAATATTTTCGAGAACGAGAATATTTTCGGCTAGAATATTCTTAGTCCTGTCGCCAGGGGGGGTACAACGGCCTCCTTAATTCAGATGGACTTACCCAAGTTTTTTTTATATATTTTGACCCGCAGAATACGAATTTTTTGGGTAACAGTTGATCCGGATGTCGATAAGATTGTTATAGATAAAGAACTTGAGGAATTACATAACAGTGCTTTCTCGCAAAACAAAACATCTTTTTGTATTTTTTGGGTCATTCTAGGCAAAAAATGTTCTGACAAGTTTTTTCGTAGGATGCATAGTTTTCGAGATAACCGCGGTTGAACTTTAAAAAAATCGAAAAATTGCAATATTTGAACCCGAATAACTTTTGATTAAAAAATAAAGTAGCAATTCTGCTTACAGCATTTGAAAGTTTAAGTCAAATTATATCGGTTTTGATTATTTGCATTGCTAAAAATTTATTATTTTATTGTTAAAGAAAGCTATAAACACCTAGTGCGTGAGTGATGTTTTCAATGATTTCTCATTTAAAATCGAACGAGTAGGTAGAGTAGCTACAAGTGCAAGCGAGGCAATTTCTACGTAGCATGCGTTAAAACGTATGTATTAGGCAAGGGAAACACTATGTGTTTATAGCTTTTTTTAACAATAAAAAAATTAATTTTTAGCAATGCAAATAATCACAACCGATATAATTTGACTTAAACTTTCAAATGCGGTAAGCAGAATTGCTACTTTATTTTTTAATCAAAAGTTATTCGGGTTCAAAAATTGCAATTTTTCGATTTTTTAAAAGTTCAACCGCGGTTATCTCGAAAACTATGCATTCTACGAAAAAACTTGTAGGAATATTTTTTGCTTAAAATGACCCAAAAAATACAAAAAGATGTTTTGTTTTGCGAGAAATCGCTGTTATGTAATTCCTCAAGTTCTTTGTCTATAACAATCTTATCGACATCCGGATCAACTGTTACCCAAAAAATTCGTATTCTACGGGTAAAAATATATAAAAAAAACTTGGGTAAGTCCATCTGAATTAAGGAGGCCGTTGTACCCCCCTTGGCGACAGGACTATCTCGTTCTCGAGAATATTATATTGAGAGTTGCTTCAGCCTTAATCGTGCTAAGACGATACATAAAAACGAAAAATGAAAAATGTGGGTACGACGCGAAACAATGAATAATTTAAGTATAGAAATAATGCTAGACAATTATTTGTTTAAGAATTTTACAAGAGTGTCAAAAAGTCATTTCGAACTATTAATAAATATGATAGGGCCAAGAATAGAGAAGAAAGATCAAACATGAGAAACGCAATACCAATCTTAACAAGATTAGCAATTGTTATTCATATATTCTAACAGTTTTAGTTTAATGTATTTATTCAGGGTGCACTACTCTTCCATTTATCTCATAGTTCCAGAAGTATGCCAAGTTCCACAACTCTGGACGTAAATGTACTGCATTAATAAACCTTATTGTGATTTCATTTGACCACATATTCATCTTTTCTTTGTATGTTTTGACAAAACCAAATTAAATTTCAACAGAGTACAGGAAATAAAGAGCAACATGCAACATTTTCCACAGCAGTTCGACTTTATCGGCAACACATCAGGCACTGCAATAGTGTTCAAATATTAGTAAGATTTCGGCCACATGGCTCAGCCAAACAGCGATATTTTCATTAGATGGCTGTAATGTTGCCAGAAACATACCAAATATATATATTTTCGCCAAAATATTGCTTCAAAAGCTAGCCCGTCTAAATGCCCCTTTAGACGCAGACCAATCCATGACTGAGCTGACGACTCGTGAAAAATAAAATCCCACAACTTCTCATCAGTACTTTGAAATGAAGAATGTAGATGACCAGGATAAGCTAATGATAGAAATAGATTCCGAACCTGAGGCCTCATGTTTTTCTGATTAAATCACCACATCCATTACTTGCATTATTTGTTGTTAAGAAGAAACTTTCATTTTTTTATCAAATAAATTTTGTGTTCTCTGTTTATATTTTGTTTATATATAAAGAACACTGTTGTTTAGTCTCATAATTTTGTATATAATTTCATGATTTTTAATACCCTATTTCATCTTCAACAATATCCCTAAGTGTGTCATAGGGTTCATTCTCAGAAAATTCTCCATATGGAGAATATTCTCGAAAATTTTCTCTATTTTTCGTTCTCGAGAATTTTCCAACACTAAGATAGGAGAAGATTGTTTTCATTGGAGTTGGGCCACAATCAATTAGGAAAAATATAATTTTGTAAGTACCAGAATGACATGTTATTACATTCAAATGTAAAATAATTCATTAATAATTTTGCCAAAATTAATCGTAAGAAATTAATAACTTGTTCACATTATTTCTACATATATTTGGATGGATAAATGAAAATATAATGAAAGGATTTGATAAGAACTGTAACTATTTCCTATTTATTGTCAAAAAACGACCTTTTTCCTTTTTTTTTCAAATCAATGGAAAACAGTGAAACTTATGGTGTTTTTAGTACAAACATCTTCTAGAGCATGGAAAAGCTTTAAAATGGCGTATTACAAAGTTTGATACACTCATTTATTGTTAATATAATTGCGCGAAAAAAGGTCGAAATTGCAAAAAATTAATTTCGCAATAATTATTGAAAAAATTAGTGAACAGCTTTGAAATTTTTGTCAAATGAGGGATCTTTGTGCTTAATATGTGTCAAAAATTTCAAAGCGTTTCATTCAATTGTTTAAATTTTATTCAAATTGTTTATCCCAGAGAGCTTTGTTTTGCAATAACATAAGTCAGTAAAAAATGATTTTAGAACCATTCTACAGGTGTCAAATAAAAGAGCATGAGCTAAACTTTCAAATAGGTTTAAAAAGTGAATAAAAAGTGCATTTATTAGTAATAAATAATTATGCTTTTGAATAACTCAATATTACTTTTGAATAACTTTTTTCAAAAAAATTTATTTCTTACCGTGTTTTAGGTGCACAACTACCAAGTAAAATTGACGATACTTTTGCATTTAATTAATTTTGCACTTAATTATTTATTACTATCTGATAAATGCATTTTTTGTTCACTTTTTTTAAACCAATTTGAAAATTTAGCTCATGTTCTTTCATTTGACACGTGTAGAATGGTTCTAACATAATTTTTGTCTGACATTTTATTGCAAAAAAAGCTCTCTGGGATAAACAATTTGAATAAAATTTAAACAATTGAATGAATCGCTTTGAAATTTTTGTCACATATTGAGCACCAAAGAACCCTCATTTGACAAAAATTTCAAAGCTGTACACTAATTTTTTCAATAGTTATTGCGAAATTAATGTTTTTGCAATTTCGACCTATTTTTGCAATTATATTAACAAGAAATGTGTATATTAAACTTTGTAATACGCCATTTTAAAGCTTTCTCCATGCTCTCAAAGATGTTTGTACTAAAAAACCACAAGTTTCACTGCTTTCCATTGATTTGAAAAAAAAAAGGAAACAAGGCCGATTTTTGACAATAAATTGTTTATAAATAAAAATGGCCGCCAGATCCTATGCAGGAAATAGTTACAATTTGTTCTTATAGGTATTAACTGTCGAAAAAACGCTACAGTACCTACCCTGGCTGTTGAAGTGTCATGGAAAAAACCTTATTAGCCTGTTCTATTTATTTATTTAACAAAAACATACTCATCCAAATGTATTAAATCACCTTACCTGCTTTCCATTTAAATTAACAAAATGCTCTTGTACACATCTATCAACTGCTTCCTCATCCTCGAAGGACAGAAAACCAAATCCTGAAACAAGAATGGTTTTCAAACATTTAGTATTCACTCAACACTTCACTATTAAACCACTCACCTCTTGATTTTTTCTTTTCTTGATCATACATTATAACTACTTCCATAACCTTTCCAAATCTTGTGAAAAAACTTCTGAGGTCAGTCTCAGTAACATTTGATGGCAAACCTCCCAAAAATACTTTGGGATAACCCCCACCTTTCTTTGGCTTCTGCAGTGTTCTTGGGTTACATGGTTTGGGATCAATTGTCCTAAAAAAAAAATAGAAAGAAATTGTAGGAAATAGGTTAAAATGCATTTGAAAAATCATTAGAAAGAGGAATCAGAGAAAGGAGCTTTTATAGCAGAAAAGAATAAATACATATAATTTATTTGGGGATTAGTAAAACAACTGTTAACAACTGATGCAGCTCAATCAAAGAAATGTAATAAACCAAATAGACTGCATAAACAAGTAGGTATACTCGGAAAAATATCTACAGGAAGTCGATCAAAAAGTAGATTTAATCTCCCATTATTGATTTCTGAGACATTTAGTTATTGCTCAAATTATGAATACCCCCCATATGCATATGATTATGATCACCCCAGAGGCTGAATACTGCAGTATAGGGCTTTTCATTCACAGTCATTTGTTTCGAGCATCTGTCATATAATCCGTGTATATTAATATTATACACAGATGATACAACATATGACAGGAGCTCGAAACAAAAGACAATAGATGAAAAGCCCTATACCGTGTGGTGAATTGGAAAACGGGCCATAGGAAACTCAATGTAAAATTTTAAACTGTTGAATTCCTGCTTCCCTAATTATTTTACATCAAGACATCAGAAACTATTTGTAGAGGATTGAAATCTGTATTGAAAACACCTGTTAAAATTGTTCTACGAATTAAACATATTCCAAAATTTTATAAAAATGTAATATATTTTTCAGTTTGCCACACACAGTGCAATAATGTGTCACAATGAAGTTATTATTTTCACATTTTTGAACTGTCAATATCTTTATTTTATCATTTATTGTTTAAAAACAATACAGTTGATAAGATACCCTCAGTTGCGGATAAAGTATTAATAATAAAGATTTTTTATTCAGTCAATCGTGTGAGCACTGTCAGTTAAATAGTAACATGTGGCCTAACTTTTGCACACATACCTACTGTGGCAAATGTATTATATTTTTCAAAATTTTGGAAGAGAACAATTTTAACTTTTGATTTTAATACAGATTTCAATCCTCTACAAATATCCTCTCATGACTTGTGATGTAAAATAATTAGGGAAGCAGGAATTCAACAGTTTAGCATTTTACATTGAGTTTCCTATGGCCCGTTTTACGATTCACCACCTGGTATATAAAATATAATAGTTTTTTTAATGATAAATCTGTACTCTACTTGAGTATACTGAAGTATTTATTGTAGTAAAATATCCAGTGACCATGATAGAGTTCTTAATATGGGCCACACTTTTGACTGAGCATGTTCAAACTTAGAGCAGCACAGCATCGATATGGGCCATTTATGAATTGAAGATGTGAGAGCATAAGGGGGCATGTAACAAATATGAAGGTGTTGTAGATTGTTTTTGGACACTGACTCAAGTCCTCTAGAGGATTTATTTGCTGAGTTCTTATTGAATATGTGTATTCAGAACATTCAGAAGTTTTGCACATTATCAAGCACATATCGCTGCAGCCTATGAAAAGTATAACTCCGAAAAATGCGGCAAAGAGTAGAACTTTCAATGAACGCTGCGAAAAATATTATTTTCGATTATATGATTGTGAAAATTATAATCCCTAATAAAGTGTTAGCGAAAAAATTTATTTTTTGAGGAGTATCTGCAAAAAACATCATTTCTGTTTGTGGGTCCACGAAAATTATAATACTAAAAAGTTCTCAGAAATAACTGTTTTCGTCGGCAGAAACAGAAAGGGAAATAATTGTTTTCGTCGGCATCTATTATGAACTAAATCTTTTCATTATAAATATTTTGGGAGTTATAATTTTCGCGGACACGCATATAAAAAAGAATTGTATCGCCAACACTTATCAAAGAGTTATAATTTTCACTGGAAATGTATTAGGAATCACATTAATCACAGGTACCAGCGATATCAGGACCTCGGAGGTAAACTACACTATGTCATTTTGAACAACTGTGTTTAGCGGGTGTTTGCAACAACGTTTAGAGCTCTTAGGATGTTAATAAAAATCTGATATATCCCATAATTGCTTGAAAGACGTATTATATAACCAATTTGTATAACCCAAATAATAAAATAAGCGGATTAGAGGAACTGATTCAAAATAACACCATGTCGACATAGTGTAGTTTACCTCTGAGGTCCAGATGGTAACCAGTGAATTGCTCAAAATCAATTGCTTGAATTCAATTGCTCGAATAACAAAGAAAATTATATATCTAAAATATTTAATCACAATAATACAAAATATAGACTTAAGAAAGATTCTTGAAATAGGATAAATTATGCGATATTCCACGTATATAATTGTATATTAATTTATGCTGAAAAAGTATTTATTACAAACCTAAAATATCTTTGCACTTTTAAAATAATAAGAAAAATAACGGTTTTGATTTTTTTTCATTATGACAATTGGTGATTATAATAATTTCCAGGTATTAGGGAAAGATTAAAATGATTAAATACCCATTAGCATGCTTACCCATTACCAATGTTTTTTTATCCGGTATGTATAATTATTATTATTTTGCATTATTGTGAATAAATATTTCAGATATATGATTCTCTTTTTTATTCGAGCAATTTGTATTTCGAGCAATTTTCATGTCGAGCAATTGATTTCTAGCAATTGCATTCGAACAATTGACCTAGAACCGGTCCAGATATATGTCCAGTGTCCACAAGTCTCTTTACCACAGGTATGTCTTTTCTGGTGAATGAAGAAGGTATGTAACCATAAAAAACATATCTCTTCTATGTACATACTCATAAAAGTAATCAAACGGAAGTATTTCTTGTGCATAAAGGAGTTATGTTACTAAAACAATAAACATACCTCCTTCATGCATTAACATGTTCACTGCATATATTTCTTTAAGTACTTCTCCCAGAACCTGAAATAATTCTTGTAATGTAAGTCAGCACATGTCATTCATCAGTGACATCAGCACTAGAGAGGAAATCTGAATACGCTGATGAGCAACATACGCATCGAACATGTTAACAAGTATGTACATCAGATTTTAAGTATATTTATTTGTTGATAATAAACAGGACGCACCCACTATATAAATATGAATGTGCCAGAATATTGATTTGCATGATGCTCTTAGATACAAAATGGTATATGAGAGAGAATGTCTTTGTTGCATGGTGTGCAAAATATATCGCACCCTCCGTTACTGCAAGACTGCAGTAACTCAAAAATTATATGAAAATGAAGTAATCATGGAATTCGATTGTAAACATGCATATCTACCCCCTGTAAAACTTTAGTAACTTTCAAATGCTTAACCAGCTAAATATTACAACAACAACAGTTTAACTATTTTGCGTTTTTGAACATAAGTTCCGTGCAAAACTTTTGTAACTCTATTGTAACAGAGTTACAACAGTTTTCATGGAACATTGCAATGGCTTCGATAACAAGCAATGAAAGGCACAAAAAAGTAAGATATTTGTTATTTTAATATTTATATCGATCTGGTGTTTAATTTTAATATACAGCGTGTCTACATAATTCATTAACGGCCGAGACAATAAACAAAGCTTTACGAGACCAATCTATTCATGTAAATTGTATGTCCTTTGTGTGCACATCATATTTTCCATAAGATGTGTGCGATGTCGTTGACCATTTACTTATCAGATTGGATTAAAAACACATAAATTTAAGACTAATTATTTACAACCAAAAAGTATTTTTTCTCGTGAAAAGAAAAACAATTATCTTAAAACTTGTGTATTAACAATACCGACAGGTAAAAATATCTATTCTCAGAAAACTTGTCCTACAAAAACTAAATCCCAAAATTGTATGAAATCATGTTTCAATCAATGTTTCCTTCCTGTTGAGAAACAACTATAAAATTGATAAAAATAAAGAAAATGTGAAGTGGACAGATTCTGCAATGTAGAAAAGATATTCCGAACACAATTTTGAAGTACAACTATGATGACGAACTATGGAATTCTTTTAATCTAAAAAAATCATCACGGATTACACATAATATACGAGAAGTGCTACTTAAACCTGCCTACAAAGAACAACCAAAAATTTAAATGGCCAAAAAGAAAGATTTGGTATATTTATGCCATTCGAGTATGATACCAGAAGCCCACCATAGTTTTTATAAAAATAATTTGGCATAAGATGATGTATGAGAAGAGGACAACAACTAATAGTAAATGTGTCTACACTTTTTACAATTTTCTCTGTGCAAAAGTGTTGTAACTTTGAAATTCCTAATTTTTTTTTGCATTATCATTTTTTTTTATTTTTGGTTAATGTAATATAGGTTGAAAATCATGCAAAATCATAATTAAATGTTAATTTTTCTTAAAACTTGGGTCTTATTTCATCGATATTAGCACGAAAATAAACAAAATCGTCTTTATCTCGAAACTTACTTATTTTGACTTACTTGCGGTCTTGCACTGAGGGTGCGAATATGTATTGTATAAAAAATCTTAATACATTAAAAAATTACCTTCCATCCAGAGTATGTGGTCCATTCTGTAAAACAACATTTACATTGGCTGGATCTGAAAATGTGACGAAGCCAAATCCCCTCGATCTTCCAGATTCTGCATTCTTCATGACCACACAGTCAATTACTTCCCCATATCTGGAGAAGTATCTTTGTAAATTATCCTGGGTCGTCTCCCAGGATAATCCTCCCACAAAGAGTTTGCTGGAAAGAAAATGAAAATTACACAACTGAAGAACAAGAAAATCTTCACATTTTATGGTACTTGGGATATTGAAATAAATGTGTAGATTTTCCTTTCATGTTAAATAGTATTCTGCTTATAAGAGATTCAGGTGACATTTTAAAAGTTTTGTAGAAATTTAGACTCAAAAACATGTTTTTAAGGTTGTTTTGAAAGTGACATCACATATTTACAATTTCTTATTTTGAACAATATCACACAATTGGAAAAAGTTAAAATATAATTTTTCACATATTTTTATTCTACAGTTTCAATCTGCACTTTTTGACTAATAATAAAAGGTAAAAATATTTACTATCCAGGATGAGAGTCATCAATGTATGGAGCTATGCTACTTTGGTGTGGCTGTCTGCAAATAAAAAAACTATATAAATTATATATGATCGCCAACAGTTTTTGTTTTGGAAATTTTGTTAGGAAGGCGTTTCTGGAAATTTATAGTTGGACGAGTTCTGCAGGCTAAATACTTTTTTTAATTTGAGGGTTTTAGTAGTATATTCACATTTTTTCCATAATTTGATACTCATTGTTGTAAGTCATTACAACAATGATCTCCTGTATTATGAATATCAGACCTACCATGCTTCTACAACATCATGATCTGATTAAACCTATTCATCTAGAGGTCTTTTGTCTCACCCCACAGAGAGAATACAGGCAAAATACTGTGAAATATCAATTCACCTCAGCTGTCAAGTGCATGTATTCATGTACAAGACAAAAAACAAAGTAGTCATAAAAACTAACTTTCGTTACCTCAACGTAAAATTTAAAATATCTCGTTTTGGTAATGAACTTAACAGGACAAAAGTCCAAATTAGTAATAGAGTGGCAAGTGCAACAAGGCCAGTGTCATGTCAACTATTTATTAGAATGATAACTATCAATAACCAAATGTGGATTCATGAGTGCGTATTTACAAATACATACTGTTAAAAAAAATGACAAAATTGTACATTAAGTGACAAGAGCAGATGTTCAATTTAGGAGAGCAAAACACAGTACATAAGGACACAATTAGACATAATTAGAAGTAACCACATAAATGTTTGTGAAGATTTAAGCATTCTTGAACAAACTAAAACAAAAGCAGGTATTAGAATAGTAAAATGTGACTAGAATGCAACAGTTGTTAGAGGTAGTGGATGATCTAAAGGGATATGACTCATGCATATGCACACTACAAATGTATGCTTTAACACCTTGGATGTGCTACGGGACAAATAGACCTCGTATTACATTAATGGTTTGCTGTGTCGAATGTGTCGTAAAGCACAGTGGTCAATGTGGTATACCGGACATATACGTCTCGTAACGCACTCAATGTAAGTTTATAAATATCTCTAAACGCAGCCAAGGTGTTAACTGTGCAAATATTAACTTGGAATATTTTCAAGATCCATAGCTCCTTAGATAATCCACAAAATCAACAAATATCTAAAATACAGGTCAGAGAGGAGAGGAATATGAGAACTGTAAAAAACAGTAAGCCAGTAGCATTAGCTAAACACCAAAAAGCTTTGAGATGGTTCTATATACACATCCTACACAGCATAAGCTAAAACAGATTTTTGGGAATACACTAATTAGGTTAAAACTAAACCACCCAATTTATTATCTTTTTTGAGTTAGTTGTTAAACATCTTAAACATTATCTACAATTTGCAGTTTTTGTCCAAATTAGTATCACACTTATCAAATTTTGCTTGCAGAACAGTGCATAGTCTTCTTATTTTTCCTGCGTTTTTATGTATCCTTCTAATAGATGAGATGATTTAAAAGTGGTATTGTATGTATTATTTTGATCAGTTGTTCCTGAACGAATTACTCAAAAAATTATTATGAGTTATCTTAATTGACACCTTTGTTATTGATATTTGGTCATTTGGTAAAGGTTCATCACTCTATAGGTCAATTGAATGGGTCCGCCGAATAACGTAAGTGCCACACTGTTTGTTTTTGAGAAGTTGAAGAAAAAGTTTTAAAATTGTAATACTGGTGAGTTTATACATTTTAAGGGTGAGTAATACAGTTTGTAATTCGTATTTACAAACTGTATTACTAACCCTTAAATGTATATGTTTGTGCCATTGTCAAAATTTTAAAACTTTTTTTCTATTTTTTAAAACGAGTGATGTGGCACTTATAACGTTATTCGGCAGACCCATTCAATTCCATTATGTCTTAAATTACAGCATCCTGATTTTCCCTCATTACATAATTTAATTTCTGATCACCAATGTTATTAGACAAACATTTGTTACAATCCTAAGGAAAAATAAATAAATGGTTTACCATTTAACACCAAGACAATAGTTCGAGGCAGATCACACATTATTTAATAATTTATCCTAAATGATCATGGATGGTGGTATTTGATGAGATCTGTTGAACATGAACGGGCGTTATCATTATGAGAATTGTAATTTGTTTGAGTAAATGGGTTAATCTATTCAAACAATTTTATCAACAAATTGAAGATCATTGTTTACTTCGTAATGTCAAAATGTAGATCCTATTAATGCAAAGCTAATAAACGGAGAGGCAGCGCTGAAAAATCTCTCTAAATTTACTAAAGCTAAATTTTTCACAGTTGATTACTGTGATTGTGTAGAGAAACATACTGCGGTCAGTCAAGCGAAACGTAGAACAGGGATTACTGAGAGGGTATCAAAGTTGCTTTCCTACGAAAGTAATTAAATCCATTTACTAAGGCTGAAAATCAGTACACACATTCTAAATTGAATATAAATAAAAGTTATAGTCGGTCAGCTGTATGACGGGACAGAGCCGGTCGGTCAGCCCCAATGAATGTACAGAGTTGTTCACTATATTTTGACCCACTTGTAAACTGATTAATTTACAAAATTAGAAAAAAATGTAAAATACAAAAGTTATTCGATTTTTTAATTATGATTTTTTGACATATATATCGTACTAGTGACGTCATCCATCTGGGCGTGATGACGTAATCAGCTATTTTTTTTAAATGAGAATAGGGGTCGTGTGCTAGCTCATTTGAAAGGTTATTCAATTCTCTATACAGTACTATAAACATTAAGATCATTATTTATACAGGGTGTCCAAACATTTTTTTGAATTGTTAATTAAACAATTAATTTAATTAAAATTTTTTTGGACACCCTGTATAAATAATAATGTTAATGTTTATATTACTGAATAGGGAATTGAATTACCTTTCAAATGAGCTAGCACTCGACCCCTATTCCCATTTAAAAAAAATAGTCGATTACGTCATCACACCCAAATGAATGACGTCACTAGTATGATATAGATCAGCGGTTCTCAATCTTTTTGTGTCAGGTACCACCAAATACTTTTTACTATTTTTAGTACCACCTAACTAAAATACCTATCTAGCTAGGTGATCTAATTAACTTATAATTAGCAAATTAACAAAGAATGAAATGTACCACCACTGGTACATGTACCACAGATTGAGAACCGCTGATATAGATTATGTCAAAAAATCATAATTTAAAAATCGAATAACTTTTGTATTTTACATTTTTTTCTAATTCTCTAAATAAAGCAGTTTACAAGGGGGTCAAAATATAGTGAATAACCCTGTACATTCACTGGGGCGGACCGACCGACTCTGTCCCGTCATACAGCTGACTGACTATAATAACTTTTATTTATATTTAATTTAGAATGTGTGTACTGATTTTCAGCCTTAGTAAATGGATTTAATTACCTTAGTAGGAAAGCAACTTGGATACCCTCTCAGTAACCCCTGTTCTACGTTTCGCTTGACCGGCCGCAGTATGTTTCTCTACACAATCACAGTAACCAACTGTGAAAAATCTAGCTTTAGTAAATTCAAAGAGATTTTTCAGCGCTGCCTCTTGGGCTATAACACATATATGAGGCGCTCAAAACAGTGGCCTAAGCCACAAATTGAATAGCTTTAGATAATATATCAATAAAAGCAGCAACATTAAATCTATGGCTTAACTGGGGGTCTACACAACCATACAACCTACCTCTATATTTGGCTAAATGGCGCTACATAATTTCTAGCGCCATCCCATAAGCACAATGAAAATGCGGAGGCAAAGAATGGCATTTTCCCATTATTTCAGCTTGAATACTTTTTTTTTACTCGCTGAAAAAATATATATATTCAATTACCTATAACTTACTTTTAGTTAACACTAAAAGGTTATTCTAGTAGAGTTATTTACATTTTTTATTAGCTTTAAATTTGGTAATAATAACTTTTTTGTAAAAACTTATAGTTTTTGAGTTATTGATGAAAAATCGGTTAAAAACATGCATTTTCCTCAAGAAAAATTAAAATCTTTGATCTTCAATTACTCAAAAAGTTTTGATTTATTTCAATAACTTTATATAACAAATTTTGCTTAGAATTTGTCCCTCTATCGAATTATGAGGTTATTTTCAATAAAATAATTTTCACCTCCGAGAAGGGTATCCACCCCCAGGGTAAAAGCGTAAGTTGGCACCATTTCCCCTTTGTTCCTTGAAATATCCTCTAACCAGTCACCAATTTTCATGCAAATCTATGGAGGTTCAACGAAATCGGAGGTAATAGCTCATATCCACCTTCAGTGACTACACTAATTCAGTATGTTTAACTCTTGAAACTAAAGGATGCCATTCAAATGACTTTGTAATAGGATTAGGATACTGTTTTCTGCAATAATTAGATGGCAAGTTATTACTTTCTACCTGTGCCGGAAGCTAAACTGCACCACTTAAATACAAAAATGACTTCAATAAGCTTAAGATTACGATTTCTGCAATCACTTGATGTCAACTATACTATAGTGAAGTGACTGCATAATAAAACTTTACATTCCAAATAATAACACAAAAATACAAATGTTCCCTTTAAATTTTATTAATCCCTAACCAAATGCAAAAACATAGGCATTCATTTAAAAATAGTCCCTATCGCAAAATATAATGTATTCTACTTGGGTAATACTGAGTTGTATATTGATATAAACACCCAGGGACCTATTGTAGAATCTTTGATATTGGCCACATTTTGACTAAACTTATTCAAAAGGAAGAACAGCACAGCTTCGATAAGGCCTATAATAGAAGAACAATGGTTTGGGTTTAGAACATTGTTTTGAACTAGCAAAAAAATTTCCTTTTTGAAGTGATAACTCAAATTTTTTTTAGACCATCCATATATCGATGGCTTAGTGTGAAAACCTTGTATCTCATTTTTTTTTTTTCGAAAATGACATCTTGGTGGTTTTAGTTTGAAAACCTTGTATCTCACGATTTACAACTGTTAGAAAAAATCCAAATACACCAGACTATTTTCTACAGCCGAAAAAAGAAACCACGTATATCAATTGCTCTCTTGATTTAGTGTGAATACCACGTATATTTATAACCAAGAATTTGATACTTAATTTAGAGTATTTGTTTAAGAAATTCGACTTGGAGAAATGTTTTTTTGTGAACAACAAAAGGTAGTCCGGCATGTAGAAACATTTTATAAACCTTAACAAAAGATTTGTACTGTATCAACCTAGTATTTGGAGGTGTGCAATAAGCTATGAAAAATGAAAACCTCGTAAATGATAATAAACACAACTTCGTTTTAGATGAAAAACACGTATATCAAGGTATACTAGGTTATCATAGTTACTTGGGCAAAGGCTCTATATACTGCAAGGATATTTACATGTTCTTCATAGTTAATATTTGTATTTCCAATTTAATAACAACATTTAACACTTTTAGCTCTGGGCCAAGATCAGATATTTGTCTCAATGTGCTCGAATGTGTTACATATTAAAAATATGTAACGGTAATTTTTGTTTTTAGGTTATATTATGCAGAAAATCAGTTTTTTGCCTCTCCTGTAAGATTGTAATTTAATGAGATACGAGGTTTTATATTTATTCTAAACCTAGCAATTACAAGGTAGGAGGAGACATGAAAGCATGACCAAATATAATGACATCAAAGGCGCCTTGGACAACCACAAACAAAAATTAGAAAAAAATACAAGCTGGTATTCTTAGAAAATTAAAATAAAAAGAAAGAACTGAGTGAAAAACAGATGTGTAGTGACCAAATAACAGTGAAAGTTTTTGGCCAGGTCTCAACACTTCTACATACTAAATTAAAACTTTTAATCATATATTATTTAGATTTCAAAATAAAGTTAACAAACACATATACAGTGATGAGCTAGCTAATAACCAGCAGAATAACGCAAAAGATGGAAAACATTACTAAGTTGTGCGATAAAAAGAAATGAAAATAGTGGAGATGGGAGATTTAGCAATAAAAACCTAAGCATTTACATTCTTCTTCTTCTTCCTTTATTGGGTTATATCCCTCGGGATAATTCGCCCAGCTTACACCAGGGAAATACTCTTGTCTTGCTCTGGGCAATCGAATATTTCCAAATATATATGCTAAAGCCTCAATTTTTTTAAATATACAGTAGAATGTCGATAATCCGGACATCAAAAATCCGGACCGTCAATAATCCAGATTTGTATCTAGCAAAAATATCTGATTCTTTTAAAATAAATTAAGAACTTCTCTGCGAAAAACGAACCTCTACCGTAGTTAACATAAATTAATCTAAACACCGTACTAAAATTAATTACAATACAGTGTTTAAACATAAAAAAATGTTTTGATTAATTTCACCTCTAGACACTTTACTGTACAAGAGAAAACATAAAATTTTAAAACGTTTGTTGTACTTTAATGTGTACACTGGCCTTTTTTGAGGTAATTTCGATAGTCCGGATAATTTGATAATCTGGATGGGGACCGGTCCCAATTAATCCGGATTATTGACGTTCTACTGTATATTAGTAGGAACATCTTCTTATAGGGCCAGACAGTCCCTACAGGAAAGGCAATATTATACCATAAGGGTTAAAACTTCTATCGTTTAGAGGTCTAATATCTTTTTATATCTTTATCTTCTTAATTTTTTTAATTCAAAGTTGGGAATTGATTAATTTATAAGTTAAGTTTGGCTAAGTTAAGGAATTTAAGGATCAGGTTAATCCTACGTGGATTAAGGTTGGACATAAGTAGGCAAATTTCAATGGGGGTAGGGATATTTGTTTTAGCTAATTCTTTATATAGGTCAAAATTGGGTGACATATTTATAGGGCACTCAAACATCAGATGATTTAAGGACCCAACTTGGCCACAGTCACAATATGGGTTGTCTTTTACTCCTATCCTGAATAGGTGAACTGGAGTAGCACAATGACCTGTCCTCATTCTAATAATGGTGGTTATATGTCTTCTGTCTTGGTATGCAAAATTGTGGTACCAGGGGAGTTTATCTATCTGACCTACAATTTTAGAGTAAAATGAATTATTTTGATTTTTCCCCTGCCATTCTTGCTTCCACCGATTCCAGATGGAATGCTTGATGTCTGGTAGAAAGTTGGAATAGTGAAGAGTGATACCAGCAGCTACATTTAAGGTTCTACCTTTATTAGCTAGTTTATCAGCCACCATGTTCCCTTTAATATTCGAGTGTCCTGGAATCCATGCCAGACTAATATTAACATTATTTTCTTTCGCTTCAGTTCAGTGATGCCTCTCTTGGTCATGAACGATGAATGTTCTGTTTCCATAGAATAGGTTATCTGCCTATTTTCTGTATGGCACTTTTAGAGTCCGAGCAGATGATTGCTTGTTTAATCCCATTTTTCAAAATAATTTGGAGGGCATGATTAATTGCGACAATCTCAGCCATACATATTTGGGTATACTTAGGTAGTTTACTGGTATAAGAATAGTTAATCTCTGGGCTAAAGACACCAAAGCCTGCTGATCCTTCACCACCAACCGAGCCATCCGTGAAGAATTTGGTGTGACTAGATTTATTTAGAATTATTTTTTGGAGTTGAACCGAGGCAAGTTCATACATTTACATTCTATTTATTGTTTCCCATCTTTAGACATATCCGACGAGTTTGGCAACTGCCACTGTCACAGTGACAGTTTTAGTTGACATACTCCTCTGATAGGTAAAGGTGGGAAACAATAAATAGAATACATGTGTATAGGTTTTTATCACTAAATCTCCCATTTCCACTAGTTTCATTTCTTTTTATCTCACAACTTAATATGTTTTCCATCTTTTGCATTATTCTGCTGGTTATTAGCTCGCTCATCACTGTATAATGTAATATACATTTTGTAAGTTGTAAAATTTAAATACTTCTAATAAATATTGTTTTCTATGTTGCAAAGCAACCCACATTTTTATTACTCAATGTATTGTTTCTTATCATTAAACATAAATTCTATAATTAACTATTTATATGGGAAGAAACAGAACAACATAAATTCTATATTTTTGAAACAGTGAATATAGGTAGATACAGAAATCAAAAATGTGGTTTGAGCAGCCATGCAAATGAAAAGGAAGTGACATAACCTAAAACCAACCTATAATTTTTAAGGTTTGTCTAAAATGAAATATGTACTACATTTTCAATTTAAAACTATACCGTTGTGACCCCAACAACATGAAAACAGTAACATTAAATACTTTTTTTTCAAAAGAAACGGTTATTTACAATTCATAAGATTCTAGGCATTCGTTCGGGGTCGGTGAACGCTAGCAGCATTTTGATAGATGAACAAAACACTCGCATCATTTACTATAAGTAATTAAAATGTATATTAAGGCACATAACTTTCACATTATAACCAATTACATGAAGATTGGCCGTGGAACTTGTTTCACCACTTAAAAAATATGTGAAAAATATTAAAGCACACGCTGTGACCTAATAAGCAGAATACTTGAAAAACTTGGCAAAATATGTAAATACCCCTTTTCATCATCATCCATAATCTCTTGTTTTAGTCGCAACATTCGCATGCTATTTTTCCACGCCGATTTGAAAACACTTTTACTACTTTTATTTCAATCCAGCCGGTTACACTCGCCACTCACCAACTACAAGCTACCATACTACAATGGCAGCTTCAGAACTTCCGTCAATTTTACGTAAATGTGATTTTAAGCGCCACCGCTACGCATGTTAGTAAAAAAATTTATTTGGAAAATACATACCCGTACTCATACTCTTCCATTATAATTAAGACTTCTTACACTAAACTTAAAATTAATTTAAATCTAACGTTAAGAACTATCCTAATTAACAACTACGATAGGAATACAATACACACCACAAGCATGATGACATGCCAAGTGGGAGGGGAATCAGGGGAAGGAACCGCCATTTTGGTATTTTTACCATGTTGCCAAAACTTTACCTGTTCTGTCTCTTTTCAGTACACCATAAACATATCGCTTTATCTTTCTCGATAGACGTGAAGAAGTAAGAAGATGGTAAAATTCAAACATTAAGGATTTTACCGCCAGATTTTAAAACTAACAGAAATATAAACACATTATAGAATTGGTTTTTCATTTATTTTATTATTTAAAGGGAGAATTTTTAATTAAAAGAATAAAATAATGAAAAAATAAAAACTACAGGAGTATTGTAGTTTCATAAAATTTGAGAATTTTCATTTGGACCTAGCTGAATACTCCTGTCAGTAAAAGATCAAAATATAACGAGATATGTGCCGCTTTCGGCCAATAGAGGTCCTAACATGATTTAAATAAAGAATAGCACAGGACAGGTATCACCTTTATTGCGCCCTTTAACCCTTTACCTTTTAAAAACTAAAGGTTGTGGATATATGTGATTAATGTGGTTTTATAGTCCTTGAAATTTCCTATAAAATGGTTTTTGATTGCATACAGTATCTTTAAAATGAACGAAGTTAATGTAAAAAAAACAACTTTTTTTTTTCAACTTGGAGCATATAGGTACGAATTTTGGAGCAGTTGTGAAAGGGATCTCAGTATAACGACTACACACGTTTCACAAATGCTGGTAAAATCACTGCTGTAAAATTGGCATCACTCGTACCTACATTAGATCCCCCAAATTCAAATTCGGCTAGGCGATAAAGCTCTCAATCCAATTGATTGGGGATGGAATAATGCTAAATGTACAGGGTGTAACAATAAAAATACAGGTCATAAATTAAATCACCTATTCTGGGACCAAAATTAGTTCGAATGAACCTAACTTACCTTAGTACAAATATGCACATAAAAAAGTTACAGCCCTTTGAAGTTACAAAATGAAAATCGATTTTTTCCAATATATCGAAAACTATTAGAGATTTTTTATTGAAAATGGACATGTGGCATTTTTATGGGAGGAATATCTTAAAGAAAAATTATAGTGAAATTTGTGCACCCCATAAAAATGTTATGGGGGTTTTGTTCCCTTAAACCCACCCAAACTTTTGTGTACGTTCTAATTAAATTATTATTGTGATACTATTAGTTAAATTCAACATTTTTAAAACTTTTTTGGTTCTTAGTATTTTTTCGACAAGGCAGTTTTTATCGAGTTGCGGCTTCTTTTCTAATATGTTTACATAGAGATTTTATGGGGGTTTTGTTCCTTTAAACCTCCCAAATGATTGTGTACGTTCCAATTAAACTATTACTGCGATACCATTCGTTAAACACAGTGTTTTTAAAACTTTTTTGCTTCCTTGTATTTTTTCGATAAGGCACCTTTTATCGAGATGTGGCTTCTTTTTTAATATGGTTCAAAATATACCTAAAAATGTAAATCATAAATAAATTTTCCTATTATTATCAAGTCTCCATAATCGTACTTAGCTATATACAAATATGTGGTGGATTTGACAAATATGCAAAATATCTCGATAAATACTGACTTTTCGAAAAAGTACTAAGAGGCAAAGAATTTTTTAAAGCATTGTGTTTAACTAATGTTACTACAATAATAATTAAATTGGAACGTACACAAAAGTTTGGGGGGTTTAAAGGAACAAAGCCCCCATAAAATTTTTATGGGGTGTCTAAATTTCACTATAATTTTTTATTAAGATACTACTGCCATAAGAATGCCACATGTTCATTTTCAATAAAAAATCTCCAATAGTTTTCGATATATTGGAAAAAATCTATTTTCATTTTGTAACATCAAAGGGCTGTAACTTTTTTTATGTGCACATTTGTACTAAGGTTAGCTAGGTTCAATGGAACTATTTTTGGTCCCAGAATATGTGATTAAATTTATGACCTGTATTTTTGTTACACCCTGTATATTTGCAGCCCACAAAAATGCATAAATTGCCTTCTTCTTATTCAGATGTGGATTCTTCAGTGGATTTGAATCCACTAATGGATGTTATAGAGATCACATTTTCCATAACTCTTTGTTTCTTGCAATAGTGTATCAGATATTGTATGTCGATAATCATCCCTGTCCATTGTCTTATGTTTCGGAGCCATGACATTTTCTTACATCCTATCAATTATAAGTTGAAGATGTTTTACCCTCTATTATAAGTTGAAGAAACTGGTAGTTTTCGTTTCGCATGATGTGACGCAGATAAGCCGTTTTCCTTTTCTTGATGTTTTCGAAAAGTTGGCCTTCTTGGTTGATTCTTTTAAGGACATCTACATTTGTGACTCTCGCCGTCCACTTTTGTGTATTTCGAGTACAAAGAAGTTTTCTGGAAAATTTATAGATCAAAATGTTTTATAGAAACAAAAATAGTGCAACTTTTATTATCGACATGAGACATCCCCAATATAACGGTTATTTTTCGAGATACTGATACTGACCATGGGTGGTGAATGGCTAATTTTTTAGGTGAGGGAATATTGTCAAAAAAATTAAATCACGTTTTTTTGCGTTTAACTCAGTTCAACTCTGGTCCATTTTAATATTTTTTTCTAAGGTTTGTATACTATATGTTGCTCACTCTTTTGAAGACAATGGTATCTGCTTTAAGCTTATAGTCTTATTCTAGTAAAAGTTATGAATTTTTTAAAGTACAAGGTGCAGATTCGTGAATTGCAAAGTTTAATCGCAAAAGTTGAGTAGCAAAATTTGAAATTTATCTTATTAATCACGTTTATGTTAAAACATAGAGTCCAATGAAGTTTTCTGGAAAGTTTTAGTTACAAATGTTTTATAGAAAAAAAAAATGGTGCAACTTTTAATATAGACGTTATACATCCCCAAAATAACGCTTAATTTTCGAGATACTGACCATGGGCGGTCAATGGCTAATTTTGGTCTTATTTTATGTTTTCGATGGTGCTGACAATGAAAAAGTGATTTATTTTGAATTTTATGTGAGGGAACATTGTCAAAATCGCAATTTTAACCTAAAAATTAAAAAAAAATGAAGTCACGATTTTTTACGTTTAACTCGCTACAACTCTGTTTCATTTTAATATTTTTTTCTGAAATTGTTACAGCTTATATTTCTTACATTTTTAAAGACCATGAGAGCAAATATAGTCTTCCAGTCTTTTCTTCATAAAAGTTATGAATTTAAAAAAATTAAAGGTGCAGATTCCTGAATTGCAAAGTTAAATCGCAAAAATTAAGTGACAAAATTTAAAATTTATTTATTTGATTACATTTATGTTAAACCGTAGAGTTTAAAGAAGTTTTATGGGGAGTTTTAGATCTAGATTTGTTATAGAAAAAATATGGTGCAACTTTTAATTTTAAGAAAAACGTGGTTTAATTTTTATTTATTTTTTGGGCAAAATTGCGATGTTGACAATGTTCTTCCACCTAAAATTCAAAATAAACTTGATTTTCGTTTTCAGCACCATCAAAAACATAAAGTAAGAACAGAATTAGCCATTCACCACCAATGATCAGTATCTCGAAAAATTAGCGTTATTTTGGGGATTTATAACGTCGATGTTAAAAGTTGCATCATTTGTTTTCTATAAAACATTTTGATCCAAAACTTTCCAAAAAAACTTCTTTGTACTCATGTTTTAAAAAAAGTTCAATTTAAAATCTATATTTCAAATTTTGTCAGTCAAATTTTGTGATTAAACTTTGCAATTCACGAATCTGCACCTTGTACTTTAAAAGATTCATAACTTTTACTATAGAATAAGAGTAAAAGCTTAAAGCAGAATCCATTGTCTTAAAAAAAGTAAGCGATATATAGTGTACAAACTTTAGAAAAAAATAGTAAAACGGACAAGAGTTGTAGCGAGCTCAACGCAAGAAATCGTGATTTCATTAATTTTTTATTTTTATGATACAATAATTGCAATTTTGACAATATTCCCCCGCCTAAAATTTAAAATAAATTTCATTTTCCTTTTCATCACGGTCAGAAACATAATCTAAGACCAAAATTAGCCATTCACCACCCATGGTCAGTATCTCGAAAAATAAGCGTTATATTGGGGATTTCTAATGTCGACATTAACCCTCGTAAGGCGGTGCTTAGATTCTTACGTAAACGACGGTGTGGGGTGCATTTGCACCCCATCCGTATATCCATTGTTTTTCATCTATGTTAACGCCGGGGAAATTGATTTGAAAGATAAATAGGACTTGCTTATTGTACTATGAAACATAATTTTACAATCAAAGTACTCATTTCTTCTTAAAAAAATTATTATCGATGCAAGACAAACACATAAAATTTTTCACAGAGTGAGCAACACAAAGTTTTTACACACAATACAGTTATGTCGGGACTTTCTGTCTTTTTTCTGTGACATAAATAACACCGACCTTGTCCGTAGCTCTGTTAGCTCCAGGTGGAACATCAGAAACTTCCAATTCAGGATATGAACTTTTCATCATTTGCACCCTACAGTCATTTTTCCAAAAAAAAAGGACTTAAACGCAAAGAGTTTTAAATGCTGTAATGGGTGGAGTGCGTTTAGAATTGAATTTAATGCGAATAAAAAAATGGACAAAAATAAAAAAAAATTATTAAAAAAGATAGGTGAGAAAAACGAAGTCTGGGGTGCAGGTGCACCCCGTACCGCCTTACGAAGGTTAAAAGTTGCACTACTTTTTTTCTATAAAACATTTTGATCTAAGCTTTTCCAGAAAACTTTCTTGTACTCTCTATTTTAACATAGATGTGATTAAAGAGCTGAAATTTTAATTTCGTCACTCAACTTTTGCGATTACACTTTGAAATGCACAAATCCGCACCTTTTCCTTTGAACAATTCATAACCTGTATTAGAATAATAGTAAAAGTTTGAAATAAGTACCGTTGTCTTCAGAAATGTTAGAGCTATACACTGTAAAGAAATATATTAGAAAAAAATATTAAAATGAAACAGAGTTGTAGCGACGTAAGCGCAAAAAAAACGTGATTATATTTTTTTTATTTTTGGAGCAAAATTGCGATTTTGACAATGTTCCCCCACATGAAATTTAAAATAAACCACATTTTCGTTTTCATCACCTTCAAAAACATACAGTGTGTCTAAAATTGGCCATTCACCTCTCTGTTGTCATTATCTCGAGAAATAAACGTTTTTTTGGGAGTGTTCCGCTCGTCTATAAATAAATGATATGATTAAGAAATAATAGAAAAAATCATTTTAAAACAGGGGTGGATTTCACGCCTAAAATGCAAAAATCCTCTAACCACTCACCAATTTTCAGAAAAATCGATGGAGGTTGAACGAAATCGGAGCTGGAGGTAATAGCTCAAATCTTTCAGTGACTGCACTACTAAGGTTTTTTGTGAAATTGTGTTTTCACAATTTAGTCCGTTCTTTAACGGTAAAATATTGCAAAACCTCTAAATTTTAAAGAACCGCTTGGATTGACATGAAATTTGACATACACATAGCTAACAAGTCAAAGAAAAAAAGTGATATTGTCCCGATATGTGCTTTTGCCCTGGGGTTGGTTTCCACCCCCTCTTGGGGGTGAAAAAATATTCGTTAAGAAAGTCAGGAAATGGATATACTGGCTAATTTTAAGTAACTTTTGTTCTACAGAGTTTTTTCACTAAGTCAATACTTTTCGAGTTATTTGGCAGTGAATATGTCATTTTTTCAACAAAATAACCACGCTTTTAGACGGTTTTTCGCAAATAACTCAAATAGTAAGAATTTTGTCGAAAAAACGTTCTTAGCAAAAATATAGCCTGTAAAAAATTTAAAAAAATGGTGTATATATCACGTCCCGATACCTAGTAGGAGCAGAGTTATAGCTAATGAAAAATAGGTTCATATTTGTCAAATTCCAAATTTAATATTTTAACGTGAAATTACCAAAAATGAAGCACATTTCGGGGAAAACTCATTACAACTTATTTAAAGTGTTTAAAAAAGCTTCATTTTTGTTTTATAAAAAAAATTTCTAGCATCAAAATTAAACAAGTTACGCTCAAAATAAAGTTAGTCCCTTTTGGCTTTGGTAAAAAAATCGAGAAAATAACCCCCTAATTAGTATCTTAAATGAACTTAATCGTTACGACTTCACAAGTTTCTTGACTTTGTATATATTGTTTATATGATCTGTAAGTTTCATCTGTTCAAAGTCCTTATTATTGAAAGGGCTGTAGTTAAAATGGGTTGAACGAGTCACTGATCACGAATGTATGCAAATTTAGAAACACCAAATCGTAATCAATTTTTGTCTAACAGAAAAACAAAAAATACATGATATTCAGAAAAGCAAATCTGATTTTTTTTTGTTTTTCGAGATTTTTGGTATCTCTAACAATTTTTAAGTTATTTTGAAAAAAAGCATATTTTTCAAAATTTAAATTTTTAAAAATTTTACTTTGAAAATAAATTTTTTCAAAAATAAGCACTTTGAATCGATGAAACTTACAGATCATATAAACACAACATAAGTAAAATAATTTATGGAGCGGTAACGATTAATTTCATTTAAGTTGCTAATTAGGGGGTGGTCTTCCCGATTTTTTTTGCAAAAACAAAAAGGACCAACTTTATTTGGAGCGTAACTTGCTTAAATTTAATGCTAGAAACTTTTTGTAAAAACAGAAATAAAGATTTTTTTAAACACTTTAAAAAGGTTATAATGGGTTTTCCTTCTCCAAAAAGTGCTTAATTTTTTGGATATTTCACGTCGAAATATTCTATTTGAAATTTGGTGAATATGAATCTATTTTTCATTGGCTGTAACTCTGGTTCTACGAGATCCAGAGACCTAACGCGTACACCATTTTTTTTTACTTTTTTATAGGCTATATTCTTACTAAAACGTTTTTTCGACAAAGTACTTACTTTTTGAGTTATTTGCGAAAAAACGGCCAAAAATGTGGTTATTTTGTTGAAAAATGAACATATTCACTCGCAAATAACTCGAAGTGTTGACTTGGCGAAAAAGCTCTATAGGACAAAAGTTACTTAAAATTAGTCTGTTTACCCATTTCCGGACTTATTTTGGACATATCGTCGGCGTACTGCCAAAACCAACCAACTCTATTTTTAAAAGTTTTGAGAAACCCACCTTTAAACTTTAATTTGAAATGAAAAATCGTCTGAATTTAAATAATGATTTAATAATTGAAAAGTATGACAAACATATTTTTCAGTTATTAAATAATTTTTTTAAATTCCGTCGATTTTCAATTTCAAATTAAAGTTTAAAAGGTAGATTTCCCAAAACTTTTAAAATGGAGTTGGTTGGTTTTGGCAGTAAGCCGACGATATATTTTTTCACCCCTAAGAGGGGGTGAAAGTCACCCCCAGGACAAAAGCACACATCGGCACAATATCACTTTTTTTCTTTGACATGTAAGCTATACGTATGCCAAAATTTCATGTCAATCCAAGCGGTTCTTTAAAATTTAGAGCAAAAACCGTGAAAGAATGGACTAATTGTGTTTTGAAATAAATTTTAAAGCGACCTTCGTACGTTTTCTAGAGATTAATTGCGTATATTATGGTATTATAAATTAGGTATATTAGACCGACGAATATAAATTAGTGGGCCAAGAAAAAAGTCCTTTGGTATGCAAACGACTTCATCACCGACCAAGAGGGAATAACCCACAGAGACTATTTTTTATGTTTAAAAAGGAAAAAACTGACTTTTAGATATGGTAATTTCTCTTTAAAAATCAAGTAGCATACATCAAATGAACCGCCGAGATGCAAATTTCAAGTGAGTGGAAACGAACTGAATACACCCTTGGGGTATTACTGTTAAATATAAAGCTAGTTTGCAAATGTACTTCTTTGGATATTCTATACATACACTTATATACATCTAAGCTAAATTCGAGCACGAGGTGGAAGTATCTAGTAAATTTCACGCTAGTTTTGGATTAGGTAGGGGAGAGTCGGCTAATGATGCGCGTCGGGTAATTGTGCGCGTCAATGTTTCTAATCTCCTATTTAATAAAATTGCAAAAACTATAATGTCGGGCCATCTAGTAGCAACTGCCATATCTAACCGACACAAACGAACGTCGGGAGATAATTTATATACTGGTTCCGGTTGGCAGTTATTGTTTACATGTTTTCGCGTTGTATGAGATTGTTTGTGTGACTGAGAAAATAAGCGATAACTTTTTTCTTGACAGAAATATAGTTTAAATAGTACCTATTTCTTTTATTTATTTACCATTTTAAACACTGATATAGTTAGTTTTGCTCGATTCTTTTTTGTTTTAATTAAATTTTGGGTTATGTGGTGAACTGTAACGTCATCTAATGGTGCGCATTGCGCACCATTAGCCGGCAAGGTATATAAAGGCATTTTTTACGTTTTGTGACTGCGTCATAAAATGTAAACAAGCGTTAAACAACCGTCGAAGTAGAGAAAGGGGCAAAGAGAAAACCACAAAATTGAAAAAAGGTACAAAAAGAAAATTTTTTGGACACAACAGCTCCGAAGTTATTTCAGAAAGTGAACTGTGCCATGATGATGACTTGGAGGATCTCGTGTCACATCAAAATGACTTCTGTGTATTGTGGTGATGGTAGCAAAGAAGACGAGGTATGGTGCAAGTGTTCGATATATTGTCAGTGGTCTCATGCCATGTATATACGACAGGATAGTCCAGAATGATATATTATTTGTGACTTCTGCAATACTTAGATTTTTTTTAAATATCTGTAACTTGGTTTCTTATCTTTTTCCGTGTATTTGTTTGTTCCTTTAGTATTTATGTTCAATAAGCTACATTTTCGAAGGTTATTTGTAAGTTCTATTATTGCGCACAGTTATCCGACATATGCGCACCATTAGCCGAATAGGTCGGGTATTTGTGCGCATTACACCAAATGGAAATTTCGCCTCACACTCTTCTACTGTTCAACCATTCATTAAATGCGGTCTCTACCAATATACCTAGGCCTTTGAAGTATATCTTCAAAAAATTTGGAAACGGAAATGTTTCAAGTTTGTGAAATATCCTGAATTTGCCTTAGGTGCGCATCAATAGCCGACTCTCCCCTATCGCTAGACACTTGAGAAATGCTCCTCTCTACTGTTATGTACAGAATAAGAAGTACGAAAGTAAATTGATCTAATCCTAAATGTATGAAACAAGCAATTTCTAAATTAATTAAAAAAATCATAAACTTTTTTCTTCTTCTATTTCAGCTTTAGAATAGAATAGAAATATGCTTTATTGTCGCTGAAAATTTTTACAATTTTATGGACAAGGCTTACATACAGTCAAAAGAAAAATAATATCAATAATAAATAACAACTACACAATTTACTTAAATTAGATAAATCGTCAATATACAGTATAATATAAGATATAAAAGCAAAGACACAAACAATTTATTGCAAAATTTATATCAATTGCAAATTGAACAGATTTACAACAAATTAATAAAATACAACATTAGGAACTGACAAGTTTAAGCTACTGCGTATGAAAACCAATTTTCTTAGTTATTCATTAAGAAATTCTTCTATTGAATGAATAATAATATGGTCTTTTAGATAGATAGGCTTTTGCCATTTTACGGACCTTTGGGAAAGATGTTGCAGATTTAAGTTGTAAAGGGAGATAGTTGTAAAGTTTTTTTGCGGAATATAATATAGATTTCTCTAATAACTCAGTGGATGGGATCGGTAAATATATATCAAAGATTGAATTTCTGGTAGAGTAAAGATGATTGGGCCTTGCTGGAAAGAAATGAAGGTGTTTACGAATTAAACAAACCGTTTCTAGAATATATAAAAATGGAAGTGTTAAAATTCCGTGATGTCTGAAGTAACTTCTACAATGTGTATATCTTCTTAGGAAAAACAGATATCTTATTGCTCTTTTTTGCAATTAAAAATAACATCGAATTGAGCAGCTGTACTAGAACCCCAAAAAGGAAGACCATATCAAAGATGAAACTCGAACAACGAAAAATATGTTATTTTAGAAGATGCTAAATTGAGTTCCCTTGAGACAGATCTTATTGCATAGCAAGCTGAGGCGAGTTTCTTACTTAACAAATCGATATGAAGGGACCATTTGAGGTTGCTGTCTAAAAATACCAAGAGATTTTACAGAATCAACGGTACTCTGGCTGTTATTAAGAGGCAAAGGTTGAAGAGCTCCTTTATAGGATAATGCTACTATTTTATCTACGTTAAAAGAGAGTAAATTAGAGTCAGGCCAGGTCTTTATTGTCAGTAGATCCGAAGTTATAGTTTCATGAAGAGATGCAATAGTTGAGTTGCTCCAAGTGATACTGGTATCATCAGCAAAAAGAAAAATTTTCCCATCGGTTTTTAAATTAGTGATGTCATTTATAACGATAAGGAACAGAAAAGGACCCAATACTGAACCTTGTGGTACTCCACATACAATGTTTTTGAGACTAGAATCAGTATCATTTGCTCTAACTAGTTCTTTTCTATTATTCAGGTAGGATTGGAACCAATTCAAAGAAATACCTCGAATTCCATAGAAATTTAGTTTTTTAATCAAGACGTCGTGATTTACACAATCAAAAGCTTGGGCATAGTCACAGAAAACAGTGGTAGTATAAAGATTATTGTTTAGTGCTTGGTAAACCTCATGTAGTACAGAAAACATGGCATCAGTGGTACATTTATTAGTTAAATAGCCGAACTGATTTTGTGATAAAATGTTGTTATCAACGATAAAGGATATAACTCGAGTTTTAATGAGTCTCTCAATAATTTTGGAGAGTACCGGTAGTAAGGCAATAGGTCTATAGTAGCAGGCATTAGATTTTTCATCACCCTTATGAAGAGGAATAATAATGACTGTCTTTAGGCACTCTGGAAATTTACCTTTTTCGAAGGAATCATTAATTAGTGAGACGAGGATTTCCAACATATTTTCTGTGAGATTAGAGAACATTTTTATAGATAGTCCATCAGGGCTACATGATGATATGCTTTTGATACTATTGATTGTTTGGATCAGTTCAGAGTTATCGACTGGTCTTAAAAATAATGAATTCGAGACTTTTCTTGAATTAGGGAGATGGGAAATGGGATCTTGTTGCGGCAAAATAGTTGATGTTATATTTTTTCCCATTATGAGTTCGCGTTTTCGTCCTTCACAACACTCCCTTCTCTTAGCCACCTTCTGTGAGGTCTCTATCTAGCATACTACTTCCTATGTAAGTTTTTCATCTCATTCAGCAGGTACTCCTCTTCGTCTTATTCGCAGTGGGTCCCTGTCCAATATTCTTTCAGTCAGAACCTGTGCTCTGACATTCTTTGCACAGGCTCGTACCATTGCATGGCTCTGTTTCCAACTTTTTTGTAATTGGAGATTCTGCTTCCATCTGTTTCATATTTTCTCTATTCTTATTCTATCCGATCTGGTGGTAAGTAGACATCATCTCATAAAGTTCAATCCAACTGTTTTTATTTAATTTCGTATTCTTGTTGTCATACTTCCACACTTCTGTTCCATGACCATATGAAGTAATATTCAGCAATATGCTCTGAAGGATCCTTTTCTTTTTTCTCTGGTTGGAATGTTGTTCAATATCACTCAATTTGAGTGATTTCGTTGATTGTTTACTTCGTGCTATTTTCATTTCTAAAAATCTTTCATCCAGTACATCTAAGTACCATCTCGTCTTATATTACCATCTAAATATTTAAAAGACTTACAACTCTTAATATGTAGTTTCTTATAAACTTAAGTTCAAATCTGCAACTTCGGATCCAATAACATAAGTATTCGGTCTTATACATAATTACCTTGAGCTTCCATAGCTCCCACTCTTTGTGTCTTTGTGTTCTTCTTCTTCTTCAGGTGTCATCTCCGCTACGGAGGTTGGCAATCATCATAGCTATTTTAATTTTTGAGGCAGTAGCTCTAAATAGTTGTTTTGAGCTGCATCCAAACCATTCTCTCAGGTTCTTCAGCCATGAAATTCGTCTTCTTCCGATGCTTCTTCTGCCATCTATCTTTCCTTGCATTATGAGTCGCAGGATGCCATACTTCTCGCCCCGTATCACATGTCCGAGATACTGTAGTTTTCTCTCTTTAATTGTAACTTCAACTTCCTTCTCTTTACCTATTCTTCTTAGTACTTCGTTGCTCGTAACTCTATCTACCCAGGAAACCCTCATAATTGTTCTATAGGTTCACATTTCAAAGGCGTTAAGTCGTCTCATTGTCTCTACATTTAACGTCCATAATTCCACTTCATAGTATAGTACACTGTATACGTAACATTTTGTTGGGCGTACTTTAAGAGCTAATGTTAAATCTTTGCTACATAGGACCTTTTTCATTTTCATAAAATTAGAACGTGCTTTTTCGATTCTGACTTTGATTTCTGCAGTGTAGTCATTATTTTTTGTTATAAGTGTTCCTAGGTAAGTGTACTTTTTTACTCTTTCGATCTGTTGGCCCTCTACTATCAAGATTTCCTTATTATTATGGTTGTTTTTACTAATTTTCATAAACTTCGTCTTTTTGATATTGAGAGAGAGCCCGTACTCCCTACTACATCTTACTATTATACCCATGAGTCTTTGCAGGTCTTTTAAACTATCTTGTATTATTTCTGTATTATCTGCATATCTAATGTTGTTAACCAAGACTCCATTTACTCTTATGCCAGCTGTTTCATCTTCCAGAGTTTCCCGCATTACCTCTTCAGAATAAGCGTTAAATAATAGAGGTGATAGTATGCAGCCTTGCCGGACTCCTCTCTTTATTTCCATTTCTTTAGATGTTTCTTTTTCAATTCTTACTATTGCTCGCTGATTGTAATAGAGGTGTGTTATTAGTCTTAAATCTCTTTCATCTAGGTTTTTAGTTTTCAGAATTTCCAGTCGATCATGTCTTACTTTATCAAACGCTTTATTGTAGTCTTTGTGTTATATTCACCCATTTCTCTCTAATGTGCATTCTTCTCATTGTTCCCCACAGTTGTTTCCTGGGCACGCTATCGTATGCTTTCTCCAAGTCGATAGGAGTCATTATGTGTTTTAATATTTTTCTCTTTTTTCTGTTCTATCACTTGTTTTATGATGAATATAATCTATAATAGGTAATAGGTATTCGCCATAGGTAATGGTCCATGTGATGTTCTATCTTTTTTTATAACTGGGAAAAAGATTAATTTCTATTGTAGGAATTACACTGATTTCTCTGTAGTAGTTACTTATTCACTTTTGTTACCTTTTTTGAAAATGAAGGTCATGTATAATAGATTCCACTCATCTGCAATCTCCTTTCCAGCAAACAACATTCATATAAAGTATAAACAGGGAACATATAATGGGTTATATAACAGGTTCATATAATGTACAAACAGCAGGGCTATAAAACTACTTAGCCACACCATGAAAATATGGGAGAGAGTAATTGATAGACGGATACGTGAAGAAACCAAAATATCCGATAATCAATTTGGCTTTATGCAGGGCAGATCAAACACAGATGCAATTTTCATTGTAAGGCAACTGATGGAAAAATACAGGAATAAAGAGACCATCGCTCATATGGTATTCATTGATCTTGAGAAAGCATATGATAGAGTTCCTCGAGAGATTCTGTGGTGGGCAATCAATAATAAAGGAGTCCCTGGCGAATATGTAAAGATTGTGAGAGATATGTATGAGGGAGTAACGACTAGTGTTAGGTCAGGTGTGGGGGAGACTGATAAATTTCAGGTGAAAGTAGGATTGCACCAAGGCTCGGTGCTTAGTCCTTATTTATTCTCAATAGTTTTGGACCAGATAACAGCGAAACTACAGGGTAGCATTCCATGGTGCCTAAAGTATGCTGATGATGTAGTGTTAATAGGAAATAGTGAAAAAGAGTGAGACTTAGAACAAAAACTGGAACAGTGGAGACAAGCTCTGGAGGAAACAGGTTTAAAACTTACTAGGACAAAAACGGAGTATTTGGAATGTTCATTTAAAGATGGAGTTACTACAAATAAAATGGTATTTTGGATGGTGAAATGATTGTGAAAAGCAATAGTTTTAAGTACCTAGGATCGTTATTACAGAGTAATGGAGAAATAGATGGAGATACATGCAGTAGAATTAGGGCTGGATAGATGAAGTGGAAAGAAGCGAGTGGTGTGTTGTGTGACAGAATAATTCCAATGAAGCTGAAGGGAAAATTTTATAAAACAGCCAAAAGACCGGCTATGATGTACGGAACTGAATGTTGGGCAGTGAAAAAGAAACAGGAACAACGAATGCATGTGGCGAAAATGAGAATGCTTAGATGGATGAGTGGAATGACAAAGAAGGATAAAATTAGAAATGAGTATATTAGGGGAAGTCTAGGTGTGGCACCAATTGATGCCAAAATGAGAGAGCATAGGTTAAGATGGTTTGGTCATGTTCAACGTCGAGACGTTAATCACCCAATACGAAGAATAGCTGAAGTGCAGATTCCTGGAAGGATTAGGAGAGGAAGACCAAAGAAGACCTGGGGGGAGACGATAAGGCAGGACATGTTGGTAAAGGGGATTAACATTGACATGACCCAAGATAGAATTGTGTGGAGAAATGCAATTAGGGAAGCCAACCCCGCATAGGGATAAGGCAAAGAGAATGATGATGATGAACAATCATATAAAGTATACGATCCTTGAGCCTCCATATTTCTGCAAATCCATTTTTATATTCCTAGCTTTGTACTTTGTTAGTTTTGACTTTTTTTATGCTTTATCTTCTTCTGTAATTTCGGCCTCCTTTGTCATTTTTGTCGCAGGGTTTATACACCTGTCCATTCTCCTGCAATAATTTGGTGTAATGATTTGTCATTGTCCACTCATTTGATGTAATTATCTGTATGATATTTTTAATTCATTTATTACTTCTGATGTTTTTTTAATTTTATCCATGTTTCAGTTGTAGTACGTTCTTTAAAGGTAAAATATTGCAAAACCTCTAAATTTTAAAGAACCGCTTGGATTGACATGAAATTTGGCATACTTACACAATACACACATATCTAACAAGACAAAGAAAAAAAGTGATATTGTGCCGATGTGTGCTTTATGAGTTTATAAAAATCTATGTTTGAAATAAGTCAAGAAGTGGGTAAAATGACTAATTATAAGCAACTTTTGTTCTATAAGTTTTTTCACCAAGTTAATACTTTTCCAGTTATTTGCGAGTGAATATGTTAATTTTTCTACAAAATAACCACGTTTTCAGACGGTTTTTCGCAAATAACTCAAAAAGTAAGTATTTGGTCGAAAAAAATTCTCATCAAAAATATAGCACGTAAAAAAGTGAAAAACATGGTGTATATTAGGTCACTCACTATACCTAGTAGAATCAGAATTATAGCTAATGAAATATAGGTTCATATTCGTCAAATTCCAAATCGAATATTTTAACGTGCCGCTTCACAAGTTTTTTAGTCGCATATATATTGATCATATGATCTGTATGATACATCGGTTCAAAGTCCTTATTTTTGAAAGAGCTGTAGGTAAAAGGGCTTGAATGAGTCACTTATCACGAGTGTATGCAAATTTAGAAATATCGAATCTTAACTAATTTTTGTCTTACAATACAAAAAAATAGAAAATATTGAGAAAAGTAAAGTCGACTTTTTTTATTGTTTAAGATTTTTGGTATCTCTAACAATTTTTAAGTTATTTTGAAAAAACGCATTTTTTTCAAAATTAAATTTTTTTTTTTTATTTAAATTTATGTGTCTCGGCTGCAATGGCCATTGACACAAACAGTATTGGTTATACAATAGTTAATTACAATGAGGACTTAAAGTTAATTATTATAACAGTTAATTTCTAAATCTTAAATAACTTTAGGTAAAAATTATGACAGAAATATTGGGAGTACAATTATTAGATACTATAGAGACTTACAACTAATTATTACAATAATTATTAATTATGGATTATAGTGATTAATTATTAATCACTAAATTTTGAATATTAGGTAGAGATTATAAAGACAAAAGATCATATTGTGTTAAATAATCGAATGTCTTTCAAGAAACTAATTAGGTTATGAAGTTGATCGGACGAGTTTAAAATATCTTTAATATTTGGCTTAAGTTTATGTCGAGTTCTTTGAGTCACATACTGAGGACACTCAATAAGGATGTGTTTCACGCTCAAAACACTACAGCAAATTTGACAATTAGGCTTCGGTTCAGATTTCATTAAGTATTCGTGTGTGTATCGGGTATGTCCAATTCTCAACCTTCGAATGACTGCTTTTTCTTTTCTAGTCATAGTTGGGAGTTCAAATATATTGACAGTCTGCCGGATCTCGTGTAATGTGTTTTTGATTGTGTTCCAGTGGATTTGCCAAGATATATGTTGTTGCTGCTTAAACATCTGCTTCAAGTCACTAAAGATTTGAACATGTACTTTTGAGTGCTGACCATTTAGGGTAGAGGCTACTTTGGCGACGTGATCTGCTTTTTCATTACCGGGGATGCCGATATGGGATGGTACCCAGATGATAGTAACAACTACGCTTTGAGAGGCAAGTGTACTATATATGTTATGGATTTCATGAACTAAAGGATGTTGAACATATAAACTTTTTATGGAGAAGCGTGATGATAAGGAATCTGTGCATATTGCTTGGTTTTTACTATCGATTTCTAAGGATTTAAAAGCTTCTAATATCGCGTATAATTCACCAGTATATACGCTACATACATCTGGTAATAAAAATGATTTTATTGTCTTATCATCTGTGGTAACAGCACATCCAGTTCCTATTTCACTTTTGGAAGCATCTGTGTATAAAATTTTTTGGAATTGGTTCTTTTCTATGATTTCTTCAAAGTATTGTCTTATTAAAATGCTCGGAGTTTCGTGTTTGTTATAGGCCAACAAAGAAGTATTTAAATGTAGGATTGATCTGCTCCAAGGAGGGGTAGTTGGAATTGGATATGGAAGTGTTTTGGTAAGATCGATGGCATTTCTTAAGGTTGATTTCTGGATTTCAATAATTGATTGGATCGTTCTCGGTAAATCCGAGAGGGGCTTTGAATTTATTAGACGATAGACGGGGTTAGATGGATTTGCAGATACTGTAGCAAAGTAAGATTGTAGGAGATACTCTCGTCGAATCCAGAGGGGTGGCTCATTAGCCTCGCAATAAAGGCTCTCTACAGGACCAGATTTGAAGGCGCCTAAACAGAGACGAATGGAAGTATTATGCACAGAGTTGAGTAACTTTAAGTCAGACTTTGACGCAGACATGTAAATGAAACTACCGTAGTACAGTTTAGAGCGAATTAAGGCTCTATAGATATTAAGTAAAATGCTTTCGTCTGCACCCCAAGTATACTGTGACAGTGCCTTGATTATATTAAGCCTCTTCATTGCATTTCCTTTTAGTTTGTTAATATGCTCTTTCCAAGTTAGTCTACTATCAAAAGTTAAACCAAGTATTTTGTAGTGTGTTACAGTTTGCAATGGAATTTCGTTGAGATATACAATAGGATTTTGGTTACAAGGTCTTCTGCTAAATCGAATTAATTTTGATTTGGAAGGTGATAGTATTAATCCTGTGTTTTTAGCCCATTCGTTAAGTTGATTTACGGCGGTTTGCAATACTTTACATGTGGCGGTTGTATTTTTTCCTTGACAATATAGAATAAGATCATCCGCATACATTACATATTTGACTGGTAGGCAAACACTCGAACATATGTCATTTATTGCGAGAATAAACAAGGTTGTACTGAGTACGGAACCTTGTGGGACTCCATTATTTTGCGGGTATGTTGCAGATATTTCACCGTTTACTTTTACCTTGAAAGTCCTTTTTTTTTTAAAGTTTTGTATGAAGAAATAAATATTGCCTGTAATATTGTATTGAAGAAGCTTTTGAAGAATGGCTGGTCGTGAAATGCTATCGAAGGCTCCTTCTATATCAAAAGCACTAGCGATAACATCTTGTTTATTCGAAAAGGCGGTAGCTATTTGTGTTTGCAGTAACACTAAATTATCAAGTGTAGAACGGTGGCGTCTGAAACCAGATTGGGCTTCGTTAATTATAGCATATTTTTCTAGAAGCCAGGTTAATCTTGAGTTTATCATTTTCTCGAGAAGTTTGCATGACGAGCAGGTTAGTGAAATTGGCCTATATGATTTTGGCAGATTGGAAGGTTGATCAGGTTTTTTTATTGGTATGATGATTGATTCGCGCCATATGCGAGGAAATTTCTTAGTAAGCCATATTCTATTGTACAGATTTAGAAGTTTTGCAAGGCTGGAATTAGATAAATTTTTTAAAAATATGTATGGAATATTATCTGGCCCGGCAGTGGAGTTTTTACAAGACGCTAGAGCTACTGTTAATTCTTCTAGTGTAAAAGGAAGGTTGATAGCGGCTATATCATGTCTACTAATTTGAGGAGTGTGAGAAGTTAACGGATTTTGCTCATTTAAACTTTGGTTATGCTCGAGTTCATATCTAAATTTCAGTGCGAAACTTTCAGCCATAATATGCGAAATTGTTTGGTTATCTGTAATTACTTTTCCTTCCCGTGTAATTGCTGGGATTTTTGGTGAAGATTTCTGTCCTTTCATTTGTCTTATTTTTGTCCACACTTGTGTTGGAGAAGTATCACTGGTAAGAGTGGAAACAAAATTTTGCCAGGAATCTTTTTTACTTTTTTTAACAACATATTTAGCTTTAGCTTTTAGTCTTTTGAAGCAAATCAGGCTTTCTTGACTTCTCTTTCTTCGATATCTGTTAAGAGCAGATTTACATTCTTGCACTATTTGTTCGCATTCTGGATTCCACCATGGTACAGCCTTTTTAGAGGGGCATATTGTTATTTTCTGAACATGAGTTTCTGCAGCCATGATAATGCAATTATTAAAAAGAGTTATTGTCTCGTCTATATCTTCAGACCCTTGTACTAAGGATAGTAAGTTTTCGGCACTACTTTTGAAATGATTCCAGTCTGGTTTAGCAATATTCCACTTAGTGACGGGGCAATATTTTTTATGACTATTTGTTATGACTATCGGGAAATGATTACTATCGTATAGGCTGTCTAACGTATACCATGAGAGTGAATCAGCTAACTTGGGATCACATATACTTAAGTCAATAGAGGAGTAACTTCCTGATGCGATATTAAAATATGTGTTAGCTCCACTGTTCATCAAACAAGCATTATTGCAACTCAATACGGTTTCTATGATTTTTCCTCTTCCGAAAGTTTTCTTGGAGCCCCACATAGTATTATGGGCGTTAAAGTCTCCGACTAGTATAAATGGGCTAGGTAGTTGGCGGACTAAATCATCTAACTCGGTTTCAGAGAGGTTATAGTTAGGTGGAATATAAATACTGCATATAGTTATTTTATCTGGACACCAGATGGTTACTGCTATAGCCTCCAAATTAGTGGTTAGGATATGATGTAAAGAAAATAAATCGTTAGACACGAAAATAGAGGTTCCTCCACTTGCTCTAGTAAATGTTGTTCGAAGAAAATGGTAACCTTCAAAGTTTTTAAGCTCTCGTTTATGAGAGTGTTTAAAATTAGTTTCTTGAAAGCAAATGATATCGGCTTCTGTATTGTTGATTAACTGTTGTATGCGTTCTAAGCGAGGGTAAAACCCATCGCAATTCCACTGAACTAGCGTGAAAGTAATGGCTTTAGGTAGTTAAGGAAGAGTCTGAGAGATAATCGTTATCATTATTGGTTGATTGAGATGCTGTACTTTCCGTTTCTGTGTTGTCTATATTTAACTGTTTTTTAATTTTCTTAGAGACTCTTGTGAATCTATTTTTCGCTGTTCTGTCTTCAAGAGAGGGGTATATTTTTGTCATATCGTCAAGGAGTGCCTGGACATTTTGAGTGAACTCCTGTGCTTCGTGCAATGGGTTATCACTGCCGAATGTATTTTCTAGGAAGGCCAGAAAATTTTCAACAGGAAGGGAAAATGAGTCTGGATTTTCTTGAAAAAGATTTTGGATAGTGTGAATTGTGGAATTAGTTAATTTAGACTTATCGGGAGAGTCTTTCTTAGATCTCTTGGCTTTATGCTTAGTGGGAATAATTACATCTGGTGAGGGCATTTCATTGATTTTAGTGGGTGTATTTTTAGAAGTTTGTGTTTCTAAAGAGCTTGTATCACTGATGTCAGAACGACTTCGTTTCTGACTGGTGGATGGGGGAATAAAATCATTATTTGAGGTTATGGAAGTAATGGGAACATCGACTGTATTTATTTGTTGACTAAGATCTATATTATTTGTTGGGTTTGATAGTGTGTCATTATTTGATATTTGGGAAGTGGGGATGGGTTCAGTAGGAAACGATTGTTCATTTAGGGAGGGATTTCTAGGAGGATTTTGACAATTATTTGCTGTGTGATTTTGTTTAGAAAACATACCATTTTATCCGTAGAGAGGAATATTCTGTGAGAGTTGTTGTCAAAAGGGATTATTATTGAAGTTTGGAGCTCAAAGTTTTCTGTGGATGGAGTGACATATACTTGTCTTCTGAAACTCATAATATGGGTAAATACATCACCGGGGATTCCAGCTTTTAAATATGACACTGGTGACGCGAGTTGTAGACCAAGATCCTTGAGATGTTTCTCTATGATGTCGTGTGGAATTGATGGACAAGCGTTGGAGATTATAAGCCTTTTAGCTGGGGTTACTAATCTCCGTACTGGTAGTTCAACTGTATTTATTTTAATTGTAGGATGTTCAGTAATAATTTGATCAACAAGTTCAGAATTTGTTAGGTAGATACAGATTCTATTATTGGAAATTCTTGAGGCGAAGCAGATGTTTTTCGGATTAACAATATTACCTATGGCCTTGACATAGTCTAGTAGTACTAAATTTGGTTCTGCATGAATTAAAATAGCTTCGGTCTTCTTCGGATACCTAGGACGTGCTTTAGTCATTGCAGCGGTTGCATATGAATATGAACTAGTAAGATTACTTGAAGAATTGGGTATAGACATGGTGTTGCTAACAGTGGGGGAACATTGATTTAAATTGTTACTCATGTAGTCAAAAGTAACTCGAATTTGTTTATATTAACGCTTTGGTTGTCTGGAAATAAGTGACAACTTGGAATACATCACTGCAATACTGGTTGCCTAACCGTTTGGGGCCAGAGAGCAACCGTGGAAAACTATTGACAGTTTCACACTGAAAGTGTTTAAGTTGGAAGATTATTACGTAAAGAAGGTCTTACTGACTGAAGCTACAGCTTGTTCTTGATAATCAACACTTAACACAATTGTTATTAGTCACTGTTTGAGCGAAAAATAGTTTTAATAACTAGTATTTACAGTAATAATTACAAATTACGGCACCAATTTACAGATCGATACAAACACGTTCTGACGTTAGTTTGACCAAAAAATTTTTTAAATTGTACTTTAAAACCAAATTTTTTCAAAAATAAGCACTTTGAATCGATGAAACTTACAGATCATATAAACACAACATAAGTAAAGTAACTTGTGAAGCGGTAACGATTAATTTCATTTAAGTGCTAATTGGGGGGTGATCGTCCTGATGTTTTTTTGCCAAAACAAAAGGGACCAACTTTATTTTGAGCGTAACTTGCTTACATTTCATGCTCGATTTTTTTTTTATAAAAACAGAAATAAAGCTTTTTTTAAACACTTTAAAAAAGTTGTAATTTGTTTTCCACAAGAATGCTTCATTATTTGGATATTTCACATTGAATTATTCTATTTGGAATTTTTCGAATATGAACCTATTTTTCATTAGCTACAACTCTGCTTTTGCTAGGTATAGAGACCTAATATATACACCGTTTTTTCACTTTTTTGTTGGCTATAGTTTTGCTAAGAATATTTTTTTCGACAAAATGTTTAAGTTTTGATTTATTTGCGAATAACTCGAAAAGTATTGATTTATTGAAAAAACTCTATAGAACAAAAGTTGCTTAAAATTAGTCAGTTTATCCATTTCGGGACATATCTTGGACATATATTTTTTCACCCCCGAGATGGGGTGAAACTAACCCCCAGGGCAAAGCACACATCGGCACCATATCACTTTTTTTTCTTTGACATGCGTTCTTATATAGCTATGCGTATGCTAAATTTCATATCAATCCAAGCGGTTCTTTAAGATTTACAGCAAAAACCGTGAAAGAATGATGTATATTATTGATGATTACATTATATCCTATCGTGTTGCCTATGTCTTTGCACATTATCTCCCAGTTTTTGTTCTTCTCGAGCTTTATTTGCTTGAGTTTTGTCTGAGGATAATATATTCTTCTCGTGTTCGTGAGGTTCAGTCGTTTAGTCATTTATGAAACTTAATCTTTTTTCCTTTTAATCATTTCTTCTAATTCGTTATTGTATTTCTACAAATACCTATTTATGCTTCTGCTGTTCAATACCTGGTATCTATGTATTTCGTTTGCCACTTTTTTCATTTTTTCCTTTAAGTATTGATAAATTTCTGTTGGGCTTCATTTTTCATCTGTATCATATCAGCCTATTATATTATAGTATTCGAATATTAAATTGTTATAAAATAAAGCGAGAGAATATTCAGTTTAAAAAATGAGAAAAAATTGTGTTTGAAAATAGTGATCGCACTATAGATCACATTGATAGGTAGATATCAAAGTTATTATTTTTAAAAATGATACTACACTAGAAAAAAACTTGACATGTCATTTACATTTTTAATACCTTGAAAACTTAATCCTCCTCTTCTATCTTTTCTCCTTAGTAAGGATGTAGTGACGTCATATAATTTGTTTGACTTTTTCTGTCCAATTATCCCTCTATTTTCTTCGGAGAATGAGTAACCGGTCATGTTCTTTATTTGGCATGACTATCGTACTGGGGATCTTCCTCTGGATTTTATTCCCGCTTCGTTGCCTTCAACTATCATCCGTTCCATGCTTTCTCTTTCTAGTTATATGACCAAACCTAACGCATGACCGCTTTAAATATTACCATTTTCCCCAATAACAGTGTATATATTTCGAAAACTAGTAACTTTAGGCGCATAAAACCTTATACTTACTCTTCATATTTTTTAAAAACATATACAGGAAAGAACACATTAGGCAGTTAGTATTGACATGTAATAAGAATCTTAATCTAATGAGAACATTGTCAAACAGATATTGGGGCTCTGATCGCTCCACCCTGCTAACTATTTACATTACAGAATGTTAATAAGATCATAACTAGATTACGGATCAATTGCCTACGCCTCTAACAGCTAGAGTCTGTACACAATACAGCTCTTAGACTATCTCTTGGTGCATTCCGAACATCATCTGTAGAGAGTTTATATAGTGAAAGTGGAGAGCCTTCCTTATATCATCGACGAATTTCCTTAACTCTGTCACATGCAACGTCAATAGCTTCAAACGTAAACAAACCTCTTTTCAATAACACATTCACTAATAAACATATAAATCTCTTTACCAATAGTACTAAACACAAACCTTACTACGAGCAAGTACGGTGTTACCTGAGATGTCTCGATGTCGAATTCCCAGATATTCTTCCAATCAATGTTAAAAACCCCACATTGGTTAATTAATACTCCCAATATAAATACTGCACTAACCGAATTTGACAAACATACTAATAGTCATGCAGAGATCCGCAGCACCATCTAGATTTAGTTCGCAAAGAGAATTATGAGTATTGTTACAAAATCTTTACAGACGCATCAAAGTGTGAGAGAGGAGTAGGTGCTGCCTTCGTTACCCCAAGCAATACATATCAATTTTGTGTCCCATCCTACTTCTCGATTTTCTCCGCTGACCTCTATGCAGTGCTCAAAGCTATCATACATATCAATTCTAATGACATTTCTAATTCAGTTATCTTAAGTGACTCACTAAACGCCCTTCAAACCCTTAAACAGATCTATCCCAAAGGTCATACTGAGAAACACATTAAATTTGAACTAATGCAGGCTCAAGAAAACGCTAGACGAATCAGATTTATATGGATACCATCCCACATTGGCATTGCAGGCAACGAAAAAGCTGACCAGTGCGCGAGTGAAATTGCCGTATGTGCCGATATAGAAAAAGATGAGTGTCGAAATACCGCGAGTGATATAAAAGCTTACTTTAAGAATCGTGTTTTGATCAAGTGGAAAAACGAATGGCAATCGCCTCAAACGTCACTGAGACTAATTAAAAATGTCATTACAGCCTGGGAACCGTCAACTAGTAGCAAAAGAGAACAGTTAGTGATTACTCGATGTAGATTTGTTCACACGAGACTTACTCACTCATATTTATTGTCTAAAAGCGATCCACTTGTATGTGAAATATGTAATCTACAAATTACTCTTAATAGTCTGGGCTGATTATCGGAGAATAGGCCATTTTTGGGAAAAGTTATTTACCAGCAATTTTATTGCTGAAATCGAATCTTATGATTGTATATATTAATAATATAGGTATGCAAAGTCCGCAGATAGTGTGTTACTTTTTTTATAAACAAAATGGCGCCCGAAAATCGTGTTTTCTTCAATTTTTGCTTTATAACTCCAAAGATTTTAACTTTACACCAAAAACACTCAAATAAAAATTCACCACAATTAAATTCTGCTTAAAGACGTGTTTTTTCCGATTTACTTCGACGAAAACTTTCCCCGGAAAAAGCGGGTATTTCCAACAATATCTTTAATTTTCAACTAAACTTTTAGGTAAGTAATTGTCAATCAATAATTAAATAACTTGGTAATATAAAAGCACTTTTTGTATAGATTATAATTCCAGAAGCCGATGGAAATTCAATAAACAGTTTAGCAACAATTGAATTGTTGATTAAAAATTTACGGTCGCTATAATAACGACAATAATTATGATGCATAAGAATAATTATGATTTTTTCATAAAAAGACACTATACCTATCTAATGTACTTTACAGAATTGAAATTGGACTATTTAAGCGGCCTCAGGAATATTTTAAAATTATAAACAATTTTTTGGCTTATAAACAAATAGAATATCTCGGGAAATATTAAACTAAATTAAATTGCAAAAACGCTATTCGAAAAAAAAAACGGCAGGACGCTTCTTTTAAAAGAAAAAACGTTTAATTTCGACGAGTGGTTCCTGAGATACAACCGGTGAAATTTGACCAGAATTTACGGCAAAGATATAAACAATAGGATCATAATTTTCAAACTATCACCTTTTTATTTTTGTCCTCTTTCTCGACAGCAATTTTCATATCCTTAAAATACTCATAACATATATTATTATAATAAAAACTATCGATAATACGTGTGAAAATTGCCAAAAGTAGCAAAATTCCAATCAAAAATTAGGTTGGAGAAAATGTAACCCTCAAAGTTCAAAATCGGTATACGTAAAAAAATGCATTTTCTCGGCTTCCCATGGAGCAATTTCCTTCATTCTTTTCTTGTTCCCAAGTAACTCGAGGAGAGCCATCGAACTAATGCATTACTAAATGTCAGACTTGCTTTTGTTTTGTTATAATAAATTAATTTATTTATTATAACACAAAATTTTAATTTGTTTAAATAAAAATTGTTTAAATAATTATACAGCTTTCAAATGAGAATATTTATGTTTTTAACTTTAATAGGTACACTTATAGTAAGTTTATCTAAAAAAAGCCTACAACTGGAAAAAATATGTAGTTTCCTGTTCTTATAAATAAATTAATCTATTATAACAAAACAAAAGCAAGTTTGACATTTAATAATGAGTTAGTTCGATGGCTCTACTCGAGTTATTAGGGAACAAAAAAAGAATGAAGGAAATTGCTCCATGGGAAGCCGAGAAATGTATTTTTTTAACATATACTGATTTTGAACTTTGAGGGTTACATTTTCTCCAACCTAATTTTTGATTGGAATTTTGCTATTTTTGGCAATTTTCACACGTATTATCGATAGTTTTTATTATAATAATATATGTTATAAGTACTTTAAAGATATGAAAATTTTTGTGGAGGACAAAAATAAAAAGGTGATGGTTTGAAAATTATGATCCTACTGTTTATATCTTCGCCGTAAATTCCGGTCAACTTTCACCGGTTGTATCTCAGGAACCACTCGTCGTAATTAAACGTTTTTTCTTTTAAAAGAAGCGTCCTGTCGCTGTTTTTCGTATACCGTTTTCACAATTTAATTTAGTGTAATATTTCCCGAGATATTCTATTTGTTTATAAGCCAAAAAATTGTTTATAATTTTAAAATATTTCTGAGGCCGCTTAAATAGTCCAATTTCAATTCTGTAAAGTACATTAGATAGGTATAGTGTCTTTTTATGAAAAAATCATAGTTATTCTTATGCATCATAATTATTGTCGTTATTATAGCGACCGTAAATTTTTAATTAACAATTCAATTGTTATTTCTGTTCATTCAATTTTCATCGGCTTCTGGAATTATAATCTATACGAAAAGGGCTTTTACATTACTAAGTTATTTAATTATTGATTAACAATTACTTATCTAAAATTTTAGTTGAAAATTAAAGATTTTGTTGGAAAAACCCGCTTTTTCCGGGGAAAGTTTTCGTCGAAGTGAATCGGGAAAAACACGTCTCTATATAGAATTTAATTGAGGTGAATTTTTATTTGGGTGTTTTTGGTGTAACGTTAAAATCTTTGGAGTTATAGAGCAAAAATTGAAAAAAACACGATTTTCGGGCGCCATTTTGTTTATAAAAAAGTAGCACACTATCTGCGGACTTTGCATACCTGTATTATTAATACATACAATAATAAGATTCGATTTCAGCAATAAAATTGCTGGTAAATAACTTTTCCTTGTATTTTGCTAATTAGCCCAGAGTATAATTATTTGTTAACTGTATGCCCCCGTTTTGCCAATTATCGCGTCATGTTCAACTTACCTATCTGTATAAGTAATTTATTGGGCACTAATTGTTCAACGGACAATATTATAAAATTTCTAAAATCCACAGGAATATTTTATAGACTTTAGCATTGTATTCTGTAGCCGCCGCTAATCACCATCAAGGTGGATGCGGCTGTACTTTCTAAATAAATAAAAAAAAACCTATACAAAAATGGTTTAATATAGCTACAAGATGTTCTAATTAAAAAAATACACAACTTTGTATTATTCCCTTTTTTACTGACCCTGTATAATGGAAAATCATTTTAAATTATAGATGTCTTCAATATATATGATTTGTTAGAAATATTTTTTTTTGTATAAGATACAATGGAAATATGTATAATTGTATAATATATGAAATATTATTTCATAGTTTACCCTAACCAAAGAAAGCCAGATGTTTGGCGTATCCTGTATAGAACCTTCTAGATTTATCTACTTTATTAATATAATTACAATTCGCAAAGTAACATCTACGATATCTAAAAATCTTGACATATGGAACGTCGGCCTTTTTTTGCCTAGGTAATCCATCAATTCTGATAAAATATGTTCAAAAATGAATATTAATCATCCTCGTCTGCCTGCTTTCAGCGATGTCTGCTACTACTAATACGTCAATTCGAGACGAGGATCCGGATCAGACCCATCCCTTCTGTTTTATATATGATTAGGCCAATAAATGAACGTGAAATACGGCGATACACTGAAAATTTGTCTTCTTCTTCTTCTTCCTACGGTGACTTATCCGGGCACGCGCCAACTCGCAACTTTTAATAACAAACATTTTCAAATCAAAATGTACACCGGCCAATTCGTAACTTTTCTACTACCTGACCCTGCCAACTTGAAACTGTCTACAGGTGAATTCGAAACCATTGATTAAATCATTTGCAATTTTTGTCGGATATTTTTCATTACAAAATAGGTCTTTTGGATGAAAGTTGAAAGTTTTACAATACTTTGGGCTAATTAGCAAAATACAATGAAAAGTTATTTATCAGCAATTTTACTGCTGGAATCGAATCTTATGTATATATTAATAATATGGGTATGCAAAGTCCGCAGATAGTGCGCTACTTTTTTTATAAACAAAATGGCGCCCGAACATCGTGTTTTTTTTTTCAATTTTTGGTCTATAACTCCAAAGATTTTAACTTTACACAAAAAACACCCAAATAAAAATTCACCGTAATTAAATTCTGCATAGAGACGTGTTTTTCCCGATTTCCTTCGACGAAAATTTTACCCGGAAAATGCGGGTTTTTCCAACAAATCTTTAATTTTCAACTAAAATTTTAGATAAGTAATTGTTTATCAATAATTAAATAACTTGGTAATATAAAAGCTCTGTTCGTATAGATTATAATTCCAGAAGCCGATGGAAATTAATGAACAGTTTAGCAACAATTGAATTGTTAATTAAAAATTTACGGTCGCTATAATAACCACAATAATTAAGATACAAAAGAATAACTATGATTTTTGTATAAAACGACACTGCACCTATCTAATGTACTTTACAAAATTGAAGTTGGATTATTACAGCGGCCTCAGAAATACTTTGAAATTATAAACAATTTTTTGGCTAAAAAACAAATAGAATATCTCGGGAAATATTAAATTAAATTAAATTATGAAGAGGGTTTTACAAAAAAAAAGCGGCAAGACGCTTCTTTTAAAATAAAAAACGTTTAATTATCTTGAGTAGTTCCTGAGATACAACCGGTCAAAGTTGACCGGCATTTACGGCAAAGATATAAATAATAGGATCATAATTTTTGAACCGTCACCTTTTCAATTCTGTCCTCTTTCTCCACACCAATTTCCATATCTTTAAAATACTCATAACATATAAACTCCTGGACAAAATAAACGCACCACTTTAATTAATCTAAATATTTACAATATGAACACAAAATAAAACTAACTTACATTGAAATAATAATAAACACCTACAAATAAGTCCAACATGACTTTATCATGACCTTAATTTGCCTTATTGTCTCTTTAAAAATTTGTTTTTGCCGGAAATGCGTAAATAAGCTAGCATAACTCCAAATTGCAAAAAGAAAAAAATCAGTAAAATAATACAATAAAATGCATCTGGGTCAACACTAATACCGTGTAGGCCTTCCTCTACTTCTTATGACTGCATTTATGTGTCGAGGCATGCTTGAAATCAAATGTTCAACAAAATCTTGCGGAATATTCTCCCATTCTTCAATAACGGCCTCAATGAGTTGGTTGTGATTGGCAATAGGCTACGACTTCGAATCTTTTTTTTTTGAGAGTCTCATAGATGTTCTATAGGATTCATGTCCGGACTGTTAGGTGGTCACTGTAATAATGGAATATCAACATCATTTAGGTAGCCAATAACCTGTCGAGCCACATGAGGACGAGCGTTGTGTTGCATGAATAAAAAATTAGGTCCAAGAAACGGAGCAAAAGGCATTACATGTTCGACAATAATGTTGTCTAAGTAATAATGGGCATTCATAGACCTCGTACGTATGAGAACCAACTCCGTACGAGCTTTAAAACAAATTCCCCCGCAAAATATTTTAGAGCCACCACCAAAAGGTACTTTAGGAGAGATATTGCAGCTGGCAAACCTTTCTCCTCGCCTTCGCCAGACACGCTCACGACCATCTGGAGCTTTTAGGCTTACTCTAGTCTCATCGGAGAAAAGAACTCGTTTTCAATCATCAATGGTCCAATTTTGATGCAATCTTGCAAAATTCAATCTCTGAACCCTGTGTTTTCTGGTAAGCAAGGGTGTTTTGGCCGGTTTCCTGTTGCTCAATTCTGCTTCATGTAAACTTCTTCTAACTGTTCGAGACGATATCGCGACATTTCGAACATCTGCTAGTTAATTTTTTAGCAAATTGGTATTGACTCTCCTATCTCTGAGAGCACGTTGTCTCAAAAAACGATCATTAATTTGATTAGTGCAACGTTTTCGCCCTTGCCCTGGTCTTCGATGGTACGACCCTGTTTCATTATATCGCCTCACCTTGCGACTGATGCTGGAATGATGTCTTCCTGCAACAAACCTGCAACGTATCGCATTGAATATCCTTGATCTAGGAGAATCGATGCTCGCACTGCCTCCTCCATTGACCAATTTCTTTGGCAGTTCATTTTTTTATTTGATTTTTATGCAAATGAACTTCCAAACATGCATGTGATGAAAAATATCACAATAAAAAGCTTGTTTCTCACAAGCACTTTGCTTTAATCGGCACTTTTTAGGTAAAGTTTAACTCACTTTTAGTCTAAAACCAAGTTTAATACAAATTATTGTTTAAACAAGACTATTATTAGGGTACATCATAACAACTGTCACTGTCAAACAAGGTCCATAGGCAACTTGTCGTACAGTAAATTATCAATAAATAAAGATTATTGAGAAAAATATGAGTGGTGCGTTAATTTTGTCCAGGAGTTTATTTTTATAATAAAAACTATCGATATTACGAGTGAAAATTGCCAAAAATAGCAAAACTCCAATCAAAAATTAGGTTAGAGAAAATGTAATCTCAAAGTTCAAAATCGGTATACGTTAAAAAAATGCATTTTCTCGGCTTCCCATGGAGCAATTTTCTTCATTCTTTTTTTGTTCCCAAGTAACTCGAGTAGAGCCATCGAACTAATGCATTATTAAATGTCAAACTTGCTTCTGTTTTGTTATAATAGATTAATTTATTAAAAAAATAAAATAAAAATTTTATTTTTAATTCAGTTGCAATGCGAAGGCAAAATAATCTTACTTTTCAATTAGAATACGGAGCGCAGTTCAGTCCCTTGAATCGCGATTTTCGGCTCTTATTGGAGCCTCATTGGAAAGAACGTAGGGCTTGTTCTCCATATCTATCGATTAATTTATTTATAAGAAAAGAAAACTGCATATTTTTTCCAGTTGAAGACTTTTTTTAGATAAACTTACTACAAGTGTACCTTTTAACGTTAAAAATACAAATATTCTCATTTGAAAGCTGTATAATTATTTAAACAATCTTTATTTAAACAAATTAAAAATTTTTGTTGTAATAAATATATTAATTTATTATAACAAAACAAAAGCAACTTTGACATTTAATAATGCGTTAGTTACATGGCTCTACTCGAGTTACTTGGGAACAAAAAATTGAGAGAATTGAATTCATCGAGAATGAAGAAAATTGTTCCATGGGAAGCCGAGAAAATGCATTTTTTTAACGTCTACCTATTTTGAACTTTGAGATTACATTTTCTCCAACCTAATTTTTGATTGGAATTTTGCTATTTTTGTCAATTTTCACTCGTAATATAACTCCAAAGATTTTAACTTTACACCAAAAACACCTAAATAAAAATTCACCGCAATTAAATTCTGCATAGAGACTTGTTTTCCCCGATTCACTTCGACGAAAACTTTCCCCGGAAAAAGCGGAGTTTGCCAACAAAATCTTTAATTTTCAACAAAAATTTTAGAGAAGTAATTGTTAATCAATAATTAAATAACTTGGTAATGCAAAAGCCCTTTTCGTATAGATTATAATTTCAGAAGCCGATGGAAATTGAATGAACAGTTTAGCAACAATTGAATTGTTAATTAAAAATTTACGGTCGCTATAATAACGACAATAATAATGATGCATAAGAAGAGCTATAATTTTTTCATAAAAAGACACTACAAATATCTAATGTACTTTACAGAATTTAAATTTTTTGGCTTATAAACAAATAGAATATCTCGGTAAGTATTAAACTAAATTAAATCGTGAAAACGGTATTCGAAAAACAGCGGCAGGACGATTGTTTTAAAAGAAAAAACGTTTAATTGTGACGAGTGGTTCCTGAGATACAACCGGTCAAAGTTGACCGGAATTTACGGCAATGATATATACAATAGGATCATAATTTTCAAACCATCACCTTTTTGTTTTTGTCCTCTTTGTCCACACCAATTTTCATATCTTTAAAATACTCATAATATATATTATTATAATAAAAACTATCAATAATACGTGTGGAAATTGCCAAAATAGCAAAATTCCAATCAAAAATTATGTTGGAAAAAGTGTAACCCTCAAAGTTCAAAATCGGTATACGTTAAAAAAATGCATTTTCTCGGCTTTCCATGGAGAAATTTCCTTCATTCTTTTTTTGTTTCCTAATAACTCGAGGAGAGCCATCGAACTAACGCATTATTAAATGTCAAACTTGCTTTTGTTTTGTTATAACAGATTAATTTATTTATAAGAACAGAAAACGACATATTTTTTCCAGTTGTAGGCTTTTTTTAGATAAACTTACTACAAGTGTACCTTTTAAAGTTAAAAACATAAATATTTTCATTTGAAAGTTGTATAATTATTTAAACAATTTTTATTTAAATAAGTTAAAATTTTGTGTTATAATAAATAAATTAATTTATTATAACAAAACAAAAGCAAGTTTGACATTTAATGATGCATTAGTTCGATGGCTCTACTCGAGTTACCTGGGAACAAAAAAAGAATGAAGGATTGCTCAATGGAAAGCCGAGAAAATGCATTTTTTTAACGTATACCGATTTTGAACTTTGAGGGTTACATCTTCTCCAACCTAATTTTTGATTGGAATTTTGCTTTTTTTTGGCAATTTTCACACGTTTTTTCGATAGTTTTTATTATAATAATATATGTTATGAGTACTTTAAGGATATGAAAATTGGTGTGGAGAAAGAGGATAAAAATAAAAAGGTGATGGTTTAAAAATTATGATCCTATTGTTTATATCTTTGCCGTAAATTCCGGTCAAATTTGACCGGTTGTATCTCAGGAACTACTCATCATAATTAAACGTTTTTTATTTTAAAAGAAGAGTTTTGCCGCTGTCTTTCAAATACCGCTTTTACGATTTAATTTGGTTTAATATTTCCCGAAAAATTCTATTTGTTTACAAGCCAAAAAATTGTTTATAATTTTAAAATATTGCTGAGGCCGTCTAAATTGTCCAATTTCAATTATGTAAAGTACATTAGATAGGTATAGTGTCTTTTTATGAAAAAATTATAGCCATTCTTGTGCATCGTAATAATTGTTGTTATTATAGCGACCGTAAATTTTTAATTAACAATTCAATTGTTGCTAAACAGTTCATTCAGTTTCTATCGGCTTCTGGAATTATAATCTATATGAAAAGGGCTTTTGCATTACCAAGTTATTTAATTATTGATTAACAATTACTTATCTAAAACTTTAGTTGAAAATTAAAGATTTTGTTGGAAAAACCCGCTTTTTCCGGGGAAAGTTTTCGTCAAAGTAAATCGGAAAAAACACGTCCTATGCAGAATTTAATTGCGTTGAATTTTTATTTGAGTGTTTTTGGTGTAAAGTTAAAATCTTTGGGGTTATAGAGCAAAAATTGAAAAAAACACGATTTTCGGGCGCCATTTTATTTATAAAAAAAGTAGCACACTATCTGCGGACTTTGCATACCTATATTATTAATATATACAATCATAAGAATCGATTCGAGCAATAAAATTGCTGGTAAATAACTTTTCCCAAAAATGGCCTATTCTCCGATAATCAGCCCAGACTATAATATCACCATTAAAATTCAGTAGGATTTATTCGTTTTTGCACATATATATTTTTATATATGGTGTAATTTAACAAAATGAACCGATATTGGCCACTAACGAAATTTTCGTAAAAAGTGGATTTATTCGGTTTTGCTTGAAACCTCCTCAATAATGAAGTAGAAGGTAAGAGGAATTTAAATCCAAGTTTCAAGCGATTCCGTCATGACTAGGAAAATTACATTCCGAAACTGTCATTTACCGGGCTACATCCCTTCTGTTCTATACATGATGTCACGGCGCTCAGGATGTAGCACGTTTTTTCATATTATTTGTAAAATATGGCGACATGTATACGCAAAACCGAGTTGTTGGGGCTCGTTTTGTTTCGCTATCAAGATGGAAAATAATTCCTTGTACACCGCATAGGATAGACAATAGGGCAACATCCCTAAACTATATAGGGAGATGTAACAAAAAGGTCATTCTTATATAAAGTCGTCTGTGATCTCGTTTCGTCTGGTCTTAAATGTTGTAGTAAACGAAGACTCGTCTCCAATATTGAATAAAAGTACAGTATGCGGCAAAATAAACAGTACTGAAATGAATATTAAAATGTTTATGATTATTTATGTATCAATAATATATGATATAGCCTTGCAAACATCATTTACGACGACGCACGTTCCCAGTGGCGGATCTACGGGGAGGGAAAATGAGGAAATGTCCACCCTAACAAGGTCCAAAATTAAAGAAAAAAAAGTGTTCAAACATAAAAATATATTAGCTCACATGAAACCGAAACCACAGAAAGACAAATTCAACCCAATAAACACGATAGTTAGGAAAATTAAGGGAACTTAATGCCTATAAGTTATTATTTATGTCTTTTATGTAATCTGATTTTATCTTTTTTATGTCTTTGGTTGGTTTTTTATTGGAAGTTCCCCCCTAAAGCAAATTTCCCCATTCCAAAGAAAATTTCTAGATCCGCCACTGCCTCTGGCATGAAAAAAATCTTTAATTTTAGTCCTCAATCCGAAATGGCAGCGGTGACCCCTTCAGCATTCCCCATATGTACGCATATGATGGCGTTAGTTCTGGTGAGTGGCAGTTCCAAAAATGATCTCACAGTATTCGAAGAGACTCTCTGGCAGTGTGACAGGTTATTTTCGTGACCTTTTCCGTATGGCCGAAAATAGTACTCCATTATAAATTTTTTTTCTGTAAAACTGAAAGCCATCTTGAGGTATCTAACATTAACATGATATTGACAAACGTTATAACAACGTTCAGAAATCACTCAATACGTATTGGCACATGACACATACAAATTTGAGGCATACGAATTTCAGTACTGTTTATTTTGCCGCCTACCGTATATCAGACAAACTCAGAATAATAGGAAAAATATTTGAATACGAAAAAGTACAGAACACAGCATCTATGAGATATAAAATAATTTAATGCAGATCGAAATATGTAAGTACGGGAGTCAGTTTATTTCAGATCTTGACTAACTGAAAATTCTTTCGCAGTTTGACCTTACCAAGCAACTTCATTCCCGAGAAATCAAATGTAGGATAGAGAAAGTCAGATCTGCATTTCAAAAGATGGCTACGCCATTCAAATGCCATGATTTATCAATACCTGTAAAAATCAGATTGTTACGATTATGTCAGATAAGTTTCCTATACTGTTGTACAGAGTTGAATCATGGACTCTAGTCCTGAAGGTATCTTATACCGACCACGTTACTAATCATTGCGTTTTTTAAGAACACAAAAAAGAGCTATCAACCACAATAAAAATAGCCAAATCGAATGCCTTATTTACATCATGAGGAACAGCCAGATATATGGACGGCTGTAACTAATTTTACAGGGAAAAGTAGAAGGCAAACAGAGACCTGGCTGAATACTCTACATACATTGTTCAACACAACAAACACAAATATTTTCAGAGCAGCAGTGTGCAAAGGACAGATTGCCATGATGGTCGCCAATATTTGAAACGGATAAGCATTACAAGAAGGAGAAGAAACAACTTCACATGTTGTGTTACTTAGGGTCATTTTGATCCTTGGATCGGCCTCTATTCCCCTATGCAGCCGAGCCAGCTGAGGAAGTTGCCTTTGAGGAGCTCAGATTTACAGACCATGCTGATTGTGACAGACATGGGAGCCCGGTGTACTTAGGGTCATTTTGATCCTTGGATCGGCCTCTATTCCTCTATGCAGCCGAGCCAGCTGAGGAGCTCAGATTTGCAGACTATGCTGATTGTGACAGACATGGGAGCCCGGTGCAGCCTGGGCCCCAGAAATGCCGAAGACCAGGTTCTTATGAACCTGGTTCGTACACCGAGAAAAAAAATTCTTGACATAAAGAAACTTTATTTATATTTGAGAAAGATCGATTTGGCATATTGCCTAAGAAATATATCTTTGTATGTAATATAATATATTATAATTTTATAAAATATTTCAAAAAAATTTTACTATAGCCAAAGAAATATATATTATCTTAAACATGATTGAACTATCACTTTCTGGCAAACTTCAAACCCATTTATCAGAAAGAAATTACACTTGATGTTAATTGATTATATTTTCTTCACATTACAAAACTATTCTTTCTGAGCAATAATATTTCTTAGTAAGGAATATTATTACCTTATCTTACTATTAATAATTAATGTATTTAATGTTAAGAAATATATTTCGCAGATATAATTGTATATTTATAATTAAGTAATTATTTCTTGAAAATAAAGTGATATTACATACGGCGAAATAAATCATTGTGTTAATATATAAGGTAAAATCATTATTTATTAATAAAAAAAAGATATAAAACGATATTATTACATACAAATATTTTCTCCACTCTTAAACCACTGGCTTCTACACAACAATAAAAGGATGGAGAGGCAAATCCAACTTCTTCAATTTTTCCTTTTTTGTTAATAATTAGCACTTTGTATATCAGCAATTCACTAAAACAAAATCGTTATGTAGAAAGAGTAAACTTTTTTTAATAATTTTTTTTTATAAAGATATAGATATGTATTTTGACAAATTTAGGAAATAAAAAAAATTACACGACACCTCATAAGAACTGTTAATACTAATAATAATTAATCATGTTTAGTTCAAACATGGCATTATTTAACCTACACATCTTTGTTTATTTTTTTCTTTTTGTTAATGAAATATTAATTATTTATCTGTATAATATTAAGTCACCCAATAAACATTATTTAGCTAAAACAAGAGGGAAAATACAACCAATGTAAAACATTGAAGCAGACATAATATGTAACTTTCTTTATTTTTATACTCTAAAAGAGACAGCATACCTAATCATTAAGAAATTTTATTACGGGAAAGTATTATTAGTTTACATCTTAAGTCATTTAATACATATTAACTAATTCACGGTTTTCAGCAATAAAATTTCTTAATCATTAAAATATCTCTTTTAGGCTAACTGATTTCTTTATCACAAAGAAATGAACAGAAAACATTCTCAGCGTTGCACCCACCATGTTTGATGTAGCGTTGTATTGTATATTTTTATAGAAGACGATACATTTAAGAAACCTATTATAGTTGATACATAAGTATATACACATTTTTAAAAAGGCACTTACATGTATAAAGTTCTACCATTTCTGGAAGGCCCCGCAGTTGGTTAATAGCTCCTTTCTTAATATTGATCTGAAGCTATATATTATATCATTCTGTCCCAGCTTTAAATTGTGGCTTATTTCCCAGTTAGAATAATAAGCTCGTTTCTTTCAGAGTTGTCCATCATTATACCTAAAAAGCATATTATACTGTTAGGTATGTTTCTTTTATAACCATTCGGATACGCAACAATATTATTATTACATCTTAAATTACTCAATTTACTTTTATTTAATATCTATATTATGTACGTACCTTCAAAATATCCGTTAATTTTTAAAGGCCACTAACAAATTCAAAATCCATCTTTATGAACATGAACTAATATCACGCCATCTTGACAAACACTGACGATTAAATCATAAAATAGTTAATCTGCGCAATTCTTTTGTGGAAGAAAATCTCTTTGCAAGTTAATGATAATACATTAACATGAAACATTTCGGCTTAATGATAAGATAAAGTTTTTATTTTATAATCACAGTTACTACAGAGGGTATTTCTGAAGAATTATTTCTTGTGGTTTAAAATATTTATTTGATTGCAAGAAAATTTTTTGATCACAAATATAAATATGATTAACTTAACATTATATTTCTTATACTGCAAAATATTTGTAGTTTTCTATTTAAGAAACAAAAGCTTTAGGATAAGAAAATTAAATGTAGCCATTAATGCATTTCTTAGTATTGAAGAAATTATCTGTAAGAAATTATTGGATTGTGTTTAAAAAACTCGTTTCTTTATATTATGTGAACCGGTATGTTTAAGTTAATATGATATGTTACACTGGCGAAGCGTCCATGTAACCACTGTCACCATTGGTAACAGTTAAAAATCTTGCAAATAAATATTTTATGACGATAAATAATTCTAGTTAACAATATTTTTACCAATAGAAATATATTATTATATTATGTGGTAATAGTACCTAACTCAGCAAATAGCCAATTACTCGTAGACACGAAAATATTGGCGAGTTTATGTGACTGAGTTGCACTTTATTATACTCCGTTACCAGACTCATTTCTGGTTACAATGGTTATATAACCACGCTGGCGCTCGGGACCGGCTAGTGACTGAAAATTTTGAAGAAGCGACGGCATAAGCGCGCTGTGTATCAGTAGCGCTGTTATCAGATTTAAAATTGGTGACAGTACCTATAAAAAGTGTGCGTGCAGTTAACCATGGATGAGTGTCGCTTCTTAATCGATCAACTACTTGAAAAGTAATTCTCCTTGTATAATTTTGAAAAAAAAAAATGAGATTAAAAATGAAAGACCTATTTTAAACAATTTAAAAAAGGAATCAACAAAAGTAGTTCGATATTTTAAATTTAGTTGGTACAGTGAAAATCCTTGGTTATACACATAGTTTCAAAAGTTATGCATCACCCCTCGTATTCACGATGTTTACGCTTTTATAAATCCGTATCTTTATCACATATTTAATGGGTCTTTTTTATAAAAAATATACCATTTTTGGTTTTTTACTTTATTTGATTATCCATTTAATTGACTTGGTTTTACCAAGGTTTGAAAAATTTATTTTGGTGAAATTTTTGAAAACGCGATTAAAAATGAAACGTACTTTAATTTCTGAGTTGGACCGTATAAGAATTATCGATTTAGTTAAATAAGGCTATTCACAGCGGTTCGTGGAGGAAAGAGTGGGTGTTTCTCAGAGTGATGTCTCACGGATATGAAATAGGTTTCTGGAGACAAACTAGATACGGAATAGAGCTCGGTCTGGTAGACCCCGAGTTACCAATGATCGACAGCATAGATATATCAGAATTTCCATCCGTAGAAATTCTTCTATGTCTGTACCAGCCCTCCAAAGAGAATTCAGGCATGCTATAGGAGTCAGAGTATCGTTGTCTACAATAAGAAGAAGAATTTTAGACTCAGGTTTGAGGAGTAGTCGACCAATAAGAGTTCCTCAGCTACAACCTAGACATGTTTTGGACCGCCTCCAGTGGGCTCAAGAACACATAGAGCCCCCCAACTGTTTTGGAATTTTGTGCTTTTTTCAGACGAGACTAGAATCTGTTTAAATAGTGATAACCGGCGAATTTGTGTGTGGCGAGAGACAACAAGAGCTGCACAACTAGCCATACACGAACTCGCTGGTTATCACTATTTAAACAGATTCTGGTCTCGTTTGAAAAAAGCACAAAATTCCAAAGGAGTTGGGGAGCTCTATGTGTTCTTGAGCCCACTGGAGCCGGTCCAAAACATGTCTAGGTTGTAGCTGAGGAACTCTTATTAGTCGACGACTCCTTAAACCGGAGTCTAAAATTCTTCTTCTAATTGTAGCCAACGATACTCTGACTCCTGTAGCATGCCTGAATTCTCTTTGAAGGGCTGGTACAGACATAGAAGAATTTCTACGGATGAAAATTCTGATATATCTATTCTGTCGATCATTGGTAATTCGGGGTCTACCAGATCGAGCTCTATTCTGTATCGAGTTTGTCTCCAGAAACCTATTTCATATCCGTAAGACATCACTCTGAGAAACACCCACTCTTTCCTCCACGAACCGCTGTGAATGGCCTTCTTCAACTAAATCGATAATTCTTGTACGGTCCAATTCAGAAATTAAAGTACATTATTCCGTAAAATTTTTAATCACGTTTTCAAAAATTTCATCAGAATAAATTTTTCAAATGTTTACACCTTGGCAAAACCAGGTCAATTAAATGGGTAATCAAATAAAATAAAAAACCAAAAATGGTATATTTTTTATAAAAAAAGGTGATAAAGATACGGATTTATAAAAGCGTAAACATCGTGAATACGAGGGGTGATGCATAACTTTTGAAACTATGAGTATTATGGTTGCAAGAAAAATTTACTGTATTGTTGGCCATGTCTTCTGGTTTCTACAGAAAAATGGGTGGACCAGGTTCACGATTTAAATAGTGTTAGATTTTTAAAAAGGAGCCATGAAATTTCTCCGTTACCTACATGTAAGATGTATACCCAATTTGATTCAGTTTGGCAAAACAAAAATCAAAAGTTCTCTTAACCAAGCTTTTAAAGCAAATATTGCTAAACATAATGAGTTTGTTAAAAAATAGATAGGTATATCCTTAGCACCCTTATAATAGATACTGTATGTTTTTGGGCCAAACAAGAACTAGCGTTTCGTGGTCATTTTGAGTGCGACGACTCTGACAATCCAGGCAATTACAGGGAATTGTTAACATTAATTGCCAAAAAAGATCAAAAATTTTGTCAACATCTAGAAACATCTGTTTTTTCGAGAGTTTCAAGTGTTTTTTTTTTTCATTTTATTAAGTGCAAATTTACAATCTACTCCAATTACAACACAGAGTATTTAGCAAATAGTAGCAAAGTCTTGAATTCTGGCATGCTTTGGGCGCCATCCATCGATGGTTCTCCAATACACCTAATCAGTTAGGTCTTCTGGCCATGTCCTTTTCAGTCTTCTTTCCACAAGTGGCGGCTGGTAGAGTTGTTGAATAATTTGACTTTCATTGGCGGAATTTCTTTCTTGGGCTTTGTTTGCCTGTAGTTTAATAACATCTTCGATGAATGGTATCCCAAGGTCATTATGGATAGTTATATTGAAAACGTAGCATGGTACATTCGCTATCATGCGCAGCGTCTTTGATTGAAAAGTTTGCAGTATTTTAGTGTTGCTCGGTTTGCTGCAGCCCCATAACTCTATACCATAACTCCATATCGGCTTTAGTATAATTTTGTATAATAATACTTTGTTTTCTAATGATAACTGGGATCTTTTACCTAGCAGCCAATACATTTGTCTGATTTTTAAATTTAGTTGAGCTTTCTTGGTTTTGATATGGTTCTTCCATGTCAGCTTTCGGTCCAAATGGAGTCCCAGGTACTTGACATCTGGTTTTAAGGGGATAGGAATGTTGTTAATATGAACCTGTGGACAGTCGATCCTTCTTGTTGTGAACGTAATTTGTGAAGACTTTTCACCGTTTACTTTAATCTTCCATTTTGTTAACCATATTTGAAGTGAATTTAAATAGTTTTGCAGTTTGTTAGAAGCTCTATCTGGGTTATCGTCTGATGCAAGGACTCCTGTATCGTCGGCAAATGTGGCCATAGTAATGTCATCATCAGCAGGTATATCAGCAGTGTAAAGGAGATAAAGGAAGGGACCGAGGACACTACCTTGAGGTACTCCGGATTTTATAGGATGATATCTGGAAAGTGAGGTATTTACTTTGATTTGGAAAAATCGCTCGCTCAGATATGATTTTAATATCAGATATATTTCATTAGGCATATTCTTTTTCACTTTATACAACAGGCCTTTATGCCACACCTTATCAAATGCCTTTTTCACATCAAGGAATACTGCCGCACACATTTTCTTTCCCTCTAAAGTTTCTTTTATATAATTTACAATCCTATGGCACTGCTGTATTGTTGAGTAGTTCTGTCGAAAGCCAAATTGATGATCAGGTATTATGTTATTTATGTTTATTCTTTCGAGAATTCGGACTAAAAGAAGTCTTTCGAAAATTTTTGACATTATTGGTAGAAGGCTTATAGGACGATAGGAGGAGGGTTCTGTAGGCGGTTTGCCCGGTTTCGCAATCATAATTATTTGTGCGTATTTCCATTGAATAGGAAAGTGACACAGTCTTATCATGCTGTTATATACAATAGTTAGCAGGACTATCGCTTTTCTAGGCAAATGCTTTAGTACATCACCATTAATTAAGTCATAGCCTGGAGCCTTATGAGGGTTTATTTTATTTATCGCCTTCCAGATCTCTGTTGGTGTACATGGTTTCAGTGGTAGTGATAATTGACAAGGAGCGTCGAGAAATGTGTATACTTCTTCATCTTCAGCATTGACTTCTATATGTAGACTAAATACCTGGGCGAGGTGTTGTGCTAATGTGTTTGATTTTTCTTCATCAGTTTTTGCCCAGCTTAGATCCGATTTTCGAATTGGTGGAATAGATGTTATTGGTCTCTTGAATTTTTTAGTCGCTTGCCATAATGAATGGTCATTAGGTGTTAGGTTGGAGATGTAATATTTAAAAGTCTCATTACGGGCCTGGATTAAAGCTGTACGCAGATGATGTGTTAACCGATTTAATTGTGTTTTATCCCGGGGATTCCTTGGCCGCTGCCATTTGGCTCTAGCTCTTCTTTTTTCATTTAAACATTTAAAATTTCTTTAATTTGTAAAGGAATGTTATGATCATGGGTGGTAATTTTTTTATCATCTGGAGTTGACTTCCATGCAGCATCTTGTATTACTTCCGTTAAATGTTGCACTGCTTTTTCTATTTCATGGGGTTCTTTAATTCGATGTTTTAAGTTTATATTTGTGTTAATAATAGCTTGAAATTGTTCCCAGTTGGTTCTTTTATTGCAGAGTTTTGCCACAGGTTCCTTCCAAATTACAGTTGTACTCAGTGTTATGATTATTGCGGTGTGATCTGAACTTAAATCAAGACTGGGTTCTATTTTGTAATGTATATTTGAGATACCTTTGATAACGGCAAAGTCTAGCAGGTCAGGAATCCTGTTTTGATCGGTCGGCCAATACGTTGGCTGACCTGTCGAAAGGAAGTTTAAATTATTTCTCTGCGAGCACGCCAAGAAATTTCTACCCTTTGGTGTTATAAGCCTCGATTCTTATACGGTGTGTTTGGCGTTCCAGTCTCCAGCTGCTATAAATCGGGGTCCTAGTTCTTGAAAAAAAGTCTCGTATTATTCAATTGATATGGAGTGTCTAGGAGGACAGTAAATTGCTGCAATGGCAAGTGGCCATGTAAATGTTTCTATTTTTAGTATGGTTCCTTGTATTTTAGGTGTGGCGTAATTTTGTAGGAAATAGTGTTTAATAGAAGATTTAATAATAATTGCTGTTCCTGCGTGAGCAGTTCCATCAGGATGATGAGTAAGGTACGTTGTGTATAAAGGGATTTTTACTACTGTTCTTTCGGTTGAGTGTGATTCTGAGATGAGAAGAACATCTAATTTATTTACTTTTAAAAATGCTGTGATTTCCTGTACATGGTTTGGTAGGCCGTTGGCGTTCCAGGCGGCTATTCTAATTGATGGAGCCATTAATTCGTTATTTTACTAATGACTGTTGTTAGCATGTTCAGGATCATGCTATTTTGGTTCAGAAGTTTATTAAATAGATTTTTGAATTCATTTAAGAAGCTTGTCATCATGTGTGTTAAATCTTCACCATTATTTGGTCTGTTGATGTTTCCTGAGGTTACTTGAGCATAATTGATTCCATTTTGCGCATATTGTTGAGTCATTTGGTGCAGTGCTGGATTGGAATTTATGTATCCTTGTGTGATTCTAGGTCCAGTTGTGTCGTTATTCCTGTTCTTTGCTTTTAATAAGTCTCGATAAACAGTGCAGCTTTTATAGTTCGCTGGGTGGTTGCCCTTGCAAAGAGTACATGTTGCAGGTGTGTCTTTCGGCTTTGTGCAACTTTTGGTGTCGTGTGATCCTCCACATTTAACACATTTATAAGGTTTATAACAGTAATGGGTTCGAGTTTGGCAAGCGAGGCGAGAGGTCGTGTGGCAGGTGTATTGGCGATAAGGTAATTTCGAATTCGAAACCTATCACAATAAAAACACCGGTTTTTTAAAAGACCTATCGTTATCGATAATCGTTAAACTTAAAAAGCGTTCTTGTGCGAAATAAAAATAAACTTCTAAGTGTATAATAATAATATTTATATTAGTGCTGAGGTTAACATTTAATTTAAAATGGCCAGTGGCGGAACAGGAACAATCCGAAAGGAAACCTATAGAAAGAATGAAGAACTATCTGATAGTGGCGACGAAGAATCTAAGAAGAAAAAATATAAAGAAGATAAATTATATTTTGAAAAGAGTAACCTGACGAGACGAACACCGAATAAAAGCAACGACACAAATGAAGAGATGATAAAAATAATGCGGGAAGTTATGTGGAAAAATGATGAAATGATGGCAGAAATAAGAACCATACGGAAAGACCAAAAAGAAACGATGGAATATATTAAGGAGCTGAAAGAAAAAAACGAAAAATTGGAAGAAGGTTTAAAAATGGCAAACAATAGAATAGAACAATTGGAAAAAGATAGACGGAGAAATAATATAGTATTAAAAGGCCTAACACTAGATGCTACCGACGGAAAGCCTGTAAAGGAGTCAGTAGAACACTTCATAGGAAGAAATCTGAAATTAGAGGTCAGACTGAGAGGAGCGGTGAAGATCGGCGACCAAATCTTTGTAGCAGAAATGGAAAACCTAACGGATAAGATGAGTGTACTAAAAAACAAAGGAAAACTGAAAAATCTACAGGGACAAAAGGTGTATATAGAATCAGATTTAACAAGAAAGGAAAGGGAAATACAAGCAAAAATTAGGAAAATGGCAAAAGAAGAAAAAGACAAAGGTAATACTACGAAGATAGGATATATGAAACTGGAGATTAATGGAAAGGAGTGGAAATGGGACCATAATAAAGAGAAACTTATACTAACTCACAGAAATATCGGGGAAGGGACTTCAAAAAACTAAAAGAAAATAATGAGACCGGACCCACAACAATGACAACCAAGGCAATGAATGGGAAAAGCGATAGGGAAAAAGATGATGCAAAGGTAAACAAGGATGAAAATAGGAAAAAGGGGAAAGCTAGATTGCAGAAAAAAGGAGAGATAAAAATGGGAACATGGAATGTGAGAAGCATCAATGGAAAAGAGGAAGAACTGGTAGAAGATATGATAAGACAAAAAATAGAAATACTAGGAATAACAGAAACGAAGATGAAAGGAAAAGGTCTTAAGAAAATACACAAAGGATATTGGTTACTTTGGGTAGGAGCGGATACAAAAGAGAGAGCAAAAGAAGGAGTCGGGATAATAATTGCACCGAATAGACTACAACACGTTATAGAAGAAACATATGTTAACCAGAGAATATTATCGGTGAAAATTAAACTGATGGACGAAGAAATATGGACAATAATAATAGCCTACGGAGTAAATGAAGATGCAAGAAAGGAAGAGAAAGATAAATTTTTCGAGGAGCTCCAAATGCAAATTGATAATGGGGAAGAAAACATAATTGTAATGGGAGATCTAAATGGTAGAGTCGGAAACAACAACAGCGGAATAGAGGAGTGCATGGGAAAAGAAGGAGAAGAAATGCTAAACAGAAATGGTGAAAGAATAATAGAAATATGTATGGAGAATAAACTAGTTATAACAAATACAAAATTTAAACATAAAGAAGTACACAAATACACGAGAGTACAAGACAGCAGAAACGAAAAATCAATCATAGATTACTTTTTGGTAAGCAGCAACAAATGGAAAAGAGTACAGGATACGAAAGTGAAAAGAGGCTCGGAGATTGGCAGTGACCACCATCTAGTAATAATGAGAATGAGAACAACAGAGGAAAAAGAAGAAAAGAGAAGAAAGGTAGTAAATGAAAAAATAAAAAGTTACAAATTAAAAGAGGAAATATATAAGAAGAAATTCCAAGAAAAATTAGATAATACTTTGAAAGGTAGGGCAAAAAATACAAATATAGAAAAAAAATGGGAATATCTAAAAACCAGCATAATCAAAGCAGCTGAGGAAACTTGCGGGAAAGCAAAAATAGCAAACACTAACATGAGGAGAACAGAATGGTGGACGGAAGAAATACGAGAGAAAATAAAGAACAAAAAAGACAAATGGAAAAGATACCTAAGTACAAAACACCCGGAAGATTACGAAGCATATAAAGAAAAAAGGAAAGAGGTTAAAATAGCGGTGAAAGCAGGAAAGGAAAGGTCATGGGAGATATTTGGACAAAAAATGACAAAAAATTATAGGGAAAACCAAAAACTCTTCTACGGCGCATTAAAACAACTCAGACAAAAGAAAGAGCACACGATGCCGAATATAAAAGACAAGAATGGAAACGTACTAACAGAAGAAAAACAAATAATGGAAAGATGGAGAGAACATTTCAAAGAGCTAACTCATGTAGACAAGGACAACATAGGGGAGATACAAGAAAGGAATGAAGAACAACAAGTGGAATCCATAACAAGAGAGGAATTAGAGAAAGCAATAGAAAGAGTAAAACTGGGCAAAGCACCAGGCAAGGATCATATCACCCCGGAAATGATAAAATTCATGGGGACAGAGGGAATGGATAGCATGAAAGAACTAATGAATGATATCATAAATAGAGCAGAATTACCAAAGGACTGGAAGAAAGACATTATATTACCAATACACAAAAAGGGAGACAAGAGAAACTGTAATAATTACCGAGGTATCACCATATCAAGTATCCCTGGGAAGGTATTAGCAAGAATACTAGAGACAAGAATAAAAACACAAATAGAAACAACTATGGAAGACACACAGTGTGGATTCAGGAAGGACAGAAGCACGCAAGACCTAATATTCACATTAAGACAAGTAAGTGAGAAGGTAATCAAGAAAAATAGAGAGATACATATGTGCTTCATTGACCTGGAAAAGGCGTTTGACAGAATCCGAAGAAAGGACGTTTGGAAGACACTAACAGAAAGGGGAGTCGACAGACACATAATAGAAGTAATAAAGGATATGTACAAAAATAATACAAATACAGTAAGAACCAATAACGAGGAATCCAGAGAATTTTCTACAAGTCAAGGCGTCAAACAGGGATGCGTGCTGAGTCCACTGCTATTCTCAGTGGTACTGGATGAAGCGATAAAGAAAGCCAAGAGAAGAATGAGAAAACTAACATTAGGATACTGGCAAATGAAACAGACTCAACTATCGGAGCTACTATTTGCAGACGACATGGTATTGATAGCAGAAAACAGAGAAGACTTACAGAACAATCTTGAAATCCTAGAAGAAGAACTATCAAACATAAATATGAAAATTAATACAGAGAAAACAAAAACAATGATAATTTCAAATACGAGGAAGACACACGCAATAGAATTAGACGGGAAACAACTAGAGCAAGTGGAATATTTTAAATACCTAGGAGTAATAATCGAATCAAATGGTAAACAAGACATGGAAATAAACGAGAGAATGGGACGAACAGGAAGCTTATTTAACACTATGAAAACAACATTTTTTGGGAAAAAAGGGATACCGGAAAAAGTAAAAACGGCAGTCGTTAAATCAGTAGTTAGACCAACAATCATGTATAGCAGCGAGACATGGACGTTGACGGGGAGACAAAAATCCAGAGTCAATGCTATGGAAATGAGGTTCCTGAGGAAAATAGCAAACAGAAAAAGGACAGACAAAATACGAAACGAAACAATTAGACAAAACCTAAAACTAGAACCAATCAATGAAAAAATAGTAGAAGGACAACTTAGATGGTTCGGGCACGTGTGTAGAATGTCGAACGAGAGGCTAACAAAACGAGTGTTCGAAACGAGAGTGCAGGGGAAAAACAAAAGAGGGAGACCAAGAGTTATGTGGGTAGATGAAATCAGGAAAGAAGTCGAGAAGAAGGGATTGACATTGGAAAGTGCAAGAAACCTAGCGCAAGATCGGAAAGCATGGAGACTACAATGCCAAACTCAACTCCACCAGCCTTACACCTAAAGGTAGAAAGGCTTAGGACTAAGTAAGTAAGTATAACAGTATGACTTAGAGAGTGTCCGTATGCCTGACATCGAGTGCATTGCACAATGGTGTTCTTGTGTTTCGGAGCTTCTACTCTAATTCTGGTATTGTATATAAATTCCACATTAAAAACTTTATTATTGTTGTTTTTTGGTTCCAAATCGACGAAAAATAATGGTAGGGGCTCTTTTGTTACTCTGTGCCGGATGTTTAAAACATTTCTGACTGTGTGGCCTTGCCTTAATAATTCAGATTTTATTTGCTCTAAGGGTATAGAATGGTGTAAACCTCTTAAGACGACTCTATATGCTCTTTCTTGTTTGAGTTGGTAGCTATGGTGTACTATTTTTTCTTCTCTCATGTAATTTATTATTTTCCTATAAGAATCAGGTGTTTTAGCATTTATTTTAACAACATTTTCAGGAAGAGTGGTAGTATAAGATGTTTAATCTTCAGTAACTTGCGCTATAGAGTCAGTCATTGCTTTGTAGTCTATTACTCCGTAAACATAAATAGGGGGCGGCTTGGGATCTTTCGTTTGGGTATTTGGGTTGTCATCGTTTCTTTTACTGGTATGGATTTGGTCTGTATCTGCGTTTTCTTCTGAGAGAGTTTGAAACCTATTAGATGTGCTTACTGAAGCACCTTGCTCAGTAGTTTCTGCTATTTTTCTACGTTTTCTTTTTGATCTCGACTCTTTTAGTTATTGCCACGGACAAACATTTGCATCACTTTCCATGTTTTCATCGTCACTTGATGAGGACGGTAGGGAATAATCTATTCCTTCTTCGAAAGTTTTTGAGTGTATCTCTGGCTGTGGAGGAACTGAGCTTTGGCTCATTTGAGGTAAGGATAAATTTTGGAAATTAGATGGATGAGTGTACATATTTGGGAGAGGTGGGAATTGATTTTGATAGTAGTGCATCATGTCTGCTGATACAGAGTTGTGTTGTTGCATATATTGATGATTTGGTTGCATTGGTATCATTGTATTTGAGGGTTGATTCATTTGTGCATTATATATATTGTTGACTGGACCGGATCCGTTCCCATTTCCAGCCAAAAACATTTTTATAAATGGATGATTAATATTTCTTGTCTAGTGCAATTGAGTCGCACCCAAGAATAATAAAATAAAAACATTTGAAAATAAATAGCTGATAAAAAGTCTATATAGTCTTTTTGTAATTCTAATTCTAATTAATAGTCTATTTGGACACTTTGAATTTGGCAAACACTTACCCAGCTAGTGGATAGTGTAATGTTCTTGCTGGACCACTTTCACTATTTTTAAACGATGCTAATTCACTATTTTTGAGGTATTAGTACTTAACAAACAATGGCTGATGTTTACCATGTAGTGGGTCAACTGCACCGCTCAAGTGATATACAAAATGATATTATTGAAGCTACACTCACCGGCACAAAATTCCGCCACTCAAAATTTTTGATTAAGTTTGACAATTTATAACTTTATTATTTGTACTCCGATTTTCAAGATTCTTACACCAGTTTGTAGGTACATGTATTCATATTGTTTGGTATTATTCCGGTAATAAAAAATTTTGCTTGCATGTCATTGTACAGGGGTGAAAGGAAGCATTGTATTTTCTCCTAATTTTAAAAAATTCTGTGGAAAAATGGAATAGCTGATTTTGTTTCATAGTCCTGTCATATTTTTCCGGAGGCATCACCAATATTTTGTTTTTTGAATTAACCGAATATCTTTTTTCTTGCAAGAGCTGTACCATTTTTTGTAAATAAAAACACTGATTGACTCATACAATTGAGGTTGGATTGATAAGATTAGAATGGCCCGCATGCAGCCCAGATCTCAATCACATTGAGCATTTATGGGATGAATAAAAAAAGCTATTTGCCGTCATCCTAGGCCTCCAAAAAATGTGGTACAGTTATGGCCCTGGTAGAGGAAGATCGGGCTATTCCCCAGGCAAGGAAAACACATCTTTATTAGATGCTAAACAGATTGCGAGCAGTCTTTCCTGCAAGAGGTGGACATAAACGCTATTGAATTGTTTTGTTTTGTTGTTAAGTTTGTTTTGTTTTGTTAGTTTTAGTGCGTTTGGTATTTTTAATTAAATAAACTTTCAAAGCAGTGTTTTTAATTACAGCTCTTACAAGAAAAGATATATTCAGATAATTAAAAAAATAAGACCTTAGTGATACCTCCAGGATAATACAAAAGGAGTATGAAACAAAATCAGCCCTCCAATTTTTCCACAGAATTTTTTAAAGTTAGGAGAAAAAACAACGCTTACATTCACCCCCGTATAATGCCATCTAAGCAAAAATTTTTTGTTACCGGAATAATAGCAATTGACATAAATACATGTACCTACAAACTCGTGCAAGAATCTTTAAAATCGAAGTACAAATAATAAAGTTATAGATTGTCAAACTTAATCAAAAATTTTGGGTGGCGGAATTTTGTACCGGTGAATGTATATATACATTTAGCCATATCTTCATTTTTTTAAATAAGATTTTTTGCATCTGGTTTTGGTAACACTTCAGAAAAAGTCACGCGTCGCCATTGATATGTTAACTTTTAAGAAAGATGGCTCAAAGACATCAGTGTTTTAGGAGAAAAGAAATTGTTCTCTCGGTGTAAGATAGGGGTGATACAATGGACCCGCCTTAGAAAGTTTAAGTGTCTCAAAGGCTCACAAGTGGGCCCTGCCCCGATGTACTATACCATACTATACCATGGGGTCATTTTTATCGTCCTGATTTGCTTTTTCGGGATTCCTTATTGCTTCATCGCCAAATATAATTTTGTTCTGTCTATATTGTCCTAAGCTTGCCCAAAGTATACAAATAAAGCATATAGTGACAATTTACCCTCATAACAAGTTGCCTATTTCTTTTAGAACAAATATTTGACTAATTGCTGATCTACATATTTGTTACTCCAAAATTCGGCTTGATATATTTGGAGTGGATGGTTTTCGCTTTAGATTTAAATTAGGTTATAACTCGAAAACTATCAACTTCTGAGAAAAAGAAAAAGAAACCTACGTTGTTTAAAATGACCGAAAAAACCTAAGAAATATTTTCCGGAGTAAAAGGTGGTCCTTTGAATTTGTTAAAAAAATTGTTTAAACAATTTCTTCCTAAAAATTTTGCCCGGCACACTTCCGATTTGTGAAAAAAAAGACGTTTTTGAACAGGAATACGCAAAGAAACCAAATCAGAAATTTTTTTATAATGAAGTAACCTCACAACAAGGGCAAACGGATCTTAACCTTCGAAGGACAGCGACCCCTGCCCAACTTTTATCAGTATATACACATTTGTTATTTGCTTTTGTTCTCTCCTAATTGAAAAAAAAATGGTTTAAAACTTCCAAACATTTTTTTTTTAAGATAAAGTTTTTCAATCCTAATAGCAACATTAATAATATTGAAAAATATTAAAAATATTACTAAAAGATTTTTAAATTGAAAACTTATTGGTACATTTCCCTGGTGACACCTCCAAGGCTTCTACAATTTGCAAGCCAAATGGATGCTACAGTGAAGACAAAAGGGAAGGAATTCTACACTATGCAATTCACAACCCCCGTCTGCAGCTTGGTAAAGTTCCAACGGAAAATGCACCTAGTTACTCCACGGAGTAATACTACTATAAAATAAAAAATAAAAATGTATACAATTTTTATTCAGTTGCGATGCGAGGCCAAAAATGTCTTAATTTTTACTTAGATTAGAGAGCGCAACCAGCACTCTTATCGACGATTTCACCTCTTGTTAGAGGCTCTTCAGAGAATGCATAGGTTGCTTTCTCTAATCCAGTAAATTTTTCGACATATATTAGTCCTACATTGCAACTGACGTGAATGGATTAGGTGACGAGCGTCATCTGGCAATTGAAAGATAAAGTTTTTCAATCCTAATAGCAACATTAATAATATTGAAAAATATTAAAAATATTACTAAAAGATTTTTAAATTGAAAACTTATTGGACTTATTTCCCTGGTGACACCTCCAAGGCTTCTACAATTTGCAAGCCAAATGGATGCTACAGTGAAGCAACCTATGCATTCTCTGAAGAGCCTCTAACAAGAGGTGAAATCGTCGATAAGAGTGCTGGTTGCGCTCCCTAATCTAAGTAAAAATTAAGACATTTTTGGCCTCGCATTGCAACTGAATAAAAATGGTATACATTTTTATTTTTTATTTTTTTTAAGTTTGTGCAACGTTGTTAAATTAATTAGAGTGCTGAAGCATCCTCCCTTGCAGTTCTGTATAAGGAGGGAGGCAGTAACCACCGCCCTAAAGTTGCGAAAGACACAAATAATGAAATCTGGCAATCTAGTGGGCCACCTAAAAATCTTGGAAAAAATTACATTCTGTTCTAAGGACAGACCGACATAATATTATATGACATTCCATTCAAATTCGACTTCGAAACACCCTTTGAAGTGATGTTAAAAACCACCAAATAGATGAATAATTTGAACCGAAATCGTTCATTCGTATGGATCTAAGATATAGACCTGGATCCCGCGTAAGAAAGAAAAGTTGATTAATAGCAAGCTGAAAATTTGTTAATAGCTTAACGGTGTCTAGTCGGACAAACTTTGATGCACGGGAACACTGGAACAGGGGAAGTTTTAACTGTGGAGCATGATAAACGTGTCGTCCTGACAAGTTTATGATTGTGAAAAATAGCAAGTTGTTTTTAAGTTTATTCGATAGCCAACGTTATGTAATATATGCGAAAATGTTTGTCCGACAAAAATGTTGGGCATTTTAACGAGTCCGACAGGTAGAACCTGCCACATCACAGGAATTATGTTGGTGATAAATAGCAGTCTGATTTTTGCATGAGAGTTTAATGAAAGGTTAAAAAAGCAATTGGAAGTTCTGTCCAACAAAATTAATGGGAAGTTTTCGTAGTCGGACATTCTAAACAGGTAAGATATAGACAAAAATGCTGGTGATAAATAGCTTTCCGACAAAGACGAAATTTAATTAAGTAAATTATTCCTTACCAAGAATGACTGTTGTCGGAAAAAAATAAGGGGTAGATTTTGTAGTCGGACAATTTAAAAAAATAATTTTTGAAATTTCAATAAGGGGTGATTATTCTATGTCAAAAGTACCTGCAATCAATTACAATCGATGTCTTTCGATTTATGTCAACATCATTTAGATACCTCACTGTAATACATTTATAGTAGATCAGGCAAATTACATTATGGATTGAGTGGTCTAGTTATCTTTGTCTGCCACATGCGCGGGATCGCTTGGTTAAAAGAGATAGATAGACCACCTATCGACTTTTGCACTGTATTCCCTGTCTACCTTTATGTCTATGAATACATTTCCATTTAAGAAAAACTGTCACTTTTGACAATAATTCATAATAAATTGCAATCGTAACTTCAAATTTAAACTAATCGATTTATTTTGGCAGCAAATTATTTCTTGCCATGTGACATATTAATTACATTATTATTTCATTTGTAGAAAGTTGAGAAAAACTACGTTATACAATTTTAGTAATAATTTATTTAGGTACCCTTTTTCAATCAAGCAAAGCATTATAGCACGAAGAATGATATTCAATAGAACTTTCACAATTATCTGGCAACTGAACCTCATTGAATTGATGACCAAATATTTTACTAACTTTGGAAAATGTTCGAAAATTACTCAAAAATGTTCCGTTGAATGGTTTCACTTTTGATTTGGCGACTTAAAATTTAAACTGTTGACACTCAAAAATAGACACAAAACACTCCATAGTTAATATAAATTTTAATTTCCAACACACGTGGCAAACAGAAACTCAGAGACCATGTACTTTCAAATACTACTTTGTATAGCACAAAGTGTCACACTGACAAATGCAGCCTTCTAATACATACTTCTAAGCATAATGTGTCATATTTACGTCTATTCTTATAAGCACCGAAGTTTTAGCTCTTCACATTTTTCAATGTCGTTTGCAGGGTTAAGATTTGTCTATGGAAAAAAATGTATACAACGTTTTTTGTAGGAAATTTTCCGTACTTTCTGATGCGTCTAATTAGAAAACCCTAAGAGATTGCTTTCACATGTTCTTTGACATTTTTTATTGTCATTTTGAGAATATCTAGAACAAACTCCACCCAAAAAAATAATTGTTTTGCAATATATACATGCATTGATACTTACCTCACTGTTTTTGGAGTGTGCATGTATATATATGCACATGCAAATATGTGAATATAAATAATAATATACAACTAAAATAGCTTTATCAATATGTGACTAAGTCATTCTGAAAAAATGTTTTTTATTTATTTCCTTCGATTTGCCCAAACTTTTTGTCCGACATATAACTTTTTGCGTTACAAAATATAATTTGTACATAAACAAATCAAAATTAGCCTGCTATTTATCACCAACATTTTTGTCTATATCTTACATGTTTAGAATGTCCGACTAGGAAAATTTCCCATTCATTTTGTCCGACAGAACTTCCAATTGCTTTTTTAACCTTTCATTAAACTCTCATGCAAAAATCAGACTGCTATTCATCACCAACATAGTTCCTGTGATGTGACATGTTCTACGTGTCGGACTCGTTAAAATGCCCAACCTTTTTGTCGGACAAACATTTTTTCATATATTATATAACGTTGGCTATTGAATAAATTTAAAAACAACTTGCTATTTTTCACCATCATAAACTTGTCAGGACGACACGTTTATCATGCTCCACCGTTAAAACTTCCCCTGTTTCAGTGTTCCCGTGCATCAATGTTTGTCCGACTAGACACCGTTAAGCTATTAACAAATTTTCAGCTTGCTATTAATCAAATTTTTTTTCTTACGCGGGATCCAGGTCTAATAGATGAAAGGGCAGCAGTGGGAGTTACTGGGCCCAATTTCAGGCTAATCAAATCTCTTGGAAACGCCTCAACCAGGGCCGTAAGTACGATGTTGGGGGCCTCGGGGCAAACGTGATCTGGGGGCCCCCTACCGGGGGGTCTGGTGGGTTTATCCCCCAGCGGAAGGTGGGGGGTCCGGAAAAATGTTTGATATTTAACCTCTTGATAACGTATTTTAATACATTCCATGACTGAAGTTTCTTGTACTTACCTACATATTACTATTTTAGTTGACCAGCACAAAACAATTTAGAAATCACCTTATTTTAAGCTAAATAATTTTGCGAGTAGCATCAATATAACATCTTTTCTGTTTTCATAAAAAATATACTATAATGTTAATTACATTGATATAACGCGATTACAAACGCGTTATATTGCGTATAGGCAGTATAAAGCGGTTACAAACCTACAGTGTAGCCAAACAATGTAAAAGGCAATTTGACTTTTTACAAATATGTTGTTATTATCAAAAAATTTCTATTATTAATTGTAATTTTATTTTACTATTTTAATTTTATTAGTTTTAAATCTCTTGAGACACAGAGAGAAACGTAGTTTAACATACATTCTAGATACCACTTATTACATTTTGAAGCTTTATTCAGTATTTTTAAGAGTGCTAGAATTAAAGATGGAAACTAGAAGCAAACAAAAATCAGCAAGGTTTGAACAATTGTTTCAAATGATGAAATCACAACAAGAAGAGAATAAAAATTACGAACAGAAAGACAAGAAAAGGCTTTATAGAGACAAAGAAGTTAAATACAAGCAGTGAAAGAAGAAAATAAACGGTTTTATTACGCCGGAATAACTAATTTCCTAAGTAATAATTTAAATTTTTATGTTAAGGTCTCGGGACCCCAGCTTAGTTCAGACCTCAGGGGCCTCTGTTCTGTTCCAATTGCCTTTTAGTCGAAACGACTAATTTCCCCAGTGAAAAATTAAAACTTTATATTGAGATATAGGGTGCCCCTGTAAGGTCTTTTTAAAATTATGTTATTTGAAAATATGTCGTTGGGATCGGTTTTTAAAATACATATTTTTATTTTGCTCGTTAAAATCTATGCACGGCCAATCAAAAGGAAGCCCATGCAGGGCTCCCTTTGGCACTGCCCCGGTTGCCCCAATGGTAGTTACTGCCCTGGCCTCAACATCTTTCAGGCAGAAATACATGCTGTAGACATTGTTGGCCGAGAATGTCTTAACATAATCACTGATAGGGCAGAAGTCTTTATTTTATCAGACAGCCAAGTTGCCTTAAAAACTTTAAAATCATTTACTTGTAAGTCCAAGTTCGTTTGGGACTCTAAACAATCTCTCAAGAAGTTCTTAAGAATCTGGCGGAATGCAACAAAGTAACTTTCATGTGGGTGCCAGGTCACAAGGGAATTTCATGAAATGACGCAGCTTGCAGCCTCACAAACACAAAAAGAAGGGGCTAATTCTCCATTTCAAAGTTCAGAATTCTTCTGTGGACTATGAAAAGCCACATCAGAGAGGAACTACGGACCTGTGAACTCAATCAACCTACGACTACATTAGTCTAACACACCAGGATAAAGGCAAACAAAAAGGCTCATAAAAGTGTGTCCTACTGCAACAAATCGCTTTCTCGAAATGAGATAAAACGATAATAAAATGGTTACTGGTCTTCTCACATACGGAGTTTAAGTAGATTAAGGTATATACAAAAGATCTCTATAGATCGAAGTGCGATGAGGCTGCATGGCTTTCTTCTTCTTCTTGTGCCACTCCTATCGGAGATTGGAAATCATCAAGGCTATCCTGACCTTGTTTACTGCTGACCTAAAGAGTTCATTACTGGTGCAGCCAAACCGCTCTCTCAAATTCCGCAACCATTACATTCTTCTACGGCCTGGATTCCGTTTTCCCTCTATTTTTCCCTGCGTTATATTTTGAAGTAATGCGTATTTATGTCCTCTCATCAGGTGACCCAAATATTCGAGTTCTCTTCGTTTTATCCTTAACAAAATTTCTGCATGGCTTTAATGACAACATAATATAATGGCGCGACGCGCGTCCGCATTGGTAAATTTTTCGTGGGTTTTGAACTAATGGTTAGTCGCAAGAACTTGCGACGCAAATTTTTGCCAGTGAGAACGCGGTATTCAAATCATTTGATCTTCGCTCGAAAACGATAACCGATGGAGCGTGTGCGTTGTGTGCGTTGTGTGATTTATGCGACGAACACGTCCACACTAGCACAATTTACTTCGAGCACGCAAATATTTGCGACGAACAGCTGGTAGGTACGTACGAAAAATTTACCAATGCTGACGCAGCATAAGAGTTTTCGATATGAGTGAAAATATTTTCGACCACGAGTCAGTAATCTGTTAACCGAGATACAGTAGTACCAAGCGTCGCCGCTAGGAGAACACTCCAATAATGCGTCGCAGATTACTTTAATGAAACGTGGTCATTTGTACTCTAAAACCGAGTAAGGTATAACGAAAAACAAAATAATCGTTTCATTTTGATTCAATTCGAGTCTCTTGCCATCCCCTGACACCTGGGGTTTCGGAATCTATCCCTTGTCAAAGAGGCTTTACAAGAAGACTGAATTGCACCATAACGAAACGAAAAATAACTGCAGATATTAAAATATTTGCAGCGGAGTGTGGTTAGACTGTCCTCTAACGGGGAATGACGAAATGAGTGAAAATAATTTCGACCACGAGTCAGTAATCTGTTAACCGAGGTACAGTAGTACCAAGCGGCGCCGCTAGGAGAACACTCCAATAATGCGTCGCAGATTACTTTAATGAAACTTGGTCATTTGTACTCTAAAACCGAGTAAGGTATAACAAAAAACAAAATAATCGTTTCATTTTGATTCAATTCGAGTCTCTTGCCATCCCCTGACACCTGGTGTTTCGGAATCTATCCCTTGTCAAAGAGAAACACCAGGTGTCAGGGGATGGCAAGAGACTCGAATTGAATCAAAATGAAACGATTATTTTGTTTTTTGTTATACCTTACTCGGTTTTAGAGTACAAATGACCACGTTTCATTAAAGTAATCTGCGGCGCATTATTGGAGTGTTCTCCTAGCGGCGCCGCTTGGTACTACTGTATCTCGGTTAACAGATTACTGACTCGTGGTCGAAATTATTTTCACTCGTTTCGTCATTCCCCGTTAGAGGACAGTCTAACCACACTCCGCTGCAAATATTTTAATATCTGCAGTTATTTTTCGTTTTGTTATGGTGCAATTCAGTCTTCTTGTAAAGCCTCTTTGACAAGGGATAGATTCCGAAACACCAGGTGTCAGGGGATGGCAAGAGACTCGAATTGAATCAAAATGAAACGATTATTTTCTTCTTTGTTATACCTTACTCGGTTTAGAGTACAAATGACCACGTTTCATTAAAGTAATCTGCGACGCATTATTGGAGTGTTCTCCTAGCGGCGCCGCTTGGTACTACTGTATCTCGGTTAACAGGTTACTGACTCGTAGTCGAAATTATTTTCACTCATTTCGTCATTCCCCGTTAGAGGACAGTCTAACCACACTCCGCTGTAAATATTTTAATATCTGCAGTTATTTTTCGTTTCGTTATGGTGCAATTCAGTCTTCTTGTAAAGCCTAATGTTGTTCTGAAGTTATTTTCTTGTGGCAGAATAAATAAATACAAAATACAAAATAAATATTATTTTGTATTTTGACAACGACACCCGACTTGGGCGTCGAAACGTTAATAAAATCATTTTTAGGTAAAATTGTGGCTTATTTCCCATTTGAATATACTTGTAAAGCCTCTTTGACAAGGGATAGATTCCGAAACACCAGGTGTCAGGGGATGGCAAGAGACTCGAATTGAATCAAAATGAAACGATTATTTTGTTTTTTGTTATACCTTACTCGGTTTTAGAGTACAAATGAGCACGTTTCATTAAAGTAATCTGCGGCGCATTATTGGAGTGTTCTCCTAGCGGCGCCGCTTGGTACTACTGTATCTCGGTTAACAGATTACTGACTCGTGGTCGAAATTATTTTCAATCATTTCGTCATTCCCCGTTAGAGGACAGTCTAACCACACTCCGCTGCAAATATTTTAATATCTGCAGTTATTTTTCGTTTCGTTATGGTGCAATTCAGTCTTCTTGTAAAGCCTCTTTGACAAGGGATAGATTCCGAAACACCAGGTGTCAGGGGATGGCAAGAGACTCGAATTGAATCAAAATGAAACGATTATTTTGTTTTTAGTTTTCGATATGTTTTAATGTCTTAACAGCTATAGAAGACAAAGCTATTGTAGTCTAAAATAATGCCAGCTACCATAAAAAATTAGCAAAAAGTTAAGTGAAAAAATAGCTTCACCCATAAGAAAGACAGTATTCGTATTGATTTGCATTCATAAAAAGGTTTATGTGCCGCCAGTAATTACAAACAGATAAATTTTAAAAACATTCCAAAGAACCGTAGCTATAACAGTACTAATCCTTACAGTAAAAAATCGCTCTTTCACTTTTTCATCAAATTTGAGAAATTCAGCAAAATATATTTCAATTACCAGAACGAGTTTTTTATTTTTCTCGCATACTCTCATAAAAAGGACCTTAACCTTCACAGGACACCGAACCCTACCCAAATTTTATCAGGATATAAACATTTGTTATTTGCTTTTGTTCTCTCCTAATTGAAAAAAAATGGTTTAAAACTTCCAAACTTTTTCTTTCAGGTTCGTGAAACGTTGTTCAATCAATTAGAGTCGGTATTTTTTGGGTTTGTTAAATTTTAAGACAGAAAATTGGATGTCTCAATTGTTAATGAAAAGTATCGATGGATGGAAGAAAATCTAAGGGATAATTGAAAGGACGAAACATTTAAAAGTTAGGAAATGAGGTTTGAAAATTACAAAGTAAATACACGTTGTTATACCATTGTTTCTTGAATGAACTGTCTACCCACGCAACTAGAATTTTTTGTGGAAAAATGTAGGGCAGTCAATGAGAGTATTTGGCTCTGAATTCCATTCTACTAGATAGATTTACTTGATATTTTCACAGTAAGTAGGTAATTGCCCAAGAAACAAAGTCTACCCTATGCCGATGTACGCTTTTATCTTGGGGGTGGTTCCCACCCCTTCTCAGGGGTGAAACATGTTTTGGTTAAAATAGCCACGGAAGAGGCTATAGAACCTAATTTTAAGTAAAAACCGTTCTATGTAGAACCCGCTTATTGGAATAGCTTTCGTGGCCAGGAAAAGTATTCCTATAACTATTCTTATAACCGATCATTGTTAGCTAGTAGAAACGTTTCGGGGCCTCAAATTTCTGTTTCTTAAACCGGGATATTCCTATAAGCGGTATTCTAATAAGCGGGTTCGACTGTAATTATTTTTTGAAAATTCAATACTTTTTGAGTTATTCGTGGTTGAAAATTGGCCATTTTCATTGAAAAATTACACCTTTTCGGACGGATTTTTGCGAATACCTTAAAAACCATGCATCTAACAAAAAAACTACAAATTATTTCTGTAGGTTGTAAAAAAACAAAGAGATTTGTTCCTTCATAAATCTTCTAGTTAAAATACAAAGAGGGGTATGGTAGGTAAGAAGAGTTTTTCTTTTGCTGCATGCTCAAATTGGTTTATTCAACTTGAAATAACAGAGAAACTGCCGATTTTAGGCGTATAATGATACTAATTACTTTTGTAGGGCTTGAAAAAACCTTTAAAATGAGCAATACAAAATGTCGGTCACATTCAAACTAAGCGAGATATTCTGCAAAAAATTGATGACTAATGTATTTTACGAAGAAATGAGAAGTGTATGTAACCCCTCAACCATCAAAACTTAAATACATCGTTTTCTTTCTACAATACTTTTTATTAGAGTGTTATTTCTATATTCAAAAAGTTAGACTGGATTAAAATAAACGGTTTTTGAAAAAAATAAGATTAAATTATAGAGCGCATTTTTAAATTTTCTTAAAAATCTTCTTTTTCCTCCATGTAACTCGAAAAAGATAAGAGATACGAAAAACAGATACCACACAAAAATTTAGGGATTTTCCAGATATAAATTTTCTTTTTATTTTTCATTACTGTATCTCTTATCATTTTCAAGTTACATGGAGAAAAAGAAAGATTTTTAAGAAAATTTAAAAATGCGCTCTATAATTTGATCTTTTTTTAAACCATTCATTTTAAACCCGTCCAACTTTTGAACATAGCAATAACACTATAATAAAAGGTATTATAGAAGGAAAACGATGCATTTACATTTTGGTGGATGGGGGTTAAAATTACTTCTCATTTTTTCTTAAAATACATTAGTTATCAATATTTTTTGCAGCATATCTCGCTTATTTTTAATGTAATGGACCTCTAATGTAGCTCACTTTAAAGGTGTTTTCAAGCACTACAAAATGTATCAGTAGCATTATACACCTAAAGTTAACCGTTTCTCTGTTATTTCAAGTTGAATATACCAATTTGAGAATGTACCAAAAAAGAAACTATTTTCACCTACCATATCTCTTTTTGTATTAGGTATAATCAGGGGCGGCTCGTGATAGTACAAGATGGTGAGGCACACTACACTTGAGGATTATTATTATTATGGTTAGATTTTCTTTAATAGCCGGAAGGTCGATTTTGTGACGTCATAACGTCACAGAACGGCACCGTATTTATTTTAAGGCTTGCAAACGATATTAAATAAGAATTTTATTCGCAAAAGAATAGCTACGAAAGTTCTAAGTCTCTAACAGGTTCATACTCATAGTAGCTGTTTTTTTAGCTAAAAATAATAATTAATATGATACCACATATCAAAACAGCATGAATCAGATGTTTCGTCGTTGGCTCATCAGCGTTGAACACTTGAACAGCCATATTAAGCAAAATTTACATTATATACTACATGAAAACAACGGACAACTGATTCCATTGGCGTAACTGGGGGGGTTGGGGGTTATAAGCCTTAAATCCTTAAAGCCTTAAATCCATACCCCCAGAGACCCACCAGTTGTAGCCCCCCTTAGGATCATTCTGGTTTGGCCGTTGACTGATTCTGTTATTATTAATCACTTGCCAAAATGAAATTATGGTACGCAAACAATATACCTGCAAACACGTGATAATTTCATTTTAGAACCAATTTTATTATATTGTAAATGTATTGCATATATGCAAACAGAAACAAGCAAGTAAGCAAATTACGGTTATATTATAAGATTGTTTTTTTATGTTAAATAAACTAAGGGTTAAATTTAATTTTTTTGGTTTTTTATTTATTTTATAAACAGCGTACTTAAAAGTAAATGAATTATTATGAAAGAAATCATAATTTCTAATTTTTGTATTAATTTATTTATTTAATCGACATTGGCAAATGACTTTCAGCCAGTCAGAGCATAATAACATATTCTAAACATCTATATTCCGTTCGCAATTTGTTAAGAGCACGAAATGAGGGTCAATGCCATAAAACGGCCGTAAGTGTCGTAAAATCATAGGCGGAGGTTCCTGAGGTATTTATTAATGTGTTTAAAATCAAAATGTTTATCAATATTCTATTTTGAATAAAATAACGTTTTTAATAATTATTTACTTAGCAAAAAAAAAAAAAAATTAAAACGTTCAACGCTAATGTTTGATAATTTAACCGTTACAAATTTTGTAAATAAGATTATCTTTAGAGATCTCTTTGCATATTTCAATACTAAACCTTCAATGTACATTATTTAATATTAAGACGTGACTTATGAAGAAACTTAAAATTTTGACTTCTGTACAAGTACAATAATATGCAATACCTTTGGAATTCATACCTGAAGCTGAAGAAAGGTATAGAGATACCGTCTTTGGCGCTTTGGCCTCGCCTCTTAGTTTATATTCGAAACTTGAATTGAAAGGGTGTTATTAGGAACGAAAACAATTTTTTTGTTTAGTACGTTTTTGACCGCATTTAATCGAATATTAATTTCTTTTGCGAATTTTGTGCAGTGCGTGAGTAGTGTTTTTGAAGTTATACTTCTTTACGATCGTGAGTGAAATTTTTTAATTCCCTGGCGCAGGCGCATACAGACAGTATGTAGTTCGTTGCTAATCTTTCAAGATAGGTATGTATATATCAGCGCAAATAAGTCATTAAAAGAATATATTAGTGTTTTTAGTAAATGTATTATTTATTATAATTTTTGTGTCTTTGGATTTGTCTTCGTCGGTAGTAAGATAATAAAATATCTAGGTATAACATTTTTATACTTCACTTGATCTATTTGTCACCGTGTTGTGTAATTATATCCGAGACGTTACTGGTTACTTACAAGGGGCTCGATAGCTTGGTTAGTAGAGCATTGAACCAGAGATCGAGAGGTCCCGGATGATTCATATTTTTTTTTAATTTTTGGTTGTTTTAATAAAAAATTTTTGAAAGTGGTAGGTAAGAAAGTTAGTTTAATACTTAAATAAAATACAACTAACCTGTTAAGTATATTATTTATTTCGTTGAAATTATATAATACGTACGTACAAAGTACACACACATTCTTTTTTCCATATTCCTACAAACATATACTTACCTTTCGTTCGTGCTTGTTTTTGTTATTGCTTGCGATGGCTTCATCATCATCAACGTCATCAAGTTTTACACCGGTGCTATTGCGTACAGTCAGTAAGTCTGTCTATTCACCAAGAGAGAAGACTATTGTTCTGAAGGTTCACGATGCTCTGGTTTTTCAGAATCCCACAAACACTGTTCGGAACATAATCGAGAGTTGTGCCAACACGACGCTCGTAGCAGCGTTAACAATATATAGGTTCCTATCAGAAAGAAAAAAAGAAGGTATAACTAACCTAAACACAAATGAACACTTGAAGAGGGGAAAAAGACTGTTGAAATTAATGAATTTGCCAAAAATATTATTCGAAGGAAAATTCACGGATTTTTTTTCAAAAAGGAAATACCCAACCTTAACAAAATTTTACAAGAAGTTAAAGACGATCCTGATTTGCCTAATATCGGACGAACCAAACTGTGGGAAGTTTTAAAAGAATTAAATTTCCGGTGGGAGAAATCAGACCGAAAATCAGTTTTGATTGACCGCGAAGAGATAATATGTTGGAGAAGACATTATCTAAGATCCATACGAAAATTCCGGGCTGAAGGAAGGCCAATCTACTATCAGGACGAAACTTGGGTAAATGCAGGTCATACTCTAACAAAAATTTGGTCAGATAAAAATATATTAAGCTCCAGGCAAGCGTTTATAGAAGGTTGGTCTACTAGTATTTCCCCACCCTCTGGTAAAGATAGTAGATTAATAATTTCTCACCTTGGCAGTGAAAAAGGATTTCTTAGGGACGGTTTGTTGGAATTTCAATCCAAAAGCACAAAAGATTATCACGAGGAGATGACAGCTGATGTTTTCGAAGAGTATTTTGAGCAGATGATTGAACATATACCACCAAATTCAATTATAGTATTAGACAATGCACCTTATCATTCAAGACTAGTAGAAAGACTTCCAACGACTGCGTGGAAGAAACAAGATGTCCTTGACTGCCTGAGGAATAAGTCTCTGACTTACGAAGATGGAATGGTTAAAGCGGAACTTTTAAAAATTGCCCGGCAACACAAATCTAAGTACAAGAAATATGTAGTTGACAAAATGGCGGAAAGGCGAAACATCACAGTCCTTAGACTTCCACCCCACCACTGTGAAATAAATCCAATTAAACTCATTTGGGCCCAAAATGAAAGGTTATGTGGCTAGAAAAAAATACATCATATAAAATACAAGCTGTGCGTGAATTGTTATATGAGTCTTTAGGACATATTACAGAACAAAACTGGCGAGATGCAGTAAGACATGTAATGGAAGAAGAACAAAAAATGTGGGATCTTGACAACATAATTGATGCGACTGTAGAGATACAACCGATAATTATTAACCTGCAAGACGACTCGGATTCCGAAGATGATCCTGTTTATTTTGAATTTGAATAGTTTTGTAATCGTAATTTAGTTTAGTCATATAGTCGAAAAAAAAAAGTGAGTTACCTGGAAAGTTTTCCGGGAGTTTTAAAAATTGGTTATTTTGTAGATTTTATGCTCTTTTTGAATTTCAACTTTGCTACGTCGTATCTCCGCCGCTCGCGCCGCCATATTGAAAATGTGGCGCCAAATAACAGTTTTTTTGGGAATACATCCTTTCCGACGCATTTTACGAAAAAATCATTTATGCACAAAATGAAACTAGAAAAAATGTCCTACTAAATTTCGGTCTGCGATATCTCGATCGATGCTTAGGACGAAGTCGTTCCTGGTATATCAGGAACTGCAAAACGAAGGAGACTGCTCTAAATTTGTAAATTAATAAATACATCATATGTGGATTAGGCCTACAGGGGAAACCACAATAAAAAAAACGCGCCGCTTACTCTACCAATGAGTTTTTTTTTCAAAACGTCTATTGAAATATATTTTGCAGCGCTCGTACGCCAAATACGATTAATTTTATGAAAAAATTAAAATTATGTAAATTGTGGGAAATTTTTTCTAGTTTAATTTTTTACATAAATGTTTTTTCGTAAAATGCGTCAAACAGAAGATATTCCCAAAACACTGTTATTAGGCGCCATTTTTTAAACATGGCGGCGGAGATACAAGGTAGCAAGGATACAAGGTAGCATATAAGGTACCGAAATCCATTAAATTACCAATTTTCAAAACTCCCGGAAAACTTTCCAGGTAAAACTACCAAATGATTGGACTAATTTGTATAATTTAAAAATAGGTATTAATTAAATAAATGTACATATGTTTTACAAATTGCAAGTAACTTTTTATTTTTGAATTGTTTATTTTTGAATAAAATATAGAAATTTTATTAAAACAAAAATACAATTTACCTACGTAGTTACCGTTTAAAAAATATATTTATTTAGTTTAAATAAAAAATGTTTTAATTATATACTCTACGGCCCTGGTCAATCATCTGCACCCAAAATATACCTACATAATCCGATTTAACTTTTACAGGTCTATTGTATTCCTTCAGATACAAGGTGGGTTAGTCGAAAACATCTTAAACTGCCAGTTTTAGGTTAGATTCCGTTATTATAAATCATTTTGCCTACCCTCTCTGTATTTAAGCCCACTAATGAGGGTTAAACTTGTACGTGCCTGTACTGAGCTCTTAAGAAATTGCGGACAGAGTTTATTGTATCTCTTATACTAATAGTAAGTACACGTAACTAGAACAAACTGCTCTAACAAACTACCTAAAACTGCAAAACCACGCTAGAGGCATAGTTTTGCCTGCCTCTGAAAGGATACTTAATCCCGCTTCCAAAAATTATTCTCAGTCATGCTGCCGGCCGATCTCCGTCGGCTTCGTAATATGCTAGACGAGGTACCATCAGAGGGCAATGGTACCTTGTAGAGTAGGTATATCGGTGTGTTATGAAGAACGGGTCAGGGCCGTACTAATTTTTTTTATCATAAAAATAAAGTTAATAAAAAAGTTTTATAATAAAAATTAAATTATTTAGCAATTTTCAAAAAGTTAAATTGTATTTAAAGAATTATTGATGATGATATAACGAAAATAAAGTTATTTAGCAAATTTCAAACAGTTAAATTGTATTTAAAGAATTGATGATGAAATAACGAAATAACGTAAATAGTCGATTGGTATACTGGTGAGGCACTGCCTCACCTGCCTCATAGGACCAGCCGCCACTGGGTATAATTAGAAGATTTATGAAGGCAAATGTCTCTTTGTTTTTATTTATATCCTACAAAAATGTTTAATATATTTTTTTTAGTTAGATGCATAGTTTTTAAGGTATTCGCAAAAAACCGTTCGAAATTATGTTTCAATGAAAATGGCTAATTTTCAACCACGAATATCTCAAAAAGTATTTAGTTTACAAAAAACATTATAGAACAGTTTTTTCTTAGAATTAGGTTCTCTAGCGAATTTTGTGGTAATTTTAACCAAAAATTTTTCCACCTTTAAGAAGGGGTGAGAACCACCCCCAAGATAAAAGCACACATCGGCATAGGGTAGACTTTGAATTAGGAGATAGGTAGAGGCTAGGCCCAAAATTTCATTAAAATCCATGCAGTAGGATACAATTCGGAGGTAATATCCTATTCTTGCTCCCATTGACTGGCGTAATGGGAGTTGTCTTTTAAACGCCAACGTTCCTATTTAGGGTACACGATTAAAAATATATAATATTTTAGAAGAGTAAGAGAGCAAAGATAAGAGATGAACGAACTAATAAAAACGATATACATTCAGAAGCAAACATGGACACTTGGACAGACTACTTTCGACCTCTATGTGCTAAAGGTGGCAATAATGAACCACCAACATCTGAAGTGACGATAGACGAAGAAATAAAAATTGAGCTAGGATAGGTAAAGGGAGCATTCAGAAAATAAAAAAAATATATAAAAATCACCACGAGCGGACAGAATATCGAATGAACTCCTAATGTACGGAGGAAAAGTCCTGACTAAACGACTAGGTACTAAAACTAATTAAAAAAATAATAGAACAACCCTTAGAATTACAGAGGAATTAATTTATTGAAAACAATATTAAAATTAACAACCAAAGTTATAAAAAACAACGTAGTAACAAACTGAACAAAAATTATAACATAAGCAGAACAACTGGGTTTTAGGTAGAAGATCATGATACGCAAACTTTGGGCGAATGCTGTTTAAATGCATTCATTTTTTCGAATCTTGAGAAATCTAATAAGTATTTTTAAAAAAAGTTGAAAGCATAATGAAAGATTACATTATTACCGAGGGTAGAAAGTCCCTGAAAACTTCTATAATGTATATTCTAATAAGTTACAGGGGTGAAAAGAAGAGAGAATTTAATGTGATTTTTAATTTCAAACACTTCATTCAAAAGAAACAGTTTGTTTATTCTAAAGGACTTTCTACCCTCGCTAATGATGTAATCTTTCATTCTGCGTTTAAATTTTTCAAAAATATTTATATTATTAGTTTTACCGCAATTCGAAAAAAATGAACATCATGTCCGTGGTGATATTTTCAAATATGTATCTTTGTCATACAACTCATAACAGAATGTGGTGACAAGGCCACTAAATTTGAGACTGACAGTATAGTCTAAGAGCTAGAGCCGAAAAATCATCGTCATAAGTAATATGGAGTTTGGCATGTGAAATGTGTCTATTGTATATTGATATTATGACCCCTATGACACCTCAGTGGATACAGGAAGTAGCAATAAGGGATGAAAGGGGAAAGTTAGTGTAGTCTTTAAAGGTTTTCATCTCCTATTTTGTTAAGCCTCCATCGATTTGCATGAAAATTGGTAACTAGTTAGAGTATACCCCAAGAAATAAAAATAATGTGGTGCCAACTTGCACTTTTACCCTGGGGGTGGATACCACCCCTTCTCGGTAGTGAAAACTATTTTATTAAAAATAACCCCACAAATCGATAGAGGGACAAATTAAAAGTAAAATTTGTTATACCATGTTATTAAAATAAATTAATACTTTTTGAGTTATTAAAGATCAAAGGTTTGTCTGTTTAAGAGCACATGCGTAAAGTTACGGATGATAAAAAACATATTAATTAATTATTGTATGTTACTAAAATATTTTTTCCGATATTATAAATTTAGCATAAGTGTATTCAAATATGTCAAATGTACCCATTATTGGACACCCCAGTTTCTGGACATACTCAGTTTATATTGATAGAAAAAATTCAATTAAATATCGAAATAATATAAAAACAATATTTTACTAACATACAATTAATTAATATGTTCTTTTTTTCATCCGCAACTTCACGTATATGGTCTTAAATAGACAAATCTTTGATCTTTAATAACTCAAAAAGTATTGATTTATTTTAAGCAAATTCAATCGTCGACAAATATGATAGTAAGAAGGAATCAGCATAAAAATGTTCTGAAGCTGTTTTCTCGTAGCACGTTTAACAATGTTTGAAGGGATTAATCCACAATTGGTTGTAATGATAATTACATTTTTGTATTACCCTAAGGTTATATTTGCATGAAAATCCAACATCAGTTGATTTTCTAATTTTTCCTGTCTGAGAACTATTTCCGGATTGGAAGTCGAAACCAGTCGAAACGTCATAAACTAACAAAAATGTAATAATTATCATTACAAACAATTGTGGCTTAATCCCATCAAAATATCATTGTCAACGTAAAAATGTTAAATAATCAATAAAAAGATGACATTAAAGTTATATATAAAAATATAGCCCGATTTTTATTCAAAAGTCCCGGATTTCAGGCATTTTTTTTTCAGCCTTGTCCCGAATTCGACTGAATTGGAGTTGGTCACACTAAGTATACTACTAAATTTAGGTTTTCATCATCTTTTCAAATGCAAAATCCATTTTAAAAAAATTTAATGTACAGAGTGTTGTTTTTGGGTCGGAACATTTTTCCAATATTTTTTAATCCGGACCTGGATTTTTTATAATTGCAAATAAATTAATTAACTGTACACCTTAAAGAATATTTGCGTGCCAAATATAAAATAAATATTCAGCCTGAAAGGGGTCATAATTGTCAATATACCATGGACACATTTCACAGGAAAAACTCCATATTACTTATGACGATTATTTTTCGGCTCTAGCTCTCCGTCTAGCAGTGTGTGTGTAGTAGATACTAACAGTGAGAGTTTTAAAGCTTCCATACTAGTGAGAATTTTACTACACGTTATTTACTGTGCAAAGAAAGAAAACGCAGAATAGGAGAGTAAGTGTCGATTCGCTCGGTATAATATTTGCACCTAGGCTCGAGACATCATTAGAATAAAATATACCGGCATATTTTTGTTTTGTGGACCGTAACAGAACATTTAACAGGGTCATATTTGTGTTTCGTGGACCTTAAGAGGACATTTAACAGGGTCAAATTAAAGGACGTTTTCCATTTATTGTATACAAGAGAGGTATCTCTAGGAATAATTAAAACGATCGAAAATATCTACCAGAACAATACAATAAAAGTAAAAGTAGAAAAAGAACTAGATAACTGGCTCAACTGAAACTGGCAATGGGATATGACAGAAAACTTCCCTGAGTCCTCTATTGTTCAACCTGATCATGGACGAAATAATAAATAAAAAAATATGAAAAAAAATTTTTAAGAAACGCTTTTCTTTAGTATAAGTGACTAAAATTTAAAATATTATAAAAAAATCAACTAAAAAGTAAAAAATAAAAAAATCAAACTCGAAGGATTATTCGAAATACGTTCGTCAAAAAAATGAAAAAATCTAACATATTCGTTAAACAAAAGCGTGGGGCGCTATACTCAAACCGTTTATTCGATGAAGACGCGCCCCACGCTTTTCTTTAACGAATGTGTTAGATTTTTCCATTTTTTTAACGAACGTTTTTTCGAATAAATCCTTCGAGTTTGATTTTTTTATTTTTTACTTTTTAGTTGATTTTTTTATTATCTTTTAAATTTTAGTCACTTATAACTAAAGAAAAGCGTTTCTTAAACTTTTTTTTTCATATTTTTTTATTTTTTACTTTTTAGTCTTACACTTTTCAAATATTTATATTGTCATGTTTAAAAAAGGATGTAAGTATATGACAGATACAGTTTTTGCAGTTATTTCAACTTTTGATACATATATTGTACATTTTCTGTAATTTCTTCATACATTTCTTAAATCAAAATCATTATTTACACCTATTACAGTTTTCGCAGTCTTTCCATCTCTTATAATACTTTCCTAGTGCACGGTGTAGATCCTGTTAATTTCTCGCACTGCAGTTCTTCGATGCGCAAGCCGTCTAAAGGTAAGTATCCATACAAGGGTAAACCTCGCTCAGTGCAGTAGCTCCACATAGTGGATACGTCGGTGATCGCCGATCGGCGCTCACCCTCTTCGATTCAACCAGTTTGCGGTTTATATGTAGAGGAGCGCATGCCGTATCCATTTGAGCAGCTACATCACACCGAGCGGGGTTCACCCTTGTATGGATACGTGCCTTAATGATCGCACTCGGCTCAATGCAACGTAAGCTTTGCAGGCGCAATGCAGGCTTTTAAGCCTGTCCTTACGCAAACACTTTCGGGCCCAAGTTCACGACAGCGTAGTCAACAGTCGAACCTTGCGTTTTATGGAAAGTCGAAGCTCACGACAATACTAAGAGCAGCATTCGTTTCTCTGCGGTGCCATAACTTTTTTTCGCTGAAAACTGGATAGAAATCGGACAGAAACTGGATAAATTTGAAATTTTATTGTTTATGTATGAAGCATAACGTAATCAATTAACGTAAACATTAAAATTATGTATAGTTCATATAATTAGCTACAATCTGTAAAAGTTTCAAGTTTGTACGTTGTAAAAAACCAGAGAATTTTAGCATTTTCCACTAAACTCGTTTTTTTATTTAAACAATTCATAAACACAAAAAAAAATTTGATCGACTATTTGTGTATTGTTCCCGTGAATGCATATGTCTGCAAAATTTCATTTATTTGCATTGAAGAAAAGGCAGTCAAATTAACGTTTAAAGATTTGACGCAAACGATTGAACTAAATAAAAGCGTTTAAAAAAGTAAGAACTAGAAAAGGACACCGGATGGGAGAAAACAACTTAAAATAATCTGCTACGCAGACGATGCAATGCTAATCTCTCAAAATAAAGACGATTTACAAAGTACGCTGCACCAATTTAAAATATCCGCCAGAAAATTTAACATGTTTATATCCCCACAAAAGACAAAATTCATGGCTTTAATAGCAAATTTACTTAGATGTAAATTAGTGCTGGAGGGTCAGATAATAGAGCAAGTGATGAAGTTTAAATATCTAGGCATAACACTATCTAACTACGGAAAGCTCGAAACAGAAGTGGAAGATCAAGTGAATAGATCAAACAGAGCCGCAGGTTGCATGAATTAAACAATACGGAGAAATAAAAATATCAGAAATAATGCATGATAATGCAACAAACAGCAGAGATGAAATCACTTCGTAAAATCTATGGTAAGACACTATGAGACAGAGCTAGACGTATTCCGTTGGTGGGTATGTTGACGGAAACAATTATATAAAATAATATTAATTAAAACGCAAACAATTGTCAATAATATACTTATTTATTTTTGGGTAAACAAGCGTGCTTCGTTTATTATCTCGTAAGGGTTTTGTTGTTGTTTTAGCGAGGGTGTGTCTGAACCGCGCGCCTGCTGTGTCGATACTGCGAGACCACCATACTCTATTATGTCACCATGCTTGCGGTTTTACAATATGGCTAGAAAGGCAATAAATTACAGTGGCGGCTCTTGGCTTTAGGGACAGGGTCGGCAAGGTTTTTTCTCCAAAGGCTTCAATTTCATAGGAGATCTTTGGTTTTTGTTTTTTTTTATTTTTTTTTTGTTTTTTTTTTTGTTTTTTTTCCTATAAATTTAGAAACTATACCTGTTTATAAATTAACTCTAGTCTATGTTGTTTCGAAGTAGCAAAATGGGTTATAATGTATGTAATTGTAAAATTTATTATTGTTTTGGAGGGATTTTAAAAGTTTTTTCCATCGACATTTGAGACAAGTTTGACATTCTCTCCTGTTTCATGATGTTTTGACAATACGTTTTGACTCTTTTGAGACAAGAGAAATCCCGTTCATTTGAGACAGAATTTGCCCACATTTGAGCACAATAATTTATTAATTTCGGGAACAGTTTGTTGTACCTAATGAATTGCAGTATATAAAATTATACATAGTCTGTAACTTATCCCACCTTCCGAAAATATTTGAATCAGAATATAAAACTGTTAATTCATTTTCTTATTTTATTTGATTAAAAAATTATGGATAATTTTTAATGAACTTGTCTAATAGATATTTTGAAAATTCTTTGGCGTAACTTTTAAATTTTGAATAGTCAAAGAGGTCAATGACTTATAACAGTGAGTAAATAATAGATTTGCCTGGTGCAATTGTTTTAACTTTTGTCCGGAGACCATACAATTCACTGGACATCAAGACAGCCCCGTCATAAATTTGCCTTACCAATTTATTTTTGATATCAAAAAATTTAATCTATCTTTTAAATTAAAACAGCAAAAATATATTATGTCTTATGGCTTCTACGCACGTCTGAAAACCTAACAACCTCTCATAAATTTAGACGTAACGCGTATCGAAGAACAATTATTGATACTTGTGAATGACATGTTACCTCTATCAGTAGTTTCGTCTACTTCTACGGAAAAGGATCAAAAACTAATTGATTCTTTCATTGTGTGCTGTTTTAGGTACGCCGGTATATTCTTCGAGTCAGAAAATAAGTTAGAAAATTCCAGATCGTATTTGTTAAACAATTTTATTTGTTCTCTATAATTAATTTGATTTAACGAATGCTTCGATACATCCTGTCCCCTAAATGGTAATTCCTAACAACTTAAAAGAATTACAATATCAATAATAATATTAATAATTAAACGACGTAAAACTACTTACCTATTTCATAATTATCCCGGGCGCGCCAGCAAGGCAATACGTGGCTACGTACGTGAGTTTCTGCCGTTTGCAGATCACCGCTCGGCCTCGGCAGAGGTACCCGCTGCGGTACTTTGCATTCAAATAAGTACGGAGAATGTATAATTGGTTCCCTATCAGCTAATATTCCATAGCTTCTTATTATATAGCAAATCCTCGATCTGGGGACGGCATGCCGTGCCGGGCTTTATAATAAGAATTCACACAATCGCAATCGGGTGCGGGTGCATGGCTATGGGATCATTAATTTGAAAAGTCTCTTACGCACAGCGCACAGGGATTACTTAACTAACGTATCGGGATCGAAGTCTTTTAAAAACAATGAATAAAATTTAGTCTGTATTATCTCACAGATATATTTTACATTTCACAGAAACGAATATCATCAACTCCGATTAAATTAAATATTTAAAAAATCTATAATGTGTCCATAAATGTGTGGGTCGGCACTGCCGACCCTGCCGACCCTGACGAGCCGCCACTGATAAATTACTACATCTGCGTTTTAAAAAGATGAGAACCTTTCTGTATTTTAAGAAGTTGGCATAAAGAGCGTGGCAATCTGGCCTCGAAATCTATTAGTGTTTCCTTGACAAAAACATTAATTTTTATACAATCTACATTTGGTTTGTTAAACTTAACGGCCCTTGTTAGCATATGGTTTGTATATTAAATGTGAATTGTAAATGACTAATTTTATTTAGTTTTGAGAAAAGTTATTAAAAATTTAGCAAAAATAGTAATTAAAGCGTATAGCTATAGACGTACAGATATACGACGGAGATGCAAGGTGAACAACATTATAAAGTTAATGTAGGTATTTATAATCACCACGTACTTGAAACCTGCAGATTTTGAAAGCTATAGGTGTATGTATTTCAGTTGAAACGGTAAGAAGAAGAGTTCGTGTGCTCAAGGACTACATAGCAAGAGACAGTTAAGGAATCTCGAGTTATCAAGGCAGCACAAGATTGATCACGTTAATTAGTGTCTTGAACACCAAAACTGGAACATTTGAAATTGGCAAAGTGTACTATATATTTTCAAACGAAAACAGAACTTATGTAAAATCATATGATCAACGAATTCGTGTACTTAGAGGTCGAGGAAGACAAGCAAGAACGAAGATGCCAGTTCTGTTAACTGGTATAACAGAAGAAGTGTCATGTGCTGTAGAGGCATTAGGGTCGGTAAAAAAAGTCTTTTAATTTTCGTCCAATCAACTTTAATAGCTCGCAGGTATGTTAATGTGGTTCTATAACCTGTAGTTAGGCTCTGGAGAGGTGCAATGGAAAAAAATTAAATTTAGCTTAATTCGCTTAAAATAATAAAAAATATCAGATGATTCCATATAAGTTCGGTTGTGGTAGTTTTAACCTATATCGTTCACATTTTGGAAACACTTTTTTTTTCCAAAATTGTCGTATTCTTTTTTCACAAAATAAAATAACAACAGATACCCCAATAACATCTTTTCTGCAAATATTTGTTATTTTTTACAGTTTTAAAGGATTCAGCGTTTAAAGGGTTAAAATAATATATATTTTCCATGAATTTTACATTTCACATATTTTTTTTTTTAGTAGATAATAATATTACTTATATTTTTGTGTGCCCAGTGAATGATTTTCTTCGCAAGTGAATGATTTTCGTAATCAATCACCGCTATAAATAACCGTATGTCATATTCACTAAGACCTTTTTATTTAATAATTTTGGTCTCAGAAAATGATCAGTCATGCTTAATCCCCCACTAAATTTTTCCGCTAGTCTCTCGAAGTATTTAAGTGAGTTTCTGGAGCAGAATATAGGAAACCTTATTGAGCGATTACATAAATGCCTCATCCAAAGAATAGTTTCCATGCTAGTATAAAGGTATTAACCCCATCTTAAAGAAAATATAGCTATTTAACGATATAACATAACTCTATATGTGAATTCTGCTTAAATTTGTTAAAAAACATTGTAAATAATGCTATAATATAAATATCTATAATATAAAAATATTATACTATCTGAATATAGAAATACTTCTCTGTGATCGATTAATATTGCCCATAAACACATTTTAATATACGGTCTACAAAAGTGTCTTATTTGTACAACACAAATAGGAAGTGAATATGCTTTAAATAAATATTAAAAACAAGTCTGCCAGACCTTTAAAAGGGCATAGGCGCAAAATTTCGGCTCAAATGATTTTTAAATGCAATAATTTTTTTCAAATTCTGAGAAAGCTAATAAATATTTTTGAAAAATTTAAACGTAGAATGAAAGACTGCATTATTACCGAGAGCCGAAAGTCCCTTAGAATAAACAAAAAGTTTCTTTAGAATGAGATATTTAAAATTAAAAATCACACTAAATTTTCTCTTTTGTTTTTCACCCCTGTAACTAATTTTTTTTAAGCTCCATTTAATTTACAATCTCTTATCACTCGTAACAATAAGTAAATTTTATGACAATTATTAGAAGAACAAATGACATGTAGGAATTCTCTCCAGTGAGAGGCTTCCTTTAACATATAATTAACAAACTAAGTTAATAATGTAGTGGTAAATGTTAATTAATTTTATTTAAATCTGTTTAATAAGTCTGTAGGCTTAAAACGCTTTAGTCGACGCACTTCATCGTTGTCATTAAACAGTTCGCGCACTAAGTGATTAGAATGAGCACTAGTTTTGTTTTTGTATTTTTCACTGTACTTTGTGACTTCAGTTTTTACGGATTGAACTTGTAGGTCTTTTTCTATTATGTTGTTCGAAACATACCACGGAGCATTGACTATAATTCGAAGAACTTTGTTCTGGAATCTTTGTAGGATTTCTAGGTTTGAATTGCTAGCATAACCCCATAATTGAATTCCATACGTCCATATTGGCTTCAGTACGGCTTTATATATTAAGCTGTACTTATTAAAATAAATATTATAGTGGAGTCACTGAAGGTTTTCACCTCCGATTTCGTTGAACCTTCATCGATTTTCATGAAAATTGGTGAGTAGTTAGAAGATACTTCAAGGAACAAAGGCGACATGATGCCAACTTGCGCTTTTACCCTGGGGGTGGATGCCACCCCTTCTCGGGGGTGAAATTTTTTTTATTAAAAATAATACCAGAAATCGATAGTGGGGCAACTTCTAAGCAAAATTTGTTATATAAAGTTATTAACATATATCAATACTTTTTGAGTTATTAAATATCAAAAATTTTATTTTTTCTTAAAAAAAATGCATGTTTTAAAGCTGTTTTTCACGTATTACTCAAAAACTATAACCTTTTGCAAAAAAGCTATAATTACCAAAATTAAAGATAATAAAAAATTTAATACACTCCCCACTTATAGAACTAAACTAATGTTATTTCAAAGTGAGTTATGGGTAATTGAATGTATATTTTTTTCGACGAATACTGAAATCTAAGTATTCAAGCTTACATAACGGGAAAATGATGCATTTATGTAATATACTTGTTAAGCACTTGTCAAAGTCCTTCGGAGTACCTATCAAATGAGCTCCAAAAGAAGTTAATAGCATCAAAATTAAGCAAGTTATGATGAAAATAAGAGAACCCTTTCGATTTTTTTAGGAAAAAGTGAAAAATAAAACATAGGTATCTAATCGTTAAATTTTTTCCCCATTATCTATAGGTACGACTTTGCAGCTCTGTTCGTAATTCAGCCAGATATTTTGACTGGGAGGGTGTCAAATCTTGTTTTATATATATATGTATATATATATATATATATATATATATATATATATATATATATATATATATATATATCTATATATATATATATATATTTGTACAAATATTTTCGACCGTACTGTGTTATAGTGGTTTGAAGTTTCAGCAATTCGGTTATGTGAAATAAAATTCTATTTGTTATTTCTCAATATTTCGTCACACTTTTGTGACTTCTTCAGGAGAAAACTGTAAATTTATTAAGATTAGAAATTAACAAAAGCTAAATATTTAGTTACTTACAACTATAAGAGTATTAATTTAGATTTTTTTGAACATTTCGTAAGGGACATTGACTTAATTTTGATTTTGACATTTATTATTTCTTAGTTATGGTAACTGTAATAAATTTTATTTTCATAGAATATTGTCTGATATTTAAAATTCTTTTTTTAATAATGAATAGGTCAAAGTAAACCAAAGAAAATATTAACGGAATTTTAAGGTGGAAAAGTATGATTAATAGTAGAAAAATTATAGAAAGGGACTAGAGTATATTAAATTGATCTATAAAATGTAAGTGATGGTACATAGTGAGTTAGTATAAGGCTGATATTTTTAGAAATTAAATAAAAATTAAGATGGATTAATTATTAGATGAATAATTGAGTAATTTGTTTGAATTTTTACACTTTTTGAAAATATTTTAAAGGTTATTTATTATTTAGAATGTTACAGTAGATATTACTCAAATGGTTAGTATCAGTCTTATAATTAATAGATTCTGGAGTTTTGATAATGTTCAAAAAAATCTAAATTAATACTCTTATAGTTGTAAGTAACTAAATATTTAGCTTTTGTTAATTTCTAATCTTAATAAATTTACAGTTTTCTCCTGAAGAAGTCACAAAAGTGTGACGAAATATTGAGAAATAACAAATAGAATTTTATTTCACATGACCGAATTGCTGAAACTTCAAACCACTATATATATATATATATATATATATATATATATATATATATATATATATATATATATATATATATACGTCTATATAGATACGTATATATATATATATATATATATATATATATATATATATTGATGTGATCTTGATTATTGATATGAGATAATATTCTTATATGTTACTTAATTTAATCAATGTATTAATACTAATCTAATTAATTAACCAGATCACATATCAATATGTTTTCAATCTCAGGGCGAATTATAAATTAATTACTTACTTCCGTGGCTTCTAAATATTTCTTAATGGTTCCTAATCGGGATAGAAAAGAAAAGAGTAAAAAAAATACACATATGGGTTACAATTATAATCAAAATATTTTTTATTTTATTTATAAGGCAATCAATGCTTAATATTTGCTATTTCTTATTATTCTTAAACATAATATTTACAAATGGGAATCTTATTTCCTTTTGGTTTTCAATTGAAAGTTTTTATTAACATTTAACTATTAGGAGTTATTAGGAACAACCCTATTTAAGTTTGATGAAGCTTTTCTGATATTATTGATTATGTTATTCAATTTTTTTATGTGGAATTTAATACGAAAAACCCATAAATTCATGTCCAAACAAATGAGACTGACCTTTTCCTGGTGAACTGAAAATGTCCTCACACAAGACCCTTTCCTGCTATCCTTGGCTGCGATCAAACCTCGTCCTGGCTTCCAGTGATGTTCTCCTTTGAAAAACTAGCTCGAATAGCTCTCGTTCCTGCTTTTGCCGTGATGCTGTGTTCTACCTTTTTCGAAACTGCTATCAGCTACCGGGACACTCTGGGCTCAAGGAGGTTCTTTTACTCTCGACCTGGCCTACTTCTCGTTCCACGATAGATACTCCACACTCACGGAACTACACCGGCTTTCTCACTCCTCGAACACTACCGTCTACTACTCGACTTCACTTCTCGACAGCTCAAAACATTCTGATCTCACTTTGTCATCCATTCCCCTACTTTCTAAATATCCCTTCCAGATTCACAAACCAATCTTCCACCACCAACTCTCATTCGTAATATTCCTCAAAACCAATTTTTAATCTTTCTAAATATGCTTAATGGATTTCAAAAGAAAATATTTAATTCCCATTCTAAAATACTTTCTAACTATTTACAAATTTTAATGACCTATTCTCTCTTTCAAATGAGTCTTATTTAGCATAGGCTAATGATCGAAACCTTCCGCGAAAAACGATAATGAACTATCATCTATTTCACTGAGTTTTATTTAGCATAGGCTAATGATCGACCTTCCGAGAAGAACGATAATGGTACGCGTCATTCACTTTGTTTATCTAAGCACATTGTTCCGAGTTTCGTACGCTTATTCTAATCACTTCTTAAAATTAAATATAACAATTTGTTGTATACAGGTTGTTTTAAATTTATATGCCCGTGGTTGAGAAAATTGAAAATATTTTATATTAAATTGAATTCTGTTTATAATTATCAAAATTTAATTTTCATATCAAATAGAAATATAACAAATCCCCGCCTTGTATTCGATAAAATTTATCTGCATTTTTAAATAAATTTTCTCGAGGCAAAACCAACTCCCTGTATATTTCCTTACTTTAATCTACGTCTTATATCCTAACTTACTATCTACTTCATGTAATTCTGTCTTTTATTCGTGATATTTGTATACATCGTGAATATTATAAATTCCTCGGATTTTTTCCGAGTTCCTGTGCCTCAACTCATAACTATTTATCCCATTTTCATTATTCACGATGTACGGGCCTTCGAAAACAGGCATCAACTTTGCGCAAATGCCCCCAGGAAGATTTGATACTCGTAATGCCCTCACGAGTACTTTTTCACCCTTTTGGAAAGTCACTGGTCTTCTTTTTCTATTGTTTTCCTGTCTTTGGATATATTTTTCGTTGCTTCGCCGTAATCTTCTCTGTACGGTTTCAAACACCTGTTGATATTCTTTTGGCTCTTGATCTTCCCATGGCCTTATCGGCAATACACCCTTCATGATGTATTCTGGGGTCTCTTTTGTTACTGTGCTCGGAATTGTATTTAGATACCTTTCTATTTCCGCCATTTTCCTGTCCCAGTGGCGATGTTGACCATCTGTTGCAATGCGAAGAAATTTCGTCACTTCCTGTATGAATCGTTCCGAAGGATTACTCTGTGGATGCCTGATGCTGACAAAATTTGTCTCTATTCCTCGTTCTCGAAGTTGTCCCTTGAAACGATCATTTCGGAAATACGTTGCATTGTCCAGTAGAATCTTTTTTGGTGTTCCTACTATGGCTATAAAATTGTCGATTTTTCTTAATATCTCCTCCCCCTTTGTGGTGCGGCAACTATATAATTTTACGTATTTTGAAAACACATCCACCATTACCAGAATATGTTTGTTCCTTTTAGTGGTCATAATTAGATCGCTTAACATATCTATTGCTACAATGTCTAGTTTGTTTCGGGCTTCAATATTTTTGGCAATATTTTCGTTTTTGAAATTCCGACTCTTATATTTTTGACATACATCGCACTTCTGGGTAATTTCCTTTGCAATGCGGTAATCCTGTCGGCTGATGTAATTTTCCCTAAAAACGAGCCAAACTTTTCTGCTACCGATATGCCCATTGTCCTCATGTAATTTCTTTATTATCTTTTCGGCCAATGTCTGTGTCACTAAATATAGTTCCTTTCCGTCTATTCTCTTAAAATATATGTCATTTTCTACTTCCGCTCTTCTTTTCTCTCTTTCCTCTAGGTCTTCTTGGTTTGTCCTTATCTCATTTAACGAATATATCCCTTCTTCTTGTATTAATCTATTTAGTCCCACCTGTAGAGTAATTGTTTCCTTTTTTCCCGTGTCCTCATCCCGTGTTAGAGCGTCGGCTATTATGTTGTCTTGTGATGTTGGGGGTTGCTGGACGAAGACACTCCCGAACAAACAAACTTAAACTTTTTACATATCTTTATTCTTACAAGGTTAAAGGTACAGTTACAACTACGTCGACCGACATTATAGTTAGGATAGGTCAAGGTGACCCATATCTCGGTAACTATATCCCCTGACCACGCGCCAGCAGAGTTCAGCGAACACACTGATACAACAATGAATGTCTCAGGTACTCGACCTTCCCACTTATATCTTATTATATTAAAAACAATGCCCATATGTATTACCATATATGGTTATGCTATACGTATTTCAATAATGACGTGTGCTGTGTTTGCAGTCTTGCGAATGAGTTGAATACTTTGAACTTTGCTACTATCGTAATAAATTATACAAATTGCAACTATAATATTGACCTTATTCTTATAACAAATAAATTAGGAAAATTCCGTGAGGGTTGTCGTGTACCATCACATCTCTCTGGGCGGGGAAAAGATGAAAGGGAATTTCAGTAACAATTTCCTTTCATCTCTATTTTATATTATTTATGCTGACTGACGTCTCTCCTTTATAAGAAAATTAAACAAACATATTAAAGAAAATGAGAAAAGAAAAAAAATGAGATATATAAATATTTACACTGAACCTTAAGTACTAGTAAAAGTCTTATGGTGGACTATTATTACACTTTTACACTATAACACTTTTCAGTACTTATTCTTTTATATATTATACAGCTTAACGTTATTCTTATGTATGACTACTTGTTTACCCTTTTTCTCAATAATTACGTTAGGCGTTTCATCTTTAATTACGGTATATGGACCCGAAAACAAACAGTTAAGTTTTGTGTTTGGCTCCTTTTTTATTAATACCTTATCTCCTGGTTTATAAGTTATTTTACTTGTTTTGGCATCATATATTTTTTTTTTTGCTGTGTTTTGTATGTGTTAGTGTTTCTCTGGCCTCCTTTGCGGCTACTTGTAGTCTGTATTTCAGTTCCATGGGATAGTCGTCAAAATTATACAGGGGTTCTATTTCGTTTTGAACATTTGTCGGCAGTCTACATATTTTTCCGAACACTAATTCGAACGGAGTATAACCCGTTGCTGAGTGTACTGAAATGTTATACGAAAAACAGAAATATTGCACCCATGTACTCCAATTTGTAGGGAATTTTGATAGTTGTATCCTAAGGTACGCATTTAAATGTTTGTGAGTATTTTCTAAAGCTCCTATTGTTTCGTGGTGATATGCTGTTGAGTTTAGTTTCTCTATTTGCAATAATGAGCATGTTTCCTTAAATGTTCTTGCCATAAACTCTGAGCCTTGGTCTGTGACTATTTTTCTGGGTACTCCATACCTCAGAATAAAATTTTCTACCAATGCCTTGGCTACTGTTTCGGCTTCTTTGTTCTTTATTACATATCCTTCTATGTATTTACTTAGCTCACATTGCAGTGTCAATATATATCTATTCCCACTGTCATCCATCTCAAATGGTCCTACTAGATCTATAAATATTGTGTCGAATGCGCAGGTGGCAGTCGATGTGATAGTTAGAGGTTGTTTGGTTATGATAGAATGCTTATGTCTTTGACAATCGTCGCATCTCTTCACAAATTCCTCGATATCTTTTCGTAAACTATTCCAAAAATAATATTTCCTTATATTTTTGTACATTCTATTTATTCCGGCATGCCCTCCTGTTGGTAACATGTGAAAATCATTAATTATAATTCTTCTTAATTTTTCATCTGCTATATTCTGTTTGTCTTGTACTATACATATTTTGATATCTCTTTCTTTAAATATTTTAGGATCCTTTCTTATCTCTTCAATAATTGGCTGATTCTTATTATTCTTTACTAGTACTAGTTCCTTTATATTCTTTTGTGCGCACATTTGAATCAAGGCTCTCAACGATGCTCGTAGCGCAGACGTTGATCGAGGTTCTTGATATGTCGAGTTTCTCAACGACGCTCGTAGTGCAGACGTTGATCGAAAATCTCGAATCAGATAAATAATATCGTCTTCTTCATTGTACAATATACTACTATTTGTATTTTCTTCAGCCGAATCTAGCTTCATTGTTTTGCAATCGTCCTTGTCTATCAGTTTTACCTCTACCGCACTTTTCGGGAATTTCAACAATTCGACTACGTCTGGTTGATCAGTCCATTCGTTCTTCGAATCGGTGATTTCCTCCTGCTTTTTCGTTTGTGCTCTCGTCATCACTAATATACTTTTCTCTGAGTCCTTATTTAGTTGCTTTAGTTCTTCTGATGTAACTTCTATTCGTGATAAGGCGTCAGCTGTTACATTTTCAGCTCCTTTCACGTATTTAATTGTAAAGTCGTATTCTTCTAACTTCAATCTAAATTTGGTTAATCTGCTGGAAGGGTTTGTCATACCAAATAGGTACACCAATGGTCGGTGGTCTGTCAAAATAATAAATTCTTTCTGTAGAAGGTAATGTCTCCATTTAGCAATGCTCCATACTATTGCCAGTAATTCTTTTTCTATCGTAGGATAATTCATTTCCGCTTTATTAAGTGTTCTACTGGCATATGCTACCGGTTTGTCATTCCCGTTTGACAAAGTTGCTCCTAGTGCGATGCCAGATGCATCTGTCCGTAGAATAAACGTGTTCTCCTCCGATAAATCTGGGAATTCCATTACGGGGGGGTTTGATAATGACGTCTTGAGGCTTTCAAAAGCTTTTTGGCATTCTGTTGTCCACTCAAATTTTACATTTTTCCTTGATAGTCTATTTAGAGGTGCGGCTATTTCTGCAAAATGATTGATATGTTTTCTGTAATAATTTGCAAAGGCTACGAATCTTTTTGCTTCTTTTGCATTTTGTGGTATTGGATATTGTTCCAATGCGGTGATCTTTTCCGGATCTGGTGCTACACCTTTATTCGAAATCTTGTGTCCTAAATATAATAGTTCTTTTTTCATAAACTCGCATTTAATTGGATTTAATTTCAGATTTACTTTCCTTAGTCTCTCTAATACCTTCACTAAATTCTGATTATGCTGTTGTAGACTGTTGCCAAAGACTATCAAATCATCAAGATATATAAACATGTTTTCATAATTTAAACCTGACATTGCCATAGTCATGGCTCGTGAGAAACATCCTGGGCTTGTCTTTAACCCCATCGGAAGTCGTGTCATTTGATATTGACCTCTATCGGTTGCGAATGCTGTGTACGGTCTGGACTTAGAATCGAGTTCTATTTGGTAATATCCTTGGTATAAATCTAAATGTGAAAAATATGTTGCTCCTGATAAAGCGTCTAGGATTTCTTCTATGCATGGTAATGGAAATCTGTCATTCTCAATTTTGTTGTTTAGTTGTCTGTAATCTATCACAACTCTCCATTTCTTGTTTCCATTTTCATCGTTTTTCTTTGGCACTATAAGTAGTGGAGATGAGAATTCTGATATTGCATTTTCAATAATCCCGTCTTTTAACATTTTGTCTACTTGTCTATTTATTTCCGTTTTTTGTCCGTGTGGTAATCTATACGGTTTTGTATAAGCAGGTGATACTCCTTTTTGCAATTTTATTTTTGCTTTGTATACGTCCGTCGTTGTGCATGGATCGTTTTCTAAGAAAAACACATCGGAATATTTTACACATATTTTTTCTATTGCTCTTTTTTCCTCTAGCGATAAATTTTTTGTGTTTATTATATTCAAAAGTCTTTCGGCACGACTCACCGATTGTTTTGATTCTCCCATGTGGAAAACGTCGAACTTGTCTAATCTTTCGACCTTCGGTCTAAAATTCTTAACAATTATTTCTCTATCATTGATATTTAATATCCTTATTGGTATTTTTCCGTCGACTGGTTTTGAGACTGTTCCTGCCGAGAAAATTCCTTCCGCTATCTCCTGTGGTATAGTTACAAAATCTCCGTAGTGTGTCCCGATCTCGAAAAAAAATAATTTTTCACATCTCCTAGGTATTATTATCGTATAAATTTCTCCCATAGATAGCATTTTAAAATCTCTTCTCATTCCTTCTACATGTAACGATAATTTTAAGGATTCGTAATCTATTGTAGCAAAATATTGGTATAAAAAATCGCTACCAATAACCCCATCGACTTTATTTGTGAAACTCTTCATAACTGCAAATTCCTGTGTCAACGTTATCTTCTCTGAGTTATCTAATATTTCAAGGTCACACAATAAGGTTCCCCTTGTATATATAGTTTTTCCGGTAACACCTCGCAAGCTAATACGTCGGGTTTTGTTTATGTCGGTGTAGTTTTTATCTAAACATTCTTCAAATAAAACGCTGACTGTTGCGCCAGTGTCAATTAATAGTTTTTTGCGTTTTCCTCTGTAATAAACATTAATATAATTTAATCCACTTGCTGTGGAATTATCTGCCTCCATTTGATGGGCCACGAAAAAAATCTACTTCTTGTATTGTGCTTGTGTGTGGTTGCTCTTGGCGGGGCTGCTCCTCTGTTGCGAAATATGCTCCTGGTGAATTTCTGTTGCTGGGGTTTCTACCTTGCGACCAATTATTTCTCCCTCGATGACCATGTCCTGCTCCTCTGTTTCTTTGAGACCTACCTCTGTTATGATATTGTCTTACTTCGTTTCCATTTGTATTTCTATTATTATATGTCTTGTTACCTTCTTTTCTCCTGTCAAAACTATTTTTGTATCCGTTTGTTGTATTTCTTCTTCCGCCTCTATATGTTTTATTCATGTGGTACATTCCTGCAGTTTCCGTTCGAGTTAGCGATTCTTCGTTCTTTGCGCTTGTTATCGCTTCCGCTAAAGTGCTAAAGTTCTTGGCTTTCAAAATTGTCTTTATCTTGTCATTTTTTAAACCGTTAGTAAACACGCTTATTGCAATTTTTTCGTTTACTTTGGCCAGCACTTCTTCTGCATCTCTGTTTCCCTCTGCTTGTGCTATTGTTAATTTAGCCATGAGCTCCTCTAAACTTCTTCCAAATTTTTCTATTGACCTATTCTCTTGTTTCGCTGAGTTGATCTCCGCTGACAGAACAGGGATAGATTGTTTTACTAGAAACTTTTCTTTAATATCGGTTATTAGTGCCGCGTTTGAGTTGTAAGTGGTCTTCAGTCGTAATTTTGCTGCTTGCGTTAGTTTCACCTTCAACAGGTACTTTGTTAGTTGCGGTTTTCCTTCATCATCTAAAAATTCATCGTACAGTTCAATTGCGTCTATGAATGCTCTAATTGATTCTTCGGTGTTTCCTATGTGAGGGATCAGGTTCCCTGCTGTTTTCAGTTCGAATTTCTCTCCCATCTTGTCGTTGTTATGTTCAACTTGTCTTTTCCGTAGTTCTGTTTGGACTTTTCCGATCTTTTCTCCAATTTTTGCAATAATATCTGCAATGAATTTGTCTTCTGCTGCCTTACAGCTGTCACCTTTGTATATTTTATGCACCGTCCTAAACTGTTCCGTGATAGTCCTGAGTTTTTCCACCCATTTATCTGTGATTAGCTTATTTTTCCTTCGTTCTATAGTGTCTTTTGTGAGATTCCTATTTAATATAGTTATATCTTCCAGAATACGTTGAAATCTTTCCTCGAACATAAATTCGGCTTGGCCTGACTACGTTACTCAATAGTATATGGCCTAGTGTCTCGAAGTCTCAATTACTTCGTAAAGCTTATCATTGCCGTTAAGTTTATCAAATATAACAAAATGTAACATATAAAATAATATAATAAAACATAAATGTAAGTAAAATAAAAGGATCAATAATATTGGATAACCGTCAATATTTAAAGTGTCAGTAAATAAGTAAGTGAGTAATTATATAATAAAAAAAAAATCAAAATTTCAATATGAAAATAAAAAAAATAGTCATCAAACTTACTTCATAAGCAGTTAAACTGTATTGTATTAAAAAGAAAAATTACTCACGAATATGGGTTCATGTGTCTATGCATTTGGTCCTGGATTCTGGGCGTCTAACCTCAGCATCTCCATTGATTTAGATACTTCCTGTCGGATGTGGCGTCGAAGCTGCTTCTTCCATCGTCGATACAGTAGCCATCCGACGATGATTATGGTCAGGCTGAACGATACAATTTCCAAAACTCCCGGGATTGATAGCTTCTCGTTTTCGCCGGTTTCAGCTGTCACACCTCCGCTGTTGCCTGCTTGGTTTATGAAGATCTGTTCCTCTTTTTCTTTATTCTGGTTGTTTCCCATCTTACGTGTAGAGCTGCATACCTCAATCTATATGCGAACCAGAAAACTCCATTCTTTAACTTAAGGCACGGGTCGCCATGTGATGTTGGGGGTTGCTGGACGAAGACACTCCCGAACAAACAAACTTAAACTTTTTACATATCTTTATTCTTACAAGGTTAAAGGTACAGTTACAACTACGTCGACCGACATTATAGTTAGGATAGGTCAAGGTGACCCATATCTCGGTAACTATATCCCCTGACCACGCGCCAGCAGAGTTCAGCGAACACACTGATACAACAATGAATGTCTCAGGTACTCGACCTTCCCACTTATATCTTATTATATTAAAAACAATGCCCATATGTATTACCATATATGGTTATGCTATACGTATTTCAATAATGACGTGTGCTGTGTTTGCAGTCTTGCGAATGAGTTGAATACTTTGAACTTTGCTACTATCGTAATAAATTATACAAATTGCAGCTATAATATTGACCTTATTCTTATAACAAATAAATTAGGAAAATTCCGTGAGGGTTGTCGTGTACCATCACAGTCTTTTCCTTTTATATATCGGAACTCAAAATCATACTCCTGTAATAATAGAATGCCTCTATGTATTCTATTATTTACTAATCTATTCTTCATGATATGTACTAAAGCTGCATGGTCTGTTTCGATTGTGAATTTTGCTCCCAATAAGTAAAACCTCAATTTGTTTACGCAATATAGTACACTGGCAAACTCCAATTCTGTAACACTATATTTTCTCTCATGTGTTTTAGTCACTCGCGATATAAAACATATCGGCACTTCTTGGTCGTTTTGTATTTGAGACAGAACTCCTGCAAATTTTTGTATGGACGCATCAGTTCGGAGTATAAAAGGTAAATTGTAAATGGGGTGGTATATTTTCGTTCCTTTTGCGAATTCTCGTTTTAATGTTTCGAAAGCTTCCTCCTGTTCTTCTTTCCAATTCCATTTTATTCCTTTTTTAAGCAACTTTATCAGAGGGATTTCCTTTTGGCTCAAATCGGGAATCAGTTTTTTAAAATAATTAATCGTGCCAAGAAAACCTCTCAATGTTTTCAAATTCCTTGGTCTTGGGTATTCATCTATGAGCTTGACTCTGTCTTCGGATAATCTTACTGTTTTGGTGTCCAATTGAAAACCCAAATAAATGACTTCTTTTTGAAAAATTTGACATTTTTCTATGTTTAATTTCAATCCCGCTGTGTCCAATTCTTCCAGAATTATTTCTATGTGTTTCAGATGACTCTGAGTATCTTGTGAAAAAATTAATAAATCATCGATATAATGAACTATGAAATCTTCGTGGCGATTCAAAATGGTATGTAGAGCTCGGACGAGTGCAGCACAAGCACTCTGCAATCCAAACGGCACTACCTTAAACCGGTAGACAATACCATCAATAGAAAAAGCGGTGTAGTTTCTACACTTTTCAGCTAACGGTATCAACCAAAAACTGTGTTTTAAGTCAATTTTCGAAAATATGTGTGACCCCGTGATTCTTCCAAAAATGGCCTCGATGTTTAGAGGTGATTCATATTGTGATACAGTGTGCTGGTTGATATTCCTGGCATCTAAACATAATCTCAATTCTCCACTGCTTTTCTTTACTATCACAATCGGGTTAACATACGGTGAATCACATCTTTCGATGATTTGATCTTCCAACATTTTATTTATTTCTTCTTTCACCTCTTGTCGATACTTGTATGGAATCGGGTAAGTTTTTGATCGAAAATTTCCCAAGTTTTTCACCTCAAATGAATGTTCGTACTTTTTAGCCACTCGGTTTTCCTCATTGATCAAATTTTCGTAGTTTCTTAACATCAACCGCAATTCTTTTTCTTTCCCTTCTCCACATATCAATTTTCTGTCTTTTTTCTCAGATTCTTCACACATGTTTACCGTGCATTCTGCATCCTCGTTTGCATATACCTCCTCTTCAAATACCACTGTTTCAATCATATTCTTTTCACTTTCATTTTTTAGCTTTATTTCTTCTTCTGGGCTCAACTCTTCTTTTGAGGAGCCACAGGTTTCATTTTCTTTTATCTTTTTCTGACCTTTTCTCCTTTTTTTTCTTTGTCCTTGCTTCGCTGCCAAATTCATTTCCACTGTTTGTTCTTTACCTGATTCGTCCGTATTTTGTTTCTCATGTTCCTTGTCCTGTTCTTTTTCTTTTTCTTCTGTTAGTTTCATCGTATTATTTTTAAAATCTATCACTACATGTTTTTCTGCCAATTCGTCCACTCCTACTATCATGTCATGTGACATGTTTGGCAGTATTACACATTGTAGTGCATACATATTCTTGCCCAGTCGTACCATTACTCGTATGCCTTCATTTATAGTTGCCAATGTCCGTTTGTTTGCGCCCACTAAATTTACCCTAGGTATTTTATAAATTAAATTTGTTAAGTCAACTTCTTCTATTAGTTTTCTGTTGACCAATGTTATTTCCGATCCAGTATCTATCATAATTTTAATTGGTGTCTCGTTGATAAATCCATCCACAAATTTTAAATTAACTCCATTTTTCTTTTCGTTGTTTCCTGCCAATTTAATAAACTCCTTGGGGTGACAAAAGATTCCTGTTTGATTTTTGGTTTTTAGTGAGCGCCGTCGTGAAAAGACGCCGGTTGCTCATCGTTGTTTATATTTTCGTCATAATGTCTCTCTCCGTCATATTCATCTGTCTGGGTATTATTTACTTCTCTTCTATTTTCTCTTGGTCTGTCGGATCTGTTTCGGTTTTCTCGATATCCCTGTTCATTTTGTCTACCATTATTTCTGTTTTCTTGATTTGAGCGTGTGGTGTTTCTATTCTGGTATCCTCGATTTCTGTCCTCATTCCATTGCCTATTTCTTTGTTCATAATTTCCTCTTCCGTTGTCTCTATTTTCGTTTTCCCTTCTGGGATTAAAATCTCGTCTTGTATAGTCCCTCCTATTTTCATTTCTATCTCTGTAATCTTGTGTTTCTCGGGGCCTGTAATCTTCTCGCGACCTTCTTGATTTTCTTTCTCTTAGACGTGATTCTCTTATTTGTAGGAATTGGCATAAACTATCTATGTCTTTGTAATTTTGCAATGTGATATGGTCTTCCAGCGTTTCCTCGAAATGTCTTGCAATCAGTTCGACTAATTGTTCCGATGAGTAATTATATTGTAAATGTTTTGCATTATTGTAAATTTGCAAAGCATATGTCCTTTCTGATACACCCATCCTATCATTGTATTTCCCATTTTGCAATTCCTTGTTAATTTCCAATTGTTGGACTTTTCCCCAGAAATAATTCAAAAATTTTTGTTCAAATTGTTGCCAATTGCCGAATTCTTCTTCTTTACTATCGAACCATAGGCTTGCTTCATATTTGAGATGGTTTCTGATAGTTTCTTTTGCTGTTTCGAAATTTCCGATGCGCTGTATTTTCTTTTTCAGGCTATTTATGAACGGCACTGGGTGTAATCTTCTTACGTCCCCGCCAAACCTTATCTTCACGTCATCTGTGCTATGTATAACCATTTCTCTTCTTTCTCCGACATTTTGTTGAGTATTGATTTCCGCAATCTTTCTTTCCACTTCTTCTATGTCTGCTTGAATAGCGTTTTGCAACTTGTTTTCCAAACTTTCCATTTCTTTTTTCTGGCAATTCGTTATCTCCTTTATTTTATTTTGAATTTTCATTTCTTGTTCTTTCATCTCGTTTTTCATTGTTGTCAAACATCCTTTTACTTCCTTTTCATACTTTCCTATGCGTTCCTCCATTTTCTTGTTGTTCTCTTCTATTGCTTGTTTTGTTTCCTTCTGATTTTCTTGCATTATTCTTTTTGTTTCATCTATTGCTTGTTTTGTTTCTCTTTGATTGTCATCCAGTTTTTGTTGTGTTTCATCCATTTTTTGTGACTGGAGTTGCATAAGTTGTAATAGTTTATCTATTCCTGATAATTCTTGCTGTTCTGATGCCATGATTGTCGTGTCTAAAATATCTTCTTGGTCTGAATATTCTTTTTGTTTTTTGTTGTCCTTGCTTTGGCTTCTTGTCACAGACATTTGTTTTCAAGAAGTACTGTCCCCGCCAAATATGAAATTTTACTAGTATGTTACCAAGACGACTTTTTCTCACCCAAATATTATAAATTGTCAATAAATATATCAAATGCAAATATCGTAAAAATAAAATATTAAATCAGCTATGTAAAATTTGTACCTAAAGAGATCTAAAATTTTATGTTATCACATGTAAGTATCTCACTTTTTACCACAGGCATATAAATTTTCAAATACCGGCTTTACTCTTTCTATCCTTCAAATTTGCCACTAGAAATACTTTACAATGCCCCACGTTGGGCGCCAGTTGATGTGATCTTGATTATTGATATGAGATAATATTCTTATATGTTACTTAATTTAATCAATGTATTAATACTAATCTAATTAATTAACCAGATCACATATCAATATGTTTTCAATCTCAGGGCGAATTATAAATTAATTACTTACTTCCGTGGCTTCTAAATATTTCTTAATGGTTCCTAATCGGGATAGAAAAGAAAAGAGTAAAAAAAATACACATATGGGTTACAATTATAATCAAAATATTTTTTATTTTATTTATAAGGCAATCAGTGCTTAATATTTGCTATTTCTTATTATTCTTAAACATAACATTTACAAATGGGAATCTTATTTCCTTTTGGTTTTCAATTGAAAGTTTTTATTAACATTTAACTATTAGGAGTTATTAGGAACAACTCTATTTAAGTTTGATGAAGCTTTTCTGATATTATTGATTATGTTATTCAATTTTTTTATGTGGAATTTAATACGAAAAACCCATACATTCATGTCCAAACAAATGAGACTGACCTTTTCCTGGTGAACTGAAAATGTCCTCACACAAGACCCTTTCCTGCTATCCTTGGCTGCGATCAAACCTCGTCCTGGCTTCCAGTGATGTTCTCCTTTGAAAAACTAGCTCGAATAGCTCTCGTTCCTGCTTTTGTCGTGATGCTGTGTTCTACCTTTTTCGAAACTGCTATCAGCTACCGGGACACTCTGGGCTCAAGGAGGTTCTTTTACTCTCGACCTGGCCTACTTCTCGTTCCACGATAGATACTCCACACTCACGGAACTACACCGGCTTTCTCACTCCTCGAACACTACCGTCTACTACTCGACTTCACTTCTCGACAGCTCAAAACATTCTGATCTCACTTTGTCATCCATTCCCCTACTTTCTAAATATCCCTTCCAGATTCACAAACCAATCTTCCACCACCAACTCTCATTCGTAATATTCCTCAAAACCAATTTTTAATCTTTCTAAATATGCTTAATGGATTTCAAAAGAAAATATTTAATTCCCATTCTAAAATACTTTTTAACTATTTACAAATTTTAATGACCTATTCTCTCTTTCAAATGAGTCTTATTTAGCATAGGCTAATGATCGAAACCTTCCGCGAAAAACGATAATGAACTATCATCTATTTCACTGAGTTTTATTTAGCATAGGCTAATGATCGACCTTCCGAGAAGAACGATAATGGTACGCGTCATTCACTTTGTTTATCTAAGCACATTGTTCCGAGTTTCGTACGCTTATTCTAATCACTTCTTAAAATTAAATATAACAATTTGTTGTATACAGGTTGTTTTAAATTTATATGCCCGTGGTTGAGAAAATTGAAAATATTTTATATTAAATTGAATTCTGTTTATAATTATCAAAATTTAATTTTTATATCAAATAGAAATATAACAATATATATATATATATATATATATATATATATATATATATATATTGATGTGATCTTGATTATTGATATGAGATAATGTTCTTATATGTCATTTAATTTAATCAATGCATTAATAATAATCTAATTAATTTACCAGATCACATATCAATATGTTTTCAATCTCAGGGCTTTTTATAAAATTAATTACTTACTTACGTGGCTTCTAAGTATTTCTCAATGGTTCCTAATCGGGATAGGAAAGAAAAGAGTAAAATAATACACACATATGGGTTACAATTATAATCAAAATATTGTTTATTTGATTTAAATGGCAATCACTGCTTAATATTTGCTATATCTTATTATTCTTAAACATAACATTTACACCTGGGAATCTTATTTCCTTTTGGTTTCCAATTGAAAGTTTTTATTAACATTTAACTATTATGATTTATTAGCAACAATTCTATTTAAGTTTGATGAAGCTTTTCTGATATTATTGATTATGTTCTTCAATTTTAAATGTGGTATTTAATACGAAAAACCCATACATTCATGTCCAAACAAATGAGACTGACCTTTTTCTGGTGAACTGAGAATGTCTTCACACAAGACCCGTTTCCTGCTATCCTTGGCTGCGATCAAAACCTCATCCTGGCTTCCAGTAATGTTCTCCTTTGAAACTAGCTCGTATAGCTCTCGTTCCTGCTTCTGTCGTGATGCTGTGTTCTACCTTTTTCGAAACTGCAATCAGCTACCGGGAACTCTTGGCTCAAGGAGGTTCTTTACTCTCAACCTGGCCTACCTCTCGTTCCACGATAGATACTCCACACTCACGGAACTACACCGGCTTTCTCCTCTCCGTACACTACCGTCTACTACTGGACTTCACTTCTCGACACCTCAAAACATTCTGATCTCTCTTTTCAGTCATTCACCTACTTTCTAAATATCCCTTCCAGATTCACAAATCAAACTTCCACCACCAACTCTCATTCGCAGTATTCCTCAAAACCAATTTTTAATCTTTCTAAATATGCTTAATGGATTTAAAAAAAAATAGTTAATTCCCATTCTAAAATTACTTTCTACTATTTACAAAATTTAATGACCTATTATCTACTTCAACTGAGACTTATTTAGCATAGGCTAATGATCGAACCTTCCGAGAACAACGATAATGACCTATTATTTATTTCAACTGAGTCTTATTTAGCATAGGCTAATGATCGAACCTTCCGCGAACAACGATAATGGTACACGCCATTCACTTTGTTTATTCTCGGCGCATTGTCCCGAGTTTCGTAAGCTTCTTCTAATCACTTCTTAAAATTACATATAACAATTTGTTGTATACAGGTTGTTCTAAATTTATATGCCCGTGGTTGAGAAAATTGAAAATATTTTATATTAAATTGAATTTTGTTTATAATTATCAAATTTTAATTTTCATATCAAATAGAAATATAACAAATCCCCGCCTTGTATTCGATAAAATTTATCTGCATTTTTAAATAAATTTTCTCGAGGCAAAACCAACTCCCTGTATATTTCCTTACTTTAATCTACGTCTTATATCCTAACTTACTATCTACTTCATGTATCTGTCTTTTATTCGTGATATTTGTATACATCGTGAATATTATAAATTCCTCGTATCTTTTCCGAGTTCCTGTGCCTCAACTCATAACTATTTATCCCATTTTCATTATTCACGATGTACGGGCCTTCGAAAACAGGCATCAACTTTGCGCAAATGCCCCCAGGAAGATTTGATACTCGTAATGCCCTCACGAGTACTTTTTCACCCTTTTTGAAAGTCACTGGTCTTCTTTTTCTATTTTGTTCCTGTCTTTGGATATATTTTTCGTTGCTTCGCTGTAATCTTCTCTGTACGGTTTCAATCACCTGTTGATATTCTTTTGGCTCTTGGTCTTCCCATGGCCTTGTCGGCAGTACACCCTTCATGATGTATTCTGGGGTCTCTTTTGTTACTGTGCTCGGAATTTTATTTAGATACCTTTCTATTTCCGCCATTTTCCTGTCCCAGTGGCGATGTTGACCATCTGTTGCAATGCGAAGAAATTTTGTCACTTCCTGTATGAATCGTTCCGAAGGATTACTCTGTGGATGCCTGATGCTGACAAAATTTGTCTCTATTCCTCGTTCTCGAAGTTGTCCCTTGAAACGATCATTTCGGAAATACGTTGCATTGTCCAGTAGAATCTTTTTTGGTGTTCCTACTATGGCTATAAAATTGTCGATTTTTCTTAATATTTCTTCCCCCTTTGTGGTGCGGCAACTATATAATTTTACGTATTTTGAAAACACATCCACCATTACCAGAATATGTTTGTTCCTTTTAGTGGTCATAATTAGATCGCTTAACATATCTATTGCTACAATGTCTAGTTTGTTTCGGGCTTCAATATTTTTGGCAACATTTTCGTTTTTGAAATTCCGACTCTTATATTTTTGACATACATCGCACTTCTGGGTAATTTCCTTTGCAATGCGGTAATCCTGTCGGCTGGTGTAATTTTCCCTAAAAACGAGCCAAACTTTTCTGCTACCGATATGCCCATTGTCCTCATGTAATTTCTTTATTATCTTTTCGGCCAATGTCTGTGTCACTAAATATAGTTCCTTTCCGTCTATTCTCTTAAAATATATGTTATTTTCTACTTCCGCTCTTCTTTTCTCTCTTTCCTCTAGGTCTTCCTGGTTTGTCCTTATCTCATTTAACGAATATATCCATTCTTCTTGTATTAATCTATTTAGTCCCACCTGTAGAGTAATTGTTTCCTTTTTTCCGGTGTCCTCATCCCGTGTTAGAGCGTCGGCTATTATGTTGTCTTTTCCTTTTATATATCGGAACTCAAAATCATACTCCTGTAATAATAGAATGCCTCTATGTATTCTATTATTTACTAATCGATTCTTCATGATATGTACTAAAGCTGCATGGTCTGTTTCGATTGTGAATTTTGCTCCCAATAAGTAAAACCTCAATTTGTTTACGCAGTATAGTACACTGGCAAACTCCAATTCTGTAACACTATATTTTCTCTCATGTGTTTTAGTCACTTGAGATATAAAACATATCGGCACTTCTTGGTCGTTTTGTATTTGAGACAGAACTCCTGCAAATTTTTGTATGGACGCATCAGTTCGGAGTAAAAAAGGTAAATTGTAAATGGGGTGGTATATTTTCGTCCCTTTTGCGAATTCTCGTTTTAATGTTTCGAAAGCTTCCTCCTGTTCTTCTTTCCAATTCCATTTTATTCCTTTTTTAAGCAATTTTATCAGAGGGATTTCCTTTTGGCTCAAATCGGGAATCAGCTTTTTAAAATAATTAATCGTGCCAAGAAAACCTCTCAATGTTTTCAAATTCGTTGGTCTTGGGTATTCATCTATGAGCTTGACTCTGTCTTCGGCTAATCTTACTGTTTTTGGTGTCCAATTAAAAACCCAAATAAATGACTTCTTTTTGAAAAAATTGACATTTTTCAATGTTTAATTTCAATCCCGCTGTGTCCAATTCTTCCAGAATTATTTCTGTGTGTTCCAGATGACTCTGAGTATCTTGTGAAAAAATTAATAAATCATCGATATAATGAATTATGAAATCTTCATGGCGATTCAAAATGGTATGTAGGGCTCGGACGAGTGCAGCACAAGCACTCTGCAATCCAAATGGCACTACCTTAAACCGGTAGACAATAACATCAATAGAAAAAGCGGTGTAGTTTCTACACTTTTCAGCTAACGGTATCAACCAAAAACTGTGTTTTAAGTAAATTTTCGAAAATATGTGTGACCCGGTGATTCTTCCAAAAATGGCTTCGATGTTTAGAGGTGATTCATATTGTGATACAGTGTGCTGTTTGATATTCCTGGCATCTAAACATAATCTCAATTCTCCATTGCTTTTCTTTACTATCACAATCGGGTTAACATACGGTGAGTCACATCTTTCGATGATTTGATCTTCCAACATTTTATTTATTTCTTCTTTCACCTCTTGTCGATACTTGTATGGAATCGGGTAAGTCTTTGATCGAAAATTTCCCAAGTTTTTCACCTCAAATGAATGTTCGTACTTTTTAGCCACTGTTTTCCTCATTGATCAAATTTTCGTAGTTTCTTAACATCAACCGCAATTCTTTTTCTTTCCCTTCTCCACATATCAATTTTCTGTCTTTTTTCTCAGATTCTTCACACATGTTTACCGTGCATTCTGCATCCTCGTTTGCATATACCTCCTCTTCAAATACCACTGTTTCAATCATATTCTTTTCACTTTCATTTTTTAGCTTTATTTCTTCTTCTCCTGAGCTCGTCTCTTCTTTTGAGGAATCCCAGGTTTCCTTTGTTTGTGCTACTCTCAAATTTTCTTCTTCTGGGTTCAACTCTTCTTTTGAGGAGCCACAGGTTTCATTTTCTTTTATCTTTTTCTGACCTTTTCTCCTTTTTTTTCTTTGTCCTTGCTTCGCTGCCAAATTCATTTCCACTGTTTGTTCTTTACCTGATTCGTCCGTATTTTGTTTCTCATGTTCCTTGTCCTGTTCTTTCTCTTTTTCTTCTGTTAGTTTCATCGTATTATTTTTAAAATCTATCACTACATGTTTTTCTGCCAATTCGTCAACTCCTACTATGTGACATGTTTGGCATTATTACACATTGTAGTGCATACATATTCTTACCCAGTCGTACCATTACTCGTATGCCTTCATTTATAGTTGCCAATGTTCGTTTGTTTGCGCCCACTAAATTTACCCTAGGTATTTTGTAAATTAAATTTGTTAAGTTAACTTCTTCTATTAGTTTTCTGTTGACCAATGTTATTTCAGATCCAGTGTCTATCATAATTTTAATTGGTTTCTCGTTGATAAATCCATCTACAAATTTTAAATTAACTCCATTTTTCTTTGTTGTTTCCTGCCAATTTAATAAACTCCTTGGGGTGACAAAAGATTCCTGTTTGATTTTGGTTTTTAGTGAGCGCCGTCGTGAAAAGACGCCGGTTGCTCATCGTTGTTTATATTTTCGTCATAATGTCTCTCTCCGTCATATTCATCTGTCTGGGTATTATTTACTTCTCTTCTATTTTCTCTTGGTCTGTCGGATCTGTTTCGGTTTTCTCGATATCCCTGTTCATTTTGTCTTACCATTATTTCTGTTTTCTTGATTTGAGCGTGTGGTGTTTCTATTCTGGTATTCTGGATTTCTGTCCTCATTCCATTGCCTATTTCTTTGTTCATAATTTCCTCTTCCGTTGTCTCTATTTTCGTTTTCCCTTCTGGGATTAAACTCTCGTCTTGTATAGTCCCTCCTATTTTGATTTCTATCTCTGTAATCTTGTGTTTCTCGGGGCCTGTAATCTTCTCGCGACCTTCTTGATTTTCTTTCTCTTAGACGTGATTCTCTTATTTGTAAGAATTGGCATAGACTATCTATGTCTTTGTAGTTTTGCAATGTGATATGTTCTTCCAGCGTTTTTGCTCCACTTTATCCATTTTCTGTTCCATTTTTTGTTGTGATTCATCCATTTTTTTGATGTTTCTTCCTGATTTTCTTGCATTTTATCCATTGCCTGTTTTGTTTCCCTTTGATTGTCTTGAATTTTATCCATTTTCTTTTGTGTTTCATCCATTTTTTGATTTGATTCATCCATTTTCTTTGATGTTTCTTCCTGATTTTTATCCATTGTTCGTTTTGCTTCATCCATTTTTTGTGACTGGATTTGCATAAGTTGTAATATCTTTTCTAATTCTGACAATTATTTTTTTCCTGTTTCCATGATTGTTGTGTCTAAAATATCTACTTGGTCAGAATTTTCCTCTTGATTTGAATGTTCTTTTTGTTTTTTGTTGTCTTTGCTTTGGCTTCTTGTCACAGACATTTGTTTTCAAGAAGTACTGTCCCCGCCAAATATGAAATTTTACTAGTATGTTACCAAGACGACTTTTTGTCACCCAAATATTATAAATTGTCAATAAATATATCAAATGTAAATATCGTAAAAATAAAATATTAAATCAGTTATGTAAAATTTGTACCTAAAAAGATCTAAAATTTTATGTTATCAAATGTAAGTATCTCACTTTTTACCACAGGCATATAAATCTTCAAATACCGGCTTTACTCTTTCTATCCTTCAAATTTGCCATTAGAAATACTTTTCAATGCTTTCCACGTTGGACGACAGTTGATGTTATCTTGATTATTGATATGAGATAATGTACTTATATGTCATTTAATTTAATCAATGCATTAATAATAATCTAATTAATTTACCAGATCACATATCAATATGTTTTCAATCTCAGGGCTTTTTATAAAATTAATTACTTACTTACGTGGCTTCTAAGTATTTCTCAATGGTTCCTAATCGGGATAGGAAAGAAAAGAGTAAAATAATACACACATATGGGTTACAATTATAATCAAAATATTGTTTATTTGATTTAAATGGCAATCACTGCTTAATATTTGCTATATCTTATTATTCTTAAACATAACATTTACACCTGGGAATCTTATTTCCTTTTGGTTTCCAATTGAAAGTTTTTATTAACATTTAACTATTATGATTTATTAGCAACAATTCTATTTAAGTTTGATGAAGCTTTTCTGATATTATTGATTATGTTCTTCAATTTTAAATGTGGTATTTAATACGAAAAACCCATACATTCATGTCCAAACAAATGAGACTGACCTTTTTCTGGTGAACTGAGAATGTCTTCACACAAGACCCGTTTCCTGCTATCCTTGGCTGCGATCAAAACCTCGTCCTGGCTTCCAGTAATGTTCTCCTTTGAAACTAGCTCGTATAGCTCTCGTTCCTGCTTCTGTCGTGATGCTGTGTTCTACCTTTTTCGAAACTGCAATCAGCTACCGGGAACTCTTGGCTCAAGGAGGTTCTTTACTCTCAACCTGGCCTACCTCTCGTTCCACGATAGATACTCCACACTCACGGAGCTACACCGGCTTTCTCCTCTCCGTACACTACCGTCTACTACTGGACTTCACTTCTCGACAGCTCAAAACATTCTGATCTCTCTTTTCAGTCATTCACCTACTTTCTAAATATCCCTTCCAGATTCACAAATCAACCTTCCACCACCAACTCTCATTCGCAGTATTCCTCAAAACCAGTTTTTAATCTTTCTAAATATGCTTAATGGATTTCAAAAAAAAAATAGTTAATTCCCATTCTAAAATTACTTTCTACTATTTACAAAATTTAATGACCTATTATCTACTTCAACTGAGTCTTATTTAGCATAGGCTAATGATCGAACCTTCCGAGAACAACGATAATGACCTATTATGTATTTCAACTGAGTCTTATTTAGCATAGGCTAATGATCGAACCTTCCGCGAACAACGATAATGGTACGCGCCATTCACTTTGTTTATTCTCGGCGCATTGTCCCGAGTTTCGTAAGCTTCTTCTAATCACTTCTTAAAATTACATATAACAATTTGTTGTATACAGGTTGTTCTAAATTTATATGCCCGTGGTTGAGAAAATTGAAAATATTTTATATTAAATTGAATTTTGTTTATAATTATCAAATTTTAATTTTCATATCAAATAGAAATATAACAATATATATATATATATATATATATATATATATATATATATATATATATATATATATATATATATATATATATATATATATATATATTAATGTGATATTCAAAGATCGGTGTGCTCAAAGCACTTGATTAGATAATTAACTAATTAATTAAATTTAATTTTAATGATGCACTTATGATTTAATCACACTATTTAATGCTCTAATCTCAGGGTTTTATATTCTCGTGCTTCAATATCTCCTTTGCTTTACATATGATAAATAAGGTCAAAGATTAACGGAATAAAACACATATATGGTACAAAAGCATCTATTGAAATAAATTCACCCTCAAAATATCCTCTAAAAATAATATTTCCTATTCTGATTATTGAAATAACCCTACCACTATCTAAAGTACTTATTGAAATTTGCGTTATGAATAATTCTACAAAAAAAATAAAACTGTCTCTCGGATGATGAGTTGTCCAAATTCTTGTCTCTGGTCGCCTACAATTTACTCTTAGCAGCCCCCTATGTAGTCAGCAATCTCGCAACAAATTATTGCAAGCCTATTGTCATTAATGACCCCCTACAGATGCACGTATCTTTCAAAAAACAATGCTAGCCTTTTCTCCTCTCGATAAACTGAATCTATTTCTCGTTCCGGCATGCAACGGTGACTCTTGGAATATAAGTAGAACAATATAACTTACAATGCTTTACGTGATGAGCTTCCGTCAGGACACTTATTTCAACAAACTCACAACTATTCACTTATCTGCCTTACTAATTCAGGAGACTCTTAGAGATCGCCACTAGTCGACTTAACGATCATTTCACAACTGACTCTTCTTCCACCCTCTAACATTTCGCTAAACTCCCATTCTTCATACCTAGCCCCTCCTTTTTCCTTCTTCACCAATCCGAGTTCCTCAATTTTATCCCCATCTACCTTTCAGATAACAAACACCAATTTTCCCTACCATTAGAAATTTCCTAAAACTAATTACATGCCAATCGGTTTTTTTTTCCTTTCTTAATATCTAAACAAAGATTACATTCATTTAAATTTCTAAATACAATTGTTCCCTCGCCGCAAAAGTCCATTTGGGAAACCCGGTCTCATTGTCCAAACACATAACCACTTTCTTATCATACTAACTGTACAAAGAAAATACTTAATCCCTATTTAAATTTTGTTTACCTACGGCCATCCAAAGATAATTGACTTTCATTTCTTCGAAATGAATTTTGGTATATTTTTATTATATGTTTTAACTTTTCTAAAATATTAAGATCGAAACCATATTAATTCAAATTTTACATATCTTAACAATATATATATATATATATATATATATATATATATATATATATATATATATGTATATATATATATATATATATATATATATATATATATATATATATATATATATATATGAGTTTGAGTTTTGATTTAGTTTAGATTTATTTTTAAGCACAAAAAAGATATCTTCACTGGACATCATAGTGATTTTCAGCGGCCTTGGTTTCATATCTTGGCGAGGATAGCCAAGCCAGCGATGTAAAGCTATTTGTAAGTTAGGAGCTACCTGCTTTAATATTTGTTGTGCATTAATTTGATCGGATTCTGTATTATTTTCTGGAACACCCATTAGCAAAACATTTTTTCCCTTTGTTTCCTATCAGCCAGCTTTATAAGGATATTTTCGGGAGGAGTATATTCTATTTTCTGGATTTTAATTTTTAGTTGTTCGTTTTCTCTTCTTAGAACTGCTATTTCCGAGATGCAAGCATCAATTTTTGTTGACTGAGAATTTACTAAATTATGTAAGTCAGACATTTGAGTGTTACATGTAGCAATAGCGTTACTCAAATTAACAAACTGAGCCATAATTGCGTTGAAGTGCTTTGTGCTAGCTTCTGCTTCTGTGGTACAATTTTGACACTTCCATATCAACAAGATTGTAGGTGAAAATTTTAAGGATAGAGGTTGAGCACAAACACTGTGCCATGTTGTTTTGCATCCAGAACATTCCAGTTTTCTACAATCTGTCGGTGTTATAATTTTACAGCATGGCTGACAATTTAAATCCATTGTAATAATATTAACCGTACTATTATTAGTCCAGAAAGCCACTGCGCAACCGCTAGGAAAAATATTCTAATTCGGAGTTTTTGCACAATCTTACTCACTTTTAACAAATTTGCATGTTGCCAGGACCAAAAGGTGGTCAAAAATTTTTTAAACGTTTTTTTTTTGTTTTTTTCCTAAAATTATTTTTTTTGCATGGAAAAAAGTCTTTTTAGGTTTTTTGGATCATTACAAACAGAACAGGCCTTTAGCGACTTTTCTCTAATAATGATAATTTTTGACATATAAGCGATTAAAAATTGAAAAATTGCGAAATCGGCTATATTTAACCCCCAAAAACTACGTGAAAAACTGAAAATTTGAATGTTGCCAAGGCAGATAGATATTCTTTAAACATCGATTGATGAAATACCGAAGAGTTTTTTGCAATACAATATTCAAAACTGCTTTGTTTTTTAATTGCTAATCAAGCGTGCGCGACACTATTTTCCACCGACAGTATGGTGCAAATTAAAGGAATAAATTCTTTATTTCGTAAACCGGCGACTTTAAGGAAAAATCTCGAAACCGGTCGATTTTTATTTTTAAGTTATGATATTGTGGCATATATGGTATACTAGTGACGTCATCCATCTGGACGTGATGACGTAATCGATGATTTTTTTAAATGAGAATAGGGGTCGTGTGTTGCTCATTTGAAAGGTTCTTCAATTCTCTATTCAGTAATATAAACATTTACATAATTATTTATACAGGGTGTCCAAAAAATTTTTATTAAATTAAATTATTTGACAAAAAAAGAAGTAGAAGGACACACTGTATAAATAATTATGTAAATGTTTACATTACTAAATAGAGAATTGAAGAACCTTTCAAATGAGCTACCACACGACCCCTATTCTCATTTAAAAAAATCATCGATTACGTCATCACGCCCAGACGGATGACGTCACTAATATACCATATATGCCACAATATCATAACTTAAAAATAAATATCGACCTGTTTCGGGATTTTTCCTTAAAGTCACTGGTTTACGAAATACCGAATTTATTCCTTTCATTTGCACCATCCTGTCGGTGGAAAATAGTGTCTCGCACGCTTGATTAGCAATTAAAAAACAAAGGAGTTTTGAATATTGTATTGCAAAACTCTCTTTGGGATTTCATCAATCGATGTTTAAAGAATATCTACCTACCTTGGTAATATTCAAATTTTCAGTTTTTCACATAGTTTTTGAGGGTTAAAAATGGCCGATTTCGCAATTTTTCAATTTTTAATCGCTTATATGTCAAAAACTATCATTTTTAGAGAAAAGTCACTAAAGACCTTTTCTGTTTGGAATGATCCAAAAAACCTAAAAAAACTTTTTGACATGCAAAAAAAAAATTTTAGGAAAAAACAAAAAAAAAAACGTTTAAAAAATTTTTGACCACCTTTTGGTCCTGGCAACATGCAAATTTGTTAAAAGGAGTCCTTTTTGAGTAAGATTGTGCAAAAAATCCGAATTAGAATATTTTTCCTAGCGGATGCGCAGTGGCTTTCTGGACTATATAGGTACCACTAATTGTTTAACTTTTTGTCTAAGGCAATATTCAAGTTTAGATTAAATAGATCGTTGAAATGTAAATTGTATTTCTTGTTTAAAAATTAAGTTGTTCTACTTACAGTTGTATTTATAGTAAAAACTGTTCAACTTTTAACTTATATTATTTGAATTCACAAGCTACCATTAAACGATGTTAACTGTACGGCTGCTAGAACTAAACTTCAAAGCCCCATATACGGCCCGAGGTACGTAATCCAATGAAAATGCATTTTAGGAAGAAGGCTAGTAGGACTAGATCTGCTTTTTTGACTTTTTTTTTCATATCTGTTTCTTTCATGATTATTGATGTATCTTTTCTTTGTTCTCTGTGTACCTTCTCCCAGGTATATTTGTATATCTGGGATTTCCCGAAGCCTCTGTTCTTCGTGTATGCTTTATGCTAATTTACCTAGACAATTTACTGTTTTTGCAGTTCCTCCACCGTAGAAATTATTGCACTCACAGGGTATTTTATGGACGCAGTTTTTTAATTTTATTTTGTTTTTTTTTTCATATCTGTTTCTTTCATGATTATTGATGTATCTTTTCTTTGTTCTCTGTGTACCTTCTCCCAGGCATATTTGTATATCTGGGATTTCCCGAAGCCTCTGTTCTTCGTGTATGCTTTATACTAGTTTACCTAGACAATTTACTGTTTTTGCAGTTCCTCCACCGTAGAAATTATTGCACTCACAGGGTATTTTATGGACGCAGTTTTTTAATTTTATTTTGTTTTTGGGTTTGGTTTTGGACAGTATAGATCTCAAATTGTTGGATGTTTTGAATACTGTTGTAATTTTGTACTTGTTTCCTACCCTTTTCAATTTTTCTGATAAATCCTCTACATCTTTGAATCCCTTCTTGTGATTGTCTCTGGAATGCTTGTGATTATTTGTGATTTCTTGTCTTCAATCTTCTGAAATTACTTGTTTATAAATGACAAGAATTAGTCATTTTCAGTAAAAAACTTTTGTTGGTAGGATTTTTTCTTCCTGAAATGCATTTTTATTTCCGATTATTCCGTGGATCCTACTGCATTTTTTTTTGTCTTTATTTCTGGGTTCTCTCCTTTAGCAAGTCTTGAGATGAGTCTTGGTATTTTAGTTTTTGATGCATTAAGTTTTGTTTCTTGTACGTTCTTAAATACGTATATCTTTAATTCTCGTCCAGTTTTCCTCAGTACTTTGGTCTTTGCTTGATGTCAACTTTATTTTTTATTCTAATATACTAACTATTACTTGTTTTACGGTATATTTTCTTTATCAGTAGAAACTTATTTTTTGCTTATTCTTCATTGTAGCCATTTTCAATCTCAGTCTAATTTTCCCTACCAAAATATTGTGCACTTTAACTTTGGATTTTTACCTTTGACATATACAGGGTGTTTGGTAAAGAATGGGCCATAGCTTAACCTTAGATTCCTGAGCTTAAAATAGGTCGATTTAAGCTAACTAACCTTAGTAAAAAAGTTGATAATAACCGAAATACAGGGTGTCAACGTTAAACTTTTATTTTATTTATTTTTGAATATTTTCTGACAGGCATGGGACAACAACACGAAATTTGGTAAGTGGTGCTGGTATTCTACAATCTACTAAATTATGTTAAACAGACGTTTTTGGCTACTACCAGAGGCGTACGACGGGGGAACGTGAATGGTTAACCCTTCCCAAATTCTACGCCACTGGCAGAATCGCTATTTTAGTACAATTTTTTGATTCTCCAACACTTTCCATGTATAAAAATATACTCTTCATTCGTAACGATAAAGCCATTAGTTTTCGAGATTTTTGAAGCTAAAAACGAAGGAGCATAATACATTAATCAAAATATGTGCCTTTTCATTTTTAACTTCAAAAATCTCAAAAATTAATGACTTTATCATTACGAATGAAGAGTATATTATTTGCATAGAAAGTACTGGAGAATCTAAATTATTATGCTAAAATAGCAGTTTCATCAGTGGCGTAGAATTTGGGAAGGGTCAACCATTCACTTTCTCCTGTCGTACGCCTCTGATAGTAGCCAGAAACGATTATTTAACATAATTTAGTAGGGTGTACAGTGCCTACACTTTCTGCAAAGTATCACACGGATGTCAAATTATTTTGAAGTATTCTTTTTTTTTTAATAATTTATTCTTTATTTAAAAGTTTAAGAATTATGTGTGCCCGGTACTATAAAACTATTTCACATATCCTTATGGTACTTGGCAGAAAGTGTAGGTACTGTACACCCTACTAAATTATGTTAAATAATCGTATGTGGTTAATACCAGAGGCGTGCGACAGGGGAAAGTGAATGGTTGACCCTAGCATAAATTTTAGCTTCTCCAGTACTTTCTATGCAAATAATATACTCTTCATTCGTAACTATAAAGTCAATAGTTTTCGAGATATTTGAAGTTAAAAATGAAAAGGCACACTTATTTTGATTAATGTATTATGCTCCTTCGTTTTTAGCTTCAAATATCTCGAAAACTAATGGCTTTATCGTTACGAATGAAGAGTATATTTTTTACATAGAAAGTATTAGCGAATCAAAAAATTGCACTACAATAGCAATTCCGCCAGTGGTGTAGAATTTTTTAAGGGTCAACCATTCATGTTCCCAGTCATACGCTTCTGGTATTAGCCAGGAACGTTTGTTTAACACAATTTAGTAGATTGTAGGTACAATACCAGCACCACTTACCAAATTTCGTGTTGTTGTCCCATGCCTGTCAGGAAATATTCAAAAATAAATAAAATAAAAGTTTAACTTTGACACCCTGTATTTAGGTTATTATCAACTTTTGTACTAAGGTTAGTTAACTTAAGTCGACCTATTTAACCTCAGGAATCTAACGTTAATTCTTTACCATTCCCATTCCCATGGCCCATTCTTTACCAAACACCCTGTAGATTACCAGCTTTACTTTTATTTTTGCTTAACCAACTTCACGTACATAACTGTGTGTAGTAAAGTATACATACGAAATCCAATTATTTTGTATACGGTCACAATGTCCAACTTGTTGGGAAAAGCTCACAACTCGTTTTAAACTTTAATCAAAAATGTATGTATTTTACCGTCCAAAGTATGGACCTGCCTTGTCGTCCACAACTAAATAGAAAAATTATTCTTTCATAGGGAAACTGTCAGTTGACTTAAAGAGGGCCAAACGTTCTCCAGAGGCTACGTCCCGAAAGTTCGAGGAAAAGTTTTTGTTAGACCGTTTGAAATTTGAAGTAAAAATCGATATCTACGTTTCACTTCTTTGACAAAGGGTCTGTTTATTATTAACCGTTTACCATAATCGATTGAAACCTAATCGTACAAAGTGGAATATTAATGTATCCAGACTCAGATGAACTACATAAGTATTATTTAGTAATTACTTTTTTATACTACATATTCTAGAAACCAATTTTTCATTTTTCTTGGAGGAGACGGGTGTCCGACACCGGCGTTCAATTGCAGGAAACCATTGTTTTAAATGAACGATTACAGAAAAACCACTTTAAGTGTATGGCTACTTTAAGTGGCTCAGAAGTCGCTGAGGAGTGTCTTTGTCTAGCCAAGACTTGATTATTCTTTTTAAAGTGCCTATCCGTTCCCGATGTAGCGATCATCATGGTTATCTTGATTTTGTTTACAGCAGCGCGGAACAGTTTAGTGGTAGTCCGCAGGGGCGTAACAGAGGCCCCCGCAGCGTGAAGTTTGCGGCGGGGCCCCAATCGAGTAGGGGTCTGGTCAATCTTTTCGTCTGATATTATGTAAAAATACGATTTTACTTTCTGTGTTTAAATTTAAAAACGTAAATTCCGAAATAGGCGTATTCGGCAAGTGAATCATCTCATATCTAGGAACTTAATACTTTCCGGTCTCACGAACTTTTATGGGTGACGACAATAAACTATAATGCTTTGAACGTGACTATTGAAAGACTTGAGAATTGCAATTTGCCGAATTTTAGAACAATATTTCTAAATCTAGAAATGGGTTTTCTCTTTACTTACGTTTAGTATTTCGATACAATTATCCAGAGGCGTAACAGAGGCCCCCGCAGCATGAAGCTTACGGGGGGTCCCAATATGTCAAGGGGCCCATCTTGTTGTCTAATATATGTAAAAAGTGTTGTTATAGTATTTGCATACATACGTTTTTTAAGCAGTGCAGTATTGAACATGAAGTTGTCCATCCAAATTAATAAAATTGTAGATATATTCGCTGATTTTTTTCGTCCGCTATAACTTTTCCCATGCGTCACGATCCATTTTCAAACAAATTAAGTCAAAACATAAAGTGAAACGTACGCCGATGTGTGTAGTATATAGTATACAGTATACAAAATGTATATACACATCGAAGTTCGTTTCACTTTATGTTTTGACTTAATTTGTTTGAAAATGAATCGTGACGCATGGGAAAAGTTATAGCGGACGAACAATAGTAGATAGTGCACGAAGAAAGTTGAACATCTCATAGAATAATACTAATGTAATCATTTAGTAATTTTTGTTCTATTTTATTCTATACTAATAAAGATAAAAAATGTAAGTCGTCATAAACAATGCATAAATACACCAATAGCTCAGTAAATGACTGTTTTGGAGTGAAATTATCAGCGCCACGACGCGACGGACGTATTACGGTTCTAGTTACACTCAAATTAAATATTAGATATCGAAAAAATATTTGTAGCAAAAATGTAGCTAATAAGATACAAAACTTTTCGTGAGCTACAACTTTTCTTTTACTGAGTCGATAGACTTCATTTTTGTTTAATTTTTTTATAAGCTAGATACATTTTTGCTAACACTATTCTTTTCTATCGAATACTTACTCTTTGAAGTATTTGCAAAAAATCGCCTAAAAACGTGGTTTTTTTTGTTGAACAATAAACATTTTTACTCATAAATAACTCGAAAAGTCTTCAGTTGACCACTTCGGTGGTGATACTGAAAATTACACGGCATCGCCATATTTTACGTTTATTTACTGGGCTGTAACACACATAGGTATTTGTTACACATGTCGAATTTAGTATTTTTTTAAAGGGGGCCCCATTTCCAATTCTGCGGGGGCCCGGACGGAGTTTGTTACGCCACTGGGTATGGGTAGTGGTGTCGTACTTTCGTAAATGTGGAAGCCAGGAAATGCGTCTTCTTCCCTGTACTCTCTTAACATTTACCTTCCCTTGGAGAATTAGTTGGAGAAGGCCGTAACATTCTTGTTTTCTCATTACATATCCTAGATATTCTAATTTTTTTGTTTTGATGATTATGAGAATTTCACACTGTTTCCCCATTCTACACAGGACTTTCACATTAGTAATTCGGAGACTTGGTTAAATAGAAAAATTATTCTTTCATAGGGAACCTGTCAGTTGACTTAAGAGGGCCAAACGTTCTCCAGAGGCTATGTCCCGAAAGTATGCAAAAGTTTTTGTTAGACCGTTGGAAACCTAAAGTAAAAAATCGATATCTACCTTTTACTTCTTTTTCTCTCATTTCTAATTTTAAAATGCTGTAAATCTTTGTATTAAATATGACAGGTTAATTTTTAACTTCCTGTGGAACTGTCATTTCTGTCTTGTCATCGTTCAGAGGTCCTATCCATCTCATTGTCACTTGCCGTCATTCTTTCAACATGTAAACAGGTCAAATCCACATCTCAGATGTTACCTAGGGCAGATTAGCTAAATATTTTAAACATCCATATTTAATGTAGCTTTTTAAACCAATGTTTCCTTGACGGACTTCTTTTACTGGGCTTTGACCCACATATTTTTGTTAAATACTATCTTGGTGGTTAGCATGTACATTGCACGTGAGTCATCATTCTCTTTGCCTTATCCCTATGCGGGGTCGGCTTCCCTAATTGCATTTCTCCACACAATTCTATCTTGGGTCATATCAATGTTATTCCCCTTTACCAACATGTCCTGCCTTATCGTCTCCCCCCACTTCTCCTTTGGTCTTCCTCTCCTACTCCTTCCAGGAATCTGCACTTCAGCTATTCTTTGTATTGGGTGATTAACGTCTCGACGTTGAACATGACCAAACCATCTTAACCTATGCTCTCTCATTTTGGCATCAATTGGTGCCACACCTAGACTTCCACTAATATACTCATTTCTAATTTTATCCTTCTTTGTCACTCCACTTATCGATCTAAGCATTCTCATTTCCACCACATGCATTCGTTGTTCCTCCTTCTTTTTCACTGCCCAACATTCAGTTCCGTGCATCATAGCCGGTCTTATGGCTGTTTTATAGAATTTTCCTTCACCTTCATTGGAATTTTTCTGTCACACAACATACCACTCGCTTCTTTCCACTTCATCCATCCAGCCCTAATTCTACTGCATGCATCTCCATCTATTTCTCCATTACTCTGTAATACCGATCCTAGGTACTTAAAAATACTGCTTTTCACAATCATTTCACCATCCAAAGATACCATTTTATTTGTAGTAACTCCATCGTTAAATGAACATTCCAAATACTCTGTTTTTGTCCTATTAAGTTTTAAACTTTTTTCCTCCAGAGCTTGTCTCCACTGTTTCAGTTTTTGTTTTAAGTCTCTTTCACTATTTCCTATTAACACTACATCATAAGCATACATTAGGCACCATGGAATACTACCCTGTAGTTTCGCTGTTATCTGGTCCAAAACTAATGAGAATAAATAAGGACTAAGCACCAAGACTTGGTGCAATCCTTTCATGTTTAAACTTCAATTTACGTACTTGGCAATCTCAAAAATAATAACTTACATATAAATTTTCAAGCCTCAAAAATGGGTATTCTTGCATTTTTCGGATTTTAAATCGCTTATTATTCAAAAAGTATCAAGTTTTTAAAAAAAAAGTAAACAAACTCTTTTGTTCAAAACAACCAAAAAACGCAAAAATATTTTCCAGAACAAAAAATGTGGTTTTTGGATTTATTTATATTGGATCAATTTATTTAAAAAATTGTTTAAATTTCTTCACAAAAATTTCGCCAAGCACCCTTCGGAGTTGTTAAAAAGGGAGATTTTTGGACAGAAATCCTCAAAGAAACCGAATCAGAAATTTTTTTCATATGGGGCGGACTCACCACCTGGACTAGTAGGCTACCAGTATCGGACGCCAGTCGCTTCGTCTGAAAGGCTACTAAAAGTCGAAAAAAAAAAAATAACAAATTGTAGTTTTCTCTTGATTTCAATCGATTATGGTAAACGGTTGATAATAAACAGACCCTTTGTCAAAGAAGTAAAAAATTCACATCCCACATTGCATCCCACATGTTGGGAATTTAAATACCTTACCTTAGGGCATTATTCCTGTTGCCATTTGCCCATCACAAGGCATTTTAAGTAAATATGCATCTGTAAAGCATAAATTTTATATTTGAAGGGTTATAACCCCTATATTTCTTTGGTGGCTCAGCTAGCATCCAGACTGTGAGTATAACCGCTTGTTTTAAACCTTAGTCAGAATTTAAATATTAATTTTACATTAATAAAATAGGTTATACTTACTTTTAGGTCTTACACTGATGATGATTTTGTAATAAAATCGAAAACGTTTTGTTCTGATGTAGCCCTTTAGGGATTTTAATAAATTTTATACCTTTTACAAAGGATTTATTCCAATTTTTGTGATTGATGGTATACAGCCAACTACAGGAAAACTTTTCTTTCCTTGTGGATTTGTTAAATTAAATACTTCTTCTGGTAATTCTAATAGTCTAAAAACTTCTTGTAGTCCAGGGTAATAAGGTTTTTTCCATGACACTTCAACAGCCAGAGTTCTAAAACGTTTTTTCGACAGGTAATACCTACATATAATAAGAACAAATCGTAACTATTTCCGGCGTAGGATCCGGCGGCCATTTATAAACAATTTAGTATCGAAAAACGGCCTTTTTTTCAAATTAATGGAAAACAGTAAGACTTATGGTTTTCTTAGTACAAGCAGCTTCGAGAGAATGGAAAAAGCTTTAAAATGGCCTATTACAAAGTTTAATATACTGATTTATTGTTAATATAATTGCGAAAAAAGGTCTAAATTAAAAAAAAAAAAATTTGCAATACCTATTGTAAAAATAAGTGTACAACTTTGAAATTTTTGTCAAATGAGGTTCTTTGGTGCTTAATATGTGACAAAAATCTCAAAGCGATTTATATATATATATATATATATATATATATATATATATATATATATATATATATATATATATATATAGTCTTTTGAGTCCCTTTTACTTTTCAGTGTCGGGACTGGCACATCCTTTTACGTGTGTACAAATGTTCACCATTGTTTCTTATTGTATGCTAATCGGCTTGCTTCTGCTATTGTTTTCCCCTTCCTTTGGATGATTTTAGCGACTACTGTATCCCAATCTTCTCTAGGTCTTCCTCTACTTCTTTTCTTTTGTATCCTGGCTTCCCATATTTTCTTCACCGGTATGTTGTCTTTCATTCTTTTCATGTGTCCCCACCAACTTAGTTGTTTTTCTTCAATATACTCAAGTACAGATTTCGTCTTAAGATCTGTGCGTATATCTGTGCTTCTTATTCTGTCTCTCATTGTCACTCCTCTAACTCTTCGTAAATACTTCATTTCTAGGGCTTGTATCTTGCTTTTTAGTTTTCTAGTTAGTATCCATGATTCACAGCCGTATGTAGGCACTGGTCTATATACGGTGTTAAATACAGTTAGTTTGGTTTTTCTTGTGATTTCCTTTTTGTTTAAGAAGCTATTTTTTATTGCATGAAATAGTTTTGATGTTTTACTTATCCTCTCTTCAACATCTTTGTCCTGCCTTCCATTATTTTCGATTGTAACGCCCAAGTATTGGAAATGATTTACTTGTTCTATTGCCTCCTCATTAATTTGCATATTTATTACGACTGGTTCTTGCGATATTACCATGGTCTTCGTCTTATGTGTATTTATCTTCATACCCTGTTTACATAATGCGTGATTCCATGCTTGCAGGTTATTTTGCAGGTCTTCTTCTTTTTCTGAGATAACTACTACATCATCTGCGAATGCACATTCCGAAATGGTTACGCTATGGAGATTCCTGTACCCTACATGCAATTTCTTTAGTTGTGGTGTGCACTCTATCATGATTTCGTCCATAAAGATGTTGAAGAGGGTTGGGCTCATGACACCTCCTTGCCTTAGTCCTTCAGTTGTTTCGAATTCTGTTGATTTCATGTTTTTATGTATTATGTAGTTCCTATTTCTCTTATAAAGACTTTTGATGATTTCAACTAGTTTATCGTCAACCCCTCTTCTTATCAAGCTGTCCCACACAGTTTGTCGTTTCACCCTGTCGAATGCCTTTTCCAGGTCTATGAAGGCCATATATGCTTTATTTTTAGATAGTAACGGTTTTTCAATTATTTGTTTTACCGTGAAAATATGGTCTTGTACTCCTCGTCCCTTTCTAAAGCCACTCTGTGCTTAATTTAAAGTAGTTTCTGTAATGTTTCTCAGCTTTTTTTCTAGTACTGTTTCATAGACTTTGAGAGAAGAACATAACAGTGTAATACCTCGATAGTTGTTACAATCTTTGTGGTATCCTTTCTTATATATGGGTACTATTACTCCTATCTCCCAGTCCTTCGGTATTGTTTCTTTTTTGCTTGCTTCTTTAAATATTTCAGCTAATTGTTTTACGCCTTTCATTCCCATGTACTTCAGCATTTCCGGTGGTATATGGTCGTGTCCAGGTGCCTTTCCGTTTTTAAGTTTGTCTATTGCTTCTATTGTATCTTCGATTGTTATCTCGATGCTTGTTATCTGTTCGTCACTACCTGGCGCGTTACTGTTTTCTTTATTCCTATCCTCTTTTGTGGTAGTTAATAATTCTTGGAAGTGTTGTCGCCATCTTTCAATAATTTCTTTTTCTTCTGTGATTATTTTTCCTTCTTTGTTTTTAATTCTCATATCCTTACTAGGTTTGTCTGTTCTCAGAGATTTTAATGTTCTATAAAAAAGTTTTTGATTTTCTTTGCTATTGTGTTCCAGCTGTTGTCCAAATTGATGCCAACTCTTTTCCTTTTCTGTTTTTATCATATCTCTTACTGCAGTTCTTGCCTCTTTGTATTTGTTGTAATTGTTTACTGTTTTGTTTCCTAAATAATTATTCCAAAGTTTTTTCTTAGTTTTCACTTGTTGTTTTATTTCGGCATTCCACCAGTTTGTTTGTTTCACCTTGTCATTCCTTTTACTAATGCCACATACTTTTTTCGCCGCTTCCAGTAATATATTTTTAAATGATTGCCATTTTTGTTCTAGGTTGTTACTATCATTTGCATTTTCCAGAGCTGCTATTTCTAAATCAACCATTTCTTTGTATCTTAGGGCAATCTCTTTGTTTCTGAGCTTGTAAGTTCTGATTGATCCGTATTCAATTTTTCTTTTGTTTTCTTTTGTATGTTCCTGGGGTTTTTTGTTTTATTATTTATTCTAGCTTCCAACAAATAATGGTCACTACTTATTTCTGGTCCTCTTCTGACTCTAACGTCTTGAATTACCTTTCGATTGTCGCGTTCTACTAGTATGTAATCAGTTATTGACTTTTCTGATTCTCTTGGTCCTTGCCTAGTAAATTTATGTATGTCTTTGTGTTGGTAGTGTGTGTTTGTTACTATTAAATTATTTAGTACGCAGAATACTATTAACCGTTTTCCATTATCATTTCTCACTTCTTCACCGTACCTTCCAATTACATCCGTTACTGTCTCATCTTTGATTCCTACTCTTCCGTTGAAGTCTCCAATGACGTAAATCCGCCCTTTACTGTTTTCTATTGCTATATTAATAGTCTAAAAAATTCTTGTAGTCCAGGGTAATAAGGTTTTTTCCATGACACTTCAACAGCCAGGGTTCTAAAGCGTTTTTTCGACAGGTAATACCTATAATAAGAACAAATCGTAACTATTTCCGGCGTAGGATCCGGCGGCCATTTATAAACAATTTAGTGTCAAAAAATGGCCTTTTCTTAAAATTAATGGAAAACAGTAAGACTTATGGTTTTCTTAGTACAAGCAGCTTCGAGAGAATGGAAAAAGCTTTAAAATGGCGTATTACAAAGTTTAATATACTGACTTATTGTTAATATAATTGCGAAAAAAGGTCTAAATTAAAAAAAAAAAAAATTTGCAATACCTATTGTAAAAATAAGTGTACAACTTTGAAATTTTTGTCAAATGAGGTTCTTTGGTGCTTAATATGTGACAAAAATCTCAAAGCGATTTATTCAATTGTTTAAATTGTATTCAAATTGTTTATCCCAGAGAGCTTTTTTTTGCAATAACAAAGTCAGAAAAAAAAAAATGTTAGAACCATTCTACAGCTGTCAAATTAAAGAACATGCGCTAAATTTTCAGGTTGGTTTAAAAAAAGTGAATAAAGGATGCATTTATTAGTAATAAATAATTATGCAAAAGTATGGTCAATATTTACTTCTAAGCTTTTTATTTTTTATACAATAAATTATATATATTTATTACAATTTTTCATCAATTATCATATACACAACATTACTTGGTAGTTGTGCACCTAAAACACAGTAAAAAATAGATTTTTTTTAAAAAAAGTGATTCAAAAAGTTTATGCGGAAAAATTGACGATACTTTTGCATAATTATTTATTACTAATAAATGCATTTTTTGTTCACTTTTTTTAAACCAGTTCAAAAGTTTAGCTCATGCTCTTTCAGTTGACACCTGCAGAATGGTTCTAAAGTCATTTTTTCCTGACTTATATTATTGCAAAAAAAAGCTATCTGGAATAAACAATTTGAATAAAATTTAAACAATTGAATGAAGTACTTTGAAATCTAAATTCATTTAAATTCATTTTAAATTCACTCATATAATAAACACGAAGGAACCCTCATTTGACAAAAATTTTAAAGTTTTACACTTATTTTTGTAGTAGTTATTGCGAAATTAATTATTTTTTTGCAATTTCGACATTTTTCGCAATTATGTTAACGATAAATGAGTATATCAAACTTTGTAATAGGTCATTTTAAAGCTTTTTCCATTCTATCAAAGTTGTTTATACTAAGAAAACCATGTCTTAATTTTTTTTTATTTAGCTAATGCCTCGACTAATGGCCATTGGCATGGTAGGTACGATGAATTTTTGCAGTTAGGTACCTAGTGTCAAGTGTAGTGTGTGTGTTGAGTAAGTGTCTTGTTACTTTGCAAAGTCGACGTCATTGTCTTTGCAAAGAGACGCTAATTGTGTCCGAACGTCTGCGGTTCTATGTAGCTGTTATATCCTTAGGTGATTCTTTTACGAAGTCGTAGGGCTCGAGTTAATATGGCTCCATTGTATTAAAACCTATCTTATCCAATCCTGGACAGTTAAATAGAACGTGTTCCATCATCTCGTCATCAACCTGACAGAATCTGGTATTCATACTTTCTGTCACACAGATTTTATTGATGTGCCCCGTAAGGTGACAGTGTCCTGTTACGAGACTGACATTCTCAATTATATTCTCAAATCATTCCTATTTACCTATATCAAGTAGATCTTTGTTTCTCTTCTTCGGTGGTTCTTCTATCTTCTTCTAAATATGAACTACTGTCCAACGCATTATACTTGTCCTGGCAATGGCGGAATTCCAAATGTCGCTTCACCTTGTTGAACTAACTGAACTTACACTTACAAATCCAGAACAATTTTTCAAAACCCTTCCATTGCAAAAATGGACTAAGAAGGTAATAACCTATCGTGTCTCTTATTTAACCTTGCTCTTATTAAAAGTATTGTTCTTTTGGCTGTACTTTTTGCTATTCTTTTTCCGCTGCCCTAACAAGTATATAGATTTATTATTTCATTCCCTTCAATACGAATATGTCCAGGCACCCTAAGTACATTCACCTTTTTTCAATACGAATCAAATATGTCGCCTGGTAATCAGATATAATTTTTATAGATCTGTCCCTGCAGTTCTTCTTGATTGTATAGGCATTCACTACATAAATATAGGCTTTCAATAAAGTTTAGCCTACCTGCCACTATGAGATTCTTTTTATTCGACTACCGTTCGTCCCGTCCTGGAAAATTTTCTTGCTTTATGTTCCATCTTTGACTTTACAACATGGCCAGCTCACACAAATTTTTCTCCTAACTATTTTATTTGAAACTCTCTTTTTGAAGGATATGTTCAACATTGACCTTTCCATTGCCCTGGTTGCCACTTGTATTTTATTTGTTAGTTTTCCTGGAAGGATCAATGTCTCTGCTCTATATGTTATAAGCAGATGTACATACTGTTCAAAGACCTTCCTTTTCAAGCGCATGGGAATATCTGCTCTAAAGACTACCCTCAAGCTATATTAGTTATATTCTCCTATGTAATCGGTTGTTTGGTTGTCTTCCTAAATTCATCTACTGGACCAGATTCTGGTAGGTATCTACCAGTGGCGGCTCGTGGCCTTGGAGACAGGGTCGGCAAGGTTTTTTTGTCTCCTCATATAGGTATACCGTATACCATCAAACTAAAAGGCTTAATTCATCATAGGAGATTTTGTTGTTTTTTGCTTTTTTTTTTATTTGATGTACTTGACATTCTCTCTTGTTTCATGGTGTTTCGACAATACGTGTTGATTTTTTTGAGACAAGGTAAATCCCGTTTTTTTGAGGCAGAAATTGGTGGTAATAAGAAAATTGATAAACAGTTTGTTATAATGAATTGCAGTACTTACTACATAGAATTATACATACATATTGTGGACCAGCATAATTTTTAAGTACCTAACTTGTAATAATAAATATCTTGGAAATTCTTTGGCGAAGGTAACTTTTAAATTTTAAATCGTCAAAGAGGTCACAAATTTGCAAATCTTCAAAATTCGAAAAACGAGTATCTATTTGCATATAATAGTAGGTATCCAAAATTTCAAGATATACTTACTCGTTTTTCGAGATATGTATCATGTCGTTGTCTTTTTTGGGGTGGTTCGGAAATATCAAGCGAATCCAAAACGTCACTGCGTATATATTGGAAACTACTATCATTACGAAAATCTCTGAGATTTTGCACCAGCTTTCGTATTCTATTTTTAGGATAAATAATGTCAGTTGACTGATTTTGAACAACAAGGAATATCTTGGACAAACTCTGTCTTAAAAATATTTAAAAAAATATTGAAAGAGTCATTAGTATTTAATAAAGTTCTCAAACCGATTGCTTCACGGATCGAGGTATCGCCAGTTTCAAAATCATCGCCTTCGATAATAAAATCAAAAACTTCCAAAAGCTGTTCACGAAAATCTGCTACAGATACTAAAACTATAAGAGATAATCTGCTTAGATAAAACTAACCGAGATTTAAAATTTCATCGCGTCTGACAAACTGTTCGCTTTTTTTTTCGAAACAAATTTGTTCTAAAGCAGTAATCCGTTTAGGTGAGCTAAACTGGCAGGAAAAGACGATATTCTTTATTTTTTTACACGTATCAAGTAAAACTAAATTCATTATATGCGCATAATAGTGAGTAAATAAAGCTTGTGATGCAATAGTTTTAACTTCTGCTTGGAGACTATTCAATTAACCACTCATCAAAGCAACGCCGTCATAAGATTGCCCCAGTTTGCCCTACCAATTTATTTTTGGTATCAAAAAATTTGAATCTGTTCTTTAAAACACCAAAAATATATTCTGCCTTATTGCTTTTACTCACATCTCTAAAACCTAAAAACCTCTCATAAATATTACCACGTAACGCGTATCGAACAACAATAATTGATAATTGTGAATGACATGATAATCAGAAGTTTCATCTACTTTCAGTGAAAAGCAAATGGTTTTCTAAATCTCAGATTCAACAACGTCATTCAAAATGTAACTACAGTGGAACTTGCTTATAGCGTCATTGAAGGGTCCAGTAAAAAAATGACGCTATATCAGAGTGACGTTATACAAGAGGTAGAAAAAAATTAAATTTTAACGAGGCAAAATTTTATTACGGCATTATTGCTGCATTTATGATAAAAAAAATAATAAATAAAACCTATAATGTATACCCATAAAATTTACATTTTATGAAAAAGTTCTCTAATGCTAAAAAAGTCAATTATTTTCTTCTGCACAACCCTTTCCGATAAATAAAGTTTGCAAACTGGAAACCAATTGCACTTTATCCTTCATAAAATAAAAAAATGACAACCGTCTGTAAAATTTTATGACGCTATAGACGAGGTTTACCTTATTTTTAGCCGATAAAACCGGGTTTTTAATAATGTTATCGAATAGGTTTCGGCCGGACCTATTAAAAATTGACGTTACAACCGAGATGACGTAACTACCGAGGCCGTAATATCCAAGTTCCACTGTATTTGATTATATGTATTAGTTCATTCTGTATTACGAATACACTTCGAATCAGAAAGTAAATAGGTATTTCTAAAACAATTTTATTAATTCTCTATAATTATTTTGATTTTTAACAAATGCTTCGATCCATCATGTCCACTAAATGATAATTCCTGACAACTTAAAAAAATTACAATATCAATTAAACGACGTAAAACGGCGTGATTATTTTTGACAATTTCTACCGATGTATGCTTCCAAATGAAACACCGACCGGCAGACCGAAATGTGCCGTACTTGCCGCTTAACCTGCCATGCCGTATCTGCTATTGCCCACGGAGAGAAGTAATGTTCGCTTGCTCATCGACTTGTTATTTTGTTGAGTTTTACGTGTAAATTGTCAAGCTATGGATGAGTTAGGGACGGCTAGCCGAAAAGTCAGATAAATGGTTCGGATCATTCATTTTTTGAGAAGTCTGTTATGCGCAGGGATCACTTAACGCTCGGATTGATCAAATTCTTTTAAAAACCATGAATAAAATTTAGTCTGTATTATCTGATAGATTTTTTTTTATTTCACAGATCCAAATATTTAAAAAATCTATATCTATAAATGTGTGGATCGGCACTGCCGACCCTGCCGACCCTGACCGGCCGCCACTGGTATCTACTTGTTCAATTTGCGTGCCATACGTTGATCTTTTGTTACGTTGTATTTTAGAAAAGTTAATTTGAAGTCAAATCGTGCACAAAAGCCCTAAAGGTCTTGAAAAGGCGAGAGGACGAGCATAATTAACAATTTAAAAACAACAGTCTAAATCGGAATAAGCCTCGAGTACTCTTCAGAATATTCAAAGTATATAAAGATATGTAGGTTGGTTGGCTATAGATAGGTGGGTGTATCAATTGGAAGTGAAAACAAGGTATCAATTGAACTCGTAGAAATGTGAGGTCCTTTTATGTAACATAAACATCTAGGACTAAAAAAATGTTTCAAGAATTAGGGATATTTTTATTTAACTGTAAAACAACCTACTAAAACTTTAATATTCTAATTTAAGTTAAATTTTTCTTGAAATCCGAATTCTACCACTTCAAATTTACTCCTTTCGCCAAGATTTCTTTTATCCAATTCGTTCTAAAAGAAACGTCCGGTCTTGTAATTTTCAAAGCTACCAAATTAATTAGAGCCGTTTAGGATATAATTTGTATCCTAATTTCCACTTCCTTTCCTTTTGTCAATATATACAAAAGGGATTTTAATATCCCGCAGCAATTCACTTCTTCACAGGTTTTACACTGGTTTCCTAAAAATATGCTTTCAAGGAAGTCCATTATTTACAGTAAATAATCAAAAATAAATAAAAGTCCTGATAAATCTTAAAAGAAAAGAGGTACATTTTTATGAAGTAAATAACTTTAACTTCAAATATAAATTAACCATATCCAGTGGCGGATCCAGAAATTTTTTTTGGGGAGGGGTAATGGATCTTTAGGGTGATTTGCGAGTGAACATGTTAATTTTTAACAAAAAAAAAAAAAAAAAGAATGTGTGTGTATTTTGTCCGCACGTAAGAAGTTATAATTCTATAATATGATTTTAACGAAATCAATATACTTTAAACAGTTTATTTATATTTTATTTAAGTGTTAAACTAACTTTTAATACTTACTACTTTCCAAAAATTTTTATTAAACAATACCAGAAATTAAAAAAATAAAAGAATATAACACACACAAACACATTGAAAAATTCAACAAGAAATGATTTCTGAACAATCATTGTTGGCAAAAATTTTAACTAAATACGTATTTTATGAAAAGAAAATTATATAATAAATACACTTACAATCATAAAATGTATAAAAAAATAAAAAAAATAAAAATTTGCATTGGGGATCGAACCTGCGTATATTAGGATTGTTTGGTTTAAAAATCAACGGACCTTCGAACATACCCACTTAGACTCACTAGTCATGAGGGAAGATACACCAACTAAACGTTAAACTTTTTGACAGTTGCTTATTCTCATCTAATCAAATTAATAGTTTGATTTTTGTGGAATTAAAATATTAAAATACATCAAAAATAGAGTAAGGAAACAATATATTAGATGAAGATTGATATAAATTTTGTTGGTAATCACATTATGTAAATCAAAGCATTACCTACTAGGTAGGTACGTACATTTTACATTTTCCAAATAGGTATGTAATTTTTTATTACAATACTGAAACATTTACAATTACGTACCTGTTGCTTTTAAAAACTATTTAAAAAGTCACTACAATTATAAACTTGCTTTTACACCCAATCAAAGCATGTATAACGTTTCAGCTGCGCCCAGGATCAAGACTTTTGATGAATTCGCGCACATATACATTTACTTCCAACGCGCCTAAAGAAGTTTAACTTCAAAAATATGGTTTTGGACGGTTTTTCGCAAATAACTCAAAAAGTAAGTATTTTATCGAAAAAATATTCTTAGCAAATATATAGCTTATAAAAAAGTGAAAAAAATGGTGTATGTACGAAGTCTGTACACTCAGTAGAAGCAGAGTTGTGGCTAATAAAAAGTAGGTTCTTATTCGTCAAATTCCAAATTGAATATTTCAACGTGAAATAACCAAATAATGGAGCACTTTTCAGAGAACCCATGACAGCTTTTTTAAAATGTTTAAAAAAAGGTTTATTTTTGTTTAAAAAAGATATTCTAACGTTAAAAGTAAGTGAGTTACGCTCAAAATATTGTTGGTCTCTTTTATTTTTTGGTAAAAAGAATCGCGAAAATCACCCCCTAATTAGCATCTCAAATAAAATTAATCGTTTCCGCTTCACAAGTTACTTTCCTTATGTATTGTTTATATGATCTGTAAGTTTCATCGATTCAAAGTGCTTATTTATGAAAAGGCTGTAGTTAAAATGGCTTGAACAAGTCACTAATCAAGAGTGTATGCAAATTTTGAACAGAAATAGCATAACCAACTTTTGTCTAACAGGAAAACAGAAAATCAAAAATATTCAGAAAAGCAAAACGTTCATTTTTTTACTCTTTGAGATTTTTGGTATTACTAATAATTTTTAAGTTATTTTGAAAAAAAAAGGACTTTCCCGTTTTATTCTTAATTGTTTTTCTCCGATTTGGTATCCTTGCATAGTTTTTACTTTTTTTCTTATTTCGTGCAAGATCAGGTTCAATAATAGGGGTTCCAGGAAGTCTTATGGTATTACTATTATTTAACTATTATTTATATCTTTGAAAACGGTTTTTGGCTATGGAGATCGAAACGCCAGTAAAATCCTGTAAATAAAAATATATTGTGACCAATTTTAACAAATAATATTTAAAAATATAATATAATTAACGTTGAAATAAAAGTGAGTGTACGCCACTGGATCTTCATGCGTCTTTCCGCGCTTCCCCACCTTTAAAAGATGACGTCACTTTCCCCATATTCGTAACTTAAACATAGTCTCAATTTGGCCAGTTAGTTCTTCTTCTACTTTTACTTTTATTGTGTTTTTCTGAGAGATATTTTCGATTGTTTTAATTATTCCTAGAGGTACCTCTCTTGCGTATAATAAATGGATAACGTCCTTTAATTTGACTCTGTCAAATGCATTTTAAGGTCCAAGAAACATAAATATGACAAATGAAGTAAAGAAACACAGACTTACTCACAATCATTTAATAAAACTTTGATGACCGGTTTCGATCTCTACACTATTCAGATCATCTTCAGGTCTGCGTTACAAGTAGTTAAATGATGCCGTTACAAGGGATGTGTTGCAAGTTCATCGATAACATGTTTAACGTCCAACTTATGCTAATAGAATAGCTAGGTGAGGGACAGGGTAAGCGGACATGCTTCGTAGGTCAAAACATAGTGAAATTTGAATGGATCCTGAAGGAAGATGTGTGTTGAGAAACAGAGAATGTTGTGTTAGTAATGAGAAAGACAACGTTCGAGTGGTAATGTTACTAATGTAGCTAAGTACGAAAAAGCTTGATTGTAGACACTTGTACTAATGTGATGGTCTTTGCTTGTAGATGTTTTGAGATATGGGCAGAGGTCAAAGTTAAGAAAATGACAAATAGGAAAAATTTTTAAGTATGTATTGTTCCCAGTCAAAGGACTAAGGGATGTCATATATTTAATAAAATTGTAGGTGCCTGACACTTTGTAATATATGAAATGTAGAGGATTATAAGAAAACTAATTCGATAAAAAGATAGATAAAAAAGGATTGTCAAAACAGTATTGGTTGAAAAACTGTAAAAATTAAAGGTGATCTGAAAAGGAAGGATCACCTTTAATTTTTACAGTTTAATCACCTTTAATTTTTACAGTTTCTTAACCAATATTATTTCACTATGTTTTGACCTACGAAGCATGTCCGCTTACCCTGTCAATCACCTAGCTATCCTATTAGCATAAGTTGGACGTTAAACATGTTATCGATGAACTTGCAACACATCCATTGTAACGGCACCATTTAACTACTTGTAACGCCGACCTAAAGATGATCTGAATAGTGTAGAGATTGAAACCGGTCGTCAAAGTTTTATTAAATGATTGTGAGTAAGTCTGTGTTTCTTTACTTCATTTAATATGGACTCACATATGCAACCCATTCAATATATAAATATGACACTATGTTGTATTCTAACGATTTTTATTGAACTTAACTCATTATAAATTTAGTATCGGTCCACGCAGGATCTTCCCGACCAAAATCGTTGTTGTTTCATGGGATGAGTTGAGACATTAGAAAGCTTGATCTCAATTCTTGTGGTATTCTGTTTGTTCTAATATTTTTTGGATTAGTTTTAAAAGTTGTTTGGACAGATCTTGTCCTCCGTACTTTAAAAGTTCGTTCGATATTTTGTCCTCTTCCGTCGATTTTCTATTGTTTATTTATCTTAATGCTTCCTTTATCTCTCTCTCCTCAATATTTGTTTCCTCGTTTGCCCTCACTACACAAGAAAATATTTTGAGAGCTAAACAATAAAAAGTGATCTCTCTCTCGCCTATGGCGCTACAGCTTAAGTCGGGTCGTGGCCTCTCCCATCATCCGCCTCCAAGTATCTCTGTTCCTGGATGCTCTCCTTCAGTTATCAATTCTCAATACCTCTAACAGTAATAAAAAGCGACCTAACACCATCATGTTATCTTTTCTATAAAATCAAATTTTATTCGTCCCTTTATTTTTAAGTATATACTTTCTTGAAACAAAAACTTCTCTATATTTACCTTAATGATCCCAAAACGTATCTCTTACAAACCATGTACTCTCGCAAATTCCTTTTCATAAGCTCTTCCACTAGCGTTAATTCCACCTCTTTGCATCTTTTCAAGGCGATCTATCCCTCGCAGCAGGCACACATCCATTTAGGAATATTAATTAGATACAACACTCGCACTCATGTAACACGTAAAATCTCAAAAGTCTTTTCAAAGACTTTCACTATAATTCCAAAGTTAATTCAGCTTCCATCAGTTTCAGCACCCCATCGTCGTCTACCTGGCCACGGTGTCGTTTCTACGATTCTCCCTTAATTAAAACGAGACGCTGAAGTGGTTGTTTTTTGCCTCATTTGTATAATTATTTTATTTAATTAACCTGGAAGATGAGAGTCTAACTGCAGTTCAGGGGTTCGCTAACTTTTGTCGTGAAACTGAATCACTTTCTTTCTCCTTATTAAAAACTTTCTGTTTTACATGGATATTCTCTCGATACTCAAGGAGAAAATTGGTCAACACGATGAATAAAACTTTTAATGTAAATTTTTGAGATCTTGAATGGAATGGTGAGGTATCTTTCACACAGTATTCGGTTATAAAACGTTGTCAACGATTTGCATCGTCGTCGTCAAAATAATTTTGCTTATTTGCTTATGAACCATATTATAATTACTCTGGGCTAATTAGCAAAATTCATGGAAAAGTTATTTACCAACAATTTTATTGCTGGAATCGAATTATAAGATCCTATATATTAATAATATAGGTACGCAAAGTTCCCAGATAGTGTGCTACTTTTTTTATAAACAAAATGGCGCCGACAAATCGTATTTTTTTCAATTATTGCTCTATAACTCCGAAGATTTTAACTTTACAACAAAAACACCCAAATAAAAATTCACCACAATTAAATTCCGCATAGAGATATGTTTTTCCCGGTTTGCTCGGATGAAAATTTTCCTCGGAAAATGCGGGTTTTCCCAACAAAATCTTTAATTTTCAAATAAAGTTTAAGGTAAGTAATTATTAATCAATAATTAAATAACTTAGTGACATCAAAGCTTTCTTGGTATATATTGTAATTCCAGAAGCCGGTAAAAATTAAACGAATATTTTAGTAACAATTCAATTGTTAATTAACAATTTACGAATGCAATAATAACCAAAATAATCGTGATACATTGATCAAACTTATAAATATTATAAAGATGAGATGCTTATTTAATATTTTATAGGCAAAATATAAATTTTTCGTTTTTTGCATAATCTTTAAATTTTGAAAAAAAAATAGTTATAATACGCTGGTCTAATTAGTAAAGTACAAAGAAAGGTTATTTACCAGCAATTTAATTGCTGGAATCGAATATTATGATCCTATATATTAATAACATAGGTATGCAAAGTCCGCAGATAGTGTGCTACTTTTTTTATTAACAAATGGCGCCCCCAAATCGTGTTTTTTTCAATTATTGGTCTATAACTCCAAAGATTTTAATTTTATACCAAAAACACTCAAATAAAAATTCGCCCCAATTTAATTCTACATAGAGGCATGTTTTTCCCGATTTGCTCCGACGAAAATTTTTCTCGGAAAATGCGGGTTTTCCCAACAAAATCTCTAATTTTCAAATAAATTTTTTGGGCAAGTAATTATTTATCAATCATTAAATAACTTGGTGAAATAAAAGATTTATTGGTATAGATTATAACTGCAGAAGCCGGTGAAAATTAAACGAATATTTTAGCAACAATTCAATTGTTAATTAACAATTTACAGTCGCAATAACAACCAAAATAATCATGTGACATTGATGAAACTTAGAAAGATTATAAAGATGTGATGCTTATTTAATATTTTGTTAACAAAATATACATTTTTCATGTTTTTGCATAATCTTTAAATGTTAAAAAAATAGTTATAAACAAATTAACATTTCTCTGAAATTGTTTATTATATTATAATTTAAAAAAATACCTAAAATGCGTATTTCAAAGGTCTTGAAAATGAATGATTTAAAAATTTTTTCCAACCATTTGCAAAAAAGTTATGAAACAGCAATATAAACATACGATTATTCCGTTGTTTATAATTTGTTTTAATTGTTTCAAAGCTTAAAAGTGACTTTATGGTACAAACTAATTACTCTCAAAAAATATCAAATATTAGTTCAATGGTTATAATATAATCAAAGATTAAAAATGTTTTTTTTTGTAATTTTTAGCGCGAAAGTAGGCTTGATACAGAGCCGGAGATAAAATGTTCACTCGAAGCGACTGACACGATTTAAACTCGCGCGAGTTGTGTAATGTGTATGTAGACGGGTAGCTACGGTACTGTATTAGTCTACTTTCGCGCGTGTAAATTACAAAAAAATATATTTATAATCTTTAATTAAAATATAACCATTAAACTAATAATCAATATTTATTGTAAGTAATTATCTTGTACTTTAAACTCACTTTTACGCTTTGAAAGAATTAAAAAAATTTTAGACAACGTAGTAATTGTATGTTTAGTTTGTTGTTTCATAACTTTTTTGCAAATGGCTTCAAAAAAGTTCTAAAGAATTCATTTTAAAGATCTTTGAAATATGCATTTTACCTATTTTTTAAAATTAGAATATAATAAAAACTTTCTGAGAAACGTTAATTTGTTTATAACTATTTTTTTAAACATTTAAAGATTATTCAAAAAAATAAAAAATTTATATTTTGTCGACAAAATATTAAATAGGCATCTCATCTTTATAAGATTTTAAAGTTTGATCAGTGTATCATAATTATTTTGGTTATTATTGCGACCGTAAGTTATTAATTAACAATTGAGTTGTTGCTAAAATATTCGTTTAATTTTCAGCGGCTTCTGAAACTATAATCTAAACCAAGAAATCTTTTATGTGACTGAGTTATTTATTTATTGGTAGATAATTACCTATCTAAAACTATATTTTAAATTTTATGATTTTGTTGGGAAAACCCGCATTTTCCGAGGAAAATTATTGTCGGAGCAGATCGGGAAAAACATGTCTTTATGCAGAATTTAATTTCGGTGAATTTTTATTTGGGTGTTTTTGCTGTAAATTTAAAATCTTTGGAGTTATAGAGCAAAAATTAAAAAAAACACGATTTTCGGGCGCCATTTTGTTTATAAAAAAAGTAGCACACTATCTGCTGACTTTGCTTCGATTCCAGCAATAAAATTGCTGGTAAATAACTGTTCCCAGAAATGGCCTATTTTCCGATAATCAGCCCAGACTAAATAGCTTAAAAATACGTAAAATATTGCAACGATTGGCTTCAAGCCAACCTAAATCGTGCCATTGTATTATAACGTTTTTCTGTGGGTTGTAACGATATGCGTCGTCAGCATTTGCCGCCAGGTCGCCACCTCTTTGTACGCACGTATTCCCAACGAGATGCTTCCACCACGCAAAACGACCAATGCATGAAGAGTCAGGAATATCATGATTTATTTATAATGAATAATTTAAAATTTAGAACCAAACAATACAACTGCTTCTTCTTTTTCCTCTTTATGAGCAATTCTGCTTATTAAGAGGGCTCTTAGGCCATGCTTCGTTGGTTGACTGATACCTCTCTGGAAGGTTATCACTCCATCTTTTGCGCGGTCGGCCGATACTTCTTCTACCGATTGGTGATTTATCCCTTGCTATTTTGACCACACCTGTCTCACTCTTTCTGCTTCTGTGGTTATTCCATTCCTTTTTCTATTTAGTGTCCACTCGTCTATACACTGTACGTTACTTTGTCTTCTAATATCTTCACTCCTCTTTCTTCTTCCTAATTCTTCTCTGTACTCGCATCTCTGCCGTTTTCAGTAGTCTTTGTCTGATGGCTGCATCGGGTGATATATAACTGTTGAATGTAATAAAGTTGATCACATTATGAGACATCCACAAAATAACTAACTTTTGCATCTCATCAATCAAGGAAATATCCAAGGTAACGGTGGTGTTGGTAAAATAAGACCATATTGGCTGAAAAATCTAAGACGATTAGTACGGGAAATTGACTACGCAATATTTAGAGTCACTTTCAATATACTCACGAGAGCGAATATGGTAGCTAACATGATATCCAACGTTAGAGAATGTCATGGAACTATAAGAAAAAAAGCCCTCAGAGTGAGCATTTCAATACACCTGTATATCGGTATTGCAAAAAACCTATTTAAAAAGATTAGCTATCAAAAGATTTAAAAAGAGTAGCCATCAAAAAAGTACTGTGAATAAGCAATTACTTTTTGTATTTGTACCTATAAAAGTCTTTTAAATTCTAATTTATTTCCAAGAAATCGATTTTATAAATCTCGGCGATTTGAAAGGTCCAAAAATATTTCCGGAGAAAATCGAATTCCGTGTGGCGATTATCTCTCTTTAAATAGAATAAAAAGACAACTTATTTTAAACATCGAAACGTCAATCAAATGTTTATAATTTAAAGTAGGTCACGACTACTTTTTATTATTATAATAATAATTGCTTTTTTTTTCAATTTTGTTTGTATTGATAAATTTGTCATGTTTTAAAATCCATATTTTTTTAAAGCTTCATTTTTTGCGTTTTCATCTTGTCCACGGAACGTTAAATTTAAAATATTTGCGCATAGGTATATTAAATTAATACAAAAATGTTTACCAGATGGCAGGGCAAGCATAAAACTAAACAAATTGTTAAATGCATCAGGAAAGTTATTTCAACAGGCATTTTGAGTATAAAGAGTAATGTTTAATAAAATCTGTTTCGTCAAGATCTTTTTCTTACATCTGTGGAACCTTAAAAAAGTAAGTGTAATTTTAGATGAAGATTTAAGGACCACACTGTAACTAAAATATACAAAGTTGATTATATACCGCAGTATATATTTAGTAACGTGTTTTTCGTCACGTCCGTAGATGTCACGTCCGTGGATTCATGTTTTCCACGGGCGTGGCAGACTATCCACGGACGTAATTTATTTTAGAGGTAACATTATATTTTATTTTAAAACAGGACCATACTGTAACTAACATATACAAAGCTAATTATATTCTAAAGGCAAAACATTTTCTAAACTCAAACATGTGATGTGTAGATTGTTAGTAACGTGTTTTTCGTCACGTCCGTGGACTTGATGTCAGTGGATTCTTGTTTTCCACGGATGTAGCAGAATATACACGGACGTGATTTATTTTATAAATAACATTACCTATATTTTATTAAAACAAAATAAAAAAGAAAAGGTTTAACTAAGTTTATTGCTAACTTAATATAAAATTAAATAATGTACATTATATTTTATGTACCCTACGTACACTTTGCGTCAGAAAAACTGGTACAACTCTTATAACCGAAAATCACGTTTTTCAAGTTGTGTAAGTTGATCTTGTCAAATGTGTCATTCTAATTTCTAGGGCAACGTTGCCGGTCATCTCAATTAAGTACCCATACATTGATTCGTGTTTTATTATAATTTATGAAAATATTTTAATTCAAAATTAATGATAGTTAATAAATCTAGACATAACTTTAAATTATTATGTTTAAATTATAATCGAGAATCGTGATTGGTTTCTCGTAAATTGTACCTACTGTAAATACAAAACTCTATTGAGTTGGGGGATACTAGAATAAACACACAGGAAAAATAAAAAAATTGATTTGAAATTAACACAATATGAATAACTTTTACAGTGAACAAGTGTTAAATTTAAATGTATTATAATTCGAAACTGCTGAAATATTAACCCTGGAAGCTCACACTTGGGTGTGAGATACCCATCGCGACACTTAACTGCATGTAGCTTGCGCAGCTGTATTTCAATGGTAATGTTGCTTTATGTAAATTCATTCTCTAGTCTGCCAAGGATGGGTGTGTAGTTGCGGTCTCATTTGAGTAATATTTCCAATCACGAAAATTTATTGAATACAGGCTAGGGTATGTAGCACCCATGTGTGAGGTTTGCGATCAAGTGTGCGTGAAGTTAATGATCTAACAACACAACATCCCACAAATTTAGTAAAGCAAACTAGGTGTTATTTCTGCAAAGGCAAAGATGGAAAAGCAAAGCGTGCATGCTCAGCTTGCTATAAAGCATAATGCATGGAGCATAGAGCCACACTGTCTTATGAATGTAGTCACTAAAATGAGTGAAACTGAAATACCTGGCTAAGAATGAATATGAGTTCTATAATCAAAAGGTGTTATATTTTAGTTAGAAAGACAATTTTGTTGTTAAATTCAATTAAAATATTTTGAATTATGTTTCCGGTTTTGTAGAAAATATTTGTTAATTATTTTTAGGTATTTTTAATATTTTTTTCTTTTGTGTTACTACAATTAAGAGAGAGAAAATAAAATGATTGATTTAATTATTCTTATGTATTCAATAGTGATTAGAGAGTCTCTGGAAACCATACCATATTTACTTTTTTATTTCTGCACAAAAAATCATTGGGTATCTGATACACCCATGTGTGCGGTTTATTTAAAAAAAATAGGTGTCATTTTCCAGGGTAATATTTTGTCATAGCTCCATTATTATTAATCACGTCTTGTAATATTTTGGGCACTGAGAAATAAATTTAGTTATAAATTTTCATCTTCGCCTAAGCTTTCTCGGGTTTCTCCAATAATGATCAATTGGTAGTGATAAAAATAATACCTATCTAAAACCTTTATACATTTTTAAACGTCATTTTTTTGAATTTGATTTAGTGCAATTCCGTTATCTGTTATGGCAACAACGAAGTGATTCACGAACTATTGTATCCAGTCTGAACACAGGTTTACATCGGGAAAAAAGTGTACCAGTTTTTTATGACGAGAAGTGTACCTAGACATCAGAAGTAAAAATAATTTGTCACAAAAATAAGTCAGTGGTCACATCATGTCCGCGGACTATGCATTTTTTTTTGAATTTACGGGAAAATACTTTATGCTTAGCTTGACCTGTAGCATTTCTTTAACAATTGGCTAATATTTTAATCAAGTTACGAAAAAAATCATATTTAATCAATCTTAATTATTTTAAAACGTAGTAGTAAATTCTGCCAATTTATTAAGAATTACTCTTTTATACCCTGGATCATGCATCAAAAATGTAATTAAAGACATACAATTTTTGCTTGTCGCAAAAGTTTTGTGCCCCACAGTTTGGAAATCCCTGTTCAGATCCACTGTCTTTCACGTAGCGACTGTATTTTGTGCAGGTATGTTTAAAACGGCTTTAATGATGTTTACTACACGTGCCTTGATATACGATAGGAATATTTTCAAGTAATTATCGGTGGTTTAATGTAACTTAAAACAGCGATCTATTGAATACAACGGCATAAAATCAGTCACGTAAACTGGAGCAGTTTTATTCTCAGCACATAGGAATTAAAAGTTTTAATTTTTTGTTAAATTTTTCTGGAATAATTATAGGTAGATACATATGAAAATACGCTGCCCATCTATTGTTTGATAGGTAGAACCACTTCTGGCTCTCATAAAGCTTTTATTCACGTAGGAAGTAACGTTGCTTTATAATAAGTTTTATTTGCAGTGATACTAATCGGAGAGATGAAAGCGGATTTTGCTTGTGATCGGTAATATGGACAAACGATACGAGAATATGTTGGATTAGTCTCAGAATTTTCCATCTGTTTCGATCTTCTGCTTCTTGTATCCAATTCCTATGGCAACGGTTCAGTTAGATCGTCAGTCCAAGTTATTAGTGGACGACCTCTGCTTTGGTAGGCATCATCTCTTAATCCTCATTCCAGTATCCTTTTTATCCATTTTTTATCTGTCATTTAAGCCAAGTGACCTGTCCAGCTCCACATCAGTGTTGCTATTCTGTCTACAGCATTAGCCATTCCTGATTTTCGTCGTAGCTGGGACTGACTTAAGGCAAGCGTCCACAGACCCGCATCGTACGCATCGGACGCATCGTACGCAACGGATTTTAGTTTGCCTTGTACAAAAACTTATGTACCTGCGTCCACTGACCCGCATCGTACGGATCGCACTATCGAGAATGCCGAAGGGTTGCTTCGGGAGGCAACTTTTGCGATGCGTGTCGATGAATCATTCGGAATGCCGATCAGTGGACGCACCCCACGGAATTTCGCTTGGGCCAGTGGGAGCTAATATACGGCTATTTGCATTTTGACGATCGTCTTGTCCGTAATGAAACAAGTAAACTCAGTTTTAACTGTTATTTTATATATAGGTATATTCAGAAAAAAATATTACAGGCCATGATAAGTTGATTATGGGGATTAAAATGTCATAAATTACTCACTTTTCATGTTTATTAGTCTTTTTCAAGATATCTTGAGTATCTAACTATGAAAATTATTCTCGTTAAAAAGAAACAAACACATTTTTCTATCACAGCAATGAACTTTTTTAAAAATATTAGACTTGCTAATGATGTTTCTGAGAGAAGTGTAAAATTGATGCGAGACATTTTATTATCCCTCACAAAAGATGAAAAAGCAACCAAAGTGTGTTACAAGTAGTTAAAAACCAAAAAAAGTGTTTAAGAGTACACAGTAGCGATCAACAGGTAGCAACAAACGCGGTCCAAGATTGCGAAATTTCTGAGAACTTTCAAAAGTGAAGCAACAGTGCGTAGGTAATTTGACACTGACAGTGACGTTTATACTATCAAAAACAATAATTTTTATACACATAGGCGCGAAATGTTGCCAAGTCAGTGACGTTCGATTTCTTGATATAAAAAAATTGATTTTTAGTAGTTCCAATGTGACCCAAAATCTAGACACGGGATAAAAAAGTTTATTTGAAGAAAGTGTATTTTTTGTCTTTCTTAATGGCGGTACAGGCTCCTTTTTTTCAATATTCTATTTAGTTATAGAGTAATTTCCACATACTAACATATTTCTGAAATTGGGCTCTGTACCGCCATTCTTTATTATATTACGAATATGTGTGCCAAATATATCGACAAAATATTCAAAATTAGAGCCGCAATCTTGGAACGCCTTTGTTGTTACCTGTTGATCGCTACTGTTTGCTCTTAACCGATTTCAGAAAGGCAACTTTAATTAATCTTTAAAGAAACTTTTACTGATATAGTTACTATTTGTCATTTAAATCAAATTGTAACAGCTTTGTGTATTCCTTTATATTCAAATGTATAATTACAGTGGAACCCCGATAAGTCGGCCCCCGATAACCCGGAAGTCCGGCTAACCCGGACCGATTTTCATCAGACAAAAATTTAACAAATAAACAATTTAACAATTTTATCAAATAAAAATGTATGTAGGCCAAATAATATTTGAGAGATAATGTGTATTTGTGTAATTTGAACACATAAGTACAATAGTAAAAATGATTCATGCACACGGCGGCAGCCAGAGCGACCGTCTCAGCTTATCGGAAAGAACAGGCACCTGTCTGTATTCCTATTCCTTTTTCTTTATTTATGTCAAACTGTCTTAGCATTGTTTAAAAAAGACGTGACTATTTAAAAATTCTTTTTTAAAACAATGGTCTTGTCTGTTCTTAAATAACAACATTGTTCCTTGTGACCGTATTGTGTGTAGTACAGCCTATTAATCACTTCCGTTCTGTAATGTAATCGTGCTTCAGATTGTGTTTGCTTTGTCTACGTAATGGTAACAAAACGTAAAAATGTTGTGACATTGGAAAAGAAACTAGAAACATTAGGTAGGATTGATAAAGGCGAATCTTTAAAATAAATTTATTGCAGCATCATAATGATATTAGGCTACCATAGGTCTGGATCCCGCGTATGAAAAAAAAGTTGATTAATAGCAAGCTAAAAATTTATTAATAGCTTAAGGGTGTCTAGTCGGATAAACTTTGATATATGAGAACACTGGAACAGGGGCAGTTTTAATTGTGGAACAGGTCAAAAATTTGGAACGGTCAGAACACGAAAATGGCACATTTGTTTTGTCCGACAGAACAGACATAAACTTTCCGAACAGAGATTAAACTCTCATGCAAAAATCAGACTGCTATTTATCACCTGTCATAATTCCTGTCATTTGACATATTCTACATGTTCCACTCATTAAAACGCCAATTTGGTGATAAATAGCAGTCTGATTTTTGCATGAGAGTTTAATCTCTGTTCGGAGAGTTTAAGTCTGTTCTGTCGGACAAAATACATGTGCCGTTTTCGTGGTCTGACCGTTCCAAATTTTTAACCTGTTCCACAGTTAAAACTTCCCCTGTTCCAGTGTTCCCATATATTAATGTTTGTCCGACTAGACACCCTTAAGCTAATAACAAATTTTCAGCTTGCTATTTATCAATTTTTTTTTGTACGCAGGATCCAGACCTACCATATTATGGTGTCGGTACATCTCTACAGTATGACTTTTTTATGAGTTTTTTACCAAGAAATGAACAAAACTCTACACTCTATACAACTATACGTAATTTAGATGTGTACTGTGCATATGTGTTTCATGTTTTTGTAATTATAATGGAGGTTATTTATTAATTTTTACTATATTCTCCGGCTAACCCGGATTTTCGATAACCCGGATCGGCCGCGGTCCCGATTAATCCGAGTTATCGAGGTTCCACTGTACTTAGAAAAATGGGTGCTATTATGCGGTCTACCATCGTGTTTCTGCTATAGCTTGCGGTCTACCGAGAGAATTGGTGTGCAAGCTGTAACATTACTATGCCGATAAAAAAATATTTACAAATAATTTTTGAATTTATTTTTTAAAAACATGTAGAGTTTGTGTAAGGTTTTATAGGTCCAAAGTTAATAATTTTCGAAATATTTAAAATGAGTTATGAGAGTTTTATCAGTATAGTGTCATTTTTAAATAATTTAATATATTTGACATAGGTATATGGTATATCAATATAAAAAAAACAATGTGATCACTATTTGCAAATACATTTTTTTAAGTGGTACACCCTGTATATTGTATATTAGTATTGCATTTTGTAGTAGATATTACAGGCTTTCTTTTAATATCAGTTTGTATGTACCTAGCATGTTTCGTTTTGCAGATATTTAAAAGAGAAATACATTTTACGTTTTTGTGGATTTTTTATTACTAAACAGATACATTAAAATATCATATGAATAAATGTAGTTAATATGCATAAATTAATTATTAAATTAAATAAACAACCAACTAATAAAAACCCAATAAATAAATAAACAACAAATTTTAAAGTTTACCTTAGTAATTTTTCTACCCTAGCAGGTAGTGGCATCGGCAATCCGATCGCTGCCGATACAGTGGACGCAGTATGAAAAATTAATCCGATGCGTACGATGCGTCCGATGCGTACGATGCGGACCTGTGGACGCTTGCCTTTAGACAGCCTTCGGCAGGTTGAACCACATTTTTAAATCGTTCGCCATACCAATGGGTATGTCTTAAAAGAAAAACTTTTAATCAGTGTCTTTTACCAGTGTTGACTTACGGAACGAAAACGTTAACCACGACAAGGAGAACAGTGCAACGGTTTATCCATAGTTTATCCGGTTTAGCGCTGTTTCACAATATAATAATTTAAACGTGCGAGGGTTAGAACGCACAACGATATTCCAACGGTGGCTCATGTAATCATATGGAGCCTTTCTCACTAGACGGTGGTTGGAACGTTTGGTGAAGTCGCCGTGTTTATGCCATCCCTCGCTTACAACAACAGACGGCAGCCGTGCCGTCTTTACGCACCCAGTAATATAGCGGACTTAATGCATCCTTTCATATGATACTGTCGTTCAGTCGCACGAAGTTCTCTTGGTTGCTTGGTACATTATTTTTATTTACACTTTGTGGCTGTTTAAAGTAGGTGCATATATTTTATATTATGATGTCTCAGATTGATAGTGAAATATTAATAACATTAATTGAAGCGAGACCTGTTCTTTGGGACAAAACAATAGAAATATATAAAGATAGAAACTTGAGGAGAAATGTTTGGAATGGTGTATGCCGTGCACTTAACAGTGAATTTGACGAATTAGGTGATGAAGAAAAAAAACACATCTGGTAAGTACAGCAAAATTATATACGTTACTGATAAAAACCATAATTAAAACTGCTAAGTATATTATAATAAACTTTATTTTACATACTAGTTGCAATTAACGTTGAGTATAGAGGGTGTTCCCTCAATATGTGTGAATATAAAAATATATAAATTGTATCTTTTTGCGTTAATAGGATGGTCCCAATGAATTTGGTTCCTCTTATTTCTCTTTCTTCGACGATAAAGTAACCACAACGCTATAATTTGATTTCGCTCCATATAATATAACTATACCCTTTATTCTACGAAATTATATTTAGTTTTATAGGGTAAACGACTCGGTGAAGACTGGAGTAGGGCAGCGGTACGTCTTGTGTGAAATTATCTAAAAACAACATCTAAAACAAAGGGAACAACATTAAAAAATAAGTGGTTGATAGACGGTCTTTTATATTCTGTACATGAAAAACATAGATTGTAATGTTGTTCTGAAGCTCTTTCCTTGTGGAATCTTTGTAATAAACTATTCAAAATGGGAAATAAGCCACAATTTAACAAAAAAAAATTATTAACGTTTCGACGCCCAAATCGGATGTCGAAACGTTAATAAAATCATTTTTTTAGTTCGATTGTGGCTTATTTCCCATTTAGAATAGTTTATTACATGGATTGTATGAGCTAATTAGATGAGCTAATCCAAGATCTTACAAATAACTTAGTAGAAGAACGATTATAAAAACAAATTCAGACATTTAATTAAAAACATAAGAAATAATAACTGACAAAATAGAAATTGCAAATGAATTAAATACGCATTACAGTACATTAGGACAAAAGTATGGACAAAAAATACCCATTTGTAATGATAAATCGTAATGATAATATACCAAAAACAAGACAGCCAAATATCTTTGTGCGACTCAAAGCTTATTTTGTTAAAAGGATAGGTACGTCAAAACTACCGCACGAGAAAACCCTTGCACGTTAAAAATTATTATAATATGAAACAGCCCTTACTATATGTTAGCACACGGTATGTAGAATATGATTGCTTTCTTCGTGAACTGTAGTATAGGTCTGCTAATTTTAAAATAACATACAAATTGTTAAGAATATAATAATGATGAACCGGTAAACACCCAACTGATGAAAAATATGGTCCTCACTATTTGTTTGTTATCTTCTCCGAATATGGTGCCCCAGTCACCTCTGTACTATTTCATGCACCAAATCAGCAAGTTTAGCGATTTTTGTATCACGCCGATTATTAATTTATTTGAAACTTTTGCTATTCGCGGACGGTACAATGTATTAAATTTAAATATTTAGCAGAAAAAGTGATTTGCGCTAACACTTTACTTAATCTAATGTTGATTGGATTTTGTTACAAGTAGCAAAAAAATAATTAGTATCACATAAAATTATCATAAAGTAATGCACAAATATAACTTTATGTCTTCATCTGTTTTATAAGAGACGCAGGAAAAACATTCATAATTAACAAACCTTTATGGTTTAGATATTTAGTAGGGAGAATTTATTTGCCTCACTGAATTACGGATATCTGTTGGGCAAAACAACAACAGCTAACAGCTTGTATTATTAATGATATGTTTAAAGCCATTTAGGACATTTCAAGCGCCGCAGAGTTTCGTTCGTCTGCTAGGACTTATTTAAACAGATCCGTTAAATTGAATTACTGAAAAATAGAATACGCTGCATCCACTGTGATAGTCGCTGCTAATGGCCGCCTCCATGAATTACCAACATCTATTAGTCAAAACAACAACAGCTTGCTCCATTAAAGATAAGTGTACACGTGTACCAAACGGTACAAAATCGGTCACCCCACTCCTCGGACTTGTTTAAACATATGTTGATTTCACCCATTTTGAAAAAATGTGAAAACATTGAATTATCCATGTCTGTTTGTTCCAGACACTTTATAAATACAACTTCTCCATCATTAGATCAGCTAGAATGCCAAATGAGGTGTGGAATGATATCTTATAACCCAAGGATAATAGTAAATGTAAGAAATTTGATCTAGGACTTCCGGTTATAGAGTTGCAACCAGAACTACTGTTTTAAAGTAGCCGAAATATTGCAAGTGAAATATTATTGAACGCGCCTTAGGAAGACGAGAACAAATATATACATACTTCCAGTTTCATTCTTCTCTGTCCGTCCGTTTGTTTACGAATATAACTCCTCCGTTATTAAAACAGATATAATAACAAATGCGGTATTAAATGAATAGTCCAGGGCGCATCTGTTTTGAGATGGACGTTGAGAGGCGACTCAAATTTTTTTGCAGAAATTGCTTGAAAATAAATCAAATAATAATATTTGAGTTATCCTCCCACTCAAAATGGTCCGGAACATTGTTTAAATAATCAAAATGTCAAAATATGAAGGAAAAATTCGATTTTTTATTGATTTTTTTACTGACATAAAAGTTGCGTAATTAAATTTCCTACAATATAGAATTGATTAAAATTTAAAAAATAGTCACCCTTTTTGCAAAATAACAATAATTGCGAAAAAAACCATACAAAATCAAGTATTCGCATTTTACATATTTCACCATTTATGCTACACTTAGGACCTTCATATTTTACCTAGAAAAACTTTATGATATAGTAAAACAACACTGTAAATTTCATTAAGATCGGCTTAATATATTTTGCAAAATAAATTTGCAATCCAGCTTTCGCAAAAAAAATTCATTTTTTAAAATGTTGCAGGACTGAAAATAAAGCAGATAGCAAGTTGAATTTTTTTTTGCTTATAGAAGTGTACTGTACCTTTCATTTGCAATTTGCAAAATTAAAATCGATTAATTACCACGGCGTCATAAACTTTTTTAAATAAACATTAATTTTTGGTGCTACGCGCAGGACAATTTTTCTACAACCACTATTCAAAGTGCACTTTTCTGCACGGTTTTATGTTAGCAAACTTGATATTTTCTCACAGTATAAGATATTTGACATTAGTGTGCAGAAAAGTGACGTTTCTGTGCCGCAAAGTTCTTTTCTACACAGTTGACTACCTCATTCTGAGTAACGTTATATTCTGTTTACATCCGTGGACTACCGCATTCTGAGTAACGTTATATTCTGTTTACATCCGTGGTTAAACTTTAGACAAATATATAACCTATAAGACAATTATTATATTTAACTACAGCATAGAAACTAAATTATGGATGTTACAACTGTTTTATTTTACAATTTTATTCTTATTAAACATTTAATAATTATCAAATAACCAATAAGGATTTAGCAACCTGTGCAAGAGACGTCGAATGAAGTAGGTTTTGTGTAAATCCGTGACTGCATAAATATAATGTCAATAATGTGTAATAATTGTTTAAATTTAAACAAATTAAGGCAGTGCATTCATTTTTTAACTGATTTCTGTGCAATTTATTTATAGGTCTGGATCCCGCGTATGAAAAAAAAGTTGATTAATAGCAAGCTGAAAATTTATTAATAGCTTAAGGGTGTCTAGTCGGACAAACTTTGATATATGGGAACACTGGAACAGGGGAAGTTTTAATTGTGGAACAGGTTAAACATTTGGAACGGTCAGACCACGAAAACGGCACATGTATTTTGTCCGACAGAACAGACTTAAACTCTCCGAACAGAGATTAAACTCTCATGCAAAAATCAGACTCCTATTTATCACCAAATGGGTGTTTCAATGAGTGGAACATGTAGAATATGTTAAATGATAGGAATTATGACAGGTGATAAATATCAGTCTGATTTTTGCATGAGAGTTTAATCTCTGTTCGGAGAGTTTAAGTCTGTTCGGTCGGACAAAACAAATGTGCCGTTTTCGTGGTCTGACCGTTCCAAATTTTTAACCTGTTCCACAATTAAAACTGCCCCTGTTCCAGTGTTCCCATATATCAAAGTTTATCCGACTAGACACCCTTAAGCTATTAACAAATTTTCAGCTTGCTATTAATCAACTTTTTTTTCATACGCGGGATCCAGACCTATTAGGTATAAGGAATTTAAATTGATTAGTAGGTATTAATTAAATACAGTTTAAAATTTATCACATAGGTACCTATTATAATTAATCGTCGTTTGGAAATTGTGATTTTTATTTTTAGGAAAAACTGTGCTTGTAGAAAAAGTATAGTGTGAAACACGTGCAGAAAGGTAATTTCTCACTCGTTTGAATTGCGGCACTCGCTTGCGCTCGTACCGCAACTTTTCAAACTCGTGAGAAATTAGTACCTTTCTGCACTTGTTGCACAATATACTATTTTGGTGCTACGCGCAGGACAGCGGTGTTCGATTCACACAAGTTGATCTCCACCAAAATTTTTTCAAATCTTTATTAATATAATATTTTCTTACTCTATATTTTGTTGTATTTTAATATTTTAATTCCACAAAAATCAAACTAATTTTATTATTGTTTGTGAAATATTGTTTAAACAATTGCAAATGTTTAAAAATAATGAACTTTTATTCTCTAAGTTAAAATATATGAACAAAGAAAGTTCTTGCTAAAAAAAGTGTTATTTTAAATGATGGAGTATGTGTTTTTATTCTGCAATAAACAAATTTATTTATTTATATCGAAATGTAATAAAAATTAAAATTTGTCAATCATTTTCAAAGGTCATTAGAATGCCCAATCAGAGCAAACTATCCGCTGTCCTGCGCGTAGTACCAATAATTAATGTTTATTTAAAAACATTCCTGACGCCGTGATAGTTAATAGATTTTAGTTCTGCAAATGCATTTCAAATGAAAGGAAAAGTACACTTCTATAAGCAAAAAAAAATTCAACTTGCAAACTGCTTTATTTTCAGTCCTGTAACATTTTGAAAAAATTAATTTTTTTTGCGAAAGCTGAATTGCAAAAATTAATTTGCAGAATCTTTAGAACCGATCTTAATGAAATTCACAATATTATTTTACTGTATCATAAAGTTTTTCTGGGTGAAATATGAAGGTCCTAAGTCTAGCATAAATGGTTAAAAAACGTAAAATGTGAATACTTATTTTTGTATGTTTTTTTCACAATTATTGCTATTTTGCAACAAGGGTAACTATTTTTTAAATTTTTAACCAATTCTGTATTGTAGGAAATTTAATTACGCAACTTTTATGTTAGTACAATTTTTCTCAAAAATGAATACTTTTAAAGTTATAATCAAAAAACGAAGAAAAAAATCGAACTTTTCCTTCATTTATTGACATTTTGATTATTTAAACAGTGTTCCGGACCTTTTTGAGAGGGAGGATAACTTAAATATTATTATTTGAGCTATTTTCAAACAATTTCTGCAAAAAAATTTGAGTCACTTCTCAACGTCCAAATGTACTAATATTCTTACAGATGCGCCCTGGTCTAGAAAGCTTACAACCCAAGGATGGTATTAAACATGATAACTTTAACCTAGGACTTCCAGTTTTAGAGTTGCAACTGGAACAACTGTTTTAAAGTCGTCAAAGTATTACGATGGACCTTAGCACAAAAAACGAAAATTTCTTTGGCAATCTACCTCCCTATAGTATTTTCTTAAGGGGTAATGTACCGTATTATAATACTCAAGAGGATAAAGCCCCAACATCCGTACCAACACAGAGTGAAATGATAGATTGGCTAAAAGCTAGAAATATTCCTTTCTCTGCTAACGTACTCCGAACAAATGTGTATGCCTCTGTAAAAATAGTTAAACCGAATTATTTTAAATTTGCTGTTCATTCCATTTGCAGATCATGCATAGTCGAGGCATTAAAGCACAAAAGTAGGCCTTACTGTCGATTTTTGGCGCAGTAAGACGGATTTTAATGCAGTTTGGTGCGTTGGATTCGTGAGAATGTCAGGAAACTTTGTGAACTAATGTAATGAATAAGAAATCTCTAATTGCATTTGTGCATAAGAAAAATGCATTTCAAAAATGCATTTCGGTAAATAGTGGGAAAAATTGACTCAATTTTCTTACTCGGGTGTTTTTGGGGTCGCTGAAAACGAATATGAGGTCGGCGAGATTGTGCAAACTACCTGGTGCCTGCAGCGGGTGTAATAAACGTCTTCCTCTGGAGTATTGTGGTAATTTATCATATAATTGGCTTAAACTCATTACTCGGGGGTTTTTGGGGTCGCTGAAAATGAATATGAGGTCGGCGAGAATGTGCAAACTACCTGGTGCCTGCAGCGGGTGTAATAAACGTCTTCCTCTGGAGTATTGTGGTCATTTATCATATAATTGGCTTAAAATCATTACTCAGGGGTCTTTGGGGTCGCTGAAAATAAATATCGCAACGAATAAATTCTAATTTCATATCATTTAAAGAAGTTTGAATTAAGGCGTAAGAGAATGATGTGGTTTTGCCTTGAGAGAAAATTACTAGATACAGAATGTACTTAATGGCTATTGCCCAAAATAAAAAGATTGTCATTGAAAAAATTATTTTTTGGATTGTCAGCATTTAAAAAGGGTGTATTTACAAATACAAATTTGGCTGCATGGAGAGGCCAGTAACATGAACCCAACCGATTGGGGATGGGAATTACAAAATAATGTACTAATTCCAGTTAGAATGACTCAGCCACCTGGTCCTCCATACATTTTAAATTTAATATTTTGTAGTTGTAAGTCAGACTGCGGCAACATATATGCGGGTGCAGGAAGCATGGGTTAGTTTGTAATTTAGCCTGCAAAAATTATGCAGGCTCTGATTACACAAATATTGCATTGGACTCGAGAGAGGAAGGCAATAATGAAGAAGGAGATGATAATGATGAAGAAAATGAATTTTAAAGATAAATTACGATAAATTTTGTATAATGAACTTCTTTAACCATAAATATATTATAATAATAAAAATTTATGTTTATTTATAATAAAAATACCACCCTTTTCGATCACTATAGTTACATCGAAGAAAATAGATTACCCCAAAAACCCCCGAGTAACGAGTTTAAGCTAATTATATAATAAATTACCATAATACTCTAGAGGAAGACGTTTATTAGACCCGCTGCAGGCACCAGGTAGTTTGCACACTCTCGCCGAACTCATATTCGTTTTCAGCGACCCCAAAACCCCCCGAGTAATGAGTTTAAGCCAATTATATGATAAATTACCATAATACTCCAGAGGAAGACGTTTATTACACCCGTTGCAGACACCAGGTACTTTGCACAGTCTCGCCGACCTCATATTCATTTTCAGCGACCCCAAAAAAACCCCGAGTAATGAGTTTAAGCCAATTATATGATAAATTACTACAATACTCCAGTGTAAGATGTTTATTACACCCGCTGCAGGCACCAGGTAGTTAGCACACTCTCGCCGACCTCATATTCGTTTTCAGCGACCCCAAAAACCCCCGAGTAAGAAAATTGAGTCAATTTTTCCCATTTTTCTTATGCACAAATGCAATTTGAGATTTCTTATTCATTACATTAGTTCACAAAATTTCCTGACATTCTCACGAATCCAACGCACCAATCCGCATTAAAATCCGTCTTACTGCAAAAAAATCGACACTTCAATCTTTCAATGCCTCGACTAGCAGGTTTAAACCCGATAATGCTTGTCTGGCAGTACTAAAAAATTATGGTGGAATAGTAAATGTAGATTTCACTTTTAATTCTATTTAAAAATTGTCGGCTGAGGTCTTTTAAATATTGTCCATAGGGGAATGGAAAACAAATTTTAGACAAAGTGAACATTATTGACGATGATTTAATTTATTTCAAATGAGCCATTATTTGGTATCATTATTATCGGTGACCGCTGACAGCCCATGGAGGGCCATGGTCGCCCGTTGGGGTTTCTATGCTCTAAAGTTTTACATGGTGTTAAGGCCAGCCACACGCATAACTCCTCAAAAGTTCTAAACGATATTTATCTAAAATGTTACTTTCTTGTTTCTTTTTTGAGGAGGTCTTTTTGGCGTTATGTGTGTTTTGCTTGTTTGACTATAGTTGCTCATGTTTTTCTTTCCTTTGCTTGTTTTTCCCATTCTCGTATTCCTAGGTCTTTCAAATCCTGGTTAATACCATCAATCCATCTCTTTCTAGGCCTACCTCTCGGTCTCTTCCCATTTAATTATTTTCTAAGTACTTTTTTTGTATTTCTCTCATCATCCATCCTTTCTACATGTCCTAAGCAACTCAGTCGTTTACTTCAAATTTCTTTTATGATAGTCGGTCTGTTAAACATTCTATTTATTTCGTGGTTCATCCTTATACGCCATTCTCCATTCTCCTGTATAGGTTCATATATTTTCCTTAAGATTTTTCTTTCCCATCTAAGAAGTTGTTCCTCTTGTTCACTAGTCAAGGTCCATGCTTCTGATGCATACAATTATTTGATATAGTTGTTCCATTTTTTCTTTGCCCATACGTCACGATTCATTTTCAAACAAATTAAGTCAAAACATAAAGCGAGCCGTACGTCGATGTGTATACCTATACATTGTGTACACTGTATACTATATACTCTACACATTGACGTACGTTTCACTTTATGTTTTGATTTAATTTGTTTGAAAATGAATCATGACGCATGGGCAAAGATAAAATGGAACAACTACACTGCCATATACGTACGCAGCTGAGACAATGTGCCTCACGAAAAAATGTGAAGAAAAATTGAGAATATTCGAAAGGAAAATCCTCAGACGGATTATGGGCCTGATAAGAATAGACAACGGAGAAATGAGAAGAAGAATGAACCATGAACTAAGAGACATAATGAAGGGAGAAGATATAGTTAGATTTATTAAAGCACAAAGGCTGATATAGCTGGGGCACATAGAGAGAAGGAAAAACGACCTACTGATTAAGAAAGATCACCAGATGGAAACCAGAAACTGAAAGACCAAGGGGAAGACCCAGAGAGAGATGGGAGGACCAGGTCATGAGAGATATCTAAATTCTGGAAGTGAGAAACTGGGGGGAACTATACACATATCGAAACGAATAAAAGAAAATTATTATTGTAACGAAAGCCAAGTCATACAACAAACTTTGACAACACACAAGTGGAATGCGGAGTGATTCACCGCAATAAGCGAATCAGAGAGCTCTAAGTAAGAGCGGCAAACATTCCACCCGGAATGAAAAGCCTTGATGATGATGATACTGCCATATAATCATGTATTATTATTTAGGTGAAGATCCTGATAGCTAAGATATATTCTCAGACTCAGATACAGATGACACCGATGAGGATTCGATTTTGCTTGCTTAGATTATTTCATAGTTTAAATAATTTATAGTAAACGAACATTATTAAACAACCATTTTAAATTTACAAATTTTACATAATTACATGCAACTCGTTATAAACAAAGATTTGTGCAAACAATATTTCAAAAAGAAAACAGGTAATATGTGTAACTGTGGCAACTTTGTAATGCAAGCCCAAAATGAATTCAACATCCCTTCTCCGGTTTGCTCGCAGCTCACGTATTTTCTATACCTGTCGGAGTGTACTTGTATCAATAGTATCGTTCGCGGTAATGATTCCGTACTTGTCCAGGATTACTTCGCATGCGCACTTTAAAAATCGCATGCGCACTTTAAAAAAGAGAACGCTCTTTTTTAAAGTTCGCATGCGAAGTAGTCCTGGACAAGTACGGGATCGTTACCGCTAACGATACTAATATGTATCAAGTTCTTAGTTCATAGAAATTATATGTTCATCAGTAGATAAGCGAAGATTAAATGACGACGCCTATAGTTTCCTTTAAATACATCGTCAGTTCTTATTCATGACAGCATGCATTAAGGTGATGCATTACGTTCTGTAAATCTTTGTTGTTATCCGTCAATGTTACTGTATGGTTTGCAAATCGTAAGGTATTTAAAACTTGCCCATTGTAAGATATAATTTCTATTGCATTTGAGAGCGCTCCTTTAAGTACCGCTTCACTGTAAATATTGAAGAATTATATCCTTGCAACTCTGGATCAGAATATTCAAGCCAAACAAATCCTATCTTGTGCCCATATCAAATCTAAAGCCAAATTGTATGTCACTAATATCATACTTAAGAGTTTTAACAATTCCGTGGTGTATTATTTCCATAAATGTTTTAAGTGTGTGACACATTAAATATGTCGTTCTGTGATCTGAGAAGGTTGTTGCACTTGCAACAACCCTTGTAACGGGTAGTTAATTCGAACAATAGACTCAGTAAGACACATGTTCAATTAAAATAAAGAATATATATTCTTCCAATATAAAATAAAATCAAAAATAATAAAATAAAACAATATTCTGGCCTTCGTTCCACCCCCTCGGCGATTGTCTGTAAAAGAAAAACAAAATTGTGTTTACTACTATCAATATGCAGTAACAGTATTAGTATAATACAAGAAGTCCTCACGCTATTCCTCAATACGGAATCAAAATATTAATATCTACAGATATACCCATATAACGACTCGACTCTCGACTTAAGATTCGAGATCTCGACTACCAACGAAGCAATTCTTCAATGCAGAATCGCTCCATGGTAGCCTTCGACTCAATGCGTCACAGCCCGATTGGTTCACTAACTCAATAAGTTACACTAAATTGTAATAATTAATAATTGGTGTGTATTAATAACTTAATAACGTTTGAAGTGTTGAGTAATGATTTGTTTATCCATATAATTACTTTTCGTGTAATAGGTACAAAAAATTTGTCATAGAGTTAATGTGAATTGCATGATGTGCTGATTATGAAACAAATAATGAGCGCATTTAATGTTATTAGTATTTATACAATTTGTGGAACATGTAGGAGGAAGCCATATTAATAATCAACAACATTTTAGGCTCGGTCGCTCAGAAATACCTTCTTGAATAATCCACGTTGATTATAGCGTAAAATAATTTCACTCTCTTTTGAACACCTCCTAAAATTTCCTCAAATCCGAGTTGGCTCGTTAAACAAATTTACCAGGTACCTTAAGCTAGCATGGCCACATGAGCAAAACCCAATTTAACCTATGCCATAATTTTTCACCAATTTTTCACTAATTTATTACCACCCTAATAATTTTTCACCCCTTAACCCCACTTCAGGAGAGATGTCACGCTAGCTTAATATTCAAGCTAGCAAAATTCTCGATAAAACGGCATTGCATGAGCGGAATCCAATTTAACCTATGCAATAATTTTTCACCCATGTTAAACTAATTTATTACCACCCTAATAATTTTTCACCCCTTAACCCCGCTTCAGGAGAGATGTCACGCTAGCTTAATATTCAAGCTAGCAAAATTCTCGATAAAACGGCATTGCATGAGCGGAATCCAATTTAACCTACACTATAATTTTTCACCCATGTTAAACTAATTTATTACCACCCTAATAATTTTTCACCCCTTAGCCCCGCTTCAGGAGAGATGTCACGCTAGCTTAATATTCAAGCTAGCAAAATTCTCGATAAAACCGCATTGCATGAGCGGAATCCAATTTAACCTACACTATAATTTTTCACCCATGTTAAACTAATTTATTACCACCCTAATAATTTTTCACCCCTTCACCCCGCTTCAGGAGAGATGTCACGCTAGCTTAATATTCAAGCTAGCAAAATTCTCGATAAAACGGCATTGCATAAGCGGAATCCAATTTAACCTATGCACTAATTTTTCACTCATGTTAAACTAATTTATTACCATCCTAATAATTTTTCACCCCGTAACCCCGCTTCAGGAGAGATGTCACGCTAGCTTAATATTCAAGCTAGCAAAATTCTCGATAAAACGGCATTGCATGAGCGGAATCCAATTTAAACTATGCAATAATTTTTCACCCATGTTAAACTAATTTATTACCACCCTAATAATTTTTCACCCCTTAGCCCCGCTTCAGGAGAGATGTCACGCTAGCTTAATATTCAAGCTAGCAAAATTCTCGATAAAACGGCATTGCATGAGCGGAATCCAATTTAACCTATGCAATAATTTTTCACCAATTTTTCACTAATTTATTACCACCCTCATAATTTTTCACCCCTTAACCCCACTTCAGGAGAGATGTCACGCTAGCTTAATATTCAAGCTAGCAAAATTCTCGATAAAATGACATTGCATGAGCAAAATCCAATTTAACCTATGCAATAATTTTTCGCCCATGTTAAACTAATTTATTACCACCCTAATAATTTTTCACCCCTTAGCCCTGCTTCAGAAGAGATGTCAGGCTAGCTTAATATTCAAGCTAGCAAAATTCTCGATAAAACGGCATTGCATGAGCGGAATCCAATTTAACCTATGCAGTAGTTTTTCACCCATGTTAAACTAATTTATTACCACCCTAATATTTTTTCACCCCTTAACCCCGCTTCAGGAGAGATGTCACGCTAGCTTAATATTCAAGCTAGCTTTGCGGCTTCTAATAGTATTGATCATTACCTTTCCAACGCATGTCTAATTTTGAAAATCGGTTATACCATTCAAAAGTTACCGAGCTCAGAAATAAATATGACTCAATTTCTAATTAAAAAAGGGAAAATGTTTGTGGATATGTACAAGTGTATATGTGTATAAGTGTATACACTTATATTATATGTATCTATGTATGTATGTATGTGTGTGGATAAGTTAAACCGATCTGAATTTTTTTTCTGTGTTTTAAGAGGGGGTTGGGGCCGATTCAGAACCGGTGTAGTTTGTGATTTTTGACCAGCCATAAGCCAGTTATAGGACTTGGTAGGTACAAAACGGTATATTTTTTGGGGCTATATATCTTCAGTTCAAGAATATACAGGAGAACCGCAAATACACCCAATCAATAGTGTTGATTTCAGATTTCAAATGGTCTGTGAGCCGTCAGGATCAGACATATACACGGCTCAGTATTATAGCCGAAAAACTGAAAAACTAAACTTTGAAAATTTTGGTTTTTCGACAATTACTAAAAATTTCAATCTACGAATTGCGTAAATAACTGAGCGTTTGTAGAAGGACTCCAGACGAATCTAACGATGTGTACCCCATATCCGGGAAAATTCGAATTTTTAAGTTACAGGCTTTATAAGTATGACCAAATCTATTATCTATGGGAAAAAACGGGTTTCAAGCTCAATAATTCCTGTAATCAGTTAGCATACTTGACCTTAGATGCATCAGATACTACTTGTCAATACGTTTCAAACTCATGTTTAGTGATCAAAATCGGTTAAACCGTTTAGAAGTTATTGAGCTACAGAAGTATAATCCAGTTAACGATTATTCTCGAAATGGTTTATGTAGTTGTAGTGATTACGACGCTAAATTTGATCTGACAACGGGCAATCAGAGTTTATTTACCAGCCATCCCAATATTTTTTTTCAATCTATTTCGAATAGAAAAAAATTGAGTGTAAATTCGATGGACACTAAGTCATTTGGGAGGTAATGCGACAAAGTAGACCATTTATAAAGCTTAACGTGTAATCGAGAAAAACATTGCATTCAACTTCATACATTTAATTTATAAATAACTTTAAAAAACTCCCAATTGAAGAATAAAAAACCGATAAATGCCGTAAAAATGAGTGGCGCATACAATATTCCAGCTACAAAAGATCTGATATGAATATTACGTGGCGCGACAATGTATTTTCATTTCGATGCAAAACAAAATTCTAGTTTTATTTTAAAAGATTTTTCCATAATATTTGCTAAATTTGAAGTAAACGCGCCACAAAAGAGTTTCAAAATTCAAACTGTATCAAAGTTAGTCTTTTGTGACGCGTTTTACTTCAAATTGAGCAAATATTATGGAAAAATCTTTTAAAATAAAACTAGAATTTTGATTTGCATCAAAATGAAAATACATTGTCGCGCCACGTAATATTCATATCAGATCTTTTGTAGCTGGAATATTGTATGCGCCACTCATTTTTACGGCGTTTAGCGGTTTTTTATTATTATAATTATTATTGTTATAGGACTCAATTTTCATCTCTCAATATTTTTTAAAAGATCAGTCTAAAAAACTGATTTTTAGATTTTATCATTAATAATGAATAAAACACGAATAGGTATAATATATCTACGGACAATGAACTGATATATAAGTATAAAAGTAAAATAATTTTTAAATTAACAAGTATGTAATTTTGAATATAGCTAACACAGCCCTTTGGAACATTTATTACTTAATTTTTATAATAGGGTACCGATAATAATGCATTTTATGATACTATTCTTTCCGCATTTCAAAGTCATAAAACCACCACCCAGATGTTTACCTATTGTATCTACTACTATTGTTGTAGTCAGTGGGTCTGTATTAAAATTTATTTACTTCTATGAATAATTTTTAACCACGTTAGTATAGGAAAGTTAAGATTTAAGGACAAAAAAAATCATTTTTTACAATTTTACTGTATGTATTTTATATTATTCTGAAGCTGTTTCTTTGTGGAATCTTTTTGAAAAAATTTTACTATTTTATTTAGAAATATATACTATACCTAGTTTAAGCCAGATTAAATTAAAGTTTTAGAAGAATTTTTTTACTAAGCAACACAAACAAACTATTTTTAATTTATTAATATTTTGTATTTCAATGACGACTTCCGAAGTGGAAGTCGAAACATCAATAAATTTCATTTTTAACTTGAATTGTGGCTTATTTACAAATAAAACATGTAGTACATTTCACTACACCTACTATATTTATAAGTAAAATAAGAAAGGGCTCTGGTAAGTTTTTACTTAATGTTAACCAACCTCATAATTTTACAACCAAAACCACACTGAATGGGAAACATTCCACAAGCTACACATTCGCGTTAGCTGAATGCAAAATATTTTTGCATTCTAATGTATAAATGCTTAATTATTAATTTGTACTGCTAAGTAGTTCATATTTTGACTTAAGTAGGCTAAGTTATAGAGTACAGGGGAAAAACAATAAATGTCACATTGTATACATATCGAGATAAACACCAATAAACGTTTCATTCTTATGATATTCTAAAAACCACTTAGGATATTCTTAGCAAAATTCTGGCGACTCTTGTTCTAAAATCTTAATATAATATTAATCTAATATTATTATATACAGGATGAGTCATGAGGAACTGTACATACTCCTACCTCGTATAGAGGCCCCTATGGGGTATAACAAACGACCATTAAAAAGTGTCTGCTCTCATTGTTTAATAATATACAGGGCGAGTTTTGCATTTTGACAGAAATTTGTATTCGTCCTAATTTTTGAACGGTCAGATCGATGTGTCTCTTATTTTGGTCAATCGTTACACTATTACCACCTAATCAACTGATTTATTCAAACTAGAAAAAAATCAGGTCCGGCTTTAAAAAATTAGTTCGTTTGGGTCTTAGAAACAATTTCACCCTGTATACGCTTTTTGAAAACTCTAATATGAGTTTTACAAATAAGACAAATAGGCAAGTAAAATGGCATATATTTTTCCCCACACGATTACATAAATTTTTATAAAAAAATCAAATTTGACTATGAATTAAAAGTTTGGTAAAGTAAAGTGAACCATAGATTTAAAAAAATTAACTTTTATTACAAAAATTAATTTTTTTTAAACAAATATTTAATTTATGTTACCACCCAATCAACTGATTATTCAAACTAGAAAAAAATCGGATCTGGCTTTAAAAAATTAGTTCGTTTGGGTCTTAGAAAAAAATTTACAAATTAGACAAATAGGCAATTAAAATGGCATATTTATTTTTTCCCCACACGATTACTTAATTTTTTATTAAAAAATCAAATTCGTCAAAATCGCAATTTTACCATAAAAATAAAAAAAATTAAACAACGTTTTTCTTAAAATTAAAAGTTTTACCATTTTTTTTTCTATAACACGTTTAGATTTAAAACTCCCCATAAAACTTCTCTTTGGACTCTATAGTTTAACATAGACGTGATTAAATAGATAAATTTTAAATTTTTTCATTTTTCATTTATTAAATTAAAATTCATAACTTTTACGAGAAGAAGACTAAAAGTCTACAACAATTTTCATAATCTTCACAATGGTAAGAGATATGTGCTGTAAAAATTTTAGAAAAAAAAATATTAAAATGGAACAAAGTTGTAGCGAGTTAACTGTGATAAATTTTTTTCATTTTTGGGTTAAAATTCCGATTTTGACAAATTTGATTTTTTAATAAAAAATTAAGTAACCGTGTGGGGAAAAATAAATATGCCATTTTAATTGCCTATTTGTCTAATTTGTAAAATTCACATTAGAGTTTTTAAAAAGCATATACAGGGTGAAATTTTTTCTAAGACCAAAACGAACTAATTTTTTAAATCCGGGCCTGATTTTTTTCCAGTTTGAATAAATCAGTTGATTAGGTGGTAATAGTGTAACGATTGACCAAAATAAGAGACACATCGATCTGACCGTTCAAAAATTATGACGAATACAAATTTCTGTCAAAATGCGAAACTCGCCCTGTATATTATTAAACAATGGGAGCAGACACTTTTTATTAGGTCATTTGTTATTCCCCATAGGGGCCTCTATACGAGGTAGGAGCATGTACAGTTCCTCATGACTAGGGAGCGGATTTATATTCGATCAATTTTGATGAAATATATGCGGTAAAAAATTACGAAATATGTGCAAGATATGCACAAAAATTCAAAAAATGCGCATTTCAAGAAACCACAAATTTTCTGTTCTATTCTATTCTAGGGGGTTCTTTTATAGGGGGGGTGGCAATCTTATTTATTATCTTTCAAATAAAATAATTTTTTTATATATGCAATTTATTCACAAAAACTGCTACCAATAGTTACCTATTTAAAATAAAACAACAATATCACTATAAATTATCTTCGATTATAATTCACTAAAATTTGTTTTTCCAAATTATTTACGAGGAAACATATTCTTTGATCAGATAAAATATTTTTATAACTTGAAAAACTCCTTTCAACATCAATAGAAGTAATTAAGGCGTATTTAAAATAACTTGTTAATTTCCGTTAGAAATTCGTAAAACTATGGTTAAAGGTGTAAATTCTTTTGACAATAGAGGATTTAAAAGAATTATCAGAATTATAGGTACCTACTAAATATAATAAAAGTAAATAAAATTCGGATTTCCAGGTAAACCATCCTCCATCATTACAACCTACAATCATTTTCTAACGGCGTACGATAAGCACTAGTAAATAAGTACTTTGTGTAAAGATCGGGTATTTTCTAAGAAAAAATGAAAGGCAGTGAATGAGCCGTCTCTCTTCAGGTAGTCCTCGAATTAATATATATGAAGGGCTTAATGTGAAACAATGAAAAGCCTCAAAAAGGTAAAAATGAGATATTTGACTTTGAATGTTAAAAATAATATTAAAAAATCCAGTAACAACTTTTATTGTTTTAGTTTAGATATTTCGATGCATCATGCCCTATGAGATCATAGTTGACAACAATATTAATAAAATTACTTGAAACTCCAGAAAAAACAGCATTTATTTTAAAAAAATATGGCATGTTACATTATTCCATTAATAATAAATACCCAAATTTTAGATATATGTAGATTCATAATTTTCTATTATTGACTGAGTTCGTGGTGGTTTCAACCCTATACGTGTTAAACAGTGTTTATTTCTTTGTCTCCATCAACTTTTTGAATTTTTGACGGGTGTGTTTGGTTTTGTCCTTTTTATTGACGGACCTTGTTCATTATCCTACAACCAAATGCAATAATATAACAAGCCATGTCACAAGCCACTACATTAATCTTGAATGGTAATAATGTGACAAGCCACATTTAGGAAAAAATTACATATCACTGTATTTTCATTACTTGAGTCACTTCTAGATTGTACATAGTCAGGGTTACGGTCACTGTCATCGAATGTCAAGTCAACTTTACTATTTTTCTTGCTAGAATCATCAGAACTCAATAATTATCCGAATTGCTTCCGCTCATGTTCGCCATTTTTATGGGGCTTGTCATTATGTCGAGTAGATACTACAGACAAACTAGACCTATGCAATAGTGTGACCATAGATTTATCGGGCCATCTATTAACGAAGGGCTGAGATAATTTGTTAGTGGCTTGTTATACTATTACTTTAACCAAGTATAACACTAACTTGTTTTGAAATCATGTGTGGCTTGTCATTGTTTCACATTAAGCCCTTCATATATACATACGACAGCCTGCGCGGGGAAATATTTTGTGTTGAATTAAAAAATTTTAAATTTTTTTTGGACTTAAATGTTTTTAAATAGGCACAAAATATGCATGTTTCTTTAAAAATATGCATGTTTCTTTAAAAATATGCAAAATTTAGTAAAGTTTTCAAATATGCGAAATATGCATGCAGTATGCATTTAGCATAAAATCCGCTCCCTACTCATGACTCACCCTGTATAGGGTGGAAGGCACTTATGGAACAAAATTATTTCTGTCCTTGTTTTAAACAATTTTAAAAAACGCCAAGACCCGTCCATTTTTAAATATAAATATACGCTTTTAAACCTAAATTTGATTGTACAGGGTGATTCACGCAAGTCTAGCATAGTCCATAAGCTTTATTTTTAATGAAACACCCTATATATTTTTATACTTTTAAAAGTTGCTTAACAACCTGATTTCATCGAACTACATCATGTATGGTATATTATGAATAAGACAGGGTGAAATTTTGAAATTATAATGTGTGGAAACGACTTATGGAAAAAAATTGTTTGTGTCCTTATTTTAAAAAATTATACCAAATTGTTCTATCTGGTCCACATATTGTTCATTTTGAGCGTCCGGTTTGGGGGGCGGGGAGAGATGGGGGAGATGGGGGAGAAGTCGGTAAATTAGTAGTTTTTTACGTTTTTCGTCAATATTTCTAAATCTATGATTTAGGATAAACAATGTTCTATACAAAAATGTTCTACATAAAATTTAACAAAATTCCATAAAAAAAGGTCCTATACATAATTGTTATAAAATCAACGGTTCCGGAGTTAAATACGGAGGGTGAAAAGTGGAGGTGAAGGTTTTGGGTGGTGAGGCTGACGTTTTTCAAGGGCTTAGCACTAAAATACCATCGGCCACTAAAATAGCAAATTTTATTTACAAAACACAATGTTGTTAAAGACAATTTCTTTCATCAGTAATAATACCTATTATAAACAATTCGGTTCACGAGGTGCCATTTTTTGGAATTCTGCTGGCTTGAATATTAATCTAGCGGAACATCTCCCCTGGAGTAAGGTTAAGAGGTAAAAAATTATTAGGGTGGTAATAAATTAGTTTAACATGGGTGAAAAACTACTGCATAGGTTAAATTGGATTCCGCTCATGCAATGCCGTTTTATCGAGAATTTTGCTAGCTTGAATATTAAGCTAGCCTGACATCTCTTCTGAAGCGAGGTTAAGGGGTGAAAAATTATTAGGGTGGTAATAAATTAGTTTAACATGGGTGAAAAATTATTGCATAGGTTAAATTGGATTTTGCTCATGCAATGCCGTTTTATCGAGAATTTTGCTAGCTTGAATATTAAGCTAGCGTGACATCTCTCCTGAAGCGGGGTTAAGGGGTGAAAAATTATTAGGGTGGTAATAAATTAGTTTAAATGAGTGAAAAATTATTGCATAGGTTAAATTGGATCCCGCTCATGCAATGCCGTTTTATCGAGAATTTTGCTAGCTTAAATATTAAGCTAGCGTGACATCTCTCCTGAAGCGGGGCTAAGGGGTGAAACATTATTAGGGTGGTAATAAATTAGTTTAACATGGGTGAAAAATTATTGCATAGGTTAAATTGGATTCCGCTCATGCAATGCTGTTTTATCGAGAATTTTACTAGCTTGAATGTTAAGCTAGCGTGACATCTCTCCTGAAGCGGGGCTAAGGGGTGAAACATTATTAGGGTGGTAATAAATTAGTTTAACATGGGTGAAAAATTATTGCATAGGTTAAATTGGATTCCGCTCATGCAATGCCGTTTTATCGAGAATTTTGCTAGCTTGAATATTAAGCTAGCGTGACATCTCTCCTGAAGCGGGGTTAAGGGGTAAAAAATTATTAGAGTGGTAATAAATTAGTTTAACATGGGTGAAAAATTATTGCATAGGTTAAATTGGATTCTGCTCATGCAATGCCGTTTTATCGAGAATTTTGCTAGCTTGAATATTAAGCTAGCGTGACATCTCTCCTGAAGCGGGGTTAAGGGGTAAAAAATTATTAGAGTGGTAATAAATTAGTTTAACATGGGTGAAAAATTATTGCATAGGTTAAATTAATTTCTGCTCATGCAATGCCGTATTATCGAGAATTTTGCTAGCTTGAATATTAAGCTAGCGTGACATCTCTCCTGAAGCGGGGTTAAGGGGTGAAAAATTATTAGGGTGGTAATAAATTAGTTTAACATGGGTGAAAAATTATTGCATAGGTTAAATTTGATTCCGCTTATGCAATGCCATTTTATCGAGACTTTTGCTAGCTTGAATATTAAGCTAGCCTGACATCTCTCCTGAAGCGGGGTGAAGGGGTGAAAAATTATTAGGGTGGTAATAAATTAGTTTAACATGGGTGAAAAATTATTGCATAGGTTAAATTGGATTCCGCTCATGCAATGCCGTTTTATCGAGAATTTTGCTAGCTTGAATATTAAGCTAGCGTGACATCTCTCCTGAAGCGGGGTTAAGGGGTAAAAAATTATTAGAGTGGTAAGAAATTAGTTTAACATGGGTGAAAAATTATTGCATAGGTTAAATTTGATTCCGCTTATGCAATGCCGTTTTATCGAGAATTTTGCTAGCTTGAATGTTAAGCTAGCGTGACATCTCTCCTGAAGCGGGGTTAAGGGGTGAAAAATTATTAGGGTGGTAATAAATTAGTTTAACATGGGTGAAAAATTATTGCATAGGTTAAATTTGATTCCGCTTATGCAGTGCCGTTTTATCGAGAATTTTGCTAGCTTGAATGTTAAGCTAGCGTGACATCTCTCCTGAAGCGGGGTTAAGGGGTGAAAAATTATTAGGGTGGTAATAAATTAGTTTAACATGGGTGAAAAATTATTGCATAGGTTAAATTGGATTCCGCTCATGCAATGCCGTTTTATCGAGAATTTTGCTAGCTTGAATATTAAGCTAGCGTGACATCTCTCCTGAAGTGGGGTTAAGGGGTGAAAAATTATTAGGGTGGTAATAAATTAGTTTAACATGGGTGAAAAATTATTGCATAGGTTAAATTGGATTCCGCTCATGCAATGCCGTTTTATCGAGAATTTTGCTAGCTTGAATGTTAAGCTAGCGTGACATCTCTCCTGAAGCGGGGTTAAGGGGTGAAAAATTATTAGGGTGGTAATAAATTAGTTTAACATGGGTGAAAAATTATTGCATAGGTTAAATTGGATTCCGCTCATGAAATGCCGTTTTATCGAGAATTTTGCTAGCTTGAATATTAAGCTAGCGTGACATCTCTCCTGAAGTGGGGTTAAGGGGTGAAAAATTATTAGGGCGGTAATAAATTAGTGAAAAATTGGTGAAAAATTATGGCATAGGTTAAATTGGGTTTTGCTCATGTGGCCATGCTAGCTTAAGGTACCTAAATTTACCACCTTTCCCGTCACAATTTATCTATCATTTATATTTAGATTAACCCGAACAAACATCCAAATATTATACAGAACTTTCCAAATTAGAATCTTCTGGATGAATTAAAGAATATTATGAAAACTTTTTGAAACGAATTAAAAACTTTTTTCTCCAACTCGTGATGATTTGGGGTATTTGCGGTCTGGCAAGTTTTGTGAAGTTTTTAATATATCTTTCTAAATTCTATATTTTTATTAAGGTAGACAAGAAATTTAAAACTCATTTCTTCTTCAAGTCAATTTTAATAATTTCTTGAATATTGGTATGAAAATAATTTGAAAATTTTTCAAATCAATTTTATTTTCGAGAATATACTATCCACGAAAATAAGACAATATTTGACATTAAGAATCAGATTGTGGGCAGGAGTAGCTGAGGCGGCAGGATGTCTGACTTCCATTCAGTCAGGCCGGGGTTCGAATCCCAGGTATTATACATTTTTAAAAATGTCTATAGGCCCCATGTCGACTCGGCCTGAATTAAATGAGTACCATGGGTAAAACCAGGGGTACTTATAGGCGGTTGAAGTGTAGCACTGATCCTCTTACCTTCTTTGTATACTGTGTAGTGTGTAGGCCCTATATATAGTAGATTGCTCTGCAATAATCCCAAAGCCCATCGTATAAAACGGGAGACTATTATTATTAGAATAAGATTGTAAAAATACAACAATACATGCAATTTGCACTTGATGGAAAAAGAAAAGGCTAGAAGTGCATTCACTAATATGAAACAAATATTATGTAGTAGAGACCTCAGCCTAAATCTTAGAAAGCGAGTACTAAAATGTTATGTATTTTCTGTTCTTTTGTATGGTGTGGAGACATGGACCCTTAATAAACAGTGCCTCGATAGATTGGAAGCATTTGAGATTTGGACGTATCAAAGAATGCTGAGAATCTCCTGGACAGACATAATAACCAATGAAGAAGTACTAAGGAGAATACAGAACAGCAGGGAGATACTGGATTCCATTAAAATACGAAAACTTCAATACTTGGGTCGTATAACACTTGGTGACAGATATGAACTCCTAAGATTAATAATTATTTAGGGAAAGATTGAAGAAAGGCGCAGCATAGGTAGGAGAGAAATGTTCTGGCTGAGAAATCTGAGAACGGTTTGGATGCAGCTCAACTGAACTCTTTCGGGCTGTAGTGTCAAAAGCGAGAATAGCAATGATGATTGCCAACCTTTGTCGCGGAGATGGTACGTAAAGAAGAAGGAAAAATACAGGAATAATGAAACCAAAGCTCATATGGTATTCATATCTTGAGAACTATTCCATGTTATACACAGGGTGTTTCATTAATAATTAATAGTTTGTACCAATGCGAATGAAGGGCGAGTGTTTAACTAAATCATCCACTCTCCGCAAAAAAGTCTTGTACGAACAGCACGTAAACTCAATATAAGTGAAACACATCGAATGTTCAAATCTATTGGTGGCTTTCCATACCGAATTCAAATAGGACAACGACTAAATGTTGCGGATAAACGCGAAAGCGAAATTTACTGTGGACACGTATTGAGATTAGTGTATGAAGATCCCGATTTTTTAAAAAACGTATGGTTTTCAGACGAAAGCCATCTTTACCTCAACGGATACATCAGCCGACAAACAAATAGATTCCTTGGGTTTGACTGTTTGACAAAGAAGACCCCAACAATTATAGAGGTATAAATCTACTGAACACCGCACTTAAGCTAACCACAAAAGTCCTAACCAACAAAATCAAGAAACTAACAACTTTATCAGATGATCAACAAGGATTCAGATCCGGAAGATCCTGCGTAGACGCCGTATTTGTACTGAGACAGATCACAAAAAAGGCCATTGAGCACAATAAACCAGCATACCTATGTTTTATAGACTTGACAAATGCTTTCGATCGCATCCAAGTCGAAGACGTCTTAAATTTACTCTATAGAAGAACATACCGATCAATATTACACAAACCATCGAAAACATCTACTTTCATAATCGAATACAGGCAAAGATAAATGGAAAACTAACGCAGTTTATACCAGTACAAGGCGGAGTCAGACAAGGTGACTTATTAAGCCCACTGCTCTTTAATATAATAATGGACGAAATAATAGAAGCAGTACGTAAAGGTCATGGTTACAAAATGGGGAACAAAGAAATCCAAGTAATATGTTATGCAGACGCTGCCGCATTAATCGCTGAGACAGAAGACGATCTCCAAAGATTAACACACATATTCAATACAACAGCTAAGAAATACAATATGATAATATCAGCAGAAAAAACCAAATGTATGACAACATCTAAATACCCACTACGATGTAAAATCGAAATTGATGGGAAAATAATAAATCAGGAAGCAAGGTTTTGATATCTGGGAATAGATATAACCAGTTACGGAGATGTTGAAATGGAAGTACGACAACAAAGCTTAAAAGCAAGTAAAGCGGCGGGATCTCTTAGTGACACCACCTGGAAGAACAAACACCTAAGACAAGACACCAAAGCAAGAATCTATAAAACAGCAATTAGACCTATATTAACATACACGGCGGAGACAAGACCAGACACATCTAAAACGAGACGACTACTAGAAACAACAGAGATGAAAATACTCCAACGAATATCAGGGAAAAATCTGTTGGATAGGGAGAGAAGCGAAAAATAAGAAGATCATACAATACAGAAGACATAAATGGATGGGTGACAAAACGGAAACAGGAGTGGAACGAACACATTAGTAGAATGGCAGAGGATATGATAGTACGAATAGCACGAGATAAGTCACCAAATGGACGAAGAAGTATTGGCAGACCAAGAAACAGATAGTGCAATAACTTAAACAATTTAAGAGGCTAATATTGAAGAAGAAACAGGCTTTAAAGCCTACATACAAGAAGGAAGAAGAAGAAGTAGGGTTTGGCCGTCCTGATGCCATTGCAGAAAGGCCTCTCCACAGTGCTCGAGTTACCATTTGGGTTGCGGTGTCTGGTCGTGGGATAATTTGTCCTTACTTTGTTGAAGACGAGAATGAGCAGCCAGTTACTGTCAATCAAAAGCGGCACAGACATAATATTATGACAACTTTTGTCTGAGTTAAAGATCTTTTGTCGTGCGCGTAATTTACGAATCCGTAAGCAACGGTTTCAACAGGATGGCGCAACAAGCCATACAGCTGGACGCTCCATAAATTGGTTTTGTGAACATTTTGGACATAAACAGAATAATTTCTCGTCGCACAGATTTCACGTATAGGTACACCTCCTTCACCGGATTTAACACCACCTTATTCCGACATTTGGAGTAAGTTGGAGAATTCTATATTTCGCTCGGAAAATTTACCAGAAGCTGTTGGAGAACTACATTAAAGAATAATAATTATTTTCAACATTTGCAACAACCACTTTTCTTAAATATGTTTGTTTTGATCTTCAGAAAGGTTAGAAGCTAGTTTGTAACGCCATGGTACACATTCTGAACATATGTATTATAAAACGTAATTCATAAATATATATTTTTTATATTCGGTACCGTTTATTTTGGCAGATATTGTACAAGAATATGACATCTGCCCTAAAGATGGGAAAGAAACTATCAAAACCATTCAAAGTGAACATCATCATCATCTTGGTGCTACAGCCCTTAGAGGGCCTCGACCTTCTCAAGCTTTCTACGCCATACTGTTCTGTCCCTTGTTTGCATTTTCCAGTTGCCGACTCCGATCTTCTCGGCATCTTGTGTTACCCCGTCCATCCACCTCAGCTTTGGTCTACCCCGTCTTCTCATTCCCACGGGTTGCGCTGTTAGAATCTTTTTTATCATGTTCGATTCAGGGGCCCGGGCTACATGTCATTCAAAGTGAACAAAGGTTTTTATTTTCCCAGCACTATTTAAAATACACAAAGAAAATGATTTCTTGTAGCTGGCTGTATACAATATATTACAAAATATTTTGTTCATTAAAACTCCTTTTAAAAAGAGTATAATTTATTAATGAAAGTCCCTTTTAAAAGGCTTTGTCACAAATGCAGAACGTTTTTGATCTATTATAGGTCACCATCAGTGTTAAACCTAAAATAAATATAACCTTTGTAGTTAAAGCTAAACATTTTTCGGGCATGTGCTAGTTGTGTATTTAACTTTTGTTGGCTCTGGCCAAGCACGAATTCGGCTGCTATTACTACTTAATAATATTCTGGTCTCTTGCGAACAAAGCAAAAACTTCCAAAACTGTTGAGGGAGACATATATGTGTTCTTGAGCCCATTGGAGGTGGTGCAAAACATGTCCACATAGCTTGTAGCTGAGGAAATTTTATTGGTGACGACTCCTAAAACAAAATTCTGTTTCTTATTTAGTCAACGATACTCTCGATACACAACGAGTCGTGTAGCAAGCCTGAAGTCTCTTTGGAGTGTTAATACAGACGTAGAATTTCTCCGCATGGAGACATACCTATTCTGCTGCTCATTGGTAACTCAAAGTCTACCAGAGCAAGCCCTATTCTATATCGAATTTGTCTCCCGAAACATTTTCCATATCCGTGAGACACCACTCTGAAAAACACCCATTGTTTCCACCACTTTGAATAACCTTCTTCAACTAAAGTGATACTTCTTGCACGGTCCAACTCAGAAATTAAATCACGATATATACAGGGTGTTTTGTAAAGAATGGGCCATAGCTTAACCTTAGACGCCTGAGCTTAAAATAGGTCGATTTAAGCTAACTTACCTCAGTACAAAAGTTGATAATAACTGAAATACAGGGTGTCAAAGTTAAACTTTTATTTTATTTATTCTTGAATATTTCCTGACAGGCATGAGCTAACAACACATAATTTGGTGAGCGGGGGTTTCTTGGGACGAAAAATCTAAATTTGCTGCCAAAAATGATGTATTTCCCAGAAGGCGCCACATACGTCTTTCAGCGCTCATTTAATACGTTCAATTTTTTTAATCCCCCACTCTACATACTTTTTAAATCAAAATAAACGCATTTTAAATATGCGATGCAACATAATTTTTGCATATCATTGGTACACCCGAAAAATAAACTTAAAACCATAATAATTGTGCAAGTTCTCATATTTATGTTGTTGCATCGCATATGCAACACATAATTTGGTGAGCGGGGGTTTCTTGGGACGAAAAATCTAAATTTGCTGCCAAAAATGATGTATTTCCCAGAAGGCGCCACATACGTCTTTCAGCGCTCATTTAATACGTTCATTTTTTTAATCCCCCACTCTACATATTTTTTAAATCGAAATAAACGCATTTTAAATATGCGATGCAACATAATTTTTGCATATTATTGTAGGTACACCCGAAAAATAAACTTAAAACCATAATAATTGTGCAAGTTCTCATATTTATGTTGTTGCATCGCATATGCAATTAGAAGAAATTTGCGATACATTTTTGGAAATTATTATGGCATTAAGTTATTTTTCTGGTGTAACTACAATGATATTATGCAAACAATTATTATGTTGCATCGCAGATTTAAAATGCGTTTATTTCGAAAACGGTTAAGTTTAGCGAGATAATGTAGTATACCTTTTTTAAGTAAAAATATTAAGAGAATAAAAATTTTGATTTAAAATGTGTGTAGAGTGGGGGATAAAAAATTGAACGTATTAAATAAGCGATGAAAGACGCATGTGGCGCCCTCTGGGAAATACATAATTTTTGGTGGCGAATTTAGATTTCTCGTCGAAAAAAGCCCGCTCACCAACTTTTGTGTTATTATGTAATGTCTGTCAGGAAATATTCAAGAATAAATAAAATAAAAGTTTAACTTTGACACCCTGTATTTCGGATATTATCAACTTTCGTCCTAATGTAAGTTAGCTTAAATCGACCTATTTTAAGCTCATGAATCTAATGTTAAGCTATGGCCCATTCTTAACCAAACACCCTGTATATCACGTGTTTACAAATTTTAGCGGAAAAAATTTTCAAATGTTTACACTCTGGCAAAATCACACCAATTACTTGGATATTTAAATAAAATAAAAAACCAAAAAAGTATCTATATTGTATATAAAAAAGGCCTCTATTAAATATGTGACAAGTATACTGATTTATAAAACTGTAAAAATCATGAATATGAGGAGTGATGCACAACTTTTGAAATTATATGTTATAAACAATGAGATAATCTGGAATAATGGATTTAACTTTTCCCTCTAAACAATGGGATAACTTGGAATAAGCGATATAACTTTTTTCTACGAGCGTGCAAAAATGTCTGCTTTCGCGCACGCATTTTAGTTTAGAAAGTTTCACTTTTCCGCACGCGTGTTACTTTTCCGCACGCGGTTTTTACTTTTCCGCACGCGTGTTAATTTAGATATGTTAATATGGCCTTAAAGTAATTATAATTCATGCAATAAACTAATATTTAGATATTATTTACTAATTTATTTCAAATATATCTTATTGGGTTCCTGTTTTAATGAAATTAACGCGACAATTCGATGAAATAAAATTATTTTGACATAATATTCCGAAGTCAAATCGGTAGACAATAACAGTCGTTTTGAATCATCGTCATGGAAACCAAGATCGTCGTCATGCTAACTAATTATATTGAAAGTTTGGTTTTGACAACCTTGTCAAAGAATTAATTTGTGTATGTATTTTCAATAGTAATACCACTAGTGATTTAATTTTCGCGATAAGTCTGTCGATTTACTTCTAAACGAAACTGAGTTGCTTGAAAACACCACGAGTCCGTAGGACGAGTGGTGTTTTCTTTAAGCAACTCAGTTGAGTTTAGAAATAAAAGACAGACTTATAAGATAAATTAAATCACGAGTGGTATTTTATTAGACTATTTCACGAACAAAGTGATAGGTCAAAAATTCAGTAGAATGAGAGGAAGGAATTTAATAATAATACATTTGATCTAGGTTATATCTTTGAAGAGATCAATATGTCTCTGATACTCACAGAAATATTTTTCTTGTACCAATTTTGCAGTAGTGTTCCATATGGTTTTAATAACACTCTCCTTGTAATCACTACCATCAATTTTTCGCATGTTGAAGGCCCAGTCTTTTAGAATGAATGCTAGTCTTTCGTTGTTATTTTCTGCATCTAATTTGTAGTTGCGATCCACACAGAACATCATAAATTGTCTCCATATATAAGATTTAGATTTTCTTGTGTTACTCAGTATATTTTCTTCAATGTTTTGGTTTATAACTTCGTTTGAAGTACCACCGAAACGACTCATTTTGACGTATACAGCTACAATAATTTTTTTGGCAAACGTCAAACTTTGCTTTGCGATCGGTATCCATGGTTACGTCGTTAAAAACACGAAGCTGATAGACCAATCAGAATTGAAAGACAGTTGGTGTTTTCACTAGTAATACCACTAGAGGTCAAATTATTTCCGGAAATTTTTTTGAGATCATGAATATTTTGAAAATTTCCCGAGTCGCAGACGAGGGAAATTTTCTAAAAATATTCATGATCAAAAAAAAATTTCCGGATATTAATTTGACTTCGCGTGGTATTCGGTAAGAAAATTCCACACCAAATTTGCATTTGAAAATCCAAAGCTGCATGAACAGATTAATAGCGCGCCATAGCTTTGTCAGCAATTATTTAGGCTTTCAAATTCGTAATTTCTACTCATTGTAGTTGCATGGGAATACCATTTCAAGATAGAAAATAGTATATTCTTCAATTTTACATAAGTTTTGAGTAACTACAAGTGATAGAAAATGAATCAAAACTAAATTATGTAAACAAATAAAAACCAGTCTGTCAAAAATGTTCTGTTATTGTAAACGTCAAAAAATTTCCACTATAATTCGCTGTTGGTTACCCCACGAGCAAAAAATTTCCGATAAAATACCTCCGTTGCCATGGTGATCTGTCAAAATAACGTATTTTGATTGGTTCAAAATTACAGGTGTGGAATTTTCGCGATAACACAAGCTGTCTTTGATTTGTGATTGGTCAGATTATGTGAAAATTTTAAGATGAGTGAAATAGTCATATTAATTAAATTAATTGATTAAGATTTGGTAATTTTTTAAAGACTCTTAGAAAAAATATTGTTCCTAACTTTTGCAGAAAGTCTCTTTTCCGCACTCGACTGCTTGCCGAACTCCCGCTTCGCGTCGTTCGGTAAACTGCAGTCGCGTGCGGAAAATAATGACTTTCTGCACTTGTTAGGAAAATAACTATTCCACCCTGTTGGATTAATGTTTATTTATGATATTTGTGCTGAAATAATCCAGTTATCATTCGCAGAACGTATTATTCGAGTACATTAATTAAAAGTTTTGCATTTTAGTTCATTTTATTTTCTCCTTATTGCCTTAAAATGTTATCGTTCCACTTTAACACCCTTTCTGGAATTTATATCTAGAGCAGTAGTACTCGAACTGGTATTAGCATTCATAATCCTTGATATATGAGAGTTTGGCAAAATAATAATCTAGTTATGTAAGTGGTGGTTATTTGATCTAAATTCATATTCACTAATAAAAATATATGAAAACAAACAGTTTCAGAGAAATTTAATTTCTAAGAATAATTGGTTTGACGAAGACTAAAAACTAGCAGTGAATGAACAGAATAAAACAAGATTGTAATGGCTAAGAGCAGGCACAGAAGAGGAACGAGAAAATACAAAGATCAAAGGAAAAAAAGAAGTTGTCGAAGATAAATACAAGATAGAAAGAGATAATAAAAGACACAATTCAAAATCATTGTACCAATACTTAAAACTAGGTGATCACAAACGGACAGCTAATGTAGCTATCGAAGCAGAAAAATGGCAGAAGTATTTCGAAGAAATGCATCAAGAAACGGATATAGAAGAAGAAAGAGAAACAAAAATGAACCCGGAACGAGGTCAAGAAGAAGAAGAATTTCCCTATATAGAAGTGAAAAAAAATATGCAAACTAAAAAACAGGAAATCAGCGGGAGACGACGGAATATGTGCAGAACTTATAAATACGGAGGGGAGGCACTACACAGAAAGATTGTAAAGAAACAATGCCCGAAGAATGGAAGAATAAAATTATAGTGACAATCCCAAAACAAGGAGACCACAGTATACAGGGTGGCGAAAAAGTCTGACAGCACGGTTATTTCTCGGAAACCGCTAGAACGATTTTTATAGATTTTGGTGGGTAAGGCCGCGTTCAGAGTGGACGAGCAAAGAGCAAAGAGCAAAGAGCAAAGAGCAAAGAGCAAAGAGCAAAGAGCAAAGAGCAAAAAGTGCACGTTCAGAGTGGACGAGCAAAGAGCAAAGAGCAAAGAGCAAAGAGCAAAGAAGTGCTAATAGCGGGTAGTTACGCTAGACGAGAGTTTAGTTCTTTTCCACTCGGCAGTATGGATAGGAGCGGTAGGATATTTGCTCTTTACTCTCACAGTAGTCCATGTAGTGAGACCGCTACCGTCTGAAAAAATTTCCGATTCGGTCTCTTTGTGGATTCCTATTTAAAAATATTTTAAAATTTCCTTTAAACAAATCTGAAGGGTGCCAGGCGGAATTTTTGGGCAGAAATTGTTTAAACAATTTTTTTAAACAAATACAAAAGATCACGTTTTTTGCTCTGGAACATATATTTTTAAGTTTTGTGGGTCATTCTAAACAACAATGCTATCTTGTAAATGTTCTCAAAAATTGATAGTTTTCGAGTTATAGGCAATTTAAAATCTGACAAATGCGAAAATACGCATTTTAGAGGCCTAAAAACTCATATTTAAATTAGTATTTTTGAGGTTGCCAGATACTTAAATTGAAGTTTGAACATTGAGCTTCAAGACTCTGAAGAGTGATCGCGTCTAACCTTAATTTATACCGTTGTTTTTTAATTGTTAAATATGCTTGTTTATCCAATTTTTTTGCCGGTGTGGTGCGCTCTATTTCAAGAATCTCCTATTTTCCTCCGAAAATTATTTTTTCTAGATTTTTTGGGATTTTCTAAATAAAATAAGTTTCTTGACATTTTTCTCAAAAGTTAACAGTTTTACAGTTATAAGCGATTTAAAATCCAAAAATGAGTTTTTTATTAACTTATAACTTTAAAACTATTAACTTTTGAGAAAAATGTCAAGAAACTTATTTTATTTAGAATGTCCCAAAAAATCCAGAAAAAATAATTTTCGGAAGAAATAGGAGATTTTTGAAATAGAGCGCGCCGCACCGGCAAAAAAATCGGATAAACACGCATATTTAACAATTAAAAAACAACGGTATAAATTAAGGTTAGACGCGATCACTCTTCAGAATCGAAGCTGAATGTTTAATCATCAATTTAAGTATCTGGAAACCTCAAAAATACTAATTGAAATATGAATTTTTAAGCCTCGAAAATGCGTATTTTCGCATTTTTCAGATTTTAAATCGCCTATAACTCGAACACTATTAATTCTTGGAAAAAATTACAAGATACCTTTTTTGTTTAGAATAACCCAAAAAACCTAAAAATATATGTTCCGGAGCAAAAAACGTGATCTTTTGAATTTGTTTAAAAATAGTTATTTATGAAACAGTTCGTGAAGTATGCTTTTTGCGAACGCACGCGATATTTAGAGCACGAGCGACAGCGGACCGAGTGCTATACATCGCGTAAGTTCGCAAAAAGTACTTCACGCACAGTTTCATACAATATTTTATCTACTCTACCATAAACAAATAAAAAAACTGCAACTCTTCGTCACTGGAATTCATTTCTATTCTACAATTTTTAGAACTTTGACATTTAAAAATTCTAACTTCTTTCAAACCACAAAACTGTAAAAACTTTTGTCGTAATTTATTGCTCATTATGTCATCACCATGACAACGCCAAAGTTAAGGATATTTGATTATATGAAAGTGTGTTAAAAACAGTGCGAAAAAGTAAGTCCCATTTAAAATACATTGTTACTTCACGCTCACTTTAATCACTTCACGCACTGCCATCTAGAATGACAGTTTTCACAAACTAAAAACTTACACATAATATAACAGAGTAGATAAAATTGTTTAAACAATTTCTGCCCAAAAATTCCGCCCGGCGCTCTTCAGATTTGTTTAAAGGGGACATTTTTGAATAGGAATTGACAAAGAAACCGAATCAAAAATTTTTTCAGACGGGAGCGGTCTCACCACATGGACCAAAGAGTGCGAGCGGAGAAATCAAACTTGTTTGGTTTCGCCGCTTTGCTCTTTGCTAGCAATCTGTGTACCTACCTCCATTTCCCAGTATGAGTTTGATTTCTCCGCTTTGCACTTTGCTCTTTGCTCTTTGCTCGTCCACTCTGAACGCGGCCTAAGGGTCTTGTAGTCTATTGGTAATTACATTGTTGTCAAGTCTTCCGTTTTTCTGGAAATCTAATGAACTTTCTTATTTCAAATGGAACACCCTGTATATTTTTTGCGTTTTGAAGTCCTTAAGAAATAATGATTATTTTTCATGTTATAGTTTCTATACCTAAATGCCATAATTTCGGAATTATTGCTACAATTATTTGAAAAACATTTTTAAACAAATTATAAAAATCAATTTTTTGCCCCGTCTAGACATTATTTTAGGTTCTTTGGATCATTGGGAACAAAAAAGATCTGTTGTAATTTTTCTCTAAAGTTAATAGTTTTCGAGTTATCTACAATTTAAAACTGAAAAAAAAAAATAAAAAATAATGATTGTCAAGTTTCAAAAACACAAGTAAAAAAATATTTAATATGAGAGGACGGGCAATTGGGCTGCATTAACAACTAAAACACAATATTTTAAAATGAAATAAGGCCAAATTGCTTATTGGTATCTGATAAAATAAGGTCTGATATTGACTTTAGATACTTCGTAGTTTCAAAAATAATATTTTTTACTTGTGTTTTTGAACCTAGAATATCGTTATTTCTCGATTTTTTTCAGTTTTAAATTGTTTATAACTCGGAAACGATTAACTTTATAGAAAAATTACAAAGGACCTTTCTTGTCCCCAATGATCCAAAAAATCTAAAATATTGTCTACCCGGGCCGAAAAAATTGATTTTCATAATTTGTTTAAAAATTATTTTTACTAAATGTAGCAATAACTCCTAAATTATGGCATTTAGGTATAGGAAATGTAACATGAAATATAAGTATTTCTTAAAGACTTCAAAACGCAAAAAATATACAAGGTGTTCCCTTTGAAATAGGAAAGTTCATTAGATTTCCAGAATTGACAACATTGTAATTACCACTACAATATCGGCCGCATTAGAAGATTCATACCCACCAAAAATCGTTTTAGCGATTTCCGAGAAATCGCCGTGTTGCCAGACTTTTCGCAACGCTGTATATGTAAAAACTACAGCGTAATTAATTTACTGAATGTAACATAAAATAGTGACTGGTATAAATAATTAGAGACAGACTAACAATATTCACAGAACAAAGCATTGGACACTACGAGTACGGTTTCAGATAAGGAAGATCCACGATAGATGCTATCCATACACTAAAACAAGCGATAGAGAGAACATACGAATACGATGGATTTTATACAATTCAAAACAATTGTACCAATACTTACAACTAGGTAATCGAAAACGGACAGCTAATATAGCTATAGAAGCAGAAATATGGCACGGTCCAACTTAGAAATTAAATTACCATTCATTAAACTGGATGTAACAAAAATACAGGTAATAAATTAAGTCGCCTATTCTGGGACCAAAAATAGTTCGACTGAACCTAACTTACCTTGGTACAAAATGTACACATAAAAAAAGTTTCAGCTCTTTGAAGTTACAAACTGAAAATTAATTTTTTCTAATATATCAAAAACAATAATAGATTTTTATTGAAAATGGACATGTAGCAATATTATGGCAGGAACATCTAAAAAATAACTATAGTGAAAGGGTACCCCCCGTTAAGATAGGCAAAATACCCTCACTCCCAGAATTCAATTTTATTAATTTTTTTACGTTCTATGCAACTAAAAAATGAGATAACGTGGATTTTTAGCTCGCCACCCCCTTGCCCCTCCCCCACAGCCAAAAACGTAGATTTTTAGATGTAATTTTTTTAGTTGGGTTGCAATTGATTTAAAAATTTCAAAAAATTTACAAGTGTAGCTGAGGATTTTACAAAACATGTACATTTTTTATGGACCCATAGGTCGAGTGTACATAACCTCAAATTTTTTTTTAACTTTTTAAAACCTATAACTTTTTTTGGAGGGGGCTGCAGGTCCAATTTTTTTTCATTTTGTCTATTTTATCAAAAGCTATCTCTCTGATTTTTTTCAGATTTTTCCGTCAGGTGCGCCATCTTGAAAAATCAAGAAAACTGTTTTTTTATGGGGTTTTTGGGGATATTCTCCATTTTACAGACTGCAACATAGATCAACACTCAAGGTTTTGTTAATAGATTATGTATAATTTAAAATAACTGAGTATATTAGGATATTCAAAAATTGGCGAAACACTTTTAAACCCCCCAAAAACCATGTTTTTTTTTTAAGTTTTGTAAGGATTTTTGCGGGTCTAATTATATTTTTTGAGATCGATACAGCCTGAATATTTTTTTCATTTTTTTACGTTATATGTGATTAAAAAATAAGACTAATCGCATTTTTAGCCCACCACCCCCTCCCCCTGCCCCCACAAAAACGACAATTTTTCTATTTTTTTTGTTTAGTTAAGTTGCAATTAATTTAAAAATTTTATGATTCTTCTACAAAACATATCTATTTTTTATAGACCCGTGGGTCGAGTGTACAATACATATAACCTCAAAATTCCTTTTTTATTTTTTTAAAACTTATTTTTGACTTCCATTCGATATTTTTTTAAAACGTCCAATGAATTGTACATCTCTCTCGCGGACGGCCGGTTCAATATGTGCTTAGCGCTCATTTTTAAGTATTAAAAATTATAGTAATAAAATAATGACAAAAATTTCTTCACGCTCTTGCAGGGGGGGGGCTTTAAACTTTGAGTTGGTCACTTTATGACTTTCATAATAATAATTTTTAATCCAGTTATTAAGCTTTGAAAATGGCCATTTTCGCGTTTTTCAAATTTTAAATTGCATGTAACTCAACAACAGTCAATTTTATAGAAAAATCACAAGAGACCTTTTTTGCTCAGGTTGATCCAGATAATCTAAAACTTTGCCCTAAGTGAAAAAAGAAATTTTTTGAATTCGTTTAAAAAATTGTTTAACAATTTTCCGACCGCGGTACTGCCTGGCACCATGTGGATTTGTTATAAGGACCTGTTTTTGAATAAGTTTGTGCAAAAAAAATGAATCGGAATAATTTACCTAATGGGGACAAGAATACAGCATGGACTATTTGCATTATGAGTATGAGCCAAAGGAAGATGGTTTGGAAAACATTAAACGATAGATACTGTTGTAGATGCCAGTTGCGCAAACAGCAACATAACCATATAGGCTGTTGTTCGCATGTAGCATCCATAATATAATATTTATCGCATGGAAGATATTTTACAAAAATCATCAAGCCAGCAGAATACCTTACAAGACTCTTTGACAATACAGATGTTATACCTGTAATAGACGAAGACAGCGATGAAGACTTTAGAACTGTACAGTGTAATACCAACGAATATACTCTCCGAATACTCTACGAGTATATATGGAGCTATATATTTTTTGGTAATACTTTCCTTATTCTTTTTATGGTGTTTTACGTGACAGTAAACGTGAAGCAAAATGACATTATAATAGGCAGAGCAGATAAATAGGTTATGTAGATGGTACAAGCACATGTTTGAATAATTAGAATATGTATAATGGAAGGTAGTATTAGGGTACCTACTAAATAAAAACTAATGAACAAAGAACAAAATGTTTTGATTCACCAAACGACAAGAATTAGGATATATTAAAATAATGTATTTTTCTTAAATTGATTATTCTGTTTTATTTTTGTTTTTTGTATCCTACCCAAAAGATATCACAATGACATCTTTACTTTATATAAAAATCTTTACTTTATATAAAAATATTGCAAAAATTTGAAATTATTTTGTTAAATGTAGTTTACTTGAGGACAAACTGAGCAACAGATATACTGAGAAAAAAAAGTAAAACGAAAAAATGATTTATTGGGCAGGTTGAGAGGGAGGAGGGCTAAAATTGGGCTAAGGCTTATTTTTTAGACACATCAAACGTAAAAAATGAAAAAAATAGTTAGGCTGTATTGATCTCAAAAAATATTAGGCCTGGATCCCGCGTACATGACAAGTTTATGAATGTGAAAACTAGCAGGTTATACATAACCTATAAAAAACCTTGAGTTAATCTATTTTGAGTGTCTATAACATGGAGAAAATCTCTAAAAACCACCGAACAAACCAGTTTTGCGGATTTTTGAAGATGGCGCACCTTACGGAAAAGTCTGAAAAAAGTCAGAAATATAGTTTTTGATAAAATACACAAAACACAAAAAAAATAGACATACATCCATCACCAAAAAAAATATACGTACCTATTAAAAAACAAAAAAAAAAGAGGTTATAATATGTACACTCAACCTTCGGGTCCATAAAAATAGATGTTCTGTAAAAGCCTCAGCTGTGCGTGTGAATTTTTTGTAATTTATAATTTAATAATTATTAACTATTCTAAATGGGAAATAAGCCACAATTTAACTAAAAAATGACCATTTAGAATAGTTCATTACAAAAATGCCACAAAAAATAGCTTCAGAATAATAGTCATAATTTAATTGCAAACCAACTTAAAAAAAATAAAATCGAAAAATTGACATTTTTGGCTGTTGGGGAGGGGGAATAGGAGAAGTGGGCTAAAATTGCGCTGAGTCCTAATTTTTTAAAATCATATAGAACATAAAAAAAATAAAAAAAATATTCAGGCTTTATCGACCACAAAAAATATAATTAGACCCGAAAAAATCCATACAAAACTTTAAAAAAACATGGTTTTTGGGGGGTTTAAAAGTGTTTCGCCAAATTTTTGAATATCCTAATATACTCAGTTATTTTAAATTATACATAATCTATTAACAAAACTTTGAGTTGATCTATGTTGCAGTCTATAAAATGGAGAAAATCCCCAAAAACCCCCTAAAATAACAGTTTTCTTGATTTTTCAAGATGGCGCACCTGACGGAAAAATCTGAAAAAATCAGAGTGACAGCTTTTGATAAAATACACAAAATGCAAAAAAAAATTGGACCTGCAGCCCCTTCCAAAAAAAGTTATAGGTTTTAAAAAAGTTAAAAAAAAAATTGAGGTTATGTACACTCGACCTATGGGTCCATAAAAAATGTACATGTTTTGTAAAAGCCTCAGCTACGCGTGTGAATTTTTTGAAATTTTTAAATCAATTGCAACCCAACTAAAAAAATTAAATCTAAAAATCTACGTTTCTGGCTGTGGGGGGAGGGGTAAGGGGGGTGGTGAGCTAAAAATCCGCGTTATCTCATTTTTTAGTTGCATAGAACGTAAAAAAATTAATAAAATTGAATTCTGGGAGTGAGGGCATTTTGCCTATCTTAACGGGGGGTAACCCTTTGTGCACCCCATAAAAATTTTATGGGAGTTATGTTCACTTAAACCCCCCAAACTGTTGTGTACGTTCCAAATAAATTAATATTGTTGTACCATTAGTTAAACACAAAGTTTTTAAAATGTGTTTGCCTCTTAGTACTTTTTCCATAAGCCAGTGTTTATCGAGATATTTTGAATATTTGTCGAATCCACCACATATTTCTATATGGTTAAGTACGGTTATAGAGACCTATTAACAACCTGAAAATTTATTTATAATTTACAATTTTAGGTATATTTTGAAACATAATAAAAATGAAGCTAGATCTCGATAAAATGTGACTTATCGGAAAAATGCTAAGAAGTAAAAATGTTCTAAAAACACCGTGTTTAAAAATAATGGTACCACAATAATAGTTTAATTGGAACGTACACAAACATTTGGGGGGTTTAAAGGAACAAAACCCCCATAAAACTTTTATGTAAACACATTAAAAAAGAAGCCGAATCTCGATAAAAACTGGCTTATCGAAAAAATACTACCAGACAAGAAAGTTTTAAAAATATTATGTTTAACTAATGGTACCACAATAATTTGGGGGGCTTTAAGAGAACAAAACCCCACAAAATTTTATGGGTGTAAAAATTTCATCACTGTTATTTTTTTTAAATGTTCTTGTCATAAGAATGCCACATGTCAATGTTCAATAAAAAATCTCTAATAGTTTTTGATATATTGAAAAAAAAAATCGATTTTCATTTTGTAAGTTCAAATGGCTGTAACTTTTTCTATGTGCATATTTGTATTAAGTTAAGATTTAATTTATGACCTGCATTTTTGTTACACCCTGTATATCACGTTTCCACAAATTTTACAAGTATAAATTTTTCAAATGTTTACACTCTGGCAAAACCAAAACAATTAAATGGAGATTTAAATAAAATAAAAAACCAAAAAAGTGCAATGTGTATGAAAAAGCCTCTATTAAATATGTGATAAGTATACGGATTTATAAAAGTGTAAAAATCATAAATATGAGGAGTCATGCATAACTTTTGAAACTATGTCTTATAAACAATGGGAGAACCTGGAACAATCGATTTAACTTTTCCACAATATTGGATTCGTGTTTATTTATGATATTTGTGCTGAAATAATCCAGTTATCATTCGCAGAAAGCATTATTCGAGCACATTAATTAAAAGTTTTGCATTTTAGTTTATTTTATTTTCTCCTTATTGCCTTAAAATTTTATCGTTTCACTTTTACACCCTTTCTGAAATTTATATATCTGGAGCAGCAGTTCTCAAACTAATATTAGCATTCACAATCCTTGATAAATGAGAGTTTTCCAAATGTTAATCTAGTTATGGAAGTGGCCGTTATTTGATCGAAATTCATATCTAGTAATAAAAATATAAATATGAAAACACACAGTTTCAGAGAAATTTAATCTCTGTGGAAATTAAAAACTGTGTTTTATTGGAATATAAACAAGCTTTGAAAATAAACAAGCTTTTTCAAATTCGCTCTTTAAATTTTTTGCATCATTTTGTGCTGATTTTATCCCAACTAAGTATTACTTCATTTCGTAATATTTTTTAATATCAAGAAAATGACCTTCAAGCAATAACTACCTAATAAGATAAGAAAAATTCCAATTAGGTCTTGACCAGTTTCTCACCCGACCACAGGAACCGCTCAATTGTGATCAAGACTATGAACATAATGAATTAAAACAACAATAATTCTTCTGACATGGAATAGAAATGGACATCTGACGAAGAGCAGCAGGCAAATCAAGAAGAGATAGGATACCAAATGAGAGAGTACAAGAAATGATCTGAGTCACCCACACAATAATTATTGATGACATAAAAACAAAAAAACTAATATGGTACGGCCATGTACATTTGTATAGAGAATGCCAGATAATAGAATTCCTAAACAGATTTTGACGTGGACACCACAAGGGAGAAGTTAAAGAGGAAAGCTAATTACTAAAATTTTTTACTCCATCCATTACTAAGCCACAGCTAATAAAAATAGAGTGGGTATAACATTTTGCTATCCGATATCGGATTAGCAGATTGAGTGTTTGGTTACTCAGTTTTGGTTTTCTAATCTTTAAAAAGGCTGGCTCTTGATTGCTCTATTCTTAATTGAATTTTTGGATTCGGACTTAGATCTTAAGTAATGTAGATATCTAAGTATTTTATTTTGTCCACTTGGTCATTATCTTCATTTTTATCTCGGTCCCTGTTATAACTTTACCCTTCTTACTAATATCCGTGGTTGTCGTTTTCTTTATGTTTATTGCTAAAACCAAACTGTCCCCTAGTGCCAAAAATTGTATTTGGGGGACCAGTCCTGCATCGATAACTATATTGTTGTATTCAATGTGGGCTCCGAATATTTTTAATATTAACAAAGTTTAATATAATTTATAAATTGTGAATCTCAGTGATATATTGAAATAAACTGTAAGTGTACAAACTCTTTACATAATATCCAGTTAAAAAGCATTAAAGTCAGCAAATTGCAATTATTTGTTATTGTTGTCAATAAACAAATCCAGTTTTACCAGCAAAATAACCGCTTTTAGTAAAGACCGATATACTTGTTTTAGCAGGTGTACAGGGTCGGACTTACTTTTCACTTACCGTTTATCGAAATGAATTCAAACATGTAATCACACAACAGTTCTACAATACAAAACCATCAAAGTCAAATAAACGCATCACAGTCATACTCTTTGGCAGCGTCGAGAGTGTAATTTCCTTTAAAGTCCCAAGCAATTATCTTTAGTGCACTTCAAGACTACCTTCTCCCACTTGGAAATATAATTCAACCGAAAAATATAATCTTCTCTTCTAAATTATCTAATAATTGCATATGTATGTATTTATCCAATAAACAAATAGTGGATGATTTTATGAATAATCATGGTCAAATAGAAATACAAGGTGAAATTGTCAGAGCAAGAAGGTTAGTTACACCAGCGGAACGACTTGTGCTCTCCGGCGTATGTCCTTCAATACCGCACGACTTGGTAATCAATGAGTTACAAAAAATCGGCATAGTTCCTGTCTCCCTTATGACATTCCTCAAAATTAGTGCTTCTATGCCTGAGTACAATCACATCCTTAGTTTTCGAAGACAAATCTAGTCAGTCCTCACAGTCCTCACAAATCAGTCCTCACAGTCAAACACTACCAGAGTCATTTACTCTTGTTTTGACAACACGATATATAGAATATTCATTTCTCAAGACAGTTTAGTTTGCTTTACATGCAAGAAGCCAGGTCACATTGCATCACAGTGCTCCGAACCACTAGCTCAACTAAACCCCAACCAAAACAATGAAGCATCGGTATCCAGCGCAACAAATATATCTTTGCAAGCATCCAATGATACAAACCCTTCTCAGTGTGAACAAATGTCTCTATGCATCAAATAAGGACAGTCACATAATTAATCAACCAAAACGTAATTTTGATAAAATTATTTCACCTGAAGCAGATCCATCTTCAAAAGAATGTAACATTTTTCCACCACCTAAAGTCCAAGCAAAATCTGAAAAAGCTAAAATTAGTTAAGCAAACACTTCTAAGTGCTCATTCTCTCTCTTACTTGACCCTGCTAAAAACTTCATAGAAAATCACCCTCTATCTTTCCCTCTAATCTTTGATCAACTTAATATGCACCTAACGAATATCACGGGATCAACAAATCCTATAACCACAATTCAAGAATATACCACAGACCTACCAGCTTTGTCCCATATGCTCAGTCAAGTTTACCCCCATTTAAAGGAAAGATCCATAAATCAATCAATAGTTATCTTGGCAGTGAGGCATCGGACTGGGAAAGTGACACATCTCAATTAAGCCAACATTAAGATTCAAGTTTCTACTTCAAAAGAATATTGATGGATTTTTTCATCACCTTGCTATGCTCCTACATCTTCCTCTGAATTCCAGCATCTATACTGCAGAGCTCTTTGGTTTGTTTAAAGCCATCAAACATGTATATATTAAAAACCTCCCTTGTTGTCCAGTCCTTTCCGACTCTCTTAGCACAGTCAAAGCTATGCAAAATATATACCATAAACACCCCATTGAGAAAAGAACCAAGGCCCAACTAATGGAAGCTCAAAAAAGTTTCAGAAGAATCCACGTCCTGTGGATACCATCCCACATAGGCATAGAAGGAAATATGAACAAGCAGGTACTAGTGCGCGTAACGCTATCACTAATGATGCATCAGAAATATAGTGTCGGCACTATGTGTTGGGTTAATCTGTGGTGTCGGAGTGTCGCTAGCGATCTAAAAGTTCATTTCAAAAATAAAGTGTTAGTGCGTGGAATCCAATTATTGCTCCAAAGGTTTAATTGTCTACAAATTGTAATTCATTTTTACCAATTTTTGATTTAATATTGTTACAAATGTTACAGAAATGTCGCTAATAACCTTCGGGTGGATGCGACTTGGTCTTTTTTAAATAAAAAAAAAATGTATTTAGTAGCGCCTGCAGGTCTATCTCACTTTCAGCGATAATTGCTCCTTCTGTACAGTTTTCAAGTGCTTGTGTAAATACCTCTTCGGAGTATATATATTAAAGAATAATTGTGAAAGTACACACTCTTGTCTCACTTTTCTAGTTATAGGTTACACATCCGTGCTTCCATCTAATGTTACCACAGTTTGTTGGTTGCGATAGAAAATTCTCACTATATTAATATTCTTTTTGTCCAGTCCTTTTCGTTTTAGGCATTCCATGAGAATTTTATGTTTAACTTTGTCGAAAGCTTTCTCATAGCATATAAATGTGACGAAAAGAGCTTTTTGTTGATCTCGACATTTTTGCACAAGAGCTGTGAAGCTATACAGAGCTACTAATATTCCGAAGTCTCTTGAATATTTAAACTTTCTTCTTCTTCTTCCTACTTTATAAATAGGCTCAATGCCTGTTTTATTTCGGTTTTTAGCCTCAATTGACATTGTCTGACCACCTTTTCCTCGGTCGTCCCAATGATCTTCCATTTGGCGATTTGTCTCTTGCTATTCGAACTATTCTATTTTCTGTCATTCTTTCTATGCGTTGATTCCATTCTATTTTTCTTCTTTTGGTCCACATGTTTATTTCTTCTATACCACATCTCGCTCGTATTTCCTTACTTCTTACTCTGTCTCTTAGAGTTTGATTTGTTATTTTTCGTAAGACTTTTATTTCTGCTGTTTCCAGCAGTCTTTGTGTTTTCGCCGTATCTGCTCTTGTTTCCGCTGTGTACGTCATTATTGGTCTTATTGTTGATTTATATATCCTGGTTTTCGTCTCCATTGTGAGGTATTTGTTTCTCCAGATTGTGTTCATCCTTGAGACATCCTGCTGTTCTGTTCGCCATGTTCACTTGTTTTGGTACTTCTTCTTCCACTTTTCCGTAGCTGGACAGTTTTATTCCCAAGTATTCCGTTTCCATCGCCTGTTCTATTATTTTGTTATTTATGACCAGTTTACATCGTATCGGTTCCGCTGATATTACGATCGATTTAGTTTTCCCTGTTGAGATCACCATGTTGTATATGAGCGCCGTGTCTTCGAATTCGTTAATTAATCTTTGTAGGTCATCTTCATTTTCGGCTGTTGTCATGGCGTCGTCGGCGTAGCAGATCATCTCTATTTTCTTTTCTCCCATTCTATATCCTCTTCTTTTTTTAACTTTCTTTGTGATTTCATCCATTATCAGATTAAATATTAATGGGCTCAGCGAATCTCCTTGTCTAATGCCAGTTTCATACTTGATAGGTTGCGACAGTTTTCCCTTACATCTTACCATAGTTATGGTATCTTTATATGGTATCTTTATATTCTCAATGGTTTTTATTAAATCCAGTGATATGCCCTTTTTATATAGGGTGTCCCAAAAGTAGCGGAACGGTCGAATATTTCGCGAACTAAACATCGAAACAAAAAACTGAAATATACGTGTTCAATAATTTTCAAAAATCTATGCAATGACACTAAACACCAATCCCCACTACACCCCCTGGAGGTGGGGTGGAGGGTAACTTTAAAATCTCAAATGGAAATCCCCAGTTTTTATTGCAAATTTGGATTCGTTACGTAAAAGTAGGCAACTTTTATCAAAGACATTTTTTCGAACTGTGGATAGATGGCGCTATAATTGGGAAAAACGATTTATCCTGATTATAGAAACGGTCTAATATCTCAGGAAATACACTTACAAATGAGAAACCAAAAAACAGATTTTAAATTTTTTTCGAAAACCTATCGCATAACACCAAACATGACCCTGCAACCCACCCCCTGAAGGTCGGGTGGGGGGTAACTTTAAAATCTTAAATAGCAACCCCCCACTTTTTATTGCAGATTCGGATTCGCCATAAAAAATTAAGCAACATTTATTCGAAACACTTTTTAAAATTTCTGATATATGGCGCTAATAAATCGTATTTTTCCAATTAAAGCGCCATCTATTAGCAATTCTAAAAAAATTTTCGAATAAATGTTTTTGTGACGGATCCGAATCTGTAATAAAAAGTGAGGGTTGCTATTTAAGATTTTAAAGTTACCCCCACCCCACCCCCAGGGGGTGGGTTGGAGGGTCACGTTTGGTGTTATTCGAAAGGTTTTCGATAAAGATTAAAAATTTGTTTTTTAGTTTGTCATTTGGAAGTGTATTTCGTGAGATATTAGACCGTTTCTATAATTTACCTATGGTATCAGGATAAATCGTTTTTCCCAATTATAGCGCCATCTATCCGCAGTTCGAAAAAATGTTTTAAATAAAAGTTGCTTACTTTTACGTAGCGAATTAAAATCTGCAAGAAAAACTGGGGGTTTCCATTTAAGATTTTAAAGTTACCCCCTATCCCACCTCCAGTGGGTGCAGTGGGGGTTGGTGTTTGGTGTCATTGGATAGATTTTTGAAAATGATTGAACACGTATTTTTCGGTTTTTCGATCCGATGTTTAGTTCGCGAAATATTCGACCGTACCACTACTTTTGGGCACCTTGTATAATAAATGTATCGCGTCTCGAATTTTCATTCTATCAAACGCTTTCTTCAAATCTATCAGGCAAATATATTATGCTAGTTTGTTGAATTTAAGCGACTTTTCTTTTATTTTTATGTGTCTTATTACAAGAGTTATTCGTTCATCTTGCAGAGTTATTCGTTCATTTATTTTGTCGCTATAATTCTTGTTGTCAATTTGAGTGTTGTATTTAACAGATTTATTGCTCAATAATCGTTGGGGTCTTTCTTTCCTCCTTTCTTGAAGAACATCAGCATGATCGCTCTCCTCCATTGATCTGGTATTCTGTTCGTTATGATTATAATTTTATGAATGAGAAGTTGCAGTTGTTGCACAAGGTGATCACCTCCATATTTAAACTTAAAGCATGTTTCCAATAATTGTGACATTAAGCTGACCAATATATACGAGTAGTGAGTAGTCATTACAGTGTTTGTGGTTTTAGGTTTTTGGTAGGGGAGCAGATATCTATAATAGCCAGTCTGTAGGTATAGCACCAGTTTGTATTTGTTGTTAAATGCAATAGTTTAAATTGTCTTCATTTATAAGTTTTATCAGCTCGATGTGGACTTTATCTGGCCCAAGTGCTCTGCCATATTTTGAGTTGTTTATAGCATGTTGGACTTCAGATTTTAATATTATTGGAGCTTCCTCGCTATCAATTTGTGTTGGTTTCGTTCTTGTGAGAATGAAAATATGTTCAATATATTTAGTCCACACTTGTTTTATTTCGATTGGGCTATTAATAGGTTTATTTTTTTGTCAATTAATAGAGTGGGTGTGTTTGTTCTTTATTTTCCAGATAATTCTCTAACTTTTTTATGTAATATATAATAATCACGTTCTATCTGCAATTTTTCCATTTCAATGAATTTGTTTATATTCTTTGTTGAATTCAATGCTAGATTTTTTTGTCAAATGAAAATAAACCTTTCCATATTGCTTTTATTATACCCTATTCCACGAACATACCCCTGTTTTGAATTACTTCGACAACGAATATTTTACTGTGCAAAATAAGAAGAACGAAAGTAAATTGCAAATTATATTGTTGTTTGTTGGAATAATTATTAGCGCCATTTACTTTCGTACTTCTTATGTTGCACAGTAAAATATTCGTTGTCGAAGTAATCCAAAACAGGCGTATGTTCGTGGAATGGCCCATATGAATAAAATTTACTTACATATGTAATATCACAAATTATGTAAAATATGTATAAGAATGAACGTAACTCCAATTTTTGTGCTGTGTTGGACTTGCTATATAGAAGAGGGCGGATCTGTTTTGAGGTGGATGTGAGAGGTGGCAGTCGGATTTTTGCAGATAAAGTTAGGTGACAGCCTCAATAATTATAATTGACTTATGCTCCTTCTCAAATATACCCGGAACAAAAATAAAAAAATTTAAATATTTAAAAACTTCGAAAAATATCGATGTTTTTCTACTTTATTGCTTATAACTTTACAACGATTCATTTTGAAACAAAGTCAGAGAGGGAAAGAAAATAAAGACAATTGAATTTTCTATAATAAACAACTGGTTTAAAATATCTTAAATCATTTCCCTTTCTGCAAAATAGCAATAAATAGAAAATAAGGGGACAAAAAAGACTGTTTTTATTACATGATTTTCAACCACTTTGGTTGCACTTAGAACCTTCTCATAATTCGCTTAGAAAATTCTTACAACATACCTACTTAAATCGTTCACTAAATCGACCTAATAGATTTTGCATAATAATTTTGAAATCTAATTTTTTTTTAAAGTTCAAATTTTTTAAAAACTTTCTGAACAAAAAGTAAACTATTTAGAAGTTTGCTAATATTTTTACATATAAAGAGGTTCTCTAACTATCAAATACATTTTACAGAATTAAAATCGGATTATTTAAGCGGCCTCAGCACTGTTTTAAAGTTATAAACAAAGTTTTGGCTTATAAACAAATACAGCGAGAACGTTTGAGTTGGAATAAATTCATTTTCTTGAGAATGGACCACTCTGGAGATAAATCCGAAACAGATCGATTTTTATTTTTAAATTATAATTTTTTGGCATAAATATCATACTAGTGACGTCATCCACCTGGGTGTGATGACGTAATCTAAATATTGGAATTAATTTAATTCAATTTTTTTTTTAAATTCAAACCCTGTATAAATAGTTATGCTAATGTTTATATTAGTGAATACAAAATTGAATAGCCTTTCGATTGAGCTATCACACGGCACCTATTCTCATTTAAAAAAATACACGATTACGTCATCACACCCAGATGGATGACGTCACTAGTATGATATATACACCAAAAAATTAGAATTTAAAAATATAAATCGACCTGGAGCGGGAGCACGCCAAATAGAATTCTATTTTAGTGACGTCACGTTGCCTAGTAACCGTCGATTCTTCCATTAAGAAATTTTATTTAGTGACGTCAGCAAAATAGAATTCTATTTGGCGTGCTCTCACCCCTGTTTCGGGATTTATCTCCAGAGACGCCTATTCTCGAGAAAATGAATTTATGCCAACTCAAACGTCCTCACTGTATTTGTTTATAAGCCAAAAAATTGTTTATAACTTTAAAACAACACTGAGGCTGCTTAAATAATCCGATTATAATTCTGTAAAGTGTATTGGATAGCTAGAGAACCTGTTTACATCCAAAAAAATTAGCAAACTTCTAAATGGTCTACTTGTTCTTTGGAAAGTTTTTAAAAAATTGGAACGTTTTTAAAAAAATTTAGATTTCAAAATTGTTCTGCAAAATCTATCAAGTCGATTTTAATGAAATTTAGTGAACGATTTAAGTATGTTGTAAAGGTTTTCTAAGCGAATTACGAAAGTTATAAGTGCAACCAAAGTGTTTAAAACCACTAAAAAAAAGGCTTATTTTGACCCCTTATTTTGTATTTATTGCTATTTTGCAGAAAGGGTAGTAATTTACATTTTTTACCAATCATTTGTCATACAAAATTCAATTATCTTTATTTTATTTCCATACGACTTTGTTCCAAAATGAACTGTTTTAAAGTTCTAAGCAAAGAAAGTAAAAAAAATCGATAATTTTCGAAATTTTTAAATATTTTAATTTTTTTATTAATGTTCCGGACATATTTGAGAAAGAACATAAGTCAATTATTGTTGTTGAAGTTGTCACCTAACTTTAGCTGCAAAAATCCGAATGCCACCTCGCACATCCAAAAATAGACGTTTTTTCACAGAGCCGCCCTGGTCTAATATAATAAAATACCGCATTATTCATATAACTGCACATTGAAATGTAGGGCGGACTAAAATGTTTTCCTGAAATGTATACAACCCCCGCATTGTAGAGCAGTGTGCTTTTCGGAGCAACGAGATATGGAATAGGTCTGAGAACTTTCGAATTGTGGCTCTTATGCTTCTCGAGGATTGATATCCTTGAAGTAGACGTCTCGCAAGTCGGTTATATTACGGAATTTGGGAGAGGAATGTAAAGAAATTTGAAAGAAATTCCAGAAACTCGCAAGGGATAAAAATTGCATGTTTAAATCATGTTTGTGGTAACTTCACCAGGCTATACGGTTTTCATAAGCTTTTATAAACTAAATTTGAAAATAAATTTGAAAATTTTATTGATCTCTATTTTACTTAATACTAGGTAATATGAAAGATACATATAGTAGATATATTATATGTATACATATATGGTAGATATAATTATATATTTTATTAATTTGGTATATATGTTACCGTTAAAACCCGATTCCAGTTAAAACTTGAATTTACTAGGAGAATCTAGTTTTAACTACGCGTTTTAGACAATTCTAGTTTTAACTAGTCAAAACTACATTTGACTGCTAAATTCAGTTAAAACTAAAAATCCCGAACGAATTTCATTTAGAGTAGTGTATACTAGTTTAAACTAGTTTTTACTGAAATTACTAGTAGTCGAGTCACTGAAGGTTTTCACCCCCGATTTCGTTGAACTTCCATCGATTTTTATGAAAATTGGTGAGTAATTAGAGGATACCTCAAAGAACAAAAGTGACATAACGCCAACTTGCGCTTTTATCTTGGGGGTGGATGCCACCCCTTCTCGGGGGTGAAAATTATTTTATTAAAAATAATACCATAAATCGATAGAGGGACAAATTATAAGCAAAATTTGTTATATCAAGTTATTAATATAAATCAACACTTTTTGAGTTACTAAAGACCAAAAATTTTATTTTTTCTTAAAAAAATGCATGTTTTAAATCGGTTTTTCACGTATAACTCAAAAACAATAAGCTTTTACAAAATAGTTATTATTACTGAAACTGATGATAATAAAAAACTGAATACATTCCTTACTAAAAGAACTAAACTAATGTTAGGTCAAAGTGAGTTATTGGCAATTTAATGTGTATTTTTTTCGACGAGTACTCAAATCTAAGTATTCAAGCTTAAGTAACGGGAAAACGATGCAATTTATCAAATATACCTGCTAATGATTTGTCAACGTACTTCGAAATACGTATTAAATGAGCTTCAGAACAAGTTAATAGCCTCAAATTTAAACAAGTTATGATGATTATTTCATTCATAGGAGATTCTGACCAATAGAAAGCTACAGAAATCTGAATTAAATCGATAATTTTTGATAATCTCCCGTCGTTAAGTATATTACGTCAGATGCCTTTCGTTGCTACGAAAAAATACATTCAGTGGCATTAATGACAATTAATGTTTTAAAAATTATAAAATGATGACTTTCAATCGTCAAATATTTATAAAAACTGTGTGTTTAATGGTACTTACATAAATAAATTACAATAAAATTTTGGTTTTGAACAGTTTTATTCATGAAATAATCGCAACAAATTGCACTCGAACTCTGAAATTAATATAGAATTTTTGCTCTCGTGACACTTTGACATAATTTCACTCGCCTTCGGCTCGTGAAATTAAAACTGTCAAAGTGTCACTCGGGAAAAATTCAATAATTTCAGATACTCCAGGCTGTGGGTGAAAAATAGGTCGATTTCAGGATATAATTCAGGCATTTTTGAAACCTATCAGGTGTTGTAAAGGACAATGCCAGGAATAACTTCTACTAAAATGTGACCAAAAATATTGTGAGCTTTTTTTATTATTGCGATTTTCGTTTGTTAAATTGGTAATTTTTAAAGATTTTTAATTGTGCAGCTTAGGATATTGATTTTAGAGAAAAACTTTTAAATAGAAAGTTGTAGTAAATTAAAAAACCTACAATTTGAGCTATGGTAAGTTTAATTTCGTTTATTGTTTATTGCAAAACAGCCTGCGAAAAGTCCAAAATGGCCGTTTTTTACAATTGCGTTATTTATTGTACAAATAATTATTTTTTATTTTTTAAAGCTTTAAAATGAAGATCTTTCAATTCCAAACATAAAAAAAATGTAAGGCCAGATTAACGAATTTGTTGCTTAGATATTATAAATTGTTTATCCCCAGAGGTCAAATGTCGAAGGCTATAACTTTTTGAAAAAAAATCGCAGAGAGTTGATGAAACATCCAATCTCCTTCTAAAGAGTTATATTTTCATATTCTGATGTAAATAAATGCGTAAAACATTTTTAAACCTCTAATTTTTGGGTTTGAAAATAAGGGGGCAAATTTCGTTATAAACATTTAGAGCTGAAGCGGCCCTGTACATCCTACGAGTTTTTAACTTACAGATTATTGTTGCTGAAGACGAAACAAAGATTTATAAAAAATAAAAAATTTCTACGACCAACTGAAGCCGAGCTAAATGTTGGGTTTGAAAATAAGGGTGCATATTTCGTTATAAACATTTAGAGCTGAAGCGGCCCTGTACGTCCTATGAGTTTCTAACTTACAGATTATTGTTGCTGAATACGAAACGAAGATTTATAAAAAAATAAAAATGTTCTACAATCAACTGAAGCCGAGATAATTGTTTCTTTTTTCTTAAATCGTAGTGCCTTTATTTATAACAATTAAGAAATTATTTTACAGTCGTTGACTAATAAAAGACTTATATTATCTTAAAATAAAAATTATTATAAAATATAGTTACATTTAATTATTAAAAATTATTTTTAAATTCGGTGCTTTTGCGAGCGGTCGAATTTTGCAAATCGCCCGGCTCGCTTCAAATCCGCGCGCTCCGAAAATTTTTACGTAACTTGTATTAAATTTTTACCAAAAACAATTTAATAATATTACCATTATAATATACAGTCTATTTACCACTGTATTTGTTTTTCTTGATAAACTTTTATATGTGAAATCTCATTTCTGAAGAAATAATATTACAAAAATGATACATAATATATATATGAAATATATAACTATATTTTTAATTTTTTCATTGCTATATAAATATAATAATAATAATGTTACTTCTTATTATACAATATAAAACTTTTTCTTGTTGTAGTGACTATCCGTTTTGGATGTTGGCGACCATCATGGCAATTTGGCAAACCCCATTTGGAAACTGAGAACCAGGAAGGCGAAGGATCACCTTGCTAGAAAATTTACGTACATCGTTCAACACAACAACTACAAATCTTTTTAGAGCAGCAGTACCGATGTAGTGTGCAAGTACAGATTGCCATGATGGGCGCCAACATCCAAAACGGATAGTCACTACAAGAAGAAAACGTTTTATATTGTATAATAAGAAGTAGCATTATTATTATTATATTTCACACACACCCACCACACACACAAACACACACAAGCTATATTTATATAACAATGAAAAAATTAAAAATATAGTTATATATTTCATATATGTATATGTATCATTTTTGTAATATTATTTCTTCAGAAATGAGATTTCACATATAAAATTGTATCAAGAAAAACAAATACAGTGGTAAATAGACTGTATATTATAATGGTAATATTATAAAATTGTTTTCGGTCAAAATTTAATACAAGTTACGTAAAAATTTTCCGAGCGGTTTTGAAGCGAGCCGGGCGTTTTGCAAAATTCGGCCGCTCGCAAAAGCACCGATTTTAAAAATAATTTTTAATAGTTAAATGTAACTATACTTTATAATAATTTTTACTTTAAGATAATATAAGTCTTTCTTTAGTCAATGACTGTAAAATAATTTCTTAATTGTTATAAATAAAGGCATTACGATTTAAGAAAAAGAAACAATTATCTTGGCTTCAGTTGGTTGTAAATTTTTTTTATTTTTTTATAAATCTTCGTTTCGTCTTCAGCAACAATAATCTGTAAGTTAGAAACTCATAGGATGTACAGGGCCGCTTCAGCTCTAAATGTTTATAACGAAATATGCCCCCATTATTTTCAAACCCAACATTTAGCTCGGCTTCAGTTGGTCGTAGAAATTTTTAATTTTTTTATAAATCTTCGTTTCGTCTTCAGCAACAATAATCTGTAAGTTAAAACTCATAGCATGTACAGGACCGCTTCAGCTCTAAACGTTTATAACGAAATTTGCCCCCTTATTTTCAAACCGAAAAATTAGAGGTTTAAAAATGTTTTACGCATTTATTTACATCAGAATATGAAAATATAACTCTTTAGAAGGAGATTGGATGTTTCATCAACTCTCTACGATTTTTTTTTCAAAAAGTTATAGCCTTCGACATTTGACCTCTTGGGATAAACAATTTATAATATCTAAGCAACAAATTCGTTAATCCGGCCTTACAATTTTTTTTATGTTTGGAATTAAAAGATCTTCATTTTAAAGCTTTAAAAAATAAAAAAAATTATTTGTACAATAAATAACGCAATTGTAAAAAACGGCCATTTTGGACATTTCGCAGGCTGTTTTGCAATAACAATAAACGAAATTAAACTTACCTTAGCTCAAATTGTAGGTTTTTTAATTTACTACAACTTTCTATTTAAAAGTTTTTCTCTAAAATCAATAGCCTCAGCTGCAATATTAACAATCTTTAAAAATTGCAAATTTAACAAATGAAAATCGCAATAAATAAAAAAGCTCACAATATTTTTGGTCACATTTTAGTAGAAGTTATTCCTGGCATCGTCCTTTACAACACCTGATAGGTTTCAAAAATTCCTGAATTATATCACGTTTTTTCACCCACAGCCTGTGGTAAGAGCTCTTGTGCAATTACTACTGAAAATTAAAGAACCCTTTCGAATTTTTTAGGAAAAAGTGAAAAATAAAACATACGCCATTTCCACAAAAATTAAAATTTATAGTAATCCTTACAATAACTTCTTTATATTAGCATAAGTAATGATTTCAATAGTTTTGACCGGTTTAGAATGCATATTTTTGAAAAAGAAGATATAATTTAAAACAGTCATAATTTTTAAAATTATTATAATTTTCATATTCTTTTGATAACAACTCCAAAAAATACTTAATATACGTAAAAAATGATACTCAAATTTTAGTTTATTCTGTGTCAAATATTTTACCTGTTTTACTATTTCCATAGGGTAATAAATAACCGAGATAGAAACGTTTAAATCTTAAATTTTGCTGTGAAAACCACGCAACCGGGGCCATTTAACCTTTTATTTTTTAAAAAAGTGAAGGGTCTAAAAGATTAAATTCAACGTGTTTAAATAGCCCTTGGAATTACCTTCTAAACGATTTTTAGATAAACCTGATATCTTAAAAATAAACGGAGTTATTAAAAAAATAACGTTTTTTGGAAAAATTTAAAAAAGTAAATTTTGAAAAAGTTTTGGTGCATAAATTTTAGTTATTATAAAAAACAGTAACATTTTTTGGAAAAATTTAAAAAAGTAAATTTTGAAAAAGTTTTGGTGCATAAATTTTAATGCTATCAACATGTTCAAGGGCTCATTTAATAGATATTATTAAGTACTTTGACAAATCTTAAATAAGTTTATGTTATAAAAAAAGTACATCATTTTCCTGTTATTCAGCTTGAATATTTAGATCTTTTTACTCGCCGAAAAAATATATATTCAATTACCTATAACTCACTTTTAGTTAACACTAAAAGGTTTTTCTAGTAAAGGATTTATTTAATTTTTTTTTAGCTTCAATTTTGGTAATATTAATTTTTTTTGCAAAAATTTATAGCTTTTGAGTTATTGATGAAAAATCGGTTAAAAACATGCATTTTTCTCAAGAAAAATTAAAATTATTGATCTTCAATAACTCAAAAAGTTTTGATTTATTTTTATAACTTTATATAAGAAATTTTGCTTAGAATTTGTCCCTCTATCGAATTATGGGGTTATTTTCAATAAAATAATTTTCACCCCCGAGAAGGGGTGGCATCCACCCCCAGGGTAAAAGCGCAAGTTGACACCATGTCACCTTTGTTCCTTGAGATATCCTCTAACCACTCACCAATTTTCATGCAAATATATGGAGGTTCAACGAAATCGGAGGTAATAGCTCATATCCACCTCCAGTGACTGCACTATAGCGAATACCAGTTAAAATATTTGCCAGAAGAGACAAATATGTATGATTTGGCTTGTTCGGGGTAGTGTTTGTAACTGGTTTGTGTAACTGTTAACTGCACTGATTGTTCTGCATCGTTTTTATTAGTTATATTACACTACTGTTATTCACCATGAGTGATAATGTCGAAGATCAGGTTGAGAGTACAGATATAAGAACGTGGACAGAACGTTTTTTGGAAAAGATTTTACAAAAGGAAGAGACCGAGAAGAATGAAAGTCACTACAATGTTGTGACCAAAAGCATGTATAATAAATTAATGGGAGGAGTACAAGATACAGAACTGTCTGATAAGAAAATACAGTTACAAATTCGAAGACTAAATCGATTTAGAATTGTTAAAGTAGGCAAAATAAAAAAGTTGGTTTCTAGAATTGATCCCATCAAATATAATTGAAGCAGCCCACGTTGCTATTGTTCATCAAGATCGGGATAGGTCGAAGAGAGAAACCGCAAGAAAATACGTAAATATGACAATTGATATGATCAATACTTTTATACAATGGTGTGAAACTTGCCAACAGAAAAAGAGTAAAGATATAAAATCGAAGAGGGGTCTTATGTCGAAACCTATATTTCATTCAGAAATGAATAGTCGCTGTCAGGTAGATTTGATCGATATGCAATCGCAAGAGGATCATAGCTACAAGTTGATTATAGCCAGGGAGGTAGTGTCAAATTTGACCGGAGCATTTTAGCATGGCTGGTTTCTTTTTATTTAGGTAGGTGTTCCAAAGCTTATTAACAAATGATGTGTCAGCTGGCGCAAAACCGGGGATTTTAGTCAAGAAAAGGTAAAACATGAAAGTTGATGGACCAACGCTATAGCTTAAATGTCAAATATTTATATACGATAGTCAGAACATTTAATGGACTTGCTTACTTAGCACCTACCTTTCACTCAGGAGATCGGGGTTCAAATCCTAGCGCGGAAAATTCTTTTTGTTTTTTAAATTGACATTTTATTTTGAAAAATATTTATTTTTATAATACCACGTTTTTATTATTTATACGAGACAATATAAAAAAATCTGTATGTCTTTTATAGAATTATGCATAGAACTTATGAAATAGCATATATACATTTGATCATAAATATTATGATTGACCTTAATAAGCAAAATTGTTGTACATGAACCCCTGAAGCTTCCTGAGTTAGTACGACCATTCTAAGTGAAAGAGGGGGTTGGTCTCCCCATCCCCCTCCCGACATTTTTTTATCTTTTTAGACAAACTGTTTTTTGCATAATTTTATGTGATGTCAAACCAAAAGATACATACAACCCTAATTTTTCACTTTTCTATCACCAACCCCCATTTTTTTAATAGCAACCTAATTATTTCCCTGTTCTCTATAACATATAAAAATGAATTTTTGTCTGTAGGTATGTCCCTTATAGAATCGTAAACTATGCATTTAATCATATGATGACCTCAAGCAAAGTTTTTGTACTTACATGAACCCAGGAAGGAGTTAATACTTAATAATGTATACTTAATATACTTAATAATTAATAGAGTTAAAAAAGTTAATACTTTTTTATTAATAACTAGCTGACCCGGCAAACTTCGTACCGTCTTAAAACTAAATAATGTTTGAATGTTTAATACCTAAAATTACCAGAAAGCCAAAAAATACTAAAAAATATTGCGTACCTATACTTTTTTCCACCAAATTCATAGTTTGCGATTCTATAAGGGACATAGGTACAGACAAACATTCATTTTTATTTACTATAGAGAATAGGGAAATATTTAGATTGCTATTAAAACATGGGGGTTGGTGATAGAAAAGTGAAAATTTAGGGTTGTATCTTTCGGTTCCACAACATATAAAATTAAGAAAAAACAGTTTGTCCAAAAAATAACAAATAATATCTCCCTTTTCACTTAGATTGTTGGTCTTACCAACTCAGGAACCTTCAGGGGTTCATGTACAACAAATTTGCTTATTAAGATCAATCATAATATTATGACCAAAAATGCCTAGTTTGCGATTCTATAAAAGACATACAGATTTTTTTATATTGTCTCGTATAAATAATAAAAACGTGGTATTATAAAAATAAATATTTTTCAAAATAAAATGTCAATTTAAAAAACAAAAAGAATTTTCCGCGCCAGGATTTGAACCCCGATCTCCTGAGTGAAACGTAGGAGCCAAGTAAGCCAATCCATTAAATTTTCTGAGTAACGTATATAAATATTTGATATTTAAGCTGTAGCGTTGGTCCATCAACTTTCATGTTTCACCTTTTCTTGACTAAAATCCCCGGTTTTGGGCCAGCTGACACATCATTTGTTAATAAGCTTTGAAACACTTACCTAAATAAAAAGAAACCAGCCATGCTAAAATGCTCCGGTCAAATTTGACACCACCTCCCTGGCTATTATATTTGTTTAGGAGTTGAGATCGAAAAATAAACAATCTGCTGGTGTTGAAGAGGCCAGTCTTATTTTAGAACATCAATTTTTGTTATCTAGAAAGGAAGTATACGGAAGTTTGAAAACGTAAGCTAAAGAAAAAAGGAAATTATTTACCGAGTTTTAGTTGAATCTGGAAATTACTGAAAATTTTAGTAGAAACTAGTTTTGACTAAAATATGTTTAGTTTCAACTAGAATTAACTGAAAATATTTGACAGTTCTAGTTTTCACTAGTTAAAACTAGAATTGTCTAAAGCACATAGTTAAAACTAGTTTTTCCTAGTAAATTCGGATTTGAACTGAAATCGGGTTTTTACGGTAACATATATAATATATAGGTACAGTTTGTCCCTGTAAGTTGGAACCATATGAAATATTTTTTTTATTAAATTTACGAAATAATGTTATTCTTCATAAAAAGCTCTGCATGGTCTAAAATCCAAGATTCAACCATCAGATATCAAATTTTATGAATATTATACGAGGGGGTCCGGACAAATAATCCCCGGACAAAAATCCTCACAAAAACTCTCGGACAAATAATCCCCACAAATTTTTTTGGACAAAATATCCCCACAAAAAATCTCCAAAAAATATTTGCTGCCGAATAGTTATATAAAAGTTTTCCCGAAATTTTAACAAATTTCGAATTCCAATTTCATGCTGAAAACTTCAAATTGTACATGACAAATAAGTGTGAGTTTTGTCAAAAATCGTTGAAGATATGGGGAATGAGCTAAGACTCCATTTTCATGTCACAACTACATAAATTTTACTGAAGACCGTTCACATGCTAACGCGCATTTTAGGTCATTAATGCCCGGTTGCACCAACAGATCTTAAGCTTAAGTCGAGAATATCATAAGAATTAATATAATATAATTGTAATAAATTACAATAAGAATACCATAATATAATAATAGATATAATTGATAATAAGGTAAGAATCTAAAATTATGTTGCAACGTAAGTGATACTCAAGGAGGCCCTATCTATAAGTAGAACTTAGCTAAGCTGTAGCTTAAGATATGTTGGTGCAACCAGGCATAAGACACGCGTTGGCATGTGAACGGTCTCAAGTAAAATGTATGTATGTAGTTGTAATCGCGCGTTATCAAAATGCGCGTTAAGCGCCTGACATGAAAACGGGGCCTTAGCTCATTCTCCATATTTTCCACGATTTTTAAAATACTCACACTTTTTTGTCATGCATAAACAAATAAGGTTAACAAAAATATAACACAAATAAAGTTTTCGAATTGGAATTCGAAATTTGTTAAAATTTCAGAAGAAGTTTTAGATAACTATTCGACAGCAAATATTTCTTTGGGATTTTTTTGTCCGGGATTTTTTGTGGGGATATTTTGTCCAAAAAAATTTGTGGGGATTATTTCTCCGGGATTTTTTGTGGGGATTTTTTGTCCGGGGATTTTTTGTCCAGGGATAATTTGTGGGGATTTTTTGTCCGGGATTATTTGTCCAGGGATTATTTGTAGGGTCGGTAGACTAAAGCACATAAGTCAAAAAATATAGATTTTCAGAAATCGAATAAAACTGTATAAAAAAATAATTCAATATTTATTAAAAACATTTGTTGCCTTTTATGAGAGTGTGTATAACATATTTACTAGTAGCTAAGTATGACTCTATAAAAAAGTATGGAAAATTGTTTTTCCTGACTTATGTTAAAAAGAACACAAGCATATATGACTTATGTCTAACAGCACAACTAGGTATTTTAGTTTGTTACAACACAATATTTTCTTCTATCAATCCATATTAGCTACATTTTACTTACTAGACAAATCTATATAAAATTTATGGAAAAAATTAATTTTGGTATTAATGTTAGTAGAGTCTAATAATAAACTAAGTCATCTTTTCTTCCGTTTATATAGGTAAAGGCAATAGTGATACAACTGGAATGTTACTAGGTATAAAGGATGGGTACAGCCCAAAATATCAACTGTCATCAATACGCCTAATTTCACGCTCAACTTTGATGTATCCAAAAAGCATAGGCACTAAGTTGGGTACGACTTATCATATCACAGCAACTTGGATACATAATATTAAGAAAAGTAAATATTTAGAATATTATAGAAATTAAATCAATGATGTATCAAAGTTGCGCGTGAAGTTAGGCGAGTTGATGACAGTTGAGATTTTGGGGATGACCCATAAAGGATGCCCTCCGTCTTAAATGTATCTTGTGAAATTCTGATTCCATTTGTAAGGTGTCTTCGTAGGATACCATTCCAAATTCCGTATCATAGCGGAGCCACCTTTTGTCCAACAATTTAAACTGCTTTTCATCTACATCTTTATTTCTTAATACCAAAGTCAAAAGTCCAAAAAGTCAGTATTTCCACAACTTGAAATTTGTTACTGCTGGCCTAATAAGTTGACTCTAGTCATGAGAATAACATATTTGGATTTCTGTTTTCTTTTTCTTCTTTTCTATTATCCCATGAACTGTTCAACTTCTAAATGGCTATGTCCGGGAACCATAAATTGATGGTCAATTCTCTTTACATAACTCTAAGTTATGCACAGCGCACGTAACCATAGAACCCACGTGAGAATTTCTATTCTGACATCCACAGGTATCGGAGTAAAATATTACACTTCTTGTGATATTAGTTAGGTTTGTTTGAAGATGTTTAAAGAGACAACATGAAATCTGATTCGCTCCTCTAGCAGAAGTAGATTCATACCACACATATCATACAGCTTTTCCAGTCTTATTGTCATGTGTGGTCAAATTGAACGTCTACAACTGAAGTTTATAAAAAGCTACATAAGAAGTCAATGATGGAGTCGGTAAACACTGTTGTAAATCACATGTATACACTTGTACGGTACTATCATTTTAATACATCTGTGTGTCGTTTTTTTTAGATTCGTAAGCTTGATCTGCTGTCATTTTATGATTATCATGTTGCGAATTTATTTCAGTTTTGGTTTGTTTATCTTGACAAAGTTGAGCTTGTATTTTAAACGTATCACAAGTGTAGCATGTATCAACGCGGGGTTTTTGAAACACTATCCTAATTTGTTAAATTCTTGGCTGTAAGTTTTTATTGAAGGGGGCAGGCCGGCGATAACGGACCTGCAAGGGATGCACTGCAGGCGGGCGCCCCTATTTGGGGGGCGCCAAAATGAACATTTGTTCTGGTGGTGTTATAAAAAATACTAGTTAAAAAATACTAGTTAAAAAAGCAGAAGTTAAGGAAAACACAAAAACGTTTATGGTAGTTTTGCAGGCGGGCGCCTTATACCCTAGCGCCGGGACTGGAAGGGGGTCTGATAGACAAATAGTTTACATATTTCAGTAATTGTTAGGAGGGAAGGCAAATACTTCTTTGATGTACTCTTTTTGGTGTAGTGACTGTTTTTGGTGGCGTTGTAGACAAAATATGGTTTTTTATTTCCTTCCCTTGTCATTGGATATTTTATTTTTAGGTGCAGTAAGTTGTTCCACGCATATCATTAAATTTTTGTACCACCTACTGAATACTGTTTCTTCATTGCCACCCTCTACAAATAGCTAACGCAGTCCACCTATTACAACAAAGTATGTATACGTCCTCATATGAAATTTCTGTTTTTCAAGGTCTATTTCGCGTTGTCTTTGAGAAGCTTTTTCTTTAATCTCTATTAATGATGACATGTAAGCAGACCATTTTTTATATGTACACATTAGCCAATATTCATTGAATATCGCTTCTCTCTTAGCCATGTTTTAAGTAGGTACCTAAAGTTAAATATCTCTATTATCTTAAACAAGTAAGACCATAACGTCAAGTACTTGAGGTACCTAACAACTTAAGTCATACTTATAAATTAGCAAAACTGAGTATATCAGTTGTACTTTTTCACAAAGTCAACTTATGTTCTTTATAACGTCTAAAGATGTATAGGAATTGAAAGGTTGAAAAAGTACGTTACTTAAAATCAATGTGAAATAAACGTGTATGGCTTACGTGCTTGAGTCAGTCGGTGGAGAAAAAATATATGACCATATGTGCTTTAGTCTGCCGGCCCTAGATTTGTCCTAGCTTCTATACGAGGTATGTCAAAAATATGAATTTCGCTCAATATTAAAGTAGTTTTATTTCCACAATATTGAAAATTGTTATTATGAAAAGTTGTTTGGGATTAAGGACTATTTTCTAATATGCAATTTCATCCTTCTAATAAAAAATTTTTAACATTTTTCTTATATTATGGAAAACCAACATTATTTTCAGTTATTTCAATTATGATAACTCTTTTATTATTAATTTTACGAAAAAAGTTATTTTTTATAAAAAGTTTTGCATGGTCTTAAACCTAAAATACAACTCTCTTAAATCAAATTTTATCAATTTTATACGAGGGTTTAAGTCGAGTGATTTACGGTCACGCTAATTTGATAAAACCTCAAAAATATAATTTGAGTAATAGAAGATGATAGCACGGATAATCCGCAGCCCGGATAATCCGCACACGGATAATCGGGGTTCTACTGTATGTCAAAAAAGATGAATTTCCATCAAGAGTAAAGTGCCTTTATAGTTCAGAATATTTCAATTAGAAGCATGCAATTACATATTGGAACATAGTTTCTAAACCACTTTTCATAATCACAATTTTTGATATTGTGAAAAATAAAGGTATTTTATTTACTCCTGAGCGAAATTCATCTTTTTTGACCATACCTCGTAAAAAATTGATACAATTTGATATATAAGAGTATTTTAGGTTTAAGACCATGCAGAACTTTTTATAAAGAATAACTTTTTTTCGTAAAATTATTAATAAAAGAATTATCATAATTGAAATAACTGAAAATAATATTGGTTATCCATAATTAAAAAAAAAATATTTTTTTTAATAAGAATGATATAATTGCATTTTGAAATATAGTTCCTAATTCCAAACAACTTTTCATAATAACAATTTTCAATATTGTGAAAAATAAAGCTTCTTTACTCTTGAGCGAAATTCATATTTCTTGACATATCTCGCATAATATTTATAAAATTTGATATTTGATGGTTGAGTCTTAGGTTTAAGACCATGCAGATCTTTTTATAAAGAATAACTTCTGTTTCGTAAAATTAATGATAAAACTTACAGGTTCCAACTTACAGGGACATACTATATACATATACCTTAAGTTTATTTAAAAAATACAGTACCCCTAGTATAAACTAACAGTTCACGACAATGCAATCGGTCAAGCAATATGCTAACTGAATAACTCGGGATAACTCGGGAACCCATACTGTCTCCTGCCGTATACTACTTAATACGAACTCTCCTTCTTATCGTTTCAACTGAAGCAGTTACACCTGTAGCTTCCAAAAGCTACCTTTGGAGCTGCAGGTGACAAATGGTTGGGTGTCTTCAGCTGATTGGACAATTAAACGATCGTGGAAAGCCGTTATTTCTTTTGGCGACTTTCCCTTGCTTTATTTTTGAGCTTTCCTAGTTCCCGTTACCTAGGATAGGTTTTGGATAGAACGCCCTGTATTGCGCCTAGCTCTACAGCTATGTCCCTCTGAGAACATTACTTTCTCCACAAGACCAATAATCTTTCCTCGTTGTAAGTTCTATAACCCCACATGAGGCATATTTTCGTTTTTGGACGCAAAAGTTAGTTGTAGTTATTTTCGTTCAATTTGCAACTCAAACAAATAACCTATACCGTACCGAGCTGTACTATCCGATTGTCTTATATATTTGTTTATTTTCAATAAAAACCTTTATTCTAATAACAAGTTTTTTCAAAAGAAATAAATATAACTTTGAAATACATGGTGATTCCATATAAGTTTGGGTGTGTATAGTTTTAGTTCACTGATAATGATAAGCAAGTTTTTTGTTTTTGTTTCAAATAAATGATTATGCAAGTTAAAAATAGATTTTCAGTCCTCACTTTTTGCATTTTTTTTATTTCCTTTTTTCCCCACGGATGCCTTTAGCTTTTAAGAGTTTAGTATTTAAATTATGGTGGATGCGCTGGGCGGAGGAAGCATCCTACAAAGAAAAGAATTTCTATTATGTTTTAAATACAAATTAAATAAAACTCACCATCACTATAGATTTTTACAATCCGTAAATTGATGCTCTCACCACTGCGACACTGGGCGAAGAAGAGAAGAAAACGGGTGGTTTCGAAATGTAGATAATACGCAGTAAAACCAATTTTTAAATGTATCTAAATTTTGGCGGTGGCGTGAACTTTTTCACAATAATAGACAAGAAGGAAAAATAATGGTTGTTGGCAAACTTCAATAAGCAGTAAAACCAAAAGGTCTATTTTCCAATTAAAGGTACTATTTATACCTAATATAAACAAATGCTATAAACAGAGTATATTGTTTTAATTGGCCAAGTATGGGAGAATATTTATTGAAGCAATGAAAATGGAACAAGACAGAAACAAAAAATAAATTAAAACTTGAAAAATAAATTTAGACATACTAGTATTTAGGGAAAAATGACAAGGATTAAAAAAAAAAAGAATACGTAATTGTATATATATTGTTATATTTCTATTTGATATGAAAATTAAATTTTGATAATTATAAACAAAATTCAATTTAATATAAAATATTTTCAATTTTCTCAACCACGGGCATATAAATTTAGAACAACCTGTATACAACAAATTGTTATATTTAATTTTAAGAAGTGATTAAACGAAACTCGGGACAATGCGCTTAGAATAAACAAAGTGAATGGCGCGTACCATTATCGTTGTTCGCGGAAGGTTCGATCATTAGCCTATGCTAAATAAAACTCAAGTGAAATCGATAATAGGTCATTATCGTTGTTCGTGGAAGGTTCGATCATTAGCCTATGCTAAATAAGACTCATTTGAAGTAGATAATAGGTCATTAAATTTTGTAAATAGTAGAAAGTAATTTTAGAATGGGAATTAACTATTTTTTTTGGAAATCCATTAAGCATATTTAGAAAGATTAAAAATTGGTTTTGAGGAATACTGCGAACGAGAGTTGGTGGTGGAAGGTTGATTTGTGAATCTGGAAGGGATATTTAGAAAGTAGGGGAATGAATGACAAATAGAGATCAGAATGTTTTGAGCTGTCGAGAAGTGAAGTCCAGTAGTAGACGGTAGTGTACGGAGAGTGAGAAAGCCGGTGTAGTTCCGTGATTGTGGAGTATCTATCGTGGAACGAGAGGTAGGCCAGGTTGAGAGTAAAAGAACCTCCTTGAGCCAAGAGTGTCCCGGTAGCTGATTGCAGTTTCAAAAAAGGTAGAATACAGCATCACGACAGAAGCAGGTACGAGAGCTATACGAGCTAGTTTTCAAAGGAAAACATTACTGAAAGCCAGGACGAGGTTTTGATCGCAGCCAAGGATAGCAGGAAACGGGTCTTGTGTGAAGACATTCTCAGTTCACCAGAAAAAGGTCAGTCTCATTTGTTTGGACATGAATGTATGGGTTTTTAGTATTAAATACCACATTATAAATTGAAGAACATAATCAATAATATCAGAAAAGCTTCATCAAACTTAAATAGAATTGTTGCTAATAAATCCTAATAGTTAAATGTTAATAAAAACTTTCAATTGGAAACCAAAAGGAAATAAGATTCCCATGTGTAAATGTTATGTTTAAGAATAATAAGATATAGCAAATATTAAGCAGTGATTGCCATTTAAATAAAATAAACAATATTTTGATTATAATTGTAACCCATATGTGTGTATTATTTTACTCTTTTCTTTCCTATCCCGATTAGGAACCATTGAGAAATACTTAGAAGCCACGAGAGTAAGTAATTAATTTTATAATTCGCCCTGAGATTGAAGACATATTGATATGTGATCTGGTAAATTAATTAGATTATTATTAATGCATTGATTAAATTAAATGACATATAAGAATATTATCTCATATCAATAATCAAGATCACATCAACTGTCGTCCAACGTGGAAAGCATTGTAAAGTATTTCTAGTGGCAAATTTGAAGGATAGAAAGAGTAAAGCCGGTATTTGAAAATTTATATGCCTGTGGTAAAAAGTGAGATACTTACATTTGATAACATAAAATTTTAGATCTCTTTAGGTACAAATTTTACATAACTGATTTAATATTTTATTTTTACGATATTTACATTTGATATATTTATTGACAATTTATAATATTTGGGTGAGAAAAAGTCGTCTTGGTAACATACTAGTAAAATTTCATATTTGGCGGGGACAGTACTTCTTGAAAACAAATGTCTGTGACAAGAAGCCAAAGCAAAGACAATAAAAAACAAAAAGAACATTCAGACCAAGAAGATATTTTAGACACGACAATCATGGCATCAGAACAGCAAGAATTAGCAGGAATAGATAAACTATTACAACTGATGCAACTCCAGTCACAAAAACTGGATGACAATCAAAGAGAAACAAAACAAGCAATGGATGAAGCAAAAAGGACAATGGATAAAAATCGGGAAGAAACATCAAAGAAAATGGATAAAGTGGATCAAAAAATGGATGAAACACAACAAAAAATGGATGAAACAAAACAAAAATTGGATCAAAAAATGGATGAAACAAAAAGAATAATGCAACAAAATCAGAAGGAAACAAAACAAGCCATAGAAGAGAACAACAAGAAAATGGAGGAACGCATAGAAAAGTATGAAATGAAAATTCAAGATAAAATAAAGGAGTTAACGAATGGCCAGAAAAAGGAACTAGAAAATTTGGAAAATAAGTTGGAAAATGCTATTCAAGTAGACAGAGAAGAAGTGGAAAAAAGAATCACAGAAATAGAAAAACAAGTCACCGAAAACCGGACGCAACAAAATGTAGGAGAAAGAAGAGAAATGGTTATACATAGCACAGATGACGTGAAGATAAGGTTTGGCGGGGATGTAAGAAGATTACACCCAGTGCCGTTCATAAATAGCCTGAAAAAGAAAATACAACACATCGGAAATTTCGAAACAGCAAAAGAAACTATCAGAAACCATCTCAAATATGAAGCAAGCCTATGGTTCGATAGTAAAGAAGAAGAATTCGGCAATTGGCAACAATTTGAACAAAAATTTTTGAATTATTTCTGGGGAAAAGTCCAACAATTGGAAATTAACAAGGAATTGCAAAATGGGAAATACAATGATAGGATGGGGGTATCAGAAAGGACATATGCTTTACAAATTTACAATAATGCAAAGCATTTACAATATAATTACTCATCGGAACCATTAGTCGAACTGATTGCAAGACATTTCGAGGAAACGCTGGAAGACCATATCACATTGCAAAATTACAAAGACATAGATAGTTTATGCCAATTCCTACAAATAAGAGAATCACGTCTAAGAGAAAGAAAATCAAGAAGGTCGCGAGAAGATTACAGGCCCCGAGAAACACAAGATTACAGAGATAGAAATCAAAATAGGAGGGACTATACAAGACGAGATTTTAATCCCAGAAGGGAAAACGAAAATAGAGACAACGGAAGAGGAAATTATGAACAAAGAAATAGGCAATGGAATGAGGATAGAAATCGAGAATACCAGAATAGAAACACCACACGCTCAAATCAAGAAAACAGAAATAATGGTAGACAAAATGAACAGGGATATCGAGAAAACCGAAACAGATCCGACAGACCAAGAGAAAATAGAAGAGAAGTAAATAATACCCAGACAGATGAATATGACGGAGAGAGACATTATGACGAAAATATAAACAACGATGAGCAACCGGCGTCTTTTCACGACGGCGCTCACTAAAAACCAAAAATCAAACAGGAATCTTTTGTCACCCCAAGGAGTTTATTAAATTGGCAGGAAACAACGAAAAGAAAAATGGAGTTAATTTAAAATTTGTGGATGGATTTATCAACGAGAAACCAATTAAAATTATGATAGACACTGGATCTGAAATAACATTGGTCAACAGAAAACTAATAGAAGAAGTTAACTTAACAAATTTAATTTACAAAATACCTAGGGTAAATTTAGTGGGCGCAAACAAACGGACATTGGCAACTATAAATGAAGGCATACGAGTAATGGTACGACTGGGTAAGAATATGTATGCACTACAATGTGTAATAATGCCAAACATGTCACATGACATGATAGTAGGAGTTGACGAATTGGCAGAAAAACATGTAGTGATAGATTTTAAAAATAATACGATGAAACTAACAGAAGAAAAAGAAAAGGAACAGGACAAGGAACAGGAGAAACAAAATACGGACGAATCAGGTAAAGAACAAACAGTGGAAATGAATTTGGCAACGAAGCAAGGACAAAAAAGAAAAGGGAGAAAAAGTCAGAAAAGGATAAAAGAAAATGAAACCTGTGGCTCCTCAAAAGAAGAGTTGAGCCCAGAAGAAGAAAATTTGAGAGTATCAGAAACAAAGGAAACCTGGGATTCCTCAAAAGAAGAGACGAGCTCAGGAGAAGAAGAAATAAAGCAAAAAAATGAAAGTGAAAAGAATATGATTGAAACAGTGGTATTTGAAGAGGAGGTATATGCAAACGAGGATGCAGAATGCACGGTAAACATGTGTGAAGAATCTGAGAAAAAAGACAGAAAATTGATATGTGGAGAAGGGAAAGAAAAAGAATTGCGGTTGATGTTAAGAAACTACGAAAATTTGATCAATGAGGAAAACAGAGTGGCTAAAAAGTACGAACATTCATTTGAGGTGAAAAACTTGGGAAATTTTCGATCAAAGACTTACCCGATTCCATACAAGTATCGACAAGAGGTGAAAGAAGAAATAAATAAAATGTTGGAAGATCAAATCATCGAAAGATGTGATTCACCGTATGTTAACCCGATTGTGATAGTAAAGAAAAGCAATGGAGAATTGAGATTATGTTTAGATGCCAGGAATATCAACCAGCACACTGTATCACAATATGAATCACCTCTAAACATCGAGGCCATTTTTGGAAGAATCACCGGGTCACACATATTTTCGAAAATTGACTTAAAACACAGTTTTTGGTTGATACCGTTAGCTGAAAGTGTAGAAACTACACCGCTTTTTCTATTGATGGTATTGTCTACCGGTTTAAGGTAGTGCCATTTGGATTGCAGAGTGCTTGTGCTGCACTCGTCCGAGCTCTACATACCATTTTGAATCGCCATGAAGATTTCATAGTTCATTATATCGATGATTTATTAATTTTTTCACAAGATACTCAGAGTCATCTGGAACACATAGAAATAATTCTGAAAGAATTGGACACAGCGGGATTGAAATTAAACATTGAAAAATGTCAATTTTTTCAAAAAGAAGTCATTTATTTGGGTTTTCAATTGGACACCAAAACAGTAAGATTAGCCGAAGACAGAGTCAAGCTCATAGATGAATACCCAAGACCAACGAATTTGAAAACATTGAGAGGTTTTCTTGGCACGATAAATTATTTTAAAAAGCTGATTCCCGATTTGAGCCAAAAGGAAATCCCTCTGATAAAATTGCTTAAAAAAGGAATAAAATGGAATTGGAAAGAAGAACAGGAGGAAGCTTTCGAAACATTAAAACGAGAATTCGCAAAAGGAACGAAAATATACCACCCCATTTACAATTTACCTTTTATACTCCGAACTGATGCGTCCATACAAAAATTTGCAGGAGTTCTGTCTCAAATACAAAACGACCAAGAAGTGCCGATATGTTTTATATCTCGAGTGACTAAAACACATGAGAGAAAATATAGTGTTACAGAATTGGAGTTTGCCAGTGTACTATATTGCGTAAACAAATTGAGGTTTTACTTATTGGGAGCAAAATTCACAATCGAAACAGACCATGCAGCTTTAGTACATATCATGAAGAATAGATTAGTAAATAATAGAATACATAGAGGCATTCTATTATTACAGGAGTATGATTTTGAGTTCCGATATATAAAAGGGAAAGACAACATAATAGCCGACGCTCTAACACGGGATGAGGACACCGGAAAAAAGGAAACAATTACTCTACAGGTGGGACTAAATAGATTAATACAAGAAGAAGGGATATATTCGTTAAATGAGATAAGGACAAACCAGGAAGACCTAGAGGAAAGAGAAAAAAGAAGAGCGGAAGTAGAAAATAACATATATTTTAAGAGAATAGACGGAAAGGAACTATATTTAGTGACACAGACATTGGCCGAAAAGATAATAAAGAAATTACATGAGGACAATGGGCATATCGGTAGCAGAAAAGTTTGGCTCGTTTTTAGGGAAAATTACATCAGCCGACAGGATTACCGCATTGCAAAGGAAATTACCCAGAAGTGCGATGTATGTCAAAAATATAAGAGTCGGAATTTCAAAAACGAAAATGTTGCCAAAAATATTAAAGCCCGAAACAAACTAGACATTGTAGCAATAGATATGTTAAGCGATCTAATTATGACCACTAAAAGGAACAAACATATTCTGGTAATGGTGGATGTGTTTTCAAAATACGTAAAATTATATAGTTGCCGCACCACAAAGGGGGAAGAAATATTAAGAAAAATCGACAATTTTATAGCCATAGTAGGAACACCAAAAAAGATTCTACTGGACAATGCAACGTATTTCCGAAATGATCGTTTCAAGGGACAACTTCGAGAACGAGGAATAGAGACAAATTTTGTCAGCATCAGGCATCCACAGAGTAATCCTTCGGAACGATTCATACAGAAAGTGACGAAAGTTCTTCGCATTGCAACAGATGGTCAACATCGCCACTGGGACAGGAAAAGGGCGGAAATAGAAAGGTATCTAAATACAATTCCGAGCACAGTAACAAAAGAGACCCCAGAATACATCATGAAGGGTGTACTGCCGATAAGGCCATGGGAAGACCAAGAGCCAAAAGAATATCAACAGGTGATTGAAACCGTACAGAGAAGATTACGGCGAAGCAACGAAAAATATATCCAAAGACAGGAACAAAATAGAAAAAGAAGACCAGTGACTTTCCAAAAGGGTGAAAAAGTACTCGTGAGGGCATTACGAGTATCAAATCTTCCTGGGGGCATTTGCGCAAAGTTGATGCCTGTTTTCGAAGGCCCGTACATCGTGAATAATGAAAATGGGATAAATAGTTATGAGTTGAGGCACAGGAACTCGGAAAAGATCCGAGGAATTTATAATATTCACGATGTATACAAATATCACGAATAAAAGACAGAATCACATGAAGTAGATAGTAAGTTAGGGTATAAGACGTAGATTAAAGTAAGGAAAAATACAGGGAGTTGGTTTTGCCTCGAGAAAATTTATTTAAAATTGCAGATAAATTTTATCGAATACAAGGCGGGGATTTGTTATATTTCTATTTGATATGAAAATTAAATTTTGATAATTATAAACAAAATTCAATTTAATATAAAATATTTTCAATTTTCTCAACCACGGGCATATAAATTTAGAACAACCTGTATACAACAAATTGTTATATTTAATTTTAAGAAGTGATGAAACGAAACTCGGGACAATGCGCTTAGAATAAACAAAGTGAATGGCGCGTACCATTATCGTTGTTCGCGGAAGGTTCGATCATTGGCCTATGCTAAATAAAACTCAAGTGAAATCGATAATAGGTCATTATCGTTGTTCGTGGAAGGTTCGATCATTAGCCTATGCTAAATAAGACTCATTTGAAGTAGATAATAGGTCATTAAATTTTGTAAATAGTAGAAAGTAATTTTAGAATGGGAATTAACTATTTTTTTTGGAAATCCATTAAGCATATTTAGAAAGATTAAAAATTGGTTTTGAGGAATACTGCGAATGAGAGTTGGTGGTGGAAGGTTGATTTGTGAATCTGGAAGGGATATTTAGAAAGTAGGGGAATGAATGACAAATAGAGATCAGAATGTTTTGAGCTGTCGAGAAGTGAAGTCCAGTAGTAGACGGTAGTGTACGGAGAGTGAGAAAGCCGGTGTAGTTCCGTGTTTTGTGGAGTATCTATCGTGGAACGAGAGGTAGGCCAGGTTGAGAGTAAAAGAACCTCCTTGAGCCAAGAGTGTCCCGGTAGCTGATTGCAGTTTCAAAAAAGGTAGAATACAGCATCACGACAGAAGCAGGTACGAGAGCTATACGAGCTAGTTTTCAAAGGAAAACATTACTGAAAGCCAGGACGAGGTTTTGATCGCAGCCAAGGATAGCAGGAAACGGGTCTTGTGTGAAGACATTCTCAGTTCACCAGAAAAAGGTCAGTCTCATTTGTTTGGACATGAATGTATGGGTTTTTAGTATTAAATACCACATTATAAATTGAAGAACATAATCAATAATATCAGAAAAGCTTCATCAAACTTAAATAGAATTGTTGCTAATAAATCCTAATAGTTAAATGTTAATAAAAACTTTCAATTGGAAACCAAAAGGAAATAAGATTCACATGTGTAAATGTTATGTTTAAGAATAATAAGATATAGCAAATATTAAGCAGTGATTGCCATTTAAATAAAATAAACAATATTTTGATTATAATTGTAACCCATATGTGTGTATTATTTTACTCTTTTCTTTCCTATCCCGATTAGGAACCATTGAGAAATACTTAGAAGCCACGAGAGTAAGTAATTAATTTTATAATTCGCCCTGAGATTGAAGACATATTGATATGTGATCTGGTGAATTAATTAGATTATTATTAATGCATTGATTAAATTAAATGACATATAAGAATATTATCTCATATCAATAATCAAGATCACATCAATATGTATGGCGGATTAAAAGATAATCGGTGATCTACGACGGGTATATATTAATACTACATAGCAGACTTGCAGAACAAAAAAAAATGGAAAGCTTTCTCAAAAAGTCCCTCAAATAGAAATAAAAGATTAAAATTTAAAAAAAAAACTGTATTTACTTATAATCCAAAGGAAGATAAAGCAGAATATAATATGGATATATTCTGGGAAGAACGAATTAACATTAATAATTGACAAAAATTCGCTTATGTTCACTTGGGTAGTATTTAATATTTCCTTGACTGAAAGACTTCGGTCGATGGCCTTTTGGTACATTGTATCAATAAAGTATGTCTCTCTCTTAATATTGTCTAAATACTTAAGACGTATAGCATGAATATCATTCAAAATTTTTTCAGAAGCTTCAATCATACACGACAATCACTCTTAATCAGTCTCATAAAAATGGTAAACTTTATTTATACTCAACTGTTTGTTGTATTCCCCCAAATTCGACACAGTTGCTTTCTGTTTAGCAGGTGTTGTAGCTGGAAATTTTTGTAAGATATTTGAATCTGCCCTTGTTTATACAGTATGGTGCAAATGAAAGGAATACATTCGTTCTTTCGTATACCGGCAACTTTAAAGGAAAATCCTGAAACAGGTCGATTTTTGTTTTTAAATTATGAGCTTTTCGCATACCTATACTAGCTACGACATCCATCTGGCTATGATGACGTATTCAATAATTTTGTTAATGAGATTAGGGGTCGTGTGATGGCTCATTTAAAAGGTTAGTCAATTCTAAATTCTGTATTTAGTAATATAAACATTAAGATAATTATTTATACAGGGTGTACAAAAATATTTTTTTAAATAAAATTAATTGGCAAAAAAGTAGAATGTATGTAATTTATGTTGTTCTGAAGCTATTTCCTTGTGGCATTTTTATAATTACGTATTTTTTATGGGAAATAAGCCACAATTTTACTAAAAAATGAATTTATTAACGTTTCGAAACCCAAATCGGGTTTCGTTGTCAAAATACAAAATACTATTAAAATAAAACAAACATGTTGCTAAGTAAAAAAATTCTTCTAATAATTTATTTAATCTGACTCATTTATATTGGCAATTCAGACGTATATTATACATTTTAAAGTAGAAGATTTTAAAATGATATCGCCAATATTTATGAGTTGCGTTCCTGGGACGACTTTACTAAAAGATAGTTCATTCGATTACATGAAATCATTCCCAACTCAAGAATATCCGTCGCAAAAATATATTATATAATATATTATATATTATATAATATATTATATATTATATAATATATTATATATTATATAATAAATATCGCATAGTATCACGAGGTTTTTTCCTGGTTTTCCCTCGTGATTTACTATGGAATCTCTAACGCAAGAATTTTACTGTCATCGTTGCATTTGGTTGTCTTTTTAAAGACAGATCACATGCTATGATTTTTTTGCGACGGATATTCTTGAGTTGGGAATGATTTCATGTAATCGAATGAACTATCTTTTAGTAAAGTCGTCCCAGGAACGCAACTCATAAATATTGGCGATATCATTTTAAAATCTTCTACTTTAAAATGTATAATATACGTCTGAATTGCCAATATAAATGAGTCAGATTAAATAAATTATTAGAAGAATTTTTTTACTTAGCAACATGTGTGTTTTATTTTAATAGTATTTTGTATTTTGACAACGAAACCCGATTTGGGTTTCGAAACGTTAATAAATTCATTTTTTAGTAAAATTGTGGCTTATTTCCCATAAAAAATACGTAAGTATGTAATTTAATTAATACAAAATATATTTTACTGTTGCCAAAAATAAAAAAAAATGATTGTTTGACAAATAAATATTGATTTTCCATTAATTCAATGTTAAAGCCAGCTCATCCCAGCCACCTGCCTCTTGGAAGCTTGAACATTTATTCTAAGGTTAAGCGAAATGCAATGTTTTTTTATAAAATAAATATTTTTCATGGTTTCCAACAACAGTGATGAATTTTGAATTAAATAATTTACATATATATTCTTCTTTTTTGTCCATTAATTTAATTCAAAATTATTTTTGGTCACCCTGTATAAATATTATTTTAATATTTTTATTACTGAATAGAGAATTAAATAACTCTTCAATTGAGCTAGCACACGACCCCTAGTCTCGTTATAAATAAAATAATTGATTACGTCATCACGCCCAGATAGATGGCGTCACTAGTATGATATACAGGGTGTTTGGTAGGGAATGGGCCATGGTTTAACCTTAGATTCCTGAGGTTAAAATAGGTCGATTTAAGCTAACTTACCTTAGTAGGAAAGTTGATAATAACCAAGATACAGGGTGTCAAAGTTAAACTTTAAACACTAAATTTGGTAAGGGAGGGTTTTTTGGGACACAAAATCTATATTCGCCACCAAAAATAATTTATTACCCAGAGGGCGCCACATACGCCTTTCAGCGCTCATATAATAGGTTCAATCTTTTTATTGCGCACTCTACATACTGTTTGAATAAAAACTTTTATTTTTATAATTTTTACTTAAATAAGGTATTACACATATAAAGGTTCAAAATTAGATAGGAGGCCATCTCAGATTTTGCCTTTTACAAAAATGGGGGGGATTCAAAATGGCGACTATATATATGTGCCTAATAGCACGATAACTTTTGAACGAGACTTCAGATTTCAACCAAATTGGGTACACAGGTTCTTTTTTTATGTATAAGATATCTAGGTCTTGAATCGGCAGAATCGGTTTACCAGAAGTTGTGTTTTCCTGGTTTTTATGTAAAAATATATTTTTTTTTTCAATTATTTCACCCTGTATGTATACATTTTTGAAATAGTTAATACAGCCATTAAAAAGAGCGTAAAATATTTTTAGGAAATATTTTTAACTTTTTAGTTGTGTTAATTACCTTTTATTTAGTGCAAAACGTATCTTCACATGTACCTATATGCGGCAGATTCGTGCAAATATTATAAGAATCATTGTGAATTTAATGGTAGAAGCATTTATAATTTGGACCACATATACTACATATATAGAGGTTCACATTTAGATACGAGGCCATCTCAGTTTTTGTTCCTTTTACAAAAATGGCGGGCATTCAAAATGGCGACTATACATATGTGACTAATAGCACGATAACTTTTGAACGAGATGTCAGATTTTAACCAAATTTGGAACATAGGTTCTTTTTTTGATGAATAATATCGAGGTCTTGAACCGGAAGAATCGGTTTACCAAAATTTGTGTTTTTACTGTTTTTTTTTATGAAAAATATGTTGTTTCTTTTTCAATTCTTTCACCCTGTATATATTAATTTTTCAAAAAGGTGATACCGGCGTTGAAAAGAGCTCAAAAATAGTTTTAAGGTGATACAGTAGCGATCAACAGGTAGCCAAAACGCATTCCAAGATTGCGGCTGTAATTTTGAATATTTTTTCGAGATATTTGGCACACGTATTCGAAATATAATAAAGAATGGCGGTACAGAGCCCCATTTGAAAAATATATTAATATGTGGAAATTACTCTGTAATTAAATACAATATTAAAAAAACGAGCCGGTACCGCCATTAAGAACAAAAAAATACACTTTCTTCAAATAGACTTTTTTATCCGATGCCTAGATTTTGTGTCGTTTTGGAACTACTAATGAAATAAAAAATTTTAGTAGTTCCAAAATGACACAAAATCTGGACATCGGATAAAAAAGTTTATTTGAAGAAAGTGTATTTTTTTGTTCTTCTTAATGGCGGTACAGGCTCGTTTTTTTAATATTGTACTTAATTACAGAGTAATTTCCACATATTAATATATTTTTTAAATTGGGCTCTGTACCGCCATTCTTTATTATATTACGAATACCTGTGCCAAATATCTCGAAAAAATATTCAAAATTATAGCCGCAATCTTGGAACGCGTTTTCGCTACCTGTTGATCGCTACTGTTTCCTCTTAAGATAATATTTTGAACTCTTTAGTTATATTAATTACCATTTAATACATGCAAAACGCATCTTCACATGTACATAGGTACCTATGTGCTGCAGATTCGTGCAAATAAGTTAAAGTTATCGTGCTATTAGTCACATATGTGTAGTCGCCATTTTGAATCCCCCCCATTTTTGTAAAAGGAACAAAAACTGAGATGGCCTCGAATCTAAATTTGAACTTTTATATGTGTAGTATATGTGGTTAAAATTATATGCTTCTACTATTAAATGCACAATAATTCTTATAATATTTGCACGAATCTGCCGCATATAGGTACATGTGAAGATATATTTTGCATTTATGAAATGGTAATTAACATAACTAAAAAGTTAAAATATTTACTAAAAAATATGTTTATGCTCTTTTCAACGGTGGTATTACCTTTTTGAAAAATTAATACATACAGGGAGAAAGAACTGAAAAAAAACAGCATATTTTTACATAAAACCAGAAAAAATACAACTTTTGTTAAACCGATTCTTCCGTTTCAAGACCTCGATCTTATACATTAAAAAAAACCTATATACCAAATTTGGTTGAAATCAGAATTCTCGTTCAAAAGTTATCGTGCCATTAGTCACAATGTATAGTCGCCATTTTGAATCCCCGCCATTTTTGTAAAACGCAAAATCTGAAATGGCCTCATATCTAAATTTGAACCTTTATATGTGCAGTATATGTGGTCCAAATTATATACCTCTATCATTAAACGCACAATTGTTTCACATATCGGCTGCAGTACAGCTCGACAACCCTTTTTGGATCCTGGCCTGTTCTAGGATTTTCCGCCATTCTGTTCTGTTCCTTGCTTTGTTCTTCCAGTGGGTAATCTCAAGTGTTTTCAGATCTTGTTCCACTTGTTCCATGTATCTAAGTTTGGGTCTTCCCTTTGACCTTATCCCTACTGGTGTTTGCCCCATTATGTTTTCGTGTTTCGGTCTGCAATATCCATTCAACATGGCCCATCCAGCGCAGACATCCGATCTTTATGGATGTTATGACGTCGGGTTTGATGTATGCTGCGTATAGTTTAAAATTGTATCTTCTGCGCCATTCGTCATTTTCTTTCACCCGTTATATATGTGTTTGACAATTTTTGGTTCAAACGTACCTAATAAGTTCTCATCGCTTTTTGACAGTGTCCATGTCTCTGATCCATATATAAGGACCGGTTTTATCAGGGTTTTGTATATTTTGCATTTGGTTTTTCTCGTGATGTTGTTAGATCTTAGATGTTTAATTAGTCCATTATATGTTTTATTAGCAATATGTATTCTTCTCTTAACTTCTTCGCTGACATTGGTATCTGCGGTAAGTAGTGAACCTAGATATCTAAAATTTTACGCTCTCGATGTTATAGTCTCCTATTGTCAGATTCTGTAGGTTTCTTTGGCCTGTCGATTTGATGGCCTCCATGTATTTGGTTTTTATTTCATTAATATTTAGGCCACTGTTTTGTGCCGCTCTTTCTATCGGATTAAATGTTTCTATCATTTCTCTTTTGCTTCTAGCTATGATATCAACATCATCTGCAAATGCCAATATTTGTACACTTTTTGTTATTATTGTTCCTCTGGTGTTGACTTTTGACTGTCTAATTATTTTCTCTAATGTGATGCTGAATAGAATACAGGATAGGGCATATCCCTGTCGTAGGCCCGTTCTAACATGGATTGTATCTGTTAGTGCGTTTTGAATTCGAATTTCGCTTTAACTTTAAGTGTTTCTTTTACTATATCAATGAGTTGAGTTGGAATCATAAACTCTTTCAGGGCGTGGATCAGAAATTCTCGATGGATACTATCATAGGCACTCTCAAAATCAATGAAGAGGGGTCTACCCCAAAATCCTGACAGCCAAAATCCCGACAGCCAAAATCCCGACGGCCAAAATACCGACAGGCCAAAATCTCGACACGCCAGAATCCCGACAGGTTCGATAAGTTCCTTTTTAACATATAATTACATTTATTTCTGGTTTTTTGTTTATGACCATCTGTTTTTTATTTTTTGTTACTAAAAAAAGTATTTATTATTGAATATAAACTAATTTTCTAAATAAAATTTCTAACATATGAATTAAATAATTTTTTTTGACAATAATATATTATAATCAAATCCTGAATTCAAGTTTACTTTCAAATAATACATATTATCATTCATTTACAACCTTCCATTTCAGAAAGTATAGGTTTTATATATTATAAAATGAAGTGTTTAATGATTCTTTCTTTTAAAATACATAATAATTAGTACCCGTACTTATTAGTAAGTAATTAATTTTTAAATTTCAATACTCTATAATATGATTTGGTATTGCATTTAAAAAGGAAACAATAAATATTCAAAATATAGTGGTCGGGATTTTTGCTTAAGCGAGGATTGTTGCATGTCGCGATTTTGGCATGTCGGGATTCTGGCGTGTCGGTGTTTTGGCCGTCGAGATTTTGGCTGTCGGGATTTTGGCTGTTGGGGTTTTGGGCGCCACCGATTTTTTTACATAATATCACTGTAGTTACACCTGAAAAATAACTTAAAACCAAAAAATTTACAAAAATATATCGCAAATTTCTTCAAATGGAGTTTGAGACGAAATGACATAAATGTGAGAGCTGGCACAATTATTATTGTTTCAAGTTTATTTTTCGGGTTTAACTACAATGATTAACTACAATGAAAAAATTATGTTGTGTCGCAGATTTAAAATGCGTTTATCCCGAAAACAGTTGAGTTTAGCGAGACGAATGGAGTATACCTCTTTTAAGTAAAAATTTTAAGAGAATAAAAATTTTAATTCAAAAAATATGTAGAGTGGGGGATAAAAAAATTGAACGTATTAAATAAGCGCTGAAAGACGTATGTGGCGCCCTCTGGGAAACACATCATTTTTGGTAACGAATTTAGATTTTTCATCCCAAAAAACCCCCGCTTACCAAATTTCGTGTTGTTATCCAATACCTGTCCGGAAATATTCAAAAATAAATAAAATTAAAGTTTAATTTTGACACCCTGTATTTAGATTATTATCAACTTTTGTACTGAGGTAAGTTAGCTTAAATCAACCTAATTTCAACTTATAAATCGAAGGTTAAGATATGGCCCATTCTTTACCAAACACAATGTATATGCCAAAATAAAAACAATTTCAAAATAAAAATCAACCTGTTTCGAGATTTTTCCTTGACAGCACCGGATTTCGAAATGAAATAATGAATTTATTCCTTTCATTTGCATCATACTACATAATATATTCTCTTATTGAAATATCCTGTTTACTTTACGTATAGACACTTTAGTAGCTTTGCTCACAGGTTATTTAATATTGATTCGATTATCTTTACGAAACAGTGTTTGCATAATTTAAACACTTTGTAAAGTATCTCTTTGGATTCTGGTGTCAATCTGATCTGTTTACTCGTTTTGCACTTAACCGTCTTCATTCTCTAAAATAGTTTCTAGCACACGTATTCTCACCTTCCTTTATGAGACTCTAAAACATAATGAGACTGACTTACAAACTCGTTTCAAATTCGGTGGTTAGAAATTCTAGAGTCTTACGTTCTAAGATCTAAGGTCTTATTAGTTCTCTGTATGTTCCTAATGACTATACAGGCTGTCCAGAAACTCTCCCGACAAACGAAGACCGGAGATCCTTCAGATAATTTTAAGACAATTTAACCCAATTTACCTAATCCGAAAGTGCTTCCTGAGGGAGCTAGAGCTGTTTGAAGATGGCGTATTGGAATTAGTTTTTCTTAAATATCTCCAGAACACTGTTATTTAGAAAAACGAAAACCAGTACGCTTATTTAACTTCCTGAGATAAATCGATTCCATTAATTACGCATTTCTGGTACAGGTCATAGGCGCCCGTTTTGGGTAGGGCAACTGGTATTTTATCGCATAATTTTTTTGTCTTTAACTTCTAAGCTTTTTTGACACTGGATTATTCAATTGTAAGGTATTCTTAAACTAAAAGGTACTCTTGCTTCAAGGCGGTACAATGCACCGTTTTCTAGAAAAATCGATTTGAAAATTTTTCGGTTATTGAATTTGAAAAAAATTAGAAAATTTTTTTCAAAAAAAGACGGTATATTTTACCGACCTAAAGGAAGAGGAGCTTTTAGTACTAGAATACCTCATAATTTAATCATCAAATGTCAAAAATGGTTAAAAATTTAAGACAAAAAAGTTATGCGATAAAATAACCGTTAACCTACCTAAAATGGACGCATATGACCGGTACGGAAGTCGATTTATATCTGGAAGATAAATAAACGTACCAGTTTTCGTTTTTTTAAATAGTTTTTTACTGAAATTTTTTTTTTCAAATTCAACAAACGAAAAATTTTCCAAATAGATTTTTCTAGAAAACGGTCTATCCTACCGACTTAAAGCAAAAGTACCTATTAGTACTAGAATACCTTACAATTTAATAATCCAGTATAAAAAATTCTTAGAAGGTAAAAATAAAATAGTTATACGATAAAATAACCGTTGTCCTACCCAGAACGGGCGCCTATGACTGGTACTAGAAATTCATAATTGATCTAGTTCATTTATCTCTGGAAGATAAATAAGTGTACCAGTTTTCGTTTTTCTAAATAGGAGTGTTCTGGAGGTATTTAAGAACAACTAATATTCCAAGACGCCATCTTCAAAGAGTAAAAGGCATTAGGACGCATTTTCGGACTAGGTGAATTGGGTTAAATTGTCTTAAAATTATCTGAGGAATCTCCTGTCTTCGTTTATCGGGAGGGTTTCTGGACTCCCTGTATAATTACAGTTTTAAAGATAAAACAAGTTGTAAAAGCAAATTTCATTAATTGTTTAAAAAAATAGTACAATATTTTGAGGTTTCAAATAAAAAATATTCACAATTGTTTAATATAGCAAAGTCACTGCATAGCTGTTTCTATTAATGCGATAAAAATTAAAAAAAACTGTATGTGGTTATTAGAATACTATAATACAGGGTGTCCCGGAAAATAGTGCGTTCCTTAAAGGTGTCGGTAAAATGCACCATTTAAAAGAAAACTTTCTTATACATTTTTTTTCTAAAGTCATCTGTTGCCACAAAAAATTAAAATAATGCCTTTTACTAAAATTTACATTTGGAAACACGACAGTTTTATTTATTTTGATACAGCGAAAATAAAAATATACAATAATTGTAAACACCAACAGTCATATCATAATCACCTGTAACCCCAGAATAGGTACATCGTATTGTGATATTGTCATGATTTCGATCGCGAGTATCATGATATTATTTTAATTATGTTTAGTGCAAGATTTTCAGCAAGGCTATTTACCTCGAAGAAAAACAAAATTTTCAGAGAACCCGAATTTCTGTTTAGTGTTTTGTGCAGATAAAATTTATTTTACGAATGGCGTGTTTAACTTTCATGATTGCCAAAAGTATGAATTTGTGGGCTGGGATTATTTATAATTATCCGATTGAACCATTCGAACTTCCCAGAAGATTGAATGGAGAAATGTACTTAAATGTTTTGCAACATGTTCTATCAATACTTCTTGAAGACGTAGCTTTATTGTAATAAAAAATTTCCATGTAGGTTAAACACTATACAAACCTTATTTATTAGATATTTGATAAACACAAGTATTATGCTGTTTTTATATCACTGTAATCAGTATTTTATCAATACATATTATGATAGTTGAGTTACAGTAAAATTATTTTAACACAGAAGAAGGAACGCAGCGTTCACAGCAGCTCAAAATAGATCAGTTAAAGTTGGTCCAGTACATTTTCTAAGGTGGCGAGTAATAGTTTTTCATATTTTTCTAGATCAACGTTGTAATGATATGCCGTAAACACCAGTGGCGGCCGGTCAAGGTCGGTAGGGTCGGCAGTGCCGACCCACACATTTATAGATATAAATTTTTTTAATATTTGTATCTGTGAAGTAAAAAAATTGTCAGATAATACAGACTAAATTTTATTCATGGTTTTTAAAAGGATTTGATCAATCCGAGCGTTAAGTAATCCCTGCGCATAACAGACTTCTCAAAAAATGAATGATCCGAACCATTCATCTGACTTTTCGGCTAGCCGTACCCAACTCATCCGTAGCTTGACGATTTACACGTAAAACTCAACGAAATAACAAATCGATGAGCAAGCGAAAGCGAACATACATACATTCTCTCCGTGGGCATTAAGCGGCCAGGTACGGCACATTAAATCTGCCGGTCGGTGTTTCATTTGGAGCATCGCATCGGCAGAAATTGTCAAAAATAATCACGCCGTTTTACGTTGTTTGATATTGTAATTTTTTTAAGTTGTCAGGAATTATAATTTAGTCGACATGATGGATCGAAGCAGTTGTTAAAAATCAAAGTATTTATAGAGAATTAATAAAATTGTTTTAGAAATATTTACTTCCTGATTCGAAGTGTATTCGTAATACAGAATGAACTAATACATATAATCAAAGAGTTTCATTTTGAATACCGTTATTGAATCTGAGATTTAGAAAACCATTTGTTTTTCGCTGGAAGTAGATGAAACTTCTGATTATCATGCCATTCACAATTATCAATTATTGTTGTTCGATACGCGTTACGTGGTAATATTTATCAGAGGTTTTTAGGTTTTAGAGACGTGAGTAAAAGCAATAAGGCAGAATATATTTTTGGTGTTTTAAAGAACTGATTAAAATTTTTTGATATCTAAAATAAATTATTAGGGCAACTGGGGCAATCTTATGACGGCGTTGCTGTGATGTGTGGTGAATCGAATGGTCTACAGGCAAAAGGTAAAACTATTGCATCACAAACTTTATTTACTCACTATACTATGATGCGCATATAGTGAATTGAGTTTTGCATGATACGTGTAAAACATAAAGAATATCGTCTTTTCTTGCCAGTTTAGCTCACGGATTACTGCTTTAGAACAAATTTGTTTCCAAAAACGAGCGAACAGTTTGTCAGACGCGATGAAATTTTAAATCTTGGTTAGTTTTATCTAAGCAGATTATCTCTAATAGTTTTACTATCTGCAGCAGATTTTCGTGAACAGCTTTTGAAAGTTTTTGATTTTATTATCGAAGGCGACGACTTTGAAAGCGGCGACACCTTGATCCGTGAAACAATCGGTTTGAGAACTTTATTAAATGATTACTCTTTTAATTTTCTTTTAAATATTTTTAAGACAGAGTTGGCCCAAGATATTCATTGTTGTTCAAAATCAGTTAACTGACATTATTAATTCCAAAAATAGGATACGAAAGCTGGTGCAAAATCTTTTTTTTGAAAAAAGATTTTCGTAATGATAGTAGTTTCCAATATATACGCAGTGACGTTTTGGATTCGCTTGATATTTCCGAACCATCCCAAAAAAGACACCGACATGATACATATCTCGAAAAACGAGTAGGTATATCTTGTGGATACCTACTATTATATGCAAATAGATACTCGTTTTTCGAATTTTGAAGATTTGCAAATTTTTGACCTCTTTTACGATTCAAAATTTAAAAGTTCCCTTTGCCAAAGAATTTCTAAGGTATTTATTATTACAAATTAGGTACTTAAAAATTATGCCAATCCAAGTATTTTCAGAAAGTGGGATAAGTTACAAAATATGTATGTATAATTCTATGCAGTAAGCACTGCAATTCATTACAACAAACGCTTTATCAATTTTCTTATTACCACCAATTTCTGCCTCAAATAAACGGGATTTATCTTGTCTCGAAAGAATCAACACGTATTGTCGAAACACCATGAGACGAGGGAGAATGTCAAGTACATCAAATAAAAAAAAACAAAAAACAACAAAATTCCCTATGATGATTTAAGCCTTTTAGTTTGATGGTATACCTACACCGAGAGAAAAAAATTCTTGACATAAAGAAACTTTATTAATATTTAAGAAAGATCGACTTGGCATATTGCCTAAGAAATATATCTTTGTATGTAAGATATAATTTTCTAAAATATTTCAAATAAATTCTACTAGAGCCAAAGAAATATATCTTAAACATGATTGAACTATCACTTTCTGGCAAACTTCAAACCCATTTATCAGAAAGAAATTACACTTGATGTTAATTAATTTTATTAGTCATAAAAATATATTTTCTACACATTAGAAAACTGTTCTTTCTGAGCAATAATATTTCTTAGTAAGGAATATTATTATTTTACTATTAATAATTTATTTATTTAATGTTAAGAAATATATTTCGCAGAGATAAACGTATATTTAGAGTTAAGTTAATATTTCTTGAAAATAAAGTGATATTACATACGGCGAAATAAATCATTGTGTTAAGGTAAAATCATTATTTATTAATAAAACAAGATATAAAACGTTATTATTACATACAAATATTTTCTCCACTCTTGGCTTCCACCACTGGCTTCTACACAACAATAAAAGGATGGAGAGGCAAATCCAACTTCCTCAAATGTTCCTTCTTTTGTTAATAGCACTTTGTATATCAGCAATTCACTAAAACAAAATCGTTATGTAGAAAGAGTAAACTTACTTTAATAAAAATTTTTTTATAAAGATATAGATATTTATTTTGACAAATTTAGGAAATACAAAAAAAAAAACAAATACACGGCCCCACGTAAGAACTATTAATACTAATAATAATCAATCATCTTTAGTTCAAACATATGGCATTATTTAACCTACATATATTTGTTTATTTTTTTCTTTTTGTTAATGAAATATTAATTATTTATCTGTATAATATTAAGTCACACAATAAACATTGTTAGCTAAAACAAGAGGGAAAATACAACCAATGTAAAGCATTGAAGCAGACACAATAATATGTAATTTTCTTAATTTTTATAATCTAAAAGAGACAGCATACCTAATCATTAAGAAATTTTATTACGGGAAAGTATTATTAGTTTACATCTAAGTCATCTAATACATATTAACTAATTCACGGTTTTCGGCAATAACATTTCTTAACCATAAACATATATTTCTTTTAGACTAACTGATTTCTTTATCTCAAATAAATTAACAGAAAAAATCCTCAGCGTTGCACCCGCCATGTTTGATATAGCGTTATATTGTATATTTTTATAGAAGACGATACATTCAAGAAACCTATTATAGTTGATACATAAGTATACACATTTTTAAAAAGGTACTTACATGTATGAAGTTCTGGAAGGTCCCGCAGTTGGTTAATAACTCCTTTCTTAATATTGTTCTGAAGCTATATATTATATCATTCTGTCCCAGCTTTAAGTTGTGGCATATTTCCCAGTTAGAATAATAAGCTCCTTTATTTCAGAGTCGTCCATCATTATACCTAAAAAGCATATAAAGATACTATTATATTTCTTTTTTAACCATTCGGATACGCAACAATATTATTATTACATCTTAAATTACTCAATTTACTTTTATTTAATACCTATATATGTACGTACCTTCAAAATATCCGTTAATTTTTAAAGTACACCAATAAATCCAACATCCATCTATATGAACATGAACATATCACGCCATCTTGACAAACACTGACGACTAAATCATAAATAGTTAATCTGCGCAATTCTTTTGTGGAAGAAAATCTCTTTGCAAGTAACATTTTGGCATTAATGACAAAGTTTTTATTTTATAACCATAGTTACTACAGAGGGTATTTCTGAAGAATTATTTCTTGTGGTTTAAAATATTTATTTAATTGCAAGAAAATTTCTTGTTCACAAATATAAATATGCATTAACTTAACATTATATTTCTTATACTGCAAAATATTTGTAGTTTTCAATTTAAAAAATAAAAACTTTAGGATAAGAAAATTAAATGTAGCCATTAATGCATTTCTTAGTATTGAAGAAATTATCTGTAAGAAATTATTGAGTTGTGTTTAAAAAACTCGTTTCTTTATATGTGAACCGGTATGTTTAAGTTAATAGGATATGTTAACTTTTAAGAAATATTGCTCAAAGAAATCGGTGTGTTAGGAGAAAAGAAATTGTTCTCTCGGTGTATATGAGGAGACAAAAAAAACCTTGCCGACCCTGTCTCAAGGCCACGAGCCGCCACTGGTAAACACCACATCGACAGATAAAACTGCTAGCGATTCAACGTTCGCGCAACACGCTACCCTACTCATTTCTACTTCTCCGAAGAAGTCGAGAGCGAGAGCGTACTTAAGGCGGCTACCGAGCCGAGAAGAATCAGTCTTGCAGCGACCAGCTCTGGGCTCCCCAGCCAATCAGCCTATTCAGCAGGCAGGCCGACCTGAGTAGCGAGACTCCGTAGTGAAGAGATTCGCACGCTCGTAGTTAAACGGTAGCCGTGAAGTGAGCAGCTTCCGATCAGAATCGTATGGATGCCCGTATGATTATTAATATTTTGATTGCGTTACTGTTTGTGCCTTACACTGTGGTGAGGTGTAAGGATATTTCATTTTGATAATCTTTTTCTTTTGTAGACGCCTATCTAGGGTGCCTTCTCCGCAACAAGGTAAGATAAAATTACATTTTATTTTGTTTACTGATTTTGAACTATGTACATATAAAAATATCCGAAATATATTGACTTTGTTTTTAACCTGTGTTTTAGTGAGTCTGTTGTCCTGAAGAGCTATCCGTCACAACGTCATGGTTGAGTACGTTTTTTATAAATGGAGTTTCATGTTACCGGCATTAAAGCAGATGTTATTGCTGGAAATAATTCTAGAATTTCTAGTAGCCCAGAACTAAAAAATCTTTTCGTTTATATCTATCTTAATATAATAAAGAGACATATACCAAATTCTAAACTTTTGATACTGACAATTTTAAGTTTATTTCTTGTTTTTATAAAAATTTGGGGTGCAATATAGGATATTAGTATTCATTTATCCCTCCTCGTTATTCCCTAAGGCGACAGTATATTACATTATGCTGCCATTACGCTGTATATAGTCACATTATATTATTGCAGACAACATGAATAAGTACACAAAAAGTTTTACATAAAACAGCTACACAACTCCGTTAAATCCCTCCAAAAAAAACTCCCCAAAAAAGTTTAAACTTTTTGACGATATGCGTCTTTATTGAACCCTTCAAAATAAGTTGCATGAAAGTTATTGTTCTGATACCATTTAAGTGAGAAATCTGTATCGTAATAGTGTAAATATGAAACGAAATTTGGAAGTAAGAAAATATTTTTTTATGCCAGTGAGCCAGTGAAGTTCTTGATATTTTTTATCGGTTTATTATAGGTCTGTTCCAACCAACAGTCAAACTAGTCAGAAATCGTCAGCAAACAGTTGGTCAGTGCAAGAACATACTACAGTCATCAGTGCTATCTCCTCTACTCGCGCTGGTCAACTATTCTCTGATAGTTTCTAACTGGTTTGACCGCTAGTTGGAAAAAACCTATTATACTTTTGTGCTGAACGTTAAAACAAAAAATGGGTAATATTTTTCAATTTTTTCACAATATAGTAGAATATAATACACATACACTTATCCAAGAAATTAACGCACCATTACCTTACAAATGAGTAATATTTGATTTCTCGAATTACCTAAACCTGTTGTCCGATTTAAGTGATTTCTTTAATATGTTATAGCCTTATTCTTTAAAAATATGGTAGAAATAATATTGTTGCTAGATAGGTAAATTGTCATTGTATACCACGTGTTTTGACACCAATAAAACTGTGTTTTTTTCTCGAAGATCGCATCACACTGTGGAATATTCTAGCATTTGTAAAATACTGATATTAAAACCCAACTATAGCCCCACATTTTCTTAATATTATGTTTTTTAATTCATTCGCTTATGTTAGACAATAAAAAGTTAGGTAGTTTAACAACTAGCCATGTTTTTCATAAATACAAGTTGATTTTAAATAAGTATGGAATACTTTAAGGGGTAATTTTGTATGAAAAAATAATGACAGCTTGCTTTATAAACGTATGTCCGCAAATGTTTCGTTTCCAAGATAGGACGCTTTGAAATTTTTCTTACAAACGGACGATTTATTTATTGCTCTAAAACCGGCTGAGGTACGCAAATGCAATGTGGTGGGTTTTAAGAGGTAATTATTGAGCCATTTTTGTAATACAATTAAGAATTTTATATTCGCCATTGGCGCTCCGCCAATGGGGAATATTAAATCCTTAATTGTAGGTCAAAAAATTGACATATCTACGTCTTAAAACTCACCAAATTCTATTTGCACATCTGAACCGGTTTTAGGGCAAAGCATTAAATAAGTTGTCAGGTTATAAGAAAAATTTCAACACCAACACCCCCTATTTTGGAAATAAAGCATTTACAGACATACGCTTATAAAGCAAACTGTCATTATTTTTTCATACATAATTACACCTTAAAGTTTTCCATACTTACTTAAAATCACCCTGTATCGATGAAAAACATGTCTAGTTGTTAAAGTAACTATTTTTTTTTATTATTCAACATAAGCGAATGAATTGAAAAACAGGATATTAAGAAAACATGGGACTATAGTTGTGCTTTAATTTCTGTATTTTATAAATGCTAAAATATTCCACAGTGTGATGCGAACTTTGAGAAAAACACAGTTTTATTGGTAGTTGGTACACCTGGTATACAATGACAATTTACCTACATATCTAACAACAATATTATTACAGTGATATAGGGCTTTTCATCGCTTGTCATTTGTTTAGAGCTTCTGTCATATGTCGTATAATCTGTGTATAATCTTAATATACACGGATTATACGACATATGACAGAAGCTCGAAACAAATGACTGTGAATGAAAAGCCCTATTGTTAAACAATAGGGCTATAACATGTTAAAAAAATCACTTAAATCGGACAACAGGTTTAGGAAATTCGAAACAAAAAATTTACCCATTTTTAATGTGGTGGTTAAGTGTAGAATTATGCTTTAAAACAAATTAAAGATAATGAAATCAAACAAAAGGATCTATTGCAAAATTGAAATACATTGCAAATTGCATAATACAAACTTAGGAACCAAAAAGTTTAAGCTGCTGAATTAGATACCCAAATTAAGGTGAAACAGTAGCGATCAACAGGTAGCGAAAACGCGTTCCAAGATTGCGGCTGTAATTTTGAATATTTTTTCAAAATATTTGGCACACGTATTCGTAATATAATAAAGAATGGCGGTACAGAGCCCAATTTGAAAAATATAAGAGTATGTGGAAATTACTCTGTAATTAAATACAATATTAAAAAACTAGCCTATACCGCCATTAAGAAGAACAAAAAAATACACTTTCTTCAAATAAACTTTTTTATCCGATGCCTAGATTTTGTGTCATTTTGGAACTACTAAAATTTTTTATTTCATTAGTAGTTCCAAAATGACACAAAATCTAAGCATCGGATAAAAAAGTTTATTTGAAGAAAGTGTATTTTTTTGTTCTTCTTAATGGCGGTACAGGCTCGTTTTTTTAATATTGTATTTAATTACAGAGTAATTTCCACATACTCTTATATTTTTCAAATTGGGGTCTGTACCGCCATTCTTTATTATACAGTGTGTCAATTTTCAAAGTTACAATGGCTATATCTCACGAACAAAAGCTGAAAACGAAAAATGCTTGAAACCGTTTCTTGGATAGTAAGGGGGAACTAAAATGACATAAAAGAGAACTCACCCCCATCAACCCCCTAGGACCCACCCACCACAACCAAAAAAGTTTAAATTGCAAACCCCTGCTTGTGATACATCATTGAAAAGGCTATAAAAAATGCTATCCAATGGTATAAATAATAATTATACAGGGTGAAGCAATAATTGTGAAACTTTGGCTTAAATGAAAAATTTAATGAGGTTTTGTTGAACTACAAATTTGATAAAAATGTCAATTAAGTAAATGTTCAAAGTGGGTTCAGTTGTTTTGTAAACAATAATACAGTCTATTTTCAAATTCTGCACGAAATTTGACAAATGTTTTTCTAGTAATAGGGCGACATGCTTGAGTAATTATTTCTCGCAATTTCCCAAGTGACGCAAGTTAAGTTTTATAAACAACTGATTTAAGTCAAAAATGGCAAACTAAGTTTTAATTAACAAAAAAAAGTACGAGCGGACACCTACCATTTAAAATAATAGTCCGGGAGATAGCATTACAAATACAAAAGTCATAGTAAGCCAGCTGTTATTAACACCCTGTATAATTATTATTTATACCAATGGATAGTACTTTTTATAGTAGGATAGTATATTAGTTTTTTCTATGGGGTTACCCTTAATCAGTTGTTTATAAAACTCAACTTGCTTCACTTGGGGAATTGCAAGAAAGATTTACTCAAGCATGTCGCCCAATTACTAGAACATTTGCTAAATTTCGTGCAGAATTTAAAAATAGGCTGTATTATTGTTTACAAAACAACGGAATTCACATTAAGTATTTACTTAATTGACATTTTTAATAAATTTGTAATTCAACAAAACCTTATTAAATTTTTCATTTAAGCCAAAGTTTCACATTTATTGCTTCACCCTGTATAATTATTATTTATACTATTGAATAGCATTTTTTATAGCCTTTTCAATGATGTATCACAAGTAGGGGTTTGCAATTTAAACTTTTTTGGTTGCGATGGGTGGGGCCTAGGGGGTTGATGGGGGTGAGTTCTCTTTCATGTCATTTTAGTTCCCCCTTACTATCCTAGAAACGGTTTCAAGCATTTTTCGATATCAGCTTTTGTTCGTGAGATATAGCCATTGTAAGTTTTAAAATTGACACACTGTATTACGAATAGGTGTGCCAAATATTTTGAAAAAATATTCAAAATTACAGCCGCAATCTTGGAACGCGTTTTCGTTACCTGTTGATCGCTACTGTTTCACCTTAAGATAAAAATGCTTAGGTAAAAGTAAAAAAAAATTAAAGGAAATAGCTAAAGAAAGTTAGAAAAACTTTGTCTCAAACTTAAACAAAAACACTCCTTCCTCAACATTATGGAATCAAGCTAGAAAGATCAATAGAAAACCAATTACTAATCCAACATGTCTTAATGATACATTAGTCGATGAAATTTTTGATCAAGTTGCTCCTCCATCAGTCCAATTACTAAAAAGCTACAGCTATGCTTCAAATGAACAAAACCATTTTTTGCTAGAACCGTTCAACATTACAGAATTAGAATATGCTCTCAAAAATCGGAATAACACAAATCCAGGTTTGGATAATATTAAATATCCCATGATACAATACCTTCCAAAAATAGCTAAACTCTTGCTGCTGGAAATATTCAATGAGATGGTCAAAAATGGGAGTTTAGTTCCTCAATTTCAAGATGTCATTATAATACCAATACTGAAACCAGGTAAAAATCGCAACGTGGCACAATCATATAGACCTATATCTCTTATGTCATGCCTTCTTAAAACAGTCGAACGAATGATAAAACAGAGATTGGAATGGTGGTTAGAAAAAAAGAAATTACTTCCCAACCTTCAATTTGGGTACAGAAAAGGAAGAAGTACTTTAGACGCCCTTTCAACATTAGTGGTAGATATACAAGATACATTTACAGACAACAATTATTTACCTGCAATATGTATGGACATAGAGGGTGCATATGATAGAGTCTGTCTAGATATTTTAGTTGAAAAATTAGTCAAACATTTCCAAATACCAGCTCAACTAGCAGGAACAATATATAATTTTTACTCATGTAGAAAGATATATCTCAGAGCACATAACAGTAGTCTCATAGGTCCACGATACAATAACTTGGGGCTGCCCCAAGGATCAGTATTGAGCCCTTTGTTGTTTAATTTGTACACTGCTGATCTACATAATAGCCAAATTGAAAACTGCACTTTGAAGATTATACAATATGCTGACGATTTCCTTGTATACTCTTTTTCAAAAAATTTTTATAATTGTATACAAACATTAGGTAAAATGCACAACTTGTCAAACAATTGGTTCCAACAAAATGGATTTGAAATTTCCACAAACAAATCTAGTGTTTGCATTTTCACACGACACAACTTACCAAATATTGATAAATTACAATTAAGCAATCATGAGTATAGTTTTCAAACTTCTATCAAATATTTGGGGATGATACTTGACCGAAAACTAACATGGAAATCACATATTGAGTTTATGCTAAACAAATGTAATCAAGGAATAAATTTTTTAAAAGCAATTTCAAAAACGTGGTGGGGAGCAGATGTTGAAACATCATTACTTTTCTACAAAGCTTATATACGATCAATCATAGATTATGGTTGTGTACTCTATGGCTCTGCATCTGATCGGGTCCTAAGCAGAATCGACGTAACACAAAATACAGTTCTGAGGATTTGTTTAGGTGCTATGAAATCAACTCCAATTAATGCGTTACATGTCGAAGCTTTAGAGATGCCACTGAAATATAGAAGAGAATATCTAAGTAAAAAATTTATTATGAAATTACAACATAAAGATCCTTCCCTTCATATAAAAATAAGCAAATTGAATGAAGCTGATTTGACGAATAAATATTGGACACACAAGAATTCACCTCCACTTTGTGAAGCTTTTCGCAGAATGTCAAACTTTGATGTTACTTCAAATCCAGACGAAATCTTAGACTTTGAAGATTTTCCTTCTTTATTACATTTGCTAAAAGTAATTAAGCCAAGTTATCATGAAAATGCAGCTATCAGTCATAACATCTTAAGAAGTATCTTGGACGTTTTTTCGGAGTCTATAATTATCTACACAGATGCGTCGAAGTCAACGTTTGGCACTGGATGTGCCTTTTATGTCCCATCAAACAATACAGAAAAAATGTATAAAATAAATAATGCTTTCTCAATATTCAGCGCTGAAGCAATTGCAATTTATCAAGCTTTATTATATTTTATGAATACAGAAAATAAGTCTACGGTAATTGTTTCTGACTCACTTTCCGTACTGACAGCTATTCAGACAATAATATTTCCAAGTCATAATTTAAACAACTATATCTTCCAAATTAAAAAAATACTTTATGAAATCTATAAAAAACGAAGAGAAGTGCATTTCCTATGGGTTAAAGCACACATAGGTATCATCTGTAATGAACATGTTGATTTATTAGCAAAAAAAGCCATCACACATGGATCGTTAACCGGACATAAACCTTCTAATCCAGATATATGTGCAATTGTTAAAAATGAAGTTAACGAACAATGGAGACGAACATGGAACGAATCTAGCAAACATAGTTCCTCACAATATGCGATGATTCAACCTAAAGTGCCTACTGAGTACTGGTTTAAAAATTATTCGGTTCCCCGTAGATATATAACTTCCATTATTAGAATAAAATTTGGGCACGCCTGTTATCCTTTTCATTTGGCGAAAATTAACATTTTATCTTCAAATCTATGTCTAGACTGTCAAAAAGAGGGAGACTTAAATCATATATTTTTTGAGTGCTCAAAGTATACTCAACAAACTAATAAACTAATTGAAAATTTATTAAAATATAATATATTTCCACCTCATAATTTATGTTACCTACTTTCTCTAAATAAGAAAAAAATATATGACTGTTTAATGGAATTTATTTGTAAAAGTAAAATCAACCTTTAAGCATTATCCACACATGATTATTTACCTTTGTTTTATCCCATATGTATTTACCTCCTATCCGCGACCTAGTCTAGTTATGTCTAAACGAAATGTCTTGAAGGGTCCCTAGACGAGAAGAAGCAAGTGACCCTGTCTTATTCCTACCTTAACTCCTGAATACAATAATTACAATATTAACAACCACCTTTACGGTAACGTTTCTTTATCTTTCTTATTTTTGTGTTGTTTTATATTTTTGAAATGTTTTTAGTTTTTAAAATATACTTATTGTGACTGGCTGAGTGGCGACAGCCCATGCCAAAAAAGAAAAAAAAAAAAAAACAACTCAAAATATTCCCGATGCCATGTCAAATATTTAAAATTGTCACTGAATGTCACTGTCTGACTGACAGTATGCTGACAATATTCTATTCGACTGAGTGCGTTGTATGATAAAGATAGATTTGGAAATATTACCAGGGACATTGTGTTTATTTTTTTCGAATCCTGAAAAAAACAATACATATTTTTGAAAAATTTAAACGCAGAATGAAAGACTATATTATTACCGAGGGCCGAAAGTCCCTTAGAATAAATAAAAAGTTTCTTTTGAATGAGATATTTGAAATTCAAAATCACACTACATTTTCTCTTAGTTTTTCACCCCTGTAACTTAATAAAATAAACATTATAGAAGTTCTCAGGGACTTTCGGCCCTCGCCAATAAGGTAATCTTTCATCCTGCGTTTAAATTTTTCAAAAATACTTATAAGTTTTCTCAGGATTCGAAAAAAATTAATCCCCATTTGAATAGCATTGCAGCCGAAAATACATACCCATGCTCTTAATATCTCCGCCATTTTCAACTTTTAGACAAAAACGGTAGGAACTAAAATTGTTGGAAACGCAATTTCCTACATTTTCTTTTCCACAATTTTTTTATGCGATCAATATTCTCCGAGTTAATGGGGAAAATAGTGAAAGCGGAGGGGAAGCATAATTATTGAATTGTCTCATTTAATATTAAATTTACCACATAATTGTACATAAACAAAAATAAAGAGAATTACATTTTATACAATTTTTGAAACTTCCAATGAAACACCAACCAAACTAAGTACATAAAAGACATAAATAATAACTTATATGCATTAAGTTCACTTAATTTTATTAACTAGCGGATTTTATTGGTTGAATTTTTCTGTCGATAATTAAGTTTTATGTCAGCTAACATATTTTAATATTTCAACATTTTTTTTAATTTTGGACCTTGTGGGAGGAATTTTCCCATTCCCCCCTCTTAGATCCGCCACTGGTTCTCTCGAAAAATTGTAGTAAATCGTTATTGCAACAATTTCAGTCCTTACACTTTTTGTCGAAAAGTTGAAAATGGCGGAGATATTGAACAAAAACAATTGCTATAAAATCAATCGGGTCTTACGCTCGCGCCTTTACCGCATATGTACTACCTTAAATATTGATTTTATCAAGAAAATAAAAAATATCAAAATTGTACAAAATTTAATTCTCTTCATTTTTGTATGGGTTAAAATTTGTTGTGAAACTAATAATAAACGAGATAATTCAATAAATTAATAATTATGCTCTGTCACTTTTTTCCCCCATAACTCGGAAAATATGGACCGCACGAAAAAATTATAATAAACGAAATTATATAAAATAGCATTTTCAACAATTTCAGTCTATATTTCAGTATATTTTTTGTCGAAAAGTTAAAAATGGTGGAGATATTGAGCAAAAACGGTTCTCGTTTAAAATCAAGATGGCGGCTAACGCAACGGTCAAATTCAGTTGAGATTTTAAATAATTTATACTACCATTGACCCCCTAAAGATTAGGAAAATAAAATTTAGGGTCAAAAAATGCAAGATCAAAATGCTATCCCAACTGGGCTATCTCCAAAAATAGTTTTCAAACAAAAATGACAATCTACAAGTCGGTGGTAAAACCAATTTTGACGTACGCAATTTTGGCAGATCTGAATGTTGGAAAGCAGCGATTAAAGAGAAGAAAAAATTGGGATCAGTAGGAATGAACTATTTAAGAAAAGCTTGTCGGATATCCAGATTTGATCACATCATAAATGAAGAAATAAGGAGAAGAACAAAAAGCATGAACAATACCGTAGATACAATAGAATCCAAACAGCTTTTAGGATACGGAAATGTAATGCGAATGAATGATGAACGATAGACAAAACAGGCCTTAAACAATATTCCTTGAAGAAGGAGAGGAAGACCAACATTAGAATATAGAGAAGGAATCAGAGGAATAATGAGACATAGAGCCATAAATGAGAAGGAATGGACTAACCTAAAAAGGTAGAGGTTGAAATGCAGAATGCTGCAGATGCTGTAGGACCCCCGTAGGTACTATATTTATTAAAAACAACAGTAAATCAAAGGCATATTTTAGACCCAATATAATGATAATTTTCAGTCGACTGATTGTTATCCATGTATTTTTTTATGTAATTATGTTTATTTACAATCTACATCATTAAAAGAGTATTAAGTAAATTTTTTTCCATGTTTTTGGTCATGAAGAAGAGACTTCCAATGATGTCTCATCTTATTCTATTTATGTTTAAAGTTTTAAAATAGGTCCTGAGACCAGGTTCTATCTAGTCTCCTTGTGACAGGGCCATTATGAAATAATTCCCTTACTAATTCGTTGTCATGGTGAATGGTACGCTCGTTTTGTGATTCCGAGACTCGATGGATTTCTTCTCTAATGAAAGGTATATTTAAGTCTTCGTGAAGTGTTTGATTAGTTACATACCACGGTGCATCCACTATTGATCTTAGAACTTTCGACTGAAATCTTTGAATGATATTCAGTGATGTTGACTTTGCACAGCCCCAGAGGTGTAGTCCGTAGTACCAAATAGGTTTGATTATTGCTTTATACAGAAGAATTTTGTTTTGGATGTTGAGTTTTGATCTGCGTCCAAAGAGCCAATACATTTGCCGAAATTTCAAGTCTAGTTGTCTTCTTTTAGTCTGTATATGTTTTTTCCAAGTAAGACTTTTTTTTCTTCTCCTAGTTCCATGTATTTTAAACTTGAATTTTTCTATCTATTTTTGGTTTTAATTTTATCATATGTGTCATATATGTGTCAGAATATGCCGACAAAACTGTCCAAGTGGAAAATGTAAAGTTGTATTCTATTGAGTCAAAGCAGTTCGTGTATAACGTTCGTCATAATTTACGCAATTTACATAAATAGTAAACAGAATGACGAAGAGTGTCGAGTTGTGCTCTAAAATTAGACATAATTGAAATAAAAAAGGAGTAAATAATAACTTACCAGCTCTTATTAAGAGTAGTTTTGTTTTATTTTATTGTCTATTAATAATTGCCGATTTTGATTTAAAATGAAATTCTCACAGTTATTTTGGATTGTTAAGATTATTATCGTTAAATAGCGAGGTAAAAAAGGAATACATTTATTTACGAACACATAAAAACCAGCATGAAATATAAGAAAATAGGCACAGAGATAGAATACCACGCACGAGGATCAAGACATTCAGAGTCATGAGGTCCGTAAAGTTGGCTTGTCCACTTTTATATAACAATAAAATTTTCATGCCATAATTTAGTGCTCATTTAGTGCTAATTTTGTACCGCAGTCCCGAATTTTGTGCTCTTTATTTATTTAAAAAAGCAGGTGGACAAGCCAGCTTAACGTTAAGCTGGCTTGTCCACTCTTAGTACACAATGAAAAAATAAAATTATTCAGATTCTAAATAGGCTATAATTTAGTGCTCATTTAGTGCTAATTTTGTACCCTAAACATTATAATGACATATTTGTTTAAACAATTTGTTATAAACAAAATTGAAAAAAATTAAAAAATCGAAAATTTTTTTATGCTAGAATTTAGTGCTCATTTAGTGCTAACAAAATATCCATATCCTGAATTTTGTGCTCTTTATTTATTTAAAAAAGCAGGTGGATAAGCCAGCTTAACGTTAAGCTGGCTTGTCCACTCTTAGTACACAATGAAAAAATAAAATTATTCAGATTCTAAATAGGCTGTAATTTAGTGCTCATTTAGTGCTAATTTTGTACCATAAACATTATAATAAAATATTTGTTTAAACAATTTGTTATAAACAAAACTTTTAAGAATTAAAAAATCGAAAATTTTTGTATACCATAATTTAGTGCTCATTTAATGCTAACAGAATATCCATATCCTGAATTTTGTGCTCTTTATTTATTTAAAAAATCAGGTAGACAAGCTAGCTTAACGTTAAGCTGACTTGTCCACTCTTAAAAATTAAAATATCGAAAATTTTGTTATGCAGGAATTTAGTGCTCATTTGGTGCTAACAAAATATCCATATCCCGAATTTTGTGCTCTTTATTTATTTAAAAAATCAGGTGGACAAACTAGCTTAACGTTAATCTGGCTTGTCTACTCTTAGTATAAACAATGAAAACATAAAATTATTCAGATTCTAAGTAGGCTATAATTTAGTGCTCAGATAGTTATAAACATTATAATAACATATTTGTTTAAACAATTTGTTATAAATAAAATTTTTAAAAATTTGAAAATAGTAAAATAAATTTTTTTTAATAATTTGTTATAAACAAAACTTTAAAAAGGTATAAAAATGTAAATATTTTTATTCTGCAACTACAGTAAAACCCAGATATATATTATTTTCGGTCCTTTACTGTAATAATAACTAATAACTTACTTTTTGCTAACAAAATATATATTCCTTGAATGTTATGTCCTTTGTTTATTTTAATCGAGCCTAAATCATATTATGTGATATAAAAAAATATTTTAATAATTTATATACTGTAATGCAGGGGTGGGCAAAAGCCGGCCCGCGGGCCGGATCCGGCCCTTATGCTTACTTTATCCGGCCCGTTGATAAATTCTTCTTCGTCAAATTTCTTTGTCTAAATGCTTTAAAATAATACTTATAGCGTTTGTGCCAAAAAAAATTCTTGGGCAGTTCAGGGAAAAACTCAACCAAAAAGATGCGTACACAGCGTGCATTCACGGTATAGTCTTCCGGCCCGGGAGATATGTTGAAAATGTCATTTTGGCCCGCGCTTAAAAGTATTTGCCCACCCCTGCTGTAATGTATTATAAATAGTTTATTCCGTTTAAGATAGTTTGACCTTAGGAGCCAGGATATTACATCTTTAAAGATGGCACGTCATAAACCCTTTTGTATTGAAAGGGACTTTTATTCGTGAAATATACCTCCAATAGTGTTTTCTCATGGTTTTTAACTACAGTAGAAAAAATTGGAGACACTAAGGCTCAAACAGGAACATATGTTTTAAATCCTTTTATGATTGGGTTACTAAATAATAAGAAAGACTTTTTTTTAAATCTGTAAAGTCGAAATAATTTCCGCACCCTGAAGTCAGTATTCGTCTTGACGTTGACTTGACCACTTCTGTAATATTTTGTTTATTAAACAGGCACTTAATAATTGCGTTGTTATTGAATGTGATTTATGTATTTACGTGAGTGATATTTGTTAAGGGGGTTCTTACATATGTAAAAGTATATGCAATTTTAGCGATTTTTGTAAAGGCCTCCTGACAAAACTAGAAGAGATATCGAATATCCCCCTTAATAGTGAAATAGTTGTGAAAATGAGTATCCCTCACGTTGGTAGGAAAAGGAACATTTCACATTTCACCGTCTAGAGTGGAAACTGCTTATGAAAAGTGGAAGCATCTGCTTTATTATGATGACGATTTTAAAAAATTAAAAAGTAAAGAAGATAGTGTATGGCTTGACTTCTGTGAAGAGCTGGGTGGCAAATTAAAGCATACTACGTTATATAGTAGAGTATGTAATTTAAGGAAAACGAAATTCACCGAACCTACAATTGATGAAAATATTAGCAAATGTGTAATTAATAAAGATCAAGACAGTTTTTTTTCGAACAGTGACGAAATTAGCTTTATAATTTATGGTAAAAAATCAGAATATGAAGCCTTATTAGTACAAAAGACATATAAAAGACGCGAAACAAGAAAAAACAAAGTTTATACAAGGGAGTCATTGCGTTTAGATTCATCGCGTAATTATTCGCGATGGATTACGTTTGCAATTTGGGCTGGAACAAAAATACCCTGTGGATTCAATATTCTGAATCATTCAATTACTGATAATGGTAATTATGGTACTCTTCAAGGTAAGTTTTTTAACATTTTCTTCATTCTTTATAACTTAAAATCAAAATTAGAATTTAGTGACACAACAAAAAAATTTAGTAGTATAATTTAAAATTATGCAATAGTTTATTTCTTTCATTAACTCTTTGAGCATGAATATTCCCTAAATATTATTTGTCATAAATTTATACATGTTAAATTTATGATAAATGTCATTTATGGTAAATAAGTTTGATGGAAAATGAGATTTCGGCCAAATGAAATAAAAGCCAAAAGAAATTTCAGTCAAATGAAATTGATGCCAAATGAGATTTAGAGACTATAAATACACCTCAAATAAGTTTTTATTTTAAATAAGGTTCCGAAATACCTACATAATTATCTATAGCAAATTTGTTATAATCGTAATATTAGGACTATGAGATTTTATATCTCTGACTCTGACTGACCAAAACAGTTTAACAGTTAAACTCTTAGAAAATTACGATTATCTCCTAAAATGAAATCGACAAAATGGGCCCTTTTCATGCGGACGTACACATATAATTATTAGGGGGGTAATAAATTATGAAGATATTTCGATTATTATTTTTGCCCTGGCTATTCCCTTTGCCCAGAATAGCGACTGTATCGATAAATAATAATCGAAATATCTTCGAAATAAGTGTGAAGAAGTTTAGATTAGATTATTATCTTTGCCCCGGTCTACCCTAGGTATTTAAGTATTTTTGAGTTCCTATTACATAATAAATAGACTTAATAGATTATGGATAAATAGATTAAATAATAAATAAATAAATAGACCACAAAAATCTATCTATCAACCCACAAAATGTTCAATGATACGCTTCTAATTTTTAATACGAATAAAAATTTATCAAATCGAATTTGTCCACATTTGTATTTCATTAAGTATGAAAAGTGACATTTCAAAATAATATTGATACCTAAATATGTTCCTGTTTTCAATATTTTAATTATAAAATTTGTGTACAAGACTTATTTTACGTTATTATTAACGGCGGGCGTAATTTCGGCCGGTAATCCCTTGGCCTACCTGCATAAATCAAGGGGTACCATTTATGACAGGGGTAATTTCGGCCGAGGGGTTAATGTTTACGATGAGATTAAAATATTGGTAATTACACTCCTGGGGTACTCTACACTCTAATACCCGAAAGTTAGGTTTTGACGAAGCGTTAGGTCTTCCTCCTTTGAAAATTGTACTGTGTAATATATAATATAATATATTAATTTTTTAAAATTAGCAAAATTTCGGTTCAAAACGAATAAGAAGTAATTAAGAAGCAACTTAAAACCTCCGGCCGAATTTACCTACCGGCTTTTAGTACCTGCCCTTTTTCCGGCCGAAATTACATCCGCCCATTATTCATACATTATCAACTTATTTTTTAAACTTTAAATCATATAAAAATTTAATTTAGAAAAATGTAATTTTTTTAGGATATTGTAGCTGTGGTAGCAAACTTCTTTGTACACTTGACAATGAAACTTATTTTGAAGATGTGCAAATGAAATGTGTTGTCAAGAAAGGAAAAAACTTTGGCAAATGCAAAAAACGCTATTTGAGGGAACCATTTCGGACGGAAGTTGCAATTGAATTGACTAATAAAGGAGCAGAAATGTATCGAACTGAACAAGCTAGAGGAAATATGGAACCAGGCGATCAAGAACCACCTTTTATGCCTAGTGCACCTGTTTTAAGAGTTGCTAAAGCTGGACATGTCCGTTCACAATACATTCATTCAGACCTTTTTGAAGCAATACGTATTATGAAAACTTCTACCTGGAATAACGCAATTCATGGCATTGGTTATGATCCCTTTTTTGTGCACTTTTGGACCGCACATCAAACAAGATTATACTTTTATTATGCAAAAAATGAAATTACAAGCGTTTGTCTAGATGCGACAGGAAATATTGCAAATAGCATTGAAACGATTGGAGGGACAAAAGCAGGCCCTGTTTATTTATATTCGATTGTTGTTAACAACGATGCAGGACAATTTAGTGTAGCACAAATGCTGAGCTCAGTACATAATAATAATGCAGTTATGTACTTCCTTAACGAGTGGACTCGTTTAGGTGCCCCTCAACCTAAATAATTCACGTGTGATGGAGGAAAAGCGCTCATAATCGCCAGCATTAAAGCATTCACTCAGTACCGCACCATCGAAGAATATGTTAATGCTTCTGACCTCCCTCAATGTTTTATTAGAATGGATGTTGCTCATTTCATTAAATTGTACGCTAATTTTTTGAGTGACTTGACAAAATCTAAGAAAGTTAAAGTATTTTATAAAGCTGCTATAGGACAATTATTATTATGTCAAACTATAGAAAGAGCAACCACTATTCTAAAAGCAATTTTAATAGTGGCTTCTTGCGAAACAGATGGATTACTCATTAATTCAAATGAAGACAGTAGTTGTGAAACGCAAAAATAATTTTTAAAAAATATAGTTCAGCCACATGGTTTAGAAGAGGCTCTTTTCGACGAAGAAGTAACAGAAAAATGGGAATCAATGAGGCCAACTAATGAATCTATTTTTGACGACACAAACGAAGAAAGTGAAAACTTAACAGATAAACCAATAAATTGTTGGTCAGATTGGTTTGAAAATGTTGAAAAAGAAGTCGAAATGGTGAAAACAAAAGAAATAGGAATACATGACAATCCATTTAATTTGCCAGCATTTTGCGCACGTTTAAAGAAAGACATTAAAAGCTTCCCGTTATGGTCTTGTATTTGGGTACAAAAATTTGGATTTGGTAAAATTCCGGCTTCCAGTTCTGCACTAGAAAGCGAAATAAAAAATATAAAAAAAGATTTATTTGAAAAAAAAATTGAGAGCAGATGCAGCAGTTAATGCGATTTTAGAGTACCTGGTTGGTCGCTCTAATATAATTCAAGCGAAAACTGATGCAATGGAAAACAAAGAAGATAACGTTGAAATTACTAAAGGATCTGGAAATGAATTGGAGAAAGATCTTGATGCAGAAAGAAATTTAATAATTGCTACTGAACCAAAGTCAATCTCAATTAAGGAAGATAAAGAATTCGTAAAAGGTATGTAAAAGCTTCTAACTGAAGTAGGTATTTCTTATTCATTACACCTTGTTATATATTTTACAACTATTTTTATTTTCTCTCATGTTTACAGATACAATTCAAGAAGAGAACGTAAGAATAATTAATACCAAAGAAATAATATGCCAATTGTGTTCATCCAGTTGTGCACAACAAAAAAAAAAGGGAGTAGTGAAATGTTGTGCAACAACTGCAATGCTGTAAACAACGTACAACAAATAATCGACTTAGGAAAAGAAGAAAATTGGCGTGGTCAAGTCACTAAGGCATCAAAAAATACAACTAAAAAATCGAGAACAAAATCTGCAAAGTTATCAAAATACTTGGATCAAAACCAAACTACTTTTGATTCACTGTTTCAAGATAATTTGCAGAAAGTGCCTATTCTGAAGAATGGAAATGCTTTAAATTTAAAGGTAAAATTAATCAGTTTATATTAAATATTACTTTGTGTTGCAAAATAGTTAATAGTGAATAATTACTTAATTTAAATGAACTCAGTTCAATCAAATTATGAATTTATTACGATAAACAAAATAATTAAAATATTTAAAATTTTATACCGGTTTCTTTTATTCTAGGGTGTGAAAATTAAAAAACAATTGTATTCATTTTATAACACGTGTGCAATAGATTCAATTGTACAATCGTTTATTGTTGGAGCAATAGACCATTCTGAAGTCGAAAATGCATTAAAAACATTACAAAAGGATTATCCATTTATTGCACTTGCACTATATATAAAAAGATGGGAGTTGCACAATCTTATGTAAAACGAGGCAGAATTTTACTGGAGTTTCATGAAAGTGCTATACAGAAGACACTAAACAAAACAAATAATGAACTTCAAAAAGTAATACACGTAGACTGCAACACAAATGCTTTTGACATGATGTTAAAATTAATTGAAAAATTACCAATTAACAGAATAGTCATAAACTGTAATAATGGTTGCCCTCAAAGAACCCGAGAAACGAATTATTATTTTTTTGGATAACTTACTCTTTAAGGAAGCTTTAAGCGAAGTGGAAATGCAAGAAGCATTAACAGCTGACAGAGATTGTAGCAGAAGAGGATGCTTAGGACAATCAGAAGTGCAATATGATTCAAGTGGTACGTTTTAAATGATTAAAATCAACAAAAGTATTTTATTTTTCACATGTACACATAAATTAAAGAAAATCCATATACTTAAAATAATTTCTTTACAGGTCCAATTATCTTAATTCAATTAACGGACATCAGGACATTAACTCATCTGGATAACATCCCGATAAAATTTTCCGATGTACTTGGAACCTCTGATTATTATTTACTGGTAGGAGTAATCCGTTACGTTAACAATGACCTTACCTCGACTAATGGATTAGGAAAACTGTCCATGGGACACTACACAACAATCTGTCGCAGAAATAATCTGTGGACCGAGTTTAATGATCTCAATGCAGGAACACAAAGAACTCTAACCAAAGATGTGGACAAAAAAGTCAACATAGAATTTCTAATATACATTAAAGTTGAAAAAACGTATAAATAAAATCAATTAAAACTGTATCACCATGCCTTTATATTTAGACTGTAATTCTTTTCTACATTAATAAAGAGCACCAAATTTGATCTCACGATGTCTTATTTAGTTATTTGCACACAATTTGCGCTAAATTGGATCACTAAAAATTTTCGTTTTTATTACTGTTTAGAATTTTAATGTTTTATAATAACCTTTATGGTACAAAATTAGCACCAAATGAGCACTAAATTATTGCATAAAATTTTTTTCGATATTTTAACTTTTAAAAGTTTTGTTTATAACAAATTGTTTAAACAAATATTTTATTATAATGTTTATGGTACAAAATTAGCACTAAATGAGCACTAAATTATAGCCTATTTAGAATCTGAATAATTTTATTTTTTCATTGTGTACTAAGAGTGGACAAGCCAGCTTAACGTTAAGCTGGCTTGTCCACCTGCTTTTTTAAATAAATAAAGAGCACAAAATTCAGGATATGGATATTTTGTTAGCACTAAATGAGCACTAAATTCTAGCATAAAAAATTTTCAATTTTTTAATTTTTTAAAATTTTGTTTATAACAAATTGTTTAAACAAATATTTCATTATAATGTTTATGGTACAAAATTAGCACTAAATGAGCACTAAATTATAGCCTATTTAGAATCTGAATAATTTTATTTTTTCATTGTGTACTAAGAGTGGACAAGCCAGCTTAACGTTAAGCTGGCTTGTCCACCTGCTTTTTTAAATAAATAAAGAGCACAAAATTCGGGACTGCGGTACAAAATTAGCACTAAATGAGCACTAAATTATGGCATGAAAATTTTATTGTTATATAAAAGTGGACAAGCCAACTTTACGGACCTAGAGTCATGGCGTATCTTAAAGTCACTACAAAAAAAAACAGAGAAAATCAAGATCTAAAGAATCAAAGAAAACAAATGACAAGAATTATTCTTCTTCACGTTATGCCATATTAGAATTACTCGACGTTGGCGATAACCATTAAGAAGGCTTCTCTATCTTCTGCAATATGGAATAATTGTCTTGAATTTGATAAGGATCAGTTGTAACATTTTATATCGATTTACTCTTATAGTGCTGTCGCCAGGGGGTACAACGGCCTCCATTATTCAGATGGACTTACCCAAGTTTTTTATGTATTTTGACCCGTAGAATACGAATTTTTTGGGTAACAGTTGATCCGGATGTCGATAAGTTTGTTATAAACAAGAAACTTGAGGAATTACATAACAGCGATTTTTCGCAAAACAAAACATTTTTTTTGTATTTTTGGGTCATTCTAAGCAAAAAATGTTCTTACAGGTTTTTTTCGTAGGATGCATATTTTTCGAGATAAACTCGGTTGAACTTTCAAAATATCGAAAAATTGCAAGTTTTGAACCCGAATAATTTTTGATTAAAAAATAAAATAATGTTCGTCCGCTATAACTTTTCCCATGCGTCATGATTCATTTTCAAACAAATTAAGTCAAAATATAAAGTGAAACCTACGCCGATGTGTGTAGTAGGGGAGACCGGGGCAAAACGAGGCTCGGGGCAGAACGGGAAATGCATCGGAGTGGATAACTTTTAGTCGTCATAATATCGGCAATAGCGCCATTCAAACGAACATGGGTTGACTCATTTCAGTCATTAGAACGAAGCTTCTAGTCACGTAAAGTGCTTCTTTACAGACATAAAATCCGTTTTCTTGTGTTTTGTTAAAACTTTTGGTGATATTTATAGAAGTACTATAAGGTGAGTAAGCAAGTTTTATCACGTTTTTCATTCAAATATGATAGAAATCTAACTGAGTTTTAATATAGCGTGCTGTGAACCGTCTTATATTTTTTACGTCAGAAATTACTAATTTAGTTGAAATGATATCTGTTGGGGCAAAGCGGCAAAGCGGTCGGGGCAAAACGGGATATTATCCCATCTTGCCCCTCTCTCCTAAATTACCACTACTTTACAGCATTTAAACTGTGTAAGAAGAATCTGACTAAAACTGAAACTAATAAAAAAAACTCAAAGAAATCTAAAGAAGAAACCGAGATGGACACTGACTCATCAGAAGATGAAGAAGATTGTGGTCGTATCTACTCTGGATACTTATATTTGCAGTCAACTGAAGGATGGGTATTGGGTAGTGTGTAGTGTCTGCGCAGGTGTTGAGGATGAAAACGAAGCTGCTCATATTTGTGAACTCTGCCAGCCTGACTAAAATACATTCCATGTTGCCCCGTAACCGGGGCAAAATGTGAATTTCGGACTGATACGTTAAGTAATTTATAACCAAATAACTAAACAATTTGGATTAAAAATAAAGTTAGTTATATGAAGTTTAATAGCAAGTGATCCTATCTGACTTTGAGATTTTTTAATACACAATTTAGTTTTCTTTCTATGAATTTTTCTTTCTTAAGTATCCCGTTCTGCCCCGGTCTTCCCTATAAAGTAGACAGTATATAAAATGTATATACACATCGACGTTCGTTTCACTTTATATTTTGACGTAATTTGTTTGAAAATGAATCGTGACGCATGGCAAAAGTAATAGCGGACGAATATTAGTAATTCTGCTTACCGTATTTGAAAGTTCAAGATAAATTATATCGGTTTTGGTTACTTGCATTGCTAAAAATTAATTTTTTATTGTCAAAAAAAGCTATAAACAAATAGTGTTTACATGCGGTTTAATGTATTATTGTGTTTTCAATTTATCAATCAAAGGCAAAATGAAAATTAAATTAAAATTTTTTTAAATAACGAGGGCACATAAATTTAATACACCCTGTATATTGATCTGTAAATATTTATTAGAATTTAGTTTGGATGTAAGTGGATTTCTTTTTTAATGAGCTTTCCGATGAACCATTAAAGACTTTTGTGAATAATTAAAGTGAAAAGGACGATGTATTTAGATTTAAAATGGAAAAATATTGTTTATTACGGGAACTATAGAATCCACAGGTAGAGGTAATTATCATTTTCTAGAAAAATGGTTTAAAAGAAAGTTTGGAATTTTAATATCTTTGTTTCAACCCGAGTAAATATTGTAGGGTTCCCCGAAAGTAATTAGGATGGTCGGAATAATTTTGAAAATGACTGTTTGTTTGTCGAATGGAAAAGAGAAATGTTTCTGATTCTTGGCAAGTTGGAAGGGGAAAAGTGGTTTGAATGTTGAATGAGTTTGAAAAAGAAGTTATTATGTTTTTGGCATCGCTGAGGAGCAGTTCGACGTTTTCGTGGATAGATAGTTAGCAAGTACCAGTGGCTGTTTGATAGTGGAGAATAGTGTTGAAAAGTGGAACGAGAGACAGATCAAATTGAGACGAAATACCTCTTTGATTCTGTATTATTGTGAGAAGGAGAGTAGAGAATTTTTGGAGTTTGTGTGAATCGAGTACTGGTCAAAAGAGGCTTTGGCTCGTTGGAGAATTGGTGCTGGTATGCTGATAGTTTTGAAGCTGGAGAACGGAGAGGGCTTTGATGAGTAGCCTTTAACATAGTCAACGAGGGAGAGCTGTTTTGGGTCACGAGAAGACATCAGAGTGAAGGAAGCAAAAGGTCAGTCAACTTATGTGAAAGATATTTTTATGTTCGGAAACTAAAATTTTGAGTAAAAAGCATATAAATTAAAATTCCAATATTTCAAAAAGTAAATAGGAATTATAGCGAATCTTGCGAATACATAAATTGGTTTTGTTTATCTTGTTTTACCAAAGTCATCGGGAAAAAACCGATAAATTGTTTTTTTTAACTAGAATAAATTTAAGTGGTAAAAATTTTATTCGGACATCTGTGTCCACAGGTTTTGGATTTAATAGTTTTTTAGAGTATTGATTTTGATAAATAAAAGACAATTCTGTATGTTTATTTTATATTTTTGCTTTATTTCTTTTTCCTATTTTATCCCGATTAGGATCAACTTAGAGATACTGAAACCACGAGAGAAGGTAAGATAATTTAGACATTTTTTTAATATTATAAAAAGGCACCCTGAGATTTTTTATTCATTTTTTATGTATGATTTGCGACAATTAAATAATTAATCAAATAAATAATAATTAATATAAAATTAATAAGAAGCAGATCATAACAGTATATTACGTACAAATTGCCTGTTTGTAGTCACGCCTACTCGTTCGATTTATACGGGAGATGCATTGAAAATATCACTCAAGCACTATGTGTTTATAGCTTTGTTTAACAATAAAAACATTTATTTTTTGCAATGAAAATAACTTGAGCTTTCAAATGCGGTAAGCAGAATTGCTATTTTATTTTTTAATCAAAAGTTCTTCGGGTTCAACAATTGCAATTTTTCGATTTTTTGAAACTTCAACCGCGTTTTTCTCGAAAACTATGCATCCTACGAAAAAACTTATAAGAACATTTTTGCTTAGAATGACCCAAAAAATACATAAAAAAATGTTTTGTTTTGCGAAAAATCGCTGTTATATAATTCTTCAAGTTCTTTGTTATTAACAATCTTATCGACATCCAGATCAACTGTTACCCAAAAAATTTGTGTTCTACAGGTCAAAATACACAAAAAAACTTAAGTAAGTCCATCTGAATAAAGGAGGCCGTTGTACCCCCTCTGGCGACAGGACTATTACTTTATGTCCCAGATAAGACATTTTCTGATGTAGTTGCCTGAGGTATTTAGCAATTCTTCTAACAAGAATACTATAAAAAATTGATAACCGAAAACCACCCCCAATTAAATAAACAGAATTAGACGAATTAAAAATCTGTGTGTGTGTGTGTGTATGTTTATGTTTTATTGGCACTGGTTTAAGCAACCAACTGGCCAGTCAATGTGTTTTGAATTCTCTCTTTTACAAAATATATGCTTAGTATCTAAATTTAAAACTATTAGTACTACTGTTTTTTTTACTGTTTTTTTTATTATTTTTTTTATTATATTTTTTAACATTTTTTTTTATTACATTTTTTATTTTTTTTTTTAGTTTTTTTTTTTTTTTTTTGTATATTTTTTTATCGCGCTAAGACCTAAACCCGATTCAACCTCGCGGAGGTTTAGATCTTAGTAACTTTTTATTTTATTTAATTATTTTTTTTTTTTTATTTTTTTTTTCTTTTTTTCTCAGAGCTTTAATTTTAAACAATTAACATGGTTGTGCAAAATTTTATAAACATCTAGATTGTTTGATTGTAAAAGGTATATAAGATTAACCCTTTGCAGCCCGAATTATGTTATTCGCAGTAAAATATATTTTTCAACAAAAATTGTGTTATTTGCCCTAAAATTTAACACCAAAAATTTGAAATAATTTTTTTTTATGACACCTTCGTGGAGTTTGGAGGTGGTTCCATGGTGGAACCACAGGGAAATAAATATGAATTAAAAAAAGTTATTTATTTCGCATGAAAATTACAAAAACAATTACAACTAGAGAAAATATGTATGAATTCACAAAGTTATTTTTATTTTTTATGAAAACTTAAAAAGCAATTAGATTTATCCGTGAGACAAAGCCCAACTTTACATGAGGAACAGTGCCTTCTAGTTCTATGAGGTTGGTTTCTAGTGCTACAGTGAGCACATCGAACTTTATTGCCATGAATGGGCATATGAGCAGCTTTGTTGGTGCGTATTTCAATGGGAACCTGAATTTTAAATTTATTCGCCACATCTGCTTTGGAACTTGGTCTTCCTCTTTGGGGATTGGAAGGATCAGCTCCTATCAAACCTGCAGATACTGCTAAACGAAAAACTTTGAGAGTAATTGATGGTGTTTGAGATCTTTCTTTGAATATGATAGATATATGCGTTTACAATTGTTAGATCAACAAAGTGCCAGAAAATTCGATGCCACCATTTTTTAGATTTACGATCTATTGCAGAGCAAGCCTTGTACATGTCTGATTTGTCTACATAACCCATATGTTTATTATAATCTGTCACCACTTTGTCAACCCAAAAAAATTGTCCATTTATACTTCATGGCACTTACCAGCAAGAGTACTTGTTAAATCTTTGACCACTCTAGCCCCTAACCTTTTTTCTGCAAGATCACCTGTTTTACCTGTATAGATTTGGAATTGCGAAACAAAACCAGATTCATTTGCTCGCACCCATACTTTATAACCCCTTTTTGTCGGATTTTTCGGCATGTATTGTCGTAGTGAGCTTCGCCCCTTGAACTTAATCATTCCTTCGTCAACTGACTGGCATTTACTTGGATTATAATACTTCTCAAATGTTTCCGTCAATATATCTATCATTGGTCTTACTTTATACAATTTGTCGTAATCATTAGCACCTTTTTTAGGAGCAATAATGTTGTCATTTAGGTGCATGTTACCCAAAAACCAATCAAACCGATTTCGAGACATAGCAGATGATATATAGGTGTCCCGTAAATCAGATCTTGAAGACCAATAATCCCTGTAGCTTGGATCTTTTTTAATACCCATAAGAATATTGATTCCTAAGAAACATTTCATTTCTTCTTTTGTTGTTGGAATAAATTGTTTATTTTTTTGGGTTGCATACAAGTTAGTCTGAAATACTAATGTATCCAAAAGTTCCTCTGAAAAAAGAAGCATAAATATATCCAGCGGTTCTTCTATCTCTTCGGGTACATTAGGACCTACATCACTTATAAAAACTGAAGGACTCTTACCAATTTTTTTGAATCATCGCACCACACAACGACCTTTTCTTCATTCTTAGGTTTCTTTTTACCTTTGTTTTTTGTATTTGTGTCTTGTATTTTTTTGTTCGTTTTCTTTTCCTATTATTGACTCTAGTTTCGTCTTCACTTGATTCTTGATTACTTGATTCTATTTCAATGTCCGTACCAGTGTCTTCATTTTCCCCAGTATTTTGTATTTCTTGAAGATCATCTTCAATAACAAATGATTCATCATTGGTATCATCGGAAGGTTCATCCACTCGTCCATCATCATCTGAATCTATTTCGGAAGCTTCTGATTCTTCTCCGGATGGTATCTCTTCAATAAGTTGAAATACCTCATCAGCTTCGAGAGCTTCAAACTCTCTAAAGAAACGGTTTCCTGAAACAATAAAAACAAATATTTATACTATGCTAATAATAGGCTTTGTGGGTCCACATGGAACCACATATTTGGAAAGCAAAAAAACAACACATTTATGAAAAAATATAAGAACTTTTTTGTAACAACTCTAAAATAACATCAATATGTATAGATTTATGATTCACTTACCTCGCATATCTTTTATTTGCGTAGTTGAAATAAAACAATACGTTATGCGTGACAAAAAGTAAAAATGTAACATACATGAACCGCTCCTTGAAACAAACTGAAGCCACAGAGAAAGTCGCCGCATTAGCGATCTAAAACACAAAATGGTAGGGGATACCGATCTGAACGTGGTTCCGGCAAGCGTTTACTGGGCAAGGATTTAGAAATTTATGAATTTGTGGTTCCGCTGTGGAACCACTTGCCCGCAAAGGGTTAAAAGGAAATTGTACATTAACTTGAACTAGATTGGCAAAAAAGTTTGATATTTCAATAAAATGTAAAGGACATTCTAATAGCATATGTTGCAGATCAGCTAGCTCTCCACATAAACATTCATCATTATCTATAAGTCCTCTTTCTCTTTTGTAGACTGGAGTCAGACAGTGATTACTTCTTATTCGACAAATAGTTTTGATAAAGCCTTTGTTGGAAACTTGATTAAACCATGTCTTGATGGGAAGTGTAGGCTGGATTTTTTTGTAATAATTTCCTTTGTCTGAATTATTGTATTGTTCCTGCCATTTCGTCCGTTTGATGTATCTCATAATAGAAATTATGTCTCCCATAGGAAGTTGATAAGTATGATGAATAGGATAAAATCTAATTAAGCCTAGATGACGTAAATAGAATGATCAACCCTAAGGAACAAAAAAGCAGAAAGCCCCTGCGGAACACTAAATAAATTGATAAAAAAGGGATCGAAAAAGCTGTCCCTCATCATAAACAAAATGTTTGAGAGAACACTGGATGAGATAAAAAAGAAGATCGGCAGAATGGATTCAAGAATACATGACATATAAGAAAGGAAATAGAAAAAGCTGCGAAAAGTGTGGAGGAATAAGCATTACAATCGTCTATAGGTAGACTGTATGAAAAGTCCATAAAGCAAAAATTAAAAATTAAAAAAATATAATGGAGAAAATCTGAAAATATCAGGCAGGCATGATTAGATCACATTTACACGGTCGAAAAACTAATAAAAAAACAAAAAATAGATCAATAAATCTGGTTTTTATGGATTTTAAGAAAGCCTATGATTCGATATCTAGAACCAAGCTATGGAAAGCGATGGAAGACATCGAAGTTCTATGAATGTTAATAATATCAGTAAAAGCACTATAATAATAATAACAAGGTAGCTACCACAACATAATACATGAAAAAAGGAACAAATGGACATCTGAAGGTATAAAAAATAGTAAATTTGATAAAAAGATAGTGCATGCATTAAATCAAGTAAACATGCCGCAGATAAACTCCAATGATATTGATGATTTAAATAACCTTATAACCGAAACAGTGAACAAAAGCATTCTGCAACAAAAACAACACACAATGAATTAGACAAAGAAATATTACAACAAATAGAAAAAAGAAAGATCTTAAAAAAATCTAACAAAAAGGGAACCGAAGAATAAAGAGAACTTAATAGGCAGATTATAAAAGGAATCATAAAACAAAAAAAGAAGAAGAAGAGAGACGGAGAATGGGCTGGAAAATTTGACAGGCCGTGTAATCTCAGTTGCCTATATCAACTTAAATCGGGGAAATAGACCTCATATTTTTTAAATTTTATTAACTTAACTTAATTTTTAAATACTGCCTGTTAGCCCTGATACCAAGTTAAAAAAATATGAGGTCCATTTCCCCGATTTAAGTTGATATAATACACGGCCTGTCAAATTTTCTAGCACATTCTCTGTCACTCTCTAGGACCTCTCTCTTGTATGTTGGTGGCAATCTCGCTTCACTGTTTGAATGGGACAGGGCCATTCCATCCGTATTGACAGTCCATTGCCTCAGACCGACACTAGGACTAGACGACGTCAGATAATATCATTAATGGGAAAAGACCAAAATGAAATCACAAGTAGATAAAGCATACTGAAACGAATAGAAGAATTTTACACGGAACTCTACAGAACACATCAACAAGACGGTGAAATGAGACCAGCACGGAAATTAATAAAAAATGTTGAATTGGAAATAATGCCAAAAGTAACAATTTCAGAAGTAACTACAGCATTGGGAAACATAAAGAGAAATAAAGCTGCAGGAGAAGATAATATTACCACAGATATGATATTAGAAGGAGGTAAGGAACTAATTGCAATTGTAACTAAGCTTATAGACAGCTGTTTATAGCAGGGCAAAGTCTCTAGGAGCTGGAATAACTCTAAAGTAATCTTATTATACAAGAAAGGTGATAATCGAAAGTTGGAAAACTACAGGCCCATCAGTCTACTGTCACACCTGCTTAAAATACTCACCAAAGTCATAACTACCCGACTAACAAGGAAATTAGATGAATACCAACCATATGAACAGGCAGGTTTTAGAGAAGGCTATTCAACTTCCGATTACCGGTTAACCACAAAAATATTAATAGAAAAATGTAACGAATACAAGTTTCCAGTTTTATAGCATTTGTAGACTACAAAAAAGATTTCGACACTATAGAAGACACGGCCGTAATAAACGCAATGCAAAATTGTAGAATAGACAGCAGATATATTAACTTAATAAAAGAAACTGTGAACCAAGCTACAGCTACATACTACCTAAATGAAAATGAATACACGAACCCTGTACCATTAAAGAGGGAAGTTAAACAGGGAGACACTGTATCACCCAAACTGTTTACCTAAGTTGTAGAGGACGTTTTTAAGATCCTAAATTGGAAATATAAGGGAATGAACTTTTTGCAAATATTCATTAGGAGAATGCGATTTTTCTTTTAAATAAAAAAACTATGACAAAAATGTTATAGCTCTATACTACGCAGTAATCTCTTTTCTACTTACTCGATTTAAACATTTAGAGCACACAATTTATTCTGAAAGGATTCGCTGTGTATGATATTTTAATATTTATATTTTTCACAAGCAAATTATAAAATAATATGTACATAAATAATATATGATTTAAGGAAAAACTAGAGCATATAGAAGTAAGCAAATACATCAGAACAGGGGTATGATGAACATTTTGATTAATATTTAATGAAAACGGAAAATTATATTAGAAACACTGACTTGAAATAATGTAAAGTGCTTTATAGTGCCTGTAGAAATGATAGCACACATTAAGTTATTCCACTCTATCTTTTCCCATTCATGAAATTATTCACGAATTAATTTTTATACTATACTAAATTTAAAATCCAGATGCAGTAGAAATAAACAAACCAAGACACGTTAAATTCTACTAGGAGCACTCCCGAATTATAATTTACAATGTATATACATTGTACATCCCAAATTATGATTTCCAAAGTTTATACATTATAAATTATGATTCAGGAGTGCTTCTAGTAACATTTAACGTGTCTTGGTTTGTTTATTTCTACTGCATCTTGATTGTACATTTTTAAGTATAGGTTTCTTTTTATCAAAAACTGCTATCGCTAAATTAAACCGCTTGTCCATAGAAACCACAATAAGTTAAACAATGAAAAACAATATGGCATATCTTTGATACCGTGTTTACTAGGGTCTAGGACGTTTCATCGCCGCCGTTTCGATGCCGCCATTTCGATGCCGATGCCGGCCGATTCATCGCCAGTCAATTAATTGCTATCTGATATATTTCCGAATTTTCGACAGTTACAATTATTAGTTATTTTTAGTATTAATTAGGAATTCTAGGAAATGCGAGATATGACGGCGATGAAATGGACTGGCGATGAACCGGCGGCATCGAAACGGCCGGCGATGAACCGGCGGCATCGAAACGTCCCATTCCGGTTTACTATGAGTTTTGATGTCTACCATTTTCAGTGACAGTGATATTAGCGCATTTGTTGTTTATTAGTTTACTTGAATTTATTCTTTTTATGGTGCCTCAAATTATTTAAATTTTAGTATTTGTGTAGATATGTCATTTTAATTTTAATTTTCAAGCATACCTAATTGTTAGAACGACTAACTGTTGCTCTCTTAATTTGATTACTTCCGGTAAGTACCTATTTATTTTTTACGAAAATGTGACAAGTAATATTTTTTAACCTAAAAATTGCCATTATACTACATGAGTGTGGCTATAGTTTTGTCGAATGGAAACTTACTTGTTTATTTTTGAGATAACTGTTTAACTTTTTCTTTTTTTTTTTAATTTATTTATTTCCGTTCAATATTTATCTGTATACTAGTAATAGTCGGTATAACGTTCAAGCTGTTTAATCTTGAGTCCATCAACCTCCTCAATAGTGAAAAAATATTAAACGTTTCAATAAAATAACTTGATAAAATACGTCCACCGGGATAATAGCCACTTCCTAATTATTAAATTGACAGTAGATACGTATGAATGATATTACAGATCGACGTACATTTCACCTAATGTTTTGATTGAACTTGTTTGAAAATAAATCATGACGTTTGGGCAAAGATAAAATGGAACAACTATATCAACACGAAAGGAGCAGTGGTGTCTATAATTTTGAAAAAGTGACTGAATTTGAATACTTATGAGTAACACGGGAAAAGAAGGAAAATAAGTAGACAAAATATTATTGAGAGGCAGCGAATCTTGGACGTTTCGACCAATAAAAAGAACGTTTTGGAAGTCAGTTTACTTTCACGTTTTTATTCTTCGTTATTCTATACATAGTCTTGTAGCTTCGCCAAGAGATGTTGAAGATGTTGGAGATGGACCTTGCTGGAAAGATGTTTGTTGACCTTTAGCTCATTTAAAATTGAATTCAGTCAGCTGTTTCTACTAGGCCAACAATGGATGGGTGATACATATACCATGAAAAAAAAATTTTTTTTGTGTTTGTGTAAAGTGTAATGTGGCCGTTTTTCTGTTTTTACTGTTTGGGGTTGTACGGAGGACATAGCATATCCAACCAAAAGTATAAATTCGATATAATCCTGAGGTCATTGTAGTCCAACTTCTTTGATTCCAGGACATGCATTAATTGTTCATGTCGTACTTTGTCGAATGCTTTATTGTAGTCAATAAAGCACGCATATATATCTTGATTGACATCCAGGCACCTTTGTATAAATATGTTAAGTGAAAAAAGAGCTTCACGAGTTCCCAGGCATTTGCGAAACCCAAACTGGGTATCATTAATGTCTATGTCCAGTTTATGATATATTCGGTTATGGATGACTTTTAGTAGTAACTTTAGCACATGGGACATTAAACTAATGGTGCGGTAGTCGCCGCATTCTCTTGCGTTTTTCTTTTTAGTGAGGCAAATAAAGATCGACGTCAACCATTCTTTGGGTAATGTGCCTGAGCTATAAATTTTGTTCAAGAGTACAACTAAAACATTAATATGCTGCTCATCTATAATTTTTAAAAGGTCGATAGGAAGCATGTCAGGTCCTGGGCTTTTCCTGTTCTTCATTGTTTTTAACGCATGTATTATTTCTTCCTTTGTAATATCTGGACATATTTCTCCTGAAGTAAGTTCTATGTGTTCCAGGTACCCTCTTTCTTCATCAAACAGTTCATCGATGTATTCTGCCCAACGTTGTACTTTCTCATCGGTCTCTGTTATAGCAACCCCGTGTCTATCCAGAAGTGCACCAGTGAGATTTTGCTTTCTTAGTCCAGCCATTTCTTTGACTTTCTTATGCAGGTTAAATAGATCGTATCTTTTTTGGAGGTCCTCGATTTCTTTACATTTCTCTTCAAAGTGTTTTTCTTTTGCCTGCTTTATCATCTTCCTTATCTCGTGGTTAATATCCCTGTATTTATTGTCATATTTGTTCTTATATTTTCTTCGTTGTTCCATTATATTCAGTATCTCGTCGTTCATCCATTCCTCTTTTCTCCTTGTGGAAGTTTTTAGTATATCTTTACAAGGTTCTAGTATGCAATGTTTAAGTTGCTCCCATTGCTCGTCAATGTCATTGGTGTCTATGTTCAGCTCTATTATTTGTTAAGTGGCCCGTAATTAGTAACACTATTCTCCAACAGAACACTCTAGTGGCATCTATCTTCTTTTAGCTTGTCTTAGGTTTCAGATTCACATCGATATGTCAGTAATGGGAATATTAAGCAGTTGATGAACCTCATTTTTAGAGTTCGTGAAATGTGACAGTCCTTATATATTTTGGCCATCTTTCCTACGGCGACTTTTGTAGATCAGATTTACGTTTTACTTCTTCCTGTAGTGACCCTGTGTTTGTGATCAGTGATACAAGTTATAAGTATTAGCTCGTGACCTTAAATCAGTTAATTGTGGTTATTTGTAAATGGTTGTTATGTAGTCCATCCACTATCATGATCTTTGTCTTTGTTATGTTTAACTACAGACGAACTATTTGACTTTCGTTTTCAACCAGTCGTATGAGATCAATAAACTCTTCTTGACTATTTGCAAGAAGAGCTATGTCATCTACAACATCTCTTCTTCTTTAAGTACTTACTGTGCCCAAATTTTAGGCATGGATAGCTTCCATAACAATTTGCCGATATCGTTCTCGATGTTGTGAGGCATGTACAACACGTAAATTGTTTATTTTATTATATAGGTTGATATGAGGATTAAGTTAAAGAAAAATAAAAGTTCATTAAATTTCATATCTCATTATAATAAATTTATGTTAATTCCAGCTACGCAAATACTAAAATAGAGAGCCGCAATTCCCGATGTGCCACCTCGTAGATACATATCAGTGTTATGCCTCTAAGACCGACTCAGAATGTAATATTACTATTAAAAGCATCAGATTTGAAAATTCGCAACCCCTTGCTCAGAAACCGACAGTGAAAAGCGCCGGCTTTAGGAAAAGCCGGTATCCTCGCATTTCCACAGTAGTCTTCGTCTGCTTTTCATCCCGTGGGCATGTTCTGAAACCTCCAACGGACCCGGCTCTAGCTCAAGACAGAAAACCAATACCCAAAACTAGTTTGGATTCAGAACACAACACGGAACAGTAGAACAAATATAGTAAAATACATCAGAAATGATGTAAAAAATAAAAAGCATTGTCTGCTGCAGTCCTGGATGTAGGCCAGGCCTTCGAAAAGGTATGACATATTAGTCTCCCATTTAAGCTCAAGGAAACACCTTCTCCAAACTTTCTATCAAATCCTCAAAAGTTATATTTTCAACCATTTCCTAGTCGAGCTGAATAATAAATATACAATCCCAAGATCAATAAAAGCCGAAATACCACCAGGAAGTGTCCTGGGACCAATTTTGTACTTGATCTATACTGCTCACCTATCGACAAGTAACAGAACAATGTGTGCAACCTTTGCTAATCACACCGCTCTACTATTAGCGCTATATATAATAACCTCTCAACACATCAAAAATACCTTAAAATGACGCTGAAAACCGCTGCTTTCAGGAAAAGCGTGCATTTATCTCTTCAGTCCTAAGCCTTCGAAGTGGTCATCCTGATGTCGTGTATTGTTCTTCTCCAAAGATCTCTTCTGTCTATATTTATTTCTTCTAATTCATGCATAAGTCTTTTGCATATACCTCTAATTTGGTCGATCCATCTTGTTGGAAATCTTCCTCGTGATCTTCGACCTTCTAACTTTTCTTAGATAATAAAATCTTTCTATATTTTCTGTGTCTGCTCTCATAACATGTCAAAAGTATTTTAGTTGCTGAAGATGGACTTTCTTAGAGAAACATTATTTGATGACCTTTAGCTCATTCACCACAACCCATCGATACGGAGTTGGAGTCATCATCTCAAAAAAATGGAAAGATGCTGTAGCAAATTTTACTCCATTCTCAGAGCGCGTGATGTTAATACAACTGAAAGATAAAAGAAGAACATAATAAACATCATACAAGTGTACGCTCCTACAGCAGACAAAGACGAAGAGGAAATAGAACAATTCTATAATAACCTAGAAGAGGTGATGAGAACAACAAAGAGACAACACATTAACATAGTAATGGGCGATCTGAACGCCAAGGTAGGTCAGGGTAAAGTTGGAGAAAATGTCGGTGAATACGGCTTAGGTAATAGAAATGAAAGGGGTGATCGTTTAGTTCAGTTTTGTCAAAGCGAAGATTTAATAATTACTAATACATTCTTTAAATTACCCCCAAGGAGACTGTATACGTGGACGTCACCTCAACACACACAAGAAAAAGTAATCAGAAACCAAATAGATTACATAATGGTGACAAAAAGATACCGTAATGCCGTGAAATCTACTAAAACTTACCCTGGAACTGATATCGGTTCGGATCATAATCCAGTAGTATCTGTGTTAGAAGCTAGACCAAAGAAAATGAGAAAAACCATCATCCCAACGTTACACTTAAGTCAGCTTAAAAGTGAACACCGACGACAAACAGTGCGCGAAGAAATCAACACCGACCTCAGTGTAGCAGAAAACCAAATCCGCAGAACAGAAAACATAGATGAAAAACTGAAGTATATAAACACTATAATAAGAACTACGGGAAAGAAACACCTAACCAAATCTCCAAAGAAATATAAGGTGTGGATGATACCAGACATACTAGAACTAATGGATGAAAGACGCAAATTGAAGAATAATTCAGAAAAGTACAGAGAGGTTGATAAGAACATAAAGCAAATAATAAAGAAGGCCAAAGAATCATGGATTAAAGAACAATGTGTAGAATTGGAAGACTATGAAAGAAAGTATGACACATTCAATATACATAAAAAAGTAAAAGAACTTACAGGAACCCAAAGAAGACATCAAATAAGTTTGCTTAAGGACAAAGACGGAAATATTATTGTAGACGTAACAGAAAAAATTAGTAGATGGAGTGAATACATAAGAGAATTGTTTGAGGACAACAGAAATAACATTGACAAGGTAAATGGTGAAACGGGACCTGAAATCCTAAAATGTGAAGTAGAAATGGCACTTAGAAATTCCAAAACTGGAAAGGCAAATGGACCCGATGAGGTTCCTACTGAATTACTAAAGCTCTTGAATGATGAATCAATAGGTATAATATTGCACTTATTTAACACAGTATACAATACTGGTATTATACCTCAAGAGTGGCTGCTGTCTACATTCGTTACACTGCCAAAGAAATCCAATGCAAAAGAATGTTCAGAACATCGAACAATATCTTTAATGAGCCATCTACTAAAGATATTTCTAAAAATCATCCACAACCGAGTTTATCAAAAGTTTGAGTCAGATATTAGTAATACATTGATGGGGTTCAGAAAAGGACTAGGTACTCGAGAAGCTCTCTTCGGTTTGAATGTCCTTACACAAAGATGCCTAGACGTTAATCAAGAAGTACATGCATGTTTTATCGATTTTGAAAAAGCGTTTGACAGAGTACGCCACGATAGGCTAAGAGACATTCTTGAAAGAAAAGACATAGATAATAAAGATCTGCGAATAATTCTCAACTTATATTGGAATCAGAAAGCTAACATCAAAATAGAAAACGAGGTATCAAAAGCAATAGAAATACGTAGAGGAGTAAGACCGGGATGCATTTTGTCACCACTGCTATTTAATGTATATAGTGAAAGCATCTGTCAGGAAGCCCTTTTGCAAGCAAATGAAGGAATCGTAATCAATGGAGAGGTTGTAAATAATATTCGATACGCAGACGACACTGTACTAGTTGCAAGAACAGTAGAAGAATTACAACGATTACTTACAAACATAAATATTGCTTGCAACAATTATGGCATAAACATTAATATCAAAAAAACCAAGTATATGGTCTTCAGTAAAATCATGACACAATCAGCACATATTAGTATAAACGGCATTCAAATTGAAAAAGTATCAAGTTATAAATACTTGGGAACTTTAATAAACGAAACTGGAGACCAAAACAATGAAATAAAAAGAAATTGCCAGGGCCACCTTCATAAAGATGAGAAAATTCTTCTGCAACAGAGATATAAGCATCCCTCTACGATTAAGAATACTAAGTGGCTACGTATTTAACAAGCTATTATACGGTGTAGAGGCCTGGACTCTCAAACAGAACAACATAAAAAATATTGAAAGTTTCGAGATGTGGTGCTACCGTCGAATGCTGAAGATAAGTTGGGTTGATAGAATCACAAATCTTGAAGTAACACGAAGGATAGGAAGAGACCCAGAAATTTTATTAACAATAAAACGAAGAAAACTCGAGTATTTGGGTCACCTGATGAGAGGTCATAAATACGCATTACTTCAAAATATAATGCAAGGAAAAATAGAAGGCAAACGGAATCCAGGCCGTAGAAGAATGTCGTGGATGCGGAATTTGAGAGAGTGGTTTGGCTGCACCACTAATGAACATTTTAGGTCAGCTGTAAACAAAGTCAGGGTAGCCTTGATGATTTCCAATCTCCGACAGGAGTGGCACAAGAAGAAGAAGAAGGAGCTCATTCAAAATTGAATTATTTGTCCTGTGGGACGGAATTCTTAACAACACAATATTTCAGTGATCAGTGATTCCATATATAAGAATGAGCTCATAATTTCACACTGGTTAATCGCGGTTATGTGTGGATCGTCACTATATATTATAGTCTATAAACTATCACCATCTTTATCTTAACCCGCGAGCAGTCGCGCTGTTAGAAAAAATCTAACATTTTATCCTTTTTCGCGATAACTTGATGAACAATTTTGCAACATAACATTCCCCTCGTAAGTGCCCCGAGAAAGGGTGTAGTAATGCGTAGGTCTCTTTTCTTCTTCTTTTTGTGGAATGTATGGCTTTGGGGAGAGCCAATTAACGTTAATAATTGTTAGAAATAATATTTCTAACATAGCAAGTTATAGTCCAGAAAGCCACTGCGCATCCGCTAGGAAAAATATTCTAATTAGGATTCTTTGCACAATCTTACTGAAAAAGGACTCCTTTTAACAAATTTGCATGTTGCCAGGACCAAAAAGTGGCCAAAAATTTTTTAAACGTTTTTTTTTTTGTTATTTTCCTAAAATTATTTTTTTTGTACGGAAAAAAGTTTTTTTAGGTTTTTTGGATCATTCCAAAGAGAAAAGGTCTTTAGTGACTTTTCTCTCTAAAAATGATAGTTTTTGACATATAAGCGATTAAAGATTAAAAAATTGCGAAATCGGCCATTTTTAACCCTCAAAAACTATGTGAAAAGCTGAAAATTTGAATGTTGCCAAGGTAGATATATATTCTTTAAACATCGATTGATGAAATCCCGAAGAGTTTTTTGCAATACAATATTTAAAACTCCTTTGTTTTTTAATTGCTAATCAAGCGTGCACGACACTATTTTCCACCGACAGTATGGTGCAAATGAAAGGAATAAATTCGTTATTTCGTAAACCGGCAACTTTAAGGAAAAATCCCGAAACAGGTCGATTTTTATTTTTAAGTTATGATATTGTGGCATATATGGTATACTAGTGACGTCATCCATCTGGACGTGATGACGTAATCGATGATTTTTTTTTAATGAGAATAGGTGTCGTGTGCTAGCTCATTTGAAAGGTTCTTCAATTCTCTGTTCAGTAATACAAACATTTACATAATTATTTATACAGGGTGTCCAAAAAATTTTTATTAAATTAAATTATTTGACAAAAAAAAAAGAAGTAGAAGGACACCCTGTATAAAAAATTATGTAAATGTTTACATTACTTGATGGAGAATTGAAGAACCTTTCAAACGAGCTACCACACGACCCCTATTCTCATTTAAAAAAATCATCGGTTACGTCATCACGCCCAGACGGATGACGTCACTAGTATACCATATATGCCACAATATCATAACTTCAAAATAAAAATCGACCTGTTTCGGGATTTTTCCTGAAAGTCGCCGATTTTCGAAATAACGAATTTATTCCTTTCATTTGCACCATACTGTCGATGTCGGTGGAAAATAGTGTCGCGCACGCTTGATTCGCAATTAAAAAACAAAGGAGTTTTGAATATTGCATTGCAAAAAACTCTTCGGGATTTCATCAATCGATGTTTAAAGAATATCTATCTACCTTGGCAACATTCAAATTTTCAGTTTTTCACATAGTTTTTGAGGGTTAAAAATGGCCGATTTCGCAATTTTTCAATTTTTAATCGCTTATATGTCAAAAACTGTCATTTTTAGAAAAAAGTCACTAAAGACCTTTTCTGTTTGGAATGATCCAAAAAACCTAAAAAAACTTTTTTCCATGCAATAAAAATAATTTTGGGAAAAAAACAAAAAAAAAACGTTTAAAAAATTTTTGACCACCTTTTGGTCTTGGCAACATGGAAATTTGTTAAAAGGAGTCCTTTTTGAGTAGGATTGTGCAAAAAATCCGAATTAGAATATTTTTCCTAGCGGATGCGCAGTGGCTTTCTGGACTATTAATAAAGATACTCTAAAATAAAAATTTATTGTAAATTCGTATTTAAATTCGTATTGTGAGATAAAATCTAACACGCGACTGTTCACATTACAGAAGTGAGCTGCTCTCGGGTTAACAGCAGACCAAATATTTGACTTTCGTTTTCAACCAGTCGTATGAGATCAATTACCTCTTCTTGACTATTTGCAAGAAGAGCTGGGTCATCTGCAAAACGTAGGTTGTCCATTTTATTATATATAGGTTGATATAGGGATAAGATTTCAGAAAAATAAAAGTTCTTTAAATTTTGTATCTCATTATAATAAAATTATGTTAAAATATGTTATTTCCAGCAACGCCAACACTAAAATAGAGAGCCGCAAATCCCGATGTGCCACCTCGTAGATACGAGTACATATTATGCTTTTTCTCATGATCATCTTTCAGTGCGTCACAGTTTTTCGATTTCTTTCTAACGTATTAAATTGTATGTGACAGAAAAAAACGCACGTCGGTGATTACATTTCGTCGGTGACATTTATAACATTTATTCTAGTTGTCAATAGATGGCGCTATAATCGAAAATAAAATTATTTACGAATTATATAATATTATTTACGAATATAATCTGTACAATTTATAAGACTATACAAATCAAAGAAAATAACATTTTATAAATGCAATATGCCAAATTGCAAATAAAATGTGACAACTGTCAGATTTAACTAAAATGTCATGAGAATAAATGTTATAAATGTATATTATCACGGACTTACCTTTTTTCTATCATTTGGGACGCACTGAAAAATTCTCATGAAAAGAAGCATATCAGTATTATTTCACAAAGACCGTCTCAGAACGTAATATTCCTATCAAAAGCATCAGATTTGAAAATTCGCAATTCCTTGCTCAGAAACCGACGGTGAAAAGCGCCGCCTTCAAGAAAGTCCGGTATGCTCGTACTTTCACACTAGCCGTCGTCCGATTTTCATCCCGTCGACATGTTCTGGATCCTCCAACGGACTCGGCTCTAGCTTAAGAAAGAACACTAAAACCCAAACACCAGTTTTGGACCAGAACACAAAACGAAGCAATATGACGAGTAGGTATATAATACACTAGTAAAATATATCAGAAATGATCTAGAAAATAAAAGGTATTATTTTGCTGTGGATAATACAGTCTTTCTATCTTTTCTGCGTCTGCTCTCATAACATGTCCAAAGTATTTTAATTGCTGAAGATGTACTTTGTTAGAGAGACATTTGCTGACCGTTAGCTCATTCAAAATTGAATTATTTGTACTGTGGCACGGAATTCTTATCAACACAATGTTTCTGTGATCAATGAACCCAGATATAACTATGAGCTGATAATTTCACACTGATCAATTGTGGTTATGTGTGGTTGATTGTTATATGGTCTATATACTATCATAATCTTTGCCTTTGTTATGTTTAACTGCAGACCAAATATTTGACTTTCGTTTTTAACCATTCGTATAAGATCAATTACCTCTTCTTGACTATTTGCAAGAAGAGCTGGGTCATCTGCAAAACGTAGGTTGTCCATTTTATTATATAGGTTGATATAAGGATAACATTTCAGAAAAATAAAAGGTATTTAAATTTCATATCTCATTATAATCAAATTATGTTAAAATATGTTATTTCCAGCAACGCAAACACTAAAATAGAGAGCCACAATTCCCCATGTGCCACCACGTAGATACATATCAGTATTATTCCCCGAAGACCGTCTCAGAACGTAATATTCCTATTAAAAGCATCAGATTTGAAAATTCGCAACCCCTTGCTCAGAAACCGACGGTGAAAAGCGCCGGCTTCAGGAAAAGCCGGTATCCTCGCACTTCCACACTAGTCGCCGTCCGCTTTTCATCCCGTCGACATGTTCTGGATACTTCAACGGACCTGGCTCTAGCTCAAGACAGAAAATCGATACCCAAAACTAGTTTGGATTCAGAATACAACACGAAACAGTAGAACAAATATATAGTAAAACACATCAGAAATGATCTAAAAAATAAAAAGCATTGTTCTGCTGCAGTATTGGACATAGGTCAGGCCTTCGACAAGGTATGACACATAAGTCTTCTCTTTAAGCTAAAGAAACACCTTCACCAAACTTTCTACAAAATCCTAAAAAGTTATATTTTCAACCGACATTTCCGAGTCAAGCTGAATACTGAATATACAAGCACAAGACCAATAAAATCCGAACTACCACAAGGAAGTGTCCTGGGACCAATTTTGTTCTTGATCTATACTGCTGACCTATAGACAAGTAATAACAATGTGTGCAACCTTTGCTGATCACGCCGCTGTACTCGTACCGCTATATAATAGCCTCTCATTACTTCAAATAGGCCTTCCAACGACGTTGAAAACCGCTGCTTTCAGGAAGAGCGTGTATTTCTCTCTTCAGTCCTAATCCATCGAAGTGGTCATCCTGATGTCGTGTATTGTCCGTCTCCAAAGATCTCTTGAAGCGCCGGCTTTAGGAAAAACAGGTATTCTTGGATTTACACACTAGTCGCCGTCCGATTCTCATGCCGTCGATATGTTCTGGATCCTCCAATGGACCCGGCTCTAACTCAAGAAATAAATCTAATAAACCAAAACTAGTTTGAGTTCAGAACATAACTCAGAGCAATAGAAAAAGCCGACAGACTAGTAAAACACATCAGAGATGGTCTAGAAAATAAAAGGCCTTGTTCTGCTGCATTCCGGGACATAGGTCAGGCCTTCGACAAGGTATGGCATACTTGTCTCCTATTTAAGCAAAATAATAAACCTTTCCCAACCTTTCTAGCAAATCCTAAAAAACTCTATTTTCGACATTCCCTATTTAATTCAAGCAGACTAATGAATAAACAATTCCAAGATTAATAAAAGCTGAAATAACACAAAAAAGTGTCCTGGAACCAATTTTGTACTTGCTCTATACTGCTGACCTATCGACTTGTAACAGAACTATACGTGCAACCTTTGCTGATCAAATATCATCACTTCAAAAAGACCTTAACAATATACAACGACGTTGAAAAACGCTGGTTTCAGGAAAAGCGGGTATTTTTCTCTTCAGTTTCAACTCTTCGGAGTGGGCATCCTGATGTGTATTTTCTGTCTCAAAAGGTCTCTGTCTATGCTCATTTCTTCTAACTCCTGCATGGGTCTTTTACATATACCTACCTTTAATTTGATCAATTCATCTTCGGAATCTTCCTCGTGATCTTAGAGCTTCTACCTTTTCTTGGATAATAAATGTGTCTACTCTTTGTCTATCTTCTCTGTGTCTACTCTCATAACATGTCCAAATTATTTTAATTGCTGGAGATGGACTTAGTTGGAGAGACATTTGCTGATCTTTAGCTCATTTAAAATTAAATTATTTGTCCTGTGGGATGGAATTCATAAGAACACAATATTTCATTGATCAATGATCGAAGATATAAGTATGAGCTCATAATTTCACACTAGTAAATCCTGGTTATATGTGGCTGATTGTTATGTAGTCTACCCACTATCATGTTTTTTGCCTTTGATATGTTTAACTGCAGAGCAAATATTTGACTTTCGTTTCGTCAGCCAGTCGTATGCGATCAATTAAATCTTCTTGACTATTTTCAAGAAGAGCTGGGTGATCTGCAAAACGTAGGTTGTTCGTTTTATTATATAGGTTGATAAAAGGAAAACATTTCCGAAAAATCATCATCATAATTATAAGTGGTGATGCATATCGCCACTATTCGATATGAATCTTGACCTACTCGGAAAGAAGTCGCCATTCCTGTCGCTTCCTCTATCTTCTGACCCTTAGAAACTTTAGGTTTTCTTCCACATAATCAATACATCTTCTTCGTTGTCGTCCTATACTTCTTGTACCCTCTCGTTTTGAAAATATTAATCTCTTCGTGTATTTGTGATCTGACATCCTAGTAATGTGTCCAGCAAGTGTTCAGAAAAATAAAAGATTTTTAAATTTCATATCTCATAATAAAATTATGTTAAAATATGTTATTTCCAGCAACGCAAACACTAAAATAGAGAGCGGCAATTCCCTATGTGCCACCTCGTAGATACATATCAGTATTATTCCCCGAAAACCGTCTCAGAACGTAATATTCCTATTAAAAGCATCAGATTTGAAAATTCGCAACCCCTTGCTCAGAAACCGACGGTGAAAAGCGCCGGCTTCAGGAAAAGCCGGTTTTCTCGCACTTCCACACTAGTCGCCGTCCGCTTTCAATCCCGTCGACATGTTCTGGATACTTCAACGGACCCGGCTCGCAAACGCCGCATCGCTACTCAACAACCTCAACTGTAATAGTCATTCCTCAAATTCCTGCGGATCTAAGAACCGAAAACTCTCCACAAATACCAATGCAGTTAAGAGACAAAGAAGAACACCTACTGCATGATAATGATCACATCCTAAATAGATGGAACGATCTACTGATCACCCAAAATAATTTATATAGCAACCAAGGAGAACCAAAAGAGGTAGAGCAAGAATACCAAAATCCAGGCGAAATAACTATAGCAGAAATAAAAGAAATAATTATACAAAAAATTAAGAAAGGTAAGGCTGCTAGATTAAATAAAATCACAGCGGAAACGCTAAAAATGGATGAAGAGGGCATTTAATTGCTAACAATAGTTTGTAATAGGGCATAGAGTGAGAGCAAAATACAAAAGATTGGAAGTGGAGGTTATTATACGCATTTTCAAAAATTAGTAACTACAGAGGTAGAACACTACTGAACATCCCATTCAAAATATACGAGAAAGTATTAGAGGAACGTCTTTCACAAGAAGTTATTTCTAAAATGGAACAATCACAGAGTGGATTTAGAAAAGGCAGAAGCATGCAAGACTACATTTTTGAAGTTATACTTCTTTGGGCACGAGGGTGAATTTTTTACATTCCCTGGCGCATGCGCACACCGACAGTATGTTGTTAGTTGCTAAATCATCCAAATTATGTATGTATTAGCGCAACTTAGGTTTGAAAATAATGTATTAGTGTTTTTAGTAAATATATTTATTATAATTTTTATGTCTTTGGATTTGTCTTTCTTGGGAGTAAGATAATAAGTATTTTAAACATTTTTATATTTAATACTTCACTTGATCTATTTGTCAACGTCGTTTGTAATTACGTCCCAGAAGCCGTAAAAACAAAACCCTGATGGGTTATTGGTAGAGCATTAGACTACATAACGCGAAGGTCCCGGGTTCAAATGCTGACACGGACGATTGTTTCTACCTTTCTGTCCTTTTTTTTTATTTTTGGTGTTGTTTTAATAAAAATTTTTTGAAAGTGGTAATATCAAAATTAGTTTATTAATTAAATAAAATACAAATAAACGTTTAAGTATCTTTATTTCGTTGAAATCATATAATAGAAGTATAACTTCTTACGTGCGTACAAAGTACACACACATCCTTTTTATTATTAAGAAGTTAATACAGAACGCTCGGAACTCAGGCACTGAGTTATACCAAGCCTTCATTGACTTAGAAAAAACATGTGATGTTACTCCAATGAAGATGATAGACATGTTTTAAAAAGAAAGTTGTGAATACTAAACTCAGAGAAGCCATTATGAGTGTATATAGACATAAAACGAACTGGGTCAGAACCGATACTATGAAATCCGAAGAGTTCATAGCAAATGAGGGCTTACGTCAAGGAGGAGTCCTAGGCCCCATACTGTTAAACTTCGTCTGGGATGAATACATGAATAAGCACGCAATCGAAATTTACAAGTATGGAACGCTGTACTAATAAAACGAAATTTGAGGATTAATGATGAGAAGACTCGAACAAATCGAAAATTTACAAATACTTGGGAGTGCAAATAGAGAACAGAGGAACTTAAGAAACTGAAATAAGTTGTATTATAATGCATTGTCGACCTACACCACTATGTGGTAACGGGGTTTTCGAAAATTTATATACATATAAAGATAAATCAAAGCTTTTTTAAATTTCTTATCTCATTATAATAAAATTATATTAAAGTATGTATGTTATTTCCAGCTACGCAAACACTAAAATAGAGAGCCGCAATTCCCCATGTGCCACCACGTAGATACATATCAGTATTATTCCCCGAAGACCGTCTCAGAACGTAATATTCCTATTAAAAGCATCAGATTTGAAAATTCGCAACCCCTTGCTCAGAAACCGACGGTGAAAAGCGCCGGCTTCAGGAAAAGCCGGTTTTCTCGCACTTCCACACTAGTCGCCGTCCGCTTTTCATCCCGTCGACATGTTCTGGATACTCCAACGGACCCGGCTCGCAAACGCCGCATCGCTGCTCAACAACCTCAACTGTAATAGTGTCGGTGAGTAAAATTTTAAGTGCCTGTAGGGCTTTAATTACATTTTGTTTAATTAAGATTTATGGAGCGTGTGCTTTGACTGCGGACTAGATGACGTTACAAAAGTTGCGAAGTGCGAGGCGACAGTTTATTTATTAGTTACGAAAGTTATCGCAGTTAGAAAAAGAGTTGGAAAAGTGAAGCTAAATGGCAATTTCGACAATGAAAAAAAATATTGTTGCTTCCTAAAATATTAAACAAACATAATATATAAATATACGACGAGGATTTGAAAATATATTCGTCCAAAATTTTCCTAATTCTTTATTTCTGGAAATTATGTCATTAAGTTTCCTTAAATTGAAATAAAATGACTTGGTTAGCATTAACTTATTTTGTCTTATTTTATTTAACTGTACATCTTTTCGAAGTATTTGTTTAAAGTTTGCGTAATATATTTGTTTAAACTATCTCTTCTCATTTTTCATCACTATTTTGCAATTATCTTTGACTTTTTTCTGGTAGTTATCTTTTTCTTCTTTTTCACTTCAAGGCTCAGGCTTCAAGACTCTTCGTCTTCAGTCGTAGGATCCTATTTGGGATCGTCCCATATGGTTTATACTGTTAAATATATCTTTTCAATTTATCTGTTTCAGTATTTCAAATATGTTCTCTCCATTTTAACGTGTTTTGTTTTATTCTAATCAAGTATTCTAAATGGGAAATACAGTCGAACCCGCTTATTAGAATACCGGTTAAAGGAATATCATGGTTTAAGGAATAGAAAATTGATGTGCCGAACTAGAATATCCCGCTTATAAGAATATTTTGCTTGGCACCAAATCTATTCCAATAAGCGAATTTGACTGTAATTTGTTTTATTCTGTTGTTCACTGAGAATATATTAAATTCGGCCATTATGTTGTGATTTCCTCTTTGATTTCTCAATGTACGTCCCTGTGCTTTCATTAAAAATTTGATTTCGGCTGACTGTATTTTTGGCTGTTTAAGTTTAGTTACATATGTTCCATCTGCTATCATTAACTTATAAAATCTAGTTTTTTTTTCGTTTTCTTGTTTGCTTTTGTTTCTTATTTTTTGGGGTGTTTTTTGGATTGGGCCATACTTCATCTGATATTTACGTATCTTACTGGTATTGTATTTTTCTTCTTCATAATGTACGTTACATCTAAAAAAGTTAAAGTGTGATACTTGTTTTCAGGACTCTTCATTCTTTGGTATGTTAGTTCATAAATGGTAATTTCCTTTAACAGCTACAACTGTTCTCTTTTTAACTGACATTTTCAAGCTATAGGTGTTGCATACTTGATTCAAGACGTATATATGGTATGATAGATTGTAGTATGATTAATATAGATGATGTTCTGTTCTTTGTAGTATGATTTGGACATCTTCAAATACCACTGAAGTCATATATTTCTTAGCTGGAGTTGTAGTATACCAGGGTTAACTTTTTTGCGTTGTCTTACAATATTATCAATATAGGCTACATCCTTGTCTGACTCCTATTATATTGATTGTTATTGATTCAGTTTTATATTGTATTTTATTTATAAGAATCTCGGTTCTTTTTACGTAGCCCTTTTATTACTACCATTATATGTCTAGGGTCTAAACTCTCTTTTCCATAATACTTCACAGAGTATTTCTGTTTTACTTGTTCAAAAGCTTTTTCATAGTCGATTAATCCAGTAGATGTTTCTAATTATTCTCTGCATTTTTTATTTATCTGCTTTGTTGTGATGATATTGTCAATATAGTATAGACCTTTCATAAAGCAGTTCTGTTCTTCCAGTAGCAGCAATGCATTTGAATCTATTATTTATGATTCCTACATATATTTGTATGTAGATGTTAATAAGATGATGCCTTATATTTACCGCCTCTATGTTGCGGTCTCCTTTTTAAAAAAAGAAATAACCTCAGCAGTTATCCATTCATCTGTAATGATATTAAATTGTATCTAAGTACCCGTTCAGACTAAGACACTGGTGTTCGACACCGGTGTCCGCCACCGGCAGCAAAGCATTGTTTTAAATGAACGACTACAGACGAGCCACTTTGAGTGGCTGATTTTAGTGGCTTATCAATACTTCGCTGTAATTGAACACCGGTGGCGGACACCGGTGTCAGACACCAGTGTCTTAGTCTGAAAGGGTACTTGACACTTGTTCTTCCTATTAGTAAGTATACTGTGCGATTTATATATTTAGGATTATACTGTGTATACTGGTGTACCTATACTGTTTATTGCTTTTAAACAAATTTTAAATAAGTGGCTCATTAAGCTAATTATTTTGTAGTTTTCGGATATTTTGCATTCAATTTTTTTGTTATAGTTACGAAAGTCGAGTTTATCAAGCTTTCGGGGATCTTTTCAGTTACATACATACACCCAAACTTATATGAAATCATCTTATATTTCTTATTATTTTGTGAAAATTGAAATAAACAAACACACGAAGTCAAACAATATTTATTTTGAAGCAATTTAATAACAAATACATAACAATTAAATAAAACAATAAAGTATTTAACAAACAAATTGAAAGTAGTTGTTTTAAAGTCAATAGCATACAAAATTTTAATGTAAAACGAATAATGTTTAAATTGTTTTTATTTATCTTTTTTGTATGTTGTGGTAGTCAGTGTTATCACCACTAGTCCTTATGCAAGCTTCAGTTTGCGTGGACACGCTCCTAATCAAATTATCAACATTTTGTTGTGGTAGGTTGCTCCATCCTTTAAGGGCAGCTTTTACTAGCTGTGCGGTGTTTTGTGGATTATCCCGGCAAGCTCTACTTTTTCTTTTAAGCATATCCCACAAATACTCTATAGGATTAAGCTCAAGTGAGCAACCAGGCCCCTCCAAACAAGGGATACCTTCTGCTTCAATGATGTCTGTAGTCACTCTAATGTTATGTAGAGGTCCATTATCATGCAATAAAATTAAATTTTCTCCTGTTGCACCTCTCCAGAGCCTGACTGCAGATTATCAATATACCTGTGAGCAGTTAAAGTTGATTGGATGAAAATTAAAGGAGTTTTTTTACTTATCACAATTCCTCTCCAGAATATTACACTTCCCCTTGTATATTTGTGAACAGATCTGACAGTTTTCGTTCTTGCTTGTCTTCCTCGACCTCTAAGTACACGATTTCATGGGTCATCTGATTTTACACAAATCCTGACTTTTTTTGAAAATAGTACATTTTGTCAATTCCCATTGTTCCAGTTTTGGTGGTGAAGAAACCAATTTAGGCGATCAATCTTGTGCTGCCTGGATAACTCGGAAACTCATAATTTCCTCCTACTGTATGTATACTTCTTGGTACCAACTCTTCTTTTTATCGTTTGAACTGAAACAGTTACACCTGTAGCTTCCAAACCTGCCTTTGGAGCTGCAGGTGAGAAATGGTTGGGTGTCTTCCAGCTGATTGAACAATTAAACGATCTTGGAGAGCCGTTATTACTTATGGCGAGTTTCCCCTACTTTATTTTTGAGCTTTTTTAGTTCTTGTTACCTAGCCTAGGTTTTGGACAGAACGCCCTGTATTACGCCTAGCTTTACAGCTATGTCCCTCTGATAACATACTTTCTCCACAAGACCAATAATCTTTCCTCGTTGTAAGTTCTATAACCCCACATCAGGCATATTTTCGTTTTTGGACGCAAAAGTTAGTTTATTTATTTTCGTTCAATTTGCAACTCAAACAATTAACCTGTATAATACCGTACCGAGCTGTACTATCCGATTGTCTTATATACCGGGTGTCCACTTATATTTTCCCCCATTTTAACTGCCTATAAGTTCTAAACGGCTCAAGATAGAAATATGCGGTTTTCGCTGAAATGTTTTATTTTAGTAAAAGTTTTGTCTGAATTGATTGAATTTTTTATATCGCTTTCAAATACGTAAAACAAAATGGCAAATTTTTCAAAGAAACCTTGTTGACTTTTTTTTAATGGAACGCCCAGTATATTTTTTTGAAAATTGAAAGAAAGGTCATTCGCCTATCCAGCGATATAAAGTTTTTCAAAATCGGTTGTCAAATCACTGAGTAATTAATTTTTAAAATGAGAGGTGCAACATGGATATTACATACCTAATAACATAACTAAGCAAATTGATATTATGTTATGTGATTTCCACATTGCATCTCTAATTTTAAAAATTAATTGCTCAGTCATTTGAGAACCGATTTTAAAAAATTTTATATCGCTGGATAGGTAAATGAACGTTTTTTCAAGTTTTCTGGTAAATAACCATTTTTTATATCGCTTTTAAATACAAAATGGCGGAATTTTGAAAAAAAACATTGTTGACTTTTTTTATTAAAATACCCAGCATATTTTTTCATAACTTGAAAAAATAGTCAATTACCTATCCAGTGATATAAAAATTTTTAAAATCGGTTATCAAATGGCTGAGAAATTAATTTTTAAAATGAGAAATGCAATGTGGAAATCACATAACATAATATCAATTTGCTTAGTTATGTTATTTATGTATAACCTCTCATTTTAAAAATTAATTAGTCAGTGATTTGACATCCGATTTTAAAAAACTTTATATCGCTGGATAGGCCAATGACCCTTCTTTCAATTTACAAAAAAATATACTGGGTGTTCCATTAACCCGCCATTACACGCGCTATGAGGGAATCCCTCACCATATTTGTTTATAACCAATGAAATTGTGTAAACTAATACGATAACCTTAAGCACCCAGGAATGCCTTTAGCATGGTTCATAAGAGGGTATGAAAAAGTTATAGAATATTTCAGGCGGACAGTGTGCTGTGTGATACTTGAAAGAAGAGACATCCCTCTTTAAGTGAGGGAATTCCTCACTGCGTGTGCAATCACGGTGAAATCACGTTTCTGTTATCTCAAAGAAACTTTTAGGTTTTTATTTAATATTTAGGTAGGTTTAATTAAAATATTATTGTTTGGATTAGGTTAGGAACAGTGGCACACCGAGGGGGGGGGGGTTTGGGGGTTAAAATCCCACCCAGAGCATATAGCAAATATATATAAAAGAAAGTAGGAAAATGTAACTTGTCTTTCACAAATAATACAAAAAACTTTCGGTGCCCAAGCATACCCCCCTCCCCCCCAGAGGAAAATTCTAGGTGCGCCACTGGTTAAGAACCCATTTTAAATTTACCTATTCTAATTGGGAAATAAGCCGCAATTTAACTTGAAAAATTGATTTTATTGACGTTTCGAATTCCACCTCGGACGTCGTTATCAAAATACAAAATATTAATAGTTAATTACATAAATGCCACAAAGAAATAGCTTCAGAACAGTTGTTAATTTTAATTTGTATTTTTAGTAAAATGAATTCGCGTAAAGAACGTTAATTTCTTCAGTGGCTTGCTGAAATTGAAAATTAAGAAAACTTGCTTTTGATCTATATTATTTTTACTTTTGGTTTGTTAAATTAATAAAAAAAATTGGTTTACGAGACTTTCTATAATATGTGAGTACAACCCATTTTATATTTATACATGTTGACATTCATTCTTCCTCGAAATAAGTCGAACTTATGTAGGTGAGGGCGACGCTCATACGCGTGCAACCACGTCCGAATAGAAGACGCGTGTAACGGCGGGTTAAGAAAAAGTCAAACAACGTTTTTTTCAAAAATCCGCCATTTTTTTTTTCGTATTTGAAAGCGATATAAAAAATTCAATCAATTCAGACAAAACTTTTACTAAAATAAAACATTTCAGCGAAAATTTTTTGCTCAATTAGAAATCCAATGAAATCAATTAATTTGTGGTCATCTGATTGAATACAACCAATAAAACCAACATTATACTGAAAACAGATCCCATGGGCTGTTTTCACTCAATCATGTAGCTATGGATACCTACATTTCGCTTCATTTCGATTTTGACATTTCAAATATTCAATATTTCAAAATGTCACGGTTTGGTTGTAATACTGATGAGAATATTAATGAAATTATCGAATCAAATATACCAAAGAATACTGTTTACAGGAAAAAATTTTCTATCCGAATAACCCTCGAACATTGATAAATGCTCAAAAATTTTTTAACAACTTTCTCAAGCTTGTTGCTTACAGGCAACAGACCTCCGCCTACGGCGTCGGTCTGTTTCCAAGCAACAAGCTTTCGAAATCTGTTATAAAATTTTTTCGAACAATTATCAATGTCCTTGGGTTATTACTACTGAAAACCGCATATTTCTATCTTGAAGCGTTTAGAAGTTATAGGCAGTTAAAATGGGGGAAAATATATAAGTGGACACCCGGTATTTGTTTATTTTCAATAAAAACCTTTATTCTTCGTCTACGCAACAATAACAAGTTTTTTCAAAAGAAATAAATATTACTTTGAAATACATGGTGATTCCATATAAGTTTGGGTGTGTGTATATTTTGTTAAATATACATAGTTGCTATCCATTTTAGTCCCTGTTTATCTATAAGCTTCAGGAATTCTGCGGAGCACTTGTCGAGTCCTATATATTTACCCTCTTTAGTTTTTCTATTACCTGGCGAGACTTTTTCGATTATAATTGAAGACCCTGGTGCAAGAAGGGGATAAGTAGCAAATTCTGCAAAAACGAGATAGGTGCTTATTTCGGTTGAAAAAGTAACTGTTCTTGCCTGGCGCAAGTATAGGATATGTATAGGTAATATATACTGAAATTATAAGAGAAAACTACTTATCCCCTGGTATGGTCTGGTGCAAGAACAGTATAAGAAATGTGTAACTTATCCCATTCTTGCACTAAATTTTGAGTTAATTTTTATATGTGTGCTATTCTGTCCCACTATTGCACCTGTGGCTTGCTGCGATTGGGAAAGGTACCGGTATCTGCACGAGCCACGAACGCGATCTAAGTCATGTAGTCACCGAGAAACTATTGGAGAGTTAACATAGTACATAGTGCTAGTACGAAAGGTACGGTTTAGTAAAATATGGAGGTTTTAATAATAAAGTATTTCGTCTGAAGATGGGTTTTAATGTAACTTATCCCCTTTTTGCACCTGCTGTAAACTACAGTAAAAAAAGGCTTAAACTTATCCTATTACTGCACCAACATTTTTTTTCCTTCATAGCATTGTTGTTTGGCTGTAGAATGGCGGCAAAATCATATATACTTGTTGTATTAGTTCGGCCCTACTTCATGAACAACATAAATTTTAAATTAAAAAATAAAACTTTTTTTGCTTCTCCTGTAAAATTTACATATTGTTACTTATCCCCTTCTTGCATCAGGGTCTTCAATTGGAGATCCAGTTTGACATTCCGTCTCTCCAATGGTAATATGTCTTTCATATGCAAAAGTCACTTTCACCTATTTCTTCCAAGTATCTAATCCCTCTTTGACACTTAAAGGTGATTTATTTTGGCTTTCTATCAAACACCTAACTGTTGTAGGTTTGTATAAGCCTGCAGCTTCTTTTTTTTTTTGTTTGTGCATATCGAATGAATTGTGTTTACAGTTGAGTCCGCGAGTCTTTACCCGTGCGTCATCACTTAAAGCATACGAAATAAGTCGGAAATCTATTTCACGCAACAACAACTGACAGAAAGTGGCTACTGTTCCGATTACGGGATTTATTATAAAATTTGACGTTATCAAATATATAGAATGTCAAATGTAAGTTTTGCTTCAAAATTTTTGGGCAGAATTACAGCTATATTTGAAGTAGCTTAATAAATTCTTTTATTATTATTGATTAATAAATAAATAAACGACTTATAAAAATCCAATAACATATTTTATTTTTGTTATTTTATTCACTTTGACGGAAATCTAAACACAGTCATTTCTTTACTGTGTGAATGACGTTAACTTTGTATGTTTTAAATATTAATTGCCTAAATATAATTATTTACCTTAAAATTTCAAAGCCCAATATAAAATTAGTTGTGAAACAACTGTTTGTGTAATGTAAAGAAACTTCAAAACGCAAAAATTCGACAAAAACCGCAAAAAGTTCAACAGACTGACAGCCACAAAATTAAACAAATCAGAAACGTCAGACAAATTGTGCTTAAAATATGAAAACATACCGAATCGTCTTTTTTTGTACCTATCTCTTTTCAATGCACTGAGTCTAGATGATTCATAAAAATAACATGTGTTGTTACTTAATAACAAACGGCAGCTGGTTTGTCATGAGTTTCATGCATGGAAGAGAATGATGCTAGATAAAAAGTATGTGTTTTATCTTGCCAGGTATTAATGACGCACGGGTAAAGACTCGCGGACTCAACTGTATATTGCAATAGCTGTATGTCCGCACATTGTTTTCTTTAGTCGTGTATCCTTAGCTAATCTGATTGCTTTTTTGATCTCTTTGTCTATCTTTTTGTATAATGTCGCATCCGGATCTTTGAACTTTCGCCTCGTCTCGGACATATATCTAAAATGTAATTTTTCATCCATGATTTTTGTTTATTTTAGTAGTTTGAGGAATTTCTGTTGTATGTCTTGTAATACTCTATGCAACTTTTCTTTAAACTACTGGTCCGTTACATCTGTTTGAATAACGGTATTGAAGAAAGTTCTGTATAAGCTGTTTTACACTCTGTAGTGTATATTGGTGTGTTAATAGCCTTATATATTTTGGGTTGACACTTCGTCGAATCTTTTTCAGCCTGAGTCTACTTTTGCCAATCAGTGGGTTATGGTCTGACTTGGTCTCGGCTCCTGGGTATGTCTTGACTGTTGTTATGTTTTTACGAATCTTTTATTAATCATAATTTATATAGTGTATTTCACTATGCGGTATGGAGTATCTTGGCGTGTGTATAATCTTCTATGTGGGAGTTTGCAGTAAGTTTTGTAGTCAGAACTCTTCTTCTGCTACAAATTCACCCAATCGGTGTCCTCCCTCATTTCCTTCTCAAAGCCTAAATTTACCTATGAATTCTCCCGATTGTCCCATACCTCTCGTGATATTCAAAGTTGAATCTGTAAATTATTTTAGAAATGCTCTTTTATTCATCTTGGATAAGCCAATATAATATAATTTAATATATGCATATACCTGCATAATGTTAGTTGTATTTTGTATTTGAGTAGCTGTTAAGTCGAAGGACGATTTTTATTTTTTTTAAGGGCATGGACTTTATGTCAATCAGCCAGTCACAACATGAATAAATATTTAAAGCCCGTCTTCTTCTTCTTCGTCTAGCCATTCACGTCCACATCTGAACATAAGCCTCTTCAAGTCTTCCTTTCCTTTGTTTTTTGTTGTACGCTACTTGTAGCCAATTTTTAATTTTTCCCGGCAGTTCGTTTCAGATTATATGTCCATATCATAGGAGGTCTGCCTCTGGGCCTTTTGTGTTCGTATGGTCTCCAGGTTAGAATTGTTCTGTGCCATTTGTTAATATCGCTCCTAGCTACATGTCCAGCGTATTCCCATTTCAATTTTGGTGATATTTGTGCCACACCAGTAACTTTGGTTTTCTGTCTTATCCATGTGTTTGTTTTCCTGTCCTTAAGTGATATGCCAAGCATTGCTCTTTCCATCGCGTGTTGAGTGACTCTGAGTATTTTCATATTTTTTTTGTGATTGTCCATGTTTGTGCCCCATATGTTAATATCGGAATAATGCATGCATCAAAAACTTTAGATCTAAGATGTAGTTGCTGATTTTTGAGTATATAGTTCAGTTTTCCGAATGCTGCCCATGCTAACTTTCTTCTTCTTTTTATTTCTTCCGTTTGAATTTCCCTATTTAGTATTATTTTTTGTTCTAAGTATATACATATATTCTTCAACTTTTTCTATAACTTTGTTTTTTATTATTGTCTTCGTTTCTTCGGAGTGCAAAACTTTTGTTTTGTTTAAATTCATTTTCAGTTCTATTTTAGAAGATTCTGTGTGTAGTTCTGAAAGCACGGTTTGCAGTTCTTGTAGGTCGGTAGATATCAGGATTATGTCATCCGCAAATCGTAGATTACTGAGGTAGCGGCCATTGATGTTTATTCCCTTATATTTAAAATTTAGATTTTTAAAAACGTCCTCCAAAACTAAGGTGAACAGTTTGGGTGATAGAGTGTCTCCCTGTTTGACTCCCCTGTTTAATGGTACAGGGTTCATGTATTCATTTTGATTTAGGTAGTATGTAGCTGTAGCTTGGTTCATAGTTTCTTTTATTAAGTTAATATATGTATCTGCTATTCTACAACTTTGCATTGCGTTTATTACGGCCGTGTGTTCAATAGTGTCGAAAGCTTTTTCGTAGTCTACAAATGCCATAAAAACTGGAAACTTTTATTCGTTACATTTTTCTATTAATATTTTTGTGGTTAACAAGTGATCGGAAGTTGAATAGCCTTTTCTAAAACCTGCCTGTTCATATGGTTGGTATTCATCTAATTTTTTTGTTAGTCGGGTAGTTACGACTTTGGTGAGTATTTTAAATAGGTGTGACAATAGACTGATGGGCCTGTAGTTTTGCAACTTTCGATTATCACCTTTCTTGTGTAATAAGATTACTTTAGAGTTGTGCCTCTTAGGCACTTTTCCCTGGTGTAAACAACTGTATATAAGCTTAGTTACAATGAGTTCCTTACATCCTTCTAATATCATATCTATAGTAATCCTATCTTCTCCTGCAGCTTTATTTCTCTTCATATTTCCCAATGCTGTAGCTACCTCTGAAATTGTTACTTTTGGCATTATTTCCGATCCAACATTTTTTATTAATTTCCGTGCTGGTATTATTTCAACGTCTTGTTGATGTGTTCTGTAGAGTTCCGTGTAAAATTTTTCTATTCAGTAAAGACCGTAAGTCAATAAAATATCAATAACGAAGACAAATTAGTAAAATTAGTTTTTTTCTCTTCGTTGTTGATATTTTTTGTACTTACGGTCGAAGGACGATAATTTAAAGTTTTAACCATGTCCGGTAGATTCTGGATTTAAGGTTGTACTTAATTCATGTTCGTGTCTTCCGTTGGAGTTACCTGAAAAATATATGTGATGATCACTTTCACATCCGCTAGAATTCGTCCATCTCATTTCGCTCATTTCTGTTATGTCTATTGATACTCTATCAATCCCCAGTCTATGTACTCTCTTATGGCGCGTCTGCATTGGTAAATTTTTCGTGCGTATTGAACTAATGCAAGAATTTGCGTCGCAAAAATTGGCAAAAAACTTAAGGGGAAAGGAACAAAATGCAAAATTTTGACGCATGTCAAAATTTTCAATGTATTTTAAATGTAATTATTTTTTTTGAATCCTGAGAAAACTAATAAGTATTTTTGAAAAATTTAAACGCAGAATGAAAGACTATTTTATTACCGTTGGCCGAAAGTCCCTTAGAATTAATAAAAAGTTACTTTTGAATGAGATATTTGAAATTAAATATCAAACTACATATTATCTTAGTTTTTCACCCCTGTAACTTATTAAAATAAACATCATAGGAGTTGTCAGGGACTTTCGGCCCTCGGTAATAACGTAATCTTTAATTCTGCGTGATATGTTTAAATTTTTCAAAAATACTTACCTATTAGTTTTCTCAGAATTCGAAAAAAATGAATCCCATTTAAATAGCATTGAAGCCGAAAGTTCGTACCCATCCCCTTAAAGGGATGCGGAATTTAGACTCACATTGTTTAAAGCGATATAAATAAATTAAATCTAAAATTATAAAGTAATCACTAATTATTACGATTAGATTTTTAGCTATGTCGCAATAAGTCTATATGCTAACGCAATCACGTGACTGTTGGTGTTTTTTGGAAAAATGGATTCTTTTGAAATTGAAAAGTATCAACTTCTTTTTCTTCCTGGGAACTGTGGAATAATAATTAATAACCAATATTTTTGTGACAACTTTTAAAATATTATTTTAACTTAAAACGAATTCCCTTTTACTACAAATATCACATGCCATCAACAATATTATTACAGTCATAATATTTTCCCAATAAGTTTTTTTCAATATACAGTTCAGTAAAAACGTTTCATCAAAACAATAATTTGTTTCGTTTCGTTTAGTAAAATTAATACAGTTGATTTCGTTTACAATTGGTTTGTCAGTTCTTTGTAAACTGTGCAATAATATACCTGTTTTATCCTCTTTCATGGGTAGATGATTCGATTTCAAATATTTTCATTTTATTTGAATACATCTGTGACATTTTATTTCAAATTACAGGATTGACATCAATAAATCTGAGGATCGTATTCATTTTTGTGTTGAAAAATTGTAGAGCTGAACATAATTTTATACCCTCTAGAATTATTGATGTAAAAAAGTAAATTTTTTGATGTTATTTCATCTCTGTCTGCCATTATAACTATTTCAACTGAGTTGTTACTGTATAAATATTTAACGTCAAAAGATATTAGTCCAGCCTATATCGTCGCCCCCGTTAGGTAAATTATTGTGATTCGATTTTTTGCACAAAATTACTCAAAAAGAGGTCCTTATAACAAATTCACAGGGTGCCAGTGGGTACCACGGTCGGAAAATTGTTTAAAAAAATTTTTATTAATAAAAAGCTGGTGCCCGGTATATACGTCGTCTCCTGAAGTTTTAGGGAAATTCGTTATGAAAATAGTTGAAATCTATTATATCGGGGATTTTGAGGGCACAGAATACAAATATTGTACCGAAGGTGCTGTACGAGGTACCTAGTATCTGGTATCTACGTTATCTCTTGGAGTTTTATGAACATTCGTTATGAAAATCATTGAAACTTGTTATCCCGAGATTTTTGAGGTCGCTAAATACGAATATTGCATTTCATACTTATACTCTACGAGTTACCTGGTGACCGGTATCTACGTCATCTGCTGGAGTTTTTTGAAAATTCGTTATGAAAATAGTTGAAATTTATTATATCGGAGTTTTTAAGTTCGCCGAATCCGCATCGACGATGCTGTACGAGGTGCCTGGTGTCCAGCATCTACATCGTTTCCGGGAATTTTATGGAAGTTCGTTATCAAAATAGTTGAAATTTTATATCTCGGGGTTTTTGAAGAAACTGGTGCTGTACGAAGTACTAGTTGCCGGGTACCTACGTCATCTCCTTGAGTTTTTGAAAATTCGTGATAAAAATCGTTGAAACTTCTTTTACCGAAGGTTTTGAGGTCACTGAAAACGAATATTAATTCAGCAAGTTACGAGGTAACTGGTAAGTGGTAATTTTCATAAACTTCAGGAGATGACGTAGATACAAGCACCAAGTACCTCGTACAGCATCTTCGATGCACTATTCCTGTTAAGCGACCTCAAAAATCCCGAACCCCGATATAATAAATTTCAACTATTTTCATAACGAATATATAAAAAAAACTCCAGCAGATGACGTAGATACGGGTTACCAGGTATCTCGCACAGCATTTTCGATATAATATTCGTATCCAGCGACCTCAAAAACCCCGAGATAATAAATTTCAACTATTTTTATAACGAACTTTCATATAACTCCAGGAAATGACGTACATGCCGGGCACCTTGTATTTCGTACAGCATCGCAGCAGCAATATTTGTATTCAGCCACCTCAAAAACTTCGGGATAACAAGTTTCACTGAGTATAAAATTGAACTCATTTCTATGATTGGTTTCCAAGTTGTGAATTTTTATTTTTTAAACACTTTCGGATGCATTGTGAAAAATGCGTTTCCCCCTAAAACAATGAAAATTTTCATTTTTCCCTCATGCCAATAGGTCAACTTTTTTCCGCAGCTCTCTCGAACTGAATCCAAATCATTTCATAGCGATCCGTCTTACTTTAGAAAGGTTAGAGATTAAGGCGCTTTTAGTGCTTTATATCCTCGCCTATTAATTTATTGGACAATTTTGACATCAGAACAAAATTACCGATAGAATTATTGAACTTCGTTAAATAACCGCATTTTTTATTTAGATTTTCTTTTATTTTTATGTCCATTTGTTCGGTTTATAATCAGTTCCGGATTGAGAATCTTGAGGCCACAGGCAGCCCAAGCTATGTGTCCCCCTAAGACACCTCCGCCTTCTCCCTCCAAAACCTCGGATAAACTCTCCATCACCGAGCTGTATTCGTTAGATCAACTATAATATAATTTAGAGCCTACGCCATGATTGAGAGTAATGTTAGTCTATTTTGAGCAATTGTCAAACAGGGACAGTTTTTAATATTTTTTTTCTACAACCGTGTTAAAAATGCAATTTTTAGCACTTCATTGGAGCGTTAAAATGCTACTTTAAAGCACTAGTACTTTAAAAATTTTAAGGCACTGCATTTAAAAGTGAATTGTCAAATTGTGAAACGTCAAAATATTTATATTTCATTTATTACATTAATATTAATAGTACAACTTGCGCAATTTAAAAAAAGTGGTTTAAAAGGTTTTTTAAAATTTAATTTAAACTGTATTATTGCATTTTTAACACATTTGTAGAAAAAAAAAATTTAAAATTTGTTAGAATATACAACAATAAAAGTAGATGTTATTCTATAGTTGTTATGATTTACGTATTGACAGTATAGGCAGTTTATAAAAATATAAAAATGGAATGTCAGTCAAGTTCAAGTAAAAGTTTTTGTAGGTATTGTGCTGTAATTGAGAATGAATAAATTATAATTGTTGATATATAAGACGTTTGTAGAAAAAATATTGTATGATATACGTGTTAAAAAGTACATTTTTAAGTCACTCATGTGAATTGCAGAATTCGCTTCGCTCATTCTGCCAACTTTCACATGCGTGCCTTAAAATTGTACTTTTAACACTTATATCATAAATAACTATTATTTTTGAAAATTACCGTTGGCCTTTTGCATTTGTGCAAATTTGAGTTTGTTTTCATAAATAACTCAAAATGACTGTGAAGCAGGAGTCAATTGTTTTCCCTTTAAGTCTTGAAGCTGGGCTATAAAATATTTGAATTGCACTGTTAATCTTCAGTTTAATGTTCAATATCATCAGGATATTTTTTATGTAGTTTTGAAGCACACTACTTTATCTGAGTATCAATCAGTTTTATAAAATCATACAAAACACCAAATACTGAGTTCACTGACTCGTACGCTATCAACCGACGACTTAGCTCAGTAAGTAATTAGCTTATCCAAAATTGGTAGATATGTTTCAACTTTTCTCCACCCTGTAAAAGATCTTCATTGGAATTAGCTCATCAACATGAAGTTTTATTGAAAGCATTCATTTACTCTCATCGTCATAATTAGAGTATTGTAGATCGCTGACCTTCTGCTAGTAGTAAGCAAAATTATCTCTTTGAAATTTTCAGAACTGCAAACTTGAATTTAGAAGTTGAACTGCAGTTTGAAGTTCAATCTCTTCTATCTAATGATTTACTGACAAAGTTGATGTGTTCTATAATTGTTGCTCAACTGTTTCAGCTTTCTGATTAGTGTCTTCAGCAAGAGTATGAAGAGCAAATTTGATAGCGTTGTAACCTTTAGACTTTAGAAAAAGCTCTTGTTGCATCAGCCCTTACACTCATCTAGTGCTGCTTGTTATTTCAAGGACTAGATCGTGGCGAATGGGATTGCTTAGTGGTGTTTCATTTAAGCATTTTTGAGAGTCCGGCACTGATATCGAATAAGCACACATGCTTTTTGATCGATCCTGACAAATAGTAAATTTAACTTACAAAAACCAATCATAGTATTCTTACACTACGTTAACATCAAGTATAATAGTGCTAGTTAAGTGTGTATAGAAAAACATTTTCTGTGAGTACATATTTTTCTATTAATAAGTATTTCATAACCAAAGAATTTTATAAAACCGTCAATAAACAACACCAGTCATTGATCGACACCAATTTTTTGTCTTTAAAGACAATTACCAAAATCCGAAGCGGAACAGGTCCGTACTTAGGAAAATCAAATGGTGTTGAGAAATGGAATTCGACGTCACTAATAATAGCGATGAATCATTATCGCAATCCACATCACAAAAACCTTTATCTTACTCTGCTGCAGCTAGTAGACAAAAAGAAACAATCTATCCATCCAAGCTACAAGCAGTAGTTTTTAATTCTCTCAACGATGTTAAATTAGAAGAATACTTGTTAGCGGTAGGAGCTTTAGTTAGTCCAAAACACATTATTTTTTCATCAAGAATCACCAACAATCGTATCTGTATCTATTTCTCAACCAAACAAGTCGTAGATGAATTTTTTTCAAACAGTAGAGGTTTCATCACTGTAAACAATACACAAATTCAAGTCCGTAGACTAATTACTCCAAGTGAAAGACTCCTAATATCCAATGTTTCTCCCACTATCCCGCATAAGGTAATAGAAAACGAACTACTGCTCTTAGGGCTAAAACCAACTTCATCAATGTCATTTTTGCGAATAGGAACCAACAATCCTGAATACAAACATGTACTCAGTTTCCGTCGACATATTTACGTATCTCCACCCACAGGTCCAATTCCTGATACCATTTTAATAACTCATGAAGATACTACAAATCGAATTTTTTTTGACATTAGACAACTTATGTTTCATTTGCAAACAACATGGCCATATTTCCAGTAGTTGCTCAGTAAATGTAAATCACTCAGAAACAGCTGTGCCAACTGCTACACTTTCAAACAGAAACGAACCTAGTACAGTAACTTCAACAGAAACGACTGCTATTACACCTTCAACAACATGCACTTCTACAAACATATCAAATAATTCAACGCCACTAACAAAAATATTATCTACAACCAACCTAACACCTCTTGATACATCAACTACAGATAATACAATGCCAGTGATATCTAAACCAAATATATCCACCTCATCAGCCCCCTCACCTCACATAGTCATAACTAACCAGCCTTCATCTTCCAGTCTAAGCAATAATTCTTGCTCGGTTAATGAAAATAAAGAGAATCCAGCACCAAAAGAATTTAGCGTATCCAACGAAGAAAATACATCTAAATCATCCTCCAAACGAACTGTATCTGAAGCAATATCACCCCCGATTGAGACATCAGCTAGTGACGATGTATTTTCAAAGCCAACTCAGAAACAAAAAAGAATAAAAACAAAAATATCAACAATACCATTAGAAACGCTAATGCAACCAATTAAAGAATTATTCAATTCCGAAAAGCAAATATTAACTTTTGAGGAAACAGTTGATTTATTTGAAAACGCTCATGGAACAAAAGATGTTATCAGCGTTGTAAATAAATATACAGTAGACATTCTAGGATTTAAAAAACTCATAACCAAAATTCATTCATATACATCCGAACGCTCATTAAAATTGAAATGTACAAAGCTTAATAAAAAAATTACGAGACAGCTCACAAAAGACAACTACGAGGATGAAGAACCTAACTCGGATACATCGACTGAATTATCCCAGGAGCTGAACATTCAATAATTATAACTATAACATTCAACAAACTAACAAAATTTTCTAAATCCTATCATATATATACAGACGCTTCTAAAACATCTACTGGAGTTGGGGCAGCTGTCATTACTCCAAATAGTACACTTGAGTATAAACTACCATCCTTAAGCTGTATACATACTGGTGAGCTATACGCCATCTATCAATCTCTCGTTCATATTAACTCCAGTAATATATCCAATGCTCTTATAATTACCGATTCCCTCAGTTCCATCCATACCATTAACCAACTGTACACGAAGCATCCAATTGCTCTCCTAATTAAAAAAGAACTAGCTACCATTCAAAACAACAACCATATTGTACAATTCCTATGGGTTCCTTCACACATTGGCCTCCAAGGAAATGAAGCGGCGGATCGGACAGCCCAACAAGCCAGGGGCAGTGAAACCGCGAGTGAAGTGAGAGATGTAGTTCTTAATGATTTAAAATCATTTATTAAAGTGAAAGTCAAAAATCTGTGGCAAAACCAGTGGGACAGTTCAACTTCAAAACTTCGCGAAGTGAAAACGTTTGTAAAACCGTGGAAATCTCAAATTCACAACAGAACTCACCATGACATTGTTACTCGCCTTCGTCTAGGACATACCCGACTTACCCACGGACACATAATTGGTCACACTAATCCCACTTTATGTGAAAACTGTAATATCCCACTAAGTGTTAAGCATGTACTTACAGAGTGTCCAAAATACCAGTTGCAGAGACAGAACAACCACATCATCGGATCAACAAGTGAAATCTTAGGAGAAAATTGTAAAATTGAACACTTGGTAAAATTCCTTAAAGATATCAATGTATTTAACAAAATCTAACATCTGTAAATAAATTACCTTATGTATATGTATATGTCGCTAATAACCTCCGAGGTTGATGCGACTATTTTGTAAAATAAAAAAAAAAAAAAATTTAAGCATTTGATCATAATTTCCCAACGGTGGGTAGAGGCTGAAAAAAAGTTGTACACGGACTGAACAAATTCAAAATACAATATTGCTTTAACGCAACTTTCAGTACCACTTACTTCAAAGAGGATCGGTACGTATTTTCGGCTGCAATGCAATTCAAATGGGGATTCATTTTTTTCGAATCCTGAGAAAACTAATAAGTATTTTTGAAAAATTTAAACGTAGAATGAAAGATCACGTTATTAGCGAGGGCCTAAAGTCCCCGAGAACTTCTATAATGTTTATTTTAATAAGTTACAGGGGTGAAAAACTAAGAGAAAATTTAGTGTGATTTTTAATTTCAAATATATCATTCAAAATAAACTTTTTATTTATTCTAAGGGACTTTCGGCCCTCGGTAATAATTTAGTCTTTCATTCTGCGTTTAGATTTTTCAAAAATATTTATTGGTTTTTTCAGGATTCGAAAAAATTTAACACAATGTCCGTGGCAACATTATCCAAATCTATCTTTGTCATACACTTATTCGAATAGAATATTGTCAGTCAGACACTGACAATCAGTGACAATTTTAAATAATTATTTGACATGAATCGGGAATATTTTTAGTTGTTGATCAAATAATATTGATATAGTGTATTTGATAAATAATTGATTTAAGAGGTGAACTTTATAAAAAGTTATTTATTGTGTATTATTTATGGAAGATAGAAGCAGAGAATACATCAAGATATATTCTGTGATCCAAGTATTTTGTTGTTAAAGCTGTTCAAAATTGTAAGCGTTCCATAGTAACAATATATTTTTAAAAAATCACTTTAACACTTCGCACCATCAATGCAAGACTATCACAACTCAAAAATTACCATTTTTTGTTTTTTATGAATCTGTAATGGTAATGGGTAGTCTAACATAATGAAAGAGTATTATAACTCAAAATTTAATATAAGACATTATTAAACAATATTAATGTTAAGTTATAATACTCTTGCATTATGTTAGACTACCCATTACCATTAGAGATTCATAAAAAAACAAAAAATGGTAATTTTTGGGTTGTGATAATCTTGCATTGATGGTACGACTTTTCCTCTTTCCTCGATTGAGTATTAGTTTTTGTTGCAGGTACATATAAATTATTACAATCACTGAATACATAGCTAGTGAAAAAATTATCACATTTATTAACTGAATTAATAATTTGCAATTATACAAAAAATAACAGTTATCCAAGAACATTCAAAAGCCATCTCTTTAAGCTAGTTATGCCATTGTCAAGTAGAATGACATTCTAGTAATATGTACACCTGGTTCCAAAAAAAACTGATACGACTCTTGACGCGTATTTTGTAGAAAATTGAGCAGTGTATTTTGAAGGATAAATACTTAATATTTACATACTGTCAATGTCACTGCCAAATCTTAAAATTTGTCAGATAGCTTATTCTGTTCCACGGTTATTAGACTTTATTATTAATCTTTATTATTAATACTTTCTCCGCAACTGAGGGTATCTTATCAACTGTATTGTTTTTAAACAATAGATGATAAAATAAAAATATTGACAGTTCAAAAATGTGAACACTATTGCATTGTGTGTGGCCTAAGTTTGGGCTGAAAACTGAAATGTATTACATTTTTACAAAATTTTGGAATATGTTTAATTACGTAGACCAATTTTAACAGTTGTTTTCAATACAGATTTGAATCATCTACAAATAGTTTCTAATGTCTTTTGATGTCAAATAATTAGGGAAGCTGGAATTCAACAGTTTAGAATTTTACATTGAGTTAATGCAAAATTGTGACGCATGTCAAAATTCTCAATGTATTTTAATTGTATTCATTTTTTTTCGAATCCTGAGAAAGCTAATAAATATTTTTGAAAAATTTAAACTCAGAATGAAAGACTACATTATTACCGAGGGCTGAAAGTCCCTGAAAACTTCTATAATATTTATTTTAATAAGTTACAGGGCTGAAAATAAAAAAAAGTGTGATATTTAATTTCAAATATTTCACTCAATAGAAACTGCTTGTTTATTCTAAGGGGCTTTCCGCCCTCTCGGTAATAATGTAATCTTTCATCCTGCGTTTAAATTTTTCTAAAACACTTATTAGTTTTTTCATGAATCAGTTGTTTGTTGTTTGTTTATTTTATTATTTGTCTGTCATAATAAATATAATTTCAGATCAATCAAATACACTGCTCAACATGATGAAATCTTACTAAGAGTCGTATCAGTTTTTTTAGGAACCGGCTGTACATATCTACACCAGTGTGAATTTTACTACACGTAATTTACCATGTAGACAGAAAAGGTAGGGATAGTCGTAAAATATTTGCGAATTATGTACATGTACCCATAGCCTTAAGCGAATGTGCGAAATGAGGATTTGTTGCCTTTTGTCATTTACATCATTTCTTTCATTTATTCCTCTTGCTCTTACTACTTTTTTAAGAAAACTGACAGCCAGTACTGTTCCTTCTACCACACGGCGTTCATTAGCGACTTATTCTCACAACATAGGCTTTCTACGTGAAAAAAAGGATGCATTGTAATGTTGTTTTATACGTCCACTATCACTTTAAGGCGGCGTTCATACTCGGGCGATAAAAGATACGCGATATATCGTAAACGATACGCGATATGCGATACGCACAAACAAATACTTAAAATATTAATAGAGACGATAAAAAAGGTTCCTTCCTCGCGATTGCACAACATATCGCAAGTAATTTATATCGTTCGAAGTGCTGCAGGTCGGTCGCCCTCACGATTTGTTTCATACGATATTTCAAACTGGTAACATGTCGGGAAGAAAAGAAGACAGCTCTGTGATTGTTTTCATTAATTTAGTGAAAGCTCGGCAGAGCATCTGGAACTATTCCCTTCCTGCTTACAGTAAGACAGATGTGACGAGCACTGTATGAAGGGAAATTGCATCAGAAATAAAAGATACAGATATTTGAATATTAATAATTCGTGATGATACAGCTCTCTGGAAACAACAGCTGAGTTATGGTGTGCGTTGGTAATATTATCAGGATGTACCCAGTATTTTCTTTTTCTTCTCCTTTTATGCCTAAACCAATAAGCCACTACAACGTCTTCCTCACTTGAGCTCATAATTTTAACTGAAATGGATTGTGCTTCCACCAACGTAGCTTGGTCGCGGCGATTTATTGTCCGTTCTCTTTGAACCTTCCTAGCAATATATCGTGGCGATAAAATGTCGTTTATCGGCTATCGCGCGAGTATGAACGCCGCCTTATGGTATTGCGCGATATTTGAATTTTTCAGCATAATATGATTTATAGTATTTCTTCTTCTTCTTCTTCAGATGCAAATACACTAATGGATGTTAGCGATCACATTTTCCAGTAACTCTCTATTTCTTGCAATGTGTATCAGAGATTGAATGTTGTTAATCCCTGTCCATTACCTAATGTTTCGGAGCCAGGACATTTTCTTGCGTCCTATTCCTCTCTTGCCTTCAATCTTACCCTCGATTAAAAGTTGAAGAAACTGGTATTTTCGTTTCGAATGATGTGACCCAGATACGGCGTCTTCCTTTTCTTGATGGTTTCGAAAAGTTGGCGTTCTTGGTTGATTCTTTTAGGGACATCTACATTTGTGACTTTCGCCGTCCATGGTATGTTTAGGATATAGTATGATACAATTGATCCAAATAATGGCATAACCCAGACATCCAAAGTGAAAGTTATCCTCCAACACCAAATTGTTCTATATGGTCCACATAATGTTCAGAAAAAAGTCACACCATTTTAAGCGTCGAGTTTGGGGGGAGAGGGGGGAGAAATCGGTAAATTCGTAGTTTTTTTAGGTTTTACGTCAATATTTCTAAAACTATGCGGTTTAGCATGAACAACCTTCTATACAAAAATATTCTACATTAAATTCTAAATAAAAAAAGGTCCCATGCATAATCCTTCTAAAATGAACGGTTCAAAAGTTACGGAGGTAGTATAGTATAATTGGACCAAAAAAAGGCCTAACCCAGACATCCAAAGTAAAAGTTTCCTCCAACACCAAATTGTTCTATATGGTCCACATATTGTTCAGTAAAAAGTTACACCATTTTGAGCGTCTAGTTTAGGGGGGAGATGGAGGAGAAGTCGGTAAATTAGTAGTTTTTTTTTATGTTTTTCGTCAATATTTCTAAAACTGTGCTTTAGCGTAAACAATGATCTATACAAGAATGTTCTACATAAAATTTAAAACAAAAAAGGTCCGATACATAATTGTTATAAAATCAACGGTTCCAGAGTTACGGAGAGTGAAAAGTGGAGGTTTTCAATACTTTTTATCTTATTTGGGAAATTGATGATGATTTTGGGTGGTGAGGTTGACGTTTCTTCAAGGGCTTATCACTAACATACCATCGGCCACTAAAATAGCAAATTTTATTTACGAAAATAATATTATAAATTGCCCAACAAATATAAAAAGTATCGAAAACCTCCACTTTTAACCCTCCGTAACTCTGGAACCGTTGATTTTATAACAATTATGTATACAAGATTTTTTGTTTTAAATTTTATGTAGAACATTTTTTTATAGAACATTGTTTACGCTAAAGCATAGTTTTAGAAATGTTGACGAAAAACGTAAAAAAAACTACTAATTTATCGACTTCTCCCCCATCTCCCCCCCAAACCCGACGCTCAAAATGATGTAACTTTTTACTGAACAATATGTGGACCATATAGAACAATTTGGTGTTGGAGGAAAGCTTTTACTTTTGATGTCTGGGTTAGACCTTTTTTTGGACCAATTACCCAAGTAGCAATTTTTCGACGCATTGGTTGTCAGTACAAACAAATGCACTGTATATAACGTTGCCACAGTGGACTTTCAGTTGATTCGGCCAACGACCCCTAACCCGACTGACATTACGATGTTACAACGTTAAGTAATATCTTTAGTTATATGGGCAACTAAGTTATTACTATTGTGACAACTACATATCACAGTTAAGTTTTTCAACAATCGCAACTACTTAAAAACGTTATAATGCTAAACTAATTTACGCCCATGGGTTTTCTGGCCGACTAGGTAGTTGTCTCTCACGACCCCAGGGCCTTTAGGTATAGTTCTATAGATGTGTGACACGTTTACGGCAACTTCAGGTGCAAAAAAAGAATTTACTTTATAACCTTACTTTTTTCTTATTATTTTATATTTTATTTTGCTGGAAATTTTCGATTTATTTAACAACCTGTTTATTTGTTTTTTATTAGCTGGTTTCTCCATTGTTTTATCAGTAGATTTGATAAGCTTAAATCTTTGTATCAGCTTTGCTAGACAGGGTTGCCAGGCCAGTTCTTACTTTTTCAGTACTATATCCGTTGCGAGATAATTTGGCTGAAACTCCGACCAAATATGTACTTTTTGTACATATTTTGTCTGAATTCCATCCGAATTATCTTGCAGCGGATAGTAGTTTTGCTTTCAAAAAATAAATAGAAATCAGTAATTCTTTTTAGGCCCTGTAAATACAGTAAAATCTGTGTTAACGGTTACCTGTCAAAATCGCCCGGTTTCATAATCAACTTAAAGTAAACATTAAGTAAAGTTCACTTTAAAGTTGACATTTACCCATATATGAATTGTGATAAAGGTAGGTACCAACTTACTTAAAATTTAAAATCCACTTTAACTGATTATGAAACCTAGCGTTACAATCATTTTGAAAATTCTGCAAACCAATTATATGAAGATTTCCTTATTTAGATCTGGTATTTACCCGTTTCATTTCTCTGTCCATCTATTATCATCATCTACGTCCTGAATCTTATTTTCGGTAATGACATTGGGAAATTGTAACAAAATGTCTGAAAATTAATTTAGAAATGGGGTGAATACTATTAAAAAGCAAATTTTATTTTAGTGATAACAAAATATTGAAATATACCAAACATCTAATAAAAAACATTGCCTACTAGAATTTTTTAAATAATATCAAAAATATACCAAAACAGTAGATATCTACTAAATGTGGCAACGCTGTTAAGGAGAATGATGCACTTCATTGCACTGGTCACATGACCTCTGTCACCCAATAAGAGGGTGCGTTCTAAAGTGGTTGGGATAGTCGGTCCAGGCCGTGTTTGGTCGGCGATTGGACTTCTCGGTTGTCTCATCCGTCTATGGTTGGTAATAAGGTATATTTTAAGTAATATTGGTAATGTTGTTTAATGCACCATTTTGGTTTTTTTGGGATGTAAAGAAAATAAAAACACAAAATATAAAAAATGCAGGCATTTTCTAATACCTTTAAAAGCACCATCAATACATTAAATTTATACAAAAGATCTTTAACATAAATTCTGGCTTTTATATTAAAATTAGATTTTTTAAATTTGCATATTTTTTGTTAAAAAGGTGGTAAAAAATGAGCGCGTGTGTTTTTTAAAGGTGGAATATCCATATTTGACGGTAATCTGAGATGCGTTTATAAATTTCACATCGGGTAATTTTGTTTAAGTCCTTATTTATGTATTTATATAAATTTAAATACCTGATATGATGTCAAAATAGTTTACTTTTTATATAGGTAAAAAAACATAACCAGTCCGACTCTTTGAGCAACCATTGCACGCAGGCACTTTTTATAGTCGCTTCAGTTGTCTTATGCAACGCTTAAGGTTGCCTAGGCAACGTCAAGACAACTCAAAAATCGTCCACCAAATTAGTGCAGAATTGGGTCGTCTTCTAGGCAATAACAACGTTGTAACAAAACGTTGCCCGCGGTAGACAACGTTGTCGCGTCGACAAATTGCTACTTGGGTACCTATACTATACTACCTCAGTAACTGTGGAACCGTTCATTTTAGCAGGATTATGCATGGGACCTTTTTTTATTTTAAATTTAATGTAGAACATTTTTGTATATAAGGTTGTTCATGCTAAACCGCATAGTTTTAGAAATATTGACGAAAACGTATAAAAACTACAAATTTACCGATTTCTCCTCCTTCACTCCCACCCAAACCCGACGCTCAAAATTGTGTGTCTTTTTTCTGAACATTATGTGGACCATATAGAACAATTTGTTGTTGGAGGATAACTTTCACTTTGGATGTCTGGGTTTGGGTCTAGTTATACCATACTAATACGGCGATAAAGCCACATTTCGAAGGCGTCCAATTTGTTTATTTCCCTCGTTTTGAGTGTCCAGCCCTCTAATCCATATAGCAGCACCGACCATACGTAGCATTTAGTAAACCTTAATCTCAGTTAAAGATCGAACTCTGAACAGGTCAGTACGTTCCTGAATTTTGTGAAAGCTTGTCGAGCTTGCTCAATGCGACATTTTACTTCCCTGTCCGATGCCCAGTCTTCAAAAAGCTACGTTCCCAGGTATTTAAATTTGCTCACTCTTTCAAGAGACTTGGTATTCAGTGTTATGGTGGAGTTTTCAAGTGCATCCAGGTTTCTGGAGACGATCGTGAATTTGGTCTTTATTTAATTATAATTATTATTTTTTCGTTTTGGACCCTGCAAAGCCCCTAGGCAACAGCCTAATGGTTAATCCGGCCCTGTTTATGACCATATTACAGTATCCTTTTGTCTTCCTGTTATAATTAAAAACTTTTTGTACATTTCCTACTGTTTTAAAACATAATAATTTATTCGATACAAAGTTTTATGAAACGCAGTCACCCTAACGACGCAGTAAAAAACTTTTTGATGCCATTCAATTTTATGGGCAGGCTATCGACTAAACCGTACCAGCATGTACCTCAATGTAAATTGCATGAGCATGGATCTATAAAATAATGTTCAGATAGTTATTCCTGCCAATGCACTGGTGTAGTTTTGATTCCAACGGATATACCTATTTAACCGTTTTTGTACATCCTTAATTACAATTATTTTATCAATATGTAAAATTAAATAAATGAAAATTTAATTACGCTTCTGTAAATTTTTGATGGGATAAAAATAACTCCAATATTTTAAATACAGTAGGTAATTATCATTGTGCCAATAATTGGCAAACTATGTATTCCAATTTCCTGCAATAAATTCTTTTTCTCCTTTTTTTTTCTTTTTTATAGACAGTACTGCCTATTTTTCTTCAGCGGTGCCTTTCATTTTGTCCCTAAATTGCCATTCCATCTGTTCCCTGGGCGTTTTATACTTCTTCTGCCTAACGATGACTTGGCTCTGGCTATTCTTACTATTCTTAACCCAGATATTACTGAAACTTTTATTGTTAACATTTTGAATTAATTTCGAATTTTCATGGAAATTATAGCATATGGAACCAAAAAACACAATCATATATTTTTTTATGACGATACCTGTCAAGTTTTGACATGTTCTTTTAAAAGGACGGTAGTAATATACGGTACCAGATATCATATATATTTTACTAGTATCAATTTACAAATAATGAAAGGATTTAAAACAAAATTTTGGATGTAAAGGTATTTTGCACTTTTCACACAAAAACTGGACTTTTTTGTGACAATATCCACATCGCGACTGCTTTTCTTGATAAAGAACCAAGTGGTTAATACCGTCATATCTTGAATTGGCTACCGAATTCGAATTCCGCTTAGAAGGTCCGCGTTTTGTTTCTTTTTTAAAAGTTTCCAAAATATTAGTTGCAATAGATCTTTTAAATTCAAGTTGATCCAGTTTACCGTCTTGAGTTTTGTGAATCTGCCACGCATTTTGAATAGCCATATCAACGCAATGAGCAAAAAGGGGAAAATACCATTTCTTTCCTCTTATGGACACTCGATATAAACTGATGTTCTGGTCACTGCGATCAACGCCGCCCATGAAGTTGTTGTATATTCTAACAATATTTGGTTGAGGAACTTGAATATGTTTTTTCTCTGCTTGTGAAAATCTCTTTACAGAGAAGGTATTACTGGTACAAAATTGGAAGAAATAGAAACGATATTATTATCATGCCAGCGGCAAACCACTATTCCTGTATTTTTATCAAGACGATACTCGTATTTACCACGTTCAGTTTTTTTCATAATAGATGAACAGGGTAAAGGGCATTTCATGGTGCGATTTTCCCTTACAGTGCCTGTACCAAATATGCCTCTTTGTTTTAGCTCATGCAGTAAATGAATAGAAGTAAAATAATTATCAAAAATAAGATGGAATCGCCTTTGAGGCCATACTTCATTCAATCTGTCTGCATAGGATAGAACTACTGATGCACCCAATCCAAGGACTTTATATTGTTCAGGCATTGTAGTGGAATTACCTTGGTAAGGAGAAAACCAAACTATGTATCCCAGACGAAGGGCTCCTACCCACATTTTGTACCCCCAACGGATTGGTTTTCCCCTGATGAATTGTTTTGTGGGATGGCGACCAAAATACGGAACCATTGCCTCATCTATGCTGTCATGTTGTTCTAAAGGGGAAAATTGTATAAATTTTTTGTTTATTACGTCGAACAGGGGTCGCATCTTGGCAAATCTATCAAATTTATCTAATGACAAGTTATTGCAAACATGCAAAACTTTCATTATGTGGGAAAATCTATCCCTAGATATAGCAGCTACCACCATTGCGTTGTGCGAATCGTCACGATTTTCCCAGTACATGTACCTTTTCGGCACAACCACATAACCACTCAATACAAGAACGCCTATAAAACATCGAATCTCATTTTGAGTAATGTCGTTCAAAAGATTTCTTTGTCCTGCGTAGATGTTAGTGTATTCGGTAACCAAATTGATGACTTCATCATCAAAAAACAAATTGAAAATTTCCATCGGAGTCATTTTCGGTCCAAATTGAGTTTTCCAGTAAGTACAATCAGGGTGTTGATACAAGTCTCCTTGAATCCAGTGTGCAGATATTCTCTTCTCTAATTGATGGGGCAGCTTTTCCTTGTAAAGAAACAAAGCCAATGGTATATTGTCATCATCCGAATCTTCTTCTGGTAGGCTGGAATTCACAGAATCTTGTGGTAATTCAGTCGCGTTGTCAAAAACAAGTTCTACATCGTTTCTCAACTGACTACCCGGTAAATTATTTATTGTAGTTAGTTCTTCATCGCCGGAGTCGCAATCGGTGACATCATCATTGGCATTTTCTGGGGGAAATATGATCAAACCATCTGGAGGGACTGGGATTTCATCAGAATCAAGCTCTTCTAATAGCTCATGCAATTTGAGAGGCCTCCTGAAACAATACGCACGTTGGTAGTACTAATTACTACCGTCCTTTTAAAAGAACAAAATGAAATCCCAAGCGGCGAGCCTTTGAAACAACGTGACAACTATTCGAGCCAAGAATATACGTACATAAGTCCCTATTATACAATAATCCACATGCCAATGCCGTCAAATAACAGTTTTTTAATTCTAGACTTACCTCCAATTATAAGCATCCATTTTGTAGTCCAAAACCTGGCAATTTACACAGATAACCTCACAATTACAGCATGTGCGCGCACTAAAATCGTTAAAACTTGTCGAATGCTGGCTCTTGAAAACACTCCATCTAGAGCCATCTATCAGTTGGTAGCTGTACTAACCTAAATTACGCATAATTTACACTGCCTTTTAAAAGGACGGTAGTAATATCTGGGTTAATTCAGACATCCTGCTTATGAGTTGATTCCAGTCTAATTTTCTGTTATTTACCCAGGTATTTATACTGTCTACCCCACATATGCGTCTGATTACCTCACTTCTTACCCTGTACTGTAGTTATTTTCCAACAAACCTTCTTAAGATCTTAATTTGGTTGGTCTCTAGATGTCTTTATGTTTTGCTTGTATCTGGTCTTGTTTCGACCGTGTAAGTCACAACTGGCCTAATAACTGACTTATATATTCGGGCCTTTGTTTCCACTCTTAGATGTTTGTTTTTCTATATTGTGTAGTTTAGGCATCCGGCCGTTCTATTGGCTTTAATTCTTTGGTCATTTACCTCTTCTTCGATATTGTTGTCGGCTGATAGATTAATTCCTAGGTATTTGAAAGTAATTACTTGTATAATTTGATTGTTATCAAATAACTTAAAAATTATCAGTGATACCAAAAGTCTCAAAGAATAAAAAAATGTAGGTTTTGTTTTTCTGAATATTTTGGACTATTTCTTTGTTTCTAAGATAAAAATTGGTTAAGACATGGCTGTTCAAAACTGGCATGCACTCGTGATTAGTGACTGGTTCAAGCTCTTTTAAAAATAAGCACTTTGAACCGATGGAACTAACAGATCATATCAACAAAACATACACGAGTAAAGCAACTTGTAAAGCGGTAACAATTAATTTCATTTGATAAGCTAATTAGCGGGTGATTTTCACGATTTTTTTCAAGTTGGACTTTGTTTTGAGCTTTGGGAACTTTGTTCTAAGCGTAACTTGCTTACTTTTGATGCTAGAAACTAAAAAAAAACGAAATTATACTTTTAAACAATTTCAAAAACTTGTAATGAGTGTTCCTCGAAGAATGCTTTATTTTTGGTTATTTCACGTTGAAATATTCGGTTTGGAATTTGACGAATACGAACCTATTTTTCATTAGCTGCAATTCTGCTTCCACTGGGTCTAGTCTAGAGACCTTATACATACATACACCGTTTTTCATTTTTTTATAAGCTATATTTTTGCTAAGATTGTTTTTTAAACCGTCTAAAAACGTGTTTTTTTTCGTTGAACAATGAACATATTCATTTGCAAATAACTAGAAACGTAATATCTTAATTAAAAAACGCTGTAGAACAAAATTTGCTTATAATTAATCAGTTTACCCATTTCCTGACTTATTTTTACTCTCGATAAGGGGTGAAACTCACCCACAGGGCAAAAGCACACATCAGCATAATAAGATTTTTTTCTTGAACATATTAGCTATTTGTAGTTTTTTAAAACTTGGACGTTTTGCAATATTTTTGCCAGTGAATGGACTATTCTGATTTTCGCGTCAAACAGTGTAAACTTGTATATTGGGGCAAATTTTAACAGTGCATTAAAAGTGTAATTTTATTACATAACCAGCATCTTCGTTAATTTATTTTTATCGCAATGTCTAAACTGATGCTCTTAGAATCAGCTATATTCTGAATAAATTTGGATGAAGGTAAAGTATTTTGTCGAGCTTACTCTAAAATTTTAAGAAACTATTTTCATTTTAAGACGAGTACAAACCATTGTCAACGTATCTTTTGATAAAAAAAGTGGGAATAAGCTTTGGCTTTTTGTTTATGATTTCTTCTGATAAAAATTATTAATCGGTCAGAATGCAAAGACGCCTCCTTACCTTAAAAAATATGAAAAACTCTTGGGCCCAAATCAATAGAGCAATTGACAATGGCGCAGTGCTTAAGGACTCCAAAAACCAAGCAGTAACTTTTTAATTAAGATTTTTGCGATGCTTTGTTATCTTTGGAAATTCCAATTTCAAAAGTTAACAATGTAACTTTTACCTCATTTTTGCAGAAATATTGTAAATATAGCATTCGCGATGAAAGTACTTTAAGAAAAAAATATATCAAAATTTGCTACAACGGGACTATAAGAAAAATTCTAAAAATTGTTGTCAATAACTCGACTTATTTTATAGTAGTGCGGCAGATTCGTGCAAATATAAGAATTGTGCATTTAACGATAGAAGCATATAATTTGGACCACATATACTACACATACAAAAAGGTTCAAAATTGGATATAAGGCCATCTCAGATTTTACCTTTTACAAAAATTGCGGGCATTCAAAATAAATCTGCCGCCCATAGGTACATGTAAACATAGGTTATGCATTTATTAAATGGTAATTAACATAATTAAAAGGTTCAAAATATTTCTTAAAAATTATGTTTACAATCTTTTCAATGGCGGTACTACCTTTTTGAAAATGGCCTTCGTGTACACACTCTATCCTTACTCCAACCTTTATAACTTCCGTGGAACTTTACGCAATTCAGGTTATAGTATATAAATTACTAATCTCTCGCCCCAGCGATGACGGTCGCGAGCTCAATGCTTTTTCCCCATCCAAAAAGACGTGCTTTACCCATATTATATACGCATTCCGTACATTCTATGCTATTTATGTATACATACACATAATATTTATAAACGTACAAAATTTATTTCGGCGAAGTGATGACGTTCGCAAATTCAATGTTTTTCCCCATCCAAAAAGTGCACAACGTCCCTAAAGAAGTTTTCACTTCAAAAATTTATTTCACCGAAGCGATGACGATCGCTAATTCAATAATTTTTCCCCATCTAAAAAGTGCACAACGTCCCTAAAGAAGTTTTCACTTCAAAAATTTAATTCACCGAAGCGATGGCGATGACGGTCGTGGTCATGGTGGCTAATTCAATACTTCTTCCCCATCTAAAAAGTGCACAACGTCCCTAAAGAAGTTTTCACTTAAAAAATTGATTTCGCCGAAGCGATGTCGGTCGCTAATTTACTAATTTTTCCCTATCTAAAAAGTGCACAACGTCTCCAAAGAAGTTTTCACTTTAAAACTTTATTTCACCGAAGCGACGACGGCCGCTAATTTAATACTTTTTCCCTATCTAAAAAGTACACAACGTCCCTAAAGGAGTTTTAACTTCAAACATTTATTTCACCGAAGTGATGACGGTCGCTAATTTAATACTTTTTCCCCATCTAAAGAGCGCACAACGTCTCTAAAGAAGTTTTCACTTCAAAATTTTGTTTAGCCGAAGGGATGACGGTCGCGATGACAGTCGTTAAATTAATAATGTTTCCTCATCTAAAAAGTGCACAACGCCCCCAAAGAAGTTTCCACTTCAAAATTTTATTTCGCCGAATGGATGACGGCCGCGATAGCAGTCGTTAATTTAATATTTTCCCCCATCTAAAAAGTACACAACGTCCCTAAAGATGTGTTCACTTCAAAAATTTATTTCACGGAAGTGATGACGGTTGCTAATTTAATACTTTTTCCCCATCTAAAAGGAGCACAACGTCTTTAAAGAAGTTTTCACATAATATATAATACGTACACAATTTATTTCGCCGAAGCGATGACGGTCGCGGATTCAATGCTTTTCTCCCATACAAAAAGTGCACAACGTCCCTAAAGAAGTTTTCACTTCAAGAAAACATTTTCCTTGAATTGCAGTGTAAACCGAGCACCTGAATCCAATAATTTCAATATGGCTGTAGCTTCGGACTAATAGTTTTTCAGACCTAGGTCCCATGGACTTTTTTAATCTACGTAATGAGAACTATCATTGACTGAACTTTCGTTAAATTTGACCGGGGCCATTTTCTATAATGAGTGTTGCGGGGCCCTTTGTTGCTGTTTTATCCAACAGTTATGCACCCAACAGTTATTTACATTTTGTATATTTAGTGATATATTTATTTTTACTTTTACACCGTTTCCAGTTTTGTTGTTATTCCCTGAGAATTACATCTCATTTTGTTTTTTTTTTTGTGAAATGTTATTTATTGGTCTAGAGAGTTTGCGATAGATATACAAATCCAGTTTTCCGCTTGGCAGCATTCCCTAAATAGTCCACATACTGATGTAAATAGTCCACACAAACAGGTTTAACCACAAATACAGTTTCCACATAAGAGAGACGGTAAATCTATATACCGTAATTGAGAATTCAATGCCGTCACTTATAGACTAGAAGCCGGTATAGGTGAAATTTGCTAATCATTTTAGGCACCATAAGAGTCTATAACTTAAACAGTAGAACCTAAAAGAAAACCTATGAATACTGTACCGTCACTTTTAAGTGGCACATGCGTCGACAATGGCGCCTCAAAGTTTCCACTTCTGGACGGGATAAATAAATTAAAATGTACCCTTCCTCACTCCCAGAATTAATTTTTTTTCATTTTTTTTATCTTCTATGTCATTAAAAAATAAGACGCAGCGTAATTTTAACCCACCATAACCTTCCCCCTTCCCCCACCATAAAAAAATGCATTGTTTGTTTTTTTTTAGCTGGGATACATAACCTCAAAAAATTTTTTTTTTGGGATTGCTGCAGATCTAATTTTTTTTGAAGTTAAAACTTCTTTAGGGACGCTGTGCACTTTTTGGATGTGAAAAAGTATTAAATTAGTGACCGTTATCGCTTCGGCGAAATACATTTTTGAAGTGAAAACTTCTTCAGCGGCATTGGTCACTTTTTGGATGGGGAAAAAGTATTAAACTAGCGACCGTCATCGCTTCGGCGAAATCAATTTTTAAAGTGAAAACTTCTTTGGGGACGTTGTGCACTTTTTGGATGGCGAAAAAGTGTTAAATTAGCGAATTTCATCGCTTCGACGAAATAAATTTTTTTTTATTTGAAAACTTGCAAATTTACAATCTACTCTGTACAAAGGAGTATTAAGTAAAACTGATAATTATGTAATGTTTTGTAGGTGTTGCCGGCCAGTGCCGGTTCACCTTATTCACCACTGTATTCACTAACACAAATGTCACTCACACAAGTCTTCTGGCCACTGTCTCTTGAGTCTCCGAACTGGTAATGGACGATTGGAAAGCGTGGAAATCAGCTCGTTGTTGTGATTGATACTTCTTTTTCTATGTTTGGTCGCATGCAGTCCTATTACGTCCTTTATGAATGGTATTTTTTAGTCCTCTTGTAATGTTTGGTTTGAAATATACCAGGGTGAATTTGCAATGATTCTTAAAGTTTTTGATTGGCATGTCTGCAGAATTTTGGTGTTTGATGGTTTCTTACATCCCCATAGTTCAATCTCGTAGGTCCATATAGGTTTTAGTATTATTTTGTATATTGCCAGTTTGTTTTCTATGGATAATTGTGATCTTCTACCAAGAAGCCAATTCATTTGTCTGGATTTTATTTTGAGTTGTTGTTTTTTAGCTTTAATGTGCGCTTTCCATGTTAGTTTCTGATCAAGGTGAATACCTAAATATTTGACTTCGGTCTTCACTGGGATAACTTGGTGGTTTATTGTAACATGTGGACAATTTACATGTCTGTTCGTAAATGTTATGTGAGCCGATTTTTCGTGGTTTACTTTGATTTTACATTTTTGGAGCCAGTTTTGTAATCGATCTAAATGTGTTTGTAGCTTGTTAGAGGCCACTACTGGATCTTGGTCAAGCGCAATTATTGCTGTATCATCGGCAAACGTGGCGATAGTTGTTTCGTTGGTAGTTGGTATATCAGCAGTGTATAATAAGTACAAAAATGGTCCCAAAACACTGCCTTGATCCCATCGAAATGTCTGTGGGAAAGGTATGACTTTAGAAGTAAGTAAATCTGACTCGGCATGTTTGTTTTTAGTTTGTATAACAGCCGTTGGTGCCAAACCTTATCAAAGGCTTGCTGAATATCTAGAAATGCTGCAGTGCAAATGTTCTTGTTTTCTAAACCGTCTGTGATTAAATTTACTATCCTATGGCATTGCTGAGTTGTGGTGTGTTTTTCCCTAAAGTCAAATTGATGATTTGGTATTAAATTATTTATGGAGGTTATACTATTTATTCTACTTTGCAGTAGTCGCTCAAATATTTTAGAGAGTATAGGCAGCAGACTTATAGGTCTGTAAGAGGCAGCTTCTGTTGGTGGCTTTCCAGGTTTGGCGATCATGATAATTTCAGCAAATTTCCATTGCGTTGGATAGTAGAAAACATGAAGAATTCGGTTGTATAAAGTAGTGAGAAACACGATAGCTCTTCTTGGTAAATGTTTGAGAATTTCTCCCACAATTAGATCATTTAAGTGAAACTTCTTTAGGGACGTTGTGCACTTTTTCGATTGAAAAAAGTATTAAATTAGCGACCGTTATCGCTTCGACGAAATAATTTTTTGAAGTGAAAACTTCTTTAAGGACGTCGTGCACTTTGTATATGGGGAAATAGTATTGAATTTGTGACCGTCATCACCTCGCCGAAATAAATTTTGTACGTATATATATTTTTATTATGTGTATGTATACATAAACAGCATAGGACGTACGCAACGCGTATATAAAATGTATAGGTATATCACTCCTTTTTGGATAGGGAAAAAGATTGAGCTCGTAATTGATATACCATAAGAAGTTTTCACTTCCATCGGCACTCCCACAAGTGCCCTAAACTTTTTTAATCTTGTGTATTTTATCAAGCACTATATTCTTTATTTTTTTTTCAGATTTTTCCATAAGGTTCTCTGCCTTAAAAAAATTCGAAAAACTGTTTATTTAGGGTTTTATTTTGGGAGTTTGAATGTGTTTCTCCCATTTTTAAATATTCTAAATGACATGACTCAGTTACTTCAGTTTACAAATATACCCTATAAAAAACTTTGGTTTTATCTCTTTTCAAGTCTACAAAATAGGGAAAATCACCAAAAAACTCCCTAAAAAACAGTTTTTCGGATTTTTGAAATGGGCGAACCTTACGGAAAAATCTGAAAAAAATTAAAAATATAATGTTTGATAAATTACACAAGATTAAAAAAATTTGACCTGCAGCCGTTCCCAAAAAAGTTATGCGATTTTTCCAAAAAAAAAATTTAAAAACTTTTTTGAGGTTATGTACATTCCACCTACCGGTCTATAAAAAATAGACAGATTCTGTAAAAGCCTCAACTACACGTGTGAATTTTTTGAAATTTTAAAATTGATTGGATCCCACCTAACAAAATTAAAAGTGAAAAATTAAGTTTTTGATGGTGGGTGAAGGGGAAAGTGGCTGGTGGGTTGAAAATACGGTTCGTCTTATTTTTTGATCACTTAGAACTTAAAAAAATGACAAAAAAAAATAATTCTAAGAGTGAGGAAGGGTACATTTTAATTTATTTATCCCGTCCCTAAGTGAAAAGTTTGATGAGCCACTGTCGACGCATGTGCCAGTAAAAAGTGACGGCACAGTGTTCAAACGTTTTCTTTTAGGTTCTACTATTTAAGTTATAGACTCTTATGGTGCCTAAAATCAGGTGCGGATCTAGAAATTCATAATAGGGGGGCCAGACTTACATCAAATACAGTGATGCCATAGCTACCGAATTTTCAGTAGATCTACCGAATACCTGTCAAATAAAAATTCATAATTTTCAAATTAATCTGCCGATTTTTTTTTTCTACCAAAAATCAAAATTATTAGAAATTTTTTTAGCGGATATATTTGACAACAGAGTTTAGTCAATTTTCAAGAATTCTTGAATTGCTTTTACTAGCTTGTGACACAATGAGCGAACCAACATATACGGATTTACCGATATCAATTTTATGACCAGTTTTTGGTCTGTTATATTATGATTTTGAGTAAAATGTATCTGCCTGAATCTGAATAGTGAATACTGGAGGATTGTGGCTTATTTTGATATAGAAGATAATTCCAAACTAAAAATAGTATTTATATCAAAATCTTAAAACAAGCGAAATTTATTTTGATTATTTTTTTCACCTGCCAAATTCTGACGTTTTTGCTTTTTCAGCCAATCACCACGCGTCGTTCCAGCCAATCATTGAGTGTAATACTGATAAAACAGCCTCTTCCTTGATAAAACTTAAGGTACCCTAAATTTCACATAATACGTTACGAACGACATTGAAAAATCTCATATTAGTTATAAAAATTGTGTTGTTAATAATTGTTCATTTTCGATTTAAACAGTTTTTATGTATTAACAATATAATAAATAAATTGGTTCATTTTTAAATCATAAAATAATTTATCTATAACCTACTTAAGACATTGATCCTAGTTGTCTTAAAAATATTTCACAGATGCCCGTATTTACTAATAATACATATTGGTTCACAAAATAATCTTTTTAAATACCACTCGTCCTCTAAATTTTGCTTGATAAATTTTTTCGTTTTCATACTTAAACTTCGTTATTTAGGGTAAAACCACTCAAACAAACCGAAATGGATAAAATCACTCGTCCTTCGGACTCGTGATTTTATCATTCGGTTTGTTTTCGTAATTTTACCAAATAAAGAAGTTTTCGTGAAAACAAAAAAATTTATCGATAAAATTTAGAGGACTCGTGGTATTACCTTTGAATATTTTTAATTTACAGTATTTCGACATAACTAAAAAACATTAAAAATTTTTCTCGTTCTCAATTGCTTCAATATCCGACTCTGTTTTGTTTTTAAACGATTATAAAGTGTAAAAAATCATGTTTTTGCCTATAAAACATTCCTTGTAGATTTTAGAGGAAAATGTTTCAAATAAATATCCTAGATCTTAATAGTTTCCAATTTGAAATACATAAACAATTGGAGATAATTGCAAAAAACCCTTATTTTTGCAGTAATTTGTAAATGATAATAACTTATAACTATTATTTATTATAACAAATTTTTCAAGTTGTTTAAACAATTATACAGCTTTCAAATAAGAATATTTGTATTTTGAACCTTAATAGGTACACGTGTGGTAAGTTTTTTTAAAAAGTCTACAACAGGAAAAAATATTCAGTTTTATTTTATTATAAATAAATTTCATAATTCCTTACAACAAAATTAAATTATCCTTGATATTTAGTATTGCGTTAGTTAGACGGCTCTACTCGAGTTATTTTGGATTAAAAAAATGAAGAAAATTGCTCTATAATACCTAAAAAGCGCAGAAAATATATTTTTTAAGGTATGCCGATTTTGTACTTTGAATGATTTTTATGATGAATGGTGATTATTGATCATTATTTATGATGATGAATCTAGTTTATTCTTGAATACTGGCACCTAAAGTATCATTTTTTTGCAATGTGATAGCAAAAGAAGCAAAAATGAAATCTACCGAAATTTGACGATTTCTACCGAAAAAATAGAAGCAGTCTCCCGAAATTTTGTCCAAGACCTGTGGCAACACTGCTCAAATATTATATTTTCCAGATTTAGCCATACGAGTAACACTTACTCTAAGGATAAAATACACTATATAATCCCAGATACCTACGGTATCAAAAATATTTATAGACAATTCACGACTAATAATCTCACTGGTCGTTATTTACCATAAATATTAACCTTTCTACCATCAATTTTTATACCTTTATTGTATCGCAAATTTGAAACGTGGCTTTTCATGAGATAAGCTTTATACCCAGTGTAATGTATTTGCATTTTAAAATATCATTTTTGTTTTTCTTTGAATTGAGAAAAATATTTCCGTTGTTTATGGTTCCACCGGTACCCAAACAAATGCGCATGCAGATTATTTTTTAGATAAGGGTGTTTTATTAGATTTTATGGCTTCTTTTGGAAGCGGTTGTCGTGTAATTTAATGTTGTACTGATGGCTTAAAATGTAGAGTTAACAGAAAAAAATATTCAATAATAAAAAAATACTTATAGAATAAATAAAAGGAGGTCCATGGACCCGTTGACACCCCTGTATCCGCTCCTGACTAAAATGATTAGAAAATTTCACCTATACCGGCTCTTAGTTTATTATAAGATTACTCCTTGATTAATACGCTATTCCCTGTACATATCCAATACCACAATTTGGTCAGTTGCGCCGTAACCAGATGCATCCATTAGTATCCGTACCAAGTAATTTGTTAAATGACAAACGGAGTGACGGATTCTCGAGAAATCCTTGGTCTTTGATTTACTAATTCCTGCAGTGGACAAGATGGATATGAACTAGAGAATAATTTCTATGTAACTCTGTAAATGCAAATTGGTATATATGGGTCAAACATGGACATTTCAAAGGCCGAATAATTACACAATTTAATTCAGAAACTAGGAAATCAAAATACAAATTCATCTTTGAACAATTATACACCTCTTAGTATTGTACTTATTAGAACACTTAAAAATTCCAATCTTTTTGTTTTTTTAATGACTGGTTGTACCAACAGATCTTAAGCTTAAGACATGCCTTAAGCTTACATATAAATATTAAACCCTAAAGCTTAAGCTGGAGCTTAAGGTCTTTTTTGTGCAACCAGGCATAAATCCTTAAAGTATAAGCTGAGCTGGGCTAAGTTGGAGTTGGAGCCTAAGATTTGTTGGTGCAATCAGGTATAAATGCTTTATTTTTGTTCATTATACATTTTTCACGTTTTCACGTTGTTTTTGCGAAAAGCATATTTTCGCAAGTGCGAATAACTCAAAAAGAATAATTATTATTTTTAAAGTTAATTAGTATAAGACTAAGTTTACAATCTAATAACACATAAAATAATATTAAAAATATTTAATTCCCACCAGATTGGAAACAATGGGAACCTTCTCTGGTTACACCTCCGAGGCTTCTAATATTTGCAAGCCATAACGGATGCTGAGACTAAAGAAGATGAGGGAATTTTACAATTTATAATTCACGTCCCATCTGCTCAGCGCGGTAAAGTTCCAACGAGAATGGTTCCCTTCGTACTCCAATCAGAATAAACATGTAAATCAAAAATGAATAACCATTTTCAATTTCGTTGGAACATGAAATTACAGCCGCATCATATTGTAATTCAATCAGAGAGTGCAGCAAACACCTCTACTGGTTTCGAAACTTAGTCTTTTGCTAGCAGTTGCCGCTAGGACATCCCTACCATTTTGTTCGTTGCAATCCGTAACTGCACGCCGAGGTTTGTCCTGGTTGGGTCAGAGAGAGCAGCATATGTGACTCCTGATGAGAGACTAATAAGTTTCGAAACCGGTAGAGGTGCTAGCTTCACTCTCTGATAGAACTAGAATATGATGCGGCTGTAGTTTCGTATTGCAACGAATTTGAAAATGGTTATTCATTTTTGAATTAATTAGTATAGTTTTTCTAAATAGTTATTTTGAGTGTAACAATATTTCAACCCTCGAGAAAGGATGCCAACCAACCCAGGGGTAGAAGCATCGACGCCATATATCTTATGTTTTTAACTAATTTCCTAGACAAAACGATGCAGTTATAAAAAATTTAGAGGGAAAAGTTTAGAGTAATTGGACCGTTAATAATTTTTTTTTTCGTTAGAGTCTGTGTGATAAGCTGTTCCTTATATAACGGAGAGCCGTTCTTAGCTGGCTACTCGGTAAAATGTAATGCAAAGTAATCCGTATAAACAAAAAGAAGTGTCTATATTATAATCGGAATCAACATGCAGTAGAAATAAACAAGCCAAGATACTTGAATGTTACGAGGAGCGCTCCCGAATCATCATTTACAATTTTTAAACTTTGGTTGATTGGTTGGAGTCACTGTTTATAACATTACCAAAGAAAAGCAGGCCCACCAAATGTAGCGATTTTAGACTAATCAGTTTGATGAGTCACACACTTAAGATACTTTTACGTATTAAACAAAACCGAGTATTCCTTCTGTGCGAAACTAGAATGGATAATAAGCAATTTGGATTTAGAAATGATCTAGGAACTAGAGAAGCACTATTTTGTATGTGCGTTCTATTACAAAAAAGTTGTGAATTCCGAAAGAACGTTTATGTTTGTTTCATCGACTTCGAGAAGGCATTCGACCGAGTTGAACATGATACACTTTTCGATTGCCTGCAGGCAGCAGGACTTGACCACTACGATATAAAACTGCTGAAATACTTATATTACAATCAAGTAGCCTCTATCCAAATTGGAGACAGTCGTAATGAAAAACTGCCGATAAAACGTGGAGTACGACAAGGTTGTGATTTATTACCCACCCTTTTTAATCTGTACTCTGAAGAAATCTTTAGGGAGGCTTTGGATGACGTACAAGAGGGAGTAAGACTAGGCGGAGAAGTAATCAACAATATTAGATACGCTGACGATACAGCCATTTTTGCTGAAAATTTACAAGATCTTCAGACAGCATGATTTGAGTTTCCACTAGACTTGTGTTATGGACGGATTTTACGGGCTGTGGTTGGTCGTATTCAAATCAATGACATATTTGATGACAAAGAAATACATCAACAAACAACCGTAACCCTGTTTTCTCGTTTGTTTTTGTTTATGCAGTGTGTTTATGTTATACAAAAGAAAAATATTGATATTTTAGTTACTAATCTTGGATTTTGAGACTATTTTATACGTTTATACTTGTTTATTGTATTCATTTTTAAACAGCCATATTATTTCCAGCAAAAGTTATGGAACGTTTACAGATAGTAATATTTATAAAAAAAAACAAATTACTTTCTGTTTGCTTCCTATATTTTGTAAATTTTTAAAGCTTCCTCCCAGACTCATTTGAGTATAAGGTGGTTAATTTTTCTGAAATAAATGGAAAGGATGGCGCATTTTAATGCAGTGATTTGAGCTAATATAACAACACAAGAAGATGCTCAAAATTGTCAAAAAGAATATGATAAAGTTAATAAAGTAAATTTTAGAGTTCTAAGAACTTATCCAAATGATTTTATGAAGCTTGTTGTCAAGGTAAATATTGATGTTAATATATTCACTTTCTAACTTTATGGGTTTTATATTTTGTAGGGATGAATAATTAACATTGGAGAGAATTTTTAAGTATTTTGCTAAGCAACAAATTTTGTGTTCATTTTGATTTAAAGTTCAAAACATATATTCATAATATATTGTAAGATATTAAATAGATTTTTTTTATTACAGAAAGACTATCGATGCCATCACAATACTCAGGCTAATTTGCCTTCATCAAAGACAAAAAATCCGTCATCTAAACATGTTAACTGTCAGGCATTTTTAAGAATTACAGTGAAACAATCAAGTATGAAAAGGTAAAGTCTATTTGCTAATCTGAGACACAACTACTGTGTAGTGACGTTGGTAATTTTTTTTTGAGAAGTTAGGTTGCTAGACGTAACTGGAAAAGACCACACAACATAACTACTCGTAGCCAATATTATTATTAACAGTAAACAGGCATAAATAACATAACATACACCAATCAATAATTATTTATTTACACCTTTATAATGTATTGATAACAGATGAGAAAAGTATTTATTGTACAAAATAAAAATATTTTATAGAAATAAATTCCACAAAATTTTATGAGTTTAGTATACACTCCCATTATTTCCAACAATAATTATTTTTTTTAGTGAAAGATTAAATTTATTTGAGCAGTTAATAGTGTTGGGTAGGAATTTTTGTGTTGTAAAGACAACACATATATTACGATTATAGATATTAAAGCTGATTTTGATTCTATAAATAGAGAAATAATATGGTCAGTGATGGAAGACCTGCAAAGTCCACAAAAGATAATAAGCGTGGCAAAAAGTACATATAAAAGTATATAGAAATGTACTGGCTAAAGTACAAATAAACGGAAACAGATCACCAATAATAAACCTAAGAAGAGGAATAAAACAAGGGGACAGTCTCAGCCCAGTTTCATTCATATTAGTAATGGATCGAGTAATGAAGAGTGCTAAACGAAGGTCACGACAAACAGTCAACAATAGGGTATAGGAATTTAGTACCAATGAAAATGGAAGGAATACTATATGCAAATGACCTAGAAATAATAGCAGACGATAAAGAGAAAATGCAAAAATTAATGAATATATGGGTGGAAGAAATAGAAAATTTGAAAATGGAGGTACAGTAGAACGTCGATAATCCGGACGTCAAAAATCTGGACCGTCAATATTCCGGATTTGTATCTAGCAAAAATATCTAATTCTTTTAAAATAAATTAAGAACTTCGCTGCGAAAAACGAACCTCTACCGGAGTTCAAAAATATTTTACACATTTTTTTAAAAGCCCAAATAGTGTTCTAATGTTTTTACTGTACACATGGTGCTATTATAAATTAATTTCAATACAGTGTTTAAACATAAAAAAATGTTTTGATTAGTTTCACCTCTAGACACTTTACTGTACAAGAGAAAACATATTTTAAAACGTTTGTTGTACTTTAATGTGTATACTGGCCTTTTTTTTGAGGTAATTTCGATAATCCGGATAATTTGATAATCCGGATGGGGCCCGGTCCCAATTAATCCGGATTATTGACATTCTACTGTAAATGTAAAGAAAACGAAGACCATGATAGTAACCCAAAAGAAAAGAGAAGAAATAAACCAAACGTTATTTAGTCACAAAAAATGAAATAATGGAAACAATATCGACGTTTGAATACCTGGGATTAATAATAAAACAATATTTGGAAAGGAAGCAATAAAACTAAAAGTATACAATGCAATATATGTACCAACTTTAATATTATGCAAGTGAAACATGGGTAAACAATGCAAAAATAGACAGTACAATAAGCGCAGCGGAGATGAAGCAGTTGAGAAAAATAGCAGGAAAAACAAAATTGGACAAAATAAGAAATGAGGATATTAGACAAAGGCTAAAACAGCAATCGATAATAACGAAGATCCAAAAAAGAAATTAAATTGGTATGGACACATTAACAGAATGGACCAGGGAAGACTACCAAAGCAGGTGATGGAATCAAAAAGGTATGGTAAAAGAAGGAAAGGGAGGCCAAGAAAAAGGTGGATTGATCAGATTATAGAAATTGGGCAGGAAAAACACAAACAAATGAAAGAGTTAGCAAAGGACCGCGAGAAACGGAAGAGATGGATAGAGGATGAAAAGACCTCCGACACCCCTGAGGGGCATAAGGAGTTTCGAGAAAGAAGAATTTTTATTAAGGATTTGTCACTCATATTGGTTCTTCTAAACTGTGGTGATAATTCAATGGCTTCTCCAAATAACGCTTCAACAGAAGTGGATCTCATGGCACCTAGACAAACAATCAATTGAATTCAGCAATTGTTCGTTAAATTTATTTTCTTTAATAAATTGGTGCTGGCAGATGCATATAAGATGCTGGCATAGTCTATGATCGACCTTATGTATGATCTAAAGAACAGCTCACTAATAAACAATTTAAAAAACGTTCTATATTTGTTTTTTTCTCTCTATATCTCTATATACCATTAATTCCATCATAAAAGTTAGTACGACTGTTTATTTTATGGAAATTCATTTAATTAAATTAAACATGTATTGCAGTTTAGGCAGAGGAATAGCCACTCTCGTATTAAAATTTCCTTCTGAAGTTCTTACAACCCTTAAACTTTTATATGTAAATACTTTGTTACAGTCTGAGCCAATTTAGTACATCAAATCAAATAAGTCTGAAAGTTAATCATACATTTTTAAGACACAAATAAATATAATATCTCTTTTATAAGTATAAATTATACTATTTAATTTTTTTATAACATTACTACCCCCTAGTTATATAATTTTTGCTGAATGTAGATCAGAGAAAACTATAAGTACTTAATAAAAAACAGCTAACACAGTACGTAAATACTGTGAAAAATATTAACTTTACATTTATAAATATATTTATATGTATTATAATATTTATTGTAGAAGAACTATAACTTTACATTACAAATTTAAAATGTAAATATGTCCAAATATGTATAACCTTAAAACGGCAACAAACGAGAGATAAAAATGTCCTTGATTTGAATACGACCAATCACAGCCCGTAAAATCCGTCCATAACACAAGTCTAGTGGAAACTCAAATCATGCCTTCAGACACTACTAAATCTAGTCAGTGAAGCAAGTTATCGGAGAGGCCTTAAAATCAACATTTCAAAGACAAAGTGGATGGCAGTTGGAAAGATTAATATAGATCAAGGCCAGCTTTCTCTTGATGGAGAGGAGTTAGAACGGGTAAATCATTTCAAGTACCTTGGCAGCTGGTTAAATGTAAATTGTGACTCTGATGAAGAGATAATAACTAGGATCGAAATATCACGGAAGGCTTTTATGACCTGGAAACCAGTTTTATTTAACAGAAACCTGTCGATGAATGTTCGAAAGAAGGTGCTGAAATGTTATGTGTGGTCTATCCTATTGTATGGTTGTGAGACATGGACGTTAAAAACCACAATGCTAAACAAAATAGAAGTATTTGAATTGTGGTGCTATCGACGAATCCTAAAGCTATCGTGGGTTTCGCACACTTCCAATGAAGATGTTCTTCAAATGATGAATTCAGAAACGTCTGCTCATAAGCATCATAAAGAGGAGAAAAACAGAATACTTCGGCCATATAATTAGAGGACCTAAATACCATCTGCTTCGCCTTTAATACAAGGAAAAGTGGAGGGAAAGAGATAGATTGGTCGAAAGAAACTTTCATGGCTGCGTAATATTAGACAATGGTGTGGCTTCACAGTAGAAGAATTATTTCGCACAGCAGCCGATAGAGAGAGATTTCAAGAAATTGTAAACATGATGACGGCCAACGTCTGAATACAGACACGGCACCTAAAGAAGAAGAAGAAACTTTGTAAATTATGATTTGGGAATATTTCTCGTAATACTCAACGTGTCTTGGTTTGTTTATTTCTAGTGAATCTTGATTGTGATTTTAGTATAAATTCCAGAGGATTAACATAACGGACTGCAATAAGTAAAACCCTATTATTACATAATCCAAAGGATTAATTGCCAAAAATCAGCAACAGGCGTAATGAGTGAAAGAGCACTAATGAAAGCTATAAGCAGGTGCTTAAAATTCCAGTCAGAGTGAGCGGTGCCGATAGCAGGACAGTTATTAAAAAACGTTGCGGCGTTCCCGAGTTACGTTCTTCCCGGGATTCCGACAGGATGAAGGACACGAGGGACTAGTAGTATTAACTTCTGTTGTTTATAAGGTCGTTCGTGTTTAAATTGTTTTTTGATGAAATGTTACTGAGGAATTTAGGACGGATAAATCGAGATAAAGGACGACGGTGACATGACTGGGATAGATAATGTTAACCTTGACTTCGTGGATCTTCAAGATTTTACAAGCATATATAGTGAAAGTGTTACAATATTCGGTGAATTGAATTGAATAAAAGGTGATTTAGTCCAGAGAAATAATAGTCTGGGCTGATTATCGGAGAATAGGCCATTTTTGGGAAAAGTTATTTACCAACAATTTTATTGCTGGAATCGAATCTGATGATTGTATATATTAATAACATAGGTATGCAAAGTCCGCAGATAGTGTGCTACTTTTTTTATAAACAAAATGGCGCCCCAAAAACGGTGTTTTTTTAATTTTTGCTCTATAACTCCAAAGAGTTTAACTTTACACCAAAAACACTCAAATAAAAAATCACCGCAATTAAATTTTGCATAGAGACGTGTTTTTTCCGATTTACTTCGACGAAAACTTTCCCCGAAAAAAGCGGGTTTTTCCAACAAAATCTTTAATTTTCAACTAAACTTTTAGATAAGTAATTGTTAATCAATAATTAAATATCTTGGTAATCTAAAATCCCTTTTTGGTGTAGATTATAATTCCAGAAGACGACGGAAATTGAATGAACAGTTTAGCAACAATTGAATTGTTAATTAAAAATTTACGATCGCTATAATAACGACAATAATTATGATGCATAAGAATAATTATGATTTTTTCATAAAAATATACTATACCTATCTAATGTACTTTACAAAATTGAAATTGGACTATTTAGGCGGCCTCAGGAATATTTTAAAGTTATAAACAATTGTTTGGCTTATAATGAAATAGAATATCTCGGGAAATATTAAACTAAATTAAATTGTGAAAACGGTATTAGAAAAACAGCGGCAGAGCGCTTCTTTTAAAAGAAAAAACGTTTAATTACGACGAGTGGTTCCTGAGATACAACCGGTGAGAGTTGACCGGAATTTACGGCAAAGATATAAACAATAGGATCATAATTTTCAAACCATCACCTTTTTATTTTTGTCCTCTTTCTCCACACCAATTTTCATATCCTTAAAATACTCATAACATATATTATTATAATAAAAACTATCGATAATACGTGTGAAAATTGCCAAAAATAGCAAAATTCCAATCAACAATTAGGTTGGAGAAAATGTAACCCTCAAAGTTCAAAATCGGTATACATTAAAAAAATGCATTTTCTCGGCATCCCATGGAGCAATTTCCTTCATTCTTTTTTTGTTCCCAAGTAACTCGAGTAGAGCCATCGAACTAATGTATTATTAAATGTCAGACTTGCTTTTGTTTTGTTATAATAAATTAATTTATTTATTATAACACAAAATTATAATTTGTTTAAATAAAAATTGTTTAAATAATTATACAGCTTTCAAATGAGAATATTTATGTTTTTAACTTTAAAAGGTACACTTGTAGTAAGTTTATCTAAAAAAAAGCCTACAACTGAAAAAAATATGTAGTTTTCTGTTCTTATAAATAAATTAATCTATTATAACAAAACAAAAACAAGTTTGACATTTAATAATGAGTTAGTTCGATGGCTCTACTCGAGTTATTAGAGAACAAAAAAGAATGAAGGAAATTGCTCCATGGGAAGCCGAGAAAATGCATTTTTTAACGTACACCGATTTTGAACTTTGAGGGTTACATTTTCTCCAACCTAATTTTTGATTGGAATTTAGCTATTTTTGGCAATTTTCACACGTATTATCGATAGTTTTTATTATAATAATATATATTATGAGTATTTTAAGGATATGAAAATTGGTGTGGAGAAAGAGGACAAAAATAAAAAGGTGATGTTTAGAAAATTATGATCCTATCGTTTATATCTTTGCCGTAAATTCCGGTCAACTTTCACCGGTTGTATCTCAGGAATCATTCGTCGTAATTAAACGTTTTTTCTTTTAAAAGAAGCGCTCTGTCGCTGTTTTTCGAATACCGTTTTCATAATTTAATTTAGTTTAATATTTTCCGAGATATTCTATTTGTTTATAAGCCAAAAAATTGTTTATAAATTTAAAATATTCCTGAGGCCGCTTAAATAGTCCAATTTCAATTGTGTACAATACGTTAGATACGTATAGTGTCTTTTTATGAAAAAATCATAGTTATTCTTATGCATCATAATTATTGTCGTTATTATAGCGACCGTAAATTTTTAATTAAAAATTCAATTGTTGCTAAACTGTTCATTCAATTTCCAGTGACTTCTAAAATTATAATCTATATGAAAAGATCTTTTACACTACCAAGTTATTTACTTATTGGTTAACAATTACTTATCTAAAATTTTAGTTGAAAATTAAAGATTTTGTTGGAAATACCCGCTTTTTCCGCGGAAAGTTTTCGTCCAAGTGAATAGGGAAAAACACGTCTCTATGCAGAATTTATTTGCGGTGAATTTTTATTTGAGTATTTTTGGTGTAAAGTTAAAATCTTTGGAGTTATAGAGCAAAAATTGAAAAAAACACGATTTTCGGGCGCCATTTTGTTTATAAAAAAAGTAGCACACTATCTGCGGACTTTGCATACCTATATTATTATATACATACAATATTACATACAATAATAAGATTCGATTCCAGCAATAAAATTGCTGGTAAATAACTTTTCCTTATATTTTGCTAATTAGCCCAGAGTATAAGGTTTTTGTCGGAACACCTGACCAGCCAGGTCGCAAATAGATTTTTTGTAATGTCATCATAGTTCGGATGAGAATTTTAGTTATTAACAAATAAGGGCCAAAATTGTCAGATTTTTCATTTAAATCGCAATCATACAGAAACAAATAGGACAATTAAATATCTTATTTAGAGTACTCATCTTTTAGTAGATGAGCAAAGGTTTAACACGGAACTTTTTTGAATTTTGGTCCCATCATTGTTGCTTCGGAAATTGCAAAATAAGACTGAAATTTTGAAAATAAAAATTTTTATACACCTTTGGCGACAATGAACTTAAGCCTTTGATATTGCACGAAAAGTTGAGTCAAGCAGTTCGTATAATGCACACAAAATTTCAAGACGATTCGTCAATTAGTGTAAATTTTATTCAATTTGTTTATCCCACAGAGATTTTTATTGCAATGTTACTGCTCAGAATATAATAACGATATAGCAATTCAGCTGGTACCACATAAAAAAAAGAAGACTTTTGTTTTCAATATTAAAAAAAATATTTTTACCAATGCAAAAATATTTTAGTATAGTAGAGTTATTTTTGGCTTATAAACAATTTGAATAAATTGTCGATGCATTTTGTTCATTTGCATAATGCATAATTTGTATGTATGCTTCTTTTCATGAGCATTTTTCAGTGCATCACAAATGATAGAAAAAAAGGTAAGTCTGTGATAATACACATTTATGACATTTATTCTAACATGACATTTTAGTTAAATCTGACAGTTGTCACATTTTATTTGCAATTTGGCATAAAAACAAATCAATTGAGTTTATTGCATTTATAAAATGGTATCTTCTTTGATTTGTATAGTCTTATAAATTGTACAGATTATATTCGTAGATATATTTTATAATTGGTAAATAATTTTTTTTTCGATTATAGTGCCATCTATTGATAACTAGAATAAATGTTATAAATGTCACCGATGAAATGTAATCACCGACGTGCGTTTTTTTCTGTCACATACAATTTAATGCGTTAGAAAGAAATCGAAAAACTGTGACGCTCTGAAAGATCCTCATGAGAAAAAGTATACCCGTAGTCTCGTAGAGTACATTAGGTATATATATCCCCAGCTAACATTACAAAATGTTGGGAGGGAACCCCCTTATCCGTCAGAAGTGGGACCGGGAGCCCCCCGTATCCGTCTTATATCATATAAAATTAAAGTAGACATTTTGTCAAAAAAAAAAAAATAAAAATTACGTCAGAGGGCCAACCCCCTTATCACTTATAGGTATGGGAAATCGATTACAACCTATTTCCAGTCCTACAGAATAAACATGTAAAATTTAATAAAAATCGATATAGCCCTTTCGGAGGAGTATGGTAACTAACACTGTGACAGGAGAATTTTATATTATAAAAAGGAAAGAATCCCTCTCATTTTACTCCTTTAGTAATTTTATATGTAGAAAAGTAGCTGTGAATTAAATAACAAAAGTGGCTATCATTGACTCTAATTGACCATAGGCGAAATAATTTATTTTTTGAAGATTTGTGTAAGAACAGCAGCTTTTCAAGTACTAAAATGGATTTAGTCTACAGTCAATATTAACAAAGTTATTCAAATTATTTATACGCCAAAAATGACTCTATTTAAATAAAATATTTTGTAATGGTAAAAATTACATCTTATTGATTTTTTAAAAAATGTTGAAGACATAAGTCTTCTTCTTTTATGTGGCTCTCACAGAATCGCTGTATCGTTCCTATTTTCTGAGCAATAACATTGCAAAAAAGCTGTGTTGGAAAAACAAATTGAATAAAATTTAAACCAAATAAAGAATCGTCTTGAAATTTTGTGTGCATTATAAGGACTACTTGACTCAACTATTCGTGCAATATCAAAGTCTTTAGTTTATTTTTGAAAACGGTATAGTATTTTTTAATTTTCAAAAGTTTAGCTTTATTTTGAAATTTCTGACCAAAATTCAAAAACTGCCTTTTAAACCTTTGTCCTACTAAAAGGCCAATACTCTAAACTCTAAATAATATATTTAATGTATTTTCTTATACATATTGTTCATAAATTTACAGTTTTTCACAAATTTTAGTTTAACAGATACATACTACACTTCCTGTTGATTTACAGCACTCATCGATACAGTTTAATGAGAAATTTTACGGTCGGGGAACGAAAGCGTGCAAACGATGAAAAATTTAGGTCATTTTTCGTTTTGGCTCTGAATTTGTATACGAGCATAAGCCTCAATAAAAAATGTGGCGGCTATGGCGCCGGTCATATTTCCGACTCGGCAATATTTATTGAGGCTCGGAGCTTTAGTGTTTTAACAATATTAGGGGATGATTTTGAGCATGTTTATTAGAAAATGAATTATAGTTTTTAGCGCGTTTGAAATATCTGCCGAAATTTGTTTTACAGCATTCGGTCTACGGCGTGACGACTTATTTTTTTTTTAAATAAAACAAAATTCAAAAATTTAAATACAAAAGATGACTAACGAAGATTCCAAGCTGCATTAAAACCATTTATACAGAATAATGCGCACATGACCTTGCCAACACTTTGTCGAAACGATGGTTTTGCCAAAAACCAAAATGATGAAGAGGATATGGGACTACTAATGAGGAGGAAAAAACCTCCGAAACCGGTATGTACTATTCCCGCACTCTCCGATTTAACCAAAGTATTATGCAGCAGCTGAATTTTTGTGTTGCAAAGAAATTGAAAATGTTTATACATTTTTACATTGATATATCTTTATTCTTCAAAATAAAGCTTAAGTTGCCGAAATCTATCCAAGACAATTGTATGCGTCTTATTATTTCGGCTATTTGGTTTTCTTTGCCGATTTTAATGGTATGTTTAAGATATATACTGATGTGATCTTGATTATTGATATGAGATAATATTCTTATATGTCATTTAATTTAATCCATGCATTAATCATAATCTAATTAATTTACCAGATCACATATCAATATGTTTTCAATCTCAGGGCGAATTATAAAATTAATTACTTACTCTCGTGGCTTCTAAGTATTTCTTAATGGTTCCTAATCGGGATAGGAAAGAAAAGAGTAAAATAATAACACATATGGGTTACAATTGTAATCAAAATATTGTTTATTTTATTTAAATGGCAATCACTGCTTAATATTTGCTATATCTTATTATTCTTAAACATAACATTTACACATGGGAATCTTATTTCCTTTTGGTTTCCAATTGAAAGTTTTTATTAACATTTAACTATTATGATTTATTAGCAACAATTCTATTTAAGTTTGATGAAGCTTTTCTGATATTATTGATTATGTTTCTTCAATTTTAAATGTGGTATTTAATACGAAAAACCCATACATTCATGTCCAAACAAATGAGACTGACCTTTTTCTGGTGAACTGAGAATGTCTTCACACAAGACCCGTTCCCTGCTATCCTTGGCTGCGATCAAAACCTCGTCCTGGCTTCCAGTAATGTTCTCCTTTGAAACTAGCTCGTATAGCTCTCGTTTCCTGCTTCTGTCGTGATGCTGTGTTCTACCTTTTTCGAAACTGCAATCAGCTACCGGGAACTCTTGGCTCAAGGAGGTTCTTTTACTCTCAACCTGGCCTACCTCTCGTTCCGCGATAGATACTCCACACTCACGGAACTACACCGGCTTTCTCACTCTCCGTACACTACCGTCTACTACTGGACTTCACTTCTCGACAGCTCAAAACATTCTGATCTCTATTTGTCATTCATTCCCCTACTTTCTAAATATCCCTTCCAGATTCACAAATCAAACTTCCACCACCAACTCTCATTCGCAGTATTCCTCAAAACCAATTTTTAATCTTTCTAAATATGCTTAATGGATTTCAAAAGAAAAATAGTTAATTCCCATTTTAAAATTACTTTCTACTAATTACAAAATTTAATGATCTATTATCTACTTCAACTGAGTCTTATTTAGCATAAGCTAATGATCGAACCTTCCGCGAACTACGATAATGACCTATTATCGATTTCACTTGAGTTTTATTTAGCATAGGCTAATGATCGAACCTTCCGCGAACAACGATAATGGTACGCCATTCACTTTGTTTATTCTAAGCGCATTTTCCCGAGTTTCGTTTAATCACTTCTTAAAATTAAATATAACAATTTGTTGTATACAGGTTGTTCTAAATTTATATGCCCGTGGTTGAGAAAATTGAAAATATTTTATATTAAATTGAATTTTGTTTATAATTATCAAAATTTAATTTTCATATCAAATAGAAATATAACAATACATAATATGTAGTGGTCTATATTTTCAAGACTGATGTTGTCAATAACAAGATTATTTGTAAATTACTCATTATTTTTGTTTTCTTAAAATTCATTTTGAGACCTATTTTATTTTACTGCTGGTTTAATTCCTTCAACATTTGCTCTAGTTTCTTGATATCTGTACTAAATAATTCACCATCAATGTTTTTAAACCTTTTTCCTCTTAGTCGAGCTGTTTGAATACATGTTCCAATGCTAAGGTAAAAAGCTTTGGTGAAATATTATCACCTTGCCTAATACCTTTACCAAGGTGCATGTTTTCAGTTTTTTCGTCTTTATTGATGTGATGTGGAATATATGGCCTGTTCGTAAATAATGTGTTTAATGAGTGTACCGTGAGTCTACAATTCGATTTTGATCCTTATATGGATTGTTATTCATACATGGATTTGCATATAAAGAGATTATGAAAGTAATGCTAAAGTTTTTTCATGCCACTTCTATAAAAAATTCTGATTTAAGAGAAGCATTTAGTTCGATTATTTCATCTAGTTTTTTCTAACAGTAACCCATATTGATATTGTACGAGTATATTTAGAATATACAGAGTGAGTTTTATGTATGGAAACCCTCAATTATCTCGAAAACGGCTTGCACGATTTTTATGGATTTTGCTCGAAAAGGGTTTTTCAATAGGGCCGATATTATAGTGGTAATTACATTGTTGTCAGATCTTCCGTTTTTCTGAAAATCTTATGAACTTTCTTATTTTAAATAGAACACCCTGTATATTTTTTAAGTTTTGAAGTCTTTAAGAAATTCTGATTATTTTTCGTGTTATATTTTCTATACCTAAATGCCATAGATTCGGAGTTATTGCTACATTTACATTGCTACATTAAAAATTAAACATATTATAGAAATCAATTTTTTCGGCCCGGGTAGACATTATTTTATGTTCTTTGGATTATTGGGAACAAAAAATGTATTTTGTAATTTTTCTTTAAAGTTAATCGTTTTCGAGTTATAAACAATTTAAAACCAAAAAAAAAACGAAAAATGACGATTTTCAATTTTTAAAAACACAAGTAAAAAATAAAATTTTTGAAATTACGCAGTACCTGAATTCGAGCTCAAACTTTCTTTTATCTGCTCACCAAATTGTTGGCAAGTTTTGAAGCGTGTTCTATTTGAAATAAGAAAGTTCATTAGATTTCCAGGAAAACGGAAGATATGACAACAATGTAATTACCACTATAATATCGGCCGTGTTAGAAAACCCCTATCCACCAAAATCTATAAAAATCGAACAAGCTGATTCCGAGATAATTGAGTGTTTCCATACATAAAACTCACTCTATATGTGGATCTTTTGGTTTTTGAACTATTCCATCGAAGTAGATTGGGTGAAATTTAATGGTTGGCTAAATTGCAGACCTATGTTATTTAAACATCAAGTTCGCAAACTTCTCCAACTACACACTTTCACTGGTCCTGTTAAACATAATAGCCTTAACTTTATCAGCCTACCAAATTTACAAAATTCCCAAGTTCTGTAACTGCCTTAAATGACATATCCTCGTCATTCCCGTTTACTACTATACTTCTTATTAAATCCGCATTAAAACAACTGCAATCTATGAACATGAATGTCAATTTTGTATGGATGTTTTCACATAATATCGGAATTGCTGGTAATGAAGAAGTAGATTTTTTGGCAAAACTTGCAGTTCGAGTCCGGAAACTGTAGAAACCAGAAGCATTTCACATCTAGATATAAAACCTATAATCGAGAACTTGGTAATCAATACTTGGCAGACCAAGTAGAGTCAATCAACTTCCAAACTACGAGAAGTAAAACATTCGGTATTACCTTTGAAATAAAATCCAAATAAGCGCTTACATCAAACCATTCTCTCTCGTATGAGAATAAGCCACAGAGGCATCACACATAAACATCTTCTGTAGAGTGAACTAAAACTAGAGTGCTTTGTATCTGATATCATTGTGCTTTGTTGAAAGCATCAGCTTTGTTGCAGGGAGAGACTTCAATATAAATTACAAGATATTTTACACGCAATATTAAGTGACGGATCTGATATAAACAATTTGCCATATTACTTATATTCCATAGATGTACTAAAACTTTAAATTGTACTACGCCAATTTTTTTTGTAAGCATTTATTAACAATCAGAATTACATATTCTATGAGTTAATTTGATAACAAGTACATACAATAACTTATATCAACTATAGTATTGTACAATAAAATGGCGTTATGAGGTACATCACCCAGCGGTTACACCTCAGTTTCAGCGAAGATCTATGGGCCATAATCTTCGCAATCTTCTGTTGTTTAGTGGCTGCAGTAGTGGTAATATTAATTGGTTGGGGTGGCCTTCCAATTTCTCGTGGTGTCTGTTGGCTCTTTCTTGAATTACTGTGCTGACTAACGGGATATTTAGGTCTCTATGAAGGGTTTGGTTGGAAATGTACCACGGGGCATTTCCGATGGTGTGTAGAATTTTTGATTGAGTTCTTTGCATAATTTTTGTAATAGATTTGCTGGCACAGCTCCATAGTTCTATACCGTACGTCCATATAGGTTTGATGACTGTTTTATAAATCAGGAGTTTGTTCTAAATTGAGAGTCGAGATTTTCGACCTACTAGCCAATTAATTTCGTTTCTTCCTCTTTAAAATGTATTGTTTCCAGTTTAATTTAGAATCAAGATGAAGTCCCAGGTATTTGACGATATTCTGTTATGGTATGCTGACTTGATTAAGGTTAATATTTGGGCAGGTCTTTCCCTAATGTGAAAGTTATTTATGTGTTGACTTAGTTTCATTAGCTTTTATCTTCCATTTTTTAACCACTATCCAATTTGTTCTAGGTGTTCTTGAAGTTTTAATACTGCAGCTGTTGGATCCTCTTCAGTTGCAAATATTGCTGTGTCATCAGCTAAAGTTCCAATGGTAGTTTGTGGAGAGGTTGGTAAATCGGATGTGTACAGTACATAAAGAAGTGTACCCAATATACTACCTTGTGGGACTCCTGATTGAATTTTGTTACGGTTTGATAGTTCATCCTCTACTTTAGTTTCAAATTCTCTGTGATTTAGATATGATTTTAATAAGTCAAAGTATTTGTTGGGTAGAAATTTTTTGATTTTATAAAGTAATCCTGGGTGCCATACCTTATCAAATGCTTGGCTGATGTCCAGAAAGGCTGCTGTGTAATACTGTTTATTGTCCAAAGCTGTATTAATTACATTTGATATGCGATGGCACTGTTGCACTATAGAATGAGCTTGTCGGAATCCAAATTGGTGTTCTGGGATCCAGTTTTGGAATTCTAGGTAGCTCATAATTCTTTTAAGTAACAGCTTTTCAAGAAGTTTTGACATTATTGGCAATATACTTATTGGGCGGTATGATGAAACATCCGTTAAAGCTTTACCAGGTTTCGGTATCATAATTACTTAGGCAATTTTTAGTGATTTAGGCCAATAATTAAGTCTTAAGATTGCATTTAATATGTACAATAACTTCATTATACCTTTTTTAGGAAGTTGTTTTAGCATTGATGCTGTTATGAGATCAGTGTCTGGTGCCTTATTTTCATTCAAATGATTAATTTCATCTTTGATCTCCTTCGGTGTAATTAAAGTTAGTCGCTCTCGTTGATTAATTGGTAAGGCTAGTTCCTGCTCTACTTCTTGTACTTGGTCACTGTCGGGTGGCTTGAAGACTTCAGTTAGATGTTCAGTAAATAAATCAGATTTTCTTTGTTGCTTTTTGCCCATGGTCCTGGTGGTATTGAGTTTTTCCGAATTGAAGGTGAAGTATTTATTGGTTTATTTTAATTTTTTAATGGTTTCCTTGTTTCCAGATAGAGTTATCTTGACGCGAAAGGTTTGATACATAGTTTTCAAATGATTGTTTCTCATCTGTTCTATAGCTGTTTTTAAGTTTCTAGTTTTGTTATTATAAATTGTCCTGTCGTCTGGTCTGTGAGTTCTTTACCAAATTGATCTGGCTTTTCGTTTTTCTGCTACTAGTCTTTTTATTTCGAGAGGAATGTTGGTTGAATTTTTTTTTGTCCAGGTTGAGGGGTAGATTGTTTGGCAGCATTTTGAAGTAAGTTGATTTGATTACTAGTTTCTGTTTCTATTTGTTCGGGAGTTTGCAATCTCACTAGTAGATTTACTTCTTTTTCTATGATTAGCTGGTATGTGTCCCAGTTTGTTTTGAAGCTATGCAGTCGAGGTGTTGTTTTTTTTTTATTATCACCGTTGTGCTAATTGTGGCAATTATGGGACTATGATCTGATGATAAATTAAAACTTGGTACTACATCTGTATATGATAGAGATATTTCGTTTGTAATAAAGAAATCCAATAGGTCTGGTGTTTTATTTGGATTGGTTGGCCAATATGTCGCTGATCCCGTCGCCGCGTCGATAGGAATAAGTATTTTTATCCTGGATAACTTTTGCTAGCTCTCTGCCTTTAGTGGTTGTTAGGCGTGAACCCCCATAGCGTATGTTTAGAGTTGTAATCTCCACCTGCTATAAATTTTTGCCCTATAGTTTCGAGAAAGGGTAGAAGATCTTCTTTTGTAAGTCTATGCCTGGGCGGACAATACATTGCTGTGACAGTTATATCATATGGAAGATTTTGTATTTTTATTGATGTTGCTTGAATTAGCCCAGTCGGGATAGCATTTGACCTTGCATTATGAGCTGCCCCAAATTTAATTTTTCTAATCTTTAGGGAGGGTCACTATTAGTACATATTTAAAATCTCGACTGAATTTGACCGTTGCGTTAGCCGCCATCTTGATTTTAAACGAGAACGGTTTTTGCTCAATATCTCCGCCATTTTCAATTTTTTTGACAAAAAGTGTAGAAACTGAAATTATTGAAAATGCGATTTTATATAGTTTCATTTATTATAATTTTTTTCGTGCGGTCGATATTTTCCGAGTTATGAGGGGAAATAGTGACAGTTGTAGCATAATTATTGAATTATTGAATTATCTCGTTTATTATTAGTTTTACAACAAATATATACCTATACAAAAATTAAGAGAATTAAATTTTGTACAATTTTGATGCCGTACTTTTTTTTTGATAAAATCAATATTTAAGGTAGTACCTATGTGGTAAAGGTGCGAGCGTAAGACCTGATTGATTTTGTAGCAATTGTTTTTGTTCAATATCTCCGCCATTTTCAACTTTTCGACAAAAAATGTAAGAACTGAAATTGTTACAATTACGATTTACTACAATTTTTCGAGAGAACCAGTGGCAGGTCTACAAGGGGGGAAATGGGAAAATTCCCCTCAACAGGGTCCAAAATTAAAAAAAAAATTGTTGAAACATCAACAAATTCAACCAATCATACCCGCTAGTTAATAAAATTAAGTGAACTTAATGCATATAATGTTTTTATGTCTTTTATATACTTAGTTTGGTTGATGTTTCATTAGAAGTTTCAAAAATTGTATAAAATATAATTCTCTTTATTTTTGTTTATGTACAATTATGTCGTAAAGTTAATAATAAATGGGACAATTCAATAATTATGCTTCCCGTCCGCTTCGCTTTAACTCGGAAAATATCAACCCCATAAAAAAAATTGTTAAAAAGAAATTGTAGGAAATTTTATTTTGAACAATTTTAGTTGAAAATGGCGTAGATATTGAACAAAAACAATTGCTATAAAATCAATCCGGTCTTACGCTCGCGCTATTACCGCATACGTATTACTTTAAATATTAATTTTAGCAAAAAAAATAAAGAGATGAAAATTGTGTAGAATTTAATTCTCTTCATTTTTGTATAGGTACATATTTGTTGTAAAACTAATAATAAACGAGGTAATTCAATAATTAAATAATTATGCTCCAACTCTCACTATTTTCCCCTCATAACTCGGAAAATATCGACCGCACGAAAAAAATTATAATAAATGAAATTATATAAAATCGCATTTTCAACAATTTCAGTTTTTACACTTTTTGTCAAAAAATTGAAAATGGCGGAGATATTGAGCAAAAACAGTTCTCGTTTAAAATCAAGATGGCGGCTAACGCAACAGTGGAATGCAGTCGAGATTTTAAATTTATACTAATATTGACCCTCCCTAAAGATTAGAAAAATAAAATTTGGGGCAGCTCCTAATGCAAGGTTAGGTCTGTTATTCGTCTAACCCGACTGGACTAAATGTGATTTGTTTCGTATTTTAGAATTTTATAATGTTTTATAGTTTCTTTTATCAATATGGCTGAACCTCCGTGAGCTGTACCATCTGATTGATTTGTTACTACGCCAATTTGTTACATTGATACTACGCCAATGACATTACAATGATATGACCAATAATAATGAAAATAATTTACGTCATTAATCATACAATTAATTTTATATAAATATATCATAAAATCTTGAATGGCCAAGTGGGGAAGAATCTACATTTTAACGAACATTACAAATTCGTAGAAACTATCTCCGGTTAGATCAAATTTATAGCCTTGTTCCTATCAGACCTACATGCTCTAATCTCAGCTTTCATGTTTCCCTCAGATACGTAATGGTGGCAATAATTCATTTGTTATACGAACGAACTTCAGTGGAATTATTTTGGTTTCAGTGAACAGTTAAATGGATATATCTTAATTAATATAACTGTATCATTTTACCCTATATATTATCAGAACAGGTGCGACGGAATTGGACAAGAAATGTTTATAGCAGGATGAAGTACATTGAACCAAAAAAGTACGTAAATATAATGAATAAAACATTGATTCAAAAACGGGGAGCATTAATTTTCATCCAAAAATCAGTATCATTGGTCCAATGTAAGTAGATACATTAACTAATGCTCAAAAACATTAATTTTTATGAATTAGTACGTTAATTCAATGTACTTTCTAGTTAAGAATCAGTGTATCGGTACATTGAATCAATGTATCGGTACATTGAATCAATGGATCGGTACATTGAATCAATGTATCGGTACATTAATTCTTAAGTAGAAAGTACATTCAATGAACGTACTACTTCATAGAAGTTAATGTTTTTGAGCATTAGTTAATGTATCTACTTACGTTGGACCAACGATACTGATCTTTAGACGAAAATTAATGCTCCCCGTTTTTGAATCAACGTTTTTTTCATTGTATTTACGTACTTTTTTGGTTCAGCGAATGTAATCTTCATGTCTATTTGTATATAACATACCTACAAATAGTTAATAAGTAAACAAAATCACGACTTAATATCTACCTAAATATTACAAATATAGTTTGAAGCACCGATTTTTTGCCGATTCTCAAACTAATCTTAAGTATCTATAAGTTTAAAGAAAGAAAAAACATTATAACATTATAATGTAATTTGGAAAAAACTGAATAACTAAATATAACAGAAATTGATTCTTCTTATAAAATATATAAAAATATATCTATTTATATTATATAAAAAATGTATACCTAATATCGTGAAAATAAATACATCTACATCTACAATAACATCTCCATAAATACATCTCTCTGGGATTAATTATCACCATCCATACAAAAAACAAATGGTTGAGTGGCATTTTTCTTTGATTTCAAAAATCTAATATGATCTTCGACTTCTTGCTGGGTTTCCCGATGTAAGAATGATTACAGGAAATCTCTGATGGTATATTTTATTATATATTTGGTTGTCCATTAAGATCTTTTTTACACCATTTTATTAGTTCGTACAAAATATCGATGTAGAACCCAAAGAAGAACTGCATGTTAGCCATCTACAATTTATATTAATAATTAATTATTATAAAAAAATAAATCTAAATAGTGAACATAGTTGTATTTTTGGGTATCACTTTTTTTAAAGAAATATTTTAATTTATCCTGAAAAAAATTGCTAGATGTTGAGATATTTATTTTTACTTTGATAGATACTACCGACTGCAAGAGTTAATAATATTTTTCAATTATTTACGGTTTAATCACCTAAATATTTAATTTACTAATCTTTTATAAGATAATACCATTTAGAAGTATTTTCAAATGGTTCCTATTTTCTTTTACTTACGTGTCGAATTAGCTTTTGAAAACATTTACAGAGAACAAAAATTAATTAATACTAGATATGCAGGATTGAATAATGAAATAGTTACTTACGTTCCGTAATGTCTTCATGGGTAGTCTTTTCAAATAAAAATGTATTTGTTTTATCCTTGATATGACTTTCACACCGAAGAAAGGAGACAATTCTTTCGAAATTGCTGTCCCATCCATCAATAAGTCCATTTCCATTTCCAAATGCTACTCCAAAGTCCATATCAATCTGAAAAAGTGGAAATAGAAGTACAACTTTTTGTATAGAAATCCAACAAAATAATTTATAAACACATAGTTAAAAATATGTGTAAATACATACCTTAGAAAAATCAACCAAATCACTAGTGCCAAACACCGCTCCTCAGAGTCTGCAGGGTGACTGTCTGCTAGGAGGCTGCAACTGTTGTCACGTGATTTTTTTACACCAATAAAAACACTTATAGAGTTTTAAGAAATGTATCGGTTTATGTACAAGATTGTTGCTAAAATGTATTGATCACTGATTCAGGTATATTACGTTAATACAATGATTGCGTTACATCAAAACAATGTATCGAGTTATTAATCAAAGTCGAAAACATTGATTTAATGTTACGAAAACATTGATTCAATAAACGAGTTCGTAATTTACAGAACACTTTACATTAGTGCAACGTTTTATATTCATTAATTTAACCGCATAATCCTGATGTTAATTTCATATATACAATGAACAAATTATTAGTATTATGAAAAAAGTCATTTGATAGACAAAACGATTCATTGGATTAATGATTCTATTCATTATTTTTTAATGAATAGAATTACATTGTAATAATGAATATGGTCATTACTTAATGACTACGTGTTTATAGTATTAACGAAATTTTCATTGAATCAATGTAAAAAAAGTCAATGATTGGCGTTCATTGGTACTATGTACAATATTTTTTTCAGTGTAGGAAGCTTCGTAGTGTGTATATTGACGAAGCAATAAAGCACTAAAATCGGCCTTACCTCCGAAAAAAAAAAAGGACAAGACGGATCTTAATAATTCTCTTTACATTCGATTCGTGAATGCGCCAGGAGACTTTGTGAACCGGAGCCACGATATAATATTGAAAAACTCTATACAAAAAATGCATAAAGTGCATCTCAAACAGACAATAAAAAAAATTCAGAACTCGTCAATTATCGGCGGAAATGAGTCCAATTTTGTTACTCGGGGTTTTTTGGGGTCGCTAAAAACAAATATGACGTCAAAAGAAATCTCCTGAGTACTTGTTGCCAATGGCACCTACTGTTTACCTCGTAAACAGTTCGTCGCCATCTAACTAACGCATCTAACCATAAACGCGCCATCTAAATAACGCATTACTAAATGTCAAACTTGCTTTTGTTTTGTTATAATAGATTAATTTATTTATAAGAAAAGAAAACTACATATTTTTTCCAGTTGTAGACTTTTTTTAGATAAACTTACTACAAGTTTACCTTTTAACGTTAAAAACACAAATATTCTCATTTGAAAGCTGTATAATTATTTAACCAATTTTTATTTAAACAAATTAAAAATTTTGTTATAATAAATAAATTAATTTATTATAACAAAACAAAAGCAACTTTGACATTTAATAATGCGTAAAGTTAGATGGCTCTATTGGAGTTACTAGGGAACAAAAAAATAATAAGAAAATTGCTCCTTGGGAAGCCGAGAAAATGCATTTTTTTAACGTATACCGATTTTGAACTTTGAAATTACATTTTCTCGAACCCAATTTTTGATTGGAATTTTGCTATTTTTGGCAATTTTTTGGCAATTTTCACTCGTAATATCAATAGTTTTTATTATATTAATATATATGTTATGATTATTCAAAGATATGAAAATGGGTGTGAAGAAACAGGATAAAAATAAACAGGTGATGGTTCGAAAATTATGATCATATTGTTTATATCTTTGCCGTAAATGCCGGTCAACTTTGACCGGTTGTATCTCAGGAACCACTCATCATAATTAAACGTTTTTTCTTTTCACAGAAGCGTCCTGACGCTTTTTTTTCCAATACCGTTTTCATGATTTAATTTAATTTAATATTTCCCCAAATATTATATTTGATTATAAGCCACAAAATTGTTTATAATTTTAAAATATTCCTGAGGCCTCTTAGATAGTCCAATTTCAATTCTGTAAAATAAATTAGATAGGTACAGTATCTTTGTATACAAAAATCAGATTTGTTTTTATGCACCATAATTATTGCGGTTATTATAGCCACTGTAAATTTTTAATTAACAATTCAATTGTTGCTAAACTGTTCATTCAATTTCCATCGGCTTCTGAAAAAAATCGGTTATAATTTATACGAAAAGAGCTTTTATGCTACCAAATTATTTAATTATTGATAAACAATTATTTATCTAAATTTTAGTTGAAAATTAAAGATTTTGTTGGAAAAACCGGCCTTTTCCGGGGAAAATTTTCGTCGAAGAAAATCGTGAAAAACATGTCTCTATGCAGAATTTAATTACGGTGAATTTTTATTTTGTTATTTCTGGTGTAAAGTTAAAATCTTTAGAGTTATAGAGCAAAAATTGAAAAAAAAACACGATTTTCGGGGGCCACTTGTTTATAAAAAAAAATGCACACTATTTGCAGACTTTGCATACCTATATTATTAATATATACAATCATAAGATGCGATTCCAGTAATAAAATTGCTGGTAAATAACTTTTCCCAAAAATGGCCTATTCTCCGATAATAATCTTCCCAGACTATAAATAGTAGTGCAGCCAAGCCACTTTCTCAAATTCCACAACCATGATATTCTTCTACGGCCTGGATTCCGTTTTCCTACTTTTTTTCTTGAAATATATTTTGAAGTAATGCGTATTTATGTTCTCTCGTCAGGTGACCCAAATATTCTAGTTTTCTTCGTTTTATCGTTAACAAAATTTCTAGGTCTTTTTCTATTCTTCGTAGTACTTCAAAGTTTGTAACTCTTTCAACCCAACTTATCTTCATCATTTGACGGTAGCCCCACATGTCGAAATTTTCAATATTTTTTATGTTGTTCTGTTTGAGAGTCCAGGTCTCTACACTCTACACCGAATAATAGCGAGTTAAATACGTAGCCTAATGTTCTGTTCTGTCTGATTCTATCTCTGTTTTGTTTTTAGTTAACCGCCCAGTAAATAAACAAAAATCTATAAAAGTTCACTAGATTCATAAATATTAAATTTGTAATATACTTTCGAGCATTCCTATTGATATACTTTTTACGATACCGAATTCAAATTTTATATTTCAAAGTCAGTGTCAAAAGATTTCATATTGATAAAATTTTCTCGACATATTCTCGCAAATTGCGTTTCATAAACATAACTAGGACTTTTAGCTACACAGGGATATTGATATTAGATACTCGTATATCTACGGAAGCATACAAAGTGGTAGGCGTAGTCGCTTCAGGAAGATGAATGTGAATCACACAAATTGATAAAAAACAGATCCGTATAGTGGTATTATTATATTTGAAATAAATGGCGACTCGATTCTAGTTTTCTGTTGACCTAGATATCAAAATATCAACAGGCACCGCTGGGAAATATTCCAAAAATGCGGTTCAGAGAAACTATATGAAACGAGTCTTTGTACTCTTATACAGAGTATGGCATTAGTAAAAATACAAAAACTAAACCGTCTATTTTTGTATTTTTATTATTATATTTGACTTACTTTTACAATCGAATATTTATAATCGGAAAAATGATACATTGTGTGATTTGTTGTACCTAACATACTATTAAATTATATATTGTGTTAATATAGGACTCGGGACAGTTGGTTGTAATAAAAATTATATTTTTAATAATAGTCAATTGAAATGTTACATTTAGGGTTGCATTTCTTAGAGGAGTCAATTATATTTTTTAATGTATAGGGGGATTCAGTAGAAGCTTAAGTTCAAGTTTTTGCTGTCGCCGCCCGTGTCCCCCGGCCGCCATCTTGGAAAAAGGGGTGCAAAAGGCTTTCGCGCTGTATCTCCTAAACGAGCAACCATACAGAAAATTTAATCAGACATAAAATGTAGAAAATTAAATTTTCTATAATTTTATATTTATTAATTTTTATCGTCAAGTGACCACAAATAAGTTATAAACAAAAATAAGAGAAAATTTTGTAAGAAGTTTACTTTTGGAGGTTATAACTTTTTTTCGTTAATTTTACAATAAAATAATACTATACCGATTTTATAGAGGATTTTTCAACGAATAATTTCCACTATAAAGTTGTTTAATTTTATTTATACAGTGAGCACGTAAAGGTTGGAATAAATTCATTTTCTCGAGAATGGACGATTTTGGAAAAAAATCCCAAAACCGGTCAATTTTTATTTTTAAATTACGACTTTTTGGTATATATATCATACTAGTGACGTCACCCATCTGCGCGCGATGACGTCATCGATGATTTTTTAAATAAGAATTGGGGTCGTGGGATAGCTCATTTGAAAGGTAATTCAATTCTTTATTCAGTAATATAAACATTAACATAATTATTTATACAGGGTGTCCAAAAAATTTTTTTTTGGATTAAATTTATTGACATAAAAAGAAGAATGTATGTAATTTATTTAATTCAAAATACATTTTGCTGCTCTCAGAAAACAGAAAAAAATGTTTATTTGAAAATTTTTTCGCTTTTCGCTTAAATTAAATGTTTAAACTGTCACGAGGCTGGTGGTTGGCTGCTTTAATATTGAATTTAAGCAAGAAACAATATTTATCTGCCAAATAAACATTTTTTCCTGTTTTCTGATAGCAGTAAAATGAATTATGAATTAAATAAATTACACACATTCTTCTTTTTATTTTAATAAATTTAATTCCAAAAAAATTTTTTTTGGACGCCCTGTATAAATAATTATGTTAATGTTTATATTCCTGAATAGAGAATTGAATTACCTTTTAAATGAGCTATCACACGATTCCTATTTTCATTTAAAAAATCATCGATGATGTCATCACGCCCAGATGGATGACGTCACTAGTATAATATATATGTCAAAAAGTAGTCGTAATTTAAAAATAAAAATTGACCTGTTTCAGGATTTTTTTCCAAAATCGTCCGTTCTCGAGAAAATTAATTTATTCCAACCTTTACGTGCTCTCTGTATATCTAGGTTTTATAGCTCTCCAAACTTGACGAGATTCTCGAATTCTCATAGGAATACAATAAAAACAAAACCTTGGGCTTACTTTCCTATCTATATATTTATTTATTATGATTTTAACATTCCTATGCTATTATTAAGCTATTTTTGACCCTTTTCCCGGCCACCTAAGAGGTAGAGTCTGGAGGCGCGTTTTTTGTGTGGTAACCCCAATAGGCCTAATCCACGGACAATTTCTAGGCAAAATAATATTATTTATTATTATAATATGTTGAAAAAGATTTATCATAGTTATTATTTTTTTTATGAAAAAAATGTATATGTATCATAGTATAATGAGAGTTAGAGTTGGCGTCATTGTCGGTATTTCATCTACCAATTCATTTTCTTTAATAATTAATGTTGATATGTCTACGATGTTGCTGCAACTTTCACCACCACAATAGTGGCACACTGCTGAACATTTGAGGTGTGCTTTTCGGCAGCCACATGCACTTCCAGTTCCATTGCATCTGCTAAAGATGAATTTCATAAGCTCGGGGTACTGGAGGCTTGGAAGTTTGGATTGGTATTCAAAATTTTCCATGCTTTTTCCAGCCCCAATTTTCTGGACCACAATGTTTACCGGCCATGACTGAATCTGGTGATATACTAGCCTAATAAAATAAAAAAAAGGCAAAATGTAAATTTGTACAGGTTGAAACAAATTTTATATCAAAGTTTAAGTATATACAAAAGATATTTTCAAAAAAGTATCTAAATCATACAAGGGGATCATTGTTTAAATAATTAAAAAGTGGTAATTTTTGCAAAAAAATTACTTTTTTAACTGCTGAGGTCATTCAATTACTAATCAAAGTCAATAGGATTATTTTCTGTAAAGTTGAAGGGTAAATCTTTCACATAAGACTTACTTAATTAAATTTGACCCCCCTCTTTATTTAAATAATTGTATATAAAACTTTAAAAACACATTTGCCAAAAATTATTTTTAGCGTTTTAAATAAACACTATAAAATATCCTTTTTTTACAGAAAAAGTTGTGCTATGTTACCAGTATTACGCAAGAAAAAATTGGTCAAAAAATATTTAATATTTTTTGAGATATTGAATTTGTTTATTAAATGTTACTATATTTTCAATTGCAAAAACGCGGTTGTTACCAAAGAAATATTCACCTGAATAAGATATCGTTATTTTGATTTTTATCGATAATTTCGATAAATGCATTTATAAATTCAAATTTCAACGAAACTCCCCCCTAAAATGGCATTTGAAAATTATTCAAATTTGTTTATATTTTGTTTTTTTTTAATAACGTCGCGGGGATTAAGTATTTTGAAATACCGTTTCAATAATTGGGTTCCTGGGAATTTTTTACTAATTAACAAAATTTTTTTGTCGTTTTTTCTTCTTCTTTTCTTTCTTGGAGTTATATTACTACGGGCCCTTTTAGGGTTAAATTTCATTAAGAATATTGAATCTGTGAGTTGTAGATTCTAGACCTAAAAATATTAAGATTTAACTAAAATCTCTTAAATAAAATGTGGCTACTTACTGAGTTACAGGGTGTTTTATTTAAAAATTGAAAGATTATTGTTACCAAGTAATTTAAAACTATTTGACGTATCCTTATCATACTTGGCAGAAAGTGTGGCTATTATACACCCTACTAAATTGTGATTAATAATCGTTTCTAGCTAGTGCCAGAGGCGTACGACAGAGGATAGTGAATGATTAACCCTTCCCAAATTCTACGCCACTGAGTGAATTACTATTTTAGCGAAATTTTTAGATTCTCCAATACTTTGTATATTAATAATTTTATTGGTATCGATAAAGTCGTCAGTTTGCGAGATATTGGAAGTTTAAAATGAATGAATTATTAATGAATCAAAATAACTATGTTTCATTTTAAACGTCCAATATCTCGAAAACTAATGACTTAATCGTTACCAGTAAAGAGTATATTATTTACAAAAAAAGTATTGGAGAATCAGAAAATTTCGCTAAAATAGTATTTCCCTCAGTGGAGTAGAATTTGGGAAGGGTTAACCATTAACTATTCCCTGTCGTACGCCTCTGGTAGTAGATTGAAACTTTTATTTATCACAATTTAGTAGACTGTAGAGTACTCACACTTTTTGCCAAGTACGATAAGGATACGTCAAATAGTTTGAAAGTACTTGGTAAAAATAATTTTTAAATTTTTAAATAAAACACCCTGTAACTCAGTAAGTAGCCACATTTTATTTAAGTGATTTTAGACCAATCTTAATATTTTTAGGTCTAGAATCTACAACTTGAGATTCAACATTCTTAATAAAACTTAACCCTAAAAGGGCCCGTAGTAGTATAACTTCAAGAAAAAAAAAGGAGAGGAAGAAAAGACAAAAAAATTTGTTAATTAGTGAAAAATTCCCAGGAACTCAATTATAGAAACGGCATTTCAAAAGATTTAATCCCCGCGACGTTATTAAAAAAACAAATTAAAAACAAATTTGAATAATTTTCAAATGTCATTTTAGGGGCAAGTTTAATTGAAATTTGAATGTGTCTATACATTTGTCGAAAATATACATAAAAATAAAAATAATAAGGTTTAATACAGGTGAATATTTCTTTGGAAACAACCGCGTCTTTGCAATTGAAAATAGAGTAACATTTAATAAACAAACTCAATATCTCAAAAAATATTAAATATTTTTGGACCATTTTTTTTCAATTAATACTGATAACATGCCGCAACTTCTCCAGTAAAATAATATATTTTATAGTGCTTATTTAAAACGCTAAAAATATTTTTTTGCAAATTTGTTTTTAAAGTTTTATGTATAATTATTTAAATAAATAGGGGGTCAAATTTAATTTAGTAAGTCTTATGTGAAATATTCACCCTTCAACTTTGCAGAAAATAATTCTGTAGACCTTCATTAGTAATTGAATGACTTCAGCAGTTAAAAAAGTAATTTTTTTTGCAAAAATGACCACTTTTTAATTATTTAAACAATGATCCCCTTGTATGATTTGGATACTTTTTTGAAAATATTTTTGTACCCACCTAAACTTTGATATAAAATTTGTTTCAACCTGGACGAATTTACATTTTGATTTACATGTAGTGTAATTTTATTTTACTAGACTATACTCGGAGTCTGTGGAAACGCGCTGCATCTTGTGTTGGAGGAAGCGAGAACAGATTAAATGCATTTTTTGTCACTGTTTTAGCGAATCGTTTGTATCCAGGGCCGTACGGTGCTATGATGCGATGAGGCAGTCGCATCAGGCGGCATCACAAGGGGGGCGGCATAATCAGTAAAATGAAAATACATCAAAATAATCATAGGAATAAGAAAGGGTGTGCAAAATAGAATATTTGAAAATATCCGATGGAGTGTATCACTCGAGTTTAAAGCGTGGCGCATGCCACTCTGTAAACTTACTTTTAAAAGTGAAAGCGTCTTCTACAGAAACAACGTTTTTTGTTTTATACAAGAATTTTACACTTTTTTCTGGTTCTACAAAGCGTTGGGAAGTTCTGATAAAACATGTTTCACAACTAACTCTAAAACTGTTAATCGATACTAGATGGCCAAGTCGAATAGATGCATGAAAAACCTTGATTTCAATTTTGTGATATATGATGCATTATTCAAAATAATAGAAAAAGTCAACAAAGATACAGAAACTTAAGTCAAAGCACGAGGATTAGCAAAAAACCTTAAAAATTATAAATTTATATGCGGAGTTCTTTGGCATGATATTTTATTTCATATAAATTCAGCCTCGAAGATGTTGCAACATATAATTATAAATTTGTCAGATTGTGTAAAAAGGTGTAAAAAGAAACAATAAAAAAAATAAAAAGTTACAGACAATCTGGCTATGACCAAAAGAAAATTACAATTACTTCTAATGAAATTGCAGAAAATCTTGATATAAGCTCCGAATTTTCAGCGGAAAATGAAATTTGAGCCAGAAGAAAAAAGCGTCAATAATAAAGCGTCAGAAGAAGATAAATTTAAAATGATTTTTTTCATCTATATTTCCTCTTCTAGAAATTCATAAATAAATAAATTTTTGATAATATTTTTAAATTGAGGGAAATAAATAATCAAACACTAAAAAATATTGTATCATTCAATACTTTCAATAGAAAAAGAATCAGATATACAGGCAAATGATCTTCTAGAAGAATTGCGTGGTATATCCCAAACGATAACATAGTCCGTGAAACCTTTAGAAGTTTTGAACTAAGTATTTTTGTATATTCAAATCACAGTATATAGAGGTTCCCTCTTTATACTGTGCCCAAATGTAGTTGTATCGCTAAGAATTTTATTAACACTCTCTGTCTCGGTAGCTAGTGAGGAAAGAAGTTTTTCAAAATTAAAAATTATTAAAAACTATTTACGAAGCTCCATAAGACAAACAAAACTAAAAAAATAGCACTCATTTTAAGTTAAAAATGCTACTTTAAAGCACTAGTGCTTTAAAAATTTTATGGCACTGCAGTTAAAAGTGAATTGTCAAATTGTGAAACGTCAAAATATTTTTATTTCATTTATTAACATTAATATTCATAGTACAACTTGCGCAATTTGAAAAATGTGGTTTAACAGGTTTTTTAAATTTAATTTAAACTGTATTATTGCATTTTTAACACGTTTGTAGAAAAAAACTAAAGTATTGGTATTGAAATTATAGACAGTTTTGATGTAATGTCAAGAAAAATATAAAAATTTAATGTCTGTCAAGTTTAAGTAAAAGTTTTTGTAGGTATTGTCCTGTATTTGAGAATGAATAAATTATATTTGTTGATATATAAGACGTTTGTAGAAAAAATATTGTATGATATACGTGTTAAAGAGTACATTATAAGGCACTCATGTGAATTGCAGAATTCGCTTCGCTCATTCTGCAAACTTTCACATGCGTGCCTTAAAATTGTACTTTGAACACTTATATCATAAATACCTATTAAGGGGCGGCATTTCGAAGAATTGCATCATATTGAAAAGATGTACCGTATTGAAAAGATGTATCTTAGGGTTTCCAGAGAACCTTCTTTACTTCCGTCATATAAAGAGACGAAAAACGTTCGCCGACAAGAGTGAGTAAATATGGCTCGACTTTCCCACTGACAAATAATTTTCCCTAGAGGTTTCTTACAAATAAAATAACCACCACTCATGAAGCGCTCTTACAAAACACAGAAAATGCTTAGCTAATCACAAAAATATAAATTTAACCCACAAGACTCTCAATAGTATTATCTATAAAACTCAAGATACTTTTCACAATTTTTAATACGACTGCACGTGGCCAAATAGGTAGCACAACTGTAATAATAAGTTAAGTAGAGGGGGACCGACTGCTGTGCCACCAAGGATAAATTATAATTATAAAAGTAATAGCAGGCAGATGCTCAGTCCGGTACGGAAGAAAAATGACGTAACTGCAAATTTTGTCAATGCCTGTTTATTGCGCAATTAACTTCTAAAATACTATGTAAAGATGATACAAAAAAACCGAACTGTAAAAATGTGCTGAGCCACTATTATAGAGTATTTGCCTCGTTACTGAAATGCGCGCTATGTTAGACCTTGTTTCAGATGTATAATGACGCAACTGTAGATAGGGTTAAAAATGGGGCGATTAAATTAAGATAATGGAATTCGAACCAATATCGATGAAAATAAAAGCCATCGTTGTCAAAACACAAACACCATACTGATGCTCCTGGACGATTTCTCTTTATTTAATCCCTATTTTAGATATTTAAACATCGTTTTTTGCTGTTCTCAAGAATTTTGCATTTTGAGGTTGCGTCATTCTTTTTCTGGACCGGCGAATTTGTCCTCAAATTTACTGGGCCTTTTCTAAATATGCTTACGGTTCCAAGTTTTATAGTGGGGAGAAAGGTCAAAAATAGATTAATAATAGCAGAGGAATGTTAAAGTCATAATAAATTGTATGAATAAAAAATATTAAAATAGAAAAGTAAGCCTAACGTTTTGTTTTTATTGTATCTTTATGAACATTCGAGAATCTGGTCAAGTTTTGAGCGCTGTAAAACCTAGATTAATAAATAGAATGAAACACCGTTATAGTGAAAATTATTCGCTAAAAAACCCTCTCCAAAATTGATAAAGTGTTATTTTATTGTAAAATGAACCGAAAAAAAGTTATAACCTTCAAAAGGAAATTTGTTAAAAAATGTTAACTTATTTTTGTTTATATCTTTTTTGTTGGTCACTTGACGATAAAAAGTAATACAAACAAAATTGTAGAAAATTTAATTTGCTACATTTTCTGTTTTATTACATTTTCCGTAGGGTTGGTGGTTTACGAGATATAGCGCGAAACCCCTTCGCACCCCTTTTCCAAGATGACGGCCGGGGGACAAGGGCGGCGACCCCAAAAACTTGAACTTAAGCTTCTACTTATCCCCCCTATATATTAAAAAAATAAAATTGACTCCTCTAACAAATGCAAAGTATGGCCTAAAAAATGTAACATTTCAATGGACTAAAATAATAGTCTCCCGTTTTATATCGTTGACGTGGCTTTGGGAATATAGCAGGGTAGTCTACTATATCTAGGTCCTACGGCATACAAGGAAGGTAACAGGGCCAGTTTTACGCTTCAGCCGCCTGTTATTACCCCTGGATTTACCCAAGGTACTCATTTTATTCAGGCTGAGTCGACCTGGGGCCTATAGACATTTTAAAAAGTCTAGTTCTTCTCGCCGGTCTACCAGGATTTGAACCCCGGCCTACCAGCACGCGAGTCAAACATACTACCGCCTGAGCTACGCCGGCCCAAAAAATTGTATTTTTACCTGAAACATTTGACGTTTAGATTGTAACGATATACCTTTCGCCCGGCATTCAGCAGTTGACTCAACAGAGGACCGAACGCATATTGACAACCAACGTAATTCCATTAAGATTCACTTCCACTCCGATGGATTAAAGGAGGGCCGCCGAGAGTATATTTAAGAAGAGAGCCGAGGGTCAGGAAATCAGTTCTGATCAGTGTACTGAACTGAAAAGGAACTCAACACAGTTCCTAGCGGGTTGAGCCGGGAGCAAGCGACAATTATGCGACGGAGTGAGTCGGAACCTGCTGAAGCGAAGGAACTCTGTATTGACGAGATGCTTCGCCAGTAACTGTGTAACCGCAGTGAGCGGTTGCTGCCATCTCGATCCGGAGTTGTTGTATGGGTAGCTGAAACTGGCCAATTGGGCCCCTACTCGGGCGCTAGTTGTTAACTGGTAGTTCTTGTTGGAAAACAGATTCAGTAAAATACGGGATCAAAATAAATATAATAAGGATTTATATATCGCTCCCGTTACTGAGGATCGTGAGATCTTCCAATATTCCTAACAATGTTTCTCCATTGGTCTCTATCTTCAGCTGCTTTAAGAGCTTCGCAGGATGAGTTTCCAGCTGAATTCTTTATTTGGTCGGACCATCTAGTTGGTGATCGTCCTCTTGATCTTCTCCCCGGAACGTTTCCAGAATCAATTAATCTCTCCAAACTGTCGTCACCTCTTCGAACCACGTGACCAAAGAATTGCAGTATTCGTTGCAGACATATTGTGGACAGGAATATTATACATTCCCCGTATTCATTTGAATGGCAAGTCCGGCAGATACCAATCTGCCGATCGGTGATCTGCAAACGGCAGCAAGGCACGTACCTAGCACGTACCTTGCTAGCGCGCCCGGGATGAAACTAAGAAATAAGTAGTTTTACGTCGTTTAATTATTGATATTGTAGTTTTTTTAAGTTGACAGGAATTTTATTATATAGCACATATACAGGAAGTTAATTATAGAGAACAAATAAAATTGTTCAACAAGTACAATCTGGAATTTTTTAATTTATTTTCTGTCTCGAAGAGATTTAGCGACGTACCTAAAACAGCACAGAATAAAAGAATCAATTAGTAGTTACATTTTGATCCTTTTCGGTAGAAGTAGACGAAATTACTGATAGAAATTGTTCTTCGATACGCGTTACGTCTAATATTTATGAGAGGTTTTTAGGTTTTCAGACGTGAGTAGAAGCCATAAGACAGAATATATTTTTGGTGTTTTAAAGGACAGATTGAAATTTTTTGATATCAAAAATAAACTGGTAAGGCAAACTTATGACGGCGTTGCCTTGATGTCCGGTGAATTGTATGGTCTCCAGGCAAAAGTTAAAACTATTACACCCACGCTTTATTTACTTACTGTCATACGTCATTTACCTCTTTGACGATTCAACATTTAAAACTTATGCCAAAGTATTTTCAATATACCTATTAGACAAGTTCATTAAAAATTATCCATCATCCTTTAATCAAATTAAATAAGAAAATGAAATGTTATATGCTGATTCAAATATTTTCGGAAGGTGGGATAAGTTACAAAATATGTATAGTTTTATATACTGCAATTCATTAGGTACAACAAACTGTTCCCGAAATTAATAAATTACTGTTCTCAAATGTGGGCAAATTCTGCCTCAAATGAACGGAATTTCTCTTGTCTCAAAAGAGCAAAAACGTATTGTCGAAACACCATGAAACAAGAGAGAATATCAATTTAGTCTCAAATGTCAATAGAAAAAAACTTTTAAAATCTCTCCAAAACAATAATAAATTTTACAATGACGTTATAACTCATTTTGCTACTTCGAAACAACATACTTACTTACTTACTTACTTACTTACTTACTCAGTGGCGTTACAACCCTTCGTGGGTTTTAGCCGACTCGACAACATTCCTCCACTGTTTTCTGTCTTGAGCAACCTCCATCCAATTCTCCACGCCCTAGACAACATAGACTAGAGTTAATTTATAAACAGGTTTAGGTTCTAAATTTATAGGAAAAAACAAAAAAAAAACAAAAAAAAAGAATGTGTGTGTACTTTGTACGCACGTAAGAAGTTATACTTCTACTACATATTATGTGATTTTTAAGACAATACCAAAAATTTAAAAAAATAAAAGAATAAAACGCACACAAACACATTGAAAAATGCCACAAAGAAAAAATTATTTCTGAATGATAATAATTGTTGGCAAAAATTTTAAATACGCATTTTCTGAAAAAAAAATTATATAACAAATATACTTACAATCATAAAATGCATAAAAAAAAATAAAAAAAAAAAATAAAGACTTGCATCGGGAATCGAACCCGTGAATTTCGGGGCGCTTTGATTCGTAATCGAAGCCTAGACTCACTCGTCCAATTCCACATTATTTGTCATGTGGAAAAATAGGGTAACTGAACGTTTTACTGTTTGACAGTTGTTTTGAATATAATTAAATTATGTAGTTTAAATTTTGTGGAAGAAAATATTAAAATATAACAAAACAGTAAGAAAACAATATATTAGATGAAGATTGGTAGAACTTTTGTTGGTAATCAAATTAAGTATGTAAATCAAAGCATTACATACCTACTAGATAAATAAATCTACGCCAAAAATCATAATTTAAAAATAATAATCGGACCTAATTTGGGATTTCTCTCTAAAATCCCCATTCTTGAGAAAATAAATGTACAGTAGAGCGTCGATTATCCGAACGTCGATCAACCGAACGAACGCTTATTCGAACTATCGACTCCCGCGTCCCGCACTCGAATACCGAGCAAGCGTTAGTAATTGACGCTCAAAATATTTTCAATTTTCTTCAATATTGTATCCAAAAATAATTATGTTGTTGCAAAGACTGCACTTTTTTGTTTAGTTGCTAGTTGTCATTATCAAGATATACATAAATGTGTAGGTATATAAATATGGCTTTTATTCACTTGTGGATACATATGTATGACTATAAATATGTATCAATATATTGTAGTTCGATTAGGTATCCGAACAAATCGGTTTTCCGAATACCTATGTCCCCCAATTAGTTCGGATAATCGACGCTCTACTGTATTTCAACCTAATCCAAATGTATAATTACAATATGATTATAATAAAAACTACTTACCAAATTAGAATGAGTTTTCTTTGTCCAAAATAGTCCAAAAGTCCAAAAATATAGGTATATGAAAACTATTTAAAAAGGCAGTATAACTATTAACTAACTTTTGTTTGTTGTTTCTTTTCACACAAATTTTAAAACGCAACAACCATAAATAATCTAACTACAGCTGTGCCACAGCCGCCATATTGAATAATTTTTGACATGTCATTTGAAAATCCAATCAGAACAAAGTTATAATGCGCATGCGCCGGGATCGTAGGTTTTAACATATAAAAATTCACCCTCATATCGCCGGTAAAGAAGTATAACTTTAAAAATAAAAAAAAATAAAAATAAACAAAAACCAAAAATCTCCTATGAAATTGAAGCCTTTTAATTAGATGACATACCTACCTGAGGAGACAAAACCTTGCCGACCCTGTCCCTAAAGCCACAAGCCGCCACTGAATCCGATCCGCAACAAAACAGTCCAGATGCGCATTTCACTAAAAAGAACAAAACTTTCACAGACAATAGAACCGAAACAATAGTCATAGGCATAACAATTTAATCCTTTTGATCTCGATCCGGACAGAGCACGGTTTCTATCAAACTCAGTCTTGTCGTGACGTAACTTCGGAGACTGTTATTTCATGGTAATACTATAGCATTGATTTCAGCTGGATACCGAATGTTATCCTAATAAGATCAGATCCTCCGTCCTTTGTAATGGTAATAAACATTTTACTGATTAACCTTATTAATGTAGATCTAACTACACTTTAAAAAATGTTGTTCTGAAGCTATTTTCTTGTGGCATTTTTGTTTATTAGTATTATTTTGTATTTTGACGACACCCGACTTGGGCGTCGAAAGGTTAATAAAATCATTTTTTTGGTAAAATTATGGCTTATTTCCCATTAAAAGTAATTGATTTTAAAAAATGTCTGACACAGAATCACTCAACTGGTAAAATTAGGTGGCGCATAGACAGGGACGATCGAAAAATGAAAATATAAGATTGATACTTATCCAGTTAACATAAATATTTATGGATTTGCGTAATGCATACATATTTTTACGAATTATGTAGAGATACATTTCAGCAGTGTGTGTGCCATACTAGAACTGACTACAGATTTATAAAATCACAAAAGACTAAGTTTTCAATCTAATAGCACATAAAACAACACCAAAAAATGTTACTCTGTCCTACCAGATTGAAAACAATGGGAATCTTCTCTGGTAACACCTCCGAGCCTTCTACAATTTGCAAGCTATAACGGATGCTGAGACTAAGGAAGATGAGGGAATTTTACGATTTATAATTCACGTCCAATCTGCTCAGCACTGTCTTCTAAATGTCAACATTTCAAACGCATTAAGTCGATTTATTGTATTTTGATTTATTTTCGACGGATACTAGAGGAATATTGATAAGTTATATTCATGAATAGATCTAAATTTGGCACAATTATAATAAAATAATGTTTGACGACGATAAGCAAAATGCATATTATAAAAACAGTCATGATAAAGGGCCTAGTTTTTAACATAATAAATACAGTTTACAATAAAACAGCTAAAAACAACAAAGCACCATGTGCGGATGGTGTCACTGCAGATATGAGCAAATTGAGGGATAAAAACGGTAAAACGGTAAAAATTTATTTGTTAGATTATTCAATAAAGCCTATATACATGACTGGAATTCAATTACAAATTGATCCAAAACACACACCAACCTGTGGAGAAGAATCGCAAACAGCGAAAATGCGGATTAATACCTCACGGAAGCCGGTGTAGGAGTGCCCTTGAACATGCGGCTTATACTCACGTAGCAGGAGTGTCAGGCATATAATATAATATGTATTATTGTATAGAATTCGGACAATGTCCGAAATTTTTACTCACTTCACGATGTGGACAACGTGAATTACCCACGTCGCGGAGTGAGCATTTTATTCGGACATTGGCCGAACCGAAATACCCAGAACGCGTTGTGGGTAAACGAAAGTAATCAATTGTCGAAATAAACACGTTCACCGGAGATTGAGCAAAGCCATAATACCCATAACCGGACGTGGGTAGGTACTCTATTTTACCCACGTCAGGTTGTGGGTATTTGTAATTTGCCTCCGAAAAGCCTCCAAACACAAATGGCAAGTAAAATAAAATCAAATTTTCCTTGAATTTCCATTTATTTTAATAAAAAAAAAACTAAACAATAAAATACAACAAGTATAGTAATACCGATTTGTCTGCAACCGCGAGGAGAAGAGATGACAGCCGTTCGTTTATGCGGTGCAATTACCTTGAGGGTTTTTGTTAACTCTGTTATACTGTACCTATCCTTTTATTGAAAATACAAAAAAATGTACAACTTTTAATGATTATTACAGTTTTTTCAGAACATATTCACTTTACTTGTTAGCAAAAGAAGTGCTACCGTGACATTTAGAATTGCATTTTATGTTTGATTTTACACATTTACAAGTTTTGTCTAAACAGTTCTTCTTGCATCCACATCTGATGAAACCTTGTTTGGACCCGGATGACATCATTGCTTCTATACGGACACTGAGCTCTATATCAGGTACATCGATGATATTAATAAATTTATTAGGAGCTACCTGGAACTGGTTTCTAGAAAACTGTTTGTCAAGAACTCCATGCTTTGTACCAAGGGAATGGGAATCATCGTTGTTATTAATTTATTACAACAACGGATTTCGGCGTTTGCGCAAACTAGAAATACCTACAACCCGACATGGGTAAAATAGATTACCCACGTCGGGTTATGGGTGTTGTGGTTTTGCTCAATATCCGGTGAACGTGTATATTTCGGCAAATGAATACTTTCGTTTACCCACAACGCGTTCTGGGTATTTCACTTCAGCCAATGTCCGAATAAAATGCTCACTCGGCGACATTGGTAATTCACGTTGTCCACATCGCGACGTGAGTAATAATTTCGGACATTGTCCGAATTCGGAGTATGAGCGTAACATATATAAAGACAATTTAATCTTTGCAAATAAGTTAAATAGTGAACTCCTAAATATTAAATAAATCTGCAAGTAAGACTTCAATGAATATCAATTGTTTCGCAGAACGATTTCCACCATATTATCTACCATAGCTATGGTCCTTTTCATGGTCATTTTTCAGTGCGTCACAAATGATAGAAAAAAAAAGGTGAATCGGTGAAAATACACATTTATAACATTTATTCTAACATGACAATTTAGTTAAATCTGAGAGTTGTCACGTTTTATTTGCTAATTTGCATAAAAACGAATCAATTGTGTTTATTGCATTTATAAAATGGTACCCATTTTCTTTGATTTGTATAGTCTTATAAATTGTACAGATTATATTCGTAGATATATTATATAATTCGTAAATATTTTTTGTCGATTATATCGCCATCTATAGACAACTAGAATAAATGTTATAAATGTCTGTAATCACGGACGTGCCTATTTTTCTGTCACATACAATTTAATGCGTTAGAACGAAATCTAAAAACTGTGACTATTAACTGAAAGATGCCTATGAGAAAAAGAATACCATGTTAGCTACCATTATCTTTAAAAAGCCTCCTGGTGGTCTTACCGTAACTTAGAATTGTTGAGTTAGGATGTTATAAAAACAATTCACTAGTAACAACATTGAGGTTTTTTGTTACTACGTAAAAAGTTACCGTTGGAAATGTATGGTAGCTTTGAACTAAATGCTGAAAGGTGTACCCAAGGCCAACCCAAAGAGACTAACTATACTAAGCATCAAAATTAACACACCGCCTTAAAAATGGTACAATTTTGATGTCTAGAATTTTCTAAACCTCTTGTCCGATTTGAGTGATTTTTTGTATTTTATAGCTTTGTTGTTCAACAATATCGATGTAACAATATTGTTGCTAAACAGGTAAGTGTCATTGTATACCGGGTGTAAGAATGATAGTGTGTTTTTTCCTCAAAGTTTGGAACCCACTGTGGAATATCCTAGCGTATATAAAATATTGAAATTAAAACTCAACTGTAGCCTTAGGTTTTCTTAACATTTTTCTTTTTGATTCATTTGCTTATGTTGGATAATAAAAAGTTAGGTACTTTAAAAACTAGCAAAGTTCTTCAACATCAATACAGGGTATTTCTAAATAAGTGCGACAAGCTTTAAGGGATAATTCTGCATGAAAAATAATGACCGTTTGCTCTATAAACATATGTCCGCAAGTACTTCGTTTTTGAGATACGGGATGTTGAATTTTTTCTTCAAACTGATGATTTATTTATTGCTCTAAAACCGGTTAAGATATGCAAATGAAATTTAGAAGAATTTAAGAGATAGTTATTGCGCATTTTTTGACATACAACTAAGAATATTATATTCACCATTGGCGTGCATACGGGTCATATTACCCGGTCATTTTACCCGTATGCACGCCAATGGTGAATATAAAATTCTAATTTGTATGTCAAAAAATGCACAATAACTACCTCTTAAATCTTACCAAATTTCACTTGCATATCTCAACCGGTTTTAGAGCAATAAATAAATCTTCAGTTTGTAAGAAAAAGTGCAACATCCCAGCATTTGCGGACATATTTTTATAAAGCAAACGGGCATTACTTTTCATGCAGAATTACTCTCTAAAGTTTGTCGCACTTATTTAGAAATACCCTGTATTGATGAAGAACGTTGCTAGTTGTTAAAGTACCTAACTTTTTTATTATCCAACATAAGCGAATGAATCAAAAGCAAAATGTTAAGAAAGCCTAAGGCTACAATTAAGTTTTAATTTCAATGTTTTACATATTATGCTGAAATATTACACAGGGTGTTCCGAACTTTGAGGAAAAAACACAGCATGATTGTTACACCTGGTATACAATGACATTTACATGTCCAGCAACAGTATTACTACATCGATATTCCTAAAGAATATGGCTATAACATACTAAAAAAATCACTAAAATCGGACAATACGTTTAGGAAATACGAGACATCAAAAAGTGACGAGACATCCCTTTTTGAAGGTGGTGCGTTAATTTTGACGCTTAGTGTATTTATGTAATTACATAATGAAGGTATTAATTCTTTGACTTGTCGGAAATTTTCAAAACTAAATTTTTGGTTGTTTGGATGTTCAAATGTGAGGTTCTGTTTTACCAGAACGCATGCATTGACATGTTAAAGAAATCAGAAGAGGTTCTGTTATAAGAGGTAATTTTCTAACTACACTAAGGGGCATTCGGTAAGCTATATGCATATTATTTTTCTCATGATCATCTTTCAGTGCGTCACAGTTTTTCGATTTCTTTCTAATGCATTAAATTGTATATGACAAAAAAAAGGCACGTCGGTGATTACTTTGCTAATTATTCTAGTTCGGTAATTATTCTAGTTGTCGATAGATGGCGCCATAATAAAAAAAATATTTTTTATTTAATTAGATAATAATATTACAAATATAATCTGTATAATTTATAAGACTATACAAATCAAAGAAAATACCATTTTATAAATGCAAGAAACACGTTTGATTTGTTTTTATTCCAAACTGAAAATAAAATGTGACAACTGTCAGATTTAACTAAAATGTCATGTTAGAATAAATGTCATAAATGTGTATTATCCCTTTATGTGTACCCTTTTTCCTATCATTTGTTACGCACTGAAAAATGCTCATGAATAGGACAATACTAGCGAAATACGCATATAAAATGGGAGCAGCTACAAGCATACTCGTATTATTAGAAATTTTAATTCGAATAAAGGTCACAACATATTTTATTCTCAAAAAGTACAAAGTCAGATTAACCAATTGACATAATGCAGGGCATAAAGAAAATGAACCGAACTTCAGCAGTTAACTTATTTAACGTATGGAAGCGAGAATAAAAACAAGGAATATTAAGCTTAGGTTGCTCAATGCCCTTGTTGGTCCCATTGCTACATACGAAGTTGAAACATGGACTATTAAAATAATCGATAGAATTCAGATCGAAGCCTTCGAAATATGGAAGAATGCTACAGAAGAATGCTTCTACAGAAGAATGCTACGCGTATCCTGGACAGCACACAGAACGAACACGTCAATTCTGAAAAGTTTACAATATAGTGGAGTCACTGAAGGTGGATATGAGCTATTACCTCCGATTTCGTTCAACCTCCATCGATTTGCATGAAAATTGGTGAGTGGTTAGAGGATATCTCAAGAAACAAAGGTGACATGATGCCAACTTGCGCTTTTACTCTGGGGGTGGATGCCACCCCTTCTCGGGGTGAAAATTATTATAATAAAAATAACCCCATAGTTAAATAGGGGGATAAATTCTAAGCAAAATTTGTAATATAAAGTTTTTAAAATGAATCAAAACTTTTTGAGTTATTACAGATCAAAAATTTTAATTTTTCGTAAGAAAAATGCATGTTTTTAACCGATTTTTCATAGATAACTCAAAAACTATAAGTTCTTACAAAAAAGTTATTATTACCAAAATTGAAGCTAATAAAAAACTAAATAAACTGCTTACTAAAATAACCTTTTATTATTAACTAAAAGTGAGTTATAGGTAATTAAATGCATATTTTTTCGGAGAGTACCCAAATCTAAGTATTCAAGCTTAAATTACGGGAAAATTATGCATTTTATAACATAAACTTATTTAACATTTGTGAAAGTACTTAGCAATATCTATCAAATGAGATACCAAACAAGTTAATAGCATTAAAATATATGCTCCAAAAATTTTTCAAACTTTATCTTTTAAAAATTTTTCCAAAAAATGATATGGTTTCTTTTTAATAACTCCGTTAATTTTTAATATATCAGGTTCACCTAAAAACGGTTTGAAAGATAATTCTAAAAGCTATTAAAATACGTTAAACTTAATTTTTCAAACCCCTTACTTTTTTAAAAATCAAAGATTAAATGGCCACGGTTACATGGTTCTCGCAGAAAAAAAATAAAACGTTTTAAACGTTTCTATCTCGGTTATTTTTCACCCTACAGAAATGGTAAGAAGGTATAATATTTGATATAGAAAAAACTAAACTTTGGTTATTTACTATTTTTTACGTATATTGAGTATTTTTATAGTTATTATCAAAAGAAAATGAAAATGACGATAATTATAAAAAATCTGATTTTTTTAAATTACATTTTTTTATATCCATTATAAACCGGTGAAAATTGTTAAAATCATTCCTTATGCTAATACAAAGATATTTTTGTAAGGATTACTATAAATTTTGATTTTTGTGGAAATGGCGTATGTTTTATTTTTCACTTTTTCATAAAAAATTCGAAAGGGTTTGTAACAAAATGAACTTCTGTTGGAGTGATATACTCCAACAGAAGTAATGAAAAAGAAAAGAAAAGACTAGGTAACTAAATAGTTGGGATGAAAAGAGAAAGGTGAGATGGCTTCTACGTTGAGAAGCCGCAATAGGAAAAAATAAAAAAAAATACTACTAAAGTGCAGTAGTACTGAAGAAAGGGGGATTAGAAGGGATAGAAGTAGAAGTGGGAAGAGACAGAGGCAAACTGAATAGAGTTGGCTAGCTATAGATGCAAGAGAGCAACTTGACACTCAAGGATGGATACGGCTCGTTTGCATGCCTGTCGAAGAACAGTAGCTCTATATAGATAGTAATGATGACTAGAAGATGAAATAATAAAATAAGAATAATGTACTGAAAATGAATGGAGATGAATAATGACTAAAAACGAACAAAATAAATCAAACTAACTAATCATGGGCGCCATGAAAATGATCTTCGATCATTTTCCCAGGTATCTTACACTGCTGTCAAATATTAAATAAGTATATTAAATCTGTAATAATGAACATAAAGGAGTAATAAAATAATTAATATACAAAATAAATAAATATTTATTAAAAATAACTACTAGATTTTTGACAATCTCTGAGTTACACAAAGTGTATATCATGTGACTCTAAAATGACATAAGTTATACAGAAGTTAAGTTAAAACTGATATATCATATAACAACAGTCCTGCTATATGTATGTACAAAAGATATACCTCTTACTTACATATAGGGTACAAAATTACATAAGTCTTCTACCAAATGGTTATAGTACGCCTGCTACGTACAACTAAAGGAAACTGACAAAGATGAAAATACTACAAATAAATAGGCCCAAGCCTCACTAAGGGAAAATACAATAATGAAAAAATAAAGTTAAATATACAATTGACTAAAGTAGAAATGAAGTTGAGATAAATACCGACGATGACCTAAATTAACCGAACAAATGGAATAAAGCGAAAAACAGTAAAATATTTGGGAAACAAGCAAGTAATATTACAAAATAAATTTAACCGAATTACATAAACCAATATCAAAGCAATAATAAAGTATTAAAAACCTAATTTTCTCTAGGCTTATTCCTGTGCAAAAGAAGTTACCGTAGATACAAAGTTTGGGAACCAAATAATCTAATATACAAATATGTCAAAAAAAAAAACAGAGGTAACCTAAATCTGGAAAAAAAACATAGTGTATTTAACAGATAGTCTGAAATATAAAAAAAAAACCAATAGTTACTAAAACACCTCACTAAATGTTCCCAAACGAGGTTGCGGTTGCATCCTAGAAAATGATGCACCAGGATGGTGCGACCCCATGACTCCTGTAGGCCCAGGTGCCAAGACGAAAATTGAGCTGGAACGCTCCCATAGCTTGCTCCCAATTAGACATACTCCCATGATGACTTGACTGTGGCTGTAGTGGTTTCTCTAGGTGGTCAAATAAGGTCTATGACTTCATGGTAGGGTTTCTCCCAAATGGCTAAAAAACATTCCCAGTTTTATTTCTCATTTTAAACATGAGCAAAAAGTAAAGGGAAGAAGAAATAATTGAGGAACTTTTTAGAAGCAATAGTATAGAAAAACCGACCTTTAAAACTGGAACAAAAACCAATCTCAGGTAACCTTGAACTGTTTTGAGTGTGAATACATGGACAAATGACATTGAAATGATTTATTTGAGGAAATATCTGTAAAAATATATTGAATTTATAAAAATATTGGAGGTTCAATAAATTTAAAACCTACAGAGAAATGATAATTATTTCTAATATTAATTGAGAATTGCATATGTTTGGTTATGTCTAACCAAAAAATATATTAATATATAATTTTCCTTGAATGAATATTCAATAATCGAAATAATCTACATAAAATCCAAATAATGAGTTGACTAAGAAATTTAACAATGAACCTAATATCTCAAAGGTTCCATCACAAAAACCAAGGCTATACATAAAAAATTACTATGAAAAAGTAGATCTCACCGAATGATTCCTATTTATACTCCAACAGGAGTTGTCACCCACATGTCTCCTCACTCCAGACAATCCCTGGTGGTAACTTTTTACTTTACGTTAAATTTCTTATGTGATAAAATAAGTTGGAGGAAATCATCCGCCATTCTATAGGGTATATCTATTCGACACCACAGCTCACAGTCAAGTAAAGAACGAGAGGCGTTTCTCCGCCAAGGTAAACGTCAAATTCTCTCAGAACCCGAATAATTCTCGATAGGTGGAGTACGTTCCATCACCGAGGTATGACGTCACCTCAGTGGTCCTATACGAGAATTTAAATGAGAGACCGAGGGAAAATAATAATAATAATTATTAAAGAGCTACTTTCGTAACGTGACCGTTACAATCCCCTTCTACTTGGGAAAAAAAAATTTTATCCATAAAATTTTTTTTCCTAAACTTCAAAATAATAACAACTAACTTTGCAATACATAGTCTAACAATCCACGTTGATTCGCAAGATTACCAATAAGCATAAACTAATGTTCAAGGAGAAATAAATAAATACATGACTCAAACTCATACTAAAATGTTACTATGTTACTCTCTGCTACCAAATATTGACATAATATTGCTTAAAAGTCAAAACAGAACTAAATATTGCACTAAAGTTCATAATAATGCTAAGTGTCGAACTGGGCACCAAAACCAAAATTGAACTATCCATGAACATCAGATTTATAAAGGGTATATCCAAGGACGGAACAACCAGGAAAAGGTGTGAGCCAATTCGAACCATATCAAAAGTAAATGTACCAAAGTGAATAAAAAAAACAGTAACTAAAATAAGTAAAGAATTGAACACTTAATCCAAAATTGAACTAACAATGGACACCAGATTCATAATAGTATATCCAGAGAAGAACAATCAGGAAGATTTATGGAACAACTCTCACTAATGCCAAATAATACCAATAATAAACATACCAAAGGAATCCAAAACTCAATAACCAAAATAAATGTGGAATCGGACACTTAATCCAAAGTCGGACTATCAGTGGACACCAGATTCATAAAAGGCATATCCAAAGAAGAACGACCAGGCAAATTTATGGACCAATTCACACCAATACTAAACCACATAAACAGATCAGGTCTACGTACACCCACATCCGGTGATACGAACCTATCCAACCAAATACACAAAATAAATGAAGAATCGGACACTTATCCAGAATCGGACTATCAATGGACACCAGATTTATATAAGAGTATATCCAAAGATGAACGATCAGGCAAATTTATGGACCAATTCTTACTAATACTAAATAAACTAAATTATTGGATCCAATGGTAACTAATACTGAACAAAATAAATAAATTAGGTCTACATACATCCTCATCCGGTAATATGAACCTATCTAAACTAAGTAATCCAAAATAAGTCAGAAAAAAAATTACTAACAGACTAAGTAACAGAGAGGTAACCAAACTAAATCAAAGGTAAGATAAATACCTACAGTGTATTGACTAAAATTTATAGAAACTACATAACTTAATTCGTGCTGGTATTCGCGAACTATAGCATGTTGCTACAACAGATGTATGAGAATAACCAGACTCAGATAAGGTACTAATATAAGAATAAGTAAGGAAGAAAACAGAATGAATGGTGAACTTACAAGGTCTATGGCACTATGATAAATAATAGGAAGAAAAAAAAATATGATAAGTGATAGGGAAAAAAAATTGACGAGAACAGGCAACCAATTTTAATTAAAACTGCAGATTCATGTGCTCTCACATACGTGGAATTATTCAGGAAATGTTCCAAAATCTAAATAACAAAACTAATGCCTAAGGAAAGAAGTGGGAATATACTCAAATGAACAACTCATTTGTCTAAACACTCCAAATACTGAATTAATGAACCTACTATGTATAGGTATAGTCAAAGCTTTGATCGATGAATACGTGCACACTAGGATATTTATCCCTCATCAGTCAAAGTTCCACATACATACTGGTTCGTCCACATAAGTAGGAATAACAATTTTTAATTTTCTTGTTTTTGTACAGAATATTTTAATTCATTTTCTTTTCAATATTATGGGACACCCCGTATATACGAGTAGGCCAATACCTAATTCAGTGAGTATGTATTAATTTTTATCATTATTTTCAAGTAAAAACCTTAAAGTTTTTTGTATGTAATTACCTGCCTACTCGCCTCATTTTAAAAAGACAATTCGCCAACCAACTCTCTTGGTTAACAGTCACTTACAATCATTCCGAAAAGTGTATAGAAACTCAATATAGTCCTCGCGAGTGATTTATACTTTATACTACTCAGCAATAGCAGTACGAAAAATAGCAGGCCTGCTCCAGCTTGTGCAACGAGAAATGACAAGGTAGGAAATATTTTTATTACAATTTACTTTAAGGTCTGGTTTTTTTACTGTTATTTTTTTTATTCTATTTTAAATTCACCCTATGCTAAACAGTCCACTAATAAAGCTCTCACTGAGTTAGTAATCTCCTCCAAGATGATTTATTGATCCGTTACGAGCCTGATAGATCCATTTTCTATATTTTTTCTTGCATTTTTCATTTTTCTAAGAGGGTAATATAGTCGGGGAAAGTTTCTTTTAAACCTGAATTGTTTGATTTTATTGTCATACTTTGCTAATTTACAAAGATCAGAATCAAATTCAGGTTATTTAACCGCATTTCCTTTGACTTTATTTTTTTGTTATTCTTTAACATAAGGCGATAAAATATTCTTTACAAAATTAAAATCACGTATCAATTAGTAAATTGGTTTTTTGTTTGTGCCGATCGTTAGTGGTACCTATACCTCAGTTAATGTTGTTTTTTAAGTAAAAAAGGAACACATTAATGTAAAAGTAATTATTATTAAATTGTCAACGTCGGCCAATAGACAAATTTTGTTATAATAATTATTATACAGGTTGACTCTATTATAGATGAAACTGTGTGTTTATTTTACACAGTAATTTTTATTTAAAGGGTTTATGTTTTATAATTATTTTTTGTCTATAAATATTCAAATAGCAGAGGACATAGTTTTCTATTTTATTAGCACAAAGTTCGGTTGTATTTTATTAATTTTCGTGTGGTGAACCTATTTTATTTACTAACGCTAATTTCATATTTTTCTAAATTTATTAATTCTACATTTAAATTTACAAAATGGCAGATAAAATTAAAAAATATCAATCTTTAAGACAAGTTGAAGTGCAACAAATGACTGAAATTCATGCTGTTGCTTTAAAGGTAGCTGCTGACGATAAGAATTTTTACCCGGTTTTGGAAGTTATGTATGAAGGATTGGAAAAAATTCGTGACAATTTTTATGATCTTCATAATAAAATAATTATGTTAGTTTCTGAGCAAGATAATGAGGACGCGCTATTTAAAGTCGAAGATGATTGCCGTAGTAATTTTGACAAATTATATTATAAAATTAAATTAACATACGTGCAAGCCTTTAGAAAATCTTCAACATCAAGTCAGCAAACTACATCAACTTCACAGTCTCAAAATCCTTTACCTATAAATTATTTTAATTTACCGAAACCGGAATTGCCATCTTTCAGTGGAAAAATAACTGAATTTAGAAGTTTTATAGATCAGTTTGATGCTCGCGTTCATACTCTTACTTACTTACAACCAATTGACAAATTTAATTTGTTACTATCGTGTTTAAAGGGTGCAGCGCGCGATGCTGTGGATCATATTGACATCACAGCAAACAATTATCCAATTGCCTATGAGCTGCTTTGTGAAAGGTTTAATAATGTTAGGGTAATCGCTGCCAATTTATGGAATAACCTTGAAAGTTCACCACAACTGACTTCAGAAGATCCAAAAGAACTACGCAAGTTGTTAGATACATTTTCGAAAAATGTGGCATCTCTAAATAAGCTAGGACTACCCACAGTACATTGGGATTTTATACTTGTTCAAATGATTTTAAAACGATTAACTGTTTCTTTAGTAACACGTTTTGAGCTTTTTCATAATAATTCAACCATCCCAAGCTATAAAAAACTGATTGATTTTTTAAATCAAAGTTGTCTCGCTTTAGATAATATTGATTTTCACACTAAACCAAAATCTAACTTTTCTAAAAAACCTAATTCTTCCAAATCTACATCATTGCTTGCTCAAACAGAACCTGAACCAAAATGTTCTATCTGTAAAACTAATGATACCCATGCCATTTATAAATGCTCCGTTTTTTTGGCAAAATCTCCTGTAGATCGATTTCAATTAATAAAAAAGTACAAGATGTGTATTAACTGTCTTGGATCACATCGTTCTAGCCTATGCAAATCTACATGGACTTGTCACTCGTGCCATAAAAAACATCATACACTACTTTGCTTCTCCTCTTCTAAGAAAGAAGAGAATGTTCAAGATTCGGCGGCATCCACTTTAAATTCAACGACTGGATCATCCGTTTCTGTGTGTTTTTCTTCCGCTGATAAAAGTACTTTGCTTTCCACTGCATGTATTGAGGTGCTTGATTGTCACGGTAACTACCAACCTGTTAGGTGTCTGTTAGATTCGGGAAGCATGACGTCCTTCATCTGTCAAAAGACCCTTAGGCGTTTAGGTTTACGTCCCATGAAAACTTCAGCTAACATCCAAGGATTAGGTTCTATGCAGTCGACCACTAATTTAGGTGGGGTTACCATTTCTTTTAAACCAGTACGTAAATCTTCTCCTATTTTGACAACCGATGCGTTAGTCTTGACAAAAATATGTGAGGATCAGCCTTTATGTAATTTAGAAGTTAATACTTGGCCCCATATTGCTAATTTAAAGTTAGCAGATGATAACTTCTTTCGTAGAGGATCCATAGACATTCTTTTAGGAGCTGATGTATTCTCTACAATTCTTTTGGATGGACGTATTTACGGCAATCAAGATGAACCTGATGCAATTAATACTATATTTGGCTATGTGCTTATGGGAAAAGTAAATATTTCAAAGGCACCTACTCTTACGTCTTTATTTTGCCAAGTTGAAGATACGGTTTCTTTGGATCAGCAAATAAAGAAATTCTGGGAATTAGAAGCAGTCCCTGAAGTTTTTTGCTTAGCTCCTGATGACGCTAAAGTGGAAAATATGTTTATGAATACTTATACGCGTGAACATTCAGGACGCTTTGTAGTAGATCTACCTTTTAAGGAAGAAAATCCTGTCTTTCCTAATATTAGATCACTTGCTCTTAGTAGGTTTTATTCATTAGAAAGAAGGCTTCAAAAATCTCCTGAACTTTATGACCAATACCGCACCTTTACGAAGGAATTTGTTGAGCTCGGTCACATGGAACCTGTCCCATTGAATAACTTCGATTCACCTTATGTTTACTATTTATCGCATCATTGTGTTTTAAGACCTGAAAGTCTAACAAGTAAATTAAGGGTCGTTTTTAATGGTTCCGGGCATCTTCCAAATCAACCCTCACTCAATGACAAATTATTCACTGGTCCTAAGCTTCAGACTGACATCTGTACAATTTTGATTAATTTTCGATTGCATGGTTATGTAATTACGGCCGATATTTCTAAAATGTATAGGCAAATTTTAATTAATCCTACTCAAACAGATTATCAAAGAGTACTTTGGCGTTCTAATAATTCTGAACCTGTTCGAGATCTTCGTATCAACAGAGTTGTTTATGGTCTCTCTTGTTCTCCTTATCTTGCTATTAGATGTCTACATCAGTTGGCTAATGATGACGGGGATTCGTTTCCTCTAGCAGCCGAGGCACTTAAAACTGGAACCTACGTCGATGATATCGTTTCTTCCTGTCCTAGTTTCGAAAATGCCTTAGCACTAAGAGACGAACTTATTGCCTTACTTGCCAAAGGAGGTTTTGAGTTGAAAAAATGGTCCAGTAATGTACCCGATTTCTTGAAAGGATTAGCTGTATCAGATTTAGCAATAAAACCTCTTACATTTAATGATGATATTTCGTCCAAAACACTTAAAGTATTAGGGTTGGAATGGGACGCTTCTTCGGATACATTTGCTTTTAAAGTTCAAGTTTTAGACTCTTCTTGTACAAAACGTCATCTTTTGTCCAATTTAGCAAAAATATTTGATCCTCTTGGATTTTTATCTCCAATAACATTTCTAATTAAACACCTTATTCAAAGAATATGGACTCAAAAGATTGGTTGGGATGATGCTCCATCAAAAGAAATTATCCGTTTGTGGAAAAAATACATTGATGATGTAGCATATTTGAGTAAATTAAATTTACCTCGTCGTTTATTAATTGACGATATTTTACGCTTAGAAGTTCACTGTTTTGGTGACGCTAGCGAGAAAGGTTACTGCGCTGTCTTGTACTTTCGATGCTTATCACCTTCAGGCCAACCTTTTGTTTCTTTTGTTATAGCTAAATCTAAGGTCGCACCCATTAATAAGGGACTTACTATTCCCAGATTAGAATTGTCTGCTGCGGTTTTAGTGGCTCGACTAGTCTCCTTTGTTTCTTCTGTTATTAAAGATAAAGTAGAAATCAAGGAAATATACTGTTATTCTGATTCTGCTGTTACATTACGTTGGTTACAATCTTCCCCTCATCAGTGGAAAACTTTTGTGAGCAATAGAGTAGCTTATGTGCAGGAACGAGTAACTTCTTCATGTTGGCACTATGTTCCTTCTGAAGAAAATCCTGCTGACATTGGTTCAAGGGGTTGCTTACCCTCTGAGTTAATTAACTGTTCCAAATGGTGGGCGGGGCCAACCTTCTTACAATCTGATCCGCTAACGTTCTTTGAACTTAATTCAAAGGAGTCTACTAATGTAAATTTGGAAGTGCGGACTGTCGCATTGATTGCTGAAATTCCCAATAATTTTTTAGATATTTTATTGGATCGTCATTCGTCTTTAAATAGGTGTGTTCGATGTTTGTGTTACATTATTCGTTTTTTCCATTATGTAACCAAAAACCGATATGGTAATCTGGAAATAGATTGTTTAAGTTTATTGGAGCAACATAACTCCTTACTGGTTTTTGTTAAACGAACACAGCAGATCTTTTTTAATACTTTAATAAATTTTATCCAAGATAAACAGCTGCTTCCAAAAAATTTAAGAAAGCTTTCACCTTTTATCGATGCAAAGGGAATTCTACGTGTAGGTAGTCGCCTAGCTAATGCGCCCATTTCGTATGATCGCAAATTTCCGGCATTACTTCCTAACAGTTGTAAATTAACTGATATGATTATTGAATCTACTCATCTGCAATATCTACACGCCGGGCTTCAAACTGTTCAATACCTAATTTCTCAGCGTTTTTGGATTATATCTTCCAAACGAGCCATTCGTAGAGTACTGTCTAAATGTGTTAAATGTTTTAAGGTGAATCCTTTGTCTCCAGTTCCGTTAATGGGAAATCTACCGCTAGCTCGAATATCTCAACTAAAACCTTTCAGTAATGTTGGAGTTGATTTTGCGGGCCCTTTTCCTATAATAGCTTCCAAACTTCGAAAGTCTCAAACTCTTAAAGCGTATTTGTCGCTTTTTATTTGTTTCTCAACAAAAGCTCTTCATTTAGAGCTCGTATCTGATTTATCCACTGACGCGTTTTTAGCTGCGTTTAAGCGATTTGTCAGTCGTAGAGGCCGATGTCAACATGTTTATAGTGACAATGGCACTAACTTTGTTGGAGCCAGAGCAGAACTTAACAGATTGGCATCACAAGCTGCTTCTCATGAATCTATTCAATGGCATCTCATTCCCCCTTCTTCTCCACACTTTGGAGGTTTATGGGAATCTAATATTAATACGGTAAAGGGTCATTTAATTCGCACAATTGGAGAACAAGTACTACCTTTTGAAGAGTTATATACTATTTTTTCTCAAATTGAGGCCATCATGAATTCGAGGCCAATATGCCCGTTAAGTTCAGACCCAAACGATCTTAGTGCGTTAACTCCAGGACATTTTTTGACCATGGAGCCTTTGAGTGCTCCGCCCGAAGAAACGTTGCTCGATGTTCCGCACAATCGGTTGAATCGTTGGCAATTATTAAATAAGTTGCACCAACAGATTTGGGAACGGTGGTCTAAGGAGTACCTCCAAACTCTTCATCAAAGGGCTAAATGGAATTCTCCGTCTCCAAACGTCCAACTAGGTACCTTAGTGGTAATCCGCCAAAATAATATTCCCCCGCTACAATGGCCTTTGGGCCGTATAATTGAGGTTCATCCTGGATCTGATGGTATAGTTAGAGTGGCCACAGTGAAAACTAATAGTGGTATATATAAACGCTCTATAGTAAAATTATGTCCTTTGCCTTTTGAGCCGTAACAATACTGCGTATTGTGGTGGGCGGTTGTGGTTCGTCCACATAAGTAGGAATAACAATTTTTAATTTTCTTGTTTTTGTACAGAATATTTTAATTCATTTTCTTTTCAATATTATGGGACACCCCGTGTATACGAGTAGGCCAATACCTAATTCAGTGAGTATGTATTAATTTTTATCATTATTTTCAAGTAAAAACCTTAAAGTTTTTTGTATGTAATTACCTGCCTACTCGCCTCATTTTAAAAAGACAATTCGCCAACCAACTCTCTTGGTTAACAGTCACTTACAATCATTCCGAAAAGTGTATAGAAACTCAATATAGTCCTCGCGAGTGATTTATACTTTATACTACTCAGCAATAGCAGTACGAAAAATAGCAGGCCTGCTCCAGCTTGTGCAACGAGAAATGACAAGGTAGGAAATATTTTTATTACAATTTACTTTAAGGTCTGGTTTTTTTACTGTTATTTTTTTTATTCTATTTTAAATTCACCCTATGCTAAACAGTCCACTAATAAAGCTCTCACTGAGTTAGTAATCTCCTCCAAGATGATTTACATACTATGAAGTACGAGACATAATACAAATTAAATAAACCTCCCTATCAATTTGTAACAAAAACTGGAATAAGTGGACTAATTACAGGAGAATGGTTAGGAACTGATGATGAATAGACATCTGCATACTCTGCCATGAGGACATAGATTACGAAACCGGATAGCAATGGCCAATTGCTGAATTTCGAACCCACGTACTCACTCACTAGCATTAACAGAGTAAGGACAGGCTAGTCCACAAGAAGAAATCAATAAAAGACTTAAGAAACCATACATACTCACATCAACATTCCAATCTAATTCCAGAATCATAGTGTGTAGGATAGAAGGATATAAATTATTATAAAGTGTTTAAGATATTTGAGACAAATGTTAATAGAGTAACCCAATAACAAATTAAAAACCACACCTTTCCAATATGGCAAATTCATAACTAGATATAAAAATAATATAAAAAAAATAGTAGGTAATCAAATATTCAAAAATATATAACACATAGGTAATCTGACATATGTAGTGCATAACATATAGTTCCATAATAATATCCATATTAACCAAAAGTAGGTACTTGTATGAGTTCACCTATCCAAATATATAAATATATAATAGTCAACAACCCTTCTAACTTAGGGGTTAGGTGTGCAAAAACTAGACAAAAATACAAGTGAAGTTTTTATTAATTGGATAATCCTACTGACAGGATTAGCAATTAATAATATTGACTCATAATAATAATTAAAATGCACCATACCTAATACCAAAAAAAAATAAACTCATACATAAAGTACTACATAATAATTAAATTAATAAGTAATAAATAAAAGTCATCAAAACTAAGCCAAAAATGAAATCAAGCAATGTATGTAGGTACCTGCATTATCAGATGGTAAAAAAAAATCAGACTAAAATTTCTAACCATACTAACGATTGAGCTAAGCTAAAGACAAACAGAAGAAGAGATTAGCTTGAACGACACCGTTAAGTTAATCTTCTTCTGAGGATTGTTCTATAACTTAATAGAAAAAGTACCAATGTTTCTAACTAATAAAAGATTTATGTTTAAATCTCAACCTAAAGTATCTGATTTCTATGAGCATTATATTATGGTACCCACATTGATATAATATTATTATCAACAATAATAAAACTAGAAACTGAGATGGATAATGGAACTACTTTACTATACAATTTATCATTGTAATGTTTAACACTACCAATTAAAGAAAATAATTTGGATGACCATCTGTAATCATCCGAACCATGCGAATTCAACGTATCATGTGTAGAAGCTAATGTTGTGGACTGATTGTGCTTTGTGGTGTGTGCCTGTCTTACCAAACAATCCAAATATCAAAAATAACAAATATAAAATATAATCTAAAGTTTGTAAGACAAATATACATATGGAGAAAATATTAGCGACACACCAACAAATAAAAAATGCCAGCAAATATATAAAAATAATCAAATCAATAGCGTAAATAAAATACCTAAATACTGAAAATGATTTCTAGTTATGTATAAAATATAACCATACTAGAAAAAAATGTATGCATATATTCAACGATTAATTGTACGCGCAAACGTACTACCATTGGTAGAAGGAATAAAAATTTAACTAATAGAACATAATGTCAGTTATGTATACTCAATCTAAATACATAAATAAGTTTCCAATAAAAATACAAAATCCAAACTAAGATATGAGCTGTACCACTAAAACTAAAAATGAGGTATCGAAATAAACTAATCAAAACCAAAAGCAGCATAAGTCTACCTGTTTAGTATTCGTAAAATTTTAAAGACCAAAAATAAATCAGAAGTAACAAAGATATCAAAAAGTTAATAAAACAGAAAATTCCAATAAAAGAAAATTGAACTAAAAGAACTACTGTCTTAGAACCATAAAACGGTTGGCCCCACGTTGGGCGCCAGTGTAACAAAATGAACTTCTGTTGGAGTGATATACTCCAACAGAAGTAATGAAAAAGAAAAGAAAAGACTAGGTAACTAAATAGTTGGGATGAAAAGAGAAAGGTGAGATGGCTTCTACGTTGAGAAGCCGCAATAGGAAAAAATAAAAAAAAAAATACTACTAAAGTGCAGTAGTACTGAAGAAAGGGGGATTAGAAGGGATAGAAGTAGAAGTGGGAAGAGACAGAGGCAAACTGAATAGAGTTGGCTAGCTATAGATGCAAGAGAGCAACTTGACACTCAAGGATGGATACGGCTCGTTTGCATGCCTGTCGCAGAACAGTAGCTCTATATAGATAGTAATGATGACTAGAAGATGAAATAATAAAATAAGAATAATGTACTGGAAATGAATGGAGATGAATAATGACTAAAAACGAACAAAATAAATCAAACTAACTAATCATGGGCGCCATGAAAATGATCTTCGATCATTTTCCCAGGTATCTTACACTGCTGTCAAATATTAAATAAGTATATTAAATCTGTAATAATGAACATAAAGGAGTAATAAAATAATTGATATACAAAATAAATAAATATTTATTAAAAATAACTACTAGATTTTTGACAATCTCTGAGTTACACAAAGTGTATATCATGTGACTCTAAAATGACATAAGTTATACAGAAGTTAAGTTAAACCTGATATATCATATAACAACAGTCCTGCTATATGTATGTACAAAAGATATACCTCTTACTTACATATAGGGTACAAAATTACATAAGTCTTCTACCAAATGGTTATAGTACGCCTGCTACGTACAACTAAAGGAAACTGACAAAGATGAAAATACTACAAATAAATAGGCCCAAGCCTCACTAAGGGAAAATACAATAATGAATAAATAAAGTTAAATATACAATTGACTAAAGTAGAAATGAAGTTGAGATAAATACCGACGATGACCTAAATTAACCGAACAAATGGAATAAAGCGAAAAACAGTAAAATATTTGGGAAACAAGCAAGTGATATTACAAAATAAATTTAACCGAATTACATAAACCAATATCAAAGCAATAATAAAGTATTAAAAACCTAATTTTCTCTAGGCTTATTCCTGTGCACAAGAAGTTACCGTAGATACAAAGTTTGGGAACCAAATAATCTAATATACAAATATGTCAAAAAAAAAACAGAGGTAACCTAAATCTGGAAAAAAAACATAGTGTATTTAACAGATAGTCTGAAATATAAAAAAAACCAATAGTTACTAAAACACCTCACTAAATGTTCCCAAACGAGGTTGCAGTTGCATCCTAGAAAATGATGCACCAGGATGGTGCGACCCCATGACTCCTGTAGGCCCAGGTGCCAAGAAGAAAATTGAGCTGGAACGCTCCCATAGCTTGCTCCCAATTAGACATACTCCCATGATGACTTGACTGTGGCTGTAGTGGTTTCTCTAGGTGGTCAAATAAGGTCTATGACTTCATGGTAGGGTTTCTCCCAAATGGCTAAAAAACATTCCCAGTTTTATTTCTCATTTTAAACATGAGCAAAAAGTAAAGGGAAGAAGAAATAATTGAGGAACTTTTTAGAAGCAATAGTATAGAAAAACCGACCATTAAAACTGGAACAAAAACCAATCTCAGGTAACCTTGAACTGTTTTGAGTGTGAATACATGGACAAATGACATTGAAATGATTTATTTGAGGAAATGTCTGTAAAAATATATTGAATTTATAAAAATATTGGAGGTTCAATAAATTTAAAACCTACAGAGAAATGATAATTATTTCTAATATTAATTGAGAGTTGCATATGTTTGGTTATATCTAACCAAAAAATATATTAATATATAATTTTCCTTGAATGAATATTCAATAATCGAAATAATCTACATAAAATCCAAATAATGAGTTGACTAAGAAATTTAACAATGAACCTAATATCTCAAAGGTTCCATCACAAAAACCAAGGCTATACATAAAAAATTACTATGAAAAAGTAGATCTCACCGAATGATTCCTATTTATACTCCAACAGGAGTTGTCACCCACATGTCTCCTCACTCCAGACAATCCCTGGTGGTAACTTTTTACTTTACGTTAAATTTCTTATGTGATAAAATAAGTTGGAGGAAATCATCCGCCATTCTATAGGGTATATCTATTCGACACCACAGCTCACAGTCAAGTAAAGAACGAGAGGCGTTTCTCCGCCAAGGTAAACGTCAAATTCTATCAGAACCCGAATAATTCTCGATAGGTGGAGTACGTTCCATCACCGAGGTATGACGTCACCTCAGTGGTCCTATACGAGAATTTAAATGAGAGACCGAGGGAAAATAATAATAATAATTATTAAAGAGCTACTTTCGTAACGTGACCGTTACAGGTTCTCTTAGTCTCATCATAACTTGCTTAATTTTGATGCTATTAACTTCTTCTGGAGCTCATTTGTTAGGTAATCAGAAGTACTTTGATAAATGTTTAACAGGTATATTTTATAAAACGCATCGTTTTCCCGTTATTTAAGATTAAATACTTAGATTTGAGTACCTACTCACCGAAAAAAATTTACATTCAATTATCTATAACTCACTTTGAATTAACATTAGTTTGGTACTTTGAGTGAATAATGTATTCAATTTTTTATTGTCTTCAATTTTGGTAAGAATAACTTTTTTGTAAAAGCTGATAGTTTTTGAGTTATACGTGAAAAACAGCTTTAAAACATGCATTTTTTACGAAAAAATAAAATCTTTGATCTTTAATAACTCAAAAAGTTTTGATTTATGTTAATAACTTAATATAAAAAATGTTGCTTAAAATTTGTCCCTCTATCGACTTACGGTATTATTTTTAATAAAATAATTATCACCCAAGAAAAGGGGTAGCGTCCACCCCCAGGGTAAAAGCGCAAGTTGGCATCATATCACCTTTGTTCCTTGAGGTATCCTCTAATTACTCACCAATTTTTATGAAAATCGATGAAGGTTCAACGAAATCGGAGGTGAAAACCTTCAGTGACTGCACTAATTATATACAGATAGGCTACTAAAAAAAGAAAATTAAGCGTATCCAAATTACTTCAGCCACATAGCCAGAAAAACAGGGACAAAGAAACTATTGATAGAAGAAGGAAAGGCCAAGATTGATAAGGCCGAGTACCAAGAGGAAGCTCTCCAAGACCATGGGCAGACCAAATGAAGACTCTGATGGGAAAACCCTACATGAAGCCGTTTATCTGACACAGGATCCCAGCAAGTTAACACTATTTAGAATGGTACCACGCTTCGATATGTTCTTAAGGAATGAGGAGGAGTAATGACAATGATGAAAGTGGACAAGATAATTTTTCGTTGTAATTTAATTATAGCAAAGAGATTATGCTTGTCTCGTGTTTACTAATTGTTTATGCGACTATTAGGTCTGGATCCCGCGTATGAAAAAAAAGTTGATTAACAGCAAGCTAAAAATTTGTTAATAGTTTAAGGGTGTCTAGTCGGACAAACTTTGATGTATGGGAACACTGGAACAGGGGAAGTTTTAATTGTGACACAATTTAGAAATTTGGAACGTCAGACCACGAAAACGTCCCATATATTTTTTCGGACAGAACTTCCAATTGATTTGTTACCCTTTCATTAACTCTCATGCACAAATCAGACTACTATTTGTCACCTGTCATAATCCCCATCATTTGACATGTTCTACGTGTTCCACTCATTAAAATGACCAGTTGGTGATCAATAGCAGTCTGATTTTTGCAGGACAGTTTAATGAAAGGGTAACAAATTAATTGGAAGTTCTGTCCGACAAAATACATAGGACGTTTTCATAGTCAAAACTTCCCCTGTTCAGATTCTATCCTCAATTTTCAGCTTGCTATTATTCAACGTTTTTTCATACGCGGGATCCAGACCTATATATTTTTTGTGGGTTTAAAAAATCGTTTTTTTTTTCAATTACATAATCTCATCCCGCACAGTTTTTAAAATTTTTCCTACTTTTTATATAAAGAGAAATTACATAATTTTTTTACCTCGGGGTTCTTTTTCAAGAGCAAGACATAGTTGACGGGTCTTAATCTAATACGTCATCCCACATCCTCTGAAACTTTTTCATTATCCTGTATGAGACAGGATCTCCGATCCATTTATCCACAAACGAGGAAATATCTCCCGGAGGGTTGAAAATATTTTTTTTTAGTTTCTAGGACGTGCCCAAGTAGAATAAATTCTATTTGCTATACTTACGAGTCGATTTCCCGAAAAACCGAAAAAATGATTCAAATTGTAGAGGAATCACTTTTCGGGAATTGGATTTTTCCGTAAAAAGAGTGGTAAATTACATCGTTAGATTCTTTGGCTTAAATTAAGGGTGACTTATTTTTGTAATTTTAAAAAGTAACGGCATCGTTGTAAAAAAATAATGGGATGGCTGCTTGTCTTTGACATCTCAATTTTTTTAAATTGTTCACGTGAATAAAATCAAGAATGTGTATTAAAATATCCATTAATATAATTAATGTCCGATTGGAATATTATTTGACAAAATAATGACATGATTTCGAAGTCAGTTAAGTATGATATAACGCCCTAGGGCATTCAATTTAAATAACTAGTTAAATACTGTTAAGTTGACAAACAACAACCTAAGTAAAACTATGGTTACCACAATTACGTTACGACTATTGCTGGTAAATGTACTTATGTGAAAACAAATTAATTCAAAATTCATGCAAATTTTTTGCATATAAAGAATAATTTAGTCGGACAATAAACGTTGAAGGCACCACGGGTATTATAGATAATAACGCTTTCGGTCAACGTATATCCCTCTGGCCAAAGGCCCTCGGTATATACACCATTGACCTCAAGCGTTATTATCCTTATAATACCATTGGTACCTTAATAACTATATTAAGGTACCAAGTATTTAAGTACTTAAGTACTAAAAAAGGTGGAATTATTGCATTCGCGGTAATATCCCTTAACCCTTATCCGGGCAACACATTTGACTTACGTAACCGGGCAACTCGGGTCCGTTGGGCCCACCACTGTTCTTTAATGTACTATTCATATTTACCCATATATTATGTCTAATATTCATTTTTGATTTTTTATTAAAGTTAAATTTAAATTCTCCAGATTAAAAAAAGGTGCTACTATAGTACCTATACGGTCTACCTCGAGGGTGCGATCTACCTGAAGGATTTGCACAAAATAATATAATGCAAAAAAAACTTTTGTAGAAAAAATATTTATTTACAAGTAATAAAGATTTGGAGCCAAAGAAGACTTAATTAATAAATAAATAAAATCTTTTGCAAATCTAATAGGCCATTTTATTTGAAAAGAGAGATTGGTATTTACGCATACCCTGGAAAAAGATTACGGTGTTGTTGCCTTTCATTATTGTGTGAAAACCCTTCTGAAAAAAGAGTATAAAAGAGAAAATATTGTAGGGCCATAATACTTACTCCAAAGTATATCTACATTATGATTGTTGACACTCAGGTGCCCCCTGCAGTTAGTAGGAGTCCAATAAAGGCATACATCTCTGTAAAGTCGCAATATGTCCAGTTCTCTATCCCCAGGACTTTTTCGGCTTCTTTATTTGTACACTTCACTATTTCGTTCACAATTTTTTCGTCCACAAACAAACAAAAGGAATCAACAGGATCATCCACACTTTGACCAGGGGCTAACATTACTTTGTGCACTTTGCTTTTTATTATGTCGCAGGATCGTATACGTCCTGTCAGTTGTGGTTGACTCTTCCAGTTAGTTCCATCCTTAGTTTCAAAAATTACATACTCTGAAATCTGGGAACTGGTAGCTACACATTCTTCTTCATTATCACTCAATACTACTTGCTGATCATCCTCTTTACTTGCTTCCGAAAGATAATCTTCAATTTCAGAGTCACTTTCAATGCCAACTACGTCAGGAGATTCTTCATAATCGGAATCCCATAAATTATTAGCAATATCTTGCAGTTCTGCAGTTCTGCAGCTGATAATGGTTTTCGGGACATTTTATTCGCACGATCTACTTTCACTGTAGTTCAATATAATTTTACTGGCTTAGTAGTTGTCGACACTAACATCGGTATCAAACGACTGATAGCAGATGCATTATTTATTTCAAAATATGTATAGGTACCTACCTAAAATTACTATTACATTCCAACAAACATTATCAGTTTTTACAATTCATGTAGAATAGATATAACACCTATTGTAAGCATCTCTTTGATGTGAACATCAAAGAGATGTTTAAATTGTTTGTTGCACGTTTAGACTTTATTATTGGATTTCCGGAATCATAAAAGTCTTTTACATAATCCACAAAAACATAACCTGACTGCCAGATTAATTTCTGTAACAAAGATTTAGACTTTAGGTATAAATACAAGTAGAGCCCTACAGGCCCATATTGCTCCTTTACGTGACAAAATTCTTTAGACGCAATAATTTCAAAAATGATAATTAATATTTTGAATAGCTCATGACTATGTTGAAGGAAACACACTTCTAAACAAATTCAGTGGTGCATAAAATTCAATAATTTTTTTTATCAGTTTATGATAAAAGAATTAGAGTCTCGGGCCCGCCGGGCCCACCTTGCCCCGATAAGGGTTAAATAAGGCAGGCTGTTGATATTTGGTTTAGAGTCGTGACTGCATAGTTCCACCGATGACGCCTGAGAGGCAGAAATAGCTATCTGGAGATGGTGGTCCAACTTTGAATCAAATAAACATAAAAACTGCCTTTCCCCCTTCTTCATCTTTACTCAGATTTTTGAGTAATTGAAACTGCCTTTTGGCTCTTTTACTAGACGAGAAGAGAGTAGATACGTGACCGTTGTCTTTTCTTCTTTCTTCTATATTCGTCATCTCCGTGCTTATAATTTGTTAAAGCCGGAGATTCAGGATGCAACCAGAAACAGTTTCTTTTGACGAAGAGTCTTAGATTTAAAATATTGTTTATTATTTAATTTCAATTATTTTAATTAATTTATTGTAGTAAATTTGTATGTGATACTTTTCGTCTATTTCATTTTCCTTGGCTTCACAGTTCTTTTAATAATATTTCGACGTTTGTCTTTGTACTTTGTTTCATTTCTAGAATTACGTTTTTATTATCACTTTGCGCACTTCTTCGGTCACCCATAATTATTGCCAATATTTTTTGTTAAAGCATTTTTAACGCAAAGACAAAGCAAACCTTTAAAACCTGAGCAGACGCATCGTATATATTCGATTAAATTTCCAATTGAAAAGTTCTCGAAGGATCTTATTTTGTTTTTTTGATTTAGATTTCCCACTGCAAGTCAATTTTATAATGCATAATCTCATAATGCAAAGGACCGTACATTTGCCAGACTGACACATATTGTGCTCACATGTGTCACACTGACGTAGAATGTGCTCTACTGTCTCTTCTTCCAGGCGACAGAACCTACACAGATTATCATCTGACAATACCATCAGCTTCAAGTACCTATTTAGCTCACAGTGATCCTTTAGCAAACCTATTATGGCTTTAAGTGCTTTCCTGTCTTTGTTTATTTGGTCTGCAGTAAATTTTGGCGAAAGTTCTGTAATGCATTGTTTCGTTTGTCTTTGTTCTGGTGAATCCACCATTCTAGAGATTTGTGAGCTACCCAGTTTCTTGTTACTGCTTTTGCAACGCCGCTACGGTCTCCTAGTCTACCTTGCTATGGTCTCCTAGTTTACTTAGGGCACCCACATAATCCCATACTAGCTTAAAATTGTCCTCTACAGGATTGAGTGCTTTAAGCGCTGCCTGGCTATCTGTGAAGATGGTAATTGAACGGGACGTTTTTTCCTGCTGTTCTGTTTCTTCTAAACAACCGGATTGCCGTTATTTCAGCCTGAAAAAAACTGTGACATCCTCAGATATATTTACTGAAAAATGTATCCCTTGATTTGTCCCTACTATGCCGGCTTCCACACCTTCCGATATTTTTGAGCCATCAGTGTACTAGGTAACAGCAGCTTGTATGGGTGCATCTTTCTTTTAGTTTTCCCTGCCTGGTATATTAATTTGGAACTGAAAAGATAATACAGAAAGCACAGTACTCGGTACTTTGGCAAAAATTATGCTAACAGGAAATAAAAAACGAATTAACAGCACACTAATAAAACCAGTGTTAACCTATAGAGCTGAAGTCTAGCAATTAACCAAAAAGTAGAACGTTAAATTACTAGGCACTGCGATGGATTTTTGGAAGAGGTCAGCAAGAAGATTTAAACCAGAACACATAAGAAACGACGACATTAGACAACAAATGTTATCAGAACGAACAATTTTATAGATGACGTCGAAGGACAACGGCTAATATGGTGCGGACAAGTAGACGAATGGAGGAAAGAAGACACACAATAGTAGAGAAGAAGACTGCCTCAATAATAAGGAGTGGCGATTAGGAATGGAAAGGCGTAGAATGCTAAAAAACCGGTTAAGTTTATAGAGTATTTTATTCTTGATGATAATTTTCAGTTACATAGTCTCTATAGTGTGTCTATATTCTATTACAGATTACAATTGTCTTGATTTTTTATAAAATCTTTTATTTCCAGGCATATATTTATGAAGCATTCATTTTTCCTTGGCGTTTGTTCTTTTAATAATATTTCGACGTCTTATTTAACATTAAATTTTTTATCACTATTTTGCGCACTTCTTCAGTCACCCATAATTATTGCCAGCGTTTTTTGTTAAAGCGTTTTTAACACAAGACAAAGGCAAACTTTTAAAACCTGAGCACTCATATATATTCTCGTATATATTCCATTAAATTTCCAATTGAAAAGTCCTGGAAATATCTTATTTTGTTTTTTTGATTTATATTTCCCACTGCAAGTCAATTTCGTTAAAATCGCAGAAAAGAACAGGAATTATCCTTAAATCTTTGACGCGGAAAACCGTTACAATTGGATTTTCTTTGTAGAAGTGGAAAATGGTAAATTGCGTTAGCATATTTCATTTCGAGAGAATAGCCACGGACAATAATATAGTGAAATGTACGAAGAGTGGACTTTGCTGTTTATTGTTTTTCCCTTTATAAAGAATGATAAATAGAGTGTTATCAATTAGAAGAGAAGTGGATATACTGGTTGCCACTCTCTATGAATAATTGATAATAATTTGGTGTTGTCATAAATTATATACATATATTAGACATATTATTATAACATATTATATCCTTCTTCATGTGCCATGTCCTTTGAAAACGTTGATTACAATGATAGTTATCTTAATTTTATTTACCGCCACCCTAAATACCATGCTTGTATCAATATCAAACCAGTCTCGCAAGTTCTTCAACCATGAAATCCTTCTTCGCCTTGAAGTACATTTGTTTGCTTTTTGTCTTGCATAATATTTCGTCTTCTTCTTCTTCTTAAGGTACCGAGACCGCTTGTCGATCGTTGGCTCTCTATTGCCCAGCATATTAACAATCACTGTCTTATTTACAGCCGCACGAAAGAGTTTAGTGCTAGTTTTCCCAAACCATTGGCGTAGGTTTTTAAGCCAAGTAGTTGTACAGCGGCACACACTTTTTCCCATTATTTTACATTGCATGACAAGGTGAAATATTTCATATTTTTCTAAGTGACGCATTATATGACCAAAGTATTCTAATTTGCGCCTTTTAACTGTGTTTACCACTTCGCAACTTTTATTCAAACGTTGCAAAACCCTTTCGTTTGTGACTCTTTCTACCCAACTGATCTTCAGAACACGGCGGTAGACCCACATCTCAAATGCTTCTTCTTCTTCTTCACGTGCCATATTACAATTATCCGACGTTGGCGATCACCATTGGCTTCTCGGCAGTGGCGTAACAAACTCCGTCGAGGCCCCCCCGCAGAATTGGAAATGGAGCCCCCTTTAAAAAATTACTAAATGCGACTGTGTAACAAATACCTATATGTGTTACAGCCCAGTAAATGAACGTAAATATGGCGATACCGTGTCACCACCAAGGTGATCAACTCGAAGACTTTTCGAGTTATTTATCAGTAAAAATATTGTTCAACAAAAAAACCATGTTTTTAAGCGATTTTTCGCAAATAGTTCAAAGAGTAAGTAAGAGAAAGATCGAACAAAATATTGTTAACAAAAATTTATCTAGCTTATAAAAAAAATGAAACAAAAATGAAGTATCTCGACCCAGTAAAAGAAAAGTTGTAGCTCATGAAAAGTTTTTCTTATTCGTCAAATTCTAAATCGAATATTTCAACGTGAAATAACCAAAAAATGAAATACTTTTCGGGGAAACTCATTAGAACTTTTTAAAATGTTTAAAAGAAGCTTTATTTTTTACAAAAGTTTCTAGCAACAAAACTAAGCTAGTTGCGCTCAAAATTCAGTTAATCCCATTTTTTGGTAAAAAAAATTGTGAAAATATCCCCTTATTTAGTACCCCAAATGAAACTAATCATTATCGCCTTAAAAATTACTTAACTTTTTTATATGACCTGAAGTTTCACCAGTTCAAAGTGCTTATTTTTTAAAGGGTTCTAGTTGAAAGGGCTTGAACGAGTCACTAATCACGAGTATATGCAAATTTTAAACAGCCATATTTTAACCAATTTTTGTCTTAAAGAAAAACAAAATAAAGCCAAAATATTTATAAAAGCAAGACCTACATTTATTTACTATTTGCGATTTTTCGTATCATTAAATTTGTAAATGTATAGATTTATACTACATTGATAAAGGTACCAACTTAAAATTTAAAGTCCACTTTAGCTGATTATGAAACCGAACGTTACTTTTTAAGTTATTTAGGAAAAAGGCATTTTTCCAAAATAAAAAAAAATTTTACTATAAAACCAAATTTAAAAAAAAAATAAGAACTTCCAACCGGTCAAACTTACAGATCATATAAACAATAAATATTTAAAGTAGGTAAATGGTAAAGCGCTAACGATAAGTTTTATTTGGGGTGTGAAATATATGCAGATTTTCGCGATTTTTTTTTTATCAAAAAAAGGGGCCAACTTTATTTGAGCGTAGCTCGTATAGTTTTGGTGCAAGAAACTTTTATAAAAAATAAAACTAAAGCTTTTTTTGACACATTTAATGAGTTTTTCCCGAAAAGTGCTTATTTTTTTTTATTCCAGGTTGAAATATTCTATTTGGAATTGGACGAATAAGAATAATTTTTCATGAGCTTCAACTGTGCTTTTACTGTGTCGATAGACTTCATGAATAAGTACATCATTTTTTTGTATCTTACAAGCTACATTTTTGCTACAAATATTTATTCGATATCTAATATTTAATTAGATAAATACTTATTTTTGACTTGAGTTATTTGCGAAAAACCCGTCTGAAAACGTTACTTTTTTGTTAAAAAATAAACATTTTCATTCGCAAATGACTTGAAAAGTATTAACATAGGTAAAGAAACTCTATAGAACACAATTTGCTTATAATGAGTCAATTTATGCATTTTCGAACTTATTGTAAACGTACGTTTTTCACCCCAAGGAGGGGTGTAAAAGCAACCAACGGCATAAGTCCAAGTTTGAAGTGGAGTGTAACTAGAACCTAAATCCAAATTGTCTCCAAAACTTTCATTTACTGAGAGCTATTGGTGTATTCATGCATTGTTTATGACGACTTACATTTTTCATTTTTACTGGTATAGAATAAAATAAAACAAAAATTACTAAATGGTTACATTAGTACATAGTAATATTCTATGAGTTGAACAATTTTCTTTGTGCACTATGTCATACAACAAACTTTGACAACATACAAGTGGAATGCGGAGTGATTCACCGCAATAAGCGAATCTGAGAGCTCTAAGTAAGAGCGGCAAACATTCCACCTGGAATGAAAAGCCCTGATGATGATGATGACTATGTACTATCAGCGAATATATCTACAATTTTAGTAATTCGCATGGACAACTTTATTTTCAATATTGCACTGCTTAAAAAACGTATGTATGCAAATAATATAATATAACAACACATTTTTACATATATTAGACGACAAGATGGGGCCCTTGGTATATTGGGGCCCCCCGTAGACTTCATGGTGTGGAGGCCTCTGTTACGCCTCTGGATAATTGTATCGAAATACTAAACGTAGCTAAAGATTAAAGAAAAAACCAATTTCTATATTTATAAATATTGTTCTAAAATTCGGCAAATTGCAATTCCCAAATCTTTCAATAGTCACGTACAAAGGATTATAGTTTATTGTCGTCACCATAAAAGTTCGTGAGACTGGAAAAGATTAAGTTTCTAGATATGATTCACTTGCCGAATACGCCTATTTAGAAATTTACGTTTTTAAATTTAAACACACAAAGTAAAATCATATACCTATAAGAGATTTTTACATAATATCAGACGACAAGATGGGCCCCTGATCGAATGGGGCCCCACCGCAAGCTTCACGCTGCGGGGGCCTCTGTTACGCCCCTGCTTCTCGGTCTTCTGCAATATGGAATGATTGTCCAGCATTTGGTGTCTGATTCTATTCTCGAATGTTTTTTAACCAAGAAACTTGTTTTCTTCCTACACCTCTACGGCCCTCTATTTTGCCTTTAAGGATCAGTTGTAATATTTTATATCGACTTCCCCTCACTATATGTCCCAGATAAGACATTTTTCGATGTTTAACAGTCTTTAGCAGTTCTCTATCTTTGTTGACCCTCCTTAGTACTTCTTCATTAGTTTTCCTTGCTGTCCAAGGTACCTTTAGCATTCTTCTATGAATCCACATTCCCAATGCTTCAATTTTGTTCATGATCAATACTTTTAGCGTCCACACTTCTGCACTATACAAAAGTACGGACCAAACATAGCACTTAACCATTATTTGTCTTAGTTCTAAACTGAGAGGATTATTGCAAAAAATTACTTTATTTTCATAAAAGTAGTTTTCGTCATTGCTATTCTACGTTTTATGTCTATGTCTGGATCTAGTTCAGGGGTGGGCAAAAGCCGGCCCGCGGACCGGATCCGGCCCTTTTCCTTACTTGAGGAAAGTCCTGAGAAAATCCTGAGAAAACTAATAAGTATTTATGAAAAATTTAAACGCAGAATGAAATATTACATTATTACACAGGTCCGAAAAGTCCCTATAATGTTTATTTTAATGAGTCACAGGGGTGAAAAAAAGAAAAATTTAGTGCGATTTTTAATTTGACATATCTCATTCAAAAGAAACTTTTTGTTTATTCTAAGGGACTTTCGGCACTCGGTAATAATGTAATCTTTTATTCTGCGTTTAAATTCCTCAAAAATATTTATTATTTTTCTCAGGATTAAAAAAAATGAATGAATTTAAAAAGAATTGGTCTGAAATTTTGGCGCCTACGCTCGTGATCTCTGCGATTTTGTTGAAATCAACAGTAGGTACAAGTGTTCGTAGTGTTCATATAAATAATGAATCTGTATCTTCTGCTTTTCTTAAAATTGTCTGTGTTTAACCCGGTCCAGGCGCGAATATTTTTCGGCCACGGCATTTGTCGGCCACGGCATTTCTCGTCTACCATGACCCCTTTTCCTTCGATTTTACCCTTCATAATCAGCTGCTGCAACAACAACGTACTTATCATTTCTAAGTATGTTCTCCTTCTTCTTGCTGTCTTTCCTTTTACTGAAGGTCAAAAGTTCTCTAGTCCTTCCCCATTCTGTGTAACACTATTTCGTTCGTAATATGATCGGTCCATGGTATTTTCAAAATTCTCCTAAAAAGCCACATCTCAAAAGTTTCCAGATTTTTCATTAAGTCAGCATTAACAATCCAATGTTTTGCTGAAGATGGGGAAGGAATGCGAAGTCATAAAAACCATACAAACGAGAAAAGTGGAATATCTAGGCCACATAATGAGAGGGGAAAAGTACTCCCCGCTAAATCTCATAATCCAAAGAAAAATCTTGGGAAAGAGAAACGTGGGACGTAGGAGGATTTCCTGTTTGCGAAATTTAAGGGAGTGGCACGGGTGCAGTTCAATACAATTGTTCAGAGCTGCAGCCGACAAATTTAAGATTGCTCTGATGGTAGCCAACCTCCGATAGAAGATGGTACTGCAAGAAGAAGAAGAACAATCCAATAAAGAAGAATAGATTGGACATAACATTTTTATTATTATCCCGGTTTTTCATGGCGTTTTCCGCCTTCCGGTTTCCAGCTTCGTCGGTTGTTGCATTCGCCAGGGTGAATGTTCCTATCCAACATTGCCTCCTGAATGCCGCCTAGTCAGGATTGTTTCGGCCTTCCTCTTTTCCTTCTTTCGCTCGGCGCCCATTTTAAAATTTGCTTTGGCAGCCTGTCATCGTCCATTTTTTCTACATGACCGTCATTGACCATACAAGATCAGTTGTTTCCTTTAAAGTTTGTCTATGATTGAATCTTTGGTTACTCAGAAATTTCTTCATCTTCAAAAAGGCTGATCTTATGATTACTCTATTCTTGCTCGAATTTCTGAATTTCATTTTTTATCTGGATGCTAGTTATGGCTTAATGTAATGGACCATATTAATAATTTTGTAATTTTACTGGGCATAACTTGTTTGCATGTACACTCAAGTAAGACAATTTATTATTACTATTATTTATTATTAACAGTCAAATGTACCTACTTGTCCATTTGTTTTAAAATGATACTTATAGTATTTTTGTCAAAAAAATTTCTTGGGCAGAAAAAAACTACCAAAAACATTAGCTTGTGCGTAGCGTGCAGACCTACTGGGTATAATCCTCCGGCCCGGGAGACATTTTGAAAATTTCATTTTGGCCCGCGCTTAAAAGTATTTGCCCACCCCTGATCTAGTTGGTCCGTTATCACAGTTCCCAAATATGTCATTTTGTGAACTTTCTCAACTTGGACTCCGTTTAATTTAAGCTTTGCATCAGGATGTGAGTCACGACTAAACACTAAAAATTTGGTTTTGTTTGAGTTTATTTTAATGCCCATTTCCTCTCCTACCTCGTGAATACGATCAATCAGAATTTGGCGACCTTCAATATTATCTGACAGAATTACTGTATCGTCTGCATATCTAACCACATTAAGTAGTTCGCCGTTGATTGTTATTCCACATGACTGTCTCTCAAGCGCCTTTTTAAATAACTGGTCCGAGTAAATATTGAACAATGTTGGCGACAAAATGCACCCTTGTTTGACTCCTCGTTGTATGGACATTTCATCGGTGTAGTAATCTCCAATTTTTACAATAGCAGTTTGATTCCAGTACAAATGCTCCTAGGTTTTTTAAAAGCGATTCTGTCAGGGTCCATGCTTTAATCCCGTAAAGTAGTACTGGGAATATATAACATCGAACCATTCTTATGCGAAGTTCCAAATTTAGATCATGACTGCACAGCACAGGATTTTCTTAAATTTCATGAAACTTGTTCTTGCTTTGGCAATTCTACTTTTTATTTCTGTACTAGGGTTCCAGCTTTCATTAATATGAGTACCCATATATACAAGATTACTTACTCGTTCAATTGAGTCATTACCGATTGTTACGTTATAGTTATTATTATTTACGGCTGCTTGTTTACTAATAACCATAAACTTTGTTATTCTTGCGTTGAGTTTGAGTCTATATATCGCGCAGAACGCCACCATTCGGTTCAATAACGCTTGAAGATGTTCAATTGATCCTGTCACTAACAAGGTGTCATCTGCGTATCTGATATTGTTCATAAGCATACCATTAATAAGTATGCCCTCTTTTGTGTTTTCCAACACTTCATTTAAGATAATTTCAGCGTAAAGATTAAACAACATTTGTGACAATACACAGCCTTGTCGAACTTCACGCTTGATTTTTACTTCTTCAGAGCACTGATTCCCAACCCTAACAAATCCAGCCTGGCCCCAATATAAATTTGCGATTATTCTAATGTCCCTACCGTCCAGACCGGTAGTCTTGAGAATATGTAGCATTTTTTCAAGGCAAACTTTATCAAAGGCCTTTTCATAATCTCTGCATCTTTTAATTAAAACTTGGGTTGCGAATAGGGCATCCCGCGTTCCAAGGCCACAGCGAAAACCGAATTGAGTATTTGAGAATCTTTCCTCAATTTTTGTATGTATTCTTTGATGAATTATTCTGAGAAAAGTTTTCAATATTTCGTAGCAATCTATATTTGGGACTTCTCATTACATGTCCAAAATACTCAAGCTTTTTCTTCTTGATGCTTTTTATAATCTCAGTAGTCTCGCTGAGACGTTCCAGTATTATGAAGTTTCGAATCTGCTACACCCAACACACTTTAAAATTCTTCTCTAGCACCATATTTCTAAATCCGCGATTTATATCAATTTTATTCACAGTCCAAAACTCGATACTATAAAGTAACACGGAGAACACGTAGCAGTGACGTAGGCGGGTCCTCGATGCCGATTTTATGTCTCTGTTATATAATACCTTGGACACCTTTCGAAAAGCATCTATGTCCTGCTCTTTTCCGCATCTAATTTCACCTATACTTAATAGATATACTTGGATATAACACCATTAACACCATTAAATTTCTACTCCATCAATAATTACAAAATATTCTGAGAAACTGTTTTCTAAAGTATTTATAATTTGAAAGAATGCTGTTTATTTCTATGGAATATCCAAAGGAGATTATTAATTGTCTCATTCTCCATCAAATTTTCTCATTATATATTTTGTACTGTTACGTTATATTGAAGGTTATATTACAATTTTTTCTGGGTATCAATTTTTTTTGTTTTTGGCGGTTTACAGTTTCAGTTTATGAGAATATCGAAGACTCAAAGAAATAACGAGAATCTCTTCATAAACAGATCAAATATCAAACAAGTTGACCAATATGCATATCATGGAAGAATGATCAACTCCACACTTGATTACTTTTAGGAAATCAAAATCAGAATGGAAAAGGCTGGGCCAAATTTTAAAAAATGAGAAATGATCTGCACAATAGGTTTGTAATTGGAGCTAAGAGTTAGGTTGGCTAGGTGCTACGTTTTCTTGACTTTGTTTTATGGAATGGAAGCTTGGACCTTGAATGCCTCATTAATGACAAAACTAGAATCATTCGAGCTGTGGGTGTACAGAAGAATTCTGAAAAAGTCGTGGAAAAACACATCACAAACAAAGAGGTTCTGAGAAACCGGTGTTGGTCTCGCGACACGTTTCGACAGGTTAAAATAAAACACTAAAACTTTACATCACAAAGAATTTCCCAAACAATCATCGGCTTTCTCTCGAAGTATTCCACGTCATAAACTATTAACCGAGTCTTATCATGCACCGTGTTCTATAACGAACAAACTTTGTATGAAACCCGATGCGTAATTATGCCATACTCCACAAACATGGTTTGCATATCATACTCCAGCAAAGATTTTATTATTCATGCAAATTATCTTTCCAACTGTTTACTAATTATTTTTAAACTGGGAAAAAACTATCAATTATTCTATTGTTTCCAAGATTCGTACTAGCTTCGACGCCAGTCTATATGACGGTCGAGGTGTGTCTCTAACAACACTTCATGTACTAATCCTTAAAGTGTATCTCGTCTGTTACTTAATTTTCGATATTTTCGCTATTTCTTCATTTGCAACATAAAGCAAACTTATCGACAAATAAATGTACCTAAACAAAGAATTTTGGAACTATCAGAGAGTTCTCTGGAGATCATCATCATCATCAATGAGCCCTTTGCACCCACTGCTGGATATAGGCTTCCCGCATTTCCGTCCACTGTCTTCTGGCCTTGGTGCTTAGTATCCAATTAGTGGTCATTCTTTTTATATCGTTAGTCCATCGCGTGGGTCCATCGCCCTCTACTTCTTTCATCGGCTCCTGGTCTCGACTCGAGCAACCTCTTTGTCCATTTCCCATCTGTCAGACGGACTACATGACCGACCCAGTTTCATTTAAGTTTAGCCACCTGATATTCAACATCTGTAACTCCTGTTCTCAATCGTAGTTCTTCGTTTGTTTTATGGTCCCGCAATTACACACCAATCATCGACTTTTCCTTTCTTACGTTGAGCAATTCTTAGCTTCTTAGCTCTGGAGATCGGATTTTTCTAAACCTCTCGAAGAATATTCTCTACGTGTTGTTATTTAATGTACTTCTTTTTCTTTTTTCGCTTTAACAAACTCTACAAGAGTTTTCATTTTCGACAGAATCACGATTTCCTACGGCTTCACTAAAGCTAACGCATCATTTCGATATTAACGAAGGTTTGTTAGGAAGTGATTATTTTTCATTTACTCGCTCTTTGCAGTTAGAGCTGGTCTAGCTTTCAACGCTCGATTGTTTTCAGCAACCATCTCGATCTACTACAAGCCTTTGGTTAAGATTTTGGCATTTTTCTTTTTTCTCGTTTGCCAAAGAGAAACCGTTCATTATCAAGGAACTAGGCCTAAAATGGAATCGTACGACTGTCGTCTTTTCCTATTCTTATTGTTTCCTTGACACAACTTGTACAGCGCGGGCTATACTTACTGAAATCACTCTTATTTTCGTTTTACTTTCTTGGTTTATTTCTCAGTGTCATTTATTGGCCAAATGTCTGTTACAACCAATGTGAAAATTCGATTTAGCTTAACATGTAAGATTGGACTGTATATGTTAAATTTTTAGTGTCTTCTCTTCACATAATTCCAACTCCAATATTAGAACTCTTGACAGCCGTAACACTGGCTCACCGAGTCAGGTTTGCCAACGAGTCTATCGTCCACTCTTCACGTTTGATTGTCTAATTCTACGACTGTTTACTTGAGGTAACTCTTCTCTTGTCAGTAGTATTCGACAAATACAAGGACTGATATTGTGTTCTTCTCCAGGCAAAAATGTACGTTCATTTTTATTTTTTCATTTCCAGGATAGGTTTGTTAATAATAATATCCAAAACATTACACATTATTTTTATATACTTTTCTACCTATACGCAGAAAAAAATAATTATCATGATTTAACCATGAAATATATTATAAGGTTACTAAATAATTATCTAATTGAAATAATACCACAACCGCCAAAGCTGTTAAAGGTGTTCCTCCCAAATGGCAGTTTCCTACCGTGGTACATGTCGAAATATTATTATTTCCCAGCTATAGCTCTATAATTCGACTATAGTCGAACGCTACATTAGTGCACACGATGCCTTGCCGAGTAATACGTTACATATAATGCGATAAACTCCTTTTTAAATAAAAAAAACCAAGAAGAAAATGGACATGGATGAGCCCCGATAAAAAGACAAAGAATGAAATAGATTATATTATTATCTTAACGAAAAATAGAAACCTAGTAAAAGACGTATCGGTATTAAATCAGTTTGACCTAGGAAACGACCATAGAGTAATAAGAACAAAACTAGTAATAAACAAAAAACTAGAAAGAAAAATAATACATGATAAAAGATACAAATGGACATCTGAAGAAATAAAAAATAGTGAATTTAATAAAAAGATAATGCATGCATTAAATCAAGTTAACATGCAGCAGATAAACTCCAATGATATTGATGATTTGAATAACCTTGTAACCGAAAGAGTGAACAAAAGCATTATGTAACTGAAAAACCCAAAAACAACACACAATGAATTAGACAAAGAAATATTACAACAAATAGAAAAAAGGAAGATCTTAAATAAATCTTACAAAAGGGGAACCGAAGAATATAGAGAACTTAATAGGCAGATTAGAAAAGGAATCAGAAAACAAAAAGGAAAAGAAGAAGAAAAATTAATAACAACAACTATTGAAAAAATAAGAGTATGAAATACCTCAGACCGACACTAGGACGACGTCAGATAATATCATTAATGGGAAAAGTCGAAAATGAAATCAAAACTAGAGAAAACATATTATATACTGAAACAAATAGAAGAATTTCACACGGAACTCTACAAAACACATCAACAAGACGATGAAATGAGACCGGCACGGAAATTAATAAAAAATGTTGGATCGGAAATAATGCCAAAAGTAACAATTTCAGAGGTAACTACAGCATTGGAAAACATGAAGAGAAATAAAGCTGCAGGAGAAGATAGGATTACCACAGATATGATATTAGAAGGAGGTAAGGAACTCATTGCAATTGTAACTAAGCTTATAGACAGTTTTTTACACCAGGGCAAAGTCCCTAAGAGCTGGAACAACCCTAAAGTAATCTTATTACACAAGAAAGGTGATAATAGAATATTGGAAAACTACAGGCCCATCAGTCTACTGTCACACCTGTTTAAAATACTTACCAAAGTCATAACTACCCGACTAACAAGGAAATTAGATTAATACCAACCATATGAACAGGCAGGTTTTAGAAAAGGCTATTTAACTTTCGATCACCTGTTAACAACAAAAATACTAATGGAAAAATGTAACGACTACAAGTTTCCAGTTTTATAGCATTCGTAGACTACGAAAAAGCTTTCGACACTATAGAACAAACGGCCGTAACAAACGCAATGCAAAATTGTAGAATAGACAGCAGATATATTAACTTAATAAAAGAAACTGTGAACCAAGCTACAGCTACATACTACCTAAATGAATATGAATACACGAACCCTGTACCTTTAAACAGAGGAGTCAAACAGGGAGACACTCTATCACCCAAACTGTTCACGTTAGTTTTGGAGACGTGTTTAAAAATCTAAATTGGAAATATAAGGGAATAAATATCAATGGCCGCTACCTCAGTAATCTACGATTTGCGGATGACATAATCCTGATAGCTACTGACCTACAAGAACTGCAAACCATGCTTTTAGAACTACACACAGAATCTTCTAAAATAGGATTGACAATGAATTTTTAAACAAAACAAAAGTCATGCACTCCGAAGAAACCGTGACAATAATAAACGACAAGAAAAAGTTGAAGAATATAGGACAAAAAATAATACTAAATAGGGAAATTCAAACGGAAGAAATAAAAAGAAGAAGAAAGTTAGCATGGGCAGCATTCGGCAAACTGAACTATATACTCAGAAATCATCAAATTCAACTACATCTTAGATCTAACGTTTTTGATGCATGCATTATTCCGATATTAACATATGGAGCACAAACATTGACAATCACAAAAAAGAATATGAACATACTCAGAGTCACTCAGCACGCGATGGAAAGAGCAATGCTTGGCATATCACTTAAGGACAGGAAAACAAACACATGGATAAGGCAGAAAACCAAAGTCACCGATGTGGTACAAAAATCATTAAAATTGAAATGGGATTACGCTGGACATGTAGCTAGGAGCGATCTAAACAAATGGCACTGAACAATTCTAAACTGGAGACCATACCAACACAAAAGACCCAGAGGCAGACCTCCTATGAGATGGGCAGATGATCTGAAACGAGCTGCTTGGAAAAATTGGCTAAAAGTCCACCAAAAAAACAATGGAAAGAAAGACTTAAAGAGGCTTATGTTCAGATGTGGACGTGAATGGCTAGACGAAGAAGAAGAATGCGATAAACTATGGAGTATGACACACCAAAAGAAGGGTTTGGTTTGAACTTTACATGTGAGTTTGCTTAGCTAAAATATATTATCTTCAATAGGGAGCAATGTATATCTCATTACTCGGGACACCTTTCGACAGATTAAACTAAAACGCCAAAACTTTAATCACAAAGAATTTACCGAACAATCGTCGGCATTCTCTCGACCTATTCCATAAACTATTAACCGAGTCTTATCATGCACCGTGTTCTATATCGAACAAACTTTGTATGAAACCCGATCCGTAATTATTCCGTAATGGTTTGCATATCATACTGCAGCAAAGATTATTATTCATGCAAATTCTCTTTCCAACTGTTTACAACTTTAAACTGGGGAATACTTCTGAGGCACAGGCTAATCTTTTATTCAGAACTTTGAATGTCACTTTATCTACATAACATTTAACTTCGCGAGTGTTTTAGTATACGTTGGTATTTGGTCTATAAATTACGATTTTTTGCACAAAAAGACTGTATTGTATTTTAAACAACAAAAAAACAGTGCCTACAACTTTTTTAACTCCAACGTGTACAGTACTTACATACTCCTACCCACATGGGCAATAAGCATTTATTTTGTTAAATATACCGACATGTAGAGAGTTTTTACAGTGAGCGAGCAACCTTAAACCTAATCTAAAACTAAGATTTTATTAGTCTGAATGCGCTTTAAAAAATTTGATTGGGACCTTACGGACGGCAGTAGTAATAGATAGATAATAGACTACGCAATACGGAAAAGTCGAGCACATTTAATTGTCTGTCCAGTAGCGTACATGTTACGTGACGTGATGTAGTGGTATTAGTTGATGTGCCGTATTTTTAACCATTACTGAATTCTATTTAGGCTTGATTGTAGGTTTCTTGAAGCTGATCGTAAATAGTATGTAGTATCATTTTTACACGCTGCCACTGTACTTGTTCTTGTTGTTAAAATGTCAGCTCAATAATTCCTGTAATACCTTCAGTTATCATACTTGACCTTGGATGCATCAGATACTACTTGTCAATATGTTTCAAACTCATGTTTAGTGATCAAAATGGATTAAGCCGTTTAGAAATTATCGACTTCCAAAAGTATATTCCATTTAACCATTATCGCCGAAATGGTTTATGTAATTCAGGCGCGGATCCAAGGGGGGTCAATGGGGTCAATTTCCCCCTCCTTGAGACTTCGCCTGGTCATTTTTAAGAACGAGATAATTACGATTGAAAATAAATAGTGAGTTTTGTGTCCTGTTGACAACTGCATAACGGAATGAAACATAAAACAGAATTCCTTCTCCAAAGTACGTGTTCTCGTTCTCGGTCTTACTGTATGGTGTCGAGTCTTGGACTGTGAATAAAATCGATCTACTTATCTAAATCGCCTTGAGGCTTTCGAAATGTGGTTCTATAGAAGAATTTTAAAAGTATCTTGCTTGTGTGAAAAAGGTTCGAAACTCCACAATACTAGAACGTCTCAGCAAGACTACTGAGATTATAGAAGGCATCAAGAAGAGAGAAGTGGAGTATTTTGGACATGTAATGAGAAGTTTCAAATATAGGTTGGTACAAAATATTATGCAAGTGAAAATATAAGGCAAATGCAGTTCAGGACGAAAAAGCACTTCTTGGTTGATTTAGGGTGGCAGTGAATAAAATTAAGATAGCTATGATAGTAACCAACGTTCTGAAAGGACATGGTACATGAAGAAAAATAAAGTAACAGCCCATACCGAAAAAGAATCCTGCATACGCGATTGACGAGAAAATTTTTATTTCATTGCCCCCTCCTTGCAAGGTTGCTGGATCCGCCGTTGATGTAATTGTAGTGGTTTCGACGCTAAATTTGATCGGACAATCTGAGTTCATTTGCCGGTCATCCCAATATTTTTTTCAATTTATTTCGAATTGAAAAAAAATCATTCATACATTTAATTTATAAAAAACTTTGAAAACGTCCTAAGACAAGAATAAAAAAACCGCTAAACGCCCTAAAAATGAGTGGCACATACAATATTTCAGCTAAAAAAGAGCTGATATGAATATTACGTGGCACGAAAATGTATTTATCTACTCTGTCATGTTATGTATAAGTTTTTAGTTTGTGAAAACTGTCATTATAGATAGCAGTGCGTGAGGGGTTTAAAGTGTGCGTGAAGCACGGTTCTTAGACATTACTACGGTTGTCTAAATCGACTAACCAATGAACATTAAGGGTGAGATTACGTCACGAGAGTTTACTGTCATTTGAATCGTAATATGATTTTTTTCGAATACTGAGAAAACCAAGTATTTTAGAAAAATTTAAACGCAGGATGCAAGATTACATTATTACCGAGGGCGGAAAGCCCCTTAAAATAAACAAGCAGATTCTATTGAATGAAATAATTGAAATTAAATATCACACTTCTCTTTTATTTTCAGCCCTGTAACTTATTAAAATAAACATTATAGAAGTTTTCAGGGACTTTCAGCCCTCGGTAATAATGTAGTCTTTCATTCTGAGTTTAATTTTTTTTTTAAATATTTATTAGTTTTCTCAGGATTCGAAAAAAATGAATACAATTAAAACACATTGAGAATTTTGAAATGCGTCAAAGTTTTGCATTAACTCAATGTAAAATTCTGATAATTATTTTACATCAAAAGACATTAGAAACTATTTGAAGAGGATTGAAATCTGTATTGGAAATAACTGTTAAAATTGGTCTACGTAATTAAACATATTCCAAAATTTTGTAAAAATGTAATACATTTTAGTTTTCAGCCCAAACTTAGGCCACACACAATGCAATAATGTTCACATTTTTGAACTGTCAATATTTTTATTTTATCATCTATTATTTAAAAACAATACAGTTGATAAGATACCCTCAGTTGCGGAGAAAGGATTAATAATAAAAAAAAATTTATTCTCAATGGTGTGAGCACTGTCAGTTAAATAGTAACGTGTGGCCTTACTTTTACACGCATACCTATTGTGGCAAATGTATCATATTTTTCAAAATTTTGGAATGCATTTAAATCGTAGAACAATTTTAACTTTTGATTTTAATACAGATTTTAATTCTCTACGGGCCGGTTGTTCGAACGCTAATCAACAATGATCACTATCAAATATTTAATTACTGTCACCAACTGTCAATGTCAACTTTGATTGGGTTGCTGAAAACATAATTGATTATAATTATGAGATTGGTTAATCAATTAACATAACAATTATTAACATAATTGATTAACTAATTTCATAATTGTAATCCATAATTATGTTTTCAGCAACCCAAACCAAGTTGACATTGACAGTTGGTGACAGTATTAAATATTTGATAATGATCATTTTTGATTAGCGTTCGAACAACCGGCCCTCTAAAGTATTCTCTCATAACTTTTGATGTAGAATAATTAGGGAAGCACGAATTCAACAATTCAGAATTTTAAATTGAGTTTCCTATGGCCCTTTTTACGATTCACCACCCGGTATAAGATAAAATGTGTACTATTTGTCTTATTATTTCATAATAACACAAATAATACACAAATATACACAATAACACACATTCAATGATCGAAAATAATTTAAAAATATGGGAATTTAAACTCTTGTGACGTAAAGTCAAAAATATAAGTCTCCCCACCACCGTCGGACAAGACAACCGTAATAAAGTCTAATAACCGTGTGCGTGAAGTAACAATGTATTTTAAATAGGATTTACTTCTTCGCACACTTTCAATAGGTTTTTTGGCACACCTTCATATAATCAAATATCCTTAAATTTCGCGTTGTCATGGTGATGACAATATGAGCAATGACTTACAACAAAATTTTTGACAGTTTTGTGGTTTGAAAGTAGTTAGGATTTTAAATGTCAAAGTTCTAAAAATTGTAGAATAGAAATGAATTACAGTGACGAAGAGTTACAGTTTTTTTATTTGTTTATCGTAGATAAAATATTGTATGAAACTGTGCGTGAAGTACTTTATGCGAACTTACGCGATGTATAAAAAGGCTCCGTTGTCGCTCGTGCTCTAAAAAGCGCGTGCGTTCGCACAAAGCATATTTCACGAACTGTTTCATAAATAACTATTTCATTTTGATGGATAATAAAATTCTAGTTTTATTTTGAAAAATTTATCCACAATATTTGCTAAATTTGAAGTAAAACGCGCCACAAAAGAGCTTCAAAATGCAAACTGTATCAAAGTTACTCTTTTGCTGCGCGTTTTACTTCAAATTTAGCAAATATTATGGAAAAATCTTTCAAAATAAAACAAGAATTTTATTTTCCATCAAAATGAAAATACATTTTCGCGCGACTTAATATTCATATCAACTCTTTTGTAGATGAAATATTGCATGCTCCACTCATTTTTACTGTGTTTAGTGGTTTTTTATTCTTGTCGATTATAAGTAAAAACAAAATAGATAATTATTATTTTTGGTATTAAAATTTTTATCGCGATTTACGATTTAAAACAGAATCTCCAGAATTAAAAAAAAAATAGGAAATAATAGGTTTGTTTTTTTTGCGGCACTTTTCATTCGATTCAACATGCAACCAATCTCACTTGAAGCAAACATAGCAGTAAAGCGATAGGACGGAGAATTCCTTCCCGATTAGTTCAAGAAACTTTTAAACGTCACCTAGCGCCCAAGTGCATCATCCGCAAAATAGCATTAAACCATTTAAAGGATTTGCCACCTGTCAACGTTGAGCGATAAGATGCCATAAAGTGTGGAAATACTTTTCTGAGGCGAAGTTAAAAGGAAAGTTCTTCTAGACGAATGCGGTTTTAATTCTCGTCGTGAAAAGAGATATTCTGACACTGATTTATATCGGGTTGTGGCCGTTGATACCAAAAAAAACCTTCAACAAATCCTTTATCAGTGTCGAAATAAAAAGTGAATCAATATTGGCCAAATTTATTTCTCTTTACACAGCTGTTATTATTGCAGTCTAGTGGTTTATGTTACAATATTGTGTCGCAACTTTAGACGATTCATTATAGTCCAGTCCACTCCACTTAAGTTTCTGATCTTTAGAGGGGGGTTAATAGTAGCATAAATAGTGTGACTAACTTCAATTCAGTCGAATTCGGGACAAGGCAGAAAAAAATACCTGAAATCCGGGACTTTGCCATGAAAATCGGTCCATTTTTTTAAATACATATAGAACTTTAATATCATCATTTTATTGATTATTTAACATTTTTATGTTGACAATAATATTTTTGATGGGATTATGCTACAATTGGTTTGTCCACAGTTTTGGTTTTGGTAGAACTATAATACCACGGACGGTTTTTTTTTCCAAGAATACGGTCTAATAATAAACATCAAGAAGACAAAATTTACAATAATATCTAAAATGCAAAGAAATAACGAGAATCTCCGCATGAACGGAACCACCCACATAACAATGATGTTCGCATCATGTTCTAAGCATATACTACCAACATTCGTCGGAGTATATTCTTTTTAGTATATGTGTAGTACAAGCATAGCATCTACCTTAAAAAACATTCTAAATTTCATGTTATTTGCATATACTTCAAAGTATATTGTCGTACCGAATATACTAAGTATATTCGTGTACGTAGGATCTCGGAATATTCGTAAAAGTTTATTCTTAGAATATACCTTTATCGAATATTCTTAACACATACTTATAAGTACATTCTTAACACATACTTATAAGTAGATACTTTTAAAATATCTTAAAAATAATTTGTATATAGGAAGTATAATATTAAACTTATAGATTATCAACTTCGTTATTTTTTAGAATACATAATTAATAAAATTTATGTATGTAGGTAGTATTGGACGAATTTCATTTCAAAATTGTTGTAGGGTAAAAAAGTTTAAACATTAATTGTATTAACGTTTACATAGATACTATTAAAAATTCGTTTTTATAATTAAAATGACTTTACCATTTCGAGTTTATCATGAATCATTAGTATTTTTACATCCTTGGAATTTGAATTTAGGTACATTCAATTCGCAGAACCTTAGAGTATGGAAAATTTTTTACCCTCTCCCCCATACTCTAAGCGCAGAACCAAAACGTGCAAAACTGCACAACCAAAGCAACCAAAGGCTTTGGCGTTGCCAACCGTCGAGTAAACTTTTTCCGTCAACTTACCTTAAAAATTCCCACTTTTATAAAAAAAAACTTCCCTCCTGTTTACAAAATCTGAGAAGATATGTTGAATTATTTTCAAATATTTTGATTTTTTCTTAATATTTTACAATTTGGACTGGAACAATAATTCCCTTTTGAGTTAACTTTTTCCCTTTATCACCTTTTATGTTGAAAATTCCCGCAAAAAGGGAAATTTCTCTCCGTTTGGCAACACTGACCAATGATTTTGTTATTCCACAATACATTCATAGCCCCCCCACCCCCCATCATATTCTGACCATTTCTATTCTTACCTGAATGGATCAGGGATAGGAAAAAACCGTAAAATATGAAAAAGAAAACAGGCATTATTTCATTATTTGTATCATCTATGGATCTATGCAGTGTTAAGGATGAAGGCGAATGATGTAGTACTAGGACTAAAGAACATACATAATCTGTTTATTTTGTTTGCGGTGCTTCAAAATACATATAATCTATTTGGATAACTCAATATTACTTAAATAGGTAAGTACATATAAGTATTATATAAATTTTAGTTACTTATTATGTATGCATAGTTTAGTTTAGCTAAAATTTATATAAATAACTAAAATTTATAAATATGTACTTACTTTTTAAGTAATATTGTAGAATGTAGGTACTAACTACATTCTCATTTGCAATTAAAATATGTAAATAGATATTTGGTAGAACCAGTAGAACCTAAGATGAGATTAGGTGATGCTGAAAACATACTTCTAAGCAATATAGCACTTGATAGCACTTTCTTGAAATATTCTTAAAAATATAATATTCTTCCCATACAAAGATGTGCGGTAGTACGTTCTTAGTATATAAATAGAAGGTTTATAGCACTTCCTTGGAATATTCTAAAAAGTACCTTCTTGGTATAAACTAAAAAGATGTGCGGTAGTATGTTCTAAGTATACACATAGAAGGTTTATAGCACGTCCTTGGAATGTTCTAAAAAGAACATTCTTGGTATATACTGAAAAGAAGTGCGGTAGTACATTCTAAGTATATACATAGAACGTTTAAGTACTGTAATGTAGTATATACTCAGTATCTGCTCTGCACATTCGCAATGGTAATTACGCACATTCTCAGTATATACTTTTTCTGAAAAGTATGTTCTATGAATCTACTAAGAACATGAAATTGTTATGTGGGCAATGTTGAACGAGTAGAGCAATATGCATATCTTGGAACAATGATCGACTCCACAAATCATTACTTCCAGGAAATTAAAATTAGAATAGAAAAGGCTAGAGCTAATTGGCTAGGTGCTACGTTTTCTCGACTTTGTTTTACGGAATGGAAGCTTTAAGCTTGAATGCGGAATCAATGAAAAAACTGGAATCATTCGAGATGTGAGTGTACAGAAGAATTCTGAAAATATCGTGGACAGAACACGTCACAAACATAGAGGTTCTGAGAAAGATGAATAAAGCAATGGAAGTTTAAATACAATCAAAACCAGAAAATTTTAAATATCTCGGACATATTACACGTGAAGAGAGATACAAACTTGCTCCAATTGATTATGCAGGGAAAGATTCAAAGAAAAAGAAGCATAAGGAGAAGCAGAATATCGTTGCTGCGCAACCTGAGAGAATAGTACGGATATACATCAAACGAACTTTTCAGAGCAGCCGTCTCTAAAGTTAGAATAGCTATTATGATGATTACCAACCTCCGTCGCGAAGATGGCAGTTGAAGAAGATAATACCACGATATAAAATGCATGTGTTTTGGATGTAGTACATATTACCCAGCAAACAGGCTGACGTGTTAATTACGTGAATTTTGGGTACATTTGTCACCAATATACGTAAATTGCTTACGTGAATTTCACGTGAAAATTTGGTTAGAATGTCACATTGAAAATACGTCTTTAAATTACGTGAATAACTTGTCTTCAATAGACGTGTTATTTACCTTAACCCGCCGTTACACGCGTCTTTTATTGTGACGTGGTTGCACGCGTATGAGCGTCGCCCTCACCTACATCAATTCGACTTATTTCGAGGAAGAATGAATGTCAACATGTATAACTGTAAAATGGGTTGTACTCACATAATATATAAGGTCTCGTAAACCAATTTTTTTTATTAATTTAACAAAACAAAAGTAAAAATAATATAGATCAAAAGCAAGTTTTCTTAATTTTCAATTTCAGCAAGCCACTGAAGAAATTAACGTTCTTTACGCGAATTCATTTTACTAAAAATACAAATTAAAATTAAAAACTGTTCTGAAGCTATTTCTTTGTGGCATTTATGTAATTAACTATTAATATTTTGTATTTTGATAACGACGTCCGAGGTGGAATTCGAAACGTCAATAAAATCAATTTTTCAAGTTAAATTGTGGCTTATTTCGCAATTAGAATATGTAAATTTAAAAATGTGTTCTTAACCATTGGCGCACCTAGAATTTTCGTCTGGGGGGGAGGGGGGTTTGCTTGAGCACCGAAAGTTTTTTGTATTATTTGTGAAAGACAAGTTACATTTTGCTACTTTCTTTTATGTATATTTCTATATGCTCTGGGTGGGATTTTAACCCCCAAACCCCCCTCGGTGTGCCACTGTTCCTAACCTAATCCAAACAATAATATTTTAATTAAACCTACCTAAATATTAAATAAAAACCTAAAAGTTTCTTTGAGATAATAGAAACGTGATTTCACTGTGATTGCACGCGCAGTGAGGAATTCCCTCACTTGAAGAGTCTCTTCTTTCAACTATCACACAGCACACTGGCCGCCTGAAATATTCTATAACTTTTTCATACCCTCTCATAAACCATGCTAAAGGCATTCCTGGGTGCTTAAGGTTATCGTATTAGTTTACACAATTTCATTGGTTATAAACAAATATGGTGAGGGATTTCCTCATAGCGCGTGTAATGGCGGGTTAAATAGCAATAATATGTTTCGGGAAATTCACGTTGCAAATACGTTTTAGGGAATGTATATATTAGTATTCACGTGAAAGATACGTCCTCGGTTCACGTAAATAATTCGACCTTAATTAACTTATGAAGCACGTAATTATTATCCTCATATGATATAAATAAAACAGGCATATTATAAAGTATTAACAATGTATTTATTTAGTAGAATTTAGCGACTTTAAAACATTTGTCTTGTATAATTATTATGCAAGATAATGAACCAAAAATGGTACCGACCTAAAGACACACTAAATAATTTGCCAACACAAAACACAACACAGGTCACTTTTTATTTCGAGGAGGACACTTTCTTGTTTTTTCTAATTGCATCATCGGCACTTCTCCCTCGAGCAGTGAGGTAAACGTTAATACGAAAGACATTATTATAAATAAACCCGTCTAAAATAAAACGAGGGAAATAAAGCTCTTCACGTTTCACTGTTTGTTGTGAGAAATGTGAGAAGCTGATAAGAGGTTATGATCATCGATTATAAAAATCGATGATTTTTAAATTACAGTTAAACTATTCTACTTACTTTAAATTAATATTACGTATTTTCTTTTTGTTTTTAAATTTCTTCTACTATTAACTAATTGGTCTTACTAAAAATCTATTTCAATACCAGAATAATATAAAAAAATAATCCTATCGAAACGTATCTATTATTTGATAAATCGATTAATTTAGTTTTTGAACCAACTATGTTAGTCACGTACCGTGGTCACGTGATAGTATTTAAAAGAGGAGAAAGGCTTGGTAGTAAGTCATCACCGCGCGCGATTTGAAAATTATACTCAACATCATTTTAGCTCCTGTGATATTTTTTAAGAAAAAAAATAGCAAAAATAGCTTCAAATCAAGTTTTTTTTATGGCATAGACTTGGGTGTCAATTAGCCAGTCACAACTTTTTTGTTTTCTGTTCATACATAAAGAAGGCAATGAGGTCCTTAGAGTTCCATAGCAAACTCTTCTACAGCTTTCTACTCAGTTCAAAAGCTGGCCGCTATGGACTGTCCAAGTTGCTCACCACATTTTCCATTATACATCTTCTTCTTCTTTTTTTATATGTACATATTTTACCAAATTATCAGGATTAATAAGTTTAGAGGTTAATTTTAGTTTCACAGATAAATTTCATTAAACAATCTAGTATAGTATAGTTGATCCAAAAGATGGCATAACCCAGACATCCAAAGTGAAAGTTATCCTTCAACACCAAATTGTTCTATATGGTCCACACAATGTCCAGAAAAAAGTCACAACATTTTGAGCGTCAGGTTTGGGGGGGGGCAGAGGGAGGGAGAAATCGGTAAATTCGTAGTTTTTTTAGATTTTTCGTCAATATTTCTAAAACTATGCGGTTTAGCATGAACAACCTTCTATACAAAATTCTTCTGCATTAAATTTGAAATAAAAAAGGCCCTATGCATAATATTTCTAAAATGCATGGTTCCAAAGTTACGGAGGTAGTATAGTATAACTGGTCCAAAAAAAGGTCTAACCCAAACATCCAAAGTAAAAGTTTTTCTCCAACACCAAATTGTTCTGTATGGTCCACATATTGTTCACTAAAAAGTTACACTATTTTGAGCGTCCGGTTTGGGGACAGATGGGGGAGAAGTCGGTAAATTAGTAGTTTTTTTACGTTTTTCGTCAATATTTCTAAAACTATGCTTTAGCGTAAACAATGTTATATACAAAAATATTCTACATGAAATTTAAAACAAAAAATCTTGTATACAATTGTTATAACATCAACGGTTCAATAGTTACGGAAAGTGAAAAGTCGAGGTTTCGATACTTTTTATATTTTTTGGGCAATGCATGGTATAACTATATCAAAAACCCAGACATCCAAAATGAAACTTATCCCCCAACGCCAAATTGTTCTATATGGTCCACATAATGTTAAAAAAAAGTCACACCATATTGAGCGTCGGGTTTTGGGGGGAGAGGGGGGGGAGAAATCGGTAAATATAAAAAATATCGAAAACCTCCACTTTTCACCCTCCGTAACTCTTGAACCGTTGATTTCGTAACAATTATGTATAGAACCTTTTTTGTTTTAAATTTTATGTAGAACATTTTTCTATAGAACATTCTTTACGCTAAAGTAAAGCATAGTTTTAAAAATATTGACGAAAAACATAAAAAAAACTACTAATTTACCGACTTCTCCCCCATCTCCCCCTCCAAACCGGAGGGTCAAAATGGTGTAACTTTTTACTAAACAATATGTGGACCATATAGAACAATTTGGTGTTGAAGGAAAACTTTTACTTTGGATGTCTGGGTTAGGCCTTTTTTTGGACCAATTATACTATACTACCTCCGTAACTTTGGAACCGTTCATTTTAGAAGGGTTATGCATAGGGCCTTTTTCATTTCACATTTAATGTAGAACAATTTTGTATACAGGGTTGTTCATGCTAAACCGCATAGGTTTAGAAATATTGACGAAAAACCCAAAAAACTACGAATTTACAGATTTCTCCCCTCTCTCCCACCCAAACCCGACGCTCAAAATGATGTGACTTTTTTCTGAACATTATATGGACCATATAGAACAATTTGGTGTTAGAGGATAACTTTCACTTTGGATGTCTGGGTTTGGGTCTAACTATACCATACTAATCATATTATATTCTTGCGGTTCAGAGACAATAGATATGGGCCATTCCACGAACATACGCCTATTATGGATTACTTCGACAACGAATATTTTACTGTGCAACATAAGAAGTACAAAAGTAAATGGCGCTAATAATTATTCCAATAAACAACAATGTAATTTGCAATTTACTTTCGTTGTTCTTACTTTGCACAGTAAAATATTCGTTGTCGAAGTAATCCAAAACAGGTGTATGTTCGTGGAATAGGGTTATAGGATATATTGAAAGGTGGAAAAACATTACATTTTATTAAATCTTTGATTAATTTATATGTGCATGGAATGTATTTTGCGCAGTCAAAGAAAGTGTGATTCAAGTCACCAACCTTCTGACATTCTGTACAAAGATTTGAATCAAAAACTTTAATTATTGCTAGATGTAGAGGGAAACATGCATGTCCAAACTTCATTCTAATTAATGTTGTTATACAGGGTGTTTCATTAATAATTGTCCATATAGTAACTGGAGAAACCTTAGCACAAAATACGAAGATTTAACCTAAAACACTTAAATAAAATGTGGTTCTTTACTGAGTTACAGGGTGTTTTATCTAAAAATTTAAAAACTATTTTTGCTCAGCATTTTTAAACTGTTCTACGTATCCTTTTCATACTTGGCAGAAAGTGTGACTACTATACACCCTACTAAATTATGATCAACAAACGTTTCTAGCTACTACCAGAGGCGTACGACAGGGCATAGTGAATGGTTGACCCTTCTCAAATTCTACGCCACTGGAGGAATTACTATTTTAGTGCCATTTTTTAGATTCTCCAATACTTTCTACGTAAATAATGTACTCTTCATTGGTAACGATAAAGTTATTAGTTTTCGAGATATTTGAAGTTAAATATGAAACGGCACAGTTATTTTGACTAATTTATGATATGATTCATAAGATTAAAATTTAAAAATTATTTGTACCCAGTACTTTAAATCTATTTAGCGTATCCTTATCATACCTGGCAGAAAGTGTAGGCACTGTACACCCTACTAAATTAAGATAAATAAACGTTTCTAGCTACTACCAGAGGCGTACGACAGGGGATAGTGGCTGGTTGACCCTTCCCAAATTCTACGCAACTGACGAAATTGCTATTTTAGTGTAATTTTTTGATTTTCCAATACTTTTTATGTAAATAATATACTCTTCATTCGTAACGGTAAAATTATTAGTTTTCGAGATATTTGAAATTAAAAATGAAGCGACACAATATATTAATCAAAATAACCATGTCGTTTCATTTTTAACTTCAAATATCTCGAAAACTAATGACTTTATCGTTACGAATGAAGAGTATATTATTTTTATAGAAAGTATTGGAGAATCCAAAAATTGAACTAAAATAGCAATTCCGCCAGTGGCGAGAATTTGGAAAGGGTCAACCCTTCACTTTCCCCCGTCGTACGCCTCTGGTAATAGCCAGAAACGTTTGTTTAACGTAATTTAGTAGTTTGTACAGTACCTATACTTTCTGCTAAGTATGAAAAGGATACGTCGAATAGTTTTAAAATGCTGAGCAAAAATAATTTTTAAATTTTTAGATAAAACACCCTCTAACTCAGTAACCAACCACATTTTATTTAAGTGTTTTAGGTTAAATCTTCTTATTTTGTGCTAAGGTTTCTCCAGTTACTATATGGACAATTATTAATGAAACACCCTGTACTATCTTCGAGGTACTACATAATTTTTAAACCAATATATATTTCTAACAGAAGGTTGAATCAGTGAATACTGAGATTTGGATTGTTTACAAAGATCTCGCCATGATTGACTCCATTGATTTTTAACTCGATGCTTAATAGTGTTAACTAAGTCAGATATGCAAAACTTACGATTATGTGAAGTACAATATTCAATATATTTTTTAGCCAAACTATCAACATATTCATTATGCGTTAGTCCTATATGAGCCTTAACCCATAAAAAGTGCACTCTTCTTTTATTTTTATGAATTTCAAAAAGGATTTTCTTAATTAGTAGGATATAAATATTTGAATTGTTATTGGGAAAATCTATAGTTTGAATAGCTAGAAGAACAGAGAGTGAATCGGAAATAATTGTTGCAGATATATCTTCTGATTCAAATCAAGGTTGGATTGAAATAGTTATGCTAAATGATTTTAAAAGCGAAATCATAAACTTTTTGTTTAAATATTGGTATTATTTATATTACTTTTACTTGAAATACATCTAATTTTTCGACGTCCATAAAATACAGTGAGTAAAATTCAAGCGATACGTATTTAACCAACGCCGTTGTAAAATTTTGTTTTCTAAAATATTTCTCAAAATTTAGCCAAAGGAAGTTATTTATTTTTCGTGGTTATTACGTGAAATATACGTACCTTTGCGATGTAACCGAAATTCACACCTATTATAAAAAACATGTACTATATTCGTCATGATGATTTTATATTGTTCTAATGTCAAACATGTATAAAGGAAGCACTAATATATAGGTGAATGATTTGGCACTGAAATATGTTTTTTCCCGTCATAAATCACCGAGTTACGTATTCGTTGAAATTTGCCGTAAATTCAACGTAATCGTCACGTAACTGGGCTCAAACCTGTTTGCTGGGTAGTATTACGCTCTAGAAATTGTCGACTTTTTTCGTCCCACCAATTCAATAATTTGATATGAATTCTTAGAAGAATAACATTCAAAATTTCAAAATAGAATTTTACCACAACCTTGAAAATTCGGATGGCCCGGAAGCCTTTCGCGGGAGGCCGGGACACGGCTTCGTAATTCGGGACATGTCCCGGATTGTTCGGGCTAGTTGGTCACACTAAGCATAAATCTAAAATTAAGGTAAGGTAAGAACACATAATACACTTGAGTCCAGAGTTCCTTACCCGTGCGTCATTAATACCTGGCGAGATAAAACACATACTTTTTATCTAGCATCATTGTCTTCACGCTAGAGACAAACCAGCTACCGCCTGTTATTAAGTAAAGACACATGTTATTTTTATGAACGTTCCAGACTCAGTACATTGAAAAGAGATAGGTACAAAAAAGACTCTTGGGACGTTTTCAGATTTTAAGTACAGTTTGTGTTTGTGACGTTTCTGGTTTGTTTATTTGTCACTGTCAGTTTGTTGGATTTATTGCGGTCTTAGTCCTGTTTTTGCATTTAGAAGTTATTCATATTACACAAACAGTTGTTTTCACTACTTATTTTATTGTGTGAGTGTATTTTTCCATTAATTTCGTACAAAGTTAACCTCATTCACAATTAAGGAATGGTTTTGTTTAAGTTTCCGTAAAAGTGAAATAAATTACAAGAAGAAAATATTTTATTATAAAAAATATTTAATTACACTAATGATATTAAAAGCATTTATTAATCTAATTCAAATGTAGCTGTAATTCAGTACCAAAATTTTAAAGCAAAACTCACATTTTACACTTTATTTTTTTGATAACTTCAAATTTTTTAATATAATCCGTGATCGGTGTAGTAGCCACTTTCTGTAACTTGCTGTTGTGTGGAATATATTTTCGACTTATTTCGCATACTTTAAATGATGACGCAGGGGTAAAGAATGGTGGACCCAACTGTATTTAACGCCTTAGGTTCGTTTTTGTTTACGGTTTGTTGTTTATGACGTCAGCATCTTAGGTTCGTTAATCTCTTGTGTATCGTTATGCTTGTCATGGATGTAGTAACATTGTCCGTAAATTTTAATTGTAGCACAAAACATCAAAGAAATCAAAATTGTATAAAACTTCTATAAAAATTCTTTCTATTTTTGTTTATGTACAGTTATCCATTTATGTCGTCAATTTAATAATAAATAATATAATTCAATAATTACACTAAGTCACTATTTTCCCCTTAACTCGGAAAACATCGACCACAGAAGAAAATTGCAAGGAATAAATTGTAGGAAATTGCAAATGTGACAATGTAAGTAATTACCAAGTCCAAGAGATTAAAATGGCTGGGATATTAAACAAAAATAATTCTTATATAACCATTTTCTCAATATATTACGCTCGCGCGTTTACCAGATACGTACGACCTCAAATATTGATTTTAGCAAAAAAAAATAAAGAGATTAAAATTAAACATATAAAATATAATTTTCGCCATTCTTGTTTATATTCATATAGGTCGTAAAGTTAATAATGAAGGATATAATGCAATAATTAGGCTTCCCCTCCGATTCCACTATTTCATCCTTAACTCGGAAAATGCAGACCACATAAAAAATTTAAAAAAATAAATTGTACGAAATTGCATTTGCAAAAATTTCAATCCTTACCGTCTTTGTCAAAAAGTTGAAAATGGTGGAGATATTGAGCAAAAACTGCCATGTTGTTTCCCTTTAAAATAAAGATGGCGGCTAACACAACAACGGAATTCAGTGGCGATTTAAAAGATACACTACTATGAGTTCCCTGTAGAGGCTAGAATAATAAAATTTCGGGCAGCTGGCCATGCAAGGTTAAGCCTTTTTTTTTCTTCTAACCTGACTGGACTAGTAGTACTATAAATAGAATGATTATTACTAATACGAGTACTAAAATATTTTTATATAAGTATGAAAATACCGCTGTAGGACTTTAAACCTTAAATCAGCAGCGTAAAGTTTGACATTTTAATGGTAAACTGTCCAAAACTTTGTACACGTGAATCTTGTCTGCATTATTTACCGTAACTTGAAAACTCATCTGTACAAAAGACGGAACTAAATCCTTAAAATTCTCATACGAGGCTTTTTTATGATTTTTGACATTGATTAATACAGTATTAAAATGTTCACAAACTCGCTTCGGGTTTCAGTGTTGATGTAAAATCCAGGTACACCGTTCGATAGCTTTCTCAATTTAATGTGTAGCTCCAGGACTAACTTGGTATAAGTCATCCAAAATGGAGTATTGTAAATCTAAGTTTCACTTTACTATGGGAGAGTAAGACATAATTGAACATTAATTCAATAATTTATTCTGCCACAGCGGGAATAAAAATTCCCTAGCATATACGTTGTTTTTCAATATTTTCGAAGTCAGATGAAATTGTTATTTGTTTTAACAACATTAGTTAGTTGTAGTTAAATCGAAAATCTAGTTGTTGCCATTTTATTTACATTTTTACCCATCAAATATTCCCTTAAATTATGTTTAGGCGCAAACTTTCGAGCCAATGTGTATTAAATAGTGTGATGTTACTGTCTTCTAGGTCGTAATTAATTAAAACTCTCTTCTTAGTTCAAATACATTATATTATTTACATTCAACTCCATCAATGACTAACCATAACAATCTGTTTACATATATCAGTAGCGACCTACCTTACATTAATTAAATACTGAGTACAATAATCTTTCTCCACCGAGTTAATGTTTATATACACATTTAAATAATAACAAAACATGACAATTCAATGTTACTTGCGGTTATTGATACAAGAACAGATACTACATGGATTAATGACTTCGAATGAGTTTTAAACATATTTTGTACAGGGTGATATTATAATACCACACCTCCCCGTTTTGTTAAAATTACATATTTTTAAAATGTGATGCTCCTCTTTCCCTTTTACAAAAATGTTTATGGTACCTAATACTATTTTGAAAAATTAAATTTCCTAACTATGCTAACTAACTGTAACGTTACATTTCAGATCAATCAATTTTTCCCTAAACATGTATATTCTTTTTCCTATTTTACACAAAAGTTCATATTTTCCCTATACTAAACTGGTATTTTATAACCTATTACTAGTTCACGTACTTTCACGTCGTGTCTTTTCGTCCTTTTTTTTTTCGTTCACTAATTCACTTCATCAAAACAGTGTCCACAGTGAATGAAATTGATCCTTACTTTTAAATAGTCTTTTAGTGCCTGTAAGCCGTAACTAATCTAATTGTAATAAAATCTCGACTTTAATACTTCCTAAGCTAAGCTAAATATTACATGAACCTCTATTAAATGGTATATAAAAAAAGAATTTAACGTTACTTTACTATTTCATCTTATTATTTCAGTCTTATTTTGATTTATTTATATACGCCTTACTAACTTTAAAATATTGTACCTATAATAAAAATGTAATCTCTCTAAAAAACTTCTGTCTCTAAAAAACTTCTAATAACTCTTTTGTAGCTATAATAAAGATTTAATCTCTGTTGCTGAATGTCTAAAAATTTCACTTTTTGTGTCCCTTTGCTTACTATCTACTAACACTATTGTAAGATATTGTCTATCCTTAATTCAAATACTTCCATTTTCCGCGAAAATTTAACCTGAATTCATCATCTACATTTAAAAATAAGTTATTTATAATTAACATTACTTTAGAGAAAAAAAATTTACAGCTTTAATTCTTAGACATAATTCAATGATTAGCTACTTATTTGATATTATTCTTAATTTTGCTTCTTTTCTTGCAATTTTTGTGTGTCTTCTTTCATTTTTCCCACATATTTTAATAAAAAAATTATCTTTTTTCTCTTCTTCTTCTTGTCTGGTACTACAACTATATTTCTTCATTTTCTCCACATAATAACACTTCTACAGTGTACATAATTCATCTTCATATACATCTTTCATATAACAATCATATATCATTTATCTCATATATCATTTCATATAACATCATAATCATCACTTCATATACTAGCTCCGATACCTTCGTTTTACCTTAATAAAAGAGGTTTCACTCGGATGTCTTAGTTCTCCGCCAATATTAACCCGAATTTTCGCCCTGATCTGTACGCACCATTAAGGTGGTATAGTTAACTCAAAACACGAAATAGGTATTTTATGCGGTTCAAATTCTTCTAAAAATATCACAACCTCAATCCCTTGCTTTGAGGCCGTTGTTTATTCACGAATAATCATGAATAAAATAGGTACTTTCAAAACACAGAGTGGGTCTCTAATAAGCTTTCAAGCTTCTATAAATCACTTAGTACCTTCCTAATTTGACAAGAGCAGTGGGTTTCTTATTGTCTCTAGTTGCCTCATAATACTTAGCTTATAATATTGTTAGTTCTTCTTCTAATCTATATAGTTCTTCTTCAAATTCCTTATCTCGACTCATCGGGTCGGTTCGTTAAAAGTATATCTCTTGCTTATAGCAATGTTTATCTTAAGCTCTTATATCAACGTATGTCATCACTAATCATTATTCATTAAAAAAAATCATTTATATATCATTAATCACACAAAAATTATTAATTCAGGTTCATATCATACAAAATTTAACACAAAATCGATTAAAATGTATCTATAGAATCAATAAATATCAATAATAAAAACAAAATGGCTAATAAAAATTCAATAATAGTATACATATTCGATACAAATTCAATTCAAAATTCAAAAATAGCATATGCAAAAGTTAGATAAGAATATTCAAAATCAGTGCAAATCTCAAAATTCGATAGAATTTTTGGAAAATTCGATATTCCATAAAATATTCAAAAATAACCGTACTAAAAATCGAAATCGGATAGATTTTTCAAATAAATTCAATAAAAATTCAAAATTCAAGAATAGCATATATAATAAACTTCGATAAAAATATTCAATTCAACAATCATTTCATGTTTCAAAATTCATAGATATTCTTAAAAAAAAATCGATACTTCATAAATTATTCAAAAATCAGCAAAGATAAATATTCAATGTTCAATAATAATATAAAACGAGGGAAGCATTTTTAATAAAGATAGACATTCTTACTTACATTTTATCACTTTGTCTTTGTTCCCTGGGTTCTCTGCATCTTCGTCCTGGTCCATCTTCGCCGTCTCCGTTTCCACGCTGGCGCCACCATCTCTGCTCCTTTCAGAAGACCTCCTCTGGTCTGCAGGATCAGCCATGTATTAAATAGTGTGATGTTACTGTCTTCTAGGTCGTAATTAATTAAAACTCTCTTCTTAGTTCAAATACATTATATTATTTACACTCAACTCCATCAATGACTAACCATAACAATCTGTTTACATATATCAGTAGCGACCTACCTTACATTAATTAAATACTGAGTACAATAATCTTTCTCCACCGAGTTAATGTTTATATACACATTTAAATAATAACAAAACATGACAATTCAATGTTACTTGCGGTTATTGATACAAGAACAGATACTACATGGATTAATGACTTTGAATGAGTTTTAAACATATTTTGTACAGGGTGATATTATAATACCACAAATGCTTTATGCATTAATTTTTTTCGAATCCCGAGAAAACTAATTTTTGAAAAATTTAAAGGCAGAGTGAAAGATTGCATTATTACCGAGGGCCGAAAGTCCCTGAAAACTTCTATAACGTTTATTTTAATTTAAGTTTAATAATTTAATAATTTAAATTTATAAAGTTACAGGGTTGACTAAAAAGAAAAAATTTAGTGTAATTTTTATTTTCAAATGTCTCATTTAAAAAAACTTTTTGTTTATTCGAAGGGACTTAGTGCCCCCAGTAATGATGTAATATTTCTTCTGTAATTAAATTTTTCAAAAATATTTGTTAGTTTTGTTAGGATTTGACAAAAATAATGCATTTAAAAAGCATTGGTCCGAAATTTTGCGCCTACGCTATTTTACTTTAAGATTAATATCTATTACTACAAAAATTAATATTAAAGTCACCTGGCTTCTGGGTTACATCGCGTCGAGTTTCACTACACTGAGTTTTCGACATCCCATGTGATCTCTTCTTCACGGCTTTGGGGTCTGAGTCTCCTGAGCCCCACCCAGATCTCTTTACTACACTGTTCACTACTCACTTCACTACTGCTGCTGAAATGCAGGAATTAATGTTATGAAACCTCGCTTAGGCTTTCGCCTGTTCAAGGTAGACTGCTCCTTTTTTTTGTTACTGGTGGTTAGAATTAAATTAGGGCCAGGAACGGTATTTACAAATAGTGGAGTGGCAGAACTACTAGTGAAGTGGGGAAGTTGAAGGTAGTATGCAATAATTGCGAAAAAGCTAAGAGTTAAGAGTATTGTGAATTTTGGAAGAAAGGAGAAGTCAACCAAACCGTGAACAGAAAGCACATTAGATCTCACCAGCTATAGGTACATTGGACGGCTCTTAATCAGCATTTTTGAGAGACAAGTGTAGAAGTTTAGCTAGCAGCTAGTGGGAATGGAACTTTTTGTGGCGCCTGGTGAGTATGGTGAAAGAACTTTTCAGGGCCTATTTAGCTCTGGTGTCGGAGCTCTCTATCCGCATAAGACGTATCTTTTGTTGAGAGAAAAGATTTTGTTCTCGCTATCGAATTCTGCTATTGAAATACAGTAGCCATATGAGCATATCTCACTAGTACTCTTAGCGAGCACAGTTGTAGTCGAGGAAGACCACAAAAACGATGGCTAGACGACATCAAAGCAAAAATGGGGATAAACTGGCACCAAATAGCACAAAACATGGAAGACTGGAGAACTCATGGGGAGGCCGTTGTCCAGGAGTGGATGCAAACAGGGTGAAGAAAAAGAAGTATTCTTAATAGGACATGTCTGGTTTTTATTATTGAGGTCGTCATTAGTCTACGCTACTGATAGCATAACTAGTGGTGCTAAGCTAAAACACAAAATTTTCCAACTGCAAAAATAAATGCGTGAATGAATGTTGAATAAAAAAAATCATTAAATGCAACGTTTTGCCCTTGTACCTTTATCAAAAACAAGATAGAGAATGAAAAAGGATCGTACAATTTATACAACGTTAATATTGTATATCAGAGATTCAAAAGAAATGTATTTTCCTGAACTTTGTGCCGACGAAATAAAATATTTTATATACATGAAAGGATACAAATATAAGAGACTGTATTCAGCCGGAGGAAAGATTGTTAGTTACGTTAAAGTAAGTTTGACTTCAATGTTTGAAATGTGATTAATAGAGAATAAATTTAATGTAATGTACTACTTTAGCCAATATTTCATAATTTTAAATAAAAAATAATTATACGAAGTGAATTTTGATTACACACACTAGAAAATTACACCAATAAAACTACAAAGAAAATAATAAATTATTAAAGTAAGACAAATGTGAAGGCAGGTTTTTGTTTTTATTTGATTCAGAGTTGGGCCACCATCTCCAGATAGCTATTTCTGCATCTATGCGTCTTCAGTGGAGCTATGCAGTCTCAACTGTAAACCATATATCAACACCATGCCTATTTAAGGGAAAACATCGCGATGAAATGATTCCACCTTTGAGACACAAAAACAGCGAGGAAGATAAAAAGTCCTAGATACAAAGTTTACTACATTTAAACAATTAAAATAATTGAAATAAAAATAATAAATAATATTTTAAATTAAAGACTTTTCGTTAAGAAACTGCTTTCTGGCTGCATCCTGTAACTCTGGCTTTTACAATATAGTTATATAAGCACAAGAGACGACGAATATAGAAGAAAGCAAATAAAGGACACTGGCCACGTATTTACCTTCGTTTCGTCTAGGAAAAGGACCTAAAGACATATTCAAGTACTCAAATCTGAGTAAAGATGAAAAAGGTAAAAGTAAAGTAGCTATTTCTGCATCTATGCGTCTTCAGTGGAGCTATGTAGTAACAAATGCAGTAAAATAAGACAGTTTCACAATAATGAAAGTTTCATTTATTTTTTAGACGAAAACGGGTTTAATATCAATGATATAATAAAGAAATGAACCTACGGATGGTCATTACACGTGTGTTGCAGAAGTTTCTGTGCACAGAAGGAAAAAATATGCATTTAAGCGCATATACAACGAATTTATCATACATTGTCATGTGAACGACAGTGATGTACCTACTATTCACAGAACTCAGTAAAATTCATAAATAATTTTGTGCCATGTTGGTCATATTTTAACTTCGACTGAATATAAAACTGAATCAATAACACAGAGATTTAAATGTTTATTTTTAAAATTTTATAGTTGGTTGTGTATAAGGTTTTATAAAAATTTAACAAAACAAGTTTTTAACAAAAAGCGTTGAATATATATTTCTATTATTTAAAAATTATTCTTCTTTTTTCAGTTAAAGTAGTCTGCAACAGTAAGTTTATTTCAGCTATTAATAATGAGTGGTAAGAACTGTTACTTGACAATAAAACACTGAAAACTTTTCATTTCAACACTTTCACAAAATTTATTACAATTTATTATTACTACAGTAGTTTCGATATTTCGCACTCATGTGTAGGGATGGGAAAAACCTACCGGTTATAAGCTAAAACCGGTTTTTCCTCGGCAATAATTGGTTTTTCCGGTTGTATTTTGTCTCGGTTTTAACCGGTTTTTTATTTTTAAAGTAATAACCGGTGAAAAACCGGATAAGTGGAAAAAATACTGAATTAGGAAAACATGGGAAAATTTTTCGCTCCCCGCGCCTAAGTGAGAAATTTTCAGCTGACTGAAACCGATTTCACAACACTGGTGACGGATTTCTATACTGATATAGACTGATATAGATTCGAATGGCGTATCAAAAACTAAAGCTCAATGTAAATGATTGGGTATTGGCTATGAGTAAAAAAACCGAACAGAGATTTGTGGAATAACCGGTTTTTTTGACCGGTTATAACAGCCAGGTTAAACCGTTGGTAGAAAAAATCGGTATAACTGAAAACCGGTGTTTTATCAAAAACCGCCATCCCTAACTCATGTGATCTATTTTGACTATTCTATCTAGTCTTTAACTTAATGAATAAGTTGGGTAGAGGAGGGCTGTTTTTCTTAAATTGTTCATTTATAATTTATGCTTTATTTTTAATTTATTAATTTTCGTAGATTCTACTAAAGACAGCATAATGCCTTTCTTTTGAATATGGAGAATTTGGAATTAAAAGTATGATATACTAGAAAGTTAATATCAATGGTTAAGAGCGCAGGCAGATATAGTATATCCACTTTTTGCTGATTTTAAGATAACATCATAAGAATATTCAGTAGGGTCATATGAATGTTCTGCATAATTATTGTAAGTCCAGAATGATTGTAAATAGGTTAAACGGCCTTGTCAAAATATAGTATTTCCCATTTGTACTAAAAACCGACTTGCACAGATATTTTATATCCGTTGGAAGTGCACAAACATAGTATGTTTTGGGACATACAGTATTAGTGCTCACGCGATCAAACTTATCATGGCTGTAAATATTGTTTGTCCGGACATGCAGTAACATGCGATAACAACCCTTATATCCATACACATTTTATTTTATATATTTTATATATATTTTATTTTATACACATTTTATATATCCATATACATTTTCAAAAAAAATATTTTTTAACCCAATAATACATAATATATTTTAAAAAATATCAACAATAAGCTAATAATGATACCCGAACTTATTACCCAAACATTATGATATATCGGTATATCAGCTGTATCAAACAAAAAGTAACGCGAAAACTTCAAAACGTTCTCCTCAACAATTAAGATATTTGGACATACTATATCTGAGCTCTTAACCATCGATATGTTTAGGTAGAATCTGTTTTTCTATTATTGAAAGCCCTTTTGTGTTCTGCTATACGTGTATTAAAGTTTCTTTTCTACCAGTTTGACCGATGTATGAAAGTTTTTGGACACTCACTTTATGTAAGTTTTTATATATCTCTGAGCTTTAAGCGATTATATGGTTGCTCAAATTTTTGTCACTACTGTAGCTGATCAGGTTTCTATAAGTATTGAAGCTTAGTTCTCTCTCTAATCAAAAAATCAATTTCCTATGTAATTTTTCCATGAAAATTTTTTCTTTGTCATTAACAAAGTCATAATTTTTAAATTAAACAAAAAGCTGTGTCTAGTTGGGCTAACTGTTATGGAAAAAAAAGTTTGAACATATTTACATTTAGAGGGATATATCGGGAATTCCATCTTTCAAAATCTGCGTTTCTGTCTGCTAATTAGTTACCTTGTATACTTATTAGTTTGCTTACAGATTCCTTTCCACGGCTGTTCTAGTTGCCGTTGTTTGGATCTTTTTTTATGGTCTGGTACGTAAAGTGAAGTGATCCAGTTATCAGACCACTTACATGTTAGTCCAGAGAAATAAGACTTTTTGGTTATAGACGAAAAAAGCGAAAATTTACCGTATTTTGATCTTCATTTGTTTATAACTATGTATATCATCAAAATCGGCTGCAGAAAACATATAGGTGATTAATATAGATGTCCATACTACTCAAAAAATTTGGTTTCGGCCTGGAGCGGGTTGTGTCACCAACAGGATATTTTTTTTCCATATTTCTCCGAACTATGTTTTCCTAATGCTTTGGCAGATCTTGTAGTTTATGTCTACCCCACTTCATCTGTTGCCAGGATAATTTCAGCTGGTATCTGGTTAAAGGTGCTTTACACTATTTCAATTTTTTGAGTGCCGCTTTCATTCAGTTTTAATACCCTACAATAAGTTTTCCATTTATTATTATTGCTAAATCGTCAGTAAACTAATTACAAAAAAAATTATTTGAATATAATTTTTATTAGGACAAAGTTTTTCCGTTTTCGTTTTATTGGTCATTATTTTACTCCAGTTAATGTGAGCAAAAGTAGGATATTATCATTGATTTCTATCCTATTGCATCGATTTTGATGATATTTTAGCAATATTCTCTACTTACCTCATTATTCAAAGTCTGTCCTATGCGGATATATTACGCTTATTATTTTTACAGGTGAAACCTGTACCTGTAATTTTACAGGTACTACGCCTTATTGACAAAATTGAATAAAACTACTTATAACGTAAAACAAAGAACTTTTTTTGGGCATTTGATGAAGTTAAATAATAGCTATTTGTATAACAAGCTATTTGTATAAAAAGTAGAATTGCCAAAGCAAGAACAAGTCTTATGAAATTTAAGAAAATCCTGTGCAGTCATGATCTAAATTTGGAACTTCGCATAAGAATGGTCCGATGTTATATATTCCCAGTACTACTTTACGGGGTCGAAGCATGGACACTGACAGAATCGCTTTTAAAAAACCTAGAAGCATTTGAAATGTGGGTCTACCGCCGTATCCTGAAGATCAGTTGGGTAGAAAGGGTCACAAACGAAAGGGTTTTGCAACGTTTGAATAAAAGTTGCGAAGTAGTGAACACGGTTAAAAGGCGCAAATTGGAATACTTTGGTCATATAATGCGTCACCCAGAAAGATATGACATACCTCACCTTGTCATGTAAGGTAAAATAATGGGAAAAAGAAGTGTGGGCCGCCGTACAACTTCTTGGCTTAAAAACCTACGCCAATGGTTTGGGAAAACTAGCACTGAACTATTTCGTGCGGCTGTAAATAAGACAATGATTGTTAATATGCTGGGCAACATGAGAGCCAACGATCGACAAGCGGTCTCGGCACCTTAAGAAGAAGAAGTATAACAAGGGAGCAAAGTGCTGCTTTTCGTCCCGAGAATGAAGTTTACTGCCCGACGCGTAGCGGAGGGCAGTAATCATTCAAAGGAGGAAAAGGCACTTTACTTCCATGTTATACATACGATTTTTCCACCTTCCTCAAATAACTTTACTCCCTAGGGAGTAAAAGTACTTTCCCTAAGGAGGAAAAGTACGGCTTTGCTTCCTACAATCAGGTCAGGAAATGTATGCTTTGGGTAAAGGTAGGTGGAAAATCTTTTTATACTTTAAGATATTATTGTTGGTTGGATAAAAAATAAACCCTTATTAACCACTATATAACCTTATACTTTACATAATTTAATATCTAATTTATATCAATGTTATTCAGGTATTTTACATCAATATTATTTTTCCTTTTCTTCATTTTTCAACCTATAAAAACAACGCCTATCTTTATCAACTAAAAAAATAGATACATTGTTTGAATATATTATTTATGTATCTCATTTATATATCTCATTTATATGATATTGTTACTTCTTTGTCATTTACAATAAAAATATTTTTTGTAATTTTATATCCTTTAAAACTACCCTTCATGATGGAAAATATAAAAGTATCTTTGCAGAAAAAAATATAATTTATACACAAGATGTATAAAAAAATAATGTATTGTATGTAGAAAACATTTTTAGACATTTAAGGGAAAACCGTTAAATCACTAGTTTATTTAAATCTACATCACTATCCCCACTGTTATTCGTTCCTTCTTCATTTGTGTCATAGATTGGACCATTGCATTGGACCGTTTTGATTATTTACAAAAAGTCTTCTTTCACCTACTATATCTCGTTTTGTTTTGCAACTAGAAGACCTATAAAAAAGTAATCTCTTTGGTTTTTAGAAGCTATTAAAATGTTTTTCACACTGCTTTTCGTTAGTTGCATAGTTTTTATGTTATTCGCAAAACACCGTCCAAAAAGGTGTCATTTTTCGTGTCCGAGAATGAGTAGAAATCACCCCCAAAATAAAAGCTGATTTTTGGCATATGGAAGACTTTGCTTCTTGAGCTATTCCCTTCTTACTGTAAAAATATCAAGTAAATTACTGCATTAGGGTGGAATTCGGAGACCCTCGTTGACTGCACTCTATGTTACGTCCCTGTCGACGGCCCATCGGAAAATCTCATTAGGAAATTAAATAGGTCATTTCTTCAGTCTAATAAGCAAATTTCCTAAGTCCATTTTTTGCGAAAATTGTTTTTTGGTGTCATCTAGTAGTAGACGGTAAAAGCTAAGGGCTGAAAATTCCCACAAGCGCTATTTTTATTATATTTCGCGCCAATTTCGCTAAACGAATTTTGCAAAGGTTTTGCAAAGACATTAGAAATCTAAAAATATCTGCGCTCTGTATTAGTTTATCCAGTTCGTGGCTTACTTTAATTCTCCACGTACTAGAGATGGCGGTTGTTGACAAAAACACCGGTTTTCGGTTATACCGGTTTTTTTACCTTAAGTTGAACCTGGCGGTTATAACCGGTCAAAAAAACCGGTTATTCCAAAAACCGGTGTTAGGTTTTTTTAGTCATTGCCAATACCAAATAAGTTACATTTACATTGCGCTTTATTTTGCGATACTACATTCGAATCGATATTAGTCCATATCAGTATAGAAATCAGTCATGTGTTGTAAAATCGGTTTCAGTCAGCTTCTCATTTATGCACGGGGGCGACAAATTTTCCCATTCTTTCTCTAATATCAGTATTTTTTCCACTTATCCGGTTTTTTACCGGTTATTGCTTTAAAAATAAAAAAAAACGGGTATAACCGGGACAAAAAAAACCGGAAAAACCGATTATTGCAAAGGAAAAAACTGGTTTTAGGTTATAACCGGTAGGTTTTTCCCATCCCTACCACGTACCATCGTTGCAATGTGTTGGTCCAAATATCTTCCTTAGTATTTTGCGCTCAAATATTCTCAGTTGATTTTTATCAGTGGTTGAAAGGGTCCACGTTTCACATCAACGTGGACCCTTTCAACCTGTGACCAGTGATCACATATGGACATATAAGTCACATATAAGTTTAACTAACTTTTTGGTAAATTTAATGAAAAATTCGTCTTGGTAAAAGGTATATTAATTTAAAAAGCCCCTAAAAGGGCTACAAATATAAAAACAAAACGTTTTCGTCTGTAACAAGAGCATCATCAGTGTAACCTAAAATAAGTATAACCGTATTAATTAAGACAAAGTTTAAATGATGACCAAATTAAAAAAACCAAGTGTGGTTATACTTACAAGAAGATGGTGAGCCACCCAAAAACACTAAGGTTAAAACCTTTTAAAAATAGACTAAATGTCTTATAAAAGTGTATATGTTACCGGCCGAACCAGATTTCAGGACAAACTAGTTTGTCCCATCGCGCGTAGGCCAAACTAGTTTGTCCTGGGCGAAACTAATTTATCCTAATATAAATACACATACTTCAGACCAAACTCGTTTAGACTATTCCAAACTAGTTTATCCTGATATAATAAAGACTCATACTTCAGGATAAACTAGTACGGCCTAGTCTAAACCAATTTAACCGAGTCGAAAGTAATTTAGCGAACATGTAAGGACTTTTACATGCGGGGAATTCCCAAATCACGTCCCAACAGAGATGGCAAAAAAAAATTATACATCGATATGTTGGATCATATGATACATCTAATGAAGATATTGATACATGCTATACATCAATATATTCTTGTATAATTAAATAATATAAAAAATAATACCTAAATAAAAGGATGAGCTTTTCTCCAAAAATTAAAAAAAAAAAGATAAAGTTAAGAATAAAATTGAGTACGAATTAATATTGTTTTCACCAAGTTTGAAAAAATGTGAAAACATTGAATTGTCCACGTCCGTCTGTCCGTCCGTCTGTCCGTCCGTCTGTCCGTCCGTCCGTCCGTCCGTCCGTCCGTCTGTCTGTCTGTCTCTCTGTCCGTGAACTCAACTCATCCGTCAATATACCAGGTAGAATGTCAAATGAGGTGTCAAATGAAAGCTTATAATCCAAGGATGGAACTAAAGGTGAACAATTTGACCTAGGCTGTCTGTCCGTCCGACCGCGAATATAACTTAATATTATTGTTTGTTCGTTACCCATAATTATAATTTTAATAAAAATGATTATTTTTTTAAGAACAAAGTATTTTATTCAATTTATTATTTATATTAAGCTGCTGAATTACTTTCTGCTTCTTGGCTTTTTCCCATTATAAGTTTGCCGTTTTCGTCTTCCATAGTACTCTATTCTCCCAGTGGCCATCTCTGAGGTCTCTATCTATCATAGCATTTCCTTTGTGAGTTTTCCATCTCACAGCAGGTCTTCCTCTCTGTCTTCCTCCCCGTGGGTCACAGTCCTGTAATCTTTTTGGCCACCTGTGCTCCGGCATTCTTTGTACATGCCCGTACCATTTCAGGGCTCTACTTTTACTACCACAACTTTTTTGTAATTGAGGATTTTACTTCTAGTCTGTTTCATATTTCCTCTGTTCTTATTCTATCCTACCTTGTAATTTGTAGACACCTTCTCATAAACTCCAAATCAACCGATCGTATTTTATTTTGTATTATTTTTGTCACTGGCCATTCTTCCGCTCTTGTAGGGTAATATCTCGGTTTATCATTTACCCTAAATACTTAAAAGTCTTACAGCTCTTAATAGTGACTTTTAAACTTACGTTTAACCAATCTGTAATCAATTACTTTCGACTAGATTAAATTGGTTTAGACTAGGCTAAAGCAGTGTATCCTGATATAAAAACATACACTTCTGGATAAACTAGTTTGGCCTGAAGTGTGCGTGTTTATATCAGGATAAACTAGTTTGGCCTAGGACAAACTAGTTTGGCCTACGCGTGATAGGACAAACTAGTTTGGCCTAGGCCATACTAGCTTATCCCAACGCGCTTAGGACAAACTAGTTTGGCCTAGGCCCAACTAGTTTGTCCTGAAATCGGGTTCTGCCGGTAACATATACATAATTAAATCCAAAGGATGGGTATAATTAATATGGATATGGCCTTAGGGCAACATATGACTCCCACATGTGGTTCGTGGGTTGCTAGGTAATAATTAATTAGGTCATTATGTTGAAAGAAGTGAACGACAACTAATAGGTGAGAGTTTGAAAGCAAATCTGTCTGATGTCAGAACAAGAACTGTCAATGAACCCTTTGTTTTATGAAATGTCGGTTACGCTAGCCACTAAATTTTAAAGTTGTTTATAGTACAAACAATAATAACAGCAATCAGTGTGTTGGGATTCTAAAAATTCAAAAAGTTAGTGAGAATAAATTATTTAAGATGTAAAATAAGTGAATTTGAAAATTTACAATTATCAATGAGGTGCACATGAATCGACAAAGTATAGATAGGCAAACCAAAATACGGCTTCTAAAATCCGGTATATTCTTATAGTTAAAATAGGTATATTATTATAGTTATAGACAAATAATAATATGTTCATCTATGCTGGAATGCATCAGGGACAGGAAAAATAAATGTAAATTTTTCTAAACTATTAAGTTTTGATAGAATACTCCATTAAAATGTTACATTTTTTAAGCTCTACCTTGAATTTGTCAGAGGAGTCAATTTTATTTCTTTAATGTGTAGGGGGATCCGTAGAAGCTTAAGTTCAAGTTTTTGGGGTCGCCACCCTTGTCCCCCCGGCCGCCATCTTGGAAATGGGGTGCAAAGAGGTTTCGCGCTATATCTCGTAAACTACCAATCCTATGGAAAATCTAATTAAACATAAAATGTAGTAAATTAAATTTTCTACAGTTTTATTTCTATTACTTTTTATCGTCAAGTGACCAACAAAAAAGATATAAACAAAAATATGTAAATTTTTTTTAATAAGTTTCCTTTTGGAGTTTATAACTTTTTTTCAGTTTATTAAAATAAAATATGACTATAGCAATGTTGTAGATTATTTTTCAGCGAACAATTTTCACTATAAAGTTGTTTAATTCTATTTATTTATATAGGTTTTACAGCGCTCCAAACTTGACCAGATTCTCGAATACTCATAGGGATACAATAAAAATAAAAGTTAGGCTTACTTTTCTATCTATATATATTTTTTATTCATACAATTTATGATGATTTTAACATTCCTATGCTATTATTAATCTGTTTTTGACCTTTCTCCCTACTATAAAACTTATAACCCTAAGCATATAGAAAAGGCCCAAGAAGTTGTTTGAGGAAAAATTGGACGGTTCAGAAAAAGAATGACGCAACTGCAAAATGCAAAATCCTTAAGAAGAGCAAAAGAACGATATTTGATATCAAAATCATAAATTATGATCAAAATTAGCCATTCACCACACCGTGGTCAGGATCTCGAGATTTAAGCGTTTTTTGGGGTGTGCCGCTTGTCTATGAAGTGACATAACTTTTTTCCTATTGTATATTTTGACTTAAAATTTTTCAAACAACTTCTTCATGAATTATGTTTTATTGTTGTGTTGGTTAAAACTATAAAATAAAAAGTTTGGCGCTCAAATTTTTTAAGTAAACATGAAACCAACGAAATATGATGATGATGACAAAATGTTTAAAAATTAACAACTCCTTTTTTAATGTGTGTAAATATTTTGGACAAATTTCATTGTTATCTACATACTTCAGGTATGACACAGTAAAATTTTCAAAAGGAAATATTTCCAGCGACCAAAGATACAGCGAGGTAAATTTGAAAAATCATCAAAATTGATTTCTGGATTTTTTGTATAAAATTTGATTTTTGAACATGTTCCACCACCTCTAGATAAAAATACGCTGTGTCTAGGTACACGCTAACGTGTACGCAAATAAAAAAGTTAGGTACATACACGCGAATTAAACTTCATCTAGCCAGTGAGGTCATCAAAAATATTTGTTATTAGGGGAAGGGAAGCACGGAAGCAGAACTATTCAGATGTTTCAAACTTATATGTAATAAATCAGTGTATATATAAAAGTATATATTCAGGCAGGCAAAATAAATATTTAGTTGACATGACATGTACAAAACACTGTTGAAATAATTTTTATACGTAAGTTAATTATACCAGTTTATAAACCAATGATGTTGTGTTTATTTTTATTTAAACAGGGAGTTGAACTTGTTACGATTTTCATAGAAAATTGGTTATAACTTTGTAAATGCCCTATATAACATAATACACTTTAAATTTTTGGGATGGGGAAGTTAAGAAGATTTCGAACATAAAATGAAATATAGGGTATTTAATCTAAAAAACATAATTTTGGTCTGCCACTATTCTATCGAATGCCCTGTAACATTCTAACAAATTTTGTAATATGAAGCTCAAAGTTTGCTACAATTTTTGTTACTAACTTTTATTGCTATCTATTACCATAGCGGATCTACTGAGCTTTATCACATTAATCAATCGCCCTGTATATTTTATGTTAATACTTCTGCTACCCTTTCACGAATTTTTGTCTCTTATTTTTTACATACTGTTTTAGAATGTTGTTAAACTCATTAAAAGAACTAAATATTTGTCCACATTCCATAGTTAATTAAAAAAAACACTAAACAAATAAAAGTAAGAAAACTCCTTACTAATCAATATTGAAGTGTTAAACAATTAGACAAATTCTAAGTACATTCTGACACTCGCGATACTTACAGATACTTACCACAGCATACACGCAGCTCAAATTAGCGTGTACCAAAAAACCCAGTCAGAGTGCACGCTAAATAGTGGCGTCACTGACTTGATGACGTTTTAGCGTGTACCTAACTTTTTTATTTGCGTACACGTTAGCGTGTACCTAGACACAGCGATAAAAATAAACTTCATATTCGGATTCAGCGACCTTGAAAACATAAAAATAGACCAAAATTGGTCATTCACCTTAAATTTCATTTTCGTGGTCGGCATAACGGTTGATGCCGATCGCCTAATAATATGGATAGAAATATATTATTTTTATTGTATTCCTATGAGAATTCGAGAATCTGGTCAAGTTTGGAGCGCACTAAGACCTAGATAATAAATAAAATTAAACAACTTTATAGTGAGAATTGTTTATTGAAAAATTCTCTACAAAATCTCTATGATGTTATTTTATTGTGAAATGAACGGAAAAAAGTTATATCCTCCAAAAGGAAAATTCGTACAAAATTTTCTCTTATTTTTGTTTATAACTTTTTTGTTGGTCACTTGACGATAAAAAGTAATATATATAAAATTGTATAAAATTTAATTTGCTACATTTTATGTGTAATTAAATTTTCTGTAGGATGGCTAGTTTAGGAGATACAGCGCGAAAGCCCTTTGCACCACTTTTCCCTATATGGCGGCCGGGGGGCATATTTACAGATGCTTGCGTGTGTAGACACCAGGGTGTTGAAATCAGTTAGGGTTTGGAGAAACGGTACATTTACAGATGCTAGCGCGTGATGACACCACGGTGTTGAAACCAGTTAGGGTTTGGAAAAACAGTACGTTTACAGACGCTAGCGTGTGTTGACACTAGGGTGTTGAAATCAGTTAGGGCTTGTAAAAACAGTACATTTACAAATACTAACAGATTTGTACACCAGAGTGTTGAAACCAGCTAGCTTTTTTAGTGGTTATACATGCATATATGCTAACGGCTATTGACATTGATTTTATATACCTACTGTTGTGGAAAAATATTTAAGTGATTTAGGTATAGTCGGTTCGCTAAACTCAGACGCAACTGGCCTGATATTTTAGTCGGTAATTTTTTTATTTTTTGTCAATTTTGCAAAAATTGGCAAAATTACTAACTATTTAGTAATTATTAACTATTTAGTAATTATTTTTTACCAATTTTACTAAAATTGGCAAAATTACCGACTAAAATATCTAGCCAGTTGTGTCTGAGTTTAGCGAATAGACTATATTAATAAATAATTAAACGTTGTTGGGATATAAACAATAATATATTAACACAAAAAACAACATAAAAAATAATGTTGTTCTGAAGCTATGTGCTTGTGGCATTTTTTATAATTAACTATTTAGATGGGAAATAAGCCACAATTAAATAAAAAAAATAATTTTACTAACGTTTCGACGCCCAAATCGGGTGTCGTTGTCAAAATACAAAATACGTACTACTAAATTAAACAAAAATGTTGTTGTTTAGTAAAAAATACTTTAAAATGTATAATATATGTATGAATTGCCAATATAAATGAGTCAGATTAAAAAAATTATTAGTAGAATTTTTTACTAAGCAACAACATTTTTGTTTAATATACAGGGTGTTTGGTAAAGAATGGGCCATAGCTTAACCTCAGGTTCCTGAGGTTAAAAGGGGCCGATTTAAGCTAACTTACCTTAGTAGAAAGTTTATAATAACCGAGATACAGGGTGTCAAAGTTAAACTTTTTTTTTATTTATTATTGAATATTTCCTGACAGATATGAGATAACAACATGAAATTTGGTACGTGGGGTTTTTTTGGGTCGAGAAAACTAAATTCCCTACCAAAAATTATGTATTGCCCAGAGGGCGCCACATACGCCTTTCAGCACTTATTCATTACGTTAATTTTTTTTATCCCTCACTCTGTATAATTTTGACATTAAAATTTTTATTTTCCTATTAGTTTTACTTAAAAAAGCTATACTTCTTTCATCTCTCTAAACTCAACCGTTTTCGAGATAAACGCATTTTAAATCTGCGATACACCATCATTTTTAGCATAATGTCATTGTAGTTACACCCGAAAAATAACTTAAAACCATAATAATTGTGCCAGTTCTCAAATTTATGGCATTGCATCGCAAATTCCATTTGAAGAAATTTGCGATACATTTTTGGATAATTTTATGGTTTTAAATTATTTTTCTGGTGTAACTACAATGATATTATGCTAAAAATTATGTTGCACCGCAGATTTAAAATGCGTTTATCTCGTAAACGGTTGAGTTTAGGGAGATGAAAGAGGTATACCTTTTTTAAGTAAAACTAATAGGGGAATACAAATTTTAATGTCAAAATTATACGGAGTGACGGATAAAAAAAATTGAACGTATTAAATGAGTGCTGAAAGGCGTATTTGGCGCCCTCTGGGCAACACATAACTTTTGGTAGGGAATTTAGTTTTCTCGTCCCGAAAAACCCCCAAATACCAAATTTTGTGTTGATATCTCATGGTTGTCAGGAAATATTCAATAATAAATAAAAAAAAAAGTTTAAATTTGACACCCTGTATCTCGGTTATTATAAACTTTGTACTAAAGTAAGTTACCTTAAATCGGCCTATTTTAACCTCAGGAACCTGAGGTTAAGGTATGGCCCATTCTTTACCAAACACCCTGTAGTAGTATTTTTTATTTTGACGACACCCAATCAAGATTATTTTTTCCAATTTAATTGTGGCTTATTTCCCATCTAAATAGTTAACTATAAAAATTCCACAAGCAAATAGCTTCAGAGCAACATTATTTTTTATGTTGTTCTTTTGTGTTAATATATTATTGTTCATATCCCAACAACGTTTAATTATTTACTAATACCTAAATCACTTAAATATTTTTCCGCAGCAGTAGGTATATAAAATCAAAGTCAATAGCCGTTAGAATTTATGCGTGTATATTAATTACTAAAAAAGCTAGCTGGATTCAACACTCTGGTGTCCAAATCTGCTAGTATTTGTAACTGTACTGTTTTTCCAAACCCTAACTGATTTCAACACCCTAGTGTCAACACACGCTAGCGTCTGTAAACGTACTGTTTTTCCAAACCCTAACTGATTTCAACACCGTGGTGTCAACACACGCTAGCACGTGTAAATGTACTGTTTTTCCAAACCCTAACTGATTTCAACACCCTGGTGTCTACACACGCAAGCATCTGTAAATATGCGGCCGGGGGACAAGAGTGGCGACCCCAAAAACTTAAACTTAAGCTTCTACTAAACCCCCCTACACATTAAAAAAATAAAATTGACTCCTCTAAGAAATGCAACCCTAAATTGTAACATTTCAATGGACCAGAAGTAAAGTGTAAGTTGTGTTGGAAATTGATAATTATTTGTGACCCAACACAAATGATGTCTGATTTTTTTTTTTGCTTTATGGCATAGACTTGGGTGTCAATTAGCCAGTCACAACTTTTTGTTTTCTATTCATACATAAAGAAGGCAATGAGGTCCTTAGAGTTCCATAGCAAACTCTTCCACAGCTCTCTACTTAGTTCAAAAGCTGCAGCTGGCCGCTATGGACTGTCCAAGTTGCTCACCACATTTTTCCATTATACATCTTCTTCTTTTTTCATATGTACATAATATATCAAATTATCAGGATTAAAAGTTTAGAGGTTAATTTTAGTTTCACAGATAAATTTCATTAAACAATCATATATATATATATTTTTGCTATTCAGAGATAGATATTTAAGATTTAAACGTTTCTATCTCAGTTATTTTTTAACCCTATAGAAATAGTATAACAGGTAAAATATTTGTCACAGAAAAAACTAAAATTTGGTTATATATAATAGATGGGATACATTGAAAGGTGGAAAAACATTACATTTTATTAAACCTTCGATTAACTTATAGGTGTATGGAATGTATTTTGTGCACTCAAAGAAAGTGTGATTCAAATCACCCACCTTCTGACATTCAGTACAAAGATTTGAATCAAAAACTTTAATCCTTGATAGATGTAGAGGGAAACAAGCATGTCCAAACTTCATTCTAATTAATGTTGTTATATATCTTCGAGGTACTACATAATTTTTAAACCAATATATATTTGGAACAGAAGGTTGAATCAGTGAAAATGATGGCTGATAAGACTAGCTAAAATAAAAGTGAGACAAATAAATAGTGAGTCTAATATCAAATACTGAGAAATGTTGTAAATGCAAAAATTTTTATTTATAAATTTATAAGATATAAATGGACTCCTCTACACAAATTTAAAATAGTGAAAAGGTAGTTTTATCAAAGCTGAGTCCAAATTGTTATTCTGTCCTTTTTTTTAAATACCATCTGGGACAAAGAAAAATAAATAAAATTAAATAAAAGTATCTAAGCTATGTCTAAAGTAAGGTAAGATGGAGATAAGTGTTGAGTGAAATTGTTAAGTATTTAGAAAAAAAGGATTTATTTTTTAAAAGGTGGAAGAATAAAATGAAGTTGTGGAATAGAATAATATTTGATATCAGAATTGAGACTAATGATGAATATTGAGAGACTGAGAACTCCATAGACCCGACAACCAAACAAACTAGATGATGACAGTAAAAGGTGGACTAAATAGAATAACTTAGTGTGTGAAAAAAATTTTGATTGAACTAGTGGAAAAATTGTTGGATTAATGAGTTGAGATTATGAAATGGTTATGATTGGACACTAAACGAAGACCAGGTTGAAAAAGATGACATGTAGAAAATGATGAGAGATATTGACTAAAATATTGTTGTGTAAAAGTGTTAACAAATGGATGTTATAGATATCATTCAGAAAGTAAATTATTTTGAAGAAAATTTTGAAGAAAGGACTAGATGATTCTCGAAAATGGGGTAGAAGTGTGAATGTAGATAAGAAAGAGTTAAAAGAAAGAAATAGGGACAGTATTAATGTAGATGAAAATAATTAGGGAAAGGAAAGATAATATAAGAAACAGACTTATAATGTAATTTATGAAAAAAGTGGACGATGTAAGGGTTGAAAGTCACGATTGAAAGACTTAACACAATTCGGACTTCTTTGTTCTTCTTTGACTATTTCCAGGTCCTCGTAGAGGTCCGATCTTAAAAAGTTTTTTTCCGGGATGTTATGTATTAGAGATACGTTGTCCGGAATATTAAGAGTATGGTTATTTTGTTTAAGATGTTAAGAAAAGCTTGATGAATTCTCTCTTTTAGTATGTTCAAGGGAACGAGAGGCAAGTTATCTACAAGTTCTCCCTATATACGGTCGGAAAAATGAAGGAATACCCATGAACGATCACATCACTCACTTATTTTGTATTATCTGTCTTTTTCTATTAATAACAAACGTTTGTTATAGACAAAGAGAGCAAAGACAAAATAAGTGATTTATGTGTTCGTTCATGGGTATTCTTTCATTTTTCCGACTGTATGTAGCATCACAATCAGAACATTGTAGTTTATAGACACCGCTACGATTCATATAGTTAATAGGGTCTTTAGAGTTGGAGAGATACTGTCCTAAATTGCTTGATACTTTGAATGAAATTTGAATGTTATCAACTGATATTTTAATAATATCTGTAATATCTCCAGACAGACGTTCTTGGTGATATGGTTAAGAAAGTGTAAATGGGTTTGGTGGTCAAATCCCTGGGGAACGCAGCCTCTCTTAAGACTCTTAGTTGTCTCTTATGGATAAGCTTGTTTTTGATGTTAGGTTCGTAACCATTGTTGAATGCTATTTGTTTAACAATGTTCAATTCTTTATTGTAATTGGATTGAGATAGAGGGGTAGTTTCTAAACGATGTATGTAACTGTATAATGCTGAATATTTGTGTGAAATTGGTTATCAATAGAGAGCGGAATTTATGCAAAGTGCATATATATGCATATATTGCATATTTTCAGACAACAAACACAACATTGCATATTTAAGCTAAACACGATTTATTTTGCATATTTTAAAAATAAATTATATAAAAGTTTAAAATGTTTCTCTCTTAGTTGGAATTTTATAACTTCGATATGAATGAGCTCGTTATTTATCTATCTATCGCTCATTATTATCTATCTGGACTTTCCCATTACTACCTGAATTTAATAATTATGGGTGTTTCCAGAAAAATATTATTTTATTAGCGTAGCAAGTCGTAGGTACCTACCTGCTGTTAAGGGTCTAATATTTATTTTGTCAGTTTCCGGCCAATATTTGTTTAAAGTAAACGTTGTATCGTATTTAGTGTTTTTGAAGTGATTGGTATATATTAAATTTAAATATGTCTACCATTCAAAAAAGTGCTTGGATAAAGTGTTTCCCGAGTTAAAGCTAAGTGGAGACAAAGTATTTTGCAAGGCCTGTTCCAAAATCGTAAGTTACATTCATTTTCACATTTCATTTTTTAAATGAGGAATTTTTAAAGGAATTTACAATTAAGTGATTCGGTTAATCTTGTTAACACTTTTTCTGCTCATTGTCAAAAAATTTTCGGAAATACAGGGATTACAATTAGAAATAAATTAAAAAATGTTTTAGAAAAAAATGAGAGCTTCGATTTTTTGAGGAAAGTTGTACGTATTTTTGAAGGCAACTTTTCTGAAGATCTTACGACTTGGCAAACTAGTTTACTGCCTAAATTAAAATATTGTCCTATAACATCAGTAGATGTAGAACGAACTTTTTATGTGTCCAAACACGTTTTTAGTGATAGAAGGCAAAAGTTGCTAGTTGAAAATTTTGAAAAATATTTGATTATAAATTCATACTATATAGGCTATTGATTATGTACTATAGAAAGGAACTACAACGTTAACGGGGTTTTATTATTTCATATGGTCAATGAATCTCTCTATATGGAAAAACCGCGAAGTGCTACCATTTAAAGGGGTGCGTTTTTGAGAAATGGGTGAATTAGTCCCTGGGCACAGGTTACATTAGGGTGAGTTCTATGCACTTTTGGTACAAACACGTCTACATATAACTTTTTAAAGTCAAAGATAAATTTTTTTATACACAAAGTAATTTTTAAGCACAAAGAAACCCAAAAGAAAGAAATTTTGTTTTTTGTCCCATAACTTTTGTCCACGGGGATATAGGTATAGACAGAAAAAAACTTACATATTTTCTCTTTAAAACGATGTTTGGTAGAGGTCATTAGGATTTACAGTTTTCGAAATATGATTTTTCAAAGTTCGCCACTCACAGCAATTTTGGGCAATTTTCCTTGTTATTTCGCAAATATTGTTCTGTAACTTTTTTCTACGTAACTTTAGGTATATGCAATGGTACATGTATGAGGAATAGAAATCAATTACCTTTAAAATGGTCTACTGTATAATGTTGTACGACTTCTTTTAAAGGGTTATCTTTTTCAAGACTTTTAACGAGTTTTTATATTTTTACGATTATTTTTTAAATTTCCAATTATAACTTTTTTTTCTATATGGTATATATTATTTTTACAATTATTTTTTAAATTTCCCATTATAAATTTTTTTTCTATATGGTATATATTATATCATAAAAAAGAAAGCTTATTCTGTTGATTTTAAAATGGTGTATTATAAAAAATTCTAGGGTTTTTTGAATAAGACATGCTTTTTCAAATTGTAATAAGTACTTGCAACGATTTTTGATTTTAGGATTATTTTTTAAATTCCTCATAACTTTTTTATGTGATTGTGTATTATAATTGAATCTTATTTTTTATAGGTAATACTTTTGATTCACTTGACTCGGCCGGGCAAACTTGAAAATATGGATTAATTTCAATATTTACTGTCAAAGCTCCTGCACCACAAGCTTTGCTTGAAAAAGTAGCATGTAAATGTACCAAAGGATGTACAAAAAACTGCGGTTGTAGGAAGATAGGAATTAGTTGTTCAATATTCTGCAAAGGGTGCATGTGCATGGGTACTAATTGTGGGAACTCTAAGATAACTGAGGTGTCAGAGGAAGATACCTATTGAAGCTAATGCTAACGAAGAGATGGACTTTGATTTTGAAAATTTTTTAAATGTCAACGTTTAAATAATTTTAACTAAAGTGATGTTTTTTAAGACTAATGTTTTTGTAATTTTTGTAAAAGAAATATTTTAAATAATACAGAAAGTAAGCCCTCTTTTTTGCGCAATATATAGATAATAGATAGTATATTCATGTACAAGAAAAAAAAAGTTATAATGAGAAATTTCAAAAATAATCGTAAAAAATGTAAAAATAATATTTTTTTTATATTAGGTATTATATATTTAGAGTGCTATGTATTAAAAGTATAAGTCAAAAATGAAAATTTTTTATTAGAACTTTTCAAAGTCTTTTTTACCACTGATGAAATAATAACTATTACAACTAAATATGAAAATGGTGACGAAATATGGTTAATAAATTAATAATCAACTATTTTACTTTTTACTTTGGTAATACCTTATTAATTATATAATTCAAAATATAGAAGAATTCCGAAAAATATTTTTTATGACTTATACTCTTAGTACATTGCACGTTAGAACTTATTATATAATATATTATATTATAATATTTTACATAATAATTTTGTTTTATATTTATATTTTATTATAAAAAAATCGTTAAAATATAAAACCTTGAAAAACCATAATCTCCTTAAAAAAAGTCGTACAACGTTATACAGTAGACCATTTTAAAGGTAATTGATTTCTATTCCTATTACGTGTACCATTGCATATACCTAAAGTTACGTAGAAAAAAGTTACAGAACAATATTTGCGAAATAACAAGGAAAATTGCCCAAAATTGCTGTGAGTGGCGAACTTTGAAAAATCATATTTCGAAAATTGTAAATCCTAATGACCTATACCAAACATCATTTTAAAGAGAAAATATGTAAGTTTTTGAAGTTATACTTCTTTACGGGCGTAATGACGGTGAAATTTTATATGGGAAAACCTAGCGACCGGGCGCATGCGCATTATAACTTTGTTCTGATTGGATGTTCAAATAACATGACAAAAATTATCCAATATGGCAGCTGTGGCACAGCTGTGGGACTGTGCATGGTTTGGTTATAATGTATGCTTGTTGCGTTTTAAAATTTGTAGGAAGAGAAACAACAAACAAAAAGTTAGTTAATGGTTATACTGCCTTTTTAAATAGTTTTCATATTATATTTTTGGACTTATTTACATAGAAGAGATGATTGTTGCATGCCAATGTGAAAGCCCATCAAACTGTGCCTAGTATGAGTGCCGCAGATCTCGCTTATTCAAAGCTAAAGAATCTTTCACTGGTAAGTGTTTTATAAATAGTTGATCAAATTTTGTTATGATATTTGAACATAGCCACTTTAGGTCTGGATCCCGCGTATGAAAAAAAAGTTGATTAATAGCAAGCTGAAAATTTGTTAATAGCTTAAGGGTGTCTAGTCGGACAAACTTTGATATATGGGAACACTGGAACAGGGGCATTTTGTCCGACAGAGCAGACTTAAACTCTCCGAACAGAGATTAAACTCTCATGCAAAAATCAGACTGCTATTTATCACCAAATGGGCGTTTTAATGAGTGGAACATGTAGAATATGTCAAATGACAGGAATTATGACAGGTGATAAATAGCAGTCTGATTTTTGCATGAGAGTTTAATCTCTGTTTGGAGAGTTTAAGTATGTTCTGTCGGACAAAATAAATGTGCCGTTTTCGTGGTCTGACCGTTCCAAATTTTTAACCTGTTCCACAATTAAAACTGCCCCTGTTCCAGTGTTCCCATATATCAAAGTTTATCCGACTAGACACCCTTAAGCTACTAACAAATTTTCAGCTTGTTATTAATCAACATTTTTTTTCATACGCGGGATCCAGACCTACTTTGCACGACGCAAGTGATTGCGAAATTTATTAGTCGTTATACGGGCTTTGATACCTACCTTGAACCTACCAAAATACATAAGTAGTATGTAATACTTTTATTTACATAATTTGATTACCATCAAAATTTCTATCAATATTCACCTAATATATTGTCTTCTTACTATATGTTTTGTTGTATTTTTTCAATTCTAAATCATTTCAATTCAAAATCAAAATAATTTGATTTACATAAGTTAAAAATGTCAAAAGGTTAATCTGTTTAGTTAGACGATCTTCGCACATAATGACAAGCTGTCTCTGTGGCGAAGTTTTAATGCGGGTGAATCCCAATACAACGCAAATACCAGCCGCGTGGTAAGTTGGTTCGAATCCCAATAGAAACTTTTATTTTTTAATTTTTTTTTATACATTTTATGATTGTAAGTATATTTATTATATAATTTTATTTTCAGAAAATACGTATTTAGTTAAAAATTTTTCCGACAATTAATGTTCAGAAATCATTTGTGCCATTTTTAATGTGTTTTTTGGCACTGTTTTAATAAAAATGTTTGAGAAGTAGTAAGTATAAATTAATTTAATATTTAAATAAAATATAAATAAAAAGTATATTAATTTCGTTTATAATCATATAATCATATAATAGAAGTATAACTTCTTACGTGCGTACAAAGTACACACACATTCTTTTTTTTTTTTCTGTGAAGCAATGTCTATAGCTATGTCCCCGTGGACAAAAGTTATGGGACAAAAAACAAAATTTCTTTCTTTTGGGTTTCTTTGTGCTTTTTCTTTTGAATATATTTTTGTAAAAAAAAGTATCTTTGACTTTAAAAAGTTATATTTAGATAGGAAATTTAACCAGGAACAATTTTTATGTAGACGTATTTGTACCAAAAGTGCATAGAACTCACCCTAATGTAACCTGTGCCCAGGGACTAATTCGCCCATTTCTCAAAAACGCACCCCTTTAAATGGTAGCACTCCGCGGTTTTTTCATATATAGATGTCCATTGACCATATCAAATAATAAAAACCCGTTAACGTTGTAGTTCCTTTTAGCTATCTTATTTTGAATATAATCAATAGCCTAATAATTTAGATTCTAAATTTAATTATAATATCAGTTTTTGTGTGTCATTTCATTTGTTTTTATGTGAAAAATAAATATGTATTAAACAAAAATGTAGGTTGAATTTTTTAAACATAAATGTTTATATTTAATATATTGTTTTATTTTTGAGTATTTTTAATATGCATTTGCATATTTAGACAAATTTAGAAAAAACACCTGCATATTTGTAGTAAAAGTAATGCATATATAGGGTGTCCCAAAAGTAGTGGAACGGTCGAATATTTCGCGAACTAAACATCGGATCGAAAAACTGAAAAATACGTGTTCAATCATTTTCAAAAATCTATCCAATGACACCAAACACCAACCCCCACTATACCCCTTGGAGGGTGGGGTGGGGGGTAACTTTAAAATCTCAAATGGAAACCCCTAGTTTTTCTTGCAGATTTCGATTCGTTACGTAAAAGTAAGCAACTTTTATTCAAAACATTTTTTCGAACTGTGGATAGATGGCGCTATAATTGGGAAAAACGATTTATCCTGATACCATCGGTAAATTATAGAAACGGTCTAATATCTCGAGAAATACACTTCCGAATGAGAAACCAAAAAACAGGTTTTTAATATTTTTCAAAAACCTATCGATAAACACCAAAAATGACCCTCCAACCCACCCCCTGATGATGGGGTGGGATGTAAATTTAAAATCTTAAATAGCAACCCCCAGTTTTTATTGCAGATTCGAATTTGTCATGAAAAATTAAGCAACATTTATTCGAAACATTTTTTAAAATTGCTGATATATGGCGCTAATAAATCGTATTTTTCCAATTAAAGCGCCATCTATCAACAATTCTAAAAAATGTTTCGAATAAATGTTGCTTAATTTTTCATGACGAATCCGAATCTGTAATAAAAAGTGGGGGTTGCTATTTAAGATTTTAAAGTTACCCCCCACCGCACCTCCAGGGGGTAGGTTGGAGGGTCATGTTTAGTGTTATTCGATAGGTTTTCGAAAAGTATTACAAACCTTTTTTTTGGTTTCTCATTTGGAAGTGTATTTCCCGAGATATTAGACCGTTTCTATAATTTACCTATGGTATCAGGATAAATCGTTTTTCTCAATTATAGCGCCATCTATCCACAGTTCGAAAAAATGTCTTGAATAAAAGTTGCTTACTTTTACGTAACGAATCTAGATCTGCAAGAAAAACTAGGGGATTCCATTTGAGATTTTAAAGTTACCCTTCACCCCACCTCCAAGAGGTGTAGTGGGGGTTGGTGTTTGGTGTCATTTAATAGATTTTTGAAAATGATTGAACACGTATTTTTCAGTTTTTCGATCCGATGCTTAGTTCGCGAAATATTCGACCGTTCCACTACTTTTGGGACACCCTGTATATGCGCATATTTTGGTAATGTTGTGTTGCATATATTCCGCTCTCTAGTTATCAATATAAATAGTTGCTTTAACATCTTTTGTCAATCTACTCCATTAAACTCCCGTTTGAAATTACATATATTTCCTTCCTTCTCTAAATTGGTATGTTATGAGCTATTTCACTTTTATTGTAAAAATATCAGGTAGATTAATACTTTAGGGCGGAATTCGGAGCCAAATACCATCATTGGCTGCGTTCACCAGAAATAATCGGTTTAAGTTTCAACTGAACAGCTGTGTTTCAGCGCTTTAAAACTACGTTCAATCTGGTGAATGGTATTTTTCCGTTTGACACATAGTTGGGTTTGTTTTGTGTTCTCGCATGTTTTATGAATTATGAACTTAACCTAAAACGAGATTCGTTGTTTTTGTTTATTTTTATATCGTGTTATCGTTCAACCATAACTTTGACAACACAAATTTAATTCAAAAATGGATAATATAGCCACCTTTATTGTTGTTTGATAATGAAATGAACAAGAATAATTTTTAGTGCTGCTGGCTGTGCTGGACTTGGCAGAACCATTGCACAACACACCCCCGAACCATTGGATGATGATGAAGTTTTCCCATCATAAATAAATAATAATTGTCACGAGAAATATGAATTATGTTGAAAATATTGTTCCTCAATACACAGATTTACAATTTCGTGAGCGTATACAATTATGTACCTCCTAAGTTTCAATTACTTTATAATTAAAACCATTGTAAAAGTAAATATTTTCAAATCAGCGCGCCATTACAATATATTTCTTAAACACGTTCAATATCGAAGCGATGCAAATACTACGTTCAATAAAATGGCGACCGCTTCGTCAACACGTTGAAGTTTAGCCTAAATTGACATGACGTTCACCCGAAAAATCTTAAACAGTTTCAAAGCGCTGACATAGCGCACTGGTCTGGTGAACGCACCCATTGACTGCACTATTTGTTACATCCCTGTCGACGATCCATCGGAAAATCTCGTTAGGAAATTAAATAGGTCATTTGTCAAACTTTACGAGTGATTTTAGCATTGGACGCAGTAAAGCTCCATAAAACGCATCCCCTAAATCAGATTCGCGAATATGTGCGATATCGAAATTGCACGGCGATGGAAAATTTCGACATTTGGCGACCAGGTGTACTGTGGCAAATTGCATATAACTAAATAAGAGTCGAACCATTAATTATTTTTGGTAATTAAATTCCGGATTTGGTTTAATGAAAATGATGTCACTGAATATTCGGTTAGTGTGGATTATTCGTCGCATGGCACACATAAATTAACTTTTCGGATAAAATCGATAGATTCTTTAAATACGTAATACACCCCAAAATTATCTCTCTCTCCTGTCGTTTCCCCATTACTGAGGATTGTGATTTCTTCCAATATTCCTAACAATGTTTCTCCATTGGTCTCTATCTTCAGCTGCTCTAAGAGCTGCGCAGAATGAGTTTCCAGCTGAATGCTTTATTTGGTCAGACCATCTAGTTGGTGATCGTCCTCTTGATCTTCTCCCCGGAACGTTTCCAGAAACAATTAATCTCTCCAAACTGTCGTCACCTCTGCGAACTACGTGACCAAAGAATTGCAGAATTCGTTGCAGACATATTGTGGACAGCCTTTTTTTAATATTGATTTGGTTTAGAATGGAAACGTTTGTCCTATGAGCTGTCCAAGGTATGCGCAGCATTCTTCTCCAGCACCACATCTCAAAGGCATCAATTTTTTGGCGCTCGCATGCGCGAAGAGTCCAAGTCTCTGCTCCGTATAGAAATATTGAGAATACAAGGGCATTCACCAGTCTCATCTTGATATTTTGAGAGATTGATCTGTCTTTCCAAACTTTAGTTAGGCGACTCATCGCATTTTTTGCCATACCAATACGTCTCCGAACTTCTGCTTCACAGTTACCATCGTTAGTTATACTAGACCCGAGATAGACAAAGGTGTTTACTATCTGGTATTCCTGTAATATGTTAGTCAGTTGAATAGTGTCAAATCTGTCGACCACCATTATTTTTGTCTTAGCTTTATTGATTTTCAGACCAACTCTATTGCTTTCGTACTCAACTCTTCGCAGAAGATCAAACATTTCTTGCTCATTTGCTGCTATAAGTGTAGTGTCATCAGCAAATCTTAAATTGGAGATTCTCTTACCAGCTACTGTTACTCCACCGGCCCATCCTTCTAAAACCATCCTCATGACATGTTCACCATAAATGTTAAATAAGTCAGGTGACAACACGCATCTTTGTCTAACACCTCTCTCGGTCTTGAATTGGTTTGAGAACTTCTGATCTAGTCGTACTGTCGCTATATTAGACTGGTATAGATTTTTAATAAGTGTCACCAGGTGCATTGGTGCGCCCATTTCTATTAAAATTGACCACAGATTTATCCAGCTTACACAATCAAATGCCTTTTGGTAGTCAACGAAGCATATAATCATAGGTACTTGAAATTCTCTAGACTTTTCAATGAGTTGTCTCAGGTTCAGGATTTGTTCCCTTGTACCTTTCCCCTTTACAAACCCCGCTTGTTCCTGAGGTATTTGGTAATGTAGATAGGTTTTTAATCTGTTTTTGATGATATGCAACAAGATTTTACTAGCATGTGTTATTAGTGACAGTGTGCGGTAGTTTTCACATCTGGTAGTAGTTCCTTTTTTGTGTAGTGGGATATAAATTGAGGTACACCAATCAGATGGCCATTTTCCTGAATTCCAAAGAGCGACACAGATAGAATGGATGATATGTAATCCTTTGTCACCTAGTAACTGTAGTATTTCACATGGTATTGAATCAATGCCTGGGGATTTATTTCCCTTTAGTGATTTAATTGCATCTTTGACTTCAGCGAGTAAGACAGTAAAAGACAAGACCAAAATTATACAGAATGGTAAAAATCAAGGGAACAAATTAAATAAATTCGTTATTTCGTAAACCGGCGACTTTAAGCAGCGTTTAGTCGCGGCGATAAATGCGAGAAATTGATTGTGAAGATAAATTGCTACGATTTATTGATTTTTTAAAAGCTTCTTTAGACGGTGCGATATATTGTCGCGATTGATTATAAATTGAAATAACTCGATCGTTACAATAAATTGCTCGCATTTATCGCAGAGGCCAGCGATAAATCGCTGCGATGTACCGTTTAGACACAACGATAAATTGAAACAATCGATCGTTACGATAAATTGCTCGCGTTTATCTCGGCGTCTAAACGCTGCCTTACAGGAAAATCTTGACACCCATCGATTTTTATTTTTAAACAGGCTATGGTTAAGAATACCTTTATATTTTTTACGTCATTTATGTGAGCGTGATGACGTTATTGCTATAATTTTTATATAGAAATGTGGGTGTTGTAATACATTATCTGAAAGGTCTTTACATACTTATTCAGCCATAGTATCAATATGTACATAGGTATAGTAATTTATTCGCGTATTGTCACAAATACTATTGATGGAATTTCAACAGATTTCTTTACAAAATGTATTAAGTAATGGCATTCTGTATTTATTGATATCCAAAAAAAAATTTTGTTAAGGTCCTCACTGGTATTAGAATGTTTTATCTACCTAATTTTTACCTTTTTTGAAAATATTATATTATTAATATTAAAATTGATTTTAACTATTTATAATGGGAAATAAGCCACAATATTATTAAAAAATGATTTATTAACGTTTCGACGCCCAAATCGGGTGCCGTTGTCAAAATACAAAATACTACTGATATAATATATATAATATATACTAATATAATCAGTAGTATTTTGTATTTTGACAACGGCACCCGATTTGGGCGTCGAAACGTTAATAAAAATCATTTTTTAATAATGTTGTGGCTTATTACCCATTATAAATAGTTAAAATTGTAAAAATGCCACAAGAAAATAGCTTCAGAACAACATTAAAATTGATACATGGGGATTCAAACTTAATTAACTTTCTGTTGAGTGATTAGTAGTATTACTCTAAGAGCTAGAGCCGAAAAATCATCGTCATAAGTAATATGGAGATTGGCATGTGAAATGCGTCTCTTGTATACAGTGCCGGCAAAAAAAATCTTTACATTGCCAAATAAATCACCCAATTTGAAGACAATTTGCATGCGTTCTCTCTGCATTTGGGGGGGGGGGAGGGGAGGGGGATAGCGTACTTGCGGCGGCAATTATCTGTAGTTTACGGACTGCTTGGCTTATTTAGGGTATTCTGCGCATTTGCACTGTAAACAGTTGGCTTTGTGCGGATAGTCAGTGTTAAACGTCTTCTCATTTACCGCGTAAAATTTGAGATCGTCAAATTCTAAATTGAACTGACAAATATGGGTCGAAAGAAAGTCACAAAAGAGGAGAAAGTTCGTGCTTTAACATTACTGGAGAAAAGAGACTCTGTAATTACCGTAGCATGTGATATTGGTGCTTCAAGAGGGGCTATTTATCAACTGAAACGTTCGGCTGCAACGTTTCAGTTGATAAATAGCCCCTCTTGAAGCACAAATATCACGTGTTACCGTAACTACAGAGTCTCCTTTCTCCAGCAATGTTAAAGCATGCACCTTCTTCTCTTTTGAGATTTTCTTTCGACCCATATTTGTCAGTTCAATTTAGAATTTGACAATCTCAAACTTTACATGGTAAATGAGAAGAAGTTTAACCCTGACTACCCGCACAAAGCCAACTGTTTACAGTGCAAATGCGCAGAATACCCTAAATAAGCCAAGCGGTCCATAAACTGCAGATAATTGCCGCCGCAAGTACGCTATCACCCTCCCCTCCAAGTGCAGACATAACGCATGCAAATTGTCTTCAAATTTGGTAATTTATTTGGCAATGTAAAGATTTTTTTGCCGGCACTGTATTGATAATTATGACCTTCTTCAAAATGACACCTCAATGGATACAGGAAGTAGCAATAAGGGATGAAAGGGAAAAGTTAGTGTAGTCTTTAAAAGTTTTTACCTCCTATTTTCTTAAACCTCCATCGATTTGCATGAAAATTGGTGACTAGTTAGAGCATACCCCAAGAAATAAACATGTTTGGTGGCAACTTGCACTTTTACCCTGGGGGTGGATACCACCCCTTCTCGGGGGTGAAAACTATTTTATTAAAGATAACCCCACAAATCGATAGAGGGACAAATTATAAGTAAAATTGTTTATATCATGTTATTAAAAGAAATCAATAATTTTTAAGTTATTAAAGATCAAAGATTTGTATGTTTAAGAGCACATGCGTGAAGTTACGGATGATAAAAAGAACATATTAATTAATTGTAGGTTACTAAAATATTATTTTTATATTATTTCGATATTATATATTTAGCAAAAGTGTATTCGAATATGTCAAATGTACCCATTATTGGACACCTCCAGTTTCTGGACATATTCAGTTTATATTGATAGAAAAAATTCAATTAAATATCGAAATAATATAAAAATAATATTTTACTAACATACAATTAATTAATAAGTTCTTTTTATCATTCGTAACTTCACGCATATGCTCTTAAATAGACAAATCTTTGATCTTTAATAACTCAAAAAGTATTAATTTTGTTTCAATAACATGATATAACAAATTTTACTTAAAATTTGTCCCTCTATCGATTTGTGGAATTATTTTTAATAAAATTGTTTTCACCCGCGGGAAGGGGTGGTATTCACCACCAGGGTAAAAGTGCAAGTTGGCACCAAATCAGCTTTATTTCTTGAGGTATGCTCTAACTAGTCACCAATTTTCATGCAAATAGATGGAGGTTTAACAAAAAAGGAGGTGAAAACCTTTAATGACTGCACTAACTTTCCCCTTTCATCCCTTATTGCTACTTCCTGTATCCACTGAGGTGTCAGCCTGAAAGGGGTCATAATTGTCAATATAGAATGGACATATTTCACAGGAAAAACTCCATATTACTTATGACGATGATTTTTCGGCTCTAGCTCTCCGTCTGTATTATTATAGTAGACGTATTCAAAAAGTTTTTGCATCTATCAACATGAAGCTAACTGAAACGCATAGACTTAAAATTTTTATGATGATTGGTTGTGGAGATAAAACACATACGCAGAAAGAACGTTATGTACGCTAATAAATATGTACGTTATTTAATAATAAGTGCCACAACCCAGAATCAATTTCACAATCCCCTGTAAAAGGCTGGTTAACATGATCCAAGTGTACTTGTTCCAAGTCTACTTGGACGCTGTGCGCGAAACACTTGAAAGCTCCTTTGATCGTGTCACTTATTCGTCCAAGTACACTTGTATCAACAGGTTATATCCAAGTTGACTAGGACGCTGGCCAACTTTCTTGGATGCAAGTAGTGTCAAAGTGTAAAATTAAAATGGCGTCGTTGTTGGAAAATAGAAAACGAGATGTAAATACAAAAGGAAAATGGTCTACAAGGGAGAGCATTAGATTCATTGAGATATAAGAAGCTTAGGAAGCATTATTTACCTATTGTCCGCATAATCGGATATAAAAAATATGAAATTTCATTTTTAGGAACAATTTAATTAAATTTAATTAATAGGTATAATTAACATAATCTTTGTATTTTTGCATAATTTGATATACAGGGTTTTTTGTAATATTAATACAACCCGTGATTGAACCTTAGTCTTTACATATCATTATCGCAGATGGGTATCCCAATATCTTTCGCAATATTTTTCTTTCAAAAATATATACAGTGCTAGTCAAAAGTCCGTACCCCCCCCCCTCGTATCTGTTGAACGGTTATACTTATAATAGTGAAATTTGGAGTGAGGAAATAAACGGTTGTAGGCGTCTTAACTAGACATGAGAGGTGACGTAATAGTGACGGATGACGTTGCGGCGCTACCATGACAGATAATTTTAAATGATACCTTATGGTAAGTGATACCTCGTTTGAAAGTTATTGAAAATACTTATTCGGTCATATCAATTTTGTTTGAGTTTAAGCTAATTTTGATGAATAAATAAAATAATATAAAATTGTAGTTTCGCATTTAATTAATAAAAATTTAAACCTCCGCCTATGATTACTTGTCAAAAGGGTTGACGTTGACGTAAAAACTATGAGAGAACTGAAAAACGTGAACTTTTTTGGCAAAATAACCATAGGCGGACATTTGAATTTTTATTAATTAAATGCGAAACTACAATTTTATGTTTATTTCATTTATTCACCAAAATCAAAATCAATTTATATCCAAAAAAATTAGTATGCCTGAATAGGTATTTTAAGTATCTTTCAAATGAGGTATTACTTGCCATAAGATCCCATTTAAAATTATCTGTCACAGTGGCGTTGTAAAGTCATCTGTCACTATTACGTCACCTGTCATGACTAGTTAAGAAGCCTACGTCCGTTTATTTCGTCCCCCCAAATTTCACTATTATAAGTATAACCGTTCAAAAGATACGAGGGGGGTACGGACTTTTGACTAGCACTGTATAAAGTTTATTGTCTTTTCTGTCATAATCCATATTTCTACGCCATATACATAGTTCTATTAGTCTTATGATAGTTTTATATGAATTTTACTTTCATATGAGTATTTTTGGATCCAAATACCTGCGACAGAGAGAAGTATGTTTTGTTAGCCAGCATTATCTGTTTCCGTATTTACTCTGTACGCTCAGGTCAGTAAGTTATTTCCTCCTCTTTGTTGGTTTTTATGCTGTTGGATATTATTTTTCGGACGAGCTGTGTCACTTATCCCGATTAATAACTTGTTTAGTAGGGCAGTTAATGAGGGTATTTGGTTCCGAATTCCATTCTACCACATCTATTTACTTGATATTTTCACAGTAAGTAGGGAATAGCTCTAGAAACAAAGTCTACCCTATGCCGATGCGCTCTTTTATCTTGGGGGTGGTTCCTACCCCTTCTCGTGGGTGAAAAATATTTTGGTTAAAATAGCCACTGAAGAGGTTAGAAAACCTAATTTTAAGGAAAAACTGTTCTATAATTATTTTTTGAAAACTCAATACTTTTTGAGTTACTCGTGGTTGAAAATATGAATACCTTGAAATGTGAAAATGAATACCTTAAAAACTATGCATCTGACAAAAAAACTAAATAAAATATTTCTGTAGGTTATAAAAAAAAGAGATTCGTTCCTTCATAAATCTTCTAGTTAAAATACAAAGAGGGATTATGGTAGATAAGAAGAATTTGTTTTTTTTTGCTGCATGCTCAAATCGGTATATTCAACTTGAAATAACAGAGAAACTGTCGATTTTAGGTGTATAATTATACTACATAATAACTTTTGTAGTGCTTGAAAAGACCTTTAAAATGAGTAATACTAAATGTCGATTACATTCAAACTAAGCAAAATATTCTGCAAAAAAGTTGAAGACTGGTTTTAAAAAAATAAGATCAAATTATAGAGCGCATTTTAAAATTTTCTAAAAATCTTCCTTTTCCTCCATGTAACTAGAAAATGATAAGAGATACGAAAAAAAGATACTACACACAAATGTAGGGCTTTTTCAGATACAAATATCCTTTTTATTTTTCATTACTATATCTCTTATCATTTTCAAGTTACATGGAGAAAAAGGAAGATTTTTAAGAAAATTTAAAAATGCTCTCTATATATAATTTGATCTTTTTTTTTTTCAAAAACCATTCATTTTAGACGCGTCCAACTTTTGGAACATAGAAATAACAATATAATAAAAGATATTGTGGAAGAAAAATGATGCATTTACATTTTGGTGGATGGAGTTAAAATTACTTCTCATTTTTTTCTTAAAATACATTAGTTATCAATTTTATTTGCAGCATATCTCGCTTAGATTTAATGCAATGTACCTTTAATGTAGCTCATTTTAAAGGTCTTTTCAAGCACTACAAAAGGTATTAGTAGTATTATACACCTAAAATCGACCGTTTCTCTGTTTTTTCAAGTTCAATACACCAATTTGAGAATATACCAAAAAACAAACTATTTTCCCCTACCATATCTCTTTTTGTATTATAACTAGAAGATTTATGAAGGCAAGTGTCCCTTTGTTTTTATAACCTACAAAAATGTTTAATATAGTTTTTTTAGTTAGAGCATAGTTTTTAAGGTATTCGCAAAAAACCGTTCGAAAAGATATTATGTTTCAATGAAAATAGCCAATTTTCAACCACGAATATCTCAAAAATATTGAATTTAAAAAAATTATGGAACAGTTTTTGCTTAGAATTAGGTTCTCTAGCGAATTCCGTGGTAACTTTAACCAACATTTTTTCCACTCCTAAGAAGGGGTGGGAACCACCCCCAAGATAAAAGCATACATCGGCATAGGGTAGACTTTAAATTAGGAGATAAGTGGAGGCTAGGCCCAAAATTTCATTAAAATCCACGCAGTAGGATAGAATTGGGGGGTAATATCCTCTTCTTGCTCCCATTGACTGGCGTATAGGGCAACTTTAACCATTTCATATTATGGTATTCCTTAATGTGTCTGTTGCTTCATCCTTTCTATATTGCCTCCATTTTGTTAAGTATCATCTCCTTCCCTTGAAGGTCTTTCCGTCATGTATTCCTGAAGTAGTCTTTCCTTCACTTGAGTTTAGTTACTCCTTATTTTCTCAATCAATGTCTGCTGCAAAATTGCCCAGTCCTATTTTATTTAATTTTTTGTTAGACTATTTTGGTTCGTCATATACTTCTATATTTTGTCTTCTTGGTTCTCCATGTATTTTTATATTGTGTATTTTTTCTGGATGACACAGAGGAAAATAAAACATTGAGAATGCCAAACATATAGAGACATAACGAAATATAAGCAAAGACATAAGCTATTAGAATGTATACCTCGTGAGTACAAAGAAAGCGTCAGACGAAAGAAAATGATACCTATGTTCAACAACACATGTTCGAAAATGGATGATATCTATATAATTTTGATTGTGATAAAAATTTTAGTTAAAAATCCTTTTGTTACCAAGAATAATATGGCTTTATTAATATTCTCTTCCCACATTAATTTATTTTCGACTCCACAGAATATTGAAATATAATTTGATAAACACATTTTAAAAAACAGATAATATATTTTCCTCAACCAAATTGCTTCAGGCACTTATTTCGCCACAAACAAAATAATAGATTCATTTTCCGCCTCGCTGCGCCGATAGAATAAAAAAGGAACCCAAATTAGTTCTGCTACTTTTTCTTGGAAAGGATGCACACGTCAGTATCCAATTTTCTTTGCCAGATGAGAAGGTTAGTTTACATTCCAGTGCCGGCAATAATACAGCTCTAAATTCGAGGAAAGTTTCATATTATACCGGTGATTTTCTTTTGTACCGAAGGTTGAAATGTTTTGATACCTACATAAAAGGACAAATAAAATCCGAGTATAAGCACCACTTAACTTTGTAGATAAATAAATGTAGTGAGGTCTAGAAACATACAAATAAAATTAAATTTCAATTGGTATCTATTTACCCATGTCGTCTCGAGTGTACTGTACATATTTTATATCCATATAATCTTCAATTTTCCTTTTGTTTAACCTTGAGATAGATTCTCCGTGTAAAATAAATTTAACTTTTTAATTATTATCGTCTTCCTCTCACACTTACATCCTTTAGTTCATTAATTTTTCACTATATTATTTTCCCACTTTCTGTGTAAAACATAATAACGCCGGTCCGGAAAAAGAATGACGTAACTGTAAATTTTGTCAATTCCTGTTTATTACGTAACTTCTAAAATACTGTGTACAGATGATACAAAAGCGTCAGAGCTGTAACTACGTGCTGAGCCGCTACAGGGTAGTTGCGTCGTTTTTGAAATACTTACCATTTTAGACCTTGCTTCAGATGAATAATGACGTAACTGTCAATAGAGTTGAAAATGGGGGACTAAGGTAAGATAATGAATCTCGGACCAATAGGGATGGAAATAAAAGCCATCGCTGTAAGAATAAACTGCATCTTCTTCTTAACGTGCCCTATCAAGTCCCCTTGACGTTGGCGATTAACATCGCGAAACTGTCTCTATCTCGAGCTATTTTAAATATTTGTTCTCCTTTCTTTATTCCTGTCCACTCCCTGATATTCTTCAACTAAGAGGCCTGCTTTCTACCAATTCCTCTGCGTCCTTCGATTTTACCCATCATAATAAGTTGAAGAATATTATATCGGTCTTCCCTTACTACGTGTCCAAAATAGGCCTTCTTTCTATATTTGATGTTATCAAGCAGCTCGCGGGCAGTATTTGCTCCCTTAAGGACTGCCACATTGTTTCAGCATAGCCGTCCATGGTATTTTCAGTGTATACGTCTGTGCAGCCACATTTCAAGGGCCTCCAAATGATTAATGGTGGATATTTTCAATGTCCATGCTACGACACCATACAAGAGAACTGACCAAATGTAACATTTAATCAAGCGCTTTCGAAGGTGAAGTTGCAAGTTATCATTACAAAAGAATGACCTCATTTTTAAAAATGTCGTGAGGGCTATCTTGATTCTACATATTTTATTATCTCTTTATCTGGATCTAGTTATTTAGTAATATGGCAACCAAGATATTTAAAACTGCGTACTCTTTGAATTATATGACCATCAACATATAACCGTGAACCTTGATGGGCAAACGGCTAAATACTATGTACTTTGTTTTTGAACAGTTTATGTTTAGGCCAAACTCTCTTCCCACTGTGTCAATGGCATTTGAAAGGCATTGTAATCCATTCATATCAGTACTTAAAAACTAAATACGTTAAACGACATACCTACTAAATATTTAAAAATAGTTTTTTTGTGAAAAATTTTAAGATCAAGAATGACGCAACTGGAGATAGATTACGCAATTTGCAAATTTTTTTTTTTTAAATTTTGCAATAGATTGTTACTGATTTTTATTTCACTTTATTATGTTTTATTTATATTGACGATTTATATAATTTTAGTAAATTGTGTTTGTTATTGTTCTTATTTATCTTTCTTGTAAGCTTTGTCTATAAAATTGTTAAATTTTTCATGACAATAAAGCATATTTCTAATTCTAATTCTAATTCTAATACATAATTGATAAATATTTTGTTTAGTAATACAAAATAAAAAACAGATATTCATAAACAAAAAATGAGAAATAAATATAATTATATAATGAAATTATCAAACTTTGACCAAAACACAGTATTTTTTATTAGATTAAAACTTTTGTCGGGATTCTGGCATGTCGGGATTTTGGCGTGTCGGGATTCTGGCGTGTCGGGATTCTGGCGTTTCGGGATTTTGGCCGTCGGGATTTTGGCTGTCGAGATTTTGGCTGTTGAAATTTTTTGATAGACCCTTTATTTTGATGTATGCTCCCTCATACATATCCTTCACAAGTCTTACGTACTTCTCAGGAGCCCATTTCTCATAGTTCTACATTTCCATAGTTCTTGCCTAGGAACTATAGCGTACGCTTTCTCAAGATCTATAAATACCAAATGTGGCTCTCTTTTTTTCTCATCGTATTTTTCTATCATTTCTCTCAAAGCAAACCAGGCATCCGTTGTCCTCCCTCCTGGCATAAACTAAAACTGTTCTACTCTTATCGATGTGTCTCTCCCTAACCTTTCTCTCCACTTCTCTTAGTGAGTCTTTTGAGTGAATGAGTGAGCATGAGTGAACCAAGTCCTTTGATGACCTATCTCCTACTTTAGCAATGTTGTATAGTCTTTTCATCCTCTCATGTGTTTTCAACTCTTCATACAGCTATGCGGATGATCTATCTCTTCTTAGCCATAGTTACAGGTTACTTAGGTTTTCCTCTTTACTACCTGGTATTTGTGATTTTCTGTCTCTCTTTTAGATCTGACACACCTCTTTCTAGCCTCTGTCTTCTTCCTAACCTTCAACCACTCTTTATCGTTCCTCCAATAAGTTTCATAATCCCTAGGAGGCCCTTTACGAAATATTTTTTCTAGCACTTACTCTTTCACTCGAATTACAACTTTACTGTTTTCTTTCTACTAGCCATTTACCATATCATTTTCCTAAAATTCTTCGAAGACTCTACTCTTGAAGATTTTTCCCAAATCCTTATCATTTAACTGCCACTACTTTCTGATATTCCCTTTGCTTTCCTTTCACCTCATCTGTATCTCGGTATTCACGATCACCGATCGGTGTTGTCTAGCTCTATACTAACTCTTTATTACTTTACAGTTAGTAAACTCTTTTAGCTGGGTTCTTCTAAGAAGAATCACAACGAAAACATTTCGTAAAGAGGTACACAGTTCTTATAAAGCACAAAATCGATCTGACTTTCCCTTTCCCCGCTAATATAGAAAACATATTAATTTTTATTCTTCATTAAAAACGTATTAATCACAGCCAAACCCCATACCACTGCAATGACAATCACATTATTTATTCCTACATTCTTCCTTATTCCCTAGGCAACATCTATAGCCTCTTTATATTCCCGCTCTTTCTCTACCAATATGTCTTTAATAAAAGACTTTCCATCTACAGAAATCTAGAGCATCTCGCAATAAAGGGCACTCCAAAATTCTTCCTTGTTCTATTCTTTACTCTCTACCTATGGAGTATAGACGTAAATTATGTTAACCTTGTTATTGCATATATTCAGTTGGACACTCATTATTCTATCACTTCCTGTGGTTAACCTTACTATATTTTCCTTCCACTTGTTCAAAACATTACCCACTCCATTTCTGACAGGAACTTTTACACTAATACACATAGTTTCAAAAGTTATGCATCACCCCTCGTATTCACGATGTTTACGCTTTTATAGATCCGTATCTTTATCACATATTTAATGGGCCTTTTTTATAAAAAATATACCATATTTGGTTTTTTATTTTATTTGATTACCCATTTAATTGGCCTGGTTTTGCCAAGGTGTAAACATTGGAAAAATTTATACTGGTGAAATTTTTGAAAACGTGATTAAAAATGAATCATACTTTAATTTCTGAGTTGGACCGTATAAGAATTATAGATTTAGTTGAAGAAGGCCATTCACAGCGGTTCGTGGTGGAAAGAGTGGGCGTTTCTCAGAGTGATGTCTCACGGATATGGAATAGGTTCCTGGAGACAAACTCGATAAGGAATAGAGCTCGGTCTGGTAGACCCCGAGTTACCAGTGATCGACAGAATAGATATATCAGAATTTCCATCTGTAGAAATTCTTCTATGCCTGTGCCAGCCCTCCAAAGAGAATTCAGGCATGCTACAGGAGTCTGAGTATCGTTGGCTACAATAAGAAGAAGAATTTTAGACTCAGGTTTGAGGAGTCGTCGACCAATAAGAGCTCCTCAGTTACAACTTAGACATGTTTTGGACTGCCTCCAGTGGGCTCAAGAACACATACAGCTCCCCCAACAATTTTGAAATTTTGCGCTTTTTTTCAGACGAGACCAGAATCTGTTTAAATAGTGATAACCGGCGAATTCGTGTGTGGCTAGTTGTGCAGCTCTAGTTGGCTCTCGCCACACACAAATTTGCCAGTTATCACTATTTAAACAGATTCTGGTCTCGTCTGGAAAAAGCGCAAAGTTCCAAAATTGTTGGGGGAGCTGTATGTGTTCTTCAGCCCACTGGAGGCGGTCCAAAACATGTCTATGTTGTAACTGAGAAACTCTTATCGTCGACGACTCCTCAAACCTGAGTCTAAAATTCTTCTTCTTATTGTAGCCAACGATACTCTGACTCCTGTAGCATGCCTGAATTCTCTTTGGAGGGCTGGCACAGACATAGAAGAATTTCTACAGATGGAAATTCTGATATATCTATTCTGTCGATCATTGGTAACTCGGGGTCTACCAGACTGAACCCTATTCCGTATCGAGTTTGTCTCCAGGATCCTATTCCATATCCGTGAGACATCACTCTGAGATACACCCACTCTTTCCGCCACGAACCGCTGTGAATGGCCTTCTTCAACTAAATCGATAATTCTTATACGGTCCAACTCAGAAATTAAAGTATGATTCATTTTTAATCACGTTTTCAAAAAGTTCACCAGAATAAATTTTTCCAATGTTTACACCTTGGCAAAACCAGGTCAATTAAATGGGTAATCAAATAAAATAAAAAACCAAAAATGGTATATTTTTTATAAAAAAGGCCCGTTAAATATGTGATAAAGATAGGGATTTATAAAAGCGTACACATCGTTTATACGAGGGGTGATGCATAACTTTTGAAACTATGTGTATATATTATATTGCACTTACCTCCAAGATCTCTTAATTTGTTACCATTTTAACGAGTTTCTTGTACGAAAAGTACACCAATCCTTCTCTTTTCCATGAAATCGGCGATCTCACTTCCTTTACCTGTCATACTTCGGCATTAAGAGCCAATCTTCAGCACTAGCTTCTTTATCCCCTTCCGTCCTCATCCCTTACAATACGGGATCCGAATATAGGTCGATCTGTACCCATCTGCTTGCCGGATGAAACATTTTTTTTATTAAATTTCATACATAGATAAATATTTCTAGCATGGGTTGCCTATCAAAATCGTGTCATAGCTATCCTTAAGGGGGGCGTAGGGGTTGAAATCAATATTTCTAGTATATTTTTTTTTTGAAAGTATGGTAGAATTATTTTATTTTTAAATTAAACAGGCATATTCAGTAAAATTCATAGATTATTCAAAAAAAATTCAAGAAAAATATTGAAAAATAAGCCAACGATGGCAAATTTTTAAAGACACCTCAAAAAACAATGAATTTTGCGGTGGACATCAGAACTCATCGTTGGATCAAGGTAAACAAAAAATTCAAAAATATTTCATGAGCTTATGAGTTTCTCAAGCTAATTCTGTCAAGTTTTTCAGTTTTCTCAAATTTTCACTGTTTACTATTACTCAGAAGTCAAAACAACGAATTTTTCTACAAAAAGGGTAAAAATCAACATATTTATTATTGCTAAACAAAAAATAAGCATAAAACAAAAAATATCTCAACAGCGTTACCTTAAGGAATGTTTAAAGAAAATATGTACAAAATTCCAGGTGAGCTGCTCAGGTAGTTTTTGAGTTACAATGTCTACAGGATTTGAAAAAAGCAGTTTTGAGAAAAACGCATTGAAAGTATTGTCAACTTTTATTTTCAATTTTTTTTGGCGGTCAAATCGTAAAGTGATGCTCACCGGAATATGTTTTTGAATCGCGGGGTAATTTACAAAAGAAAATGAGAACAGCTGTTGACCGTTTCTCACTAAGCTCAAGCGCGCTGGCGCGAAGTTGCTGCAAAGCGATTCAGAGGTAGGGAGGTAGGGAGATAGTGTTGAATATCCCTATCTTTGACTCGCTTTGCAGCAGATTCGCCTCAGCACGCTTGAACGTAATGAACAACAGTAAACAGCTGTTCTTATTTTCTTTTGTAAATTACTCCGCGATTCAAAAAGATATACCGGTGTGCATTATTTTACGATATTACAGACAAAAAAAAAATTAAAATAAAAGTTGGCAATACTTTAAACGGTTTTTCCTCAAAACTGCTTTTTCAAAGGCTGTAGACGTAGACATTGTAACTCAAAAACTACTTGACCGACCCACCTGAAATTTTGCATATATTTTCTTTAGATATTCCTTGAAGTAAAGGTGCCGAGATCTTTTTTGTTTCATGCTTATTTTTGTTTAAAATTAATAAATATGTCGATTTGCACCCTTTTTGCAAAAAAATTCGTTGTTTTGACTTTTGAGTGATATCAAAAAGTCAAAAGTCGATAATACTAAAAATACTCAACAGAGTTACCTAGAAAAACTCATGAGCTAATAAAATCAGTTTGAATTTTTTGTTTACCATGATCCAATGATGAGTTCTGATGTTCACCGCAAAATTCATTATATTTTGAGGTGTCTTCAAAAATTTGCCACCGTTAGCTTACTTTTCAATATTTTTCGTTGATTTTTTTTCTTAAATAATCTATGAATTATACTGCATATGCTTTTTTAATTTAAAAATAAAATAATTTCACCATACTTTCAAAAAAAAAATGTGCTTGAAATATTGATTTCAAACCCTACGGCCCCCCTTAAGGATTGCTATGACACGATTTTGATAGGAAACTTGACCTTTTTTTTTTTCTTCCTTATTGGCTTTGGATTACTTGATCCATTCAGCCACGATAGATAATAAATTACTGTTTGCTACAATATTCCAAATATAATACATTGCATTACATAATACATTAGGTACATGTGCGCACATATAATACTTATGCACACACATACATACATACATATGTAGAAGTGGAAACATTTAATTGACCAGTAGGTATACTTTTCATTCATGGCCCTAACCAACTTAAATTAATTTACAAATAATTAAATCGACAAAAAAAAACTACATGCTAATACTAAATACTAATACTAAATGCTAATAAATATATGTTTTTTTTTTACACAGCGATAAGGCTTCAACCCGGATCAACCCCGCGGAGGTTTACACCCTCTTTGTGTTTTTAATTTTTTTTTTCTCTTTTTTATTTTTTTTTAAATTTATTATACTTCTTTTTTTTTTTTTTTTTTTTAATAAGATTTAATTTTTTTTATACATTTTTTTTGTATACATATTTTTTTGTATAAATTTTTTTTTTTTTTTCTTTTCTTTTTATTTTTTTAATATAAACTTTTATACAATTCTATTCTTATTACCTCCCTGCAAAATCTACTTAATGAACTTTCACAGGTAGACAATATTACATAATAAGGATAAACATAAAAAACAATAATTATTGCTAAACACATTCAACCGGACTCATTCAGTGCAAGTTAAATTTTCCTCTTAGTCCTTTTTAAAAACTCCCAGATGATTTGTTTAATTTTAGAATTTCTACGAGATAAATATAAAAGAGAAGCATTATTTTGTGGGAAAGGTATTTCTTCTTGAACCAGATTGTTCATCAAAAACTTAATTGCAACATCATTATGTTTGCATCCAAACAACCAATGATTAATATCGTCAACATATCCATTGCAATCGCAAAGATCTGATTCGGATAGGTTAAATCTATAGAGGTAGGACTTGACAGTGGCATGATTAAAGAGACATCTAATAAACATGGCATATATATTTCTATTGGGATAACTTCTGATAGCAAAAGGCTCAGTAGGTAAACTAGGATGAATTTTGGTGTAGAGATTGTTGCTTCGATTGCAGAAAGCGTGCCACTCAATATCCCAATTTTGTTTCAAACTTTTCTTGCGAGTAGCTGTTAGATCGCTTCTATCTAGCCAAGTTATTTCCGATCCTTTTAAGATTGCCTCTTTAGCAAAAAAATCTGCTTTTATGTTACCGGAAATACCAATATGTCCTTTTACCCAGACGAAAGTTACAGAAGTCTGTTTTTCCAGTAGCTTTAGTTGGTTTTCTAAAATTTTGACGACAAGGCTATTTTTATATAAATGTTTACGTGTATTTTCTAGAGCTAATAACGAAGATCTTGAATCTGACATAATTACAACTTGCTTGTTAGAAATTTTTTTGTTGACAGCCCATTCTAGAGCTTGATAAATCGCGAACATTTCTGCAGAGTATATGGAACATTGTTTATCTAACTTGAACATCAAGGATTCTTGGTGATCCGGAATATATACAGCACATCCAACTCCCAATCTTGATTTTGAACCATCCGTGAAAATCCTGCATGGATTATCAAGCTTGGCTATATGTTGCTGAAAGTCAACTGGATTCTCACTGTCAAAATTTGGGAACCAAACATTAACATTGGCATAAGATATATTAAAACTCGATTTAAAGAAAGTTAATTAACCTGGACTGTTTAGGTGCTGAGAAACGTTCGAGTATGCTACTGCTAAAATAGGAGAATTCCTGTTGTGCCACCATTTGTCGACAAGATTAGAAACAGAGGTTTGGTTGTAAGATTGGCATTTAAGAATAAATTTTTCAGCCAAAAATAGTCGTCTTAAATGTAAAGGAGGCTCCATGGATTCAGCTAAAAGATTCTCTATAGGCGTAGACTTGAGCGCACCTAGAACTAACCGCAGAGCCTTATATTGAATGCGATCTAGTTTTTTAAGGCGACTGTTTGTGGCAGATCCATATAGAATGCTTCCATAGTCGAGAATGGATCTGGTATATGCACGATAAAACATTAAATTAATTTTAGTGTCAGCACCCCATCGATAGCGATTAACTACTTTAAGAATATTTAAACTTTTCTCACATTTTATTAAGCACTTATTAATGTGTTCATCCCATGTTAACTTGGTGTCCAATGTAATACCAAGATAAGTGTAGTGCTTATGAACGGGTATACTTAGGTTGTTAATCATGATGCTGGTCATAACTGGTAAGCGATGTCGCGTAAAAAACACCACCGCTGATTTATTTGCAGTAAGGTCAAATCCTTGTTTAAAAAATACTCTCTTGCATCACCCAGTACCATCTGAGTTGAATTAATACTTTGTTGGTACAACTTATTCACATTGTAAAAGCAGAAATCATCTGCATATTGTAATATACTGCATCTAATTCCTATACTGTGGAGATCTAGAGTGTATAGATTAAACAACAAGGGACTGAGGACTGATCCTTGTGGTAAACCTTGATGCACTACTCTTGGGCCAATCAATCTATCATTACATCTAATAAATACCTGTCTATTAAGGAATAGGTTTACTAATACATAAGCACACAAAGGTGGAATACCTATGTGCTTCAGTTTTTCGAACAATATATTTAAATTGACGTTGTCATAAGCCCCAGAAATATCAAGAAAAATGGCAGATAGATAATTATTATTTGAATATGATAATTGAATATCAGTTGTTAATTGAGAAACACAATCAATAGTTCCCTTGTTCCTACGAAAGCCATACTGAGACACTGGGAATATATTTTTGTTCTCACACCACCATTCTAATCTGCTTTTCATAACTCGTTCAAATGTTTTAAGCAAACAGGACATGAGAGAGATAGGCCTTAAGTCGGTACGCTGGTTTAGTTTGGGTATAGGAATAACCAGGCATTGTTTGAGGGCGTCACAATGATCTCCTTTAACCCTGCTGTCCTGTTCGGGTCTATTTGACCCAAAAAATAATTTATTTCTTATTTTACAAATTATTACGCGGCGTAACGATTTGGTGTTTCGTGACTTTATTACGTAATATGAGGTCTTTTAATTGCATATGAGATAAACAATCAACTTCCTGATATTTTTGATAAAAATAAAATTTTTACCTAGAGTACGTTCGGGTCAATGTGACCCGCGTTTTTAAACGGTTACAAATTACCTGTGTATGTGTGCTTAGTAGGCAGTATTCTATATTGGCAGTACCTGTGCGTTTATCAGCCGGATACGTCAGTAAATAAAACAGGTTTCTGCAAGCTAAAACTTGTAAAATAAACTGAAGTATAGCAGAACGAAGTACGAAGTTGCAAACCAAATTATAAATATGACCAATATGGACGGACAGCATGTCTTTGGAAACAACAGAAAAGACATGAATAAAGTTGTTGGTTTCCAAGCATACATTGGTCTTTTATTTTTAGCTTGAGTTTATAAGTCCCATGGTGAATCAACTAAAAATTTTTGGAATGAATGAAGAAACGGGTCGTAGTATATTTCAATCAACAATGTCACTTGATATATTTACAAAAAGTTTGCAAGAAATACGTTTTGATAACAAAACTACTAGACAGGATAGGAGACGTTTTGATAAACTTGCTGCAATACGTGAAATTTATGAAACATAGTTAGAAAACGTACCAAAATTTTTTAACCCTGATGAAAATGTCACCGTCGATAAGCAACTAGTTGCTTTTAGAGGCCGCTCTCCCTTCAAATGGTATATTCCAAGCAAGCCAGCGAAATATGGCACAAAAGTTTGGGTTCCTTTGTAATTATGAACAAAAAAACTTCTTATGCTGTAAAATGCGTGTGATGTGTGACTTGAGTAGTGATTTGGAAGGTCACAGTTTACGTGTAATAACTTTTTTACATCGTAAAATTTAGGACAATTTCTTCTAAAACAAAGTAGATACAATGCCGGGGATTATAAGTAAAATAAACCGGAGCTTTCAGCAAAAATCGCAAATAAAGAAATTCATAGCTCGTCTGTTTTGCTTCATGCAAGATACCACTGTTGTTGACAATATTTTTAAAAATAATAGAAATGTTGTTCTTATGAGTACTTTGCATCTTGAATCGATGCATCATGCATCACTTTCATCAAATGAAAAAGCCCCAAATTATTTTAGATTACAATTCAAATAAGGGAGCAGTGGATACTCTATAATTATTAGCTTGTTGGCACGTATACATGTGAGAAGAGATAAATCGCTGGCCAATTATTGTTTTTTCTACACTGCTAGACATTTCTGCCTACAACAGGTTCGTGTTATGGGCATCAATAAATAATATCCAATGGAATACCAATAAATTGGGAAAACGGCGAATTTTTCTTGAGGAATTGGGAAAAAACTAATAAAACCAGTCATCATTTTCAGAAAAAATATACCAATAACTAAAGGCTCTCACGAACTGGTAAAAAGGACACGAGCAGGAACAAGTAGACAAGATGGAAATGTTAGTGAACCTTCTATGCACAATCTAACTCCGCCTGCTAAACGAGCAAGCTGTAAACTTGCCCTAAAAACGATAACAAGATTAATTGTTATGTTGTATATATCACAAACATATTTGTAAAATCCATTATTTTTATTACTGTCCCTGTTGTAAACTAAATTAAATTTTTGTAGATATCTGTTACTAGGCTTTTTTGAAAGAAAAAATGCCTTTTATTTTTGTTATTAAGGTTTAATTTACATTAACAACATAAGTTTTGTTTAATTAACCATAATTTCTTGTTAATAAAGTTTTATTTATCACCATTAGCTTATTTTGTTTCGATTAAGGAGCGTAAACCATAGTTGGGTCATATTGACCCGAACAGTACATTTGTGTAGTTGACTTGAACGGGACAGCAGGGTTAAGTAGAATATTGTTGTATATTTTGCACAAATAATATGTAGCAACTGCAGGTAGGTTTAATAGCATACTATAGTTAATGCCGTCAATACCAGGGGCTGTATTTTTAGAACTCTTGATATTTGCTTTAAGTTCGTCAGCTGAAATGGGGGTTAGTAAAAAGTGGTCATTAGTAGAGATGCTCGGCATAAATAGTGGTAAATGGACATAATCCGGAGAGATTTTTGTAAAGAGCCTTTCTACCATACATTCATCATTAGCGGTGTACTTTTTGTTACCTTGAATTTTGTTTACCCTTTTCCAAAGCTCTGAAGGTGAAGTTTGCCTAGTAAGTGAGGAACAAAACCGAGCCCAACTAGATTTAGCTTTTGAGCGGAAAGTTCGTTTACATATAGCTTCATTCTTCTTATATTCCATGAAGTTTGAAAGGGTAAGATTAGATTTATAAATTTTAAAGGAATTTTTTCTAGCGTTAGAAGCAGTGAGGCATTCATCATCCCACCATGGTGGCGATTTGAAAGATTTGACTGACGGTTTGATAATTTTGAAAGATTTGTTGGCTGCATCAGTAATAGAATCTAATAAAAAGAAAATCATTTCGTTTGTTTGGTTTTTATTTGGTTCGTGTCTGAAGGCACTTTCTACGTTGTTTCTAAAATTATCCCAGTTTGCATTAGACATAGACCATTTAGCCGAAGATATAAAAGTTCTATTTTCAATTTTCATATTCTGCACAGAAAGTCTAATTGGAAAATGATCTGATCCATAGGTATCTGGAAGAACAGTCCAGTCAAAGGATGGACATAAACTAGAGGATATAATAGTAAGATCTACAACAGATTTCATATTCCCTGGAGGAGTAGCTCTAGTAGCCGACCCGTCATTAACAACAATTAAATTAGGAAAGAAATCTAATGCTTCTACTAGTATATTACCATCGACGCAACATGAATTTGATCCCCATAATCCATGATGTGCATTAAAATCTCCGGTAATAATACAATCATTGCTAATTTGAGAAAAAAGACTAACGTAATCTTGCACTGTTACTCTAACATTTGATGGACGGTACACACTCAGGATAGTATACATTTTTTGGTCAATTTTAATATCTACACCACAAACTTCTAAATTAGGATTGAAATTGTTAACAAATGAAATGGGATTATAAATAATGTTATTTGCTAAAATTATGGCAACTCCTCCATATCCTCTAATTCTACTTTTATTAACTACATTGAAATTATTGAAGCAAACAGTATCAGATGGTTTTGACCAAGTTTCTGATAAAAGACCTATGTCAAAACGTTCGTCAAACAGTAATTGCTGTAAAGAATATCGGTTCGCATTTAGCGAACGAATATTCCATTGAATAATTTTAATACTTTTGTCAGCCATTAAAATTATGTAAAAATATTACCTATAATATCTTTAATTTTGTTTTCTAATTCAATTTCGTAATTTTTAAAATTAGTTTCTACATTTGATGAAGAATTACAATAGTCAAGGATACTCTGTTTGATTAAATTTTTGAGTGAAGCACTGAGCTGGCCTATAAATATATCAAATTCATTACGGGGCTCATGGTTTCCAAATTGAAATACAGATCCCGAACAGAAACTGGTCGGGTATTCCCTACGCACAGGAGGAAAATTAGGAGTTGTATCAGTAGTCTTCCTTTTTTTGGGGGGGGTTATCGTTAGGGGGGGCTATATTCAGATGATTATTATTTTTATAAGTAGTGGTGGAATTCGAGGGTTTAGGGGAGGAGCTTTTTAATGGAGGAAAGTCTGTGTCACAGGTCATTAAAGGTGCAAATTTATTTTTTTGGACTAAACTGGAATAACATGGATTTTCAAGAGCTTTTTCGGCTTCTTTAAATGAAATATTTAAGTTAGCCATAGCTTCTTTAGTCTTTTTTTGTTTTAAATATTCGGGACATTCTTTAAAAACTGACTCGTGGCTACTATTTTTACAATAAACGCAAAATGTAGTACATTTATCGGGACAATCAGTGTTACCTTCATTACCGCACTTCTTACATCTTTTTTTTGACTTGCATTGAGTCGTTGAATGGCCATAACGAAGACAGTTGAAACATTGCATAACAGGACTAACATATATTTCAACTGGACACCTAACTTTGTTGATGTAAATATATTGGGGAATTAATTTACCTTCAAAGCTAATAATAACCATTTGTCTAGGAACTCTTTCTGATACACCGTCACTTTGAACTATTCTAGTCATTCTATGAACTTTTTTTATTGGAATATTAGATTTAATAGTATTAAGTAGTGCACTCTCAGTTAGAGTAGTGTCCACTCCGCGAACGAGACCCTTTTTTTCCGTTAAATAATTTGGAATATATGCAATTAGGTTATTTTTTCCGAAAAAATCTTCAACTACTAATTTATTCGCAACAGCACCTGAATTGACTTGAATTTTAATGCGATTTTTACCTACACTAACAATTTCAATAATATGTTTATCATAACTAGATAGCGAAAGTAGTTTTTCTCCAAGTTTCATTGGATGCAAACGACCGATACTCAAATTTATGTGTTGAACAAATATAAAAAACGGACCAGTATCATTTAAACTAAATCGATTAGATGAATTAAATTCCTGACTTTTTTGAATAGTATTTGTTTTATTTGAAGTAGATGTCAAGTTTATGGTATCATTAGTACTTTTACTAGTATCATTTAAACATTCACTATGAGAATTATTCTGATTTAAATCATTTGTCTGCATAATTATATCGCTCTCATCTGTGAACCCAATATTTTCTACACCAGGATCTGGTGGATCCTTTCCATTTTTGCCCACGGACATCCCGGGGCACGAGCGACGTTCAAATATAAGTATATAAAAAAATTTCTACTTACAGTACAGTTGTCAAATAACAAAACTTAAAATATACGGAAAAACAAACAAAATCGGCTAAACACTCTGTAGAATCTCTTGAAACACACTTTAATACTTCACAATCGATTTGAGTTGAATGAAAAAAGATTTTAGAACTAACTAAATCTACAAATTTTCCCGAGGAACTCTTAAATTTGTCTAAACACTTTGACAGTTTTTTTGACGTTGTGAACTTGACCTATATTCGGATCTTAGACTATTAGAGTAGGAAATCTCTTATAAATATTATAATCAATTTTAGACCAGGAAATACAGGCATTAAAAAAATAAAAGACAAGCTCTAACGAACTGTAAGGAAGTATACAAACAAGACACTAAAGTAAAAAATACTGACTGATGGTGGTTCCTTGTCAAATATATTTTCAAGTCAAAATGACTGGAGCTTCCGAGGAAAACTGAGTGCTTCCATATGCAATTAAAGAGATTGGAAAATAACTCTCCGATAGTATGACGCAAGTTTTCATCTAACAAGTTTCCAAAAACGAAGCATCATCTCACTTATAGTCTGGATTATGACGGCACTAAAACCCAATAAATAGGCGTCCGTGGAAGCAGCGAAGTAACTTTCAATAGAGCTTTAGGGTGTAATTACACGTTTGAACTTTAATGAAAGCTTCCAACTTTCGAAGCACAAATTTCAGTTATCGCCCAGTGCTGATTCATGTAAAATTCTCCTTAATAATCAAGCTAAACTTAGTTACGCTCTCAAGTTCAGTAAACTTTTCGAGTTTTCATCGATAAATCGTAGTGAGTCAATTGAGCGGATTTGCTACACAGTTAAAAATTTCTAAGTGGTTTACCGCTTGGCGCTCAAACTTTTGGAGAAGGTTTGCGAAAATAAAAAAAGTTTACTTTGAAGAAGGTAAAAGAAAGAGAAATAAACTTGTTCTGCATTTCAACGAACATAAAGAAAAAATTTGAAGATTTGAAAAATTATAGAACAACATTTTATTGGTTTATTGGAAACTTTCCCTTAATTGGCTTTTATGGATTTCTATTGTGCCTTTCATTGTAGACTATAATAATTTATTTTAATACTTTCCGTTTTTTGAGTCTATATGAACAGTACACAGAATAAGATATGGCCGTTGGCATAGATATATAGATTCGAGATGTAATTTCGTCTTATCTTAATTGAAAAAGTAAACAATGGGACTTGGAAGGGGTAAATAAAACAAAAATCAATGAAAATATTATTTATTTTATGTTGAAACATATTTTTTTTTTCATAATCATCACTACGATGATGATTATTACAATTAAAATCTAGTCATAATTGACCAATGAGCAATTTTAATTCAACTTAAATTACTATTGTTCCTTAAAATTAAGAGCTTACCCCATAGCGTATCTTATCTAATCTAACGAGATAGTGCACGATTCGAACGATAAGCAGAGCATAGTGCAAGCACTATGCTCTGCTTTTCTCTATCACCTATCACTCAAACTAGTTTAAAAGGCTTTGTCCTCTTCAATCTTCTAGTTTGCCCAGTAGTATCGAGGAGCTCGATTGCCTTAATATTCTTGTGCTTATGAAGTCATTGCTCTTGACTTGCTGCCATCTTCTTAATGACAATATCCACAGTTTCCATTCCTAGGTCATTATGGAGGTCACTGCTTGTCACATACCAAGGATCATCCAAAATATTTCTCAGTATTTAGTTCTGGAATCTTTTTATTATTGTTTTATTACTTGGTCTATTTCTACAGGTCTCAATATTTTTTTATAAAGTAACAACTTACTATGCATCGACAATGTGGAGTTTCTTCCAACTAACCAATACATTTTTTATATCTTTTATTTTAGTTCTTCCCTTTTTTCTTAACGTGAGCCTTTCAGCGTAATTTTGCATCTAATGTTATACCCAAATACTTAGCAGTATCTGCTTATGGTACTTTAATATTGTTGATTATAACTGGTATATATTGTATTATTTTGTTAGTGAAATTAACGTGGACAGACTTAGGAATTCAGCCTGATTCTCCATTTTTGTGTCCATTTATGGATTTGGTTAACTGCTATTTGGACTTTGTTGGTCGTCTCTTAACTAGTCGTCCATTCTGCTTGGATAGCTGTACCATCAGCAAAGTTGGCAACTGTGTTGTCTTTCAGTACAGGTATATCATACGTGTATAGTAGGTATAGGACCGGACCCAACACACGGCCTTGTGGAACACCTGCTCTAATTCCTTTTAAGTCTGAAAAACCGTCTTCTTGCTTAATTCTAAAATGTTCTTTTATGTACGATTGTAAAAGTTTTGAGTACTGTTTAGGTAAAAAACTTTTTAGTTTATATATTAAACCTTCATGCCAGACTTTATCAAATGCCTGTGCAGTGTCAAGGAAGACAGTTGAATCTTTCCTTCTAGGGATCTTTCGATAATATAATGTTTGTGATTCTGTGCACCTGGTCAATTGTTGAGTACCTATTTCTAAATCCGAATTGATGTGCTATGATCTGCTATGGAAACATAAAATGAAATGAGATTTTGGCATCGACCATCAAATCCTGCCTAAAGATTTCCAAGAAAGAATGATGCTTATGACATCGTATGCACTGTTGGATGGATTGGTCTGTATGAATGGTGTAGCTGTCGGCTTGGAGGTAAGTAGATCTCTAGATGTTTTCCATGTATTTATCTTCAAGTAGTCGTTGTAGTCTTAAAAGCAGCTGCAATTTCAGTAGTTCATCCTCGACGACGCGTAGGTCTTTATATGATACCACGAGACTTAGGAAATTAGCATATGCCTCACCAAAAGATGGCCAACTAAAAAATTAACAAGGCCAAGAAAACTAGAATTATTAGCAACATCATACGTCTTTATATATATCCTTGCAATGTCCTCTAAATTTGCAATTTCCAGAAAATATTAAATATTGAATAACAATAGCGAATTAGCAAGAATCAAATGAATATAATTGTCAGTAGTAATTGCACAAGAGCTCAAAAATTATCTAATTTTTCCCGAGTGACACTTTGACAGTTTTAATTTCGCCACCCGAAGTGGAGTGAAATTGTGTCAAAGTGTCACGAGGGCAACAATTCGATAATAATTTTAGAGATCGAGTGCAATTTGCTGCGATTATTTCATGAATAAAATTGTTCAAAACTAAAATTTTATTGTAATTTATTTATGTAAGTACAAATTAGTACAATAAACACACAGTTGTTATAAATATTTGACGGTTAAAAGTCATCACTTTTATTACTTTTAAAACATTTATTGTCATTAATGTCACTGAATGTATTTTTTCGTAGGAACGAAGGGCATCTGACGTAATAAGAGATTCTGACCAATAGAAAGCTACAGAAATAAAAAATAAAGTGAAAATTCCACACCTGTAATTTTGAACCAATCAAAATACGTTATTTTGACAGATCACCATGGCAACGGAGGTATTTTATCGGAAATTTTTTGCTCGTGGGGTACCCAACAGAGAATTATAGTGGAAATTTTTTGACGTTTACAATAACAGAACATTTTTGACAGACTGGTTTTTATTTGTTTACATAATTTAGTTTGGATTCATTTTCTATCACTTGTAGTTACTCAAAACTTATGTAAAATTGAAGAAGATACTATTTTCTATCTTGAAATGGTATTCCCATGCAACTACAATGAGTAGAAATTACGAATTTGAAAGCCTAAATAATTGCTGACAAATAAAGCTGACAAATTTGGTGTGGAATTTTCTTACCGAATACCACGCGAAGTCAAATTAATATCCGGAATTTTTTTTTTGATCATGAATATTTTTAGAAAATTTCCCTCGTCTGCGACTCGGGAAATTTTCAAAATATTCATGATCTCAAAAAAATTTCCGGAAATAATTTGACCTCTAGTGGTATTACTAGTGATAATTTTTGATAATATCCCGTCGTTAAGTATATTAAAAATTATCACTTTAATTTTCATTTCTGTAGCTTTCTATTGCTCAGAATCTCCTATGAATGAAATAATCACCAAAATAAATTATTTAAATTAGCAAAAGATTTTAGATACATATAGTCTGCAGAAAAAAAACATTGCAATCTCCATTATTTAGAAGTAAAGCTGAAAAATATATCTCCACTTGGAGTTAGGCAGACATCACATTTATTTTACATATTCGTCGGCCTAATGTGAAAAATGCATAAGTCCAAAATACCTGATTTTATAAGAGAGACAAAAAACTAACTCTACATAACTCCACTTGTTTATAACGAAATGTGATGTGAAAATTTCACAAGTCCCCAAACCATTTAAATTCACGTTTTTAATAATCAATTTGACCTGTAGGTACTCGCCCGTTTACAATGAAAAGACTTTTTATTGTATAATAATCGGTTTGAATTGTAAACGCCTTGGCCACTAACAAGGGTAGACTTGTGGGCTTTGTGCGGATTTCATATGGTTTTAAACATTAATGGACTTCATTCATTTCAATACAGATTTCATTTTAGCAAAATCTAGTAAACTATATTAAAGAAAACAGAGCCGTACATAGTTTTTGGATAATGTTAGCAGATTCCATAAAAAATCTAAAATTAAATATTTTGGACTTATGAATTTTTCATAGGTATAGAAACATAATCAAAGAGCTCAATAGATCCAACAAAACACGAATTAAAACTACACACGGGCTCACGAAAGAAATCAAAATCAATGCCGGCATTAGACAAGGGGACAGCCTCAGTCCATGCCTATTTAATTTAATAATGGATGAAGTTATAGGTAGTGTTAACATAATGAATCAGGGATACAAAATGGGTAACCGAACCATGAGAATACTTTGCTACGCAGATGATGCAATCTTAATAGCCGAAAACGAAGATGACTTACAACGCCTACTACAAAAATTCAAAATAACCGTCGAAAAGTATAACCTGACACTATCCAAAGAGAAAACCCAATGATGGTAATATCCAGGAACCCAATTAGATGTAAATTAGTAGTGGACGACCATATAATCGAACAGGTAATGGATTGCAGATACTTAGGTGTGGAAATATCTAGCGACAGGCATCTGTGGCAAGAATCAAAACAGCAGGCAACGAAAGCAGCGAGAATATCTGGTTTCCTGAGGGATATAATCTGGCGGAATAAATATATGAGCACCGAAAGCAAAGTCCGCATTTATAAGACATGTGTTAGACCCGTACTGACATACGCAGCTGAGAGAAGGGCCGAGACAACAAAGACCAAACAAATAATGAGAACAACAGAGATGAAAACCCTAAGATCCATAAGAGGTATCACACTCAGAGATAGAATACGAAACGAAGACATTGAGAGAGCTAGGCGTTCAAGACGTAGTGAGATGGACAAGAGCGCGACGACGCATGTGGAGAGACCACGTAGATCGGATGGACCCTGAACGTATGGCGCATTGGGCGAAAACACAGAAGCCCAACACCAAGCGACCCATAGGAAGACCCAAAAAACGATGGTACGAGAGTTGGAGCTCCGGATCGCAGCAAAGACTGTAACAGAAGAAACAGGACATAGTCCTATTACAAGAAGAAGAAGAAGAAGAAGAATTTTTCATATTAGGCCACGACTTGCCTCAGATTGAGCTAGTTGTTGTATTTAAATACGTGGAAAAGGCGAGGATAGAAAATAAGTGAAAGATCAAAGAAAATATTTAGTTGGTAAAGGAATTGTTCGCCAACTATTTTTTGAAGAAAATTAGTAACACAAAACATAAAGTTAACAACTGAATAAAATAATTATTTAAACTAATTTTCCATTTCACCAGAATTTTTGTTGTCAGTTTTACTGTGTAGGTACGTAAGTAAAATTAGGTTCCACCTATTGTGTTTTGTACAGGATTAAATCGTACTCACAATAGACAAAGTTAAATTAAAGGAAACACGTCTCTGAAAATGACGGTAAATTGTTAAATATGGTAATATTATTATGCAATGAGTATATTTAATAAAAAAATACTACCCATAATTATTATATGAGCTTGAACCACAGTAATTGGTTATAATGAAAATACAATTGAGTCCTTTCTCAAGTAATTTTTTATAACAAATTTAATAAAATATTGAAGTTTTTTAATATAGGTATATTAAAAATGAAGTTGAACCACTATGATCTAAAATGTATAAGAAACGTTTTAAAGATAAACAATGATTTTTTCACCCTTTATGATTGTTTAAAGAAAAATAAAGCCAAATTAGCTGTACGTCTTCACGGAAGAAACCTTAAATTACCTTTATAAGAATTTTCATATTTTCCCTATTGACTGGCGTATATCGAAATAAAAAGAACTTATTCATAGTGTTACAAAGTTGTCTTTTCTATCTTTTAGGTCCTAACGTTTAGTTTTAGTTGACTTTATTTATTTTTAATAACTTACTTCTAAACAAATGAAAAACACTGAATTTATATCTTTTATTTTACAAACTACGATGTCTAATTTATATATTACACCAAATCTACTAATTTATCTAATTACAAATTCAAAAATTATACCGCGCCCGTCACAATATCAAAGTACACCGACGGTTTCAAATTCACAACTAAACTCTAATTCCAAAAATGTCTATTTATATAGTTATGTATGGTTTGTTCAACAGTAATTGGTTTGAGTTCAATTAGTGCGGTCGTAAATATTATTAAATTTATCTGACCTGGCCCATTGTTAAGACTCACCCGGAGCGATAAGCCACCGAGGTAGACAGAGTTGGTCTTTTGCAATTAACACTGACTAGACGGTACTCCCATAATAAAGCCTAAAATAAATTTTACCTGAAACCGGGCCTTTTATACTATTATCGGTCAATCCGGGCTGTTTATATTGGTAACTAATTGAACTTAACCATTTACTGTTTAACATACCATACAATTATTAGTCTACTGATTTCCAGAAAAATCGAAAAGTAAATAATATTATTTACAGAACAATAAAGACAAGCTGAAAATGCGAGCATTATCATAACGCACACTTTGTATATTTACGTATTATAATTCATAATATGGAAAATTTCTATTATGAAAAGTAGTTTAGAAGTAATAATTATATTTTAATGTGCAATTATATCATTCTAATTTAAATGTTATGAACTATAAAAGTAGTTTACTCTTGATCCAAATTCATATTTTTTATATACCTCGTATAAAATTAATTAAATTTTATATATGATGGTTGCATCATAAATCTTAGAACATGAAGAGCTTTTCATGAAGGAGAACTTTTCTTCGTCAAATTAAAAATAAAAGAGTTATAAATGAAAATGTTGTTGGTATCCATAATTTGAGAAAAATCTTCAAATATTTTTTTCCATTAGAAGGATGTAATTGCACATATCAGACCATAATTTTTTTATACCAAACAATATTATTTCATATACTGTCGGTTCGCTAAACTCAGACACAACTGACTAGTGATTTTAGTCAATAATTTTGCCAATTCGACAAAAAAATAATTTCTAAATAGGTAGTTAATAATTACTAAATAATTAGTAATTTTGCCAATTTCGGCAAAATTCTCAACAAACAGAAAAATTACCTACTAAAATCACTAGCCAGTTGTGTCGAGTTTAGCGAACCGACTAGGTATATTTTAATTTCATAGCAAATGGAACAGTCCATTTATCATAAAGGGGAGGCTGTATACTGGTATAAACCTTTTTAAAACTGTTAATAAATTATTGCTTTTAAAATATTATACTCAAATTGTATTTTTGAACATCTTATTTATTTTATATAAGAATTAAATTCACTATCAAATGTCATTGATATTTTATTTATACTTAATTTAAAATTAATTTGACATTCACGAAGTGTCAAACTCAAATGTAAATAACCTATGCTTTGCTTAACAAGTCAAGATTTAAAAACTAGCCTACTTAATAGCAACGATTTCAGCTGGACGTGTAGTGTGTCGGTAGAAAATAAACCGATTGTGACGTCACATTTAAGACTTTGAGGCCGATTATCTCGAAGACGGTTAGAAATATCGAATTGCCGTTTTCAGATTTGGATTCAGAAGAAAAAACTACATAAGGCTCCATCGATAAATCTGATCTGAATATTGCAGGAGCGGCAACGCAATAACACACACACTTTTGCGAATTTATAAACGAAATGTTTTCGTTGAAAAGGTTTATCGATGGCCTTCTAGATACGCCGATTGTAAACAAGTTTCTCTCGCCCACAGAAAGGGTCTCAGCCAGTTCGCCGCCAGAAGTTTCCGGAATTGACAGGGCCGGCCTGGGACCGTGACAATAGCAAGAAATATTTTTGTTATGATGCTTAGGTAAGTATGCAATCATGCGACGAAATATGATACAACATCTTTTTATATTGAACCAAAGATTCTTCAGATAAATTATTTACGTAGTAATTTTAGGTTTTAATAAATTCAATATGTAGTATTAATTTCTGTTTAATTTCTTTTTAATTTTGTCATTAATTTTTAATATACGTCTAATGTTTGTTGTATTTATTATACAGAATTTTATTATGTATGCTTTACTTAGATGATAAGCAGGCTTCGGAAAATATACATAAATCTTTTTCAAATCGGATGAAAATACGATGCATACGCAGCATGAAACATCCACTTAATTTGCATATTTAAAAAAATAAAAAGGTTAGTTTACGTGAATGTGTATTAGTCATTAAAAGGTATGGTGTATTCGCGGTAATCCTGTTTTGGATTACCGCGACAACGAATATTTTAGTGTGCAACATAAGAAGTACGAAAGTATTTTGCTCTAATAGTTACTCCAATAAACAACAATATAATTTGCAATTTACTTTCGTTCTTCATATTTTGCACAGTAAAATAATCGTTGTCGCGATAATCCAAAACAGACGTATATTCGTGGAATGGGGTATATTAAACAAATTTTCACTGAAAACAGAATGTTTGTTTTTAGAATTACATGAAGCTTTGAAGCTTTCAAAATCGCAAAACAACAGAAATACTAATTGCTATTGCTACATTTTTTATATGCGTGTTGGTTTTTGATGTTTTACTGTAGTTATTTTATTTAGATAAAAGTGTCTCAGTAACTAAAATCATTGACATATTTACATAATTGACAATATTATAATATACAAGTAATAATAAAGATATGGTATGAACAAAAAATTATAATTTGTAAACCGTTACAATAATTACATACATTGTAATTTTTCATGAAGCTTGTAACATACAGATTAAACCAAATTACAAAGTAGATTAAGCATACTAATACGTTGGTGACTTGAAGACGCCGTTGCTCCATCATTGTAGATGATGGGCGGGGTCGTTTAGAGGGGTGAGGAATACACAATAGATATACACAGAAAACAAAGGAAACAAAGAAAAAGAGAAAAGAATAATTTTTTACAAAAAATTCTGTCTATTCATTAATGAACTTCATTGTGATACAGATTTTCATTACGATACAGATTTTTAACCAATAGAGCTTTTCATTCACAGTCATTTGTTTCGAGCTTCTGTCATGTGTCACATAATTTTAATATATCTACGTCATACGTTATGCTATATACCAATGATACAAACCAAAGACGTATGGCGTAGATATATTAATATTATGTGACACATGACAGAAGCTCGAAACAAATGACAATCGATGAAAAGCCCTATAGTATCGCGATATGGCATTTGCGATGAAGGTGGCACACGCGCAGTGACCAATGGCGAGTCAAATACATACGCTTTGACAGTTCTCAATATGTAAACAAACTGACAAACAACTTAATTTTTTTGCCTTACAAAATTATCTAATAAATTTGAATATATTTTTTGTTGTGAATGATCATAGAAAAAATCATGTATACAACTTGCATTTAATTATTATTATGAAGCTCGTACTCTATACGAAACTCGCCGCTATGCGACTCGTTTCGTATCCCTCATACTCGCTTCATAATGACCATCGTTAAATGCTCGTTGCATAATATACAATGAAACGTGCATTTTGTGTGAGTTGATACAAAGCCATGTGTGTATACTAATTTCATAACAAATAATAGTTTACTTATATTTTAACTAGGGAACCAGTTTCTAATATCGGCCTAATTTTGTATTCCATGTAGGTAAATATATGAATTAAAATCTATTAGAGTGATACTGGGTTGTTACCCTGACTCTATGTATATTTTTCTGTACACGTGTGTGACTCAGTAATTTTTAATGTACGTACATTCGCTGATAATCGAAAATCTATCAACAGAAGCGAACAAACAAAAACTTAATTATGTTCGAGAATAATTTCTATCTAAATTCCGCTTATTAGTTATTAGCTCATGTGTCATATCCTGTTTAGACACGGGAAAACTTGTAAATTTCATTTAGAATTTCCGCATGTAACCTTGTAAATAAGGGTATATCTTTCAGATAGGATCGATTGCCAATATGTAATACTTCCTCGAGAAGATAGTAAAAGAATGAGAAACTTTAGTATTAGATACCAGAACACAATGTCCATAAATATTTCAGGAGTACATAAAATCAAAATGTATCTGATATTTCCAGGAATTCGAAATATGTTTTGACGGTAAATTAATTTTGGAAATAAAAATAAAATTTAATGAACTTGAGGTTTCTCAGCTAACTTTTGATGACTATTTGAAGTATCCACCACAGAAAAATAACCCCTATTTTGTTTTGCAGCCAGTGAACTTTGGTGGTGTTGACTTAGCTATTTTAGAAATGAAAATATAAATTATATTATAACAGCAGAGATCTTGACATATTTAACATATAAATTATTAAACCTGCTTAGAAATATAATTGCAGAACCTCTATTAATTTTAATAAATCAATCAGTATTATGTAATACTTAACTTACAGTTTTCAAAACTGCCAAGTTAATACCTCTGTTTAAGAATAAAGGTTCTATTGATGATTGCAACAGTTGTTAACCCATAACTTTGTTGTCCATCTTTAAAAAAGGTTTATAAAGAAAAAAATCAAATTAAAAAAATTAATTTAATCTTCATTTTGAATCTAATAAAATACTTGCCAAAAACCAGTATGCACTATGGAAAAATAAAACAGCCATTTTAGCTATTGATCAATTCACTAGCTATATTTTGGAGGGATTTTAAAATATCATCTCACTAAGCTTTTGATTTTGTCACAAATAGTATATTGCTAAGAAAACTTTCTTATTTATAATTTTCAGTGGTAATTGCACGAGAGCTCTAAAATTATCGATTTGTTTTTAGAGTGACACTTTAACAGTTTTAATTTTACGACCCGAGGGGGGAGTGAAATTATGTCAAAGAGTCACGACGGCAGCAAGTCGATAATAATTTTAGAGATAGAGACCGTAATTATTTCATGAACAAAACCGTCTTTTAAATCATTTTAACTAATATTTTGTTGATATCTTCACCTGAATATTTTCCAAACCTGTTTCTTGGTGTTCTCTGTGACAAGTCGTAAAACATTAATTGCCATTAATGTCACTGAATGTTCATTTTTACGTAGCAGCGAAGGGCATCTGACTACTTATGTAGCTTTCTATTAGTCATAATCTGCTGTGAATGAAATTATCAATAGTAATCGCACAAGAGCTCTAAAATTATCGAATTTTTCCCGAGTGGCACTTTGACAGTTTTAATTTCATGACCCGAAGGGGACTGAAATTATGTCAAAGTGTCACGAGGGCAAAAATTCTATATTAATTTTAGAGATCGAGTGCAATTTGTTGCGATTATTTCATGAATAAAACTGTTCAAAACCAAAATTTTATTGTAATTTATTTATGTAAGTACAAATTAGTACAATTAAATACACAGCTGTTACAAATATTTGACGGTTGAAAGTCATCACTTTTATAATTTTTAAAACATTAATTGTTATTAATGACACTGAATGTATTTTTTCGTAGCAACGAAGAGCATCTGACGTAATATACTTGACGACGGGATATTATCAAAAATTATCACTTTAATTTTTATTTATGTAGCTTTATATTGGTCAGAATCTCCTATGAATGAAATAAACAGTAGTAATTGCACGAGAGCTCTAAAATTATCGATTTGTTACCTGAGTGACACTTTGACAATTTTAATTTGTGTCTGTTTAAATTGTATTTAAATTATGTCAAAGTGTCACGAGGCAACAAAACGATAATAATTTTAGTGATCGAGGGTAATTCGCTGACATTATTTCATGAATAAAACAATTTTTTTAAGTCATTTTAACTAATATTTTATTGATATGTTTACCTGAATATTTATTATACCTGTTTCTTGTTGTTCTCTGTGACAAGTTATAAAACATTAATTGCCATTAATGTCACTGAATGTTCATTTTTGCGTAGTAACGAAGGGCATCTGGCGTAATGCTTGACGACGGGATATTATCAAAAATTATCAGTAGTAATTGCACAAGAGCTCTAAAATTATCGAATTTTTCCCGAGTGGCACTTTGACAGTTTTATTTCCACGACCCGAAGGGGAGTGAAATTATGTCAAAGTGTCACGAGGGCAAAAATTCGATAATAATTTTAGAGATCGAGTGCAATTTGTTGGGATTATTTCTTGAATAAAACTGTTCTAAACCAAAATTTTATTGTAATTTATTTATGTAAGTACAAATTAGTACAAATCAACACACAGTTGTTACAAATATTTGACTGTTGAAAGTCATCACTGTTATTAGGTTTGTTCTAGCATCAGTGTCAAACGGTTTGAAACCATCAGCGAATAGTGGACCAGCGCGAGTAGAGGTGATAGCACTGGTGACTGGATTATGTTCTCTCACTGACCAACTGTTTGCTGACGGTTTCTGACTAGTTTGACTGTTTGCTAGAACAAACCTGTAATGTTTAAAACATTAATTGTCATTAATGTCACTGAATGTACTTTTTCGTAGTAAAGAAGGGCATCTGACCTAATATACTTGACTACGGGATATTATCAAAAATTATCGGGTATAATATCACAAGAGAGTGAGAATAAATTGAAAATAATGCGACAGTTTTTCGAAAATTTGTTGTCTGGCAATAGACAAGAGAGCCCGCAGGACTCGAGTGGCTATTGCCCAATGACAACAAATTTGAGTGAAAATGAAGCATTATTTTGTTATTTATTCTTACTGTCGTGTGATATTCGTAAGATTATTTTTTAATACGTATGTTATGGATATTTTCTTAAATGTGACAGTTGTCAAAACCAGTGGCGGTTTCTCCATAAGTGCACATGTGCACGTGAACCCCCAAAATTATTTTCACACCAACATTCATATATGTAATATTTATCATTCTATAAATAACATTTTAATCTAACTATACAGTAATTGAAATTCGAAATAACAGATCCAAGGAGTTTATAAGTATCTAATAGGTAACATATAATTATTTTTATTCTATTTCAAAGGAGAAAGTTCACGGATGCGAGGCCTTAGACAGAACCCCGCGTTCACCGCTCTCACAGTGGTTCCTATCCCAATGACTTTTCATACGACTCACCACCCACCCCGCTACCCGCTATAGCCCACAAGTTTAGATGGTCACAGGATCACAAGTTGGATGTGATCGTATGGCATGATCTTTGGTGTTTTCAACGTGTACGGCACACGTATGTTTAAATTTTGCTTTCGTGAAGTTCGAATTTCGGAACTATGTATATTAAGAATGGAAGGATTTGTGGACGTAAATGTTAGCGTGGAATATTTAAAATCAATTAAATTTTCTTCACTATATTTAGAAGAAAAATTAAAAATGCCGAAACCAAATTTGTTAATTAAGAATGTACCAAAGTGAAAACGTCGGGATTATAAATGATTATTTAAAATGGAGATTTGTGTAAAAACTTACAAATTGTGTAGGTGTGAAGCACATATTTGGAGAAGAGGAAGCATAATGAATAAAATAGAAGATACGATTTTAACTATCCAGTTGGAATTCCAGATTGGAATTCCAACTGCAGAAACAGAACGATGTCTCTCTGCATTGAAACGTATCAAAACTTTCCTTAGAATAGCTATGAGCCAGGATCGATTAACTGCACTTGCAATGTTTTCAATAAAAAAAAATGATTCAAGAAATTCCAAAAGTTACTGAATTTGTTTGTGAATAATTTATCTAAAAAATAACAGGCGACTGACTTTCGTTACAAAACTTGCTTGTAACATTTAAACACTAAATTATAATTTTAAGTCAATAAAATACATTTTATTGTAATTTTTAATAAGGTCCTTTGATTTTTACAATTTGAAGATACTCAAAAACCTTTACCTACGGAAATAGGGTCTCAAGGTCTTTTTATATGTTAACATTATGTGTTCACCCCCAATATTTTACACCAGGCGCCGCCACTGGTCAAAACTAGGAAACTGGTTGCCATTATAGTCCGTTCTTTAACGGTAAAATATTGCAAAACCTCTAAATTTTAAAGAACCGCTTGGATTGACATGAAATTTGGCATACACATAGCTAACAAGTCAAAGAAAAAAAGTGATATTGTGCCGATATGTGCTTTTGCCCCGGGGGTGCTTTTCACCCCCTCTTGGGGGTGAAAAAGTATTCGTCCAAAGTAAGTCCGGAAATTGATAAACTGACTAATTTTAAGTAACTTTTGTTCTATAGAGTTTTTTCACCAGGTCAATACTTTTCGAGTTATTTGCCAGTGAATATGTTCATTTTTTCAACAAAATAACCACACCTTTAGAGGGTTTTTTGCAAATAACTCAAATAGTACGTATTTTGTCGAAAAAACATTCATAGAAAAAATATAGCCTGTAAAAAATTTAAAAAAATGGTGTATATATCACGTTTCTATACCTAGTAGAAGCAGAGTTATAGCTAATTAAAAATAGGTTCATATTCGTCAAATTCCAAATGGAATACTTTAACGTGAAATAACCAAAAATGAAGCACATTTCGGGGAAAACTCATTACAACTTATCTAAAGTGTTTAAAAAAAGCTTTATTTTTGTTTTATAAAAAAAATTTCTAGCATCAAAAGTAAACAAGTTACGCTCAAAATAAAGTTAATTCCTTTTTTTTTGTTAAAAAAAACGGGAAAATCACCCCCTAATTAGTATCTCAAATGAACTTAATCGTTACGACTTCACAAGTTTCTTGACCTGTGTATGTATTGTTTATATGATCTGTAAGTTTTATCGGTTCAAAGTCCTTATTTTTGAAAGGGCTGTAGTTAAAAGGGGTTGAACGAGTCACTCATCACGAATGTATGCAAATTTAGAAACACCAAATCTCAATCAATTTTTGTCTAACAGAAAAACAAAAAAATACATGATATTCAGAAAAGCAATGCTGACTTTTTTTGTTTTTCGAGATTTTTGGTATCTCTAACAATTTTTAAGTTATTTTGAAAAAAAGCATATTTTTCAAAATTAAAATTTTTAAAAATTTTTTACTTTAAAACCAAATTTTTTCCAAAATAAACATTTTGAATCGATGAAACTTATAGATCATATAAACACAACATAAGAAAAATAATTTGTGGAGCGGTAACGATTAATTTCATTGAAGTTGCTAATTAGAGGGTGGTCTTCCCGATTTTTTTTGCCAAAACAAAAGCGACCAACATTATTTTGAGCGTAACTTGCTTAAATTGAATGCTAGAGACTTTTTATAAAAATAGAATTAAAGCTTTTATTAAACAAAAAGTGCTTAATTTTTTGGATATTTCACTTCGAAGTATTCTATTTGAAATTTGGTGAATATGAATCTATTTTTCATTGGCTATAACTCTGGTTTTACGAGGTCCAGAGACCTAACGCGTACACCATTTTTTTTTACTTTTTTACAGGCAATATTTTTACTAAGAATGTTTTTTCGACAAAATACTTACTATTTGAGTTATTTGCGAAAAACCGTCTAAAAATGTAGTTATTTTGTTGAAAAATGAAAATATTCACTCGCAAATAACTCGAAAAGTGTTGACTTGGCGAAAAAGCTCTATAGAACAAAAGTTACTTAAAATTAGTCAGTTTATCCATTTCCGGACTTATTTTAGACTTATATTTTTTCACCCCCAAGATAGGGTGAAAGTCACCCCCAGGGCAAGAGCACACATCGGCACAATATCACTTTTTTTCTTTGACATGTAAGCTATGCGTATGCCAAATTTCATGTCAATCCAAGCGGTTCTTTAAAATTTAAAGCAAAAACCGTGAAAGAATGGACTATTAAACAGAAACAATCTACTTAAAAAAATTATATCGGTAATTTTTTACAGTAGATAATTATCAGTATAATTTTAATCTGATTGGACAGAATTAAACACGTGATCAAATATCTTACTATACGATTGGAAGTTAAAATCATCAAAAAATAATCAGTTTAATTTTTATTTCTGTAGTTTTATATGGGTCAGAATCTCCTATGAATGAAATAATCACATTCATGTTTATTTCTAGTAATGTTTTATTAATAATCATAGTAATGTTTTAAACTAATTGATTAATTGATTAGTGTCTGTCAAATAGTGATCAGTATGTTCACCTCAAAGAGTGTAATTTTCAAAAACAAAATCTGATGAATGGTATCCCTTAAGGCCCGGTTTTGGTTCCAATATAATTTCTCATTTAACGCTGTGAGATGCAGTGTGGCCTAACCTACAACCCACAATTTTACCAAGACCCTTTAATTATTACACTAAAGTTATCCCTTTTAAAGGGGAGAGAATCCCATTTATTTAGTGTGTTGAAGCAAATTGTCAACTTTATTCTAAACATGTTTGAGAACAACGAACCGTAAGATTTTATAAAATCATACTAGAAGCTACGCGTAATGTATCGTCCGCATATCGCAAATTATTGATGACTTCACCGTTCACAATTATTCCTTCTTATTATTCAGAAAGTGGATTTCTGAAAATTATTTCACAGCAAACGTTAAAAAGCAGGGACAACAGGAGGCATCCCTGCCGTACTCATCTTTTAATATTAAGAGCCTGTGATTTCACAGCATCTACTAAAACTGATATTGTTTGATTCCAATTTAAATTTGCAATTATTTCAATATCTCTGCCGTCCAAGCCAATGTCCTTTAGAACTTCTCTCAGGTTGCCCAGCTACAATATTCTACGTCTCACTATGCTTCTTTTCCCTTGAATCTTTTCCTGCATAATCAGATGCAAGAAGCTGTATTTCTCTCGACGTGTGATATGTCCGAGATATTCCAATTTTCTTGTTTTGATTGTATTTAAGATTTTAATTTCGTTATTCATATTTCAAAGAACTTCTTTGATTGTAAAATGTTCTGTCCACGATATTTTCAGAATTCTTCTATACATCCACAGCTCGAATGATTCCAGTTTTTTATTGATGCCAGGTGCAAGCTTCCATTTCATAAAATGAGGTCAAGAAAACGTAGAACCTGGCCAACGTAACTCTTAGCTCCAACTTCAAATCTCTTGTGCAGAGAGCTCATCTCAATTTGTTGAAATTTGCTCTCGCCTTTTCTATATTGGCTTCCTGGAAGTAATCATTTGTGGAGTTGATCATTGTTAAGATATACACATTAGCCTACTCTTTCTATTTCTCGTTATTTTAAATTTTTGAATTGGTTATTTTCGTTTCATGATTAAAAAGTTAAAAAAATATTTTTATAAGTTTTAAATTGTCTGTAATTTCTAATATGAATATTATTAAAATAGCTACTACTAGCTAATATACTACTAGCTGACTAATAGCTTAGCTTAATAAAAACACTCCATAAATTTATCTACTGACTCAGTTTCGATATATCAACTCCAAATATCAGATAATCCTTTCGGTATGTCACGTCCCTGAACTTATTTTGTACCTTCGACAATTAATGAGACTAATTAAACCCATCGGATGGTGAGTAATTAATGATTTTAACGATTCAATTACATAGCGTATTTAAATTGTTTGTCACCAGCGACATACTGATTACTTAATCAACTTGAACCTGTCTATTAAATTGTGTCAGCCTGTATTTCCAAAAAGGAGCAAATTGTGATTATATAGCCCGCGTGTCATCATTGGCTAAGTGTAAATGGTAGTAAGTAAAATACAAAATATTTAATATAATACAGAATTTGGGAGTTTTCCGATATTTGAAAAACCCTTGCGATCATTTAGTTTTTTAAATTCAATCTAGTGACATATATGATACATTATTTGAAAGCTCTTGTTTTACTTAGTATGGTGGTATATTTTTAAGCAATTTTCTCGGGAATTTCAGGATCCAATTATGAAAAAAGAATACAGTGGAACTCCGATAAGTCGGCCTCCGATAACCCGGAAGTCCGGCTAACCCGGACCGATTTTTATCAGACAAACATTTCAACAATAAAAATGTATGTAATATAATATTTGAGAGATAATAGGTATTTGTGTAATTTGAACTACATATACGATAGTAAAAATGGCTCATGGCACACGACGTTCATTGTCATGTTATCGGAAACAACAGCCACCTGTAGTATCCTTTATTTTTTTCAAAATATCTTAGCATTGTTTAAAAAAGACTTAAAGACTATTAAAAAATTATTTTTTAAACAATGCTCTTAGTCTTCAATGTTATTAAATAACATAACATCGTTGCGATTGAGACCGTATTGTGTGTAGTACAGTCGTATTGTTCGCTTCCGTTCTGTAATCGTTCGTAAATCTATTCAGATTTTGTGTTTGCGTGTTTTTTGTCTACGTAATGGCAACAAAACGTAAAAATGTTGTAGTGACAATGGAAAAGAAACTAGAAGCATTAGGTAGAATTGATAAAGGCGTAATTGATACGTAATTTAGATGTGTACTGTGCATATATATTTCATGTTATTTTAATTATAACAGAGTTTATCTGTAAGTATACCGTATTTTATTAATTTTAACCATTTTCTCCGGCTAACCCGGATTTTCGATAATCCGGATCGGCCGCGGTCCCGACTAATCCGTTTTAACGAGGTTACACTGTACATACTTTAGCACAGGTTATTGACTTAAACTAAAAAACTCATAAATAAAATAGTATTCTAATTAGAATAATCTGTTTATAATAAATTTATTTCTTACATAATCCTTGCTTTCAAGAAAGCATCTTCTTCCTTCTATTTTTCTTCTTTTGAGTTCACGGAAGACACGTTAATATCTGACACTTGCTGATCAGATGTTTGTACCATACCTTCTTCTTGCTATTAACCTTCAATAAGGCCTGCAGTCTTAAGAGGAAACAGTAGCGAACAACAGGTAGCAAAAACGCGTTCCAAGATTGCGGCTGTAATTTTGAATATTTTTTCCAGATATTTGGCACACGTATTCGTAATATAATAAAGAATGGCGGTACAGAGCCCAATTTAAAAAAAATATTAATATGTGGACATTACTCTGTAATTAAATACAATATTAAAAAAACGAGCCTGTACCGCCATTAAGAAGAACAAAAAAATACACTTTCTTCAAATAAACTTTTTTATCCGATGCCTAGATTTTGTGTCATTTTGGAACTAATAAAATTTTTTATTTCATTAGTAGTTCCAAAATGACACAAAATCTAGGCATCGGGTAAAAAAGTTTATTTGAAGAAAGTGTATTTTTTTGTTCTTCTTAATGGCGGTACAGGCTCGTTTTTTTAATGTTGTTTTTAATTACAGAGTAATTTCCACGTATTAATATATTTTTCAAATTGGACTCTGTACCGCCATTCTTTATTATATTACGAATACGTGTGCCAAATATCTCGAAAAAATATTCAAAATTACAGCCGCAATCTTGGAACGCGTTTTCGCTACCTGTTGATCGCTACTGTTTCACCTTAATGAATACCAACAGTTTCCTCATTTGTAGTTTTAGGATCTTTTCGTAAAACACTGTCTCATGATGTTAGCACATTGCATTTGCATAGGATGTGTATGGCACTTTATTGACTTTTGCAATTTTTCTGGGGAGATCTTTGCAGTTTCTCGCCAATTTTGATTTGGTAAGTGAGTTCTTTTACGCCTGAACAGTTGCTTAGTTATCTGTAAAAATATTGATGCCAAAGATGGCGCTAAAATTAAGGCAATAGGTTTTCTAAGGAAGGCTAATGGCAAATTTACGGCGACCAGAAAGAAAAAGTGCACTCATAAACATGCACAGAGACCATTTAAATACAGTCCACTCCATGAATATACGACTGTTTGGGATTATTATAATAATAATAATAGACTTTATTTGTAGCAACTAACAACATAATAAATAAACCCAGTTTCTCACTGAAGTTGTTAGTCACATAGACTACAACTTGTGCGTGAGGGTCAAATTTTGATTAAGCATAATAAATAACATTAATTTATCTTATAGGTTAGCAAAAAGGAATAAAAAATAGTCTTTTTCTATCATCTGACTTTTGGGCTCCTCTTCTCACCTATATCAGTTACTGTTAAATTTTGTTTATGGGACCTCCAAAAATCTCTCATAATATTCAAGAAAGGATTGCAAACAATTTCTGATTGGATTCTTCTGACGAACTTCGTTTTCTATGAAAATTGTAATGATTTTTTGAAGGTGTTTTATCCATTTTTATCATAATTTTCACAATTTAAACATTTATAAGTGACATTTGTAATAAATCATAAATAAATTGCGACAATGAATATTATACTGTGCAACACGGTGCGTATAGTGCAGTTACTGAAGGTTTTTACTTCCGATTTCGTTGAACCTCCCTCGATTTTCATGAAAATTGGTGAGTAGTTAGAGGATACCTCAAGGAACAAAGGTGACATAATGGCAACTTGCGCCTTTACCCTGGGGGTGGATGCCACCCCTTCTCGGGATTAATTTATTTAATATAATACCACAAATCGATAGAGGGATGAATTCTAATCAAAATTTGTCATATAATGTTATTAATATAAATCAATACTTTTTGAGTTATTAAAGATCAAAAATTTTATTTTTTCGAAACAAAAATGCATGTTTTAAAGCTGTTTTCACGAATAACTCAAAAATTATAAGCTTTCACAAAAACTTATTATTACTAAAATTAAAGGTAATAAAAAACTGAACTTTTCACTTAAAAACTAAACTAATGTTAGTTCAAAGTGAGTTAGAGGTAATTGAATGTATATTTTTTCGAGGAGTACTAAAATCGAAGTATTCAAGCTTAAATAACGGGACAACGATGCATTTTATTAAATATATCTGCTAGACACTTGTCAAAGTACTTTGGAATACCTATCAAATGAGCTCCAGAAGAAGTTAATAGCATCAAAATTAAGCAAGTTATGATGAAAATAAGAGAACCCTTTGGAATTTTTAAGGAAAAAGTGAAAAATAAAACATACGTCATTTCCACAGAAATTAAAATTTATGGTAGTCCTTACAAAAATTTCTGTATATTAGCATAACTAATGATTTCAACAATTTTGGCCGGTTTAGAGTGCATATTTTTGAAAAAAAGTTAGAATTTAAAAAAATCAGCATTTTTAAAATTACCGTAATTTTCATTTTCTTTTGATAATAACTCCAAAAATGTTCAATATGCGTAAAAAATGATACATAACCAAATTTTAGTTTTTTCTCTGTCAAAGATTCTTCCTTTATTATCTCTGTAGGGTAAAAAATAACCGAGATATAAACGTTTAAAGCTTAAATTTTGCTGCGAACCATGTAACCGGGGCAATTTAACCTTTTATTAAAAAAAAAGTAAGTAGTCTAAGACTAAGAGATTAAATTTAACATGTTTTAATAGCCCTTGGAATTATATTTCAAATGGTTTTTAAGTGAACCTGATATCTTAAGAATTATCGGAGTGATTAAGAAAAATAATATCAGTTTGTGAAAAAATATTTAAAAGATAAATTTTGGAAAATTGTTGGAGCATAAATTTTACTACTATCAACTTGTTAATTGGCTTGTTTGATAGATATTTTTAAGTACTTTGACAAATGTTTAATAAGTGTATGTTATAAAATGCATCATTTTCCCGTTATTTCAGCTTGAATACTTAGATTTGGGTACTCGCTGAAAAAAATATACATTCAATTACCTATAACTTACTTCTGGTTAACATTTAAGAGGTTTTAAATGGGGTTTAAGGGTTTTTTGTAAAAACTTCTAGTTTTTGAGTTATTTATGAAAAATTGGTTAAAAACATGAACTTTTTCACGAAAAATTAAAATCTTTGATCTTTAATAACTCAAAAACTTTTGATTTATATTAATATCTTTATATAAAAAATTTTGCTTAGAATTTGTCCCTCTATCGAGTTGTTAGGTTATTTAAAAAAAAAATTCACCCCCGCGAAGGAGTGGCATCCACCTCCAGGGTAGAAGCACAAGTTGGCACCTTTGTTCCTTGAGATATCCTCTAACCACTCACCAACGATGGCAAATCGATGGAGGTTGAACGAAATCGGAGATAATAGCTCATGTCCACTTTCACTGACTGCACTAGTAGTAACGAAAGTAAATTGGTCCAAATTATTTCAATGCAAAGGAAATGTTTTTTTAATTTACTTTCGTACTTCTTACGTTCTTCTACTTATTCCTCTTTATAAGCAATTCTGTTTGTTCATTGGATTGATACATCTATGCGAGTTTGTCACTCCATCTTTTGCGCGATCGGTCGATACATCTTCTCTCGATTGGTGATCTTTCTCTTGGTATTTTGATCACACGTGTTTTTCCCATTCTGAATATGTGGTTATTCCATTCTTCTTTTCTATTTAGTGTTCATTCGCTTATACATTATACCTTATATTTTCTTCTAAAAGCTTCAGTTCTCTTTCGATCTCTCAACATATCTCCTCTAATTCTTATCAGTACTCTTACCTCTGTCGTTTTCAGTATCTAGTCTTTGTGTTGTGGCTGTATCGGGTCTTGTTTTTAATGCGTATATCATTATTAGTTTTACACTGGATTTATAAATTCTTGACTTTGTCTAACGCCGCATTTGTCTAACGCCGCGTTTCAAGTTACCAATGAACAAATGGTACCGTACACATGCAAGCGCGTGTTTAACAGATAAACCGTGTTAAGCCCTCATGTCTACAGGGTACCTTGGTACTGGGGGTTGGTACCCCCGATGATGGGGTTGATTTAATTAAAATACTATTTAGCAGAATATATTTATTTAGAATACTAAATACGACAGGAACTAGTTGGTGGACAACGTATCTGATCTAACCACGTCGCTGTATGAGTAATGAATAATCTCTTCTTTACTTTCTCCGTATCTATAAATAAATCGTAATTGTTTTGTTATGATTGACTACACCTGAATTTGACAGTGAAAATACTAATAGTAACATAATTGCTGTCTCCGTTGTTTTCAAAACGAGTGGCCTGCATTGCAGAAGCAATGTCACCCATTTACGTAATGAAAACAGTACATGTAAATAATATTTGTTTAAGACTTTAAAAATTAAATTGATATGGAATACTCTTACTCTTTGGATGCTAATATAAATCCTGTACAAGGGTCTTAATCACAGATAATTAATACTTGCAAAAAGAAAAAGTTTTAGAACCTGTTTTAAATTTCTTCTGCAGGAGTAACTTTCGATTACTCGCTATATTTCATAAGTAATAAGCTTTTAAAAATTTCAAGCACCTCTTAAAATAAGCTCCGATGCTTTTATCTCATCAACAGTTTTTAGGCTTAATAAAAGATAAATTTTGTACATCAAAAGTTTTTCTTAATAAATATTGATAATCCTCCTGAGAAAGAGATAAATAAAATGGTCTATCTTGATACAGATATTCACGTTGTTTTTAAACCAACAAAAACATTTCAGCTTCACAACTTTTTGTTTTCTCTTATTCCCTTACGAACGGAAAATACTCGAAAACAAATAATAGAGTTCTAAACGATTACAACAATAAAATTTCATGCAGGAATTGTAGAGTTTTCTCGAAAGTTTTCCATGCGGAAAGCTCCGTTTCTTAGAAGTCCTTACGTCGGAGCGTTAATTAAGGGCCCGAGATGCTTGAGGAGACTTTGTTCCTTCTGTTTGTAAAGAACTACAAATCCGGGTTTTTACAGCGGGTGTTGACATAGCAGTGCTATTTATAGTGGATTTTCTAACTAAGTATTCCAATCTATATGGGGGGAATATAGATTCAATTCGGTTTATTTTCGTTAATTGAGTTGTAATAAACTATGAAAAATGTGTGTATTAAAAAAGAGATAAACTTTGTCATTAATATTCTTTTTTCTGCAGCCGTCCCGAAAATAAAACTTTTGGTATGATTTATTAAATCGAAAGTACTATTTTACACAACTCGTACTAGTGTAGGTAACAGAGGTTCAACCTCGCTAAATGGACAGTGAAGGTCCGTTTTATTTATTTTTTCTGGTATGTCAAGGGGTTCATATTATGAGACTAACTTTTTCTTAAAAGTTTCGCCTCGGAACCCCCGTTTCATCCATTTAAAGGGGGTAATTTGTGGTTTTTGTGAAACGTAGCCCTTAGTGTACGTTTTGCAAAAAATTTACTTGATAGTAAAATGAAGAGGACTATATTTCGTACTATTTATCTCCCGACAGCATATATGTCGTATCACTCACCGTTTAGCGGTTGTGGCACCTCAAAGTAGACAAATTTTTAAAAAAGATGTTTTTAAAAAATATATTTTTCCCTAACTGTAATGAAAATTAAGAAGGACCCTACGGCAATTAACCACAAATAAGTGGCCGATTTTTTTAAGTAGGTTTCATTTAAGGGTAATTGCAAATTTTTTAATTACAGGGTGTTACATTAAAAAAAAACCCTTTTTATACCATCTGAACCGCCTATGCTAGAGTAAAAAAACTTTTAGCGATTATCCATGTACTGGTGTTATATACAAATTTGTATAATGCACCCCCATATTTTCCCCGCAACCACCCCAAAAAAAGGAGAATTAATAAAGAAAATAATCAAAAATTGATTTTGGGTCACCCTTGTGACTTTAGGGTGCAAATAAAATAAAATATGCATAGGTCATAATGTGTAGCAGACAGTGTGTTCTTTTATTTTCCATAACAAGTATGTTATCAATAAAATGAATAGGTGACGAAAAAAAAAATAAACTGGAGCCCTCTAAAGCATTTCTGAGGTTTACGGCGCCACTGTGCCGTAACGGTTGCTTATACGAAAAAATGCATAGGATCTTACTTGTAGCGAGAATAGTGGTCTTTAATTCGGTATAAGTTTTGTTTTAAAAAATCCATAGGTAATGAGCAAATCGTAAAAATATGCTCTCGAAGGGATAGGGGTAGTTTCTGCAATATATTTTCAAGGATAGGGGTAGTTTCCGCAGAGATTTTGCAATAATTATATATATTTATGAAAAATCCTATTGATAGAGCATACGTCCATATGGGTCAAAAAGCAAAAAAATAATTTTTTTGTAACCGCCCCCCCATTATTTATTTATTTTTTGGCTACAGGGGTTGCATCAAGAAATCGATTTTAGGGTCCATGCATGGGTAATAAGAACGAGCCAAAAATTAAATATAAAGCATTTTAATAAAGGGCATGGTGTATGAAGGATTTCAAAAAAATCACTTTCTTTATTAAGTCTCCTTTTTGTTGGGGTGGTTCGGGAAAAAAATGGTGATGCATTATAGAAATTTGTAAATAACACCAGTACATGAATAATCGCTGAAAATTTTTTTACTCTAGCATAGGCGGTTCAGATGGTATAAAAAGGGGTTTTTTAAAATTTAACACCCTGTAATTAAAAAATGGGCAATTGCCCTTAAATGAAACCTATACCAAAAAATCAGCCACTTATTTGTGATTAATCTCCCCTACGTTTCTTCTTAATGTTTGTTACAGTTAGGGAATAATAATTTTTTTAAAAACATCTTTTTTAAAAACTTGTCAACTTTGGGGCACCACCCCCGGTAAACGGGGTGTACATAATATGCTGTCGGGAAATAAATAGTAGGAAATATAGTCAGTCCTCTTCATTTTACTATTAAGTAAATTTTTTGCAAAAGTTACAGGAAGGGCTACGTTTCGCAAGAATCACAAATTACCCCCTTTAAAGGGATGAAAATGGGGGTTCCAGAACGAAATTTTTTAAGAAAAAGTTAGTCTTATAATAAGTACCCCTTGATATACCAGAAAAAAAATAAAACCAGATTTGTGTCTATTTTGCGAGGTTCAAACTCTGTTTCCTACACTATACCGAAAGAAGCTACTTTCGGGACTAATTTTTACACTGTCGGGACGCTTTTGGGTAGCTAGGTAACGGCTTTGACAATAATATCAACTTTGTTTTTTATTATGACAACGCTTGTCATTTAAGATTCGTGTGTGTTTTCGCCAATGAACTGTCAATGCTGATCCCATTCAAACAGTAAAGCGAGATTGCGGCGAACATACAAGAGAGAGGTCCTAAAGAGAGTCGGAAAAGAGCCAGGAAAAATTTGGGCCATGTAATTTGAGTTGCCTATATAAACTTAAATCGGGGAAATGGACCTCATATTTTTAACTTGATATCAAGGCTGATGGGCAAAATTTAAATACTTTTTTGTATTTAAATACGTCAGAACTCTCTTCTTCATTAAAAGAAATACCTACTGGTTTTAGTCTTTCGATTTGGCATATTCTACTTTGTAGGTTTTAGAACTGCACCATGATATAATAAATATAACTAATTTTATTGTGTTTCATTTAATGACAATATCAGAGTTCCGACGTATTTAAAAATAAAAATGTATTTCAATTTTGAAATACTGCCCATCAGCCCTGATACCAAGTTAAAAATATCAAGTCAATTTCCCCGATCTAAGTTGACTTAGGCAACTAAAATTACACGGCCCAAATTTTCCCTGGCTCTTTTATGTCTCTTTAGGACCTCTCTCTTGTTGATAAGTTCGTTCTATAAAAAAGTAAAACCTAAAAGGGTTAAAAGCAGACATGATAATGCATTTTAAATAAGAAAGTTCATTATATTTAGAGAAAACCAAAAGATCTGACAACAATGTAAATACCACTATAATATCAGCTACATCAAAAGACCCTTATGGTAGGGGAGCCCAAGCGGGGATTTTTGCCGTTACTCGAGCGCGTCAGATTATTACATGGGGAGAAGTACCCTGAAAATGTACCTCTACCATATCTTGGCTCTTATTGCAGGGGAGTTCGTTAAGGGAGGGCCGAAAAAAAAATCTATCCTTAGAAAAACTCGATATCATCAGATGAAGATAAGGTAAGTTAAGTACATGCAAAACAGTGTATATTTCAAAAATCTGACGATTTGAGCGGGGCGTAAAGAAATAGGTGAGTTCCAAAGTTTCACAAGAAAAAAGCGAATTTCGCGAAATGAATGACAGATCGAAAAACTAAAAAAATACGTGCTCAAAAATCTATCGAATGATACCAAACACGACTTCCCACGGAGAGGGGTGGGGCGTAAATTTAAAATTTTAAATACGAATCCCGCGATATCTGGCGAAATGAACATCAGGTCGAAAAACTGAATAATACACTTATTCAATATTTTCGAAAAATCTATTGAATGGCACCAAACACGACCCCCCACGGGGCTGGGGGAGGGGGGTTACTTTAAAATATTAAATGGGAGCCCCCATTTTTTTATTGCAGATTTGGATTCCTTACGTAAAAATAAGTAACTTTTATTCGAGATTCGAGACGTTTTTTCGAATTAGGGATAGATGGCGCTATAATTTAAAAAAATGATAGTTGGAAATAGAAAATTAAATTAAAAATTCGAAGACCCCACTAAAATGGTAAACTTTACTTAACTTTTTTGGTTTTATGACATACTCTTCACAACCCAATAGGTCCCCATAACGCTCGGGTGACTGCACATTTAGTATACTTTACTCCCCTACCATTACACAGCAGAATCTATAACAATCCATTGGCGCGTTCCGTACATAAAACTCACTCTGTATTATATCAACAGCACGTATATGAAATGACACTAATCTATGTAATTCTAAGAGAATTTGTTCCTTCCAGAAAACCGACCCCTTCGCAAGGACTATCACAAACTAAATAGCGAAGAGAAGGCGACGACGTATCAGGAGGAAGAGATCCTTGACCACGAAGCGTCCTGCAAAAACAACAACATCGTGGAAAGTTCATCAGTGTCGGACACGGACTTTACTGACAACGAGGCGGACAACAAGAACGATGACTACACAGACGATTCAGACTACGGTAAGTTTTTTACTTGATGCACAATGAATAGAACGTTTTTAGGCTTTGGGAAATTTCTAACAATGGACAATATTGTTTTGCCTAGTTTGCTATACCTGTAGTTATTAATTGTGTGTCTAAAAATAAACGTTTTGTCAAATGTGTCAATTAAATTTATTATGTAAAATCTAATACAATTATTTATCTTATATGATCCGAAAACAATTTACAGGAGATAGGTGTTATAATCTTCTAAATATTAAAAATATATAGTGTTATGATCTGCTTTCTAATACTTTTATATTAATTATTATTTATTTGATCAATTATTTAATTAACGCAAATCATACATAAAAATATTAAGAAAAAATCTCAGGGTGCCTTTTCTCAAAAAAATTTAATTTAATTCTCTTAGGTTATACTTATCCTTTCTCGTGGCTTCAGTATCTCTTAGTTGATCCTTATCGGGATAAAAAAGGAAAAGGAAATAAATAGAAAAATCATAAATAAACACATACAAATACCTTTATTATCAAAAGCAATGCTCTATAACTTTATCAATTAAATCCTGTGGGCATAACTGTCCAAAAGAAACTTTTACCATATAAATTAATCTAATTCAAACAAATATTTATCGCTTTGTTCTTGATACCATTAATAAAACAAGCTAAACAAACAAATTTGGTATTCGCAAATTACTTATACTTCCTATTAAATTTTTGAAATGTTGGAATCTTAAATGCATATGCTTTTACGTAAAAATTTAACTTCTGATTATAAAGAAAATCTATCACATAGGTTATTGACTGACCATTTTGATTCATACACAATGATGTCTCCTCTTGACACAAACAGCTCCTCCTTGTTGATTATGTTAGGCTACCAATCAAAGCCCTCTCCGTTCTCGGCAAGCAATCCAGCAGGATACCAGCAACTATTTCTCCAAAAACACAAGCCAGGCCTCTTTTTGCCAGTACTCGTTCAATAAACTCCAAAACTCTCTCCCCTCTTTCTCTCAACAATAATCTCCTGAGACCCAAGTATCTTTTTTACTTGGTGTCACAAATAATTTTAATAACGATCATTCTTGTAACTTACTCTCTTGGACTTTACAGAATCAAAGAGGTATTTCTTCTCGATTTGATTTGTCTCTCGTTCCACTTTTCAGCTACTCTCACTATCAAAACAAACACTAGTACTTGCTTCTGAACTACTCACGAAAACTTTTTATTGCTCTTCTCAAATGCCGGTAACACAATAATCTCTCTTTCCAAAACTATCTGAAAATTCAACCTTCTCTCCTTCCCATTCCAAATTGCCAAACCAATCAGAGACATTTCTTCTTCCCCATTCTTTTTTTCATTCGAAACACCCACTCATACTTTCAAAAATATTCCTACCATCATAATAATTACTTTCGGGAAATTCTACAAAATTTACTCGGGGTTGAACAAAAAGAGATTAAAATTCCAAACTTTCTTTACCTTAATTTTCTAAGAACTAATTTCCTATGGCTTCTACCTTTCCCGTAATAAACAATCGGTTTAAAATAATAATCCTAAATTACTTTCACTTCACTTTTATTTACAAATGTTTTTAATATTCTTCATGGAAAAATTCATTTAGGAGAAACCACCTTGCGTGAAAACTAACTTCTAATAAATATTTACAAATCAATATACAGGGTGTATCAAATTTATGTGCCCGCGTTATATTAAAAAAAATAAAAATTTTATTCTATCTTTGATTGATAAATTGAAACACAATAATAGTTATATATTTTAGTAGGATTATGCCAAAAAAAGACCAAAATTGGCATTTTTCATACATATTTTAGATACAGGACAGAAGAAGATATAGATAACACCCAGTTTGGATTCAGAGGAGGACTAGGAACGAGAGAGGCTCTGTTCGCTTTTAACGTTCTCGCACAAAGACGACTAGATATGAACCAGGATCTCTATGTCTGCTTTATAGATTTTTAAAAGGCTTTTGATAGAGTACGACATCAGAAACTCGTATAACTTTTAAAAGAAAAGAATGTGGACTGTCGAGATATACGGGTTATTCTCAATCTGTACTGGAACGGTTAAAATCGAAAATGTCGAAACGAAAACCATAGAAATCAAAAGAGGTGTTAGACAGGGTTGCGTGTTGTCTCCATTGTTATTGAATATGTACAGCGAAGCTATTTTTAAGGAAGCACTATCAGAGGAAGAATATCAGGGTATATCAATAAACGGAAAAATCTTGAACAACATAAAATTCGCAGACGATACCGCTATTTTTGCAGACAGTCTAGAAGCACTGCAACGATTAGTGAATAGATTACATCAAGTCAGTAGAAAATATGGACTACAAATGAACGTTAAGAAAACCAAGTTCATGATTATTTCTAAGCAACACAGAGTAGGAAGACTAGATATCGAGGGAAAACAAGTAGAAAGAATGAATAACTACAAATATCTGGGAATCTGGGTAACAGAAAACAGCAACCAAGGTAAAGAAATCAGACACGCATCGAAATTGCAATAAAAGCATTTATAAAAATGAAAAAAATGTTTGTTAATCGGGTCCTACCTCTGGAGCTGAGAATAATAGCCCTAAGATGCCACGTGTTCTTAACTTTGTTGTATGGAATGGAAAGCTGGACATTAAAAGTAGACAACATAAAGAAGTTGGAAGCATTTGAGATGTGGAGCTCTAGAACGATTTTGAAAATACCATGGATCCAACGAGTTACGAATGCAGAAGTGTAAAGAAAGCTACAAAAGGATTGCGAGGTGATAAACAACATCAAAACAAGAAAGTTGGAATATTTGGGCCACATTACTAGAGGTACGAAATTTGAGGTATTAAGGCTCATAATGCAGGGACGAATTAATGGGAAAAGATCCGCCAATAAGGCACGGATAGCTGTATTATAGCCAACCTCCGATAGGAGAAAGAACTACAAGAAGAGGAAGATGCATATATTTTCCAATAACAGGAGTTCACTTTTTTGCTGGAATCACTTCAGGATATTCGCTTCGCTCATTCTGCAAACCTTCAGATGCATGCCTTAAAATTGTACTTTTGACACTTATATTTATCATAAATAACTATTAAAAATCCATCGAATCACGTCAAACACGACCACCACGGGTGAAGTGGAGGGTTACTTCAAAATCTTAATTAGGAGCCCCCATTTTTTTATGGCAGATTTGGATTCCTTACGTAAAGATAAGTAACTTTTATTCGAGACATTTTTTCGAATTTTTGATAGATGGAGCTACAATCGGAAAAAACGATTGTTGGAAATGAAAAATTAAATTAAAAATGGAAAGTTCCCACTAAAATGGAAAACTTAACTTTTTTTGGTTTTAGGACCAAATATGCCTAACCCAATAGCTCACGATAACGCTCAAGTAACTGCAAATTTAGCATACTTGACCCCTACTATAATACTTAACTACATATATATATATATATATATATATATATATATATATATATATATATAAATTAAAAATTTATTCTATATTTTTCTTTGAAACGTATTTTCGTCAAAAGTATTAATTGAAAGGGGCTCGCAGCACATGTTTCAAATATTTTTAAATCATATAAGAAACTCGTAAATGATGAAATTAAATGAAATAAATCAATTAATAGAATTTATAATTAATATTTTTTAAATCTTATTCTTCTATTTATTTTGTACCATCTGCCAAAACTGCCAGCGTACATGTTTCATTCCTGTTTCTTATTGGCTTTGTAGGTACAATATTTTAGGTAAGCTAAGCTTTCTTAACAGCTTATAAAATATATACGTTAATATTTTAAATACTTTGCAAACAGTTAACATATTGTGTTGTTCTTGCCGCGCTCTGAATTTTCGAATCAAATATTCACAACAAATACCTGAATGTTGTATTATTCTTGGCTCGTTTCTGTGTATTTTAATTCTAATATGCATACCAAATTATTCAACCAAGTATCGGTTTTTTATATCCTGTAACTTGAAAATATCTTACCAAAATATTAGTTATTTAAATTGTTTTTATATGAATTTGATTAGAGTGAAAAACAATTTAATTATTTTATAACATATATTTTTCAACTTACTGGCCTTATTCAAATTACGAGCTTTATTGCTCTCCTTATTTATTATTTTGACCTATGGTCTGCTTATTCATCAGAGCATAATATGTCGATGTAGATTACCAGCTATCTCTTCACCATTTAGAGGGTCCTTCTAATAACCGACGCCACGGCAAGTGTTTGTTCTGAAGTATTTCCACAAATCTATCTATATTATCGTGAAAGAAACGTACATATTAACATAACTTCAGCTTTATTTATTTGATGTTATTTAGCTTGTTTTGTAGTTTTTTAACGTGCCACAAATCCGGTATAGTCGCCATCAAGATATTTCAGCAAAATTATTTCTTAAGCTTATTACAAAGTCATTATTTGTATTTGAATGGTGTGGTTTTTGGCTCAGGTAGAAATTAATAAATTTTAATCTATTGTACTTTCAATTATTATACCTGCTATTCAGTATGTTTACCTTTCGAAACTTAATGATACTACTCAAATAGAAATAGGTCCAGGACCTAGATTCCGTGCACTGTAGATATCTACATGTCGCTTTCTATCGATATTTGAATATTAAAATATATGAATTTTTAGCTTTAATTGAATTATTTTCTAGTTTTGCTCTAGTTTATCAATTAGAGTATAACCTAGCAAAACTAGAAAATCATTCAATTAAAGCTAAAAATTCAAATATTTTGATATTCAAATATCGATAGAAAGCGACATGTAGATATCTACAGTGCACGGAATCTAGGCCCAGATGCGGTCGTTGCATATGCGGTCAAGGTAATTTTCGTTGCAAAAGCGGTCAATCCAAAATATTTTGGCAGGTAACGTTGCACTTGCGATCAGACATTTTACTTAAAAGCTAGAAATGTAAGAAGGTCGTAAATTAGTCACCACCCGAGTTATTAGCAGGCCCGGTCGATCCTATTGAAATATTTTAATCCGCTTATCTATATTTCGAACAATAGGTAATGAAAACAGTAATGACTAAACCACAATAATCCCCTCATTACGGATTTTTGGAAAGTTTGTATTTGCCTAATTATAAAGGTTGGGGGGAGAATTGCCAAAATCTAAATATAAAAACAAATGAATATTATTTGTATATTGTTAGTTTGAGAGATTGTTTTGTGCAGTACGTAACAACTTTTAATAATGGAAAATTTTGAAGTGATTGAAACCACCAAGGGAAAACCTTCTGCTATTCACGCTGGATATGAGTATCGAAAATATAGGAAGAATAAGGAAGATGTTGTAACTTGGGTATGTGTAATAGAACGTCATGTCACCACAACTGTAAAGGGAGGATGATGACAAAACTGACGGAATTACTCGAAGACAACCAACACACTTGTGTCCCCGATGTAGCTCTCTTAGAAGTAAAAAAGGCTACGTACATTTCAAAAAAGAGATCTCAAGAAGAAGACACTCCAACCCCAGACATTTACAGGGAAGAGTTCGAAAAACTATTTACAAAAGGACTCGATTTTGTAAGTGAAATTCCTTTGTATGCCTCACGTAAGTCTACACTTTGTCGTTCAAGACATTTACAAACTGGTGTCGGACCAGAACCAGCGTCGTCTATTGAAGTAGGTATCCCACTGGAAATGTTGACATTAGAAGATGGTCAGAGTTTTTTGTGTTTCGACGGCAGTAAAGAAGGAGAAAGAATTTTATGTTTTTCGACTTCGAAAGCAAAGGAAACGTTAGCAACAAAAACAGATTTTTTGTCGACGGTACATTTAAGAGCTCCTCCAAACAGTTTACACAAATATATACCATGCATGTTGATATGGGCAGCACTAACGACGAAACAAGAATTGTTGCTGTGTTGTATGCGCTTCTACCAAACAAAAAAATGAAAACTTATAGAATGCTGTTTACAATACTGACAAAAAAACTAGGCGGATAGAAACCAACAAAAGTGACGCTTGATTTTGAAGATGCTGTTATTCAAGCTCTCAAAACTGTTTTCCCAGATGTTAGACTGCATGGATGCAACTACAATTTTAATCAGTCGCTTTGGAGGAACATTCAGTCGATCGGACTGACAACACAATACATTAACGACGATAACGTTAGACTTTATTTAAGAATGTGTTCTGCATTGGCATACTTACCTTTGGAGCAAATAGAAGACGGGTGGCTAATATTCAATCTGATTCTCCGGAAGATGAAAATTTGACAAAATTTTATGATTACTTCGTTAACGAATGGCTAGAAAATCCAGTGATTACCATGAATATGTGGAACTGCCATGGCCTCCGACACCGAACAAATAATGCCGTGGAAGGATGGAACAACCGGTTAAACAGAATGTTAAAGAAACCTCATCCAAACATATAGATTCTCATAAAAAAATTAAGAAAAGAAGCAGAATATTTCGATTTCATATTAAATAGAATGGACTTAAACCTACAAAATAAGAAACGAAAGAAAATGTATATTCAACTGGATAATAGCATAACGAGTGCAACAGAACTATTGCAGCGCTCTTGTGATATAAAATAATTTTTGGTGTCCGTGGCAAATATTTATAAATTTCACTAAAAAAAACATTAAAATAAAAAAATGACAAAAAACAAAGATAAAAAAACAGAAAAGATAGATAAAAAAAGTTAAAAAAAAGATAAAAAAAACAAAAAAAAAATTAAAACATGCCTATGATTCATCATAGCCAGCCCCAAGCCTGGATAAAATGTGAAGGATTTTTTTAAATGTTTGTACTTAACTAATACACATTAAATATAAAAAGACATGAAAGCATCTTAGGGAAGGAACTCCCATTTTTAAATTTATAATACTTTTTAAGATTTGACACAAACAGTAAGGTAGCTAATTTATATAGAAATAATAAAAAAACAAAAAAAAAATTAAACATGCCTATGATTTATCATAGCCAGCCCTAAGCCAGGATAAAATGTGAAGGATTTTTTTAAATGTTTGTACTTAACTAATACACATTAAATATAAAAAGACATGAAAGCATCTTAGTGAAGGAACTCCCATTTTTAAATTTATAATACTTTTTAAGATTTGACACAAACAGTAAGGTAGCTAATTTATATAGAAATAATAAAAAAACAAAAAAAAATTAAACATGCCTATGATTTATCCTAGCCAGCCCTAAGCCAGGATAAAATGTGAAGGATTTTTTTAAATGTTTGTACTTAACTAATACACATTAAATATAAAAAGACATGAAAGCATATTAGAGAAGGAACTCCCATTTTTAAATTTTTAATACTTTTTAACATTTGACACAAACAGTAAGGTAGCTAATTTATATAGAAATAATCAACAATTCACTAATATTTTATTTATGTGACACTAAGGTTTATTAAATCAACTATCTTCATTTTTTTAATTAGTTCACATAATCTCACTAGACTCTCAAAAGAAGCAAATTTTTTTATATCAAAATACTTTTTGCCGTAATAAAATTATTAGTAAGCATTTCTCCTCTTATCAACGTCTATGGTAAATATTATTTATATCTTACAAAAAATTTGGTTATAGAATTATTCATGTGATAGTGGTAGAAAAAGTTAATAATAAGCGTCGAAACGTTAATAAAAATCATTTTTTAATAATATTGTGGCTTATTTCCCATTCTAAATAGTTAAAATTGTAAAAATGCCACAAGAAAATAGCTTCAGAACAACAATGGTAGAAAAAGGTAAAAATATTATTTGTTTATTAGGCAATGACCGCACATGCAACGATAAAATCAACATATTTTTGTATGACCGCAAATGCAACGATAATAGCCGTGATCGCAAATGCTACGACCGCATCTGCAACGACACCACTCAAATACAAGTGACTTGTAATAGGATTAAGATTCGGTTTTATCAAATAATCTCTTGGTAAGTATAGGTACGTTACATATTGTTTAATATTTATTAATTTTATTAATACACTCTGAACATGACTAATTTTTGTAAAAATGTTCTCAAGAAATCATTTTGTTGGTAGTGCTAAATAAATACTTTTGCAATAAAAATTAATTGTTATTTAATAATCACTTCCTTTATTGACAGCGATATAACTGCAAATTTTTCACAGAAATATTAACTGTCTTTTTTACTTTTACAAAAAGAGATTAAATAGAACATTTATATCAAAAGAGACTTGCTCTCCCGCTTTTGTAAATATATCGTGTGTCTTTCTACAGTGAAGGCACCGTGCGAAACCTGGAACACTTCTTTAAATTCTGTTAATTTAAAATACTGCCACACACCACTTTTATATTTAAAAAATTTATATCTTTGTTTAGAAAAAATTTTCAAGATATTTTCCAAATTAATTCTGAAACTGCGATAATTAATTACGAATGCAATCAGCCGAAGGTTTAGACCTCAAAAAAGCGTAAAGCGCTGATTTCCTCGAAAGCGGTGCCGACAACCTGCGACCGTAGCACTGCGATGAACTACGTCAGATTACGGTGAAAAATTCAAGGTTTTTCACTGCGGCAATGGAATGTGCAAGCTCAGCAAGCGGTGGCTTCCAACGCATCCTTGGAAACCACCGCTATTATTTTGCACGGTACAGTTTTTTATGATGTCATTCATCGCAGTGTTACGATCGCAGGTTGTCGACACCGCTTTCGAGGAAACCAGTGCTTAACACTGCGACCGCGCTAGATTAGTGAGGTTACTGAGATTAGCCCTGTAACGTAAACCTCCACAACTGCCACAATGAGTGAGGGAGCTTCTAATGGCGAATTATTTTGAGGTACGCTTAGACTTCATTGCTCACATTGACTACCGGTCATGTTCACCAAAAAGGTTACTCCACTTATTGACCCATCATGAAACCCGTTATATTAAGTAGCGCGCATGACACCAATTCCAATCAAGAATTGCGAACACATTCGATCTCTTCTTCTTCTCTTCTTCTTTTTGTGTAGACATAACTCTGTCTATTTTTTAATGCGCCTCCAGTAGGCTGTCATTCCATCTTTTTCGTGGTCTTCCCATTGATCGTCTTTCTATTGGGGAAGGTGGTCATTCCATTCTATTCTTCTGCTTTTACCCAGTTATTAATCTTGTCCGCCTTGCATCTCCGTCGTATATCTGCACTTCTAGCTCTATCCCATAGTGCTTTACCATCGATTTTTCGAAGTGTTTTCATCTCTGCTGTTTCTAGCATTCTTTTTTCCTCTCTGTATCAGGTCGTGTTTCTGCCGCGTACGTCAGTATTAGTCTCATGACTGTTTTGTAAATTCTGCCTTACACTTCTTTTCCGATGTTTTTATTTCTTCATATTGTTCTATTCAGGCAACCTGCGGCTCTGTTTGCTTTATTCGCCTGATCTTCCACTTCTGTTTCGAGCTTTCCGTAGCTAAATAGTGTGATGCCTAGATATTTAAACTCCATGACTTGTTCTATTATTTGACCCTCCAGCTCTAATTTACACCCTATTAGATTTGCTGTTATAACCATGCATTTAGTCTTTCTTGCGGAAATTAACATGTTGAACTGTCTGGAAATTATGTTGAATTGGTGCAGCATACGTTGTAAATCATCTTCACTTTGAGAGATTAGTATTGCGTCGTCTGCATAGCAGATTAGTTTAAGTGGTTTTTCCCCCATGTGGTATCCTTTTTTTGTTCTTAATTTGTTTATTATTTCATCCATGATCAAGTTGAACAATGGAGGACTCAGGGAATCTCTCTGTTTTATCCCATTGCCAGCTTCAATTGGGTCAGTTAGTTCTTCACCTACTTTTACTTTTATTGTGTTGTGCTGGTAGAAATTTCCGATCGTTTTAATTATTCCTATAGTTACCTCTCTTGCGTACAATAAATGGATAACGGCCTTTAATTTGACCCTGTCTAATCATTCGATTTCGCAAAATATAATAATGTAGTACCCCATTAACCCCCCCCCATGTACAATGCACCTATTGGTTTTAAAACTAGTACTAAAGTACCAACGGTTTTAAAAATCAGATTCACACAGACAGCGTCTGAAATCTTTCACAAAAATGTACTCTAAAAAACTATATTCACTCTCTTGCATTATTAAGTAAACTTTCGGAACGTGAAAGCAACACATCACTTTATTTGGCTTAGAATATTATAAGAATATACTACTCACAATAATTTAAATAATTCGACACCAGCCAAATCCTAAATAAAATGGAGCCTCCGTACTATGATGCGAGTGGCCTCCAAATTAGAATCAAGTTGGAAGCGAGGGTCCTCCATTATTAGGATAAAGGTAGCCTCTAAATTAGGAAGTAGCCTCATTGGATTTCCAATGAGGCCCTAATTCGATGAAAAAAAAAATACAAAACAATATACATATAGTGAAAATAGTGAAAAATACAATTGATATGTTCCAAAAATATTCTTACCCTAAAAAATGAACCTGAAAAAATACGTAGAACATCTTTCAATGGTTCCGGTCCAGAATAAGAATGACGTAACTGCAAATTTTGTCAATTCCTGTTTATTGCGTAATTAACTTCTAAAATACAGATGATACAAATGTGTACACATGATACAAAAGCGACAGAACTGTAACTATGTGCTGAGCCACTACAGGGTAGTTGCGTCATTATTGAAATACGCACCATTTTAGACCTTGTTTCAGATGAAGAATGACGCAACTGTAAATAGGATTGAAAATGGGGGGACTACATTAAGATAATCAAATTCGGACCAATATAGATGAAAATAAAAACCATCGCTGTAAGAATAAACGGCATACTAAATAATTGATGGATTCGACAAAAGAGACTATAATAACAGAATACAATAGAATTTTTAACTAAGCAAAACAGTACAAAACTAAACAAAGACCCCACAGAAAAATACCGAAAACAAATTAAACTAGCCATTGAAAATTCAAAATCAATACTAAATCCAAAAGAACAGAAATACCTCAACATCATGAACCCACAACCTCCTAAATTATACTCTTTTATTAAACTACACAAACCTGAACACCCAATAAGACCTGTAGTTTCTTTTTATACAGCTCCGTCATATAAACTTTCCAAAAAACTGTCAGATATTAAGATATTATTACAGAATACACTAAATTTTCACCTAAATTCACCGTAAAAAATACACTAGAACTAGTTAATAAAATACAACATTTTCAATTGCCCAACAACTCCAGACTAATTTCATTTGACGTAAAAAATCTTTTTCCTAGTGTTCCTCCTACAGAAACTTTTGTTTTAGTTAAGAATCTTTTAGACCATAATAGTACAAATCCGATCATTGCATCTGAAATTTTACACCTTCTTGAAATTTGCATAAATCAAGACTATTTTGAATTCAATAATCAAATATACACAAACAACAGTGCAGGACTTATTATGGGTAATCCTCTAAGCCCATTGCTATCAGATATATTTATGAACCAACTTGAAACAACAATTTCTAAACATCCCGTATTTAAACAGTTCTTATATTGGTGGAGATACGTGGATGATATACTAGTATGCTTTACAGGAACTAACAGACAACTTGACCAATTTCTATCATATATTAATTCACTTCATAATAATATTGAGTTTACAATAGAAACAGAACAGAATAACTCCATAAACTTTCTAAATGTAACGATTTCCAGACTACACAACAAACATAAGTTCTCCGTATATCATAAACCTACCCATACTGACACAACTATACACAATTCATCATCCCGTCCTACACAACACAAATTAGCAGCCTACCATAGCATGATACATAGACTGACAGAAATTCCCATGACAAAAAATAACTTCGAGATAGGACTAAACATCATTAAACAAATAGCAGTAAACAACGGCTATAACGAACAAACAGTTAACAACATTTTAAACCAAAAACTCCATAAGAAAGCCCTGAAATTAGTGTATCCACCACCACAGAAAGAACCCAGTACCTTCTGCTCTCTCACATATACTGGCAAGATAACAACAAAAATAGCCACATACATAAAAAAGAAAGGAATAACACCAGTTTTCAGAACTAACAACAACTTAAGCAAATATATTAAGAACAATAAAAGCTGAAAGAGAAAGCAACTACAGAGTGATGTGTACAAACTAACGTGTGGTGACTGTCCGAAAACGTACATCGGACAAACTGGCAGAACTTTTGACAAACGGATAGCAGAACACAAAAAGGCATTCAACAATAGGAAAACAGACACTTCTACATACGCACTTCACCTTCTAGATCATAATCATTCGTTCAATGAAGAGTTTCAAATTCTGCATATTCAAAATAAAGGCCTTAAGCTATCTTTTTTAGAATCTATGGAAATTAATAAACTGAAAAATACAGATATAATTCTGAATGACCAACTCGAGACAAACGGCTCCCCACTCCTCAACCTTTTCAGTTGAAGACTTAAAAAGGCAAACACATTGTAAACTATATCACTTGAGAAAGGCACTCTGTCGAAACAGCTGTAGTCACTTAGTTATAATAAATTCTGTGGAAGTATAGAAAACAAACGTTTTCAGAGTTTTATTATTAGAAGGCATACATATTTAAAAATAGTTTTTTTGTACAGAAAAATTTTAAGATCAAGAATGACGCAACTGTAGATAGGGTTGAAAATGGGGGATTAAATTAAGATAATGAAATTCTAACCAAGAGGGATGAAACTAAAAGCCATCATTGTAAGAATAAACGCCATACCTATGCTCCTGGATGATTACTTCTCATTTAATCCCTATTTTAAAAATTTAAAAATCGTTTTGTTGCTCCCCTGAAAAATTTGGCTTTTTGCAGTTACGTCATTCTTATTCCGAACCGGCGATATCTTGATTCAGAACAGAAAATAAAATATAATTAGAAATGTGTGGATTTTTATACACACAAAAAAATCTTTACTAAAATCACAATAAAAATGCACTAGAAATAAACAAACCAAGACACCTTGAATGTTACAAGGAGCACTCCCAAATCATTATTTATATTGTATATATATATTGTAAATCCCAAATTATGATTTACAAAGTTTAAATATTGTAAAACATGATTTGGGAGTGCTCCTCGTAACATTAAACGTGTCTTTGTTTGGTTATTTCTCGTGCATCTTAATTGTGATTTTAATATAGGTAAAATACATTCAGTGACATTAATGACAATTAATGTTTTAAAAATTATAAAAGTGATGACTTTCAATCGTCAAATATTTATAAAAACTGTGTGTTTAATGGTACTTACATAAATAAATTACAATAAAATTTTGGTTTTGAACAGTTTTATTCATGAAATAATCGCAACAAATTGCACTCGACCTCTGAAATTAATATAGAATTTTTGCTCTCGTGACACTTTGACATAATTTCACTCGTCTTCGGCTCGTGAAATTAAAACTGTCAAAGTGTCACTCGGGAAAAATTCAATAATTTCAGAGCTCTTGTGCAATTACTACTGATTATTTTTTGCTTATTTTAACTTCCAATCGTATAGTAAGATATTTGATCACGTGTTTAATTCTGTCCAATCAGATTAAAATTATACTGAAATTAGATAGATATTAGGTAGATATTATATCTACTCTAGAAAAAAACCGATATAATTTTTTTAAGTAGATTGTTTCTGTTTAATTGCAACCAGTTTCCTAGTTTTGACAACTGTCACATTTAAGAAAATATCCATAATATACGTATTAAAAAATAATCTTACGAATATCACACGACAGTAAGAATAAATGAGAAAATAATGCTTCATTTTTACTCAAATTTGTTGTCATTGGACAATATCCACTCGAGCCCTGCGGGCTCTCGTGTCTATTGCCAGACAACAAATTTTCGAAAAACTGTCGCATTATTTTCAATTTATTCTCACTCTCTTGTGATATTATACCAGATAATTTTTGATAATTTCCCGTCGTCAAATATTACTTCAGATGCCCTTCGTTGCTACAAAAAATGAACAGCAAGTGACATTAATGACAATTAATGTTGTACAACTTAGGTTTCTACAACCAGAAAGAGGTTTAGCAAATATTCAGGCGAAGATATCAATAAAATATTAGTTAAAATGATTACCAGCTTTATTCATGAAATAATCTTATCAAAATACACTCGAACTATTAAAAATTATCGATTTGTTTTGCCCTCGTGACACTTTGACATAATTTCAATCGCCTTCGGGTCGTGAAATTAAAACTGTCAAAGTGTCACTCGGGGTACAAATCGATAATTGTAGAGCTCTCGTGTAATAACTACTGAAAATATTATAAGTCTAGGATCTAGGGAGTCTTAAAGACGTTCTAAATTATGCGGCATGTTTGAATATTTACAAACAAAACATAAAGGGACAGAAGGAGTATCTTTAGCATCTTATGTAAACGAGATTATCAAGGATAAATGCTTAACAGTATTTTATACAGAGTATTCTAAAGACAGTCGTAAACCATGAAGCCTAGAATATTTAGGTAATAATTATACTGCTCTACTGTGTGATAAAATATAGCGGGAATTCTATTAGCATGGCTGAAACTGATTTCTTAGGAAATATTTACAGAAATTAAACTTATATACTGAGTGTTACGAAAATTATACAAAATGTAACTATTGTCTTTTTGACAGGTTACAACTCTGCAGCTCAGAAACGAACAATCTTAAACCAGAATATTATTTTTTGTTCATTACTTCTTATAGTTCGACACAAAAGCTGAAACTTTCTAGGTCATGCTACCCATAAATCGAGGATCAAATTTGGGTGCGTTCGGACGGCTACAGCGGCTGCACGGCTGAGTAAGCAGTAGCGTTCAGACGACAGCGCTGGAAGTCAGCCGCTGAGAGATTGACTAAAGTCGACTTTACACTACATGATTTATCATGTGATTTGTCATATGATTTTTCCCATGACGAGCCGCATGACAATGCTTATGACAAAACGAGCCGTATAACAATGCAAAATCCTATGACAAATCACACAGTGTAAACATGTAAATTTCACTCCATGACCAAATCATATGACAAATCACATGATAAATCATGTAATGTAAAGTCGACTTAAGCTTTCCCTATTAGCGCTGAATACAATCGCTAAACTGCTTTGTGCTGACACTCAGCCGCTGTGGTCGTCCGAACGCACCCATTCAGTTCTATGAAAGTAAGGGAAGCATAGTCGGTTCGCTACGTTGCCAGGTAACTTCGTAATTCCTGAAATAGTTGTTTGTTGAGTTTCGCTGGAAAAAAACAGTTGACAATAAAATAATGTAAATAGAGAAACACAAAATAAGGAATATTAAGAAGTTAGAAAAGCAAATAAATTTATAGTGTTTACTAATCAGAATCAGACATACTTATTAACGAGTCATATTTCAAAAAACAATTTGTGTAATACCAGTAATAATGGACTTAGAAAAGCCATGACAAAAGGGCATCGTTTTTAAGTTATAATGGGAGAGGAAATTAAAAAGGTTTTGTTCATGGATCTCATTTGAGGTGGAAGTCAATGTCAAAATCTGGAGACTATCATGATGACATGAACTTTACAAATTTAAAAAAATCGTTGGAAGAAGAACTTTAGTGTAATTTGCCTTCAAATAATGTAATAGTGTTGGATAATGCTCCATACGGCGCATGGCTTCGAGAAAGGAATACTCCATATGCTGCTTCAATGTTGAAGCCTGATCTGTATAACATAACATTATACAGAGAGAGTCTGTAAAGTGGAATAAATTCAATATCTCAAACACTAATTGTTTTTTTGGAAAATGCTCAGACCCGTCGATTAGTATTTCAAATTGTCCTTTTTGACATTCAATAATAATGTATACAGGGTGTCCCAATTTAGAGATATGACGTCATCGTCGATTTTCTTAAATGGCAACACTGTCATTTTGATAGCTAATTTGATAGGGTTTGTAAAGTTATACATAACTGCAAAATATCAAATTTTTATTCTCTACCATTTACAAGATAATAGAAAATAACAAAGTTATATCTGTAATTTGGAATATATTCAATAATTAAAATACTAACTGTTTTTTTGAAAAATTCTCAGACCCGTCGATTAGTATATCAAATTGTCCTTTTTGACATATAATAATAATGTATACAGGATGTCCCAATTTAGAGATATGACGTCATCGTTGATTTTCTTAAATGGCAACACTGTCATTTTGATAGCTATTTTGATAGGGTGTGTAAAGTTATACACAACTGCAAAATTTCAAATTTGTATTCTCTACCATTTAGATGATAATAAAAAATAACAAAGTTATGAAAAAGAAGTAATCAACTAATAATTGAATTTAATTATTTCAATAAATTAAGCAAAAACTCATAATGTTGCCCTCAATTATTGTCAAATTGTCAATGGGCAACGTTATGAGCATTTTCTTAATTGAAATAAATAAATTCAATTATTATTTGATTACTTTTTGTTCTTCATAACTTTGTTATTTTTTATTATCTTGTAAATGGTAGGGAATAAAAATTTTAAATTTTTCAGATGTGTATAACTTTACACACGCTATCAAAATAGCTGTCAAAATGATAGTGTTGCCATTTAAGAAAATCAACGATGACGTCATATCTCTAAATTGGGACACCCTGTATACATTATTATTATATGTCAAAAAGGACAATTTGATATACTAATCGACGGGTCTGAGCATTTTTCAAAAAAACAGTTAGTATTTTAATTATTGAATATATTCCAAATTACAGATATAACTTTGTTATTTTCTCTTATCTTGTAAATGGTAGAGAATAAAAATTTGATATTTTGCAGTTATGTATAACTTTACAAACCCTATCAAATTAGCTATCAAAATGACAGTATTGCCATTTAAGAAAATCGACGATGGCGTCATATCTCTAAATTGGGACACCCTGTATACATTTTTATTGAATGTCAAAAAGGACAATTTGAAATACTAATCGACGGGTCTGAGCATTTTCCAAAAAGACAATTAGTATTTGAGATATTGAATTTATTCCACTTTACAGACTCTCTCTGTATATACCTCGCTATGTAAAATAACAATCGATAAAATTGTACCAGCACAAGGACATGATGTATTTAGACTCCCACTATACCATCCAGATTTGAACGCTATTGAAGTTTTTTGGCCAGCTTTTAAATCGTATATGGGAGCCATCATAAATGTAGACTTTACACTTACGTTAATACAGCAGCTATCGGATGAATTTTTTCAAATATTTCCTGTGGAAGAACAAAAAAAAAATCACTCACAAAGTCATCGCTACTGAACGTGAGTTAATATCAAAGGAGCCACTAATTGATGCAATTGTGGAGAATATTGTTATCAATGTAGACGAAGGTCCAGATAACGAAGATTTTTAATCAAATTCTGATAGCCAAAATAGCGATCTTGATAATGGTTAAATCAAAAGAGTATTTTAAGCTTATTACTAAAGGGTGGTTCATTTAGAGGTACTTTTTTTGGTGAGGATTTGTTGGGAGATCGTGCATGAATGGAATCACGTAAAGTTACTTTCTTATTCAGTATTCTTTGACATTTCATCCTAGAAAGACTTAACTCGGCACAACGTCTAGAAAATATTTACAGTTGCCATTACATTCAATTTATTCAGCCATTACAGTTTATGGGCCGGTGTCATCGTCGGTTCATGAAGGTTAACATGATGAACAAATTAGAAGCCTTTGAGATGTGGTCGTATCGTAGAATGCTCAGAATATCTTGGGTTCAACGTATTTCAAACAGAGAAGTCTTAAACAGAGTAGATCAAGGCGAAGGTGACTTAATGAATATGATAAAAAAGAGAAAACTTGAATATCTGGGGCATATAATGAGATGTAGCAGATACAGTATGCTGCAGTTAATACTCAATGGAAAGATCGACGGAAAAAGAGGAATTGGCCGAAAGAAATATTCATGGCTCCGAAACCTTCGTCAATGGACTGGCTTATCAACAGATCAATTGTTACATGCCGCACAAGATCGAGAACGATATCGGCAAATTGTTATGGATGCTACCCACGCCTAAAAATTTGGGCACGGTACTTAAAGAAGAAGAAGTCATCGTCGGTCCATGTCTTAGACAAGGAAAGAGAGAGGACGAGTAATCCTATGACCAAAAGTGAAGCCAAACTGACACCAGAGATTTTGATCATCGACGTATCTTTGGGGTATTGTTATGCATTGAGTATTTAAAATAAAAACATGAAATGTATTTAAAATGAAGAATTTGTGTACGGTAAATGTTTTATTAAGTTTCTCATATTACGTACATATGTTTCAATACATACATATGTTTTTATTACGAATTTTAGATGATGATTTACTTTATTTTTTATGAAATTTTAACCTTCAACGAACACCCACCACTGGCAACCCATTGTTATTTTTGACGTGACCGCCATGTTTCTGGTGACAAACAAACCAAAAACCGGCTTCACTTTTGGAACGTGTGTGTTAAATGAGTGTTACCCGTCCTCTCTTTTTTCCTTGTCTAAGGTCCATGTCTTGGACCGGTCAGAAAGTTACTGTGAATGGAGACGATTATCGCGCCATGATAACGGACTATTTAGTACCAGAAACTGAAATGCGTAGTTTAAGCGTCATTTGGTTCCAAAAATATGGTGCCAGTTGCCATACATCCCGTGTAAGCATGGCTTCACTGAGAAAACGGTTCGGTGAGCAATTTATTTCACGATTCGGACCAGTGACGTGGCCGCCTATATTCTGTGACATCACAACGTCTAGTTGTTTTCCTCTGGGGCTACCTCAAGCCCAAAGTCTACATGAATAAACAGGCTACAATTGAGGCATTGGAGGTCAATAATACTCAAGCCATTGGTCAAATACCAATCGAAATGCTTGAACGCGTCATCGAGAATTAGACCCTCAGAATGGACCGTCTTAACCGCAGTCATGGTCAACATTTGAAAGAAATTATCTTTAACAAGTAATTGTAAAGAATGGTTCTTTTTTACGACAATAAAAATTTTCAAATAAAATTCATTTTTTTCATTGTTTTTCCTTTTTTAACCTTCCGATGACCAACCTTTTTTTGTTACACGGATGACCAAGGGGGGGAAAATGACACCAGGTCAAAAATGTAAAAATGACAATTTAAAAAATAAAGTTTTTCTTTAATTTTTAATTTTTTTTTTGGCATGGACTTTATGTCATTCAGCCAGTCACAACATGAGTATTAGTGTCATGTGTAGTGTGTATGTTGAGTAAGTGCCTTGTTACTTTGCAAAGTCGACGTCATTAGCGTAAAACTACTTGTAATTACACATAATAGACGCTATTTTACTAAACATTAACTTCAGAATATATTTTTTATTCGTAAAATATAGGGAATTTTTTTATTTCAAAATATGAGGATATCTAGAATGATATTAAAGTCAAATAAAAAAATAATGAGTTAAAAATTAAAAATACTTTTGAATTTATTAAAGAAACACATACGCTGGGGTCACAATTTCCCCCGCTTGGTCATCCGAAGGTTAAAAAAGTACCTCTAAATGAATCACCCTTCACTACAGTTAAAAATAAATTTAATTTTACCTATGGAGTATTAATTTTACAGTTCAAAAGCAAAGCTCTAAAATTATAGTTATTATTATGGTAGGGGAGCAAAGCATGCTAAATGTGTCACTAGAGCATTATGGGGACCTATTAGGTTTTGATTAGTAGGTTCTAAAATCAAACAAAGTTAAGTAAAGTTTTCCATTTTAGTGGGGACTTTCCATTTTTAATTTAGTTTTCAATTTAGATTATAGCGCCATCTATCCATAATTCGAAAAAATGTCTTAAATAAAAGTTACTTATTTTTACGTAAGGAATCCAAATCTGCATTAAAAAATGGGGGCTCCCGTTTAAGATTTTAAAGAAACTCCCCACTCCACCTTCGTGGGGGGTCGTGTTTGGTGCCATTCGATAGATTGTTCAAAAATATTGAATAATCGCCTAATAAAATAAAAAAAAAATCAAAATGTAATTCCGTACAGGTTGGAATAAATTTTATATCAAAGTTTAGGTGAATACAAAAGATATTTTCAAAAAAGTATCCAAATCATATGAGGGGATCATTGTTTAAATAATTAAAAAGGGGTAATTTTTGCACAATATTTATTTTTTAATTACTGAGGTAATTTACATTTTAATGAAGGTCTTTATGGTGTTTTTTCTACAAAGCTGAAAAACAAATATTTCACCTAAGACTTAATAAATTAAAATTGTCCCCCTATTTATTTAAATAATTATATATAAAATTTAAAAATCAAATTTGCAAAACAATATTTTTTGCGTTTAAAATAAGCAATATAAATTTATTTTATTTAATAGGAGAAGTTGCGCTATATTACCAGTATTAAGCAAAACAAATTGGTTGAAAAATATTTACTAATTCATGAGATATTTAATTTGCTTATCAATTGTTACTATATTTTCAATTGCAAAAACGCGGTTGTTACCAAAAGAAAATAAACCTGCTTAAAATCTCATTACTTTTATTTTTATGCATAATTTCGATAAGTGTATTGATAAGTTCAAATTTCAATTTAACTCCCCTCTAAAATGACATTTAAAAATTGTTCTAATTTGTTTATAAATTGTTTTTTTAATAACGTCGCGGGGATTAAACATTTTAAAATTATTTTCCAATAATCGGGTTGCTGGGAATTTTTCACTAATTAAAAAAATCTTTTTGTCGTTTTTTCTTCTTCTTTTTTTTCCTTATAGTAAAAGATATAGTTTTGCTTATAGAGGGGGTTTCATTAAGAATGTCCAATCTCTGAGTGGTCGATTCTAGACCTCAAAATATTAAGATTTAACCAAAATCACTTCAATAAAATATGGCTCCTTATTGAGTTACAGGGTGTTTTATTTAAAAATTTAAAAAATTTTTTTGCTCAGTATTTTAAAACTATTCGACATATCCTTTTCATACTTGGTAGAAAGTGTAGGTACTATACATCCTATAAAACTATGTTAAATACAGGTTTCCGGCTATTACCAGAGGCGTACGACAGGCTGACAGGGGAAAGCAAATGGTTGACCCTTCCCAAATTCTACATCACTGGTAAAATTGCCATTTTAGCACAATTTTTAAATTCTGCAATACTGTCTATGTAAATAAGATCCTCTTTACTCGTAACAATAAAGTCATTAGTTTTCGAGATATTTGAAGTTGTAAGGGCACATGTAAGGGCACAGTTATTTAGTTATTTTGATTAATATATTGTGCCGCTTAATTTTTAGTTTCAAATATCTCAAAAACTAATGATTTTATCGTTAAGAATGAATAATATACTCTTCAGTCTTAACGATAAAATCATTAGCTTTCGAGATATTTGAAATTAAAAATGAAGCGGCACAAAACCTTAATCAAAATAAAATAACTGTGCCGCTACGTGTTTGACTGCAAATATCTCGAAAACTAATGACCTTATCGTTACGAGTGAAAAGTAAGTTATTTACATTGAGAGTATGGGAGAATCTAAAAATTGCGCTAAAATGGCAATTTCGCCAGTGACGTAGAATTTGGGAAGGGTCAACCATTTGCTTTCCCTGTCCGCCTGTCGTACGCCTCTGTTAATAGCCGGAAACCCATATTTAACATAATTTCATAGAATGTACAGTATCTACACTTTCTACCAAGTATGAAAAGGATATGTCGAATAGTTTTAAAATACCGAGCAAAAATAATTTTTAAATTTTTAAATATAACACCCTGTAACTCAATAAGGAGCCATATTTTATTAAAGTGATTTTGGTTAAATCTTAATATTTTGAGGTCTAGAATCGACAACTCAGAGATTGGACATTCTTAATGAAACCCCCTCTATAAGCAAAAATATATCTTTTACTATAAGGAAAAAAAGAAGAAGAAAAAACGACAAAAAAAATTTGTTAATTAGTGAAAAATTCCCAGGAACCGGATTATCGGAACAGCATTTTATAATGTTTAATCCCCGTGACGTTATTAAAAAACAATTTATAAACAAATTAGAAAAACATTCAAATGTCATTTTAGAGGGGAGTTAAATTGAAATTTGAATTTATCAATACATTTGTCAAAAATATACATAAAAATAAAAGTAACGAGGTTTTACAGAGTTTTATATTGTTTTGGTAACAACCGCGTTTTTGCAATTGAATATATAGTAACATTTGCTAAACAAATGAAATATCTCATAAATTATTAAATATTTTTTAACCAATTTTTTTTGCTTAATACTGGTCATATAGCGCAACTTTTTTGATCAAACAAAAATAATTTATAGAGCTTATATAAAACGCAAAAAATATTTTTTTGCAAATAATATTTTTAAAATTTATATATAATTATTTAAATAAATTGACGGTCAAATTTAATTTAGTAAGTCTTAGATGAAATCACACACAAACTGCGTAACTTGCGCCTCTCCCCATTCACACACTCCTAATTTCCTCAGGGTAGCGGGTAGAGACTCGTCTATAAACCCAATAGGTGATAGTCCTACTTCAGGTATGCGACCCTGCAAACGCGAGCCTTGGTATATCTACTAAGTCCAAACAGTAGATACCATTGTCCTTTCCTACTAACCCTGTTTAAACAAATTTCCTTATTAGCACTCCCAACCAAAGGGGAAGGCAACGGGAAACCACCCCTTTATTTCACCCACGAAAGTTCATGATATGAGCAATAGCTGCGAGGCCTCGGATGATGAGCTTCGCGATCCGGATGGCACCCGGCGCATCTTCTCGTCCGGGGAGGAATGTGTGAAATCAGTTACCGGGCATGTAGACGTGACTCATCAGGCTTTACATGCGAAATGTGCTACTGGTGAAAAACAAAAACTTAATAACCGCAAACCATACAACATAGCTACATGGAATGTCCGTGGCCTTTTACAACCGGGCAAACAAGCTATTCTGGAGAAGGAACTGGAACGAACCAATATCTCTGTGGCCGGGCTCTCTGAACTTCACTTCCGTAACGAGGGGCACTACATAACTAATTTGGGACATTTCATGTGCTTTTCAGGCAACACTAACAAAAGTATCAATGGTGTTGGCTTTTGGGTTTCAAAATCTCTTTCTCCTTATATACTGGGATATCAAGCTATCAGTGATCGTATAATTTCCTTAAAACTAAATGGATCTCCCTCTATCGTCCATTTGATTCAGGTATATGCGCCTACCTCAACTGCTGATGATGATACAACTGAATCTTTTTTCAACGAACTGGAATCATATCTGCAAAATATCCCAAATAAAGAAATCGCTATCATCATGGGTGATTTAAACTCAAAAATCGGTGTTACTATGGATGACGAACATATACGAAATATTGTGGGTAGATATGGAATAGGTGAACGTAATTCAAGGGGAGACCGCCTTATCCAGTTCTGCGTTGACAATGACTTGACAATAATGAACTCTATGTATAGGCACCACCCCAGAAGATTGTACACTTGGATCTCACCTGGCGGACGACACCGAAATCAAATCGATTACATAATGATTAAACATCGCTGGAAAACATCTATTAGCCAATGTAAAACACGACCCAGCGCTGACTGCGGCTCTGACCACCAACTTCTTTTTGCAACGCTAAAGCAAAAATTCAAGGCATGTGCTAGGATTCGAAACAAGAGGATATCAAAAATAAAAGATACACAACAATTTAAAAGCCAATGTAATGAAAGATTCGAAAATATTTTACCAACTATCGCCACTCATGATTCCGAAAAGATTTGGTTATCTTTTAAAAATACCTTGATACAGACCTTGGCTGACTGCGAGGCACAGTCTAATGCCGTCTCAACCGGACCAAAAAAAGTGTGGATGTCTGCAGATACTTTTGACCTCGTTGAAGAACGTAGAAAACTTAAAATTGCTGGAATCGAGAACCCTCTCAGGAATTCCCAGTACCGACAGCTATCTAGAGCTATTCAGGCTGCTTGTAGACGAGACAAAAACAAGCATATAGAGAAAATCTGCAGAGAAATTCAACTACATGCCGACACAAATAACACCAAAGAACTCTTTGATAAAGTCAGACTACTCACACGTAAATTCAAACAGAAATCTTGGTCTATCAAAGATGATGAAGGTAATGTACAGACGGATTTGGACAAGGTTATTGATGTTTGGAGGGCGTATTGTAAGTCTTTATACGCCAATACGGACCAGATGTCAGCGGACACCCCGTTTGTACCTGACTGCCAGACCTCCAATTTCCATTCTCCTTCAACAGAGACACACCACACTAGTTTTGAATCTGAACCTGACATACTTTTTTCCGAGGTGGAATTCGCTTTAAAAAGACTTAAGTTAAACAAAGCAGCAGGATATGATCTCATTACAGACGTCTTGAAGCATCTTCCGGAATGTGGAGTGAAAATATTACATCGATTGTGTAATGAAATATGGCACACAGGCGTTTGGCCTGAGGATTGGAGAAAGACCATAATCATACCTCTTCATAAGAAAGGTTCAACAAATAATTGTAACAACTACAGGCTATTAGCTCTAATATCACACGCCAGTAAGGTGATCCTCTACATACTGCAACGGCGTCTAGAAAACTTCATAAGTTGGCAAATAGCACCTGAGCAGGCTGGATTTGTAAAGGGCAGAGGTACTAGAGAACAAATCCTTAATGTAAGAAACATCATAGAAAAAGCCAGAGAATACCAGATCCCGATATTTATATGTTTCGTCGATTATACAAAGGCCTTTGATAATGTTAGATGGGACAAACTATGGAACATATTGACGACAATGGGTGTACCTAAACACTTGACTCACCTTATTAGCAAACTGTACCAAGATAACCTGGCATATATTCGAATGGACGGATACCTGTCTGACAAATGCACTTTGGAGAAGGGAGTACGCCAAGGATGCGTTTTATCTCCCTTATTATTTAACATCTATTCGGAGTTCATAATGCGCAGAGTCTTGGATGGTTGGGAGGGAGGAGTAAACCTAGGTGGTGTTAAGATATCTAACTTGCGTTTCGCAGACGACACTACACTTCTAGCCTCTACTCCAGAAGAAATTATTGAATTATTAAAAAAAACTCGAGGAAGAAAGTGCTAAATTTGAACTCATGGTTAACTACAACAAAACCAAAATCATGGTTATTGATCGCCAACAACAGTTTCCTGAAACCCAAACTATTGCGGGATGCGAGGTAGTCTCATCTATGATATATCTTGGAGCTCTAGTTAACAACACAGGCAGTTGTGAACCCGAAATTAGAAGACGCATTCAACTAGCAAGAGCAGCAATGAGTGAACTAAACGGGGTCTGGCGTGATCGTCACATTACTATGACAAACAAAAAGAGACTCGTTTCAACTCTGGTCTTTTCCATATTTTACTATGCATGCGAGACATGGACAGTCAAAGAATCAGATAGACGACGTATAGACGCCTTTGAAATGTGGACATGGAGACGCCTGCTTCGAATTCCATGGACGGCTCGCCGTACAAATGTCTCGGTTCTGGATGAAATTAAACCGGATCAGCGTCTCTCCAGTACCGTTTACTCTAGAATTTTAAAGTTCTTTGGTCATATCCATCGGAGTGATCACAAAATGGAGCGGTTGGTGGTCCAAGGAAGGCCTCAGACTCAACGCCAACGCGGAAGATCTCCACAGCGATGGGCGGACATTACTAAAAAGCTTCTCAACAAACAGTATACTGAGGCAATACATGTAACTGATGACCGCGACCAGTGGAGAAATATTATCAATCAAACTGTCCGAGCTGCTGAAGCCCAATTATGAACCACAACACATCTACTAAGATGTTAATGACTATGATGATGATGAGATGAAATATTTGTCCTTCAGATTTGTAGAAAAAAAACCCTTAAGACCTTAATTAGAATGTAAATTACCTCAGCAGTTAAAAAAGTAAATATTGTGCAAAAATGACCCCTTTATAATTATTTAAACAATGATCCCCTTATATGATTTGGATACTTTCTTGAAAATATCTTTTGTACTCACCTAAACTTTAATATAAAATTTGTTCCAACCTGTACGAATTTACATTTTGATTTACATGTAGTGTAATCTTATTTTACTAGACTATAAGTCTCTTTTTCAGTTTATCGATCTGATGTTCATTTCGCGAACTATCGCGGGATTCGTATTTAAAATTTTAAATTAACCCCCCACCCCTCTCCGTGGGAAGTCGTGTTTGGTATCATTCGATAGATTTTTGAAAAACAAAAATTTTAGAGCACGTATTTTTTTTTGATATGTCATTCATTTCGCGAAATATTCGCTTTTTTCTTGTGAAATTTTGGGACTCACCCATTTCCTTACGCCCTGCTCAAATCGTGTACTTAACTTATATTACCTTATCTTAATCTGACGATTTCGAGTTTTTCTAAGGATAGATTTTGTTCCGCCCCCCCCCCCTAACGAACTCCCCTGCATTAAGAGCCAATATATGGTAGAGGTCCATTTTCAGGATACAAGGTTTCTCCTCATGTAATAATCTGACGCGCTCGAGTAACTGCAAAAATCCCCGCTTGCGCTACCCTACCATTAGGCAATGAAGCATCGACGACCCTCGCTATCGTTTTATTTTAGAGGTTTCAGATACATGTGTTGTACTATAAATATTTCTCAAAAATAGCCTATTTTAATTTTCCACACGTAGTCCGGCCCTGTGTATGCGCCAACATACTTCTCGTGGTCGAATGTCAAAGGTGTTAGGTAGAGTCGTTATTAAATTGTAAAATAAAAACTCACGGTTGAGGTGAAATTAAAGGTTTTAGCACTCAGAAAACTTGATTATAACGGAGCAGTGCCTTTGTTCGTGGCGAAATGGCTGCAGTTTCCCCTTTTAACATTTTTTGTTCGGTTTTGTTTTACAGTCTCGTGGTATCTAACAAACATGGCGAGAAAAACCATTTCAGGTAATAGAGATTTTTCAATAAAATAACTTTAGGAATATGCGGTCTATTAAAATTCTTAACTAAAATATACTTAATATACATGGTACATGGTTGGAATGTTGGAAGAGTATTAATTAGCTTTCTCAGAATTTTAATTAAACTGATAACTCTGAATACAGCTACATGCACCGAAGCAGTAAAGTGGATATACATTATAATATGTATAGTGTAAGTAAGAAAAGACAATTAGATTTGTAGGTTTTAGTAGTTCGGCTTTAGCCTATAGTACGGCGGCCGATTTTTGTCTGGTAATTCACAGATGGGAGTACAAGGACAACACATAATATTACAATTAATAAACAAGATATGGAAAGCTGAAAGAATACCAAAAGAATGGAAGATCTCGTTGATACTACCCATATTTATTTAAAACTGGAGATAAAAAGGAATGCAAAAACTATAAAGGCATAATGCTCTTGTGCTCGGCGATAAAACTGTACGAACAAATATTACAAGAAAAGCTAACAACGATAATCGATACAACATTAGCAGAATCTTAAAGTGGCTTTAGAAAAGGAAGAAGTGTGCAAGATCACATCTTCACTATTAAACAGATCATTGAGAAAACGAAACTCAGAAGAGAAAAAGCATATTTTGCGTTTATTGACTTACAAAAAGCGTTTGATTTTGTTCCTCGGCAAAAAGTATGGTCGCTCCTGGAACAAAGAGGAATAACAACCAAAATAAGGGACAATATTGAATGTCTATATAAAAATACGGCGAATTGTGTTATAACTAGAAACCTCAAGTCAGAAAATGTTATATCAAAAGATGGTCTAAGACAGGGCGGAGGACTAAGTCCAACATTGTTTACGTTGTTTATGGACGAAATAATTAAAAAATGTAGTCAGAGAACAACACACCTATTAGTAGGATACAAAAATTTGCAACCGATCGAAATATCAGAATGTGGTTTTGCAGATGACATCGTTATAATGGCAGCAAAAGAAAAAGACCTACAAGAAAACCTACAAACGTGGAATGAAATATTAGAAGAAAATGGCATGAAACTAAACCTAACAAAAACAAAAGTAATGGTAGTAGCAGAAACTAAAAAAAACGTGAGTATTCAGATCAATGGTATACATATACAACAAGTTGAATGCTTTGAATACCTAGGTGTAAAAATTGAAGATTCAGGTCAACAAGGTTAAGAAATCGATAAACGTATAGAGAAAGCAATAAATTCATATTATGCAATGAACACAACTTTTATAGGAAAAAAGGAAATAGCGCAAAGTACAAAAATGAAAGTATTTGAGGCAATATATAGACACATACTCACCTTCAGTTGCGAATCGTGGACATTAACAGAGAGGCAGAAGATCAGAATACAAGCGACGGAAATGAAGTATCTAAGAAGAGTAAGAGGAATCACAAGACTGGACAGGGTAAGAAATGAGCAGATAAGAGAGGATCTGGAGGTGGAATCAATCTTAGAATTCAAAGAAAAAAGAAAAATCAGCTGGTGGGGACATTTACAAAGACTAGACGATAGAAGACTGGTAAAAATGATTTAAGAAGCGAGAGAAAATATCAAGAGGAAAAAAGGAAGACCAAGAGAAACATGGGACCAAGCCATTGGAAAAGTTCTATAAAAGAGGGGCAAATCCTGGAAAGAAGCAAAAGTCTTGGCACAAAATAGAAGTCAGTGGTGTAAACTTGTACACAATATCTAAGTTATTATTGTAATCCCAACACCAATATGGTAGAAGGGAATTTGATTATATATACAGGGTATATACAGGGTAACAAAAATACAGGTCATAAATTTAATCACAAATTCTGGGACCAAAAATAATTCGATTGAACCTAACTTACCTTAGTACAAATGTGCACATAAAAAAAAGTTACAGCCCTTTTAAGTTACAAAATGAAAATTGATTTTTTCGAATGTATCGAAAACTGTTGGAGATTTTTTATTGAAAATGGACATGTGGCATTCTTATGTCAGTAGCATATTAAGAAAAAATTATAGTGAAATTTGGACAACCCATAAATATTTATGGGGGTTTTGTTTTTTAAAACCCCCCCAAACTTTTGTGTACGTTCCAATTAAATTATTATTGTAGTACCATTAGTTAAAGACAATGTTGTTAAAAACTTTTTTGCCTCTTAGTACTTTCGAAATATCGAGATATTTCAAATATTTGTCAAATCCACCACATATTTGTATATGGTTAAGTACGATTATGGAGACTTGGTAATAATTATGAACATTTATTTATGATTTACATTTTTAGGGATATTTTGAACCATATTAAAAAAGAAGTCACATCTCGATAAAAGGTGCCTTTTCGAAAAAATACAAAGAGACAAAAAAGTTTTAAAAACATTGTGTTTAACTAATACTACCGCAGTAACATTTTAATTGGAACGTACACAAACATTTGGGGGTGGGGGGTTTAAAAGAACAAAACCCCCATAAAATTTTTATGTAAACATATTGAACCTTATCGAAAAAATACTAAGAAGCAAAAAGTGTAAATAATATTAAATTTAACTAATGGTACCAAAATAATAATTTAATTGAGACGAATACAAAAGTTTGGGGGGGTTTAAGGGAACAAAATCCCCATAAAATTTTTATGGGGTGCACAAATTTCACTATAATTTTTCTTTAAGATGTTCCTGCCATAAGAATGCCACATGTCCATTTTCAATAAAAAATCTCCAATACTTTTCGATATATTCGAAAAAATAGATTTTTATTTTGTAATTTCAAAGGGCCGTAACTTTTTTTATGTGCATATTTGTACTAAGATAAGTTAGGTTCATTCGAACTATTTTTGGTCCCAGAATATGTGATTTAATTTATGACCTGTATTTTTGTTACACCCTGTATAATTCACACATTTTGATATGTGTGAATGAGAGATGATATTTAGACATTGTTATACTCAATCGAAAACAATCGCTGCTAGAGCTTTATAATAATAATGCTTCATTTTGGAGTTGAATGTGGAGACGAAACATCAAATATGATTTTAATCTCTGTCTGTTAAGTGGAAACAAAATGGAATCTCTTGCTAATTTTGTATGACTAATAACTATAAGAAAACTCATATGGGAAAAATACATCAAAAATCTCTTTGCAGACGAGAGGCCTGTGATAGAAGTCGTTCAGGAACAAGTGATAGATATTAACAACCTATCTGGTCCCGAGATCACAATTGAAAAAATTACTAGAGCAATAAATACCTCGAAAGACTGGAAAGCAGTTGGACCTGATAAAATTCCTGTTGAGTTACTCAGATTGTTAGATGAAGAGGGAATTACGATACTCCAAAGATTTTTCAACCAAATCTATAAAAAAGGAAAATTCCCTGTCCAATGGCTTGTATCTACCTTTATCCCTTTGCCAAAAAAGAACAACGCAACAAAGTGTCAAGAGCACCGACTGATAAGTCTGATGAGCCATTCTTTAAAAATATTCCTCAAAGTTCTTCACTACAGAATCTCCACAAAATGCGATAAGGTTATTGGTTGCTCACAATTTGGATTTCGAAAAGGCCTGGGTACCAGGGAAGCACTAGTTGCAACCCAAGTGCTAGCTCAGAACTGCTACGATCAAAGGAAAGATGTAATGATGTGCTTTATAGATTATGAAAAAGCCTTCGATCGAGTACAACATCATAAACTCGTACATATACTGAAACAACTCGACATAGATCAAAAAGACATTCGTTGCATAGAGGCTCTTTACTGGAATCAAACAGCTGTCGTCAAGGTGGACAATGAAACAACGCAAGCTCAAAAAATTCTCAGAGGTGTAAGACAGGGATGCATTCTCTCCCCACTACTGTTCAATCTATATTCAGAAAGTATCTTCCAGGAAGCTCTTGAGGAATGCGAAAGCGGCATCAAAGTGAATGGTACCTGGGTCAATAATATACGATATGCGGATGATTCGGTCTTAATAGCAGACAATATAGAAGACCTCCAAAACCTTCTTAATAAAATTGGAGAGCATAGCGAGAACATGGGACTTTGCATCAACATAAAAAAGACAAAGTTCCTTATAATCAGCCGTCAATTATGTCAACATCAAAATGCAAGACTAGCATATAACAACCAAGATGTAGAGCGCGTAAGAAAGTTTAAGTACCTGGGAACCTGGCTATGTGAAGACTGGATGTCGGATATGGAAATTAAATGTCGGATAGAAAGAGCCAGAAGTGCATTCATGAAATTCAGAAACGTCTTTACGAACTCTGACTTTGACCTAAACCTAAGATTAAGATTCACAAAATGCTATATATGGTCGGTGCTCCTATATGGCATGGAAGGATGGACTTTAAAAATAAACACAATGAATAAGCTAGAGGCATTTGAGAGGTGGATCTATCGACGAATCCTTAAAGTTCCCTGGACCGCAAGAATAACAAATGAAGAAATCCTGAGAAGAATTGGTACAGAACGACAACTGATGTGCACAATTAAACAGAGAAAAACGGCATACCTGGGACACATAATTAGAAATGAAAGATATCAGTTTCTGCAAACCTTAATTGAAGGAAAGATCGAAGGAAGAAGGGGAGTGGGCAGGAAGAAAATGTCATGGCTCCGTAATGTCAAACAATGGACAGGACTAAAAAACATAGGAGACCTAATACATACTGCAAGGGATAGAGAAAAATGGTCAAACGTGATCGCGAACATCCATTAGTGGATTGCATAAGAAGAAGAAGAAGAAGAATAACTATAACTTTTCCATGTCTGTATATGTATAAACGTTTTACTCTGCAGAAAAGTGAAAATGGTGGTAATTTGCATTTCATATAACCTAAAAATTAATAATAGTGTATTATACAACAAGCACTTCATAATGATAATTAAATGCAAGTTGTATATACACGATTTTTTCTATAATCACACAACAAAAAATATATTCAAATATATTAATTTTGTAATGCAAACAAATTAAGTACTAGTTATATGGTTAAATTAATTATTTTGTAGATACATTTATATTTTCAATATTACAATAATTATTAAAAAAAAAATAATTTTTAAATTAGTCAGTTTTTTTACTTATTGAGGACTGTCAAAGCGTATGTATATTTGACTCGCCGTTGGTCACTGCGCATGTGTCACCTTCATCGCGAATGCTATATCGCGATTCTATTGGTTGAAAATCTGTATCACGATGAAGCTCATTATGATACAAGTACATAGTGAAATCATAATTATTGATATAAACTTACGTGCATAGAAATCGGCCCACTTAAAAATTTGGTCATTTTTGATGCCTCGTATTTCCTAAACCTGTTGGCCGATTTAAGTGATTTTTTCAATATGTTATAGCCTGATTCTTTAGCAATATCGCTGTAATAATATTGTTGCTAAACATGTAAGTGTCATTGTATACCGAATCTAAAAATGATAGTGTGTTTTTTCTCAAAGTCTGGAACACCCTGTGGAATATTCTAGCGTACATAAAATATTGAAATTAAAACTCAATTGTAGCCTTATGCTTTCTTAACGTCTTGCTTTTTGATTCATTCGCTTATGCTGGATAATAAAAAGTTAGGTACTTTAATAAGTAGACATGTTCTTCATCAATACACGGTGTTTCTAAATAAGTGGAACAAACTTTAAGGGGTAATTCTGCATGAAAAAATAATGACAGGTTTCTTTATAAACGTATGTTTGCAAATGTTTTGTTTCCGAGATACGGGATATTGAATTTTTTCTTACACACTGACGATTTATTTACTGCTCTAAAACCAATTGAGATATGCAAACGAAATTTGGTAGGTTTTACGAGATACTTATTCAAGATGTTTTGACACAAAATAAAGAATTTTATATTTACCATTAGCGTGCATACGGGTAATATAATCGGTCATATTACCCGTATGCACGCTAATGGTGAATATAAAATTCTTAATTTTATCAAACTGTCGAAACCCAAAAGACAAATAAATGTTTAAAAATAATAAAATCTTTGGATTTCTTGGTTTGGAAGCAGATTCTCTCTTATACCTATTCCCCATTCTTCTAAAAATTGCAAGGAAAAGGAAAAGGGTGATGAATGTAGAGACATGGGGAGTCTATATAGTTGCACTCCACAACATATCAATTCACCGAGGTAAAGATCAACAAATCTGCTTCCTAGTACTCGATACGTGAGTAAAACCGTGGATAGATAAAAGGCATTATATTTAATTTCGATTCAGAGATCATTACCATCTTTCTATGGACCATTTCAAACTCTTTTGTTCTCGTCAGGAAAGCATATGCAATGATGCTCTAGAGCATAATTGCATATGCTTTCCTGACGATGATGCTTTAGAGCATCATTGTATATGCTTTCCTGACGAGAACAAAAGAGTTCGAAATGGTCCATAAAAAGATGGTAATGATCTCTGAATCGAAATTAAATATATTGCCTTTTATCTTAATTTTATGTCAAAAAATCTGCAATAACTATCTCTTAAAACCTACCAAATTTAATTTGCATATCTCAACTGGTTTTAGAGCAATAAATAAATCGTCAGTTGTAAGAAAAAATTCAACATCCCGAATCACGGAAACGAAGCACTTGCGAACATATGTTTATAAAGCAAACTGTCATTATTATTTATGCAGAATTACCCTTAAAGTTTGTACCACTTATTTAGAAACACCGCGTATTGATGAAGAAGATGTCTAGTTGTTAAAATACCTGTTTTATTATCCAACATAAGCGAATGAATCAAAAATCAAAATGTTAAGAAAGCCTAAGGCTACAGTCGAGTTTTAATTTTAATATTTTATTTACGCTAGAATATTCCACAGGGTGTTCCAAACTTTGAGGAAAAAACACACTATCATTGTTACACCCAGTATATAATGACACTTACATGTTTAGCAACAATATTATTACAGCGATATTGTTAAAAAATCGGGCTATAACAAATTGAAAAAATCACTTAAATCGGCTAACAGGTTTAGGAAATACGAGGTATCAAAAATGACCAAATTTTTAAGTTTTTTTTAAGACCAAACACACTATTCAAAATCCATAATCTACAAAACTAGGTAAAACAGTATTTCTATCCATATTAGTGTTATTTTTGTACGTTCGTAAAAAATGTAAACTAACGATGTGAATTTTTAAAAAATATATTTTTTCTGAAAAACTCGTCAAGTATAATATTTGTTTTGTTTTTATTTATTTTCCTTAATATTTTTTTTTGTTTAGCTTTATTTTATCCTAGTCTGTATGATTTATTTACCGAGAAAATATTGCGTTTGGTTTGAAATAATAGCTGTTGTATCAATATGTAAATGAATATTAAAGCTGTGAATAAGCTCATTTATATTCATGTAAATTATACCTAGGGAGCTAGCGACTAAAGGTATCTGGAAATATTTCTATCTAATAGGCATATAATATACCATATTTATCTAATAATTGACAGGCCTTTCATGTATTTATATGCTTATATAAATACTGTTATAAATAACTGTTATATAAATACTGTTATAAATACCAATTATTTAGATCTACGGTATCAAAAATACGCATAGCCTTGATGATAGCCAAACTTCGGAACGAGGACGGCACCTGAAGAAGAAGATAAATACTGTCGGTTTATAACGTCCTGCGACGTTGTCCGATGCCTAAGTGCCAGTTCCCTCGGGTGTTCCAGTCCTCATCGGATATGTTTGTGGACCTATGTTCTGGGATGTAATGCTAGAGGAACTGTTGGAACAATTGACTATAGATCCTGAAGTGCTTGGAAGCATAGCATATGCAGATGATTTGTTGTTGATCATAGATGCAAACTCAAGAAGAGAATTAGAAAATAAATCAAATGAAGTATTAATAAGAGTAAATGATTGGATGAATAAAGTAAAATTAACAATATCAGATTCAAAAACAACATATAGTTTAATAAAAGGAAATTTAGAAAGAGATCCAATTATAAAAATTAGAGGGAAAACAATAAAAAGAAAAATGGAAACAAGATATTTAGGTATTATAATAGACGAACAAAAATTATTTACAAAACACATGAATTGTGTCTGTGAAAAGGCAACAAAGATCATGCATAGCATTGCTAGTCTAGCACAGAAGGAATATAGAATTTCGTTCCGACAGATGAGAATATACCTCAGTACAATACTTGCATCAATTGTAGGGTACGGTTCAAGTGTATGAGCACATAGATTAATAAATAAAAAAAATGCAGAAAAATTAAATAGAGCTCAGGGAGGATTTCTTGTAAGAATGACGGGAGCATTTGGAACAACTGCAACACAGGCACTCACAGTTTTAACTGGAGTAATGCCAATGCATTTAGAAACACAAAAAAGAGCATGTAATTATTGGCTAAAAAAAGAAAAATATGAAAAAATAATACAAATAATAGGATTAGATATAAGAAATAAAAGAGAATTAAAAGAAATAATAAAAAGAAAAAGACAAAATGAATGGGAAAATTCAACAAAATCTAGACGTTTATACAATTTTATACCAATATTAGAAAACATTCCAAATTATTTTAATCCAAAACAAGGTTTAATATACTTTTTAACAGGACATGGACCGTACCCAACATATTTGGAAAGATTTAACTTAAAAGATGATGCATATTGTGAATGTGGAGAACTAGGTACACCAGAACATATAGTGTTACATTGTGAAAATACTATAGAAAATGAAGAACATAGAGAAATGAGAAGAAGATTAGAAATAATTGAAATAAGAGATATATTACAAAATGAACAATATTTTGAAATATTAAACAATCTCACACAAATAATATCTAAAAAACAACAAGAAATCTATAATAATAGAAGAAGACAACCAATAATCCAACCCTGATGAAGTTGAGTAAGATAAAGTTAAAATAAATAAAATAAAATATAAATTCAAAAATAGATATTTACAATTATAATAATAATAATTCAATATAAAATAAATAAATAAAAATAATAATTCAATACATAATTCATAAAATTAAAAAAAAAAAAAACTACCAACTCTCTTCTGAAAATAGAGAGACTGTCTTTATAACTTAGAAGGGAGTTGATAGTACCAAAAATATTTTAAATTGTTTATTTAAATTTGTTTGTTAAAAGTAATTAAAAGATTATGGCAAATTGTTAATTGTAAAAATAGATTTAATAATTGAGTAAAAAATGTAAAAATAAAAAAAAAATATCTGTAATCCCATCAGGAAAAAACGACCTGGATTAGTCACTAGAGGCCAGGTCATATGTATAAATAATAAATAAATAAAAATAGTCCTCATTGGATAATCCTCTTTCGCTCATAGATCTCCGTATACCACCAATCCAAGAGTTTTTTGGCTTCCTAATTTTCGTTTTTCTCTTGGTACCCATCTCATTGTCTTTTTAGGGAGTCTTTTGTCGCTCATCCTTTAAACGTGCCCATACCAGGTCAATTGTTTTTCCTCTATGCACTCAGTAATTGTTTTTGTTTTACCCATTCCCTCTCTTATTATTCCATTTCGAATCCTCTCCAACTTTGATGTTGTGTTTGATCGTCTTAGTGCGGCCATCTCCGTAGCCTATAGTTTTCTCTTTTGATGTTCTTTAATCCCTAACGTTTTAGAACTGTACATCAATGTGCTTTTTATCAACGTATTATAAATTGTTACTTTTCGTTGTTTTCCTATGTTTTTACTACACAATATTCCATTTAGCGATTTAATTATTCTCTTTTCTGGCTTTATTTATTCTTTTTGTAATGTCATCAAAATCTGTTTCGTCTTTGTTGAACAGTACTCCTAAGTAATTATAACTTCCGCATATTTCTATTGTTCCATTATTCTCCCTAATCAAATCAGATGTTTCTTCACCAATACATAAATATTGTGTTTTGTCCATATTCATGTGTAGATCCCATTTGCATATTCCTCCTTTAGTTTGCGCGCCATAAATTGCAAGTCCTCTTTATCATTTGCACAAATTACTTGGTCGTCTGCTAACAGAAGGGTACCTATATAAACAAGTATCTTCATCAATTTGTATACCCATTCCATTGCCTTTCCTTTTCCATTGCATTAGCGATTTTGCTATACATATATAGTCCAGAAAGCCACTGCGCATCCGCTAGGAAAAATATTCTAATTCGGATTTTTTGCACAATCTTACTCAAAAAGGACTCCCTTTAACAAATGTGCATGTTGCCAGGACCAAAAGGTGGTCAAAAAGTTTTTAAACGTTTTTTTTTGTTTTTTTCCTAAAATTATTTTTTTTTGCATAGAAAAAAGTTTTTTTAGGTTTTTTGGATCATTCCAAATAAAAAAGGTCTTTAGTGACTTTTCTCTAAAAATGATAGTTTTTGACATATAAGCGATTAAAAATTGAAAAATTGCGAAATCGGCCATTTTTAACCCTCAAAAACTATGTGAAAAACTGAAAATTTGAATGTTGCCAAGGTAAGTAGTTATTCTTTAAACATCGATTGATGAAATTCCAAGGAGTTTTTTGCAATACAATATTCAAAACTCCTTTGTTTTTTAATTGCTAATCAAGCGTGCGCGACACTATTTTCCACCGACAGTATGGTGTAAATGAAAGGAATAAATTCGTTATTTCGTAAACCGGTGATTTTCAGGAAAAATCCGAAACAGGTCGATTTTTATTTTTAAGTTATGATATTGTCTGTGGCATATATGGTATGCTAGTGACGTCATCCGTCTGGGCGTGATGACGTAATCGATGATTTTTTTAAATAAGAATAGGGGTCGTGTGGTAGCTCATTTGAAAGGTTCTTTAATTCTCTATTCAGTAATGTAAACATTTACATAATTATTTATGCAGGGTGTCCTTATACTTCTTTTTTTGTCAAATAATTTAATTTAATAAAAAATTTTTGGACACCTTGTATAAATAATTCTGTATATGTTTATATTACTGAATAGAGAATTAAAGAACCTTTCAAATGAGCTAGCACACGACCCCTATTCTCATTTAAAAAAATCATCGATTACTTCATCACGCCCAGACGAATGACGTCACTAGTATACCATATATGCCACAATATCATAACTTAAAAATAAAAATCGACCTGTTTCGGGTTTTTTCCTTAAAGTCACCGGTTTACGAAATAACGAATTTATTCCTTTCATTTGCTCCATACTGTCGGTGGAAAATAGTGTCTCGCACGCTTGATTAGCAATTAAAAAACAAAGGAGTTTTGAATACTGTATTGCAAAAAGCTCTTTGGGATTTCATCAATCGATGTTTAAAGAATATCTACCTACCTCAGCAACATTCAAATTTTCAGTTTTTCAGATAGTTTTTGAGGGTTAAAAATGGCCGATTTCGCAATTTTTCAATTTTTAATCGCTTATATGTCAAAAACTATCATTTTTAGAGAAAAGTCACTAAAGACCTTTTCTGTTTGTAATGATCCAAAAAACCTAAAAAAACTTTTTTCCATCCAAAAAAAATAATTTTAGGAAAAAAACAAAAAAAAAACGTTTAAAAAATTTTTGACCACCTTTTGGTCCTGGCAACATGCAAATTTGTTAAAAGGAGTCCTTTTTGAGTAAGATTGTGCAAAAAATCCGAATTAGAATATTTTTCCTAGCGGATGCGCAGTGGCTTTCTGGACTAATATATTTTAAATAGTGTTGGGGAAATGCAACAACCCTGGCGTAAACCTTTGTTCACCTTGAACGGTTCTGATAGTTTCTTTTCCATCTTTATGGCAGATGTCATATTCTTGCATGTATTTTGAACAACTGGTCAAATTGATATTGGTGTTTTGAAGGACTTCCCATAGTTTACTTATCGGGACATTATCGTAGGCCTTTTGTAAATCTACAAACATTAGATATATTATTGGTCTATTTCTTTCTATTTTCTCTTTAATTATTTGTTTTAAACAAAACACATTATCTGTACAGGACCGGCCACCTCGGAAACTGCATTGTTCTTCCTTTGCTCATCGTTACAGTAGGAAAAATGAAAGAGTACCCATGAACGAACACATAAAACACGCTGTATATTCCTGTCACCGTGTCACACAAAAAATTTGGTCAGCGCAAGTACATGTAATAATTATTATTACATGTCATTGCGCTGGGCAATTTTCTTTGTGACACGGTGGCAGGAAAATACAGTGTGTTTAATATGTTCCTTCATGGGTATTCTTTCATTTTTCCGACTGTATATGCTTTTGAAGTAATAAGTACTGAAATTATTTATAATATGTAAAAGAATATTATTATAAAATCAATCCTGGATATTTCTTGGCTTTGTTTACATGTATTAAAGTAGTTTCATAGTTGAACCAGCCGTTCACATACTCAGAATGACGCTGTTATGGAATACTATGCTGTTAATTCTTCTCCGGACTAATTCTTCTTTTTAGAATAAAATTAAATAGAATGGCATGTATTGCTTTATTCTATTGGAAAATAAAAATTACACTCCTTGGTTATTTCTTAAAACTATGAATTTATAGGTTCTGTTTGGACAGAACAAGAGATTGGACTCAAATATTAATATTAAAATAGCAAATACGGATAGCTTATCGAACAAAGAAATAGGGAACTTGCATAAAATTTTAAATTCGAAAAAAATGTTATAAATCACAACAGAACATAATTTAAAACATGTATCAAAAATAAAAAAGTTTTGTTTGTTTTTCGTTTGGACCCTAAAGACGATTAAAAATTCAAATTATACCAGCCAGCCAAAACGCGTCGTGACGTCATCGGGCTATATGTTTACATTCTGAATCAACAAAGTAAACAAAATTGTATATAATTTTAGATTAGACATTATAAACGTCAGTAGAAAATGCAGTTATATGACATTACAAGTGTTTTTGATCGTTTGAACTATTCATAAAAAATTTCCACTTTTACAAAATGGTTTTATTTTCCATAGTAAACCTCCTTTCCTTTCCTTCAATAACTATATCAAACTCCAATCTCAAAAAACTGGTATATATTATTACAATGACATACGATAAATGCCATTAGAATATATAGCTATTTGTATAACAAGGGAGGAAAGTGCTACTTTTCCTCCCGAGAATGAAGTTTACTGCCCGACGCGTAGCGGAGGGCAGCAATCATACAAGGGAGGAAAACGCACTTTACTCCCATGTTATACACATGGTTTTTCCACCTTCCTCAAATAACAACTAATTTTTTCATTTTTAGTTAATTTATTTATGTAACTAACCAACAAAATTTATTAAAACTAAAACTAACAAGTAGGTACAATATAACTGTCAACTGTCAAAGTAAGTCAAATTATTAATGTAAACATTGTTAAATCAAAATAACAATTTATACTGTTTTTTACCATTCTGCAAAATACGGGGTGTTTTATAAATAAACGTTAAAATGTATAGATACTTACGTAATAGAAAATAGATATTGTACATAAGTGCGTCAATAAGTTATATTTCATGAATGAAATACCATGAAGTCACTTTTACTTTTCCTCCCTAGGGAGGAAAAATATTTTCCTCCCTAGGGAGGAAAAGTACAACTTTGCTCCCTACAATCAGGTCCGGAAAAGTATACTTTCGGTGGAGGTAGGTAGAAAAATATTTTTCCTTTATTCCGCGTCGACAAGCTGGTCAAATACCCAAGTAGGTGGAGGCCAATAAACTAAAGAAGAAGCAGAAGAATATACCTAAATATAACCATAAACGGAACCATATAGTTAAACTATGTGACGTCAAGGGTCGTTTGAAATTTTAAAATACAGATGACTAAATTTGTACTTCTAAGTTAGTTTTTGAAGCATGAAATTCGTCGGAAAACAGTCGGAAAAATGAAAGAATACCCATAAACGATCACATCAATCACTTATTTTGTATTTTCTGTCTTTTTCTATAAATAACAAACGTTTGTTATTGAAAAAGATAGCAAATACAAAATAAGTGATTGATGTGATCGTTCATGGGTATTCTTTCATTTTTCCGACTGCATACACTGTTCACTGTTATATACACACACTAGGTATATTATGCTTTTTAGAGTTAGTTTCTTGCGGGCCTGACAATGCTGTAAGTATAATTTGTAAACATCAAAACCGGTCGCCCAAACTTTTTCAATTTAATAAAACCTATTAACGGATTGTGAATAGAGGACCTATTTCCCTAACATACATGATTATGTCCGACACCAGCAACTCATTCATCATTTAAAATTGAAAAAGTTTACATGTTGTGTAATGGACTCATTATCTCAAAGCGTAAATGGACTCTTTCAATTATTGTTTACGGCGACTGATGGTGCCACTATATGGCGCTGAGCTATTTATTATAAATAAAAAGTATATACAACGTCAGTATAGAAGTTTGGTTTCAAAAACTGTCATAGATATTTTAATACTCAGTAATCGAAACAAACATATAAAATTGGTAAAAGCCGATCCTGATATTTTATGCTTTACGTGTTCAACGTGGACAGAAAAATAATGTTGCAGCGAAAATGATCTTAGCGCCAACCTTATACATTTCCCTCCCTCGAGGATTTCCTGAATGTAGACGTTATTATTTTCTATTGTTTTTATGGTCATACAAAACAGAAACAGCAGCAAAACAAAGGGAGATTCTATTTTATAAATAAACGTGTCGGTTAAGGAGTAGGTATATAGAAACATAAAAAAATAGTAATTTGGGAAGGTCCTGGAATAACTTTTATACAGCTTGTTAGTAATTTACTTCCAAGTTATCACGTTATAGATATGGATTGATATTGTCAATATAGTTTTTATATACCATATTTGTATATCTTGTTGTTGGTCACAAACGTTATAAGTTGATTAATATTAATACTTTTGTAGACTTTGAGAAAGTATTTGACTGATTTAACCATAGCTCCATATTAACAGATCCCGCAGAGTGCTGTATTCATAATAAATACAAAACTTTTCTTCGGAATATTAGCCATTTTCAATACGAAACTCCCTTTCTTGAACACTTCTGTTAATTTTCGTTGAGCTTAATGAGTTTGAGCCAACGTTTCTGATCCAGTTAACACGTTGTCTACATATTATATGTTGTGTTTAACAATTTTGCGATTAGCGAGTATCGCAAATTGCCCTATTTACATAATTCCTGTGTCGTCCTTAATACAAGGTATAGCGCTGCTGTCGTACCATAGGTTACTGTTGGCAACTTATACTCCTTTATCGGTTCTTTTACAGACTAACTCCATAATATCTTCTGATAAACTTGGTCCTATTCAGCTATTTTTATTCCTCCAAAAATGTTCTCTAGACTTGTCGCACCCTTTTTCTGATTATACGTATAATATTTTTCTCTTTCCTTTCTTTTTATCGCAAAATGTTGGTTGTAAAAAATTAGTTACACTAATAATTAATATATTTTTTGGACCTCTTCTTTTAAATCCCTTTGTATATTCTAACATTGTCATCTTCAAATAATTATTGATAAAATTATCCAAATTATTATTCCTCTAAATTTTGTCGATGGCTTGTATGAAACTTTAATGAATTCTATTAATGTCGTCTTACGTTCCTCGTATATCTTTTGTACTGGTTCGTAAAATCTAGATGTTAAGTATTTGTCATATTTGAAAATACTACTAGTCAAAGCAATAAAGCACTGAACCTCCGAAAAAAAAAGGACAAGACGGATCTTAATAATTCTTTTTGCATTCTATTCGTAAATGCCACAGGAAACTTTGGGACCCTTAGTCATGAGATAATACTGAAAACTGCATTTGTGCATACAAAAAATGCATTCTTAAAGTGCATCTCAGAAAATAAAAAAAATTTAGAACCCGTCAATTTATTATCGGCGGCAATGAGTTCAGTTTTGTTACTAGCAGGGTTTTTGGGGTCGCTGGTATCGGAAGTGATCTCCGGAGTACCTGGTACGCAGGGTACCTACTATTTACCTCGTCTCCTGGAGTTTTCGATAATTTTGATAAATAATAATTAGTCAAAACTTTATACTTGAGGGTTCCAAGGGGATTCCAGGAGTTGACGTAAAAAGTAGGTATCCTAGGCACCAGGTACTCTGGAGATAATTTTCAATATCATCTTCTTTTTCAGCGAGCCCAAATTGCCGAAAACTCCAGAAGACGAGGTAAACAGTAGATACCTTGGGCACCAGGTATTCCGGAGATTACTTCCGACGTTATATTCGTATTTAGCGACCCTGAAACTCTCGAGTAATGATTCTTTACTAATTTTTTTAATTAATTTGCCGATAACTCCAAAAGACGAGGTAAACAGTAGATACCCTGGGAACCAGGTACTCCGGACATCACTTTAGATTCCAGTGACCCCAAAAACCCCCTAGTAACTAAACTGAACACATCTCCGCCGATAATTGAGGAGTTCTGAATTTTTTTATTGTCTGTATATGATGCACTTTTACAACGCATTTTTTGTATGCACAAATGCAGTTTTTCAATATTATCTCATGGCAATGGGCTACAAAGTTTCCTGGCGCATTCACAAATCGAATGAAAAAGAATTATCCATCACTTTCGATTCCAGTGACCCCAAAACCCCCTAGTAACAAAACTGAACGCATTTCTGCCGATAATTGGTGAGTTCTGAATTTTTTTATTGTCTGTTTGAGATGCACTTTAAGAACGCATTTTTTGTCTGCACAAATGCAGTTTTTCAATATTCTCTCATGGCTATGGGTCACAAAGTTTCCTGGCGCATTCACAAATTAAATGCAAAAAGAATTATCCATCTTGTTATTTTTTCTTTTTCGTATAGGTAAGGCCGATTTTAGTGGTTTATTGCTTTGCATATACCTTCGATTTCGTTATGTTGATCGTCAAAATAATTCCAAAGTTCCTCCAACCTTTCCAGGCGAATATTAAAATATTCTAGTGTTGTTCTTTCCTTTGAAGGCTGTTTAACATTTGTCAAAAAATGCTTTATGATGTTCCCTAATTTATCTTGTTGCAGATATAACTTTTGCCTTTTAAAATGTTTATCTTGAACTTGAACGAAACTGACCTCGCAAACTCAAACAACTATGACCTACCTCAAAATGCAAAGGATTTAGAAGTGTGTGGAACACAATTTTACTTTTACTATTTTTAATGGAATAAAGTCCGATGACAAAAAAGAAATGTATTTTCTATAAGATATTGTATACAAAAAAATATAAGTAAGAACATAAATCGAAATATTATGTTTATAAATAATAAATATTTTATATCAAATATTAAATTATCAGAATAAAATATTTCAGGATGTCAGATTACAAGACTCGAATATCCAATACAAAGAAATATCTTCATATCCACCTCGGACTGTAAAAATTCCAACAGTCAATTGCAGTCTATTACCATTCCAAAAAAATAGCACTAACCCTAATCTCATCTTACAACACTTCAGAGATCTAATTAACTCTCATTCCGATCACACAGTATACTATACAGATGCGTCTAAAACTGAAAATGGAGTCGGAGTGGCAATTATTAACAACACAGAGATTCACAAACATAAAATTTCAGATACTGCAACTGTATTAACTGGGAAACTTTATGCGATCTACCAAGCACTACTGCATGCAAATGCGAACAAGATGAAGAAGATATTAATCGTCACAGATTCTATGTCATCACTACACGTAATAAGGAAAATATACACACAGCATCCAATAGCTTTGCTAATAAAGGAAGAACTACATAAATTGCATACTGAAGATTAAAGAATCAAGTTTCTCTGGGTCCCATCACATGTTGGAGTAGCAGGTAATGAAGCAGAAGGCCGAAATGCCAAAGAAGCCATAAATGATAACAGTATTCCCATGTCGCTCCAATATGTAAGTATGGATCTAAGAAGCTACTTCATAAAACATCTTTTCGAAAACTGGAACAATAAATAGAAATCCACATCATCACAGCTTCAGAAGATAAAAAACATGGTTGGACCATGGCAACCACCCGAGGTATCTAGACGAAAGCAAACAATTATTTCCCGTTTACGACTTGGACATACCCAGTTTTCTCATGAATATTTGTTGAAAAAAGAAGAACCTCCAATTTGTGATGAGTGCGGTTTACCCCTTCCAGTGAAATATGTGCTAGTGGAAAAGTGTGAAAAGTTCAATTTCCATAGAATTAAATACCATTTAGCTAACAATCTTAAAGACATTTTAGACTATAACAACAGTAATAAACTATTTTTGGTTCTAAAAGACTCTAACTTACTAAACAAAGTGTAATTAACTGTTAATATCCCGCTAATAACCTTCTTAGGTTGAAGCGGATTGTTGTAAATAAAAAAAAGATTCTAATATCAAATAACTAATATCAAATATAATTAATATAGTATTGGATTTGTATTTAAGCAGATAAAAAAGAGTACATATTTCACATCTGTTTGTTTACCAGTTGGTTTTGCAGGTTTTGTATCGTTTTCACCCTTATGCTTTCGTTTCCTTAATAGTTCTTTAATTTATAAAACAATGCAATGTTCTCATGAGGATAAACATTTAAAAACTTACAGTTTCAATCTTCAACCTCTAAATACAGGGCCCAATAATTGTTATTTCGTTTCACTGATCCTCAATTGGATACAAGACTAAATTTGTAAGAGCCATACTTATTTCATTTCGATATATTTTGTTTTTTTTTGTTTGTTTTCTTTCCTCCGTACTTCAAATACGATCGTCCATCTTGTACGGACTAGGTAAGGGCTATTCAGGTCTTTATGGGCCGTTTTCTTCGAAGTTCAAATCTTTTTTACCGCCCTTTTGATGTTAACGTATTTTTTAATATAGCCAATTTGCAAACAGCCATGTTATAGAAATATCAGTGAAGTCAGTGAAATAAAAGGTAAGCTAAGTATATGGGGTGGACAGAAATACTAACCGTTTGGGATGAATAAATGTAAAATACATAATTATAGTATCTATCAAAATATTTTAGAAAACAAGTAAAATCCTTGCAGCAATGACAGAACAATTAACAACATTAATTAACAAAATCATAAAACACAATAAAATACCGGAATAATGGAGAACGAGCGAACTAATTCTACTATTCAAAAAAGGAGATAAAAAGCAGCCAGAAAACTACAGAGGTATCAACTTGTTAAATACTACCCTAAAACTTACAACTAAAATTTTACAAGACCTAATGAATCAGAGAATAAGTTTAGCAGATGAACAACAGGGTTTTCGTACTGGAAGATCGTGTACAGATGCAATATTCGTCATAAAGCAAATTACTGAGATATCACTAGAGATAGTATTTCTATGTCTGATTGACTAAAAGAAACATGTGAGAGAGTAAGACTCAAAGATGTAATCCATCTTTTGTATAATAGAGAAGTCCCTCTAGATATCATAAAAACAATTGAAAACATCTACCAAAACAACAAAATGGAAGTCAGAATAGATGGACAACTTACAGAATCTATAGATATAGGCAGCGGAATAAGACAGGGAGACTCATTCAGTCCTATGCTCTTCAATTTATTCATGGGTGAAATCATCAAAAACGTCAACAACGGACGAGGATATAGAATGGGAAACAAAGAAGAAAAAACATATTCTGCTACGCAGATGACGCAATATTGTTAGCCCAAGATGAAGATAGTCTGCAAAGATTAGTCCACAGATTTAACATAAGAGTAAAAAAATTCAATATGACAATTTCATCTCAGAAAACCAAAACAAAAGTAATCAGTAAAGAATCAATCTGATGTAAAATAGAAATTGATGGTATCAGTATTGAACAAGTAATGGAAATAAAATACCTTGGAATTACATTGTCAAGTTACGGAGACCTGGACAAACTAGTGAGAAATCAAGTACAAAAAGCAAATAGACTGGCAGGATGCCTTAATAACACTATAATAGCGAAACCGACATATTAACACTGAGATGAAGTTAAGAATTTATAAACCAGTGTACGACCATATGCATCAGAAACAAGACCCGATAGAGCCACAACACAAAGTCTACTGGAAATGGCAGAGATGAAAGTACTGAGAAGAATTACAGAAAATACACTGCGAGCTCGAAAGAGGAGTGAAGATATCAGAAGACAATGTAACGTACAGTGTATAAACGAGTGGACACTAAATAGAAAAAGAGAATGGAACAACCACATTACCAGAATGGGGGAGACACGTGTGGTCAAAATAGCACGAGATAAATCACCAATCAGTAGAAGTATCGGCCGACCGCGCAAAAGATGGAGTGACAACCTTCCACGGAGGTATCAATCCGTTAATGAACAAGCAGAATTGCTTATAAAGAGGAAGAAGAAGAAGAAGAAAAAAATCCTCTATAAAAGGTATATTTATTAAAATTCCGTAAAAAGGGCTACATCACAAGCAAAACTAGTTTTTATTCTGATAACAGATCATAATCAGTGCTGACAAGATGTTGACATGCTAACCACCAAAGTACAAAAAAACCCTAATATTTTTGTAATTTTTTGTGTTTTGGTGGTTAGCATGTCAGCATCTTGTCAGCACTGATGATGATCTGTTATCAGATTGAAAACTAGTTCTGCTTGTGATGTAGCCCTTTTTAGGGAATTTTAATAAATCTACCTTTTATAAAGGATTTTACTTATTTTTTCTAATATATATGGTATACAGCCAGCTACAGGAAAACCAATTTCCTTGGGGATTCTAGAAAACCTTAAATTTTTATCTTATTACAAAGTAATATGTATTTGAATGATGTCATTTTCGGCGCAGGTAGATATTATAGTTATTAAGGTACCAAGGGTATTATAAGGATAATAACGCTTGAGGTCAATGGTGAATAGACCGAGGGCCCTCGGCCCGAGGTATATACGTTGACCGAAAACGTTATTATTATAATACCCGTGGTGCCTTCAACGTTTAGAGTCTGACTAAATTATTCTTTATATTCAAAAAATTTGAATGAATTTTGAATTAATTAGTTTTCAAATAAGTACATTTACCAGAAATAATCGTAACGTAGTTGTGGTAATCATAGTTTTACTTAGAGTTCATTTGACAACTTGACAGTATTTAACTCGTTATTTAAATTTAATAGGCCCTAGGGCGTTATTTTTCAATAACACGCCCTTGAGCGTTATATCGTACTTAATAGACTTCGAAATAATGTCATTATTTGTCAAATAATAGACCAGTCAGACATTATAGTTATTAAGGTACCAAGGGTATTATAAGAATAATAACGCTTGAGGTCAATGGTGTATAGACCAAGGGCCTTCGGCCCGAGGTATATACGTTGACCGAAAGCGTTATTATGATAATACCCGTGGTGCCTTCAACGTTTAATGTCCGACTAAATTATTCTTTATATGCAAAAAATTTGAATGAATTTTGAATTAATTAATTTTCAAAATAAGTACATTTACCAGAAATAGTCGTAACGTAATTGTGGTAACCATAGTTTTACTTAGAGTTTATTTGACAACTTGACAGTATTTAACTCGTTATTTAAATTTAATAGGCCCTAAGGCGTTATTTTTCAATAACACGCCCTTGGGCGTTATATCGTACTTAATAGACTTCGAAATAATAAAATAAGAAAATCTACGGTTTCGTTTTGATCAAAATCTGTCTTCCTCCATCCCCCGATAGCACTATTTCTAGGTCTACCTGTTGTCAAGGAGGCTCTAAGGAAGACAGATTTTTACCATTCCGACCGTAGATTGTCGATATAAATTAAAATAATTTATATCGCAGTACAGATAGAACGCCCTCTAACGGGGAATAAGATGTTATACCTGGGTTAAGCAGAAAGCTTGAATTGAGTCGAAATTCATTTCGCTTTTTTCCCGTTAGAGGGCGTTCTATCCATACTGCGATATAAATTATTTTAATTTATATCGACAATCTACGGTCGGAATGGTAAAAATCTGTCTTCCTTAGAGCCTCCTTGACAACAGGTAGACCTAGAAATAGTGCTATCGGGGATGGAGGAAGACAGATTTTGATCAAAATGAAACCGTAGATTTTCTTATTTTGTTAATGCCATACTCTGCATAGAGTACAAAGACTCGTTTCTTATGGGCTGTCTGAACCGCAAAGTGGAATGTTTTCCTGGCGGTGCCTTTTGGTATGTTATACCTGGGTTAAGCAGAAAGCTTGAATTGAGTCGAAATTCATTTCTCTTATTCCCCGTTAGTGGGCGTTCTATTCATACTGCGATATAAATTATTTTAATTTATATCGACAATCTACGGTCGGAATGGTAAAAATCTGTCTTCCTTAGAGCCTCCTTGACAACAGGTAGACCTAGAAATAGTGCTATCGGGGGATGGAGGAAGACAGATTTTGATCAAAACGAAACCGTAGATTTTCTTATTTTGTTAATGCCATACTCTCCATAGAGTACAAAGACTCGTTTCATATGAGCTCTCTGAACCGCAAAGTGGAATGTTTTCCTGGCGGTGCGTTTTGGTATGTTATACCTGGGTTAAGCAGAAAGCTTGAATTGAGTCGAAATTCATTTCGAAATAATATACCAGTCATTATTTGTCAAATAATAGACCAGTCGGACATTAATAAATTTTAAATTATTACACCTGCTAGTATGTTCACCTCTCAAAATTTAATGATACTAATTAAATACAAATGACTTTGTAATAAGATTAAGAATAATTAAGATACCGTTTTCTAAAATATTATGAAAGGTACTATAAAAGTATTTTTAAGGTATACAATCTTTGTGTATAGAAACCAGAACTTAATACATTATAAATTATGGAATGATATTAAAGTTTGAATGTTTGCTAAAAAACCATATACTGAAATAACTTTTTTTTAGTATGATACAATTATTGATCCAAATAATGGCATAACCCAGACATACAAAGTGAAAGTTATCCTCCAACACCAAATTGTTCTATATGGTCTACATAATGTTCAAGAAAAAGTCACACCATTTTGAGCGTCGGGTTTGGGGGGGGGGGGGGGGAGAGGGGGAAGAAATCGGCAAATTAGTAATTTTTTTACATTTTTCGTCAATATTTCTAAAATTATGCTTTATCGTAAACAATGTTCTATACAAAAATGGTCTACATAAAATTTAAAATATAAAAGGTCCTATACATAATTGTTATAAAATCAACGGTTCCAGAGTTACGGAAGTTGAAAAGTGGAAGTTTTCGATACTTTTTATATGATCTGGGCAATTGATGATGCTTTTGGATGGTGAGGTTGAATTTCTTCAAGGGCTTATCACTAATATACCATCGGTCATTGAAATAGCAAATTTTATTTACAAAACATAATCCTGTTGAATAAAATTTCTTTCACCATTAATAATATTATAAATTGCCCAAAAAATATAAAAAGTATCGAAAACCTCCACTTTTCACCATCCGTTAACTGTGGAACAGTTGATTTTATAACAATTATGTATAAGACCTTTTTGTTTTAAATTTTATGTAGTACATTTTTGTATAGAACATTGTTTACGCTAAAGCATAGTTTAAGAAATATTGACGAAAAACTTAAAAAACTACGAATTTACCGATTTCTCCCCCTCTCCACCCCACCACAAACCCGACGCTCAAAATGATGTGACTTTTTTTTGAACATTATGTGGACCATTATAGAACAATTTGGTGTTGGAGGATAACTTTCACTTTGTATGTCTGGGTTTGGGTCTAATTATACCATACTATTAGTATAAATAAGAGGCAGTGTTTATAATGTTTAATGTACGAAATCAATTTGTAACTATATAGAATGGATCTCCATTAGGAAATGTGTAAATAGTAATGTACAAAGGAAGTTTCAGCATGAACAAATATGAGCAATACTAATAAACGAACGGAAAATTAGTTTACCAGTTTGTATGTTTACCAGTTGGTTTTGCAGGTTTTGTATTGTTTTGCCCTTTATAGAAACCGGAAATACATTTACCAATTTGGCATAAAGCTAAAACAAACGGCCTGAAAAGAAATGCTTCGAGTTTTTTGAAGTGTAACGCTATAATACAGAAAAAGTTCTTTGAAAAGAAATGTTTAAATCTTTTTAAATATAAACTCAAGTACTTTTACATATTGATAGTTTATAAACTGCAAGGTATAGTTTGGTGATTCATGATTTTTTTCTTCTTTTTGATGTACCTATCCCTAGTGATTGTTGGCGATTATCATGGCAACCTTTATATTTTCTGCAACAGCACGGGAAATCTGCAGTACTTTAAGTACTTTTACATACTGATAGTTTATAAACTGCAAGGTATAGTTTGGTGATTCATGATTTTCTTCTTCTTTTTGATGTACCTATCCCTGGTGATTGTTGGTGATCATTATGGCAACCTTTATATTTTCTGCAACAGCACGGGAAATCTGCTTAAGTACTTTTACATATTGATAGTTTATAAACTGCAAGGTATAGTTTGTTGATTCATGATTTTCTTCTTCTTTTTGATGTACCTATCTCTGGTGATTGTTGGCGATCATTATGGCAATCTTTATATTTTCTGCAGCAGCACGGGAAATCTGCACAAATGTTGTGTTAAGCCAGGTTCTGAAGTTCTTTAACCGAAATCTTCTTCTTCCAAATGGACCTGCTTTCCAAATATTTTTCCTTACCGGGTGACTTGTAAGAGAGCATATCTGGAATAATTTCGCAGAATATCTCGGAAGTATTATATCTTTAGAGATTTTATGATGGTCAGTATCTCTAGGTTCTTCTTTAATCTTCTCAGAACCTCCTGCATTGTGATTCGCTCACTCCAAGGGTGAACAACGCATTGTGCGAAATAAAAGTGTTAAACATTTTCACCAGAGTTTATCCCGATTTTTTGAGGTAATAGTGAGAGTTCTTATGTATTCTCTGGTATAGCCACATCTCAAATTCTTCCAATCGTCTGCACATATATTGATCAATGTCCACGATTAGACATAAAAGAGGACAGAGACGACGTAGCATTGATACCTTTGTACCAAGAGAGAGTTTGTGGCTCTTGAAAAAAACCCCGGTCCTGTTGAAAGTGTTATCTCCTAGTTGCTTGTTCATTATTATTTATTATGGTGCCAAGGTAGTTGCCAAACATCACCATTTCTACTGGGGTTTGATTGACATATTTATAGTTGACCTTTTTTTGTCTTTTTCTTGCTATGAAAGCTCATTAATTGTCTTTTTAGGTTTATACATATTGAGTTTATATTGAGTTCATATTGTTGATTTTAATATGTGCTTTATTGATAAGGATTCGTAGGTCTTCTGTCTAACTGATGTACTCGTTAAGTAGAATACTTTTTCAGTTTCGTAAAAAGCTTCGCTAAATATTATTTCAGAATAGATATTGAAGATTCGTCTTCTTCTACGGCACTACAGCCCAAATTGAGCCTTGGCCTCCTTTATTTTTTGCCTGCACCCTTGCTTGTCTGTGGCTGCTATTCTCCATACACGGACTACTAAAATGGCTTGTGCGTCGCTGTTTACTGTGTCTTCCCAGCGCTTTCGTGGCTTCCCAACCGGTCTCTTGCCTTGCATTCTAGCATTCAGTGCTCGTTTTGGTAGCCTATCTTCTCCCATTCTTATGACATGTCTGGCCCATTGCAATGTTTGTACTCTAATGAAGTCTGACAGGGGCGTTTCCTTATAAAGTTGATAAAGCTCGTTGTTGTATCGACTTCTGAAGATTCCGTTTTCCCTCACAGGTCCTTGTATTCTCCTAAGTACTTTCCTTTCGAATGTGTCGAATTTGTTTTCGCATGTTTCTTTCAGGACCCAGGCTTCACTGCCATAGCATGTTATTGGTCGAATTAAGGTTTTATAGATTCTCATCTTGGTATTTCGGTTGACACTTTTAGACCGAAATATATGGGAGAGGGCAAAATAAGCTCTGTTTGCCTGCGTTATTCTCTTCCGTATTTCTCCATCTTCTGATCCGTCGGCATATATTTCTACTCCCAGGTATGTAAACTTTTCAACCGTTTCAATGTCATCTTCATGTATAACGTTTTCTGGGACTATATTTCTTCTCGTCTGAGTCATTATTTCTGTTTTTTCTGTGTTAATTTCCAGACCTAGCCTTTTTGTTTATGTTTTTAACTCTGCATATGTTTCCTGTGCTCCTGTTGATGTTCTACTCATAATATTAATATCATCAGCAGAAGCGGCCAGTTGAACCGTTCGGTTGGTCAGTAGATTTCCTCGTCCAGTTTGCATTTGCCTAACCGCATACTCCAGTGCCAGGTTAAACAATGTTGGGGCCAGCCCATCTCCCTGCTTTAGTCCCTGCGAAATGTTGAAAAAGTGTCTCCGCTGGTTTTGTATTCGTACACATGTCTGAGTTTCATCCATTGTGGCTTTAATGAGTCTTATTAGCTTGTTCATCGTGTTCCCATGCTTTGCTGAAGATATGTTTTACTGTAAATATTTGATCCAGTGTCGATCTTGTCCTTCGGAAGCCCATCTGATACTCTCCAATAATATTTTCTGCTAGTGGTTGGAGCCGCTAGTTTATAATATAGGTGAGGACTTTATATGCTGTACATAGTAGAGAGATTCCACGGTAGTTTTTGCACTGGAGTTTGTCTCCTTTTTTATAGATCGGGCATACTATACTTTTCTTCCAGTCGTCGGGTATTTTCTCTTCTTGCCATATGTCTTTGATGAGCGCGTGGATGTGACTTGCTAGGTGGTCGCCACCTACCTTATATAGTTCTGCTGGTATTTCGTCAACTCCCTGAGCTTTATTGTTTTTCTGGGTCTTAATGGCTTCGAGAACTTCCTCTATGGTTGGAGCTTCTACTCCATTCTCTTCTGCGTAGATCATACCCATTTCATTTTCCATGTCTACTTGAGTTCCAAGTAGTGTCTGAAAATAATGCTTCCAGGTTTCTGTGACTTTCTGTTGGTCACTGATTATTTGCCCACTTTCATTTTTACATAGATTTGTTTGAGGTTTATACCCACTTTTTATCTTTTTTAGGTATTCGTAAGACCCTCTAATTTCGTTGTCTTTGAAATTTTCTTCCATTTTTTCTATTTGTCCATTTTCATAGGCTTTTTTTTTATATTGAAGATTAGACGAGACAAAATATATTTGGTGTGCTTCTCTTCAGTTTTGAAAGTTGCGGTCTGATTCCAGTAAAGTTTCTAAAAATTTTCAGATGTTGGCTGTTAATTTCTGGTTATTTAAGTACATATTTGAAGCATCTTCGTGTGCTGTACTCGATCAATCTCGATTATTGCTATTGATTCGTTGTCCATTAGTTTGAGTAGTTCTGTTTGTATCACTACTGGTTCACCATTTACCTCATCATCCTTATTTTACTGCATATAATATGTTTCCTTCAAAATCAGTTAGATTTTTTTCTGTCTCTATCTTAGTATACTTGTAATTTCTTTAACTTTCGCATGTACAATATGGCTATCGGACATTAATTGTTGTCTTAATTTCTTCGCAGAAAATATTAAGGAAAGGATAATAAAGGGAAAACAGGTGATAGGAGCCCTGAATTCGGTACTGTGGCAAAAAAATATAAGAACAGAAAATAAAAAACGAATTTACAACACAATATTAAAACCAGTGTTAACTTATGGAGGTGAAGTCTGGCAATTAACCAACAAGTACAAGGATAAATTACTAGTCACTGAGATGGATTTTTGGAGAAGGTCAGCAAGAAGATCTAGACTAGAACACATAAGAAACGACGACATTAAACAACAAATGGAAATAGAAAGAACAATCATAGATGACATCGAAAGACAACAGCTAGTTTGGTACGGACACGTAAGACGAATGGGCGAAAGGAGAATCCCCAAAAAAGTGTTTAAATGGACCCCCACAGAAAAACGAAAACGAGGAAGACCAGCAACTACATGGATAAAAGGCATCTCCAAGGCGATGTCAAAGAAATTTAAGAGAGGAAGACTGCCACAATAGAAAGGAGTTGCAATTAGGAACGGAAAGGCGTAGAACGCTATAAAAGCGATATAATATATAATTTCTTCGCATCTTTCTATTTACTCGTTTTCTTTCGCATCTCTGATTTTGTAATGTAAAGTTTTATATAAATCTGGGTCATTTTTGGCTTTTATTTAATTTATTTTGTTTAATTTCTAAAATTTTCTGATAAGTTACTTTTAGATCACATTGGGAGTGGCAGTGTTACATCATCCGTGTTTATGTTAATTTTCGTATTCAGGTCTATTTACAATCTAGGTATATCCTGGATTATTTAATCTCCACAGGACTGTACCATATTGTATTATTGTTAAGTAATGCTCACAGGACTTTTGTGCTTTTTATTAGGATCTAATTTTACATTTCAAAACCTGAATCAACTTTCTGGCATTAAGTGCCTTCTATGATATCCGTCAATAATTATTGTCTTCTTATAGTTTAATAGTATACATAGTACAATACTAGTACGAGTTTATAATATTAATAACACAAATTAATAATACAGAATTAATGCAATTGTTTATAGGACAAATTAAAAATATAAAAATCAAATTACTGTAAATTAACTAAGGGTAGGGGAGCCCAAGCGGGGATTTTTGCAGTTACTTGAGCGCGTCAGATTATTACATGGGGAGAAACCTTGTACCCTGTAAATATACCTCTACCGTATATTGGCTCTTAATACAGGGGAGTTCGTTAAGGGGGGTCCGAAAAAAAAATCTATCCTTAGAAAAACTCGAAATCGTCAGATTAAGATTAGGTAAGTTAAGTGCAGTGGAACCTCGATAACTCGGATTAAGCGGGACCGCGGCCGTCCGGGTTATCGAAAATCCGGGTTAGCCGGAGAATATGGTAAACATTAATAAAATACGGTATACTTGCAGATAAACTCCGTTATAATTTAAATAACATGAAATATATATGCACAGTACACATCTAAATTACGTATAGTTGTATAGAGTATTGTCCATTTCTTCACTGGTAAACCACGCTCGCGTTCCGCACAGAACCACACATACAAAGCGTCGTCGAGAGTCTCATTTTTAGCTTTATTAGCTTTGCACCGGCACCGACTGTCCAAACTGTCTTTTGTTATTTGTTATCATTGATACTGTATATATACCGACACCATTATGATGCTGCAATTGTTTTTAAAGATTCGCCTTTTTTCAATCCTACCTAATGCTTCTAGTTTCTTTTCCATTGTCACTACAACATTTTTACGTTTTGTTGCCATTACGTAGACAAAAAGCACGCAATCACAAACTTATCTGAAGCACGATTACATAACGGAAGCGAACAATACGACTGTGTAGTACTATACACAATGTGGTCACAATCGCATGTTATTTAAGAACAGACTAAGACCTTTGTTTAAAAAAGAATTTTTTAAATATGTAGTCGTTTAGTATTTTTTAAACAATGCTAATACGGTCTGAAATAAATAGATGTAGAAAAAAGTAATAACAGGTGTCTGTTGTTTGCGATAATCGTCTCTGCCGCCGTGTGCCATGAGTCATTTTTACTATCGTTTAGTTCAAATTATACAAATACCCATTATCTCTCAAATATTATATTACATATATTTTTATTGTTGAAATGTTTGTCTGATAAAAATCGGTCCGGGTTAGCAGGACTTCCGGGTTATCGGGGGCCTACTTATCGGGGTTCCACTGTACATGCAAAACAGTGCATATTTAAAAAAAATGTGTGTGTACTTTGTACGCACGTAAGAAGTTATACTTCTATTATATGATTTCAACAAAATACAGTTTATTTTTATTTTATTTAAATATTTAACTAATTTTAATGCTTACCACTTTCCAAAAATAAAAATAAAAAATAATTATGGTCCGGATTTGAACCCAAGACCTCTCCATCTGAAAAGAAAAAAAGGTTGTTGGAAATGGAAAATTAAACTAAAAAAAGGAAAGTCCCCCACTTTATGGAAAACTTAACTTAACTTTTTTTGGTTTTAGGATCTACTCTTCACAGCCCAATAGGTTCCCATAACGCTCGAGTAACTGCAAATTTAGCATACTTTAGCATACAAATTTAGCATCTTCTTCTTAAAGTGCCTATCCGTTCCGGATGTTGGCGATCATCATGGCTATCTTGACTTTGTTTACCGCAGCGCGGAACAGTTCAGTGGTACTGGTGTTATACCACTTTCGTAAATTTTGAAGCCAGGAAATGCGTCTTCTTCCCGGTCCTCTTTTACCATTTACCTTCCCTTGGAGAATCAGTTGGAGAAGGCCGTAACGTTCTTGATTTCTCATTACATGTCCTAGATATTTTAATTTTTTTGTTTTGATGGTTATGAGAATTTCATACTCTTTCCTCATTCCACGCAGGACTTCCACATTAGTAATTCGGTCAACCCAGGATATACGTAAGATGCGCCTATAACACCACATTTCGAAAGCTTCGAGCCGATTCATAGATGCAACGGTTAGTGTACACGCTTCCATTCCGTAGAGCAGAACTGTGAATATGTAGCTTTTCAACAGACGGTATTTTGTTTTTAATGATATGTCTCGATTGTTGAAAATGGGTCTCATTCTAACGTATGCTGCTTTCGCTTTTATTATTCGCTGTTTAATTTCTGTCGAGTGATGCCATTGGCTATTTAAATTCGTACCCAGATATGCATATTGCTCAACTCTTTCGATATTCTGTGGGTTGACTGTAAGTTGAGCGTTAAATATATTGGTTTTTTACTTATTGTCATAAATTTGGTCTTCTTTATGTTAAGAGCTAGTCCATATTTGTTGTTGACTTCTGTTATACGATTTGTTAATATCTGGAAATCATTCAGATTATCGGCGAAAACTATGGTGTCATCTGCATATGTAATATTATTCAACCATTCACTATTTATTAATACTCCCTTCGCACAACCTTCTAAAGCTTCCTTAAATATTGGTAGGGGAGCCCAAGCGGGGATTTTTGCAGTTACTCGAGCGCGTCAGATTATCATATGGGGAGAAACCTGGTACACTGCAGATGTACCTCTACCATATATTGGCTCTTAACACAGGGGAGTTCGTTAAGGGGGACCCGGAAAAAAAAATCTATCCTTAAAAAAACTCGAAATTGTCAGATTAAGATAAGGTAAGTTAATTACATGCAAGAGAGTGTATATTTCAAAAATCTGACGATTTGAGCCGGGCGTAAGGAAATGGGTGAGCCCCAAAGTTTCATGAGAAAAAATAGAATATTTCGCGAAATTAATGACAGATCAATAAACTAAAAAATATGTGCTCAATATTTTTTAAAAATCTATCGAATGATATCAAACACGACTTCATACGGAGAGGGGTGGGGGGTAAATTTAATATTTTAAATACGAATCCTGCGATATTTCGCGAAATGGACATCAGATCGAAAAACTGTAAAATACACTTATTCAATATTTTTGAAAAATCTATCAGATGGCACCAAACACAACCCCCCACGGGAGTGGGGTGGGGGGATACTTTAAAATCTTAAATAGGAGCCCCCATTTTTTATTGCAGATTTGGATTGTTTACGTAAAAATAAGTAACTTTTATTTGAAACATTTTTTCGAATTATAGATAGATGGCGTTATAATGGGAAAAAACGATTGTTGGAAATGAAAAATTAAATTAAAAAATGGCAAGCGCTCACTCTAATGGAAAACTTTACTTAACTTTTTTTGGTTTTAGGACCTACTCTTCATAACCCATTAGGTCCCCAAAGCGCTCGAGTGACTGCACATTTAGCATACTTTGCTCCCCTACCATATACATTCAGAGTAAATATTGAATAGTAGTGATTCTTCTATTTTGATTTTTGCCGTTTGATTGTAATAAATGTTTCTGATAATTCTTAGACCTTTGTTGTCAATTCCAATTCCTTGCATTAGAGTTAATAATTTGTCATGGTTTAATCTGTCAAATGCTTTCTGGTAATCTATAAAGCATACGTATATATCACAATTTACATCCCTGCATCTCTGAAATAGCACTTGCACAGCAAAAAGGGCCTCCCGTGTTCCCAGAGCATCACGAAATCCGAATTGTGTTCTTGTTAGTTGTTCCTCGCACTTTGTATAATCCTTTGTGAATTCGTTTTGTATATTCGTTTTGTATATTCGTTTGTGAATGACCTTTAGAAATGTTAGAAAGTAAATGGCTCATAAGGCTTATAAATCTATAGTCTTCGCACTTTCTCGCATTGGGTTATTTAACAAAATATATGACACATGCATAATTCCCCAAAAATGGCTAGAATCAACTTTTATAAATCTTCCAAAAAAACCCAATGCGAGAAAGTGCGAAGACTATAGAATTATAAAAAAAATATAAGCTAAGAAATTTAGAATAGAAATTAAAATGTATTATAATGTGTAAATAAACCTATGTTTCTACCTAATGTGGTATCCCCACTGACCAGTGGTCAATCCTTATAAATTAAGTAGGATAAGTAGGATAGAAAATATTAAGTAGATAGGTATAAAAAGTTATTATAAAATAAATGAGCAAAATTGGTGAATCGGCGAATGGGCCTTGAAGGGCACGTAGTCATATAACTCCAAGGAAAAACAAGCTTATAGGACAGGCAATGTATTATTTTTAATTTACTATATGTCAGTCACATACATAAAGCAATAAAATCATAGAAAAGTTGACTGTTATCCTGGTTATCTTGGATAAGAGTAGGAGACACGTCCACGGAAAATAGAATGTTCATAAACCTATAATAGTTTGCGTCGATGTGTGTTAATTTTGTAAGTTTTAAGTCGAGTTTAAGTGACTTCGGGTTAAGTTATCGTCTTCTCCTTATTGAATTAACACGCACGAAACATGGTGGTAACAAAAACACGACTAAACAGAATTATATCAAGCTCTATCATATTAGTGATGATTTCTGTTCGAATAGAGTATGGAATCCGAATTTATTTAGTGCTATTTTTCAGGGTATATATTATACTAGTCCGACCAGTTTTCGTCGTCAGATTAATATCCAGAATTATTATATTTTTAATTTTATCAGTAAGTCACAATTTTACCAAAAAAATGATTTTATTAACGTTTCGACGCCCAAGTGGGGTGTTGTTGTCAAAATATTAAATAATAAATATAATAATAAATAATAAATAGTATTATTTTGTATATTGAAAACGACACCCGACTTGGGCGTCGAAACGTTAATAAAATCATTTTTTGGTTTTGTTGCTTATTTCCCATTGAAAATATGTAGTTGATTATTTTATTTTGGAAAAATCATATATTTTGTGGTAATTTATTGTTCGTATGAGTCCAGTAGTCGAGCTTATTTAAAAAAAAATTAGCCAAAAAAGTTATTAGCTATTAGGTACATATATATTGTTATATTTCTATTTGATATGAAAATTAAATTTTGATAATTATAAAAAGGATTCAATTTAATATAAAATATTTTCAATTTTCTCAACCACGGGCATATAAATGTAGAACAACCTGTATACAACAAATTGTTATATTTAATTTTAAGAAGTGATTAAACGAAACTCGGGAAAATGCGCTTAGAATAAACAAAGTGAATGGCGCGTACCATTATCGTTGTTCGCGGAAGTTTCGATCATTAGCCTATGCTAAATAAGACTCATTTGAAGTAGATAATAGGTCATTAAATTTTGTAAATAGTAGAAAGTAATTTTAGAATGGGAATTAACTATTTTCTTTGAAATCCATTAAGCATATTTAGAAAGATTAAAAATTGGTTTTGAGGAAGACTGCGAATGAGAGTTGGTGGTGGAAGGTTGATTTGTGTGAATCTGGAAGGGATATTTAGAAAGTAGGGGAATGAATGAAAGATAGATCAGAATGTTTTGAGCTGTCTATAGGTGAAGTCCAGTAGTAGACGGTAGTGTACGGAGAGTGAGAAAGCCGGTGTAGTTCCGTGAGTGTGGAGTATCTATCGTGGAACGAGAGGTAGGCCAGGTCGAGAGTAAAGAACCTCCTTGAGCCAAGAGTGTCCCGGTAGCTGATTGAAGTTTCGAAAAAGGTAGAAACACGGCATCACGACAGAAGCAGGAACGGGAGCTATACGAGCTAGTTTTCAAAGGAGAACATTACTGGAAGCCAGGACGAGGTTTTGATCGCAGCCAAGGATAGCAGGAAACGGGTCTTGTGTGAAGACATTCTCAGTTCACCAGAAAAAGGTCAGTCTCATTTGTTTGGACATGAATGTATGGGTTTTTCGTATTAAATACCACATTATAAATTGAAGAACATAATAAATAATATCAGAAAAGCTTCATCAAACTTAAATAGAATTGTTGCTAATAAATCCTAATAGTTAAATGTTAATAAAAACTTTCAATTGGAAACCAAAAAGAAATAAGATTCCCATTTGTAATTGTTATGTTTAAGAAAAATAAGATCTAGCAAATATTAAGCAGTGATTGCCATTTAAATAAAATAAACAATATTTTGATTATAATTGTAACCCATATGTGTGTATTATTTTACTCTTTTCTTTCCTATCCCGATTAGGAACCATTGAGAAATACTTAAAAGCCACGTAAGTAAGTAATTAATTTTATAAAAAGCCCTGAGATTGAAAACATATTGATATGTGATCTGGTAAATTAATTAGATTATTATAAATGCATTGATTAAATTAAATGACATATAAGAATATTATCTCATATCAATAATCAAGATCACATCAATATGTAACTCTATGACATGTAGGGAGCAAAATAAGAAAAAATGCTAAAGGTATATTAAATTATATATTTAAGCATTAAATATGTTTTATCTACGACTGATACATAATATATGTATTATACTTGTGGTGTTTGCAATATAATGCCATATAATAATCCCTTAGGGATTAATAATGCGGGATTAATAGCTATTAATCCCTCTGGCACAACAATCACAAAATTCACCACGGAAACAAAATAATCAACCTCAAAAAGTGTCACTGTCAAACGAATAGTATATTTGACAGTTTGTGTTGAGATGGACGAAAATGAAGAATCTTTTAATTGTACACCACCAGAAATTGTAGAACTAGCTACAGCAACAGCATGATAAACAGTAATGTACCATCTTCTTGTTCTACAGCAATCGAGATCCCAAATATTTGTATTAAAAACTCTACTAAAGTTAATGATGATTCTCAACCAATTCAGTTTATTAATTGTACTATTACTAATTTTAATGTTTTTAACAAATAAAGTTGTTCATTAAAAATCTTAAATTAATTAATTTGTCGTAGATAAAGTAGAGTATACTACTCGCAATAATGGCTCTCATTCCCTCGGAATGTTACTCCCTCGCCGCTAACGCGGCTCGGTTCGTAAATATTCCTCGGGAATAATAGCCATCATTATTGACTCGTGGTATAATCTACTATTACATATTTATGTATGGGGAATTATATTGTTATTCGAGGAAACGAAGCATTACACCTAGGAATTTTGTGCAGTAAGATGAATCGTCATGCAACTTTTTGCATTCGATTCAAGAGACTATCAGAAAAGTTTGTGAACTAAATTGATTTCCGGCAGATGAAAATTTCCATAGGAAAAATGCATTCAAAGTGCATCTCGAAGAGATGGAAAATAAAAAATTTATAACTCAGGAAATACTGAAGGAAATGAGTTAAATTTTTTATACTCGGGGTTTTTAAGGTCGTTGAACACGAATTTCGTACCTGTCGCCCAGGGTGCATTTAATTGAATGATTTTCACGTATTAACCTATCCCTATATCAACACATATAAAATACGGTGCCATAATTCCAAAAATCAACAATTTCAATACTAAGATTAGAATCCAATAAGTAGTTTCAAATTATATCCCAAATTATTGTGATTATTTTATTCATATGAGATTCTGACCAATAGAAAGCTACAGAAATCTGAATTAAATCGATAATTTTTGATTATTTCATTCATAGGAGATTCTGACCAATAGAAAGCTACAGAAATCTGAATTAAATCGATAATTTTTGATAATCTCCCGTCGTTAAGTTTATTACGTCAGATGCCCTTCGTTGCTACGAAAAAATACATTCAGTGACATTAATGACAATAATTGTTAATTATTAATGTTTTAAAAATTATAAAAGTGATGACTTTCAATCGTCAAATATTTATAAAAACTGTGTGTTTAATGGTACTTTCATAAATAAATTACAATAAAATTTTGGTTTTGAACAGTTTTATTCATGAAATAATCGCAACAAATTGCACTCGACCTCTGAAAAAAATGTAGAATTTTTGCTCTCGTGACACTTTGACATAATTTCACTCGCCTTCGGCTCGTGAAATTAAAACTGTCAAAGTGTCACTCGGGAAAAATTCAATAATTTCAGAGCTCTTGTGCAATTACTACTGATAATTTTGTTATCATTATTATACATAGATAATAAAGGAGTTTTGTTACTTTGTTGATTGTTTGAAAAATAAAAAATTGTTTTTTTACTGGGGGTCCTATTAGTTAACAATCGTCTTTAGCTAACCATTAAAAATTTTTTAAGCTTACTTTCTTTGCCTCTTGTTAATTCCTTGCAGTCACTGTAATTATCATCTCTTATTGTCTCCAATATTTAGATCTTGTTTACTTTTGTTCACCTATTTATTTATTTCTGACCTTTCTACATTGTAATGTACTGTAATTTACTAAATTGTCTACCTTTGCATTAAAATTTGATTTTATTATCTCTGGTAATTATTCACACTCCAATCCCCGCGATTTCCACATTTAGTTAGAGGATTTTATATTGGGTTGTCTAGTTTTTTTTTTCAGGAACCCGTCTCTTTTAAATATGTCTTCTGATTCAGGATTCTGGAATCATATACCAGTTTATACAGGTCTAGTGGATGGATACCATAAATATTTTTAGTCTTTTTCGATGCCTCCAAAAAGTGTTTGCCGCCTGCGATCCAACGCCTCAGTCATGCAAGATATGGTTAATTATTTCGGCATCTCTGCTACAGAGTCTGCAGCTCAAGTCATTATGAAACAGTTCCATTGTAAGCAGGTGTCCCTTAACTGACTTATTTCCGGTAAGGAAGCCTTTTATGCTTCTGAGCTGATTCCTGCTTGTTTTCCGCAGTTCAGCCCTCTTAGCAAATATCTGTCAGATATACACATTTCCATGTGTTTGACTGATTATATTCTCCTAGTGCGAGTTGTACTGTCTTTCGATCCAGGTTTTTTCTTGTCACTCCAACGGCCGGCTCTGAATCAAATAGTCCAAGTGTGGGTGAAAAATAGGTCGATTTCAGGATATAATTCAGGAATTTTTGAAACCTATCAGGTGTTGTAAAGGACGATGCCAGAAATAACTTATACTAAAATGTAACCAAAAATTTTGTGCGGTTTTTTATTTATGACGATTTTCATTTGTTAAATTTGCAATTTTTAAAGATTTTTAATTTTGCAGCTTAGGATATTCATTTTAGAGAAACAGTTTTAAATAGAAAATTGTAGTAAATTAAAAAACCTACAATTTGAGCTATCGCAAGTTTAATTTCGTTAATACGTTATTGCAAAACAGCCTGAGAAAGGTCCAAAATGGCCGTTTTTTGCAATTGCGTTATTTATTGTAAAAATAAGTTTTATGTATTTTTTAAGGCTTTAAAATGAATATCTTTTAATACCAAACATAAAAAAAATTGTGGTGCGCGATTTGTGAACTTGTTGCTTAGATATTATAATTTTTTTATCCCAAGAGGTCAAATGTCCAAGGCTATAACTTTTTGAAAAAACATCGTACAGAGTTAATCCAAGATTCACTCTCCTTCTAAAGACTTATATTTTCATATTCTGATGTAAATAAATGCGTATAACATTTTTCAACCTCTTATTTCGGGTTTGAAAATAAGGGGGCAAATTTCGTTATAAACATTTAGAACTGAAGCCGCCCCTGTACATCCTATGGGTTTCTAACTTGCAGATTATTGTTGCTGAAGCCAAAATGAAGATTCAGAACCGAATAAAAATATTCTACGACCAACTGAAGCCCAGATAATTGTTTTTGTTTTCTTAAATCGTAATGACTTTATTTATAATAATTAAGAAATTATTTCACAATCATTGACTAAAGAAAGACTGATATTATCTTAAAATAAAAATTATTTTGACCGAAAGTTACATTTAATTATTAAAAATGATTTTTAAAGTGTAGTGGAGATTTATTTTTCGTTTCGACTGTGATTTATTGTGTCGGTTGCCCTTAGCAACGGCTAGCAACTTATAATACATTGAATCACAGTTTTTGCTTTAAATTTTAAAGCACCGCTTGGATTGATATGAAATTTGGCAAACACATAGATAATATGTTAAAGAATAAAAATGTTATTGGGCCTCTGTGTGCTTTTGTCCTAGGGGTGAGTTTCACCCCTTATAAAGGGTGAAAAAATATATGTTCAAAATAAGTTCGGAAATGGATAAAACGTCTAATTCTAAGCACCTTTTGTTCTATAGCATTTTTTCACCATGTTAATACCTTTCGAGTTATTTTCGAGTAAATACCTTCATTTTTCAACAACAAAAAAGACACGTTTTTAGGCGGTTTTTGACAAATAACTCAAAGAGTAAGTATTTTATTGAAAAAAAGAGTTTTAGCAAAAATATAGCCAATTAAAAATTGAAAAAAATTGTGTACGCGTGAAATCTCTAGACCCAGTAGAAACAAAGTTCTAGCTAATGAAAAAGAGGTTCATATCCGTCAAATTTCAAAGTGAATTATTTCAACGTGAAATAAACGAAAAATCATGCACTTTTTGGAGAAAAATCATTCCAACTTTTTTAAAGTGTTTAAAAAATATGTATATCTGTTTTAAAAAAAATTTATAGCATCAAAAGTAAGCAAGTTACGCTGAAAATAAAGTTGATCTCTCTTTTTTTGGTCAAAAAACTCGGGAAAGTCACCCCCTAATTAGCATCAAAAATTAAATTAATCAATTTTACTTCAATGTTGTTTTACTCGTGTATGTGTCGTTTATGTCTGTAAGTTTCATCGGTTCAAAGTGCTTATTTTTGAAGGGGCAGTAGTTAAAAGCACATGAACTAGTCAATAATCACGAGTGTATGCAAATTTAGAACAGCCATATCTTAACAAATTTTTGCCTTCCAAAAAAAGCAAAAAATCCAATATATTCATAACAGCAAAAACTAAATTTTTTACTCTTTGTGATTTTTGGTCACATTAATAAATTTTAAGTTATTTAGAAAAAAACATTTTCTTTAATTAAAAATTAAAACAGATTTACTTTAAAACCAATTTTTTTTAAATAAGCCCTTTGAACCGATGATACTTACAGATCATATAAATAATACATGAGCAAAGTAACTTGTGAAGCGGTAATGATTAATTTGATTTAACATGCTAATTGGGGGTTGACTTTCGAGTTTTTTGACCAAAAAAAAAGAGATCAACTTTATTTTCAGAGTAACTTGCTTACTTTTGATGCTATAAACATTTTTTAGAAACAGATATAAGTATTTTTTTAAATACTTTAAAAAATTATTTTTCTTCAAAAAGTGCATGATTTTTTGATTATTTCACGTTGAAATAATTCACTTTGAAATTTGACGGATATGAACCTATTTTTCATTAGCTAGAACTTTGTATATACTGGGTCTAGAGATTTCATGCATACATCATTTTTTTCAATTTTTAATTCGCTATATTTTTGTTAAAACCCATATTTTCAATAAAACACTTATTATTTGACTTATTTGTCAAAAACCGCCTAAAACCGTGTTTTTTTGTTGTTGAAAAATTAAGGTATTTACTCGAAAATAACTCGAAAGATATTAACTTGGTGAAAAAATGCTATAGAACGAGAAGTGCTTAGAATTAGACGTTTTATCCATTTCCGAACTTAGTTTAAACATATATTTTTTCACCTCTCATAAGGGGTGAAACTCACCCCCATGAAAAAAGCACACAGAGGCTCAATATCATTTTTATTCTTTAACATATTATCTATATGTTTGCCAATTTCATGTCAATCCAAGCGGTGCTTTAAAATTTAAAGCAAAAACCGTGATACAATGTATTATAAGTTGCTAAGGGCAACCGACACAATAAATCATAGTCGTAACGAAAAATAAATCTCTATTACATTTTCAAAATCATTTTTAATAATTAAATGTAATTTTCGGTTAAAATAATTTTTATTTTAAGATAACATAAGTCTTTCTTTAGTTAATGACTGTGAAATAATTTCTTAATTGTTATAAATAAAGTCACTACAATTTAAGAAAACAAAAACAATCATCTCGGCTTCAGTTGGTCGTAGAAAATTTTCATTTAGTTTTGAATCTTTATTTTGTGTTCAGCAACAATAACCTGCAAGTTAAAAACTCATAGGATGTACAGGGGCGGCTTCAGTTCTAAATGTTTATAACGAAATTTGCCCCCTTATTTTCAAACCCGAAATAATTGGTTGAAAAATGTTATACGCATTTATTTACATCAGAATATGAAAATATAAGTCTTTAGAAGGAGAGTGGATCTTGGATTAACTCTGTACGATTTTTTTTTCAAAAAGTTATAGCCTTGGACATTTGACCTCTTGGGATAAACAAATTATAATATCTAAACAACAAGTTCACCAATCGGACACTACAAATTTTTTTTTATGTTTAGTATTGAAAGATCTTCATTTTAGAGCCATAAAAAATACAAAAAAAATTATTTTTACAATAAATAAGGCAATTGCAAAAACGGCCATTTTGGACTTTTCGCAGGCTGTTTTGCAATAACGTATTAACGAAATTAAACTTGCCATAGCTCAAATTGTAGGTTTTTTAATTTACTATAATTTTCTATTTAAAAGTTATTCTTTAAAATAAATATCCTAAGCTGCAAAATTAAAAATCTTTAAAAATTGTAAATTTAACAAATGAAAATCGTCATAAATAAAAAACCGCACAAAATTTTTGGTTACATTTTAGTATAAGTTATTCCTGGCATCGTCCTTTACAACACTTGATAGGTTTCAAAAATTCCTGAATTATATCACGTTTTTTCACCCACAGCCTGGGGTAAAAGTATTTTGTAGCTTTTACTCTAGAGAAGAAGGCTTTACTCATTTCTTCTTATCATTTATTCTCCCTCTTTATATTCCAAATTATTCAAATGCACTCTTCGAACAAGGTCTCAACTCCATTGGAACTCTATTTTTTAATTATTATAATATTGTTTGGAAACGATCTTCAGATTGGAAATCGAAACGTAAAAATAAATGAATAATATGTATACTTTATATAACAATCAATTGTGGTATAACTCCATATAAATACAATATTTAACTTTAACATGCAACAAAAAAAAAACAGATTCAGAACCACTCGTAGTTATGTTAAAAAGATTTTGCTTTGTCAGAATAACCTTCTTTTTTTTCTGGAAATGAATCTGCAATCAACCAAAAACATGTTTGGCAAATTGGTTCTGCTAAAGTCATTTTTCAGAAACAATACTTCTATTATTACACTCAATTCTACTTTTCCATGGAAATTTAGTCTTAAACTGAACTAGATAAAAAGCTGTAACAAAATAATTTACGACTTATTAGAGAAAACTTACAATTCCGCTCCACGCATACACTTCCTCAAGTGCTTTTTGAAAATTTTTAATCGATACACAACTTCCACTCTCATAAAAACATTAAATGGTATTGTTTATGACCATTTTATGTCGTTTTATAGGTCTTTGACGGTTGCTTTGCTTTCAGATACTGTTGCAGGTGAAGTAGAAATTAAATATTTGATTCTATACTTTGCTAACATTATTTTGTATTGAAGGATCCTTCTCAATTTGCGAAAATATACGTCAATAGTTTACTGATAAGTTGCTTAATATTAATTTGATTATTAAGTACAAGTAAAACATCTGTATCTAAAAGCACTACTGAACATCTATAAAAGCCCTAAAAGTACGATAAAAACAGGAAATACTTTCTCAAGAATATTTACAGTAACGAAAGGATTGAGACAAGTATGCTGCTTTTCCCTCCACCCTATTAAAAATATATATTATCAAAGAAACACTGCACCAGCGGAGACAAAAATGTGCGGGAATGAGGTTGAAGCTTAACAACCATTATCTGACAACGCCGTTCTTTGCATATGATCAATTACTAATTGCAAGTTGTGAAGAAGATGCACATTATATGCTTAAAAAGCTCAAAGATGAATGCGAAAAATGGGGGATGAGTATGGAAATGTCAAAAACAGAATATATGCGAATAAGCAGTGAAGACGAAGACCCTGATTTGGAAATTAGACAAATGAAAATTTGCTACGAATACAAATATTTGGGAAGTATTATCTGTAGTAAAATGAAACAATCAAGAAAAGGAAAACGGCGTACCTGGGTCACCTCATGCGAAACGAAAAATACCAGTTCCTTCAACTTTTAATCGAGGGTAAAATTCAAGGCAAGAGAGGAATAGGACGCAAGAAAATGTCCTGGCTCCGAAACATAAGGCAATGGACAGGGATTAACGACATACAATATCTGATACACATTGAAAGAAACAGAGAGTTAATGAAAAATGTGATCGCTGACATCCATTAGTTAATTTGCATCTGAAGAAGAAGATCTACAGTAAAGGAACAACCGAACGAGATATCGATTATAGAGTGGAACAAGGCAGGAAAAGTGTTCAAATTCTAAATTCGATACTTTGGTCCAACAGAGTTACTTTGAAAACTAAAATGACAATCTACAAAGTAATCATTGTATTGCCCATTATTACATATGGAGCAGAATGTTGGCAAATGCCAGCAAAAGGAAAGAAAAAAGTTGACACGGTTGAAATGGACTATCTAAGAAGATCTTGTAGTATATCAAGAGAAGAACGTATACCTAATACTGAAATTAAAAGAAAAACAGATAGAGAACACAAAATTTCGGAAAGAATAGAAACTAGAGAGTTAATATAATATGGACAAGTTAAGGGGGTCAGGCCATGTAGTTGGGGTGTTCACATCGTTTAAATGGCGTACACCCTATACTCCATGCTATGACATGCTGGACGAGCCATACAGTCTGTAGTCAACACCCCGAAGTATGAGCGGGAATGCAAGGTGTATCAATACTCATATGCTTATGAAACGCACCTGGCGGATTATAAGGGCCTTCACATTTTGCTCTTTTTCAACTTGTCTTGAGTGAAGTGTCTTTAATCTTTCCTATCAGCCTCTCTTGGCTAACTCTTGTTTCTTCCGATCCCGAATTGCGATTAGGTTTCCGAAGGCAGACGGGTCGCTATATTTCTTTCTACTACATATTCTTCACCTAAAGATTGCCGGTATAAGCAATCCCCCACTTACTGACCAACGGCTTCGGGCGGATGAGTTGGTAAGTGGTAGGGCACCCTTTTCTCCTGAGGTTGTGAAATCGGCCCCGAAGGCGGATGAACCAAATATTTGGTCAACGGTATAAGGATGGGGAAGCACAAGTAGGGCAAATACCCCATTAATGATCCAGAGCGATACGCCCTAGTCAATCAATCATGGTAATGCTCAACACTAAAATAAATTCCGGAGTAAGTCCTCCGATCGGTTCTCCGGGGAGGACAGTTTTGAGTTCACCACAAGATAATAAATTGAAGTGCAGAAAGAATATCAAGATCTTGTACATGGAATGTCAAAACCTTATATAAAGCAGGAAAAATCCACAATGCAATACAGGAGATGAAGAGAATGCATATTGAAATCATGGGAATAGCAGAAATGAGATGGCCAGATTCTGGGGAAATACAAGTGGAAAATCACAAGGTATACTACTCGGGAAAAAGTGATGGATCACATGAATATGGAGTCGGATTTATCGTATCACCCAAAGTTGCCAAATGCGTTAATAACTTTACGCCAATATCAGAGAGAGTGATGTTACTACAAATACAAGCCAACCCCGTCAATATAAATATTATCCAAGTTTATGCTCCCACTGCAGACAAAGAAGAGGAAGAAGCTATTGAGTTTTATGAGAATATCAACAGAATTATACAGAAAATTCCACGACAGGACGTTCTTAACATTATGGGAGACTTTAATGCCAAGATTGGAGCTGGAGATAAGACGCAGTACATCGGCGCACATGGACTTGGAGTCAGAAACGACAGAGGAGACCTCCTAGAAAAATTCGCAGAAGACTCAGAACTCGTTGTCACTAACACATTTTTCCAATTGCCACCTCGAAAGCTGTACACATGGAAATCCCCTCAAGACAAATCCGGGAGAATTATTAGAAATCAAATAGATTACATTTTAATAAACAAAAGATTCCGAAACAGCTTTACATCTGTCAAGACTTATCCTGGAGCAGACTTAGAGACGGATCACGTTCCACTGGTGGGAGTATTTCGCGTCAAACTCAAAATAGTGCAGAAAAAGAAATCACAATCATACGACCTACGTATGCTAAAAGACCCTGACACGAAAGTGAGGGTTCAAGCCACGTTAAACAAGCAAGTGAATGCAATTAGAGACGCATCGAACGAAGAACAAATGATCAAACAGATGACCGAAATAGTTCAAAATGTAAAGGATAGACACTTAAAGGCAGATACATTAACCAAGAAGAAATCATAGATGACAGATGAGATCCTGAAACTAATGGACGAAAGAAGAAATGCAAAATATGATCCCGATACATACAAAATAATCAATATATCAATAAGAAGGAAAATTAGAGAAGCGAAAGAAAAAGAAGCAATGGAGAGATGCCAAGAAATTGAGATTCTACAATCAAAGCACGATAGTCACAATGTACATAGGAAAGTTAAAGAACTCACAGGTGGACTAAGACGGAAACAGAGAGAAAATCTAACTGATTCTGACGGAAACATCATCTTAGATAAACAGAGTAAAATTAGAATGTGGAAAGAATATCTAGAAAAACTATTTGAAGACCAAAGAGATAACACCTTTGAGCTAGAAGAAGAGGTAAATGATGGACCAAGAATATTACAGCAGGAAGTTTATTCTGCCATAACACAGCTAAAGGATGGCAAAGCAGCAGGTCCCGATAATATACAAGCAGAACTACTCAAACTGATGGATGACGAATCAATAGCAATAATCACAAAGATATTCAACAACATATACAACTCTGGACAAATACCAACAGAATGGCTGAAGTCTGAGTTTATTGCACTTCCAAAAAAACCAGGAGCCAAAAAGTGCGAAGAATACCCTACGATAAGCCTGATGAATCATCTCATAAAATTGTTCCTAAAGGTAATCCATACGAGAATTTACAAGCTATGTGAAAGTCAAATTTCGCCCAACCAGTTCGGGTTCATAAATGCTGTTGGTACGAGAGAGGCTTTGTTTTCAATACAAGTTTTATTCCAGAGATGCAGAGACGTAAATTGCGACGTATACGCATGTCTGGTTGATTACGAGAAGGCCTTTGATCGAGTACAACACGCCAAGATGATGCAAATACTAAAAGAAGTAGGAATTAACAACCAAGATCTGAAAATAATTAGAAACCTTTACTGGAATCAGACTGCAAACCTCAGAGTTGACGGTGAACTCATCGAATATGTCAAAATCATGCGTGGAGTGAGGCAAGGCTGCATTTTGTCCCCCCTAATTTTCAATCTTTACTCTAAAAAAATATTTATCGATGCTTTGCACGAAACTGAAAAAGGTATTCTACTAAACGAGTACCGGCTAAATAATATCAGGTATGCAGATGACACCATAGTATTTGCGGACAACCTAGAAGACCTACAAGTCCTCATGGACAAAATCACGTATTACAGTCAACAATATGGACACAATATAAACGTAAAGAAAACAAAGCTTATGATCGTTAGCAAGAAAAAGATAACAGAAGGTCAACTCTATATCAACCAAACCCCTGTAGAAAGAGTGAGGCACTACAACTACCTCGGCACCATAATAAATGAAGAATGGACCAATAACCAAGAAATAAGAGCGCGCATCGGAAAAGCTAGATCAATATTCAACCGTATGGGGGCGTTTTCCAAGAGCCACAATCTTTCTCTTGGTATAAAAGTAAGAATGCTGAGATGTTACGTCTTCTCTGTCCTTTTTTATGGTGTTGAATCATGGACCTTGAACGAGGATATGTGCCGAAAATTAAATTCATTTGAGATGAGGCTATATCGGAGAATTCCTAAAATCCCATGGACTGATCGGGTCACAAATGAGGAGGTTCTTAGAAGAATGGGGAAGAACCGAGAAGTACTAACCACCATCAAATCTCGAAAGTTGGAATACTTTGGACACATTATGCGAAATGAATCCAGATATGCCCTCCTACAAGCCATCCTGCAAGGAAAAATATTTGGAAAGCGAGGTCCAGGAAGAAGAAGAACATCCTGGTTAAAGAACCTCAGAACCTGGTTCAACACAACATCTGTGCAGCTTTTCCGCGTTGCTGCAGATAAAGTGAAGATTGCCATGATGATCGCCAACATTCGTCACGGATAGGCACATCAAGAAGAAGGACACGTTAAGCGAATGGACGACAATAGGTGTTATGGAAACCATGAAAGACAGAGCTATTGATCAAGCACGTGGAGAGATCGAAAAAAAAATGTATAAACATTTTCAATTTCTTTGCAACACGAAAATGCAGCAGCTGCATAATACTCTGGTTAAATCGGAGAGTGCAGGGAAAGTATATACCGGTTTCGGAGGTTTTTTCCTCATCATCAGTAGTCCCATATCCTCTTCTCTTCGATTTCCCCAGGTATCATACTTTGGGCCTTTCCGAATTGCAAAGAATGAAATGCCGCGGATGAACTTGAGCCATCTACCGAAAAACAAAATAAGTTATCAATCGAATTAGCACAGAAAACGACAATAAATATCGTTCCAATACCACCAGATTGACAACAGGTGGAATACTTTCTTTGGTTACAACCTCCCGAGATTTTCAAAAATTATAAATCATACAGGAAATGATGCCGAGGAAATTAAGATGAGGGAATTTTAAATAATTCACAACCCATCTGCTCAGCGTGGTAAAAGTTCCAACAAGAAAGATTCCTTAGTACTCAACAAAAGAGTAAATGAATTAAAATGTATAAACATTTTTAATTTCTTTGCAACACGAAAATGCAGCAGTTGCATAATACTCTGGTTAAATCGGGATCGAAAAAGATCGAAAGATCGAAAAAGATGGTGATCGAAATGCGGGAAGCTGCAGAAGCTGTTGACCCCCGCTTATATATCCATAATTACGCAGGAACAATTTTTCTATTTTTTTCTTCTCCCTAGTGCCACAATTCGGTACGTGTTTTCTTTAACTCCACAATCTGCCTCTATTTTCTGCGATTCAGAACTTAAGTTTTTCTACTTGTTGTATTTTTAGGGTACGAAGATCTGGAATCACTATTGTATTTTAACTTCATCCCTGGTTATCCCAGAGATCGCTTTTCTTTCAGGAACTCCACCCATACAAGCCTTCACTTTGTAACGTGGTCGTTGCGTTTGTTGCTCCAGACTATTTTGTTGCACTAAGAAAATTTCAGCCGAAGACAGAAGGTTCGCTTTTTTAAGACATTTATTTTAGAATCAAGTCTATCTAGACGGTCCAGTTAGCTGAGGCGCAGTCGATCGACATAATTATTGGATTTGCGATTTGCGATCGCTGGTTCGATTAATAAAAGGCCAACGCCGTAGTATACAACTCAATAGAGTCTACGGCTTGGTCTGGAATAAACTGGCGTCTGATCGGCCTATGGAGGAGCGGTACGGTAAAGTATAAGGGCTTGCGGCTTGGTGATACTCCTCCATAGATTCCTACCGAAAGGCGTTGACGCCTAAGAACGGTGTATATATATTTTAGAATTAAAACATTACAAATAATAAGATAATTAGCCTTAATTACTACTCGTTAATTTCGTTAATAAAATATATTTATAACGTATCGAACATTAGGTTCGGATTGATGTGACGATATCTGGTACATGAATGAATACTACCGATGATCGCGTGGATTTACATTTGTTAATATGAAACGGACATATAAGAAGAGGAAAGTTCGCTCAGCTCGCCAGCGTAAAAGACATGTAGGGAAATAGGATTAACGCTCGTAAAAGGATAGGTAAAAGGAAAACCGTCGGATTCGTTCAACACACCAAAGTGACGGCGGAAAATAGTCGGGATAACTCACCTCTTATACCTCGTTGTTCTTTATTATTCTTCGGTCAACGCTCCAAGAATAATAATCAACTAAGCTTTTCGTTCCGACTTTTATATCGTCCGAGACGGTACAAAAATACGTTTTACTTAATTCATTGGCGTACTCTAGACGATAAAATTATACTATCGTCACAACTTTTAGCAGCCAGTCGTATCCAGTTTAACTTCGTCATTCTTTATAATAATTACAACTCTTGTTTAAAGGCGTTTTTATGATATTTACCTCTTGTCTACGAATTTTTGCCTCGTAGACGAACCGGAGTGGAATATATCATCGAATGTATTACAAGGCAAAAATGGAGATGGGCATGACATGTTGCAAGAAGGGAAGACAACATGTGGACAAAAAAATTGCTTCAGTACAGATCACGGGTAGAAAAGCGAAGCCGAGGAAGACTCCCAACGCGATGAACCGACAACCTCAAAAGAATTGTTACCAATTGGATAGCAGAGGCGCAGAATAGAAAAAGATGGAAATATCTGGAGGAGACACATGTTCAACAATGGACAAATCAAGGCTAATTGATGATGACGACCTCTTTTGGCTTTTACCTTTTTGAAGTTATACTTCTTTAGGCGCGTTGGGTGTAAATTTATATGTGCGCGAATTCATCAAAAGTCTTGGTCCTGGGCGCAGCTGAAACGATAAACGTGCTCTGATTGGGTAACTACAATGACCTGTCAACAATTATTGTTCCAATATGTCGGTTATGGGTAAACAAATGTTGTGTATATTAGTTTTTATTGTTGTGAGGACAGAGAAAAAGGCAAGTTTATAATTGTAGTGACTTTTTAAACAGTTTTAAAAGCAACAGGTATATAATTATTGTAAATGTTTCAGTATTGTAATAAAAAATTACATAGGTACTTACCTATTTGGAAAATGTATGTATCTATCTAGTAGGTAATGCTTTGATTTACATAAAATGAATACCAACAAAATTTCTACCAATCTTCATCTAATATATTGTTTTCTTACTCTGTTTTTTTTGTATTTTAATATTTTAATTCCACAAAAATCAAACTAATTTGATTAAATTTAGAACTGTCAAACAGTAAAACGTTAAGTTGGCCTATCTTCGCATATGACAGGTACGTGTAAGTGACTAAATGAGTAGAGGCTTCGAATTCAAATCCTAAAAACCCGAATAAACGCGGGTTCGAATCCCAATGCAAGTTTTTATTTTTTATTTTTTTATTTTTTTTTATACATTTTATGATTTTAAGTATATTTTTTATATAATTTTTTTTTCAGAAAATGCGTATTTAGTTAAAATTTTTGCCAACAATTATTGTTCAGAAATCATTTCTTTGTGGCATTTTTCAATGTGTTTGTGTGTGTTTTATTCTTTTATTTTTTTAATTTTTGGTATTGTTTACATAAAAATTTTTGGAAAGGAGTAAGTATTAAAATTAATTTAATATTTAAATAAAATATAAATAAACTGTTTAAAGTACATATCTATTAATTTCGTTGGAATCATATAATAGAAGTATAACTTCTTACGTGCGTACAAAGTACATACACATTTTTTTTTTCAGATTTTATCCTCTTTTTTCATTTACTTCAGATTTTTTGTGTTTCTGTAGGTTTTTTTGTTTGATTTGATTTTTTATTTTCTGATATGATTTCACATTATTTTCTTATTGGAAATCCGGGTTCACCAATGAATATTTCTATAATCAAACACCTTGATTATTATTTGAAAATTATTTCTTTCCTTCCCTTTGTATAAACATGACCCAGTATTTTTTTAATGTTCCTCCTATGTGTCTTTCCATCGTTTTACTGATCCCCTCCTATTGGGCAACCGTCTTCCTCCGTCTTTACTATTCTATTTGTTGTCATGCTGCTTACATGAATCTTATCTTTTAAACTATCTCGTATAACATTGCAAAACCTATATTTTAAGAAAGAATACATCGAGGTTAATCCAAAAATGTGAAAATATACAGGATGTCCAATTTAAAAAAGAAAAGTTTGTTTCACCCTATATATTTGAAAATATTTTTAAATTGTGGTCTTTTCTTTGCCCACACTTTTACCTAAATCATTTTTTATCGTATCTCTTACCTATACAAAAAATCGCCAATAAAGAAATTAGAAATATTATCCAACATGAAATCAGTCCAAAAAAAGTCCAGGGTATGACTTGATCAACGGCAAAGTACTGCAGCAATTAACATGCAAAGGTCTAAAAATGATAACGCAAGCATTTAATGAAATATTTAGGCTAAGATACTACCCAGAACAATGGAAATTTGCTCAAATTATTCTCATACCTAAGTCGGGGGAAAAAAACTCAGGTGACTTCATAAAAACCAATAAGCCTGATACTTGTTCTATAAAAATCTTGTAAAAACTTCTCCTTAAACAATTATCCCCAATTATAGAAGAAAGAAAAGTAATTCTCCAACACCAATTTGGGTTTAGAACACAACACGGAACGATAGAACAAGTACATAGACTGGTAAAACACATAAGAAGTGATCTAGAAAATAAAACATACTGTTCTGCTGCATTTCTGGATATTGGTCAGGCCTTCGACAAGGTATGGCATGCTGGTATCTTCTAGAAACTAAAGAAAAACCTTAACCATCATTTTTATCAAACCCTAAAAAGTTATATTTCCAACCGACATTTCCTAGTCAAGCAGAATCATGAATACACAAGCCTAAGACCAATAAATGCCGGAGTACCAAAGGGAAGTGTCTTGGAAGCGATATTGTACTTGCTCTACACTGCTGACCTACCAACAAGTAACAGAACAACGTGTGCAACTTTTGCTGATGACAGCGCTGTACTAGCCTTTCACCATGATCCAATCACAGCAATCAGAACCCTTCAAAAAACCTTAATAATATCCGAAGGCGGCTTTAAAAATGGAATATAAAGGCAAATGAGAGAAAATGCACCCATGTAACATTCACCATGAAAAAACAAACATGTCCATCTGTAACTCTGAACGAAACACAACTTCCACAAACCGATATTGTCAAGTACTTAATAATCCACGTTGATAGGAGATTAAATTGGCAAAAGCACATTTTCACAAAAAGAAAACAACCAGGAATAAAATTCCGTGAAATGTAATGGATCATCGGTCGTCAATCTCAACTACCTCTTGAAAACAAACTGCTGATATATAAAGCTATACTAAAACCAGTGTGGATCTATGGTATCCACACAGCCTTCGTTCTTTGAGGGAAAGCAAGTCAAACAAACCTAGAAATACTGCAGAGATTCCAGAACAAAGTCATCAGAACACTGCTGAATGCCACTTGGTACATGCAAAACTATGTGATAGAGCGGTGATTCCCAAAGTGGTCCAGATGGACCCCCAGGGGTCCACGAGTGATTCAACGGGGGTTTACGTTGGCGTGAAATAAAAATGGGGGTTCAAAAGTTGCAAGTGGGGGTCCACGAAAATTTTATAGCGATTTGGTATTTATTTAAACTAATTTGCATTTTTTATTGTAAAATATCAATGGAAAAAATAATATTTTAGTAGTAGTGACTCAAAAATGTTATTATAATGCACCATACAAATTATTTTGATTAAAAACAAGTTTTTGATCAAATTTGAATGTAGAAAACGTTAAAATACCGTTTTTACATTTTCCTCCATTTCCAAAACATATGTCTTTCGATTTGACTGAAAATTTGCCCCAAATAGCCAAAACACAGGACTTTAAGTGGTTAAAAGAATTTGTATCGTTCTGCAATACAAAAAAATACGTGGAATAATATCAGAGTCAAAAATATAGGCGTCTACTCTAAGTACAATTAATTCGGAAAATATCGACCATACGAAAAAAATGGTTAAGAAAATTATAATAATTATTGTAAACACAATTTATTTGGATTAATTTCAGTTCCTACCATTTTTGTCGAAAAGTTGAGAATTGCGGAGATATTAAACATAAACCACTGCTATCAAATCAATCAGGGCTTATGCTCGCGCTTTTACTGCATACGTACTACCTGAAATATTGATTTTAGCATAAACATGAAAGAGATCAAAATTATATAAAATTGAATTATCTCTATTTTTGTATAGGTACATTTTTGTTATAAAACTAATAATAAACGAGATAATTCAATAATTATGCTGTAACTGTCACTCTTTCCCGCATAACTCACTCGGAAAATATCGACGGCACAAAAAAATTTATAATAGAATAAATTATACGAAATCATATTTTCCACAACTTCAGTCTTTACACTTGTTGCCGAAAAGTTAAATATGGCGGAGATATTGAGCAAAAACGGTTCTCCTTTATTCGCGATTTTAAATTTACACTACTATTGACCCCCTTAAGATTAGAAAAATAGAATCTTGCTTGGGTAGCTCGGCATGCAAGATCAAATGCTAACCCGACTGTACTATATAATTTTGACTCTTTATTTCATGTAACTTTCCTCGTATTGCAAAACTATACAAATTCGTTTAACCATAAAAGTCCTGTGGTTTGGCTATCTGTGGGCAAATTTTCAGCCAAATAGAAGAACATGTATTTTGGGAATGGAGGAAAATGGAAAAAAACAGTATTTTATCGTTTTCTACGCTAAAGTTTGATCAACAACTTGTTTTAAAGCAAAAAACTTGTTATAATGCCTAATAATCACATTTTGGATAACTCTTCTATTAAAACACAATTTTTTCAATTGATAATTTAGATTAAAAATGCAAACTTGTTTAAATAGATTCCAAATCACTGTAAAATCGCTTAAAATGATATTTTGAGAAAAGAAAAGAAGACGAAAAAGACCTTCAATGTATTATTTTTACACGCCCCTCCCCTCCCCCATGTTTTTCATTGGAAGTATGGTAAAAATGTAGCAGCAGGGGGTTCACCGAAACCAGTATATTTTTTAAAGTGGTCTACGAGAAAAAATAGTTTGGGAACCTCTGTGATAGAGCAAGACATCAATGTGCCATCGATGCTTGAAGAGATTCAAAATGGTGGACCTAGCCAGAAGATTCGAATAATCTCTGATAAATAAACTTATTTTACCTTTTTTTAATTTTTATTTATGTAGATAGGTTGATCACTGGATCTCCCTCTACAGGTCAAATTTTCAATTTTTGTCAAATAATTTCCCTATTGTTCTTAGTTAAAGACAGATTGTAAATATTACAAAATTTTCAAAATAAAAAAAAATCTCTTACAACAAACGAGTAATTAGGCCCAATCGCAATAATACCGTACCCTGTATATTTATTATTGAATATAACTCAGATGTTACAGCATCAATCCGTAAATCGTACAAAAAATACATACTTTAATTAAATCCTGGAAATTGATGGAGTGCAATAAACACCCGTCAATTTTTCTTTCCCGCCGACCAAAGAAAAAGCGTGAAAAGCATTAATTTATTGAGAATTAATTTATATCTAAAGCGAAATTTAGCGAACAGCGAAAACATTTTTGAAATATGATTGGACTGAATATTTATGAAGCTGATTATATATTCATAAATCAAAGCAGATATAAAACCGACTTTTAGATACAGTCTATAGCTAGAGTGCTGGCAGTCGTGATTTAATATGGAATTGTCGCATGTCGCTCAGATACCAATAAAAGTAAAAAAAATATGACAATGCTAAATATTTTTTATAGAGTTTTTTTGGCTAAATATATTTTATCTACATATCGAGGATAAATGATTTCTATTTTAAAATAACATATACCTACATGTAAAATCAGAGTTTGGTGTTAATTTTTAGGGTAAGACAAATACTTAAAATAGTATCATGAGGTTTTTTTTTCAGGATGTTCCTTCGTGATTTACTTTGAGATCACTAACACTACAAATTTATTGTCATTCTTATATGTGGTTATTTTTTAAAGACAAACCATATCGCACCTCCGTTCAAACAGTGTCATAAGTCAAAAAAGCAAAGTATCGAGAAAACGACGTTTAAAATTTGTGCTAGAACTTTTCCGGGTTTAATTCAAAAACTGTTAAAATTAGTATAATAACTATTTAGTCAGTTAAAAAGGTTTTGGAAGCTCTACAAAACAGTGTATTAATTCTGCTACGAATCATCATCATCATCATCATCAGTGGCGTTACAACTCTTTATGAGCCAAAGCCTTCTTCAGAACAATCCTCCATTCGCCCCTGTCTTTGGCAACTCTTCTCCATGCTCTAATTCCAATAATTCTGCTAAGAATATTAAAAAAAAGTCGTCCCCGGAATGCAACTCATAAATATTGGCAATAACATTTTAAAGCCGAGACAGAAGACGATCTCCAAAAACACACATCTTCAATACAACAGCCAAGAAATACAATATGATAATATCAGCAGAAAAAACCAAATGTATGACAACATCTAAATACCCACTACGATATAAAATCGAAATTAGGATCGAATTTATTTTCCCGAAAACGTCGAAAAAGCACCTTATTGCATCCATCAAGCCGAATTACATAATTTAGTTCGAGACCTTCACTTGTTCAAAGGACATTCTTAACCCTTAGGTTCTAGATTATAATAATGGATTTTTTTAAGTGGAATTTACTAGCCAGGACAACTTATATTATTTAGGAACCGTAACCAGGAGCTATCCTCGTTGTTTTTTACTATACAGGATAAAATGTGTGTTTGTGTTAATCCAAATAGTGTTATGGGAAAATTGGCATATGCACAAAATTGTGTAGAAAAGACTTAACCTTTAACTACCCGCGCATCAAGTTATAACATAACTACACCGTTGGCGTACTTTATACGCCACAAGAAAATACACTTAAAAACAGCGGATTTCTTTATTTTTTTTTTGAAAAAATACACTTGGTTGTTTGTTATAAACCTTATTCGGCATCAGCGAATACTTGGAGTTCCTTCGCAGTAAGCCAATTGGGACTTATAACTGGAATCTGATTCCATGATAAATAAAATTACTAATAAAAATTTTTTTGAAATGTGATTTTTTACATGAGAAAAAGTATTGTTTATAAAGAAAAATATATTTTGTGCCATAATGACTTAAAAAACAATTGAAAGATGTACTTATATTACTACTTATCTTACAATAATCGTGGCGTATACTGTGCACCACCGGAAACAACAAATACTAAAATGTAAATTACGATCTTCCCAGAACGCCGATTATAACGAAACTAAAACCAATTGTAAAGCACATTCCAGTGATATGTTAGGTAGATAAACAAGGTCAAAAATTAAATTTTTAAATATATTTGCAGTAGAATTCTTATATTTGGCGTACAAAATACGCCAGCGCGTGTAGTTAAAGGTTAGTATAGTTTTTGTTTCTAGTTCTGAACTTCTGTGTATATAGTATATAAGAATTTTTATAATAAACAGACAAATTTGATGCATTCTATAACTCAAAATCTAACATTTCACCTGACCAGACAATGTACGGTGGACACCTACGCAGAAATGCGCGGCACTTTAAGGAGAAGATACCTCAAATTATATACATGGTGGAACATTTTGGTGTTTGAATTCGCATTCAGGACGCTTTAAACTCCCCTATACAGCTATTTTAACATCAATCGCAATTTTTTTTTGTTTATTTGTTGACTAGTGTTATTGGGTTAACTATTGTTTTGATTTCTTTAGATATTTTAATCACATTCATATTCTTGAAAGTCTATTTCAACAATTAAGTCTTCTTAGATTTCTTTTTCGATTTCTTCTTCTTTTTCTTCTTCTTCTTCTTCTTCCTCTTGCTGGATGTTCAAAAGTAGACGCTTGTAATAAGTACTTATATTCACTTGAACTGAACGTTTAACACCAAAAGAAACAGGTATATGAACAAGACATACGGACAATACTGTAGCCATTGTTTAGAACAGACAATCTGTTCTTTTTTGAACAATGGTATAGCCAATGTTTTTCAATGCCACGTGGATAGAGGGAATTCAGTTTGGGACTGATTATCGTTTGAAGAAATATTTTCAGAATAGTATAATATATTATATAAAAGAGACACAAATAGGCATTTATACTTGTATTAAGTGCCTGATATGTATATATGTGGCTTATAATAATATGTGCATAACATTATGTATGTATAATGTATATTTTAAAATCGAGATATCTCAGGAATGGTAACTCTTAGGAAAAAAATCGTAAGGACTATTTTTGTAGAGAATGTTAAGATTTACAACTTTGGTTTGAGGTTTTTTTTTTGATAAAACTTACCTTATTTTTCGTGAAAAATCCAAAAAATCTCAAATTTTGATCTTTGACTCCGAATAACTTTGGTTGCACACATGGGATGATGGGGATTTTTAAAACTTTATTTGTTATGGTAAGCATCTCCACCAAAATTTGGCTTTCCGGCGCAATTATTGTTATTTGCCAACTATTTTGATGTCTAAGTTGACCGGATTATAAGCAAAAAGCAATAAACAATGGGTAAAAAGAATATAGTTATTTTCGTAACAAGTGCGGAAAGTCATACTTTTTCGCATTCGACCGTTTAGCGTCGTTCGGCAAGCAGTCGAGTGCGGAAAAGAAACTTTCTGCAAGAGTAAGGAACAATATTTTTTCTACGAGGGTTTAAAAAATGACCAAATCTTAATCAATTAATTGAATTAATTAAATATGAAAATTCAAAAATTAATTATTTAACAAGGTTCTCAAAACTAAACTTTCAATATAATTGGTTAGCCTGACGACGATCTTGGTTTCCATGACGACGATTCAAAACCACTGTTATTGTCTACTGATTTGACTTTCGAAAAATAATTTTATTTCATCGAATTGTCGCGTTAATTTCATTAAAACATAAACACAATAAGATACATTTGAAATAAATTAGTAAATAATATCTAAATTTTAGTTTGTTGCATGTAATATAATTATTTTAGGCCATATTAAAATATCTAAATCAGTGCGGAAAAGTAATGCGGAAAAGAAATGCGGAAAAGTAAAACTTTCCAAACTAAAACGCGTGCGGAAAAGTAGACATTTTTGCACGCTCGTAGCAGAAACAATTGACAACATTTTTAAACAATAACTGCATAAGAAAGCCTTGAAATTAGTCTTCCCACCACCACAAAAAATCCTATATCTTCTGCTCTATCATACAAACTGGCATGTAGTATACAAACTGGCATGTGGTGACTGTCTAAAAACAAAAACTGTCGGTCACACTGGCAGAAACTTTGACAGCCGCATAGCAAAACACAACAGAATTTCAATAATAGATAAAAAAAATATGAAAAAAAAAATTTAAGAAACGCTTTTCGTTAGTTACGAGTGTCTAAAATTAAAAATATTATAAAAAAATCAACTAAAAAGCAAAAAATAAAAAAAAATGAAAAAATCTAACACATCCGTCAAAGAAAAGCGTGGCGCGTGTTCATCGAATAAACGGTTTTCGCCCCACGCTTTTCTTTAACGAATGTGTTAGATTTTTTCAATTTCTTTTTTAATTTTTTGCTTTTTAGTTGATTTTTTTATATTATTTTTAATTTTAGTCACTCGTAACTAAAGGAAAGCGTTTCTTAAAAAAACATTTTTTTCATATTTTTTTATTTTTTACTTTTTAGTCTTACACTTTTCAAACATTAAAATATATCGTCATGTTTATTAAATGTCATCAATGTACATCATATGTATAAAACATATGATGTACTAACATGAAAAGTAGTCGGAATCGGCAAAAAATTTGAAACTTTATTGTTTATTAACGAAGCATAACGTAAACAATTAACGTAAAAAGTGAAATTATGTATTGTTCATATCATTAGCTATACAATCCGTAAAAGTTTCAAGTTTTTTCATTGTAAAAAACAAGAGAATTTAAGCGTTTTCCATTAAAATCGTTTTTTTTTATTTAAACAAGTAATAAACATAAAAAAAAATTTTTATTGACTATTCGTGTATTGTTCCCGCGAATGCATATGTCTGCAAATTTTCACTCATTTGCATTAAAGAAAAGGCAGTCAAATTAATGTCTAAAAATTTGACGCAAACTATTGAACTAAATAAAAGCGTTTAAAAAAGGGACTCTACGTACGCACATCATCTTTTATCTAGATCATAAATATTCTTCATAATAATAATTCAGTCGTGGATTTAACTTTTGCAACTCCAGATATAGCAATTAATTGTGCATGGGAAACTTTATCTGATGTACTGGACTCAGACCATTTTCCAATTATTATAGAAAATAATAAAGGAATGGAAAGTAAAGACATCATAATACATCCTAAAATAAAATGGAACCTAAATAAAGCAGATTGGAGCTTATATCAAGAAATTGCGGATACATACTTCTCACAACACGTTAAAAATAACAACGACGTAGAACATAAGTACAACTTATTAGTTGAAGGAATAAATAAGGCAGCCAATGCCTCCATACCTATCTACCAACCTTTTAAAAGGAGCAAAAAACCTCTCTTTCACCATGGTGGGATCAAAGCTGCGAATATGCTATTAAATAAAAGAAAACAAATACTCAAAACATATTATAAGCAACAAAGCACCATGGAAAACTTTATGAAATGTAAAAACGAAAATTCAAAAACCAAAAAGTTTTTAAAATATAAAGCCACATTATATTGGCAGCACTGGTGTGAAAACTTAAATAAAAATACACCATTGACAAATATATGGACACAGGACAGAAAAGTGAATAGAAGATTTGGTGAAGTTAATACATCGCAGAATTATGAATGGCAAGAACAATTTCTAGATAAAATTTCGCCAGCTAATGCCTTGAATGATATATCACACATTTTTACAAAACAAGAACAAAATAATACAAATCATAAAATTTTCAGTGAACCTATCAGTCTGTCAGAATTAAACTATAACATTAAAAATAGACAGAATACATTACCTGGTTATGATGGTATTAGATACCCTATAATATTCCAACTACCAAACAATGCCAAGATGTTCCTAATCAAAATCCTAAATGACATCTGGATTAATAGGGAATGTATAGAAGAATGGAAAAAGACTATTGTAATACCAATACACAAACCAAACAAAAATCACCACCTATGCGATTCATATAAACCTATTGCACTTATGCCATGTATACTCAAGGTTTTTAAAAGAATAATTAAAAACCGACTGGAATGGTGGTTAAATACAACTTGCTCTCTGCCAACCACACAATACGGTTTTAAAAAAGGGTTTGGCACCATTGATGCGGTGACACACTTAGTTACAGACATACAAATATGTTTAACTGAAAATGATTACAATGGCACGATGTTTCTAGATGTTAAAGGTGTATATGACAATGTCAACTGGTTCATTCTACGGAAAAAAATGATACAACTACAAATCCCTCAAGAAGTTGCTAATATCATATTCAAATTGTATATAAACAGGCAAGTAGGAATCAGAGTATGTGATGGCTGTCCGGTGAAATACCAAACTGCAAATTTAGGTTTGCCACAAGGATCTATTCTTGTACCACCACTATTCAAAATATATACCACTAATCTACACTCCTCCATATCTACAGCAACTATGATACAATATGCCGATGATTTTGTTGTATATACACGTAGCAAACCCCTGGATGAATTCATCAATCGTTTAAACTCCAGCACAGAACTTCTTTTAAGATCCATAAATGATTTAGGACTACAAATCTTCACTGAAAAATCCAAAGTCGTAATCTTCACCAGGCATAATGTGAAACCAATACAGAAAATCAAAATAAATAAAATAGAATTTCCAGTGGATACCAATATCAAATATTTAGGAGTTATATTAGACAGAAAACTGACCTGGAAACCACATATTCAACAAATAGAGATAAAATGTAACAAAGGACTAAACTTCTTAAAATCAATCATGCGAACTTGGTGGGGAGCAGAACCTCAAACAGCACTAATTTTCTATAGAGTTTACATAAGATCAATAATTGATTATGGTTGTACACTTTATGGAACGGCAAATAAAACCAATATACGTAAGCTGGATATTATACAAAACAAAGCACTTAGAATATGTCTGGGCAATGAAATCTACACCAGTTGAACCGTTAAGAGCTGAAGCCATCGAGCCTCCATTAGAACTGAGAAGATCATTTTTACCTGAAAAAATTATTATTAAATCACTAAAGAAAAATTCATCATTCATTAGTAGCACATACAAGTTAAACGAATACGACTTAACTAAGCCTTTTTGGATACATAAGAACTCGCCTCCTATTTGTGAAGCATTAAGAACCGTTACCCTAAAACCACAAACAAAGGTACAGATGGATTGCTTTGTTCACTTTGTTGTATGTGATGTGAATATACCCCATTACTTTGAATTAGCATCATCTAATAACATAGTTATTAATTAAATTTTAGACCAACATCCAAACTATGTCACAATATACACTGTTGGATCAAAAAACACTGACGGCACAGGTTGTGCCTTCGTAATACCTAAACGTATACAAAAACATTATAAGCTACATAAAAACACATCTATCTTCACAGCTGAGTCAATAGCAATTCTAAAAGCACTAGAATGTGTATAACAGGAAGAGGAACAGAATGCCATTATCTTCTCCGATTCACTTTCAGTTCTAAAAATTTTAAAATCCAACTCAAACACAACAAATGATATTATCTATAACATTCAAACAATTATTAAAAAATTACAAGATCAAAATAAATTTATAAAATTCGTTTGGGTTAAAGCACACGTAATAATAACAAATAATAAAATTGCAGATAAAATTGCCAAAGCAAGCATAGAAATGGGGGAACAGATAAATTGCGAATTAACTACGGATGAACAAATAAACATAACAAAACATAAAATGATGAGAAAATGGTCCTACTTGTGGCAAGAATACACCTTTACAAATCCAACACGTTACACCAGACCAGAAACCAAATTGAGGAAAAAACCTTGGTACAATCAGTACGATTACAATCGCAAAAGCATAACCACTATTAGTAGAATGTAGTTTGGTCACGCATGTTATCTAGCACGCTTACATAAAATCAAAATACTTGGCAGTTTTAACAGTGGCATCAGTTTGTAATAAAATTGGGACCTGGACCACATATTTTTTGTTAAAATGTGTCAGTTTTAACAGTGACATCAGTTTGTAATAAAATTGGTGACCTGGACCACATATTTTTTGAATGCCAAAAATATAGGGCTCAATCCAATGAGCTGTTCAGAAAACTTCTACAATTTAACATTGAAAGCCCATATAACATAATGTATCTTCTTGCTTTAGAAAGAAAAAAAATTAATGATTGTTTCTTATATTTCGTCAGAACAACAAAATACAAATTTAACAATAGCTTTTGCTGCTACCTTATGTTTTTCCTTAATGTATATAAACCTTATCTATCCGAGGCCTACTTTTGATCGTTTATAAAATGCCCTGATCGGCCCCTGGGCGAGAAGAGTGTAATCCTTGTACTCTCTTTTACAAAATTTGTATCTGGCTGTATGAGTTTTACCTACCTTAAAGTCAAAAAAAATATTCTTTTAAGGAAGATGTTGCAAATTCTTCATACTCAAAATAAAGTCGTTGAACTATCTTTATTAGAATCTATGAACATTAATAAATTAAAAAATACAGATATAATTCTGAATAACTAGCTTGAGGCAAACACCTCCCGACTCTTCAACCTATTCAGTTAGAGACTTTAAAGTGCAGATACATAGTAAAACACATCAATTATTGAGAAGGGCACAGGGCACTCTGCCGAAACAGCTGTAATAACATTAATTTATAATAAATGTGGAAGTATTGAAAACGAAAGTTTTCAATGTTTTATTGTTCGTATCCCTATTTTTTTCTTTGTGAGGGATTTTGTAAATACGTTATTCATTAATAGAGACTTTATTGTAATATAGCCAATCAAAATATGCCATTCGCAAATCACCTTCGTATAACCCTCGATACAAAAGATCGTTGAAAAGCGTACGTGGAAAATAAACGAGAATGACTTAACATTGCAACATTATACACGATGAATATCCAATAATATCAATTATTACTTTTATTATTTTCGCGTGGCAGTTTTAAGGGTGATATCAAGTGCCCACGTGTACACATGTCGTTTAACATGTCCCTCATTTTTTGCCATTTCATGCAGTCAAACGGCTTCGAATTGTCGATAAAATAAAGATATTTATTAAAATTACAATCGTGCTTTCTTTATGACAAAAGTTCAGGCTCTGTTGGTTGTAAAATTATAACAGTATGCTCACACAAGCTGTAGTTAAAATTTGATTAACGGCAATGTTTAACATATTAATAGGTTTTTAGTAATTAAAAGGTTTAACAATTTTGTAGAATGGAAGTTACAAAATATATATTTTTTTATTTAAAAAAGACAAAGTCGCATCCACCCGAAGGTTATTAGCTACATTTCTGTAACATTTGTAACCATATTAAATCAAAAATTGGTAAAAATGAATTAAAATTGGTAGACAATTAAACCTTTGGAGCAATAATTAAATTCCACCCACTAACACTTTATTTTTGAAATAAACTTTTAGATCGCTAGAGACACTCCGACACTCTCTTTCTGATGCATCATTAGTAATAGCGTTACGTGCACTAGTTCTGCTTATTTCCTTCTATGCCTATGTGGGATGGTATCCACAGGAAATGGATTCTTCTGAAACTTTCTTGAGCTTCCATTAGTTCGGCTTTGGTCCTTTTCTCAATGGGGTGTTTATGGTATATATTTTGCATAGCTTTGACTGTGCTAAGAGAGTCGGAAAGGACTGGAAAACAAGGGAGGTTTTTTATGTATACATGTTTGATGGCTTTAAACAAACCAAAGAGCTCTGCAGTATAGATGCTGGAATTCAGAGAAAGATGTAGGAGCATAGCAAGGCGATGAAAAAATCCATCAATATTATTTTGAAGTAGAAACTTGAATCTTAATGTTAGCTTAATTAAGATGTGTCACTTTCCCAGTCCGATGCCTCACTGCCAAGATAACTATTGATTTTTTTCTTTATGGACGTGAATTTTCGTTTTATGGATCTTTCCTTTAAATGGGGGTAAACTTGACTCAGCATATGAGACAAAGCTGATAGGTCTGTGGTATATTCTTGAATTGTGGTTATAGGATCTGTTGACCCCGTGATATTCGTTAAGAGCATGTTAAGTTGATCAAAGTTTAGAGGGAAAGGTAGAGGGTGATTTTCTATGAAGTTTTTAGCAGGGTCAAGTAGGAGAGAAAATGAGCATTCAGAAGTGCTTGCTGAACTAATTTTAGCTTTTTTAGATTTTGCTTGGACTCTAGGTGGTGGAAAAATATTACATTCTTTTGAAGATGGATCTGCTTCAGGTGAAATAATTTCATCAAAGTTACGTTTTGGTTGATTAATTATGTGACTCTCCTTATTTGATGCCTCTACTTTATTCGATATCTCCGGAAAATATAAATAGACATTTGTTCACACTGAGAAGCGTTTGTATCATTGGGTGCTTGCAAAGATATATTTGTTGCGCTGAATACCGATGCTTCATTATTTTGGTTGGGGTTTAGTTGAGCTAGTGGTTCGGAGCACTGTGATGCAATGTGACCTGGCTTCTTGCATCTAAAGCAAACTCAACGGTCTTGAGAAATGGATATTCTATATATCGTGTTGTCAAAAACAAGAGTAAATGATTCTGGTAGTGTTAGACTGTGAGGACTGATATAGATTTGTCTTCGAAAACTAAGGATGTGATTATACTTAGGCATAGAAGCACTAATTTTGAGGAATGTCATGGGGGAGACAGGAACTATGCCGATTTTTTGTAACTCATTGATTAGCAAGTCGTGCGGTATTGAAGGACATACGCCAGAGAGCAAAAGTCGTTCCGCTGGTGTAACTAACCTTCTTGCTCTGACAATTTCACCTTGTATTTCTATTTGACCATGATTATTCATAAAATCATCCACTATTTGTTTATTTGATAAATACATACATATGCGATTATTAGATAATCTAGAAGAGAAGATTAAATTTTTCGGTTGAATTATATTTCCAAGTGGGAGAAGGTAGTCTTGAAGTTTGGTGTTTTCTAAGGCACTAAAGATAATTGCTTGGGACTTTAAAGGAAATTGCACTCTCGACGCTGCCAAAGAGTATGATTGTGATGCGTTTATTTGACTTTGATGGTCTTGTATTGTAGAACTGTTGTGTGATTCCATGTTTGAATTCATTTCGATAAACGTTAATTGAAAAGTAAGTCCGACCCTGTACACCTGCTAAAACAGGTATGTCGGTCTTTACTAAAAGCGGTTATTTTGTTGGTAAAACTGGATTTGTTTATTGACAACAATAACAAATAATTGCAATTGGCTGACTTTAATGCTAATTTAACTGGATATTATGTAAAGAGTTTTGTACACTTACAGTTTATTTCAATATATCACTTAGATTCACAATTTATAGCTTATATTAAACTTTGTTAATATTAAGAATATTCGGAGCCCACATTGAATACATTATAGTTATCGATGCAGGACCGCTCTCCCAAAATATATTTTGTGGCCACGTTAATGAGGTATTAAAGTTCCATTTTAAATTCATGATATTGTGATAATGACTTTATTTATATTTAGAAATTGTAAACGAACGTACCTATTAGTAAATAAAAAATACTCACGGTTCCTGCTGTTAATTTTAAAAAACGGCCCCGCTTCACATGAAATTATTAGTGATACCAAAAATCTCAAAGATTAAACAAATGTAGGTTCTGCTTCTCTAAATATTTCGATTTTTTTTGGTTTTCTGTAGAACAAAATTTGGTTAAGATATGGCTGTTCAAAATTTGCATACACTCGTGATTAGTGACTCGTTGAAGTGTCACTAATAGTAAAGAGTAAAATATGCAGTTGGAACCGATGAACCTTACAGATCATAATATAAACAATACATAAGTAAAATAACTTGTGGAGCGGTAAGCAATAATTTCAGTTGGGATGCTAATTAGGGGGTGATTTTCATGATTTTTATTAGAGAAAAATACTAGAGACCTACATTATTTTGAGAGTTACTTCTTTACTTTTGATGTCTGAAACTTTCTAAAAAACAATATTATTGTAAACAATTTAAAAAAGTTGTAATGAGTTTTCCCCAAAAAGTGCTCCATTTTTTTGATTATTTCACGTTGAAATATTCGATTTAGAATTTGACGATTAAGATACATTACATCATTTTGTCATTTTTGATAATATTGTTGCTAAGAATAGATTTCTCAATAAAATACTTACTTTTTGAGTTATTTGCGAAAAACCGTCTACAAGGTGGTTTTTTGTTGAAAAATTAACATATTAGCTCGCAAATAAATCGAAAAGTATTGACTTAGTGAAAAAACGCTACAGAACAAAAGTTGCTTATAATTATTCAGTTTATTCAATTCCGGACTAATTTTGAACACGTGTTTTTTCACCTCCTAGAAATGGGTGAAAAAAACTCAAGTGAAATATCACTTTTTTCTTTGGTGTTAGCTATGTGTATGCCAAATTTCATGTCATCAACCCAAGCGGTTTTTTAAAATTTAGAGGTTTTGCAATATTCTACCGTGAGTGAATGGACTATTACCACATGAAAATTTATGAAGCAATACTAATAATAATAATCCTAATTCTGGTGCCTGTACTTATGTTTAATCATGTCAAAATACCCGTGACTTCCCAATGTGAGTCTGTTTATATTTATATACAACGGTTAATGTCTATTATTGTCTATGGCCAATAAGTACAGTCACAATCACTGAATAGTTTACACCTTTATTTTTATATTGTAATCTGTAAATTCGCAATGTCGTACGGATTTACTAAATGTCAAATTGCTTGTCAAACATTTTAGTGCGTATTGAAAAATAAAATAAGAAGTTATTAAAAGCGTCCAAATGCCGTTTATATCACGCGCAAAACCAAAAGTAATTGCCAAACTCAATAATTTTAACTCAATTTTATTTAAAAAAATCCATTTCTATACTTTCCGTTGTGTTAAATTTTGTAAAACAGATTTATTTTATTTTTATTTTTTAATTTTAATCAACCTATTCTAGGTCCGCCACTGCTAACGTCACTTTGACGTAATAGGTGCGTTTAAACGAGGTAAAAATTCAAAAAATTGGCCACTGGATATTAAAGGATTGGCCACTGGATATTAAAGGGTGTAAATTATTCAGTGATTGTGACTGTATTTCAACGTGGGTTATTAATATTTAAAAACTAAATTTTTATATTATTATTATTTAGTTATAATATTAAATTGTAAGATTTTTAGTTTACTTAAAAGGGAATTATCCCGATACAATTTTAATGAACAAGGTTTTAGGTCGGGAAGGTCATGCACTGACGCTATATTTATAATGAGGCAAGTTCAAGAGAAATCGTTGGAATAAAACAAACCGGCATATTTATGTTTCGTGGACCTTAAGAAAGCATTTGACAGGGTCACATTAAAGGACGTTATCCATTTGTTATACTCTAGAGAGGTACCTCTAGGAATAATTAAAACGATTGAAAACATCTACCAGAACAACACAATAAAAGTAAAAGTGGAAGATGAACTAAATGACCCAATTGAAGCCGGCAATGGGATAAGACAGGGGGATTCCTTGAGTCCTTTATTGTTCAACCTGATCATGGACGAAATAATAAAAAAGTAAGAACCAAAAAAGGACACCAAATATGAGAAAAACAACTTAAAACAATTTGCTATGCAGACGATGCAATATTAATCTCTCAAAGTGAAGATGATTTACAACGTATGCTGCATCAATTTAACATAACCGCCAGAAAATCTAACATGTTAATTTTCCCAAAAAAAGACAAAATGCATGGTTATAACAGCAGATCCAGTAAGATGTAAATTGGAGCTTAAATCAGATATGGTCAGATAATAGAACAAGTGATGGAGTTTAAATACCTAGGCATCACACTATCTACCTACGGAAGGCTCGAAACAGAAGTGAAAGATCAAGTGAATAGAGCAAACAGTTGCCTGAATGACACAATATGGAGAAATAAAAATATTGGAAAAGAAATGAAAGGCAGAATTTACAAAACAGTCATCAGACCAATATTCACATACGCGGCAGAAACACGACCCGACACAGAGAGGACAAAAAGGTTGCTTGAAACAGCGGAGATGAAAACCCTTCGAAAAATCGATGGAATGACTCTATGGGACAGAGCTAGATGTACAGATATACGACGGAGATGCAAAGTGGATAACATTAATAGCTGGGTAAGAAACAGAAGAATATAGTGGAATGACCACATAAGCCAAATGACAACAAATAGGGTAGTCAGGACAGCAAGAGAAAGTTCGCCAATAGGAAGACGATCAGTGGGAAGATCACGAAAACGATGGAACGACAACTTACTAGAAGCACATTGAAAAAACAGACAGAGTCATGTCTATACAAAAAGAAGAAGAATTTTAATGAAGGCAAAATTACACGTATGCATTTTATATTTTGCAAAAAGTTCATGTTATTATTTATAATTATTGTTAATTTTCCGTATAAAACCACATGCCTATTTATTTTGAATCTTAAATTAATTATAAGTGCTACCTAGGGACCTCAAACGTTGGGATACAATTATTAGCGTAGCTTTGTAAAGACAATGAAGTCGACTTTACTAAGTAACAAGACATTTACTCAACACACACACTACACATTATATCTGATTGCGAAACCAACCGTACCATGGCCTTAGTTGTCGAGGCCTTTAAGCTAAAAGAAAAAATATCGGTGCGTAATTTTCAGACGTATAGATAATAGTCGACTTTATAGCTCAGAAGGTTAGCGCCCTCAATTCATTGGGTGGAATGCATAAAACGTAGAACCTGCTGATGCTTCAAGTACGTACTACATTTTTGAAGATTTTACTACACTTACAAAGCATTACTATACTTACAAATGCTTTGTAAGTGTTTTACTACAGTAATCTCCAAAGTAGTAAAATCTCCAAAAATGTAGTACATACTTGAATCATTAACAGGTACTACGTTTTATGCATTCCACCCATTGTAAGTGATGTATGTAGTTGTATTTGGTTCCAGCGACATAACGACACTAAATTTTTAAACACGATTGTAATGGGCCGTCTCGAAAGGAAAAACGAAAAATAGTAATAATTCTCCTTCTTCTTCTTCTTCTTTGTATACCTAATTATGCTTGTTTATTTCAGGATTGATATCTCTGTAAAAACTTCTCACACCATCTTTTGCGCTGTTGTCCGATTGGTCATTCATGTCTTGCTATTTTGACCACCTGATCTCCTTCATTTTGCTTCTGTGGTTATTCCATTCTTTTTTTATATTTAATGCCCATTAGTTTATACTCTACGTTACAGTTTTTCTTCGCTTTTCTCTCGCTGCCCCAGAGTATTTCCTGTAACTCTTCTCAGTACTCTCAGCTCTGCTTTTGTGTTGTGACTGTGTCGGGTCATGCTTCTGATACATATTTCATTACTGGTCTTACACTGGCTTTATAAATTCTTGACCTCACCTAAGTTTTAATATGTCGGGTTTACTGTATACTGTTATTAAGGCATCCTGTCAGTCTATTTGCTTTTTGCACCGGATTTCCCACTTCTTTTTTCATATCTCCACAGCTCGACAGTGTAATTCCAAGATATTTAATTTTCATTCATGTTCCGTTGTTCAATACTGATGCTATTAATTTTTGTATTATATTATATTGGTTCTTTGCTAATTACTATTGTTTTATTTTTCTGAGATGGGATTGTCATATTAAATTTCTTTGCTGTTACGATTTCATCTATGATCAAATTGAAGAGGTCCATGAGCCCCCTTATCTTGAAACGAAAGAAAAAAAAATGCGGCGATAAACTACCCCAGCTAATTGAAATAACATTCGAAAATATTACCTCAATGTGTTCGTCTCAGTGTTCGTCTTGTCCTAATCTTAGATATGAACTATTACTCTGGGCTAATTAGCAAAATTCATGGAAAAGTTATTTACCAGCAATTTTATTGCTGAAATCGAATTATAATATCCTATATATTAATAATATAGGTATGCAAAGTCCGCAGATAGTGTGCTACATTTTTTATAAACAAAATGGCGCCGACAAATCGTATTTTTTTCAATTATAGCTCTATAACTCCGAAGATTATAACTTTACAACCAAAACACCTTAATAAAAATTCACAGCAATTAAATTTTGCATAGAGATAGGTTTTTCACGATTTGCTCCGACGAAAATTTTCCTCGGAAAATGCGGGTTTTCCTAACAAAAATTCTAATTTTCAAATAAAGTTTTAGGTAAGTAATTATTAATCAATAATTAAATAACTTAGTAACATCAAAGCTTTCTTGGTATAGATTGTAATTCCAGAAGCCGGTGAAAATTAAACGAATATTTTAGCAACAATTCAATTGTTCATTAACAAATTACGATCGCAATAATAACCAAAATAATCATGATACATTGATCAAACTTATAAAGATTATAAAGATGAGATGCTTATTTAATATTTTATCGACAAAATATAAATTTTTCTTTTTTTTGCATAGTCTTTAAATTTTGAAAAAAAAAATAGTTATAATACGCTGGTCTAATTAGTAAAGTACAAAGAAAGGTTATTTACCAGCAATTTTATTGCTGGAATCGAATTATAAGATCCTATATATTATTAATATAGGTATGCAAAGTCCGCATATAGTGTGCTACATTTTTTATAAACAAAATGGCGCCGACAAATCGTATTTTTTTCAATTATTGCTCTATAACTCCGAAGATTTTAACTTTACACCAAAAATACTCAAATAAAAATTCACCCCAATTTAATTCTGCATAGAGTCATGCTTCTCCCGATTTGCTCCGACGAAAATTTTCCTCGGAAAATGTGGGTTTTCCCAACAAAATCTCGAATTTTCAAATAAATTTTTTGGGCCAGTAATTATTTATCAATAATTATATAGCTTGGTGAAATAAAAGCTTTCTTGTTATAGATTACAAATTCAGAAGCCGGTGAAAATGAAACGAATATTTTAGCAACAATTCAATTGTTAATTAACAATTTACAGTCGCAATAACAACCAAAATAATCATGAGACATTGATGAAACTTAGAAAGATTATAAAGGTGTGATGCCTATTTAATATTTTGTCGACAAAATATAAATTTTTCATTTTTTTGCATAATCTTTAAATGTTTAAAAAAAATTGTTATAAACAAATTAACATTTCTCATAAATTGTTTATTATATTCTAATTTAAAAAAATACTTAAAATGCGTATTTCATAGGTCTTGAAAACGAATGCTTTAAAAAAATTTTACAACCATTTGCAAAAAAGTTATGAAACAGCAAAGTAAATATAACAAATCTCCGTTGTTTATAATTTGTTTTAATTGTTTCAAAGCTTAAAAGTTAGTCTATGGTACAACCTAATTACTTACAAAAAATGTCGAAAATTAGTGCAATGGTTATATTTTAATCAAAGATTAAAAATACTTTTTTTGTAATTTTTAGCGTAAACGTAGGCCTGATACAGAGTCGGAGCTAAAATGTTCACTCGAAGCGACTGACACGCAGCATGCATTATTTATTAAAAGTGTACATCACGCGGCCGGTCGTCGCTCCGAGTGAAATTTTTAGCTACTACAGTACTGTGTTACTCTACTTTCGCGCGTGTAAATTACAAAAAAATATATTTATAATCTTTAATTAAAATATAACTATTAAACTGATAATCGATATTTTTTTGCAAATAATTAGCTTGTACTTTAAACTCACTTCTACGCTTTGAAAGGATTAAAAAAAATTAACAACACAGTAGTAATCGAATGTTTACTTTGCTGTTTCATAACTTTTTTACAAATGGTTGCAAAAAAGTTTTAAAGCATTTATTTTAAAGATATATAAAATGCGCATTTTAGCTATTTTTTAAAATTATAATATAATAAAAACTTTCTGAGAAACGTTAATTTGTTTATAACTATTTTTTTTAAAACATTTAAAGATTATGCAAAAAAATAAAAAATTCATATTTTGTCGACAAAATATTAAATAGGCATCTCATCTTTATAAGATTTCAAAGCTTGATCAGTGTATCATAATTATTTTGGTTATTATTGCGACCGTAAATTATTAATTAACAATTGAATTGTTGCTAAAATATTCGTTTAATTTTCATCAGCTTCTGTAACTATAATCTAAACCAAAAAGGCTTTTAAGTCACCAAATTATTTAATTATTGGTAGATAATTACTTATCTAAAACTTTATTTGAAAATTAAAGATTTTGTTGGGAAAACCCGCATTTTCCGAGGAAAACTTTCGTCGGAGCAGATCGGGAGAAACGCGACTCTATGCAGAATTTAATCACGGTGAATTTGTATTTAGGTATTTTTGCTGTAAAGTTAAAATCTTCGGAGTTATAGAGCAATAATTAAAAAAAACACGATTTTCGTGCGCCATTTTGTTTGTAAAAAAAGTAGCACACTATCTGAGGACTTTGCATACCTATATTATTAATATATAGGATCTTATAATTCGATTTCAACAATAAAATTGCTGGTAAATAACTTTTCCCAAAAATGGCCTATTCTCCGATAATCAGTCCAGACTATATGAAAATTCGGAATGAAAGCAAACAAAACAGTATTTTTACGTAATCATGTTTATTGTTCTTTAAAATATAATAAAAATATGACTTAGTAGATACATTAACAAATATATTCAAATTCTTGCCAAAAACTAACAATTCGGAATTATACTTATGGCTTTTGATAGCTATTATTTGATGATAACTTCTTAATGTCAAATGGTACTGCTGCTGGTTCTGCAACGGGCTCTGGGGTTGTAGGTGCTCCACCAGGCCTACGGATGTTGGTTGTTGCAGTCTAGGTGAAGTTGCAGTCTGGATGACATTTCCCTCGTTCTTGTATTGCCTGCGATTTGAGGATTCTTGAAGCTCCCAGAGGGAGGACGGTAATCTTTATCCCAAAAACTAGAAGAGTAAAACACATACCAATCATCAAGAAGATAAACCAAAGCGTGCCAGTCTGCCATTTTTTTTAAGAAATAATCGTCAGAAAGAGTAGCAGATGACAAGAATAAATTAAATGGAATTAGGATGAGGACAATAGCTAAAATTTGATTACTAAACGTGCATATATGTAAATTAAAAAAATATATTTAGAACTAAAATATCAGAATACATGCTTTGACATTTTAAGTTTAGTTAGATATAAAAAATATTAGAAGACCTGTTATAAGAAACTAGGTATGCATGGAATATAATGAGAAATAATTATTGTAGAAATGTAATTAAAATATGATACGTAATATTCTTACCCCAAGAGAGTTGATTGTTGAAATAAAAATGTTTTAATTTTAAAGCTTTCTTGCCTTTTATGACATTACCCCACCACCATTTTGAGAATTGAAATGACAGCGTGAACTGTAGAGAGGTAGGCATGTTCCGTATTAAGGCAGATACTTACAGAGTAAGAACATACGGGGTACGTTCAGTATGATGATTTAGATTTTAGATGAAAGATTTAGATTACCCATGAACGATCACATCCAATCACTTCTTTTTTATTTGCTGTCTATTTCTATACGCTCTGAGCTTCGCTGGTGTCGCTCCTAGCGGATTACTAATGCAACTTTCACCGGTAATTTGTAAATTTATTATTTAATTTTTATCGCTTAATATTTAAAAGGTAAAAAAGTAATTAAATAGTAATCGATTTTTTAAAGATTTTGCCAATCATTTTCACGTTCTATTAATGAAATATTAATTTCTTACTTCGGATACTTTCACAATTATCGTGTAGATGGCGCTTAGATTAATTTATAATTACATATTACGAAATATTAAAAAAACTTAAATTCAGTCTTTAAAACGTAAGTATATTTAAGGTAAAAATATACACCACAGCTTTGACCAACTAATATTATTTCCTATATTCCTAATATTTTTAATTTCAATGTTTTAAATTAATCACTTTGACATTTATGTCAAATTTCCAGTAAAAACTTACAGACTTGTCAGTACTGGCGTTCGCGAATTTTTAATTATCCCCTCTACCTACGAGCTCATAGCGTATAACAAGCGTTTGTTATTTATAAAAAAAAAGACAGCAAATATAAAATAAGTGATCGATGTGATCGGTCATGGGTAATCTTTCATTTTTCCAACTGTAGAAGATAAAAAGATAATAATAAAAGAGTATAATAAAAGAGGGCGCCAACGAGTTTTTAACGAAGAAAACGGGTAAAACAAATAGAAGGAAGTTATTACTAATGAAATATTAAAGAAAATAAAGTAAAATAATTATTTAAAATTAAAATATCAAAGTTGTGACGTTTGTAACGTTACAATCTTATTCCGCTGCCTATCTTTATGGTAGGGGAGCAAAGTATGCTAAATGTGCAGTCACTCGAGCGTTATGGGGACCTATTGAGTTGTGAAGAGTAGGTCCTAAAACCAAAAAAAGTTAAGTAAAGTTTTCCATTTTAGTGGGCGCTTGCCATTTTTTAATTTAATTTTCCATTTCCAATAATCGTTTTTTCCGATTATAACGCCATCTATGCATAATTCAAAAAAATGTTTCGAATAAAAGTTACTTATTTTTTCAAACAAAAAGGAATCCAAATCTGCAATCAACAATGGGGGCTCCTATTTAAGATTTTAAAGTAACCCCCCACTCCACCTCCGTGGGGGGTCGTGTTAGGTGCCATTCGATAGATTTTCTAAAAATATTAAATAAGTGTATTTTACAGTTTTTCGATCTGATGTTCATTTCGCGAAATATCGCGGGATTCGTATTTAAAATATTAAATTTACCCCCCACCCCTCTTCGTGGGAAGTCGTGTTTGCTGTCATTCGATAGATTTTTTAAAAATATTGAGCACGTATTTTTTAGTTTTTCGATCTGTCATTCATTTCGCGAAATACTCGCTTTTTTCTTGTGAAATTTTGGGACTAACCCATTTCCTTACACCCGGCTCAAATTGTCAAATTTTTTAAATATACACTCTTTTGCGTGTACTTAACTTACCTTATCTTAATCTGACAATTTAGAGTTTTTTTAAGGATAGATTTTTTTTCGGGCCCCCCTTAACGAACTCCCCTGTGTTAAGAGCCAATATATGGTAGAGGTACATCTGCAGGATACCAGGTTTCTCCCTATATGATAATCTGACGCGTTCGAGTAACTGCAAAAATCCCCGCTTGGGCTCATCTACCATTAGAGATTCTGAAGTTTTCAATCTATTCTGACGTACATTTTGTCGTTTTGGTAGATATTTTGAATAGTTTTTATTTACATAATTACTCTATTACACAGAAGATGGATTACATATTTTAGTCGTACTCTGTCAAATGCTTTGTTCAAGTCAATCAGATGCAGAAATGCTTATATATTTTATACTCTAGTGATTTCTTAGTAATTCCTTGCGGTAATCTATGTTCCAGTACGGAAACCCTGTTGTTCATTTGCTAAACTTATACTCCGATTCATTAGGTCTTGTATAATTTTAGGTGTAAGTTTTATAGTATTAGTAACCTTATAATGGAATAAATAGGTAAAATAGGAAAATAAAAAAAGGATCCTTTCACCCATAAGAAGTGTCCATTCAAAACTAGATTATTGCATTCCCTAGTAATATTAAAAAATGTAATCACGATGCCTTTTCAAAGAAAAACGTCCCTTTGAAACTTTTCGTCGTTTTCCCAAGAAGTGGCTAAGTTGAATAATACAAAAAATACGAACACAACGTTTTACTTTTTAAAGATGCTTTTCTCGAAGACTTTTCTTTGTTATTCTTATATTGAAGTTAATCCGCTTTGGTTGAATCTAAAATATGAGTATTTTCTCCGTTTCAACACTCTTTTTTCTTTGTTTGTTTTAGCGATTTGAGAGTTGCTATTTTTCGAGAGGAAAAATTTATTTTACGGAGTGCGGAAATGTGTTTTCTATGATTTAAGTTGTTACACTTTTTGAAATAAGCGAGGCAATAAAGCAATAAAGCTACCAAATTTTTGTAGTTAGATGAGGCTCAATGAAGCTTTTTGTATTATATTTGCAAGAACCTTAGGCAACTTAGTGAAGAAAAATTATGATGACGAAATGCATTATTGACCAAGGAAAACGCATTTTACAAAGGCATTCTTACTCAGAAAGTTTCCTAATAGGCCTGGATTCCGCCTACCAAAAAAAAGTTTATTAATAGCAAGCTGAAAATTTGTTAATAGCTTAGCGGTGTCTAGTCGGAAAAATTTTAATGTACGGAATACTGGACCATCTTAAGTTTTAACTGTGGAACAGGTTACAGGTTTCAACCGTCGTACTATGAAAACTTCCCATGTATTTTGTCGGACAGAACTTCTAATTGATTTGTTTCCCTTTCATTAAACTCTCATGCAAAAATCAGACTGCTATTTTTTATCACCAACACAATTCATGTCATTTAATATGTTCTACATGTTTGAGTTATTAAAATGCAGAATATATTTGTCGTACGAACATTTTTTTATGTATTGTATAAATATTGCTATTTAATAAACTTTAAAAACAACTGTTCCAGTGATCCCATACATCAAAGTTTGTCCGACTAGACACCGTCAAGCTATTAACAAATTTTAAGTTTGCTATTAAAAACACTTGGTACCTCTTGGTATGCGGGATCCAGGCCTATAAGGCTCTTACGAATCGACTACAAGAAAGTTTTATTGATTCAGCTGCAAAAATTTGGTAGGTTTTGGACTTTTTACTACTTCATTGCCTCGCATATGTACCAAGTCAGTAAAGTGACTCTTTATCGAACGAGTCTGATATTACGAGCAGAGGAAGCGAAGCGAGCGGGACGAATAACAGACATCCGTGATACTCAGTTCGGGTTTCGAAACGGGCTTGGAACAAGGGAAGCACTATTTGCACTTAATATCATGTGCCAAAGATGCCTCGATGTTAACCAGGATATATATATATGTGCTTTATTGACTACAACAAGGCGTTCGATAAAATTCACCACGAACACCTGATGAGACTGTTGGTAGAGAAAAACTTGGATAAAAGGGACCTCAGAATTATTTTCAATATTTACTATAACCAGAAGGCGAATATTAGAGTAGAACGGGAAACAACCGAGGAACTCGAGATCAAAAAAGGCGTAAGGCAGGGATGCATACTTTCACCAACCTTGTTTAACTTATATTCAGAAGATATTATAAACAGAGCCCTTGCTGACCAAGATATAGGAGTTAAAATAAATGGCACTTTAATAAACAATTGCAGATACGCTGATGACACAGTATTAATAGCAGAAACCCCGGAAGATCTCCAAACACTGATAAACAGAATAGTAGAGTGCAGCGAAAAGTTCGGTTTATCACTTAACATCAAAAAAACAAAAATAATGATGGTGTCGAAATCTCCACAAAATTTTTCTGACATAACCGTACATGATCAAAGAATTGAGCGTGTTAGAAAATATAATTACCTGGGAATTGTGATTAATGGAAACAACGACAACTCTGAAGAAATCAAGATCAGAATAGAAAAAGCTAGAGCTACTTTTACCAAAATGCAGTTTTATGCGGAAGAGAGCTAAGTTTAAATCTTAAAATTCGCCTGATGAGGTGTTACGTGCTGTCAGTTCTTTTCTATGGAATGGAAGCTTGGACACTGAAAAAGATCGATACAAGGAAAATAGAAGCATTCGAGATGTGGATGTACCGCAGGATACTGAGAATATCGTGGACAGAGAGAGTGACAAACATGGAAGTGTTGCGAAGGATGCAGAAAGAAAAAGAACTTGCGCTTACTATTAAAGGGCGCAAACTGCAATACTTGGGACATATAATGAGGGTACAAAAGTACCAGCTACTACAATTAATTATTCAGGGAAAAATAATAGGTAAAAGATCCATTGGCAGAAGAAAACATTCATGGTTGAAGAATTTAAGAGATTGGTACAAGTGCAGCAGCTGCCAATTATTTAGATCTACGGTATCAAAAATACGCATAGCCTTGATGATAGCCAAACTTCGGAAAGAGGACGGCACCTAAAGAAAAAGAAGGTAGGCGGGATCCAGGCCTATAAGGCTCTTACGATTCGACTACAAGAAAGTTTTATTGATTCAGCTGCAAAAATTTGGTAGGTTTTGGACTTTTTACTACTTCATTGCCTCGCATATGTACCAAGTCAGTAAAGTGACTCTTTATCGAACGAGTCTGATATTACGAGCAGAGGAAGCGAAGCGAGCGGGACGAATAACAGACGAGTTCGATAAAGAGTCTTTACTGACGTGGTGCATACAAAATTTTATCGCCGATCATAAAAAATTTTAACACTTACTTAGCACTTACTTAATTACATCCTTCTAGAGTGTGTGTACTTTGTACGCACGTAGGAAGTTAAACTTCGATTATTATGATTTCAACGAAATAAATATATTTTAAAAAGTTTAGTTGTGTTTTTATTTAAATATTAGACTAATTTTAATACTTAAAATAAAATACCAAAAATTAAAAATACATACGTCAATAGTTACGTCATTGTTTATGAAGTGTAGCCTCCAGGAGTTGCTTTGCACTTGACGAATCGTAGAAAATCTAAATAAATATATTTATTTACCAACAAATTATCAGTAAATATCTATCTATTGTATGTATTGTTGGATGAATGAGTTGAGAAAATGGAATGGTTATGATTGGACAATAAAATAAGACCAGGTTGACAAAGATGATGTGAAGAGAATGGGAGAGATATTGACTAGATATAGTTGTGCAAAAGTTGTGACAAATAGATGTTGTAAGAATCGTTAAAATGAATTATTTGGGAGAAAATTTTTTTTGAAGAAAGGATTAGATAATTATGGAAAATTGAAATCAAAAATAAGAAAGAAATAAATAAAGAAATGGGAACAGTTATTTATTTCTTTCTTATCTACATTTACACTTTCAGACATTCCACTCAATTTTCGATAATCATCTAATCCTTTCTTCAAAAAAAAAATTTCTCCCAAATAATTCATTTTAAAGATTTTTACAACATCTATTTGTCACAACTTTTGCACAACCATATCTAGTCAATATCGCTCCCATTCTCTTTACATCATCTTTGTCATCCTGGTCTTCGTTTATTGTCCACTCATAACCATTCCATTTTCTCAACTCATTCATCCAACAATACATACAATAATTCAATCAAATTTCTCACATCAAGTTATTCTATCAGCCCACCTTCTCTACTCACATCATCAGGTTTGTGTGGTTGTTGGATCTCTTGAGTTCCCAGCCTCTCAATAATTATTATCATTAATTGTCATAATTGTGATATCAAAATTTTTTCATCCACAACTTCATTTATCTGTCCACCGTTCTTTTATTCTGTTTTACCTTTTAATTTTATTAAATAAACACATTTTTAAAAAAAAATTTTCCCCATTTACTCAATAATTTTACTCAACACTTAACTTCATCTGACCTCACTTTAGACATAGCTTAGATACTTTTATCCACTTTTATTAATTTTTCTTTGCCCTAGATGTTATTTTACATAAAAGGACAGAATAAATAAATTTGGACTAAGCTTCAAAACAACCTTTTCAGTCATTTAAATTGTTGTTGATGAATCCATCTATATCCTATTAACTATAAACAAGTTTTTTTTGCACTACAACATTCCTCAGCATTCGATATCACAACCCCTATCCACTTGTCTCATCTTCATGCAGCCTTTTTTTATCAACAATCATTTGTGTTGGTTCACAAATATCAGCTTTATCTAATTTTAACACAAACCACAAAACGCGTCTCCTGTATTTTGGTTTGCCTATCTTTACTTCATCAATTTATATACACCTCATTGATGATTATGGAATTTCAAATTCGCCCATTATTTTATAAATCTTAGATCATTTATTTTCACTAAGTTCTTGTAATTTTATAATTCCAACACACTGATGTTAGCTGTTATCATTGCTTGTACCATAAATAACTTTAATTTTAGTAGCTGCATAACCAACATTTCATAAAACTTCAATTATTGACAATTGTCGTCCTGACATCAGACAGATTCGCTTTTGAAGTCTCATATCTTAGTTGCCTGCCACCTCTTATAACATAATAACCTAGTTACCTTTTGACCCACTTACCACGTGTGGGAGTCATATGTTGCCCTAGGGCCGTATCCTTAGGAATTTTATCCATCCTTTGGATTTTTCGACGTATTTATTTATATTAGACTTTTGTCTGTTTTTAGAAAGGCTTTGACCTTGTATTTTTTGGTTGGCTCACCATGTTCTTGTAAGTATAACGAAACTTTGCTTTTACCTTGTTCATCCTTTTAACTTTAATATTTTGCTTTAATTAATATGGTTATACTTATTTTAGGTAACGCTGATGATGCTTTTGTTACAGAGCGAAAACGTTTTGTTCATATGTTTGTAGGCGTTTAGGGCTTTTTAAACTAATATACCTTTGACCAAGAGGAAAATTTTTTATTAAATGTCACTTGTAATTAATGGTATACAGCCAACTACAGGAAGTTCTTCCTTGTGGATTTTTAAATTTGTAAAGTTTTCATTTATGTTTCATGAATATAACTGCAAAATACTACAGAATTTCACTTTCTGACACATTTAACTAACAATAACGTAAATTTTGTACAATATTTTTAATAATTAACGTAAATAAATTTTAAGCTCGCTCAAATAAATAATTGATTACTGCCATCGACCACTTATATTTAATCTCAGTTAATTTGATTAATAATCACGGCAGGTAAAGTAAAATTCTTCTTTCAGTACAATAAAGTGTTACTTTATTGCCGTAAATGGCGGAAAATGAGTATAATAATGAATCACTTTGGTGACGGATAGCGATAAAATATTTTATCGCCAACCGTCACTAAAGTCATTCATTATTGTACTCATTTGCCCTCATTTGCGGCAGTAAAGTAACACTTTTTTGTACTGAAAGAAGAATTTTACTTTACTTGCCGCGATTAATCAAAATAAACTGAGATTGAATGTAAGTGGTCGATGGCAGTAATCGATTATTTATTTGAGTGAACTTAAAATTTATTTACTTTAATTATTAAAAATATTGTACAAAATTTACGTTATTATTAATTAAATTTATGTCAGAAAGTGAACTTCTATAGTATTTTGCAATTATATTCATAAAACATAAATCAAAACTTTACAAATTTAGTAATTAGGTACTTATTCAATATTGATAACAACTATCAATTAAACATCGAAATCGGCCATCATGCAAAAGCTTTCTGTCACTGTCATCGTCATTACTGTCATACGAAATTTTTATTTCGTCTAAAATTAATAAAATTCTTAAATCTTTTAAGTTTTGTATTAATGCAAATACAACTTTTATATTATGAAATGATATTTTTGTTAATTCGATTATATGTATATACGGTATGAGCTCGTCGGTAGAGGGGATAATTAAAAATTCACGAGCGCCAGTAGTGACAAGTCTGTAAGCTTTTACTGGAAATTTGACATAAATGTCAAAGTGATTAATTTAAAACATTGAAAACTAAAACAATAATAGGAAATAATATTAGTTGGTCAAAGCTGTGGTGTATATTTTTACCGTAAATATACTTACGTTTTAAATACTGAATTTAAGTTTTTTTAATATTTCGTAATATGTAATTATAAATTAATCCAAGCGCCATCTACACGATAATTGTGAAAGTATCCGAAGTAAGAAATTAATTTTTCATTAATAGATTAGCATTCAAATGATTAGCAAAATCTTTAAAAAATCGATTACAAATTAATTACTCTTTTGCGTTGTAAATATTAAGCAATAACAGTTAAATAATAAATTTAAAAATTACTAAAAAATTACTGCTCAAAAGTGCTGTTCTGCTGTTCTGCATTGTTTTATGTGAACCAACTTGATGTTTTCTCCCAATAATATTGAAATACGACATTCGTGTGTCAGCAAGTGATATTTCTGCGCCAGATTTTTTTTTCTATACAGTTTTATCTACACAACATTCTAAACAAAGGACTTTATTTTCAACAGCTTTATACGTAATCAAAGGAAGTAAGACAACTAGCCACAAGAAATCGCTAGACTTAATGACATTTTCTAATACGAAAAAAAAACAAATGATTTGCAACGCTTAAAAGTAAAAAAAAAGACTTTCACTTCTATCTTTACTCAGATTTGAGTACTAGGAACTTTCTTTTGGATCATTTCTTCCTAGACGAATGAAAGCGTAATGTGACTGCATATCGTAGAGTCATTTTCGCTTTCTTTATTCGTCGTCTGTTGTCTTGTAATAGTAGGGGAGCAAAGTATGCTAAATGTGCAGTCACTCGAGCGTTATGGGGATCTATTGGGTTGTGAAGAGTAGGTCCTAAAACCAAAAAGTTAAGTAACGTTTTCCATTTTAGTGGGCGCTTGCCATAGTATGCTATTATGGTTTGTAGAAATAAAATTTATACTTTCGATCTGTTTATTTAGTCAAAAGGACAACTGAATCAGTTTCGGACATTATACTTTTCCGCCATCTTCAATTCTTCGGTAAAAGTCAGCTCAAAATAATTCCGGTTCAATGAATATAGTAAAATAGACACGTACTAAGCGCTCGTTTATGCTATGATGCAGTCTAGTAATTTTTTTAACTTCATTACAAATAAAAAATGGTGGAGTGTCACTGAGATTGAAATATAATGGCATAGGGCTCATACGTTTTCCTTTAGATTCTACTATTTATGTAAGTTATAGACTCTTAGGCAGTCCGCACGTGGGTCGATCGAAGACACGTCTCAAAGTTCGCGCGTCTTGCTCGTCTTGTACGAACCCTGCAGCACAAGCGATTGTTCTCCGCCCACTTGTCGATTCTGTTTGCTCACATCTTCCAACTAGGAAGAACGCATTTTTTATATAACAACCAAAATGACTATTTCGATCTATGAAAAGTACGGTATTGTTACATTTTTATTAAAATTTGAATACAATGAGCATTATACTGAGGACAATTTTCTACTTCCTTGAGGAATTTTATATTAAACACCTAGAAACAGAAGTTCAATATTTTCAGAATTTTATATTACAAACAATATATTTCCACAAAGTTAGTAGGTAGTACTACAATCAACAAACATAATATGCACCGATCTTTAAATAAAAGTAAAATTTCATTCAGCGCAAAAACAACAAAAATCGAAGGAATCAAATAAAATAAACTGCCTATACTTCGTCTAATTTAATAACCGTTGCACGTCATCCGCGTCATAGCCAGTGACGTCACATGATACCAACACGAAATATTTAGGCGGTAGGTGTGTTCTTTTTTAGAATCACTTTGTCTAGTACACTGGCATTACAGCCACTAGACATATTTTATTATATACGCGTAGAAATAATATTTAAAGATTTCTATTAATGTTAATTTAAAGAAATAGAAAATAATATGTTTCATTTAATTTGTATAAACAGATTATAAAGCGTTTTTTTGAAGCACATTTGTTTGGAATACACTGTAACTGTAATCGAACGAAGGTGATATTTTGGCATAAATTGGTAACATTTATTTGACAGTTGCGGTGATGACACTTCATATTTGTTTATATTCTTTACTATAAGTATTTGTTTCATTATATTTAATGTTTTTATTATGTACTTTAACGTAAGATTATAACTTATTTCTTGTTTCCATTTCTAAAGTTTTTATTTATTTACATTGAATATTAATTTGTTTTGCTGTATAATCCACTTTCGCAAAAATTACGTGACGTATTTGATTTAAAATGAATTCAAGAATTTTTTGTAATTTGGCAATAATGTCAACTTAGATATCTAACGTAGATAATGACGTGCAACGATCAGTAAATTAGGCGGACTGTATATGACTCGAAACTTTCGTCTCACTCGAACTTTCTCGTGCACTACGGACCGCAAGCGACTAGAGTCGTACAAGACGAGGAGATTTGCAATCCTAAACGCTCCGTGTACGGAGCTCAATGCCACAACGAAGGAACTTTACTGGCGGGGAGAGACCTACGTGACTGGAATCGAGTCGAGTAGTTCGAGCGTCACCTCATGTGCGGACGGCCTTACGGTGCCTAATATGATTAGTAAATTTTTCCTATACGGCTCTTTATTTACTAACTAAAGCTTTTCAACCAGTACATGTTGTCGGTAATACAGATCCAATGTTTACCGGCATTTCTGCCAGGCCTGACTGGCTGTCCGGCACAACTATCCCCTAATACATTATGTTTATATACAAGGTATTTTTAATATTGAATAAGGACTTTATTTTCAACAGCTTTATACCTAATCAAAGGAAGTAAGGCAACTAGCCATAAGAAATCTCTAGGCTTAATGAAATTTTCTAATACGAAAAAAATACAAATGATTTGCAACGCTTAAAAGTAAAAAAAAGACTTTCACTTCTTGTTTTACTCAGATTTGAGTACTAGGAACTTTCTTTTGGACTATTTCTTCCTAGACGAATGAAAGCGGAATGTGACTGCGTATCGTAGAGTCCTTCTCGCTTTCTTTATTCGTCCTCTGTTGTCTTATAAGCCGTAAAAGTCACAGATTAAGGACGTACCAGAAAGAAGTTCCAACAAGAAAAGTTTTCAAATTTAAATAACTATTTACCATTTTAATTTTTATTATAATAGTGAATGCTGTATCTGAAACTTTTCGCTTTAATTTTTGTATAAAAAAGGAGACTTACATTATAATATGACACATATTGCACATAATTATTCCTGTATGCTGCAAAAAGCTATTGTTCGTATAACGTTTGATTATTATTTGAATAGAATCGAACTGGATATTCCAATTGGAATGAATTTCATTTAATAATTTGCATATACTGTTAATTGGGTTGTTAACAGGGAATTAAGTCTGGGCGTCTGGGTGTGGGTGTATAAAATAATGAAGCAACATAACTACGGGCAAAATTAAGAATTTGATTTATTTAACAATCATATCTACGATACATATTAAACACACAAATAATTACAAAATAACTCAAAAAAATAGTCAGATTTGATGGGACTAGGGCATCATTCTCAAAAAATTGGCCACGTATTGCTATTAGACGGAGAGGCAGCGCTGAAAAATCTCTTTGAATTTACTAAAGCTAGATTTTTCACAGTTGATTATTGTGATTGTGTAAAGAAACATACTGCGGTCGGTCAAGCGAAACGTAGAACAGGGGTTAATGAAAGGGTATCAAAGTTGCTTTCCTACGAAGGTATCTTTAAGACCAAAACAAACCGAGATACGGCATGTTAAAAGTTAGCTTTTTTTCATCAAATGCATAATTTGAAATATTCAAAGCCAAGAAATGGGAAAAATTTGCATTTTTCGAGGAAAAATTAAATAATATTTTTTCAAGTATACAATTAGACCTTTCAAAAAAAATAATAAACAGTTTCTAGCATGAAAATTAAGCGACTGTATTCAAAAAATGTCGGTACCTGCTTTTCTCTACGAAAAAATCAGTGAAAACAACCCTCTAACTACCTTCCTAATTCAAAATTTTTCTTCACCTTTTTGTAGTTCCTTTTATATTTATATTATCAATACACTCAAGGAGTTTGACCTATTTAAAATGCCTAATTTTGGAAAAATATTATATTTCACTGTGTACTGATTTTCAGCATTAGTAAATGGATTTAATTATTTTCGTAGGAAAGCAACTTTGATACCCCCTCAATATTGAGACCTCTCAAAAATGATTTTGTAGGATTTTTAAAGAGCTATAAGACTGTGTAAATTAAATTTCGAAAGATGCCTTAGATTTTAATTGGGGCGGGTTTAAAGGGCTCGAATAAGGGGGTGTTTGCTGGTAAATAGAGGTTTTAAACAGCTATATCTGGCTAACTATTCACTGTAATGAAAATCTATTCACAGGGTAATTTTAGTGATTAAAAAAGCTACAATTTAGTAGTATATAATTTTTTTCATGTCTTCAGTATTTTCGGAGATATTTTGAAGTAAAAGGTGAAAAATAACAAATTGCAAAAAATCAATTTTTCTTTAAACTCCAATTTTTCAAAAATTAGGCATTTTAAATAGGTCAAACTCCGAGTGTATTGATAGTATAAATATAAAAGGAACTACAGAAAGGTGAAGACCAATTTTAAAGTGGGCAAGTAGTTAGGGGGTTGTTTTCACTGATTATTTCGTAGAGAAAAGCAGGTACCGACATTTTTTTGTAAGTCGCTTAATTTTCATGCTCGAAACTTTTTATTATTTCTTTTAAAGGGTCTAATTGTATGCTTGAAAAAATATTATTTAAGTTTTCCTCGAAAAATGCAAATTTTTCCCATTATTTGGCTTTGAATATTTCAAATTGTGCATTTGACGAAAAAAGCTAACATTTAACATGCCGTATCTCGGTTTGTATTTGGGGTGGCGATTGGGCTATGCTGGTCTATTACGCAATCGAATTTAAAGCGGACTGTATGGAAATAATAACAAAAAAATTCTTACCTTATTTTAACTGGTAGGTCGAGAAGTCTTCAGTTATTAGTAAGGTGAAGGAAGGAGGGAGAAAGGGTTAATTTATTTTTTACTATAACTGAAACCGGCGTTTTTTGGCGACACTTGATAACTACAGGAAACGACTTAACAATTCAATTTGTTCTTACTTACTGACGACCACGACTAGTTAGTACTAACGAAAGGTAATTAAAGAGAAAACAAAAAATTTAGTACAATATCTGGGCAAGAAAATAGGCCAGGTACTTCGAATGAAATAAATTTAATGAGGCCAAAACATCCTGCCCCCCCGAGTTTATTTTTAAAATAAACGAAAAATCAACGAAAACTAATTTAATTTTAATATGCTAAGTCTGCACATGAACCCATCACCCTAAACTAAAATTTTAACTATCAAATAAAATAAAAAAATCCTCTCCAGTTTATTGACTGGGTAGAGGACACAGTTTAACGACTGGGCGCATGTAACTACCGTGCTTGGTTCGCACTTTTACGATTCGAACAATCCCATCTTTTCCAGGATACAAAGTCTCTATGACTGCCAGAGGCCACTGTAAAGGTGGGATAGTTTCATTTTTTATTATAACTACCATTCCCTCTTTGGGAGGGTTCGAGTTAGTGTTCCATTTTAAACGAGACTGCATAGAAGACAAATATTCTGAATGCCATCTTTTCCAATAATGTTGAACAATGCAATCTAATAATTTATATCTTTTCAAAGTACTCATATTTTTATCAAGATCAATATCCATCGAGGGTAATGACACTAAAGGTTCTGTACATAAAAAATGCGATGGAGTCAGCGCGACTGGATTTTCAGGGTCGTTACTTTGAACACAAAGAGGACGCGAATTCAAAAGACACTCGATTTGTGTCAGAACAGTTAAAAATTCTTCGTAAGTAAGGATTTGATTCCCCACAACTCTATTTAAATGAAGTTTTACACTTTTTATATTGCTTTCCCAAATACCACCGAAGTGACTGCCATAAGGTACGTTCATTTTCCAAGAAATTTTGGTATTATTAAGTTCCTGTTGGAATGCATCTTTATAAGTTTTTGAAGTAGTTAATTGATATATTTCATCGAGGACTCTCTTGGCACCCACAAAATTTGTGCCATTATCTGAATATAAAACCTTACAATTTCCACGACGAGATAAAAATCTTTTGAAAGTGGCTAAGAAACAATCTGTAGAGAGCGAGGAGGCTAATTCAAGATGTATGGCTTTCGTACTTAGACAAACAAACAAACATACGTAAGCCTTTTGAGTTTTTACGCCACGATATTTTCCTATAGTAATGGAAAACGCACCAGTATAATCTACACCAGTGTGTAAAAAGGCTTTTGCCTGATTGACTCTTACGGCGGGTAAGTCAGCCATCATAGGATAGGTAGGTTTAGGATTAAGACGAAAACAACGATTACATCTCCAAATTCTATTTCTGATGGCCTGACGACTAGATAGTATCCAATAATTTGTTCTCAGAAGATTTTGCAACAAATACGCTCCAGCATGTAAATGCAATTTATGGAAATAATCTATTAACAAAATGGTTAAAGGATCGGCTTTGGGCAACAAAATCGGATGTTTTTGTTCAAAACTACATTGGGAGTTGGACAAACGTCCACCTACTCTAATTATTCCATTTTCAATAAATGGATTCAAACGACGTATGGAAGATTTTACAACGAGATTTTGAGAAAGGGCTTTATATTCTTCAGAAAAATGCTTTTGCTGGACAGCTCGAATTAATTCAATTTCTGCAATTTTTAAATCAAATAGAGATATCCGTTTATTTAAAGACAATTTTCTAAGAAATCTCAATACGTATACTGTGGAATTTAAAAGTTTCGACCAACTGGAAAAATATTCAATAAGAGTATACAGCGGAGAAATTACACGAGTGACATTACCAAAGAAGGTTTGTGATCTATATTCAGAATCACAAATCATAATTTCCTGTCCGTTGACAGACTGAATAGGCCAATATTCTGGCTCCAACAGTAACCAATTTGGACCAGTAAACCATGTGGAATGGTTGACTAACGAAGAAGGAAACAAACCTCGAGAGGCGCAATCAACAACATTTTCCTTTCCAGGAACAAAAAACCAATACTCTGACGGAACCATCTTATGAATTGTAACAACTCTATTTTGAACAAATATTTTGAGATTTTTCTCTGAGGACTTTATCCAATTTAATACAATCATGGAATCACTTAAGGCAAAAATTTTATCAATATTATGTCTAGGAGAATAAGTTTCAATAGCATGTGAAAGAAACTTTGAGAGAAGAAGCGCTCCACAAAGCTCTAATCGAGGAAGAGTTATTTTAGACATTGGAGATACTTTAGATTGAGAGTACAGTAAAGTAACTTTAACTTGACCTGTACAATTAACAACCCTGGAATAAACAATGGCTGCGTATCCAGCAGCAATTGCGTCTGAAAATCCTACAAAAGACAACGACGAATTAGGTGTAACTGCTATATGGCGTGGAATTTGTATTTTGTATAGGACATGAAATTCATTTTGAAACTTTTCCCATGCTATTTCGATTTATTTTGGTACGGTACTATCCCAATCTACCTTTAGAGTCCAAAGTTTCTTTATCCAAATTTTAAGCAAGAGGGTTATAGGAGATAGGAATCCCAAGGGATCAAACATACGAGCAACAAGTGAGAGCATGTTTCTTTTTGTACAACGGGTCGATGAGGGTATTTCTAACCCAAAACTAAAATTGTCATATTTTTCTTCTCATTGCAATCCTAACACTTTGGAGACTGACTTATCAAATTGTTTGGTTTTGACCAATTGAAGGGGTTCGGGGATTGTCGATAGTAGATCGTTCGAGTTCGACATCCATTTGGTTAATTTAAAACCACCTTTTTGAAACAAATTCACTAACTGAGTGTGTGTAACTATAGCTTCAGAAACATTTGGAAAACTGCTAATAAAATCGTCTACATACATATCTCTTAAAATTGGGATGATAGCATCAGGAAAACTTTTAGATTCGTCATTACATAATTGTTTTATTACCCTGAGACTAAGATATGGTGAGGCTTTTACTCCAAAAGTTAAAGTATTTAATTGGAAAATAGAAATAGGATCATTGGTATCAAATCTCCACAAAACTCTTTGAAACGAACAATGAGATTCAACCACTTTAACCTGCCTATACATTTGTTTCAAATCAGCGACAATTGCGATTGGAAAAAGACGAAAATTCAACAATATTGTGGTAGGATTATTTTGTAATTTTGGACCTTTATAAAGAATTTCATTTAATGACGGTCCTTTACTAGTTTTCATAGAGGCATCAAAGACTATTCTACAAGGAGTGGAAGGGCTATCTGATTTAAAAACACAATGATGGGGAATATAATACGACAACGAATCAATGGTTTGAATGGGAACTAAACTCATGTGCTTTTGGTCTAAATAGTCTTGAAAGATATCACAGTAAAGTTTTCTAAGTTCTGGGTTTGGTGCTAGGCGATTTTCTAAGGACAACAATCTATTTTTAGCAAGAACAAAAGAATCACCCAGTACATTAGGATCATTTTGGAACGGCAATGAAACTGTGTATCTACCATCTGCATCTCTACATACATTTTCTAAAAATAAATTTTCACAAATTTCATCTTCTGATGAACTATTAGTAACAGTGGGCAAATCCTCTAATTCATACATTCTTTCGACCAAGGAATCTAAATTCAACAAAGGGTTACAGACGAAAGACAAATATGTGTGGATTTTTTCAAAATTTGGTGCAGCTGAGCCCATGACTACATAACCTAAACTAGTCTCAATAGCTGATAGAGAATCTTCGCATGACACTCTATTACAACCAATGATATTTGAAAAGACAGATAAGCCTAAAATACCATCTATCTTGCCAGGAAAAAAGAAATTCGGGTCAGCTAATTTCAAGTGTTCTATACTGTTAATACAGTCTTTGTCAACTGGTTGATCTGGCAACTTATTAGAGATTGTGTCTATAAGCAACACTTCTATAGGATATTGTATTTTTTTATCAAAATGGGAAAAGATAACAATGTTGGTTTTACCTACTATCGGGGTGGTTGATCCTCCTATACCAGAAACTGTCAAATTTAATTTCGAATAACTTAGGCCTAATTTTCGGGAACAATCAAAAGTAAGAAAATTAGCAGAAGAACCACTATCTAACAAAAATCTAACCTTGTGAGCACTACCCCATTTATCAACAACTTTAACCATTATTGTCCCAAACAGACTAACAGAACTCGATTCTGATTCATTTGGGATATTTTTAGAATGGCGGACATGTAAACTAGAAGGATTATCAGAAGAACCAGAGGTAGGCTCAGTACTAGTGGAGGGAAATGGAACATTCTCATTAGGCCGAGTAGTATTTGGCTTATGCAACTTGGAATGGTGCCTAGCTTTGCACACAACACAAGAAAATTTTGACGGACAATTGGATACTCGATGCTTTGAAGAAAAACAATTTAAACATAAATTATTTTCCTTCACTAATTTAAATCTGGATTCAAATGGTAGCCCTAAAAAGTGCTTACAGTCTTTAATTAAATGTGGGCCTTTTTTACAAACAACACAATCTATGGAGGAATACGTATTCTGTTCTTGCAAATGAAACGATTTGTTCGGTTTTTGAAACGAAAAATTATTTTTGGAATTCCTTGATCTATCATTTTTAATAAGAGATTTACTACGTTGGCGTAAAAATTTCAATAAATCATCATAAGCGGGTAAATCATTATTATTTCTTATTAAATCAAATGAATCTATGGTATCTTGTGGTAATTTTAACATAGCTAAATAAGTTAAAATATGATCATCTAAATTATCGAGATTTAATCGTTTTAGTGCAGAAACATTAGTATCAAACTTTTCCAAAAATATTTCCAAATATGATGGATTATTAGATTGCAAACCGCGAAAATTAACAATTCGATCCATATAGAGATTAAACAAATATTTTTTATCATTATATCTTTCAACAAGCATATTCCAAATAATGTCATAATTATTAGGAATGGGTTCTATTGAGCTACAGCTTTTCAAGGCTTTCCCGGAAATACAACTCAACAAATACTGTAGCTTATCGGACTTGGGATATTCTATTTTGTTATGAACAAATTGTTTGAAATTTTCATAGAAAACAGGCCACAGAGATATATCTTCACCATCAAACTTAACTAATTCAAATTTGGGCATTTTAATAGTAGAATTATTAGTACTATTGGGATTATTACTCAAAACAGCAGGTTTATTTATTAATAATGAAGCTAAATATTCAATATTGGAGTAGAGATCATAAAATGCATCTAAATGCGTATGGTATGCAACGCCAGCATCTGGCTCCATCTCTTGTTTTAATATAACGATATCTTGAACAATTTCCTCATATTCTGATAGAGTTTTTTCGAAAGTACTATATCTAACTGCAAAGTTACGCATTTTTGAGGCATTTTCTGGATCTTTTTCTAAGGCCGACCCGGCATCGTAACATAATTGAGCCCTACGAAAGATAGTTTCACGTTTAGAGCATAATCGCTCCAATTTTAGTTCGTTTTGACTTTTAGGCATGTTTAATAATAAATATTGAAATTCTTTCAAAAAATTATCAATGATGAAGAAATAAAATGGAACAAAACCCAAAATATGTCAAGAATAGTAGTTAGGTGTGTATATTTTTTCAACAATTACTAAAATTTTATTAAACTAAATCCAAACAAATTATTTTTAGGTTTGCAAAATATCCAAATCAAATATATTTACTTAATCAAAATCGATTTCACTAAGCGATGGGTTCAGAAGCAAAAACACGAATTCAATGTTCCAACTATAGTCGACCGAAGAACAAGGTTTTTCGATACACGACAAAAAAAGGGTACACTACGATTTAATTAGATTTTAACACGACAAATATACTATACCGATTACAATTATAATTTTAAATAAACTTATCCAATGCGAAAAATACGATAGATCAGATCTTGAACCGGCAAAGCAACAACGAAATTGATTCAAGACGATCCGGCTCGAAGGACCAAACTTATGGGGTGGCGATTGGGCTATGCTGGTCTATTACGCAATCGAATTTAAAGCGGACTGTATGGAAATAATAATAAAAAAATTCTTACCTTATTTTAACTGGTAGGTCGAGAAGTCTTCAGTTATTAGTAAGGTGAAGGAAGGAGGGAGAAAGGGTTAATTTATTTTTTACTATAACTGAAACCGGCGTTTTTTGGCGACACTTGATAACTACAGGAAACGACTTAACAATTCAATTTGTTCTTACTTACTGACGACCACGACTAGTTAGTACTAACGAAAGGTAATTAAAGAGAAAACAAAAAATTTAGTACAATATCTGGGCAAGAAAATAGGCCAGGTACTTCGAATGAAATAAATTTAATGAGGCCAAAACAGTATTGGTGTTAGAGATAGTATAGGAAAAGAATTTGGTTTATGTTACTAAAAGATACAATTTCGGTATCTACAGTTTTTTTGATTAAATGCATATTTTTCTAAAAACCCTCTAAAAAAGTCGATTTTTTCGTCGAAAAACTGTTATTTTCAAGCGCGAATCACTCGAAAAATATTAGTTTTACGAAGAAAATGTAAAAACCGTTTTTTTCCTTAGATTAACTTTTTCCATCGAATTACATGGTTAAAATGTAATAAAAAATTTCCACCCCCGAGATGGGGTGGCCACCACCCCCAAAGTTTTAGCGTATGATAGCGGCATATATATAAAATGATCCTTGGACTGTTCCCTACCTTCTGTAAAAATTTCAAGTAAATCCATGCTGGACGAAAAAATTGCGAGCCAAAATGCTTCATTTCCTCAATCGACTATTGGGGCCGACCGACCGGCTCTGTCCCGTCATACAGCTGACCAACTATAACAACTTTTATTTATATTAAATTTAGAATGTGTGTACTGATTTTCAGCCTTAGTAAATGGAAATAATTACCTTCGTAGGAAAGCAACTTTGATACCCTCTCAGTAACCCCTGTTTTACGTTTCGCGTGACCGACCGCAGTATGTTTCTCTACACACTCACAGTAATCAACTGTGAAAAATCTAGCTTTAGTAAATTCAAAGAGATTTTTCAGCGCTGCCTTTTGGTCTATATGGTCCATAAGATCAAGACCAAACTTTTCTTTGTTTGAAAAGAAATACGTAAGGGGAGAAATTTATTTGAAACCTTTTTTAATAATCTAAATGAAAGTACGTAACTTCAGGAATATTCTCTGAAAATATCACATTGATCCGAAATATCACAAATTACCGAAAATACAGGATGTTAAATAAACAGCAGCTTTGCAGCTTTGTTCCCCTTCTCTTTTGTAAACTGCTCCGCGATTTAAAAACATTCCGGTGCGTATCACTTTACGATTTGACAGACAAAAAAGAAATAGAAAATAAAGTTGTTAAAACTTTAACTGCGTTTTTCTCAAAATCTCTTTTTCAAAGACGGACATTGTAATTCAAAAACTACTTGACCGATACAAATCAATTTATGCATAAATTTTCTTTTTGATATTAGATATTTAAGATATTTTTTGTTTTATGCTTATTTTTTCTTCTTCTTCTTCAGGTGCCGTCCTCGTTCCTCGTTCTGAAGTTTGGCTATCATCAAGGCTATGCGTATTTTTGATACCGTAGATCTAAATAGCTGGCAGCTGCTGCACTTGTACCAATCTCTTAAATTCTTCAACCATTAATGTTTTCTTCTGCCAATGGATCTTTTACCTATTATTTTTCCGTGAATAATTAATTGTAGTAGCTGGTACTTTTGTCTCCTCATTATATGTCCCAAGTATTGCAGTTTGCGCTTTTTAATAGTAAGCGCAAGTTCTTTTTCTTTCTGCATCCTTCGCAACACTTCCATGTTTGTCACTCTTTCTGTCCACGATATTCTCAGTATCCTGCGGTAAATCCACATCTCGAAAGCTTCTATTTTCCTTGTATCGAACTTTTTCAGTTTCCAAGCTTCCATTCCATAGAAAAGGACTGACAGCACGTAACATCTCATGAGGCGAATCTTAAGATTAAAACTTAGCTCTCTTCCGCATAAAACTGTTTTCATTTTGGTAAAAGTAGCTCTAGCTTTTTCTATTCTGATTTTAATTTCTTCAGAGTTGTCGTTATTTTCATTAATAATAGTTCCCAGGTAATTATATTTTCTAACACGCTCAATTCTTTGATCATGTACGGTTATGTCAGAAAAATTTTGTGGAGATTTCGACACCATCATTATTTTTGTTTTTTTAATGTTAAGTGATAAACCGAACTTTTCGCTGCACTCTACTATTCTGTTTATCAGTGTTTGGAGAACTTCCGGGGTTTCTGCTATTAATACTGTGTCATCAGCGTATCTCAAATTGTTTATTAAAGTGCCATTTATTTTAACTCTTATATCTTGGCCAGCAAGGGCTCTGTTTATAATATCTTCTGAATATATGTTAAACAAGGTTGGTGAAAGTATGGATCCCTGCCTTACGCCTTTTTTGATCTCGAGTTCCTCGGTTGTTTCCCGTTCTACTCTAATATTCGCCTTCTGGTTATAGTAAATATTGGAGATAATTCTGAGGTCCCTTTTATCCAAGTTTTTCTCTACCAACAGTCTCATCAGGTGTTCGTGGCGAACTTTATCTAACGCCTTGTTGTAGTCAATAAAGCACATAAATATATCCTGGTTAACGTCTAGGCATCTTTGGCACATGATATTAAGTGCAAATAGTGCTTCCCTTGTTCCAAGCCCGTTTCGAAACCCGAATTGAGTATCACTGATGTCAGCGTCTAGTTTTTTGTGAATTCTTGTATGTATCACTTTAAGAAATACTTTTAGTGTGTGTCCCATTAAGCTTATTGTGCGATGGTCGGTGCACAGTTTTGCGTTTGTTTTCTTTGGAATAGTTACAAAAGTTGACGGAAGCTATTCCTTAGGTATTTCTCCTGTTTTATAAATGCAGTTAAAGAGGTCAACCAAAACTACTTTTTCATCTTCCACAAGCTTAAGAAGTTCCGATGGAAGTCCATCTGGACCCGGTGATTTGCCATTTTTCATTGTTTTTATAGCATATAGTATTTCTTCTTTAGAGATTTTTGGTCCTTCCTCACCTTGTATGTTACCAATATCATGATCCTCTCTTTCATCGGCAAAGAGTTCTTCTATATAATTCTTCCAGGTCGTAAGCTTTTCTTGTAGGTCAGTTATTATTTGGCCATGTGCGTTGTATAGCACATTGGGATGCTTCCTTTTTCGTATACCTGCCAATTCTTTTACCTTTTTTTAGGTTAAACGTGTCATGTTTTAATTGCAGTTCTTCAATTTCTTCACATTGTCTTTTGTAAAAGTTTTATTTCGCTGACCTCATTTCATCTCTAATTTGCTTGTGTATCTCGTTGTATTTTTGTTTGCATTTTCCCTTAAACTGTCTTCGTTCCTCCATGAGACTTAAAATTTTCTCTGTCATCCATTCTTGTCTTTTTGTCGTATTTCCTCTGCTAACGATATTCTGAGCGGGTTTTATTAGGGCTTCTTTTAAGTCTTGCCACTTGTTTTCCACTTGCGTGTTTGGTTCCTTTGTAGACAACATTCTTAGGTTACCATTTATCTGTTGCTTTAATTCTTCTTTGATTTTTGAGTTCTGTAAGCGGCTGGTATCTATGTAATCTGGTTTTACCCTTTGTGAAGGTTTCTTAAGTTTAATGCTTATACGCGCTATCAAGGGATTGTGGTCCAAGGAAACATCTGCGCCTGGGTACGCCTTAACCGATTTTATGCCGTTTTTGTATCTTTCATTTATCAACACAAAGTCTATTTGATTCCTAACTATTTTCTGTGTGTTATGTTGAGGTGATCTCCACTGCTTATTTTTTGTTTAACAATAATAACTATATAGATTTTCACCCTTTTTTACAAGAAATTTTGATATTTTGTCTTTAAAAATTTACTACCGTTGGTATATTCTCTATTTTTCAATATTTTGACTTAATCTCTTTTTCAAATATTGTTTGAATTGTACTGAATATAATTATTCAATTTAAAAATAAAATAACTCTACCACAGTTTCAAAAAATCACAAAAACTTGCCTGAAATTTTGGCTTCAAACCATGCTTTCCCCTTAACCTAAAACATCGAGTTATCAACATCTTCTCAGAATTATTTCAAAATAATTTATGTTTCTTTCTTCTTCTCTGCATCGGAAATCTAAACGTAAAACAGTATTAGAAGTTAACTATTTATATGGGATATAAGCCACAATTAAATTTAAAAAAAAAAATTATTAACTTTCCGACGCCCAAATCGGGTGTCGTTGTCAAAATACAAAATAGTACTAAATTATTAATAATAATTTTTTTTTTCAATTTAATTGTGGCTTATTTCCCATATAAATAGTTTATCATAAAAATGCCACAAGGAAATAGCTTCTTAGTATTAGAAGTTAATTAAAAATATAATTTTCATTACACCAATAATTGTGGCTCAATCCCATATACACATAATACATAAATCTCACTCAAAGTTGGGCTTTAAACTTATTTAAAAACAAATAATTTTTTCTTACAATTATGCATTCCAGTAAATATTCGATAGGCCACCCTGTATACTGTATAGTAAGAGGCATCCATAGATACATTTCCTCAACTTCTCATTATTTTTTTTTTCAATACCAATGATATTACATTCCTGTTCTTTTGTTGAACGGAACAGAAAACAAAAGAAAATCCATATTCACTACAAAGCAATCCATAGCATTCTACAAAAAAATTTGATACTTCAATTTACTTTTGACATTATCGGAAAACCCATATATCCTCACAAATAACGCACGTACACGCGCACACGTATATTTCCCGCCAATTGAACTATTTCAAGGATATACACTCATAGACAAAAATATCGAAAATATATTGGAATTTTCTGTTTATTTTTTGATTATATTTTAATCATTTTAATTTTAAATCATATAGTAAGATTTTTCATCATGTGTTTAGTTCTGCCCAATTAGATTATATTATTATACTGGCAATAATCTACTTATTACATTATTATACCGATTATTTCATTCATAGAGATTCTGACCAATAGAAAGCTACAGAAATAAAAGTTACAGCGAATATTTCATTCATAGGAGATTCTGACCAATAGAAAGCTAATGAAATAAAAATTAAACTGATAATTTTTGATAATGTCCCGTCGTCAAGCATATTACGTCAGATGCCCTTCGTTGTTACGAAAAAATACATTCAGTGACATTAATGACAATTAATGTTTTAAAAACTATAAAAGTGATGACTTTCAACCGTCAAATATTTATAACAACTGTTTGTTTAATTGTATTAATTTGTACTTACATAAATTAATAACAATAAAATTTTGGTTTTGAACAGTTTTATTCATGAAATAATCGCAACAAATTGCACTTGATCTCTAAAATTAATATCGAATTTTTGCCCTCGTGACACTTTGGCATTATTTCACTCCCCTTCGGGTCGTGAAATTAAAACTGTCAAAGTGTCACTCGGGAAAAATTCAATAATTTTAGAGCTCTTGTGCAATTACTACTGATTATTTCATTCATAGGAGATTCTGACCAATAGAAAGCTACAGAAATAAAAATTTAAGTGATAATTTTTGATAATATCCCGTCGTCAAGTATATTACGTCAGATGCCGTTGGTTGCTACGAAAAAATACATTCAGTGACATTAATGACAATTACTGTTTTAAAAGTTATAAAAGTGATGACTTTCAACCGTCAAATATTTATAACAACTGTGTTTAACTGTAGTAATTTGTACTTACATAAATAAATTACAGTAAAATTTTGGTTTTGAACAGTTTTATTCATGAAATAATTGCAACAAATTGCACTCGATCTCTAAAACTATTATCGAATTGTTTCACTCGTGCCACTTTGGCATAATTTCACTCCCCTTCGGGTCGTGAAATTAAGTGTCAAACTGTCAAAGTGTCACTCGGGAAAAATTCGATAATTTTAGAGCTCTTGTGCAATTACTACTGATTATTTCATTAATAGAGATTATGACCACTATAAACCTACAAGAATTAAAATTACAGCGATTATTTTTTAATGATTTTACCTTGCAATCGTGTAGTAAGATTTTTCATCACGTGTTTAATTATGTCCAATCAGATTATTATTAAATCGGTAATTTTCTACTATGCAAAATTACAGTGGGGATTTTTTTAAGTAGGTTGTTTCTGTTTAAGGAAAACGAAGCAAAATGCAAAATTTTGACGCATGTTAAAATTTTCAGTGTGTTTTAAATGTATTCATTGTTTTCTAATCCTGAGTAGGGATGGCGGTTTTTGATAAAACACCGGTTTTCGGTTATACCGGTTTTTTTTTGCTTACGGTTTAACCTGGCGGTTATAACCGGCTAAAAAACCGGTTTTCGGTTTTTTTAAATCCAATAGGTTACAAAGTTACATTTGCAATACACTTTAGTTTGCGACACTCCATTCGACTCGATATCAATATGATCAAAATTAGTACTATCGAAAGAACATGTATTACTTTTAACACGTTTGTATATTTGTAGAATAGGTACATTTTAACTCATTTAATACTTCCTGTATGAGTCTATCGTTTTGAATACGTAGGGAAATTCTTGGAGATTCGTATTCGTAATCAGTAATTCGATATTCATAGTCAGAGCATTATTTTTGGTAATCAGAAAAAGTCATTCACCCACTTTCAATGTCAAGAGTTAAGTGTGAAAAATAGTTGATGTTTGCGTCTAATTAAACCAGATCACTTCTAATGTAAATATTATGATTACAAATACCTTTTCAAGGAAATATAATAAAACTTAATAATTGTTTCTGGCTGATGTGAGATTACACTTTCAGTTTGCTTCTGTATTTTATAAAATAAAATAAAATTTGAATTATGGTTTTGTTTGGAATAAATACTTCAGAATAATAATTATGATTGGAATCCAAAATAATACCTAACCTAATCCTAATCACCGTAAAAACCTAATAACCGGTTTTTATTTTAAAAAGACAAAAACCGGTTTTTATTTTAAAAAGAAAAAACCGGTTATAACCGGGACAAAAACAACCGGTTATTGCGAAGTAAAAAAACCGGTTTTAGGTTTAAACCGGTAGGTTTCTCCCATCCCTAATCCTGAGAAAACTAATACGTATTTTTGAAAAATTTAAACTCAGAATAAAAAACTACTTTATTAGCAAGGGCCGAAAGTCCTTTAGAATAAATAAAAAGTTTCTTTTGAATGAAATATTTGCAATTAAAAATCACGATATATTTTCTCTTTTATTTTACCCCTGTAACTTATTAAAATAAACATTATAAAAGTTTTCAGGGATTTTCGGCCCTCGGTAATAATGTAATCTTTGGTTCTGCGTTTAAATTTTTTAAAAATATTTATTAGTTTTCTCAGGACTTGAAAAAAATTAATACATTTAAAACACATTGAAAATTTTGACATACGTCAAAATTTTGTATTTTGTTCCGTTACCGTTAATTGCAACCAGTTTCCTAGTTTTGACAACTGTCACATTTAAGAAAATATCCATAATAAACTTTAATTCTACATCTAATGTCAAATTGTCACGAGGATAACACTAATCGGCAAATTTAAGGGCTCGATTTTCCTTCTGTAAGATTATTTCATGAATAAATCTGTATTTGTAAATAATTTTATCTAATATTTTATTAATATATTCATGTAAATATGTGCTTAACTGTACTGTTCACTTTGACAAGTTGAAGAATGTGTGTCACATTAATTGGGATCAATGTCACTAACTGTTTTTATACAATGGCTTGAATTTTATATAGAGTAAGAATAAATAAGAAAATATTGCTCCCCTTTTTCTCAATTTTCTTGTCATTGGGCAATAGCCACTCAAGCACTGAGGGCTCTCGTGTCTATTGCCAGACAAATTTTCGAAAAATTGTGGCATTATTGTCAATTTATTCTCACTGTCTTGAGATATTAATGCCGATTATTTTTTAATGATTTCAACTTCCAATCGTATAGTAAGATATTTGGTCACATGTTTAATTCTGTCCAATCAGATTAAAATTATACTGAGAATTATCTACTGTAGCATCTTACCGATAGAATTTTTTTAAGTAGATTGTTTCTGTTTAATGGCAACCAGTCTCCTAGTTTTAACAACTGTCACATTTAAGAAAATATCCATAATATACGCATTAAAAAATAATCTTACGAATATCACACGACACTAAGAATAAATAAGAAAATATTGCTTCATTTTTAAACATGCATTTTTACAGCAGAAGCGTTTGCTATTTTGAAAGCTATAGAATTTATAATGGAAAATAACATTTCATACTCCATACTTTTTTCTGATTCACTTTCGGTTTTAAATAGTTTATAATCACATTTACAAATCAACTCCGCATATAGTCATTCTTACATAGCCAAAATAAAATCTTTGTTCTCTCAAATGCAAAGAACTAGAGAATTTATTTTTTTGTGGGTGAAAGCACACTCAGGTATCACATTCAATGAACAAGTTGATAAAGCGGCTAAAGAAAGCATACAGTTGGGAGAAGATGTTACACCCTTATTAACATTAGATGAGAGAATAAATATTGCTAAGGATAATTTATACAAAAAATGGTCTAAACAATACAAACATTTTATTTTGACAAAAGGCACAACATATACATTGCTAGAACCCGTTATTCGAAAAAATTACTGGTTTAAAAATTACGATTATCCGAGAAGTTCCATAACAACCATATCTCGGATGAAATTTGGACATGCTTGCTATCCGGCACATTTATACAAAATAAAAATAATTGATAACAATCTTTGTGATATTTGCAATGAAACGGCGGACTTGGATCATATCTTTTTTAATTGTAAGAAGTACACACATCAGTCGGACATTCTTACAAAAAATTTAAGAAATTTAAACGTTTACGGTCCTTATAATGTTATGTACCTATCTTTTGGCACTGAGTGATAAACGTATTTTTGATTTTATTTTGTTTTTCCTATATGACTGTAAAATTAAGTTATAGAATGACTAGATTAGACTTGTAACCTTAAATGTCTTTCCTTTTGATTGCCTACATGCCTGCCTTACCGTGTGGGGTGGGTATGTAGGTAATCAATAATTATTAAGAAAAAAGAAAAACCCTTGAATGAGAAAAGTGTGACCCTTGTCCTTATCGCAAAATTTTTATTAAGATTAATTTAGCAAAAATTCACTTTGAAAATAAAACGTTTATTATATCTATTCTTAACAAAAAGGTCGGTCAGACTTAGATAACCTTAACTTAGATTACTAATTAGATAGTTTAGATAAGATATATTATGTTTATGTATGTACTATTTACTTTGTTTCTGGCCGCATGGTCTAATCCTAAAGCCAATAAAAAAATTGCTTCATTTTTACTAAAATTTGTTGTCAATGGGCAATAGCCACTCGAGCCCTGCGGGCTCTCGTGTCTATTGCCAGACAACAAATTTTCGAAACACTGTCGCATTATTTTCAATTTATTCTCACTCTCTTGTGATACTATACCCGATAATTTTTGATAATTTCCCGTCAAGTATTTTACGTCAGATGCCCTTCGTTGCTACACAAAAATACATTCAGTGACATTAATGGCAATTAATGTTTTACAATATGTTACAAAGAATAACAAGAAACAGGTTTAGCAAATATTAAGGCGAAGATATCAATAAAATATTAGTTAACATAATTTAAAATGGCAGTTTTATTCATGAAATAATCTTACCGAATTACTATCGACCTCTTAAAAATTATCAATTTGTTTGGAGCTCGTGACACTTTGACATAATTTCAGTCCTCTTCTGGTCGTGAAATTAAAACTCTCAAAGTGTAACTCGGGATACAAATCGATTATTATAGATCTCTTGAGTAATACATTTTAAGTACCACTGAGAATACATTTTAAGTATTTTGCTTATGTTTAGTTACGGGTTTCCTAGTTTTGAGAACTGTCACATTTAAGAAAATGAACCATAATTAAACTTTTAATTCTGTATTTAATGTCAAATTTATTTTTTTTTATTTAAATTTATGTGTCTCGGCAGCAATGGCCATTGACACAAACAATATTGGTTATACAATAATTAATTACAATAAGGACTTAAAACTAAATATTATAACAGTTAATTTCTAAATCTTAAATAACATTAGGTAAAAATTATGAAGAAAAAAAAATTGGATATACAATCATTGGATACTATAGAGACGTACAACTAATTATAAAATTGCTTCGGTCTTCTTGGGATACTTCGGACGTTATTTAGTCATAGTAGCAGTTGCATATGAACTATGGGTCATTCCACGAACATACGCCTGTTTTGGATTACTTCGACAACGAATATTTTACTGTGCAACATAAGAAGTACGAAAGTAAGTGGCGCTAATAATTATTCCAGTAAACAACAATGTAATTTGCAATTTACTTTCGTTCTTCTTATTTTGCACAGTAAAATATTCGTTGTCGAAGTAATCCAAAACAGGCGTATGTTCGTGGAATAGGGTATAGTAAGATTACTTGAAGAATTGGATCCAGACATGGTGTTGCTAACAGTGGGGGAACATTGATTTAAATTGTTACTCATGTAGTCAAAAGTAACTTGAATTTGTTTATATTAACGCTTTGGATATCTGAAAATAAGTGATAACCTTGGATACATCACTGCAATACTGGTTGCCTAACCGTTGGCGTCCGTTGGGACGGGATAGCAACAGTGAAAAACTATTGACAGTTTGACACTGAATCTGTTTAAGTTGGAAGATTATTAAGTAAAACATCTTACTGACCGAAGTTACAGCTTGTTCTTGATGATTAACACATAACACAATTGTTATTAGTCACTATTTGAGCGAAAACTAATTTTGATAACTAGTATTTACATACACGTTCTGACGTTAGTTTAATGTCAAATTGTCACGAGGACAATACAAATATAACCCTCTTATATGTTGCGAGTGAAATACTGACCAGTATCATCCGTATCATGCTCAGTAGAATGAAAAATGAAATAAACCAAAAATTTTGACCGAATCAAGCTGGCTTCCAAGCAAATAGGTCATGTATATGTAGACCAGATCTGCACGCTTACGCTTTGGGCACACGGGCGATTTTTTGCGGCGCGATAATTTACGGCGCCCATTTGTTTGACTACCTCCTCCGCCAATTTTAGATGAAATGATGAAATGATGTAAATAGGCGCCGTAAATTATCGCGCCGTAAAAAATCGCCCGTGTGGCAAAAGCCTTAGAATTATTATCGAGCAGTTAGTGAAATGGCAGAGTAAACTATATCTAAACTTCGTTGACTTTAGGAAGGCGTTCGATATCCTACACAAAGAAAAATTGTGGTAGAAAATTATGGGGTAGCGGACAAATTCTTATGAATGATGAAATTGTTTTATGAAAATACGACAGCAAAAGTATTATACGACGCGCGACGGGTATTTAACAGAATCAATCGACATTAACAGTGACGTAAAGCAGGGTTGTATACTGTCCCCCACTCTGTTTATTATTGCCATGGACTAGCTTATGAGAAAAAGTAGCAACGTTAAACCTGGGATACACTGGAGTACCTTTGAACAATAATTAGAAGATCTTGAATACGCAGATGATGTATGCCTACTTTCAGCAAAGAGACAGAGCGTGCAGACAAAAGTGAGAAATTAGCCAAAAATGGTAAAAAAAGTGGGTATGGAGGCACACATGAATAAAACTGAATTAATGAAGATTGACACACTGAGAGAAATGGGAATGCAAATAGAAAACCAAGAGCTGAAATCAGTGGAAAGAGATAGTTATCTAGGAAGCATACTGAATACGGCAGGAGGAGCAGAGGAGGATATTCAAACACGAATTGGCAAAGCACAGACAGCATACTATATGTTAAATAATACATATATGGAAATCTAATGTGATAAAACTGGACACCAAAGTAAAAATCTACAATAGTAATGTAAAGGCAGTACTATTATACTGATTACAAACTTAGAGAATAACAAAACATAACACTGAAAAGATTCGATCCTTCATCAATAAATGCTTAAGAAAAATTCTAAGAATATTTTGGCACAACCGGATTACAAACTCAAACTTAAAAAAAAAAAAGAAACAAGAACCAATACATAAAGAAAGATACGAAAGATAAGATGGATATGGTTGGGCCATACTCTGCAGAAACCGGACACAGACATAACAAAACAAGCATTGGAATTTCAACCTCCATAAAAACGGAAACAGTGGGAGACCGATAAATAGTTGGAAGAAAACAATTATTAAAGAAGCAGAAAACGTCGGCCTAATCTGGAAAGAAGTCAGAGAAAAAGCACAAGATCGGCAAAAATGGAGAGTGATTGTAGATGCCCTATGTTCCAGTGGAAACGAAGAGTAAAATTAGGTAAATAAGTACATACAAACAAAATTGGAAAATTTGAAAATATGAGATATTTTTGTCGATGAGTGTATTACGAAAACGAAGTTTGAACTTTTCTGTCGATACGAAATCTCACGTCGGTCGTTATATTACGATTTCATAAAATTGGTCAAATCTTTACCTCTTGTAGGCACACCAGTTTCATATCAATTTAAACGGGTAAAATGAAAATTGTTTGGCGAACAAAAGCAATATACAACTAGTTTCAAACTACAAAGCTGCCAAAGACTTTGTATAGGTATGTTATTTCAGAAAGCGTACATACCTCAGTTTTAAATGGAAAGTTTTAAAGATTAATAAAACAATTTAGTTAAATTTCTCGGGAAATCTACTTATGGTAGGGGAGCAAAGTATGCTAAATGTGCAGTCACTCGAGCGCTTTGGGGACCTATTGGGTTGTGATTATTAGGTCCTAAAACCAAAAAAAGTTAAGTAAAATTTTCCATTTCAGCGGGCGCTTGCCATTTTTTAATTTAATTTTCCATTTCCATTAATCGTTTTTTCCGAATATAGCGTCATCTATCCATAATTCGAAAAAATGTTTCGAATAAAAGTTGCTTATTTTTATGCAGAGAATTCAAATCTGCAATAAAAAATGGGGGCTCCCATTTAAGATTTTAAAGTAACCCCCCACCCCACCTCCGTGGGGGGTCGCGTTTGGTACCATTCGATATATTTTTCAAAAATATTAAATAAGTGTATTTTGCAGTTTTTCGATCTGATGTTTATTTTACTAAATATCGCGGGATTTGTATTTAAAATTTAAAATTTACCCCCCACCCCTCTCTGCGAGAAGTCGTGTTTGGTATCTATCGATAGATTTTTGAAAAATATTGAACGTGTAGTTTTTAGTTTTTCGATCTGACTTTCATTTCGCGAAATATTCGCCTTTTTCTTGTGAAACTTTGTGACGCACCAATTCCCTTACGCCCCGCTCAAATCGTCAGATTTTTTAAATATACACTGTTTTGCATGTACTTAACTTACCTTATCTTAATCTGACAATTTCGAGTATTTTTAAGGATAGATTTTTTTTTTCGGGCCCCCCTAAACGAACTCCCCTGTGTTAAGAGCCAATATATGGCAGAGGTACATCTGCAGGGTACCACGTTTCTCCCCATATGATAATCTGACGCGCTCGAGTAACTGCAAAAATCCCCGCTTGGGCTCCCCTACCATTAAAAGCAGAACGATTATTATTGTACGTTAGTTTAGGTGATTCTTATTTCTCTTCTACTTCTTCTGTCTGTGTAGACATCACTTTGTCTATTTTTTCAACGTGCCTCAAGTTGTCGTTGCATAGTTTTCGTGGTCTTTCGACTGATCGATTTTCTATTGGAAAATAGTCTCTCGCCGTCATTACTGTATGTTGTCATTTGGCTAATGTGGTCGATCCAATAATGTTCTCCCTCTTCCATATCCGTCGTATTGTGACTTACATCGATTTTTAGAAGAGTTTTCATCTCTGCTGTTTCTATCATTATATGTGTCCATTCTGTGTCAGGTCGAATTTTTGCCGCGTGTGTCATTATTGGTCTGATAACTGTATTATAAATTCTGCCTTTATTCATGCAAACTACGGCTCTGTACGTTCTATTCACTTGATCTTCCACTTTTGTTTTAAGCTTTCCGTTGCTAGATAGTATAATGTCTAGATATTTCAACTCCATCACTTGTTCTGTTATGTGACCCTCCAGCTCCAGTTTAGATCTTAGTAATTTGCTGTTATAATCATGCATTTTGTCTTTTTTGGGGAAATTAACATGTTGAATTTTCTGGAGGATATATTAAATTGGTGCAGCATACGATGTAAATTTTCTTCACTTTGAGAGATTAGTAGTATATCGCCAACAGAGTAAATTATTTTGTTTATTGTGTTTTAAAGTTGTTTTTCTCCTCTGTAACACTGTTCTACCAATCGTAAAAATGAATACTGCTCAAATAAATAATGTGAAGCTACGGATCCGGTTTCAATGCTTTACATATTATTCCATTATACGTGCTTTCTTCATTTTTGCAGTATTAGGTACATGCTACTCTTGAAGCAGATTATCGGATCCTAAGGATATTATATAAATATATAAATACATATGACCACATAATATACACTTATGCATCATACATATATCCTCCTTATTCCTTGAGCCCTTGTCAGGGTCCAGGTGTGGTGATACATGGTGATACTCTAAATTTAATATTGTTAGTTTGCTGTCTTCATTGCTGCCATGCTTAACGAAAACGCCGTATCTGCAAAAATCTGAAAAAAATAGATTTATACATTTTTCTAACCCAAATGTGCATATCTATCTTATTTGCTTACTAAAAATGACGTAAGTTAAGCCAAAATACATTAAACACAACGCATTTTATGCCGTATCTGCAAAAATGTTCATGGACACTTAGAATAAAGGCGTTATCTGAAAAATACTTATATTAGACAAAACGCCGTATTTAAAGGTCACTTGCCGCGTTTATTCTAAGCAGGAAAGCAGGCACTAGATGCGACGTTCTACCTAAGCATTTGAGAGATTTTTACAGCATGTGTAAAATTTTTAATAGGGTTATTTTGTTGCCATTTTTCAACGAGAACGGCTGTTTGATATAATTTTTTAAATATGTCAAATAAAACAAAGTTAATACTGCAGAAGGCTATTTCTTTATCAACAGAAAATCTAAACACATATGTTTGAGTTGTTGGTGATCAAGAAATAATGTGTGGTTCTAAAAACAATGCGGTACTACTAAGTGAGACAAGTACTTCCATTAAATGTGGAGTTTCCTGAGGTATAGCGGAGTTTCCTATGTGTATGTACCGGGTGTCCCAATAAGAATGGCTCTCGGCCATATCTCAGGAACCGTTTATAGTAGAGCTTTGAAATAAAAATTTTTATAACAAAAGTTGCCTCAGGAAAAGCCTGGAAATTATTTTCATAATTGTGGGACCACCGCTAGAGGGCGTAATTGAATATCAAAAATTAAAAAATCTAAATTTTACAAAATTTTCCTAATGAAGGGGCACTGGAATTCCGATCGTCGTATTCTCCATAAAATTCTACGCATATTTGATTTGACAAGTTTAGATCTACCTTTGGAAATAAGAGGTGGGGGTGAGTGGGAACCTTGTTATGAAAAACTGGCTATGAGTCAGGTTCTGCTTAATCAAATTTTGCAAACTTGGTCTTGTTGAAGACAGATCTTTTTCGTCAATGTAAAAGTTAGGATTTCGAACCAACTTACTGAGTAATATGCCAGCTAGAAGGCGTTATTTAATTTTTTTCAGAAATCTAGTGTTCCTTGGAAAATATTAAATACAAATATGCATTTTTAATACCATATTACAAAATTAGACAAAATTAGCAACAGAATAGCGAAAACCGCATGTTAATACCCTTTTTCTATCTCGAGATATCTTACAAAACGTGTAAATTTAAAAACATAACTGTTACTGTCACCGGTAAATGAAATAATTCATTAAAAGTAGTGTGCTATGGAAACAACAAAGAAACATTTTCCAGCTGTCAACGTATATTAGGTCTTTTCAACGCTTCTCATTTGTTTCGAGCCTCGTTCAAAAAATTCGTTTCGGGCCTCGAAAAACATAAAAAACTACTGATTTATCGACTTTTCTCCTTCCCTCCCCCAAACCCGACGCTCAAAATGGTGTAACTTTTTACTGAAGAATATGTGGACCATATAGAACAATTTTGTGTTAGAGGAAAACTTTAATTTGGGATGACGGGGTTAGGCTATTTTTTGGACCGATTATACTATACTACCACCGTAACTTTGGAACCGTTCATTTTAGAAGGATTATGCATAGGACCTTTTTTTTGTTTAAAATATAATGTAGAACATTTTTGTATAGAACATTGTTCACGCTAAACCGCATAGTTTTAGAAATGACAAAAAACCTAAAAAACTTCTAATTTACCAACTTCTCCACCACCTCCCCCCCCCCCCCCAAACCCGACGCTCAAAATTGTGTGACTTTTTACTGAACAATATATGGACTATATAGAACAATTTGGTGTTGAAGGATGTCTGGGTTATGTCTTTTTTGGATCAGCTGTATCATACTATGTTTTAAGATTATTTTTTAAGTCTTCTGTTTCTGAAATAATGAATTTAATACATGCTTTTGCATCATACTTAACTAAGCACGTACATTTGGTAAACCATGTATCAATAAATATTCGACCAATACATCGTGGCAGAGCCGATTAGGAGACCTTTCAAACGGGGTATCCTGTGACCTCGGTTTTAAGATTTTTTTCAAATTTTCTACGAGTATTTCTGAAATACTGAATTTATTCCATACTTTTGCATTACACTGTATGTTGTAACCCTATAGGTATCATAAACGTAAGAGAAATCGATCTCTTTAAAACGTATTTCCAACCTTCTTAATATATTTTGTCTATTTCTAGCTAGGCTAGCAGCTAGCTTTAGTGGTTGTCTGCCGTTGGCATAAATCAAAATATAGACGACCACATAACTATCGTCACAATGCACCCCAACACCCCATATATTCAATCCAAGTTAACGGGAATCAATACTCGCTTGCTGATGCATATCCGGGGTCGCGTTATTGTGTTTATTAATTTGAAATAAATCTGTCTCTGCTGATGTTTGCACTACTATAGTCGGTTCGCTAAACTCAGACGCAACTGGCTAGATATTTTAGTCGATATTTTTTTTTGTTTTTTGCCAATTTTGCAAAAATTGGCAAAATTACTAAATATTTAGTGATTACTAACTATTTAAAAATTATTTTTTGCCAATGTTGCTAAAATTGGCAAAATTACCGACTAAAATATCTAGAAAGTTGCGTCTGAGTTTAGCGAACAGACTATATGTACATCTGTATAGTGAAATACTGTACAACTCAAATTAAGCTTTGAAATGTTTTGAATATTTTGTAATACATAAAAATACAGGATGGCAGCTTTACGATTGTAAATTTCAACAAAATATAAAACACTACTAAATATACTCCTAGCCAAAAAATCCTGACAAATGCATTGTGTATTAAATCTTGTCAACAACATAAAAAAAAGTATCTCAGCAAGGATAGCTGCGGAGAATAGAGCATTATACTCCCTGTCATTATTATTAAAATCTAAGCTGCTAAAAAGAAAACCTAAATTAAGACTGAACATGTTTTAGAGAGTTATAGAATCAAAACTCGCATTCTCCAAAATTTTCGTTTGCCACAAATCGCTAAAAACTTATAAAAACAAACTATTGCAGTTATCACATGGATTTAAGTTTCATATTATTATAGAATATAACCATAGAAATTGATATTACATAATGAGTGAGATCCAACTTTCGTCAATTTTAATAATTGACATTTTTGTTTGGAGAAAGCGAATATTGAAGCAAACTTTTGGAGAAAGCAAGTTTTGAAACAATTTCCTTTTTTGGAGATGGAATTTTACAACTTTTGTTTTTTTGTCGATTTTAATAGAATAAAAGTAATTAGCTTGATATTGGTACAACAGATATCGGGTCCAATGACGGTATAGTTCTTGAAATGCTGAAATACGTAGTTTTCTCAATTTACAGGTTTTTTTTTCTCCTTAGTTTTTGCCCATTCATTTTGCATCAGTGTTCTTTTCCTTGCCTTTTTACCAGCTCCTACAGGAGTCACTTGAACATCCATTACGAATAGAAGAAAAATATTACTGTAATATGTAGGTACTACTTATTTAAAAAAAAAAACTATGCAAATAGTTAGTATTGAAAGTTAAATGACGGATTTGATTCAAAACTCCTTTTAACATTGAATTTATATTAGAGTCTGAATATTAAATAAACTGGAGTATTGAATAAACTGGGTCTGGATTCGTGTAGGTTTCCACAAACAGATTCAGAAAATATAAACCACCCAATTTCGGCCATGGATGGAGTGAGTTTTGATTCTATACCCTTCTTAAATTATTCGCCCAGTTGTTACATATGGATGGAAGTGAAACTTTTACTCTACATCAGCAGGAAATACGCTTTTGGTATTTGAAAGGAAGGTTTTGAGAATGATATTTGACCCTAGAAGAGATGCAAGAGATGACCAAATTGTATGGTACTGAAAACATAGTTAGACATATACAACCTATTCGTATAAGGTGAGCAGGTCATATGGGAAGAGAAAGAAAGTCACAGTATATAACAAATCGATGTAAATATTAGGTTCGAATTGTTTTCTAATGCTATGTGTCCGTTTATTTTCGATCGACGATGATAAATAAATGTTTGAAGTTGTTGAGTAAAAAAAATGGTTTTATTAACAGCTGCTGATTATTACACTATAGTTGTTGGTGTAACTTTCTATAATAGACTGCCCTTAATGACAGCTACTGATAATAATTAAACTCGGCGTTACTTCGAACAATGACTTACACACTTGTTAATGAGGTGACTATTGGAGATCAAATCCCCAATTTATATCTTGAGGTTAATTCATCTAGCATACTAACATACTCTCAACCCTTAGCTTACAATACAATTTAATCGAGGACATGATTGCAATACTTCGGAAGTTCAATTAGAAAATATATTGTTTGACAATTTATTAAGTTTGCAGGTTTGCAGGTTAAAGGGACTCTAATTATGAAAATATTACTCGATATGTTTCAATTACACACGGCAAAACTATAAAAATTAAGGAAGTTCAGAATAATGTGAGGTTACAAATTAAGGGATTAATTTGTGATTGAACAGTATATTGTTTGACTGACCAGAGGGTAGAAGATCAGTAGGCCGTCCCAGAAAATGGTTTAAGGATGATGTTAAGTCGATTTAGCTAGGATTGGGGTACCACAATGGGAAATTGAAGCGCAAGATTGTAGAAGATGGCGAACGATAGTGGATGTGGCGAAGGTTCACTCCGAGTTATGAAGCCAGTCAAGAAGAAGAAGAATAGTGGTTTTATTAAACGGGGAAGAAGTAATGGTAGGGGAGACCAAGCAAGGATTTTTGTAGTTACTCGAGCGCGTCAGATTATTACAGGAGGAGAAACATTGTACCTTGAAAATGTACCTCTACCATATATTGGCTCTTAATTCAAGGGAGTTCGTTAAGGGGGGTCGAAAAAAAATATATCCTTAGGAAAACTCGAAATCGTCAGATTAAGATAAGGTAATTTAAGTACATGCAAAACAGTGTATGTTTATAAAATCTGACGATTTGAGCGGGGCGTAACGAAATGGGTGAGTCCCAAAGTTTCACAAGGAAAAAACGAATATTTCGCAAATCAAAAAATTAAAAATATTTGCCCAATATTTTTTAAAAATCTATCGAATGATACCAAACACGACTTCCCACGGAGAGGGGTGGGGGGTAAATTTAATATTTTAAATACGAATCCCGCAATTTTTCGCGAAAAATACACGTATTTAATATTTTTGAAAAATCTATCGAATGGCATCAAACGCGACCCCCCACGGAGGTGGTGTGAGGGGTACTTTAAAATCTTAAATGGGAGCCCCCATTTTTTATTGCAGATTTGGATTCCATACGTAAAAATAAGTACCTTTACTCGAAACATTTTTTCGAATTATGGATAGATGACACTATAATCTAAAAAAACGAGTGTTGGAAATGGAAAATTAAATTAAAAATGGAAAGTCCGCACTAAAATGGAAAACTTTACTTAACTTTTTTTGGTTTTAGGACCTACTCTTCACAACCCAATAGGTCCCCATAACGCTCGAGTGACTGCACATTTAGCATACTTTGCTCCCCTACCATAAGCATTAATAATAAAAAACATTAACAACAGCATTAATAATAGACAATACCAAATATAAACAATACCAAAACGAAATAAAAGAGAAAACATTGGCAATAAATAGAGCATTCCAAGCCAACAAAAAAATGATAAAAAGCAAAATATTAACAAAAACTACTAAATTAAGGCTCTATGAAACGTTAATTAGACCGACATTAATGTATGGAGCAGAAGTGATGACAATGACCAAGACAGACGAAGAATATTTGAGAAGAACTGAGAGAAAATTAATTCGGGCAATATTAGGACCAATAAAAACAGCAGAGGGTGAATACAGGAGTCGAAGAAATAACGAAATAAATGAGGAATTGAAGGGGCAAGATATAGTCAGGAGAATAAAGAGACAAAGATTGAGATGGCTTGGGCATGTATGGAGAGCAGGAGAAGAAGCGATAATAAACATAGTGACAAAGTGGTCTCCGGCCGGAAGGAGACGAAGAGGAAGACCGAGGTCCAAATGGTTGGAAGAGGTGAAGCGAGATCTAGAGGGCATGGGTATTAGAAATGCAGAAGAAAAAGCAAGAGACAGAAGGAGCTGGAACCGGATATGTAATGCAGTTTAAGAAAGAGAAGAACGGAGGACTGATCCACCTCGAAAACATGGATCTAGAGAGCCTGTAAAGGCGGCGCTACCCCCACGGGGGTGTTTTAGCCACTATATATATACCAAATATAACCTTTTTGAGTACAAGTAACTTTTAAATCTTTACTCTTATCAGCTTATACAATTACAATCTCCTCATTTGGTAACTGTAACTATATAACTGTACCCGTTCCGAATCGGCCCTGACCCCCTCTTAAAACACAGAAAAAAAATTTCAGATCAGTGTCAACTTTTCAAACGTTTCCACACACATACATATACATCCATACATACATACCCACAAACATTTTCCCCTTTTTAAATAGAAATTGGGTCATGTTTCTGAGCTCTGAGCTTTAGGGGCATAATAAAGCAAAATAAAATAAATAATTTAAGGAAGTTCCATAAATTGTTTAAAAATTATTATTATAGTTAAACATTGACAGTTATTTCAATTTACCGTTAAAAATGTTGAGTTTGGTTTAATACAAAAAGATATCAAATATCAACAAATGAAATGATAAAAATTTATCTTTTTAATAAACTTAATTTCTTTTTTCTACTCTGTCTTCACTTACATAATTACATGAAATTTTCCATAATAGGTACCTATTAACCAGTCTGGTTTATTTTGTCGTTAGTGCTGCTTGATCTTGACTTCCAAACAATTTTCCATTAGCATATTCCTTCAATACTCCCACAGGATGTTCCATGCATTTTACTCAAAACAACTATATTTTCTTTTATATAACATTATAGTATAGTATTTACAAGAAGACACATTAAAGCTTAATGATGCTCCAGAACTCTCGTAATAGCTTCGTGTATATTTGAAGCTAAATTTTTAATTCTCTTTCGGATCCTTTCACCCGACTATGTACTAAAATGCAGTAAGGTCGGGACAGAATTAAGTTACATGAAGATCCTCCTGCTCGTTATTTTGGCTTTCTGTTACACTCGTCAGAACTCATTAAATCTAATTTAGACCAACGTTATTAAAAATAGTTTCGTAAGAGTCAACTACCCTAGGTAGAAATACTGGATATTCGTTATTTTCAAAATCACTTTTGGATGTAGTGTTTTATTACCTACCATTTACCAAGGAACAAAAAAATAAAAAAATCAGTGAAACCACAATTTAAGTTTCCAATGTCCAATGAAGCACATTATATCTCGTTCCATCTTCAATTTACCAATTTACAACACATTATATCCATATCCCCAAATATAAACAATGTAAACAGTGTACAGTGGTTTTATTTAGATTAAGGGATTTAAAGTGATTTACCATTGGAATCACAGGATTCACATTCGCCAAAATCATTTATATCAATGATATCCTTAAAACATTTTTTAGTTGTTTGTTAGTTATTGTGGTTAGTGCAGTACGTATTTGTTAGGTATAAATTATTTAAGTTTATTGCTTAACGTATAGTTATTTAAAATAGATTTTTAAAATTCAACCAATTCAAACAATTGATAAATATATACTCAGTATATTTATCAATTAAGGGTATAACATCAAAAATGTTCTCCCTAGTCGTTTGTTAGAAGATAGAGGAACTCATATTTCTGCACGAACTGAAAGAAGAGTCTTGCATGATAGTGGTTTAAGTTCTTATAAACCAGTAGCACAGTATATAGAGGTTCCACAGTAAAATCACTCCTCTGTCGGCGCTTTGATCTCGAGAAGTAATACCGGCAGTACGCAATTGGTAATTCACCAGTGGTGGATGCGGGTTTTCCCTTTTAAAATCCGTACGTTTCTATGTGACTAGCAATGCGAGAGTGGGGCAAAAGCGACTACGAACATTGCGCGGTCGCCATGCGCGATTACAGATTTTACTTCCAATTTTTTGGAGAGTGGTTCTACTGTCCCTCTTTATACTGTGCCAGTAGCATGCCCTAAATTAACAACAGATCATCGAGCTCAAAGGATGATTTTTACCAATGATCACAGAAATTAGACTGTTCAGCAATGGAGTCTTGTACAGTATCTGACGAGTCTCATTTTTGCTTACGATCTCCAGATGGATGCGGACGTGTATGGACGAGATCCGGAGAATGATTTGCACCTTGCTGTATTTCCCCAGAACGTCGTTTGGTGGCGGAGGTGTTATGGTGTGGGTGGGTATTTCTTTCAACGGACGCACCGAATTTTATTTATTTTATTTAGCGTATGGACTTTCACAGAACGATAAATACACAAATATAATATATTATTCAAACACTAAAATATAATGAATGAACCTAAATATTAATGCCCAATTTACATAGCCATCCAATTGCTTCTGGGGAACATTACACAGAGTCCTGGAGGTTTCCACGGTAGGCACGATTTAGGCAGTCTGAAACACAATGGCTTATGTTCTGTCTAGGTGATCCGCAATCGCACTGTGGACTTTCCGCACGACCCCATTTGAACAGAGAATCAGCACATTTACCATGTCCGGATTATACCATGCGATTAAGCCTTCGCCCAGGTGGACTGGCTTGATGGTGGACCAGCCATGATGATTGCCAACATCCGTCGCGGAGATGGCACGTAAAGAAGAAGAGGGTGGACCAGGGCAGAATTGATCCGATGAAACCCTGAGTTGGGGTGAATATCTGAATATAGTCTGCTGCTATTTTTGACATCCATCTTGTGGACCATTGCCTCTGTACATCATAGGAATCACCAATTTTTCGGGCAGATCTGATTAGGGGATTTTTAGATCTCAGTCGTTGGAGCTCTTTTGAGATGTCTGGTATGTCTTGATGGATTGGTAATTGTACGTTGGCTACAATTTTCTGGTACTCTCTTATTAATGCTGCTGTACGGCGTAAATCTGGTGGATCAATATTGCTCAACGTAGGCAGCCACCTCACACGGGTTGATTTTATTGTTCCAGTGATTATTCTCATGGTTTGCTTAAGTTGGACATCTATTTTGTTTGTAGGTGCAATATTTAACCATACTGGTGCACAATCTGCCACTGAAAAAACCAAAGTTTGAGCAGAGGTCCAAAGAGTATCTGCAGAAGCACACCAAATTTTTCCAGCAAGTTTTGTTTTTATATTGTTTCTTGTTCTCAGTTTACCGGCTGCGTTTGAAAGATGGGTTTTAAAGGTGAGTGTTCTATCAAGTATGACGCCTAGATATTTAGGGTTGTTGTTATGTTTGATAGCTGTATCATTTAGAGTTACATTGAGAATATCGCTCGCAAGTTTATCGTCAGGTGAAAGAGACAGGTATCAGTTTTGCTTGTGTTAAGATGTAAGCGCCAGTTCTTAAAGTAGTTACTTAGTGTAGTTAAGTCCTCATTTAGAGCTCGTTCTCCAGCTTCTTTACTATTATCTTGGAAGCCAATGGCCACATCGTCAGCATAAGCGAATTTTCTCGATTTTGTTTTAGGTATATCTGCTGTATAAAGGTTAAATAATAAAGGAGCTAGTACTGAGCCTTAAGGTAAGCCGTTGTTAAGTTTTCAAACGTTACTTCGTGCATCATTTAATATATATACCTGAAACAGTCTGTTAGTTAGTAGATTGTTTATCAGCTGACAAGTTTTGAGGCAGGGTACGATTTTCATCAACTTATAAATTACCGAATTAATTTTCATCGAACATGCAACTCTAACATCAGAAAGTTACATACGACAGTGTTTCTGGAGAAAAATGTTGTCACCTACGCTCCTTTTTTTGGGAATAATTTTTTATTTATGTAGCATAATGCGCAGCCACATACTACTCAAATCATCATGTATAACCTAAATAATTTCGGAATTTCCGTTTTGGATTGGCCCGCCTGTACTCCTGACCTGAATCAATTAGAACATTTATGGCACATATTAGGGAAAATGATTAAAAATAGGCAGCCATTGACAGGGACGATTCAAGAGCGGAATATAGCGTTAAATGAAGAGTGGGAACATATACCGAAAGAACAGAGTCAGTACTTATTGCAAGTATGCCTTCTTCTTCTTACGGTGCCTGTCCGTTCCGAACGTTGGCGATCATTCTGGCTATGATGACTTTGTTAGTTGCTATACGGAATAGTTGTGTTGAGGTCTTTCTATACCATGCTCTCAAGTTAGCAAGCCAGGATATTCTTCTTCGTCCTGGGGCCCTTTTTCCTTCAATTTTACCTTGCAAAATGCACTGGAGTAGCTCGTATCTGCCTTGATTTCTCATTATATGCCCCAAGTACTGCAGCTTACTGCCCTTTACGATGTTGACTAAATCTGCGATTGTGTTCATCCTCCGTAGTACTTCTTCATTGGTGACTTTGTCTGTCCATGGTATCTTCAGGATCCTTCTGTACAACCATAGCTCAAAAGCTTGAAGTTTCGATAGAGTTTCCGCCTTCAATGTCCACGTTTCTACTCCGTATAGAAGCACTGAGTACACGTCACATTTAAGGAGCCTTATTTTTGTTTTTAGAGTGATGTCATGGCTCTTGAACACAGAGCTCATAGTCAAGAATGCACTCTTTGCCTTTCCGATGCGACATTTAATCTCTTGAGTATCATCCCACGACTTATTGATTATAGTTCCCAAATAGTTGTATTGTGAGACATGTTCAATTCTCATTTGGTTCACATATATATTTACTCCAGTTATGTTTTGATTGCTGATGATCATTAGCTTGGTTTTGCTGGTGTTTATATCTAGTCCATATGTTCTACTGGTTTCAGTTATTTTATTCATTAAGTTTTGCAGCCCTTCTATGGCATTGGAAAACACTATTGTATCATCTGCATACCGCAGGTTACTGAGCTTGACTCTATTTATTAAGATGCCTTCATCAATATCTTTTAGAGCCTCTTCAAAAATGTACGCTGAGTACAGATTGAATATCAGCGGTGAAATTATGCATCCCTTTCTCACTCCCCTTAAGATTTTGACATGATCTGTATATCCTCCATCTATTCGGAGCACTGCCTAAGTATGCCTAGGCATATTGAAATCATCTGTAGATATAGGGGAGGCAATAGCCGATAAGAAACCTATAGAACAGCCAATTGAGAGCAATTAAAAATTCTATATTTTCGTTTGTTTAATTTTTCGAAAAATGTCAATTTTTTGCGTTACTTATTACTTTTTCTTTGGTTATTTATTCTTCTTATTATTACTTTTAGCATTTTAAATAAACGATTTCTGTTATTAATGTATGCTTCCGCCCCATCTAAACCACTTAAAACCTAGAGAATTAAAAAAAATGTACATAATGCAAGTGTCCAGATTTTTTTACCAGGAGTGTATTTATAATATTAAATGTATTTAGTTAAAAAGTTTCTACAAATAATTTTTATCGGTCTCTAGAACTAACTTTCTACCATAGTTATATTTGGTTAATACCCAACCTCAAACTTAGATAAAACTCTCGTCACAATACCCCTTGAGTGTATCATCTATCAGATTGAGTATTACCTAATGGAGAGTTTATAGAATGACCCCTTCAAGTTTACAGTGATTAGAGTGGTTGATGTTGTACCCCAACTATTGATTACTTTTTAGAACAATGAAGGAAAAGGGGTAGGATTGTTGGTTACGGGAAAGGTAAGGGGACGCTGGCTTTGGCGTTCCTCCAAACGACATTAACTGCGAACATAGGCGTCAGCAAATACGTGTATTATACAGGATGGGTCTCTTGAGAGACAATTAAAACTGATAATTAGGTCAAACCGTTAATAAATTGAGACCAATTGTTAAGGCAAGCTAGGAATAACATTCAAACAAGAATCTTATAAAGAAATTGTATCACAGAGAATATTTAATAAATCACAATGACTTTTGAAAAAGTTCTACTCACGTATTTTAATCAAACGAATTATGATTTCAATACCTGTATCATAATGGGCTTCATTCTGATATAGGCCTGCATCCCGAGTACCAAAAAAAGTTTATTAAGCGGCAACAGTAGCGATCAACAGGTAGCAACAAACGGGGTATAAGATTTCGGCTGTAATTTTAACTAGTTTGTCGAGATACTTGGCACACATGTTCGTAATGTAATAAAGAATGGCGGTACAGAGCCCAATTTGAGAAATATGTTAGTATGTGGAAATTACTCTATAACTAGTGTTGCCCAAAATCATTCTTGGTCTTGCAGTCTTGGTCTTGTTCTTGCGTTTTCGCAAGACCAAGACCAAGACCAAGACCGCCTAATTTGAGCAAGACCAAGACCAAGACTTACCGTGCAAGATTTGAGCAAGAACAAGACTAAGCCTGCAAGACTCTTGCGTCTTGCAATTAGAACTGGGGGTCGTTTTATGAAGTATATTATTTCGGGTATATTCTTAGGTAGGTACTCTATGAGAAACAAAAAAATTTGTAAAATTGGACTTATGCGCCTTACGAACAATACCATATAGTCCAGAAAGCCACTGCGCATCCGCTAGGAAAAATATTCTAATTCGGAATGTTTGCACAATCTTACTCAAAAAGAACTCCTTTTAACAAATTTGCATGTTGCCAGGACCAAAAGGTGGTCAAAAATTTTTTAAACGTTTTTTTTTTGTTTTTTTCCTAAAATAATTTTTTTTTGCATGGAAAAAAGTTTTTTTAGGTTTTTTTGGATCATTTTAAACAGAAAAGGTTTTTAGTGACTTTTCTCTAAAAATGATAGTTTTTGACATATAAGCGATTAAAAATTGAAAAATTGCGAAATCGGCCATTTTTAACACTCAAAAACTATGTGAAAAACTGAAAATTTGAATGTTGCCAAGATAGGTAGATACTCTTTAAACATCGGTTGATAAAATCCCGAAGAGTTTTTTGCAATACAATATTCAGAACTCCTTTGTTTTTTAATTGCTAATCAAGCGTGCGCGACACTATTTTCAACCGACAGTATGGTGCAAATGAAAGGAATAAATTCGTTATTTCGTAAACCGGCGACTTTAAGAAAAAATCCCGAAACGGGTCGATTTTTATTTTTAAGTTGTGATATTGTGGCATATATGGTATACTAGTGACGTCATCCGTCTGGGCGTGATGACGTAATCGATGATTTTTTTTAAATGAGAATAGGGGTCGTGTGGTAGCTCATTTGAAAGATTCTTCAATTCTCTATTCAGTAATGTAAACATTTACATAATTATTTATACAGAGTGTCCTTCTACTTCTTTTTTTGTCAAATACTTTAATTTAATAAAAAAATTTTGGACATTCTATATAAATAATTACATAATTGTTTATATTACTGAATAGAGAATTAAAAAACCTTTCAAATGAGCTAGCACACGACCCCTATTCTCATTTAAAAAATCATCGATTACGTCATCACGTCCAGATGGATGACGTCACTAGTATACCATATATGCCACAATATCACAACTTAAAAATAAAAATCGACCTGTTTCGTGATTTTTCTTTAAAGTCGCCGGTTCACGAAATAACGAATTTATTCCTTTCATTTGCACCATACTGTCGGTGGAAAATAGTGTCGCGCACGCTTGATTAGCAATTAAAAAACAAAGGATTTGTGAATATTGTATTGCAAACAACTCTTCGGGATTTCATCAACCGATGTTTAAAGAATATCTATCTATATTGGCAACATTCAAATTTTCAGTTTTTCATATAGTTTTTGAGGGTTAAAAATGGCCGATTTCGCAATTTTTCAATTTTTAATCGCTTATATGTCAAAAACTATCATTTTTAGAGAAAAGTCACTAAGGACCTTTTCGGTTTGGAATGATCCAAAAAACCTAAAAAAAACTTTTTTCCATGCAAAAAATAAGTTTTAGGAAAAAAAACAAAAAAAAAACAAAAAAAAAACGTTTAAAAAATTTTTGACCACATTTTGGTCCTGGCAACATGCAAATTTGTTAAAAGGAGTCCTTTTTGAGTAAGATTGTGCAAAAAATCCGAATTAGAATATTTTTCCTAGCGGATGCGCAGTGGCTTTCTGGACTAAGAAACAAACATACATTCTTCGCTCTGAAATTAATTGTCCAGGTCTTGAGAATAGCCGCCATCTATTTATAAATTAATAGGTCTGGATCCAGCGTATGAAAAAAAGTTGATTAATAGTAAGCTGAAAATTTGTTAATAGCTTAAGGGTGTCTAGTCGGACAAACTGTGATATATGGGAACACTGGAACAGGGGAAGTTTTAATTGTGGAACAGGTTAAAAAATTTTAACGGTCAGAACACGAAAACGGCACATGTATTTTGTCCGACAGAACAGACTTAAACTCTCCGAACAGAGATTAAACTCTCATGCAAAAATCAGACTGCTATTTATCACCAAATGGGCGCTTTAATGAGTGGAACATGTAGAATATGTCAAATGACAGGAATTATGACAGGTGATAAATAGCAGTCTGATTTTTTCATGAGAGTTTAATCTCTGTTCGGAGAGTTTAAGTCTATTCTGTCGGACAAAATAAATGTGCCGTTTTCGTGGTCTGACCGTTCCAAATTTTTAACCTGTTTCAGTGTTCCCATATATCAAAGTTTATCCGACTAGGCACCGTTAAGCTATTAACAAATTTTCAGCTTGCTATTAATCAATTTTTTTTTCCATACGCGGGATCCAGACCTATAATGTATCGAAACTTTTTAAAAATATGTCATACGCTGATAAAAAATATACCTACAATAAGTAGTTCATTTTTTTTCCTTAATTAGTTTTCTACGAATTTAAATACACAAAAATCATATCCATATACAGAATAATAAGACTATTATGTATATTTTTTCTGCTGAGTGTAATTACGATAAGGAGGCAGACTATAACAGATAATGCCGTGCCGATTATATAATATAATACCGTGTAACCAAATACCCAAATATTTAGTCTACGAGGCATTCAACAAAGAAATATTTACAGTGAAATACATGGAAAACAAAAGGACATTTATAGCAGTTTTTTTTGTAGGTAGTTAAATTAAATTGGTCATTTGTTTTATCAATCGACTGTTCTTTTGTTATGCTATTTGGTTGATATACACTATTCCAAGAAACGGGTCATTTTTGGTCTCTCAAATTTCCTAAACTTGTTGGATTTAAGTGGTTGATAATTTGATTTTTTATTTATTTGATTACAATGTTTGATAATAATATAGCCTTATTCTGTATAAATATCGCTGTAATAATATTGTTTCTAGACAGGTAAATTTGTCATTGTACACCGGGTGTACCAATCAAACTGTATTTTTTTTCTCAAAGTTCGCATCACCCTGTGGAATATTCTAGCATTTATAAAACATTGAAATTAAAACCCAACTATAGCCTCATACTTTCTTAACATTTTGTTTTTTTGATTCATTTGCTTATGTTGGATAATAAAAAGTTAGGTACTTTTTTAACTAGCCATGTTTTTCATCAATACAGGGTGTTTTTAAATAAGTTTAGCAAACTTTAAGGGGCAATTCTGCACGAAAAATAATTTGACAGTTTGCTTTATAAGTGTATGTTCGCAAATGCTTCGTTTCCGAAATAAGGGTTGTTAAAATTTTTCTTACAAACTGACGATTTATTGCTCTAAAAACGGTTGAGATATGTAAATGAAATTTGGTGGGTTTTAAGAGGTAGTTATTACGCATTTTTGGCATACAATTAAGAATTTAATATTCACCATTGGTGCGCATAAGGGTAAAACGACCCGTTTGTTTAGAATTACCCCTTAAAATTTGCCATACTTATTTAAAAACACCCTGTATTGATGAAACACATGGCTAGTTGTTAAAATACCCAACTTTACTGTTATCCAACATTAGCGAATGAAAAAACAAAATGTTAAAAAAATATCAGACTGTAGTTGGGTTTTAATTTCAGTATTTTATAAATGCTAGAATATTCCACAGGATGATGCTAACTTTGAGAAAAACGACACAGTTTGATTGGTACACTCATTAGTACCGATAAGTTATCGGGTACCTATACAACGACAATTTAACTTCTAGCAACAATATTATTACAGCGATATTGTGAATGTATATCTGCAAGCATTTTCGGTAAAATGAGAAATAAAGTTACATATTCATTGTTTTTACCCCTTGCGTCCAATCTTGTGACGTGATTTTAAGACGATTATCATATTTATTTCCCCTTGTCTATTCACAGGTTAATAGTACCCTTTCTAAGCTAACAGATTGCACAACAATCTCAAAATGACCAAAAATGGACATTCATCCTTTTTCCCTCTGACCCTTCATATTGTGCACATCTGTCACTGAATTCAATTCTTTTTAAATCACACATTGTCAATGGCAAATACTTGAAAAAATACGTAAGTTCCTAATAAACTTTGGTTAGTTGGAATATAGACACGGATCGCTTAGATCGTAAGTTCAAACCCCACCCGGTGTAAGTTGTTTAGATATTTATTAATTTGGTTGGTCTTTACTATGGCTGTGATATTAAAGCTTAAAATTGACCTACTCTGTTACGTTGTTCTAGTTCTAAGATATGTAATCGGCTAATGGGCAACTGCGAGACTTGCAAGACTCTTGCTGCAAGACCAAGACCAGGACCTGGAGCCGCAATACCAAGACCAAGACCAAGGCCAGGTGTACTGTCGCAAGACCAAGACTCTCTAAGTCTCGTCTTGGTCTTGCACTTGGGCAACACTATCTATAACTAAATAAAATATTGCAAAAAGGAGCCTGTACCGTTATTAAGAAGAACAAAGAAATACACTTTCTTCAAATAAATTTTTTTATCCCATGCCTAGATTTTGTGTCACATTGGATCTACTAAAAATCGATTTTCTATAACAAGAAATCGAACGTGACTGAATCGGCAACATTTAGCGCGCTTATGAGTAGAAAAATTATTGTTTTTGATAGTATAATGTCACTGTCAGTGTCGAAATACCGACGCACTGTTGCCTCACTGTTGAAAGTTCGCAGAACTTTCGAAAAACCAAATTGATGACCCGCTATTGTTTACTCTTAAGAGCAAGCTGAAAATTTGTTTTTCTCAATGACTTGATAAAGAAGAATTATTTGCTTGTCAATGGCAACAAAAAGTTGACGTTCACTGAGTACCGTCACTTTATCGCTCTATCGCGTTAAAATTTGATGAACGCGCGTCGTCCGTAGCAATCATACAATCATACAATACAAACAAATTGAACATTCAAAATATAGTCCGTTCTTTAACGGTAAAATATTGCAAAACCTCTAAATTTTAAAGAACCGCTTGGATTGACATGAAATTTGGCATACACATAGCTAATAAGTCAAATAAAAAAAGTGATATTGTGCCGATATGTGCTTTTGCCCTGGGGGTGGTTTTCATCCCCTCTTTGGGGTGAAAAAATATTCGTCCAAAGAAAGTCAGGAAATGGATGAACTGGCTAATTTTAAGTAACTTTTCTTCTATACAGTTTTTTCACTAAGTCAATACTTTTCGAGTTATTTGGCCATGAATATGTTCGTTTTTTCAACAAAATAACCACACTTTTAGACGGTTTTTCGTAAATAACTCAAATAGTAAGTATTTTGTCGAAAAACCATTTTTAGCAAAAATATAGCCTGTTAAAAATTTAAAAAAAAATGGTGTATATATCACGTCTCTACACCTAGTAGAAGCAGAGTTATAGCTAATGAAAAATAGGTTCATATTCGTCAAATTCCAAATGGAATATTTTAACGTGAAATAACCAAAAATTAAGCACATTTCGGGGAAAATTCATTACAACTTATTTAAAGTGTTTAAAAACATTCATTGTTCATTTTGTTTTATAAAAAAAATATCTAACATCAAAATTAAATAAGTTACGCTCAAAATAAAGTTAGTCCCTTTTGGTTTTGGTAAAAAAATCAAGAAAATCACCCCCTAATTAATATCTTAAATAAACTTAATCGTTACTACTTCACAAGTTTCTTGACTCGTGTATATATTGTTTATATGATCTGTAAGTTTCATCGGTTCAAAGTCCTTATTATTGAAAGGGCTGTAGTTAAAAGGGGTTGAACGAGTCACTGATCACGAATGTATGCAAATTTTGAAACACCAAATCTTAATCAATTTTTGTCTAACAGAAAAACAAAAAAATACATGATATTCAGAAAAGCAAATCAGACTATTTTTGTTTTTCGCGATTTTTGGTATCTCTAACAATTTTTAAGTTATTTTGAAAAAAGCATATTTTTCAAAATTTAAATTTTTAAAAATTTTACTTTGAAACCAAATTGTTTCAAAAATAAGCACTTTGACTAGATCAAACTTACATATCATATAAACACAACATAAGTAAAATAATTTTTGGAGCGGTAACGATTAATTTCATTTAAGTTGCTAATTAGGGGGTGGTCTTCCCGATTTTTTTTTGCAAAAACAAAAGGGACCAACTTTATTTTGAGCGTAACTTGCTTAAATTTAATGCTAGAAACTTTTTGTAAAAACAGAAATAAAGATTTTTTTAAACACTTTAAAAAAGTTAAAATAGGTTTTCCCCAAAAAGTGCTTAATTTTTTGGATATTTCACGTCGAAATATTCTATTTGAAATTTGGTGAATATGAATCTATTTTTCATTGGCTATAACTCTGGTTCTACGAGATCCAGAGACCTAACGTGTACACCATTTTTTTTACTTTTTTATGTGCTATATTTTTGCTAAGAACGTTTTTTTCGACAAAATACTTACTTTTTGAGTTATTTGCGAAAAACCGTCCAAAAATGTGGTTATTTTGTTGAAAAATGAACATATTCACTCGCAAATAACTCGAAAAGTGTTGACTTGGCGAAATAGCTCTATAGAACAAAAGTTACTTAAAATTAGTCAGTTTACCCATTTCCGGACTTATTTTGGACATATATTTTTTCACCCCCAAGAGGGGGTGAGAGTCACCCCCAGGGCAAAAGCACACATCGGCACAATATCACTTTTTTTCTTTGACATGTAAGCTATACGTAAGCCAAATTTCATGTCAAACCAAGCGGTTCTTTAAAATTTAGAGCAAAAACCGTGAAAGAATGGACTAATAATAAAGATTTATAAATAGTTTCATTTTATTGAGTAATTGTAGAAAAAATGTTAATGCACTAATGAAAATATCTAGTTAAGGCCCTTGATACATAAATAACTATAATAGCTTAACGGTGTCTAGTCGGACAAACCTAGATGTACAAGAACACTGAAACAGGGGAAGTTTTAATTGTGGAACAGGTTACAGATTTCGAACGTCAGGCTACGAAAATGTCCCATGTATTTTGTAGGACAGAACTTGTAATTGATTTGTTACCCTTTCATTAAACTCTCATGCAAAAATCAGACTGCCATTTACCACCAATATAATACCTGTCATTTGACATGTTCTACGTGTCAGACTTATTAAAATGCCCAACATCTAGGGCTTACAATACCGGAATTCCGGGATCCCGAATACCGGGATTCCGGACGATTTTTGTCCGGTATTCGATAACGGTATTTATAATAAAAATACCGGTATTTCGGTATTAGCTTAATTTATAAAAAGTGAATTGATGCACAATAAACTTTCTTCTAAGATATTTTTTGCTATTACAAGAAATTATTTTTGAAGATAAACAACCAATATCATTGTAAAAAATATTTATTAAACACGTTTATTACACATACAAATCAAGTATTGGGACCGTGCAAGTTCGGCAAAGCGACCTCTATTTCTACGCTCTGTACTTTTATTCGCACTTTTAATTATATTGGCCAATTATATTAGTCCTGGTTGCTACGTAAACAATTGTATGTAGTAAATAAAATTAGTTATTAAAATGCAGTACTGCAAGCAAAATACAATTAATTAAATTTACCTTCATATAATAATTGCATATCATATCAATATTGTGGAGCAATATATAATTTTTCTGCTTCAATGACAGAAGGTATGAAATATACGTCAATTTGACAATTTCAATTGACAATATGAATTATTTAAGATAGTTGCAATATTTCTCCGCGACTCGCGCACGGTCGTTTCTCGTTTCCCTTCCAAGTACTTGCACACCGCGAATAGCGCTTTCTAAAAGCGTTAATGTCGTTAATTTAAGGCGAAGGGTTATATCATCTTCTACAACCAAATTATTAAATCTCGTCTATACAAATACATAAAATGAGATTTAGCTAATGCCTCGACAACTAATGGCCATTGGCATGATAAGTACGGTGAATTTTTGCAGTCAGGTACCTAGTGTCATGTGTAGTGTGTGTGTTGAGTAAGTGTCTTATTACTTTGCAAAGTCGACGTCATTGTCTTTGCAAAGAGACGCTAATAGTATCCGAACGTCTGCGGTCCCTCCGGTGAGTACCGATCCCACAAGGACAGAAAGTATTTTCATTTATTAATTTATAATAAACGAAAAATTTCTGACCCTGGTGAGATTCGAACTCACGACCATTCGGACCTTTCGATCTAAAGGTATGCGCTCTTACCACTGAGCCACAAAGGGGGTAGATTAATCAGAATATGTTTTACATTTTCAGATCTATTTTTCTTTTTTTTGTGTATTGTGGTGTATAAATTATTTTCTCACTCACTTATTTTCTGAATTATTACTAACAATTGAAAATATATAGCGATACAAAGTAATCCATATAAAATAATTGTCACAGTTAGTTAATCTTTGTATTGATATATTTTAAAGTTAAATTAATTTACAAATAGCAAATTTCATAAGTAAAAGTACTATCCTATTATGTATATGCAAAATTTATCCTAGAATCAAATATACAGGGTGTTTCATTAATAATTGTCCATATAGTAACTGGAGAAACCTTAGCACAAAATACTAAGATTTAACCTAAAACACTTAAATAAAATGTGGTTCCTTACTGAGTTACAGGGTGTTTTATCTAAAAGTTTAAAAACTATTTTTGCTTAGCATTTTAAAACTGTTCGACGTATCCTTTTCATACTTGTCAGAATGTGTGACTACTATACACCCTACTAAATGATGATAAATAAACGTTTCTAGCTACTACCAGAGGCGTACGACAGGGGATAGTGAATGGTTGACCCTTCTCAAATTCTACGCCACTGGAGGAATTACTATTTTAGTGCCATATTTAGATTCTGCAATACTTTCTACGTAAATAATATACTCTTCACTGGTAACGATAAAGTCGTTAGTTTTCGAGATATTTGAAGTTAAATATGAAACGGCACAGTTATTTTGATTAATTTATGATATGATTCATATGATTAAAATTTAAAAATTATTTGTACTCAGTACTTTAAAACTATTTGGCGAATAGTTATCATACTTGGCAGAAAATGTAGGTACAGTACACCCTACTAAATTAAGATAAATAAACGTTTCTAGCTACTACCAGAGGCGTACGACAGGGGATAGTGGCTGGTTGACCCGTCCCAAATTCTACCCCACTGACGAAATTGCTATTTTAGTGTAATTTTTTGATTTTCCACTACTTTTTATATAAATAGTATACTCTTCATTCGTAACGCTAAAATGATTAGTTTTCGAGATATTTGAAATTAAAAATGAAACGACACACTACATTAATCAAAATAACCGTGTCGTTTCATTTTTAACTTCAAAGATCTCGAAAACTAATGACTTTATCGTTACGAATGAAGAGTATATTATTTGCATAGAAAGTATTGGAGAATCTAAAAATTATGCTAAAATAGCAGTTTAATTAGTGGCGTAGAATTTGGAAAGGGTCAACCATTCACTTTCCCCAGTCGTGCGCCTCTGGTAATAGCCAGAAACGTTTGTTTAACATAATTTAATAGCTTGTATAGTACCAATACTAGCTGCCAAGTATGAAAAGGATATATCGAATAGTTTTAAAATTCTGAGCAAAAATAATTTTAAAATTTTTAGATAAAACACCCTGTAGCTCAGTAAGGAACCACATTTTATTTAAATGTTTTAGGTTAAATCTTCGTATTTTGTGCTAAGGTTTCTCCAGTTACTATATGGACAATTATTAATGAAACACCCTGTATAGTTTTTCTATTTGCACATTTTTTGTATCTATCATTTCTACTCTCTATGTAATGTTATAAACAACATCTACTCATTTCAAAACAAAATTTAATAGGTTTCATAATATATATTAGTTAATAACAAGTCGATATAATAAATTAGGATAGTATAAATTTAACGTGTATATTTTTTATTCATAATGCCGGTTTTAATACCGGGATCCCGGTATTTTAAATTTTAAATACCAACTACCGGTATTGAGATTTTGGCTCGGTATTGTAAGCTCTACCAACATCGTTGTCGGATTAATATTTTTCCATATATTTTATAAAGTTTGCCATTGAATAAACATATAAACAACCTGCTAGTTTTCACAATCATAAACTTGTCACGATGACATATTCCACAATTAAAATCACGTTCCATAATTAAAACTTCTCCTGTTCCAGTGTTCCCATACATCAAAGTTTGTCCGACTAGACACCGTTAAGCTGTTAACAAATTTTCAGCTTGCTATTATTAAACTTTTTTTGGTACGCGGAATCCAAGCCTAAAATATATTATATAATTTTTATTTCCTTTTATAAGACAAAAGGTTTCATTTTACGTATAAACTATTGTTGTTAATGAAACCACAGATGCTTGCGGTAGATATATCGCACATCTTATAATTGGATCGTTGCAAGAAGATAAAGGAACAAACTCATATTTAGAAGCTTCCAAGCAGCTAGACAAAACTAATAATATGACCGTAACCCGATTTATTCAGCAGTCTCTATCGAGCTTTTTCTTAACAAATTCAGTCCCAGATGAGAAGTTTTTAGTGTTGTTTAATAATGCAGCACCGTATATGATAAAAGCTTAAAGATATTTTATCCCAATATGGTACATGTGACTTGTCTTTTACATGGATTAAACTGAGTCTCAGGAACTGTCAGAAATGAATATCCTTTAGTAAATAAATTAATTTCACATATAAACAAAAAGTGTTTCTAAAAGGACCTCTAATAGTGCAGATGTATTAGCAGAGATTATCAGGAGTTTTTTACCTCTAGAACCTGTTATTTCACGATGGAGAACGTGTATTAGAGCTGCAATATTCTACTCAGAACATTTCGAAGCAATTGAAGAACTAATTTTGGATTTAGATGACGATTCGCAATCTGTTGTGCAAAGTAAAGAGTGGTTAAAAAGTGCAAGTGTCGCTAAGGATCTTGTTTTTATTAAAGTAAATTTCAATTTTATACTAAACATAGTATCTTCGATAGAGAGTAGAATTTTGAGTAAGTTTGAGTGACTTAATTTTGGTATTGTTCAAACTTTTTCCGCTAAATGTAACAACGTTCCCGTTAAAGTGGGAGGTCAAGTAAGGAACAAACTGGATGTTACTGTAACATACAATGAAATAATTATGCCTGGTTGCACCAACAGGTCTTAAGCTTAAGACGTGCTTTAAGCTCAGCTTACGAGACATACTTATTGCACCATTATTGCCTACTTTCACCAACATATTTTAAGTTTAAGACGTGCTTTAAACTCAATTTACAAAACATACGCGTTGCACCATTGAGTCTTAGATCATAATCATTGAGGCTTGCTATAATGGATTGCCACGTGAATTGCATAGATAAGAATCGAAAATTATGGTACAACGTAAGTGAGACCTAAAGTGGCGCTATCTATAAGCTGAGCTGGGCTAAGATGGAGCTTAAATTTGTTAGTGCAACCAGGCATGAAATACTTAACTGCAGTAAAAAAACATTTATGAAGTCCAGCGAAGACATATCTTGGCCTATTACTTTACTACCTCAGTAGCAGTATTGTTCGATTACATCAGTAGACGTTGAAAGAAGGTTCTCTTTGTACACACATATTTTTACTGATAGAAGACAAAGCTTATTGACAAATTTTGAAAAGAGTTTAGTAATAAATGCCTGCTGTACCATTTCAGGATAAACAATTTTTGAAGTTATACTTCTTTAGACGATTGAGAGTGAATTTTTAATATTCTGGGCGCATGCGCACAAAGACAGTATGTTGTTAGTTGCTAAATCATTCAAGTTATGTAGGCATCAGCGCAAATAAGGTTTGAAAATAATATGTTAGTGTTTTTAGTAAATACATATATTTATTATAATTTGTGTGTCTTTGACTTTGTCTTCCTCAGGAGTAAGATAATCAGTACATATTAAATTTTTTTATATTTTTATACATCACTGACTTGATCTATTTGTCACCGTGGTTTGTAATTACGTCCGAGAAGTCGTGTACACAAAGCCCTGATGAGTTATTGGTAGAGCATTCGACTACGCATCGCGGAGGTCCCGGGTTCAAATCCGGACACAGACGATTTTTTTTTCTTTTTTTTTATTTTTGATATTGTTTTAATAATTTTTTTTTTTTTGAAAGTGATAATATCAAAATTAGTTTAATAATTGAATAAAATACAAATAAACTGTATATTTATTTCGTTGAAATCATATAATAGAAGTATAACTTCTTACGTGCGTACAAAGTACACACACATTCTTTTTTTACTTTTATTTCTCTTTGTTTTTACAAATTATTTTTGAAATAAACACTTTTTCGAACTCAATATGTTTTTTGCCCCATTCTAATATAATAATAAATTCATGCCTGGTTGCAGAACATATCTTTAACTCAGTGGCGGTTTCTCCATAAGTGCACATGTGCACGTGAACCTCCAAAATTATTTTCACACCAACATTCATATATGTAATATTTATCATTCTATAAATAACATTTTAATCTAGCTATACAGTAATTGAAATTCGAAATAATAGATCCAAGGAGTTTATAAGTATCTAATAGGTAACATTTACTTATTTTTATTCTCTTTCAAACGAGAAACTTCACGGATGCGAGACCTTAGACAGAACCCCGCGTTCACCGCTCTCACAGTGGTTCCTATCCCGATGACTTTTCATACAACTCACCACCCACCCCGCTACCCGCTATAGCCCACAAGTTTAGATGGCCATTGGATCACAAGTTGGATATGATCTTATGGCATGATCTTTGGTGTTTTCAACGTGCACGGCAGACGTATGTTTAAATTTTGCTTTCGTAAAGTTCGAATTTCGGAACTATATGAAGAATGGAAGGATTTGTCGACGTAAATGTTAGCGTGGAATATTTAAAATCAATTAAATTTTCTTCATTATATTTAGAAGAAAAATTAAAAATGCCGAAACCAAGGATTTGTTAATTTGTTAATTAAGAATGTACCAAAGTGCAAACGTCGGGATTATAAATGATTATTTAAAATGGAGATTTGTGTAAAAACTTACAAATTGTGTAGGTGTGAAGCACATATTTGGAGAAGAGGAAGCATAATGAATTAAATAGAATATACGATTTTAACTATTCAGTTGGAATTACAGATTGGAATTCTCCAATTATGTACTTGTTACGATGCCTGCGACAACTGCAGAAACAGAACGATGTCTCTCTGCATTGAAACGTATCAAAACTTTCCTTAGAATAGCTATGGGCCAGGATTGATTAACTGCACTCGCAATGTTTTCAATAAAAAAAAATGATTCAAGAAATTCCAAATTTTACTGAATTTGTTTGTGAATAATTTATCTAAAAAATAACAGGCGACTGACTTTCGTTACAAAACTTGTTTGTAACATTTAAACAATAAATTATAATTTTAAGTCAATAAAATACATTATTTATTGTAATTTTTAATAAGGTCCTTTGATTTTTACAATTTGAAGACACTCAAACACCTTTACCTACGGAAATAGGGTCTCAAGGTCTTTTTATATGTTAACATTATGTGTGCACCCCCAATATTTTACACCAGGCGCCGCCACTGCTTTAACTTAAGACGTGCCTTAAGCTTAGCCTACGAAACATACGCGTTGCACCATTGAGTCTTAGATCAATTTTCAGCTTGCCACAATGGCCACGTGGAATGCATCTTAAACTTAGTCTCAGTTAAGACGTGCTTAGATAAGAATCGAAAATTATGGTGCAACGTAAGTGTGATTTAAAGCGGCTCGATCTGTTCGCTATGTGCGTGACCATGGTGGGGATACACGAAACTATGCCAGCGTCTGTAGCGGCGAATTATGACAATTTTTGCGAAAAATGATTGAGAATTTTTTTTTCAATAGATATATACAGTGCTAGTCAAAAGTCCGTACCCCCCTCTTATCTTTTGAACGGTTTTACCTATAATATTGAAATTTGGATGGAGGAAATTAACTGACGTAAGCTTCTTAACTAGTTATGACAGGTGACGTAATAGTGACAGATGACGTTACAGAGCCACTGTGACCGATAATTTTAAATGGGACCTTATGGCAAGTGATACCTCGTTTGAAAGGTATTCAAAATACCTACTCAGTCATACTAATTTTTTTGTGTTTTAGTTGATTTTGATTTTGGTGAATAAATTAAATAAATATAATATTGTAGCTTCGCATTTAATTAATAAAAATTCAAATGTACGCCTATGGTTTTTTTGTCAAAAAAGTTGACATTTTTCGATTCTCTAGTAGTTTTTACGTCAACGTCAACCTTTTTGACAAGTAATCATCGGCGGAATTTTGAATTTTGAATTAATTAAATGAAACTACAATTTTATATTTATTTCATTAATTCGTCAAAATTAGCTTAAACTTAAACAATATTAGTATGACTGAATAGGTATTTTCAATACCTTTCAAACGAGGTGTCACTTGCCATAAGGTCCCATTTAAAATTATCTGTCACAGTGGCGCTGTAAAGTCATCTGTCACTATTACGTCACCTGTCATGACTAGTTAAGAAGCTTACGTCCGTTTATTTCCTATCTCCAAATTTCACTATTATAGGTATAACCGTTCAAAAGATACGAGGGGGGGTACGGACTTTTGACTAGCACTGTATTTCGCTCACCTTATTATTGCCGTTGTGATTTTTATTATTTATATTATTTATATATTCATACTGACTTTCTACACTGCCTGGGATAAATATCAGGTGGATCGAGTAGCTAGGTAGTTATCACAGCCGGTCCCAAGCCTAGATAAAAATGGAGGGTTAATAGGCGAGGTTAGCAACCTACCTATCGTAAAATGAAGCAATGCTCAAAGAACCAACGGGATGCCTCGGAACAGGACGGTTACACAGATGACGAAAACGGCGAGAACCAGGACAAAGAATACGGCGAGAATCATAAAATATATGAATGCCAATACATATCAGAAAGAATGGTAGTTAGTAAGATCAAATTAGAGAAGCAAAAAATAAATATTATAGGAGTTTGTAGCCCATAAAACTGCAAGCCTAAAGTCGACAGACTCCACTTTTAAAACGTGCTTCAACAGACAGTCGACGAAATACGAGCCAATGAAATAATATACATTTTAGAAGACATGAGCGCAAGAGTCGGTAACATAAGTATACCAGGAATAAAGCAACGATTCAATGAAGACAACAAAAATGAAAATGGAGAACTACTTATTAACTTTTGCTCTTAGAACGAATTTCGAATAAACAATACGTTTTTCAGGCACAAAAATCAACAAAAATATACATTCCAAAATACAAGAGGACACAGATCCGTTATTGATTATATATTGACAAACAGAAACATCCACCACTCTCAAGTACTAGATATACGATGTTTAAGTGCACCTAATATTGGAAGCGATCACAACCTCGTACTTGGAAAAATCAGAATAGAGCTACAAAGAAACAGGAAAGAAGACCCTGTCGAATGTGAGACAAGAATAAAGGTAGAACAGCTACGAGACTTGTCAACACGAGATCTATACCAGAGAAGACTGCAAAAAGTACTGAATGAAAACTACATAACATCGGATGAAGACATAGAAGAAAATTTGGAGAAAGATCAGAGATAATATCAAAATGGCAGCAACGGAAGCACTTGGAAAACGTAAGATAAGTAAACATATACGAAATAAAAGAAGAACACCATGGTTCTGTGAAGAAATGAAAATAACATGCCAAGAAAAAAATTTACCTAGAATACAAGTCCAAAAGAACGAGACAAACAATTATGACGAATATAAAAGAGTACGAAATGAATTAAACTCAATAGTAAGAAGGAAGAAAACAAAACATTGGGAAGCATTTTCAAAAGAGATGGAGCACGACTTTTATGGGATGCAAAAGGAAATGTGAAAAATGATAAGAGGTCAAAGAGCAGAGATGAAGGAATTGATAGAAGTAAAACATATTGATACAAATACATGGACAACTTACCTAAAAAACCTCTATCAAATAGCTAATCACGAAGAACTGGAAACACCATGATTAGAATCGGATGAGCAAACAGAAATTAAAAAGGAATATATAAAGAACGCCTTAAAAATGATGAAAATCGAAAAGCTCTTGGGAAAGATGGAATAGCTAATGAACTTTTAAAATACGGAGGAGATAGACTTCACAAAGAACTGAATATCTTTATAAGTAAAATATGACATGCAGGAAGAATTACAGGAGAATGGAGAACCACTCAAATGAGAGTGCTATTTAAGAAAGGTTATAGGGCAGACCCCAGTAACTATAGAGGGATAAATTTACTGAGCACTACACTGAAACTCACAACAAAAATACTTATGGAGAAAATAATGGGGTGCATAAATATATCAGATGAACAACAAAGATTTAGAAGTGGAAGATCATGTAACGATGCAGTTTTTGTGATAAGGCAAATAGCGGAGCAATCATTAGAATATAAAAAACCAGCCTTGTTCTCTTTCATAGACCTAGAGAAAGCGTTTGATAAAATCCAATTAAAAGATGTGATACACCTACTATATGACGAAAATTTACCACTGGATATCATAAAACTGATAGAAAATATATATGTAAGAAATAAAATAAAAATAAAAGTAAATGAAATAATAACAGACACCCATAGAAACACACACAGGAATGAGGCAAGGAGATTCACTAAGCCCTCTACTGTTTAACATAATGTTGGATTCAATAATAAAACAAGTGAAGAAAAAAAGAGGGTACAAAATGGGCAATAGAGAGATAAAAATACTCTGTTACGCTGATGACACCGTGTTAGTAGAAGAGTGCGAAGACGGCCTACAAAGATTTGTTGCACGAGTTCAACATTAACGCAAAAGAAATGAATATGAAAATATCAGCCCAAAAAACATAAAGCTTAGTAATTGCCAAAGAACCAATAAGATGCAAATTGGAGTTAAGACAATCAAATTATACAACAAGTAATGACTTTCAAATATCTGGGAATAAATCTATCAGCCGACAACAATATCGAAGAAGAGGTAAAAGACCAAATAATTAAAGCCAGTAGAACGGCCGGATGCCTAAACGACACAATTTGGAAAAAAAACACCTAAGATTGGAAACAAGGGCCCGAATATATATAAGTCAGTTATTAGGCCAGTTATGACTTACACTGCCGAAACAAGACCAGATACAAGCAAAACACGAAAACATCTGGAAATCAACGAAATGAAGATCTTAAGAAGGATTGCTGGAAAAAGACTACAGGATAGGGTAAGAAGTGAGGAAATCAGACGCACATGTGGGGTAGACAATATAAATACCTGGGTAAAGAACAGTGGAATGAGCACATAAGCAGGATGTCTGAATCAAGGATATTAAGAATAGCCAGGGACAAGTCACCGTAGTCACAAGGCAGGAGAAGTATAGGACGCCCAAGGAAAAGATGTAATGACAACTTAGGGGCAGAATGAAAGGCACCGTTGGAGAAAAACAGGCAGTACTGTCTACATAAAAGAAGAAAAAGAAGAAGAAGAAGAATACTGACTTTCCTTCCTTGACCAGGTGGTATACTCCTATTGTCATCTATTTCCGTTTTGTTTTACACACACACAAAATTAAAAGTTCAATAGACCCAGCTAATGTTAAAATCTGGTACTAATAATTCACACTACCTATTTATTGCTCTCGATGTACACCTAATTAATGTGAACTCCGACAACTAAACTATAACGAAAGAGTGAAGAAAAACCCTTAAAATTGATATTTTCTTCAGAGGACTTCCAAATATATCCGTTTTTTAATTTGACGTTTATTTGACACTCGAACTCATTGTTTGTATAACCGCATAACAAATTTTATCAAAAATGGTAAATATATATTACATATTAACCCCAAATATATCATATTGTGTGTCGTATGTTTAGCATCAAATTGTGGTCGCCAAAAATATCAGTCGACTACGCTAAGTGTCGCGTCAGTCATGAACAGAGCGAATAAGCTGAGCTGGGCTGAACTGGGCTAAGCTGGAGCTTAATATTCGTTGGTGCAACCAGACATAAAAGATATTGCATACCAGTATGCATATTTGGTCACATTATCGAGGAAATGAAGCATTTTGGCTCGCAATTTTTTCGTCCAGCATTGATTTATTTGAAATTTTCACAGAAGGTAGGGAATAGTCCAAGGATAATTTTCTATATCATGCCGCTGTACGCTAAAACCTTGGGGGTGGTTGCCGCCCCATCTCGGGGGCGGGAATTTTTTATTACATTTTAACAATGTAAATCGATGTAAAAAGTAATTCTAAGAAAAAAAGTTTTTTACATTTTCTTCGTAAAACTAATATTTTTCGAGTTATTCGCGCTTGAACGTAATAGTTTTTCGACGAAAAAATCGACTTTTTTAGAGGGTTTTTTGAGAATACCTTGAAAAACATGCATTTAATCAAAAAAACTGTAGATATCAAAATTGTATTTTTTAGTAACACAAATAAAATTCTTTTTCTTTAATATCTTTAAGATCAATACAAACCGAGATACGTCATGTTAAAAGTTAGCTTTTTTCGTCAAATACATAATTTGAAATATTCAAAGCCAAATAACGAAAAAACGTTGCATTTTTTGAGTAAAACATATTATCTTTTTTTAATCATACAGTTAGACCTTTAAAAAAATAATAATATAAAGCTTCTGGCATAAAAATTAAACGGTTTATGGTCAAAAAAGGTCCGTACCTGCTTTCCTCTATAAAAAAAATCAGTGAAAACAATCCCCTAACTACCCTCCTAATAATTAAAAATTGATCTTCACCTTTTTGTAATTCCTTTTATATTTGTATTATCAATACACAGAAGAAGTTTAATCTATTTAAAAGGCCTAATTTAAAAAACTTTGGAGTTTAAAGAAAAATTTATTTTTTGCAATTTCCTATTTTTTACGAAAATGCTGGAGGTACGAAAAAAATCAAGGAATATTAAATTGTAGCTTTTTAATAAGTAAAATTTACTTGTGCATAGATTTCCATTTGAGTAAACAGTTAGCGAGATATAGCTGTTTAAAACCTTTATTTACGAGCAAACACCCCCTTATTCGGGCCTTTTGAACCAACCCCATTTAAAAAGTAAGGGATCTTACGGAATTTAGTTTACGCAATCTTATAACCCTTTAAAAATGCTACAAAATCATTTTTAAAAAACTTTTTACCGCCAAAAACGAAGGAGCTATGTTTATAAAACAAATTTTTTTTCGAAAAATTCGAATAATCCGCTTTTGGATTATTTTCAATGTATGTATAATACCAAAGAACCGGTTTGTATACTGGAATATGACTAAAAAACTATTTGTATTTTGTACATATTTGTAAATTCGTATTTTTGTGTTAAATAAATGTTTTTGAATTTATTTAATTCTACTTTCTATATAGATCTATTAAATTATTAAGATCTACTTATAGAAATTGGGTGTTATTAAGGGTGGTTTTAAGGGTTGAAATATTATATTATATCCTAAAGTATAAAACATTCATTATTTAACCAATCAATACCAAATTTTACCCATATTAAAGTTTACAATGTTTTTATATAATTTTTGAAAATAAGGGGTAGGTTACACTCCTAAAAATAATCAACGCCTTTAAGCATGATATAGAATATGGAGTACAGGGTGAGATGATCCTAATCCCAAATTTTTATGTAAATCAATGCAAGCCGAAATTATTCTTTTAGGATAAGTAATTTTTTTATACAGAGAGAGTCTGTAAAGTGGAATAAATTCAATATCTCAAATACTAATTGTTTTTTTGGAAAATGCTCAGACCCGTCGATTAGTATTTCAAATTGTCCTTTTTGACATTCAATAAAAATATGTACAGGGTGTCCCAATTTACAGATATGACGTCATCGTCGATTTTCTTAAATGGCAACACTGTCATTTTGATAGCTAATTTGATAGGGTTTGTAAAGTTATACATAACTGCAAAATATCAAATTTTTATTCTCTACCATTTACAAGATAAGAGAAAATAACAAAGTTATATCTGTAATTTGGAATATATTCAATAATTAAAATACTAACTGTTTTTTTGAAAAATGCTCAGACCCGTCGATTAGTATATCAAATTGTCATTTTTGACATATAATAATAATGTATACAGGGTGTCCCAATTTAGAGATATGACGTCATCGTTGATTTTCTTAAATGGAAACACTGTCATTTTGATAGCTATTTTGATAGCGTGTGTAAAGTTATACACATCTGAAAAATTTCAAATTTTTATTCCCTACCATTTACAAGATAATAAAAAATAACAAAGTTATGAAGAACAAAAAGTAATCAAATAATAATTGAATTTATTTATTTTAATTAAGAAAATGCTCATAACGTTGCCCATTGACAATTTGACAATAATTGAGGGCAACATTATGAGTTTTTGCTTAATTTATTGAAATAATTAAATTCAATTATTATTTGATTACTTTTTGTTCTTCATAACTTTGTTATTTTTTATTATCTTGTAAATGGTAGGGAATAAAAATTTGAAATTTTTCAGATGTGTATAACTTTACACACGCTATCAAAATAGCTATCAAAATGACAGTGTTGCCATTTAAGAAAATCAACGATGACGTCATATCTCTAAATTGGGACACCCTGTATACATTATTATTATATGTCAAAAATGACAATTTGATCTACTAATCGACGGGTCTGAGCATTTTTCAAAAAAACAGTTAGTATTTTAATTATTGAATATATTCCAAATTACAGATATAACTTTGTTATTTTCTCTTATCTTGTAAATGGTAGAGAATAAAAATTTGATATTTTGCAGTTATGTATAACTTTACAAACCCTATCAAATTAGCTATCAAAATGACAGTGTTGCCATTTAAGAAAATCGACGATGACGTCATATCTCTAAATTGGGACACCCTGTATACATTATTATTGTATGTCAAAAAGGACAATTTGAAATACTAATCGACGGGTCTGAGCATTTTCCAAAAAAACAATTAGTATTTGAGATATTGAATTTATTCCACTTTACAGACTCTCTCTGTGTATAGCTCCAACAAGGGTGGTTTTAAGGATTGAAATATTATGATAGTATATCTTTTTTTCAGTTTCATTTCCTCGACTAACAAAAGGGCATATAAGTGCATATTTTAATGGCGAACAAAGCATATACTTATATGCCCATATTTTGGCTGCATTTAAATGCATATATTCCGTCCTTTACATCACCATGCATGTATTCGGAGTCTGTAAATAAACATCCCATACACGCCACTGTGCAAATAGAAGACTGTTTATTTGCAGAGAACATTAGACGAAATCATGGCATATAACAGAGCCGGGAATAATATCATTAAAATTCATTGCCCTGGAAATGAAAATTTGTCGGGAACAGACGCGGTACGCACGTTTACAAAAATTATTAAAAATAAATGGTGGCATAATAATCGTATCAGCGCCTATATGAGAGAACTGGGGACGAAGTTATACGGTAAACGTATGGATTATTAATAAAGAAAATGGTCACTTTGTCATGTTGTTACATATTTTCAAAATATCGTATGTACCTACCTATACAGTGGAATAAATACATGTATATTAGCGGAACCGAGACGATTTAAACTGGTCGTAAACAACAAAATAATAGAACAAGTAATGTCTCAATAACACAATCTGGAAAAACTAATAATTCACAACGGAAAAGAAAACCAGGGTATACATATAAGTCAACAATTAGACCTATAATGACATACACGGCGGAAACAAGAGCAGATACGGCGAAAACACAAAGACTACTGGAAACAGCAGAAATGAAATTCTCACGAAAAATATCAAACCATACTCTAAAAGACACAGTAAGAAGTGACGAAGAAGAAATAAATATGTGGACCAAGAGAAGAAAAATAGAATGGAATCAACACATAGAAAGAGTCACAGAATACTACAAATAGCAAGTACAAATACAAATAGCAAGACGGACGACCGAGGAAAAGATTGTCAGAAAACGTCAATTGAGGCTAAAAACTGAAGTAAAACAGGCATTGAGCCTATTTATAAAGTAGAAAAAAGTAAATATCGTAATAGAAAACTCTGTGAAAAGACCAGAATATCTTCAAATGTATTGATATATAGAGGGTTGCGAAAAAGTCAGGAAACAAGGCTAGTTTCTCACTCGTTTGAATTGCGGCACTCGCTTGCACTCGTGCCGCAAGTTTTCAAGCTCGTGAGAAATTAATACCTTTCAGAACTTTTTGCACAATATACTATTTTAAACAGCTTATTTATATTCTATATAATAATTAAATTTACTATTAAATGAACAAATTATTCTTTGCTCTTAGCGCCACCTCATAACATATCAACAAAGCATGCGTTATTTAATTTTGACAGAACCGTCAAAGTCAAAATAAATATTAATATAACATAATTTGTTTAAAATCTAAATAATAAATAAATAACAAAATTCCTTTATTTGCATTTCAAAATATTATTTGAATATAACCTACCTAAATAACTTGTTTAAAATATAAATAAAAAAATATGAAAAAAATATTTTTAAGAAACGCTTTTCTTTAGTTACGAGTGACTAAAATTAAACTTATTATAAAGAAAATCAACTAAAAAGCAAAAAATAAAAAAAAATTGAAAGTCAAAGAAAAGCGTGGCGCGTCTTCATCGAATAAACGGTTTTCTCACCACGCTTTTCTTTAACGAACATGTTAGATTTTTTCAATTTTTTTTATTTTTTGTTTTTTACTTGATTTTTTTTATAACAAGTTTAATTTTAGTCACTCGTAACTAAAGAAAAGCGTTTCTTATAAATATATTTTTCATATTTTTTTATTTTTTACTTTTTAGTCTTACACTTTTCAAACATTAAAATATATCGTCATGTTAATTAAAATATGTATAAAACATATGATGTACAAACATAAAAAGTAGTCGGAATCGGCAAAAAATTTGAAACTTTATTGTTTATTTTATGAAGCATAACTTAAACAATTAACGTAATAAGTTAAATTATGTATAGTTTATATAATTAGCTACAATCTGTAAAAGTTTTAAATTTCTTGAATGTAAAAAACAAGAGAATTTAAGCATTTTGCGTTAAAATCGTTTTTTTTTTTATTTAAACAATTAATCAACAAAAAAAAATTATCGACTATCCGTGTATTGTTCCCGCGAATGCATATGTCTGCAAATTTTTAGTCATTTGCAATGAAGAAAAGGCAGTCAAATTAACGTCCAAATATTTGACCCAAACGATTGAACTAAAGAACAGCGATTAATTAATTAATACGACAAAACGAATTCTAATGTTAATTGTACCACAAAACGTCTCCAACTGTGGTTTTTCTAAGACTACGATAAAAACACGAATTGTTTGAATTCGAGTTTTGGTTGAAGTTTTGTTTCGTACCGTATTGAAATTTGACACGAATAAACGCCGATTTATATGTATACAGTGCTAGTCAAAAGTCCGTACCCCCCTCGTATCTTTGAACGGTTATACCTATAATAGTGAAATTTGGAGGAAGAAAATGAACGGACGTAAGCTTCTTAACTAGTCATGACAGGTGACGTAATAGTGACAGATGACGTTACAGAGCCACTGTGACCGATAATTTTAAATGGGACCTTATGGCAAGTGATACCTCGTTTGAAAGGTATTGAAAATACCTATTCAGTCATACTAATTTTGTTTGAGTTTAAGCTAATTTTGATGAACAAATGAAATAAATATAAAATTGTAGTTTCGCATTTAATTAATAAAAATTCAAAATTCCGCCTATGATTACTTGTCAAACAGGTTGACGTTGACGTAAAAACTACTAGAGAATTAAAAAACGTCAACTCTTTTGCCAAAAAATTCATAGGCGGACATTTGAATTTTTATTAATTAAACTCGAAATTACAATATTACATTTATTTAATTTATTCACCAAAATCAAAATCAACCTAAACTCAAAAAAATTAGTATGACTGAATAGGTATTCTAAATACCTTTCAAACGAGGTATCACTTACCATAAGGTCCTATTTAAAATTATCGGTCACAGTGGCTCTGTAACGTCATCTGTCACTATTACGTCACCTGTCATAACTAGTTAAGAAGCTTACGTCCGTTTATTTCCTTCCTCCAAATTTCACTAGTATAGGTATAACCGTTCAAAAGATACGAGGGGGGTACGGACTTTTGACTAGCACTGTATAAACAAATATATGACCGTTTAAAATTTGAAACTTTATAGTTCAGAGAAATAAGGAAAAAAAATATCGTGTTGGTGACACATCCCCCTCCAGGCTGAAACCAAATTTTTCGAGTAATATGGTCATCTATAATAATAACCTATATGTTTCCTGCAGCCGATTTTGATGATATACATAATTATAAACAAATGAAGATCAAAAAACGGTAAATTTTCGCTTTTTTCGTCTCTTACTAAAAAATTGGGCATTTTAAACAAATTTGAGAGTAATAAACTCATAAACCGTATAAAAAACTTCAATATGGCGTTCGCTGAATATGTCTATCCTTATTGGTTACTTAGAAAATTGCCAAATAAATCATAAATTTTGAGTTTTTATAAATATTCATAACTTATGTAAAAATTAACTTAGAACCTTCTTATTACATGGAATGCTGAGACTTATGGTGCTTAAATTACACCCTAAATTCCAAAGCAATTGGTCAAATAGTTTAAAAGTTATTTAATTTGTTTATCCAAAATTAATTTTTTTGCAACACTGTAAGTCAGAAAATGATGAAGTTACAGTAATATTTTGGATAGTTTATGAAAGAAGAAAATTTACAGTATTAATTTAATTTAAAAAAAATGACAAAAAATAATTATAGATATTGCAAAATAATTTTGCAAAAACATGTGAATTAAAAAAATGGGGGGGCTAACTTTGTCCCTAAATGTCCTAGAACAGTTGTTTTTCTTTCTAAATGTGTATAAAAATTCAGTCTTTCTAAATATCAAAAAATTATTTTTCTACGGGTAACGGTTAAAAAGTTATTCTAATTGTTTATAAGTAAGCAAAAAATGGACATGTTTTTGCAAAATAATTTTACACTGTTTAAAATTATTTTTTGTCATTTATTTTTAATTAAGGTAATAGTATAAATGTTCTTCTTTCATAAACTGTCCGAAGTATTATTTTAACCTCATAATTTTCTGACTTATAGTGTTGCAAAAGAAATGAATTTGGGAAAAATAAATTAAATAACTTTTAAACTATTTGACCAATTGCTTTGAAATTTAAAATATAATTTAAGTACAAGAAGTCTCGGCATTCCGCGTAATAAGAAGATTCTAAGTTAATTTTTACCTAAGTTACGAATATTTATAAAAACTCAATATTTATGATTTATTTTGCAATTTTCTAAGCAACCAATAAGGTTGGACATATTCAGCGAATGCCATATTGAAGTTTTTTTATACGATTTATGAGTTTCTTACTCTCAAATTTGTTTAAAGTGCTTAACTTTTTGGTAATAGACGAAAAAAGCGATAATTTACCGTTTTTCGATCTTCATTTGTTTATAACTATGTATATCATCAAAATCGGCTGCAGGAAACATATAGGTTAATAATATAGATGTCCATACTACTCAAAAAATTTGGTTTCGGCCTGGAGGGGGATGTGTCACGAGAAAAACCTTATTTCTCTGGACTATTATTGTTTATTTATGAAGCATAACGTAAACAATTAACGTAAAAAGTTAAATTATGTATAGTTCATATCATTAGCTAAAATCCGTAAAAGTTTCAAGTTTCTACATTGTAAAAAACAAGAGAATTTAAGCATTTTCCATTAAAATCGTTTTTTTTTTATTTAAACAATTAATAAACATAAATTTTTTTTATTGACTATTCGTGTATTGTTCCCGCGAATGCATATATCTGCAAATTTTCATTCATTTGCATTGAAGAAAAGTCAGTCAAATTAACATCTAAATATTTTATGCAAACTATTGAAGTAAAGAAATAAATAAACAGCGTTTAATAATAAATATACAGGGTGTCCCAAAAGTAGTGGAACGGTCGAATATTTCGCGAACTAAACATCGGATCGAAAAACTGAAAAATAGGTGTTCAATCATTTTCAAAAATCTATCCAATGACACCAAACACCAACCCCCACTACACCCCCTGGAGGTGGGGTGGAGGGTAACTTTAAAATCTCAAATGGAAACCTATAGTTTTTCTTATAGATTTGGATTCGTTACGTAAAAGTAAGCATTTTTTATTCAAGACATTTTTTCGAACTGTGGATAGATGGCGCTATTATTGAGAAAAACGATTTATGCTGATACCATAGGTAAATTATAGAAACGGTCTAATATCTCGAGAAATACACTTCCAAATGAGAAACCAAAAAAAAGGTTTTTAATACTTTTCGGAAACCTATCGAATAACACTAAACATGACCCTCCAACCCACCCCCTGGAGGTGGGGTGGTGGTAACTTTAAAATCTTAAATAGCAACCCACACTTTTTATTACAGATTCGGATTCGTCATGAAAAATTAAGCAACATTTATTCGAAACATTTTTTAGAATTGTTGATAGATGGCGCTTTAATTGGAAAAATACGATTTATTAGCGCCATCTATCAGCAATTTTAAAAAATGTTTCGAATAAATGTTGCTTAATTTTTCATGACGAATTCGAATCTGCAATAAAAAGTGGGGTTGCTGTTTAAGATTTTAAATTTACCCCCCACCCCGTCTCCAGGGGGTGGGTTAGAGGGTCATTTCTGGTGTTAGTTGATAGGTTTTCGAAAAATATTAAAAATCTGTTTTTTGGTTTCTCATTTGGAAGTGTATTTCTCGAGATATTAGACCTTTTCTATAATTTACCTATGGTATCAGGATAAAACTTTTTCCCAATTATAGCGCCATCTATCCACAGTTCGAAAAAACGTCGAATAAAAGTTGCTTACTTTTACGTAACGAATCCAAATCTGCAAGAAAAACTAGGGGTTTCCATTTGAGATTTTAAAGTTACCCCCCACCCCACCTCCAGGGGGTGTAGTGGGGGTTGGTGTTAGGTGTCATTGGATAGATTTTTGAAAATGATTGAATACGTATTTTTCAGTTTTTCGATCCGATGTTTATTTCGCGAAATATCCGACCGTTCCCCTACTTTTGGGACACCCTATATAACAAAATTATCCAGAAGTTATTGTCTCAGAAACACAGCGTTTCTGCTTGTCTTGTCGTCGTAGGCATTTATAAGATTAGATAATTAGTTTTATAATAAAACTTTACTTTTACGGTTTTTTCTTTCAAATGTCTAGTTATTTATTTTTACCTATTGTACGACAAGTTTTTTCCTGCTAGTTTCGTTGCATATAATGAATGAGCAAATTATATCGTTATATAATTAGTAACTAGTTAAAATTTTACTAACTAGGCTAATATTCATAAAGTTTCATGAATATTTATGAGAGCGTATGGGGAATCTAACAATTTATTCGTAATTATTTTAATACTAAATTTGTTTTAACTGTGTTTGCTGTTTTCCATTAGAAATATAGTCCTGTCGCCATGCACCAGGGGGGTACAGCGGCCTCCTTTATTCAGATGGACTTACCCAAGTTTTTTTATATATTTTGACCCGTAGAGTACGAATTTTTTGGGTAACAGTTGATCCGGATGTCGATAAGATCAGAACTTGAGGAATTACATAACAGCGATTTCTCGCAAAACTAAACTTTTTTTGTATTTTTTGGGCCATTCTAAGTAAAAAATGTTCTAACAAGTTTTCTCGTAGGATACATAGTTTTAGAGATAATCGCGGTTGAACTTTAAAAAAATCGAAAACTTTTCCATTTTTAAACCGAATAACTTTTGGTTAAAAAAGAAAATAGCAATTCTGCTTACCGCATTTGAAAGTTCAAGTCAAATT